>NC_080604.1:0-2400000 GCF_027887145.1 Ammospiza caudacuta
TTACGGTTAGGGTTAGGGTTACGCCTAGGTGTAGAGCTTTTTAAACCAGCAAGCTCTGAGCTCCAGGCACACGGCAGCTGCGAAAGGCATCCCAAGGGGAGCACAAAAGTGCCAGAAAATGGCTGCCTCCACACGTTTTCATTGGCACCATTGCTAAGCCTAGGCTGAATCACCTGCCTCCAGTCTCAGCTAGGGACATGGTTTTTTAAACCAGGAAGCCCTGAGCTCCAGGCACACGGCAGCTGTGAAAGGCATCCCAAGGGGAGTACAAAAGTGCAACAACATGGCAGCTTTCACAGCTTTTTCCTTGGCACCATCCCTATACCTAGGCTGATTTATCTGCCTAGGGTTAGGGTTAGGGCTCAGCCAAGGGCAAGGATTTTTTTAACCAGGAAGCCCTGAGTTCCAGGCTTACTGCATCTGCCAAAGGCATCCCAAAGGGAGCGCAGAAGTGCCACAACATGGCTGCTTTCACAGCTTTTTCCTTAGGAAGAACCCTAATACCCGGCTGATTTACCTTCCTAGGGTTACTGTTAGGCTTAGGCCTAGGACTTTTAAAACCAGGAAGCCCTGTGCTCCAGGCACACTGCAGCTGTTAAAGGCATCCCAAGGGGAGCGCAAAAGTGACACAACTTGGCTGCCTCCACTGCTATTTCCATGAGACCATCCCAAATCATAGGCTGATTTTCCTTCCTAGGCTTAAGGTTTGAGTTAGGCCTAGGGTTAGTGTTCTTTTAACCAGAAAGCCCTGAGTTCCAAGAACACAGCAGCTGCGAAGGACTACCCAAGAAGAGCGCAGAAGTGCCTCAACATGCCTGCCTCCACAGCTTTTTCCTTGGGGACGTCCCGAAACGAAGGCTGATTTAGAAGCCTCCAGTTTGGGCTAAAGTTGTGGTTTTTTAAACCAGGAAGCCCTGTGCTCCAAGCACACTGCAGCTGTGAAAGGCATCCCAAGGGGAGCGCAAAAGTGCCACAACATGGCTGTCTCCACAGCTTTTCCCTTGGGATAATTCCTAAACCCAGGCTGATTTAAATGACCAGTGTTACGGTTAGGGTTAGGGTTACGCCTAGGTGTAGAGCTTTTTAAACCAGCAAGCTCTGAGCTCCAGGCACACGGCAGCTGCGAAGGCACGAAAGGCATCCCAAGGGGAGCACAAAAGTGCCAGAAAATGGCTGCCTCCACACGTTTTCATTGGCACCATTGCTAAGCCTAGGCTGAATCACCTGCCTCCAGTCTCAGCTAGGGACATGGATTTTTAAACCAGGAAGCCCTGAGCTCCAGGCACACGGCAGCTGTGAAAGGCATCCCAAGGGGAGTACAAAAGTGCAACAACATGGCAGCTTTCACAGCTTTTTCCTTGGCACCATCCCTATACCTAGGCTGATTTATCTGCCTAGGGTTAGGGTTAGGGCTCAGCCAAGGGCAAGGATTTTTTTAACCAGGAAGCCCTGAGTTCCAGGCTTACTGCATCTGCCAAAGGCATCCCAAAGGGAGCGCAGAAGTGCCACAACATGGCTGCTTTCACAGCTTTTTCCTTAGGAAGAACCCTAATACCCGGCTGATTTACCTTCCTAGGGTTACTGATAGGCTTAGGCCTAGGACTTTTAAAACCAGGAAGCCCGGTGCTCCAGGCACACTGCAGCTGTTAAAGGCATCCCAAGGGGAGCGCAAAAGTGACACAACTTGGCTGCCTCCACTGCTATTTCCATGAGACCATCCCGAATCATAGGCTGATTTTCCTTCCTAGGCTTAAGGTTTGAGTTAGGCCTAGGGTTAGTGTTCTTTTAACCAGAAAGCCCTGAGTTCCAAGAACACAGCAGCTGCGAAGGACTACCCAAGAAGAGCGCAGAAGTGCCTCAACATGCCTGCCTCCACAGCTTTTTCCTTGGGGACGTCCCGAAACGAAGGCTGATTTAGAAGCCTCCAGTTTGGGCTAAAGTTGTGGTTTTTTAAACCAGGAAGCCCTGTGCTCCAAGCACACTGCAGCTGTGAAAGGCATCCCAAGGGGAGCGCAAAAGTGCCACAACATGGCTGTCTCCACAGCTTTTCCCTTGGGATAATTCCTAAACCCAGGCTGATTTAAATGACCAGTGTTACGGTTAGGGTTAGGGTTACGCCTAGGTGTAGAGCTTTTTAAACCAGCAAGCTCTGAGCTCCAGGCACACGGCAGCTGCGAAAGGCATCCCAAGGGGAGCACAAAAGTGCCAGAAAATGGCTGCCTCCACACGTTTTCATTGGCACCATTGCTAAGCCTAGGCTGAATCACCTGCCTCCAGTCTCAGCTAGGGACATTGTTTTTTAAACCAGGAAGCCCTGAGCTCCAGGCACACGGCAGCTGTGAAAGGCATCCCAAGGGGAGTACAAAAGTGCAACAACATGGCAGCTTTCACAGCTTTTTCCTTGGCACCATCCCTATACCTAGGCTGATTTATCTGCCTAGGGTTAGGGTTAGGGCTCAGCCAAGGGCAAGGATTTTTTTAACCAGGAAGCCCTGAGTTCCAGGCTTACTGCATCTGCCAAAGGCATCCCAAAGGGAGCGCAGAAGTGCCACAACATGGCTGCTTTCACAGCTTTTTCCTTAGGAAGAACCCTAATACCCGGCTGATTTACCTTCCTAGGGTTACTGTTAGGCTTAGGCCTAGGACTTTTAAAACCAGGAAGCCCTGTGCTCCAGGCACACTGCAGCTGTTAAAGGCATCCCAAGGGGAGCGCAAAAGTGACACAACTTGGCTGCCTCCACTGCTATTTCCATGAGACCATCCCAAATCATAGGCTGATTTTCCTTCCTAGGCTTAAGGTTTGAGTTAGGCCTAGGGTTAGTGTTCTTTTAACCAGAAAGCCCTGAGTTCCAAGAACACAGCAGCTGCGAAGGACTACCCAAGAAGAGCGCAGAAGTGCCTCAACATGCCTGCCTCCACAGCTTTTTCCTTGGGGACGTCCCGAAACGAAGGCTGATTTAGAAGCCTCCAGTTTGGGCTAAAGTTGTGGTTTTTTAAACCAGGAAGCCCTGTGCTCCAAGCACACTGCAGCTGTGAAAGGCATCCCAAGGGGAGCGCAAAAGTGCCACAACATGGCTGTCTCCACAGCTTTTCCCTTGGGATAATTCCTAAACCCAGGCTGATTTAAATGACCAGTGTTACGGTTAGGGTTAGGGTTACGCCTAGGTGTAGAGCTTTTTAAACCAGCAAGCTCTGAGCTCCAGGCACACGGCAGCTGCGAAAGGCATCCCAAGGGGAGCACAAAAGTGCCAGAAAATGGCTGCCTCCACACGTTTTCATTGGCACCATTGCTAAGCCTAGGCTGAATCACCTGCCTCCAGTCTCAGCTAGGGACATTGTTTTTTAAACCAGGAAGCCCTGAGCTCCAGGCACACGGCAGCTGTGAAAGGCATCCCAAGGGGAGTACAAAAGTGCAACAACATGGCAGCTTTCACAGCTTTTTCCTTGGCACCATCCCTATACCTAGGCTGATTTATCTGCCTAGGGTTAGGGTTAGGGCTCAGCCAAGGGCAAGGATTTTTTTAAGCAGGAAGCCCTGAGTTCCAGGCTTACTGCATCTGCCAAAGGCATCCCAAAGGGAGCGCAGAAGTGCCACAACATGGCTGCTTTCACAGCTTTTTCCTTAGGAAGAACCCTAATACCCGGCTGATTTACCTTCCTAGGGTTACTGTTAGGCTTAGGCCTAGGACTTTTAAAACCAGGAAGCCCGGTGCTCCAGGCACACTGCAGCTGTTAAAGGCATCCCAAGGGGAGCGCAAAAGTGACACAACTTGGCTGCCTCCACTGCTATTTCCATGAGACCATCCCGAATCATAGGCTGATTTTCCTTCCTAGGCTTAAGGTTTGAGTTAGGCCTAGGGTTAGTGTTCTTTTAACCAGAAAGCCCTGAGTTCCAAGAACACAGCAGCTGCGAAGGACTACCCAAGAAGAGCGCAGAAGTGCCTCAACATGCCTGCCTCCACAGCTTTTTCCTTGGGGACGTCCCGAAACGAAGGCTGATTTAGAAGCCTCCAGTTTGGGCTAAAGTTGTGGTTTTTTAAACCAGGAAGCCCTGTGCTCCAAGCACACTGCAGCTGTGAAAGGCATCCCAAGGGGAGCGCAAAAGTGCCACAACATGGCTGTCTCCACAGCTTTTCCCTTGGGATAATTCCTAAACCCAGGCTGATTTAAATGACCGGTGTTAACGGTTAGGGTTAGGGTTACGCCTAGGTGTAGAGCTTTTTAAACCAGCAAGCTCTGAGCTCCAGGCACACGGCAGCTGCGAAAGGCATCCCAAGGGGAGCACAAAAGTGCCAGAAAATGGCTGCCTCCACACGTTTTCATTGGCACCATTGCTAAGCCTAGGCTGAATCACCTGCCTCCAGTCTCAGCTAGGGACATGGTTTTTTAAACCAGGAAGCCCTGAGCTCCAGGCACACGGCAGCTGTGAAAGGCATCCCAAGGGGAGTACAAAAGTGCAACAACATGGCAGCTTTCACAGCTTTTTCCTTGGCACCATCCCTATACCTAGGCTGATTTATCTGCCTAGGGTTAGGGTTAGGGCTCAGCCTAGGGCTAGGATTTTTTTAAGCAGGAAGCCCTGAGTTCCAGGCTTACTGCATCTGCCAAAGGCATCCCAAAGGGAGCGCAGAAGTGCCACAACATGGCTGCTTTCACAGCTTTTTCCTTAGGAAGAACCCTAATACCCGGCTGATTTACCTTCCTAGGGTTACTGATAGGCTTAGGCCTAGGACTTTTAAAACCAGGAAGCCCGGTGCTCCAGGCACACTGCAGCTGTTAAAGGCATCCCAAGGGGAGCGCAAAAGTGACACAACTTGGCTGCCTCCACTGCTATTTCCATGAGACCATCCCGAATCATAGGCTGATTTTCCTTCCTAGGCTTAAGGTTTGAGTTAGGCCTAGGGTTAGTGTTCTTTTAACCAGAAAGCCCTGAGTTCCAAGAACACAGCAGCTGCGAAGGACTACCCAAGAAGAGCGCAGAAGTGCCTCAACATGCCTGCCTCCACAGCTTTTTCCTTGGGGACGTCCTGAAACGAAGGCTGATTTAGAAGCCTCCAGTTTGGGCTAAAGTTGTGGTTTTTTAAACCAGGAAGCCCTGTGCTCCAAGCACACTGCAGCTGTGAAAGGCATCCCAAGGGGAGCGCAAAAGTGCCACAACATGGCTGTCTCCACAGCTTTTCCCTTGGGATAATTCCTAAACCCAGGCTGATTTAAATGACCAGTGTTACGGTTAGGGTTAGGGTTACGCCTAGGTGTAGAGCTTTTTAAACCAGCAAGCCCTGAGCTCCAGGCACACGGCAGCTGCGAAAGGCATCCCAAGGGGAGCACAAAAGTGCCAGAAAATGGCTGCCTCCACACGTTTTCATTGGCACCATTGCTAAGCCTAGGCTGAATCACCTGCCTCCAGTCTCAGCTAGGGACATGGTTTTTTAAACCAGGAAGCCCTGAGCTCCAGGCACACGGCAGCTGTGAAAGGCATCCCAAGGGGAGTACAAAAGTGCAACAACATGGCAGCTTTCACAGCTTTTTCCTTGGCACCATCCCTATACCTAGGCTGATTTATCTGCCTAGGGTTAGGGTTAGGGCTCAGCCAAGGGCAAGGATTTTTTTAACCAGGAAGCCCTGAGTTCCAGGCTTACTGCATCTGCCAAAGGCATCCCAAAGGGAGCGCAGAAGTGCCACAACATGGCTGCTTTCACAGCTTTTTCCTTAGGAAGAACCCTAATACCCGGCTGATTTACCTTCCTAGGGTTACTGTTAGGCTTAGGCCTAGGACTTTTAAAACCAGGAAGCCCTGTGCTCCAGGCACACTGCAGCTGTTAAAGGCATCCCAAGGGGAGCGCAAAAGTGACACAACTTGGCTGCCTCCACTGCTATTTCCATGAGACCATCCCAAATCATAGGCTGATTTTCCTTCCTAGGCTTAAGGTTTGAGTTAGGCCTAGGGTTAGTGTTCTTTTAACCAGAAAGCCCTGAGTTCCAAGAACACAGCAGCTGCGAAGGACTACCCAAGAAGAGCGCAGAAGTGCCTCAACATGCCTGCCTCCACAGCTTTTTCCTTGGGGACGTCCCGAAACGAAGGCTGATTTAGAAGCCTCCAGTTTGGGCTAAAGTTGTGGTTTTTTAAACCAGGAAGCCCTGTGCTCCAAGCACACTGCAGCTGTGAAAGGCATCCCAAGGGGAGCGCAAAAGTGCCACAACATGGCTGTCTCCACAGCTTTTCCCTTGGGATAATTCCTAAACCCAGGCTGATTTAAATGACCAGTGTTACGGTTAGGGTTAGGGTTACGCCTAGGTGTAGAGCTTTTTAAACCAGCAAGCTCTGAGCTCCAGGCACACGGCAGCTGCGAAAGGCATCCCAAGGGGAGCACAAAAGTGCCAGAAAATGGCTGCCTCCACACGTTTTCATTGGCAGCATTGCTAAGCCTAGGCTGAATCACCTGCCTCCAGTCTCAGCTAGGGACATGGTTTTTTAAACCAGGAAGCCCTGAGCTCCAGGCACACGGCAGCTGTGAAAGGCATCCCAAGGGGAGTACAAAAGTGCAACAACATGGCAGCTTTCACAGCTTTTTCCTTGGCACCATCCCTATACCTAGGCTGATTTATCTGCCTAGGGTTAGGGTTAGGGCTCAGCCAAGGGCAAGGATTTTTTTAACCAGGAAGCCCTGAGTTCCAGGCTTACTGCATCTGCCAAAGGCATCCCAAAGGGAGCGCAGAAGTGCCACAACATGGCTGCTTTCACAGCTTTTTCCTTAGGAAGAACCCTAATACCCGGCTGATTTACCTTCCTAGGGTTACTGTTAGGCTTAGGCCTAGGACTTTTAAAACCAGGAAGCCCTGTGCTCCAGGCACACTGCAGCTGTTAAAGGCATCCCAAGGGGAGCGCAAAAGTGACACAACTTGGCTGCCTCCACTGCTATTTCCATGAGACCATCCCGAATCATAGGCTGATTTTCCTTCCTAGGCTTAAGGTTTGAGTTAGGCCTAGGGTTAGTGTTCTTTTAACCAGAAAGCCCTGAGTTCCAAGAACACAGCAGCTGCGAAGGACTACCCAAGAAGAGCGCAGAAGTGCCTCAACATGCCTGCCTCCACAGCTTTTTCCTTGGGGACGTCCCGAAACGAAGGCTGATTTAGAAGCCTCCAGTTTGGGCTAAAGTTGTGGTTTTTTAAACCAGGAAGCCCTGTGCTCCAAGCACACTGCAGCTGTGAAAGGCATCCCAAGGGGAGCGCAAAAGTGCCACAACATGGCTGTCTCCACAGCTTTTCCCTTGGGATAATTCCTAAACCCAGGCTGATTTAAATGACCAGTGTTACGGTTAGGGTTAGGGTTACGCCTAGGTGTAGAGCTTTTTAAACCAGCAAGCTCTGAGCTCCAGGCACACGGCAGCTGCGAAAGGCATCCCAAGGGGAGCACAAAAGTGCCAGAAAATGGCTGCCTCCACACGTTTTCATTGGCACCATTGCTAAGCCTAGGCTGAATCACCTGCCTCCAGTCTCAGCTAGGGACATGGATTTTTAAACCAGGAAGCCCTGAGCTCCAGGCACACGGCAGCTGTGAAAGGCATCCCAAGGGGAGTACAAAAGTGCAACAACATGGCAGCTTTCACAGCTTTTTCCTTGGCACCATCCCTATACCTAGGCTGATTTATCTGCCTAGGGTTAGGGTTAGGGCTCAGCCAAGGGCAAGGATTTTTTTAACCAGGAAGCCCTGAGTTCCAGGCTTACTGCATCTGCCAAAGGCATCCCAAAGGGAGCGCAGAAGTGCCACAACATGGCTGCTTTCACAGCTTTTTCCTTAGGAAGAACCCTAATACCCGGCTGATTTACCTTCCTAGGGTTACTGATAGGCTTAGGCCTAGGACTTTTAAAACCAGGAAGCCCGGTGCTCCAGGCACACTGCAGCTGTTAAAGGCATCCCAAGGGGAGCGCAAAAGTGACACAACTTGGCTGCCTCCACTGCTATTTCCATGAGACCATCCCGAATCATAGGCTGATTTTCCTTCCTAGGCTTAAGGTTTGAGTTAGGCCTAGGGTTAGTGTTCTTTTAACCAGAAAGCCCTGAGTTCCAAGAACACAGCAGCTGCGAAGGACAACCCAAGAAGAGCGCAGAAGTGCCTCAACATGCCTGCCTCCACAGCTTTTTCCTTGGGGACGTCCCGAAACGAAGGCTGATTTAGAAGCCTCCAGTTTGGGCTAAAGTTGTGGTTTTTTAAACCAGGAAGCCCTGTGCTCCAAGCACACTGCAGCTGTGAAAGGCATCCCAAGGGGAGCACAAAAGTGCCACAACATGGCTGTCTCCACAGCTTTTCCCTTGGGATAATTCCTAAACCCAGGCTGATTTAAATGACCAGTGTTACGGTTAGGGTTAGGGTTACGCCTAGGTGTAGAGCTTTTTAAACCAGCAAGCTCTGAGCTCCAGGCACACGGCAGCTGCGAAAGGCATCCCAAGGGGAGCACAAAAGTGCCAGAAAATGGCTGCCTCCACACGTTTTCATTGGCACCATTGCTAAGCCTAGGCTGAATCACCTGCCTCCAGTCTCAGCTAGGGACATGGTTTTTTAAACCAGGAAGCCCTGAGCTCCAGGCACACGGCAGCTGTGAAAGGCATCCCAAGGGGAGTACAAAAGTGCAACAACATGGCAGCTTTCACAGCTTTTTCCTTGGCACCATCCCTATACCTAGGCTGATTTATCTGCCTAGGGTTAGGGTTAGGGCTCAGCCAAGGGCAAGGATTTTTTTAAGCAGGAAGCCCTGAGTTCCAGGCTTACTGCATCTGCCAAAGGCATCCCAAAGGGAGCGCAGAAGTGCCACAACATGGCTGCTTTCACAGCTTTTTCCTTAGGAAGAACCCTAATACCCGGCTGATTTACCTTCCTAGGGTTACTGTTAGGCTTAGGCCTAGGACTTTTAAAACCAGGAAGCCCTGTGCTCCAGGCACACTGCAGCTGTTAAAGGCATCCCAAGGGGAGCGCAAAAGTGACACAACTTGGCTGCCTCCACTGCTATTTCCATGAGACCATCCCGAATCATAGGCTGATTTTCCTTCCTAGGCTTAAGGTTTGAGTTAGGCCTAGGGTTAGTGTTCTTTTAACCAGAAAGCCCTGAGTTCCAAGAACACAGCAGCTGCGAAGGACTACCCAAGAAGAGCGCAGAAGTGCCTCAACATGCCTGCCTCCACAGCTTTTTCCTTGGGGACGTCCCGAAACGAAGGCTGATTTAGAAGCCTCCAGTTTGGGCTAAAGTTGTGGTATTTTAAACCAGGAAGCCCTGTGCTCCAAGCACACTGCAGCTGTGAAAGGCATCCCAAGGGGAGCGCAAAAGTGCCACAACATGGCTGTCTCCACAGCTTTTCCCTTGGGATAATTCCTAAACCCAGGCTGATTTAAATGACCAGTGTTACGGTTAGGGTTAGGGTTACGCCTAGGTGTAGAGCTTTTTAAACCAGCAAGCTCTGAGCTCCAGGCACACGGCAGCTGCGAAAGGCATCCCAAGGGGAGCACAAAAGTGCCAGAAAATGGCTGCCTCCACACGTTTTCATTGGCACCATTGCTAAGCCTAGGCTGAATCACCTGCCTCCAGTCTCAGCTAGGGACATGGATTTTTAAACCAGGAAGCCCTGAGCTCCAGGCACACGGCAGCTGTGAAAGGCATCCCAAGGGGAGTACAAAAGTGCAACAACATGGCAGCTTTCACAGCTTTTTCCTTGGCACCATCCCTATACCTAGGCTGATTTATCTGCCTAGGGTTAGGGTTAGGGCTCAGCCAAGGGCAAGGATTTTTTTAACCAGGAAGCCCTGAGTTCCAGGCTTACTGCATCTGCCAAAGGCATCCCAAAGGGAGCGCAGAAGTGCCACAACATGGCTGCTTTCACAGCTTTTTCCTTAGGAAGAACCCTAATACCCGGCTGATTTACCTTCCTAGGGTTACTGATAGGCTTAGGCCTAGGACTTTTAAAACCAGGAAGCCCGGTGCTCCAGGCACACTGCAGCTGTTAAAGGCATCCCAAGGGGAGCGCAAAAGTGACACAACTTGGCTGCCTCCACTGCTATTTCCATGAGACCATCCCAAATCATAGGCTGATTTTCCTTCCTAGGCTTAAGGTTTGAGTTAGGCCTAGGGTTAGTGTTCTTTTAACCAGAAAGCCCTGAGTTCCAAGAACACAGCAGCTGCGAAGGACTACCCAAGAAGAGCGCAGAAGTGCCTCAACATGCCTGCCTCCACAGCTTTTTCCTTGGGGACGTCCCGAAACGAAGGCTGATTTAGAAGCCTCCAGTTTGGGCTAAAGTTGTGGTTTTTTAAACCAGGAAGCCCTGTGCTCCAAGCACACTGCAGCTGTGAAAGGCATCCCAAGGGGAGCGCAAAAGTGCCACAACATGGCTGTCTCCACAGCTTTTCCCTTGGGATAATTCCTAAACCCAGGCTGATTTAAATGACCAGTGTTACGGTTAGGGTTAGGGTTACGCCTAGGTGTAGAGCTTTTTAAACCAGCAAGCTCTGAGCTCCAGGCACACGGCAGCTGCGAAAGGCATCCCAAGGGGAGCACAAAAGTGCCAGAAAATGGCTGCCTCCACACGTTTTCATTGGCACCATTGCTAAGCCTAGGCTGAATCACCTGCCTCCAGTCTCAGCTAGGGACATTGTTTTTTAAACCAGGAAGCCCTGAGCTCCAGGCACACGGCAGCTGTGAAAGGCATCCCAAGGGGAGTACAAAAGTGCAACAACATGGCAGCTTTCACAGCTTTTTCCTTGGCACCATCCCTATACCTAGGCTGATTTATCTGCCTAGGGTTAGGGTTAGGGCTCAGCCAAGGGCAAGGATTTTTTTAACCAGGAAGCCCTGAGTTCCAGGCTTACTGCATCTGCCAAAGGCATCCCAAAGGGAGCGCAGAAGTGCCACAACATGGCTGCTTTCACAGCTTTTTCCTTAGGAAGAACCCTAATACCCGGCTGATTTACCTTCCTAGGGTTACTGTTAGGCTTAGGCCTAGGACTTTTAAAACCAGGAAGCCCTGTGCTCCAGGCACACTGCAGCTGTTAAAGGCATCCCAAGGGGAGCGCAAAAGTGACACAACTTGGCTGCCTCCACTGCTATTTCCATGAGACCATCCCAAATCATAGGCTGATTTTCCTTCCTAGGCTTAAGGTTTGAGTTAGGCCTAGGGTTAGTGTTCTTTTAACCAGAAAGCCCTGAGTTCCAAGAACACAGCAGCTGCGAAGGACTACCCAAGAAGAGCGCAGAAGTGCCTCAACATGCCTGCCTCCACAGCTTTTTCCTTGGGGACGTCCCGAAACGAAGGCTGATTTAGAAGCCTCCAGTTTGGGCTAAAGTTGTGGTTTTTTAAACCAGGAAGCCCTGTGCTCCAAGCACACTGCAGCTGTGAAAGGCATCCCAAGGGGAGCGCAAAAGTGCCACAACATGGCTGTCTCCACAGCTTTTCCCTTGGGATAATTCCTAAACCCAGGCTGATTTAAATGACCAGTGTTACGGTTAGGGTTAGGGTTACGCCTAGGTGTAGAGCTTTTTAAACCAGCAAGCTCTGAGCTCCAGGCACACGGCAGCTGCGAAAGGCATCCCAAGGGGAGCACAAAAGTGCCAGAAAATGGCTGCCTCCACACGTTTTCATTGGCACCATTGCTAAGCCTAGGCTGAATCACCTGCCTCCAGTCTCAGCTAGGGACATTGTTTTTTAAACCAGGAAGCCCTGAGCTCCAGGCACACGGCAGCTGTGAAAGGCATCCCAAGGGGAGTACAAAAGTGCAACAACATGGCAGCTTTCACAGCTTTTTCCTTGGCACCATCCCTATACCTAGGCTGATTTATCTGCCTAGGGTTAGGGTTAGGGCTCAGCCAAGGGCAAGGATTTTTTTAACCAGGAAGCCCTGAGTTCCAGGCTTACTGCATCTGCCAAAGGCATCCCAAAGGGAGCGCAGAAGTGCCACAACATGGCTGCTTTCACAGCTTTTTCCTTAGGAAGAACCCTAATACCCGGCTGATTTACCTTCCTAGGGTTACTGTTAGGCTTAGGCCTAGGACTTTTAAAACCAGGAAGCCCTGTGCTCCAGGCACACTGCAGCTGTGAAAGGCATCCCAAGGGGAGCGCAAAAGTGACACAACTTGGCTGCCTCCACTGCTATTTCCATGAGACCATCCCGAATCATAGGCTGATTTTCCTTCCTAGGCTTAAGGTTTGAGTTAGGCCTAGGGTTAGTGTTCTTTTAACCAGAAAGCCCTGAGTTCCAAGAACACAGCAGCTGCGAAGGACTACCCAAGAAGAGCGCAGAAGTGCCTCAACATGCCTGCCTCCACAGCTTTTTCCTTGGGGACGTCCCGAAACGAAGGCTGATTTAGAAGCCTCCAGTTTGGGCTAAAGTTGTGGTTTTTTAAACCAGGAAGCCCTGTGCTCCAAGCACACTGCAGCTGTGAAAGGCATCCCAAGGGGAGCGCAAAAGTGCCACAACATGGCTGTCTCCACAGCTTTTCCCTTGGGATAATTCCTAAACCCAGGCTGATTTAAATGACCGGTGTTAACGGTTAGGGTTAGGGTTACGCCTAGGTGTAGAGCTTTTTAAACCAGCAAGCTCTGAGCTCCAGGCACACGGCAGCTGCGAAAGGCATCCCAAGGGGAGCACAAAAGTGCCAGAAAATGGCTGCCTCCACACGTTTTCATTGGCACCATTGCTAAGCCTAGGCTGAATCACCTGCCTCCAGTCTCAGCTAGGGACATTGTTTTTTAAACCAGGAAGCCCTGAGCTCCAGGCACACGGCAGCTGTGAAAGGCATCCCAAGGGGAGTACAAAAGTGCAACAACATGGCAGCTTTCACAGCTTTTTCCTTGGCACCATCCCTATACCTAGGCTGATTTATCTGCCTAGGGTTAGGGTTAGGGCTCAGCCTAGGGCTAGGATTTTTTTAAGCAGGAAGCCCTGAGTTCCAGGCTTACTGCATCTGCCAAAGGCATCCCAAAGGGAGCGCAGAAGTGCCACAACATGGCTGCTTTCACAGCTTTTTCCTTAGGAAGAACCCTAATACCCGGCTGATTTACCTTCCTAGGGTTACTGATAGGCTTAGGCCTAGGACTTTTAAAACCAGGAAGCCCGGTGCTCCAGGCACACTGCAGCTGTTAAAGGCATCCCAAGGGGAGCGCAAAAGTGACACAACTTGGCTGCCTCCACTGCTATTTCCATGAGACCATCCCGAATCATAGGCTGATTTTCCTTCCTAGGCTTAAGGTTTGAGTTAGGCCTAGGGTTAGTGTTCTTTTAACCAGAAAGCCCTGAGTTCCAAGAACACAGCAGCTGCGAAGGACTACCCAAGAAGAGCGCAGAAGTGCCTCAACATGCCTGCCTCCACAGCTTTTTCCTTGGGGACGTCCCGAAACGAAGGCTGATTTAGAAGCCTCCAGTTTGGGCTAAAGTTGTGGTTTTTTAAACCAGGAAGCCCTGTGCTCCAAGCACACTGCAGCTGTGAAAGGCATCCCAAGGGGAGCGCAAAAGTGCCACAACATGGCTGTCTCCACAGCTTTTCCCTTGGGATAATTCCTAAACCCAGGCTGATTTAAATGACCAGTGTTACGGTTAGGGTTAGGGTTACGCCTAGGTGTAGAGCTTTTTAAACCAGCAAGCTCTGAGCTCCAGGCACACGGCAGCTGCGAAAGGCATCCCAAGGGGAGCACAAAAGTGCCAGAAAATGGCTGCCTCCACACGTTTTCATTGGCACCATTGCTAAGCCTAGGCTGAATCACCTGCCTCCAGTCTCAGCTAGGGACATGGATTTTTAAACCAGGAAGCCCTGAGCTCCAGGCACACGGCAGCTGTGAAAGGCATCCCAAGGGGAGTACAAAAGTGCAACAACATGGCAGCTTTCACAGCTTTTTCCTTGGCACCATCCCTATACCTAGGCTGATTTATCTGCCTAGGGTTAGGGTTAGGGCTCAGCCAAGGGCAAGGATTTTTTTAAGCAGGAAGCCCTGAGTTCCAGGCTTACTGCATCTGCCAAAGGGAGCGCAGAAGTGCCACAACATGGCTGCTTTCACAGCTTTTTCCTTAGGAAGAACCCTAATACCCGGCTGATTTACCTTCCTAGGGTTACTGTTAGGCTTAGGCCTAGGACTTTTAAAACCAGGAAGCCCTGTGCTCCAGGCACACTGCAGCTGTTAAAGGCATCCCAAGGGGAGCGCAAAAGTGACACAACTTGGCTGCCTCCACTGCTATTTCCATGAGACCATCCCGAATCATAGGCTGATTTTCCTTCCTAGGCTTAAGGTTTGAGTTAGGCCTAGGGTTAGTGTTCTTTTAACCAGAAAGCCCTGAGTTCCAAGAACACAGCAGCTGCGAAGGACTACCCAAGAAGAGCGCAGAAGTGCCTCAACATGCCTGCCTCCACAGCTTTTTCCTTGGGGACGTCCCGAAACGAAGGCTGATTTAGAAGCCTCCAGTTTGGGCTAAAGTTGTGGTTTTTTAAACCAGGAAGCCCTGTGCTCCAAGCACACTGCAGCTGTGAAAGGCATCCCAAGGGGAGCGCAAAAGTGACACAACTTGGCTGCCTCCACTGCTATTTCCATGAGACCATCCCAAATCATAGGCTGATTTTCCTTCCTAGGCTTAAGGTTTGAGTTAGGCCTAGGGTTAGTGTTCTTTTAACCAGAAAGCCCTGAGTTCCAAGAACACAGCAGCTGCGAAGGACTACCCAAGAAGAGCGCAGAAGTGCCTCAACATGCCTGCCTCCACAGCTTTTTCCTTGGGGACGTCCCGAAACGAAGGCTGATTTAGAAGCCTCCAGTTTGGGCTAAAGTTGTGGTTTTTTAAACCAGGAAGCCCTGTGCTCCAAGCACACTGCAGCTGTGAAAGGCATCCCAAGGGGAGCGCAAAAGTGCCACAACATGGCTGTCTCCACAGCTTTTCCCTTGGGATAATTCCTAAACCCAGGCTGATTTAAATGACCAGTGTTACGGTTAGGGTTAGGGTTACGCCTAGGTGTAGAGCTTTTTAAACCAGGAAGCCCTGAGCTCCAGGCACACGGCAGCTGCGAAAGGCATCCCAAGGGGAGCACAAAAGTGCCAGAAAATGGCTGCCTCCACACGTTTTCATTGGCACCATTGCTAAGCCTAGGCTGAATCACCTGCCTCCAGTCTCAGCTAGGGACATTGTTTTTTAAACCAGGAAGCCCTGAGCTCCAGGCACACGGCAGCTGTGAAAGGCATCCCAAGGGGAGTACAAAAGTGCAACAACATGGCAGCTTTCACAGCTTTTTCCTTGGCACCATCCCTATACCTAGGCTGATTTATCTGCCTAGGGTTAGGGTTAGGGCTCAGCCAAGGGCAAGGATTTTTTTAACCAGGAAGCCCTGAGTTCCAGGCTTACTGCATCTGCCAAAGGCATCCCAAAGGGAGCGCAGAAGTGCCACAACATGGCTGCTTTCACAGCTTTTTCCTTAGGAAGAACCCTAATACCCGGCTGATTTACCTTCCTAGGGTTACTGTTAGGCTTAGGCCTAGGACTTTTAAAACCAGGAAGCCCTGTGCTCCAGGCACACTGCAGCTGTTAAAGGCATCCCAAGGGGAGCGCAAAAGTGACACAACTTGGCTGCCTCCACTGCTATTTCCATGAGACCATCCCAAATCATAGGCTGATTTTCCTTCCTAGGCTTAAGGTTTGAGTTAGGCCTAGGGTTAGTGTTCTTTTAACCAGAAAGCCCTGAGTTCCAAGAACACAGCAGCTGCGAAGGACTACCCAAGAAGAGCGCAGAAGTGCCTCAACATGCCTGCCTCCACAGCTTTTTCCTTGGGGACGTCCCGAAACGAAGGCTGATTTAGAAGCCTCCAGTTTGGGCTAAAGTTGTGGTTTTTTAAACCAGGAAGCCCTGTGCTCCAAGCACACTGCAGCTGTGAAAGGCATCCCAAGGGGAGCGCAAAAGTGCCACAACATGGCTGTCTCCACAGCTTTTCCCTTGGGATAATTCCTAAACCCAGGCTGATTTAAATGACCAGTGTTACGGTTAGGGTTAGGGTTACGCCTAGGTGTAGAGCTTTTTAAACCAGCAAGCTCTGAGCTCCAGGCACACGGCAGCTGCGAAAGGCATCCCAAGGGGAGCACAAAAGTGCCAGAAAATGGCTGCCTCCACACGTTTTCATTGGCACCATTGCTAAGCCTAGGCTGAATCACCTGCCTCCAGTCTCAGCTAGGGACATGGTTTTTTAAACCAGGAAGCCCTGAGCCCCAGGCACACGGCAGCTGTGAAAGGCATCCCAAGGGGAGTACAAAAGTGCAACAACATGGCAGCTTTCACAGCTTTTTCCTTGGCACCATCCCTATACCTAGGCTGATTTATCTGCCTAGGGTTAGGGTTAGGGCTCAGCCTAGGGCTAGGATTTTTTTAACCAGGAAGCCCTGAGTTCCAGGCTTACTGCATCTGCCAAAGGCATCCCAAAGGGAGCGCAGAAGTGCCACAACATGGCTGCTTTCACAGCTTTTTCCTTAGGAAGAACCCTAATACCCGGCTGATTTACCTTCCTAGGGTTACTGTTAGGCTTAGGCCTAGGACTTTTAAAACCAGGAAGCCCTGTGCTCCAGGCACACTGCAGCTGTTAAAGGCATCCCAAGGGGAGCGCAAAAGTGACACAACTTGGCTGCCTCCACTGCTATTTCCATGAGACCATCCCGAATCATAGGCTGATTTTCCTTCCTAGGCTTAAGGTTTGAGTTAGGCCTAGGGTTAGTGTTCTTTTAACCAGAAAGCCCTGAGTTCCAAGAACACAGCAGCTGCGAAGGACTACCCAAGAAGAGCGCAGAAGTGCCTCAACATGCCTGCCTCCACAGCTTTTTCCTTGGGGACGTCCCGAAACGAAGGCTGATTTAGAAGCCTCCAGTTTGGGCTAAAGTTGTGGTTTTTTAAACCAGGAAGCCCTGTGCTCCAAGCACACTGCAGCTGTGAAAGGCATCCCAAGGGGAGCGCAAAAGTGCCACAACATGGCTGTCTCCACAGCTTTTCCCTTGGGATAATTCCTAAACCCAGGCTGATTTAAATGACCAGTGTTACGGTTAGGGTTAGGGTTACGCCTAGGTGTAGAGCTTTTTAAACCAGCAAGCTCTGAGCTCCAGGCACACGGCAGCTGTGAAAGGCATCCCAAGGGGAGCACAAAAGTGCCAGAAAATGGCTGCCTCCACACGTTTTCATTGGCACCATTGCTAAGCCTAGGCTGAATCACCTGCCTCCAGTCTCAGCTAGGGACATGGATTTTTAAACCAGGAAGCCCTGAGCTCCAGGCACACTGCAGCTGTGAAAGGCATCCCAAGGGGAGTACAAAAGTGCAACAACATGGCAGCTTTCACAGCTTTTTCCTTGGCACCATCCCTATACCTAGGCTGATTTATCTGCCTAGGGTTAGGGTTAGGGCTCAGCCAAGGGCAAGGATTTTTTTAACCAGGAAGCCCTGAGTTCCAGGCTTACTGCATCTGCCAAAGGCATCCCAAAGGGAGCGCAGAAGTGCCACAACATGGCTGCTTTCACAGCTTTTTCCTTAGGAAGAACCCTAATACCCGGCTGATTTACCTTCCTAGGGTTACTGTTAGGCTTAGGCCTAGGACTTTTAAAACCAGGAAGCCCGGTGCTCCAGGCACACTGCAGCTGTTAAAGGCATCCCAAGGGGAGCGCAAAAGTGACACAACTTGGCTGCCTCCACTGCTATTTCCATGAGACCATCCCGAATCATAGGCTGATTTTCCTTCCTAGGCTTAAGGTTTGAGTTAGGCCTAGGGTTAGTGTTCTTTTAACCAGAAAGCCCTGAGTTCCAAGAACACAGCAGCTGCGAAGGACTACCCAAGAAGAGCGCAGAAGTGCCTCAACATGCCTGCCTCCACAGCTTTTTCCTTGGGGACGTCCTGAAACGAAGGCTGATTTAGAAGCCTCCAGTTTGGGCTAAAGTTGTGGTTTTTTAAACCAGGAAGCCCTGTGCTCCAAGCACACTGCAGCTGTGAAAGGCATCCCAAGGGGAGCGCAAAAGTGCCACAACATGGCTGTCTCCACAGCTTTTCCCTTGGGATAATTCCTAAACCCAGGCTGATTTAAATGACCAGTGTTACGGTTAGGGTTAGGGTTACGCCTAGGTGTAGAGCTTTTTAAACCAGGAAGCCCTGAGCTCCAGGCACACGGCAGCTGCGAAAGGCATCCCAAGGGGAGCACAAAAGTGCCAGAAAATGGCTGCCTCCACACGTTTTCATTGGCACCATTGCTAAGCCTAGGCTGAATCACCTGCCTCCAGTCTCAGCTAGGGACATTGTTTTTTAAACCAGGAAGCCCTGAGCTCCAGGCACACGGCAGCTGTGAAAGGCATCCCAAGGGGAGTACAAAAGTGCAACAACATGGCAGCTTTCACAGCTTTTTCCTTGGCACCATCCCTATACCTAGGCTGATTTATCTGCCTAGGGTTAGGGTTAGGGCTCAGCCAAGGGCAAGGATTTTTTTAAGCAGGAAGCCCTGAGTTCCAGGCTTACTGCATCTGCCAAAGGCATCCCAAAGGGAGCGCAGAAGTGCCACAACATGGCTGCTTTCACAGCTTTTTCCTTAGGAAGAACCCTAATACCCGGCTGATTTACCTTCCTAGGGTTACTGTTAGGCTTAGGCCTAGGACTTTTAAAACCAGGAAGCCCTGTGCTCCAGGCACACTGCAGCTGTTAAAGGCATCCCAAGGGGAGCGCAAAAGTGACACAACTTGGCTGCCTCCACTGCTATTTCCATGAGACCATCCCAAATCATAGGCTGATTTTCCTTCCTAGGCTTAAGGTTTGAGTTAGGCCTAGGGTTAGTGTTCTTTTAACCAGAAAGCCCTGAGTTCCAAGAACACAGCAGCTGCGAAGGACTACCCAAGAAGAGCGCAGAAGTGCCTCAACATGCCTGCCTCCACAGCTTTTTCCTTGGGGACGTCCCGAAACGAAGGCTGATTTAGAAGCCTCCAGTTTGGGCTAAAGTTGTGGTTTTTTAAACCAGGAAGCCCTGTGCTCCAAGCACACTGCAGCTGTGAAAGGCATCCCAAGGGGAGCGCAAAAGTGCCACAACATGGCTGTCTCCACAGCTTTTCCCTTGGGATAATTCCTAAACCCAGGCTGATTTAAATGACCAGTGTTACGGTTAGGGTTAGGGTTACGCCTAGGTGTAGAGCTTTTTAAACCAGCAAGCTCTGAGCTCCAGGCACACGGCAGCTGCGAAAGGCATCCCAAGGGGAGCACAAAAGTGCCAGAAAATGGCTGCCTCCACACGTTTTCATTGGCACCATTGCTAAGCCTAGGCTGAATCACCTGCCTCCAGTCTCAGCTAGGGACATGGTTTTTTAAACCAGGAAGCCCTGAGCTCCAGGCACACGGCAGCTGTGAAAGGCATCCCAAGGGGAGTACAAAAGTGCAACAACATGGCAGCTTTCACAGCTTTTTCCTTGGCACCATCCCTATACCTAGGCTGATTTATCTGCCTAGGGTTAGGGTTAGGGCTCAGCCTAGGGCTAGGATTTTTTTAAGCAGGAAGCCCTGAGTTCCAGGCTTACTGCATCTGCCAAAGGCATCCCAAAGGGAGCGCAGAAGTGCCACAACATGGCTGCTTTCACAGCTTTTTCCTTAGGAAGAACCCTAATACCCGGCTGATTTACCTTCCTAGGGTTACTGTTAGGCTTAGGCCTAGGACTTTTAAAACCAGGAAGCCCTGTGCTCCAGGCACACTGCAGCTGTTAAAGGCATCCCAAGGGGAGCGCAAAAGTGACACAACTTGGCTGCCTCCACTGCTATTTCCATGAGACCATCCCGAATCATAGGCTGATTTTCCTTCCTAGGCTTAAGGTTTGAGTTAGGCCTAGGGTTAGTGTTCTTTTAACCAGAAAGCCCTGAGTTCCAAGAACACAGCAGCTGCGAAGGACTACCCAAGAAGAGCGCAGAAGTGCCTCAACATGCCTGCCTCCACAGCTTTTTCCTTGGGGACGTCCCGAAACGAAGGCTGATTTAGAAGCCTCCAGTTTGGGCTAAAGTAGTGGTTTTTTAAACCAGGAAGCCCTGTGCTCCAAGCACACTGCAGCTGTGAAAGGCATCCCAAGGGGAGCGCAAAAGTGCCACAACATGGCTGTCTCCACAGCTTTTCCCTTGGGATAATTCCTAAACCCAGGCTGATTTAAATGACCAGTGTTACGGTTAGGGTTAGGGTTACGCCTAGGTGTAGAGCTTTTTAAACCAGCAAGCTCTGAGCTCCAGGCACACGGCAGCTGTGAAAGGCATCCCAAGGGGAGCACAAAAGTGCCAGAAAATGGCTGCCTCCACACGTTTTCATTGGCACCATTGCTAAGCCTAGGCTGAATCACCTGCCTCCAGTCTCAGCTAGGGACATGGATTTTTAAACCAGGAAGCCCTGAGCTCCAGGCACACTGCAGCTGTGAAAGGCATCCCAAGGGGAGTACAAAAGTGCAACAACATGGCAGCTTTCACAGCTTTTTCCTTGGCACCATCCCTATACCTAGGCTGATTTATCTGCCTAGGGTTAGGGTTAGGGCTCAGCCAAGGGCAAGGATTTTTTTAACCAGGAAGCCCTGAGTTCCAGGCTTACTGCATCTGCCAAAGGCATCCCAAAGGGAGCGCAGAAGTGCCACAACATGGCTGCTTTCACAGCTTTTTCCTTAGGAAGAACCCTAATACCCGGCTGATTTACCTTCCTAGGGTTACTGTTAGGCTTAGGCCTAGGACTTTTAAAACCAGGAAGCCCGGTGCTCCAGGCACACTGCAGCTGTTAAAGGCATCCCAAGGGGAGCGCAAAAGTGACACAACTTGGCTGCCTCCACTGCTATTTCCATGAGACCATCCCGAATCATAGGCTGATTTTCCTTCCTAGGCTTAAGGTTTGAGTTAGGCCTAGGGTTAGTGTTCTTTTAACCAGAAAGCCCTGAGTTCCAAGAACACAGCAGCTGCGAAGGACTACCCAAGAAGAGCGCAGAAGTGCCTCAACATGCCTGCCTCCACAGCTTTTTCCTTGGGGACGTCCTGAAACGTAGGCTGATTTAGAAGCCTCCAGTTTGGGCTAAAGTTGTGGTTTTTTAAACCAGGAAGCCCTGTGCTCCAAGCACACTGCAGCTGTGAAAGGCATCCCAAGGGGAGCGCAAAAGTGCCACAACATGGCTGTCTCCACAGCATTTCCCTTGGGATAATTCCTAAACCCAGGCTGATTTAAATGACCAGTGTTACGGTTAGGGTTAGGGTTACGCCTAGGTGTAGAGCTTTTTAAACCAGCAAGCTCTGAGCTCCAGGCACACGGCAGCTGTGAAAGGCATCCCAAGAGGAGTACAAAAGTGCAACAACATGGCAGCTTTCACAGCTTTTTCCTTGGCACCATCCCTATACCTAGGCTGATTTATTAGCCTAGGGTTAAGGTTAGGGCTGAGCCAAGGGCAAGGATTTTTTTAAGCAGGAAGCCCTGAGTTCCAGGCTTACTGCATCTGCCAAAGGCATCCCAAAGGGAGCGCAGAAGTGCCACAACATGGCTGCTTTCACAGCTTTTTCCTTAGGAAGAACCCTAATACCCGGCTGATTTACCTTCCTAGGGTTGCTGATAGGCTTAGGCCTAGGACTTTTAAAACCAGGAAGCCCTGTGCTCCAGGCACACTGCAGCTGTTCAAGGCATCCCAAGGGGAGCGCAAAAGTGACACAACTTGGCTGCCTCCACTGCTATTTCCATGAGACCATCCCGAATCATAGGCTGATTTTCCTTCCTAGGCTTAAGGTTTGAGTTAGGCCTAGGGTTAGTGTTCTTTTAACCAGAAAGCCCTGAGTTCCAAGAACACAGCAGCTGCGAAGGACTACCCAAGAAGAGCGCAGAAGTGCCTCAACATGCCTGCCTCCACAGCTTTTTCCTTGGGGACGTCCCGAAACGAAGGCTGATTTAGAAGCCTCCAGTTTGGGCTAAAGTTGTGGTTTTTTAAACCAGGAAGCCCTGTGCTCCAAGCACACTGCAGCTGTGAAAGGCATCCCAAGGGGAGCGCAAAAGTGCCACAACATGGCTGTCTCCACAGCTTTTCCCTTGGGATAATTCCTAAACCCAGGCTGATTTAAATGACCAGTGTTACGGTTAGGGTTAGGGTTACGCCTAGGTGTAGAGCTTTTTAAACCAGCAAGCTCTGAGCTCCAGGCACACGGCAGCTGCGAAAGGCATCCCAAGGGGAGCACAAAAGTGCCAGAAAATGGCTGCCTCCACACGTTTTCATTGGCACCATTGCTAAGCCTAGGCTGAATCACCTGCCTCCAGTCTCAGCTAGGGACATTGTTTTTTAAACCAGGAAGCCCTGAGCTGCAGGCACACGGCAGCTGTGAAAGGCATCCCAAGGGGAGTACAAAAGTGCAACAACATGGCAGCTTTCACAGCTTTTTCCTTGGCACCATCCCTATACCTAGGCTGATTTATCTGCCTAGGGTTAGGGTTAGGGCTCAGCCTAGGGCTAGGATTTTTTTAAGCAGGAAGCCCTGAGTTCCAGGCTTACTGCATCTGCCAAAGGCATCCCAAAGGGAGCGCAGAAGGTCCACAACATGGCTGCTTTCACAGCTTTTTCCGTAGGAAGAACCCTAATACCCGGCTGATTTACCTTCCTAGGGTTACTGTTAGGCTTAGGCCTAGGACTTTTAAAACCAGGAAGCCCTGTGCTCCAGGCACACTGCAGCTGTTAAAGGCATCCCAAGGGGAGCGCAAAAGTGACACAACTTGGCTGCCTCCACTGCTATTTCCATGAGACCATCCCGAATCATAGGCTGATTTTCCTTCCTAGGCTTAAGGTTTGAGTTAGGCCTAGGGTTAGTGTTCTTTTAACCAGAAAGCCCTGAGTTCCAAGAACACAGCAGCTGCGAAGGACTACCCAAGAAGAGCGCAGAAGTGCCTCAACATGCCTGCCTCCACAGCTTTTTCCTTGGGGACGTCCCGAAACGAAGGCCGATTTAGAAGCCTCCAGTTTGGGCTAAAGTTGTGGTTTTTTAAACCAGGAAGCCCTGTGCTCCAAGCACACTGCAGCTGTGAAAGGCATCCCAAGGGGAGCGCAAAAGTGCCACAACATGGCTGTCTCCACAGCTTTTCCCTTGGGATAATTCCTAAACCCAGGCTGATTTAAATGACCAGTGTTACGGTTAGGGTTAGGGTTACGCCTAGGTGTAGAGCTTTTTAAACCAGCAAGCTCTGAGCTCCAGGCACACGGCAGCTGCGAAAGGCATCCCAAGGGGAGCACAAAAGTGCCAGAAAATGGCTGCCTCCACACGTTTTCATTGGCACCATTGCTAAGCCTAGGCTGAATCACCTGCCTCCAGTCTCAGCTAGGGACATGGATTTTTAAACCAGGAAGCCCTGAGCTCCAGGCACACAGCAGCTGTGAAAGGCATCCCAAGGGGAGTACAAAAGTGCAACAACATGGCAGCTTTCACAGCTTTTTCCTTGGCACCATCCCTATACCTAGGCTGATTTATCTGCCTAGGGTTAGGGTTAGGGCTCAGCCAAGGGCAAGGATTTTTTTAACCAGGAAGCCCTGAGTTCCAGGCTTACTGCATCTGCCAAAGGCATCCCAAAGGGAGCGCAGAAGTGCCACAACATGGCTGCTTTCACAGCTTTTTCCTTAGGAAGAACCCTAATACCCGGCTGATTTACCTTCCTAGGGTTACTGATAGGCTTAGGCCTAGGACTTTTAAAACCAGGAAGCCCGGTGCTCCAGGCACACTGCAGCTGTTAAAGGCATCCCAAGGGGAGCGCAAAAGTGACACAACTTGGCTGCCTCCACTGCTATTTCCATGAGACCATCCCAAATCATAGGCTGATTTTCCTTCCTAGGCTTAAGGTTTGAGTTAGGCCTAGGGTTAGTGTTCTTTTAACCAGAAAGCCCTGAGTTCCAAGAACACAGCAGCTGCGAAGGACTACCCAAGAAGAGCGCAGAAGTGCCTCAACATGCCTGCCTCCACAGCTTTTTCCTTGGGGACGTCCCGAAACGAAGGCTGATTTAGAAGCCTCCAGTTTGGGCTAAAGTTGTGGTTTTTTAAACCAGGAAGCCCTGTGCTCCAAGCACACTGCAGCTGTGAAAGGCATCCCAAGGGGAGCGCAAAAGTGCCACAACATGGCTGTGTCCACAGCTTTTCCCTTAGGATAATTCCTAAACTCAGGCTGATTTAAATGACCAGTGTTACGGTTAGGGTTAGGGTTACGCCTAGGTGTAGAGCTTTTTAAACCAGCAAGCTCTGAGCTCCAGGCACACGGCAGCTGCGAAAGGCATCCCAAGGGGAGCACAAAAGTGCCAGAAAATGGCTGCCTCCACACGTTTTCATTGGCACCATTGCTAAGCCTAGGCTGAATCACCTGCCTCCAGTCTCAGCTAGGGACATTGTTTTTTAAACCAGGAAGCCCTGAGCTCCAGGCACACGGCAGCTGTGAAAGGCATCCCAAGGGGAGTACAAAAGTGCAACAACATGGCAGCTTTCACAGCTTTTTCCTTGGCACCATCCCTATACCTAGGCTGATTTATCTGCCTAGGGTTAGGGTTAGGGCTCAGCCAAGGGCAAGGATTTTTTTAACCAGGAAGCCCTGAGTTCCAGGCTTACTGCATCTGCCAAAGGCATCCCAAAGGGAGCGCAGAAGTGCCACAACATGGCTGCTTTCACAGCTTTTTCCTTAGGAAGAACCCTAATACCCGGCTGATTTACCTTCCTAGGGTTACTGATAGGCTTAGGCCTAGGACTTTTAAAACCAGGAAGCCCTGTGCTCCAGGCACACTGCAGCTGTTAAAGGCATCCCAAGGGGAGCGCAAAAGTGACACAACTTGGCTGCCTCCACTGCTATTTCCATGAGACCATCCCGAATCATAGGCTGATTTTCCTTCCTAGGCTTAAGGTTTGAGTTAGGCCTAGGGTTAGTGTTCTTTTAACCAGAAAGCCCTGAGTTCCAAGAACACAGCAGCTGCGAAGGACTACCCAAGAAGAGCGCAGAAGTGCCTCAACATGCCTGCCTCCACAGCTTTTTCCTTGGGGACGTCCCGAAACGAAGGCTGATTTAGAAGCCTCCAGTTTGGGCTAAAGTTGTGGTTTTTTAAACCAGGAAGCCCTGTGCTCCAAGCACACTGCAGCTGTGAAAGGCATCCCAAGGGGAGCGCAAAAGTGCCACAACATGGCTGTCTCCACAGCTTTTCCCTTGGGATAATTCCTAAACCCAGGCTGATTTAAATGACCAGTGTTACGGTTAGGGTTAGGGTTACGCCTAGGTGTAGAGCTTTTTAAACCAGCAAGCTCTGAGCTCCAGGCACACGGCAGCTGCGAAAGGCATCCCAAGGGGAGCACAAAAGTGCCAGAAAATGGCTGCCTCCACACGTTTTCATTGGCACCATTGCTAAGCCTAGGCTGAATCACCTGCCTCCAGTCTCAGCTAGGGACATGGTTTTTTAAACCAGGAAGCCCTGAGCTCCAGGCACACGACAGCTGTGAAAGGCATCCCAAGGGGAGTACAAAAGTGCAACAACATGGCAGCTTTCACAGCTTTTTCCTTGGCACCATCCCTATACCTAGGCTGATTTATCTGCCTAGGGTTAGGGTTAGGGCTCAGCCAAGGGCAAGGATTTTTTCAACCAGGAAGCCCTGAGTTCCAGGCTTACTGCAACTGCCAAAGGCATCCCAAAGGGAGCGCAGAAGTGCCACAACATGGCTGCTTTCAGAGCTTTTTCCTTAGGAAGAACCCTAATACCCGGCTGATTTACCTTCCTAGGGTTACTGTTAGGCTTAGGCCTAGGACTTTTAAAACCAGGAAGCCCTGTGCTCCAGGCACACTGCAGCTGTTAAAGGCATCCCAAGGGGAGCGCAAAAGTGACACAACTTGGCTGCCTCCACTGCTATTTCCATGAGACCATCCCAAATCATAGGCTGATTTTCCTTCCTAGGCTTAAGGTTTGAGTTAGGCCTAGGGTTAGTGTTCTTTTAACCAGAAAGCCCTGAGTTCCAAGAACACAGCAGCTGCGAAGGACTACCCAAGAAGAGCGCAGAAGTGCCTCAACATGCCTGCCTCCACAGCTTTTTCCTTGGGGACGTCCCGAAACGAAGGCTGATTTAGAAGCCTCCAGTTTGGGCTAAAGTTGTGGTTTTTTAAACCAGGAAGCCCTGTGCTCCAAGCACACTGCAGCTGTGAAAGGCATCCCAAGGGGAGCGCAAAAGTGCCACAACATGGCTGTCTCCACAGCTTTTCCCTTGGGATAATTCCTAAACCCAGGCTGATTTAAATGACCAGTGTTACGGTTAGGGTTAGGGTTACGCCTAGGTGTAGAGCTTTTTAAACCAGCAAGCTCTGAGCTCCAGGCACACGGCAGCTGCGAAAGGCATCCCAAGGGGAGCACAAAAGTGCCAGAAAATGGCTGCCTCCACACGTTTTCATTGGCACCATTGCTAAGCCTAGGCTGAATCACCTGCCTCCAGTCTCAGCTAGGGACATGGATTTTTAAACCAGGAAGCCCTGAGCTCCAGGCACACGGCAGCTGTGAAAGGCATCCCAAGGGGAGTACAAAAGTGCAACAACATGGCAGCTTTCACAGCTTTTTCCTTGGCACCATCCCTATACCTAGGCTGATTTATCTGCCTAGGGTTAGGGTTAGGGCTCAGCCAAGGGCAAGGATTTTTTTAAGCAGGAAGCCCTGAGTTCCAGGCTTACTGCATCTGCCAAAGGCATCCCAAAGGGAGCGCAGAAGTGCCACAACATGGCTGCTTTCACAGCTTTTTCCTTAGGAAGAACCCTAATACCCGGCTGATTTACCTTCCTAGGGTTACTGATAGGCTTAGGCCTAGGACTTTTAAAACCAGGAAGCCCTGTGCTCCAGGCACACTGCAGCTGTTAAAGGCATCCCAAGGGGAGCGCAAAAGTGACACAACTTGGCTGCCTCCACTGCTATTTCCATGAGACCATCCCGAATCATAGGCTGATTTTCCTTCCTAGGCTTAAGGTTTGAGTTAGGCCTAGGGTTAGTGTTCTTTTAACCAGAAAGCCCTGAGTTCCAAGAACACAGCAGCTGCGAAGGACTACCCAAGAAGAGCGCAGAAGTGCCTCAACATGCCTGCCTCCACAGCTTTTTCCTTGGGGACGTCCCGAAACGAAGGCTGATTTAGAAGCCTCCAGTTTGGGCTAAAGTTGTGGTTTTTTAAACCAGGAAGCCCTGTGCTCCAAGCACACTGCAGCTGTGAAAGGCATCCCAAGGGGAGCGCAAAAGTGCCACAACATGGCTGTCTCCACAGCTTTTCCCTTGGGATAATTCCTAAACCCAGGCTGATTTAAATGACCAGTGTTACGGTTAGGGTTAGGGTTACGCCTAGGTGTAGAGCTTTTTAAACCAGCAAGCTCTGAGCTCCAGGCACACGGCAGCTGCGAAAGGCATCCCAAGGGGAGCACAAAAGTGCCAGAAAATGGCTGCCTCCACACGTTTTCATTGGCACCATTGCTAAGCCTAGGCTGAATCACCTGCCTCCAGTCTCAGCTAGGGACATTGTTTTTTAAACCAGGAAGCCCTGAGCTCCAGGCACACGGCAGCTGTGAAAGGCATCCCAAGGGGAGTGCAAAAGTGCAACAACATGGCAGCTTTCACAGCTTTTTCCTTGGCACCATCCCTATACCTAGGCTGATTTATCTGCCTAGGGTTAGGGTTAGGGCTCAGCCAAGGGCAAGGATTTTTTTAAGCAGGAAGCCCTGAGTTCCAGGCTTACTGCATCTGCCAAAGGCATCCCAAAGGGAGCGCAGAAGTGCCACAACATGGCTGCTTTCACAGCTTTTTCCTTAGGAAGAACCCTAATACCCGGCTGATTTACCTTCCTAGGGTTACTGTTAGGCTTAGGCCTAGGACTTTTAAAACCAGGAAGCCCTGTGCTCCAGGCACACTGCAGCTGTTCAAGGCATCCCAAGGGGAGCGCAAAAGTGACACAACTTGGCTGCCTCCACTGCTATTTCCATGAGACCATCCCGAATCATAGGCTGATTTTCCTTCCTAGGCTTAAGGTTTGAGTTAGGCCTAGGGTTAGTGTTCTTTTAACCAGAAAGCCCTGAGTTCCAAGAAGACAGCAGCTGCGAAGGACTACCCAAGAAGAGCGCAGAAGTGCCTCAACATGCCTGCCTCCACAGCTTTTTCCTTGGGGACGTCCCGAAACGAAGGCCGATTTAGAAGCCTCCAGTTTGGGCTAAAGTTGTGGTTTTTTAAACCAGGAAGCCCTGTGCTCCAAGCACACTGCAGCTGTGAAAGGCATCCCAAGGGGAGCGCAAAAGTGCCACAACATGGCTGTCTCCACAGCTTTTCCCTTGGGATAATTCCTAAACCCAGGCTGATTTAAATGACCAGTGTTACGGTTAGGGTTAGGGTTACGCCTAGGTGTAGAGCTTTTTAAACCAGCAAGCTCTGAGCTCCAGGCACACGGCAGCTGCGAAAGGCATCCCAAGGGGAGCACAAAAGTGCCAGAAAATGGCTGCCTCCACACGTTTTCATTGGCACCATTGCTAAGCCTAGGCTGAATCACCTGCCTCCAGTCTCAGCTAGGGACATTGGTTTTTAAACCAGGAAGCCCTGAGCTCCAGGCACACAGCAGCTGTGAAAGGCATCCCAAGGGGAGTACAAAAGTGCAACAACATGGCAGCTTTCACAGCTTTTTCCTTGGCACCATCCCTATACCTAGGCTGATTTATCTGCCTAGGGTTAGGGTTAGGGCTCAGCCTAGGGCTAGGATTTTTTTAAGCAGGAAGCCCTGAGTTCCAGGCTTACTGCATCTGCCAAAGGCATCCCAAAGGGAGCGCAGAAGTGCCACAACATGGCTGCTTTCACAGCTTTTTCCTTAGGAAGAACCCTAATACCCGGCTGATTTACCTTCCTAGGGTTACTGTTAGGCTTCGGCCTAGGACTTTTAAAACCAGGAAGCCCTGTGCTCCAGGCACACTGCAGCTGTTAAAGGCATCCCAAGGGGAGCGCAAAAGTGACACAACTTGGCTGCCTCCACTGCTATTTCCATGAGACCATCCCAAATCATAGGCTGATTTTCCTTCCTAGGCTTAAGGTTTGAGTTAGGCCTAGGGTTAGTGTTCTTTTAACCAGAAAGCCCTGAGTTCCAAGAACACAGCAGCTGCGAAGGACTACCCAAGAAGAGCGCAGAAGTGCCTCAACATGCCTGCCTCCACAGCTTTTTCCTTGGGGACGTCCCGAAACGAAGGCTGATTTAGAAGCCTCCAGTTTGGGCTAAAGTAGTGGGTTTTTACACCAGGAAGCCATGTGCTCCAAGCACACTGCAGCTGTGAAAGGCATCCCAAGGGGAGCGCAAAAGTGCCACAACATGGCTGTCTCCACAGCTTTTCCCTTGGGATAATTCCTAAACCCAGGCTGATTTAAATGACCAGTGTTACGGTTAGGGTTAGGGTTACGCCTAGGTGTAGAGCTTTTTAAACCAGCAAGCTCTGAGCTCCAGGCACACGGCAGCTGCGAAAGGCATCCCAAGGGGAGCACAAAAGTGCCAGAAAATGGCTGCCTCCACACGTTTTCATTGGCACCATTGCTAAGCCTAGGCTGAATCACCTGCCTCCAGTCTCAGCTAGGGACATGGATTTTTAAACCAGGAAGCCCTGAGCTCCAGGCACTTGGCAGCTGTGAAAGGCATCCCAAGGGGAGTACAAAAGTGCAACAACATGGCAGCTTTCACAGCTTTTTCCTTGGCACCATCCCTATACCTAGGCTGATTTATCTGCCTAGGGTTAGGGTTAGGGCTCAGCCAAGGGCAAGGATTTTTTTAAGCAGGAAGCCCTGAGTTCCAGGCTTACTGCATCTGCCAAAGGCATCCCAAAGGGAGCGCAGAAGTGCCACAACATGGCTGCTTTCACAGCTTTTTCCTTTGGAAGAACCCTAATACCCGGCTGATTTACCTTCCTAGGGTTACTGTTAGGCTTAGGCCTAGGACTCTTAAAACCAGGAAGCCCTGTGCTCCAGGCTCACTGCAGCTGATAAAGGCATCCCAAGTGGAGCGCAAAAGTGACACAACTTGGCTGCCTCCACTGCTATTTCCATGAGACCATCCCAAATCATAGGCTGATTTTCCTTCCTAGGCTTAAGGTTTGAGTTAGGCCTAGGGTTAGTGTTCTTTTAACCAGAAAGCCCTGAGTTCCAAGAACACAGCAGCTGCGAAGGACTACCCAAGAAGAGCGCAGAAGTGCCTCAACATGCCTGCCTCCACAGCTTTTTCTTTGGGGACATCCCGAAACGAAGGCCGATTTAGAAGCCTCCAGTTTGGGCTAAAGTTGTGGTTTCTTAAACCAGGAAGCCCTGTGCTCCAAGCACACTGCAGCTGCGAAAGGCATCCCAAGGGGAGCGCAAAAGTGCCACAACATGGCTGTCTCCACAGCTTTTCCCTTGGGATAATTCCTAAACCCAGGCTGATTTAAATGACCAGTGTTACGGTTAGGGTTAGGGTTACGCCTAGGTGTAGAGCTTTTTAAACCAGCAAGCTCTGAGCTCCAGGCACACGGCAGCTGCGAAAGGCATCCCAAGGGGAGCACAAAAGTGCCAGAAAATGGCTGCCTCCACACGTTTTCATTGGCACCATTGCTAAGCCTAGGCTGAATCACCTGCCTCCAGTCTCAGCTAGGGACATTGGTTTTTAAACCAGGAAGCCCTGAGCTCCAGGCACACAGCAGCTGTGAAAGGCATCCCAAGGGGAGTACAAAAGTGCAACAACATGGCAGCTTTCACAGCTTTTTCCTTGGCACCATCCCTATACCTAGGCTGATTTATCTGCCTAGGGTTAGGGTTAGGGCTCAGCCTAGGGCTAGGATTTTTTTAAGCAGGAAGCCCTGAGTTCCAGGCTTACTGCATCTGCCAAAGGCATCCCAAAGGGAGCGCAGAAGTGCCACAACATGGCTGCTTTCACAGCTTTTTCCTTAGGAAGAACCCTAATACCCGGCTGATTTACCTTCCTAGGGTTACTGTTAGGCTTCGGCCTAGGACTTTTAAAACCAGGAAGCCCTGTGCTCCAGGCACACTGCAGCTGTTAAAGGCATCCCAAGGGGAGCGCAAAAGTGACACAACTTGGCTGCCTCCACTGCTATTTCCATGAGACCATCCCAAATCATAGGCTGATTTTCCTTCCTAGGCTTAAGGTTTGAGTTAGGCCTAGGGTTAGTGTTCTTTTAACCAGAAAGCCCTGAGTTCCAAGAACACAGCAGCTGCGAAGGACTACCCAAGAAGAGCGCAGAAGTGCCTCAACATGCCTGCCTCCACAGCTTTTTCCTTGGGGACGTCCCGAAACGAAGGCTGATTTAGAAGCCTCCAGTTTGGGCTAAAGTTGTGGTTTTTTAAACCAGGAAGCCCTGTGCTCCAAGCACACTGCAGCTGTGAAAGGCATCCCAAGGGGAGCGCAAAAGTGCCACAACATGGCTGTCTCCACAGCTTTTCCCTTGGGATAATTCCTAAACCCAGGCTGATTTAAATGACCAGTGTTACGGTTAGGGTTAGGGTTACGCCTAGGTGTAGAGCTTTTTAAACCAGCAAGCTCTGAGCTCCAGGCACACGGCAGCTGCGAAAGGCATCCCAAGGGGAGCACAAAAGTGCCAGAAAATGGCTGCCTCCACACGTTTTCATTGGCACCATTGCTAAGCCTAGGCTGAATCACCTGCCTCCAGTCTCAGCTATGGACATGGTTTTTTAAACCAGGAAGCCCTGAGCTCCAGGCACACGGCAGCTGTGAAAGGCATCCCAAGGGGAGTACAAAAGTGCAACAACATGGCAGCTTTCACAGCTTTTTCCTTGGCACCATCCCTATACCTAGGCTGATTTATCTGCGTAGGGTTAGGGTTAGGGCTCAGCCTAGGGCTAGGATTTTTTTAACCAGGAAGCCCTGAGTTCCAGGCTTACTGCATCTGCCAAAGGCATCCCAAAGGGAGCGCAGAAGTGCCACAACATGGCTGCTTTCACAGCTTTTTCCTTAGGAAGAACCCTAATACCCGGCTGATTTACCTTCCTAGGGTTACTGTTAGGCTTAGGCCTAGGACGTTTAAAACCAGGAAGCCCTGTGCTCCAGGCACACTGCAGCTGTTAAAGGCATCCCAAGGGGAGCGCAAAAGTGACACAACTTGGCTGCCTCCACTGCTATTTCCATGAGACCATCCCAAATCATAGGCTGATTTTCCTTCCTAGGCTTAAGGTTTGAGTTAGGCCTAGGGTTAGTGTTCTTTTAACCAGAAAGCCCTGAGTTCCAAGAACACAGCAGCTGCGAAGGACTACCCAAGAAGAGCGCAGAAGTGCCTCAACATTCCTGCCTCCACAGCTTTTTCCTTGGGGACGTCCCGAAACGAAGGCCGATTTAGAAGCCTCCAGTTTGGGCTAAAGTTGTGGTTTTTTAAACCAGGAAGCCCTGTGCTCCAAGCACACTGCAGCTGTGAAAGGCATCCCAAGGGGAGCGCAAAAGTGCCACAACATGGCTGTCTCCACAGCTTTTCCCTTGGGATAATTCCTAAACCCAGGCTGATTTAAATGACCAGTGTTACGGTTAGGGTTAGGGTTACGCCTAGGTGTAGAGCTTTTTAAACCAGCAAGCTCTGAGCTCCAGGCACACGGCAGCTGCGAAAGGCATCCCAAGGGGAGCACAAAAGTGCCAGAAAATGGCTGCCTCCACACGTTTTCATTGGCACCATTGCTAAGCCTAGGCTGAATCACCTGCCTCCAGTCTCAGCTAGGGACATGGATTTTTAAACCAGGAAGCCCTGAGCTCCAGGCACACGGCAGCTGTGAAAGGCATCCCAAGGGGAGTACAAAAGTGCAACAACATGGCAGCTTTCACAGCTTTTTCCTTGGCACCATCCCTATACCTAGGCTGATTTATCTGCCTAGGGTTAGGGTTAGGGCTCAGCCTAGGGCAAGGATTTTTTTAACCAGGAAGCCCTGAGTTCCAGGCTTACTGCATCTGCCAAAGGCATCCCAAAGGGAGCGCAGAAGTGCCACAACATGGCTGCTTTCACAGCTTTTTCCTTAGGAAGAACCCTAATACCCGGCTGATTTACCTTCCTAGGGTTACTGTTAGGCTTCGGCCTAGGACTTTTAAAACCAGGAAGCCCTGTGCTCCCGGCACACTGCAGCTGTTAAAGGCATCCCAAGGGGAGCGCAAAAGTGACACAACTTGGCTGCCTCCACTGCTATTTCCATGAGACCATCCCAAATCATAGGCTGATTTTCCTTCCTAGGCTTAAGGTTTGAGTTAGGCCTAGGGTTAGTGTTCTTTTAACCAGAAAGCCCTGAGTTCCAAGAACACAGCAGCTGCGAAGGACTACCCAAGAAGAGCGCAGAAGTGCCTCAACATGCCTGCCTCCACAGCTTTTTCCTTGGGGACGTCCCGAAACGAAGGCTGATTTAGAAGCCTCCAGTTTGGGCTAAAGTTGTGGTTTTTTAAACCAGGAAGCCCTGTGCTCCAAGCACACTGCAGCTGTGAAAGGCATCCCAAGGGGAGCGCAAAAGTGCCACAACATGGCTGTCTCCACAGCTTTTCCCTTGGGATAATTCCTAAACCCAGGCTGATTTAAATGACCAGTGTTACAGTTAGGGTTAGGGTTACGCCTAGGTGTAGAGCTTTTTAAACCAGCAAGCTCTGAGCTCCAGGCACACGGCAGCTGCAAAAGGCATCCCAAGGGGAGCACAAAAGTGCCAGAAAATGGCTGCCTCCACACGTTTTCATTGGCACCATTGCTAAGCCTAGGCTGAATCACCTGCCTCCAGTCTCAGCTAGGGACATGGATTTTTAAACCAGGAAGCCCTGAGCTCCAGGCACTTGGCAGCTGTGAAAGGCATCCCAAGGGGAGTACAAAAGTGCAACAACATGGCAGCTTTCACAGCTTTTTCCTTGGCACCATCCCTATACCTAGGCTGATTTATCTGCCTAGGGTTAGGGTTAGGGCTCAGCCAAGGGCAAGGATTTTTTTAAGCAGGAAGCCCTGAGTTCCAGGCTTACTGCATCTGCCAAAGGCATCCCAAAGGGAGCGCAGAAGTGCCACAACATGGCTGCTTTCACAGCTTTTTCCTTTGGAAGAACCCTAATACCCGGCTGATTTACCTTCCTAGGGTTACTGTTAGGCTTAGGCCTAGGACTCTTAAAACCAGGAAGCCCTGTGCTCCAGGCTCACTGCAGCTGATAAAGGCATCCCAAGGGGAGCGCAAAAGTGACACAACTTGGCTGCCTCCACTGCTATTTCCATGAGACCATCCCAAATCATAGGCTGATTTTCCTTCCTAGGCTTAAGGTTTGAGTTAGGCCTAGGGTTAGTGTTCTTTTAACCAGAAAGCCCTGAGTTCCAAGAACACAGCAGCTGCGAAGGACTACCCAAGAAGAGCGCAGAAGTGCCTCAACGTGCCTGATTAAACAGCTTTTTCTTTGGGGACATCCCGAAACGAAGGCCGATTAAAAGCCTCCAGTTTGGGCTAAAGTTGTGGTTTCTTAAACCAGGAAGCCCTGTGCTCCAAGCACACTGCAGCTGCGAAAGGCATCCCAAGGGGAGCGCAAAAGTGCCACAACATGGCTGTCTCCACAGCTTTTCCCTTGGGATAATTCCTAAACCCAGGCTGATTTAAATGACCAGTGTTACGGTTAGGGTTAGGGTTACGCCTAGGTGTAGAGCTTTTTAAACCAGCAAGCTCTGAGCTCCAGGCACACGGCAGCTGCGAAAGGCATCCCAAGGGGAGCACAAAAGTGCCAGAAAATGGCTGCCTCCACACGTTTTCATTGGCACCATTGCTAAGCCTAGGCTGAATCACCTGCCTCCAGTCTCAGCTAGGGACATTGGTTTTTAAACCAGGAAGCCCTGAGCTCCAGGCACACAGCAGCTGTGAAAGGCATCCCAAGGGGAGTACAAAAGTGCAACAACATGGCAGCTTTCACAGCTTTTTCCTTGGCACCATCCCTATACCTAGGCTGATTTATCTGCCTAGGGTTAGGGTTAGGGCTCAGCCTAGGGCTAGGATTTTTTTAAGCAGGAAGCCCTGAGTTCCAGGCTTACTGCATCTGCCAAAGGCATCCCAAAGGGAGCGCAGAAGTGCCACAACATGGCTGCTTTCACAGCTTTTTCCTTAGGAAGAACCCTAATACCCGGCTGATTTACCTTCCTAGGGTTACTGTTAGGCTTCGGCCTAGGACTTTTAAAACCAGGAAGCCCTGTGCTCCAGGCACACTGCAGCTGTTAAAGGCATCCCAAGGGGAGCGCAAAAGTGACACAACTTGGCTGCCTCCACTGCTATTTCCATGAGACCATCCCAAATCATAGGCTGATTTTCCTTCCTAGGCTTAAGGTTTGAGTTAGGCCTAGGGTTAGTGTTCTTTTAACCAGAAAGCCCTGAGTTCCAAGAACACAGCAGCTGCGAAGGACTACCCAAGAAGAGCGCAGAAGTGCCTCAACATGCCTGCCTCCACAGCTTTTTCCTTGGGGACGTCCCGAAACGAAGGCTGATTTAGAAGCCTCCAGTTTGGGCTAAAGTTGTGGTTTTTTAAACCAGGAAGCCCTGTGCTCCAAGCACACTGCAGCTGTGAAAGGCATCCCAAGGGGAGCGCAAAAGTGCCACAACATGGCTGTCTCCACAGCTTTTCCCTTGGGATAATTCCTAAACCCAGGCTGATTTAAATGACCAGTGTTACGGTTAGGGTTAGGGTTACGCCTAGGTGTAGAGCTTTTTAAACCAGCAAGCTCTGAGCTCCAGGCACACGGCAGCTGCGAAAGGCATCCCAAGGGGAGCACAAAAGTGCCAGAAAATGGCTGCCTCCACACGTTTTCATTGGCACCATTGCTAAGCCTAGGCTGAATCACCTGCCTCCAGTCTCAGCTAGGGACATGGTTTTTTAAACCAGGAAGCCCTGAGCTCCAGGCACACGGCAGCTGTGAAAGGCATCCCAAGGGGAGTACAAAAGTGCAACAACATGGCAGCTTTCACAGCTTTTTCCTTGGCACCATCCCTATACCTAGGCTGATTTATCTGCGTAGGGTTAGGGTTAGGGCTCAGCCTAGGGCTAGGATTTTTTTAACCAGGAAGCCCTGAGTTCCAGGCTTACTGCATCTGCCAAAGGCATCCCAAAGGGAGCGCAGAAGTGCCACAACATGGCTGCTTTCACAGCTTTTTCCTTAGGAAGAACCCTAATACCCGGCTGATTTACCTTCCTAGGGTTACTGTTAGGCTTAGGCCTAGGACTTTTAAAACCAGGAAGCCCTGTGCTCCAGGCACACTGCAGCTGTGAAAGGCATCCCAAGGGGAGCGCAAAAGTGACACAACTTGGCTGCCTCCACTGCTATTTCCATGAGACCATCCCGAATCATAGGCTGATTTTCCTTCCTAGGCTTAAGGTTTGAGTTAGGCCTAGGGTTAGTGTTCTTTTAACCAGAAAGCCCTGAGTTCCAAGAACACAGCAGCTGCGAAGGACTACCCAAGAAGAGCGCAGAAGTGCCTCAACATGCCTGCCTCCACAGCTTTTTCCTTGGGGACGTCCCGAAACGAAGGCTGATTTAGAAGCCTCCAGTTTGGGCTAAAGTTGTGGTTTTTTAAACCAGGAAGCCCTGTGCTCCAAGCACACTGCAGCTGTGAAAGGCATCCCAAGGGGAGCGCAAAAGTGCCACAACATGGCTGTCTCCACAGCTTTTCCCTTGGGATAATTCCTAAACCCAGGCTGATTTAAATGACCAGTGTTACGGTTAGGGTTAGGGTTACGCCTAGGTGTAGAGCTTTTTAAACCAGCAAGCTCTGAGCTCCAGGCACACGGCAGCTGCGAAAGGCATCCCAAGGGGAGCACAAAAGTGCCAGAAAATGGCTGCCTCCACACGTTTTCATTGGCACCATTGCTAAGCCTAGGCTGAATCACCTGCCTCCAGTCTCAGCTAGGGACATGGTTTTTTAAACCAGGAAGCCCTGAGCTCCAGGCACACGGCAGCTGTGAAAGGCATCCCAAGGGGAGTACAAAAGTGCAACAACATGGCAGCTTTCACAGCTTTTTCCTTGGCACCATCCCTATACCTAGGCTGATTTATCTGCCTAGGGTTAGGGTTAGGGCTCAGCCTAGGGCTAGGATTTTTTTAACCAGGAAGCCCTGAGTTCCAGGCTTACTGCATCTGCCAAAGGCATCCCAAAGGGAGCGCAGAAGGTCCACAACATGGCTGCTTTCACAGCTTTTTCCTTAGGAAGAACCCTAATACCCGGCTGATTTACCTTCCTAGGGTTACTGTTAGGCTTCGGCCTAGGACTTTTAAAACCAGGAAGCCCTGTGCTCCAGGCACACTGCAGCTGTTAAAGGCATCCCAAGGGGAGCGCAAAAGTGACACAACTTGGCTGCCTCCACTGCTATTTCCATGAGACCATCCCAAATCATAGGCTGATTTTCCTTCCTAGGCTTAAGGTTTGAGTTAGGCCTAGGGTTAGTGTTCTTTTAACCAGAAAGCCCTGAGTTCCAAGAACACAGCAGCTGCGAAGGACTACCCAAGAAGAGCGCAGAAGTGCCTCAACATGCCTGCCTCCACAGCTTTTTCCTTGGGGACGTCCCGAAACGAAGGCTGATTTAGAAGCCTCCAGTTTGGGCTAAAGTTGTGGTTTTTTAAACCAGGAAGCCCTGTGCTCCAAGCACACTGCAGCTGTGAAAGGCATCCCAAGGGGAGCGCAAAAGTGCCACAACATGGCTGTCTCCACAGCTTTTCCCTTGGGATAATTCCTAAACCCAGGCTGATTTAAATGACCAGTGTTACGGTTAGGGTTAGGGTTACGCCTAGGTGTAGAGCTTTTTAAACCAGCAAGCTCTGAGCTCCAGGCACACGGCAGCTGCGAAAGGCATCCCAAGGGGAGCACAAAAGTGCCAGAAAATGGCTGCCTCCACACGTTTTCATTGGCACCATTGCTAAGCCTAGGCTGAATCACCTGCCTCCAGTCTCAGCTATGGACATGGTTTTTTAAACCAGGAAGCCCTGAGCTCCAGGCACACGGCAGCTGTGAAAGGCATCCCAAGGGGAGTACAAAAGTGCAACAACATGGCAGCTTTCACAGCTTTTTCCTTGGCACCATCCCTATACCTAGGCTGATTTATCTGCGTAGGGTTAGGGTTAGGGCTCAGCCTAGGGCTAGGATTTTTTTAACCAGGAAGCCCTGAGTTCCAGGCTTACTGCATCTGCCAAAGGCATCCCAAAGGGAGCGCAGAAGTGCCACAACATGGCTGCTTTCACAGCTTTTTCCTTAGGAAGAACCCTAATACCCGGCTGATTTACCTTCCTAGGGTTACTGTTAGGCTTAGGCCTAGGACGTTTAAAACCAGGAAGCCCTGTGCTCCAGGCACACTGCAGCTGTTAAAGGCATCCCAAGGGGAGCGCAAAAGTGACACAACTTGGCTGCCTCCACTGCTATTTCCATGAGACCATCCCAAATCATAGGCTGATTTTCCTTCCTAGGCTTAAGGTTTGAGTTAGGCCTAGGGTTAGTGTTCTTTTAACCAGAAAGCCCTGAGTTCCAAGAACACAGCAGCTGCGAAGGACTACCCAAGAAGAGCGCAGAAGTGCCTCAACATTCCTGCCTCCACAGCTTTTTCCATGGGGACGTCCCGAAACGAAGGCCGATTTAGAAGCCTCCAGTTTGGGCTAAAGTTGTGGTTTTTTAAACCAGGAAGCCCTGTGCTCCAAGCACACTGCAGCTGTGAAAGGCATCCCAAGGGGAGCGCAAAAGTGCCACAACATGGCTGTCTCCACAGCTTTTCCCTTGGGATAATTCCTAAACCCAGGCTGATTTAAATGACCAGTGTTACGGTTAGGGTTAGGGTTACGCCTAGGTGTAGAGCTTTTTAAACCAGCAAGCTCTGAGCTCCAGGCACACGGCAGCTGCGAAAGGCATCCCAAGGGGAGCACAAAAGTGCCAGAAAATGGCTGCCTCCACACGTTTTCATTGGCACCATTGCTAAGCCTAGGCTGAATCACCTGCCTCCAGTCTCAGCTAGGGACATGGATTTTTAAACCAGGAAGCCCTGAGCTCCAGGCACACGGCAGCTGTGAAAGGCATCCCAAGGGGAGTACAAAAGTGCAACAACATGGCAGCTTTCACAGCTTTTTCCTTGGCACCATCCCTATACCTAGGCTGATTTATCTGCCTAGGGTTAGGGTTAGGGCTCAGCCTAGGGCAAGGATTTTTTTAACCAGGAAGCCCTGAGTTCCAGGCTTACTGCATCTGCCAAAGGCATCCCAAAGGGAGCGCAGAAGTGCCACAACATGGCTGCTTTCACAGCTTTTTCCTTAGGAAGAACCCTAATACCCGGCTGATTTACCTTCCTAGGGTTACTGTTAGGCTTAGGCCTAGGACTTTTAAAACCAGGAAGCCCTGTGCTCCCGGCACACTGCAGCTGTTAAAGGCATCCCAAGGGGAGCGCAAAAGTGACACAACTTGGCTGCCTCCACTGCTATTTCCATGAGACCATCCCAAATCATAGGCTGATTTTCCTTCCTAGGCTTAAGGTTTGAGTTAGGCCTAGGGTTAGTGTTCTTTTAACCAGAAAGCCCTGAGTTCCAAGAACACAGCAGCTGCGAAGGACTACCCAAGAAGAGCGCAGAAGTGCCTCAACATGCCTGCCTCCACAGCTTTTTCCTTGGGGACGTCCCGAAACGAAGGCTGATTTAGAAGCCTCCAGTTTGGGCTAAAGTTGTGGTTTTTTAAACCAGGAAGCCCTGTGCTCCAAGCACACTGCAGCTGTGAAAGGCATCCCAAGGGGAGCGCAAAAGTGCCACAACATGGCTGTCTCCACAGCTTTTCCCTTGGGATAATTCCTAAACCCAGGCTGATTTAAATGACCAGTGTTACAGTTAGGGTTAGGGTTACGCCTAGGTGTAGAGCTTTTTAAACCAGCAAGCTCTGAGCTCCAGGCACACGGCAGCTGCAAAAGGCATCCCAAGGGGAGCACAAAAGTGCCAGAAAATGGCTGCCTCCACACGTTTTCATTGGCACCATTGCTAAGCCTAGGCTGAATCACCTGCCTCCAGTCTCAGCTAGGGACATGGATTTTTAAACCAGGAAGCCCTGAGCTCCAGGCACTTGGCAGCTGTGAAAGGCATCCCAAGGGGAGTACAAAAGTGCAACAACATGGCAGCTTTCACAGCTTTTTCCTTGGCACCATCCCTATACCTAGGCTGATTTATCTGCCTAGGGTTAGGGTTAGGGCTCAGCCAAGGGCAAGGATTTTTTTAAGCAGGAAGCCCTGAGTTCCAGGCTTACTGCATCTGCCAAAGGCATCCCAAAGGGAGCGCAGAAGTGCCACAACATGGCTGCTTTCACAGCTTTTTCCTTTGGAAGAACCCTAATACCCGGCTGATTTACCTTCCTAGGGTTACTGTTAGGCTTAGGCCTAGGACTCTTAAAACCAGGAAGCCCTGTGCTCCAGGCTCACTGCAGCTGATAAAGGCATCCCAAGGGGAGCGCAAAAGTGACACAACTTGGCTGCCTCCACTGCTATTTCCATGAGACCATCCCAAATCATAGGCTGATTTTCCTTCCTAGGCTTAAGGTTTGAGTTAGGCCTAGGGTTAGTGTTCTTTTAACCAGAAAGCCCTGAGTTCCAAGAACACAGCAGCTGCGAAGGACTACCCAAGAAGAGCGCAGAAGTGCCTCAACGTGCCTGATTAAACAGCTTTTTCTTTGGGGACATCCCGAAACGAAGGCCGATTAAAAGCCTCCAGTTTGGGCTAAAGTTGTGGTTTCTTAAACCAGGAAGCCCTGTGCTCCAAGCACACTGCAGCTGCGAAAGGCATCCCAAGGGGAGCGCAAAAGTGCCACAACATGGCTGTCTCCACAGCTTTTCCCTTGGGATAATTCCTAAACCCAGGCTGATTTAAATGACCAGTGTTACGGTTAGGGTTAGGGTTACGCCTAGGTGTAGAGCTTTTTAAACCAGCAAGCTCTGAGCTCCAGGCACACGGCAGCTGCGAAAGGCATCCCAAGGGGAGCACAAAAGTGCCAGAAAATGGCTGCCTCCACACGTTTTCATTGGCACCATTGCTAAGCCTAGGCTGAATCACCTGCCTCCAGTCTCAGCTAGGGACATTGGTTTTTAAACCAGGAAGCCCTGAGCTCCAGGCACACAGCAGCTGTGAAAGGCATCCCAAGGGGAGTACAAAAGTGCAACAACATGGCAGCTTTCACAGCTTTTTCCTTGGCACCATCCCTATACCTAGGCTGATTTATCTGCCTAGGGTTAGGGTTAGGGCTCAGCCTAGGGCTAGGATTTTTTTAAGCAGGAAGCCCTGAGTTCCAGGCTTACTGCATCTGCCAAAGGCATCCCAAAGGGAGCGCAGAAGTGCCACAACATGGCTGCTTTCACAGCTTTTTCCTTAGGAAGAACCCTAATACCCGGCTGATTTACCTTCCTAGGGTTACTGTTAGGCTTCGGCCTAGGACTTTTAAAACCAGGAAGCCCTGTGCTCCAGGCACACTGCAGCTGTTAAAGGCATCCCAAGGGGAGCGCAAAAGTGACACAACTTGGCTGCCTCCACTGCTATTTCCATGAGACCATCCCAAATCATAGGCTGATTTTCCTTCCTAGGCTTAAGGTTTGAGTTAGGCCTAGGGTTAGTGTTCTTTTAACCAGAAAGCCCTGAGTTCCAAGAACACAGCAGCTGCGAAGGACTACCCAAGAAGAGCGCAGAAGTGCCTCAACATGCCTGCCTCCACAGCTTTTTCCTTGGGGACGTCCCGAAACGAAGGCTGATTTAGAAGCCTCCAGTTTGGGCTAAAGTTGTGGTTTTTTAAACCAGGAAGCCCTGTGCTCCAAGCACACTGCAGCTGTGAAAGGCATCCCAAGGGGAGCGCAAAAGTGCCACAACATGGCTGTCTCCACAGCTTTTCCCTTGGGATAATTCCTAAACCCAGGCTGATTTAAATGACCAGTGTTACGGTTAGGGTTAGGGTTACGCCTAGGTGTAGAGCTTTTTAAACCAGCAAGCTCTGAGCTCCAGGCACACGGCAGCTGCGAAAGGCATCCCAAGGGGAGCACAAAAGTGCCAGAAAATGGCTGCCTCCACACGTTTTCATTGGCACCATTGCTAAGCCTAGGCTGAATCACCTGCCTCCAGTCTCAGCTATGGACATGGTTTTTTAAACCAGGAAGCCCTGAGCTCCAGGCACACGGCAGCTGTGAAAGGCATCCCAAGGGGAGTACAAAAGTGCAACAACATGGCAGCTTTCACAGCTTTTTCCTTGGCACCATCCCTATACCTAGGCTGATTTATCTGCGTAGGGTTAGGGTTAGGGCTCAGCCTAGGGCTAGGATTTTTTTAACCAGGAAGCCCTGAGTTCCAGGCTTACTGCATCTGCCAAAGGCATCCCAAAGGGAGCGCAGAAGTGCCACAACATGGCTGCTTTCACAGCTTTTTCCTTAGGAAGAACCCTAATACCCGGCTGATTTACCTTCCTAGGGTTACTGTTAGGCTTAGGCCTAGGACTTTTAAAACCAGGAAGCCCTGTGCTCCAGGCACACTGCAGCTGTGAAAGGCATCCCAAGGGGAGCGCAAAAGTGACACAACTTGGCTGCCTCCACTGCTATTTCCATGAGACCATCCCGAATCATAGGCTGATTTTCCTTCCTAGGCTTAAGGTTTGAGTTAGGCCTAGGGTTAGTGTTCTTTTAACCAGAAAGCCCTGAGTTCCAAGAACACAGCAGCTGCGAAGGACTACCCAAGAAGAGCGCAGAAGTGCCTCAACATGCCTGCCTCCACAGCTTTTTCCTTGGGGACGTCCCGAAACGAAGGCTGATTTAGAAGCCTCCAGTTTGGGCTAAAGTTGTGGTTTTTTAAACCAGGAAGCCCTGTGCTCCAAGCACACTGCAGCTGTGAAAGGCATCCCAAGGGGAGCGCAAAAGTGCCACAACATGGCTGTCTCCACAGCTTTTCCCTTGGGATAATTCCTAAACCCAGGCTGATTTAAATGACCAGTGTTACGGTTAGGGTTAGGGTTACGCCTAGGTGTAGAGCTTTTTAAACCAGCAAGCTCTGAGCTCCAGGCACACGGCAGCTGCGAAAGGCATCCCAAGGGGAGCACAAAAGTGCCAGAAAATGGCTGCCTCCACACGTTTTCATTGGCACCATTGCTAAGCCTAGGCTGAATCACCTGCCTCCAGTCTCAGCTAGGGACATGGTTTTTTAAACCAGGAAGCCCTGAGCTCCAGGCACACGGCAGCTGTGAAAGGCATCCCAAGGGGAGTACAAAAGTGCAACAACATGGCAGCTTTCACAGCTTTTTCCTTGGCACCATCCCTATACCTAGGCTGATTTATCTGCCTAGGGTTAGGGTTAGGGCTCAGCCTAGGGCTAGGATTTTTTTAACCAGGAAGCCCTGAGTTCCAGGCTTACTGCATCTGCCAAAGGCATCCCAAAGGGAGCGCAGAAGGTCCACAACATGGCTGCTTTCACAGCTTTTTCCTTAGGAAGAACCCTAATACCCGGCTGATTTACCTTCCTAGGGTTACTGTTAGGCTTCGGCCTAGGACTTTTAAAACCAGGAAGCCCTGTGCTCCAGGCACACTGCAGCTGTTAAAGGCATCCCAAGGGGAGCGCAAAAGTGACACAACTTGGCTGCCTCCACTGCTATTTCCATGAGACCATCCCAAATCATAGGCTGATTTTCCTTCCTAGGCTTAAGGTTTGAGTTAGGCCTAGGGTTAGTGTTCTTTTAACCAGAAAGCCCTGAGTTCCAAGAACACAGCAGCTGCGAAGGACTACCCAAGAAGAGCGCAGAAGTGCCTCAACATGCCTGTCTCCACAGCTTTTTCCTTGGGGACGTCCCGAAACGAAGGCTGATTTAGAAGCCTCCATTTTGGGCTAAAGTTGTGGTTTTTTAAACCAGGAAGCCCTGTGCTCCAAGCACACTGCAGCTGTGAAAGGCATCCCAAGGGGAGCGCAAAAGTGCCACAACATGGCTGTCTCCACAGCTTTTCCCTTGGGATAATTCCTAAACCCAGGCTGATTTAAATGACCAGTGTTACGGTTAGGGTTAGGGTTACGCCTAGGTGTAGAGCTTTTTAAACCAGCAAGCTCTGAGCTCCAGGCACACGGCAGCTGCGAAAGGCATCCCAAGGGGAGCACAAAAGTGCCAGAAAATGGCTGCCTCCACACGTTTTCATTGGCACCATTGCTAAGCCTAGGCTGAATCACCTGCCTCCAGTCTCAGCTAGGGACATGGTTTTTTAAACCAGGAAGCCCTGAGCTCCAGGCACACGGCAGCTGTGAAAGGCATCCCAAGGGGAGTACAAAAGTGCAACAACATGGCAGCTTTCACAGCTTTTTCCTTGGCACCATCCCTATACCTAGGCTGATTTATCTGCCTAGGGTTAGGGTTAGGGCTCAGCCTAGGGCTAGGATTTTTTTAACCAGGAAGCCCTGAGTTCCAGGCTTACTGCATCTGCCAAAGGCATCCCAAAGGGAGCGCAGAAGTGCCACAACATGGCTGCTTTCACAGCTTTTTCCTTAGGAAGAACCCTAATACCCGGCTGATTTACCTTCCTAGGGTTACTGTTAGGCTTAGGCCTAGGACTTTTAAAACCAGGAAGCCCTGTGCTCCAGGCACACTGCAGCTGTTCAAGGCATCCCAAGGGGAGCGCAAAAGTGACACAACTTGGCTGCCTCCACTGCTATTTCCATGAGACCATCCCAAATCATAGGCTGATTTTCCTTCCTAGGCTTAAGGTTTGAGTTAGGCCTAGGGTTAGTGTTCTTTTAACCAGAAAGCCCTGAGTTCCAAGAACACAGCAGCTGCGAAGGACTACCCAAGAAGAGCGCAGAAGTGCCTCAACATGCCTGCCTCCACAGCTTTTTCCTTGGGGACGTCCCGAAACGAAGGCTGATTTAGAAGCCTCCAGTTTGGGCTAAAGTTGTGGTTTTTTAAACCAGGAAGCCCTGTGCTCCAAGCACACTGCAGCTGTGAAAGGCATCCCAAGGGGAGCGCAAAAGTGCCACAACATGGCTGTCTCCACAGCTTTTCCCTTGGGATAATTCCTAAACCCAGGCTGATTTAAATGACCAGTGTTACGGTTAGGGTTAGGGTTACGCCTAGGTGTAGAGCTTTTTAAACCAGCAAGCTCTGAGCTCCAGGCACACGGCAGCTGCGAAAGGCATCCCAAGGGGAGCACAAAAGTGCCAGAAAATGGCTGCCTCCACACGTTTTCATTGGCACCATTGCTAAGCCTAGGCTGAATCACCTGCCTCCAGTCTCAGCTAGGGACATGGGTTTTTAAACCAGGAAGCCCTGAGCTCCAGGCACACGGCAGCTGTGAAAGGCATCCCAAGGGGAGTACAAAAGTGCAACAACATGGCAGCTTTCACAGCTTTTTCCTTGGCACCATCCCTATACCTAGGCTGATTTATCTGCCTAGGGTTAGGTTTAGACGTTTCCAGTCACATGAATATTCGATTGGAAGCTGTTTTGGACAGCTTTTCTTTCCTTCATGCCAAACACTTGGCAGACCTCCGTAAAACGTGCAGAACACGATGGGAGATGTTTTCTGTGCTCCCGCAGGTTTTCCTTGCCAGACAGAGTGGAAAAGCTTTCTGCTAGGATGTAGACCACAAAAGACGCTAAAGACGAAGGTACGATGCTCTCCGGAGCTAAGAGCCGCTGCCGGGCTTCTTTCGGCAGAAGCGGCGCTAAGAGAGCACTGTGAGCGGTACAATCGTCTTTGCGCGAAGAAGCCGCTTCTTCGGCTCCGGGAGCCGGAGAGAGCGGCAGCATCGGAAAGGTGAAGAAGGAAGCTGTACAACACTGGGATTGTGTGTGCAGCTTGCCAACTGATAGAAAACAGTACCTTACCACTTTCCTGACGTTTCCAATCACATGAATATTCGATTGGAAGCTGTTCTGGACAACTTTTCTTTCCTTCATGCCAAGCACTTGGAAGACCTCCGTGCAACGTCCAGAACACGATGGGAGATGTTTTCTGTGCTCCCGCAGGTTTTCCTTGCCAGACAGAGTGGAAAAGCTTTCTGCTAGGATGTAGACCACAAAAGACGCTAAAGACGAAGGTACGATGCTCTCCGGAGCTAAGAGCCGCTCCCGGGCTTCTTTCGGCAGAAGCGGCGCTAAGAGAGCACTGTGAGCGGTACAATCGTCTTTGAGCGAAGAAGCCGCATCTTCGGCTCCGGGAGCCGGAGAGAGAGGCAGCATCGGAAAGTTGAAGAAGGAAGCTGTACAACACTGGGATTGTGTGCGCAGCTTGCCAACTGATAGAAAACAGTACCTAACACTTTCCTGACGTTTCCAGTCACATGAATCTTCGATTGGAAGCTGTTTTGGACACCTTTTCTTTCCTTCATGCCAAACACTTGGCAGACCTCCGTGCAACGTCCAGAACACGATGGGAGATGTTTTCTGTGCTCCCGCAGGTTTTCCTTGCCAGACGGAGTGGAAAAGCTTTCTGCTAGGATGTAGACCACAAAAGACGCTAAAGACGAAGGTACGATGCTCTCCGGAGCTAAGAGCCGCTCCCGGGCTTCTTTCGGCAGAAGCGGCGCTAAGAGAGCACTGTGAGCGGTACAATCGTCTTTGCGCGAAGAAGCCGCTTCTTTGGCTCCGGGAGCCGGAGAGAGCGGCAGCATCGGAAAGGTGAAGAAGGAAGCTGTACAACACTGGGATTGTGTGCGCAGCTTGCCAACTGATAGAAAACAGTACCTAACAGTTTCCTGATGTTTCCAGTCACATGAATATTCGATTGGAAGCTGTTTTGGACAGCTTTCCTTTCCTTCATGCCAAACACTTGGCAGACCTCCGTGCAACGTCCAGAACACGATGGGAGATGTTTTCTGTGCTCCCGCAGGTTTTCCTTGCCAGACAGAGTGGAAAAGCTTTCTGCTAGCATGTAGACCACAAAAGACGCTAAAGACGAAGGTACGATGCTCTCCGGAGCTAAGAGCCGCTGCCGGGCTTCTTTCGGCAGAAGCGGCGCTAAGAGAGCACTGTGAGCGGTACAATCGTCTTTGCGCGAAGAAGCCGCTTCTTTGGCTCCGGGAGCCGGAGAGAGCGGCAGCATCGGAAAGGTGAAGAAGGAAGCTGTACAACACTGGGATTGTGTGCGCAGCTTGCCAACTGATAGAAAACAGTACCTTACACTTTCCTGACGTTTCCAGTCACATGAATATTCGATTGGAAGCTGTTTTGGACAGCTTTCCTTTCCTTCATGCCAAACACTTGGCAGACCTCCGTGCAACGTCCAGAACACGATGGGAGATGTTTTCTGTGCTCCCGCAGGTTTTCCTTGCCAGACAGAGTGGAAAAGCTTTCTGCTAGCATGTAGACCACAAAAGACGCTAAAGACGAAGGTACGATGCTCTCCGGAGCTAAGAGCCGCTGCCGGGCTTCTTTCGGCAGAAGCGGCGCTAAGAGAGCACTGTGAGCGGTACAATCGTCTTTGCGCGAAGAAGCCGCTTCTTTGGCTCCGGGAGCCGGAGAGAGCGGCAGCATCGGAAAGGTGAAGAAGGAAGCTGTACAACACTGGGATTGTGTGCGCAGCTTGCCAACTGATAGAAAACAGTACCTTACACTTTCCTGACGTTTCCAATCACATGAATATTCGATTGGAAGCTGTTTTGGACAACTTTTCTTTCCTTCATGCTAAGCACTTGGCAGACCTTCGTGCAACGTCCAGAACACGATGGGTGATGTTTTCTGTGCTCCCGCAGGTTTTCCTTGCCAGACAGAGTGGAAAAGCTTTCTGCTAGGATGTAGACCACAAAAGACGCTAAAGACGAAGGCACGATGCTCTCCGGCGCTAAGAGCCGCTGCCGGGCTTCTTTCGGCAGAAGCGGTGCTAAGAGAGCACTGTGAGCGGTACAATCGTCTTTGCGCGAAGAAGCCGCTTCTTCAGCTCCGGGAGCCGGAGAGAGCGGCAGCATCCGAAAGGTGAAGAAGGAAGCTGTACAACACTGGGATTGTGTGCGCAGCTTGCCAAATGATAGAAAACAGTACCTAACACTTTTCTGACGTTTCCAGTCACATGAATATTCGATTGGAAGCTGTTTTGGACAGCTTTTCTTTCCTTCATGCCAAACACTTGGCAGACCTCCGTGCAACGTCCAGAACACGATGGGAGATGTTTTCTGTGCTCCCGCAGGTTTTCCTTGCCAGACAGAGTGGAAAAGCTTTCTGCTAGGATGTAGACCACAAAAGACGCTAAAGACGAAGGTACGATGCTCTCCGGAGCTAAGAGCCGCTGCCGGGCTTCTTTCGGCAGAAGCGGCGCTAAGAGAGCACTGTGAGCGGTACAATCGTCTTTGCGCGAAGAAGCCGCTTCTTTGGCTCCGGGAGCCGGAGAGAGCGGCAGCATCGGAAAGGTGAAGAAGGAAGCTGTACAACACTGGGATTGTGTGCGCAGCTTGCCAACTGATAGAAAACAGTACCTTACACTTTCCTGACGTTTCCAATCACATGAATATTCGATTGGAAGCTGTTTTGGACAACTCTTCTTTCCTTCATGCCAAGCACTTGGCAGACCTCCGTGCAACGTCCAGAACACGATGGGAGATGTTTTCTGTGCTCCCGCAGGTTTTCCTTGCCAGACAGAGTGGAAAAGCTTTCTGTTAGGATGTAGACCACAAAAGACGCTAAAGACGAAGGTACGATGCTCTCCAGAGCTAAGAGCCTCTGCCGGGCTTCTTTCGGCAGAAGCGGCGCTAAGAGAGCACTGTGAGCGGTACAATCGTCTTTGAGCGAAGAAGCCGCTTCTTTGGCTCCGGGAGCCGGAGAGAGCGGCAGCATCCGAAAGGTGAAGAAGGAAGCTCTACAACACTGGGATTGTGTGCGCAGCTTGCCAACTGATAGAAAACAGTACCTAACACTTTCCTGATGTTTCCAGTCACATGAATATTCGATTGGAAGCTGTTTTGGACAGCTTTTCTTTCCTTCATGCCAAACACTTGGCAGACCTCCGTGCAACGTCCAGAACACGATGGGAGATGTTTTCTGTGCTCCCGCAGGTTTTCCTTGCCAGACGGAGTGGAAAAGCTTTCTGCTAGGATGTAGACCACAAAAGACGCTAAAGACGAAGGTACGATGCTCTCCGGAGCTAAGAGCCGCTGCCGGGCTTCTTTCGGCAGAAGCGGCGCTAAGAGAGCACTGTGAGCGGTACAATCGTCTTTGCGCGAAGAAGCCGCTTCTTTGGCTCCGGGAGCCGGAGAGAGCGGCAGCATCGGAAAGGTGAAGAAGGAAGCTGTACAACACTGGGATTGTGTGCGCAGCTTGCCAACTGATAGAAAACAGTACCTTACACTTTCCTGACGTTTCCAATCACATGAATATTCGATTGGAAGCTGATTTGGACAACTTTTCTTTCCTTCATGCTAAGCACTTGGCAGACCTTCGTGCAACGTCCAGAACACGATGGGTGATGTTTTCTGTGCTCCCGCAGGTTTTCCTTGCCAGACAGAGTCGAAAAGCTTTCTGCTAGGATGTAGACCACAAAAGACGCTAAAGACGAAGGTACGATGCTCTCCGGAGCTAAGAGCCGCTGCCGGGCTTCTTTCGGCAGAAGCGGCGCTAAGAGAGCACTGTGAGCGGTACAATCGTCTTTGCGCGAAGAAGCCGCTTCTCTGGCTCCGGGAGCCGGAGAGAGCGGCAGCATCGGAAAGGTGAAGAAGGAAGCTGTACAACACTGGGATTGTGTGCGCAGCTTGCCAACTGATAGAAAACAGTACCTTACACTTTCCTGACGTTTCCAATCACATGAATATTCGATTGGAAGCTGTTTTGGACAACTTTTCTTTCCTTCATGACAAGCACTTGGCAGACCTCCGTGCAACGTCCAGAACACGATGGGAGATGTTTTCTGTGCTCCCGCAGGTTTTCCTTGCCAGACCGAGTGGAAAAGCTTTCTGTTAGGATGTATACCACAAAAGACGCTAAAGACGAAGGTACGATGCTCTCCGGAGCTAAGAGCCGCTGCCGGGCTTCTTTCGGCAGAAGCGGCGCTAAGAGAGCACTGTGAGCGGTACAATCGTCTTTGCGCGAAGAAGCCGCTTCTTCGGCTCCGGGAGCCGGAGAGAGCGCAGCATCGGAAAGGTGAAGAAGGAAGCTGTACAACACTGGGATTGTGTGTGCAGCTTGCCAACTGATAGAAAACAGTACCTAACACTTTCCTGACGTTTCCAGTCACATGAATATTCGATTGGAAGCTGTTTTGGACAGCTTTCCTTTCCTTCATGCCAAACACTTGGCAGACCTCCGTGCAACGTCCAGAACACGATGGGAGATGTTTTCTGTGCTCCCGCAGGTTTTCCTTGCCAGACAGAGTGGAAAAGCTTTCTGCTAGCATGTAGACCACAAAAGACGCTAAAGACGAAGGTACGATGCTCTCCGGAGCTAAGAGCCGCTGCCGGGCTTCTTTCGGCAGAAGCGGCGCTAAGAGAGCACTGTGAGCGGTACAATCGTCTTTGCGCGAAGAAGCCGCTTCTTCGGCTCCGGGAGCCGGAGAGAGCGGCAGCATCGGAAAGGTGAAGAAGGAAGCTGTACAACACTGGGATTGTGTGCGCAGCTTGCCAACTGATAGAAAACAGTACCTTACCACTTTCCTGACGTTTCCAATCACATGAATATTCGATTGGAAGCTGTTTTGGACAACTTTTCTTTCCTTCATGCCAAACACTTGGCAGACCTCCGTGCAACGTCCAGAACACGATGGGAGATGTTTTCTGTGCTCCCGCAGGTTTTTCTTGCCAGACAGAGTGGAAAAGCTTTCTGCTAGGATGTAGACCACAAAAGACGCTAAAGACGAAGGTACGATGCTCTCCGGAGCTAAGAGCCGCTCCCGGGCTTCTTTTGGCAGAAGCGGCGCGAAGAGAGCACTGTGAGCGGTACAATCGTCTTTGAGCGAAGAAGCCGCTTCTTCGGCTCCGGGAGCCGGAGAGAGCGGCAGCATCGGAAAGGTGAAGAAGGAAGCTGTACAACACTGGGATTGTGTGCGCAGCTTGCCAACTGATAGAAAACAGTACCTAACACTTTCCTGACGTTTCCAGTCACATGAATCTTCGATTGGAAGCTGTTTTGGACAGCTTTTCTTTCCTTCATGCCAAACACTTGGCAGACCTCCGTGCAACGTCCAGAACACGATGGGAGATGTTTTCTGTGCTCCCGCAGGTTTTCCTTGCCAGACAGAGTGGAAAAGCTTTCTGCTAGGATGTAGACCACAAAAGACGCTAAAGACGAAGGTACGATGCTCTCCGGAGCTAAGAGCCGCTGCCGGGCTTCTTTCGGCAGAAGCGGCGCTAAGAGAGCACTGTGAGCGGTACAATCGTCTTTGCGCGAAGAAGCCGCTTCTTTGGCTCCGGGAGCCGGAGAGAGCGGCAGCATCGGAAAGGTGAAGAAGGAAGCTGTACAACACTGGGATTGTGTGCGCAGCTTGCCAACTGATAGAAAACAGTACCTTACACTTTCCTGACGTTTCCAGTCACATGAATATTCGATTGGAAGCTGTTTTGGACAGCTTTCCTTTCCTTCATGCCAAACACTTGGCAGACCTCCGTGCAACGTCCAGAACACGATGGGAGATGTTTTCTGTGCTCCCGCAGGTTTTCCTTGCCAGACAGAGTGGAAAAGCTTTCTGCTAGCATGTAGACCACAAAAGACGCTAAAGACGAAGGTACGATGCTCTCCGGAGCTAAGAGCCGCTGCCGGGCTTCTTTCGGCAGAAGCGGCGCTAAGAGAGCACTGTGAGCGGTACAATCGTCTTTGCGCGAAGAAGCCGCTTCTTTGGCTCCGGGAGCCGGAGAGAGCGGCAGCATCGGAAAGGTGAAGAAGGAAGCTGTACAACACTGGGATTGTGTGCGCAGCTTGCCAACTGATAGAAAACAGTACCTTACACTTTCCTGACGTTTCCAATCACATGAATATTCGATTGGAAGCTGTTTTGGACAACTTTTCTTTCCTTCATGCTAAGCACTTGGCAGACCTTCGTGCAACGTCCAGAACACGATGGGTGATGTTTTCTGTGCTCCCGCAGGTTTTCCTTGCCAGACAGAGTGGAAAAGCTTTCTGCTAGGATGTAGACCACAAAAGACGCTAAAGACGAAGGCACGATGCTCTCCGGCGCTAAGAGCCGCTGCCGGGCTTCTTTCGGCAGAAGCGGTGCTAAGAGAGCACTGTGAGCGGTACAATCGTCTTTGCGCGAAGAAGCCGCTTCTTCAGCTCCGGGAGCCGGAGAGAGCGGCAGCATCCGAAAGGTGAAGAAGGAAGCTGTACAACACTGGGATTGTGTGCGCAGCTTGCCAAATGATAGAAAACAGTACCTAACACTTTTCTGACGTTTCCAGTCACATGAATATTCGATTGGAAGCTGTTTTGGACAGCTTTTCTTTCCTTCATGCCAAACACTTGGCAGACCTCCGTGCAACGTCCAGAACACGATGGGAGATGTTTTCTGTGCTCCCGCAGGTTTTCCTTGCCAGACAGAGTGGAAAAGCTTTCTGCTAGGATGTAGACCACAAAAGACGCTAAAGACGAAGGTACGATGCTCTCCGGAGCTAAGAGCCGCTGCCGGGCTTCTTTCGGCAGAAGCGGCGCTAAGAGAGCACTGTGAGCGGTACAATCGTCTTTGCGCGAAGAAGCCGCTTCTTTGGCTCCGGGAGCCGGAGAGAGCGGCAGCATCGGAAAGGTGAAGAAGGAAGCTGTACAACACTGGGATTGTGTGCGCAGCTTGCCAACTGATAGAAAACAGTACCTTACACTTTCCTGACGTTTCCAATCACATGAATATTCGATTGGAAGCTGTTTTGGACAACTCTTCTTTCCTTCATGCCAAGCACTTGGCAGACCTCCGTGCAACGTCCAGAACACGATGGGAGATGTTTTCTGTGCTCCCGCAGGTTTTCCTTGCCAGACAGAGTGGAAAAGCTTTCTGTTAGGATGTAGACCACAAAAGACGCTAAAGACGAAGGTACGATGCTCTCCAGAGCTAAGAGCCTCTGCCGGGCTTCTTTCGGCAGAAGCGGCGCTAAGAGAGCACTGTGAGCGGTACAATCGTCTTTGAGCGAAGAAGCCGCTTCTTTGGCTCCGGGAGCCGGAGAGAGCGGCAGCATCCGAAAGGTGAAGAAGGAAGCTCTACAACACTGGGATTGTGTGCGCAGCTTGCCAACTGATAGAAAACAGTACCTAACACTTTCCTGATGTTTCCAGTCACATGAATATTCGATTGGAAGCTGTTTTGGACAGCTTTTCTTTCCTTCATGCCAAACACTTGGCAGACCTCCGTGCAACGTCCAGAACACGATGGGAGATGTTTTCTGTGCTCCCGCAGGTTTTCCTTGCCAGACGGAGTGGAAAAGCTTTCTGCTAGGATGTAGACCACAAAAGACGCTAAAGACGAAGGTACGATGCTCTCCGGAGCTAAGAGCCGCTGCCGGGCTTCTTTCGGCAGAAGCGGCGCTAAGAGAGCACTGTGAGCGGTACAATCGTCTTTGCGCGAAGAAGCCGCTTCTTTGGCTCCGGGAGCCGGAGAGAGCGGCAGCATCGGAAAGGTGAAGAAGGAAGCTGTACAACACTGGGATTGTGTGCGCAGCTTGCCAACTGATAGAAAACAGTACCTTACACTTTCCTGACGTTTCCAATCACATGAATATTCGATTGGAAGCTGATTTGGACAACTTTTCTTTCCTTCATGCTAAGCACTTGGCAGACCTTCGTGCAACGTCCAGAACACGATGGGTGATGTTTTCTGTGCTCCCGCAGGTTTTCCTTGCCAGACAGAGTCGAAAAGCTTTCTGCTAGGATGTAGACCACAAAAGACGCTAAAGACGAAGGTACGATGCTCTCCGGAGCTAAGAGCCGCTGCCGGGCTTCTTTCGGCAGAAGCGGCGCTAAGAGAGCACTGTGAGCGGTACAATCGTCTTTGCGCGAAGAAGCCGCTTCTCTGGCTCCGGGAGCCGGAGAGAGCGGCAGCATCGGAAAGGTGAAGAAGGAAGCTGTACAACACTGGGATTGTGTGCGCAGCTTGCCAACTGATAGAAAACAGTACCTTACACTTTCCTGACGTTTCCAATCACATGAATATTCGATTGGAAGCTGTTTTGGACAACTTTTCTTTCCTTCATGACAAGCACTTGGCAGACCTCCGTGCAACGTCCAGAACACGATGGGAGATGTTTTCTGTGCTCCCGCAGGTTTTCCTTGCCAGACCGAGTGGAAAAGCTTTCTGTTAGGATGTATACCACAAAAGACGCTAAAGACGAAGGTACGATGCTCTCCGGAGCTAAGAGCCGCTGCCGGGCTTCTTTCGGCAGAAGCGGCGCTAAGAGAGCACTGTGAGCGGTACAATCGTCTTTGCGCGAAGAAGCCGCTTCTTCGGCTCCGGGAGCCGGAGAGAGCGCAGCATCGGAAAGGTGAAGAAGGAAGCTGTACAACACTGGGATTGTGTGCGCAGCTTGCCAACTGATAGAAAACAGTACCTAACACTTTCCTGACGTTTCCAATCACATGAATATTCGACTGGAAGCTGTTTTGGACAGCTTTTTTTTCCTTCATGCCAAACACTTGGCAGACCTTCGTGCAACGTCCAGAACACGATGGGAGATGTTTTCTGTGCTCCCGCAGGTTTTCCTTGCCAGACAGAGTGGAAAAGCTTTCTGCTAGGATGTAGACCACAAAAGACGCCAAAGACGAAGGTACGATGCTCTCCGGAGCTAAGAGCCGCTGCCGGGCTTCTTTCGGCAGAAGCGGCGCTAAGAGAGCACTGTGAGCGGTACAATCGTCTTTGCGCGAAGAAGCCGCTTCTTCGGCTCCGGGAGCCGGAGAGAGCGGCAGCATCGGAAAGGTGAAGAAGGAAGCTGTACAACACTGGGATTGTGTGCGCAGCTTGCCAACTGATAGAAAACAGTACCTTACACTTTCCTGACGTTTCCAGACACATGAATATTCCATTGGAAGCTGGTTTGGACAGCTTTTCTTTCCTTCATGCCAAACACTTGGCAGACCTCCGTGCAACGTCCAGAACACGATGGGAGATGTTTTCTGTGCTCCCACAGGTTTTCCTTGCCAGAGAGAGTGGAAAAGCTTTCTGCTAGGATGTAGACCACAAAAGACGCTAAAGACGAAGGTACGACACTCTCCGGAGCTAAGCGCCTCTCCCGGGCTTCTTTCGGCAGAAGCGGCGCTAAGAGAGCACTGTGAGCGGTACAATCGTCTTTGCGCGAAGAAGCCGCTTCTTCGGCTCCGGGAGCCGGAGAGAGCGGCAGCATCGGAAAGGTGAAGAAGGAAGCTGTACAACACTGGGATTGTGTGCGCAGCTTGCCAACTGATAGAAAACAGTACCTAACACTTTCCTGACGTTTCCAATCACATGAATATTCGATTGGAAGCTGTTTTGGACAACTTTCCTTTCCTTCATGCCAAGCACTTGGCAGACGTCCGTGCAACGTCCAGAACACGATGGGAGATGTTTTCTGTGCTCCCGCAGGTTTTCCTTGCCAGACAGAGTGGAAAAGCTTTCTGCTAGGATGTAGACCACAAAAGACGCTAAAGACGAAGGTACGATGCGCTCCGGAGCTAAGAGCCGCTGCCGGGCTTCTTTCGGCAGAAGCGGCGCTAAGAGAGCACTGTGAGCGGTACAATCGTCTTTGCGCGAAGAAGCCGCTTCTTTGGCTCCGGGAGCCGGAGAGAGCGGCAGCATCGGAAAGGTGAAGAAGGAAGCTGTACAACACTGGGATTGTGTGCACAGCTTGCCAACTGATAGAAAACAGTACCTTACCACTTTCCTGACGTTTCCAATCACATGAATATTCGAGAAGAAGCTGTTTTGGACAACTTTTCTTTCCTTCATGCCAAACACTTGGCAGACCTTCGTGCAACGTCCAGAACACGATGGGAGATGTTTTCTGTGCTCCCGCAGGTTTTCCTTGCCAGACAGAGTGGAAAAGCTTTCTGCTAGGATGTAGACCACAAAAGACGCTAAAGACGAAGGTACGATGCTCTCCGGAGCTAAGAGCCGCTGCCGGGCTTCTTTCGGCAGAAGCGGCGCTAAGAGAGCACTGTGAGCGGTACAATCGTCTTTGCGCGAAGAAGCCGCTTCTTCGGCTCCGGGAGCCGGAGAGAGCGGCAGCATCGGAAAGGTGAAGAAGGAAGCTGTACAACACTGGGATTGTGTGCGCAGCTTGCCAACTGATAGAAAACAGTACCTAACACTTTCCTGACGTTTCCAGTCACATGAATATTCGATTGGAAGCTGTTTTGGACAGCTTTACGTTCTTTCATGCCAAACACTTGGCAGACCTCCATGCAACGTACAGAACACGATGGGAGATGTTTTCTGTGCTCCCGCAGGTTTTCCTTGCCAGACAGAGTGGAAAAGCTTTCTGTTAGGATGTAGACCACAAAAGACGTTAAGACGAAGGTACGATGCTCTCCGGAGCTAAGAGCCGCTGCCGGGCTTCTTTCGGCAGAAGCGGCGCTAAGAGAGCACTGTGAGCGGTAGAATCGTCTTTGCGCGAAGAAGCCACTTCTTCGGCTCCGGGATCCGGAGAGAGCGGCAGTATCAGAAAGGTGAAGAAGGAAGCTGTACAACACTGGGACTGTGTGCACAGCTTGCCAACTGATAGAAAACAGTACCATACACTTTCCTGATGTTTCCAATCACATGAATATTCGATTGGAAGCTGTCTTGGACAACTTTTCTTTCCTTCATGCCAAGCACCTGGCAGACCTCCGTGCAACGTCCAGAACACGATGGGAGATGTTTTCTGTGCTCCCGCAGGTTTTCCTTGCCAGACAGAGTGGAAAAGCTTTCTGCTAGGATGTAGACCACAAAAGACGCTAGAGACGAAGGTACGATGCTCTCCGGAGCTAAGAGCCGCTGCCAGGCTTCTTTCGGCAGAAGCGGCGCTAAGAGAGCACTGTGAGCGGTACAATCGTCTTTGTGCGAAGAAGCCCCTTCTTCGGCTCCGGGAGCCGGAGAGAGCGGCAGCATCGGAAAGGTGAAGAAGGAAGCTGTACAACATTGGGATTGTGTGCGCAGCTTGCCAACTGATAGAAAACAGTACCTTACACTTTCCTGACGTTTCCAATCACATGAATATTCGATTGGAAGCTGTTTTGGACAACCTTTCTTTCCTTGATGCCAAACACTTGGCAGACCTCCGTGCAACGTCCAGAACACGATGGGAGATGTTTTCTGTGCTCCCGCAGGTTTTCCTTGCCAGACAGAGTGGAAAAGCTTTCTGCTAGCATGTAGACCACAAAAGACGCTAAAGACGAAGGTACGATGCTCTCCGGAGCTTAGCGACGCTCCCGGGCTTCTTTCGGCAGAAGCGGCGCTAAGAGAGCACTGTGAGCGGTACAATCGTCTTTGCGCGAAGAAGCCGCTTCTTCGGCTCCGGGAGCCGGAGAGAGCGGCAGCATCGGAAAGGTGAAGAAGGAAGCTGTACAACACTGGGATTGTGTGCGCAGCTTGCCAACTGATAGAAAACAGTACCTTACACTTTCCTGACGTTTCCAATCACATGAATATTCCATCGGAAGCTGTTTTGGACAACTTTTCTTTCCTTCATGCTAAGCACTTGGCAGACCTCCGTGCAACGTCCAGAACACGATGGGAGATGTTTTCTGTGCTCCCGCAGGTTTTCCTTGCCAGACAGAGTGGAAAAGCTTTCTGCTAGGATGTAGACCACAAAAGACGCTAAAGACGAAGGTACGATGCTCTCCGGAGCTAAGAGCCGCTGCCGGGCTTCTTTCGGCAGAAGCGGCGCTAAGAGAGCACTGTGAGCGGTACAATCGTCTTTGCGCGAAGAAGCCGCTTCTTCGGCTCCGGGAGCCGGAGAGAGCGGCAGCATCGGAAAGGTGAAGAAGGAAGCTGTACAACACTGGGATTGTGTGCGCAGCTTGCCAACTGATAGAAAACAGTACCTTACACTTTCCTGATGTTTCCAATCACATGAATATTCGATTGGAAGCTGTTTTGGACAACTTTTCTTTCCTTCATGCTAGGCACTTGGCAGACCTCTGTGCAACGTCCAAAACACGATGGGACATGTTTTTTGTGCTCCCGCAGGTTTTCCTTGCCAGACAGAGTGGAAAAGCTTTCTGCTAGGATGTAGACCACAAAAGACGCTAAAGACGAAGGTACGACGCTCTCCGGAGCTAAGAGCCGCTGCCGGGCTTCTTTCGGCAGAAGCGGCGCTAAGAGAGCACTGTGAGCGGTACAATCGTCTTTGCGCGAAGAAGCCGCTTCTTCGGCTCCGGGAGCCGGAGAGAGCGGCAGCATCCGAAAGGTGAAGAAGGAAGCTGTACAACACTGGGATTGTGTGCGCAGCTTGCCAACTGATAGAAAACAGTACCTTACACTTTCCTGACGTTTCCAATCACATGAATATTCGATTGGAAGCTGTTTTGGACAACTTTTCTTTCCTTCATGCCAAACACTTGGCAGATCTTCGTGCAACGTCCAGAACACGATGGGAGATGTTTTCTGTGCTCCCGCAGGTTTTCCTTGCCAGACAGAGTGGAAAAGCTTTCTGCTAGGATGTAGACCACAAAAGACGCTAAAGACGAAGGTACGATGCTCTCCGGAGCTTAGCGCCGCTGCCGGGCTTCTTTCGGCAGAAGCGGCGCTAAGAGAGCACTGTGAGCGGTACAATCGTCTTTGCGCGAAGAAGCCGCTTCTTTGGCTCCGGGAGCCGGAGAGAGCGGCAGCATCGGAAAGGTGAAGAAGGAAGCTGTACAACATTGGGATTGTGTGCGCAGCTTGCCAACTGATAGAAAACAGTACCTACACTTTCCTGACGTTTCCAATCACATGAATATTCGATTGGAAGCTGTTTTGGACAACTTTTCTTTCCTTCATGCAAAGCACTTGGCAGACCTCTGTGCAACGTCCAAAACACGATGGGACATGTTTTTTGTGCTCCCGCAGGTTTTCCTTGCCAGACAGAGTGGAAAAGCTTTCTGCTAGGATGTAGACCACAAAAGACGCTAAAGACGAAGGTACGACGCTCTCCGGAGCTAAGAGCCGCTGCCGGGCTTCTTTCGGCAGAAGCGGCGCTAAGAGAGCACTGTGAGCGGTACAATCGTCTTTGCGCGAAGAAGCCGCTTCTTCGGCTCCGGGAGCCGGAGAGAGCGGCAGCATCCGAAAGGTGAAGAAGGAAGCTGTACAACACTGGGATTGTGTGCGCAGCTTGCCAACTGATAGAAAACAGTACCTTACACTTTCCTGACGTTTCCAATCACATGAATATTCGATAAGAAGCTGTTTTGGACAACTTTTCTTTCCTTCATGCCAAACACTTGGCAGACCTTCGTGCAACGTCCAGAACACGATGGGAGATGTTTTCTGTGCTCCCGCAGGTTTTCCTTGCCAGACAGAGTGGAAAAGCTTTCTGCTAGGATGTAGACCACAAAAGACGCTAAAGACGAAGGTACGATGCTCTCCGGAGCTTAGCGCCGCTGCCGGGCTTCTTTCGGCAGAAGCGGCGCTAAGAGAGCACTGTGAGCGGTACAATCGTCTTTGCGCGAAGAAGCCGCTTCTTTGGCTCCGGGAGCCGGAGAGAGCGGCAGCATCGGAAAGGTGAAGAAGGAAGCTGTACAACACTGGGATTGTGTGCGCAGCTTGCCAACTGATAGAAAACAGTACCTAACACTTTCCTGACGTTTCCAGACACATGAATATTCGATTGGAAGCTGTTTTGGACAGCTTGTCTTTCCTTCATGCCAAACACTTGGCAGACCTCCGTGCAACGTCCAGAACACGATGGGAGATGTTTTCTGTGCTCCCGCAGGTTTTCCTTGCCAGACAGAGTGGAAAAGCTTTCTGCTAGGATGTAGACCACAAAAGACGCTAAAGACGAAGGTACGGTGCTCTCCGGAGCTAAGCGCCTCCCCGGGCTTCTTTCGGCAGAAGCGGCGCTAAGAGAGCACTGTGAGCGGTACAATCGTCTTTGCGCGAAGAAGCCGCTTCTTTGGCTCCGGGAGCCGGAGAGAGCGGCAGCATCCGAAAGGTGAAGAAGGAAGCTGTACAACACTGGGATTGTGTGCGCAGCTTGCCAACTGATAGAAAACAGTACCTTACACTTTCCTGACGTTTCCAATCACATGAATATTCGATTGGAAGCTGTTTTGGACAACTTTTCTTTCCTTCATGCCAAGCACTTGGCAGACCTCCGTGCAACATCCAGAACATGATGGGAGATGTTTTCTGTGCTCCCGCAGGTTTTCCTTGCCAGACAGAGCGGAAAAGCTTTCTGCTAGGATGTAGACCACAAAAGACGCTAAAGACGAAGGTACGATGCTCTCCGGAGCTAAGAGCCGCTCCCGGGCTTCTTTCGGCAGAAGCGGCGCTAAGAGAGCACTGTGAGCGGTACAATCGTCTTTGCGCGAAGAAGCCGCTTCTTCGGCTCTGGGAGCCGGAGAGAGCGGCAGCATCGGAAAGGTCAAGAAAGAAGCTGTACAACACTGGGATTGTGTGCGCAGCTTGCCAACTGATAGAAAACAGTACCTTACACTTTCCTGACGTTTCCAATCACATGAATATTCGATTGGAAGCTGTTTTGGACAACTTTTCTTTCCTTCATGCCAAGCACTTGGCAGACCTCCGTGCAACGTCCAGAACACGATGGGAGATGTTTTCTGTGCTCCCGCAGGTTTTCCTTGCCAGACAGAGTGGAAAAGCTTTCTGCTAGGATGTAGACCACAAAAGACGCTAAAGACGAAGGTACGATGTTCTCCGGAGCTAAGAGCCGCTGCCGGGCTTCTTTCGGCAGAAGCGGCGCTAAGAGAGCACTGTGAGCGGTACAATCGTCTTTGCGCGAAGAAGCCGCTTCTTCGGCTCCGGGAGCCGGAGAGAGCGGCAGCATCGGAAAGGTGAAGAAGGAAGCTGTACAACACTGGGATTGTGTGCGCAGCTTGCCAACTGATAGAAAACAGTACCTTACACTTTCCTGACGTTTCCAATCACATGAATATTCGATTGGAAGCTGTTTTGGACAACTTTTCTTTCCTTCATGCCAAGCACTTGGCAGACCTCCGTGCAACGTCCAGAAAACGATGGGAGATGTTTTCTGTGCTCCCGCAGGTTTTCCTTGCCAGACAGAGTGGAAAAGCTTTCTGCTAGGATGTAGACCACAAAAGACGCTAAAGACGAAGGTACGATGCTCTCCGGAGCTAAGAGCCGCTGCCGAACTTCTTTCGGCAGAAGCGGCGCTAAGAGAGCACTGTGAGCGGTACAATCGTCTTTGCGCGAAGAAGCCGCTTCTTCGGCTCCGGGAGCCGGAGAGAGCGGAAGCATCGGGAAGGTGAAGAAGGAAGCTGTACAACACTGGGATTGTGTGCGCAGCTTGCCAACTGATAGAAAACAGTACCTTACACTTTCCTGACATTTCCAATCACATGAATATTCGATTGGAAGCTGTTTTGGACAACTTTTCTTTCCTTCATGCCAAGCACTTGGCAGACCTCCGTGCAACGTCCAGAACATGATGGGAGATGTTTTCTGTGCTCCCGCAGGTTTTCCTTGCCAGACAGAGTGGAAAAGCTTTCTGCTAGGATGTAGACCACAAAAGACGCTAAAGACGAAGGTACGACGCTCTCCGGAGCTAAGAGCCGCTGCCGGGCTTCTTTCGGCAGAAGCGGCGCTAAGAGAGCACTGTGAGCGGTTTAATCGTCTTTGCGCGAAGAAGCCGCTTCTTCGGCTCCGGGAGCCGGAGAGAGCGGCAGCATCCGAAAGGTGAAGAAGGAAGCTGTACAACACTGGGATTGTGTGCGCAGCTTGCCAACTGATAGAAAACAGTACCTTACACTTTCCTGACGTTTCCAATCACATGAATATTCGAATGGAAGATGTTCTGGACAACTTTTCTTTCCTTCATGCCAAGCACTTGGCAGACCTCCGTGCAACGTCCAGAACACGATGGGAGATGTTTTCTGTGCTCCCGCAGGTTTTCCTTGCCAGACAGAGTGGAAAAGCTTTCTGCTAGGATGTAGACCACAAAAGACGCTAATGACGAAGGTACGATGCTCTCCGGAGCTAAGAGCCGCTGCCGGGCTTCTTTCGGCAGAAGCGGCGCTAAGAGAGCACTGTGAGCGGTACAATCGTCTTTGCGCGAAGAAGCCGCTTCTTCGGCTCCGGGAGCCGGAGAGAGCGGCAGCATCCGAAAGGTGAAGAAGGAAGCTGTACAACACTGGGATTGTGTGCGCAGCTTGCCAACTGATAGAAAACAGTACCTAACACTTTCCTGACGTTTCCAGTCACATGAATATTCGATTGGAAGCTGTTTTGGACAGCTTTTCTTTCCTTCATGCCAAACACTTGGCAGACCTCCGTGCAACGTCCAGAACATGATGGGAGATGTTTTCTGTGCTCCCGCAGGTTTTCCTTGCCAGACAGAGTGGAAAAGCTTTCTGTTAGGATGTAGACCACAAAAGACGCTAAAGACGAAGGTACGATGCTCTCCGGAGCTAAGAGCCGCTGCCGTGCTTCTTTCGGCAGAAGCGGCGCTAAGAGAGCACTGTGAGCGGTACAATCGTCTTTGCGCGAAGAAGCCGCTTCTTCGGCTCCGGGAGCCGGAGAGAGCGGCAGCATCGGAAAGGTGAAGAAGGAAGCTGTACAACACTGGGATTGTGTGCGCAGCTTGCCAACTGATAGAAAACAGTACCTTACACTTTCCTGACGTTTCCAATCACATGAATATTCGATTGGAAGCTGTTTTGGACAACTCTTCTTTCCTTCATGCCAAGCACTTGGCAGACCTCCGTGCAACGTCCAGAACACGATGGGAGATGTTTTCTGTGCTCCCGCAGGTTTTCCTTGCCAGACAGAGTGGAAAAGCTTTCTGTTAGGATGTAGACCACAAAAGACGCTAAAGACGAAGGTACGATGCTCTCCGGAGCTAAGAGCCGCTCCCGGGCTTCTTTCGGCAGAAGCGGCGCTAAGAGAGCACTGTGAGCGGTACAATCGTCTTTGAGCGAAGAAGCCGCTTCTTCGGCTCCGGGAGCCGGAGAGAGCGGCAGTATCAGAAAGGTGAAGAAGGAAGCTGTACAACACTGGGATTGTGTGCACAGCTTGCCAACTGATAGAAAAAAGTACCTTACACTTTCCTGATGTTTCCAATCACATGAATATTCGATTGGAAGCTGTTTTGGACAACTTTTCTTTCCTTCATGCCAAGCACCTGGCAGACCTCCATGCAACGTCCAGAACACGATGGGAGATGTTTTCTGTGCTCCCGCAGGTTTTCCTTGCCAGACAGAGTGGAAAAGCTTTCTGCTAGGATGTAGACCACAAAAGACGCTAAAGACGAAGGTACGACGCTCTCCGGAGCTAAGAGCCGCTGCCGGGCTTCTTTCGGCAGAAGCGGCGCTAAGAGAGCACTGTGAGCGGTACAATCGTCTTTGCGCGAAGAAGCCGCTTCTTCGGCTCCGGGAGCCGGAGAGAGCGGCAGCATCCGAAAGCTGAAGAAGGAAGCTGTACAACACTGGGATTGTGTGCGCAGCTTGCCAACTGATAGAAAACAGTACCTTACCACTTTCCTGACGTTTCCAATCACATGAATATTCGATTGGAAGCTGTTTTGGACAACTTTTCTTTCCTTCATGCCAAACACTTGGCAGACCTTCGTGCAACGTCCAGAAAACGATGGGAGATGTTTTCTGTGCTCCCGCAGGTTTTCCTTGCCAGACAGAGTGGAAAAGCTTTCTGCTAGGATGTAGACCACAAAAGACGCTAAAGACGAAGGTACGATGTTCTCCGGAGCTAAGAGCCGCTGCCGGGCTTCTTTCGGCAGAAGCGGCGCTAAGAGAGCACTGTGAGCGGTACAATCGTCTTTGCGCGAAGAAGCCGCTTCTTCGGCTCCGGGAGCCGGAGAGAGCGGCAGCATCGGAAAGGTGAAGAAGGAAGCTGTACAACACTGGGATTGTGTGCGCAGCTTGCCAACTGATAGAAAACAGTACCTTACACTTTCCTGACGTTTCCAATCACATGAATATTCGATTGGAAGCTGTTTTGGACAACTTTTCTTTCCTTCATGCCAAGCACTTGGCAGACCTCCGTGCAACGTCCAGAAAACGATGGGAGATGTTTTCTGTGCTCCCGCAGGTTTTCCTTGCCAGACAGAGTGGAAAAGCTTTCTGCTAGGATGTAGACCACAAAAGACGCTAAAGACGAAGGTACGATGCTCTCCGGAGCTAAGAGCCGCTGCCGAACTTCTTTCGGCAGAAGCGGCGCTAAGAGAGCACTGTGAGCGGTACAATCGTCTTTGCGCGAAGAAGCCGCTTCTTCGGCTCCGGGAGCCGGAGAGAGCGGAAGCATCGGGAAGGTGAAGAAGGAAGCTGTACAACACTGGGATTGTGTGCGCAGCTTGCCAACTGATAGAAAACAGTACCTTACACTTTCCTGACGTTTCCAATCACATGAATATTCGATTGGAAGCTGTTTTGGACAACTTTTCTTTCCTTCATGCCAAGCACTTGGCAGACCTCCGTGCAACGTCCAGAACATGATGGGAGATGTTTTCTGTGCTCCCGCAGGTTTTCCTTGCCAGACAGAGTGGAAAAGCTTTCTGCTAGGATGTAGACCACAAAAGACGCTAAAGACGAAGGTACGACGCTCTCCGGAGCTAAGAGCCGCTGCCGGGCTTCTTTCGGCAGAAGCGGCGCTAAGAGAGCACTGTGAGCGGTTTAATCGTCTTTGCGCGAAGAAGCCGCTTCTTCGGCTCCGGGAGCCGGAGAGAGCGGCAGCATCGGAAAGGTGAAGAAGGAAGCTGTACAACACTGGGATTGTGTGCGCAGCTTGCCAACTGATAGAAAACAGTACCTTACCACTTTCCTGACGTTTCCAATCACATGAATGTTCGATTGGAAGCTGTTTTGGACAACTTTTCTTTCCTTCATGCCAAACACTTGGCAGAGCTTCGTGCAGAGTCCAGAAAATGATGGGAGATGTTTTCTGTGCTCCCGCAGGTTTTCCTTGCCAGACAGAGTGGAAAAGCTTTCTGCTAGGATGTAGACCACAAAAGACGCTAAAGACGAAGGTACGATGCTCTCCGGAGCTAAGAGCCGCTGCCGGGCTTCTTTCGGCAGAAGCGGCGCTAAGAGAGCACTGTGAGCGGTACAATCGTCTTTGCGCGAAGAAGCCGCTTCGTCGGCTCCGGGAGCCGGAGAGAGCGGCAGCATCCGAAAGGTGAAGAAGGAAGCTGTACAACACTGGGATTGTGTGCGCAGCTTGCCAACTGATAGAAAACAGTACCTAACACTTTCCTGACGTTTCCAGTCACATGAATATTCGATTGGAAGCTGTTTTGGACAACTTTTCTTTCCTTCATGCCAAACACTTGGCAGACCTCCGTGCCACGTCCAGAACACGATGGGAGATGTTTTCTGTGCTCCCGCAGGTTTTCCTTGCCAGACAGAGTGGAAAAGCTTTCTGCTAGGATGTAGACCACAAAAGACGCTAAAGACGAAGGTACGATGTTCTCCGGAGCTAAGAGCCCCTCCTGGGTTCTTTCGGCAGAAGCGGCGCTAAGAGAGCACTGTGAGCGGTAGAATCGTCTTTGCGCGAAGAAGCCACTTCTTCGGCTCCGGGAGCTGGAGAGAGCGGCAGTATCAGAAAGGTGAAGAAGGAAGCTGTACAACACTGGGATTGTGTGCGCAGCTTGCCAACTGATAGAAAACAGTACCTTACACTTTCCTGACGTTTCCAATCACATGAATATTCCATCGGAAGCTGTTTTGGACAACTTTTCTTTCCTTCATGCTAAGCACTTGGCAGACCTCCGTGCAACGTCCAGAACACGATGGGAGATGTTTTCTGTGCTCCCGCAGGTTTTCCTTGCCAGACAGAGTGGAAAAGCTTTCTGCTAGGATGTAGACCACAAAAGACGCTAAAGACGAAGGTACGATGCTCTCCGGAGCTAAGAGCCGCTGCCGGGCTTCTTTCGGCAGAAGCGGCGCTAAGAGAGCACTGTGAGCGGTACAATCGTCTTTGCGCGAAGAAGCCGCTTCTTCGGCTCCGGGAGCCGGAGAGAGCGGCAGCATCGGAAAGGTGAAGAAGGAAGCTGTACAACATTGGGATTGTGTGCGCAGCTTGCCAACTGATAGAAAACAGTACCTACACTTTCCTGATGTTTCCAATCACATGAATATTCGATTGGAAGCTGTTTTGGACAACTTTTCTTTCCTTCATGCAAAGCACTTGGCAGACCTCTGTGCAACGTCCAAAACACGATGGGACATGTTTTTTGTGCTCCCGCAGGTTTTCCTTGCCAGACAGAGTGGAAAAGCTTTCTGCTAGGATGTAGACCACAAAAGACGCTAAAGACGAAGGTACGACGCTCTCCGGAGCTAAGAGCCGCTGCCGGGCTTCTTTCGGCAGAAGCGGCGCTAAGAGAGCACTGTGAGCGGTACAATCGTCTTTGCGCGAAGAAGCCGCTTCTTCGGCTCCGGGAGCCGGAGAGAGCGGCAGCATCCGAAAGGTGAAGAAGGAAGCTGTACAACACTGGGATTGTGTGCGCAGCTTGCCAACTGATAGAAAACAGTACCTTACACTTTCCTGACGTTTCCAATCACATGAATATTCGATAAGAAGCTGTTTTGGACAACTTTTCTTTCCTTCATGCCAAACACTTGGCAGACCTTCGTGCAACGTCCAGAACACGATGGGAGATGTTTTCTGTGCTCCCGCAGGTTTTCCTTGCCAGACAGAGTGGAAAAGCTTTCTGCTAGGATGTAGACCACAAAAGACGCTAAAGACGAAGGTACGATGCTCTCCGGAGCTTAGCGCCGCTGCCGGGCTTCTTTCGGCAGAAGCGGCGCTAAGAGAGCACTGTGAGCGGTACAATCGTCTTTGCGCGAAGAAGCCGCTTCTTTGGCTCCGGGAGCCGGAGAGAGCGGCAGCATCGGAAAGGTGAAGAAGGAAGCTGTACAACACTGGGATTGTGTGCGCAGCTTGCCAACTGATAGAAAACAGTACCTAACACTTTCCTGACGTTTCCAGACACATGAATATTCGATTGGAAGCTGTTTTGGACAGCTTGTCTTTCCTTCATGCCAAACACTTGGCAGACCTCCGTGCAACGTCCAGAACACGATGGGAGATGTTTTCTGTGCTCCCGCAGGTTTTCCTTGCCAGACAGAGTGGAAAAGCTTTCTGCTAGGATGTAGACCACAAAAGACGCTAAAGACGAAGGTACGGTGCTCTCCGGAGCTAAGCGCCTCCCCGGGCTTCTTTCGGCAGAAGCGGCGCTAAGAGAGCACTGTGAGCGGTACAATCGTCTTTGCGCGAAGAAGCCGCTTCTTTGGCTCCGGGAGCCGGAGAGAGCGGCAGCATCCGAAAGGTGAAGAAGGAAGCTGTACAACACTGGGATTGTGTGCGCAGCTTGCCAACTGATAGAAAACAGTACCTTACACTTTCCTGACGTTTCCAATCACATGAATATTCGATTGGAAGCTGTTTTGGACAACTTTTCTTTCCTTCATGCCAAGCACTTGGCAGACCTCCGTGCAACATCCAGAACATGATGGGAGATGTTTTCTGTGCTCCCGCAGGTTTTCCTTGCCAGACAGAGCGGAAAAGCTTTCTGCTAGGATGTAGACCACAAAAGACGCTAAAGACGAAGGTACGATGCTCTCCGGAGCTAAGAGCCGCTCCCGGGCTTCTTTCGGCAGAAGCGGCGCTAAGAGAGCACTGTGAGCGGTACAATCGTCTTTGCGCGAAGAAGCCGCTTCTTCGGCTCTGGGAGCCGGAGAGAGCGGCAGCATCGGAAAGGTCAAGAAAGAAGCTGTACAACACTGGGATTGTGTGCGCAGCTTGCCAACTGATAGAAAACAGTACCTTACACTTTCCTGACGTTTCCAATCACATGAATATTCGATTGGAAGCTGTTTTGGACAACTTTTCTTTCCTTCATGCCAAGCACTTGGCAGACCTCCGTGCAACGTCCAGAACACGATGGGAGATGTTTTCTGTGCTCCCGCAGGTTTTCCTTGCCAGACAGAGTGGAAAAGCTTTCTGCTAGGATGTAGACCACAAAAGACGCTAAAGACGAAGGTACGATGTTCTCCGGAGCTAAGAGCCGCTGCCGGGCTTCTTTCGGCAGAAGCGGCGCTAAGAGAGCACTGTGAGCGGTACAATCGTCTTTGCGCGAAGAAGCCGCTTCTTCGGCTCCGGGAGCCGGAGAGAGCGGCAGCATCGGAAAGGTGAAGAAGGAAGCTGTACAACACTGGGATTGTGTGCGCAGCTTGCCAACTGATAGAAAACAGTACCTTACACTTTCCTGACGTTTCCAATCACATGAATATTCGATTGGAAGCTGTTTTGGACAACTTTTCTTTCCTTCATGCCAAGCACTTGGCAGACCTCCGTGCAACGTCCAGAAAACGATGGGAGATGTTTTCTGTGCTCCCGCAGGTTTTCCTTGCCAGACAGAGTGGAAAAGCTTTCTGCTAGGATGTAGACCACAAAAGACGCTAAAGACGAAGGTACGATGCTCTCCGGAGCTAAGAGCCGCTGCCGAACTTCTTTCGGCAGAAGCGGCGCTAAGAGAGCACTGTGAGCGGTACAATCGTCTTTGCGCGAAGAAGCCGCTTCTTCGGCTCCGGGAGCCGGAGAGAGCGGAAGCATCGGGAAGGTGAAGAAGGAAGCTGTACAACACTGGGATTGTGTGCGCAGCTTGCCAACTGATAGAAAACAGTACCTTACACTTTCCTGACATTTCCAATCACATGAATATTCGATTGGAAGCTGTTTTGGACAACTTTTCTTTCCTTCATGCCAAGCACTTGGCAGACCTCCGTGCAACGTCCAGAACATGATGGGAGATGTTTTCTGTGCTCCCGCAGGTTTTCCTTGCCAGACAGAGTGGAAAAGCTTTCTGCTAGGATGTAGACCACAAAAGACGCTAAAGACGAAGGTACGACGCTCTCCGGAGCTAAGAGCCGCTGCCGGGCTTCTTTCGGCAGAAGCGGCGCTAAGAGAGCACTGTGAGCGGTTTAATCGTCTTTGCGCGAAGAAGCCGCTTCTTCGGCTCCGGGAGCCGGAGAGAGCGGCAGCATCCGAAAGGTGAAGAAGGAAGCTGTACAACACTGGGATTGTGTGCGCAGCTTGCCAACTGATAGAAAACAGTACCTTACACTTTCCTGACGTTTCCAATCACATGAATATTCGAATGGAAGATGTTCTGGACAACTTTTCTTTCCTTCATGCCAAGCACTTGGCAGACCTCCGTGCAACGTCCAGAACACGATGGGAGATGTTTTCTGTGCTCCCGCAGGTTTTCCTTGCCAGACAGAGTGGAAAAGCTTTCTGCTAGGATGTAGACCACAAAAGACGCTAATGACGAAGGTACGATGCTCTCCGGAGCTAAGAGCCGCTGCCGGGCTTCTTTCGGCAGAAGCGGCGCTAAGAGAGCACTGTGAGCGGTACAATCGTCTTTGCGCGAAGAAGCCGCTTCTTCGGCTCCGGGAGCCGGAGAGAGCGGCAGCATCCGAAAGGTGAAGAAGGAAGCTGTACAACACTGGGATTGTGTGCGCAGCTTGCCAACTGATAGAAAACAGTACCTAACACTTTCCTGACGTTTCCAGTCACATGAATATTCGATTGGAAGCTGTTTTGGACAGCTTTTCTTTCCTTCATGCCAAACACTTGGCAGACCTCCGTGCAACGTCCAGAACACGATGGGAGATGTTTTCTGTGCTCCCGCAGGTTTTCCTTGCCAGACAGAGTGGAAAAGCTTTCTGTTAGGATGTAGACCACAAAAGACGCTAAAGACGAAGGTACGATGCTCTCCGGAGCTAAGAGCCGCTGCCGTGCTTCTTTCGGCAGAAGCGGCGCTAAGAGAGCACTGTGAGCGGTACAATCGTCTTTGCGCGAAGAAGCCGCTTCTTCGGCTCCGGGAGCCGGAGAGAGCGGCAGCATCGGAAAGGTGAAGAAGGAAGCTGTACAACACTGGGATTGTGTGCGCAGCTTGCCAACTGATAGAAAACAGTACCTTACACTTTCCTGACGTTTCCAATCACATGAATATTCGATTGGAAGCTGTTTTGGACAACTCTTCTTTCCTTCATGCCAAGCACTTGGCAGACCTCCGTGCAACGTCCAGAACACGATGGGAGATGTTTTCTGTGCTCCCGCAGGTTTTCCTTGCCAGACAGAGTGGAAAAGCTTTCTGTTAGGATGTAGACCACAAAAGACGCTAAAGACGAAGGTACGATGCTCTCCGGAGCTAAGAGCCGCTCCCGGGCTTCTTTCGGCAGAAGCGGCGCTAAGAGAGCACTGTGAGCGGTACAATCGTCTTTGAGCGAAGAAGCCGCTTCTTCGGCTCCGGGAGCCGGAGAGAGCGGCAGTATCAGAAAGGTGAAGAAGGAAGCTGTACAACACTGGGATTGTGTGCACAGCTTGCCAACTGATAGAAAAAAGTACCTTACACTTTCCTGATGTTTCCAATCACATGAATATTCGATTGGAAGCTGTTTTGGACAACTTTTCTTTCCTTCATGCCAAGCACCTGGCAGACCTCCATGCAACGTCCAGAACACGATGGGAGATGTTTTCTGTGCTCCCGCAGGTTTTCCTTGCCAGACAGAGTGGAAAAGCTTTCTGCTAGGATGTAGACCACAAAAGACGCTAAAGACGAAGGTACGACGCTCTCCGGAGCTAAGAGCCGCTGCCGGGCTTCTTTCGGCAGAAGCGGCGCTAAGAGAGCACTGTGAGCGGTACAATCGTCTTTGCGCGAAGAAGCCGCTTCTTCGGCTCCGGGAGCCGGAGAGAGCGGCAGCATCCGAAAGCTGAAGAAGGAAGCTGTACAACACTGGGATTGTGTGCGCAGCTTGCCAACTGATAGAAAACAGTACCTTACCACTTTCCTGACGTTTCCAATCACATGAATATTCGATTGGAAGCTGTTTTGGACAACTTTTCTTTCCTTCATGCCAAACACTTGGCAGACCTTCGTGCAACGTCCAGAAAACGATGGGAGATGTTTTCTGTGCTCCCGCAGGTTTTCCTTGCCAGACAGAGTGGAAAAGCTTTCTGCTAGGATGTAGACCACAAAAGACGCTAAAGACGAAGGTACGATGTTCTCCGGAGCTAAGAGCCCCTCCTGGGTTCTTTCGGCAGAAGCGGCGCTAAGAGAGCACTGTGAGCGGTAGAATCGTCTTTGCGCGAAGAAGCCACTTCTTCGGCTCCGGGAGCTGGAGAGAGCGGCAGTATCAGAAAGGTGAAGAAGGAAGCTGTACAACACTGGGATTGTGTGCGCAGCTTGCCAACTGATAGAAAACAGTACCTTACACTTTCCTGACGTTTCCAGTCACATGAATATTCGATTGGAAGCTGTTTTGGACAGCTTTTCTTTCCTTCATGCCAAACACTTGGCAGACCTCCGTGCAACGTCCAGAACACGATGGGAGATGTTTTCTGTGCTCCCGCAGGTTTTCCTTGCCAGACAGAGTGGAAAAGCTTTCTGCTAGGATGTAGACCACAAAAGACGCTAAAGACGAAGTTACGATGCTCTCCGGAGCTAAGAGCCGCTGCCGGGCTTCTTTCAGCAGAAGCGGCGCTAAGAGAGCACTGTGAGCGGTACAATCGTCTTTGCGCGAAGAAGCCGCTTCTTTGGCTCCGGGAGCCGGAGAGAGCGGCAGCATCGGAAAGGTGAAGAAGGAAGCTGTACAACACTGGGATTGTGTGCGCAGCTTGCCAACTGATAGAAAACAGTACCTTACACTTTCCTGACTTTTCCAGTCACATGAATATTCGATTGGAAGCTGTTTTGGACAGCTTTTCTTTCCTTCATGCCAAAGACTTGGCAGACCTCCGTGCAACGTCCAGAACACGATGGGAGATGTTTTCTGTGCTCCCGCAGGTTTTCCTTGCCAGACAGAGTGGAAAAGCTTTCTGCTAGGATGTAGACCACAAAAGACGCTAAAGACGAAGGTACGATGCTCTCCGGAGCTAAGAGCCGCTGCCGGGCTTCTTTCGGCAGAAGCGGCGCTAAGAGAGCACTGTGAGCGGTACAATCGTCTTTGCGCGAAGAAGCCGCTTCTTCGGCTCCGGGAGCCGGAGAGAGCGGCAGCATCGGAAAGGTGAAGAAGGAAGCTGTACAACACTGGGATTGTGTGCGCAGCTTGCCAACTGATAGAAAACAGTACCTAACACTTTCCTGACGTTTCCAATCAAATGAATATTCGATTGGAAGCTGTTTTGGACAACTTTTCTTTCCTTCATGCCAAACACTTGGCAGACCTCCGTGCCACGTCCAGAACACGATGGGAGATGTTTTCTGTGCTCCCGCAGGTTTTCCTTGCCAGACAGAGTGGAAAAGCTTTCTGCTAGGATGTAGACCACAAAAGACGCTAAAGACGAAGGTACGATGCTCTCCGGAGCTAAGAGCCCCTCCTGGGTTCTTTCGGCAGAAGCGGCGCTAAGAGAGCACTGTGAGCGGTACAATCGTCTTTGCGCGAAGAAGCCGCTTCTTCGGCTCCGGGAGCCGGAGAGAGCGGCAGCATCCGAAAGGTGAAGAAGGAAGCTGTACAACACTGGGATTGTGTGCGCAGCTTGCCAACAGATAGAAAACAGTACCTTACACTTTCCTGACGTTTCCAGTCACATGAATATTCGATTGGAGGCTGTTTTGGACAACTTTTCTTTCCTTCATGCCAAACACTTGGCAGACTTCCGTGCCACGTCCAGAACACGATGGGAGATGTTTTCTGTGCTCCCGCAGGTTTTCCTTGCCAGACAGAGTGGAAAAGCTTTCTGTTAGGATGTAGACCACAAAAGACGCTAAAGACGAAGGTACGATGCTCTCCGGAGCTAAGAGCCCCTCCTGGGTTCTTTCGGCAGAAGCGGCGCTAAGAGAGCACTGTGAGCGGTAGAATCGTCTTTGCGCGAAGAAGCCACTTCTTCGGCTCCGGGAGCCGGAGAGAGCGGCAGTATCAGAAAGGTGAAGAAGGAAGCTGTACAACACTGGGATTGTGTGCGCAGCTTGCCAACTGATAGAAAACAGTACCTTACACTTTCCTGACGTTTCCAGTCACATGAATATTCGATTGGAAGCTGTTTTGGACAACTTTTCTTTCCTTCATGCCAAGCACTTGGCAGACCTCCGTGCAACGTCCAGAACACGGTGGGAGATGTTTTCTGTGCTCCCGCAGGTTTTCCTTGCCAGACAGAGTGGAAAAGCTTTCTGCTAGGATGTAGACCACAAAAGACGCTAAAGACGAAGGTACGATGCTCTCCGGAGCTAAGAGCCGCTGCCGGGCTTCTTTCGGCAGAAGCGGCGCTAAGAGAGCACTGTGAGCGGTACAATCGTCTTGGCGCGAAGAAGCCGCTTCTTCGGCTCCGGGAGCCGGAGAGAGCGGCAGCATCGGAAAGGTGAAGAAGGAAGCTGTACAACACTGGGATTGTGTGCGCAGCTTGCCAACTGAGAGAAAACAATACCTAACACTTTTCTGACGTTTCCAGTCACATGAATATTCGATTGGAAGCTGTTTTGGACAGCTTTTCTTTCCTTCATGCCAAACACTTGGCAGACCTCCGTGCAACGTCCAGAACACAATGGGAGATGTTTTCTGTGCTCCCGCAGGTTTTCCTTGCCAGACAGAGTGGAAAAGCTTTCTGCTAGGATGTAGACCACAAAAGACGCTAAAGACGAAGGTACGACGCTCTCCGGAGCTAAGCGCCTCTCCCGGGCTTCTTTCGGCAGAAGCGGCGCTAAGAGAGCACTGTGAGCGGTACAATCGTCTTTGCGCGAAGAAGCCGCTTCTTCGGCTCCGGGAGCCGAAGAGAGCGGCAGCATCGGAAAGGTGAAGAAGGAAGCTGTACAACACTGGGATTGTGTGCGCAGATTGCCAACTGATAGAAAACAGTACCTTACCACTTTCCTGACGTTTCCAATCTCATGAATATTCGATAAGAAGCTGTTTTGGACAACTTTTCTTTCCTTCATGCCAAACACTTGGCAGACCTTCGTGCAAAGTCCAGAAAACGATGGGAGATGTTTTCTGTGCTCCCGCAGGTTTTCCTTGCCAGACAGAGTGGAAAAGCTTTCTGCTAGGATGTAGACCACAAAAGACGCTAAAGACGAAGGTACGATGCTCTCCGGAGCTAAGAGCCGCTGCCGGGCTTCTTTCGGCAGAAGCGGCGCTAAGAGAGCACTGTGAGCGGTACAATCGTCTTTGCGCGAAGAAGCCGCTTCTTCGGCTCCGGGAGCCGGAGAGAGCGGCAGCATCGGAAAGGTGAAGAAGGAAGCTGTACAACACTGGGATTGTGTGCGCAGCTTGCCAACTGATAGAAAACAGTACCTTACACTTTCCTGACGTTTCCAGTCACATGAATATTCGATTGGAAGCTGGTTTGGACAAATTTTCTTTCCTTCATGCCAAACACTTGGCAGACCTCCGTGCAATGTCCAGAACACGATGGGAGATATTTTCTCTGCTCCCGCAGGTTTTCCTTGCCAGACAGAGTGGAAAAGCTTTCTGCTAGGAGGTAGACCACAAAAGACGCTAAAGACGAAGGTACGATGCTCTCCGGAGCTAAGAGCTGCTGCCGGGCTTCTTTCGGCAGAAGCGGCGCTAAGAGAGCACTGTGAGCGGTACAATCGTCTTTGCGCGAAGAAGCCGCTTCTTCGGCTCCGGGAGCCGGAGAGAGCGGCAGCATCGGAAAGGTGAAGAAGGAAGCTGTACAACACTGGGATTGTGTGCGCAGCTTGCCAACTGATAGAAAACAGTACCTTACACTTTCCTGACGTTTCCAAACACATGAATATTCGATTGGAAGCTGTTTTGGACAACTTTTCTTTCCTTCATGCCAAGCACTTGGTAGACCTCCATGCAACGTCCAGAACACGATGGGAGATGTTTTCTGTGCTCCCGCAGGTTTTCCTTGCCAGACAGAGTGGAAAAGCTTTCTGCTAGGATGTAGACCACAAAAGACGCTAAAGACGAAGGTACGATGCTCTCCGGAGCTAAGCGCCGCTCCCGGGCTTCCTTAGGCAGAAGCGGCGCTAAGAGAGCACTGTGAGCGGTACAATCGTCTTTGCGCGAAGAAGCCGCTTCTTCGGCTCCGGGAGCCGGAGAGAGCGGCAGCATCGGAAAGGTGAAGAAGGAAGCTGTACAACACTGGGATTGTGTGCGCAGCTTGCCAACTGATAGAAAACAGTACCTTACCACTTTCCTGACGTTTCCAATCACATGAATATTCGATTGGAAGCTGTTTTGGACAACTTTTCTTTCCTTCATGCCAAACACTTGGCAGACCTCCGTGCAACGTCCAGAACACGATGGGAGATGTTTTCTGTGCTCCCGCAGGTTTTCCTTGCCAGACACAGTGGAAAAGTTTTCTGCTAGGATGTAGACCACAAAAGACGCTAAAGACGAAGGTACGATGCTCTCCGGAGCTAAGCGCCGCTCCCGGGTTCTTTCGGCAGAAGCGGCGCTAAGAGAGCACTGTGAGCGGTACAATCGTCTTTGCGCGAAGAAGCCGCTTCTTCGGCTCCGGGAGCCGGAGAGAGCGGCAGCATCCGAAAGGTGAAGAAGGAAGCTGTACAACACTGGGATTGTGTGCGCAGCTTGCCAACAGATAGAAAACAGTACCTTACACTTTCCTGACGTTTCCAGTCACATGAATATTCGATTGGAGGCTGTTTTGGACAACTTTTCTTTCCTTCATGCCAAACACTTGGCAGTCTTCCGTGCAACGTCCAGAACACGATGGGAGATGTTTTCTGTGCTCCCGCAGGTTTTCCTTGCCAGACAGAGTGGAAAAGCTTTCTGTTAGGATGTAGACCACAAAAGACGCTAAAGACGAAGGTACGATGCTCTCCGGAGCTAAGAGCCCCTCCTGGGTTCTTTCGGCAGAAGCGGCGCTAAGAGAGCACTGTGAGCGGTAGAATCGTCTTTGCGCGAAGAAGCCACTTCTTCGGCTCCGGGAGCCGGAGAGAGCGGCAGTATCAGAAAGGTGAAGAAGGAAGCTGTACAACACTGGGATTGTGTGCGCAGCTTGCCAACTGATAGAAAACAGTACCTTACACTTTCCTGACGTTTCCAATCACATGAATATTCGATAAGAAGCTGTTTTGGACAACTTTTCTTTCCTTCATGCCAAACACTTGGCAGACCTTCGTGCAACGTCCAGAACACGATGGGAGATGTTTTCTGTGCTCCCGCAGGTTTTCCTTGCCAGACAGAGTGGAAAAGCTTTCTGCTAGGATGTAGACCACAAAAGACGCTAAAGACGAAGGTACGATGCTCTCCGGAGCTTAGCGCCGCTGCCGGGCTTCTTTCGGCAGAAGCGGCGCTAAGAGAGCACTGTGAGCGGTACAATCGTCTTTGCGCGAAGAAGCCGCTTCTTTGGCTCCGGGAGCCGGAGAGAGCGGCAGCATCGGAAAGGTGAAGAAGGAAGCTGTACAACACTGGGATTGTGTGCGCAGCTTGCCAACTGATAGAAAACAGTACCTAACACTTTCCTGACGTTTCCAGACACATGAATATTCGATTGGAAGCTGTTTTGGACAGCTTGTCTTTCCTTCATGCCAAACACTTGGCAGACCTCCGTGCAACGTCCAGAACACGATGGGAGATGTTTTCTGTGCTCCCGCAGGTTTTCCTTGCCAGACAGAGTGGAAAAGCTTTCTGCTAGGATGTAGACCACAAAAGACGCTAAAGACGAAGGTACGGTGCTCTCCGGAGCTAAGCGCCTCCCCGGGCTTCTTTCGGCAGAAGCGGCGCTAAGAGAGCACTGTGAGCGGTACAATCGTCTTTGCGCGAAGAAGCCGCTTCTTTGGCTCCGGGAGCCGGAGAGAGCGGCAGCATCCGAAAGGTGAAGAAGGAAGCTGTACAACACTGGGATTGTGTGCGCAGCTTGCCAACTGATAGAAAACAGTACCTTACACTTTCCTGACGTTTCCAATCACATGAATATTCGATTGGAAGCTGTTTTGGACAACTTTTCTTTCCTTCATGCCAAGCACTTGGCAGACCTCCGTGCAACATCCAGAACATGATGGGAGATGTTTTCTGTGCTCCCGCAGGTTTTCCTTGCCAGACAGAGCGGAAAAGCTTTCTGCTAGGATGTAGACCACAAAAGACGCTAAAGACGAAGGTACGATGCTCTCCGGAGCTAAGAGCCGCTCCCGGGCTTCTTTCGGCAGAAGCGGCGCTAAGAGAGCACTGTGAGCGGTACAATCGTCTTTGCGCGAAGAAGCCGCTTCTTCGGCTCTGGGAGCCGGAGAGAGCGGCAGCATCGGAAAGGTCAAGAAAGAAGCTGTACAACACTGGGATTGTGTGCGCAGCTTGCCAACTGATAGAAAACAGTACCTTACACTTTCCTGACGTTTCCAATCACATGAATATTCGATTGGAAGCTGTTTTGGACAACTTTTCTTTCCTTCATGCCAAGCACTTGGCAGACCTCCGTGCAACGTCCAGAACACGATGGGAGATGTTTTCTGCTCTCCCGCAGGTTTTCCTTGCCAGACAGAGTGGAAAAGCTTTCTGCTAGGATGTAGACCACAAAAGACGCTAAAGACGAAGGTACGATGTTCTCCGGAGCTAAGAGCCGCTGCCGGGCTTCTTTCGGCAGAAGCGGCGCTAAGAGAGCACTGTGAGCGGTACAATCGTCTTTGCGCGAAGAAGCCGCTTCTTCGGCTCCGGGAGCCGGAGAGAGCGGCAGCATCGGAAAGGTGAAGAAGGAAGCTGTACAACACTGGGATTGTGTGCGCAGCTTGCCAACTGATAGAAAACAGTACCTTACACTTTCCTGACGTTTCCAATCACATGAATATTCGATTGGAAGCTGTTTTGGACAACTTTTCTTTCCTTCATGCCAAGCACTTGGCAGACCTCCGTGCAACGTCCAGAAAACGATGGGAGATGTTTTCTGTGCTCCCGCAGGTTTTCCTTGCCAGACAGAGTGGAAAAGCTTTCTGCTAGGATGTAGACCACAAAAGACGCTAAAGACGAAGGTACGATGCTCTCCGGAGCTAAGAGCCGCTGCCGAACTTCTTTCGGCAGAAGCGGCGCTAAGAGAGCACTGTGAGCGGTACAATCGTCTTTGCGCGAAGAAGCCGCTTCTTCGGCTCCGGGAGCCGGAGAGAGCGGAAGCATCGGGAAGGTGAAGAAGGAAGCTGTACAACACTGGGATTGTGTGCGCAGCTTGCCAACTGATAGAAAACAGTACCTTACCACTTTCCTGACGTTTCCAATCACATGAATATTCGATTGGAAGCTGTTTTGGACAACTTTTCTTTCCTTCATGCCAAGCACTTGGCAGACCTCCGTGCAACGTCCAGAACATGATGGGAGATGTTTTCTGTGCTCCCGCAGGTTTTCCTTGCCAGACAGAGTGGAAAAGCTTTCTGCTAGGATGTAGACCACAAAAGACGCTAAAGACGAAGGTACGACGCTCTCCGGAGCTAAGAGCCGCTGCCGGGCTTCTTTCGGCAGAAGCGGCGCTAAGAGAGCACTGTGAGCGGTTTAATCGTCTTTGCGCGAAGAAGCCGCTTCTTCGGCTCCGGGAGCCGGAGAGAGCGGCAGCATCCGAAAGGTGAAGAAGGAAGCTGTACAACACTGGGATTGTGTGCGCAGCTTGCCAACTGATAGAAAACAGTACCTTACACTTTCCTGACGTTTCCAATCACATGAATATTCGAATGGAAGATGTTCTGGACAACTTTTCTTTCCTTCATGCCAAGCACTTGGCAGACCTCCGTGCAACGTCCAGAACACGATGGGAGATGTTTTCTGTGCTCCCGCAGGTTTTCCTTGCCAGACAGAGTGGAAAAGCTTTCTGCTAGGATGTAGACCACAAAAGACGCTAATGACGAAGGTACGATGCTCTCCGGAGCTAAGAGCCGCTGCCGGGCTTCTTTCGGCAGAAGCGGCGCTAAGAGAGCACTGTGAGCGGTACAATCGTCTTTGCGCGAAGAAGCCGCTTCTTCGGCTCCGGGAGCCGGAGAGAGCGGCAGCATCCGAAAGGTGAAGAAGGAAGCTGTACAACACTGGGATTGTGTGCGCAGCTTGCCAACTGATAGAAAACAGTACCTAACACTTTCCTGACGTTTCCAGTCACATGAATATTCGATTGGAAGCTGTTTTGGACAGCTTTTCTTTCCTTCATGCCAAACACTTGGCAGACCTCCGTGCAACGTCCAGAACACGATGGGAGATGTTTTCTGTGCTCCCGCAGGTTTTCCTTGCCAGACAGAGTGGAAAAGCTTTCTGTTAGGATGTAGACCACAAAAGACGCTAAAGACGAAGGTACGATGCTCTCCGGAGCTAAGAGCCGCTGCCGTGCTTCTTTCGGCAGAAGCGGCGCTAAGAGAGCACTGTGAGCGGTACAATCGTCTTTGCGCGAAGAAGCCGCTTCTTCGGCTCCGGGAGCCGGAGAGAGCGGCAGCATCGGAAAGGTGAAGAAGGAAGCTGTACAACACTGGGATTGTGTGCGCAGCTTGCCAACTGATAGAAAACAGTACCTTACACTTTCCTGACGTTTCCAATCACATGAATATTCGATTGGAAGCTGTTTTGGACAACTCTTCTTTCCTTCATGCCAAGCACTTGGCAGACCTCCGTGCAACGTCCAGAACACGATGGGAGATGTTTTCTGTGCTCCCGCAGGTTTTCCTTGCCAGACAGAGTGGAAAAGCTTTCTGTTAGGATGTAGACCACAAAAGACGCTAAAGACGAAGGTACGATGCTCTCCGGAGCTAAGAGCCGCTCCCGGGCTTCTTTCGGCAGAAGCGGCGCTAAGAGAGCACTGTGAGCGGTACAATCGTCTTTGAGCGAAGAAGCCGCTTCTTCGGCTCCGGGAGCCGGAGAGAGCGGCAGTATCAGAAAGGTGAAGAAGGAAGCTGTACAACACTGGGATTGTGTGCACAGCTTGCCAACTGATAGAAAAAAGTACCTTACACTTTCCTGATGTTTCCAATCACATGAATATTCGATTGGAAGCTGTTTTGGACAACTTTTCTTTCCTTCATGCCAAGCACCTGGCAGACCTCCATGCAACGTCCAGAACACGATGGGAGATGTTTTCTGTGCTCCCGCAGGTTTTCCTTGCCAGACAGAGTGGAAAAGCTTTCTGCTAGGATGTAGACCACAAAAGACGCTAAAGACGAAGGTACGACGCTCTCCGGAGCTAAGAGCCGCTGCCGGGCTTCTTTCGGCAGAAGCGGCGCTAAGAGAGCACTGTGAGCGGTACAATCGTCTTTGCGCGAAGAAGCCGCTTCTTCGGCTCCGGGAGCCGGAGAGAGCGGCAGCATCCGAAAGCTGAAGAAGGAAGCTGTACAACACTGGGATTGTGTGCGCAGCTTGCCAACTGATAGAAAACAGTACCTTACCACTTTCCTGACGTTTCCAATCACATGAATATTCGATTGGAAGCTGTTTTGGACAACTTTTCTTTCCTTCATGCCAAACACTTGGCAGACCTTCGTGCAACGTCCAGAAAACGATGGGAGATGTTTTCTGTGCTCCCGCAGGTTTTCCTTGCCAGACAGAGTGGAAAAGCTTTCTGCTAGGATGTAGACCACAAAAGACGCTAAAGACGAAGGTACGATGTTCTCCGGAGCTAAGAGCCGCTGCCGGGCTTCTTTCGGCAGAAGCGGCGCTAAGAGAGCACTGTGAGCGGTACAATCGTCTTTGCGCGAAGAAGCCGCTTCTTCGGCTCCGGGAGCCGGAGAGAGCGGCAGCATCGGAAAGGTGAAGAAGGAAGCTGTACAACACTGGGATTGTGTGCGCAGCTTGCCAACTGATAGAAAACAGTACCTTACACTTTCCTGACGTTTCCAATCACATGAATATTCGATTGGAAGCTGTTTTGGACAACTTTTCTTTCCTTCATGCCAAGCACTTGGCAGACCTCCGTGCAACGTCCAGAAAACGATGGGAGATGTTTTCTGTGCTCCCGCAGGTTTTCCTTGCCAGACAGAGTGGAAAAGCTTTCTGCTAGGATGTAGACCACAAAAGACGCTAAAGACGAAGGTACGATGCTCTCCGGAGCTAAGAGCCGCTGCCGAACTTCTTTCGGCAGAAGCGGCGCTAAGAGAGCACTGTGAGCGGTACAATCGTCTTTGCGCGAAGAAGCCGCTTCTTCGGCTCCGGGAGCCGGAGAGAGCGGAAGCATCGGGAAGGTGAAGAAGGAAGCTGTACAACACTGGGATTGTGTGCGCAGCTTGCCAACTGATAGAAAACAGTACCTTACACTTTCCTGACGTTTCCAATCACATGAATATTCGATTGGAAGCTGTTTTGGACAACTTTTCTTTCCTTCATGCCAAGCACTTGGCAGACCTCCGTGCAACGTCCAGAACATGATGGGAGATGTTTTCTGTGCTCCCGCAGGTTTTCCTTGCCAGACAGAGTGGAAAAGCTTTCTGCTAGGATGTAGACCACAAAAGACGCTAAAGACGAAGGTACGACGCTCTCCGGAGCTAAGAGCCGCTGCCGGGCTTCTTTCGGCAGAAGCGGCGCTAAGAGAGCACTGTGAGCGGTTTAATCGTCTTTGCGCGAAGAAGCCGCTTCTTCGGCTCCGGGAGCCGGAGAGAGCGGCAGCATCGGAAAGGTGAAGAAGGAAGCTGTACAACACTGGGATTGTGTGCGCAGCTTGCCAACTGATAGAAAACAGTACCTTACCACTTTCCTGACGTTTCCAATCACATGAATGTTCGATTGGAAGCTGTTTTGGACAACTTTTCTTTCCTTCATGCCAAACACTTGGCAGAGCTTCGTGCAGAGTCCAGAAAATGATGGGAGATGTTTTCTGTGCTCCCGCAGGTTTTCCTTGCCAGACAGAGTGGAAAAGCTTTCTGCTAGGATGTAGACCACAAAAGACGCTAATGACGAAGGTACGATGCTCTCCGGAGCTAAGAGCCGCTGCCGGGCTTCTTTCGGCAGAAGCGGCGCTAAGAGAGCACTGTGAGCGGTACAATCGTCTTTGCGCGAAGAAGCCGCTTCTTCGGCTCCGGGAGCCGGAGAGAGCGGCAGCATCCGAAAGGTGAAGAAGGAAGCTGTACAACACTGGGATTGTGTGCGCAGCTTGCCAACTGATAGAAAACAGTACCTAACACTTTCCTGACGTTTCCAGTCACATGAATATTCGATTGGAAGCTGTTTTGGACAGCTTTTCTTTCCTTCATGCCAAACACTTGGCAGACCTCCGTGCAACGTCCAGAACACGATGGGAGATGTTTTCTGTGCTCCCGCAGGTTTTCCTTGCCAGACAGAGTGGAAAAGCTTTCTGTTAGGATGTAGACCACAAAAGACGCTAAAGACGAAGGTACGATGCTCTCCGGAGCTAAGAGCCGCTGCCGTGCTTCTTTCGGCAGAAGCGGCGCTAAGAGAGCACTGTGAGCGGTACAATCGTCTTTGCGCGAAGAAGCCGCTTCTTCGGCTCCGGGAGCCGGAGAGAGCGGCAGCATCGGAAAGGTGAAGAAGGAAGCTGTACAACACTGGGATTGTGTGCGCAGCTTGCCAACTGATAGAAAACAGTACCTTACACTTTCCTGACGTTTCCAATCACATGAATATTCGATTGGAAGCTGTTTTGGACAACTCTTCTTTCCTTCATGCCAAGCACTTGGCAGACCTCCGTGCAACGTCCAGAACACGATGGGAGATGTTTTCTGTGCTCCCGCAGGTTTTCCTTGCCAGACAGAGTGGAAAAGCTTTCTGTTAGGATGTAGACCACAAAAGACGCTAAAGACGAAGGTACGATGCTCTCCGGAGCTAAGAGCCGCTCCCGGGCTTCTTTCGGCAGAAGCGGCGCTAAGAGAGCACTGTGAGCGGTACAATCGTCTTTGAGCGAAGAAGCCGCTTCTTCGGCTCCGGGAGCCGGAGAGAGCGGCAGTATCAGAAAGGTGAAGAAGGAAGCTGTACAACACTGGGATTGTGTGCACAGCTTGCCAACTGATAGAAAAAAGTACCTTACACTTTCCTGATGTTTCCAATCACATGAATATTCGATTGGAAGCTGTTTTGGACAACTTTTCTTTCCTTCATGCCAAGCACCTGGCAGACCTCCATGCAACGTCCAGAACACGATGGGAGATGTTTTCTGTGCTCCCGCAGGTTTTCCTTGCCAGACAGAGTGGAAAAGCTTTCTGCTAGGATGTAGACCACAAAAGACGCTAAAGACGAAGGTACGACGCTCTCCGGAGCTAAGAGCCGCTGCCGGGCTTCTTTCGGCAGAAGCGGCGCTAAGAGAGCACTGTGAGCGGTACAATCGTCTTTGCGCGAAGAAGCCGCTTCTTCGGCTCCGGGAGCCGGAGAGAGCGGCAGCATCCGAAAGCTGAAGAAGGAAGCTGTACAACACTGGGATTGTGTGCGCAGCTTGCCAACTGATAGAAAACAGTACCTTACCACTTTCCTGACGTTTCCAATCACATGAATATTCGATTGGAAGCTGTTTTGGACAACTTTTCTTTCCTTCATGCCAAACACTTGGCAGACCTTCGTGCAACGTCCAGAAAACGATGGGAGATGTTTTCTGTGCTCCCGCAGGTTTTCCTTGCCAGACAGAGTGGAAAAGCTTTCTGCTAGGATGTAGACCACAAAAGACGCTAAAGACGAAGGTACGATGTTCTCCGGAGCTAAGAGCCGCTGCCGGGCTTCTTTCGGCAGAAGCGGCGCTAAGAGAGCACTGTGAGCGGTACAATCGTCTTTGCGCGAAGAAGCCGCTTCTTCGGCTCCGGGAGCCGGAGAGAGCGGCAGCATCGGAAAGGTGAAGAAGGAAGCTGTACAACACTGGGATTGTGTGCGCAGCTTGCCAACTGATAGAAAACAGTACCTTACACTTTCCTGACGTTTCCAATCACATGAATATTCGATTGGAAGCTGTTTTGGACAACTTTTCTTTCCTTCATGCCAAGCACTTGGCAGACCTCCGTGCAACGTCCAGAAAACGATGGGAGATGTTTTCTGTGCTCCCGCAGGTTTTCCTTGCCAGACAGAGTGGAAAAGCTTTCTGCTAGGATGTAGACCACAAAAGACGCTAAAGACGAAGGTACGATGCTCTCCGGAGCTAAGAGCCGCTGCCGAACTTCTTTCGGCAGAAGCGGCGCTAAGAGAGCACTGTGAGCGGTACAATCGTCTTTGCGCGAAGAAGCCGCTTCTTCGGCTCCGGGAGCCGGAGAGAGCGGAAGCATCGGGAAGGTGAAGAAGGAAGCTGTACAACACTGGGATTGTGTGCGCAGCTTGCCAACTGATAGAAAACAGTACCTTACACTTTCCTGACGTTTCCAATCACATGAATATTCGATTGGAAGCTGTTTTGGACAACTTTTCTTTCCTTCATGCCAAGCACTTGGCAGACCTCCGTGCAACGTCCAGAACATGATGGGAGATGTTTTCTGTGCTCCCGCAGGTTTTCCTTGCCAGACAGAGTGGAAAAGCTTTCTGCTAGGATGTAGACCACAAAAGACGCTAAAGACGAAGGTACGACGCTCTCCGGAGCTAAGAGCCGCTGCCGGGCTTCTTTCGGCAGAAGCGGCGCTAAGAGAGCACTGTGAGCGGTTTAATCGTCTTTGCGCGAAGAAGCCGCTTCTTCGGCTCCGGGAGCCGGAGAGAGCGGCAGCATCGGAAAGGTGAAGAAGGAAGCTGTACAACACTGGGATTGTGTGCGCAGCTTGCCAACTGATAGAAAACAGTACCTTACCACTTTCCTGACGTTTCCAATCACATGAATGTTCGATTGGAAGCTGTTTTGGACAACTTTTCTTTCCTTCATGCCAAACACTTGGCAGAGCTTCGTGCAGAGTCCAGAAAATGATGGGAGATGTTTTCTGTGCTCCCGCAGGTTTTCCTTGCCAGACAGAGTGGAAAAGCTTTCTGCTAGGATGTAGACCACAAAAGACGCTAAAGACGAAGGTACGATGCTCTCCGGAGCTAAGAGCCGCTGCCGGGCTTCTTTCGGCAGAAGCGGCGCTAAGAGAGCACTGTGAGCGGTACAATCGTCTTTGCGCGAAGAAGCCGCTTCGTCGGCTCCGGGAGCCGGAGAGAGCGGCAGCATCCGAAAGGTGAAGAAGGAAGCTGTACAACACTGGGATTGTGTGCGCAGCTTGCCAACTGATAGAAAACAGTACCTAACACTTTCCTGACGTTTCCAGTCACATGAATATTCGATTGGAAGCTGTTTTGGACAACTTTTCTTTCCTTCATGCCAAACACTTGGCAGACCTCCGTGCCACGTCCAGAACACGATGGGAGATGTTTTCTGTGCTCCCGCAGGTTTTCCTTGCCAGACAGAGTGGAAAAGCTTTCTGCTAGGATGTAGACCACAAAAGACGCTAAAGACGAAGGTACGATGTTCTCCGGAGCTAAGAGCCCCTCCTGGGTTCTTTCGGCAGAAGCGGCGCTAAGAGAGCACTGTGAGCGGTAGAATCGTCTTTGCGCGAAGAAGCCACTTCTTCGGCTCCGGGAGCTGGAGAGAGCGGCAGTATCAGAAAGGTGAAGAAGGAAGCTGTACAACACTGGGATTGTGTGCGCAGCTTGCCAACTGATAGAAAACAGTACCTTACACTTTCCTGACGTTTCCAGTCACATGAATATTCGATTGGAAGCTGTTTTGGACAGCTTTTCTTTCCTTCATGCCAAACACTTGGCAGACCTCCGTGCAACGTCCAGAACACGATGGGAGATGTTTTCTGTGCTCCCGCAGGTTTTCCTTGCCAGACAGAGTGGAAAAGCTTTCTGCTAGGATGTAGACCACAAAAGACGCTAAAGACGAAGTTACGATGCTCTCCGGAGCTAAGAGCCGCTGCCGGGCTTCTTTCAGCAGAAGCGGCGCTAAGAGAGCACTGTGAGCGGTACAATCGTCTTTGCGCGAAGAAGCCGCTTCTTTGGCTCCGGGAGCCGGAGAGAGCGGCAGCATCGGAAAGGTGAAGAAGGAAGCTGTACAACACTGGGATTGTGTGCGCAGCTTGCCAACTGATAGAAAACAGTACCTTACACTTTCCTGACTTTTCCAGTCACATGAATATTCGATTGGAAGCTGTTTTGGACAGCTTTTCTTTCCTTCATGCCAAAGACTTGGCAGACCTCCGTGCAACGTCCAGAACACGATGGGAGATGTTTTCTGTGCTCCCGCAGGTTTTCCTTGCCAGACAGAGTGGAAAAGCTTTCTGCTAGGATGTAGACCACAAAAGACGCTAAAGACGAAGGTACGATGCTCTCCGGAGCTAAGAGCCGCTGCCGGGCTTCTTTCGGCAGAAGCGGCGCTAAGAGAGCACTGTGAGCGGTACAATCGTCTTTGCGCGAAGAAGCCGCTTCTTCGGCTCCGGGAGCCGGAGAGAGCGGCAGCATCGGAAAGGTGAAGAAGGAAGCTGTACAACACTGGGATTGTGTGCGCAGCTTGCCAACTGATAGAAAACAGTACCTAACACTTTCCTGACGTTTCCAATCAAATGAATATTCGATTGGAAGCTGTTTTGGACAACTTTTCTTTCCTTCATGCCAAACACTTGGCAGACCTCCGTGCCACGTCCAGAACACGATGGGAGATGTTTTCTGTGCTCCCGCAGGTTTTCCTTGCCAGACAGAGTGGAAAAGCTTTCTGCTAGGATGTAGACCACAAAAGACGCTAAAGACGAAGGTACGATGCTCTCCGGAGCTAAGAGCCCCTCCTGGGTTCTTTCGGCAGAAGCGGCGCTAAGAGAGCACTGTGAGCGGTACAATCGTCTTTGCGCGAAGAAGCCGCTTCTTCGGCTCCGGGAGCCGGAGAGAGCGGCAGCATCCGAAAGGTGAAGAAGGAAGCTGTACAACACTGGGATTGTGTGCGCAGCTTGCCAACAGATAGAAAACAGTACCTTACACTTTCCTGACGTTTCCAGTCACATGAATATTCGATTGGAGGCTGTTTTGGACAACTTTTCTTTCCTTCATGCCAAACACTTGGCAGACTTCCGTGCCACGTCCAGAACACGATGGGAGATGTTTTCTGTGCTCCCGCAGGTTTTCCTTGCCAGACAGAGTGGAAAAGCTTTCTGTTAGGATGTAGACCACAAAAGACGCTAAAGACGAAGGTACGATGCTCTCCGGAGCTAAGAGCCCCTCCTGGGTTCTTTCGGCAGAAGCGGCGCTAAGAGAGCACTGTGAGCGGTAGAATCGTCTTTGCGCGAAGAAGCCACTTCTTCGGCTCCGGGAGCCGGAGAGAGCGGCAGTATCAGAAAGGTGAAGAAGGAAGCTGTACAACACTGGGATTGTGTGCGCAGCTTGCCAACTGATAGAAAACAGTACCTTACACTTTCCTGACGTTTCCAGTCACATGAATATTCGATTGGAAGCTGTTTTGGACAACTTTTCTTTCCTTCATGCCAAGCACTTGGCAGACCTCCGTGCAACGTCCAGAACACGGTGGGAGATGTTTTCTGTGCTCCCGCAGGTTTTCCTTGCCAGACAGAGTGGAAAAGCTTTCTGCTAGGATGTAGACCACAAAAGACGCTAAAGACGAAGGTACGATGCTCTCCGGAGCTAAGAGCCGCTGCCGGGCTTCTTTCGGCAGAAGCGGCGCTAAGAGAGCACTGTGAGCGGTACAATCGTCTTGGCGCGAAGAAGCCGCTTCTTCGGCTCCGGGAGCCGGAGAGAGCGGCAGCATCGGAAAGGTGAAGAAGGAAGCTGTACAACACTGGGATTGTGTGCGCAGCTTGCCAACTGAGAGAAAACAATACCTAACACTTTTCTGACGTTTCCAGTCACATGAATATTCGATTGGAAGCTGTTTTGGACAGCTTTTCTTTCCTTCATGCCAAACACTTGGCAGACCTCCGTGCAACGTCCAGAACACAATGGGAGATGTTTTCTGTGCTCCCGCAGGTTTTCCTTGCCAGACAGAGTGGAAAAGCTTTCTGCTAGGATGTAGACCACAAAAGACGCTAAAGACGAAGGTACGACGCTCTCCGGAGCTAAGCGCCTCTCCCGGGCTTCTTTCGGCAGAAGCGGCGCTAAGAGAGCACTGTGAGCGGTACAATCGTCTTTGCGCGAAGAAGCCGCTTCTTCGGCTCCGGGAGCCGAAGAGAGCGGCAGCATCGGAAAGGTGAAGAAGGAAGCTGTACAACACTGGGATTGTGTGCGCAGATTGCCAACTGATAGAAAACAGTACCTTACCACTTTCCTGACGTTTCCAATCTCATGAATATTCGATAAGAAGCTGTTTTGGACAACTTTTCTTTCCTTCATGCCAAACACTTGGCAGACCTTCGTGCAAAGTCCAGAAAACGATGGGAGATGTTTTCTGTGCTCCCGCAGGTTTTCCTTGCCAGACAGAGTGGAAAAGCTTTCTGCTAGGATGTAGACCACAAAAGACGCTAAAGACGAAGGTACGATGCTCTCCGGAGCTAAGAGCCGCTGCCGGGCTTCTTTCGGCAGAAGCGGCGCTAAGAGAGCACTGTGAGCGGTACAATCGTCTTTGCGCGAAGAAGCCGCTTCTTCGGCTCCGGGAGCCGGAGAGAGCGGCAGCATCGGAAAGGTGAAGAAGGAAGCTGTACAACACTGGGATTGTGTGCGCAGCTTGCCAACTGATAGAAAACAGTACCTTACACTTTCCTGACGTTTCCAGTCACATGAATATTCGATTGGAAGCTGGTTTGGACAAATTTTCTTTCCTTCATGCCAAACACTTGGCAGACCTCCGTGCAATGTCCAGAACACGATGGGAGATATTTTCTGTGCTCCCGCAGGTTTTCCTTGCCAGACAGAGTGGAAAAGCTTTCTGCTAGGAGGTAGACCACAAAAGACGCTAAAGACGAAGGTACGATGCTCTCCGGAGCTAAGAGCTGCTGCCGGGCTTCTTTCGGCAGAAGCGGCGCTAAGAGAGCACTGTGAGCGGTACAATCGTCTTTGCGCGAAGAAGCCGCTTCTTCGGCTCCGGGAGCCGGAGAGAGCGGCAGCATCGGAAAGGTGAAGAAGGAAGCTGTACAACACTGGGATTGTGTGCGCAGCTTGCCAACTGATAGAAAACAGTACCTTACACTTTCCTGACATTTCCAAACACATGAATATTCGATTGGAAGCTGTTTTGGACAACTTTTCTTTCCTTCATGCCAAGCACTTGGTAGACCTCCATGCAACGTCCAGAACACGATGGGAGATGTTTTCTGTGCTCCCGCAGGTTTTCCTTGCCAGACAGAGTGGAAAAGCTTTCTGCTAGGATGTAGACCACAAAAGACGCTAAAGACGAAGGTACGATGCTCTCCGGAGCTAAGCGCCGCTCCCGGGCTTCCTTAGGCAGAAGCGGCGCTAAGAGAGCACTGTGAGCGGTACAATCGTCTTTGCGCGAAGAAGCCGCTTCTTCGGCTCCGGGAGCCGGAGAGAGCGGCAGCATCGGAAAGGTGAAGAAGGAAGCTGTACAACACTGGGATTGTGTGCGCAGCTTGCCAACTGATAGAAAACAGTACCTTACCACTTTCCTGACGTTTCCAATCACATGAATATTCGATTGGAAGCTGTTTTGGACAACTTTTCTTTCCTTCATGCCAAACACTTGGCAGACCTCCGTGCAACGTCCAGAACACGATGGGAGATGTTTTCTGTGCTCCCGCAGGTTTTCCTTGCCAGACACAGTGGAAAAGTTTTCTGCTAGGATGTAGACCACAAAAGACGCTAAAGACGAAGGTACGATGCTCTCCGGAGCTAAGCGCCGCTCCCGGGTTCTTTCGGCAGAAGCGGCGCTAAGAGAGCACTGTGAGCGGTACAATCGTCTTTGCGCGAAGAAGCCGCTTCTTCGGCTCCGGGAGCCGGAGAGAGCGGCAGCATCCGAAAGGTGAAGAAGGAAGCTGTACAACACTGGGATTGTGTGCGCAGCTTGCCAACAGATAGAAAACAGTACCTTACACTTTCCTGACGTTTCCAGTCACATGAATATTCGATTGGAGGCTGTTTTGGACAACTTTTCTTTCCTTCATGCCAAACACTTGGCAGACTTCCGTGCCACGTCCAGAACACGATGGGAGATGTTTTCTGTGCTCCCGCAGGTTTTCCTTGCCAGACAGAGTGGAAAAGCTTTCTGTTAGGATGTAGACCACAAAAGACGCTAAAGACGAAGGTACGATGCTCTCCGGAGCTAAGAGCCCCTCCTGGGTTCTTTCGGCAGAAGCGGCGCTAAGAGAGCACTGTGAGCGGTAGAATCGTCTTTGCGCGAAGAAGCCACTTCTTCGGCTCCGGGAGCCGGAGAGAGCGGCAGTATCAGAAAGGTGAAGAAGGAAGCTGTACAACACTGGGATTGTGTGCGCAGCTTGCCAACTGATAGAAAACAGTACCTTACACTTTCCTGACGTTTCCAGTCACATGAATATTCGATTGGAAGCTGTTTTGGACAACTTTTCTTTCCTTCATGCCAAGCACTTGGCAGACCTCCGTGCAACGTCCAGAACACGGTGGGAGATGTTTTCTGTGCTCCCGCAGGTTTTCCTTGCCAGACAGAGTGGAAAAGCTTTCTGCTAGGATGTAGACCACAAAAGACGCTAAAGACGAAGGTACGATGCTCTCCGGAGCTAAGAGCCGCTGCCGGGCTTCTTTCGGCAGAAGCGGCGCTAAGAGAGCACTGTGAGCGGTACAATCGTCTTGGCGCGAAGAAGCCGCTTCTTCGGCTCCGGGAGCCGGAGAGAGCGGCTGCATCGGAAAGGTGAAGAAGGAAGCTGTACAACACTGGGATTGTGTGCGCAGCTTGCCAACTGAGAGAAAACAATACCTAACACTTTTCTGACGTTTCCAGTCACATGAATATTCGATTGGAAGCTGTTTTGGACAGCTTTTCTTTCCTTCATGCCAAACACTTGGCAGACCTCCGTGCAACGTCCAGAACACAATGGGAGATGTTTTCTGTGCTCCCGCAGGTTTTCCTTGCCAGACAGAGTGGAAAAGCTTTCTGCTAGGATGTAGACCACAAAAGACGCTAAAGACGAAGGTACGACGCTCTCCGGAGCTAAGCGCCTCTCCCGGGCTTCTTTCGGCAGAAGCGGCGCTAAGAGAGCACTGTGAGCGGTACAATCGTCTTTGCGCGAAGAAGCCGCTTCTTCGGCTCCGGGAGCCGAAGAGAGCGGCAGCATCGGAAAGGTGACGAAGGAAGCTGTACAACACTGGGATTGTGTGCGCAGATTGCCAACTGATAGAAAACAGTACCTTACCACTTTCCTGACGTTTCCAATCTCATGAATATTCGATAAGAAGCTGTTTTGGACAACTTTTCTTTCCTTCATGCCAAACACTTGGCAGACCTTCGTGCAAAGTCCAGAAAACGATGGGAGATGTTTTCTGTGCTCCCGCAGGTTTTCCTTGCCAGACAGAGTGGAAAAGCTTTCTGCTAGGATGTAGACCACAAAAGACGCTAAAGACGAAGGTACGATGCTCTCCGGAGCTAAGAGCCGCTGCCGGGCTTCTTTCGGCAGAAGCGGCGCTAAGAGAGCACTGTGAGCGGTACAATCGTCTTTGCGCGAAGAAGCCGCTTCTTCGGCTCCGGGAGCCGGAGAGAGCGGCAGCATCGGAAAGGTGAAGAAGGAAGCTGTACAACACTGGGATTGTGTGCGCAGCTTGCCAACTGATAGAAAACAGTACCTTACACTTTCCTGACGTTTCCAGTCACATGAATATTCGATTGGAAGCTGGTTTGGACAAATTTTCTTTCCTTCATGCCAAACACTTGGCAGACCTCCGTGCAATGTCCAGAACACGATGGGAGATATTTTCTGTGCTCCCGCAGGTTTTCCTTGCCAGACAGAGTGGAAAAGCTTTCTGCTAGGAGGTAGACCACAAAAGACGCTAAAGACGAAGGTACGATGCTCTCCGGAGCTAAGAGCTGCTGCCGGGCTTCTTTCGGCAGAAGCGGCGCTAAGAGAGCACTGTGAGCGGTACAATCGTCTTTGCGCGAAGAAGCCGCTTCTTCGGCTCCGGGAGCCGGAGAGAGCGGCAGCATCGGAAAGGTGAAGAAGGAAGCTGTACAACACTGGGATTGTGTGCGCAGCTTGCCAACTGATAGAAAACAGTACCTTACACTTTCCTGACGTTTCCAAACACATGAATATTCGATTGGAAGCTGTTTTGGACAACTTTTCTTTCCTTCATGCCAAGCACTTGGTAGACCTCCATGCAACGTCCAGAACACGATGGGAGATGTTTTCTGTGCTCCCGCAGGTTTTCCTTGCCAGACAGAGTGGAAAAGCTTTCTGCTAGGATGTAGACCACAAAAGACGCTAAAGACGAAGGTACGATGCTCTCCGGAGCTAAGCGCCGCTCCCGGGCTTCCTTAGGCAGAAGCGGCGCTAAGAGAGCACTGTGAGCGGTACAATCGTCTTTGCGCGAAGAAGCCGCTTCTTCGGCTCCGGGAGCCGGAGAGAGCGGCAGCATCGGAAAGGTGAAGAAGGAAGCTGTACAACACTGGGATTGTGTGCGCAGCTTGCCAACTGATAGAAAACAGTACCTTACCACTTTCCTGACGTTTCCAATCACATGAATATTCGATTGGAAGCTGTTTTAGACAACTTTTCTTTCCTTCATGCCAAACACTTGGCAGACCTCCGTGCAACGTCCAGAACACGATGGGAGATGTTTTCTGTGCTCCCGCAGGTTTTCCTTGCCAGACACAGTGGAAAAGTTTTCTGCTAGGATGTAGACCACAAAAGACGCTAAAGACGAAGGTACGATGCTCTCCAGAGCTAAGCGCCGCTCCCGGGTTCTTTCGGCAGAAGCGGCGCTAAGAGAGCACTGTGAGCGGTACAATCGTATTTGCGCGAAGAAGCCGCTTCTTCGGCTCCGGGAGCCGGAGAGAGCGGCAGCATCGGAAAGGTGAAGAAGGAAGCTGTACAACACTGGGATTGTGTGCGCAGCTTGCCAACTGATAGAAAACAGTACCTTACACTTTCCTGACGTTTCCAATCACATGAATATTCGATTGGAAGCTGTTTTGGACAACTTTTCTTTCCTTCATGCCAAGCACTTGGCAGACCTCCGTGCAACGTCCAGAACACGATGGGAGATGTTTTCTGTGCTCCCGCAGGTTTTCCTTGCCAGACAGAGTGGAAAAGCTTTCTGCTAGGATGTAGACCACAAAAGACGCTAAAGACGAAAGTACGACGCTCTCCGGAGCTAAGAGCCGCTCCCGGGCTTCTTTCGGCAGAAGCGGCGCTAAGAGAGCACTGTGAGCGGTACAATCGTCTTTGCGCGAAGAAGCCGCTTCTTCGGCTCCGGGAGCCAGAGAGAGCGGCAGCATCGGAAAGGTGAAGAAGGAAGCTGTACAACACTGGGATTGTGTGCGCAGCTTGCCAACTGATAGAAAACAGTACCTAACACTTTCCTGACGTTTCCAGTCACATGAATATTCGATTGGAAGCTGTTTTGGACAGCTTTTCTTTCCTTCATGCCAAGCACTTGGCAGACCTCCGTGCAACGTCCAGAGCACGATGGGAGATGTTTTCTGTGCTCCCGCATGTTTTCCTTGCCAGGCAGAGTGGAAAAGCTTTCTGCTAGGAGGTAGACCACAAAAGACGCTAAAGACGAAGGTACGATGCTCTCCGGAGCTAAGCGCCGCTGCCGGGCTTCTTTCGGCAGATGCGGCGCTAAGAGAGCACTGTGAGCGGTACAATCGTCTTTGCGCGAAGAAGCCGCTTCTTCGGCTCCGGGAGCCGGAGAGAGCGGCAGCATCGGAAAGGTGAAGAAGGAAGCTGTACAACACTGGGATTGTGTGCGCAGCTTGCCAACTGATAGAAAACAGTACCTTACCACTTTCCTGACGTTTCCAATCACATGAATATTCGATAAGAAGCTGTTTTGGACAACTTTTCTTTCCTTCATGCCAAACACTTGGCAGACCTTCGTGCAACGTCCAGAACACGATGGGAGATGTTTTCTGTGCTCCCGTAGGTTTTCCTTGCCAGACAGATTGGAAAAGCTTTCTGTTCGGATGTAGACCACAAAAGACGCTAAAGTCGAAGGTACGATGCTCTCCGGAGCTAAGAGCCGCTGCCGGGCTTCTTTCGGCAGAAGCAGCGCTAAGAGAGCACTGTGAGCGGTACAATCGTCTTTGCGCGAAGAAGCCGCTTCTTCGGCTCCGGGAGCCGGAGAGAGCGGCAGCATCGGAAAGGTGAAGAAGGAAGCTGTACAACACTGGGATTGTGTGCGCAGCTTGCCAACTGATAGAAAACAGTACCTAACACTTTCCTGACGTTTCCAGTCACATGAATATTCGATTGGAAGCTGTTTTGGACAGCTTTTCTTTCCTTCATGCCAAGCACTTGGCAGACCTCCGTGCAACGTCCAGAACACGATGGGAGATGTTTTCTGTGCTCCCGCAGGTTTTCCTTGCCAGACAGAGTGGAAAAGCTTTCTGCTAGGATGTAGACCACAAAAGACGCTAAAGACGAAGGTACGATGCTCTCCGGAGCTAAGAGCCGCTGCCGGGCTTCTTTCGGCAGAAGCGGCGCTAAGAGAGCACTGTGAGCGGTACAATCGTCTTTGCGCGAAGAAGCCGCTTCTTCGGCTCCGGGAGCCGGAGAGAGCGGCAGCATCGGAAAGGTGAAGAAGGAAGCTGTACAACACTGGGATTGTGTGCGCAGCTTGCCAACTGATAGAAAACAGTACCTTACCACTTTCCTGACGTTTCCAATCACATGAATATTCGATAAGAAGCTGTTTTGGACAACTTTTCTTTCCTTCATGCCAAGCACCTGGCAGACCTCCGTGCAACGTCCAAAAAACGATGGGAGATGTTTTCTGTGCTCCCGCAGGTTTTCCTTGCCAGACAGAGTGGAAAAGCTTTCTGCTAGGATGTAGACCACAAAAGACGCTAGAGACGAAGGTACGATGCTCTCCGGAGCTAAGAGCCGCTGCCGGGCTTCTTTCGGCAGAAGCGGCGCTAAGAGAGCACTGTGAGCGGTACAATCGTCTTTGCGCGAAGAAGCCGCTTCTTCGGCTCCGGGAGCCGGAGAGAGCGGCAGCATCGGAAAGGTGAAGAAGGAAGCTGTACAACACTGGGATTGTGTGCGCAGCTTGCCAACTGATAGAAAACAGTACCTTACCACTTTCCTGACGTTTCCAATCACATGAATATTCGATAAGAAGCTGTTTTGGACAACTTTTCTTTCCTTCATGCCAAGCACCTGGCAGACCTCCGTGCAACGTCCAAAACAGGATGGGAGATGTTTTCTGTGCTCCCGCAGGTTTTCCTTGCCAGACAGAGTGGAAAAGCTTTCTGCTAGGATGTAGACCACAAAAGACGCTAGAGACGAAGGTACGATGCTCTCCGGAGCTAAGAGCCGCTGCCGGGCTTCTTTCGGCCGAAGCGGCGCTAAGAGAGCACTGTGAGCGGTACAATCGTCTTTGCGCGAAGAAGCCGCTTCTTCGGCTCCGGGAGCCGGAGAGAGCGGCAGCATCGGAAAGGTGAAGAAGGAAGCTGTACAACACTGGGATTGTGTGCGCAGCTTGCCAACTGATAGAAAACAGTACCTTACACTTTCCTGACGTTTCCAATCACATGAATATTCGATTGGAAGCTGTTTTGGACAACTTTTCTTTCCTTCATGCCAAGCACTTGGCAGACCTCCGTGCAACGTCCAGAACACGATGGGAGATGTTTTCTGTGCTCCCGCAGGTTTTCCTTGCCAGACAGAGTGGAAAAGCTTTCTGCTAGGATGTAGACCACAAAAGACGCTAAAGACGAAGGTACGATGCTCTCCGGAGCTAAGCGCCGCTGCCGGGCTTCTTTCGGCAGAAGCGGCGCTAAGAGAGCACTGTGAGCGGTACAATCGTCTTTGCGCGAAGAAGCCGCTTCTTCGGCTCCGGGAGCCGGAGAGAGCGGCAGCATCGGAAAGGTGAAGAAGGAAGCTGTACAACATTGGGATTGTGTGCGCAGCTTGCCAACTGATAGAAAACAGTACCTTACACTTTCCTGACGTTTCCAATCACATGAATATTCGATTGGAAGCTGTTTTGGACACCTTTTCTTTCCTTCATGCCAAACACTTGGCAGACCTTCGTGCAACGTCCAGAACACGATGGGAGATGTTTTCTGTGCTCCCGCAGGTTTTCCTTGCCAGACACAGTGGAAAAGCTTTCTGCTAGGATGTAGACCACAAAAGACGCTAGAGACGAAGGTACGATGCTCTCCGGAGCTAAGAGCCGCTGCCGGGCTTCTTTCGGCCGAAGCGGCGCTAAGAGAGCACTGTGAGCGGTACAATCGTCTTTGCGCGAAGAAGCCGCTTCTTCGGCTCCGGGAGCCGGAGAGAGCGGCAGCATCGGAAAGGTGAAGAAGGAAGCTGTACAACACTGGGATTGTGTGCGCAGCTTGCCAACTGATAGAAAACAGTACCTTACACTTTCCTGACGTTTCCAATCACATGAATATTCGATTGGAAGCTGTTTTGGACAACTTTTCTTTCCTTCATGCCAAGCACTTGGCAGACCTCCGTGCAACGTCCAGAACACGATGGGAGATGTTTTCTGTGCTCCCGCAGGTTTTCCTTGCCAGACAGAGTGGAAAAGCTTTCTGCTAGGATGTAGACCACAAAAGACGCTAAAGACGAAGGTACGATGCTCTCCGGAGCTAAGCGCCGCTGCCGGGCTTCTTTCGGCAGAAGCGGCGCTAAGAGAGCACTGTGAGCGGTACAATCGTCTTTGCGCGAAGAAGCCGCTTCTTCGGCTCCGGGAGCCGGAGAGAGCGGCAGCATCGGAAAGGTGAAGAAGGAAGCTGTACAACACTGGGATTGTGTGCGCAGCTTGCCAACTGATAGAAAACAGTACCTTACAATTTCCTGACGTTTCCAGTCACATGAATATTCGATTGGAAGCTGTTTTGGACAGTTTTTCTTTCCTTCATGCCTAACACATGGCAGACCTCCGTGCAACGTCCAGAAAACGATGGGAGATGTTTTCTGTGCTCCCGCAGGTTTTCCTTGCCAGAAAGAGTGGAAAAGCTTTCTGCTAGGATGTAGACCACAAAAGACGCTAAAGATGAAGGTATGACGCTCTCCGGAGCTAAGAGCCGCTGCCGGGCTTCTTTCGGCAGAAGCGGCGCTAAGAGAGCACTGTGAGCGGTACAATCGTCTTTGCGCAAAGAAGCCGCTTCTTCGGCTCCGGGAGCCGGAGAGAGCGGCAGCATCGGAAAGGTGAAGAAGGAAGCTGTACAACATTGGGATTGTGTGCGCAGCTTGCCAACTGATAGAAAACAGTACCTTACACTTTCCTGACGTTTCCAATCACATGAATATTCGATTGGAAGCTGTTTTGGACACCTTTTCTTTCCTTCATGCCAAACACTTGGCAGACCTTCGTGCAACGTCCAGAACACGATGGGAGATGTTTTCTGTGCTCCCGCAGGTTTTCCTTGCCAGACACAGTGGAAAAGCTTTCTGTTAGGATGTAGACCACAAAAGGCGCTAAAGACGAAGGCTCGATGCTCTCCGGAGCTAAGAGCCGCTCCCGGGTTCTTTCGGCAGAAGCGGCGCTAAGAGAGCACTGTGAGCGGTACAATCGTATTTGCGCGAAGAAGCCGCTTCTTCGGCTCCGGGAGCCGGAGAGAGCGGCAGCATCGGAAAGGTGAAGAAGGAAGCTGTACAACACTGGGATTGTGTGCGCAGCTTGCCAACTGATAGAAAACAGTACCTTACACTTTCCTGACGTTTCCAATCACATGAATATTCGATTGGAAGCTGTTTTGGACAACTTTTCTTTCCTTCATGCCAAGCACTTGGCAGACCTCCGTGCAACGTCCAGAACACGATGGGAGATGTTTTCTGTGCTCCCGCAGGTTTTCCTTGCCAGACAGAGTGGAAAAGCTTTCTGCTAGGATGTAGACCACAAAAGACGCTAAAGACGAAAGTACGACGCTCTCCGGAGCTAAGAGCCGCTGCCGGGCTTCTTTCGGCAGAAGCGGCGCTAAGAGAGCACTGTGAGCGGTACAATCGTCTTTGCGCGAAGAAGCCGCTTCTTCGGCTCCGGGAGCCGGAGAGAGCGGCAGCATCGGAAAGGTGAAGAAGGAAGCTGTACAACACTGGGATTGTGTGCGCAGCTTGCCAACTGATAGAAAACAGTACCTAACACTTTCCTGACGTTTCCAGTCACATGAATATTCGATTGGAAGCTGTTTTGGACAGCTTTACTTTCCTTGATGCCTAACACTTGGCAGACCTCCGTGCGACGTCCAGAACACGATGGGAGATGTTTTCTGTGCTCCCGCAGGTTTTCCTTGCCAGGCAGAGTTGAAAAGCTTTCTGCTAGGAGGTAGACCACAAAAGACGCTAAAGACGAAGGTACGATGTTCTCCGGAGCTAAGAGCCGCTGCCGGGCTTCTTTTGGCAGAAGCGGCGCTAAGAGAGCACTGTGAGCGGTACAATCGTCTTTGCGCGAAGAAGCCGCTTCTTCGGCTCCGGGAGCCGGAGAGAGCGGCAGCATCGGAAAGGTGAAGAAGGAAGCTGTACAACATTGGGATTGTGTGCGCAGCTTGCCAACTGATAGAAAACAGTACCTTACACTTTCCTGACGTTTCCAATCACATGAATATTCGATTGGAAGCTGTTTTGGACACCTTTTCTTTCCTTCATGCCAAACACTTGGCAGACCTCCGTGCAACGTCCAGAACACGATGGGAGATGTTTTCTGTGCTCCCGCAGGTTTTCCTTGCCAGACAGAGTGGAAAAGCTTTCTGCTAGGATGTAGACCACAAAAGACGCTAAAGACGAAGGTACGATGCTCTCCGGAGCTAAGCGCCGCTGCCGGGCTTCTTTCGGCAGAAGCGGCGCTAAGAGAGCACTGTGAGCGGTACAATCGTCTTTGCGCGAAGAAGCCGCTTCTTCGGCTCCGGGAGCCGGAGAGAGCGGCAGCATCGGAAAGGTGAAGAAGGAAGCTGTACAACACTGGGATTGTGTGCGCAGCTTGCCAACTGATAGAAAACAGTACTAACACTTTCCTGACGTTTCCAGTCACATGAATATTCGATTGGAAGCTGTTTTGGACAGTTTTTCTTTCCTTCATGCCTAACACATGGCAGACCTCCGTGCAACGTCCAGAAAACGATGGGAGATGTTTTCTGTGCTCCCGCAGGTTTTCCTTGCCAGAAAGAGTGGAAAAGCTTTCTGCTAGGAGGTAGACCACAAAAGACGCTAAAGACGAAGGTACGACGCTCTCCGGAGCTAAGCGCCGCTGCCGGGCTTCTTTCGGCAGAAGCGGCGCTAAGAGAGCACTGTGAGCGGTACAATCGTCTTTGCGCGAAGAAGCCGCTTCTTCGGCTCCGGGAGCCGGAGAGAGCGGCAGCATCGGAAAGGTGAAGAAGGAAGCTGTACAACATTGGGATTGTGTGCGCAGCTTGCCAACTGATAGAAAACAGTACCTTACACTTTCCTGACGTTTCCAATCACATGAATATTCGATTGGAAGCTGTTTTGGACACCTTTTCTTTCCTTCATGCCAAACACTTGGCAGACCTTCGTGCAACGTCCAGAACACGATGGGAGATGTTTTCTGTGCTCCCGCAGGTTTTCCTTGCCAGACACAGTGGAAAAGCTTTCTGTTAGGATGTAGACCACAAAAGGCGCTAAAGACGAAGGCACGATGCTCTCCGGAGCTAAGAGCCGCTCCCGGGTTCTTTCGGCAGAAGCGGCGCTAAGAGAGCACTGTGAGCGGTACAATCGTATTTGCGCGAAGAAGCCGCTTCTTCGGCTCCGGGAGCCGGAGAGAGCGGCAGCATCGGAAAGGTGAAGAAGGAAGCTGTACAACACTGGGATTGTGTGCGCAGCTTGCCAACTGATAGAAAACAGTACCTTACACTTTCCTGACGTTTCCAGTCACATGAATATTCGATTGGAAGCTGTTTTGGACAGTTTTTCTTTCCTTCATGCCTAACACATGGCAGACCTCCGTGCAACGTCCAGAAAACGATGGGAGATGTTTTCTGTGCTCCCGCAGGTTTTCCTTGCCAGAAAGAGTGGAAAAGCTTTCTGCTAGGAGGTAGACCACAAAAGACGCTAAAGACGAAGGTACGACGCTCTCCGGAGCTAAGCGCCGCTGCCGGGCTTCTTTCGGCAGAAGCGGCGCTAAGAGAGCACTGTGAGCGGTACAATCGTCTTTGCGCGAAGAAGCCGCTTCTTCGGCTCCGGGAGCCGGAGAGAGCGGCAGCATCGGAAAGGTGAAGAAGGAAGCTGTACAACATTGGGATTGTGTGCGCAGCTTGCCAACTGATAGAAAACAGTACCTTACACTTTCCTGACGTTTCCAATCACATGAATATTCGATTGGAAGCTGTTTTGGACACCTTTTCTTTCCTTCATGCCAAACACTTGGCAGACCTTCGTGCAACGTCCAGAACACGATGGGAGATGTTTTCTGTGCTCCCGCAGGTTTTCCTTGCCAGACACAGTGGAAAAGCTTTCTGTTAGGATGTAGACCACAAAAGGCGCTAAAGACGAAGGCACGATGCTCTCCGGAGCTAAGAGCCGCTCCCGGGTTCTTTCGGCAGAAGCGGCGCTAAGAGAGCACTGTGAGCGGTACAATCGTCTTTGCGCGAAGAAGCCGCTTCTTCGGCTCCGGGAGCCGGAGAGAGCGGCAGCATCGGAAAGGTGAAGAAGGAAGCTGTACAACACTGGGATTGTGTGCGCAGCTTGCCAACTGATAGAAAACAGTACCTTACCACTTTCCTGACGTTTCCAATCACATGAATATTCGATAAGTAGCTGTTTTGGACAACTTTTCTTTCCTTCATGCCAAACACTTGGCAGACCTTCGTGGAACGTCCAGAAAACAATGGGAGATGTTTTCTGTGCTCCCGCAGGTTTTCCTTGCCAGACAGAGTGGAAAAGCTTTCTGTTCGGATGTAGACCACAAAAGACGCTAAAGTCGAAGGTACGATGCTCTCCGGAGCTAAGAGCCGCTGCCGGGCTTCTTTCGGCAGAAGCGGCGCTAAGAGAGCACTGTGAGCGGTACAATCGTCTTTGCGCAAAGAAGCCGTTTCTTCGGCTCCGGGAGCCGGAGAGTGCGGCAGCATCAGAAAGGTGAAGAAGGAAGCTGTACAACACTGGGATTGTGTGCGCAGCTTGCCAACTGATAGAAAACAGTACTAACACTTTCCTGACGTTTCCAGTCACATGAATATTCGATTGGAAGCTGTTTTGGACACCTTTTCTTTCCTTCATGCCAAACACTTGGCAGACCTCCGTGCAACGTCCAGAACACGATGGGAGATGTTTTCTGTGCTCCCGCAGGTTTTCCTTGCCAGACAGAGTGGAAAAGCTTTCTGCTAGGATGTAGACCACAAAAGACGCTAAAGACGAAGGTACGATGCTCTCCGGAGCTAAGAGCCGCTGCCGGGCTTCTTTCGGCAGAAGCGGCGCTAAGAGAGCACTGTGAGCGGTACAATCGTCTTTGCGCGAAGAAGCCGCTTCTTCGGCTCCGGGAGCCGGAGAGAGCGGCAGCATCGGAAAGGTGAAGAAGGAAGCTGTACAACACTGGGATTGTGTGCGCAGCTTGCCAACTGATAGAAAACAGTACCTTACACTTTCCTGACGTTTCCAATCACATGAATATTCGTTAAGAAGCTGTTTTGGACAACTTTTCTTTCCTTCATGCCAAGCACCTGGCAGACCTCCTTGCAACGTCCAAAACACGATGGGAGATGTTTTCTGTGCTCCCGCAGGTTTTCCTTGCCAGACAGAGTGGAAAAGCTTTCTGCTAGGATGTAGACCACAAAAGACGCTAGAGACGAAGGTACGATGCTCTCCGGAGCTAAGAGCCGCTGCCGGGCTTCTTTCGGCAGAAGCGGCGCTAAGAGAGCACTGTGAGCGGTACAATCGTCTTTGCGCGAAGAAGCCGCTTCTTCGGCTCCGGGAGCCGGAGAGAGCGGCAGCATCGGAAAGGTGAAGAAGGAAGCTGTACAACACTGGGATTGTGTGCGCAGCTTGCCAACTGATAGAAAACAGTACCTTACACTTTCCTGACGTTTCCAATCACATGAATATTCGATTGGAAGCTGTTTTGGACAACTTTTCTTTCCTTCATGCCAAGCACTTGGCAGACCTCAGTGCAACGTCCAGAACACGATGGGAGATGTTTTCTGTGCTCCCGCAGGTTTTCCTTGCCAGACAGAGTGGAAAAGCTTTCTGCTAGGATGTAGACCACAAAAGACGCTAAAGACGAAGGTACGACGCTCTCCGGAGCTAAGAGCCGCTGCCGGGCTTCTTTCGGCAGAAGCAGCGCTAAGAGAGCACTGTGAGCGGTACAATCGTCTTTGCGCGAAGAAGCCGCTTCTTCGGCTCCGGGAGCCGGAGAGAGCGGCAGCATCGGAAAGGTGAAGAAGGAAGCTGTACAACACTGGGATTGTGTGCGCAGCTTGCCAACTGATAGAAAACAGTACCTTACACTTTCCTGACGTTTCCAATCACATGAATATTCGATTGGAAGCTGTTTTGGACACCTTTTCTTTCCTTCATGCCAAACACTTGGCAGACCTCCGTGCAACGTCCAGAACACGATGGGAGATGTTTTCGGTCCTCCCGCAGGTTTTCCTTGCCAGACAGAGTGGAAAAGCTTTCTGCTAGGATGTAGACCACAAAAGACGCTAAAGACGAAGGTACGATGCTCTCCGGAGCTAAGAGCCGCTGCCGGGCTTCTTTCGGCAGAAGCGGCGCTAAGAGAGCACTGTGAGCGGTACAATCGTCTTTGCGCGAAGAAGCCGCTTCTGCGGCTCCGGGAGCCGGAGAGAGCGGCAGCATCGGAAAGGTGAAGAAGGAAGCTGTACAACACTGGGATTGTGTGCGCAGCTTGCCAACTGATAGAAAACAGTACCTTACACTTTCCTGACGTTTCCAATCACATGAATATTCGTTTGGAAGCTGTTTTGGACAACTTTTCTTTCCTTCATGCCAAGCACTTGGCAGACCTCCGTTCAAGGTCCAGAACACGATGGGAGATGTTTTCTGTGCTCCCGCAGGTTTTCCTTGCCAGACAGAGTGGAAAAGCTTTCTGTTCGGATGTAGACCACAAAAGACGCTAAAGACGAAGGTACGATGCTCTCCGGAGCTAAGAGCCGCTGCCGGGCTTCTTTCGGCAGAAGCGGCGCTAAGAGAGCACTGTGAGCGGTACAATCGTCTTTGCGCGAAGAAGCCGCTTCTTTGGCTCCGGGAGCCGGAGAGAGCGGCAGCATCGGAAAGGTGAAGAAGGAAGCTGTACAACACTGGGATTGTGTGCGCAGCTTGCCAACTGATAGAAAACAGTACCTAACAATTTCCTGACGTTTCCAGTCACATGAATATTCGATTGGAAGCTGTTTTGGACAGCTTTTCTTTCCTTCATGCCAAGCACTTGGCAGACCTCCGTGCAACGTCCAGAACATGATGGGAGATGTTTTCTGTGCTCCCGCAGGTTTTCCTTGCCAGACAGAGTGGAAAAGCTTTCTGCTATGATGTAGACCACAAAAGACGCTAAAGACGAAGGTACGATGCTCTCCGGAGCTAAGAGCCGCTGCCGGGCTTCTTTCGGCAGAAGCGGCGCTAAGAGAGCACTGTGAGCGGTACAATCGTCTTTGCGCGAAGAAGCCGCTTCTTCGGCTCCGGGAGCCGGAGAGAGCGGCAGCATCGGAAAGGTGAAGAAGGAAGCTGTACAACACTGGGATTGTGTGCGCAGCTTGCCAACTGATAGAAAACAGTACCTTACCACTTTCCTGACGTTTCCAATCACATGAATATTCGATAAGAAGCTGTTTTGGACAACTTTTCTTTCCTTCATGCCAAGCACCTGGCAGACCTTCGTGCAACGTCCAAAACACGATGGGAGATGTTTTCTGTGCTCCCGCAGGTTTTCCTTGCCAGACAGAGTGGAAAAGCTTTCTGCTAGGATGTAGACCACAAAAGACGCTAGAGACGAAGGTACGATGCTCTCCGGAGCTAAGAGCCGCTGCCGGGCTTCTTTCGGCAGAAGCGGCGCTAAGAGAGCACTGTGAGCGGTACAATCGTCTTTGCGCGAAGAAGCCGCTTCTTCGGCTCCGGGAGCCGGAGAGAGCGGCAGCATCGGAAAGGTGAAGAAGGAAGCTGTACAACATTGGGATTGTGTGCGCAGCTTGCCAACTGATAGAAAACAGTACCTTACACTTTCCTGACGTTTCCAATCACATGAATATTCGATTGGAAGCTGTTTTGGACAACTTTTCTTTCCTTCATGCCAAACACTTGGCAGACCTCAGTGCAACGTCCAGAACACGATGGGAGATGTTTTCTGTGCTCCCGCAGGTTTTCCTTGCCAGACAGAGTGGAAAAGCTTTCTGCTAGGATGTAGACCACAAAAGACGCTAAAGACGAAGGTACGACGCTCTCCGGAGCTAAGAGCCGCTGCCGGGCTTCTTTCGGCAGAAGCAGCGCTAAGAGAGCACTGTGAGCGGTACAATCGTCTTTGCGCGAAGAAGCCGCTTCTTCGGCTCCGGGAGCCGGAGAGAGCGGCAGCATCGGAAAGGTGAAGAAGGAAGCTGTACAACACTGGGATTGTGTGCGCAGCTTGCCTACTGATAGAAAACAGTACCTTACACTTTCCTGACGTTTCCAATCACATGAATATTCGATTGGAAGCTGTTTTGGACACCTTTTCTTTCCTTCATGCCAAGCACTTGGCAGACCTCCGTGCAATGTCCAGAACACGATGGGAGATGTTTTCGGTCCTCCCGCAGGTTTTCCTTGCCAGACAGAGTGGAAAAGCTTTCTGTTCGGATGTAGACCACAAAAGACGCTAGACACGAAGGTACGATGCTCTCCGGAGCTAAGAGCCGCTGCCGGGCTTCTTTCGGCAGAAGCGGCGCTAAGAGAGCACTGTGAGCGGTACAATCGTCTTTGCGCGAAGAAGCCGCTTCTGCGGCTCCGGGAGCCGGAGAGAGCGGCAGCATCGGAAAGGTGAAGAAGGAAGCTGTACAACACTGGGATTGTGTGCGCAGATTGCCAACTGATAGAAAACAGTACCTTACACTTTCCTGACGTTTCCAATCACATGAATATTCGATTGGAAGCTGTTTTGGACAACTTTTCTTTCCTTCATGCCAAGCACTTGGCAGACCTCCGTGCAAGGTCCAGAACACGATGGGAGATGTTTTCTGTGCTCCCGCAGGTTTTCCTTGCCAGACAGAGTGGAAAAGCTTTCTGTTCGGATGTAGACCACAAAAGACGCTAAAGACGAAGGTACGATGCTCTCCGGAGCTAAGAGCCGCTGCCGGGCTTCTTTCGGCAGAAGCGGCGCTAAGAGAGCACTGTGAGCGGTACAATCGTCTTTGCGCGAAGAAGCCGCTTCTGCGGCTCCGGGAGCCGGAGAGAGCGGCAGCATCGGAAAGGTGAAGAAGGAAGCTGTACAACACTGGGATTGTGTGCGCAGATTGCCAACTGATAGAAAACAGTACCTTACACTTTCCTGACGTTTCCAATCACATGAATATTCGATTGGAAGCTGTTTTGGACAACTTTTCTTTCCTTCATGCCAAGCACCTGGCAGACCTCCGTGCAAGGTCCAGAACACGATGGGAGATGTTTTCTGTGCTCCCGCAGGTTTTCCTTGCCAGACAGAGTGGAAAAGCTTTCTGCTAGGATGTAGACCACAAAAGACGCTAAAGACGAAGGCACGATGCTCTCCGGAGCTAAGAGCCGCTGCCGGGCTTCTTTCGGCAGAAGCAGCGCTAAGAGAGCACTGTGAGCGGTACAATCGTCTTTGCGCGAAGAAGCCGCTTCTTCGGCTCCGGGAGCCGGAGAGAGCGGCAGCATCGGAAAGGTGAAGAAGGAAGCTGTACAACACTGGGATTGTGTGCGCAGCTTGCCAGCTGATAGAAAACAGTACCTAACACTTTTCTGACGTTTCCAGTCACATGAATATTCGATTGGAAGCTGTTTTGGACAACTTTTCTTTCCTTCATGCCAAACACTTGGCAGACCTCCGTGCAACGTCCAGAACACGATGGGAGATGTTTTCTGTGCTCCCGCAGGTTTTCCTTGCCAGACAGAGTGGAAAAGCTTTCTGCTAGGATGTAGACCACAAAAGACGCTAAAGACGAAGGTACGATGCTCTCCGGAGCTAAGAGCCGCTGCCGGGCTTCTTTCGGCAGAAGCGGCGCTAAGAGAGCACTGTGAGCGGTACAATCGTCTTTGCGCGAAGAAGCCGCTTCTTCGGCTCCGGGAGCCGGAGAGAGCGGCAGCATCGGAAAGGTGAAGAAGGAAGCTGTACAACACTGGGATTGTGTGCGCAGCTTGCCAACTGATAGAAAACAGTACCTTACCACTTTCCTGACGTTTCCAATCACATGAATATTCGATTGGAAGCTGTTTTGGACAACTCTTCTTTCCTTCATGCCAAGCACTTGGCAGACCTCCGTGCAATGTCCAGAACACGATGGGAGATGTTTTCTGTGCTCCCGCAGGTTTTCCTTGCCAGACAGAGTGGAAAAGCTTTCTGCTAGGATGTAGACCACAAAAGACGCTAAAGATGAAGGTACGATGCTCTCCGGAGCTAAGAGCCGCTGCCGGGCTTCTTTCGGCAGAAGCGGCGCTAAGAGAGCACTGTGAGCGGTACAATCGTCTTTGAGCGAAGAAGCCGCTTCTTCGGCTCCGGGAGCCGGAGAGAGCGGCAGTATCAGAAAGGTGAAGAAGGAAGCTGTACAACACTGGGATTGTGTGCACAGCTTGCCAACTGATAGAAAACAGTACCTTACATTTCCTTACGTTTCCAATCACATGAATATTCGATTGGAAGCTGTTTTGGACAACTTTTCTTTCCTTCATGCCAAGCACCTGGCAGACCTCCGTGCAACGTCCAGAACACGATGGGAGATGTTTTCTGTGCTCCCGCAGGTTTTCCTTGCCAGACAGAGTGGAAAAGCTTTCTGCTAGGATGTAGACCACAAAAGACGCTAAAGACGAAGGTACGACGCTCTCCGGAGCTAAGAGCCGCTGCCGGGCTTCTTTCGGCAGAAGCGGCGCTAAGAGAGCACTGTGAGCGGTACAATCGTCTTTGCGCGAAGAAGCCGCTTCTTCGGCTCCGGGAGCCGGAGAGAGCGGCAGCATCCGAAAGGTGAAGAAGGAAGCTGTACAACACTGGGATTGTGTGCGCAGCTTGCCAACTGATAGAAAACAGTACCTTACCACTTTCCTGACGTTTCCAATCACATGAATATTCGATAAGAAGCTGTTTTGAACAACTTTTCTTTCCTTCATGCCAAACACTTGGCAGACCTTCGTGCAACGTCCAGAAAACAATGGGAGATGTTTTCTGTGCTCCCGCAGGTTTTCCTTGCCAGACAGAGCAGAAAAGCTTTCTGCTAGGATGTAGACCACAAAAGACGCTAAAGACGAAGGTACGATGCTCTCCGGAGCTAAGAGCCGCTGCCGGGCTTCCTTCGGCAGAAGCGGCGCTAAGAGAGCACTGTGAGCGGTACAATCGTCTTTGCGCGAAGAAGCCGCTTCTTCGGCTCCGGGAGCCGGAGAGAGCGGCAGCATCGGAAAGGTGAAGAAGGAAGCTGTACAACACTGGGATTGTGTGCGCAGCTTGCCAACTGATAGAAAACAATACCTAACACTTTCCTGAAGTTTCCAGACACATGAATATTCGATTGGAAGCTGGTTTGGACAGCTTTTCTTTCCTTCATGCCAAACACTTGGCAGACCTCCGTGCAACGTCCAGAAAACGATGGGAGATGTTTTCTGTGCTCCCGCAGGTTTTCCTTGCCAGACAGAGTTGAAAACCTTTCTGCTAGGATGTAGCCCACAAAAGACGCTAAAGACGAAGGCACGACGCTCTCCGGAGCTAAGCGGCTCTCCCGGGCTTCTTTCGGCAGAAGCGGCGCTAAGAGAGCACTGTGAGCGGTACAATCGTCTTTGCGCGAAGAAGCCGCTTCTTCGGCTCCGGGAGCCGGAGAGAGCGGCAGCATCGGAAAGGTGAAGAAGGAAGCTGTACAACACTGGGATTGTGTGCACAGCTTGCCAACTGATAGAAAACAGTACCTTACACTTTCCTGACGTTTCCAATCACATGAATATTCGATTGGAAGCTGTTTTGGACAACTTTTCTTTCCTTCATGCCAAGCACTTGGCAGACCTCCGTGCAACGTCCAGAACACGATGGGAGATGTTTTCTGTGCTCCCGCAGGTTTTCCTTGCCAGACAGAGTGGAAAAGCTTTCTGCTAGGATGTAGACCACAAAAGACGCTAAAGACGAAGGTACGACGCTCTCCGGAGCTAAGAGCCGCTGCCGGGCTTCTTTCGGCAGAAGCGGCGCTAAGAGAGCACTGTGAGCGGTACAATCGTCTTTGTGCGAAGTAGCCGCTTCTTCGGCTCCGGGAGCCGGAGAGAGCGGCAGCATCGGAAAGGTGAAGAAGGAAGCTGTACAACACTGGGATTGTATGCACAGCTTGCCAACTGATAGAAAACAGTACCTTACACTTTCCTGACGTTTCCAATCACATGAATATTCGATTGGAAGCTGTTTTGGACAACTTTTCTTTCCTTCATGCCAAGCACTTGGCAGACCTCCGTGCAAAGTCCAGAACACGATGGGAGATGTTTTCTGTGCTCCCGCAGGTTTTCCTTGCCAGACAGAGTGGAAAAGCTTTCTGCTAGGATGTAGCCCACAAAAGACGCTAAAAACGAAGGCACGACGCTCTCAGGAGCTAAGCGCCTCTCCCGGGCTTCTTTCGGCAGAAGCGGCGCTAAGAGAGCACTGTGAGCGGTACAATCGTCTTTGCGCGAAGATGCCGCTTCTTCGGCTCCGGGAGCCGGAGAGAGCGGCAGCATCGGAAAGGTGAAGAAGGAAGCTGTACAACACTGGGATTGTGTGCGCAGCTTGCCAACTGATAGAAAACAGTACCTTACACTTTCCTGACGTTTCCAATCACATGAATATTCGATTGGAAGCTGTTTTGGACAACTTTTCTTTCCTTCATGCCAAACACTTGGCAGACCTCAGTGCAACGTCCAGAACACGATGGGAGATGTTTTCTGTGCTCCCGCAGGTTTTCCTTGCCAGACAGAGTGGAAAAGCTTTCTGCTAGGATGTAGACCACAAAAGACGCTAAAGACGAAGGTACGACGCTCTCCGGAGCTAAGAGCCGCTGCCGGGCTTCTTTCGGCAGAAGCGGCGCTAAGAGAGCACTGTGAGCGGTACAATCGTCTTTGCGCGAAGAAGCCGCTTCTTCGGCTCCGGGAGCCGGAGAGAGCGGCAGCATCGGAAAGGTGAAGAAGGAAGCTCTACAACACTGGGATTGTGTGCACAGCTTGCCAACTGATAGAAAACAGTACCTTACACTTTCCTGACGTTTCCAATCACATGAATATTCGATTGGAAGCTGTTTTGGACAACTTTTCTTTCCTTCATGCCAAGCACTTGGCAGACCTCAGTGCAACGTCCAGAACACGATGGGAGATGTTTTCTGTGCTCCCGCAGGTTTTCCTTGCCAGACAGAGTGGAAAAGCTTTCTGCTAGGATGTAGACCACAAAAGATGCTAAAGACGAAGGTACGACGCTCTCCGGAGCTAAGAGCCGCTGCCGGGCTTCTTTTGGCAGAAGCAGCGCTAAGAGAGCACTGTGAGCGGTACAATCGTCTTTGCGCGAAGAAGCCGCTTCTTCGGCTCCGCGAGCCGGAGAGAGCGGCAGCATCGGAAAGGTGAAGAAGGAAGCTGTACAACACTGGGATTGTGTGCACAGCTTGCCTACTGATAGAAAACAGTACCTTACACTTTCCTGACGTTTCCAATCACATGAATATTCGATTGGAAGCTGTTTTGGACAACTTTTCTTTCCTTCATGCCAAGCACTTGGCAGACCTCCGTGCAAGGTCCAGAACACGATGGGAGATGTTTTCTGTGCTCCCGCAGGTTTTCCTTGCCAGACACAGTGGAAAAGTTTCTGTTCGGATGTAGACCACAAAAGACGCTAAAGACGAAGGTACGATGCTCTCCGGAGCTAAGAGCCGCTGCCGGGCATCTTTCGGCAGAAGCGGCGCTAAGAGAGCACTGTGAGCGGTACAATCGTCTTTGCGCGAAGAAGCCGCTTCTGCGACTCCGGGAGCCGGAGAGAGCGGCAGCATCGGAAAGGTGAAGAAGGAAGCTGTACAACACTGGGATTGTGTGCGCAGATTGCCAACTGATAGAAAACAGTACCTTACACTTTCCTGACGTTTCCAATCACATGAATATTCGATTGGAAGCTGTTTTGGACAACTTTTCTTTCCTTCATGCCAAACACTTGGCAGACCTCAGTGCAACGTCCAGAACACGATGGGAGATGTTTTCTGTGCTCCCGCAGGTTTTCCTTGCCAGACAGAGTGGAAAAGCTTTCTGCTAGGATGTAGACCACAAAAGACGCTAAAGACGAAGGTACGACGCTCTCCGGAGCTAAGAGCCGCTGCCGGGCTTCTTTCGGCAGAAGCGGCGCTAAGAGAGCACTGTGAGCGGTACAATCGTCTTTGCGCGAAGAAGCCGCTTCTTCGGCTCCGGGAGCCGGAGAGAGCGGCAGCATCGGAAAGGTGAAGAAGGAAGCTCTACAACACTGGGATTGTGTGCGCAGATTGCCAACTGATAGAAAACAGTACCTTACACTTTCCTGACGTTTCCAATCACATGAATATTCGATTGGAAGCTGTTTTGGACAACTTTTCTTTCCTTCATGCCAAGCACTTGGCAGACCTCCGTGCAACGTCCAGAACACGATGGGAGATGTTTTCTGTGCTCCCGCAGGTTTTCCTTGCCAGACAGAGTGGAAAAGCTTTCTGTTAGGATGTAGACCACAAAAGACGCTAAAGACGAAGGTACGATGCTCTCCGGAGCTAAGAGCCGCTGCCGGGCTTCTTTCGGCAGAAGCGGCGCTAAGAGAGCACTGTGAGCGGTACAATCGTCTTTGCGCGAAGATGCCGCTTCTTCGGCTCCGGGAGCCGGAGAGAGCGGCAGCATCGGAAAGGTGAAGAAGGAAGCTGTACAACACTGGGATTGTGTGCGCAGCTTGCCAACTGATAGAAAACAGTACCTTACACTTTCCTGACGTTTCCAATCACATGAATATTCGATTGGAAGCTCTTTTGGAAAACTTTTCTTTCCTTCATGCCAAGCACCTGGCAGACCTTCGTGCAACGTCCAGAACACGATGGGAGATGTTTTCTGTGCTCCCGCAGGTTTTCCTTGCCAGACAGAGTGGAAAAGCTTTCTGCTAGGATGTCGACCACAAAAGACGCTAGAGACGAAGGTACGATGCTCTCCGGAGCTAAGAGCCGCTGCCGGGCTTCTTTCGGCAGAAGCGGCGCTAAGAGAGCACTGTGAGCGGTACAATCGTCTTTGCGCGAAGAAGCCGCTTCTTCGGCTCCGGGAGCCGGAGAGAGCGGCAGCATCGGAAAGGTGAAGAAGGAAGCTGTACAACACTGGGATTGTGTGCGCAGCTTGCCAGCTGATAGAAAACAATACCTAACCACTTTCCTGACGTTTCCAATCACATGAATATTCGAATGGAAGATGTTCTGGACAACTTTTCTTTCCTTCATGCCAAGCACTTGGCAGACCTCCGTGCAACATCCAGAACACGATGGGAGATGTTTTCTGTGCTCCCGCAGGTTTTCCTTGCCAGACAGAGTGGAAAAGCTTTCTGCTAGGACGTAGACCACAAAAGACGCTAAAGACGAAGGCACGATGCTCTCCGGAGCTAAGAGCCGCTGCCGGGCTTCTTTCGGCAGAAGCAGCGCTAAGAGAGCACTGTGAGCGGTACAATCGTCTTTGCGCGAAGAAGCCGCTTCTTCGGCTCCGGGAGCCGGAGAGAGCGGCAGCATCGGAAAGGTGAAGAAGGAAGCTGTACAACACTGGGATTGTGTGCGCAGCTTGCCAGCTGATAGAAAACAGTACCTAACACTTTTCTTACGTTTCCAGTCACATGAATATTCGATTGGAAGCTGTTTTGGACAGCTTTTCTTTCCTTCATGCCAAACACTTGGCAGACCTCCGTGCAACGTCCAGAACACGATGGGAGATGTTTTCTGTGCTCCCGCAGGTTTTCCTTGCCAGACAGAGTGGAAAAGCTTTCTGTTAGGATGTAGACCACAAAAGACGCTAAAGACGAAGGTACGATGCTCTCCGGAGCTAAGAGCCGCTGCCGGGCTTCTTTCGGCAGAAGCGGCGCTAAGAGAGCACTGTGAGCGGTACAATTGTCTTTGCGCGAAGAAGCCGCTTCTTCGGCTCCGGGAGCCGGAGAGAGCGGCAGCATCGGAAAGGTGAAGAAGGAAGCTGTACAACACTGGGATTGTGTGCGCAGCTTGCCAACTGATAGAAAACAGTACCTTACCACTTTCCTGACGTTTCCAATCACATGAATATTCGATTGGAAGCTGTTTTGGACAACTCTTCTTTCCTTCATGCCAAGCACTTGGCAGACCTCCGTGCAATGTCCAGAACACGATGGGAGATGTTTTCTGTGCTCCCGCAGGTTTTCCTTGCCAGACAGAGTGGAAAAGCTTTCTGCTAGGATGTAGACCACAAAAGACGCTAAAGATGAAGGTACGATGCTCTCCGGAGCTAAGAGCCGCTGCCGGGCTTCTTTCGGCAGAAGCGGCGCTAAGAGAGCACTGTGAGCGGTACAATCGTCTTTGAGCGAAGAAGCCGCTTCTTCGGCTCCGGGAGCCGGAGAGAGCGGCAGTATCAGAAAGGTGAAGAAGGAAGCTGTACAACACTGGGATTGTGTGCACAGCTTGCCAACTGATAGAAAACAGTACCTTACATTTCCTGACGTTTCCAATCACATGAATATTCGATTGGAAGCTGTTTTGGACAACTTTTCTTTCCTTCATGCCAAGCACCTGGCAGACCTCCGTGCAACGTCCAGAACACGATGGGAGATGTTTTCTGTGCTCCCGCAGGTTTTCCTTGCCAGACAGAGTGGAAAAGCTTTCTGCTAGGATGTAGACCACAAAAGACGCTAAAGACGAAGGTACGACGCTCTCCGGAGCTAAGAGCCGCTGCCGGGCTTCTTTCGGCAGAAGCGGCGCTAAGAGAGCACTGTGAGCGGTACAATCGTCTTTGCGCGAAGAAGCCGCTTCTTCGGCTCCGGGAGCCGGAGAGAGCGGCAGCATCCGAAAGGTGAAGAAGGAAGCTGTACAACACTGGGATTGTGTGCGCAGCTTGCCAACTGATAGAAAACAGTACCTTACCACTTTCCTGACGTTTCCAATCACATGAATATTCGATAAGAAGCTGTTTTGAACAACTTTTCTTTCCTTCATGCCAAACACTTGGCAGACCTTCGTGCAACGTCCAGAAAACAATGGGAGATGTTTTCTGTGCTCCCGCAGGTTTTCCTTGCCAGACAGAGCAGAAAAGCTTTCTGCTAGGATGTAGACCACAAAAGACGCTAAAGACGAAGGTACGATGCTCTCCGGAGCTAAGAGCCGCTGCCGGGCTTCCTTCGGCAGAAGCGGCGCTAAGAGAGCACTGTGAGCGGTACAATCGTCTTTGCGCGAAGAAGCCGCTTCTTCGGCTCCGGGAGCCGGAGAGAGCGGCAGCATCGGAAAGGTGAAGAAGGAAGCTGTACAACACTGGGATTGTGTGCGCAGCTTGCCAACTGATAGAAAACAATACCTAACACTTTCCTGAAGTTTCCAGACACATGAATATTCGATTGGAAGCTGGTTTGGACAGCTTTTCTTTCCTTCATGCCAAACACTTGGCAGACCTCCGTGCAACGTCCAGAAAACGATGGGAGATGTTTTCTGTGCTCCCGCAGGTTTTCCTTGCCAGACAGAGTTGAAAACCTTTCTGCTAGGATGTAGCCCACAAAAGACGCTAAAGACGAAGGCACGACGCTCTCCGGAGCTAAGCGGATCTCCCGGGCTTCTTTCGGCAGAAGCGGCGCTAAGAGAGCACTGTGAGCGGTACAATCGTCTTTGCGCGAAGAAGCCGCTTCTTCGGCTCCGGGAGCCGGAGAGAGCGGCAGCATCGGAAAGGTGAAGAAGGAAGCTGTACAACACTGGGATTGTGTGCGCAGCTTGCCAGCTGATAGAAAACAATACCTAACCACTTTCCTGACGTTTCCAATCACATGAATATTCGAATGGAAGATGTTCTGGACAACTTTTCTTTCCTTCATGCCAAGCACTTGGCAGACCTCCGTGCAACATCCAGAACACGATGGGAGATGTTTTCTGTGCTCCCGCAGGTTTTCCTTGCCAGACAGAGTGGAAAAGCTTTCTGCTAGGACGTAGACCACAAAAGACGCTAAAGACGAAGGTACGACGCTCTCCGGAGCTAAGAGCCGCTGCCGGGCTTCTTTCGGCAGAAGCGGCGCTAAGAGAGCACTGTGAGCGGTACAATCGTCTTTGCGCGAAGAAGCCGCTTCTTCGGCTCCGGGAGCCGGAGAGAGCGGCAGCATCGGAAAGGTGAAGAAGGAAGCTGTACAACACTGGGATTGTGTGCGCAGCTTGCCAGCTGATAGAAAACAGTACCTAACACTTTTCTTACGTTTCCAGTCACATGAATATTCGATTGGAAGCTGTTTTGGACAGCTTTTCTTTCCTTCATGCCAAACACTTGGCAGACCTCCGTGCAACGTCCAGAACACGATGGGAGATGTTTTCTGTGCTCCCGCAGGTTTTCCTTGCCAGACAGAGTGGAAAAGCTTTCTGTTAGGATGTAGACCACAAAAGACGCTAAAGACGAAGGTACGATGCTCTCCGGAGCTAAGAGCCGCTGCCGGGCTTCTTTCGGCAGAAGCGGCGCTAAGAGAGCACTGTGAGCGGTACAATCGTCTTTGCGCGAAGAAGCCGCTTCTTCGGCTCCGGGAGCCGGAGAGAGCGGCAGCATCGGAAAGGTGAAGAAGGAAGCTGTACAACACTGGGATTGTGTGCGCAGCTTGCCAACTGATAGAAAACAGTACCTTACCACTTTCCTGACGTTTCCAATCACATGAATATTCGATTGGAAGCTGTTTTGGACAACTCTTCTTTCCTTCATGCCAAGCACTTGGCAGACCTCCGTGCAATGTCCAGAACACGATGGGAGATGTTTTCTGTGCTCCCGCAGGTTTTCCTTGCCAGACAGAGTGGAAAAGCTTTCTGCTAGGATGTAGACCACAAAAGACGCTAAAGATGAAGGTACGATGCTCTCCGGAGCTAAGAGCCGCTGCCGGGCTTCTTTCGGCAGAAGCGGCGCTAAGAGAGCACTGTGAGCGGTACAATCGTCTTTGAGCGAAGAAGCCGCTTCTTCGGCTCCGGGAGCCGGAGAGAGCGGCAGTATCAGAAAGGTGAAGAAGGAAGCTGTACAACACTGGGATTGTGTGCACAGCTTGCCAACTGATAGAAAACAGTACCTTACATTTCCTGACGTTTCCAATCACATGAATATTCGATTGGAAGCTGTTTTGGACAACTTTTCTTTCCTTCATGCCAAGCACCTGGCAGACCTCCGTGCAACGTCCAGAACACGATGGGAGATGTTTTCTGTGCTCCCGCAGGTTTTCCTTGCCAGACAGAGTGGAAAAGCTTTCTGCTAGGATGTAGACCACAAAAGACGCTAAAGACGAAGGTACGACGCTCTCCGGAGCTAAGAGCCGCTGCCGGGCTTCTTTCGGCAGAAGCGGCGCTAAGAGAGCACTGTGAGCGGTACAATCGTCTTTGCGCGAAGAAGCCGCTTCTTCGGCTCCGGGAGCCGGAGAGAGCGGCAGCATCGGAAAGGTGAAGAAGGAAGCTCTACAACACTGGGATTGTGTGCACAGCTTGCCAACTGATAGAAAACAGTACCTTACACTTTCCTGACGTTTCCAATCACATGAATATTCGATTGGAAGCTCTTTTGGAAAACTTTTCTTTCCTTCATGCCAAGCACCTGGCAGACCTCCGTGCAACGTCCAGAACACGATGGGAGATGTTTTCTGTGCTCCCGCAGGTTTTCCTTGCCAGACAGAGTGGAAAAGCTTTCTGCTAGGATGTCGACCACAAAAGACGCTAGAGACGAAGGTACGATGCTCTCCGGAGCTAAGAGCCGCTGCCGGGCTTCTTTCGGCAGAAGCGGCGCTAAGAGAGCACTGTGAGCGGTACAATCGTCTTTGCGCGAAGAAGCCGCTTCTTCGGCTCCGGGAGCCGGAGAGAGCGGCAGCATCGGAAAGGTGAAGAAGGAAGCTGTACAACACTGGGATTGTGTGCGCAGCTTGCCAGCTGATAGAAAACAATACCTAACCACTTTCCTGACGTTTCCAATCACATGAATATTCGAATGGAAGATGTTCTGGACAACATTTCTTTCCTTCATGCCAAGCACTTGGCAGACCTCCGTGCAACATCCAGAACACGATGGGAGATGTTTTCTGTGCTCCCGCAGGTTTTCCTTGCCAGACAGAGTGGAAAAGCTTTCTGCTAGGATGTAGACCACAAAAGACGCTAAAGACGAAGGCACGATGCTCTCCGGAGCTAAGAGCCGCTGCCGGGCTTCTTTCGGCAGAAGCGGCGCTAAGAGAGCACTGTGAGCGGTACAATCGTCTTTGCGCGAAGAAGCCGCTTCTTCGGCTCCGGGAGCCGGAGAGAGCGGCAGCATCGGAAAGGTGAAGAAGGAAGCTGTACAACACTGGGATTGTGTGCGCAGCTTGCCAGCTGATAGAAAACAGTACCTAACACTTTTCTGACGTTTCCAGTCACATGAAAATTCGATTGGAAGTTGTTTTGGACAGCTTTTCTTTCCTTCATGCCAAACACTTGGCAGACCTCCGTGCAACGTCCAGAACACGATGGGAGATGTTTTCTGTGCTCCCGCAGGTTTTCCTTGCCAGACAGAGTGGAAAAGCTTTCTGTTAGGATGTAGACCACAAAAGACGCTAAAGACGAAGGTACGATGCTCTCCGGAGCTAAGAGCCGCTGCCGGGCTTCTTTCGGCAGAAGCGGCGCTAAGAGAGCACTGTGAGCGGTACAATCGTCTTTGCGCGAAGAAGCCGCTTCTTCGGCTCCGGGAGCCGGAGAGAGCGGCAGCATCGGAAAGGTGAAGAAGGAAGCTGTACAACACTGGGATTGTGTGCGCAGCTTGCCAACTGATAGAAAACAGTACCTTACCACTTTCCTGACGTTTCCAATCACATGAATATTCGATTGGAAGCTGTTTTGGACAACTCTTCTTTCCTTCATGCCAAGCACTTGGCAGACCTCCGTGCAATGTCCAGAACACGATGGGAGATGTTTTCTGTGCTCCCGCAGGTTTTCCTTGCCAGACAGAGTGGAAAAGCTTTCTGCTAGGATGTAGACCACAAAAGACGCTAAAGATGAAGGTACGATGCTCTCCGGAGCTAAGAGCCGCTGCCGGGCTTCTTTCGGCAGAAGCGGCGCTAAGAGAGCACTGTGAGCGGTACAATCGTCTTTGCGCGAAGAAGCCGCTTCTTCGGCTCCGGGAGCCGGAGAGAGCGGCAGTATCAGAAAGGTGAAGAAGGAAGCTGTACAACACTGGGATTGTGTGCACAGCTTGCCAACTGATAGAAAACAGTACCTTACATTTCCTGACGTTTCCAATCACATGAATATTCGATTGGAAGCTGTTTTGGACAACTTTTCTTTCCTTCATGCCAAGCACCTGGCAGACCTCCGTGCAACGTCCAGAACACGATGGGAGATGTTTTCTGTGCTCCCGCAGGTTTTCCTTGCCAGACAGAGTGGAAAAGCTTTCTGCTAGGATGTAGACCACAAAAGACGCTAAAGACGAAGGTACGACGCTCTCCGGAGCTAAGAGCCGCTGCCGGGCTTCTTTCGGCAGAAGCGGCGCTAAGAGAGCACTGTGAGCGGTACAATCGTCTTTGCGCGAAGAAGCCGCTTCTTCGGCTCCGGGAGCCGGAGAGAGCGGCAGCATCCGAAAGGTGAAGAAGGAAGCTGTACAACACTGGGATTGTGTGCGCAGCTTGCCAACTGATAGAAAACAGTACCTTACCACTTTCCTGATGTTTCCAATCACATGAATATTCGATAAGAAGCTGTTTTGAACAACTTTTCTTTCCTTCATGCCAAACACTTGGCAGACCTTCGTGCAACGTCCAGAAAACAATGGGAGATGTTTTCTGTGCTCCCGCAGGTTTTCCTTGCCAGACAGAGCAGAAAAGCTTTCTGCTAGGATGTAGACCACAAAAGACGCTAAAGACGAAGGTACGATGCTCTCCGGAGCTAAGAGCCGCTGCCGGGCTTCCTTCGGCAGAAGCGGCGCTAAGAGAGCACTGTGAGCGGTACAATCGTCTTTGCGCGAAGAAGCCGCTTCTTCGGCTCCGGGAGCCGGAGAGAGCGGCAGCATCGGAAAGGTGAAGAAGGAAGCTGTACAACACTGGGATTGTGTGCGCAGCTTGCCAACTGATAGAAAACAATACCTAACACTTTCCTGAAGTTTCCAGACACATGAATATTCGATTGGAAGCTGGTTTGGACAGCTTTTCTTTCCTTCATGCCAAACACTTGGCAGACCTCCGTGCAACGTCCAGAAAACGATGGGAGATGTTTTCTGTGCTCCCGCAGGTTTTCCTTGCCAGACAGAGTTGAAAACCTTTCTGCTAGGATGTAGCCCACAAAAGACGCTAAAGACGAAGGCACGACGCTCTCCGGAGCTAAGCGGCTCTCCCGGGCTTCTTTCGGCAGAAGCGGCGCTAAGAGAGCACTGTGAGCGGTACAATCGTCTTTGCGCGAAGAAGCCGCTTCTTCGGCTCCGGGAGCCGGAGAGAGCGGCAGCATCGGAAAGGTGAAGAAGGAAGCTCTACAACACTGGGATTGTGTGCACAGCTTGCCAACTGATAGAAAACAGTACCTTACACTTTCCTGACGTTTCCAATCACATGAATATTCGATTGGAAGCTGTTTTGGACAACTTTTCTTTCCTTCATGCCAAGCACTTGGCAGACCTCCGTGCAACGTCCAGAACACGATGGGAGATGTTTTCGGTCCTCCCGCAGGTTTTCCTTGCCAGACAGAGTGGAAAAGCTTTCTGCTAGGATGTAGACCACAAAAGACGCTAAAGACGAAGGTACGATGCTCTCCGGAGCTAAGAGCCGCTGCCGGGCTTCTTTCGGCAGATGCGGCGCTAAGAGAGCACTGTGAGCGGTACAATCGTCTTTGCGCGAAGAAGCCGCTTCTTCGGCTCCGGGAGCCGGAGAGAGCGGCAGCATCGGAAAGGTGAAGAAGGAAGCTGTACAACACTGGGATTGTATGCACAGCTTGCCAACTGATAGAAAACAGTACCTTACACTTTCCTGACGTTTCCAATCACATGAATATTCGATTGGAAGCAGTTTTGGACAACTTTTCTTTCCTTCATGCCAAGCACTTGGCAGACCTCCGTGCAAAGTCCAGAACACGATGGGAGATGTTTTCTGTGCTCCCGCAGGTTTTCCTTGCCAGACAGAGTGGAAAAGCTTTCTGCTAGGATGTAGCCCACAAAAGACGCTAAAAACGAAGGCACGACGCTCTCAGGAGCTAAGCGCCTCTCCCGGGCTTCTTTCGGCAGAAGCGGCGCTAAGAGAGCACTGTGAGCGGTACAATCGTCTTTGCGCGAAGATGCCGCTTCTTCGGCTCCGGGAGCCGGAGAGAGCGGCAGCATCGGAAAGGTGAAGAAGGAAGCTGTACAACACTGGGATTGTGTGCGCAGCTTGCCAACTGATAGAAAACAGTACCTTACACTTTCCTGACGTTTCCAATCACATGAATATTCGATTGGAAGCTCTTTTGGAAAAATTTTCTTTCCTTCATGCCAAGCACCTGGCAGACCTCCGTGCAACGTCCAGAACACGATGGGAGATGTTTTCTGTGCTCCCGCAGGTTTTCCTTGCCAGACAGAGTGGAAAAGCTTTCTGCTAGGATGTAGACCACAAAAGACGCTAGAGACGAAGGTACGATGCTCTCCGGAGCTAAGAGCCGCTGCCGGGCTTCTTTCGGCAGAAGCGGCGCTAAGAGAGCACTGTGAGCGGTACAATCGTCTTTGCGCGAAGAAGCCGCTTCTTCGGCTCCGGGAGCCGGAGAGAGCGGCAGCATCGGAAAGGTGAAGAAGGAAGCTGTACAACACTGGGATTGTGTGCGCAGCTTGCCAGCTGATAGAAAACAATACCTAACCACTTTCCTGACGTTTCCAATCACATGAATATTCGAATGGAAGATGTTCTGGACAACTTTTCTTTCCTTCATGCCAAGCACTTGGCAGACCTCCGTGCAACGTCCAGAACACGATGGGAGATGTTTTCTGTGCTCCCGCAGGTTTTCCTTGCCAGACAGAGTGGAAAAGCTTTCTGTTAGGATGTAGACCACAAAAGACGCTAAAGACGAAGGTACGATGCTCTCCGGAGCTAAGAGCCGCTGCCGGGCTTCTTTCGGCAGAAGCGGCGCTAAGAGAGCACTGTGAGCGGTACAATCGTCTTTGAGCGAAGAAGCCGCTTCTTCGGCTCCGGGAGCCGGAGAGAGCGGCAGTATCAGAAAGGTGAAGAAGGAAGCTGTACAACACTGGGATTGTGTGCGCAGCTTGCCAACTGATAGGAAACAGTACCTTACATTTATTGACGTTTCCAATCACATGAATATTCGATTGGAAGCTGTTTTGGACAACTTTTCTTTCCTTCATGCCAAGCACCTGGCAGACCTCCGTGCAACGTCCAGAACACGATGGGAGATGTTTTCTGTGCTCCCGCAGGTTTTCCTTGCCAGACAGAGTGGAAAAGCTTTCTGCTAGGATGTAGACCACAAAAGACGCTAAAGACGAAGATACGACGCTCTCCGGAGCTAAGCGCCGCTGCCGGGCTTCTTTCGGCAGAAGCGGCGCTAAGAGAGCACTGTGAGCGGTACAATCGTCTTTGCGCGAAGAAGCCGCTTCTTCGGCTCCGGGAGCCGGAGAGAGCGGCAGCATCCGAAAGGTGAAGAAGGAAGCTGTACAACACTGGGATTGTGTGCGCAGCTTGCCAACTGATAGAAAACAGTACCTAACACTTTCCTGACGTTTCCAGTCACATGAATATTCGATTGGAAGCTGTTTTGGACAGCTTTTCTTTCCTTCATGCCAAACACTTGGCAGACCTCCGTGCAACGTCCAGAACACGATGGGAGATGTTTTCTGTGCTCCCGCAGGTTTTCCTTGCCAGACAGAGTGGAAAAGCTTTCTGTTAGGATGTAGACCACAAAAGACGCTAAAGACGAAGGTACGATGCTCTCCGGAGCTAAGAGCCGCTGCCGGGCTTCTTTCGGCAGAAGCGGCGCTAAGAGAGCACTGTGAGCGGTACAATCGTCTTTGAGCGAAGAAGCCGCTTCTTCGGCTCCGGGAGCCGGAGAGAGCGGCAGTATCAGAAAGGTGAAGAAGGAAGCTGTACAACACTGGGATTGTGTGCACAGCTTGCCAACTGATAGAAAACAGTACCTTACATTTCCTGACGTTTCCAATCACATGAATATTCGATTGGAAGCTGTTTTGGACAACTTTTCTTTCCTTCATGCCAAGCACCTGGCAGACCTCCGTGCAACGTCCAGAACACGATGGGAGATGTTTTCTGTGCTCCCGCAGGTTTTCCTTGCCAGACAGAGTGGAAAAGCTTTCTGCTAGGATGTAGACCACAAAAGACGCTAAAGACGAAGGTACGACGCTCTCCGGAGCTAAGAGCCGCTGCCGGGCTTCTTTCGGCAGAAGCGGCGCTAAGAGAGCACTGTGAGCGGTACAATCGTCTTTGCGCGAAGAAGCCGCTTCTTCGGCTCCGGGAGCCGGAGAGAGCGGCAGCATCGGAAAGGTGAAGAAGGAAGCTGTACAACACTGGGATTGTGTGCGCAGCTTGCCAACTGATAGAAAACAGTACCTAACACTTTCCTGACGTTTCCAGTCACATGAATATTCGATTGGAAGCTGTTTTGGACAGCTTTTCTTTCCTTCATGCCAAACACTTGGCAGACCTCCGTGCAACGTCCAGAACACGATGGGAGATGTTTTCTGTGCTCCCGCAGGTTTTCCTTGCCAGACAGAGTGGAAAAGCTTTCTGCTAGGATGTAGACCACAAAAGACGCTAAAGACGAAGGAACGATGCTCTCCGGAGCTAAGAGCCGCTGCCGGGCTTCTTTCGGCAGAAGCGGCGCTAAGAGAGCACTGTGAGCGGTACAATCGTCTTTGCGCGAAGAAGCCGCTTCTTCGGCTCCGGGAGCCGGAGAGAGAGGCAGCATCGGAAAGGTGAAGAAGGAAGCTGTACAACACTGGGATTGTGTGCGCAGCTAGCCAACTGATAGAAAACAGTACCTTACACTTTCCTGACGTTTCCAATCACATGAATATTCGATTGGAAGCTGTTTTGGACAACTTTTCTTTCCTTCATGCCAAGCACTTGGCAGACCTCCGTGCAACGTCCAGAACATGATGGGAGATGTTTTCTGTGCTCCCGCAGGTTTTCCTTGCCAGACAGAGTGGAAAAGCTTTCTGCTAGGATGTAGACCACAAAAGACGCTAAAGACGAAGGTACGATGCTCTCCGGAGCTAAGAGCCGCTGCCGGGCTTCTTTCGGCAGATGCGGCGCTAAGAGAGCACTGTGAGCGGTACAATCGTCTTTGCGCGAAGAAGCCGCTTCTTCGGCTCCGGGAGCCGGAGAGAGCGGCAGCATCGGAAAGGTGAAGAAGGAAGCTGTACAACACTGGGATTGTGTGCGCAGCTTGCCAACTGATAGAAAACAGTACCTTACCACTTTCCTGACGTTTCCAATCACATGAATATTCGATAAGAAACTGTTTTGGACAAGTTTTCTTTCCTTCATGCCAAACACTTGGCAGACCTTCGTGCAACGTCCAGAACACGATGGGAGATGTTTTCTGTGCTCCCGCAGGTTTTCCTTGCCAGACAGAGTGGAAAAGCTTTCTGCTAGGATGTAGACCACAAAAGACGCTAAAGACGAAGGTACGATGCTCTCCGGAGCTAAGAGCCGCTGCCGGGCTTCTTTCGGCAGAAGCGGCGCTAAGAGAGCACTGTGAGCGGTACAATCGTCTTTGCGCGAAGAAGCCGCTTCTTCGGCTCCGGGAGCCGGAGAGAGCGGCAGCATCGGAAAGGTGAAGAAGGAAGCTGTACAACACTGGGATTGTGTGCGCAGCTTGCCAACTGATAGAAAACAATACCTAACACTTTTCTGACGTTTCCAGACACATGAATATTCGATTGGAAGCTGTTTTGGACAGCTTTTCTTTCCTTCATGCCAAACACTTGGCAGACCTCCGTGCAACGTCCAGAACACGATGGGAGATGTTTTCTGTGCTCCCGCAGGTTTTCCTTGCCAGACAGAGTGGAAAAGCTTTCTGCTAGGATGTAGACCACAAAAGACGCTAAAGACGAAGGTACGACGCTCTCCGGAGCTAAGAGCCGCTGCCGGGCTTCTTTCGGCAGAAGCGGCGCTAAGAGAGCACTGTGAGCGGTACAATCGTCTTTGCGCGAAGAAGCCGCTTCTTCGGCTCCGGGAGCCGAAGAGAGCGGCAGCATCGGAAAGGTGAAGAAGGAAGCTGTACAACACTGGGATTGTGTGCGCAGATTGCCAACAGATAGAAAACAGTACCTTACCACTTTCCTGACGTTTCCAATCACATGAATATTCGATTGGAAGCTGTTTTGGACAACTTTTCTTTCCTTCATGCCAAACACTTGGCAGACCTCCGTGCAACGTCCAGAACACGATGGGAGATGTTTTCTGTGCTCCCGCAGGTTTTCCTTGCCAGACAGAGTGGAAAAGCTTTCTGCTAGGATGTAGACCACAAAAGACGCTAAAGACGAAGGTACGATGCTCTCCGGAGCTAAGAGCCGCTGCCGGGCTTCTTTCGGCAGAAGCGGCGCTAAGAGAGCACTGTGAGCGGTACAATCGTCTTTGCGCGAAGAAGCCGCTTCTTCGGCTCCGGGAGCCGGAGAGAGCGGCAGCATCGGAAAGGTGAAGAAGGAAGCTGTACAACACTGGGATTGTGTGCGCAGCTTGCCAACTGATAGAAAACAATACCTAACACTTTTCTGACGTTTCCAGACACATGAATATTCGATTGGAAGCTGTTTTGGACAGCTTTTCTTTCCTTCATGCCAAACACTTGGCAGACCTCCGTGCAACGTCCAGAACACGATGGGAGATGTTTTCTGTGCTCCCGCAGGTTTTCCTTGCCAGACAGAGTGGAAAAGCTTTCTGCTAGGATGTAGACCACAAAAGACGCTAAAGACGAAGGTACGACGCTCTCCGGAGCTAAGAGCCGCTGCCGGGCTTCTTTCGGCAGAAGCGGCGCTAAGAGAGCACTGTGAGCGGTACAATCGTCTTTGCGCGAAGAAGCCGCTTCTTCGGCTCCGGGAGCCGGAGAGAGCGGCAGCATCCGAAAGGTGAAGAAGGAAGCTGTACAACACTGGGATTGTGTGCGCAGCTTGCCAACTGATAGAAAACAGTACCTAACACTTTCCTGACGTTTCCAGTCACATGAATATTCGATTGGAAGCTGTTTTGGACAGCTTTTCTTTCCTTCATGCCAAACACTTGGCAGACCTCCGTGCAACGTCCAGAACACGATGGGAGATGTTTTCTGTGCTCCCGCAGGTTTTCCTTGCCAGACAGAGTGGAAAAGCTTTCTGTTAGGATGTAGACCACAAAAGACGCTAAAGACGAAGGTACGATGCTCTCCGGAGCTAAGAGCCGCTGCCGGGCTTCTTTCGGCAGAAGCGGCGCTAAGAGAGCACTGTGAGCGGTACAATCGTCTTTGAGCGAAGAAGCCGCTTCTTCGGCTCCGGGAGCCGGAGAGAGCGGCAGTATCAGAAAGGTGAAGAAGGAAGCTGTACAACACTGGGATTGTGTGCACAGCTTGCCAACTGATAGAAAACAGTACCTTACACTTTCCTGACGTTTCCAATCACATGAATATTCGATTGGAAGCTGTTTTGGACAACTTTTCTTTCCTTCATGCCAAGCACCTGGCAGACCTCCGTGCAACGTCCAGAACACGATGGGAGATGTTTTCTGTGCTCCCGCAGGTTTTCCTTGCCAGACAGAGTGGAAAAGCTTTCTGCTAGGATGTAGACCACAAAAGACGCTAAAGACGAAGGTACGACGCTCTCCGGAGCTAAGAGCCGCTGCCGGGCTTCTTTCGGCAGAAGCGGCGCTAAGAGAGCACTGTGAGCGGTACAATCGTCTTTGCGCGAAGAAGCCGCTTCTTCGGCTCCGGGAGCCGGAGAGAGCGGCAGCATCGGAAAGGTGAAGAAGGAAGCTGTACAACACTGGGATTGTGTGCGCAGCTTGCCAACTGATAGAAAACAGTACCTAACACTTTCCTGACGTTTCCAGTCACATGAATATTCGATTGGAAGCTGTTTTGGACAGCTTTTCTTTCCTTCATGCCAAACACTTGGCAGACCTCCGTGCAACGTCCAGAACACGATGGGAGATGTTTTCTGTGCTCCCGCAGGTTTTCCTTGCCAGACAGAGTGGAAAAGCTTTCTGCTAGGATGTAGACCACAAAAGACGCTAAAGACGAAGGAACGATGCTCTCCGGAGCTAAGAGCCGCTGCCGGGCTTCTTTCGGCAGAAGCGGCGCTAAGAGAGCACTGTGAGCGGTACAATCGTCTTTGCGCGAAGAAGCCGCTTCTTCGGCTCCGGGAGCCGGAGAGAGAGGCAGCATCGGAAAGGTGAAGAAGGAAGCTGTACAACACTGGGATTGTGTGCGCAGCTAGCCAACTGATAGAAAACAGTACCTTACACTTTCCTGACGTTTCCAATCACATGAATATTCGATTGGAAGCTGTTTTGGACAACTTTTCTTTCCTTCATGCCAAGCACTTGGCAGACCTCCGTGCAACGTCCAGAACATGATGGGAGATGTTTTCTGTGCTCCCGCAGGTTTTCCTTGCCAGACAGAGTGGAAAAGCTTTCTGCTAGGATGTAGACCACAAAAGACGCTAAAGACGAAGGTACGATGCTCTCCGGAGCTAAGAGCCGCTGCCGGGCTTCTTTCGGCAGATGCGGCGCTAAGAGAGCACTGTGAGCGGTACAATCGTCTTTGCGCGAAGAAGCCGCTTCTTCGGCTCCGGGAGCCGGAGAGAGCGGCAGCATCGGAAAGGTGAAGAAGGAAGCTGTACAACACTGGGATTGTGTGCGCAGCTTGCCAACTGATAGAAAACAGTACCTTACCACTTTCCTGACGTTTCCAATCACATGAATATTCGATAAGAAACTGTTTTGGACAAGTTTTCTTTCCTTCATGCCAAACACTTGGCAGACCTTCGTGCAACGTCCAGAACACGATGGGAGATGTTTTCTGTGCTCCCGCAGGTTTTCCTTGCCAGACAGAGTGGAAAAGCTTTCTGCTAGGATGTAGACCACAAAAGACGCTAAAGACGAAGGTACGATGCTCTCCGGAGCTAAGAGCCGCTGCCGGGCTTCTTTCGGCAGAAGCGGCGCTAAGAGAGCACTGTGAGCGGTACAATCGTCTTTGCGCGAAGAAGCCGCTTCTTCGGCTCCGGGAGCCGGAGAGAGCGGCAGCATCGGAAAGGTGAAGAAGGAAGCTGTACAACACTGGGATTGTGTGCGCAGCTTGCCAACTGATAGAAAACAATACCTAACACTTTTCTGACGTTTCCAGACACATGAATATTCGATTGGAAGCTGTTTTGGACAGCTTTTCTTTCCTTCATGCCAAACACTTGGCAGACCTCCGTGCAACGTCCAGAACACGATGGGAGATGTTTTCTGTGCTCCCGCAGGTTTTCCTTGCCAGACAGAGTGGAAAAGCTTTCTGCTAGGATGTAGACCACAAAAGACGCTAAAGACGAAGGTACGACGCTCTCCGGAGCTAAGAGCCGCTGCCGGGCTTCTTTCGGCAGAAGCGGCGCTAAGAGAGGACTGTGAGCGGTACAATCGTCTTTGCGCGAAGAAGCCGCTTCTTCGGCTCCGGGAGCCGAAGAGAGCGGCAGCATCGGAAAGGTGAAGAAGGAAGCTGTACAACACTGGGATTGTGTGCGCAGATTGCCAACAGATAGAAAACAGTACCTTACCACTTTCCTGACGTTTCCAATCACATGAATATTCGATAAGAAGCTGTTTTGGACAACTTTTCTTTCCTTCATGCCAAACACTTGGCAGACCTCCGTGCAACGTCCAGAACACGATGGGAGATGTTTTCTGTGCTCCCGCAGGTTTTCCTTGCCAGACAGAGTGGAAAAGCTTTCTGCTAGGATGTAGACCACAAAAGACGCTAAAGACGAAGGTACGATGCTCTCCGGAGCTAAGAGCCGCTGCCGGGCTTCTTTCGGCAGAAGCGGCGCTAAGAGAGCACTGTGAGCGGTACAATCGTCTTTGCGCGAAGAAGCCGCTTCTTCGGCTCCGGGAGCCGGAGAGAGCGGCAGCATCGGAAAGGTGAAGAAGGAAGCTGTACAACACTGGGATTGTGTGCGCAGCTTGCCAACTGATAGAAAACAATACCTAACACTTTTCTGACGTTTCCAGACACATGAATATTCGATTGGAAGCTGTTTTGGACAGCTTTTCTTTCCTTCATGCCAAACACTTGGCAGACCTCCGTGCAACGTCCAGAACACGATGGGAGATGTTTTCTGTGCTCCCGCAGGTTTTCCTTGCCAGACAGAGTGGAAAAGCTTTCTGCTAGGATGTAGACCACAAAAGACGCTAAAGACGAAGGTACGATGCTCTCTGGAGCTAAGAGCCGCTGCCGGGCTTCTTTCGGCAGAAGCGGCGCTAAGAGAGCACTGTGAGCGGTACAATCGTCTTTGCGCGAAGAAGCCGCTTCTTCGGCTCCAGGAGCCGGAGAGAGCGGCAGCATCGGAAAGGTGAAGAAGGAAGCTGTACAACACTGGGATTCTGTGTGCAGCTTGCCAACTGATAGGAAACAGTACCTTACACTTTCCTGACGTTTCCAATCACATGAATATTCGATTGGAAGCTGTTTTGGACAACTTTTCTTTCCTTCATGCCAAGCACTTGGCAGACCTCCGTGCAACGTCCAGAACATGATGGGAGATGTTTTCTGTGCTCCCGCAGGTTTTCCTTGCCAGACAGAGTGGAAAAGCTTTCTGCTAGGATGTAGACCACAAAAGACGCTAAAGACGAAGGTACGACGCTCTCCGGAGCTAAGAGCCGCTGCCGGGCTTCTTTCGGCAGAAGCGGCGCTAAGAGAGCACTGTGAGCGGTACAATCGTCTTTGCGCGAAGAAGCCGCTTCTTCGGCTCCGGGAGCCGGAGAGAGCGGCAGCATCGGAAAGGTGAAGAAGGAAGCTGTACAACACTGGGATTGTGTGCGCAGCTTGCCAACTGATAGAAAACAGTACCTTACCACTTTCCTGACGTTTCCAATCACATGAATATTCGATAAGAAACTGTTTTGGAAAACTTTTCTTTCCTTCATGCCAAACACTTGGCAGACCTTCGTGCAACGTCCAGAAAACGATGGGAGATGTTTTCTGTGCTCCCGCAGGTTTTCCTTGCCAGACAGAGTGGAAAAGCTTTCTGCTAGGATGTAGACCACAAAAGACGCTAAAGACGAAGGTACGATGCTCTCCGGAGCTAAGAGCCGCTGCCGGGCTTCTTTCGGCAGAAGCGGCGCTAAGAGAGCACTGTGAGCGGTACAATCGTCTTTGCGCGAAGAAGCCGCTTCTTCGGCTCCGGGAGCCGGAGAGAGCGGCAGCATCGGAAAGGTGAAGAAGGAAGCTGTACAACACTGGGATTGTGTGCGCAGCTTGCCAACTGATAGAAAACAATACCTAACACTTTTCTGACGTTTCCAGACACATGAATATTCGATTGGAAGCTGTTTTGGACAGCTTTTCTTTCCTTCATGCCAAACACTTGGCAGACCTCCGTGCAACGTCCAGAACACGATGGGAGATGTTTTCTGTGCTCCCGCAGGTTTTCCTTGCCAGACAGAGTGGAAAAGCTTTCTGCTAGGATGTAGACCACAAAAGACGCTAAAGACGAAGGTACGACGCTCTCCGGAGCTAAGAGCCGCTGCCGGGCTTCTTTCGGCAGAAGCGGCGCTAAGAGAGCACTGTGAGCGGTACAATCGTCTTTGCGCGAAGAAGCCGCTTCTTCGGCTCCGGGAGCCGGAGAGAGCGGCAGCATCGGAAAGGTGAAGAAGGAAGCTGTACAACACTGGGATTGTGTGCGCAGCTTGCCAACTGATAGAAAACAGTACCTTACACTTTCCTGACGTTTCCAATCACATGAATATTCGATTGGAAGCTGTTTTGGACAACTTTTCTTTCCTTCATGCCAAGCACTTGGCAGACCTCCGTGCAACGTCCAGAACACGGTGGGAGATGTTTTCTGTGCTCCCGCAGGTTTTCCTTGCCAGACAGAGTGGAAAAGCTTTCTGCTAGGATGTAGACCACAAAAGACGCTAAAGACGAAGGTACGATGCTGTCCGGAGCTAAGCGCCGCTGCCGGGCTTCTTTCGGCAGAAGCGGCGCTAAGAGAGCACTGTGAGCGGTACAATCGTCTTTGCGCGAAGAAGCCGCTTCTTCGGCTCCGGGAGCCGGAGAGAGCGGCAGCATCGGAAAGGTGAAGAAGGAAGCTGTACAACACTGGGATTGTGTGCGCAGCTAGCCAACTGATAGAAAACAGTACCTTACACTTTCCTGACGTTTCCAATCACATGAATGTTCGATTGGAAGCTGTTTTGGACAACTTTTCTTTCCTTCATGCCAAGCACTTGGCAGACTTCCGTGCAACGTCCAGAACATGATGGGAGATGTTTTCTGTGCTCCCGCAGGTTTTCCTTGCCAGACAGAGTGGAAAAGCTTTCTGCTAGGATGTAGACCACAAAAGACGCTAAAGACGAAGGTACGACGCTCTCCGGAGCTAAGAGCCGCTGCCGGGTTCCTTCGGCAGAAGCGGCGCTAAGAGAGCACTGTGAGCGGTACAATCGTCTTTGCGCGAAGAAGCCGCTTCTTCGGCTCCGGGAGCCGGAGAGAGCGGCAGCATCGGAAAGGTGAAGAAGGAAGCTGTACAACATTGGGATTGTGTGCGCAGCTTGCCAACTGATAGAAAACAGTACCTTACCACTTTCCTGACGTTTCCAATCACATGAATATTCGATAAGAAACTGTTTTGGACAACTTTTCTTTCCTTCATGCCAAACACTTGTCAGACCTTCGTGCAACGTCCAGAAAACGATGGGAGATGTTTTCTGTGCTCCCGCAGGTTTTCCTTGCCAGACAGAGTGGAAAAGCTTTCTGCTAGGATGTAGACCACAAATGACGCTAAAGACGAAGGTACGATGCTCTCCGGAGCTAAGAGCCGCTGCCGGGCTTCTTTCGGCAGAAGCGGCGCTAAGAGAGCACTGTGAGCGGTACAATCGTCTTTGCGCGAAGAAGCCGCTTCTTCGGCTCCGGGAGCTGAAGAGAGCGGCAGCATCGGAAAGGTGAAGAAGGAAGCTGTACAACACTGGGATTGTGTGCGCAGCTTGCCAACTGATAGAAAACAGTACCTTACCACTTTCCTAACGTTTCCAATCACATGAATGTTCGATTGGAAGCTGTTTTGGACAACTTCTCTTTCCTTCATGCCAAACACTTGGCAGACCTTCGTGCAACGTCCAGAACACGATGGGAGATGTTTTCTGTGCTCCCGCAGGTTTTCCTTGCCAGACAGAGTGGAAAAGCTTTCTGCTAGGATGTAGACCACAAAAGACGCTAAAGACGAAGGTACAATGCTCTCCGGAGCTAAGAGCCGCTGCCGGGCTTCTTTCGGCAGAAGCGGCGCTAAGAGAGCACTGTGAGCGGTACAATCGTCTTTGCGCGAAGAAGCCGCTTCTTCGGCTCCGGGAGCCGGAGAGAGCGGCAGCATCGGAAAGGTGAAGAAGGAAGCTGTACAACACTGGGATTGTGTGCGCAGCTTGCCAACTGATAGAAAACAGTACCTTACACTTTCCTGACGTTTCCAATCACATGAATATTCGATTGGAAGCAGTTTTGGACAACTTTTCTTTCCTTCATGCCAAGCACTTGGCAGACCTCCGTGCAACGTCCAGAACACGATGGGAGATGTTTTCTGTGCTCCCGCAGGTTTTCCTTGCCAGACAGAGTGGAAAAGCTTTCTGCTAGGATGTAGACCACAAAAGACGCTAAAGACGAAGGTACGATGCTGTCCGGAGCTAAGAGCCGCTGCCGGGCTTCTTTCGGCAGAAGCGACGCTAAGAGAGCACTGTGAGCGGCACAATCGTCTTTGTGCGAAGAAGCCGCTTCTTCGGCTCCGGGAGCCGGAGAGAGCGGCAGCATCGGAAAGGTGAAGAAGGAAGCTGTACAACATTGGGATTGTGTGCGCAGCTTCCCAACTGATAGAAAACAGTACCTTACACTTTCCTGACGTTTCCAATCACATGAATATTCGATTGGAAGCTGTTTTGGACAACTTTTCTTTCCTTCATGCCAAGCACTTGGCAGACCTCCGTGCAACGTCCAGAACATGATGGGAGATGTTTTCTGTGCTCCCGCAGGTTTTCCTTGCCAGAGAGAGCGGAAAAGCTTTCTGCTAGGATGTAGACCACAAAAGACGCTAAAGACGAAGGTACGACGCTCTCCGGAGCTAAGAGCCGCTGCCGGGCTTCTTTCGGCAGAAGCGGCGCTAAGAGAGCACTGTGAGCGGTACAATCGTCTTTGCGCGAAGAAGCCGCTTCTTCGGCTCCGGGAGCCGGAGAGAGCGGCAGCATCGGAAAGGTGAAGAAGGAAGCTGTACAACACTGGGATTGTGTGCGCAGCTTGCCAACTGATAGAAAACAGTACCTTACCACTTTCCTGACGTTTCCAATCACAGGAATATTCGATAAGAAGCTGTTTTGGACAACTTTTCTTTCCTTCATGCCAAGCACTTGGCAGACCTCCGTGCAACGTCCAGAACACGATGGGAGATGTTTTCTGTGCTCCCGCAGGTTTTCCTTGCCAGACAGAGTGGAAAAACTTTCTGTTCGGATGTAGACCACAAAAGACGCTAAAGACGAAGGTACGACGCTCTCTGGAGCTAAGAGCCGCTGCCGGGCTTCTTTCGGCAGAAGCGGCGCTAAGAGAGCACTGTGAGCGGTACAATCGTCTTTGCGCGAAGAAGCCGCTTCTTCGGCTCCGGGAGCCGGAGAGAGCGGCAGCATCGGAAAGGTGAAGAAGGAAGCTGTACAACACTGGGATTGTGTGCGCAGATTGCCAACTGATAGAAAACAGTACCATACCACTTTCCTAACGTTTCCAATCACATGAATGTTCGATTGGAAGCTGTTTTGGACAACTCTTCTTTCCTTCATGCCAAACACTTGGCAGACCTTCGTGCAACGTCCAGAAAACGATGGGAGATGTTTTCTGTGGTCCCGCAGGTTTTCCTTGCCAGACAGAGTGGAAAAGCTTTCTGCTAGGATGTAGACCACAAAAGACGCTAAAGACGAAGCTACGATGCTCTCCGGAGCTAAGAGCCGCTGCCGGGCTTCTTTCGGCAGAAGCGGCGCTAAGAGAGCACTGTGAGCGGTACAATCGTCTTTGCGCGAAGAAGCCGCTTCTTCGGCTCCGGGAGCCGGAGAGAGCGGCAGCATCGGAAAGGTGAAGAAGGAAGCTGTACAACACTGGGATTGTGTGCGCAGCTTGCCAACTGATAGAAAACAGTACCTAACACTTTCCTGACGTTTCCAGTCTCATGAATATTCGATTGGAAGCTGTTTTGGACAGCTTTTCTTTCCTTCATGCCAAACACTTGGCAGACCTCCGTGCAACGTCCAGAACACGATGGGAGATGTTTTCTGTGCTCCCGCAGGTTTTCCTTGCCAGACAGAGTGGAAAAACTTTCTGTTAGGATGTAGACCACAAAAGACGCTAAAGACGAAGGTACGACGCTCTCTGGAGCTAAGAGCCGCTGCCGGGCTTCTTTCGGCAGAAGCGGCGCTAAGAGAGCACTGTGAGCGGTACAATCGTCTTTGCGCGAAGAAGCCGCTTCTTCGGCTCCGGGAGCCGGAGAGAGCGGCAGCATCGGAAAGGTGAAGAAGGAAGCTGTACAACACTGGGATTGTGTGCGCAGCTTGCCAACTGATAGAAAACAGTACCTTACCACTTTCCTAACGTTTCCAATCACATGAATGTTCGATTGGTAGCTGTTTTGGACAACTTTTCTTTCCTTCATGCCAAACACTTGGCAGACCTCCGTGCAACGTCCAGAAAACGATGGGAGATGTTTTCTGTGCTCCCGCAGGTTTTCCTTGCCAGACAGAGTGGAAAAGCTTTCTGCTAGGATATAGACCACAAAAGACGCTAAAGACGAAGGTACGATGCTCTCCGGAGCTAAGAGCCGCTGCCGGGCTTCTTTCGGCAGAAGCGGCGCTAAGAGAGCACTGTGAGCGGTACAATCGTCTTTGCGCGAAGAAGCCGCTTCTTCGGCTCCGGGAGCCGGAGAGAGCGGCAGCATCGGAAAGGTGAAGAAGGAAGCTGTACAACACTGGGATTGTGTGCGCAGCTTGCCAACTGATAGAAAACAGTTCCTAACACTTTCCTGACGTTTCCAGTCACATTAATATTCGATTGGAAGCAGTTTTGGACAGCTTTTCTTTCCTTCATGCCAAACACTTGGCAGACCTCCGTGCAACGTCCAGAACACGATGGGAGATGTTTTCTGTGCTCCCGCAGGTTTTCCTTGCCAGACAGAGTGGAAAAGCTTTCTGCTAGGATGTAGACCACAAAAGACGCTAAAAACGAAAGTACGATTCTCTCCGGAGCTAAGAGCTGCTGCCGGGCTTCTTTCGGCAGAAGCGGCGCTAAGAGAGCACTGTGAGCGGTACAATCGTCTTTGCGCGAAGAAGCCGCTTCTTCGGCTCCGGGAGCCGGAGAGAGCGGCAGCATCGGAAAGGTGAAGAAGGAAGCTGTACAACACTGGGATTGTGTGCGCAGCTTGCCAACTGATAGAAAACAGTACCTTACACTTTCCTGACGTTTCCAAACACATGAATATTCGATTGGAAGCTGTTTTGGACAACTTTTCTTTCCTTCATGCCAAGCACTTGGTAGACCTCCATGCAACGTCCAGAACACGATGGGAGATGTTTTCTGTGCTCCCGCAGGTTTTCCTTGCCAGACAGAGTGGAAAAGCTTTCTGCTAGGATGTAGACCACAAAAGACGCTAAAGACGAAGTTGCGACGCTCTCCGGAGCTAAGAGCCGCTACCGGGCTTCTTTCGGCAGAAGTGGCGCTAAGAGAGCACTGTGAGCAGTACAATCGTCTTTGCGCGAAGAAGCCGCTTCTTCGGCTCCGGGAGCCGGAGAGAGCGGCAGCATCGGAAAGGTGAAGAAGGAAGCTGTACAACACTGGGATTGTGTGCGCAGCTTGCCAACTGATAGAAAACAGTACTAACACTTTCCTGACGTTTCCAGTCTCATGAATATTCGATTGGAAGCTGTTTTGGACACCTTTTCTTTCCTTCATGCCAAACACTTGGCAGACCTCCGTGCAACGTCCAGAACACGATGGGAGATGTTTTCTGTGCTCCCGCAGGTTTTCCTTGCCAGACAGAGTGGAAAAGCTTTCTGTTAGGATGTAGACCACAAAAGACGCTAAAGACGAAGGTACGATGTTCTCCGGAGCTAAGAGCCGCTGCCGGGCTTCTTTCGGCAGAAGCGGCGCTAAGAGAGCACTGTGAGCGGTACAATCGTCTTTGCGCGAAGAAGCCGCTTCTTCGGCTCCGGGAGCCGGAGAGAGCGGCAGCATCGGAAAGGTGAAGAAGGAAGCTGTACAACACTGGGATTGTGTGCGCAGCTTGCCAACTGATAGAAAACAGTACCTTACCACTTTCCTGATGTTTCCAATCACAGGAATATTCGATAAGAAGCTGTTTTGGACAACTTTTCTTTCCTTCATGCCAAACACTTGGCAGACCTCCGTGCAACGTCCAGAACACGATGGGAGATGTTTTCTGTGCTCCCGCAGGTTTTCCTTGCCAGACAGAGTGGAAAAACTTTCTGTTAGGATGTAGACCACAAAAGACGCTAAAGACGAAGGTACGACGCTCTCTGGAGCTAAGAGCCGCTGCCGGGCTTCTTTCGGCAGAAGCGGCGCTAAGAGAGCACTGTGAGCGGTACAATCGTCTTTGCGCGAAGAAGCCGCTTCTTCGGCTCCGGGAGCCGGAGAGAGCGGCAGCATCGGAAAGGTGAAGAAGGAAGCTGTACAACACTGGGATTGTGTGCGCAGCTTGCCAACTGATAGAAAACAGTACCTTACCACTTTCCTAACGTTTCCAATCACATGAATGTTCGATTGGAAGCTGTTTTGTACAACTCTTCTTTCCTTCATGCCAAACACTTGGCAGACCTTCGTGCAACGTCCAGAAAACGATGGGAGATGTTTTCTGTGCTCCCGCAGGTTTTCCTTGCCAGACAGAGTGGAAAAGCTTTCTGCTAGGATGTAGACCACAAAAGACGCTAAAGACGAAGGTACGATGCTCTCCGGAGCTAAGAGCCGCTGCCGGGCTTCTTTCGGCAGAAGCGGCGCTAAGAGAGCACTGTGAGCGGTACAATCGTCTTTGCGCGAAGAAGCCGCTTCTTCGGCTCCGGGAGCCGGAGAGAGCGGCAGCATCGGAAAGGTGAAGAAGGAAGCTGTACAACACTGGGATTGTGTGCGCAGCTTGCCAACTGATAGAAAACAGTACCTTACCACTTTCCTGACGTTTCCAATCACAGGAATATTCGATAAGAAGCTGTTTTGGACAACTTTTCTTTCCTTCATGCCAAACACTTGGCAGACCTCCGTGCAACGTCCAGAACACAATGGGAGATGTTTTCTGTGCTCCCGCAGGTTTTCCTTGCCAGACAGAGCGGAAAAGCTTTCTGCTAGGATGTAGACCACAAAAGACGCTAAAGACGAAGGTACGATGCTCTCCGGAGCTAAGAGCCGCTGCCGGGCTTCTTTCGGCAGAAGCGGCGCTAAGAGAGCACTGTGAGCGGTAGAATCGTCTTTGCGCGAAGAAGCCGCTTCTTTGGCTCCGGGAGCCGGAGAGAGCGGCAGCATCGGAAAGGTGAAGAAGGAAGCTGTACAACACTGGGATTGTGTGCGCAGCTTGCCAACTGATAGAAAACAGTACCTAACACTTTCCTGACGTTTCCAGTCTCATGAATATTCGATTGGAAGCTGTTTTGGACAGCTTTTCTTTCCTTCATGCCAAGCACTTGGCAGACCTCCGTGCAAGGTCCAGAACACGATGGGAGATGTTTTCTGTGCTCCCGCAGGTTTTCCTTGCCAGACAGAGTGGAAAAACTTTCTGTTAGGATGTAGACCACAAAAGACGCTAAAGACGAAGGTACGACGCTCTCTGGAGCTAAGAGCCGCTGCTGGGCTTCTTTCGGCAGAAGCGGCGCTAAGAGAGCACTGTGAGCGGTACAATCGTCTTTGCGCGAAGAAGCCGCTTCTTCGGCTCCGGGAGCCGGAGAGAGCGGCAGCATCGGAAAGGTGAAGAAGGAAGCTGTACAACACTGGGATTGTGTGCGCAGCTTGCCAACTGATAGAAAACAGTACTAACACTTTCCTGACGTTTCCAGTCTCATGAATATTCGATTGGAAGCTGTTTTGTACACCTTTTCTTTCCTTCATGCCAAACACTTGGCAGACCTCCGTGCAACGTCCAGAACACGATGGGAGATGTTTTCTGTGCTCCCGCAGGTTTTCCTTGCCAGACAGAGTGGAAAAGCTTTCTGTTAGGATGTAGACCACAAAAGACGCTAAAGACGAAGGTACGATGTTCTCCGGAGCTAAGAGCCGCTGCCGGGCTTCTTTCGGCAGAAGCGGCGCTAAGAGAGCACTGTGAGCGGTACAATCGTCTTTGCGCGAAGAAGCCGCTTCTTCGGCTCCGGGAGCCGGAGAGAGCGGCAGCATCGGAAAGGTGAAGAAGGAAGCTGTACAAAACTGGGATTGTGTGCGCAGCGTGCCAACTGATAGAAAACAGTACCTAACACTTTCCTGACGTTTCCAGTCACATGAATATTCGATTGGAAGCTGTTTTGGACACCTTTTCTTTCCTTCATGCCAAGCACTTGGCAGACCTCCGTGCAACGTCCAGAACACGATGGGAGATGTTTTCTGTGCTCCCGCAGGTTTTCCTTGCCAGACAGAGTGGAAAAGCTTTCTGCTAGGATGTAGACCACAAAAGACGCTAAAGACGAAGGTACGATGCTCTCCGGAGCTAAGAGCCGCTGCCGGGCTTCTTTCGGCAGAAGCGGCGCTAAGAGAGCACTGTGAGCGGTACAATCGTCTTTGCGCGAAGAAGCCGCTTCTTCGGCTCCGGGAGCCGGAGAGAGCGGCAGCATCGGAAAGGTGAAGAAGGAAGCTGTACAACACTGGGATTATGTGCGCAGCTTTCCAACTGATAGAAAACAGTACCTTACACTTTCCTGACGTTTCCAATCACATGAATATTCGATAAGAAACTGTTTTGGACAACTTTTCTTTCCTTCATGCCAAGCACTTGGCAGACCTTCGTGCAACGTCCAGAACACGATGGGAGATGTTTTCTGTGCTCCCGCAGATTTTCCTTGCCAGACAGAGTGGAAAAGCTTTCGGTTAGGATGTAGACCACAAAAGACGCTAAAGACGAAGGTACGATGCTCTCCGGAGCTAAGAGCCGCTGCCGGGCTTCTTTTGGCAGAAGCGGCGCTAAGAGAGCACTGTGAGCGGTACAATCGTATTTGCGCGAAGAAGCCGCTTCTTCGGCTCCGGGAGCCGGAGAGAGCGGCAGCATCGGAAAGGTGAAGAAGGAAGCTGTACAACACTGGGATTGTGTGCGCAGCTTGCCAACTGATAGAAAACAGTACCTTACACTTTCCTGACGTTTCCAATCACATGAATATTCGATTGGAAGCTGTTTTGGACAACTTTTCTTTCCTTCATGCCAAGCACTTGGCAGACCTCCGTGCAACGTCCAGAACACGATGGGAGATGTTTTCTGTGCTCCCGCAGGTTTTCCTTGCCAGACAGAGTGGAAAAGCTTTCTGCTAGGATGTAGACCACAAAAGACGCTAAAGACGAAGGTACGATGCTCTCCGGAGCTAAGCGCCGCTCCCGGGCTTCTTTCGGCAGAAGCGGCGCTAAGAGAGCACTGTGAGCGGTACAATCGTCTTTGCGCGAAGAAGCCGCTTCTTCGGCTCCGGGAGCTGGAGAGAGCGGCAGCATCGGAAAGGTGAAGAAGGAAGCTGTACAACACTGGGATTGTGTGCGCAGCTTGCCAACTGATAGAAAACAGTACCTTACCACTTTCCTGACGATTCCAATCACATGAATATTCGATTGGAAGCTGTTTTGGACACCTTTTCTTTCCTTCATGCCAAACACTTGGCAGACCTCCGTGCAACGTCCAGAACACGATGGGAGATGTTTTCTGTGCTCCCGCAGGTTTTCCATGCCAGACACAGTGGAAAAGCTTTCTGTTAGGATGTAGACCACAAAAGGCGCGAAAGACGAAGGTACGATGCTCTCCGGAGCTAAGAGCCGCTCCCGGGTTCTTTCGGCAGAAGCGGCGCTAAGAGAGCACTGTGAGCGGTACAATCGTCTTTGCGCGAAGAAGCCGCTTCTTCGGCTCCGGGAGCCGGAGAGAGCGGCAGCATCGGAAAGGTGAAGAAGGAAGCTGTACAAAACTGGGATTGTGTGCGCAGCTTGCCAACTGATAGAAAACAGTACCTTACACTTTCCTGACGTTTCCAATCACATGAATATTCGATTGGAAGCTGTTTTGGACAACTTTTCTTTCCTTCATGCCAAGCACTTGGCAGACCTCCGTGCAACGTCCAGAACACGATGGGAGATGTTTTCTGTGCTCCCGCAGGTTTTCCTTGCCAGACAGAGTGGAAAAGCTTTCTGCTAGGATGTAGACCACAAAAGAGGCTAAAGACGAAAGTACGATGCTCTCCGGAGCTAAGAGCCGCTGCCGGGCTTCTTTCGGCAGAAGCGGCGCTAAGAGAGCACTGTGAGCGGTACAATCGTCTTTGCGCGAAGAAGCCGCTTCTTCGGCTCCGGGAGCCGGAGAGAGCGGCAGCATCGGAAAGGTGAAGAAGGAAGCTGTACAACACTGGGATTGTGTGCGCAGCTTGCTTCTGATAGAAAACAGTACCTTACCACTTTCCTGACGTTTCCAATCACATGAATATTCGATAAGAAGCTGTTTTGGACAACTTTTCTTTCCTTCATGCCAAACACTTGGCAGACCTTCGTGCAACGTCCAGAACACGATGGGAAGATGTTTTCTGTGCTCCCGCAGGTTTTCCTTGCCAGACAGAGTGGAAAAGCTTTCTGTTCGGATGTAGACCACAAAAGACGCTAAAGTCGAAGGTACGATGCTCTCCGGAGCTAAGAGCCGCTGCCGGGCTTCTTTCGGCAGAAGCGGCGCTAAGAGAGCACTGTGAGCGGTACAATCGTCTTTGCGCGAAGAAGCCGCTTCTTCGGCTCCGGGAGCCGGAGAGAGCGGCAGCATCGGAAAGGTGAAGAAGGAAGCTGTACAACACTGGGATTGTGTGCGCAGCTTGCCAACTGATAGAAAACAGTACCTAACACTTTCCTGACGTTTCCAGTCACATGAATATTCGATTGGAAGCAGTTTTGGACAGCTTTTCTTTCCTTCATGCCAAACACTTGGCAGACCTCCGTGCAACGTCCAGAACACGATGGGAGATGTTTTCTGTGCTCCCGCAGGTTTTCCTTGCCAGACAGAGTGGAAAAGCTTTCTGCTAGGATGTAGACCACAAAAGACGCTAAAGACGAAGGTACGATGCTCTCCGGAGCTAAGAGCCGCTGCCGGGCTTCTTTCGGCAGAAGCTGCGCTAAGAGAGCACTGTGAGCGGTACAATCGTCTTTGCGCGAAGAAGCCGCTTCTTCGGCTCCGGGAGCCGGAGAGAGCGGCAGCATCGGAAAGGTGAAGAAGGAAGCTGTACAACACTGGGATTGTGTGCGCAGCTTGCCAACTGATAGAAAACAGTACCTTGCACTTTCCTGACGTTTCCCATCACATGAATATTCGATTGGAAGCTGTTTTGGACAACTTTTCTTTCCTTCATGCCAAGCACTTGGCAGACCTCCGTGCAACGTCCAGAACACGATGGGAGATGTTTTCTGTGCTCCCGCAGGTTTTCCTTGCCAGACAGAGTGGAAAAGCTTTCTGCTAGGATGTAGACCACAAAAGACGCTAAAGACGAAGGTACGACGCTCTCCGGAGCTAAGAGCCGTTGCCGGGCTTCTTTCGGCAGAAGCGGCGCTAAGAGAGCACTGTGAGCGGTACAATCGTCTTTGCGCGAAGAAGTCGCTTCTTCGGCTCCGGGTGCCGGAGAGAGCGGCAGCATCAGAAAGTGAAGAAGGAAGCTGTACAACACTGGGATTGTGTGCGCAGCTTGCCAACTGATAGAAAACAGTACTAACACTTTCCTGACGTTTCCAGTCACATGAATATTCGATTGGAAGCTGTTTTGGACACCTTTTCTTTCCTTCATGCCAAACACTTGGCAGACCTCCGTGCAACGTCCAGAACACGATGGGAGATGTTTTCTGTGCTCCCGCAGGTTTTCCTTGCCAGACAGAGTGGAAAAGCTTTCTGTTAGTATGTAGACCACAAAAGACGCTAAAGACGAAGGTACGATGTTCTCCGGAGCTAAGAGCCGCTGCCGGGCTTCTTTCGGCAGAAGCGGCGCTAAGAGAGCACTGTGAGCGGTACAATCGTCTTTGCGCGAAGAAGCCGCTTCTTCGGCTCCGGGAGCCGGAGAGAGCGGCAGCATCGGAAAGGTGAAGAAGGAAGCTGTACAACACTGGGATTGTGTGCGCAGCTTGCCAACTGATAGAAAACAGTACCTAACACTTTCCTGACGTTTCCAGTCACATGAATATTCGATTGGAAGCAGTTTTGGACAGCTTTTCTTTCCTTCATGCCAAACACTTGGCAGACCTTCGTGCAACGTCCAGAACACGATGGGAGATGTTTTCTGTGCTCCCGCAGGTTTTCCTTGCCAGACAGAGTGGAAAAGCTTTCTGCTAGGATGTAGACCACAAAAGACGCTAAAGACGAAGGTACGATGCTCTCCGGAGCTAAGAGCCGCTGCCGGGCTTCTTTCGGCAGAAGCTGCGCTAAGAGAGCACTGTGAGCGGTACAATCGTCTTTGCGCGAAGAAGCCGCTTCTTCGGCTCCGGGAGCCGGAGAGAGCGGCAGCATCGGAAAGGTGAAGAAGGAAGCTGTACAACACTGGGATTGTGTGCGCAGCTTGCCAACTGATAGAAAACAGTACCTTACACTTTCCTGACGTTTCCCATCACATGAATATTCGATTGGAAGCTGTTTTGGACAACTTTTCTTTCCTTCATGCCAAACACTTGGCAGACCTCCGTGCAACGTCCAGAACACGATGGGAGATGTTTTCTGTGCTCCCGCAGGTTTTCCTTGCCAGACAGAGTGGAAAAGCTTTCTGCTAGGATGTAGACCACAAAAGACGCTAAAGACGAAGGTACGACGCTCTCCGGAGCTAAGAGCCGCTGCCGGGCTTCTTTCGGCAGAAGCGGCGCTAAGAGAGCACTGTGAGCGGTACAATCGTCTTTGCGCGAAGAAGCCGCTTCTTCGGCTCCGGGAGCCGGAGAGAGCGGCAGCATCAGAAAGTGAAGAAGGAAGCTGTACAACACTGGGATTGTGTGCGCAGCTTGCCAACTGATAGAAAACAGTACTAACACTTTCCTGACGTTTCCAGTCACATGAATATTCGATTGGAAGCTGTTTTGGACACCTTTTCTTTCCTTCATGCCAAACACTTGGCAGACCTCCGTGCAACGTCCAGAACACGATGGGAGATGTTTTCTGTGCTCCCGCAGGTTTTCCTTGCCAGACAGAGTGGAAAAGCTTTCTGCTAGGATGTAGACCACAAAAGACGCTAAAGACGAAGGTACGATGTTCTCCGGAGCTAAGAGCCGCTGCCGGGCTTCTTTCGGCAGAAGCGGCGCTAAGAGAGCACTGTGAGCGGTACAATCGTCTTTGCGTGAAGAAGCCGCTTCTTCGGCTCCGGGAGCCGGAGAGAGCGGCAGCATCGGAAAGGTGAAGAAGGAAGCTGTACAACACTGGGATTGTGTGCGCAGCTTGCCAACTGATAGAAAACAGTACTAACACTTTCCTGACGTTTCCAGTCACATGAATATTCGATTGGAAGCTGTTTTGGACAGCTTTTCTTTCCTTCATGCCAAACACTTGGCAGACCTCCGTGCAACGTCCAGAACACGATGGGAGATATTTTCTGTGCTCCCGCAGGTTTTCCTTGCCAGACAGAGTGGAAAAGCTTTCTGCTAGGATGTAGACCACAAAAGAGGTTAAAGACAAAAGTACGACGCTCTCCGGAGCTAAGAGCCGCTGCCGGGCTTCTTTCGGCAGAAGCGGCGCTAAGAGAGCACTGTGAGCGGTACAATCGTCTTTGCGCGAAGAAGCCGCTTCTGCGGCTCCGGGAGCCGGAGAGAGCGGCAGCATCGGAAAGGTGAAGAAGGAAGCTGTACAACACTGGGATTGTGTGCGCAGCTTGCCAACTGATAGAAAACAGTACCTAACACTTTCCTGACGTTTCCAGTCACATGAATATTCGATTGGAAGCAGTTTTGGACAGCTTTTCTTTCCTTCATGCCAAGCACTTGGCAGACCTCCGTGCAACGTCCAGAACACGATGGGAGATGTTTTCTGTGCTCCCGCAGGTTTTCCTTGCCAGACAGAGTGGAAAAGCTTTCTGCTAGGATGTAGACCACAAAAGACGCTAAAGACGAAGGTACGATGCTCTCCGGAGCTAAGAGCCGCTGCCGGGCTTCTTTCGGCAGAAGCGGCGCTAAGAGAGCACTGTGAGCGGTACAATCGTCTTTGCGCGAAGAAGCCGCTTCTTCGGCTCCGGGAGCCGGAGAGAGCGGCAGCATCGGAAAGGTGAAGAAGTAAGCTGTACAACACTGGGATTGTGTGCGCAGCTTGCCAACTGATAGAAAACAGTACCTTACACTTTCCTGACGTTTCCAATCACATGAATATTCGATTGGAAGCTGTTTTGGACAACTTTTCTTTCCTTCATGCCAAGCACTTGGCAGACCTCCGTGCAACGTCCAGAACACGATGGGAGATGTTTTCTGTGCTCCCGCAGGTTTTCCTTGCCAGACAGAGTGGAAAAGCTTTCTGTTAGGATGTAGACCACAAAAGACGCTAAAGACGAAGGTACGATGCTCTCCGGAGCTAAGAGCCGCTGCCGGGCTTCTTTCGGCAGAAGCGGCGCTAAGAGAGCACTGTGAGCGGTACAATCGTCTTTGCGCGAAGATGCCGCTTCTTCGGCTCCGGGAGCCGGAGAGAGCGGCAGCATCGGAAAGGTGAAGAAGGAAGCTGTACAACACTGGGATTGTGTGCGCAGCTTGCCAACTGATAGAAAACAGTACCTTACACTTTCCTGACGTTTCCAATCACATGAATATTCGATAAGAAGCTGTTTTGGACACCTTTTCTTTCCTTCATGCCAAACACTTGGCAGACCTTCGTGCAACGTCCAGAACACGATGGGAGATGTTTTCTGTGCTCCCGCAGGTTTTCCTTGCCAGACAGAGTGGAAAAGCTTTCTGCTAGGATGTAGACCACAAAAGACGCTAAAGACGAAGGTACGACGCTCTCCGGAGCTAAGAGCCGTTGCCGGGCTTCTTTCGGCAGAAGCGGTGCTAAGAGAGCACTGTGAGCGGTACAATCGTCTTTGCGCGAAGAAGTCGCTTCTTCGGCTCCGGGAGCCGGAGAGAGCGGCAGCATCAGAAAGTGAAGAAGGAAGCTGTACAACACTGGGATTGTGTGCGCAGCTTGCCAACTGATAGAAAACAGTACCTTACACTTTCCTGACGTTTCCAGTCACATGAATATTCGATTGGAAGCTGTTTTGGACACCTTTTCTTTCCTTCATGCCAAACACTTGGCAGACCTCCGTGCAACGTCCAGAACACGATGGGAGATGTTTTCTGTGCTCCCGCAGGTTTTCCTTGCCAGACAGAGTGGAAAAGCTTTCTGTTAGTATGTAGACCACAAAAGACGCTAAAGACGAAGGTACGATGTTCTCCGGAGCTAAGAGCCGCTGCCGGGCTTCTTTCGGCAGAAGCGGCGCTAAGAGAGCACTGTGAGCGGTACAATCGTCTTTGCGCGAAGAAGCCGCTTCTTCGGCTCCGGGAGCCGGAGAGAGCGGCAGCATCGGAAAGGTGAAGAAGGAAGCTGTACAACACTGGGATTGTGTGCGCAGCTTGCCAACTGATAGAAAACAGTACCTAACACTTTCCTGACGTTTCCAGTCACATGAATATTCGATTGGAAGCAGTTTTGGACAGCTTTTCTTTCCTTCATGCCAAACACTTGGCAGACCTTCGTGCAACGTCCAGAACACGATGGGAGATGTTTTCTGTGCTCCCGCAGGTTTTCCTTGCCAGACAGAGTGGAAAAGCTTTCTGCTAGGATGTAGACCACAAAAGACGCTAAAGACGAAGGTACGATGCTCTCCGGAGCTAAGAGCCGCTGCCGGGCTTCTTTCGGCAGAAGCTGCGCTAAGGGAGCACTGTGAGCGGTACAATCGTCTTTGCGCGAAGAAGCCGCTTCTTCGGCTCCGGGAGCCGGAGAGAGCGGCAGCATCGGAAAGGTGAAGAAGGAAGCTGTACAACACTGGGATTGTGTGCGCAGCTTGCCAACTGATAGAAAACAGTACCTTACACTTTCCTGACGTTTCCCATCACATGAATATTCGATTGGAAGCTGTTTTGGACAACTTTTCTTTCCTTCATGCCAAGCACTTGGCAGACCTCCGTGCAACGTCCAGAACACGATGGGAGATGTTTTCTGTGCTCCCGCAGGTTTTCCTTGCCAGACAGAGTGGAAAAGCTTTCTGCTAGGATGTAGACCACAAAAGACGCTAAAGACGAAGGTACGACGCTCTCCGGAGCTAAGAGCCGCTGCCGGGCTTCTTTCGGCAGAAGCGGCGCTAAGAGAGCACTGTGAGCGGTACAATCGTCTTTGCGCGAAGAAGCCGCTTCTTCGGCTCCGGGAGCCGGAGAGAGCGGCAGCATCAGAAAGTGAAGAAGGAAGCTGTACAACACTGGGATTGTGTGCGCAGCTTGCCAACTGATAGAAAACAGTACTAACACTTTCCTGACGTTTCCAGTCACATGAATATTCGATTGGAAGCTGTTTTGGACACCTTTTCTTTCCTTCATGCCAAACACTTGGCAGACCTCCGTGCAACGTCCAGAACACGATGGGAGATGTTTTCTGTGCTCCCGCAGGTTTTCCTTGCCAGACAGAGTGGAAAAGCTTTCTGTTAGGATGTAGACCACAAAAGACGCTAAAGATGAAGGTACGATGTTCTCCGGAGCTAAGAGCCGCTGCCTGGCTTCTTTCGGCAGAAGCGGCGCTAAGAGAGCACTGTGAGCGGTACAATCGTCTTTGCGTGAAGAAGCCGCTTCTTCGGCTCCGGGAGCCGGAGAGAGCGGCAGCATCGGAAAGGTGAAGAAGGAAGCTGTACAACACTGGGATTGTGTGCGCAGCTTGCCAACTGATAGAAAACAGTACCTTACACTTTCCTGACGTTTCCAGTCACATGAATATTCGATTGGAAGCTGTTTTGGACAGCTTTTCTTTCCTTCATGCCAAACACTTGGAAGACCTCCGTGCAACGTCCAGAACACGATGGGAGATATTTTCTGTGCTCCCACAGGTTTTCCTTGCCAGACAGAGTGGAAAAGCTTTCTGCTAGGATGTAGACCACAAAAGAGGTTAAAGACGAAAGTACGACGCTCTCCGGAGCTAAGAGCCGCTGCCGGGCTTCTTTCGGCAGAAGCGGCGCTAAGAGAGCACTGTGAGCGGTACAATCGTCTTTGCGCGAAGAAGCCGCTTCTTTGGCTCCGGGAGCCGGAGAGAGCGGCAGCATCGGAAAGGTGAAGAAGGAAGCTGTACAACACTGGGATTGTGTGCACAGCTTGCCAACTGATAGAAAACAGTACCTTACACTTTCCTGACGTTTCCAATCACATGAATATTCGATTGGAAGCTGTTTTGGACAACTTTTCTTTCCTTCATGCCAAGCACTTGGCAGACCTCCGTGCAACGTCCAGAACACGATGGGAGATGTTTTCTGTGCTCCCGCAGGTTTTCCTTGCCAGACAGAGTGGAAAAGCTTTCTGTTAGGATGTAGACCACAAAAGACGCTAAAGACGAAGGTACGATGCTCTCCGGAGCTAAGAGCCGCTGCCGGGCTTCTTTCGGCAGAAGCGGCGCTAAGAGAGCACTGTGAGCGGTACAATCGTCTTTGCGCGAAGATGCCGCTTCTTCGGCTCCGGGAGCCGGAGAGAGCGGCAGCATCGGAAAGGTGAAGAAGGAAGCTGTACAACACTGGGATTGTGTGCGCAGCTTGCCAACTGATAGAAAACAGTACCTTACACTTTCCTGACGTTTCCAATCACATGAATATTCGATAAGAAGGTGTTTTGGACACCTTTTCTTTCCTTCATGCCAAACACTTGGCAGACCTTCGTGCAACGTCCAGAACACGATGGGAGATGTTTTCTGTGCTCCCGCAGGTTTTCCTTGCCAGACAGAGTGGAAAAGCTTTCTGCTAGGATGTAGACCACAAAAGACGCTAAAGACGAAGGTACGATGCTCTCCGGAGCTAAGAGCCGCTGCCGGGCTTCTTTCGGCAGAAGCGGCGCTAAGAGAGCACTGTGAGCGGTACAATCGTCTTTGCGCGAAGAAGCCGCTTCTTCGGCTCCGGGAGCTGGAGAGAGCGGCAGCATCGGAAAGGTGAAGAAGGAAGCTGTACAACACTGGGATTGTGTGCGCAGCTTGCCAACTGATAGAAAACAGTACCTTACACTTTCCTGACGTTTCCAATCACATGAATATTCGATTGGAAGCTGTTTTGGAAACTTTTCTTTCCTTCATGCCAAGCACTTGGCAGACCTCCGTGCAAGGTCCAGAACACGATGGGAGATGTTTTCTGTGCTCCCGCAGGTTTTCCTTGCCAGACAGAGTGGAAAAGCTTTCTGTTAGTATGTAGACCACAAAAGACGCTAAAGACGAAGGTACGATGCTCTCCGGAGCTAAGAGCCGCTGCCGGGCTTCTTTCGGCAGAAGCGGAGCTAAGAGAGCACTGTGAGCGGTACAATCGTCTTTGCGCGAAGAAGCCGCTTCTTCGGCTCCGGGAGCCGGAGAGAGCGGCAGCATCGGAAAGGTGAAGAAGGAAGCTGTACAACACTGGGATTGTGTGCGCAGCTTGCCAACTGATAGAAAACAGTACCTTACACTTTCCTGACGTTTCCAATCACATGAATATTCAATTGGAAGCTGTTTTGGACACCTTTTCTTTCCTTCATGCCAAGCACTTGGCAGACCTCCGTGCAACGTCCAGAACACGATGGGAGATGTTTTCTGTGCTCCCGCAGGTTTTCCTTGCCAGACAGAGTGGAAAAGCTTTCTGCTAGGAGGTAGACCACAAAAGACGCTAAAGACGAAGGTACGACGCTCTCCGGAGCTAAGAGCCGCTGCCGGGCTTCTTTCGGCAGAAGCGGCGCTAAGAGAGCACTGTGAGCGGTACAATCGTCTTTGCGCGAAGAAGCCGCTTCTTCGGCTCCGCGAGCCGGAGAGAGCGGCAGCATCGGAAAGGTGAAGAAGGAAGCTGTACAACACTGGGATTGTGTGCGCAGCTTGCCAACTGATAGAAAACAGTACCTAACACTTTCCTGACGTTTCCAGTCACATGAATATTCGATTGGAAGCTGTTTTGGACAGCTTTTCTTTCCTTCATGCCAAACACTTGGCAGACCTTCGTGCAACGTCCAGAACACGATGGGAGATGTTTTTTGTGCTCCCGCAGGTTTTCCTTGCCAGACAGAGTGGAAAAGCTTTCTGCTAGGATGTAGACCACAAAAGACGCTAAAGACGAAGGTACGATGCTCTCCGGAGCTAAGAGCCGCTGCCGGGCTTCTTTCGGCAGAAGCGGCGCTAAGAGAGCACTGTGAGCGGTACAATCGTCTTTGCGCGAAGAAGCCGCTTCTTCGGCTCAGGGAGCCGGAGAGAGCGGCAGCATCGGAAAGGTGAAGAAGGAAGCTGTACAACACTGGGATTGTGTGCGCAGCTTGCCAACTGATAGAAAACAGTACCTTACACTTTCCTGACGTTTCCAATCACATGAATATTCGATTGGAAGCTGTTTTGGACAACTTTTCTTTCCTTCATGCCAAGCACTTGGCAGACCTCCGTGCAACGTCCAGAACACGATGGGAGATGTTTTCTGTGCTCCCGCAGGTTTTCCTTGCCAGACAGAGTGGAAAAGCTTTCTGCTAGGATGTAGACCACAAAAGACGCTAAAGACGAAGGTACGACGCTCTCCGGAGCTAAGAGCCGCTGCCGGGCTTCTTTCGGCAGAAGCGGCGCTAAGAGAGCACTGTGAGCGGTACAATCGTCTTTGCGCGAAGAAGCCGCTTCTTCGGCTCCGGGAGCCGGAGAGAGCGGCAGCATCGGAAAGGTGAAGAAGGAAGCTGTACAACACTGGGATTGTGTGCGCAGCTTGCCAACTGATAGAAAACAGTACTAACATTTTCCTGACGTTTCCAGTCACATGAATATTCGATTGGAAGCTGTTTTGGACACCTTTTCTTTCCTTCATGCCAAACACTTGGCAGACCTCCGTGCAACGTCCAGAACACGATGGGAGATGTTTTCTGTGCTCCCGCAGGTTTTCCTTGCCAGACACAGTGGAAAAGCTTTCTGTTAGTATGTAGACCACAAAAGACGCTAAAGACGAAGGTACGATGTTCTCCGGAGCTAAGAGCCGCTGCCGGGCTTCTTTCGGCAGAAGCGGCGCTAAGAGAGCACTGTGAGCGGTACAATCGTCTTTGCGCGAAGAAGCCGCTTCTTCGGCTCCGGGAGCCGGAGAGAGCGGCAGCATTGGAAAGGTGAAGAAGGAAGCTGTACAACACTGGGATTGTGTGCGCAGCTTGCCAACTGATAGAAAACAGTACCTTACCACTTTCCTGACGTTTCCAGTCACATGAATATTCGATTGGAAGCTGTTTTGGACAGCTTTTCTTTCCTTCATGCCAAACACTTGGCAGACCTCCGTGCAACGTCCAGAACACGATGGGAGATGTTTTCTGTGCTCCCGCAGGTTTTCCTTGCCAGACAGAGTGGAAAAGCTTTCTGCTAGGATGTAGACGACAAAAGACGCTAAAGACGAAGGCACGATGCTCTCCAGAGCTAAGCGCCGCTCCCGGGCTTCTTTCGGCAGATGCGGCGCTAAGAGAGCACTGTGAGCGGTACAATCGTTTTTGCGCGAAGAAGCCGCTTCTTTGCTTCCGGGAGCCGGAGAGAGCGGCAGTATCGGAAAGGTGAAGAAGGAAGCTGTACAACACTGGGATTGTGTGCGCAGCTTGCCAACTGATAGAAAACAGTACCTAACACTTTCCTGACGTTTCCAGTCACATGAATGTTCGATTGGAAGCTGTTTTGGACAGCTTTTCTTTCCTTCATGCCAAACACTTGGCAGACCTCCGTGCAACGTCCAGAACACGATGGGAGATGTTTTCTGTGCTCCCGCAGGTTTTCCTTGCCAGACAGAGTGGAAAAGCTTTCTGCTAGGATGTAGACCACAAAAGACGCTAAAGACGAAGGTACGATGTTCTCCGGAGCTAAGAGCCGCTGCCGGGCTTCTTTCGGCAGAAGCGGCGCTAAGAGAGCACTGTGAGCGGTACAATCGTCTTTGCGCGAAGAAGCCGCTTCTTCGGCTCCGGGAGCCGGAGAGAGCGGCAGCATCGGAAAGGTGAAGAAGGAAGCTGTACAACACTGGGATTGTGTGCGCAGCTTGCCAACTGATAGAAAACAGTACCTAACACTTTCCTGACGTTTCCAATCACATGAATATTCGATTGGAATCTGTTTTGGACAACTTTTCTTTCCTTCATGCTAAGCACTTGGCAGACCTTCGTGCAACGTCCAGAACACGATGGGAGATGTTTTCTGTGCTCACGCAGGTTTTCCTTGCCAGACAGAGTGGAAAAGCTTTCTGCTAGGATGTAGACCACAAAAGACGCTAAAGACGAAGGTACGATGCTCTCCGGAGCTTAGAGCCGCTGCCGGGCTTCTTTCGGCAGAAGCGGCGCTAAGAGAGCACTGTGAGCGGTACAATCGTCTTTGCGCGAAGAAGCCGCTTCTTCGGCTCCGGGAGCCGGAGAGAGCGGCAGCATCGGAAAGGTGAAGAAGGAAGCTGTACAACATTGGGATTGTGTGCGCAGCTTGCCAACTGATAGAAAACAGTACCTTACACTTTCCTGACGTTTCCAATCACATGAATATTCGATTGGAAGCTGTTTTGGACAACTTTTCTTTCCTTCATGCCAAGCACTTGGCAGACCTCCGTGCAACGTCCAGAACACGATGGGAGATGTTTTCTGTGCTCCCGCAGGTTTTCCTTGCCAGACAGAGTGGAAAAGCTTTCTGCTAGGATGTAGACCACAAAAGACGCTAAAGACGAAGGTACGATGCTCTCCAGAGCTTAGAGCCGCTGCCGGGCTTCTTTCGGCAGAAGCGGCGCTAAGAGAGCACTGTGAGCGGTACAATCGTCTTTGCGCGAAGAAGCCGCTTCTTCGGCTCCAGGAGCCGGAGAGAGCGGCAGCATCGGAAAGGTGAAGAAGGAAGCTGTACAACATTGGGATTGTGTGCGCAGCTTGCCAACTGATAGAAAACAGTACCTTACACTTTCCTGACGTTTCCAATCACATGAATATTCGATTGGAAGCTGTTTTGGACAACTTTTCTTTCCTTCATGCCAAGCACTTGGCAGACCTCCGTGCAACGTCCAGAACACGATGGGAGATGTTTTCTGTGCTCCCGCAGGTTTTCCTTGCCAGACAGAGTGGAAAAGCTTTCTGTTAGGATGTAGACCACAAAAGACGCTAAAGACGAAGGTACGACGCTCTCCGGAGCTAAGAGCCGCTGCCGGGCTTCTTTCGGCAGAAGCGGCGCAAAGAGAGCACTGTGAGCGGTACAATCGTCTTTGCACGAAGAAGCCGCTTCTTCGGCTCCGGGAGCCGGAGAGAGCGGCAGCATCGGAAAGGTGAAGAAGGAAGCTGTACAACACTGGGATTGTGTGCGCAGCTTGCCAACTGATAGAAAACAATACCTAACACTTTCCTGACGTTTACAGACACATGAATATTCGATGGGAAGCTGGTTTGGACAGCTTTTCTTTCCTTCATGCCAAACACTTGGCAGACCCCCGTGCAACGTCCAGAACACGATGGGAGATGTTTTCTGTGCTCCCGCAGGTTTTCCTTGCCAGACAGAGTGGAAAAGCTTTCTGCTAGGATGTAGACCACAAAAGACGCTAAAGACGAAGGTAGGACACTCTCTGGAGCTAAGCGCCTCTCCCGGGCTTCTTTCGGCAGAAGCGGCGCTAAGAGAGCACTGTGAGCGGTACAATCGTCTTTGCGCGAAGAAGCCGCTTCTTCGGCTCCGCGAGCCGGAGAGAGCGGCAGCATCGGAAAGGTGAAGAAGGAAGCTGTACAACACTGGGATTGGGTGCGCAGCTTGCCAACTGATAGAAAACAGTACCTTACACTTTCCTGACGTTTCCAATCACATGAATATTCGATTGGAAGCTGTTCTGGACAACTTTTCTTTCCTTCATGCCAAACACTTGGCAGACCTCCGTGCAACGTCCAGAACACGATGGGAGATGTTTTCTGTGCTCCCGCAGGTTTTCCTTGCCAGACAGAGTGGAAAAGCTTTCTGCTAGGATGTAGACCACAAAAGACGCTAAAGACGAAGGTACGATGCTCTCCGGAGCTAAGAGCCGCTCCCGGGCTTCTTTCGGCAGAAGCGGCGCTAAGAGAGCACTGTGAGCGGTACAATCGTCTTTGCGCGAAGAAGCCGCTTCTTCGGCTCCGCGAGCCGGAGAGAGCGGCAGCATCGGAAAGGTGAAGAAGGAAGCTGTACAACATTGGGATTGTGTGCGCAGCTTGCCAACTGATAGAAAACAGTACCTTACACTTTCCTGACGTTTCCAATCACATGAATATTCGATTGGAAGCTGTTTTGGACACCTTTCCTTTCCTTCATGCCAAACACTTGGCAGACCTCCGTGCAACGTCCAGAACACGATGGGAGATGTTTTCTGTGCTCCCGCAGGTTTTCCTTGCCAGACAGAGTGGAAAAGCTTTCTGCTAGGATGTAGACCACAAAAGACGCTAAAGACGAAGGTACGATGCTCTCCGGAGCTAAGAGCCGCTGCCGGGCTTCTTTCGGCAGAAGCGGCGCTAAGAGAGCACTGTGAGCGGTACAATCGTCTTTGCGCGAAGAAGCCACTTCTTCGGCTCCGGGAGGCGGAGAGAGCAGCAGCATCGGAAATGTGAAGAAGGAAGCTGTACAACACTGGGATTGTGTGCGCAGCTTGCCAACTGATAGAAAACAGTACCTTACACTTTCCTGACGTTTCCAATCACATGAATATTCGATTGGAAGCTGTTTTGGACAGCTTTTCTTTCCTTCATGCAAACACTTGGCAGACCTCCGTGCAACGTCCAGAACACGATGGGAGATGTTTTCTGTGCTCCCGCAGGTTTTCCTTGCCAGAGAGAGTGGAAAAGCTTTCTGCTAGGATGTAGACCACAAAAGACGCTAAAGACGAAGGTACGATGCTCTCCGGAGCTTAGAGCCGCTGCCGGGCTTCTTTCGGCAGAAGCGGCGCTAAGAGAGCACTGTGAGCGGTACAATCGTCTTTGCGCGAAGAAGCCGCTTCTTCGGCTCCGGGAGCCGGAGAGAGCGGCAGCATCGGAAAGGTGAAGAAGGAAGCTGTACAACATTGGGATTGTGTGTGCAGCTTGCCAACTGATAGAAAACAGTTCCTAACACTTTCCTGACGTTTCCAATCACATGAATATTCGATTGGAAGCTGTTTTGGACAACTTTTCTTTCCTTCATGCCAAGCACTTGGCAGACCTCCGTGCAACGTCCAGAACACGATGGGAGATGTTTTCTGTGCTCCCGCAGGTTTTCCTTGCCAGACAGAGTGGAAAAGCTTTCTGCTAGGATGTAGACCACAAAAGACGCTAAAGACGAAGGTACGACGCTCTCCGGAGCTAAGAGCCGCTGCCGGGCTTCTTTCGGCAGAAGCGGCGCTAAGAGAGCACTGTGAGCGGTAGAATCGTCTTTACGCGAAAAAGCCGCTTCTTCGGCTCAGGGAGCCGGAGAGAGCGGCAGCATCGGAAAGGTGAAGAAAGAAGCTGTACAACACTGGGATTGTGTGCGCAGCTTGCCAACTGATAGAAAACAGTACCTTACACTTCCCTGACGTTTCCAGTAACATGAATATTAGATTGGAAGCTGTTTTGGACTGCTTTTCTTTCCTTCATGCCAAACACTTGGCAGACCTCCGTGCAACGTCCAGAACACGATGGGAGATGTTTTCTGTGCTCCCGCAGGTTTTCCTTGCCAGACAGAGTGGAAAAGTTTTCTGCTAGGATGTAGACGACAAAAGACGCTAAAGACGAAGGCACGATGCTCTCCAGAGCTAAGCGCCGCTCCCGGGCTTCTTTCGGCAGATGCGGCGCTAAGAGAGCACTGTGAGCGGTACAATCGTTTTTGCGCGAAGAAGCCGCTTCTTCGCTTCCGGGAGCCGGAGAGAGCGGCAGTATCGGAAAGGTGAAGAAGGAAGCTGTACAACACTGGGATTGTGTGCGCAGCTTGCCAACTGATAGAAAACAGTACCTAACACTTTCCTGACGTTTCCAGTCACATGAATGTTCGATTGGAAGCTGTTTTGGACAGCTTTTCTTTCCTTCATGCCAAACACTTGGCAGACCTCCGTGCAACGTCCAGAACACGATGGGAGATGTTTTCTGTGCTCCCGCAGGTTTTCCTTGCCAGACAGAGTGGAAAAGCTTTCTGCTAGGATGTAGACCACAAAAGACGCTAAAGACGAAGGTACGATGTTCTCCGGAGCTAAGAGCCGCTGCCGGGCTTCTTTCGGCAGAAGCGGCGCTAAGAGAGCACTGTGAGCGGTACAATCGTCTTTGCGCGAAGAAGCCGCTTCTTCGGCTCCGGGAGCCGGAGAGAGCGGCAGCATCGGAAAGGTGAAGAAGGAAGCTGTACAACACTGGGATTGTGTGCGCAGCTTGCCAACTGATAGAAAACAGTACCTAACACTTTCCTGACGTTTCCAATCACATGAATATTCGATTGGAATCTGTTTTGGACAACTTTTCTTTCCTTCATGCTAAGCACTTGGCAGACCTTCGTGCAACGTCCAGAACACGATGGGAGATGTTTTCTGTGCTCCCGCAGGTTTTCCTTGCCAGACAGAGTGGAAAAGCTTTCTGCTAGGATGTAGACCACAAAAGACGCTAAAGACGAAGGTACGATGCTCTCCGGAGCTTAGAGCCGCTGCCGGGCTTCTTTCGGCAGAAGCGGCGCTAAGAGAGCACTGTGAGCGGTACAATCGTCTTTGCGCGAAGAAGCCGCTTCTTCGGCTCCGGGAGCCGGAGAGAGCGGCAGCATCGGAAAGGTGAAGAAGGAAGCTGTACAACATTGGGATTGTGTGCGCAGCTTGCCAACTGATAGAAAACAGTACCTTACACTTTCCTGACGTTTCCAATCACATGAATATTCGATTGGAAGCTGTTTTGGACAACTTTTCTTTCCTTCATGCCAAGCACTTGGCAGACCTCCGTGCAACGTCCAGAACACGATGGGAGATGTTTTCTGTGCTCCCGCAGGTTTTCCTTGCCAGACAGAGTGGAAAAGCTTTCTGCTAGGATGTAGACCACAAAAGACGCTAAAGACGAAGGTACGATGCTCTCCGGAGCTTAGAGCCGCTGCCGGGCTTCTTTCGGCAGAAGCGGCGCTAAGAGAGCACTGTGAGCGGTACAATCGTCTTTGCGCGAAGAAGCCGCTTCTTCGGCTCCAGGAGCCGGAGAGAGCGGCAGCATCGGAAAGGTGAAGAAGGAAGCTGTACAACATTGGGATTGTGTGCGCAGCTTGCCAACTGATAGAAAACAGTACCTTACACTTTCCTGACGTTTCCAATCACATGAATATTCGATTGGAAGCTGTTTTGGACAACTTTTCTTTCCTTCATGCCAAGCACTTGGCAGACCTCCGTGCAACGTCCAGAACACGATGGGAGATGTTTTCTGTGCTCCCGCAGGTTTTCCTTGCCAGACAGAGTGGAAAAGCTTTCTGTTAGGATGTAGACCACAAAAGACGCTAAAGACGAAGGTACGACGCTCTCCGGAGCTAAGAGGCGCTGCCGGGCTTCTTTCGGCAGAAGCGGCGCAAAGAGAGCACTGTGAGCGGTACAATCGTCTTTGCACGAAGAAGCCGCTTCTTCGGCTCCGGGAGCCGGAGAGAGCGGCAGCATCGGAAAGGTGAAGAAGGAAGCTGTACAACACTGGGATTGTGTGCGCAGCTTGCCAACTGATAGAAAACAATACCTAACACTTTCCTGACGTTTACAGACACATGAATATTCGATGGGAAGCTGGTTTGGACAGCTTTTCTTTCCTTCATGCCAAACACTTGGCAGACCTCCGTGCAACGTCCAGAACACGATGGGAGATGTTTTCTCTGCTCCCGCAGGTTTTCCTTGCCAGACAGAGTGGAAAAGCTTTCTGCTAGGATGTAGACCACAAAAGACGCTAAAGACGAAGGTACGACACTCTCCAGAGCTAAGCGCCTCTCCCGGGCTTCTTTCGGCAGAAGCGGCGCTAAGAGAGCACTGTGAGCGGTACAATCGTCTTTGCGCGAAGAAGCCGCTTCTTCGGCTCCGCGAGCCGGAGAGAGCGGCAGCATCGGAAAGGTGAAGAAGGAAGCTGTACAACACTGGGATTGGGTGCGCAGCTTGCCAACTGATAGAAAACAGTACCTTACACTTTCCTGACGTTTCCAATCACATGAATATTCGATTGGAAGCTGTTCTGGACAACTTTTCTTTCCTTCATGCCAAACACTTGGCAGACCTCCGTGCAACGTCCAGAACACGATGGGAGATGTTTTCTGTGCTCCCGCAGGTTTTCCTTGCCAGACAGAGTGGAAAAGCTTTCTGCTAGGATGTAGACCACAAAAGACGCTAAAGACGAAGGTACGATGCTCTCCGGAGCTAAGCGCCGCTCCCGGGCTTCTTTCGGCAGAAGCGGCGCTAAGAGAGCACTGTGAGCAGTACAATCGTCTTTGCGCGAAGAAGCCGCTTCTTCGGCTCCGGGAGCCGGAGAGAGCGGCAGCATCGGAAAGGTGAAGAAGGAAGCTGTACAACATTGGGATTGTGTGCGCAGCTTGCCAACTGATAGAAAACAGTACCTAACACTTTCCTGACGTTTCCAATCACATGAATATTCGATTGGAAGCTGTTTTGGACACCTTTCCTTTCCTTCATGCCAAACACTTGGCAGACCTCCGTGCAACGTCCAGAACACGATGGGAGATGTTTTCTGTGCTCCCGCAGGTTTTCCTTGCCAGACAGAGTGGAAAAGCTTTCTGCTAGGATGTAGACCACAAAAGACGCTAAAGACGAAGGTACGATGCTCTCCGGAGCTAAGAGCCGCTGCCGGGCTTCTTTCGGCAGAAGCGGCGCTAAGAGAGCACTGTGAGCGGTACAATCGTCTTTGCGCGAAGAAGCCACTTCTTCGGCTCCGGGAGGCGGAGAGAGCAGCAGCATCGGAAATGTGAAGAAGGAAGCTGTACAACACTGGGATTGTGTGCGCAGCTTGCCAACTGATAGAAAACAGTACCTTACACTTTCCTGACGTTTCCAATCACATGAATATTCGATTGGAAGCTGTTTTGGACAGCTTTTCTTTCCTTCATGCCAAACACTTGGCAGACCTCCGTGCAACGTCCAGAACACGATGGGAGATGTTTTCTGTGCTCCCGCAGGTTTTCCTTGCCAGAGAGAGTGGAAAAGCTTTCTGTAAGGATGTAGACCACAAAAGACGCTAAAGACGAAGGTACGATGCTCTCCAGAGCTAAGCGCCACTCCCGGCTTCTTTCGGCAGAAGCGGCGCTAAGAGAGCACTGTGAGCGGTACAATCGTCTTTGCGCGAAGAAGCCGCTTCTTCGGCTCCGGGAGCCGGAGAGATCGGCAGCATCGGAAAGGTGAAGAAGGAAGCTGTACAACACTGGGATTGTGTGCGCAGCTTGTCAACTGATAGTAAACAGTACCTTACACTTTCCTGACGTTTCCAATCACATGAATATTCGATTGGAAGCTGTTTTGGACAGCTTTTCTTTCCTTCATGCCAAGCACTTGGCAGACTTCCGTGCAACGTCCAGAACACGATGGGAGATGTTTTCTGTGCTCCCGCAGGTTTTCCTTGCCAGACAGAGTGGAAAAGCTTTCTGCTAGGATGTAGACCACAAAAGACGCTAAAGACGAAGGTACGATGCTCTCCGGAGCTAAGAGCCGCTGCCGGGCTTCTTTCGGCAGAAGCGGCGCTAAGAGAGCACTGTTAGCGGTACAATCGTCTTTGCACGAAGAAGCCGCTTCTTCGGCTCCGGGAGCCGGAGAGAGCGGCAGCATCGGAAAGGTGAAGAAGGAAGCTGTACAACACTGGGATTGTGTGCGCAGCTTGCCAACTGATAGAAAACAGTACCTAACACTTTCCTGACGTTTCCAATCACATGAATATTCGATTGGAATCTGTTTTGGACAACTTTTCTTTCCTTCATGCTAAGCACTTGGCAGACCTTCGTGCAACGTCCAGAACACGATGGGAGATGTTTTCTGTGCTCCCGCAGGTTTTCCTTGCCAGACAGAGTGGAAAAGCTTTCTGCTAGGATGTAGACCACAAAAGACGCTAAAGACGAAGGTACGATGCTCTCCGGAGCTTAGAGCCGCTGCCGGGCTTCTTTCGGCAGAAGCGGCGCTAAGAGAGCACTGTGAGCGGTACAATCGTCTTTGCGCGAAGAAGCCGCTTCTTCGGCTCCGGGAGCCGGAGAGAGCGGCAGCATCGGAAAGGTGAAGAAGGAAGCTGTACAACATTGGGATTGTGTGCGCAGCTTGCCAACTGATAGAAAACAGTACCTTACACTTTCCTGACGTTTCCAATCACATGAATATTCGATTGGAAGCTGTTTTGGACAACTTTTCTTTCCTTCATGCCAAGCACTTGGCAGACCTCCGTGCAACGTCCAGAACACGATGGGAGATGTTTTCTGTGCTCCCGCAGGTTTTCCTTGCCAGACAGAGTGGAAAAGCTTTCTGCTAGGATGTAGACCACAAAAGACGCTAAAGACGAAGGTACGATGCTCTCCGGAGCTTAGAGCCGCTGCCGGGCTTCTTTCGGCAGAAGCGGCGCTAAGAGAGCACGGTGAGCGGTACAATCGTCTTTGCGCGAAGAAGCCGCTTCTTCGGCTCCGGGAGCCGGAGAGAGCGGCAGCATCGGAAAGGTGAAGAAGGAAGCTGTACAACATTGGGATTGTGTGCGCAGCTTGCCAACTGATAGAAAACAGTACCTTACACTTTCCTGACGTTTCCAATCACATGAATATTCGATTGGAAGCTGTTTTGGACAACTTTTCTTTCCTTCATGCCAAGCACTTGGCAGACCTCCGTGCAACGTCCAGAACACGATGGGAGATGTTTTCTGTGCTCCCGCAGGTTTTCCTTGCCAGACAGAGTGGAAAAGCTTTCTGCTAGGATGTAGACCACAAAAGACGCTAAAGACGAAGGTACGACGCTCTCCGGAGCTAAGAGCCGCTGCCGGGCTTCTTTCGGCAGAAGCGGCGCTAAGAGAGCACTGTGAGCGGTACAATCGTCTTTGCGCCAAAAAGCCGCTTCTTCGGCTCCGGGAGCCGGAGAGAGCGGCAGCATCGGAAAGGTGAAGAAGGAAGCTGTACAACACTGGGATTGTGTGCGCAGCTTGCCAACTGATAGAAAACAGTACCTTACACTTTCCTGACGTTTCCAATCACATGAATATTCGATTGGAAGCTGTTTTGGACAGCTTTTCTTTCCTTCATGCCAAGCACTTGGCAGACTTCCGTGCAACGTCCAGAACACGATGGGAGATGTTTTCTGTGCTCCCGCAGGTTTTCCTTGCCAGACAGAGTGGAAAAGCTTTCTGCTAGGATGTAGACCACAAAAGACGCTAAAGACGAAGGTACGATGCTCTCCGGAGCTAAGAGCCGCTGCCGGGCTGCTTTCGGCAGACGCGGCGCTAAGAGAGCACTGTGAGCGGTACAATCGTCTTTGCGCAAAGAAGCCGCTTCTTCGGCTCCGGGAGCCGGAGAGAGCGGCAGCATCGGAAAGGTGAAGAAGGAAGCTGTACAACACTGGGATTGTGTGCGCAGCTTGCCAACTGATAGTAAACAGTACCTAACACTTTCCTGACGTTTCCAATCACATGAATATTCGATTGGAAGCTGTTTTGGACACCTTTTCTTTCCTTCATGCCAAGCACTTGGCAGACCTCCGTGCAACGTCCAGAACACGATGGGAGATGTTTTCTGTGCTCCCGCAGGTTTTCCTTGCCAGACAGAGTGGAAAAGCTTTCTGTTAGGATGTAGACCACAAAAGACGCTAAAGACGAAGGTACGAAATTCTCCGGAGCTAAGAGCTGCTGCCGGGCTTCTTTCGGCAGAAGCGGCGCTAAGAGAGCACTGTGAGCGGTACAATCGTCTTTGCACGAAGAAGCCGCTTCTTCGGCTCCGGGAGCCGGAGAGAGCGGCAGCATCGGAAAGGTGAAGAAGGAAGCTGTACAACACTGGGATTGTGTGCGCAGCTTGCCAACTGATAGAAAACAGTACTAACACTTTCCTGACGTTTCCAGTCACATGAATATTCGATTGGAAGCTGTTTTGGACTGCTTTTCTTTCCTTCATGCCAAACACTTGGCAGACCTCCGTGCAACGTCCAGAACACGATGGGAGATGTTTTCTGTGCTCCCGCAGGTTTTCCTTGCCAGACAGAGTGGAAAAGCTTTCTGCTAGGATGTAGACCACAAAAGACGCTAAAGACGAAAGTACGACGCTCTCCGGACCTAAGAGCCGCTGCCGGGCTTCTTTCGGCAGAAGCGGCGCTAAGAGAGCACTGTGAGCGGTACAATCGTCTTTGCGCGAAGAAGCCGCTTCTTCGGCTCCGGGAGCCGGAGAGAGCGGCAGCATCGCAAAGGTGAAGAAGGAAGCTGTACAACACTGGGATTGTGTGCGCAGCTTGCCAACTGATAGAAAACAGTACCTTACAGTTTCCTGACGTTTCCAATCACATGAACATGTAGTGGAAAAGCTTTTTGCTAAGATGTAGACGACAAGAGAGTCTAAAGACTGGATGAGAGCAAATGACACCCATCTCTAAAAAAGGCAGTTAGGAGGACTCGGAATAGTAGAAACCAGCCAGCCTCCTTTTTATCCCCAGGAGGTTGATGAAGCAGCTCTTCCTGGAAAACCTTGCCAGCCACATGCAAGACGACAAAATAATGTAGTTAGCATGATTTTTCAGGGGAATTTCATGCTGAACATCACTTTAAACTCCTCTGATGAATCAACTTGACTGGTAGATGAAGGGAATATTATCTGCCTGGGCTTCAGGGAGGTTTTTGACATATCTCTACATGGCAGCACGCATCCATATGGAAGCAATAGTGCAAAGGGGAGGGAACCAGTGTCTTTTCAGTGATGCTGAGTGAAAAAACAAGAGGCAGTGGGCACTCTCTGAAATACAGGAGATTGCCATTGACCATCAGCAAATGATTCTTTACTGTGAGGGTGACTGAACCACGGCACAGGCTGCCCAGAAAGATTGTGGAGCCTGGATCTTTGAAGACATTCAAAGTACACCCAGATAGACTCCTGGGCAAGAGGCTCTAGGTATCCTGGTTTAGGCAGGGGGGTTGGGCCTGGTTAGCCCCACCAACCCCTTCCACTCTCATTCATTCTGTGCTAGTGAATTCTCTTCAAGATGCATTTCAAGCACTTGCATGACAAAGTTCTGTGAAGACAGAGATCCAAATGGACACGGCATCTAAGTTCCTTAAGCAGTGTTCAAGAAGAATGTAAAACTCTGGGACGAGTGTCTCTTCCCTAACTGAATCCCTTTCATGGGAAAATTCCCAGCTCTAGAAAGATCTTCTGATACGCATGCTTAAGACTGACACTGGCTGAGCAAATTTCTCCCTATGTGTATCCAAGACCAGTTAGGATCTTCACCCAAAGTGCTGTCAACATAGTCACAGAATGTCTATTGTTAAGAAGTGACAACTTCCATCAGCATGGCAACTATTGCTCCACCAAATGGATGAATGGATGGGAATTATCTACTTGGGTTAAAAACAAAAAGAAAGAGTTGGTCTTTATTTATCAATTTCATTGCAATATTATAAGGGAAGAAAAAGACCTAAGTCCTTGCCTTTCTTAACTCGAGGAAAGATTTTAAAAATTCCTTGTAAAAATGTATGATCACAATCAGACTATTGAAACCATTTGAGTTGGGAAAAGAGTTCACAAATTGTCTAGAGAGTGGCAAAGAAGCCAAGAAAAATAGGAAAGAAACAAAAAGAGAGCAGAAGCGTCAGCTTCATTGTACAAGCTCGTTCTAGAAGTGGTCTGCTGGGAAAAGGAGGCCCCAGTTGAATTTCCAATGTATTCCTGCGCTTGATTCAGTAACCGGTCAATGTAAAAACCAATCCTTTTGTACAACTTCTTCCAGCAACAAAAACTCCAACAGGTTGACACTACCATCATGCCTGTTCCAGACATATTTCAAAGAGAAATGATGATTTTCTTGAAAACCTACTTGCATAAAAGTTGCAAGATGGTGGAGGGATTCCCACATCCTCCTGCCTCCATCTGGCTTGAAAGTAGATTTGATAAAATATGCAACAAAGCACATGATTTATAAGGTAGAGTCAAATGGATGATTTGGGAATTGATCTCTTGTTGATAGTAAACTTCATATCCACTCTGTGTGACCTTTCTAAAACAAAATGTGGAGCTGAGGCATGAATCTGCCACAACAATTGTAAAGCAAACATACACACTCCCCTTCACATGCCCCCCCTTCCACACACACCTAGGCACACACAGAGATCAGCATAGCAGATCATGAACACCTTGGAAAAGACGGAAATGCTCAATGCCTCTCTTGATGGGCAAAAGAGCTGGTGCAGTAATTCAAATGCCTGGTACAGAAATTCTGTTTCATATTTAGCTCCTATTTAAAACACAGCTTTTCATTTCATTCTATTTACAGAATATTTTCATGTCATTTGCTTCTTTAAAATTACTTAGTTCTCACCTGTTGTATGTCTAGGAATATTTTCTTCCAAAAATAGAAAAAAATAGATGCTATCTTTTCAGCAGAAAACATTGGTTGATACAATTTTAAACCATCATGATATGGAAGAATTGTTCTGTCCCTCTCGAAGGTGGAAGAAGCATTTGGATCACAGATCATCTACAATGAAATACTTGACATGTTTAAGATGCTTTCAATCAATTTTGATCGTCAATTGCTTCTTCGTTGTAAACAGTCATTTTTCAGTGAAGGGAAAGTGTGTGTGGTATATCTACATGATGTGGTCAAACCCAGTTCCTACTAATGGCCAGGCTGAACTCCAGTAAATAATGTCCCGAATGATATTTTGCCGCCTTCTTTGGCACTTCATGAAATCTTACCATGATGAAGTGCTGAAACACAGAGATTTTCTCTTAGAGAGTGTCTCATGTTGTAACCCATCCCATGGATTTTATGCTGTAATTCTTATCTCTTTTAAAATTTGCTGTCTTCTGTACAGTTTTCATGAACCTTTCTGTTACAGTAGTGAAAATCACAGATAAATGTCATTTTGTACAACTTTGAATTTACCCCAAGAGCTGAGAGAAAACTTGCTCCTATACTTCAATCCCAGTTTCTTCTATAGTCCAACTTTGTTTCTCTACCATCAAGCTTCTCCTTTGTTGCTGCTCCAAGCCCCGTCCAAGCTGACCTTGAATACTTTCAGGGATGGGACACCCACAACTTCTCTGGGCAACCTGTCCCAGTGTTCCAGCACTCCCACAGTAAAAAAGGCCTTCCTTTCATCTAATATGTGTAGGAAATCATAAATCTAGGCATAGAAACTTGGAGTGCAAATTTGAAATTCTTTTGATTTGAAGCACATTTTATATGAATACTGACTTACAGATGACTAAAAGATGTTGATGGGCATTTGAGCTGACAAGTTTTGAAAAAGTGCACGGAAATTAAAATTGAAACCACTAAAATTAAAAACTTCTTGCCATTTTCTTTTTCCTCTCCTATTCAAAATTGCATATGTCAGATATCAGTGCTTCATGCAAACCTCTCAGATGCTCTCAGAGGAAAAGCTTTTCTTTCAGACTAAGTTGTGGTTGACGTAGAACACTAGCAGGAGTGAAAGTTTTTCTGGGCATCGGGGCAGCACCTTCTCCTTGGATTTGTGTGCAGAAAGCATTTTATCCAAACTGGAAAATAGACCCAACTCTGTTCTATTCATCATTCTTACTGCATCAGGCCTGAAGATGCTGTGAAAAGTAGCCTGTGGACCTTGAAGATAGCGCATGTGAAACAGATGAGAGGTGATGGAGAAGTTGAGAGAAGAAAGAGCATATGGCCCAGTACGGACGCCAGAAAGTATTTCTTCATGTGATCATGGCAGATTGCAGGAGCCACTTGGTACTATCAAACCAGCCCGACTTGGCACTGGTGCCACCTTGGGTCTGGGAACCATCCTGCGTATCGTGGATTTTCAGGAGCCAGCCGGCCACTCCCAGCCACAGGCCCTTAAACACAGACCTCGGCCCTCTTACCCGGCCAAAAAAACTCACCTGCCCCGCTTCTGCATGGCACATTGCAGGAGCCACTTGGTAATATCAAACCAGCCTGACTTGGCACTGGTGCCACCTTGGGTCTGGGAACCATCCTGCATATCATGGATTTTCAGGAGCCAGCAAGACACTCTTGGCCACAGGCCCCCAAACACAAACCTCGGCCCTTTTCCCTGGCAAAGAAAAGTCACCTGCCCTGCTTCTGGATGGCAGATTGCAGGAGCAACTTGGTACTATCAAACCAGCCCGACTTGGCAATGTTGCTACCTTGGGTCTGAGAAACATCCTGCGTATCGTGGATTTTCAGGAGCCAGCCGGCCTCTCCCAGCCACAGGCCCCCAAACACAATCCACGGCCCTTTTCCCTGGCAAACAACACTCACCTGCCCCACTTCTCGATGGCAGATTGCAGGAGTCCCTGGGTAATTTCAATCCAGCCCGACTTGGCAGCGTTTCCACCTTGCGTCTGGGAATCATCCTGCATATCAAAGAATTTCAGGAGTCAGCCGGCACTCTCAGTCACAGGCCCCCAAACACAAACCATGGCCCTTTTCCCTTGCAAACAAAACTCACCTGCCCCGCTTCTGGATGGCAGATTGCAGCAGCCACTTAGTCCTATCAAACCAGCCCGAATTGGCACTGTGTTGAAAGCGAAGGGAAGCCAACCCACCTTGTCGTTTATCAGCATTGACTCCAATTTATTGATTAAATCAGCCACTTTATATAACAGTGTTAATTAACTTCATGCATATTGCAAAATCCAAGCTCACTATAGGTTAACAGAGAAAACTCTAAGCCCTCCTTTTGTTTTACCATACCCATGATTGTTTCTTGCAAACAGGACCAGCGTTCCCACTGTGATATGAAAGTCAAGTATTGGAGAGTGCTTTTGTTACTTCTTTAGAAGGTTAGAATATGCCGAAAAGATGCTAGCTGGGGACTTGCAATTAATGAATTATTTGCTGTAAGTAGGTCAAATGACATGAGCTTTCAAAAAGGAAAAGTAGTCTTATTCCACCTGCCAATTCTAAAGTAGATTAATAAGCCTTAAGCAGAAGATGGATGTGAAGAGGGATATGACATGAAAGGTTAAGCAACACTGCTGACAGCAAAAGGCTTACCTGCTGCAGATACAGGAGACAAAATACTATTTGGACACAAACATTGCTATTCAGACGACAGTAAAATTCTGAGGGACAGCAAAATTTACTCAGTCATCGTGACAGTAAAATTTGCTCCCATCAAAATGTGCTCATCAATTCTTAGTGTAAGCTAAGCACCTTAAGCAGAGGGTAGTTCAAGCCTAACTGGTATTTGATGGCAAAAAAGGCAACTTGGCCTGCGTTTCTCACTTCTACTCCATTCAAAAGCTTACTCTGTCTCAGATTCCTTTGGTGGGATACCAACGCAAGCCGCCAAACTGCACGAAAATGATGATTTAAAGAAAGATAGATGAGAAAAATGGAATAATGGTTCATGTTCTTTTCCTTCCAACTGCTTTGTTTGCCCTTTGAATTTTTTGAAGTCCTTTCTGGTGTCACCATGGTTGCACTGCAGCAAGTGTTGGGCTGTAAGCTGTCCATATTGCCAGCTTCTGGACTGCCTTCAGAAAACTTCCCACTGGTTTTGTCTAGAAATCACAAGCAGTAGAGATGACAAAGACTGCAGAAACCTTCTCATCTCCTTCTAGAGCAAGACCATGTCTTTCAGCCACTCTTAACTAGACAACTTTCATCAGTCATGAGGGAGTCTCATGTTCAAGAGCTAAGCAGTGACAGCTGTAAATGACAAAAAGCAGACTGAAATTCTCTTGGGACTCCAGCAGAGAGCAATGAAGGAGGTTGAATTCACCTTCTTGGGAAGTTCTAAAATGCACGTTCACTTGAGCACAGGAGCTAAGCCATCGTAACCTTTGTTGAGTATGTCTGCGTAGACAGACATATTTAGACCATGTTATTTAAGCCACGTTATCATCTCTAGCTGCTAAGCTGCACTTCTTGCAAAGTATCTGCAACGTATTTTACAGGGTGGGCTTTGATGTGTAATCCCTGAGTAATATTGCAAAGAGAAGTACTTGGGGTGTGGGGTGGGGGGGGAGCCGCAACTCTTAGGTTTTTCAAATCATGGTTCCATTTGAAAGTCAAAAAAGATGTCAAACCTTTCTTTCCTAGACCTATTACCAGCACAAACTGTACCAGAATTTATGACCTGTAACTGTACCGTGGACGCTCTTTCTCTGGACTATTCCTTAAGAAACAAAGTCCTCACTAGAAATAAAACAAAATTAGCCAAGTATTGGCCTGGATTAGTTCCAAGGCTCTGTACTAAAGGCCAAACACGTGTAATAATAGTAACCAGTGGACTAAAAGTTAAATCAATAGAGCATGACTCAGTTCAAAGACATCTTGTGTCCTAATGTTCTCACAGAAGACTGTAAAAACCTGTCTATTTTTGTGGGTTTCTTTTATCCATTTAGCTGTACCTTCTACTTCTCTCCACTGTCTGAGAACATTGATGATAAGGTTGGATGACCTCATGTCAACTTGTAGAAGTAAAGAAAGAGAAGCCAGTAAAGAAAGGCAAATTTGTTAATTGCAGGTGGAAAGAGGGAGGCCAACAAAAGAAAACAAAAGAACAGTACTAATGAAATGCTCCCCTGTCTTCTGTGAAAAGTAAAGGCACAGACAAGAAAGAACAAGTGCAAAATTCTCACTAGAGAAACGCACTTGATCTGACTCAAGTATTTTGCGGTACATTTCTTGCTGTTTTCTCATGCCAAACATATTAACCATTGAAGGTGTCCCTTTCCTCTCTCTGGAATCCAGCTAGGAAGATGGCTGTGTCATTGCTGACAAGCAGCTATTCTCAGAGGTGTCCAGCTGAAAGTCCTAGATCAATTGATTTGCTCTGTCACTTTGATATGGCATGACTTACAGTTTCAGCACCTGAACTTGCCAGCCCTACAATTCTTTGCCCCTTGAATGCTTAGATAGGCTCCTTGGCAACTGGCATTTGTAAGGACTTGAAACTATGCAGAATTTGTACCGTGAGATGAGGCCAAATGAGTCACACCAGTAGATTAACTGGGGCATGCAAGGCAGAGAGAGGGAAATGAGAGCACAAGAAGAGAGTACACAAGAAGAGAGTACAATCTCCTTTTTTCTGAAACACTGAAGAGATCAAAGTGAACACAAATCCTCCTAGGGGTAGTTCTTGCAAAAGACTAAGAGTTCTTTTTGTGTTCACAGGCCTGGAATATTTAGCTTTGGATGACGGCAAAATGCAGATGACAAAACGAGGCCTTGAAGTCACATCCAGTATGAAGCAGTAGGAAAGAGGAAAGCAGCTGAGAGCGTCAGCCCTGCTAAGTAGTCTCAGTATTCTTCCTGACATGAGCAGAAATTTGAAATGAGTCTCTGAAAATGACAAAGGAGGCAGAAGAAAAGGGAGCGATGACTCCTCTGGCATAGTGCTTCCTAACAGGGATCTTCAAAATGTCAAGGTTGTATCATCCTTTCAACTGAAGGAAGGTATGAAAACAACAGGAAGGAAAAGGCAGTGTACTTCTAGACAGAAAGGCCACTGATGGAAAAACCAACTAAACTGGCACCAATGCAGCAGCATTGTACTAAAGCCAGAAACGTCCAGCGCTTCGTTCTCTGCCATTCCATTCAGATGCACACAGCAGCTCTGCAACATTCCTACTGATCATCTCCTTGGCAAAGTGGCAGTGAGGGTCCGTGGTGATGCAGAGTCCCCAGGCAGATGCAAAGGAGAGCTGCTTTCTTGCAAAAACCAGGCTTTTGAAACACTCAGGCCTTTCTCATTTCCATAGCTTTAAGCCATAACAAACACAATTCAACCAACCACCATGCACCACGCTGTGAACACACGACGCTTCTAGAACTTGTTGATCTACCTCGAAGTCAGCTGCCTCACCTTCCCACAGTCCTTTTCTACTTAGCCAAAGTAATGGGCCTCAGCCCAAGGCCTTCCTTTTGTAAGCTTCTAGCTCTATGCAGCAGCAAACCACTACTTTCTTCTGTGCCAAGACTTTAGGTAGACGATTTGCATCTGCCCTCCTTCCAGTGAAACCTAATGGGGAGAGAAAAGCCTCCCAGAGATGTTCAGTCATTCCATTTTCTAGACAGGCCAAATCCAAAGAAAAGCAAGCGATGGCATTGTGTACTTGCTCTTACAAAACACCTGCTGCCCTCTGACAATCAACTAGCAGAAAACCAGACAAACTGAGACTTGAGGACAACAACCCTTGGAAGGGAATAATGATGTGATCAATCAAGACAACACTTTTCCAGGCTACCGAGATACTGGAAATGTCAGCAAAGGCTTGAGAGCAAAGGCTGCACTAATGGGAAAAGGGTAAAAGAATCCCAAGAAAAACATGACCAAAGATTAAAACAATTCCAAGAAGAACATAGGCAACTAACCTGTTGAAGCCTTCAGAAAAACAGTGGCCGCTGATTTACATAGGCCATTCAAGTTAATTGACCCGTGCCCCTTCCACTCCCTTTTCGGCACCATATTGAGTGAATTGAGACCATGGAATCACAATTCCTTGGATTCTGTTCTTAACTTCAGGAGAGAAGTACAGCAGCTGAAGTACCTGTTACTGATGTGATACCCAGGAACACCGAGTTGACACATTTCTTTCTTGGCCAATCACAACAAGCAAGGCTAAGAGGATAAGGCTGGCTTATTTCCATGACACATTTCTTGTTTTACAGCCTGCTCTGATTCCGGTGAAACTTTTTCATTAGCTTCTCTCTAAAAGGAGAAAGTCCAATTCAATGTCCCGCCCTACTGCTGCAAGTATACCATTTGGTTTGTGGAGACGAAAAAATTGAATAGGAAGGTACAGAGCCCCCGGAGCTAAGAGCCGCTGCCGGGCTTCTTTCGGCAGAAGCGGCGCTAAGAGAGCACTGTGAGCGGTACAATCGTCTTTGCGCGAAGAAGCCGCTTCTTCGGCTCCGGGAGCCGGAGAGAGCGGCAGCATCGGAAAGGTGAAGAAGGAAGCTGTACAACACTGGGATTGTGTGCGCAGCTTGCCAACTGATAGAAAACAGTACCTTACCACTTTCCTGACGTTTCCAATCACATGAATATTCGATAAGAAGCTGTTTTGGACAGCTTTTCTTTCCTTCATGCCAAACTCTTGCAGACCTCCGTGCAACGTCCAGAACACGATGGGAGATGTTTTCTGTGCTCCCGCAGGTTTTCCTTGCCAGACAGAGTGGAAAAGCTTTCTGCTAGGATGTAGACCACAAAAGACGCTAAAGACGAAGGTACGATGCTCTCCGGAGCTAAGAGCCGCTCCCGGGCTTCTTTCGGCAGAAGCGGCGCTAAGAGAGCACCGTGAGCGGTACAATCGTCTTTGCGCGAAGAAGCCGCTTCTTCGGCTCCGGGAGCCGGAGAGAGCGGCAGCATCGGAAAGGTGAAGAAGGAAGCTGTACAATACTGGGATTGTGTGCGCAGCTTGCCAACTAATAGACAACACTACAGTACCACTTTCCTGACGTTTCCAACCACATGAATATTCGATTGGAAGCTGTTTTGGACAACTTTTCTTTCCTACATGCCAAACACTTGGCAGACCTTCGTGCTACCTCCAGAAGACGATGGGAGATGTTTTCTGTGCTCCCGCAGGTTTTCCTTGCCAGACAGAGTGGAAAAGCTTTCTGCTAGGATGTAGACCACAAAAGACGCTAAAGACGAAAGTACGATGCTCTCCGGAGCTAAGAGCCGCTGCCGGGCTTCTTTCGGCAGAAGCGGCGCTAAGAGAGCACTGTGAGCGGTACAATCGTCTTTGCGCGAAGAAGCCGCTTCTTCGGCTCCGGGAGCCGGAGAGAGCGGCAGCATCGGAAAGGTGAAGAAGGAAGCTGTACAGCACTGGGATTGTGTGCGCAGCTTGCCAACTGATAGAAAACAGTACCTTACACTTTCCTGACGTTTCCAATGACATGAATATTCGATTGGAAGCTGTTTTGGACAACTTTCCTTTCCTTCATGCCAAGCACTTGGCAGACCTCCGTGCAACGTCCAGAACACGATGGGAGATGTTTTCTGTGCTCCCGCAGGTTTTCCTTGCCAGACAGAGTGGAAAAGCTTTCTGCTAGGATGTAGACCACAAAAGACGCTAAAGACGAAGGTACGACGCTCTCCGGAGCTAAGAGCCGCTGCCGGGCTTCTTTCGGCAGAAGCGGCGCTAAGAGAGCACTGTGAGCAGTACAATCGTCTTTGCGCGAAGAAGCCGCTTCTTCGGCTCCGGGAGCTGGAGAGAGCGGCAGCATCGGAAAGGTGAAGAAGGAAGCTGTACAACACTGGGATTGTGTGCGCAGCTTGCCAACTAATAGACAACACTACCGTACCACTTTCCTGACGTTTCCAATCACATGAATATTCGATTGGAAGCTGTTTTGGACAACTTTTCTTTCCTTCATGCCAAACACTTGGCAGACCTCCGTGCAACGTCCAGAACACGATGGGAGATGTTTTCTGTGCTCCCGCAGGTTTTCCTTGCCAGACAGAGTGGAAAAGCTTTCTGCTAGGATGTAGACCACAAAAGACGCTAAAGACGAAGGTACGATGCTCTCCGGAGCTAAGAGCCGCTGCCGGGCTTCTTTCGGCAGAAGCGGCGCTAAGAGAGCACTGTGAGCGGTACAATCGTCTTTGCGCGAAGAAGCCGCTTCTTCGGCTCCGGGAGCCGGAGAGAGCGGCAGCATCGGAAAGGTGACGAAGGAAGCTGTACAACACTGGGATTGTGTGCGCAGCTTGCCAACTGATAGAAAACAGTACCTTACCAATTTCCTGACATTTCCAATCACATGAATATTCGATTGGAAACTGTTTTGGACAACTTTTCTTTCCTTCATGCCAAACAGTTGGCAGACCTTCGTGCAACGTCCAGAACACGATGGGAGATGTTTTCTGTGCTCCCGCAGGTTTTCCTTGCCAGACAGAGTGGAAAAGCTTTCTGCTAGGATGTAGACCTCAAAAGACGCTAAAGACGAAGGTACGATGCTCTCCGGAGCTAAGACCCGCTGCCGGGCTTCTTTCGGCAGAAGCGGCGCTAAGAGAGCACTGTGAGCAGTACAATCGTCTTTGCGCGAAGAAGCCGCTTCTTCGGCTCCGGGAGCCGGAGAGAGCAGCAGCATCGGAAAGGTGAAGAAGGAAGCTGTACAACACTGGGATTGTGTGCGCAGCTTGCCAACTGATAGAAAACAGTACCTTACACTTTCCTGACGTTTCCAATCACATGAATATTCGATTGGAAGCTGTTTTGGACAACTTTTCTTTCCTTCATGCCAAACACTTGGCAGACCTCCGTGCAACGTCCAGAACACGATGGGAGATGTTTTCTGTGCTCCCACAGGTTTTCCTTGCCAGACAGAGTGGAAAAGCTTTCTGCTAGGATGTAGACCACAAAAGACGCTAAAGACGAAGGTACGATGCTCTCCGGAGCTTAGAGCCACTCCCGGGCTTCCTTCGGCAGAAGCGGCGCTAAGAGAGCACCGTGAGCGGTACAATCGTCTTTGCGCGAAGAAGCCGCTTCTTCGGCTCCGGGAGCCGGAGAGAGCGGCACCTTCGGAAAGGTGAAGAAGGAAGCTGTACAATACTGGGATTGTGTGCGCAGCTTGCCAACAAATAGACAACACTACCGTACCACTTTCCTGACGTTTCCAATCACATGAATATTCGATTGGAAGCTGTTTTGGACAACTTTTCTTTCCTACATTCCAAACACTTGGCAGACCTCCGTGCAACGTCCAGAACACGATGGGAGATGTTTTCTGTGCTCCCGCAGGTTTTCCTTGCCAGACGGAGTGGAAAAGCTTTCTGCTAGGATGTAGACCACAAAAGACGCTAAAGACGAAGGTACGATGCTCTCCGGAGCTAAGCGCCGCTGCCGGGCTTCTTTCGGCAGAAGCGGTGCTAAGAGAGCACCGTGAGCGGTACAATCGTCTTTGCGCGAAGAAGCCGCTTCTTCGGCTCCGGGAGCCGGAGAGAGCGGCAGCATCGGAAAGGTGAAGAAGGAAGCTGTACAACACTGGGATTGTGTGCGCAGCTTGCCAACTGATAGAAAACAGTACCTTACACTTTCCTGACAGTTCCAACCACATGAATATTCGATTGGAAGCTGTTTTGGACAACTTTTCTTTCCTTCATGCCAAACACTTGGCAGACCTCCGTGCAACGTCCAGAACACGATGGGAGATGTTTTCGGTGCTCCCGCAGGTTTTCCTTGCCAGACAGAGTGGAAAAGCTTTCTGCTAGGATGTAGACCACAAAAGACGCTAAAGACGAAGGTACGACGCTCTCCGGAGCTAAGAGCCGCTCCCGGGCTTCTTTCGGCAGAAGCGGCGCTAAGAGAGCACTGTGAGCGGTACAATCGTCTTTGCGCGAAGACCCGCTTCTTCGGCTCCGGGAGCCGGAGAGAGCAGCAGCATCGGAAAGGTGAAGAAGGAAGCTGTACAACACTGGGATTGTGTGCGCAGCTTGCCAACTGATAGAAAACAGTACCTTACCAATTTCCTGACGTTTCCAATCACATGAATATTCGATTGGAAACTGTTTTGGACAACTTTTCTTTCCTTCATGCCAAACAGTTGGCAGACCTTCGTGCAACGTCCAGAACACGATGGGAGATGTTTTCTGTGCTCCCGCAGGTTTTCCTTGCCAGACAGAGTGGAAAAGCTTTCTGCTAGGATGTAGACCTCAAAAGACGCTAAAGACGAAGGTACGATGTTCTCCGGAGCTAAGAGCCGCTCCCGGGCTTCTTTCGGCAGAAGCGGCGCTAAGAGAGCACTGTGAGCGGTACAATCGTCTTTGCGCGAAGAAGCCGCTTCTTCGGCTCCGGGAGCCGGAGAGAGCGGCAGCATCGGAAAGGTGAAGAAGGAAGCTGTACAACATTGGCATTGTGTGCGCAGCTTGCCAACTGATAGAAAACAGTACCTTACACTTTCCTGACGTTTCCAATCACATGAATATTCGATTGGAAGCTGTTTTGGACACCTTTTCTTTCCTTCATGCCAAACACTTGGCAGACCTCCGTGCAACGTCCAGAACACGATGGGAGATGTTTTCTGTGCTCCCGCAGGTTTTCCTTGCCAGACAGAGTGGAAAAGCTTTCTGCTAGGATGTAGACCACAAAAGACGCTAAAGACGAAGGTACGATGCTCTCCGGAGCTAAGAGCCGCTGCCGGGCTTCTTTCGGCAGAAGCGGCGCTAAGAGAGCACTGTGAGCCGTACAATCGTCTTTGTGCGAAGAAGCCGCTTCTTTGGCTCCGGGAGCCGGAGAGAGCGGCACCTTCGGAAAGGTGAAGAAGGAAGCTGTACAACACTGGGATTGTGTGCGCAGCTTGCCAACTAATAGACAACACTACCGTACCACTTTCCTGACGTTTCCAATCACATGAATATTCGATTGGAAGCTGTTTTGGACAACTTTTCTTTCCTACATGCCAAACACTTGGCAGACCTCCGTGCAACGTCCAGAACACGATGGGAGATGTTTTCTGTGCTCCCGCAGGTTTTCCTTGCCAGACAGAGTGGAAAAGCTTTCTGCTAGGATGTAGACCACAAAAGACGCTAAAGACGAAAGTACGATGCTCTCCGGAGCTAAGAGCCGCTGCCGGGCTTCTTTCGGCAGAAGCGGCGCTAAGAGAGCACTGTGAGCGGTACAATCGTCTTTGTGCGAAGAAGCCGCTTCTTTGGCTCCGGGAGCCGGAGAGAGCGGCAGCATCGGAAAGGTGAAGAAGGAAGCTGTACAACACTGGGATTGTGTGCGCAGCTTGCCAACTGATAGAAAACAGTACCTTACACTTTCCTGACGTTTCCAATCACATGAATATTCGATTGGAAGCTGTTTTGGACAACTTTTCTTTCCTACATGCCAAGCACTTGGCAGACCTCCGTGCAACGTCCAGAACACGATGGGAGATGTTTTCGGTGCTCCCGCAGGTTTTCCTTGCCAGACAGAGTGGAAAAGCTTTCTGCTAGGATGTAGACCACAAAAGACGCTAAAGACGAAGGTACGACGCTCTCCGGAGCTAAGAGCCGCTCCCGGGCTTCTTTCGGCAGAAGCGGCGCTAAGAGAGCACTGTGAGCGGTACAATCGTCTTTGCGCGAAGACCCGCTTCTTCGGCTCCGGGAGCCGGAGAGAGCGGCAGCATCGGAAAGGTGAAGAAGGAAGCTGTACAACACTGGGATTGTGTGCGCAGCTTGCCAACTGATAGAAAACAGTACCTTACCACTTTCCTGACGTTTCCAATCTCATGAATATTCGATTGGAAGCAGTTTTGGACAGCTTTTCTTTCCTTCATGCCAAACACTTGGCAGACCTCCGTGCAACGTCCAGAACACGATGGGAGATGTTTTCTGTGCTCCCGCAGGTTTTCCTTGCCAGACAGAGTGGAAAAGCTTTCTGTTAGGATGTAGACCACAAAAGACGCTAAAGACGAAGGTACGATGCTCTCCGGAGCTAAGAGCCGCTCCCGGGCTTCTTTCGGCAGAAACGGCGCTAAGAGAGCACTGTGAGCGGTACAATCGTCTTTGCGCGAAGAAGCCGCTTCTTCGGCTCCGGGAGCCGGAGAGAGCGGCAGCATCGGAAAGGTGAAGAAGGAAGCTGTACAACACTGGGATTGTGTGCGCAGCTTGCCAACTGATAGAAAACAGTACCTAACACTTTCCTGACGTTTCCAGTCACATGAATATTCGATTTGAAGCTGTTTTGGACAGCTTTTCTTTCCTTCATGCCAAACACTTGGCAGACTTCCGTGCAACGTCCAGAACACGATGGGAGATGTTTTCTGTGCTCCCGCAGGTTTTCCTTGCCAGACAGAGTGGAAAAGCTTTCTGCTAGGATGTAGACCACAAAAGACGCTAAAGACGAAAGTACGATGCTCTCCGGAGCTAAGAGCCGCTCCCGGGCTTCTTTCGGCAGAAGCGGCGCTAAGAAAGCACTGTGAGCGGTACAATCGTCTTTGCGCGAAGAAGCCGCTTCTTCGGCTCCGGGAGCCGGAGAGAGCGGCAGCATCGGAAAGGTGAAGAAGGAAGCTGTACAACACTGGGATTATGTGCGCAGCTTGCCAATTGATAGAAAACAGTACCTTACCACTTTCCTGACGTTTCCAATCACATGAATATTCGATTGGAAACAGTTTTCCACAGCTTTACTTTCCTTCATGCCAAACACTTGGCAGACCTCCGTGCAACGTCCAGAACACGATGGGAGATGTTTTCTGTGCTCCCGCAGGTTTTCCTTGCCAGACAGAGTGGAAAAGCTTTCTGCTAGGATGTAGACCACAAAAGACGCTAAAGACGAAGGTACGACGCTCTCCGGAGCTAAGAGCCGCTGCCGGGCTTCTTTCGGCAGAAGCGGCGCTAAGAGAACTCTGTGAGCGGTACAATCGTCTTTGCGCGAAGAAGCCGCTTCTTCGGCTCCAGGAGCCGGAGAGAGCGGCAGCATCGGAAAGGTGAAGAAGGAAGCTGTACAACACTGGGATTGTGTGCGCAGCTTGCCAACTGATAGAAAACAGTACCTAACACTTTCCTGACGTTTCCAGTCACATGAATATTCGATTGGAAGCTGTTTTGGACAACTTTTCTTTCCTTCATGCCAAACACTTGGCAGACCTCCGTGCAACGTCCAGAACACGATGGGAGATTTTTTCGGTGCTCCCGCAGGTTTTCCTTGCCAGACAGAGTGGAAAAGCTTTCTGCTAGGATGTAGACCACAAAAGACGCTAAAGACGAAGGTACGATGCTCTCCGGAGCTAAGAGCCGCTCCCGGGCTTCTTTCGGCAGAAGCGGCGCTAAGAGAGCACTGTGAGCGGTACAATCGTCTTTGCGCGAAGACCCGCTTCTTCGGCTCCGGGAGCCGGAGAGAGCGGCAGCATCGGAAATGTGACGAAGGAAGCTGTACAACACTGGGATTGTGTGCGCAGCTTGCCAACTGATAGAAAACAGTACCTTACCAATTTCCTGACGTTTCCAATCACATGAATATTCGATTGGAAGCTGTTTTGGACAACTTTTCTTTCCTTCATGCCAAACACTTGGCAGACCTTCGTGCAACGTCCAGAACACGATGGGAGATGTTTTCTGTGCTCCCGCAGGTTTTCCTTGCCAGACAGAGTGGAAAAGCTTTCTGCTAGGATGTAGACCACAAAAGACGCTAAAGACGAAGGTACGATGCTCTCCGGAGCTAAGAGCCGCTCCCGGGCTTCTTTCGGCAGAAGCGGCGCTAAGAGAGCACCGTGAGCGGTACAATCGTCTTTGCGCGAAGAAGCCGCTTCTTCGGCTCCGGGAGCCGGAGAGAGCGGCACCTTCGGAAAGGTGAAGAAGGAAGCTGTACAACACTGGGATTTTGTGCGCAGCTTGCCAAATAATAGACAACACTACCTTACCACTTTCCTGACGTTTCCAATCACATGAATATTCGATTGGATGCTGTTTTGTACAACTTTTCTTTCCTACATGCCAAACACTTGGCAGACCTCCGTGCAACGTCCAGAACACGATGGGAGATGTTTTCTGTGCTCCCAGAGGTTTTCCTTGCCAGACAGAGTGGAAAAGCTTTCTGCTAGGATGTAGACCACAAAAGACGCTAAAGACGAAGGTACGATGCTCTCCGGAGCTAATCGCCGCTCCCGGGCTTCTTTCGGCAGAAGCGGTGCTAAGAGAGCACTGTGAGCGGTACAATCGTCTTTGCGCGAAGAAGCCGCTTCTTCGGCTCCGGGAGCCGGAGAGAGCGGCAGCATCGGAAAGGTGAAGAAGGAAGCTGTACAACACTGGGATTGTGTGCGCAGCTTGCCAACTAATAGACAACACTACCGTACCACTTTCCTGTCGTTTCCAATCACATGAATATTCGATTGGAAGCTGTTTTGGACAACTTTCCTTTCCTACATGCCAAACACTTGGCAGACCTCCGTGCAACGTCCAGAACACGATGGGAGATGTTTTTTGTGCTCCCGCAGGTTTTCCTTGCCAGACAGAGTGGAAAAGCTTTCTGCTAGGATGTAGACCACAAAAGACGCTAAAGACGAAGGTACGATGCTCTCCAGAGCTAAGCGCCGCTCCCGGGATTCTTTCGGCAGAAGCGGCGCTAAGAGAGCACTGTGAGCGGTACAATCGTCTTTGCGCGAAGAAGCCGCTTCTTTGGCTCCGGGAGCCGGAGAGAGCGGCAGCATCGGAAAGGTGAAGAAGGAAGCTGTACAACACTGGGATTGTGTGCGCAGCTTGCCAACTGATAGAAAACAGTACCTAACACTTTCCTGACGTTTCCAGTCACATGAATATTCGATTGGAAGCTGTTTTGGACAGCTTTTCTTTCCTTCATGCCAAACACTTGGCAGACCTCCGTGCAACGTCCAGAACACGATGGGAGATGTTTTCTGTGCTCCCGCAGGTTTTCCTTGCCAGACAGAGTGGAAAAGCTTTCTGCTAGGATGTAGACCACAAAAGACGCTAAAGACGAAGGTACGATGCTCTTTGGAGCTAAGCGCCGCTCCCGGGCTTCTTTCGGCAGAAGCGGTGCTAAGAGAGCACTGTGAGCGGTACAATCGTCTTTGCGCGAAGAAGCCGCTTCTTCGGCTCCGGGAGCCGGAGAGAGCGGCAGCATCGGAAAGGTGAAGAAGGAAGCTGTACAACACTGGGATTGTGTGCGCAGCTTGCCAACTGATAGAAAACAGTACCTTACACTTTCCTGACGTTTCCAATCACATGAATATTCGATTGGAAGCTGTTTTGCACAACTTTTCTTTCCTTCATGCCAAACACTTGGCAGACCTCCGTGCAACGTCCAGAACACGATGGGAGATGTTTTCTGTGCTCCCGCAGGTTTTCCTTGCCAGACAGAGTGGAAAAGCTTTCTGCTAGGATGTAGACCACAAAAGACGCTAAAGACAAAGGTACGACGCTCTCCGGAGCTAATAGCCGCTCCCGGGCTTCTTTCGGCAGAAGCGGCGCTAAGAGAGCACTGTGAGCGGTACAATCGTCTTTGCGCGAAGACCCGCTTCTTCGGCTCCGGGAGCCGGAGAGAGCGGCAGCATCGGAAAGGTGAAGAAGGAAGCTGTACAACACTGGGATTGTGTGCGCAGCTTGCCAACTGATAGAAAACAGTACCTTACCAATTTCCTGACATTCCCAATCACATGAATATTCGATTGGAAGCTGTTTTGGACAACTTTTCTTTCCTTCATGCCAAACAGTTGGCAGACATTCGTGCAACGTCCAGAACACGATGGGAGATGTTTTCTGTGCTCCCGCAGGTTTTCCTTGCCAGACAGAGTGGAAAAGCTTTCTGCTAGGATGTAGACCACAAAAGACGCTAAAGACGAAGGTACGATGCTCTCCGGAGCTAAGAGCCGCTCCCGGGCTTCTTTCGGCAGAAGCGGCGCTAAGAGAGCACCGTGAGCGGTACAATCGTCTTTGCGCGAAGAAGCCGCTTCTTCGGCTCCGGGAGCCGAAGAGAGCGGCAGCATCGGAAAGGTGAAGAAGGAAGCTGTACAACATTGGGATTGTGTGCGCAGCTTGCCAACTGATAGAAAACAGTACCTTACACTTTCCTGACGTTTCCAATCACATGAATATTCGATTGGAAGCTGTTTTGGACACCTTTTCTTTCCTACATGCCAAACACTTGGCAGACCTCCGTGCAACGTCCAGAACACGATGGGAGATGTTTTCTGTGCTCCCGCAGGTTTTCCTTGCCAGACAGAGTGGAAAAGCTTTCTGCTAGGATGTAGACCACAAAAGACGCTAAAGACGAAGGTACGATGCTCTCCGGAGCTTAGAGCCGCTCCCGGGCTTCTTTCGGCAGAAGCGGCGCTAAGAGAGCACCGTGAGCGGTACAATCGTCTTTGCGCGAAGAAGCCGCTTCTTCGGCTCCGGGAGCCGGAGAGAGCGGCACCTTCGGAAAGGTGAAGAAGGAAGCTGTACAACACTGGGATTGTGTGCGCAGCTTGCCAACTAATAGACAACACTACCTTACCACTTTCCTGACGTTTCCAATCACATGAATATTCGATTGGAAGCTGTTTTGGACAACTTTTCTTTCCTACATGCCAAACACTTGGCAGACCTCCGTGCAACGTCCAGAACACGATGGGAGATGTTTTCTCTGCTCCCGCAGGTTTTCCTTGCCAGACAGAGTGGAAAAGCTTTCTGCTAGGATGTAGACCACAAAAGACGCTAAAGACGAAGGTACGATGCTCTCCAGAGCTAAGCGCCGCTCCCGGGCTTCTTTCGGCAGAAGCGGCGCTAAGAGAGCACTGTGAGCGGTACAATCGTCTTTGCGCGAAGAAGCCGCTTCTTCGGCTCCGGGAGTCGGAGAGAGCGGAAGCATCGGAAAGGTGAAGAAGGAAGCTGTACAACACTGGGATTGTGTGCGCAGCTTGCCAACTGATAGAAAACAGTACCTAACACTTTCCTGACGTTTCCAGTCACATGAATATTCGATTGGAAGCTGTTTTGGACAGCTTTTCTTTCCTTCATGCCAAACACTTGGCAGACTTCCGTGCAACGTCCAGAACACGATGGGAGATGTTTTCTGTGCTCCCGCAGGTTTTCCTTGCCAGACAGAGTGGAAAAGCTTTCTGCTAGGATGTAGACCACAAAAGACGCTAAAGACGAAGGTACGATGCTCTCCGGAGCTTAGAGCCGCTCCCGGGCTTCTTTCGGCAGAAGCGGCGCTAAGAGAGCACTGTGAGCCGTACAATCGTCTTTGTGCGAAGAAGCCGCTTCTTTGGCTCCGGGAGCCGGAGAGAGCGGCAGCATCAGAAAGGTGAAGAAGGAAGCTGTACAACACTGGGATTGTGTGCGCAGCTTGCCAACTGATAGAAAACAGTACCTAACACTTTCCTGACGTTTCCAGTCACATGAATATTCGATTGGAAGCTGTTTTGGACAGCTTTTCTTTCCTTCATGCCAAACACTTGGCAGACCTCCGTGCAACGTCCAGAACACGATGGGAGATGTTTTCTGTGCTCCCGCAGGTTTTCCTTGCCAGACAGAGAGGAAAAGCTTTCTGCTAGGATGTAGACCACAAAAGACGCTAAAGACGAAGGCACGATGCTCTCCGGAGCTAAGCGCCGCTCCCGGGCTTCTTTCGGCAGAAGCGGCGCTAAGAGAGCACTGTGAGCGGTACAATCGTCTTTGCGCGAAGACCCGCTTCTTCGGCTCCGGGAGCCGGAGAGAGCGGCAGCATCGGACATGTGACGAAGGAAGCTGTACAACACTGGGATTGTGTGCGCAGCTTGCCAACTGATAGAAAACAGTACCTTACCAATTTCCTGACGTTTCCAATCACATGAATATTCGATTGGAAGCTGTTTTGGACAACTTTTCTTTCCTTCATGCCAAACAGTTGGCAGACCTTCGTGCAACGTCCAGAACACGATGGGAGATGTTTTCTGTGCTCCCGCAGGTTTCCTTGCCAGACAGAGTGGAAAAGCTTTCTGCTAGGATGTAGACCTCAAAAGACGCTAAAGACGAAGGTACGATGCTCTCCGGAGCTAAGAGCCGCTCCCGGGCTTCTTTCGGCAGAAGCGGCGCTAAGAGAGCACCGTGAGCGGTACAATCGTCTTTGCGCGAAGAAGCCGCTTCTTCGGCTCCGGGAGCCGGAGAGAGCGGCACCTTCGGAAAGGTGAAGAAGGAAGCTGTACAACACTGGGATTGTGTGCGCAGCTTGCCAAATAATAGACAACACTACCTTACCACTTTCCTGACGTTTCCAATCACATGAATATTCGATTGGAAGCTGTTTTGGACAACTTTTCTTTCCTACATGCCAAACACTTGGCAGACCTCCGTGCAACGTCCAGAACACGATGGGAGATGTTTTCTGTGCTCCCAGAGGTTTTCCTTGCCAGACAGAGTGGAAAAGCTTTCTGCTAGGATGTAGACCACAAAAGACGCTAAAGACAAAGGTACGATGCTCTCCGGAGCTTAGAGCTGCTCCCGGGCTTCTTTCGGCAGAAGCGGCGCTAAGAGAGCACCGTGAGCGGTACAATCGTCTTTGCGCGAAGAAGCCGCTTCTTTGGCTCCGGGAGCCGGAGAGAGCGGCAGCATCGGAAAGGTGAAGAAGGAAGCTGTACAACACTGGGATTGTGTGCGCAGCTTGCCAACTGATAGAAAACAGTACCTAACACTTTCCTGACGTTTCCAGTCACATGAATATTCGATTGGAAGCTGTTTTGGACAGCTTTTCTTTCCTTCATGCCAAACACTTGGCAGACCTCCGTGCAACGTCCAGAACACGATGGGAGATGTTTTCTGTGCTCCCGCAGGTTTTCCTTGCCAGACAGAGTGGAAAAGCTTTCTGCTAGGATGTAGACCACAAAAGACGCTAAGGTGAAGGCACGATGCTCTCCGGAGCTAAGCGCCGCTCCCGGGCTTCTTTCGGCAGAAGCGGCGTTAAGAGAGCAATGTGAGCGGTACAATCGTCTTTGCGCGAAGAAGCCGCTTCTTCGGCTCCGGGAGCCGGAGAGAGCGGCAGCATCAGAAAGGTGAAGAAGGAAGCTGTACAACACTGGGATTGTGTGCGCAGCTTGCCAACTGATAGAAAACAGTACCTAACACTTTCCTGACGTTTCCAGTCACATGAATATTCGATTGGAAGCTGTTTTGGACAGCTTTTCTTTCCTTCATGCCAAACACTTGGCAGACCTCCGTGCAACGTCCAGAACACGATGGGAGATGTTTTCTGTGCTCCCGCAGGTTTTCCTTGCCAGACAGAGAGGAAAAGCTTTCTGCTAGGATGTAGACCACAAAAGACGCTAAAGACGAAGGCACGACGCTCTCCGGAGCTAAGAGCCGCTCCCGGGCTTCTTTCGGCAGAAGCGGCGCTAAGAGAGCACTGTGAGCGGTACAATCGTCTTTGTGCGAAGAAGCCGCTTCTTTGGCTCCGGGAGCCGGAGAGAGCGGCAGCATCGGAAAGGTGAAGAAGGAATCTGTACAACACTGGGATTGTGTGCGCAGCTTGCCAACTGATAGAGAACAGTACCTTACACTTTCCTGACGTTTCCAGTCACATGAATATTCGATTGGAAGCTGTTTTGGACAGCTTTTCTTTCCTTCATGCCAAACACTTGGCAGACATCCGTGCAACGTCCAGAACACGATGGGAGATGTTTTCTGTGCTCCCGCAGGTTTTCCTTGCCAGACAGAGTGGAAAAGCTTTCTGTTAGGATGTAGACCACAAAAGACGCTAAAGACGAAGGTACGATGCTCTCCGGAGCTAAGCGCCGCTCCCGGGCTTCTTTCGGCAGAAGCGGCGCTAAGAGAGCACCGTGAGCGGTACAATCGTCTTTGCGCGAAGAAGCCGCTTCTTCGGCTCCGGGAGCCGGAGAGAGCGGCAGCATCGGAAAGGTGAAGAAGGAAGCTGTACAACACTGGGATTGTGTGCGCAGCTTGCCAACTAATAGAAAACAGTACCTTACCACTTTCCTGACGTTTCCAATCACATGAATATTCGATTGGAAGCTGTTTTGGACAACTTTTCTTTCCTACATGCCAAACACTTGGCAGACCTCCGTGCAACGTCTAGAAGACGATGGGAGATGTTTTCTGTGCTCCCGCAGGTTTTCCTTGCCAGACAGAGTGGAAAAGCTTTCTGCTAGTATGTAGACCACAAAAGACGCTAAAGACGAAGGTACGACGCTCTCCGGAGCTAAGAGCCGCTCCCGGGCTTCTTTCGGCAGAAGCGGCGCTAAGAGAGCACTGTGAGCGGTACAATCGTCTTTGCGCGAAGAAGCCGCTTCTTCGGCTCCGGGAGCCGGAGAGAGCGGCAGCATCGGAAAGGTGAAGAAGGAAGCTGTACAACACTGGGATTGTGTGCGCAGCTTGCCAACTGATAGAAAACAGTACCTAACACTTTCCTGACGTTTCCAGTCACATGAATATTCGATTGGAAGCTGTTTTGGACAACTTTTCTTTCCTTCATGCCAAACACTTGGCAGACCTCCGTGCAACGTCCAGAACACGATGGGAGATGTTTTCGGTGCTCCCGCAGGTTTTCCTTGCCAGACAGAGTGGAAAAGCTTTCTGCTAGGATGTAGACCACAAAAGACGCTAAAGACGAAGGTACGATGCTCTCCGGAGCTTAGAGCCGCTCCCGGGCTTCTTTCGGCAGAAGCGGCGCTAAGAGAGCACCGTGAGCGGTACAATCGTCTTTGCGCGAAGAAGCCGCTTCTTCGGCTCCGGGAGCCGGAGAGAGCGGCAGCATCGGAAAGGTGAAGAAGGAAGCTGTACAACACTGGGATTGTGTGCGTAGCTTGCCAACTGATAGAAAACAGTACCTTACACTTTCCTGACGTTTCCAATCACATGAATATTCGATTGGAAGCTGTTTTGGACAACTTTTCTTTCCTTCATGCCAAACACTTGGCAGACCTCCGTGCAACGTCCAGAACACGATGGGAGATGTTTTCTGTGCTCCCGCAGGTTTTCCTTGCCAGACAGAGAGGAAAAGCTTTCTGCTAGGGTGTAGACCACAAAAGACGCTAAAGACGAAGGTACGACGCTCTCCGGAGCTAAGAGCCGCTCCCGGGCTTCTTTCGGCAGAAGCGGCGCTAAGAGAGCACTGTGAGCGGTACAATCGTCTTTGCGCGAAGACCCGCTTCCTCGGCTCCGGGAGCCGGAGAGAGCGGCAGCATCGGAAAGGTGAAGAAGGAAGCTGTACAACACTGGGATTGTGTGCGCAGCTTGCCAACTGATAGAAAACAGTACCTTACCAATTTCCTGACGTTCCCAATCACATGAATATTCGATTGGAAGCTGTTTTGGACAACTTTTCTTTCCTTCATGCCAAACAGTTGGCAGACCTTCGTGCAACGTCCAGAACACGATGGGAGATGTTTTCTGTGCTCCCGCAGGTTTTCCTTGCCAGACAGAGTGGAAAAGCTTTCTGCTAGGATGTAGACCACAAAAGACGCTAAAGACGAAGGTACGATGCTCTCCGGACCTAAGAGCCGCTCCCGGGCTTCTTTCGGCAGAAGCAGCGCTAAGAGAGCACCGTGAGCGGTACAATCGTCTTTGCGCGAAGAAGCCGCTTCTTCGGCTCCGGGAGCCGGAGAGAGCGGCAGCATCGGAAAGGTGAAGAAGGAAGCTGTACAACATTGGGATTGTGTGCGCAGCTTGCCAACTGATAGAAAACAGTACCTTACACTTTCCTGACGTTTCCAATCACATGAATATTCGATTGGAAGCTGTTTTGGACACCTTTTCTTTCCTTCATGCCAAACACTTGGCAGACCTCCGTGCAACGTCCAGAACACGATGGGAGATGTTTTCTGTGCTCCCAGAGGTTTTCCTTGCCATACAGAGTGGAAAAGCTTTCTGCTAGGATGTAGACCACAAAAGACGCTAAAGACGAAGGTACGATGCTCTCCGGAGCTTAGAGCCGCTCCCGGGCTTCTTTCGGCAGAAGCGGCGCTAAGAGAGCACTGTGAGCGGTACAATCGTCTTTGCGCGAAGAAGCCGCTTCTTCGGCTCCGAGAGCCGGAGAGAGCGGCACCTTCGGAAAGGTGAAGAAGGAAGCTGTACAACACTGGGATTGTGTGCGCAGCTTGCCAACTGATAGAAAACAGTACCTAACACTTTCCTGACGTTTCCAGTCACATGAATATTCGATTGGAAGCTGTTTTGGACAGCTTTTCTTTCCTTCATGCCAAACACTTGGCAGACCTCCGTGCAACGTCCAGAACACGATGGGAGATGTTTTCTGTGCTCCCGCAGGTTTTCCTTGCCAGACAGAGTGGAAAAGCTTTCTGCTAGGATGTAGACCACAAAAGACGCTAAGGTGAAGGCACGATGCTCTCCGGAGCTAAGCGCCGCTCCCGGGCTTCTTTCGGCAGAAGCGCCGTTAAGAGAGCAATGTGAGCGGTACAATCGTCTTTGCGCGAAGAAGCCGCTTCTTCGGCTCCGGGAGCCGGAGAGAGCGGCAGCATCAGAAAGGTGAAGAAGGAAGCTGTACAACACTGGGATTGTGTGCGCAGCTTGCCAACTGATAGAAAACAGTACCTTACACTTTCCTGACGTTTCCAATCACATGAATATTCGATTGGAAGCTGTTTTGGACAGCTTTTCTTTCCTTCATGCCAAACACTTGGCAGACCTCCGTGCAACGTCCAGAACACGATGGGAGATGTTTTCTGTGCTCCCGCAGGTTTTCCTTGCCAGACAGAGAGGAAAAGCTTTCTGCTAGGATGTAGACCACAAAAGACGCTAAAGACGAAGGCACGACGCTCTCCGGAGCTAAGAGCCGCTCCCGGGCTTCTTTCGGCAGAAGCGGCGCTAAGAGAGCACTGTGAGCGGTACAATCGTCTTTGTGCGAAGAAGCCGCTTCTTTGGCTCCGGGAGCCGGAGAGAGCGGCAGCATCGGAAAGGTGAAGAAGGAAGCTGTACAACACTGGGATTGTGTGCGCAGCTTGCCAACTGATAGAAAACAGTACCTAACACTTTCCTGACGTTTCCAGTCACATGAATATTCGATTGGAAGCTGTTTTGGACAGCTTTTCTTTCCTTCATGCCAAACACTTGGCAGACCTCCGTGCAACGTCCAGAACACGATGGGAGATGTTTTCTGTGCTCCCGCAGGTTTTCCTTGCCAGACAGAGAGGAAAAGCTTTCTGCTAGGATGTAGACCACAAAAGACGCTAAAGACGAAGGCACGACGCTCTCCGGAGCTAAGAGCCGCTCCCGGGCTTCTTTCGGCAGAAGCGGCGCTAAGAGAGCACTGTGAGCGGTACAATCGTCTTTGTGCGAAGAAGCCGCTTCTTTGGCTCCGGGAGCCGGAGAGAGCGGCAGCATCGGAAAGGTGAAGAAGGAAGCTGTACAACACTGGGATTGTGTGCGCAGCTTGCCAACTGATAGAAAACAGTACCTAACACTTTCCTGACGTTTCCAGTCACATGAATATTCGGTTGGAAGCTGTTTTGGACAGCTTTTCTTTCCTTCATGCCAAACACTTGGCAGACCTCCGTGCAACGTCCAGAACACGATGGGAGATGTTTTCTGTGCTCCCGCAGGTTTTCCTTGCCAGACAGAGTGGAAAAGCTTTCTGCTAGGATGTAGACCACAAAAGACGCTAAGGTGAAGGCACGATGCTCTCCGGAGCTAAGCGCCGCTCCTGGGCTTCTTTCGGCAGAAGCGGCGTTAAGAGAGCAATGTGAGCGGTACAATCGTCTTTGCGCGAAGAAGCCGCTTCTTCGGCTCCGGGAGCCGGAGAGAGCGGCAGCATCAGAAAGGTGAAGAAGGAAGCTGTACAACACTGGGATTGTGTGCGTAGCTTGCCAACTGATAGAAAACAGTACCTTACACTTTCCTGACGTTTCCAATCACATGAATATTCGATTGGAAGCTGTTTTGGACAGCTTTTCTTTCCTTCATGCCAAACACTTGGCAGACCTCCGTGCAACGTCCAGAACACGATGGGAGATGTTTTCTGTGCTCCCGCAGGTTTTCCTTGCCAGACAGAGAGGAAAAGCTTTCTGCTAGGATGTGGACCACAAAAGACGCTAAAGACGAAGGCACGACGCTCTCCGGAGCTAAGAGCCGCTCCCGGGCTTCTTTCGGCAGAAGCGGCGCTACGAGAGCACTGTGAGCGGTACAATCGTCTTTGTGCGAAGAAGCCGCTTCTTTGGCTCCGGGAGCCGGAGAGAGCGGCAGCATCGGAAAAGTGAAGAAGGAAGCTGTACAACACTGGGATTGTGTGCGCAGCTTGCAACTCATAGAAAACAATACCTTACCACTTTCCTGACGTTTCCAATCACATGAATATTCGATTGGAAGCTGTTTTGGACAACTTTTCTTTCCTTCATGCCAAACACTTGGCAGACCTCCGTGCAACGTCCAGAACACGATGGGAGATGTTTTCTCTGCTCCCGCAGGTTTTCCTTGCCAGACAGAGTGGAAAAGCTTTCTGCTAGGATGTAGACCACAAAAGACGCTAAAGACGAAGGCACGATGCTCTCCGGAGCTAAGAGCCGCTCCCGGGCTTCTTTCGGCAGAAGCGGCGCTAAGAGAGCACTGTGAGCGGTACAATCGTCTTTGTGCGAAGAAGCCGCTTCTTCGGCTCCGGGAGCCGGAGAGAGCGGCAGCATCGGAAAGGTGAAGAAGGAAGCTGTACAACACTGGGATTGTGTGCGCAGCTTGCAACTCATAGAAAACAATACCTTACCACTTTCCTGACGTTTCCAATCACATGAATATTCGATTGGAAGCTGTTTTGGACAACTTTTCTTTCCTTCATGCCAAACACTTGGCAGACATCCGTGCAACGTCCAGAACACGATGGGAGATGTTTTCTGTGCTCCCGCAGGTTTTCCTTGCCAGACAGAGTGGAAAAGCTTTCTGCTAGGATGTAGACCACAAAAGACGCTAAAGACGAAGGTACGATGCTCTCCGGAGCTAATCGCCGCTCCCGGGCTTCTTTCGGCAGAAGCGGTGCTAAGAGAGCACTGTGAGCGGTACAATCGTCTTAGCGCGAAGAAGCCGCTTCTTCGGCTCCGGGAGCCGGAGAGAGCGGCAGCATCCGAAAGCTGAAGAAGGAAGCTGTACAACACTGGGATTGTGTGCGTAGCTTGCCAACTGATAGAAAACAGTACCTTACACTTTCCTGACGTTTCCAGTCACATGAATATTCGATTGGAAGCTGTTTTGGACAGCTTTTCTTTCCTTCATGCCAAACACTTGGCAGACCTCCGTGCAACGTCCAGAACACGATGGGAGATGTTTTCTGTGCTCCCGCAGGTTTTCCTTGCCAGACAGAGTGGAAAAGCTTTCTGCTAGGATGTAGACCACAAAAGACGCTAAAGACGAAGGTACGATGCTCTCCGGAGCTAATCGCCGCTCCCGGGCTTCTTTCGGCAGAAGCGGTGCTAAGAGAGCACTGTGAGCGGTACAATCGTCTTTGCGCGAAGAAGCCGCTTCTTCGGCTCCGGGAGCCGGAGAGAGCGGCAGCATCGGAAAGGTGAAGAAGGAAGCTGTACAACACTGGGATTGTGTGCGTAGCTTGCCAACTGATAGAAAACAGTACCTTACACTTTCCTGACGTTTCCAATCACATGAATATTCGATTGGAAGCTGTTTTGGACAACTTTTCTTTCCTTCATGCCAAACACTTGGCAGACATCCGTGCAACGTCCAGAACACGATGGGAGATGTTTTCTCTGCTCCCGCAGGTTTTCCTTGCCAGACAGAGTGGAAAAGCTTTCTGCTAGGATGTAGACCACAAAAGACGCTAAAGACGAAGGTACGACGCTCTCCGGAGCTAAGAGCCGCTCCCGGGCTTCTTTCGGCAGAAGCGGCGCTACGAGAGCACTGTGAGCGGTACAATCGTCTTTGCGCGAAGAAGCCGCTTCTTCGGCTCCGGGAGCCGGAGAGAGCGGCAGCATCCGATAGCTGAAGAAGGAAGCTGTACAACACTGGGATTGTGTGCGCAGCTTGCCAACTGATAGAAAACAGTACCTTACCACTTTCCTGACGTTTCCAATCACATGAATACTCGATTGGAAGCTGTTTTGGACAACTTTTCTTTCCTTCATGCCAAACACTTGGCAGACCTCCGTGCAACGTCCAGAACACGATGGGAGATGTTTTCTCTGCTCCCGCAGGTTTTCCTTGCCAGACAGAGTGGAAAAGCTTTCTGCTAGGATGTAGACCACAAAAGACGCTAAAGACGAAGGCACGATGCTCTCCGGAGCTAAGCGCCGCTCCCGGGCTTCTTTCGGCAGAAGCGGCGCTAAGAGAGCACTGTGAGCGGTACAATCGTCTTTGCGCGAAGAAGCCGCTTCTTCGGCTCCGGGAGCCGGAGAGAGCGGCAGCATCGGAAAGGTGAAGAAGGAAGCTGTACAACACTGGGATTGTGTGCGCAGCTTGCCAACTGATAGAAAACAGTACCTTACCACTTTCCTGACGTTTCCAATCACATGAATATTCGATTGGAAGCTGTTTTGGACAACTTTTCTTTCCTTCATGCCAAACACTTGGCAGACCTCCGTGCAACGTCCAGAACACGATGGGAGATGTTTTCTCTGCTCCCGCAGGTTTTCCTTGCCAGACAGAGTGGAAAAGCTTTCTGCTAGGATGTAGACCACAAAAGACGCTAAAGACGAAGGCACGATGCTCTCCGGAGCTAAGCGCCGCTCCCGGGCTTCTTTCGGCAGAAGCGGCGCTAAGAGAGCACTGTGAGCGGTACAATCGTCTTTGCGCGAAGAAGCCGCTTCTTCGGCTCCGGGAGCCGGAGAGAGCGGCAGCATCGGAAAGGTGAAGAAGGAAGCTGTACAACACTGGGATTGTGTGCGCAGCTTGCCAACTGATAGAAAACAGTACCTTACCACTTTCCTGACGTTTCCAATCACATGAATATTCGATTGGACGCTGTTTTGGACAGCTTTTCTTTACTACATGCCAAACACTTGGCAGACCTCCGTGCAACGTCCAGAACACGATGGGAGATGTTTTCTGTGCTCCCGCAGGTTTTCCTTGCCAGACAGAGTGGAAAAGCTTTCTGTTAGGATGTAGACCACAAAAGACGCTAAAGACGAAGGTACGATGCTCTCCGGAGCTTAGAGCCGCTCCCGGGCTTCTTTCGGCAGAAGCGGCGCTAAGAGAGCACCGTGAGCGGTACAATCGTCTTTGCGCGAAGAAGCCGCTTCTTCGGCTCCGGTAGCCGGATAGAGCGGCACCTTCGGAAAGGTGAAGAAGGAAGCTGTACAACACTGGGATTGTGTGTGCAGCTTGCCAACTAATAGACAGCACTACCGAACCACATTCCTGACGTTTCCAATCACATGAATATTCGATTGGAATCTGTTTTGGACAACTTTTCTTTCCTTCATGCCAAACACTTGGCAGACCTCCGTGCAACGTCCAGAACACGATGGGAGATGTTTTCTGTGCTCCCGCAGGTTTTCCTTGCCAGACAGATTGGAAAAGCTTTCTGCTAGGATGTAGACCACAAAAGACGCTAAAGACGAAGGTACGATGCTCTCCGGAGCTAAGAGCCGCTGCCGGGCTTCTTTCGGCAGAAGCGGCGCTAAGAGAGCACTGTGAGCGGTACAATCGTCTTTGCGCGAAGAAGCCGCTTCTTCGGCTCCGCGAGCCGGAGAGAGCGGCAGCATCGGAAAGGTGAAGAAGGAAGCTTTACAACACTGGGATTGTGTGCGCAGCTTGCCAACTGATAGAAAACAGTACCTAACACTTTCCTGACGTTTCCAGTCACATGAATATTCGATTGGAAGCTGTTTTGGACAGCTTTTCTTTCCTTCATGCCAAACACTTGGCAGACCTCCGTGCAACGTCCAGAACACGATGGGAGATGTTTTCTGTGCTCCCGCAGGTTTTCCTTGCCAGACAGAGTGGAAAAGCTTTCTGCTAGGATGTAGACCACAAAAGACGCTAAAGACGAAGGTACGACGCTCTCCGGAGCTAAGAGCCGCTGCCGGGCTTCTTTCGGAAGAAGCGGCGCTAAGAGAGCACTGTGAGCGGTACAATCGTCTTTGTGCGAAGAAGCCGCTTCTTCGGCTCCGGGAGCCGGAGAGAGCGGCAGCATCGGAAAGGTGAAGAAGGAAGCTGTACAACACTGGGATTGTGTGCGCAGCTTGCCAACTGATAGAAAACAGTACCTTACACTTTCCTGACGTTTCCAGTCACATGAATATTCGATTGGAAGCTGTTTTGGACAGCTTTTCTTTCCTTCATGCCAAACACTTGGCAGACATCCGTGCAACGTCCAGAACACGATGGGAGATGTTTTCTGTGCTCCCGCAGGTTTTCCTTGCCAGACAGAGTGGAAAAGCTTTCTGTTAGGATGTAGACCACAAAAGACGCTAAAGACGAAGGTACGATGCTCTCCGGAGCTAAGAGCCGCTCCCGGGCTTCTTTCGGCAGAAGCGGCGCTAAGAGAGCACCGTGAGCGGTACAATCGTCTTTGCGCGAAGAAGCCGCTTCTTCGGCTCCGGGAGCCGGCGAGAGCGGCAGCATCGGAAAGGTGAAGAAGGAAGCTGTACAACACTGGGATTGTGTGCGCAGCTTGCCAACTGATAGAAAACAGTACCTAACACTTTCCTGACGTTTCCAATCACATGAATATTCGATTGGAAGCTGTTTTGGACAGCTTTTCTTTCCTTCATGCCAAACACTTGGCAGACCTCCGTGCAACGTCCAGAACACGATGGGAGATGTTTTCTGTGCTCCCGCAGGTTTTCCTTGCCAGACAGAGTGGAAAAGCTTTCTGCTAGGATGTAGACCACAAAAGACGCTAAAGACGAAGGTACGATGCTCTCCGGAGCTAATCGCCGCTCCCGGGCTTCTTTCGGCAGAAGCGGTGCTAAGAGAGCACTGTGAGCGGTACAATCGTCTTTGCGCGAAGAAGCCGCTTCTTCGGCTCCGGGAGCCGGAGAGAGCGGCAGCATCGGAAAGGTGAAGAAGGAAGCTGTACAACACTGGGATTGTGTGCGTAGCTTGCCAACTGATAGAAAACAGTACCTTACACTTTCCTGACGTTTCCAGTCACATGAATATTCGATTGGAAGCTGTTTTGGACAGCTTTTCTTTCCTTCATGCCAAACACTTGGCAGACCTCCGTGCAACGTCCAGAACACGATGGGAGATGTTTTCTGTGCTCCCGCAGGTTTTCCTTGCCAGACAGAGAGGAAAAGCTTTCTGCTAGGATGTAGACCACAAAAGACGCTAAAGACGAAGGCACGACGCTCTCCGGAGCTAAGAGCCGCTCCCGGGCTTCTTTCGGCAGAAGCGGCGCTAAGAGAGCACTGTGAGCGGTACAATCGTCTTTGTGCGAAGAAGCCGCTTCTTTGGCTCCGGAAGCCGGAGAGAGCGGCAGCATCGGAAAGGTGAAGAAGGAAGCTGTACAACACTGGGATTGTGTGCGCAGCTTGCAACTCATAGAAAACAATACCTTACCACTTTCCTGACGTTTCCAATCACATGAATATTCGATTGGAAGCTGTTTTGGACAACTTTTCTTTCCTTCATGCAAAACACTTGGCAGACATCAGTGCAACGTCCAGAACACGATGGGAGATGTTTTCTGTGCTCCCGCAGGTTTTCCTTGCCAGACAGAGTGGAAAAGCTTTCTGCTAGGATGTAGACCACAAAAGACGCTAAAGACGAAGGTACGATGCTCTCCGGAGCTAATCGCCGCTCCCGGGCTTCTTTCGGCAGAAGCGGTGCTAAGAGAGCACTGTGAGCGGTACAATCGTCTTTGCGCGAAGAAGCCGCTTCTTCGGCTCCGGGAGCCGGAGAGAGCGGCAGCATCGGAAAGGTGAAGAAGGAAGCTGTACAACACTGGGATTGTGTGCGTAGCTTGCCAACTGATAGAAAACAGTACCTTACACTTTCCTGACGTTTCCAATCACATGAATATTCGATTGGAAGCTGTTTTGGACAACTTTTCTTTCCTTCATGCCAAACACTTGGCAGACCTCCGTGCAACGTCCAGAACACGATGGGAGATGTTTTCGGTGCTCCCGCAGGTTTTCCTTGCCAGACAGAGTGGAAAAGCTTTCTGCTAGGATGTAGACCACAAAAGACGCTAAAGACGAAGGTACGACGCTCTCCGGAGCTAAGAGCCGCTGCCGGGCTTCTTTCGGCAGAAGCGGCGCTACGAGAGCACTGTGAGTGGTACAATCGTCTTTGCGCGAAGAAGCCGCTTCTTCGGCTCCGGGAGCCGGAGAGAGCGGCAGCATCCGAAAGCTGAAGAAGGAAGCTGTACAACACTGGGATTGTGTGCGCAGCTTGCCAACTGATAGAAAACAGTACCTTACCACTTTCCTGACATTTCCAATCACATGAATATTCGATTGGAAGCTGTTTTGGACAACTTTTCTTTCCTTCATGCCAAACACTTGGCAGACCTCCGTGCAACGTCCAGAACACGATGGGAGATGTTTTCTGTGCTCCCGCAGGTTTTCCTTGCCAGACAGAGTGGAAAAGCTTTCTGCTAGGATGTAGACCACAAAAGACGCTAAAGACGAAGGCACGATGCTCTCCGGGGCTAAGCGCCGCTCCCGGGCTTCTTTCGGCAGAAGCGGCGCTAAGAGAGCACTGTGAGCGGTACAATCGTCTTTGCGCGAAGAAGCCGCTTCTTCGGCTCCGGGAGCCGGAGAGAGCGGCAGCATCGGAAAGGTGAAGAAGGAAGCTGTACAACACTGGGATTGTGTGCGCAGCTTGCCAACTGATAGAAAACAGTACCTTACCACTTTCCTGACGTTTCCAATCACATGAATATTCGATTGGAAGCTGTTTTGGACAACTTTTCTTTCCTTCATGCCAAACACTTGGCAGACCTCCGTGCAACGTCCAGAACACGATGGGAGATGTTTTCTCTGCTCCCGCAGGTTTTCCTTGCCAGACAGAGTGGAAAAGCTTTCTGCTAGGATGTAGACCACAAAAGACGCTAAAGACGAAGGCACGATGCTCTCCGGAGCTAAGCGCCGCTCCCGGGCTTCTTTCGGCAGAAGCGGCGCTAAGAGAGCACTGTGAGCGGTACAATCGTCTTTGCGCGAAGAAGCCGCTTCTTCGGCTCCGGGAGCCGGAGAGAGCGGCAGCATCGGAAAGGTGAAGAAGGAAGCTGTACAACACTGGGATTGTGTGCGCAGCTTGCCAACTGATAGAAAACAGTACCTTACACTTTCCTGACGTTTCCAGTCACATGAATATTCGATTGGAAGCTGTTTTGGACAGCTTTTCTTTCCTTCATGCCAAACACTTGGCAGACCTCCGTGCAACGTCCAGAACACGATGGGAGATGTTTTCTGTGCTCCCGCAGGTTTTCCTTGCCAGACAGAGTGGAAAAGCTTTCTGTTAGGATGTAGACCACAAAAGACGCTAAAGACGAAGGTACGATGCTCTCCGGAGCTAAGAGCCGCTCCCGGGCTTCTTTCGGCAGAAGCGGCGCTAAGAGAGCACCGTGAGCGGTACAATCGTCTTTGCGCGAAGAAGCCGCTTCTTCGGCTCCGGGAGCCGGAGAGAGCGGCAGCATCGGAAAAGTGAAGAAGGAAGCTGTACAACACTGGGATTGTGTGCGCAGCTTGCCAACTAATACACAACTGTACCTTACCACTTTCCTGACGTTTCCAATCACATGAATATTCGATTGGAAGCTGTTTTGGACAACTTTTCTTTCCTTCATGCCAAACACTTGGCAGACCTCCGTGCAACGTCCAGAACACGATGGGAGATGTTTTCTGTGCTCCCGCAGGTTTTCCTTGCCAGACAGAGTGGAAAAGCTTTCTGCTAGGATGTAGACCACAAAAGACGCTAAAGACGAAGGCACGATGCTCTCCGGGGCTAAGCGCCGCTCCCGGGCTTCTTTCGGCAGAAGCGGCGCTAAGAGAGCACTGTGAGCGGTACAATCGTCTTTGCGCGAAGAAGCCGCTTCTTCGGCTCCGGGAGCCGGAGAGAGCGGCAGCATCGGAAAGGTGAAGAAGGAAGCTGTACAACACTGGGATTGTGTGCGCAGCTTGCCAACTGATAGAAAACAGTACCTAACACTTTCCTGACGTTTCCAATCACATGAATATTCGATTCGAAGCTGTTTTGGACAGCTTTTCTTTCCTTCATGCCAAACACTTGGCAGACCTCCGTGCAACGTCCAGAACACGATGGGAGATGTTTTCGGTGCTCCCGCAGGTTTTCCTTGCCAGACAGAGTGGAAAAGCTTTCTGCTAGGATGTAGACCACAAAAGACGCTAAAGACGAAGGTACGATGCTCTCCGGAGCTGAGAGCCGCTCCCGGGCTTCTTTCGGCAGAAGCGGCGCTAAGAGAGCACTGTGAGCGGTACAATCGTCTTTGCGCGAAGACCCGCTTCTTCGGCTCCGGGAGCCGGAGAGAGCGGCAGCATCGGAAAGGTGAAGAAGGAAGCTGTACAACACTGGGATTGTGTGCGCAGCTTGCCAACTGATAGAAAACAGTACCTTACCACTTTCCTGACGTTTCCAATCTCATGAATATTCGATTGGAAGCAGTTTTGGACAGCTTTTCTTTCCTTCATGCCAAACACTTGGCAGACCTCCGTGCAATGTCCAGAACACGATGGGAGATGTTTTCTGTGCTCCCGCAGGTTTTCCTTGCCAGACAGAGTGGAAAAGCTTTCTGCTAGGATGTAGACCACAAAAGACGCTAAAGACGAAGGTACGATGCTCTCCGGAGCTTAGAGCCGCTCCCGGGCTTCTTTCGGCAGAAGCGGCGCTAAGAGAGCACCGTGAGCGGTACAATCGTCTTTGCGCGAAGAAGCCGCTTCTTCGGCTCCGGGAGCCGGAGAGAGCGGCAGCATCGGAAAGGTGAAGAAGGAAGCTGTAAAACACTGGGATTGTGTGCGCAGCTTGCCAACTAATATACAACACTACCGTACCACTTTCCTGACGTTTCCAATCACATGAATATTCGATTGGAAGCTGTTTTGGACAACTTTTCTTTCCTACATGCCAAACACTTGGCAGACCTCCGTGCAACGTCCAGAACACGATGGGAGATGTTTTCTGTGCTCCCGCAGGTTTTCCTTGCCAGACAGAGTGGAAAAGCTTTCTGCTAGGATGTAGACCACAAAAGACGCTAAAGACGAAGGTACGATGCTCTCCGGAGCTAAGAGCCGCTCCCGGGCTTCTTTCGGCAGAAGCGGCGCTAAGAGAGCACCGTGAGCGGTACAATCGTCTTTGCGCGAAGAAGCCGCTTCTTCGGCTCCGGGAGCCGGAGAGAGCGGCAGCATCGGAAAGGTGAAGAAGGAAGCTGTACAACACTGGGATTGTGTGCGCAGCTTGCCAACTGATAGAAAACAGTACCTTACCACTTTCCTGACGTTTCCAATCACATGAATATTCGATTGGAAGCTGTTTTGGACAGCTTTACTTTCCTTCATGCCAAACACTTGGCAGACCTCCATGCAACGTCCAGAACACGATGGGAGATGTTTTCTATGCTCCCGCAGGTTTTCCTTGCCAGACAGAGTGGAAAAGCTTTCTGCTAGGATGTAGACCACAAAAGACGCTAAAGACGAAGGCACGATGCTCTCCGGAGCTAAGAGCCGCTCCCGGGTTCTTTCGGCAGAAGCGGCGCTAAGAGAGCACTGTGAGCGGTACAATCGTCTTTGCGCGAAGAAGCCGCTTCTTCGGCTCCGGGAGCCGGAGAGAGCGGCAGCATCGGAAAGGTGAAGAAGGAAGCTGTACAACACTGGGATTGTGTGCGCAGCTTGCCAACTGATAGAAAACAGTACCTTACCACTTTCCTGACGTTTCCAATCACATGAATATTCGATTAGAAGCTGTTTTGGACAACTTTTCTTTCCTACATGCCAAACAGTTGGCAGACCTCCGTGCAACGTCCAGAACACGATGGGAGATGTTTTCTGTGCTCCCGCAGGTTTTCCTTGCCAGACAGAGTGGAAAAGCTTTCTGCTAGGATGTAGACCACAAAAGACGCTAAAGACGAAGGTACGATGCTCTCCGGAGCTTAGAGCCGCTCCCGGGCTTCTTTCGGCAGAAGCGGCGCTAAGAGAGCACCGTGAGCGGTACAATCGTCTTTGCGCGAAGAAGCCGCTTCTTCGGCTCCGGGAGCCGGAGAGAGCGGCAGCATCGGAAAGGTGAAGAAGGAAGCTGTACAACACTGGGATTGTGTGCGCAGCTTGCCAACTAATAGACAGCACTACCGTACCACTTTCTTGACGTTTCCAATCACATGAATATTCGATTCGAAGCTGTTTTGGACAACTTTTCTTTCCTACATGCCAAACACTTGGCAGACCTCCGTGCAACGTCCAGAACACAATGGGAGATGTTTTCTGTGCTCCCGCAGGTTTTCCTTGCCAGACAGAGTGGAAAAGCTTTCTGCTAGGATGTAGACCACAAAAGACGCTAAAGACGAAGGTACGATGCTCTCCGGAGCTAAGAGCCGCTCCCGGGCTTCTTTCGGCAGAAGTGGCGCTAAGAGAGCACTGTGAGCGGTACAATCGTCTTTGCGCGAAGAAGCCGCTTCTTCGGCTCCGCGAGCCGGAGAGAGCGGCAGCATCGGAAAGGTGAAGAAGGAAGCTGTACAACACTGGGATTGTGTGCGCAGCTTGCCAACTGATAGAAAACAGTACCTTACACTTTCCTGACGTTTCCAGTCACATGAATATTCGATTCGAAGCTGTTTTGGACAACTTTTCTTTCCTTCATGCCAAACACTTGGCAGACCTTCGTGCAACGTCCAGAACACGATGGGAGATGTTTTCTGTGCTCCCGCAGGTTTTCCTTGCCAGACAGAGTGGAAAAGCATTCTGCTAGGATGTAGACCACAATAGACGCTAAAGACGAAGGCACGACGCTCTCCGGAGCTAAGAGCCGCTGCCGGGCTTCTTTCGGCAGAAGCGGCGCTAAGAGAGCACTGTGAGCGGTACAATCGTCTTTGTGCGAAGAAGCCGCTTCTTCGGCTCCGGGAGCCGGAGAGAGCGGCAGCATCGGAAAGGTGAAGAAGGAAGCTGTACAACACTGGGATTGTGTGCGCAGCTTGCCAACTGATAGAAAACAGTACCTTACACTTTCCTGACGTTTCCAGTCACATGAATATTCGATTGGAAGCTGTTTTGGACAGCTTTTCTTTCCTTCATGCCAAACACTTGGCAGACATCCGTGCAACGTCCAGAACACGATGGGAGATGTTTTCTGTGCTCCCGCAGGTTTTCCTTGCCAGACAGAGTGGAAAAGCTTTCTGTTAGGATGTAGACCACAAAAGACGCTAAAGACGAAGGTACGATGCTCTCCGGAGCTAAGAGCCGCTCCCGGGCTTCTTTCGGCAGAAGCGGCGCTAAGAGAGCACCGTGAGCGGTACAATCGTCTTTGCGCGAAGAAGCCGCTTCTTCGGCTCCGGGAGCCGGCGAGAGCGGCAGCATCGGAAAGGTGAAGAAGGAAGCTGTACAACACTGGGATTGTGTGCGCAGCTTGCCAACTGATAGAAAACAGTACCTAACACTTTCCTGACGATTCCAATCACATGAATATTCGATTGGAAGCTGTTTTGGACAGCTTTTCTTTCCTTCATGCCAAACACTTGGCAGACCTCCGTGCAACGTCCAGAACACGATGGGAGATGTTTTCTGTGCTCCCGCAGGTTTTCCTTGCCAGACAGAGTGGAAAAGCTTTCTGCTAGGATGTAGACCACAAAAGACGCTAAAGACGAAGGTACGATGCTCTCCGGAGCTAATCGCCGCTCCCGGGCTTCTTTCGGCAGAAGCGGTGCTAAGAGAGCACTGTGAGCGCTACAATCGTCTTTGCGCGAAGAAGCCGCTTCTTCGGCTCCGGGAGCCGGAGAGAGCGGCAGCATCGGAAAGGTGAAGAAGGAAGCTGTACAACACTGGGATTGTGTGCGTAGCTTGCCAACTGATAGAAAACAGTACCTTACACTTTCCTGACGTTTCCAGTCACATGAATATTCGATTGGAAGCTGTTTTGGACAGCTTTTCTTTCCTTCATGCCAAACACTTGGCAGACCTCCGTGCAACGTCCAGAACACGATGGGAGATGTTTTCTGTGCTCCCGCAGGTTTTCCTTGCCAGACAGAGAGGAAAAGCTTTCTGCTAGGATGTAGACCACAAAAGACGCTAAAGACGAAGGCACGACGCTCTCCGGAGCTAAGAGCCGCTCCCGGGCTTCTTTCGGCAGAAGCGGCGCTAAGAGAGCACTGTGAGCGGTACAATCGTCTTTGTGCGAAGAAGCCGCTTCTTTGGCTCCGGAAGCCGGAGAGAGCGGCAGCATCGGAAAGGTGAAGAAGGAAGCTGTACAACACTGGGATTGTGTGCGCAGCTTGCAACTCATAGAAAACAATACCTTACCACTTTCCTGACGTTTCCAATCACATGAATATTCGATTGGAAGCTGTTTTGGACAACTTTTCTTTCCTTCATGCAAAACACTTGGCAGACATCAGTGCAACGTCCAGAACACGATGGGAGATGTTTTCTGTGCTCCCGCAGGTTTTCCTTGCCAGACAGAGTGGAAAAGCTTTCTGCTAGGATGTAGACCACAAAAGACGCTAAAGACGAAGGTACGATGCTCTCCGGAGCTAATCGCCGCTCCCGGGCTTCTTTCGGCAGAAGCGGTGCTAAGAGAGCACTGTGAGCGGTACAATCGTCTTTGCGCGAAGAAGCCGCTTCTTCGGCTCCGGGAGCCGGAGAGAGCGGCAGCATCGGAAAGGTGAAGAAGGAAGCTGTACAACACTGGGATTGTGTGCGTAGCTTGCCAACTGATAGAAAACAGTACCTTACACTTTCCTGACGTTTCCAATCACATGAATATTCGATTGGAAGCTGTTTTGGACAACTTTTCTTTCCTTCATGCCAAACACTTGGCAGACCTCCGTGCAACGTCCAGAACACGATGGGAGATGTTTTCGGTGCTCCCGCAGGTTTTCCTTGCCAGACAGAGTGGAAAAGCTTTCTGCTAGGATGTAGACCACAAAAGACGCTAAAGACGAAGGTACGATGCTCTCCGGAGCTAAGAGCCGCTGCCGGGCTTCTTTCGGCAGAAGCGGCGCTACGAGAGCACTGTGAGTGGTACAATCGTCTTTGCGCGAAGAAGCCGCTTCTTCGGCTCCGGGAGCCGGAGAGAGCGGCAGCATCCGAAAGCTGAAGAAGGAAGCTGTACAACACTGGGATTGTGTGCGCAGCTTGCCAACTGATAGAAAACAGTACCTTACCACTTTCCTGACATTTCCAATCACATGAATATTCGATTGGAAGCTGTTTTGGACAACTTTTCTTTCCTTCATGCCAAACACTTGGCAGACCTCCGTGCAACGTCCAGAACACGATGGGAGATGTTTTCTGTGCTCCCGCAGGTTTTCCTTGCCAGACAGAGTGGAAAAGCTTTCTGCTAGGATGTAGACCACAAAAGACGCTAAAGACGAAGGCACGATGCTCTCCGGGGCTAAGCGCCGCTCCCGGGCTTCTTTCGGCAGAAGCGGCGCTAAGAGAGCACTGTGAGCGGTACAATCGTCTTTGCGCGAAGAAGCCGCTTCTTCGGCTCCGGGAGCCGGAGAGAGCGGCAGCATCGGAAAGGTGAAGAAGGAAGCTGTACAACACTGGGATTGTGTGCGCAGCTTGCCAACTGATAGAAAACAGTACCTTACACTTTCCTGACGTTTCCAGTCACATGAATATTCGATTGGAAGCTGTTTTGGACAGCTTTTCTTTCCTTCATGCCAAACACTTGGCAGACCTCCGTGCAACGTCCAGAACACGATGGGAGATGTTTTCTGTGCTCCCGCAGGTTTTCCTTGCCAGACAGAGTGGAAAAGCTTTCTGTTAGGATGTAGACCACAAAAGACGCTAAAGACGAAGGTACGATGCTCTCCGGAGCTAAGAGCCGCTCCCGGGCTTCTTTCGGCAGAAGCGGCGCTAAGAGAGCACCGTGAGCGGTACAATCGTCTTTGCGCGAAGAAGCCGCTTCTTCGGCTCCGGGAGCCGGAGAGAGCGGCAGCATCGGAAAGGTGAAGAAGGAAGCTGTACAACACTGGGATTGTGTGCGCAGCTTGCCAACTAATACACAACTGTACCTTACCACTTTCCTGACGTTTCCAATCACATGAATATTCGATTGGAAGCTGTTTTGGACAACTTTTCTTTCCTACATGCCAAACACTTGGCAGACCTCCGTGCAACGTCCAGAACACGATGGGAGATGTTTTCTGTGCTCCCGCAGGTTTTCCTTGCCAGACAGAGTGGAAAAGCTTTCTGCTAGGATGTAGACCACAAAAGACGCTAAAGACGAAGGTACGATGCTCTCCGGAGCTAAGAGCCGCTCCCGGGCTTCTTTCGGCAGAAGCGGCGCTAAGAGAGCACTGTGAGCGGTACAATCGTCTTTGCGCGAAGAAGCCGCTTCTTCGGCTCCGGGAGCCGGAGAGAGCGGCAGCATCGGAAAGGTGAAGAAGGAAGCTGTACAACACTGGGATTGTGTGCGCAGCTTGCCAACTGATAGAAAACAGTACCTAACACTTTCCTGACGTTTCCAATCACATGAATATTCGATTCGAAGCTGTTTTGGACAGCTTTTCTTTCCTTCATGCCAAACACTTGGCAGACCTCCGTGCAACGTCCAGAACACGATGGGAGATGTTTTCGGTGCTCCCGCAGGTTTTCCTTGCCAGACAGAGTGGAAAAGCTTTCTGCTAGGATGTAGACCACAAAAGACGCTAAAGACGAAGGTACGATGCTCTCCGGAGCTGAGAGCCGCTCCCGGGCTTCTTTCGGCAGAAGCGGCGCTAAGAGAGCACTGTGAGCGGTACAATCGTCTTTGCGCGAAGACCCGCTTCTTCGGCTCCGGGAGCCGGAGAGAGCGGCAGCATCGGAAAGGTGAAGAAGGAAGCTGTACAACACTGGGATTGTGTGCGCAGCTTGCCAACTGATAGAAAACAGTACCTTACCACTTTCCTGACGTTTCCAATCTCATGAATATTCGATTGGAAGCAGTTTTGGACAGCTTTTCTTTCCTTCATGCCAAACACTTGGCAGACCTCCGTGCAATGTCCAGAACACGATGGGAGATGTTTTCTGTGCTCCCGCAGGTTTTCCTTGCCAGACAGAGTGGAAAAGCTTTCTGCTAGGATGTAGACCACAAAAGACGCTAAAGACGAAGGTACGATGCTCTCCGGAGCTTAGAGCCGCTCCCGGGCTTCTTTCGGCAGAAGCGGCGCTAAGAGAGCACCGTGAGCGGTACAATCGTCTTTGCGCGAAGAAGCCGCTTCTTCGGCTCCGGGAGCCGGAGAGAGCGGCAGCATCGGAAAGGTGAAGAAGGAAGCTGTAAAACACTGGGATTGTGTGCGCAGCTTGCCAACTAATATACAACACTACCGTACCACTTTCCTGACGTTTCCAATCACATGAATATTCGATTGGAAGCTGTTTTGGACAACTTTTCTTTCCTACATGCCAAACACTTGGCAGACCTCCGTGCAACGTCCAGAACACGATGGGAGATGTTTTCTGTGCTCCCGCAGGTTTTCCTTGCCAGACAGAGTGGAAAAGCTTTCTGCTAGGATGTAGACCACAAAAGACGCTAAAGACGAAGGTACGATGCTCTCCGGAGCTAAGAGCCGCTCCCGGGCTTCTTTCGGCAGAAGCGGCGCTAAGAGAGCACCGTGAGCGGTACAATCGTCTTTGCGCGAAGAAGCCGCTTCTTCGGCTCCGCGAGCCGGAGAGAGCGGCAGCATCGGAAAGGTGAAGAAGGAAGCTGTACAACACTGGGATTGTGTGCGCAGCTTGCCAACTGATAGAAAACAGTACCTTACCACTTTCCTGACGTTTCCAATCACATGAATATTCGATTGGAAGCTGTTTTGGACAGCTTTACTTTCCTTCATGCCAAACACTTGGCAGACCTCCATGCAACGTCCAGAACACGATGGGAGATGTTTTCTATGCTCCCGCAGGTTTTCCTTGCCAGACAGAGTGGAAAAGCTTTCTGCTAGGATGTAGACCACAAAAGACGCTAAAGACGAAGGCACGATGCTCTCCGGAGCTAAGAGCCGCTCCCGGGTTCTTTCGGCAGAAGCGGCGCTAAGAGAGCACTGTGAGCGGTACAATCGTCTTTGCGCGAAGAAGCCGCTTCTTCGGCTCCGGGAGCCGGAGAGAGCGGCAGCATCGGAAAGGTGAAGAAGGAAGCTGTACAACACTGGGATTGTGTGCGCAGCTTGCCAACTGATAGAAAACAGTACCTTACCACTTTCCTGACGTTTCCAATCACATGAATATTCGATTAGAAGCTGTTTTGGACAACTTTTCTTTCCTACATGCCAAACAGTTGGCAGACCTCCGTGCAACGTCCAGAACACGATGGGAGATGTTTTCTGTGCTCCCGCAGGTTTTCCTTGCCAGACAGAGTGGAAAAGCTTTCTGCTAGGATGTAGACCACAAAAGACGCTAAAGACGAAGGTACGATGCTCTCCGGAGCTTAGAGCCGCTCCCGGGCTTCTTTCGGCAGAAGCGGCGCTAAGAGAGCACCGTGAGCGGTACAATCGTCTTTGCGCGAAGAAGCCGCTTCTTCGGCTCCGGGAGCCGGAGAGAGCGGCAGCATCGGAAAGGTGAAGAAGGAAGCTGTACAACACTGGGATTGTGTGCGCAGCTTGCCAACTAATAGACAGCACTACCGTACCACTTTCTTGACGTTTCCAATCACATGAATATTCGATTCGAAGCTGTTTTGGACAACTTTTCTTTCCTACATGCCAAACACTTGGCAGACCTCCGTGCAACGTCCAGAACACAATGGGAGATGTTTTCTGTGCTCCCGCAGGTTTTCCTTGCCAGACAGAGTGGAAAAGCTTTCTGCTAGGATGTAGACCACAAAAGACGCTAAAGACGAAGGTACGATGCTCTCCGGAGCTAAGAGCCGCTCCCGGGCTTCTTTCGGCAGAAGTGGCGCTAAGAGAGCACTGTGAGCGGTACAATCGTCTTTGCGCGAAGAAGCCGCTTCTTCGGCTCCGCGAGCCGGAGAGAGCGGCAGCATCGGAAAGGTGAAGAAGGAAGCTGTACAACACTGGGATTGTGTGCGCAGCTTGCCAACTGATAGAAAACAGTACCTAACACTTTCCTGACGTTTCCAGTCACATGAATATTCGATTGGAAGCTGTTTTGGACAGCTTTTCTTTCCTTCATGCCAAACACTTGGCAGACCTCCGTGCAACGTCCAGAACACGATGGGAGATGTTTTCTGTGCTCCCGCAGGTTTTCCTTGCCAGACAGAGTGGAAAAGCTTTCTGCTAGGATGTAGACCACAAAAGACGCTAAAGACGAAGGCACGATGCTCTCCGGAGCTAAGAGCCGCTGCCGGGCTTCTTTCGGCAGAAGCGGCGCTAAGAGACCACTGTGAGCGGTACAATCGTCTTGGCGCGAAGAAGCCGCTTCTTCGGCTCCGGGAGCCGGAGAGAGCGGCAGCATCGGAAAGGTGAAGAAGGAAGCTGTACAACACTGGGATTGTGTGCGCAGCTTGCCAACTGATAGAAAACAGTACCTTACACTTTCCTGACGTTTCCAGTCACATGAATATTCGATTCGAAGCTGTTTTGGACAACTTTTCTTTCCTTCATGCCAAACACTTGGCAGACCTTCGTGCAACGTCCAGAACACGATGGGAGATGTTTTCTGTGCTCCCGCAGGTTTTCCTTGCCAGACAGAGTGGAAAAGCATTCTGCTAGGATGTAGACCACAATAGACGCTAAAGACGAAGGCACGACGCTCTCCGGAGCTAAGAGCCGCTGCCGGGCTTCTTTCGGCAGAAGCGGCGCTAAGAGAGCACTGTGAGCGGTACAATCGTCTTTGTGCGAAGAAGCCGCTTCTTCGGCTCCGGGAGCCGGAGAGAGCGGCAGCATCGGAAAGGTGAAGAAGGAAGCTGTACAACACTGGGATTGTGTGCGCAGCTTGCCAACTGATAGAAAACAGTACCTAACACTTTCCTGATGTTTCCAGTCACATGAATATTCGATTGGAAGCTGTTTTGGACAGCTTTACTTTCCTTCATGCCAAACACTTGGCAGACCTCCGTGCAACGTCCAGAACACGATGGGAGATGTTTTCGGTGCTCCCGCAGGTTTTCCTTGCCAGACAGAGTGGAAAAGCTTTCTGTTAGGATGTAGACCACAAAAGACGCTAAAGACGAAGGTACGATGCTCTCCGGAGCTAAGAGCCGCTCCCGGGCTTCTTTCGGCAGAAGCGGCGCTAAGAGAGCACCGTGAGCGGTACAATCGTCTTTGCGCGAAGAAGCCGCTTCTTCGGCTCCGGGAGCCGGCGAGAGCGGCAGCATCGGAAAGGTGAAGAAGGAAGCTGTACAACACTGGGATTGTGTGCGCAGCTTGCCAACTAATATACAACACTACCGTACCACTTTCCTGACGTTTCCAATCACATGAATATTCGATTGGAAGCTGTTTTGGACAACTTTTCTTTCCTACATGCCAAACACTTGGCAGACCTCCGTGCAACGTCCAGAACACGATGGGAGATGTTTTCTGTGCTCCCGCAGGTTTTCCTTGCCAGACAGAGTGGAAAAGCTTTCTGCTAGGATGTAGACCACAAAAGACGCTAAAGACGAAGGTACGATGCTCTCCGGAGCTAAGAGCCGCTCCCGGGCTTCTTTCGGCAGAAGCGGCGCTAAGAGAGCACTGTGAGCGGTACAATCGTCTTTGCGCGAAGAAGCCGCTTCTTCGGCTCCGGGAGCCGGAGAGAGCGGCAGCATCGGAAAGGTGAAGAAGGAAGCTGTACAACACTGGGATTGTGTGCGCAGCTTGCCAACTGATAGAAAACAGTACCTAACACTTTCCTGACGTTTCCAGTCACATGAATATTCGATTGGAAGCTGTTTTGGACAGCTTTTCTTTCCTTCATGCCAAACACTTGGCAGACCTCCGTGCAACGTCCAGAACACGATGGGAGATGTTTTCGGTGCTCCCGCAGGTTTTCCTTGCCAGACAGAGTGGAAAAGCTTTCTGCTAGGATGTAGACCACAAAAGACGCTAAAGACGAAGGTACGATGCTCTCCGGAGCTGAGAGCCGCTCCCGGGCTTCTTTCGGCAGAAGCGGCGCTAAGAGAGCACTGTGAGCGGTACAATCGTCTTTGCGCGAAGAAGCCGCTTCTTCGGCTCCGCGAGCCGGAGAGAGCGGCAGCATCGGAAAGGTGAAGAAGGAAGCTGTACAACACTGGGATTGTGTGCGCAGCTTGCCAACTGATAGAAAACAGTACCTAACACTTTCCTGACGTTTCCAGTCACATGAATATTCGATTCGAAGCTGTTTTGGACAGCTTTTCTTTCCTTCATGCCAAACACTTGGCAGACCTCCGTGCAACGTCCAGAACACGATGGGAGATGTTTTCTGTGCTCCCGCAGGTTTTCCTTGCCAGACAGAGTGGAAAAGCTTTCTGCTAGGATGTAGACCACAAAAGACGCTAAAGACGAAGGTACGATGCTCTCCGGAGCTAAGAGCCGCTGCCGGGCTTCTTTCGGCAGAAGCGGCGCTAAGAGAGCACCGTGAGCGGTACAATCGTCTTTGCGCGAAGAAGCCGCTTCTTCGGCTCCGGGAGCCGGAGAGAGCGGCAGCATCGGAAAGGTGAAGAAGGAAGCTGTACAACACTGGGATTGTGTGCGCAGCTTGCCAACTGATAGAAAACAGTACCTTACACTTTCCTGACGTTTCCAATCACATGAACATGTAGTGGAAAAGCTTTTTGCTAAGATGTAGACGACAAGAGAGTCTAAAGACTGGATGAGAGCAAATGACACCCATCTCTAAAAAAGGCAATTAGGAGGACTCGGAATAGTACAAACCAGCCAGCTTCCTTTTTATCCCCAGGAAGTTGATGAAGCAGCTCTTCCTGGAAAACCTTGCCAGCCACATGCAAGACGACAAAATAATGTAGTTAGCATGATTTTTCAGGGGAATTTCATGCTGAACATCACTTTAAACTCCTCTGATGAATCAACTTGACTGGTAGATGAAGGGAATATTATCTGCCTGGGCTTCAGGGAGGTTTTTGACATATCTCTACATGGCAGCACGCATCCATATGGAAGCAATAGTGCAAAGGGGAGGGAACCAGTGTCTTTTCAGTGATGCTGAGTGAAAAAACAAGAGGCAGTGGGCACTCTCTGAAATACAGGAGATTGCCATTGACCATCAGCAAATGATTCTTTACTGTGAGGGTGACTGAACCACGGCACAGGCTGCCCAGAAAGATTGTGGAGCCTGGATCTTTGAAGACATTCAAAGTACACCCAGATAGACTCCTGGGCAAGAGGCTCTAGGTATCCTGGTTTAGGCAGGGGGGTTGGGCCTGGTTAGCCCCACCAACCCCTTCCACTCTCATTCATTCTGTGCTAGTGAATTCTCTTCAAGATGCATTTCAAGCACTTGCATGACAAAGTTCTGTGAAGACAGAGATCCAAATGGACACGGCATCTAAGTTCCTTAAGCAGTGTTCAAGAAGAATGTAAAACTCTGGGACGAGTGTCTCTTCCCTAACTGAATCCCTTTCATGGGAAAATTCCCAGCTCTAGAAAGATCTTCTGATACGCATGCTTAAGACTGACACTGGCTGAGCAAATTTCTCCCTATGTGTATCCAAGACCAGTTAGGATCTTCACCCAAAGTGCTGTCAACATAGTCACAGAATGTCTATTGTTAAGAAGTGACAACTTCCATCAGCATGGCAACTATTGCTCCACCAAATGGATGAATGGATGGGAATTATCTACTTGGGTTAAAAACAAAAAGAAAGAGTTGGTCTTTATTTATCAATTTCATTGCAATATTATAAGGGAAGAAAAAGACCTAAGTCCTTGCCTTTCTTAACTCGAGGAAAGATTTTAAAAATTCCTTGTAAAAATGTATGATCACAATCAGACTATTGAAACCATTTGAGTTGGGAAAAGAGTTCACAAATTGTCTAGAGAGTGGCAAAGAAGCCAAGAAAAATAGGAAAGAAACAAAAAGAGAGCAGAAGCGTCAGCTTCATTGTACAAGCTCGTTCTAGAAGTGGTCTGCTGGGAAAAGGAGGCCCCAGTTGAATTTCCAATGTATTCCTGCGCTTGATTCAGTAACCGGTCAATGTAAAAACCAATCCTTTTGTACAACTTCTTCCAGCAACAAAAACTCCAACAGGTTGACACTACCATCATGCCTGTTCCAGACATATTTCAAAGAGAAATGATGATTTTCTTGAAAACCTACTTGCATAAAAGTTGCAAGATGGTGGAGGGATTCCCACATCCTCCTGCCTCCATCTGGCTTGAAAGTAGATTTGATAAAATATGCAACAAAGCACATGATTTATAAGGTAGAGTCAAATGGATGATTTGGGAATTGATCTCTTGTTGATAGTAAACTTCATATCCACTCTGTGTGACCTTTCTAAAACAAAATGTGGAGCTGAGGCATGAATCTGCCACAACAATTGTAAAGCAAACATACACACTCCCCTTCACATGCCCCCCCTTCCACACACACCTAGGCACACACAGAGATCAGCATAGCAGATCATGAACACCTTGGAAAAGACGGAAATGCTCAATGCCTCTCTTGATGGGCAAAAGAGCTGGTGCAGTAATTCAAATGCCTGGTACAGAAATTCTGTTTCATATTTAGCTCCTATTTAAAACACAGCTTTTCATTTCATTCTATTTACAGAATATTTTCATGTCATTTGCTTCTTTAAAATTACTTAGTTCTCACCTGTTGTATGTCTAGGAATATTTTCTTCCAAAAATAGAAAAAAATAGATGCTATCTTTTCAGCAGAAAACATTGGTTGATACAATTTTAAACCATCATGATATGGAAGAATTGTTCTGTCCCTCTCGAAGGTGGAAGAAGCATTTGGATCACAGATCATCTACAATGAAATACTTGACATGTTTAAGATGCTTTCAATCAATTTTGATCGTCAATTGCTTCTTCGTTGTAAACAGTCATTTTTCAGTGAAGGGAAAGTGTGTGTGGTATATCTACATGATGTGGTCAAACCCAGTTCCTACTAATGGCCAGGCTGAACTCCAGTAAATAATGTCCCGAATGATATTTTGCCGCCTTCTTTGGCACTTCATGAAATCTTACCATGATGAAGTGCTGAAACACAGAGATTTTCTCTTAGAGAGTGTCTCATGTTGTAACCCATCCCATGGATTTTATGCTGTAATTCTTATCTCTTTTAAAATTTGCTGTCTTCTGTACAGTTTTCATGAACCTTTCTGTTACAGTAGTGAAAATCACAGATAAATGTCATTTTGTACAACTTTGAATTTACCCCAAGAGCTGAGAGAAAACTTGCTCCTATACTTCAATCCCAGTTTCTTCTATAGTCCAACTTTGTTTCTCTACCATCAAGCTTCTCCTTTGTTGCTGCTCCAAGCCCCGTCCAAGCTGACCTTGAATACTTTCAGGGATGGGACACCCACAACTTCTCTGGGCAACCTGTCCCAGTGTTCCAGCACTCCCACAGTAAAAAAGGCCTTCCTTTCATCTAATATGTGTAGGAAATCATAAATCTAGGCATAGAAACTTGGAGTGCAAATTTGAAATTCTTTTGATTTGAAGCACATTTTATATGAATACTGACTTACAGATGACTAAAAGATGTTGATGGGCATTTGAGCTGACAAGATTTGAAAAAGTGCACGGAAATTAAAATTGAAACCACTAAAATTAAAAACTTCTTGCCATTTTCTTTTTCCTCTCCTATTCAAAATTGCATATGTCAGATATCAGTGCTTCATGCAAACCTCTCAGATGCTCTCAGAGGAAAAGCTTTTCTTTCAGACTAAGTTGTGGTTGACGTAGAACACTAGCAGGAGTGAAAGTTTTTCTGGGCATCGGGGCAGCACCTTCTCCTTGGATTTGTGTGCAGAAAGCATTTTATCCAAACTGGAAAATAGACCCAACTCTGTTCTATTCATCATTCTTACTGCATCAGGCCTGAAGATGCTGTGAAAAGTAGCCTGTGGACCTTGAAGATAGCGCATGTGAAACAGATGAGAGGTGATGGAGAAGTTGAGAGAAGAAAGAGCATATGGCCCAGTACGGACGCCAGAAAGTATTTCTTCATGTGATCATGGCAGATTGCAGGAGCCACTTGGTACTATCAAACCAGCCCGACTTGGCACTGGTGCCACCTTGGGTCTGGGAACCATCCTGCGTATCGTGGATTTTCAGGAGCCAGCCGGCCACTCCCAGCCACAGGCCCTTAAACACAGACCTCGGCCCTCTTACCCGGCCAAAAAAACTCACCTGCCCCGCTTCTGCATGGCACATTGCAGGAGCCACTTGGTAATATCAAACCAGCCCGACTTGGCACTGGTGCCACCTTGGGTCTGGGAACCATCCTGCATATCATGGATTTTCAGGAGCCAGCAAGACACTCTTGGCCACAGGCCCCCAAACACAAACCTCGGCCCTTTTCCCTGGCAAAGAAAAGTCACCTGCCCTGCTTCTGGATGGCAGATTGCAGGAGCAACTTGGTACTATCAAACCAGCCCGACTTGGCAATGTTGCTACCTTGGGTCTGAGAAACATCCTGCGTATCGTGGATTTTCAGGAGCCAGCCGGCCTCTCCCAGCCACAGGCCCCCAAACACAATCCACGGCCCTTTTCCCTGGCAAACAACACTCACCTGCCCCACTTCTCGATGGCAGATTGCAGGAGTCCCTGGGTAATTTCAATCCAGCCCGACTTGGCAGCGTTTCCACCTTGCGTCTGGGAATCATCCTGCATATCAAAGAATTTCAGGAGTCAGCCGGCACTCTCAGTCACAGGCCCCCAAACACAAACCATGGCCCTTTTCCCTTGCAAACAAAACTCACCTGCCCCGCTTCTGGATGGCAGATTGCAGCAGCCACTTAGTCCTATCAAACCAGCCCGAATTGGCACTGTGTTGAAAGCGAAGGGAAGCCAACCCACCTTGTCGTTTATCAGCATTGACTCCAATTTATTGATTAAATCAGCCACTTTATATAACAGTGTTAATTAACTTCATGCATATTGCAAAATCCAAGCTCACTATAGGTTAACAGAGAAAACTCTAAGCCCTCCTTTTGTTTTACCATACCCATGATTGTTTCTTGCAAACAGGACCAGCGTTCCCACTGTGATATGAAAGTCAAGTATTGGAGAGTGCTTTTGTTACTTCTTTAGAAGGTTAGAATATGCCGAAAAGATGCTAGCTGGGGACTTGCAATTAATGAATTATTTGCTGTAAGTAGGTCAAATGACATGAGCTTTCAAAAAGGAAAAGTAGTCTTATTCCACCTGCCAATTCTAAAGTAGATTAATAAGCCTTAAGCAGAAGATGGATGTGAAGAGGGATATGACATGAAAGGTTAAGCAACACTGCTGACAGCAAAAGGCTTACCTGCTGCAGATACAGGAGACAAAATACTATTTGGACACAAACATTGCTATTCAGACGACAGTAAAATTCTGAGGGACAGCAAAATTTACTCAGTCATCGTGACAGTAAAATTTGCTCCCATCAAAATGTGCTCATCAATTCTTAGTGTAAGCTAAGCACCTTAAGCAGAGGGTAGTTCAAGCCTAACTGGTATTTGATGGCAAAAAAGGCAACTTGGCCTGCGTTTCTCACTTCTACTCCATTCAAAAGCTTACTCTGTCTCAGATTCCTTTGGTGGGATACCAACGCAAGCCGCCAAACTGCACGAAAATGATGATTTAAAGAAAGATAGATGAGAAAAATGGAATAATGGTTCATGTTCTTTTCCTTCCAACTGCTTTGTTTGCCCTTTGAATTTTTTGAAGTCCTTTCTGGTGTCACCATGGTTGCACTGCAGCAAGTGTTGGGCTGTAAGCTGTCCATATTGCCAGCTTCTGGACTGCCTTCAGAAAACTTCCCACTGGTTTTGTCTAGAAATCACAAGCAGTAGAGATGACAAAGACTGCAGAAACCTTCTCATCTCCTTCTAGAGCAAGACCATGTCTTTCAGCCACTCTTAACTAGACAACTTTCATCAGTCATGAGGGAGTCTCATGTTCAAGAGCTAAGCAGTGACAGCTGTAAATGACAAAAAGCAGACTGAAATTCTCTTGGGACTCCAGCAGAGAGCAATGAAGGAGGTTGAATTCACCTTCTTGGGAAGTTCTAAAATGCACGTTCACTTGAGCACAGGAGCTAAGCCATCGTAACCTTTGTTGAGTATGTCTGCGTAGACAGACATATTTAGACCATGTTATTTAAGCCACGTTATCATCTCTAGCTGCTAAGCTGCACTTCTTGCAAAGTATCTGCAACGTATTTTACAGGGTGGGCTTTGATGTGTAATCCCTGAGTAATATTGCAAAGAGAAGTACTTGGGGTGTGGGGTGGGGGGGGAGCCGCAACTCTTAGGTTTTTCAAATCATGGTTCCATTTGAAAGTCAAAAAAGATGTCAAACCTTTCTTTCCTAGACCTATTACCAGCACAAACTGTACCAGAATTTATGACCTGTAACTGTACCGTGGACGCTCTTTCTCTGGACTATTCCTTAAGAAACAAAGTCCTCACTAGAAATAAAACAAAATTAGCCAAGTATTGGCCTGGATTAGTTCCAAGGCTCTGTACTAAAGGCCAAACACGTGTAATAATAGTAACCAGTGGACTAAAAGTTAAATCAATAGAGCATGACTCAGTTCAAAGACATCTTGTGTCCTAATGTTCTCACAGAAGACTGTAAAAACCTGTCTATTTTTGTGGGTTTCTTTTATCCATTTAGCTGTACCTTCTACTTCTCTCCACTGTCTGAGAACATTGATGATAAGGTTGGATGACCTCATGTCAACTTGTAGAAGTAAAGAAAGAGAAGCCAGTAAAGAAAGGCAAATTTGTTAATTGCAGGTGGAAAGAGGGAGGCCAACAAAAGAAAACAAAAGAACAGTACTAACGAAATGCTCCCCTGTCTTCTGTGAAAAGTAAAGGCACAGACAAGAAAGAACAAGTGCAAAATTCTCACTAGAGAAACGCACTTGATCTGACTCAAGTATTTTGCGGTACATTTCTTGCTGTTTTCTCATGCCAAACATATTAACCATTGAAGGTGTCCCTTTCCTCTCTCTGGAATCCAGCTAGGAAGATGGCTGTGTCATTGCTGACAAGCAGCTATTCTCAGAGGTGTCCAGCTGAAAGTCCTAGATCAATTGATTTGCTCTGTCACTTTGATATGGCATGACTTACAGTTTCAGCACCTGAACTTGCCAGCCCTACAATTCTTTGCCCCTTGAATGCTTAGATAGGCTCCTTGGCAACTGGCATTTGTAAGGACTTGAAACTATGCAGAATTTGCACCGTGAGATGAGGCCAAATGAGTCACACCAGTAGATTAACTGGGGCATGCAAGGCAGAGAGAGGGAAATGAGAGCACAAGAAGAGAGTACACAAGAAGAGAGTACAATCTCCTTTTTTCTGAAACACTGAAGAGATCAAAGTGAACACAAATCCTCCTAGGGGTAGTTCTTGCAAAAGACTAAGAGTTCTTTTTGTGTTCACAGGCCTGGAATATTTAGCTTTGGATGATGGCAAAATGCAGATGACAAAACGAGGCCTTGAAGTCACATCCAGTATGAAGCAGTAGGAAAGAGGAAAGCAGCTGAGAGCATCAGCCCTGCTAAGTAGTCTCAGTATTCTTCCTGACATGAGCAGAAATTTGAAATGAGTCTCTGAAAATGACAAAGGAGGCAGAAGAAAAGGGAGCGATGACTCCTCTGGCATAGTGCTTCCTAACAGGGATCTTCAAAATGTCAAGGTTGTATCATCCTTTCAACTGAAGGAAGATATGAAAACAACAGGAAGGAAAAGGCATCCAATACTCTGGGCAGTGTACTTCTAGACAGAAAGGCCACTGATGGAAAAACCAACTAAACTGGCACCAATGCAGCAGCATTGTACTAAAACCAGAAACGTCCAGCGCTTCGTTCTCTGCCATTCCATTCAGATGCACACAGCAGCTCTGCAACATTCCTACTGATCATCTCCTTGGCAAAGTGGCAGTGAGGGTCCGTGGTGATGCAGAGTCCCCAGGCAGATGCAAAGGAGAGCTGCTTTCTTGCAAAAACCAGGCTTTTGAAACACTCAGGCCTTTCTCATTTCCATAGCTTTAAGCCATAACAAACACAATTCAACCAACCACCATGCACCACGCTGTGAACACACGACGCTTCTAGAACTTGTTGATCTACCTCGAAGTCAGCTGCCTCACCTTCCCACAGTCCTTTTCTACTTAGCCAAAGTAATGGGCCTCAGCCCAAGGCCTTCCTTTTGTAAGCTTCTAGCTCGATGCAGCAGCAAACCACTACTTTCTTCTGTGCCAAGACTTTAGGTAGACGATTTGCATCTGCCCTCCTTCCAGTGAAACCTAATGGGGAGAGAAAAGCCTCCCAGAGATGTTCAGTCATTCCATTTTCTAGACAGGCCAAATCCAAAGAAAAGCAAGCTATGGCATTGTGTACTTGCTCTTACAAAACACCTGCTGCCCTCTGACAATCAACTAGCAGAAAACCAGACAAACTGAGACTTGAGGACAACAACCCTTGGAAGGGAATAATGATGTGATCAATCAAGACAACACTTTTCCAGGCTTCCAAGATACTGGAAATGTCAGCAAAGGCTTGAGAGCAAAGGCTGCACTAATGGGAAAAGGGTAAAAGAATCCCAAGAAAAACATGACCAAAGATTAAAACAATTCCAAGAAGAACATAGGCAACTAACCTGTTGAAGCCTTCAGAAAAACAGTGGCCGCTGATTTACATAGGCCATTCAAGTTAATTGACCCGTGCCCCTTCCACTCCCTTTTCGGCACCATATTGAGTGAATTGAGACCATGGAATCACAATTCCTTGGATTCTGTTCTTAACTTCAGGAGAGAAGTACAGCAGCTGAAGTACCTGTTACTGATGTGATACCCAGGAACACCGAGTTGACACATTTCTTTCTTGGCCAATCACAACAAGCAAGGCTAAGAGGATAAGGCTGGCTTATTTCCATGACACATTTCTTGTTTTACAGCCTGCTCTGATTCCGGTGAAACTTTTTCATTAGCTTCTCTCTAAAAGGAGAAAGTCCAATTCAACGTCCCGCCCTGCTGCTGCAAGTATACCATTTGGTTTGTGGAGACGAAAAAATTGAATTGGAAGGTACGGAGCCCCCGGAGCTAAGAGGCGCTCGGGGCGTCTTTCGGCAGAAGCGGCGCTAAGAGAGCACTGTGAGCGGTACAATCGTCTTTGTGCGAAGAAGCCGCTTCTTCGGCTCCGGGAGCCGGAGAGAGCGGCAGCATCGGAAAGGTGAAGAAGGAAGCTGTACAGCACTGGGATTGTGTGCGCAGCTTGAGTGTATCTAATTGAAGACACAGTGGGCATAGCCAACCAAATGGACCAATTGTTAGGTCCAAATATCTACAGTTGGGGGAAGATGAATTCCCATCCTGGGTATATTATTTTCCCCAGAAGAGGTCCAGATGATTAGAGCACCTAGCATAAGAATTTGGGAAAAAGATAACCATCCAGGATCCCAGATGCTAACAGGTGAACAAAAATTGCCGCCAACAGATCCCAGCTGGAGCCCTAATCAGGAGGAGGGGAGGAAGGCCATGATGGAATATAGGTCTTTGATAATATGGGGGATCAAAGAGTCGTTCCCAAAGGACTTAATACCAAATTGGCATTTGAGGGTGCACAAGAGAAGGATGAAGCTCCTGCTGCCTGGCTTAATCGCCTAAAGCGGAGCTTCCAGTTGTATTCTAGAATAGACCCAGACACCCCAGAAGGTCAAGTGCTACTACAAGTCCAATTTGTTACCAAATCTTGGCCTGATGTACAGAGAAAATTGGAAAAGATTGAAGATTGGCAAGAAAAGGACGTTAATGAGTTACTAAGAGAGGCATTGAAGGTGTATTTAAGGAGAGAGGAAGAAAAAGCAAAAGCCAAGGCTAGGATCATGGTTGCTGTAGGATCATGCTGTAGCTAGGGAAAGTGCAGGGGCAAGCAATTCTATACCACAATCCAAGGTAACAAAGGTAATGGGCGAATCCACCACCAGGAGGAGGCAGAGACAGGCCAGTACTGACAGGCACATGAAGGATGGAGAGACCTCAAGTCCCTTTGAGAGAATGACAGTGCTATTACTGTGGAGAGGCAGGACACGTCAGGAGGTTTTGTAGAAAGCTCAGTTTCGATGAGGCAATAGCCAGTGAACAAGATAATTTAGGATGGATCCTTAGGCATGATGATTAGGGGTGTCAAGGGCTTTTTACTATAGGGGACCCGATGCAACATCTAGAAGACCTCTTGGTAAACTTTGAAGTGGGACCCCTAAATGAAGAATTTGAATTTTTGGTTGATACAGGAGCAGATAAGTCCTGTCTCAACAAAATACTAAAAGGTATGGAAATTGGGAGAAAATTTTGTGAAGTGTTAGGTGCGGAAGGGAAACCATTTACAGCGTCAGTGATTGAAGATGTGAAAATAATTGGAAACTCAAGACAGTGTGAAGCTAATTTTATTTATCTGCCTAAGCTAGAAAAAAGTTTGTTAGGAAGGGATCTGCAAGTTCATTTGGGGGTTGGGATTGTTCCAAGAGAAGGGAGGATGGTAGTACAAGTGATGAAGTTATCCCAAGGAGATGTCGCAGAGATAAACCCTGAGGTATGGGCTGAGGGGGGAAAGAGAGGCTTATTAGACATTCCACCGATAACAATAAAAATGCAGGATGATATCTCACCCATACAGGTTAAACAGTATCCGATTTCCCTAGAAGGAAGGAAGGGGCTTGCTATAGTCATTGAGCAACTGTTGCAGGAGGGAATTTTAGAACCCTGCATGTCACCACATAATACCCCTATACTGGCAGTTAAGAAAGCTGAACGGAATTATAGCGGGTACAAGATTTGAGGGAGGTCAACAAAAAAACCATTGCCAGACATCCAGTTGTGCCCAACCTGTATAGTCTCCTAAGCTGAAATCCAAGAGAACATGCTTGGTTCACTGTTACAGATTTGAAGGATGCTTTCTGGGCGTGTCCTCTGGCAACAGAATGTAGGGATTGGTTTGCCTTTGAATGGGAGGACCCGAGTACGAAAAGGAGACAACAGCTAAGGTGGACCCGATTACCACAGGGGTTCACTGAATCCCCCAATCTCTTTGGACAAGCTTTAGAGAGTTTGTTGGAACAATTTGTCCCTGAACAAGAAGTGCAGATCTTGCAGTATGTTGATGACCTGATGGTGTCAGGAAAGGGAAAAGATCAGGTCAGACAAACTAGTATTAAGCTTTTGAATTTTCTAGGGGAGAAAGGACTAAAGGTTTCCCAAGGAAAACTACAATTTGTGCAATCAGAAGTAACATACTTGGGGCACATAATAGGAGGAGGATATAAGAAATTAAGCCCTGACAGAATTTCAGGTATTTTAGCTCTCCCGACCCCAAAAACAAAAAGACATGGGAGAAAACTCCTAGGCTTGTTCGGATATTGTAAGTTATGGTTAGATCAATACACGCATAGTGTGAAATTTCTATACAATAAATTAGTAGCTCCAGATCCCCTAATTTGGACAGCTGAAGATGATCAACAATTCGAAAACCTAAAAGACAAATTGTCTTCTGTCCCGGTCCTAAGCTTACCAAACCTCAGGAAGGGCTTTGACCCGTTTGTGAGTGCAGAAGGAGGTGTAGCCTATGGTGTACTAACTCAAGTGTGGGGAGGTTGCAGAAAACCCGTGGCTTACATATCCAAATTGTTAGATCCAGTGACTAGAGGCTGGCCAGTTTGTATACAGGCAGTAGCAGCAACTGCAATCCTGATAGAGGAGACTCAAAAATTGACCTTACAAGGAAAAATTAAAGTGCATACTCCTCATGATCTTAAGGCAGTACTGAGACAGAGGGCTCAGCAGTGGCTAACTGATGCTAGAATATTAAAATATGAGATAATACTAATGAACACAGAAGACTTAGAATTTATCACATCCAATGGCCTCAATCCAGCACAATTCCTAATGGGAGAGCCTATAGAGAATTTAGAATGTGATTGTCTTGAATTGGTTAACCTCCAAACAAAAGTAAGAGAAGATTTAGAAGATCAGCCTCTAGCAACTGGATGAAGCTTATTCATAGATGGCTCTTCGAGGGTAGTAAATGGAAAAAGAGCTTCAGGTTATTCCATTATAGATGGAGAAACATTACAAATTGAAGAAAAAGGGAAACTACCTCCAAATTGGTCAGCCCAAAGTTGTGAAATATATGCCCTGAAAAGGGGACTGGACTTACTGGAGGGGGACCAGGGAACCATTTATACAGACTCCCAATATGCACATAGGATAGTTCATACATTTGGGAAAATATGGGAGGAACATGGATATTTAAGTTCGAAAGGAAAAAGCTTAGTCAATGAGAACTTAGTCACAGCAGTGTCAGAAGCTCTACAGAAACCTACAGAAATAGCAGTGGTCCATATAAAGGGGCACCAAAGAAGAGACAGTTTTGAAGTTAGAGGAAACCAACTAGCTGATCAGATAGCCAAAGAAGCAGTTTTAGAACCAGGGGATCCAGTAAAAATTTTAAAAGCAATAATGACTCCTGAAGAAGGGGAAAGAAGGGAAAAACCTGTATTTAGTGAAAAAGAATTAGAAGCTATAAAAGATTCAAAGTTACACCAAGGACAACGAGGAGAGTGGTTAAGCTCAGATGGACGGGTGTATTTGAATAAAGCGCTGGCTCAGACAGTGCTAATGGACTACGTGATCATTTCTTAAGAAATAACCTATGCATAGGTGTATATAGCCCGGCTAAAGCCATTACAAGAGGGTGGGTCATTTGTCAAAAAGTGAACCAGAAAGTCGTGAGAAAAGTAGGACCTGAAAGGAGAGAATTAGCTTTGAGACCCTTCCAAAGCATACAGATAGATTTCACTGAAATGCCCCCAGTGCAAGGATACAGATATTTACTGGTTATAGTTGATCATCTCACACACTGGGTAGAAGCCTTCCCGACCAGAAGGGAAACAGCTCAAGTCATAGCAAAAGCAATCCTAGAGAACATTATCCCCAGATATGGAATGGTGAACACCAGAGATTCAGACCGAGGTCCACATTTTGTGTCCCAAACATTGCAAAATATAATTGAAGTTTTAGGAGTGAAATGGAGATTACATACTCCATGGCAGCCCCAGAGTTCTGGGAGGACAGAGTGAATGAACAAAACTCTCAAAAATGTATTAACTAAATTGATTGAAGAAACAAAAATGAATTGGCTGAAGTGTTTGCCCCTAGCGCTATTGCGCATCAGAACAAGACCTCGGTCTGACATAAGAATTTCACCTTATGAAATGATGTTTGGGCTGCCATTCTTGTTAACACCTTATAGCACAGGAGACTATCTGGAAGGAGAAGAGGCTACCAGAAAGTATTTAGAGATAATTGGAAGAACTTTAGAAGGACTTAGAAAGAGAGGATACCTCCCCCAAATTTCCTCTCTTGACATGAAAGTTCATAACATTAGCCCAGGAGATTGGGTTTTGATAAAATCATGGAATATGGGACCATTAATGCCTAAATTTGAAGGCCCCTTTCAGGTACTCCAAATCACTAATTCAGCTGTGTGGACCAGAGAAAAAGGTTGGACTCACATTACAAGAATAAAAAGGCCAGTCTCACCCCCAGGTACGGGACCAGATCCAACATCAGCTTCTCCCTCTGGCATTGGACCAGAATCCACATCACTCTCACCTCTGGGCACTGGACAAGATTCATCCACTTCACAAGTTAATTCACCCGAGTATACCTTGATAAAAGGACCAAAAGATTTTAAGTTGACTCTCAGAAGGAAGAGTCAAAAAGTCTGAACTGTATGGGAAAATAATTGGTATCGCAGCTCTAACATAGCTTAAAATGTTTCAAGACAGTTCTGTGTTGGTAAAAAGTTTAAGACTGTAAATAAGAAATTCTGGTTAAGGGTTAAGTTCCCCAATTTGGTTCTAAAGACTCCAAGTTAATCCTCTACAGAGCACTCCCCTGGGAGAAACCAAAATTGGTAGGGAACAGACCAAGAGAGGTTTAACTAGAGAAGCGGGTAGAAGGGACTCTAAAGAGCTTGGAAACTTCTTCTCAGTAAAATTCCCCAAGAGGCAAGGCCGGGTGGGCAGGCTGTGCAAGATGGCCCATACCAGACTCTTGGGAAGGGTAGTAATGATGGCTCTGATTGCTGGTGTTGCTCTGGAGAGCCCAGGAGAGCCGTGCAGTGAGTGCTACCAACCCCGCTATGAGGAGGAAGAAGTGAGCTCCTTGTCTAGAGTCCACATCAGTTCTAACCCAAATTGTGCTAACCTCTCCCAATTGGTCATTTATCAGAAAAATAAGAGAATGCATTGGATAGCGCAGAATACTGCCACTTTCAGGCAGCCACTCCCGGAAGAGTGCCCTACAGAAAAAGCCTGGTTGTGCTTGGAATGTGATGCTGCTGAAACAAGCTCAGTAGATGTAGTAAAAAGAAAAGAAATGGTAAAAACAGTAAGAAAGATGGTTTGTAACAAGTATTTAGCAGTAAAGTATTCAGCTACCCAGTGGATCCCAAGAGATCCAAACAAATAAGAGTCTGTTGAGAAAAGAGAAAGAGACAAGTGTACCCACTATAAAGTATATGAATGTTATGAATGTACTGAAAAAGGGATAAACCCCTCTTGGAAAATGAAAGAAATGTGTCAATATAAGGAATGCCCAACAGAAACTGATAACACATTTCGGGAGAGCTCTAAACAACTGGTTTTGATCTCTAGTACTACAGCATACACTAGATTGTCAGGAGACTGCTCTGGCAGCTACACAGCTAGAATAATAAAACCAGCTTTCTTCTTATTACCCAAAGAAACTGGATCAAGTTTAGTAGGAGTTCCTATATACAATGATTTAGGATAAACCAAACAGAAGAAGCAAAGTGCAATAGAAATTGAGAAAATCCAAAATTGTAAAAGCCAAGTTCAGACTCCAATATCTATGTTAAACAGAATTATCAGGCTGCAGGGAGTATTAAAAATAAAGAATGCAATTATCAGAAACATTTCAAACTAAATTAAAAAATTAGCATGTGTAAATAACCAAGAACAAACTCCTACAGTTGATTCCAGTTGGTGGGATAACCTATGGATTTTCAATAAGAATGTATGGGGAAAAGTTTTTCTCACTGTGTGTATACTTGGAGGATTGCTCTTTTTACTATGCTTGTTTCCCTGTTTCATTAAAGTAGTATTGGCCATGCAGACCAACCTAAAGAAACCAAGAAAGGTAAGGAAGTAAGTAACCATGATTACCAGAGTGCTCAAGAAATTTATAATCAATACAAAAAATTAAATATGAAGCTCATGAGTAAAAAATTGTAAGTTGATGCGAGCTTAAATTTAAGCTCGATCAAAGAAAAAGAGGAGAAACTGTTATAAACAAAAATCTGCCAATTTTTTTTGTGAGAAAAAGGTTACCACTGTTGCTGCTGGGGTGCTGCTTGTGTGTTATGGTAATTACGCGTCGTTGTCGTTAATAGTTGTTTTTGTATCAGTAAAAGCCCTAGCTGGGGCCGAGTTAACGGCTCTTCTCTGAGACAGTGAAGGGTGGGGACCTCCCGAACAGTGAGGAGAAGAGACTTAGGAGGGGGGGAGACATGCAAAATAAACCCAAGACCGGCATGCCATTAGAAGCTACTGCTTCGAGCTTGCTAAAAGGACCCCCAAAACAACGAGCCAACATAGAGTTGAGAGATTGGAGTGATGTCGAGACATGAGGAGCAGAGTGCTGAGCCCGCAGAGATGCTGAACACCTTCGTAGTCCCTCTCACCCTGAGCAAAGGGGTCGTCCCGACGCTGAAGACCCAGAGAAAAAGAGCAGTCGTCAACAGTTGCCTTCCACAAAACCCCCCAGCTCTGCCCCGAGGGGACAAAGCTGCGCTTATCCTTCTCCTTCTCGTCACCCTGGGAGAGACGACGGAGATTGCAGATCTCCTGTCAAACTGCCCAATCCTGAGCTGATCACAAGGAAGGCATTAAAAGGAGAAAAAGTCTCCTGCCTTGCTTATTTCAGAGTCTGTGTAGTGAACTTCCCTGACGAGTGGAGCAAATCCTGTCAGATGAAGAACAGGTTGAGAGGACTTTGGGGACCTGGTGAATACAAAACCCCAGAGACCCCCCTCCATCCCCTACAGACTCCCCAGTACATCCCAAATATCCTCAGAATCCCCTGAAAATGCTCCATAGTTCTCCCTCCCCAACACCCTATAAACCCTCAGGACCCTCCCAAACCTCCCTCTAAAACCTCCTGAGGCTCTCTAAAATAACCCATAGATCTGCCCAAACCCTCAGTACCCCCCCGCACCCCCCAAAAGGGGCTACCCCAGGTGGACTGCCTGAGCCACTTTTTGGGCTGATATGTATGTAGGTATAAATCTAATAGAGAGATAAAATATAATATAAAAAGCGGCCTCCAGGAGAGCTGGGGAGGGTCTTTGTCAGGGTACAGGATGAAGGGTGAGGGTTTCCACCTGCCAGAGGGTAGGGTTAGATGGGATATTGGGAAGAGATTCCTCCCTGTGAGGGTGGTGAGACCCTGGCACTGGTTGTCCAGAGAAGCTGCAGCTTCTCCATCCCTGGAAGTGTCCAAGGCCAGGTTGGACAGGGCTTGGAGCAACCTGGGTATGGTGGAAGATGTCCCTGCCCATGGCAGGGGATGGATGGAGATGACCTTTTAAGTCCCTTCCAACCTGAACCAGCCTGGGATTCTAAAAGTGGGGGAGGTTTGGGGTAGGAAACCTTGGCTGACCCCAGGTGCCCTCCCAGGCTGCTCCATCAGTCATGCTTCAGGAAGAGACAGCAAGAGAAAACCTGATGAGAAAGCTCCTGGGAGAGATGGGTTGGGGGGGTGTGAGTCTCTCAGAAACTGCTCCAGCCCTTTCCAGTCCCTCAGGTGGAGGCACTTGGAGCATGATTCCTACACAACAGGCATCCCAATGGGGGAGAAGACAGGTTCAGCCTCTTGATCTAGCCTGCCCTGATCCCTCTGCAGGGATCCTCTCCCTTTCTGCCCTCCAGCAGATCCACACTCCCACACAAGTTGGTGTCATTTGTGAACTTAGTTTGACTTCCACTTGATCCCCTCATCCAGATCATCAATAAAGATGTTGAACAGGATGGGACCCAGCACTGACTCCTGGGGTCACCTACAAGTAATTGGGTGTTATGGATAGAATGGGAGCTTCAGACAAGCCTTGTCTTAGGCTAATATTTTTGGGCACCTAAACCACTCTGGCTCGCAAGTTCTAAGAGTGGCAGATCAGGTCTATTATGAAATTAGTTATTTATTGAATAGACAGGAGATAATAGACAAAAGGTCTTCAACAGAGTTACTTGCTACACGGTATAAAACAGAAAAACTACTGGCAGATTACATAAAACAGTTCACAATATTAAGGTACCTATATCAAAGCTAGGAAAGAAATAGTATAGATTAGAAGTCAATGTAACTTACCACTAAACTGGCAAGAGTGTGCACAGAGTCCTTTCACTCAACCCTCAAGAGAGGAACCACAAAACCAGCATCCCAACTTTGGGGGAAAAGCCCCACACATTTCCAGGGAATGTGCAAAAACTTCTACTTTGTGAAAGTTTGACATAGCTTTAATAGATTGTGAAGTAAAGTGTCTGTCAGAAATTCCAGTTTATCTTTCCACAATCTTGCTTCCACAGCAAGATGTTTATTGTCAGCTACAAGTGCTGCTTCCATGGCACCCAAATAACCACGAGACAAGCGGTCTTTAGTGATTTATTTCACCAATTAGCAAGCTTTTGTGGCAGGGAACACATCCTGCTACACTAGCCCCAGCTGGATTTAGTTCCATTCCCCACCACTCTCTAGGCTTGGGCATCAGGCAGTTTTTCATCCAGCAAACAGTTGCCCTGTCCAATCCATGAGCAGCTTCTCCAGTACCAAAGGCTTTACTGCTGTCTATAAATATCCATCCACGGCCCTTCCCTCATTTCCTGAGTGGGTCATTCTGTCACCGCCTGCAGCCCCTTGGCCTGGGCGGGAACAACCTGCGGCACTGGGTAGCTGTGGCATTCACGGAATCACAGAATCACAGAAATTCTAGGTTGGAAGAGATCTTTAAGATAATCGAGTCCAACCCATGTTCTAACACCTCAACTAGATCATGGCACCAAGTGCCACATCCAGTCTTTTTTTAAACTCTTCAAGGGATGGTGACTCTACCACCTCACTGGGTAGATGATTCCAGTATTTGACCACTCTTTCTGTAAAATACTTCCTCCTTAATTCTAGCCTGTATCTCCCTTGGAGCAGCTTGAGACTGTGTCCTCTTGTTCTGTCTGTTGTTGCCCGGAGAAAGAGACCAACCCCCAGCTCACCACAGCCACCCTTCAGGAAGTTGAAGAGAGTGATAAGGTCACCCCTGAGTCTCCTTTTCTCCAGGCTGAACAACCCCAGCTCCCTCAGTCGTTCTTCATATGGCTTGTGTTCCAAGCCCCTCACCAGCCTTGTTGCTCTCCTTTGGACACGCTCAAGCATCTCAACGTCCCTCCTAAAGTGAGGGGCCCAGAACTGGACGCAATACTCCAGGTGAGGCCTCACCAATGCTGAGTACAGGGGAAGAATGACCTCCCTGCTCCTGCTGGTCACTCCATTCCTGATACTGGCCAGGATGCCATTGGCCTTCTTGGCCACCTGGGCACACTGCTGGCTCATGTTCAGCCAACTGTCAACCAGCACCCCCAGGTCCCTTTCCACCTGAGCACTGTGCAGCCACACCGTCCCTAGCTTATATCGGTGCAGGGGGTTATTGTGGCCAAAGTGCAGGACTCGGCACTTGGACTTATTGAACTTCATCCCATTAGATTCTGCCCATCCATCCAACTGTTCCAAGTCCCTCTGCAAAGCCCTCTGTCCCTCTAACAGATCAACACACATTCCCAGTTTAGTGTCATCTGCAAATTTGCTGATAAAAGACTCTAAACCCTCATCCATGTCATCAATAAAAATATTAAACAGAACTGGCCCCAGCACAGACCCCTGAGGGACACCACTGCTGACTGGTCACCAGCTGGATGTGACACCATTCACCACCACTCTCTGGGCCCGGCCATCCAGCCAGTTCTGAATCCAGCAAAGAGTGCTCCTGTCCAAGCCACAGCCTGCAAGTTTGTCTAGGAGAATGCTGTGGGAGACAGTGTCAAAGGCCTTGCTGAAATCCAAGTAAACAACATCTACCGACTTCCCTGCATCCACTAGGTGGGTTACCTGATCATAAAAGGTGACCAGGTTGGTCAAACATCATCTACCCCTCCTAAATCCATGCTGGCTGGGTCTGATACCCTGGCCATCCTGTAAATTTTGCGTGATGGCGCATAATATAAACTGTTCCATTATTTTGCCAGGTACTGAGGTCAGGCTAACTGGTCTATAATTACCAGGATCCTCCTTTGCACATTTTTTGTGAATGGGTATCACATTGGCCAGCTTCCAGTCACCCGGAACCTCACCAGTGAGCCATGACTGTTGGTAAATGATGGAGAGTGGCTTTGCAAACTCATTTGCCAGCTCTCTCATTACCATGGGGTGGATCCCGTCTGGTCCCATAGATTTATGACTATCCAAGCATTTCAGTAGTTCTATGACAGCCTCCTCTTGGATAATGTGGAGACCATTCTGCTCCCTGTCACCATCAACCAGCCCAGGCGGGCACGTGTCTTGAGGGCAAGTCATCTTCCCACTAAAAACTGAGGCAAAACAGGCATTAAGCACTTCTGCCATTTCCTCATCTGCAGATACTAAGTTCCCTCCTTTGTCCAATAAAGAACAAAGGCTGGTCTTACCTTTCTTTCTACCATTGATGTATTTGTAAAAACATTTTTTATTATCCTTTACAGAAGTCGCCATTCTAAGTTCAAACTGAGCTTTGGCCTCCCTAATTTTTTTTCTGCATGCTCCAGCAGCCTTCTTGAATACTTTCTTAGAGACCTGACCCTTCTTCCAACGCTGATACATCCTCTTTTTATTCTTAAGTTCCTCCAAAACCTCCTTGCCCAGCCAGGCTGGACGTTTACCCATTGACTGATCACACACAGGGATGGTCTGTTCCTGTGCCCTCAAGATCTCTGTTTTGAGGTATGCCCACCCTTCCTGAACTCCTTTGTTTTTAAGGGCTGCTTCCCAAGGGACGCTCTGAATAAGTCTCCTAAACAGGCCAAAGTCTGCCCTCCGGAAGTCCAATGCAAGAATTTTACTGGTGCTCTTCCTGACTTCACCAAATATTGAGAACTCTATTATTTCGTGATCACTCCAGGGCCTCCCGCGGCTTTGCCAGCTTTCCCTGGCCTGCAGCCGCTGCTGGAGGTGAGTGTGGCCACACTGCAGCCAGTGCAGGTGACCCTGGGTGCACTGGAGCTGCTGCCAATGCGCTGCGCTGCCTGAGTCCACCACCCGCGTCAGCTGCCGCCTTTCCATTCCCTGCACGGCCTCTGGGAGCTGAAGCTGCAGGCGCAGCAGCCACAGGGGATGCGCGTGGTCCCACAACGCTTCTTCCAGGGCCTCAGTGCCTTGTGCTTGCTCTGCCTGTCACAGAACTCGCTCTCAGCCATCCCTGCCGATGCCTTTGGTGACCTGGCACAGCTGCAGTGTTGCAGCCTGAATATCTGCTAGTAAAGTCCAGGGTAAAGAAGCAAAAAGGGCCTTTGCATAATATCCACAGATGTTTAATTCAGCCGCATGGTAACATGTTCAGGTCCCAGGCACACACACATGGAGGGTTCAGGTTTCTGTCTCCCCAGGGGCCTGGGGTCACCTTGGTGTCAGAGCAGTTAAAAGGTAAGGGCCAATCAGGGAATAGGGAGGGAGTGGCTCAGGAACACAGGAACAGACATAGGAACAGGGGAAGGAGCCAATGCCATCTTACCAGCTTTTTGAGGGAAGCTTCTTGTGTTTCCCCAACCCAGGGGAAGCCCCCCAGGGTCTCCACAACTCCCCATTTCGATATTATTAAGAAAGCTTCTCTGAAGGATCAATTGAATCAACATAAAATGACAAAAACAATCAAAAGCACTCATAAGACAATTTTCAAAATGCAAACAATTCCAAATTTATTTTCTTACAGCTGGCAGGACGGATGTAGGGTTTTCTGAGTACGGTTTATCTGGAAACTGAGTCAGGAGAAGGTTCCTTCAGCAGGGACTGGTTCTCTGCCACCTGTGGCAGTGTTGTGGTCTGTGACTGGCTCTGTATGATGTAGTGTAGGTGGTGGTGTGCCTGTTGGAAACTCCAAAATAGAAATTATTAACTTTTAAGAAAAAGATGGTTGCTTTAGGGAAACATTCTTTTCTTTCCCTCCCAATCATGCTCCCTCTGGTATTATGAAGGAACACTGGGGAAAGGGATTAGTGGAGGGAGGCCATGAAAAGGGGGAAGAGGAGGTAGGAATTTGTGGGAACATAAAAAAGGGGTAATAGGACAATGGAAAGGAAAAGGGGAAAGTGGGAGAGGGGCAGGGAGGCCACAGGGATTAGGAAAACGGGAAGAAGTGGGACTTATCCAATTGGAAGGTTCAGTCATTATGGAGGTGGACTTTTCAATGCAAGACAGCTCGTTGGTGTTCTGTGCCCTTTTGGATTCTAGGCTGTTGCTGGGGTTTGATGGCTGTTGGTTTTGGGTTCTATTTCCTTGATAGGTGTGAGGAGGAGTTCTATGGTGTGGATAATATTTCGCAGTTTTGCAGTTCAGTACATGTTCACTACCTGTCACTGGAACTCCACCAGGTCCTGTCATATTGGCTGCTTGGGGCTCTTTTATTCCTTGTATTATATTAAATTCCACAATTTCTCCATCTCCTAGATTGTGGAAGTATTTCCTGGGGTTATTCTTTTTAATAGCAGTCTGATGTACAAACACATCTTCTTTGTTAACATTGCAGGTTATGAAATCATATCTGTTCTTTACATTGAACCATTTCACTGTCCCCAAAACATTCAGGGCAAGGACATTTTTACCTTTGTCAGTGGGTCCGTGTTTCTGTTGCTGGACGTGTTGCTGGTATTGGGGTGCTGCTGTCCGAGCTTTGTCTTGCTCCCGGCTCTGGCAGCCATGCTGGACCTTGGCCCCCTCCCGGGAGTCTCTCTTGACTGGTGCCCGCAGGTACTGCAGGCACGAGGCTTCTATTGCAGCAGCAGTGAGTGGGTTTCACTGCCCAGACTGTGGCCCTGAGCCAACCCTCGGTGGCGCTGCCCACCCACCTGGCAACAGCGGTGCCCTGGGGCTGCTGGCCTTACCCGCCCACCCTCGGCCCCAGTTCCACAGGCTGCCCTGACTGGGGCTAGGCAGCGAGTATCAGACGGCTTGCTATGGCCACATGGAGCGGTGGCGGGGCAGCTGTGGGTTTTCCATGGGGGCAGCTGTTCGGTGTGAGGGGAGACGGATCCTCCTGAAGACTGGTTTTGCCATAAAACAGAGTAAAGTCAAGGGACCTGCCCAGGAAATTCAGTTTTTAGAAGGAAAATAGCAAGATGGACATTGTCAGATTCCAGTGGATATGGTTAACAAAATAGCAGCCATGTCCCCACTGACCAAGAGGAGGGAAACACAGGCTTTCTTGGCACTGTGGTATTTTGGAGAATGCATATTCAGTGTTACAGTCAGATTGTAAACTCTCTCTATCATGTGACATGGAAGAATATTGATATCAAGTGAGGTCCTTCACAGCAACAAGCTTTTGAACAAATTAAAGAGGAGATTGTTCCTACAGTAGCCATTGGACCAGTCAGGACAGGACAAGGTGTGGAAAACAGCCTCCACACTGTAGCCAGGGAGAATGGTCCATCCTGGAGTCTCTGCCAGAAGGGACCTGAGGAAGTTTGAGGACCACTGTATGGCTCTTGACTCTGGGATACAAGGGATCTGAGTCCAGCTGTACCCCTAAACCACACTGCAGCTACTGGCAGCTTATGAGGAGGTTCCATCTATGTCAGAAGTGATTGGCACCAAAGCACAACTTCTACTTGTGAAATAAACAGGGCAGGAGACTTTTTCTCCTTTTAATGCCTTTATTAAAAGTGATCACCTCAAGATTGGGAAGCTCAACGGGTCTGCAGTCTCCGTTGTCTCTCCCAGGGCGACTCAGAGGAGGAGGAATGTGCAGCTTTGTCCACTAGGGGCAGGGGTGGGGGTCCAGTCCTCCTGGGAGCCTTGGGCGTGGTGACCCAGATGTTGAACCCTGCAGCCTCCCCTCTCCGGCTCCCAGTTTCGGGATGACTTTCGTGCTCAGGGTGAGGGGCCACGAAGGTCTCCAGCATCTCTGCAGGCTCAAGCACTTTGTTCCTCATGTTCAGACATCACTCCAATTTCCCAACTCTATATTGGCTCATTGTTTTGGGGGTCTTTTCATTACGTTTGGAGTAGTAGCCTCTCATGGCATGCTGGTCCTGAGGCTATTTTGCATGCTCCCCCTTCTATGTCCCTTTTCCTCACTGTCGGTGGAGGTCCCCGCCCTTCACTGTCTCAGGAGAAGAGCCATAAACGTTGCCCCAGCCGGGGCCTTTACTGATACAAAAAAAGAACCATTGTTGGGAGAGTAGCTAAGAATTAGAAAAGTACAAGGCCGTAGCTAATTCCAAGTCCTGCACCTGCAAGATAGCATGTTCTTGGGCCTAGCTGTAGTATGAGAACAAATAGTGAAAGAGACATGAGAAAAGAGAGATGTGACCCCTAAGGAATGGGGAAGAGCTGATGTTGCGGTGTAGCCAATGGATGGTTACAGAATATTCATGAGCTTATTACTTGCTGTATAAATGTCTGATGCTCTCTTCAATAACCGGAGCTTGCTGAACACTCACATTGAGGGTCTGGAGCCTTCCCTGCACTGAGACAAATGGCTCATTCTGCAACAAACCATTAACGACAACAACTTGTAATTATCATAACAAACAGGTTGCTTCAGCAGCAACAGTGGCCTGACTAGTTTTTGTAACCTTTTTCTTCACAAAAAAAATTGGCAGATTTTTTGTTTATAACAACTGGCACCCGACTGCCAGTGCTGGGCTGGATGTTCAAAGGGAAAGGCTTCTTGGAAGTCATTACGAACTGGCCCTGAGGCAAAAATTTCAGATTATCATCAGAAGGGGAAAAGGTGAAGGTGGCACATGCTAAGGAGGCCCTGACCAGAAAATGAAAAGTGTCATTCTACCTTTACTGATGGTTCCTACCATATTGTAGAGATGCATCAAAAATGGATAGCTGCTGTACGGAGTCCTACATGACAACTTGTGGAAGCCACTGAAGGACAAGCTGGATCCAGTCAGGTTACAGAGCTTAAAGCTTAAAGCTTTGGATATGGCTGAATGAGAGAAGTGGCCAACACTCTGCCTTTGCACTGACTCATGGATGGTGGCAAATGCTGTGTGGGGGACATGCTGATATTTGAGTGCTTATTCCAGGTGTAATATTTGTAAAGCAGGGTAAATAATTTGCATGGCTAGTGGATGGCAGGCACATTCTTAAATAAGCTACATCAATGCTTCAAGCAAGAAGAATTGATCCACACTGAAATTACAGTGAGTGGTTAGGAGAATCATACATCGTGTTACAGGATGTAACACGGTTATTTGATTTGTCTTGTCCACATCAGAAGATGTGTACAAGTGGTCAGTCAGTCAGGAGACCTGAATTTTAGTGCTTCATCTTTCCTTTTTTAGTTGACTGCCCTTCGTGCTGGGTCTACGTAGTGCTCTATTAGTTTTTCTGGTATTGGGAAATGTTAAGACCTAGGCTAGGCTTGGTGGGTTAATAGGTGTGAGTTGTTGGTGCTCTTCTGGTTTTTCAGTTTAGAGCAGGTTCAAAGAGTTCTAAGGAAAAAGAAAAACTATAGTTGAGGGAACTTCTCTGCTTCAGCTAGCTAAAAACAAACTAAAAAGTAAAGGAGAGCACTGTCTTGCTGTCTGTCTGTGCTGTAGACAATACAGTCTGGGAGCTGGAATGTGGAGGAGTGAGTGCAGTTTCAGAATCAAACTGCCTTGCTGTCTGTCTGTGCTGTAGATAATACAGTCTGGGAACTGGAATGTGGAGGAGTGAGTGCAGTTTCAGAAACAAACTGCATGCTTCTTTTCTCCCCCTCCTTTGCTCTCAGAACTAGTCTTAAAGGTGTAAAACGTAATTTTGGGCAAAACAGATGAATGGGGGGGATACAATTCAACATCAAAGTCACCCCAAGACAATCATACAGGATTAACTTAGTTATTAGATTTGTCTCATCCATGTCATGCAGGAGACCTGAATTTTAATGCTTTGTCTTTTCTTTTCAAGTTGACTGCCCTTAGTGCTTGGCCATTTTTGGTTTGATGTCCAAATCCCTCTCTGTTACTTGCTCTTCTTCATTTTTCCTGCCTGGAATAAGTTTGGGTTTAAAAACCCTTAGTAATCCTGCATTTTGTCTGATGCAGGAAGGAGGAAAGAAATTTGGAGATTTTGGAAACAGGAAGACAATTTCTTCCTTTAATGTTATGATAAAACATAGAGGGGAAAAAAACCTGTTATGAAAAATCAGTTCTATTAATTTACACAATTGCATTGCTTAGCCAACAAATAGTAATGGGCCAGACTTATATGCATATTTTAACTCTGGAAGCCATTTTAAATGAAGACTTGGAAATGTAATCATATAATTTTATTATATTGAAAGACTGGATAGAGTTGAGGGATCAGGAAGATGAATATGAGTCCCTATCTATTACATGCTGTAGTAAAAGTATGGTTTTCCTTTCACTCACATGGAGCCTTACATCTGCTCCATCTGGAGGTGCTTTCATTTGGTGAGAATGGAACATGCTGAAATTCTGAAAAGTCGTGATTGAAATATCATTCAGTTCTTTTATGGACTAATGCAATTTGTTGATGTATTCAGTAACCTGATCCTGTGGTCTGGAGTCCAGAGCAATAGGACTGTTTCTCCAGGTTATTTTCACTCAAGCAAATAAATGGCCTAGCTTCTTCTGATGGTACTAGGGAGACAACCAGATGCAAAAGTTGGATTAGTTCCTTTTTTCTGTATAAATGTGCAAACTAGATTTGGGGTTTTTGTCTCTGGAAAGAGGCAGGGATGAAACAATTCCTTAAAAGGTCAACAATGGTTGAGCATCCATCTGACCTTCACAAGATTATTTTCAATTTTTTTATTTTTTTCAATGGTCTTCTTATAAGACCTCATGTTTGTTTGCCTGCTTGGGTGGGGTTTTTTATGTATTTGACACTTTTTAGAGTTCTTTGTCAGGTTTCAGTACGGAAATCTTAGAAAAATTATTACACCATTTCAACTCAGTATAAATACATAAATAGAACTGCTAGCTAAAAAAGGAACTGTTTGGGCCATGCTTGTGTGGGTGAAGGGAAAAACCATAATGCTTATTCCTCTCCTTTGTTTGTATTTGATCTTCAATGTTCTAATTTGATGAAATCTTGGCCTAAACTTGAAGTTTTAGTATTCCTCTTAACTGCCTTTTTTTACTTGTAGTGAAATGTGTTCTAGGTTGACTTGATAAAACTGAGTAGCATACTTCGGGCTAGAGATGTAAGCAAACATCTGTGGACTGAAAATTCTGATTTTGTTAGCAAGTGAAGCACTTAACTAATATTTCTTTGAGCCTTTCACTTTATTTCAACTTCTATATGATAAACCCAGAATATATTCTTCAAGGTCTGCATTTGTGGAGGCACTTTCCATTCACTTGCAGTAAGGATACCTGAAGACCCAGTTTGCCATATTCACCCTTGTGTGACCTCAAGGAGCAGCTCCAGAAAATGAGAGTGTTCTTGAAGTTCTGTGGTATATCTGGCAGCCTTTGCAGGTCTTTCAGGTACTCCAGTGTCTGAAACAGTTCTTGGAACATGCATGGAAGTGTTTCTGGCTTCCGTTTGAACCCATGACTACAGTGGTTCTTTCAGTGTCACAACTCCTAGCACTACTTTCCATTTTCTGGTACATAGAATCGCAATTTTCTGTGCCAGTGTTTCTGGCTTTATCTTGCATTCCAGTGTTGCTTTCTCGGCTGTTTAGGTGGCCTGGAAAGGCCCAGGGATGGCCTTGAAGAGCCGACGCTTCAAAGGACGAGGAGAGACTTCTGATCTTGTCTCGGTCTCGGTGTTTATTAATTGTTTATCTAAAAGATTTTCTTTCAGCCTGACAGAGGTCTGCACAGCAAGTCAGCCATGGGCACACTGCAAGCCCCCGGGGCGGTCACTTATCTTTATACCTGAAGTTACGTATACAATATTTATAATTTTTCCCCAATACCTTCTACCCTTAATAACCAATCCCAAAGTGCCACCATCACCACAGAAGATGGAAGCCAAGAAGAAGAAGAAGAAGGAGGACAGGACACGCCCCAATTCCTCCATCTTACTTCTTTAGACCCCCCTGTACCGAAATCCTAAACCCTGTGTTTTACACTCTAATTAACTTATCCCTTCACCATTCACCCCCGTGAAATCCTCCCAGTCCTCATACAGGTGTCGTCTCCTGTGTAGGATCAAAGCCCTGCCACCAGACACTTCTGGCAACATTCCAGGACTCCCGAGCCCCCCAAGGGTGTTCTCGGCCACTCTGCACCTCCATCCTGAGGTGCTGAGATCCCACATCTCCCCCTTCTGTTTGCACCAGAAAGACCTCTTTTGCTATCCGATTCATAGCATGTTTTAAACATGCAAATATGCATGGGACGACAAGTATGAGGACTAGGAGAACTATTAAAACATAGAACCCTACTCTTAAAATTCCTCTCCAAATGGGAGAGATGTCAAAGAACTCTACCCTTAAAATTCCTCTCCAAATGGGAGAGATGTCAAAGAATTTTACCATACATTTTGCTTTGGCTGACTAATAGGTAAATTACCCCCATTGCTTATTGCAATGAATGAAAGAACGATGCACATAAGCATCATGAAACTCATGGCTTCACTTTTGTGTGAAATCATTGTTTTGCTTTTCATTCAGGACCTTAACAGAGAATTCCTCCAAAGTCCTTCTTTTTATTTCTCTTTTGAATCGTTCTGTGCAGTCTGAGTCTCGACTCCTGTCTGAGTACTCGTCTCTTTGTTTCTTGGATCTTTGTTTCTGGGATCCGTGTTTTCATGTTCTCGCACTCGAAATGGTTTCACGTGTCGTGCCGACACCCACGTCAGACCTCGATCTGTGGAGATAGAAGCGAAAGCCTTGCCCCCCACTAGGTGGCGCTGTCACCGGCCTCCCCAGCTCAGATGACAGCATGAGCTCGACTGCCCCTCGTCCTGTCGACTGCCGTGTTCGTGATCTCGTTTGAGACCGTGTCTGCCTGGCTTTTAATTCAGCTGAAAATGGAGCTTGAACACCAGAACGTCTCCCTTGAAGGGAAGGGACTGGGACTCCGAGGGTTACAACCAGAGGCACCGAGTCTGAAGAGGGTGTGGAGCCCTGGGACGTAAAGTCCCTAACACGGCCCCTCCTCTCCCGAGACGTCACAGGGGATCGGGCTCGCCCCCGCCCGCGCTCTACTCTCTGCGCATGGGTGCTCTCCGAGCCGCTCCCTGTCTCTCCCGAGCTGACGTCACTCTCTCCCCCTCGTTCCACCTCCGAGGTCTCCTCCCTCGGTCTGCCCCTGACTCGGTCTCCTCTGACGCTGTGTCCACTCCTCCCGCCGGTGTGTACAGCCCGCCCCCCGCCGGCCCCCGAGCGCATTCTGCGATCCGAGCGGACCTTCGCACCGGGTCTGACGTCACAACCGCGCGCCTCCCGCGTCTCACTACGGTGGCCCTTTGGGGCTGCGCAATTTCCCCCATTTCGCCGCCCGTGTTTACCGCCCCCGCGCTGGTATGTGACCCCCCCCCCCCGGTTCTTGCAAGTTTTGCCCGCCGCGCGCGTCTCCGCTACTCTGCCGGCCGGGGCGGCCGCCACCCCCAGCGCTGCGCTGACAAAAGCCGCACTGGAACACGTGTCTCCCAGTATCTCTTCACCCGCGCTCCCCGCTGGCTCCGCCGCTGCCGCGCCGTGCCCCCCGCGAGGAAGCGCCGCCCCCCCCAATCCCTTCTCTCCCCCCTTCACCCCCCCTTCCGATCCTGACTCCCCTGTACTCTCCGGAGTTTCAGGACGCTTTAGGAGCTTCCTGGGGTTTCTGGGTTTTGGGACCGGGGGCTTTAATATTATTTCCTGCTCTCTTTTCTTGAGACCCCTTTCCCCCTGGCTTCTTGAGGCCAGAGCTAACTTTTTCCTGGATCTTTGCTCCCCTCCTCCTTCCGAGGGTGCCGCAACTTTTCGTTGCTCTTCCAGTCTTTTCGACTGCTCCGATATGCCTTCCAGCATCAATCTCGCCGGTGAGAGCAGCTTTAACGCTGTCTCGTCTTTTTTTGTTGCTAAGAAATATAAGTGCCTATTGATTTCCTGCCAAAACCCCACTTCGAATAGCAGGCATGTTTCGGCAAGTGGGTAGTTAAGCCTTGCCCACAACAATAGCTGTTTTAATTCTTTCTTTGGGATCCCTTCTGTATATGCTTGAGCCACGCCTTGTAAGGCGGACAAAATTTCCCGTTGCTCTTGGGAGAGTGTAGCCCCCATGTTCTTATTTTTTGACCTTCTCACGGAATCTGTCATCAGAGCTGTCCGAAGGCTCCTGATCTCCGCCCAGCAGGTCACAGGAGAAGGATCCAGAGGCGCCTTCCGGTTCCGATCAGGGCTGCTCTGCTACGAACTGTCTTCGGCAGAAGCTGAGAGATGGAATTCTCAGTGACTGCTGTTTTTTGCAGACTCTTCTGGCCGTTTCTTTTTTTTTCTTTCTTCTTTTCCTTTTTTCTTTAGGCTTCTCTCCTCAGGAGCTATCAGTGCTCTCCTGGGAACTCGTCCTAGATCGGAGCTGCCCTCTCGGCTCTTCAGCTCTTCAGCTCTTCAGGGCTGATCCCCCCCCGAAAGGGTTGGTGGGGAGTAGCCCACGCAGCGAACGCCACTTGTCGATTTCCTATGCTGTTTAGGTGGCCTGGAAAGGCCCAGGGATGGCCTTGAAGAGCCGACGCTTCAAAGGACGAGGAGAGACTTCTGATCTTGTCTCGGTCTCGGTGTTTATTAATTGTTTATCTAAAAGATTTTCTTTCAGCCTGACAGAGGTCTGCACAGGAAGCCAGCCATGAGCACACTCTGCAAGCCCCCGGGGCGGTCACTTATCTTTATACCTGAAGTTACGTATACAATATTTATAATTTTTCCCCAATACCTTCTACCCTTAATAACCAATCCCAAAGTGCCACCATCACCACAGAAGATGGAAGCCAAGAAGAAGAAGAAGAAGGAGGACAGGACACGCCCCAATTCCTCCATCTTACTTCTTTAGACCCCCCTGTACCGAAATCCTAAACCCTGTGTTTTACACTCTAATTAACTTATCCCTTCACCATTCACCCCCGTGAAATCCTCCCAGTCCTCATACAGGTGTCGTCTCCTGTGTAGGATCAAAGTCCTGCCACCAGACACTTCTGGCAACATTCCAGGACTCCCGAGCCCCCCAAGGGTGTTCTTGGCCACTCTGCACCTCCATCCTGAGTTGCTGAGATCCCACATTCCAGGAACTTGCAGTGTTCAATTTTTGCAGTATTTTGTTGTTACATGTCATCTTACAACATATATGTTGCAATACATAGAAGCCATTTTATAAACTAATTACCAGCTGCCTTAAGAAACAAAGGTGTTAGGAAAAACATTCCCTTGGCTTCCTAGTCTCTTCATATTGGTGATACTTTTCAACAATGCAGATAGATTTAATCCTGAAGTTTCTGTATTTGTTCTTTTGTTTGTTTGCTGGAATTCTTCCCTTCTTCTGTCCTCATAGCATTCAAACAATTCTCCAGAACTAGTGTTGCTACTACTGGATGATTAAAAAGCCTGTGAAATGAATTGTGCTAATCACTTAGCTGTGACTTAGCTTATTTTAGAGCAAGAAACTTGTGCCTTTAAAATTGTCTTATTTACTAAATGTCCTTTGATACCTCCTGAGGAAGCTAGTCACGTTCACATGGTTAACCCAGTCATGTCACTACATATTGCTTAGCAACTTCTGATTTGTGCACTACAATTGAGATCTATTTGTTTTTGATCTTAAGTTTTTCCTCTTCAAGACAAATTCTGACCTTTTTTTTCTGTAGGGTTTTTTCTCCTCTAATTTTTGCCAACCAGCTCAATGGACGAGAAGCAGCTGCTTCAGGAACCCTAGTCCATCTCAGCAGGGTTGTCTTGTGCCTTTGAGGTTTGAGTTTAAGAACTTCTTGCTCAGTGACTGATTCTACTTAGAATACAGACGCATTGGGTAAGAGAATGTAGGCCCAAAGGAATGAGGAAGAGTCGATGGTATAGTTTAACCAATAGATCACTTGGCTTACAGAATATTCATAAGCTTATTATTTGCTGTATAAGTGTTTGATGCTTTTCTTCAATAAACCGGACCTGTGATGAACCATCTGGTGTCCTGGTCCCCTTCCTTCGACATATGGTGACCCCGAACGTTGACCCCCTCGTCTCGCACTAAAAGTAAAAGGGGGAGGACGTGCCACAGTCGAGGAAGTTGGAGCTGGGTCCTGTTTGCAGCCGGGACGGTGCTGGAATTTTGAAGTACCCTTGGGGTTCACATCAGTGACTCAAGCCATTACGTGCTGCCGGAGCCTGGAAAGTTGCAAAGAGCACGCTCACGAATAGGTATGGATAGGCAAGCAGTATATGATCTTTTTGCTGCGTATTTAGAAAGGCGAGGAGTAAAGGGGATAGATATAAAAAGGAGCTACCAGGGTTGTTAGCCTACGCCTATGCTAAAGAAGTTTTCCTTAACCCACATACAGTCCATGAACTCTCAGAACGGAGAAAATTTGGGGATATACTGTGGGAAGCAGTGTTAGAAGATGATAAGACAGCAAAGAAATGGAGCAAGCCATGACGGGTGATGCACAATACACTGCTTCAGCATGTCTCTGAGCACAAGGCAGCAGCTGCGGCTCGGGGCGCCTGCGGGGCTGTGCCACTCTGAACTCGGCATGGGCGCTGCGCCATGCGGAGCAGCCGCGGCAAGCGGCCGCCTGAGATGCTGCGCTGCAGCGGCAGTAGCGGCAGCAGCTGTGGGGGGAGCGGAGCCGCCGCCAGGGGAGTGACCCGCACCGCCACGGGTGCATCGCTGGGTGCGGCGCACGCTGCTGGCGAGTCTCGCGAAACAAGAAGCCCAGTGCGGGGGTGTCGCCCGCTCTGACACAAGCGGCGTGGGATAAGAGCGCTTTTCCAGCGCCAGCGCTTCTCCCTCCGCCCCGCAGCCAGCAAAAAGCTTCAGTTTTAGACCTAACAGCCGTAATAAATGTGACTCTTGTCAACAAAAGAAAAGATCCCTACTGCAATTAAGAAAACAGTGATAATAAACAAGCGACACCAAAGAGCATTGCTGTCAAGACGTTCCTCACCTAAGTTAAAAAGACTTTTTGTTCTTCCTGGCAGAGACTGTGAAAGAGAAATCAGTGTAGTGAATGCATGGGTCAAATTTCAGCCGATTTAACTTAGCATCCGTTATGCTGTCTTAAGATCACCTGTATTAACATAGACTTTAAACATCAGAAACACAGATAACCCAGTCGGTGGAACATCAAACTCTGAAATTGTATTTTGAAAAATTTAAAAATGTTAAAGATGTGTTAAAGTGATTGTATAAGTAAGATGTAATGAGTGTGCTTTTTGTATTTTTTGAGCTTTGCTTGGATGTGATAGATGTAAAAGCAAGCACTGAATTCAAAAGAATTTTACCACAGGTATACCTTGAACAAACTCCTTATGTTTAAGTGTATTCAAGTATAAAAATGCTGTAGCAAACACATGAAGAAAGTTGTTTTAGCTTAGTATTTTAGAATCAGGCCTATAAGTAAGTTATAGTAAATGCTATATTCTATTTCTAATAGTAAGTTCTATCCGTTGCTAAGTAGTTTAAGTTAAATTATCTAATAAGTGCCATTAAATGTTAAACACTGTTAAGGTTAAGTTTTGTTAAGTTTATGTCCTGTTAGGTTTAAGTGCTGTTCAGTTTAATTTCTGTTAAGTGTTATTAAGTTTAAGTGAAGTTAGATTCTGTTAAGTTTAAATTATATTAGGTTTAAGTTATGTAGATTTTAAAGTCAGTTAAGTTCTGTTAAGATTAAGTTCTGTTAAATTTAAGTGATTTTACATGTAAGTTCTGTTGATTTGAAAATCTGTTAAGTTTAGGTTCTGTTAAGGTTAAGATTTGTTAAGGTTAAGGTCTGTTATATTTAAGTTCTGCTAAGTTAAGTTCTGTTGAGTTTAATTTCTGTTAAGTTTAAGTAAAGATAAGTTTAAGAGATGTTAAGTTCTGTTAAGTTTAAATATTTTAAATTTAAGTATTCTAAGTGCTATTAAGTTTAAGTGATCTTAGATAGATTTATGCTTTTATATTATTATTTATATAATAGGCGTTTATTTTATGACTTGTGTGCAGGGTGTTGTCGTGAACATCAGAGAAACTTTAGTTAAAAGGGACAATCAAAAGCATTTGTGAGTAGAGCCATTCTTGTTTGAAGTATATCTGCTGTTTGAAGATAGAAAGCAAACTTACCAGACAATCAATGCAGATAAAACCTGTGCACATGCTGCTCCTGTAGCTTATTTTTGTAGGTTGTATTAGCACACCTGAGTTTTATTTAGCCTTGTAGCACATAGAATCCTTTTTGTATCTGTTGTATAGCATATCCTATAAACAGTGATAGCCTTTTCGGTTTGCCTCTCCCTGGCTTAGATCCCTTGTAAGAAAGAAACCTTGCTAGCTGAGAATACTGTTTGTAATATAATAGTTGTTAGAATTGCCTATTTTTGTGTTGCAAAGAGTGTAACACAGTTAGCCCATAGAACTTTGCTTCTTCCTAAAAAAACACGGGAAATGTTGGGAATTTAGCTGACTAGAGACTGGAAAAGTACAAAGCCGTGGCTAATTCCAAGTCCTGCACCTGCAAGATAGCGTGTCCTTGGGCCTAGCTGACTATCATAACAAATTGGGCAGCAAGACATGAGAAGTAGAGAATGTAGGCCCAAAGGAATGAGGAAGAGTCGATGGTATAGTTTAACCTATAGATCACTTGGCTTACAGAATATTCATAAGCTTATTATTTGCTGTATAAGTGTTTGATGCTTTTCTTCAATAAACCGGACCTGTGATGAACCATCTGGTGTCCTGGTCCCCTTCCTTCGACATAGGAGGAATTGCAATGGGTTGTTTTTTAGTTAGTTCTGTATGGTGGTTGAGGTGCAGTTGATAAGATCTGCTATCTATTATATTTTAGGTGTCTGTTAAGGGTGTTTGTATTTTAAGTTGCATTAGCTATGTTCACCATGGTACTTGCTATTCTTGTGGGTCTAGTCACTTCATTGTCTCTAGATTGCATTCAGGGTAGTGTGGAGAGTTTAGTTCAGGCATGGCTTGAGGAAAAGGGCCATGAAGCCATGCAATTGAGAGAAAAGTAACAGGTAGCTGTGAAGCAGTTCCAAAGCAGTTCCCAGCCTGACTTCTATAAACAATTAGTCTCTCTCAGGCATCATTGTATAAACAATAAGGTTCTCAGGCAGTCTTCCCATAACAAGTGAAACACCCTCTCTGGGAAAAGATGGCACCCTGGGAGCAGATATGGAAGTTTTGGGAACCGTTCATATCACAGTGGGAACACTGGTTTTATTTTGTGTAAACAATCAACGGTATTGTAAAACAAAAGGAGTGGTTAGAGTTTTCTCTGTTAGCCTATCATATACCTGGATTTTGGAATATGCATGAAGTTCATCAACACTATTATTTAAACTGGCTAATCGATCAATAAACTTGAGTTCGATGCATTATAGGATGGTCGTTCTCCCCTCACTTCAGCAGGGTAGGGAGTTTAATTTCTACAGGGCTCCATATGTTGTTTAGCTGTTAGGACAGCTTACATTCATGGACACTTAAGCTAACAGGCACTGCCTGTTGACAGGACTGTTTCTACGATGGATGCAGAGCTTTCAAGATGCTTTTCATCATCTGTCAGACAGTTTGTTTCCTCCAAAGTATTTGCTGATGGAACTTGTTTGAATTGTGACACTTTTCAAGATGGAAATCTGTGGAACTCCTGCTTGCTCTTCAGTGTAAATGTTCTTCTGCAGATTATTTGTAACCATGATGTAAGGGAACAAAACAGTCTAGAGTGAAGGTCTGCATATATACCCCTCCTTGTCCCTAAAATTCTTCCTCCTGAGATTTGTAATCTTTGAATCTTTAGCCATATCTTCCCTCATAGTGACTGCCATGAAACTTTTTTTTTGTTTTGAGAAATGGTTAACTTTAATCACATCTAGTTCTAGTTCATAGAAAGCCATAATTCCATTTTTAAAAGGAATAATTTCAATTGAATCATTAGCGTTGTGATTGTTTTCTGATAAAATGGAAGGTACCAGTTAGCAAGTCCTCTAAAGTATCGCCTTGATGGTATTTCTTTCAATTTTTAAATTATTTTCACAAATGTTTTAACAACAAATGAACCAAAGCAAACCAAAATCTCGCTCTCCAGGAAATAAGTAGGTGTATACCATGCTGGGGTGATGATAATCTGCCACAGTTTTGGATTCCAGCAACATATAGAGCACAGAGTGGCTTTTTGTTCACACTTTTGGCATGGTCTAGAAAAGTTACACAAGAAGGACTTTTTTTTTTCTCTAATGACAAATGAAGTTAAAATGTAGATGTTTGTTTTTTTCTTTGATTTCTAATTTCATGTTTTGAAACTTGGCAGTCATTTAGCAGAAACTCAACCTATAGTCATTTTGTGACTGAAAACTAGATTGTGACTTTGGAGAAAAGAGCTCTTTTTCTTGCTGCCTTGACCTTAGACTTGCTCCTTGTAGGCAGAAGTTGCAAGCAGTGGAGTTAAAAGTCAGATGGTGCATGAGTTTAAAACAATTAATAAATGTGTTGTGTATTGTGAAGGGATTGAGATATATTTTAACTCTTGGTGTTGTGTTTTGGGAGTCATTCAAAATAGAAGTTATTTTTAAAAGTGTAAGAATAAACAAACAATTCAACTTGAAAATTTGTGAAGCCATTTTTCAATGGTATAGAAAAGAATATCCATTACAAAATAATATGCCATGTTGATTAAAAATTTTTTTGTTACTTGATAGGGTATAAAGTTTTAGTGAATAATAATAATAATAATAATAATAATAATAATAAATTATGCTGGATTATCTGCTTAGCATGAGTTATTTCAGCTTTAAATTAATTTTCTGAGTATTTATTTTGCAACTTGCAAGCAGTCTTCTCTGATTGTGGTAATGCCCTATAACTAGCTGTCATCCAGTGGGGTTACATCCTTAGTTACTGCAGCTGTACCAGCACTCCAGGTTTGAATCTATGCCTGTTAAGCAGAGACAATGCCCAGGCATGGTTTAGGGAAAGTGGAATCCAGGACCCATTGTATGCAGTAGGCAATTGGATTTGGCCACCATGTTTCTAAGGGAAGAGTGATTGGCTGTTTTTAATGGAAGTTTCCCAGCCAGAGGCAGTGGGGCTGGGCAATGCGTAGGGGCTCATGTTGTTTGATGTCTCACTCTTGTATTCACTATTTTGGGAGATCAGAGACTTGCCCGACATATTGTAGGTGACTTCCAATATCTGCCTTTCTGCTTTTTGTCATGTTCCTGTGATTTTGTACATCCCGTCAACAGAAGAGCTGAGCTGTAAGAAGCCATCCCAGGCAGGAGCGAATGGCGGCATGTGTTTGGAGTGCATCCATTTGAAATTCTTCTTTGCATTGGAGAACCAGAGGGGAAAGCCTTGTCAGTGTGACAGAATTAAGGACAGACTTGACTTCACACCACTGTTCCATATTTCCTGCCACCCCTCCAAGATGTTAAAAGTAGCCGAGAGAGCTGTCAGAAGTGTTTTGTTTTTACTATTCTCCTTGTATGACTTAGCCTTTGCTCTTAAATATTTCATAACAAGAACCAATATGCTCCTCTGTGCATGTTTTTAGTAATGAAAAAGATGAGTCCTTTTGTGCAAAAGAATATACAAAACAAATATACAAAAGGCAAAGCAAATGTTACTGACTCGCTTAACAACAGGAAAACTCCAGAGAAATGAATGACATTGCTTTCCTAGTAATCTACTAAAGCCTTTTTTTCTGTTGCAGTGGTCTGTGATTTCATGGTGCACTAATCCTCATATTTGCTAGTTTCTAAAAATATGGACTAAAATGAAGAAGAAGAAGAAAAAAGAAACAGTTGCTGTGCTATCAAGAAAACTCCATGCACTTTTCTGACAAGTGATGCCAAATGTCCTGGGATGTATCTTTCAGGGAAACTGGGTGCAATTTTTCCTGTGCTTTTCTAGAATTCTTCTTCATATTAACCTCTGGCAATGCATTAGAGTGCCATTGCAAAGCCCAGAGCCTTCAGATGCTCATGCTGCCAAATCCAATCCATGTGTTAAGTTATAGATATGATTGTTCATTACAGAAGTGAAATGTTTGATATCAGAAATTGGTTGTTTTACTGGGTCAATTTTAGGCTGATGTACTTTGGACCAGATTAGCATAAGAGATTTGATAACCAGGATGCCTTGGCAAGAACAAACAGAGCTTTGAAGATTTCTAGAAAATTGGATGAGACAGGAAAGAAGATTGAATCAACTACTGCAAGCAAGAGATGTTGCAAAATGTAGACATTTGTTTTTGTGATGATGAACCAAATCATTGTAATAAAAAATCACTAGCTTTTCTAGAATAGTGTATAAGCATATGTAGTCCAGAATAAATTTGGATTCTGACCACCAGTCAGTTGTCCCCATCTGTCTCCATTGCCAATATAGGCTACTAAGCTTGACTAAGTGAATGTAAAGGAGAAAGTCACAGAGTTTAAGAGGTTCCTGTGTCAGCAGCTTCTCGGTAGTAGGGAGATTTATGTTGTCAAGTTTATTTCTTCAGCTACCAGATTATGCTCACTCCAGAAGAGGGTGAGAAGGTTGATTCCCTAAATGGTGAAATAATTATTCCTGCTATTTGCGACTCTTTGGTATTGCTGGGGTTTATTACAGACTGTTTGATGAAACTGCATGCATTTCATCTTGGGGAAAACAGAACATTCTTTAGTCAACAGCATGTAGGCTTTTATCAAACTGAGATGGAAACCTAAATACAGTAATTCCTGCTAGTTCCATTTCCATTTTTAGGCTGAACAAACCAAATGTCAAAGCTCCACCAGTAGGGAGGGAAATTTAATTGGACTTTCTCCTTTTAGAGAGAACTATTTAAGAGGATCACTATCAGAGCAGGCTGTAAAAAAAAGAAGAGCATCATGAAAAGAGGCCAATCCTATCCTCTTGGTATTGCTAGTTGTGATTGGACATTAATAAAATGTGTCAACTCTGTGTTCCTGGGTATCACATCAGCAACAGGTACTTGAGCTGCTGTACTTCTCTCCTGAAGCAAAAAACATAATCCAAATCATCTTGACTCTGTGGTCACAATTCACCCTGTGATGTTGCCAGGTGAAAAAGGAGCAGAAGGTGCACCTGTAAATTGCTTGATTTAATTGTCTATCTAAATCCATGGTCACTAATTTTGTGAAGGTTTAAACATGTCAGTTGTCCTTATCTTTCAGAATTTTTGGTCATGTTTTTCTTGGGATTCTTTTAATCTTTCCTCATTAGTTCAGCCTCTGCTCTCAATCCTTTTCTTACATTTGAAGTACCTTGATAGCCTGGAAATGTGTTGTATTTATTTATCACAGCATCATTCTCTTCAAAGGTTTCTTTGCCTCAACTGCCATTTATGAATATTTTCTGCTAGCTTATTTTCAGATGCCAGAAGGTGTTTTGTAATAGCAAGAGCTTGCTTTTCTTTTTATTTGGTCTGTCTAGAAAACTGAATGACTGAACATCCCAGACAGGATTTTTTCCCCACACTATGTTTCACTTGAAGGCCATAGATTTGTAGCTGTAATATCGTCTACCTAAAAATTTGGCACTGAAGAAACTAGTGGTGTGCCAAGAAGATGATCAGTAGGAATGTTGCAGAGCTGCTATGTGCATATTAATGAAAGGCCAGACAGTGAAGCAATGGACATTTGTGGAGTTTAGTACAAAGTTGCTGCATTGGTGTCAGTTTTCTCAGTGTATCAGTGGCGTTTCTAGCTATATGTATGCTGTCCTGAGTCTTTCTAGCATTTGATGCAGTTTCCTTACTGTCATTTTAATAACATCCTTTGGATTAAAGGATGATACAATCTGTAAATTTTGAAAATCCCTGTTAGGAAACCCTATCCCAGAGTAGTCATCAGTCCCCTTTTCTTTTGCTTAGTTTGTAATTTTCAGACTGGCTGCAAATTTCTGCTAATGTCAATAGGAATACTGACATTTTTTATACCACTTAACAGAGTTGCTGCAATCCTCTGCTTTCCTTTTTTAATTCTTCTTCATACTGTATCTGACCTAATGACCTTGTTTTTTCATCTGCATTTTCTGTGGTTTGCTAAAAACTGGTTAGCATACACTGCCAACTCGCAACTTGTGTGTTGAGATTTCAAGGGCTTTGATGGGTTCATTTCTGAGACTGCAATGCACTGGACTTTCACATTCATAATGACTTCATCTTCCATAGGCCATTTTAGTATTTAAAATTCTTGAAATGTAGGCAGTAGACCAGAAAGTACCAAATTCCCTGCAAGCTCTGTCTTCCCAAAGGACCAATAAAAAAGAATGCCTTTCTCCTCTGACCGATCTGCCAGTATTTGGATGGAGAATTTGGGACCTTAAGTGAAGCTGTTAGAAGGCATCTCATCCCAGGCAATATCTCAATTGTTCCTTATATATTCAGTCTTTTGGATTCTAATTCTATTCAGAGTACCTTCAAGATTTTTTTCACTAAAGCAAATAAATGATGCCTCTTTTCTTAGAAAATGTGAAGTGTGTCACAAGGTTATGAATCCCCACTAAAGGTTATACACATATAAAGGTTAATTAAAAGAATGGTGGCTTGCCCCTGCAATTACATTTGTAAATGAGTTGATTTTCCTCCAAAGCTAAATATTCCAGGCCATTGAAGACAAAAGAAAGTCTGTTTTTTGCAAGAGTTACTCCTAGAAGGATTTGTGTTGAGACCATCTTGGTTCCCCAAGATTCCATGATGTCACTGTGCTCTCCTGTTGTTCATGAGCCTGTGTTATGTCACAATGGACACTGAGTTCTGCCTGCCAGGGCAAAATCCAAATAGCACCTGGCTTCAAGGAGGCCCCACTGTGTTTGCAGTTGACTCTTGATTCCCAGAGCTTGCATTGTGTCACAGTGGCCTCCTGGGTGCCTTGATGCCCTCCTGTGTCACAATGAACACTTGCTTCCATCAGATTCCATTGTGACACAGTGGCCTCCCAGGTGCTGTGAGACCTTAGTGTGAAATAATGGAGCCTTGTTTCTACTAAGCTTGGCAATGTTCCAGTAGCATCTGTGGCCCATGAGGCCTGTCTTGGTCAAACGAGAGCCTTGGATCCATGAGATTCCATTGTGCCACAGTAGTCTGCTTAGTTCTATGAGGCTGTGGTTTGTTGCAATGAGAACACTGAGTTTCACGTTCCCTGGCAGTACACAAGTGGCACCTGTGTTCCATGAAACCCCACATTGTTCAAAATTGAAACGTTTTTCCCCAAGATATCTTGCATGACAATGGTCTCCTGGGTTCCATGAGGACCTGCTGCAAAATACTTCACTTGCATCCATGAGATTCCACTGTCTAACAATGTTCTCCTGTGTTCCATTAGGCCCAGCTGTGTCACAATGGAGGCTTGCACAAGCCTTGGAAACATCTCATTGGCACCTGGGTTCCATCAGGCCCTGCTGTGTTGACAACTTACTCTTTTTTCCATGAGATTTCATTGCCTCACAATGGTTACCTTGGTTCCATGATGGCCCTCTGTGTCACAAGAGAGCCTTGGTGTCTTTGATATTCCCTTGCGTCACAATATTCCTGTGTCCTCCTGTGTTTCATCAGGCCTGCATGTGTCATAATGGACATTTGGTTCCATGTACAGTTGCAATGTCCCAGTGGTGCCTGTGTCCCATGAGGCCATGCTGTGCTACAAGTGACAGTTTGTTCCATTATAATCCATGGAGCCACAATGGTCACTTGGGTTCTATGAGACCTCGCTGTTCTGAGAATTGACACTTGTTTCCTCAGGATTCCATAGCTTCACAATGTTCTCCTTAGTTCCATGAGGCCACACCATTTCACAACGGCCTCTTGCTTCCATGAGCCATGGCACAGCCCCAGTTGTCCCTGGATTCCATGAGACCATGCTGAGTTCACAATTGACACTTAGTTCCATGAGATTCCATTGTGTCACAAGGGTCCCCATGTTTCTGCAAGGCAACACTGTGTCACAATGGACACTGGAGTCACAACAGACATTGAGTTCTGCCTGCCCTGGCAATATCCCAGTAGCACCTGGCTTCAAGGAGGCTCCGTTGTGTTTGCAGCTGACACTTGGTTCCCAGGGATTGCACTGCACGGCAGGGGTCTCCTGGATATCATGAGGCCTGCCTGTGTCACAATGGACACTTGCTTCCATCAGACTGCTTTGTGACACAGTGGCCTCCTAGGTCCCATGAGGCTTGCTGTGCAATAATGGAGCTTTGTTTCTACTAGGCCTGGCAAGGTCCCAGAGTAACCTGTGTCTAATGAGGCCCATCTTGCCCAAACTAGAGCCTTGGATCTATGACATTCCACTGCATCACAAAAATTCTCTTTAGTTTCATGAGAGCCTGATGTGTTTATATTGATGCTTGGTTCACCACGATGCCATGGTGTCACTGTGCTCTCCTGTTGTTGATGAGCCTGTGTTATGTCACAATGGACACCGAGTTCCACCTGCCCTGCCAATATCCAAATAGCATCTGGCTTCAAGGAGATCCTGTTGTGTTTGCAGATGACTCTTGATTCCCAGAGCTTGCATTGTGTCACAGTGGTCTCCTGGGTGCCATGATGCCCTCCTGTGTCACAATGGACACTTGCTTCCATCAGATTCCATTGTGACACAGTGGCCTCCAGGTGTCATAAGGCCTTCCTGCGCAATAACAAAGCCTTATTTCTGCTAGGCCTGGCAATGTCCCAGAGGCACCCGGGTCATTGTAGAGCTTTGGCTCCATGAGATTCCATTGTGTCACAATGGTCAGCTGAGTTCTATGAGGCTGCGCTGTGTCACAATGGACACTGAGTTCCACATGCCCTGGCATTATCCAAGTGTCACCTGTGTTCCATGAGGAGCTGTGTTGTTCAAAATTGAAACTTTTTTCCCCAAGACTCCTTGCATTACAGTGCCATGAGGCCCCAGTGTCTAAGTGCTGACACTTGCTTCCATGAGATTCCATTGTGTAACAATGTTCTATTGTGTTCCATTAGGCCCAGCTGTTTCAACAATGGACACTTGCTTGCATGAGCCTTTGAAATGTTGAATTGCCCCAAACCAGGCCAAGAGATATTTCTGAGACAAAGTCCAAGAAACAGGTATTAGCTTTATTTAGTGTGCTGGGTGCACAGGGATCAATCCTCCTAGCATTGCCACACCCAAGGTACACAGCAGATTACAATACTTGTTTATACTTCATGCATTGTTTTCCTTAGAAAAGTTGTGGTTATACAAACTATTTCTTAGAACTCGTCATTATCATTAGCATATGCAAAACAGAGGTACAGTGCACCCAGGTCTCACTGAGGAAGGCTCTGCATCTTCCTTGGTGGTCCACTGATGAAGGCTGGATGTCTTTATCACCGTGCCCATTTCACCTTTCTCCTCTAGGCATGAGCAGTCTCTTGTTAGCTGTTTCAGCAATTTTCTCACTGGTTTTAGCAAGCTTTGTACTGCATTGTTTGAAGTTTTATTCCCCATTTTTTGCCCAGTTTCATCCTGTGTCCAGCTTGTGGCTAGGGTTTGCCAGGTTCTATATTGGCTACAATGGATCTTATTCTTGCCCAAGTATGCCTAGGCATGATGCTTTTAAACCTTTCAACATCCTATTGGCACCTGACTTCCATGTGGCCTTGCTGTGTTGACAATTTACACTTTGTTTCAGGAGATTCCATTGCCTAACAGTCTCCTTGGTTTCATGAGGCCCCTCTGTGTTACAATGGAGCCTTGGTGTCTTGAGATTCCACTGCATCACAATTGTCTCCTGCATTCTGCTAAACCTGGCTGTGCCATAATGGACACTTGCTTCCATGAGCAGTGCCATGGAGTCACAATGGTCACTTAGGTTCCATGAAGCTCGAGATTTTGGCAATTGACACTTGTTTCCATGGAATTCCATTGTCCCACAATGTTCTCCTGGGTTCTATGAGGCCCTGCTGTGTCACAATGGCCCCTTGCTTCCATGAGCCATGGTCCAGTCCCAGTTGCCCCTGAATTCCATGAGGCCATGCTGTCTTCACAATTGACACTTTGTTCCATCAGATTCCATTCCAATGGTCTCCATGTTTCCATCTGGCTGTGCTGTGCAATGGACACTGGATTCTACAAGAGCTGGCAATGTCCCAGTGGCACCTGTGTCCTACGAGCCCCTACTTTGTCCAAGTAGATGCTTGGATCCGTGAGATTTCAGGTTGTCACAATGGTCTGCTGAGCCATGAGGTTGTGCTGTGTCACAATGTACATTGAGTTCCTTGTGCTGATGGCTAGGTGACAAGATAATCCTTGAGCTATGCAAAGGCTGTAGCTATGCAGAAAGTGTAGTTACTTTGGAACAGGGTATGTCAAATCGGCAAATTTAGCAAATTTAGCAAAACAAGCTAACTGCAAAAGCTAACCAATGGCTCTTTGAGCAGACAATCTTATACAGTTTGCACCGAAAACAGAGGTGAAAAATTCAAACCCCAGGAAGACTTACGAGCCTTCATCCAAAGCAACCACCAGGAGCCTGACGATCACCTCATGCAGAAACCGCGCATGTGCTACAAGGGCTTACATAATCATATAATTGGAAAATAAATTGCAATATGAAGGTTAGAAAAGTATCATATACAACTTAGGTAAAAAAGTATAATTGTAGTACTGTGCAAAGAATGGACAAGTGAGTTTGTGGTGGAGCTATCCTCCTCACTCCTGGCATCAATTAAACAAATACCTGCTCCGTAGGCCTATACTATGGACTACTGTTTTCTTGCCTAATTTTCAGGCATCAATTTGTGACACCGTGGCAAGATGGGACTCTGCCTAGTTGCAAGATCCATTAGTGTTGAGGACTCTCGTGGTGTGCCCCAAGGATTTCTTGGAGGGATTCCTGAGGGTGCTGTTTTACTGTAAAGCCAACTCAGAGCCTCTCATTTGCTATTGAAGAGCAGCTCAAACAGGACATAGCCCTTTTTGCTGAGATGCACCCAGAAGGGTGGGCTCAGCATCTTTAGAGAAGGTTAGAGTAGTTAGTGAAGGCATGTTTTCCACTGTGTTATCTGCTTGCTTGAAAATTGGTAGTTACCAATTTCCTGCCTGTGCATGAAATCAATGCATCAATTACTTCTTGACTCCCTAAGCTTATTTTGCTTTTTTTTTAAACCAAAAGACAGTGAAAATAAATTCAAAATTGTTCTACAGCTGCTGAATTATTCTCTATATCATGTCTTTACCAATGCTGAGGGGTACCATCATGTCACTGCTTATAGGAAGTGGACTTCACCTCACTGACTGAACAACAAGGGATGCTGTATCAGTCCCTGGATATTAACTGTCACAGACATCTTTTCATGAAAAATCCTTTCCTTAGGATTTTTCCTCCTGAGAAGCTGAGAGGCCTCAGGAACAAAATGTAAACAATGGTTATCTGCTGCTGTGGAATGCAACAGGTGGGTCTTTGATTGGCCCATCTTGGATGTTTATAATTAATGGCCAATCACAGCCCAGCTGGCTCGGACAGAGAGTCCGAGACAGCTGCCTTTGTTATCATTCTTTCCTTTCTATTCTTAGCCTAGCCTTCTAACCTTTTCTTCTATTCTTTTAGTATAGTTTTAATGTAATATATATCATAAAACAATAAATCAAGCCTTCTGAAACATGGAGTCAAATCCTCATCTCTGCTTCCCTCATCCTGTGAGGATGGAACCCCTGTGAACACCGTCACAATTAACACTGTGAGAAAAGGAACGATCGTTCAATTCCAGTCTTTCTTAAAGAGATGTAGTATATAAAATATTCCAACTATATAAAGGGAGGACAACAGGAAGCAGCAGAAGTGGAGCAGGGAGCTGTGTGAGTCAGAAAGGGAAAAGAAAGAAGTGCTGTATGAGCTAAGGATCGAGCCCTAGCCCCTCTCGCCGCAGGTCTAGTGCCTCCTGGAGCCTCCTGGTGCCTCTGCCTCATCTGAAATGCCACCTCAGCACCCTGGCCAACTCCAGCACCCACCAGCAGGATGTCCGGTCCCGCTACCCCTCCGAGGAAAGGGGCTGCAGAGCTGCGGACCCGTTCTGGGCCATGCCTCCTCTCCTTATCTGCAGCTGGACTCAACTGGGCTCGGCGGGATTAGGCCGGGCTCGGCTGGGCTGGTCTTGGTTCGTCTCCATTTGGCTCTGTTCGGTTGTGCTCCACTAGGTTCGGCTAGGCTCTCATTGGTTCGGCTCCATTTGGATCGGTTTGGCTGTGCTCGGCACCGCTTGGCACCGCAGCCCCGGCTCGGCCCCGCGAGGTGAGGGCTTGGTGGGCACAGTGGGCACAGTGGGACCACTGGACGTGGAGCGGAGGGTGGCCGGTAGGCGTTGGAGCTGTCCGGAGGCCTTTCAGGCCGCCCCCGACTCGGGAAAGGCGGCGGTATGTCGCGTCTGGCAGGCCAGACGCTGTGCCGGCGTCCGCAGCAGGGCCAGGCCTTGCACCAGAGGGCCTGGGCTCTCCGCCCCACTCCGGGGGCGGCCGGGCACTGCTCGCTGCTGCTGCAGTGGTTGGGGGCACCGGGGACGTGCGGTGGGAGTGGAGAGCAATGAGTTCTTGCGGGCCGGACTCTCGGGGGTAGCCAGGATCCGCGGCTTCCTTCGCATCCGGTGCCGGTCACGGGCCCCACAGGGCTCCGCGGAGGAGTCGGGGGCGGGCGCGGGGGGAGGAAAGGACGCTTGCCATCCCCGTAGCACGAGTCCCGTAGAGCTTCAGGGACCTCGGCAGAGGCAATTGCAGGGCAGTGCAGCTGAAGACGAAGTGACCGTCTGCTCTAGGCCTGTCCTCGTATCCTGCTCAAAAACACAGCGCTATTGACACGGGACACTCAGATCAGCCGTTTGCTGACTGGTAGGAGAGTTCTCTCTGCAAATGTCCCCTGGAAGAAAAACTGCATATAATCTTTCCATACGACAGAAAGAGATGTGGTGAGGGGTTTTAGGAATTAACTTTTGACTCTCCTGCTTTCCTAGTCTGGCGTTCAGGGAGAGAGAGAGAGATGTCGTTGAAACCATTCACCTATCCATTGCCCGAAACAAGATTTCTTCATGCTGGCAGGCATGTGTACAAATTTAAAATCCGGTATGGCAACTTCAACAGGTATGTGTGTTAAAGCCAAGAAGTCAGTCTGCTGTTTGTTGGCTGCATGTGGCAGTGAGTTAATACACAACCTTAAAAAACAAAACGCAAGTGGATAGAAGGGTCACACGGAACAATCCTTGTTCACAAGGGATGTTTTTTAAGAGTAATAGGTTAGGAATTAATCTGCCCACTAAGTATTTTTTCCTGTTCAGTGGAAATTATGTTTTGTTTCTGTTTAAACTCTTACTTGAAATGTAACTTCATTGCATTTTGACTGGGATGGTTCCAATTCTCTCTTTGTTTCACAGCTCTCCCAATCTCAGTCTCACTGAAAGCGCTGCCAAGGAGTCGGAGGTAGGAGCTGAGGCAGGTCCATAGGACTTCAGATGGGTGTTAGTCTAAACAAATAATATGGTTGTTACAGGACTGAGAACATTTTGTCAAATGCAGCATTTCAAGTGTGAGCAATGGGGAACATAGGGGAAACTTCCCTGGAGAATCTGACCATAAAAAAAAAAAAAAAAAACAAAAAAACAAAAACCAAAAACAAACACACAAATGAAAAATGTTCCTTAACAGGCAAAATTTAGTGTAGGAGAGTCATGCTTTTGTTTGAAATATTCCAAAGAAGCTACTGACTGTTGAAATTGGACAAAGGGAAACTCCTCTTTCATGAGCTAGTCGCACCCAATTCCTGTCTTATTCCTCTTCAGAGTCATTCTTGCATGAGCTCTTTCCCAGGATTTCAGTCTCAACCTCGAAACTTTCAAGTTGTCAGACTTGACTTAGCTGTTAATCCCTCTTGGTTTTTCAGGAGCTGTGGCAGTATGGTGAGCTGACTCGATGGAGGCTAATCAAATGCTAAATTGCATATGCTTTCCTTGCAACTGTTGAACCAATGAGTGTTCTTTTAATGATGCCATTGCTTTGTGTCCAAGCACAAACTGATGGTTACAATGGATGAGTTGTGTTGTTGTCATCTTCTTCCTGACACAGAAGAAGGCCCCTGCCATTTCTAAGAAATTGAAACAAATATACTGCCTGCTTAAAAATGCTCCTCCCTATTACTTAATTTCTAAAAAACTTCAAAGTAAAGTAATGACATTGAAAACCTTAATGAAGGAAATGTGCTGATTTTAATTTATATGAAGAAGTACAATTTTTTTCACTTTTGAAAATGTTGAAAGGTATTACTAGAAAATGTTTTGTGTTTGTAGAGGAGTTTGTTGGGGCTTAACTGCATTTGCCTTATAACTGATTTGGGTCAATATTCAGAGAAAGAGGAGTAGGTAAATGCTGTGTGTGTTTTGCTGGAAAAATTAAATTACACTCCTTAAATTTAAAAGCACACCCCCATTTTCCATAGTAATTCTTCTATGTTAATTCAAGATTAAGGTACTCATTCACCTAAATTTCTATGAGTCTGTCAGTGTAGTACACTCTAAAATGGCAAGAGGGAGTGGGGAGAAGAAGGGGAGGAAGAAAGGCAGAATATCTAGAACCTGGTCTTCCACAATTCATGCAAACTGTAAAGTAATGTTAATTTTTCCCCAAATCTTGAAAGTGTACTTGACAGTGGAATTGTCACTATGTTTTTAATATTTTTCCTTTGTTTATTTTTTGGCCTCTCCAGGAAGTGATTCGAGTAATCCTTGGAAATCTTGATGATTTACATCCATTTTCTACAGACCACTTCACCGTCTTTCCATGTATCCTTTCTGTCCTACTCATAAAAAAAAAGATTCAATGGCTTGTATCTTTTGGGCATTGCATAAGTCAACATTTATATGTAGGAGTGTGTAGTTCTTTAGCTGGAGTAGTACTACTTCAATCTTTGCAGTTTGACATTGGCTGAAGGTATTGTGAGCACCTCAGCTGTTGCCTTCACCAGAGAACTGATGCGACAAGAGTGTTTTGCAGTGTTTTCATCCAAACAGCCCTGTGTTCCAAATCAGGTTTAGCCAGAGCAAACAAAGGTATATATAAAGTGCCAGGAAGCACATCTCATGTGCTCAGAAGCACAGCCGGTGCATTGTTCCCAAAGGTTCGTGGAATGTAAAACACTCCTTACAGGCCCAGCAATGCTGGCTCATGAGCAGGGAAACTCACATATTTGTTTTTATTAGGTCCCTCAAGGTTAAACCACCATGAGCCTTTGGGGATGGTGGATTGGAGCAAGTGTGAATCTGCACTCATGTCTCCACAGAGATGGCTGAGAAAAGCAAAAAGTACCTCACAGAGTGAGCTTTACAAGAAGCAGTAGTTGAGCTAAGATAATTGGAAGTCCAGACAGGCTTTTAAACACACAAAGCCTGCAGGATTGTCATCCAGTTATCCTGGTTCTCTCTTCAGTCCTTGAAGCCTAGAAACAATTGTGAAGCAAATGTCATTGGCACAGTATTCGCTTTACTGCACTCATGCCTCTCACCCCTATGGGACCAGTCAACAGATCTTTTCTGTCTTCCCTAAAGTTTGCAGAGGCATTGAGCTGCTGTCAGTCTGGCCTGCTGTCCACAGACAGTGCTGTAAAAGCTGTGTGCAATTGCACAGCATAGTGATATAGAAGCACAGGTTTTGAGGAGTGTAGTTTCCCAGGATTTCACTTTTGATACAGAAGTGCTGAGGCATTTGAGATTGGATTATTCTAGCTAGTGGCTGTACTACAGGCTCTCCTCTTTCTAGGTGTTCTATCATCAGAATACATAAGTGGCCTTCATTTTTTTTCTTCTGGCTTGGGCAACTGGACAGAATTTAGTCGTGTCTGCTACATATTCTGCAGATTTTTGATTTAAAATGACAATCATTTGATAAAAGAGATGGTAACTGTTAGTATTTCTCTTGTAGTTGCTGTTGTGTATTAGGTTGAGAATTTACTCTCCTGAGACTTTTGTTGAAGAGAAAAGTAATCCAGTTAAATGTTAGTGTTTTCCAGTCCTAAAGGTGTGTCCATTTTTGGATCAGATCTGGCATCACTTCCTGTGATTCTGAGTGCCCTGGAGTAATGAAAACCTCTGAGGCATTCCCCTCCTGTCTTAGAAGACTGCATTATGCCTCCTAATAGCAGGCATAATGGAATGAGAAATGAGGCCATCCTTTTTCTCTGTCCAAAGCAGGTACATATGACAGCAACTTACTTATGTTAGAGTCAAGAAGATAAGGTAGGCAAGAGCGTCATTATACAGAAGACACCCAATCCAACCAACTTTATTAGTTTGGTCTAAAGCTCAACCAGTTCTGTCTGTGTATTGAAGAGTGTTTGCTTTACAAACTTGTATTTCTAGAACTTGTAAGTCCATCTACATGCTCGGCCAGCACTGGGCCTGGAAGAGAACTATGAGCTCAGAGGCCTGGCATGAGGGGTTGTCTGACAGTTGGTGTGTCGGGCTCCTCTCTGTAGAGTGACAGTGTCTTTGTTAATCCCCAATGATGAGTCCCTCAAGCTAAAAGTCAGGCAGTTTCAGTCCTGAAAGGAACTGATTGTATCAATGTTTCATCGTCTTCTGTCCCCAAGACATTAGTTTCTCCTAGCAAATGAGGACTAACAGTATTCATTTCACCCTGAGATCAGAGGTGTGTAAGGAGACTTATGTCCAGCACCATTTGACCTTCCAAGCAGAAGCTCCTGCATGTCAGAACTGCACTCACATGAAGGAATGGCTGTCACGTCAATTATCTTTTTCCCCTGTTTTGAACTGTGAAGTAAATTTAATGATGCTGTGTCATGGTTTGACGCTGGCGCAATGCCAGTGCCCCCATGAAAATATATTCTCCCTGGTGTCTGCTGTGAGATGTGACCAGGAATACAGCAAAGCAGGCTCCAACTTAGAAATAAAGAAAAAAAACTGTATTAACCTACAGCTATATATAAAAAAAACCACACACAGAACTCAGAATGAAAACCCTCTAAAAACATTCCTCCTCCCCCCACCAAATTTCCAATACATTACAGTAGTACAGAACCTTGGATTCTCAATTCCGTTAGTACCCCTCAGATCACCAACTCTCAGTCCATCACCACCCTTTAGATAATTCTTGGTTCATCAAGGAGAGAGGAGTCCCTCTTGTACCATAGGCTTCCCCTGGACACACATTCGAGACCTCTTGTGTTTCCATGTCACACGTGGCACCACCTGAAGATCATCTGCCATTGTGACACCTTCCTTCCATGCCCAGTGCTCTCACCACTGCACTCAGACCAGAGCTGCTTTTAGGGTTCCCCTTTTGAGGATGCTTTGCCCAATTCCAAAAAGCACAGTCCCTCACTTTTGGGACACCTGTCCCCCCCAAATTTCACCCCGTGGGGCCAAGGGGGTCTCGAGAACAGAGATCTTCTTCCCTGAAGATGGAGAACACCACCACCCTCCTCACCCATCGTCTCTGTTCATGCACTCCTTCATATAACATCACTGCACTCTCTTGGTTCCAAGCCATTGCCTCCTGCTAAATGCAGTCTCTGTCTCACAGGAAAAATGGTTCTATCCATGGCTATACAAGTCCAGCCAAAGGCCACTCTATCATCTCCTCCCACCTAGGATTCTTCTCAACTTCTCTTGGACATCTTTCACTTGCATAAACTTGCATCACATTGGCCCATTTCCTCTTATCTCATCTCTATCTCTCTTCTCATTCAACTCCAGGAGGATCAGCCTTTGCAGGTTTCCATCACCCAAGAAAAGGGTTAAAAATCTCAGGCTCTGCCTGTCCAGAACTCCCACGCTGCCCTGCCAGGCACCATCTTGCTGTACCCCCCCCTTTTCCTTCTCAGCTGGCCATGCTATCAAATTTCAAGCTGGCACACGCACAGGCACTGGCTCTGTCTCTCTCTCTCTCTTGGGGGAGGGGAGGGGCTGCCCAATGTCTCTCAGTGCTCCTCCACCCTTCCATCCTTCAGGGACCATCACCTCCCTTCTCAGTCCAAGGCCCGGCTCACCTCACCCGGCCACATGGCTTCCCCTCTCCCTCCCAGCCCGCAGCCAGGCAGGACAGCTCTGACCTCCTTCATGGACGGAACCCAAGAGAGCTTCCCCCTGAGTTCTCTGCTTTTAACCCCCTGTGTTCTCAGAGGCGTATCCATGTCCTCAGTGGCCACACCAGGTGCCAGTGTTCAAATCTGAGCACCTATTGGTCTGACCACAGCATCCTGAAAAACTCACTTCCTTTTCAAACCAGGACATGCTGCTTCTATGAATCCAAATCCTTTTTAATTTTTAAATAAAATTTTAAAATAATTCCTTTTTAATTAGAAAGACTGTTGAAGGGTTTTTTTTTTTTTTATTTATAGGTTTGGAAGGCCGTGGGTTAGCTTTTTCAGGAGGGTGTCAGTACTGAAGGCAAGCACAGTTAAGGGAACAGAACACTATTAATACAGGTGACTGATGGGACAGTGTGGATAAATAAAAATGTATAAGTGTTTCCTGTAGTGTGTTACTAGTACAGTTTCACAAGTTCGTAGAATAGGTTGTATTTGCTCCCTTGTGCACATGTACAGTGTGCTGTGATTTCTGAAGCTTTAGAAGACATTTTCAGGATTCATGTTTCCTTGAAATGTTAGTGTTGTGTTTTTTGGTCTTACCATTCTTCTCAGATTTGAGTAAATGGGAGCGAGTATCAAAAATGAAATTCAAACATGAGAATGTCCATCTCATGCCTTATCCCTACATTTGTACGTTGTATCTAGAATTGAACTCATTTCAGCAAAATATATCTTGTGGTAAGTCACTGTGATTATGTTTGGGTAATTTCTGTAAACATCTATGATCTATGTCTTGCTTTTCTCTTTTCCTTTGTCACTGTATCTGAATCGGAGAGAGCAAAACTGCATGTGGGATGCCTGTACCATGAGTTTGAAATAGTGCTTAAGAGGGTGTTCCTTACTGTCTCATATTGCTTGTCTAAAATTCCCTGAATTCCCCTTTGTCTTTCCAACCACTGGTGACTCTTTAGCTGGTATTTTCGTGAAGCTATGCCCGGTGGCTCCCAACCTTCATTTTTTTATGTCAGTCAGTGGTCTGGAGCCAGCACATAAATGTATATGGGACACATGTTTTTCTTCCTTGTGCATGACTACATTTGTTGACAAAGAAAATCACACTCTTTGTTGCTATGTTCCTAAAGAAATAATAGATTTTTGTAAAAAACAAATTATAGTAATCATGTTAATAATATCTTTTATACAATTAGCCAACATTTTCACCTCAACAGTGTCTCAGTTTCCACGTTTTCTATGAATTTTCTGAACAACCTCAAGCCACAGCTAAGGACTCTGTGGGACTCTACATTAAAACTCCCCTGATGTGAAAACTGAGTATTTAAAGTGTTTCCTGTTGTGATTACCAGTCTCTGGAAAAACTTACTGTTTTTCTTTAATGACTGCCTAGCAGATAATGGGATCTTTATAAGATGGCCAACTTTCTTAGTCTCGCCTATTTGCATTTCCTATCAAACGTACCATGTCTGGATGTAAAGACTTCTAACCATGGAGAGTTCACTCACTTCCCTGCACATCTGCTGCAGTATTTAATTGCCTTATCCAGATAGTTGTACAGCATTGCTATTCTAAAATTAGGAGCAGTGTAAGGCACTGTTACTTTCAGACTTGACATCTCACATTTCTCTTGGTGGGGATTTTTCTTCAGGGAAATATGTGTGAATCCCATACATCCTACAGCTGGCCGGTATTCTCTAGAGGCTGTGATCCAGATGTCCTTTCATCTTCCATCTGGTGCCCAAAGCACAGCGAGATGCTAACTGTTTTTCAGACCCTTCTCTTCTGAAGATACCTTTGACTTCTTTAAGACAAGCAGTTGTCCCATCCCAATGATATCTGGTGTTCATAGCCAGGAATTTCAGTACAGAAAGAGCTGTATTTGAACATTTTCTATTTCAGTGTATCATATGCAGGTCCAGACTGTTTCACAGTAGTTTATCTTGCTCCTGGAAGAGAAATTGCAGTGCAAAAATATACTTTTCAGTTGGTTAAAGAAAGTTGAGTCCAAATATTCACCAAGTTTTATACTTCTGTTGCAGGTAAAGAAGTAAACAAGGGCAGTGATGAGCTTGTAAGTTGTGCATTTGGTTTTATTTTGTTGTTTAATTTATGTTCTAAGTATTCTTGAGAAACAGAATCTATGCCTTTAGGCAATGCTGGAGTTCTCCTGCCACTAGGAGTTAGTCAGGCAGTGTAAAGTGGCACCGAATTCTCATGCAGAACTAAGGGGAGAGACATTCTTCTGACAGTTCTGCTGAGCTTGGAAAGCAGTCCTGTATCAGGACCTAAGAGCCTGCTGCCTTCAGTTCTACGGATTTTCTGCAAGCCTGACTGAGTGAGCTGTCCAGTGTTTTCATCACTGGAAGAATCTGTGAGGTTGATATTTCTGAGTAATTAAGTAGTTCCCTAGGTAATGTGTCATAAACAGGAAAGTTATGCTTATTTGAGAAGTTTTTGTGTAATGAGAGTTCAGGATAGAATTGTTTTCAATATAGGTAAGTGTCTGAAGTGAATTAATGAAGAATAATTCAAATCCAAATTCCCCCAAGGAAGTGTCCAAATTCCCCTAAAGAATTTTTTTCTATCTCTGCATTCCTGCTATTTACATTCCTTGGCAGTCCTCTGAAAATGGACGAAATAGGATGTCCCTAGAAAGAAATACTTTGTTTAAAACTATTGAGCATAATTCTCTGGCTGACCTCCCAGTGCTTGTTTTAGTCTTGAATCCTTTTTTTTATTTGTTTTCAGAGTATAAGCAGGAACAATTTTTGCAAAATATGAATGTACTTCAACTAGGAATTTTGTTTTAAAATAGAAAAGTCAAAATCAATTGTTACCAATACCAAACTTGCAATCCTTTGAAGGTCAAGAAAAGAAATGAAATGTCAGAAAGTACTGCAATGAAAGAAGCAGTGAAGAGGAGAAGAGTGGAAATCAGAGATGATACCTCATGCCCACAGTCCTGTATGGACAGGTAAGTTGACTGCAAAAGAGTCTCCCAGGACACATACTAATATTCTTAATGTCTCTTGTACCTTCTTCATGCTTCATTTCTGTGCAATCCTTTGCCCCATTTTCCTTCTTCCTTTTCTTCCTTGGCTAACAGAATCTAAGCATCTTTGCTCATATTGGGAAAAAAGCGGTCCCATACTTTCCAAGTTCCCGTACTATTGACCAGAGCTCTGCCTGTTTAACTCCCCTGTGTTCACATCACCTTTTGAGTCACAGTGAGGTGATAGCTCAGCGGCCAGACAGAGCAGTGCACTGGCTTACACACCTGAGTTCAGGACAGCAAGGGAAGAACTGGAAGCAGTTTTCCACCTGCCTCCCAGCCTGCTCCATTGAGCCAGCTAATAAATGCTGCCCTCTTGGCTTGAGGCTGATGGCAACACCTTGGAACTTGCTCTTTTCCAAGTGCTTTAAAGTCTCACGAAATTGCATGCATTGTGTGAGTATTCTCACACAACTTCACCATATTTCTTCAGTAGCTAAACTTCTCATGGTGATTTCCAAGTAGATCTCTATCACTGGATTTTACAGAATGGTTGAGGTTGGACAGGTCCTTTGATATCAAGGTTCAGACCCCTTCTGCTCAAGCAAGGTCACCCAAAGCAAGTTCCCTCAGGTCTTGAGTAGACTGTGAGGGTGGAACCACCACAACTGTGGAGAGCCACTTGCAGTGTATGACCACAATTCCAGTGAAAAAGGTTTTTCTTGTGTTCAAATTTAATTTCATGTTTTGCAGTCTGTGCCATTTACCTCTTGTCCTGCCACAAGACAAGAAGGTTGAGGAGAGTCTGGCTCTCTGTTCTTCATTTCCTCCCATCAGGTGTACATTGGTAAGATCCCATCCAAGCCTTCTCCAGGCTAAACAGCCTCGTCTCTTAAAGCTTCTCCACTTGAAAAAAAATTCCCCAATCCCATCATCATGTTTGCATGTGGCCCTTTGCTGTGAATCCCACTCATGTGCTGGGGCTTTCAGTCCATACTGGGGCAGAGGGGCCTCAGCAGCCTTGAGCAGAGGGGAGAGATCACTGCTTGAGGGCAGTGGTTTGGCAGAGCTCTGCCTAATTCAGCTCAGGGTGAATCAGTCAGCTCAGCTGAATCACTCTTCTGCATGAGGGTACAGGGCTGGCTCTTGGTGAACCTTGTGCTTAGTTCTTGACTACCTCTCAGATATCCAGTGTTACTTACAGGCTGGCAGACTTCTTTCTTCTTAGAGTGTATTGTTTTAAAAGAAGAAAATCTATACCTATGCTGAATCCTCACAAGTTTGTGGCAAACAGTCCTGGATCCATCAGTGCGCACCTTTCCCCTCCCATGTACAGACTATATCCAATCATCTACCTTGGTGCTTATATCCTACCCAATTCCCAAGTGTGTTTCATGCAGAGATATTAACAAAGTCTGAAGCCAGTTCTTTTCCTGCTCATGCAAATGTACTCCTTTAATCCCACCCCCATCCCCCTGGCCTGTTTCTACTCACAGTACAACAGTTGAATATGAGGGAGGAATGAGCCCAGGATTCAGAATTTTATTTCTTTTAGCCAAAGACACAAGTTGTAGTTTAATAAAATACAAGATCAAAAAGGGCTGTTTCATGATCCAGTCTGGCAGTTCACTTTAGGTCCTGAATCTTGCCACAGCAGTTATGATTAGAACAATCCGTAATTCTTAAGTGTATGCTTGAATTCAAAATCAAATTGGCTTCAAGCCTTCTGTCATTTTTTCCAGTTAGACTGTTAGATTGAAGAGCTCATTCAGGCTGAGCATCTTCCCTGCCCCAGGAAGGAGCGTGTCTGCTGCAATGAGACCAGCTCTCTGTCTTCTCTTCTTTCTGGACAATCTCTTTTGCTCCTAAATTGTCTTGGGGGATTTGGATTTTCTTGGGGTGCTACTGAGTGTTGAGAAATCAGAATCTCCAAGTGGCACTCCCAGTGATTCTGATCACCTCAAGTGAAGCCAGGGTGGTTTTTCTGCACATGCATCCCTTCATACTTCCCCATATGGAGTTTCCTCTGCCATTTTAATGCCCCATGACCAAGTCTTGCAAGATCTTTCTGTGGTTCTTTACTACCTGCCCTTGTAACCTTGTAGGATTCACAAGCTTTCTCAACTCTCTGCTCATCCCCCTTTTCATGTAACGCTTTTTCTCTTTAACTGCTTGTTTGTCATCGTAGAATGTAAGAGCCTAAATGAGAGATGTGGGACTCCAGGCAGCTCTCCAAAATGCAGTTTATTCCATCCAAGACGTTACAGCAGTCCAAGATTGTGGGTGACAGAGCCTGTGCCTACAGGCAGGCCTGGAGACCCTTTGGTTTTGCTTACATTGTGTTATATACTCTTCTTTGCTTAGCATCTTAGTACAGTAGAACCAATCTATACCTTAACTATTATCTATAGCCTATCATAACTACTGTAATTACCATATTCATGTTACTATTCTCCAATCACTAAAAGTTAGTACATTACAGTTTAAGCTAGAAGTTGTTTTTCAGTTTTCTTGCAGTGGAAAATTCTGAGACCTTTTTTCTACTTGCAGCTTTGCTGACTTGTTTGCCTGTGCTATCTTTCTGCTTGGTAAAAAGATCTTCTTGTTTGAGGTGGGTTTATCCTTTGCTCTAAGTCATAAAAACCCCTTCTGACTAACCGCTTTGCCTTCTTGTTTATCCAGTAAGACTGGCTCAGCAATTCTTTTCTTCTATATCAAAATTTGCTTCCATCTCTATTCCTTCATCAGACTCTACATTTAAAAATCTTTCTGCCAAGCATACATGTCTATGAGATTTTCTTGTCAAACTTTCATCCTTCCCAACAGTAGAAAAACAGAATGAGTGCATATTTTCATTTTTAAGGAAGACTTTGAAACATGAGTACAAATATAGATTAAGGGTATATATCTTGTTGAGTAGAGTCTACTAAAGTCCTTTTTTCTAGTGAAGTACTTGGAGTGGCTGCTTCCTTTTTGTAAACTCAGTTTTTACTTACTTTTCTTTAGAACTGGAGCTGACTGTGTTCACCACATGAGTAAAGCAGAGCAAGGATTTGAAAAGGTAAGCTACAGAAAATTCAGAAAGAAACAACATCACCTCTTTAGTCCTGGACTCTTACAGTGGCAAGCATAAAAATGCCTGCAGGTAATTTGTCCCCTTTTTCCCTGCATCGCCCTCATCATTTTTGACTCCTCACGAGACTTAACAAAGGTATGAGTTATATTTTTTTTGCGATTACGCAAACTTTTCTGATTGTCAAGCTACAAGCACGGGGGTAAGCTCAGCCTCTGAGAGGTGAGCCTGAGGGATGCCCTGCCTACTCTCCAGGACTCCAGTCCTCTGTCATCTCACATGCCCCTTTATGGAGAACTCCACAAAGGGCCCACAGTGAGTGCTGGCATCTTGTCACTGGCGTTGCTGTGACCATGTGCCACTCCCCACCAGTGTCCCTCTCTCTGCTGATGGCTGTGCAGGCATCACCCTGTTCCTGAAACAGTGCCATGCCTTTTCTCACTATGTCACCAGAAGGCAGATTCATGACAGGATTGTTCCGGAGGGATTGGCTGTTGCTCTGTGTTCTCCAAAGACCTTGTTAGGAGGAGAAGATTCTTTTTCTTCTAGCCCACAGGCTCCAAGCCTGCTCAGATAGAACTGCTCTTAGTCACACCCTAACACCTGTGTCCTCCTAGATGTTGCACATCCTCCCAAATGCACTTCATATATTTTCTGGATACCCATTCTAAATTTAATTCAAATCCCTACTACACTATCACCTTTCTGGCTTTTTCCCCCTCTCTAGCTTTTTGGAAGAGAATTTTTTTCAAGGAGGCAAACACATTTCTCTTGGGTTTGCTCACAAAAGAAGCCCAATACATTATTTTAGAACAGGGTTTTTTGACAGGTTTGTTGGATTTGCAGGATAGGAAGAAGACTGACTAATAACTCATTGGGAGCATTCAGTAAAGAGTAACTTACCTAAAAAAAGCAGGTTTATTTGTCTGTAAAACTTGTATCCCTTTTCCCACCCCCCCTCTGCTTATCTCTGCAGTATAAGTGACAGGTCTCTACACATGCCCTCTCTGGCTTCTTTCCTCAGGTACTGCAAACACTGTTGGTGAGATAAGGATCATTTTCTGAAAGATGCTTCTTTTGTTCTCCACTTTGATATAATCAATGTCGTCAGTATTCCTCTGTTGTTTATACAGTTTTCAAGACATTAGAGTCCTTGAATGCTGGAGCTCCAGGTTAGCAGCTTGGACTCTGAGAAACAGTATGATAGTTGGCAGACATTACGCTAAGTTCTTCTTGTGTTAACTAATGTGGGAGGGCATGTCATGAGCACTTTCCAGGTAAACTGGGACTGTGATAAAAATAACTCAGTAAATACCAATCCAGGTGAAAAGAACCTTCTCTGGAACAGCTGCTTGTGACATCATGACTTGTCCTCGAAATTGCACTAGTTAAGGCACTGTTAAACTGAGAGGGTTGTCTGGACACAGACTGTTCTGTTGATAAACACCAGATCAGGTGTCACAAGTACTGTGTGAAATCGTGGGCAGAAGTCCTCTTCTTAAGTCCTAACACGCATTTTTAGAAGATGAAAGCCAAACATTTCTGTGACACGCTTTCCATTTGGGTTTTGTTTGGTTTTTTTCTTTTAATTCAGGATGAGAAGAAAGATTAGGTTTAGGATAAAAACATGTCAGTAGCTCCTATACTTTGTTGGAGTTTTTCTTGTTGTTCTTCCAAGGCTTCTTCTCAGTTTATCAACAGTGTATGGCTTTGGTTTCAAATCCACCTGTTATTTCATAATGCTTCTCAAAAAGGGAAGGGTTTCATTAAACAGGAAGGAAATCTGTCTACGTAGTATGTGTGGGATCGACTTAGGGATGTTGGGTTTGGAATGAGGAGCAAAGAATTTCCACAGGCACATGACTGTTCAATAGACCGCATTTTCAGCTGTCATCCAAATGTCTCCCAGGCCTGTGATGGTGACATCTGGTCAGGATGAATGTGGTCAAACCTGCATGTCTTTTCACTTACACAGTGCACTAGTGAGAGTCAAATAAAGAGACTCAGCCTGTCACTCCAGAGAATTTTCCTAACTTCATTAATGCTCTCAGACTAAACTGCAAAGATCTCAGGCCATCAGAGGCTTGGAATTTTGTGTTAACTTGAGCTGAGATGTGGCATTTGGGGACATGGTTTAGTGATGGCCTTGTCAATGGCGGGTTAGCAGCTGGACTCAATCTTAAAAAGCTTTTCCAACCAAAATGGTTCTGAGATTAGTGCAAGGGAAACACCATTAGGACCTGTCGTTGTTTTAGGGTTTACTCTCTTTTAGAAGCTTACTTGCTGATTTTGCTATGTTTCTATATGCTTATTTTGTTTTGTGTGGTACTTTGTGCTGTTGATCACTTTCCTAATGGGTACTCCTGGCCCACCTCTTGCTTCTGGAACTTTTCATTTTTGACCCTTCTGAATTAAGTCTGTGTCCCGGGACCATGTCCTAGAAGGATGAATTTCCAGGGGCCTGCACTGTCCAGGGGCTGTCGTTTCCCACAGCTCTTCTGTTCGTGTTTTTTGAAATCTCTGCCTATTCCATAGCTACTATTAGTTCACTATCTGGTATGCTAAAATCTTCTAAATAAATTACAGCTTTATATAATGTCCTGGTGAAGTATGTGTAAAAATGCCTTGGTGAAGAAAGTCCTCATTGTAACAGAAAAAAATCCCCAAATGAAACCACACAACAAAGACTTAAACCTTGCTTTTTAATACTTTTAGGAAGCAAGCTAACAAAAATCTCTGTACAATAGAACTTAGTATTGTGTAATAGTTCTTGGGTTACTTTTCCTTTTAGAATTCCTCCAAAGCAAATGAGCTTGAGTTCAGCACAGCATCCCTTACTAAAGACTGTGACCAACTGAGTTTCTGTGAGTAAGGAATTCCTGGTTTCCACTGAGTTTCATTGCCCTGGATACACAGGGAGTGTGTAGAGAGTGAGGTTGTGGTTTTGTTCTTGCTGCTGTTTCTTACAGGCGGGCCTGTGGAATTTGCCCTTGAACAAAAAAGAGCAGTCAGTCAGGCTGAGGGTGCAGTGCAGCTGCTGCAGCAAATGGACCAAACAGGAAAGAAAGGAAACATGAAGTCAAAAGGAAGAGGTCTCTCACAGTTCTGGAGAAGGTACTAATCCTACACTGATGAGCAGAGGCAGTCCTGGCTCTGTCCAAGGCTGTGTTAAAGTCTGATTCTGGCAGTGCCAGGTTGTTCTCCATAATTTTGAAGGACGGAGACATTTTTTCTGTGGTTAAACCAAAGTCTCCCAAGGCAAAAAAAAAGGGATGTCATTTTATCTCATGCTAAGGGGCAGTATTACCACTAAATGTTCCTCTTCTGAGCTGTCTTTGGGAAAAACTCCTGATGAGAGAGGGTGACTGAATCTCCATCACAGCCATTATACAAAGTGGCTTTTCTCAGCTGCAAGTGCCAACTAAAAGGGTCTTCCTGGACAGATTGTCAGCCCCATGAAGCTGCATGTGACCTTTATTTGGCCATTGAACAAATCTGGACTTTGATTCCCAAAGGCACCATTTTAAATGGAAATCAGTGTCACTGTTCAGACATCTGCTGGCTGGCCAAAGGAGTTCTCTCATGCGGCTGAGGCTGGATCCTGTGAGTGCCAGCCATCACTGCACAGAACCAGGTGGATATTGGCAGCTGCTGGTTTTTGGGGGTTTTTTTCAAAAATAAAACTCCTTGTTAATTGTAAAGTGTGCCATTCCTTTAATGACCAAGACCAGACCATTAGTGCACAACTTATTCAATGTTTCCTCTGTTTTTTTTTCAGTTTCCCTCTGTATTGTTATGTACTAGTATTTTATCCTTCTGCACAGAAATCAGCTTTTTTCCCGATATTCAAAGAAGTATTTTAAGTCTAACGTGCTCTTCTTGTTGTTACTGTTTCCCCAGCATCATCTTTTCGCCACTACAACATCTTTTTGGTGGAAAAAACTGACCTGGAAGTACTAATTGTTGTGGAAAGGTAGACTTGTAGTATGAATATTGGGTTGCACTGTTTCTTCTGTAAGCATTTTAAACCTTTCTCCAAGCATTGCTTATCTCAGCTATTAAATGTTTTAAATTAAATTCTACTTTGCTAATGTTTTCAAAGTAACATTCTGAAGATGTTGGGTTAGAACAACATGTTGGGTTTTTCTTCACATCTTAGAGGTTTTGGAATAAAGCAAGAAACTTTAGGATTTTGATGCTTAAGTGTCATAAATTGTGAATTTCATGTTATCTGGTATTCTAATAAAACAAGCATCAATTTGGAACTGTGTGTTATTTTAATCAGACTTACCCATGTAGAAGATACTCTTTCCCTCAAAGAAGCAGCAGAGGTTTCTAGTATTAGATGGACATTAGTACTATGCTTCACAGCTGTAAAAGGGTCAAAATTAAACATTTTGCATTAGATATTGCCACTACACTACACTTTGCATTTACTTATGCATTCAAATTGTAATGGGATGAGGTTGGAATTGAAGATTTCAGACATGCCAAGGCCACGCTCAGGCAGTTTTTTGTTGCCATGCTTATGCTTTTTTAATTATCTATCATTCTTGAATGACCTCCTGAGCTGGGCTATAGGTGACTCTGCTTGGAGAAGGGCTTGGGCTCAATGGTCCCCAGAGTTTCCTGCCATCCTTGGCCACAGTATGATATGAGGAAGTGTTTCCTGAGAGAGCTTCTTTCCCTTGTTAAACCATCTGTGTCTTGACCTATGAGTGTTTTCTCATGCCTTTGTGAGTCTCTCTCCTGTCCCCCTGAGGGAGTGGGAGTGGGCAGCAGGATGGGGGGGTCACCTGCCAGCCAGGGCCACCCCCTCCCACCCCTTAAGGGACTGCAGTCTGCAGAGAAGCCAGGTGGGAGCACAGGCAAAGCAAGAGCCCCTACACTGTACACAGACTCTGTACCCTGCACTTGGGTAATGGCATGGAGTATGACTTTCAGCTGTAATGAACAGGAGGAGAGAAGTCTGAGGGCAAGCTGAGCCTGGGAAAGGGCAGGAAGGAAGATTGGCTCACTTCAAATAAGCATGTTTCCTGGGTAACCCAAGATGCTATTGTAGTCCATATCTATCTGTGCCCAAACTTATTACTGTCTCTTTAAGATCCAGTGCCACGGATGAAAGTTGACATGCAAGGTGCAAAGACCCCTTTTCAAAGTCAGGGGTCTCTCAGGCAGACCTTTCTTGCCTTGTTATCTTTGCTCAAGGCAGAATCTTTGGGGCTTTTCTTTTTCCCCCTCCCTTTTGTTCCTCTCTTGCATCTTGGCCTGCCTCAAGGCAAATTCCAGGAGTGCCTGTCAGCGGCGCTGTGCATAAGGAACAGAGTGGCCCTGCTCCAGCCTAAGTTGCCCACAGCTTCCCAGCAGTGCCCCGCTGAGGCAAAAAGGCACCAAGTCACCCAGCCCAGCTGCTTTGCTTTGCCTTGCTTTGCCTTGCTGTCCTCTGCCCGTGTGGCAAAGTCTCTCCATGAGTTGTAGCTGTTTGCTAAGTATCACCTGCGGAAAGTGCCAGCCACTTTTGCTGTTGGAGAGATAAGCAGGGAGGAAGGCTGACTGCATTTTCCCTTTGTCTCCCCAAACATGGTCGTCTGTGGCAGATGCCATCTTGAAAGGGGAGAGTACCCTCTGTTTTGGGTTTGTCTTTGTTTCTGTGGAGTTTGTGGCATTTGGCAATTTTGTATCTAGTGATTATTTCCACCAGTAAGGAGAAATGAAATATGAGTAGATATAAGAGGATTATGTACTCTGGACCTCATCTTGAGGTATAGGGGGCTGCATGTTATTTGAGTTTTGTCACATGCACCTGCACAGGACAGAGGGCTGCGTATGGCCTCAGCTGCTCAGCAAGAAGTGACCCGCAGTCATCTCAGGGGAAGCCATGGGCACAAGTGATCACCTCACAGGACTGCAGAAACAAAAGCCCCCTTGTCTCTTCCCTCCCTGGCTGCCCCATGGCTGCACTTTGCCATCCTGACAGCCAAACAGTCTCCTCTGGGTCTAGGACTAGTGGGAGGGATGTGGACCTTGTGGTGGCATAGCTGGACATCCCCTGCGTCATGCTGCTGGGGAAGTTGGTGTCATTTCTGGGCCTACCAGACCACCACAGCATCCCTACTTCTCTCTGGGACAGCTCCATGGAAGGGAAGGAGTTCGGTGTCCCTTTGTCCCCATATCTGACTCAGTGTCATGGGGTGCTGGAGCTCATCCTGCAGCATCCACATATGGGCCTTCCCCATGTCCCTACAGCTGGAGACACCAAAAATGGTGACATGGAACAGTGACACCTGATCCCAGTTGTGCTTGGATGGGTCACATACCAACATGGATACCTCTGCTGTGTTTGGTTGTTATCAGGGCACCCCACCTCAGACTTCCCCTTGGCTATGGTTGTAGCTCTGCCTTCACCCTCTACATGGGCACCCCTAGGAAAGGGGGAGAGAAACTGCAGGTGAGGGAGGAGCAGTGAGTATGGGATTGTGGGGAGAGGCTGGCTCTGGTCACCACATTGTCCCTCCAGCACTGGACACTGCTGCCAATTTGGACAGAGCAGGGGCATGGCTCCCACCATTTTTGTTTCCATGCACAGGGGGCTCTTGGGGAGGGGGACTGGATTCCTCACCAAAGCTGGTGGGAAGGAAAGGGGAGTTGCCAGGCTGCAGCCAATCCTCAGACCGTCCCCTGCTGGGGCATTTAGGGCAGACTTCAGGCTCCCCTACACTGTGAGGTGCAGGGAAACAAAGAGGCAATTCCCAGATCCCATGGCATTGGATAGAGCTCTGTGGAAATGGGGAAGCTGCATATCCACTGCAACTCCCTGGAATGGGCTTGATGGTGGGGTCCCATCCTCATCCCAGCTTGAAGATCCTGCCACTGCCACTGCTCCAGGAGTCTGATGACTGTCAGTGGGAAACAGTCCTTTCCAGGGCCAGCAGTCCCCTTGGGGACCACCACACTATAGCTGCTCCACTCCCTTCACTTCTTGCACCCCAAAAAGAGCTCCTGGAGAACTGCTTCCTCAGCCATCCCTGACCCCACAGCTGTGATCCAGGCTGGAAGTGCTCATTGCCTCAACTCTGGGAAGTCCCTTCCCCAGGATGAGACCAGCAGTGCTGAGGGGTCAAGGCATATAACCATCAACTTTTCTCCTTCACTCTCTTATCCCTCTGAGCTTTCCAAGGCCATGGCCCAGTTCTCCTGCAGGTTTGCCACATCACTGGCTTATATACCTGTGGCCCATCAGAGTGGCCTGGCTGTGGGATGGTTGGGAGGTGACAAAGAGGCATGGGACCAGTGCACAGCCTTGGGGCACAGAGAGCCCGGGCATGAGGCCCTGGGGTCAGAATAGGGCTTGCCTGCCCTGTGAGAAAAACAGCCATGTTGTTGTGAACCCACCTGGCAGTGCAGAGCAGGTGGCAACGTCTGTTCTATGCAGGGCCAGATATGCCAGACATAAGTAAAGGGCAATGGATGCAGCACATGGACAAGAGACACACTGACCTGAAAGGGAGGTAGAACAGAGGATTCAGTTCACCCACATCACCCTGATTGTCAAGGTGCTGCTGCAGCCATGAGGGACTGCTCCTGCATGCAATAGAACAACTTTGCTCTCAATCAAATTCTCCTAGCACTCACAGCCATACTCAAGATGCCCCAGCTCACTCCAAGTGGGAACCTCAGAGCCCTCCCCTAAACCTCAGTGCCAGCCCCATTGGCTGCCAGGGCCATTAGCACCAGCAGAGCTGCCCATGCAGAGCCAGCCTGAGGAGACATCTGAGGCCACATCTCTCAACAACCTATTCTTCCTGCTGCTGCACTGACTGCTGCACACTCTGGGCCTCGCTGCTGAAATCATGCAGTCCCCTTGCTGCTGCCTTCTCTCCCTCCTCCTCTACCTCTTCTTCTTCTCTGAGACATGGGCAAACCTGGAGGGTAAGTGGGACCCCTGGCTCATACACATCTACCTCCATGGGACTCCACAGGGGAGAGGCTTCTTGCTTCACACCCACCTTGGGCACTTGCTTCCTCACTCCTCCTTGTCCCCTGGCTTCACACCTCCTCCCCAGCAGGGATGCAGCCACCCCAGGTGGGTGCAGAAGATGGGAACTGGGGCTGCAAATGCTGTAAGGGGCTTATGCGGAACCCACAGATCCCTGCAACATCAAGGACCCATCCCTCAGTTCCTCCACTTTCCTCAGCCCTCTTTTCCCAGTCCCATCCCTGTCAACCCTTGTCTCATGCAGGGACCTTCACTGTCCGGCTGCTCCAGACTACTACCTTCCAAAACACCTCATTTGCGGACACAGAGGGGCTGGGCCTGCTGGAAGACATCGAACTTGGTTCTCTTGATAAACACACATGGTCCATCCGCTTCTGCCAGCCCTGGGTGCGCCCAGCCCTTCCCCGTGCTGACTGGGACACCATTGAAAACCTGCTTAAGATCTATTTGCAGCAGTTCAACCATCTAATCAATGAAGGGGCCACGCAAAAGGACATCCCCTGTGAGTGCTCGGTTTTCACTTCATCCCCTTTCTTGAAAAGCAGCTGGGAGGTGGGGAAGGATCTGATAGTGCTGGTGCTGTATAGGAGACAATGACCATGTCTAGAGGAAGGAAATCCCAGCCCCTCACGCAACCTCTCTCTCCTCTTTGCCCCGCCAGACCCCTTTGTTGTTCAGTGCACAGCAGGCTGCACGCTGTACCCCAACAGAACCTCCCTGGCCTTTGGCTATGTGGGTTACAATGGTCAGGATTTCCTCAGCTTCGACACAAAGAATTTCACCTGGACCCTCTACCAGGACACCGAGTTGTCACAGTATGTCCAGTCCTTTCTCCAGAACTACACCGCCTTGAGTGAGCTGGTGGAAACTCTTTTCAATTATACTTGTGTCGATGACATGGAGATGTTGCTGCACTATGGGAGGGCAGCTGTGGAGAGACAAGGTGAGACCACCCTGACCCTGCAACAGCCAGCCCACAGGCCCCCACACTGGGGCCCAGCTGTGCCCCACCCCTTTGCTCTCACTCCCCAGAGCTGCCTGTGGCCACGGTCTTCGCCCGCACCCCCAGCCTAGACCAGCTGCTGCTTGTTTGCCATGTCACTGGCTTCTACCCCCGTCCCATCAGCGTGGCCTGGCTGCGGGATGGCCAGGAGGTGCCTCCGGGCCCGGCGCTCAACACCAGCACCGTCCTGCCCAACGCTGACCTCACCTACCAGCTCCGCAGCGTCCTGGCCGTGGCCCCCCGCGATGGGCACAGCTATGTCTGCCGTGTGCGCCACCACAGCCTGGGCACCCGCAGCCTTCTCATCCCATGGGGTAGGTGCCACCCGTGGGGGATGAGATGGGGGTCCTGAGCCACCCTGCACCACAAGATGGAGCAAACCCCAGAAAGCTCATGGCAGCTTCTCCTTATGTTTCCCAGGGAACTCAGAAGTGGTGCTGATCACAGGGCTCATGGCCGGGCTGCTTGCAGCCATGGCTGTAGCTGCCATGTCGGTGCTTTGGGTGTGGAGACAAAGGTCAGTCCCTGTCTTCCCCATGGAGTGGCATTGAGAGAGGAGAGAAAGGAATGCTGTGGGGATTTCTGCACTGAGCAGCAAAGCTCTTGCTTGGATCCTGGCAGATGCTGTCTGCACTCCCACAAGGTCTCTGCCATGCAACATCCACCCATCTCCCTCTTGTTTCAGAAAGCACCAGCAGATGGAGGAATCAGAGTCCAGGAACTCCATCCTGAGCAAAGAAGCTTAGCTCAGAAGAGAGCTAACAGTTCCCATTCCCTCCCACGGCCTACAGAGTAACCAGAACTACCTTTTTCTGCTTTACCTAAGTTTTGGGCATTGCCAATTGCAAGACTAACTTGATTCAGAGATGCACAAAAGAAACCTGGCAAGAGAAATCTGAGCTTTTGACTCACCTGAATTTTCTAAACAGATGTAAGTGCACATCTGTGACTTCCTCCCTTGTTACACATGATGGTCTCTTCGCTTGTGGCACTGGCCAGTCCACCCACTGATGCTGTAGGGCACCTCAATACCCAATGGCAAATCCTCCTGGTTCTGCTTCAGTAACACTTTTGTCAGAAGGTGGAAAGATGTCCCCTTCTACTGTCACTTTCTGGTAATTTTTTTTCCTAAAAATTGCTTTTATTAGCCATATCCCAGAAATATTTGTGCTGAGACTGAACTGTTCCACATAGACTAACAGAACTTGGTCAGAAATGGCTTTACAAAGTGCTGAGTAATACTGAAACTCTGATGTAATGTGTGGGAGCTGCATATGTGTATGAAACGAAAATAAACCATTCATATTTTCACTAAGTAAAATCTGCCTTTCCTTAGCAGTTGAATGGGCTTGGAGAGGTTTTGATCAGCCATGTATGCAAGTTGAAACACCGCTGAATTATAGGCACTAAATTGCAGGAAGCACCAAGGCATAGGGGAAAAACAGTACATGTGTGCCCGTGCATATATGAACATGTTCTCAGATATTGCATGGAAATAAACAACTGTGCACATGGCAGTAAAGTATCCCCAAGGCTCCCAATAAAGGAGAAAAAAAGAAGCCCATGTCCCATGAAACATAGCAGAGTTCACACACACACAGGAAGGCATGTAGTTCATGCTCCCAATCAACTTGAACATGTAGCTTCAAAAGGTTTGGTTTCACTGGACAACTTCCTGCAGTTTCCCAGGATAAGTCTGGCAGCAATGGCAAGCCAGAAAACCTGGCTGTCTTGTGGCCATATCCATCACAAATCCAATGGTGTTTGTTCCGCCCTGGCCAGAACCTGGAAACAACAATGCTAGGGTAAGTACTGTGTTTCCCTAGCAGCCAGTGTCACCTGCTGGCATCACATGGCTCAAGGAACTCACTGAAAGAGGAGTGACACCAAGCCTCTCCCAGCTCCTGCTGACTTGGGACAGGCAGATGAAACACTTAGGTGTGGGCATGCCTCCCTGTGGCCTTGGCACCCACAGGGCAAATGGGGCAATTCCTCTCCCAAGCAGAGTGGAACATCCTGCAGCACTCATGATACCAGGCAGACCTGGAGATAGGTGCAGCCAGTCAGGAAACCTGTTGAGGAAATCTGTTCATGTGACTGACCTCCCAAGAGACCCTACAGTTCCACACCCACAAACAGCTGGTACCAGAGGGGTGTCTGCAAGTGTTTGCTCACATCCCCTAAGAGACCTTACAATAACACATCCCATCCAGGCATTTTTAGAAGGCTCTTAAGGCACCCCATCACAGCCCAGTGCAGTGGTTGCTGCCGATCACCCACACACCCAGTATGGCACCCAGAGGCACTGCATCCCTGTTCCCTCCACTCCAACTCCCCCAGGCCCAGCTTGGGGGGCTTACAGCCTTCACCTCAGGGGAGATTGCAAGGACCAATGTCACCTGTGGCGTCTTTGAGGACCAGTGGCCACATGAGAACCTCAAAGTCCAATAGTGCTCTAGGGCAGGAGGGAAGTGAGGACCAGTAATCACTTCAGAGGACTGTAAGGACCAACTGATGTCAGCTGAGGAAACTGTGGAGTCCAGTGGTAACCTGGGTGTGACTCTGAGGACCATGGTCCCTTGAGAGGACTCTGAGGACCAACAGACTGTGTGGACCTACAGTGAGTCCCCTGTCTCCTTGGGTCATTTTCAGACCAGAAAAGTGAAAATATGAAGGAGGAAGAAGTTGTGAGCAAAAAAGGAAGTGAAAAAAACTCCTGACATGAGAAGTACATTCAATAGAGAAGTGGAAGGGCTAAAGCAGAACTGTAAAGCAGATCCACTGAGAGAGTGGGAGACATGGAAGGAATTTCTGTGGGGGCTGGACACATTGTGACCACCCACACAAGCCAGGTGCCTGCTCCTGTCCTAAGAGCAACTCAGGCAACTCACAGGACAAAGGGCTGCGTATGGCCTCAGCTGCTCAGCAAGAAGTGACCAGCAGTCGTCTCAGGGGAAGCCATGGGCACAAGTGATCACCTCACAGGACTGCAAAAACAAAAGCCCCCTTGTCTCTTCCCTCCCTGGCTGCCCCATGGCTGCACTTTGCCATCCTGACAGCCAAACAGTCTCCTCTGGGTCTAGGACTAGTGGGAGGGATGTGGACCTTGTGGTGGCATAGCTGGACATCCCCTGCGTCATGCTGCTGGGGAAGTTGGTGTCATTTCTGGGCCTACCAGACCACCACAGCATCCCTACTTCTCTCTGGGACCAAAGTATTCAAAAGCTCCATGGAAACAAAATATTCAGTGTTTGGACACTACTGAGCTGAACTCCTCAAACTTGCCCTTGCTTGTGGTTTTGGTTCTGCCTTTGCCCCCAGTGCAGGCACTACCCAAAAGAGGGGAAGAGAAACTGCATGTTGAGGGGAGGAGTTGAGAGGAGGAGTCGATTGGAAACATTGTGAGGAGAGGCTGGCTCTGGTCCCCCCATGATCCCTCCAGCACTGGGCACTGCTGCCAATGGGGACAGAGCAGGGGCATGGCTCCCACCATTTCTGTTCCCACGCACAAGGGGCTCTTGGGGAGGGGGACTGGATTCCTCATCAAAGCTGGTGGGAAGGAAAGGGGAGTTGCTTGCCCCACCCCCAGGTGTTTAGAGCAGAGTAGGGGCTCCTCAGCAGTGTCCTACAGCTTTGGTGTAGGTGGAACAGCTTGTTGCCTCCTCCCTGGGAGCCCCATCCCCAGAATTAGGCAAGTGACGCAGGAGCAGCCTGAGCTGGAGGTGCCAGGAGAGGGAGGGGGTATCCCTTCTCCCTGGTAGGGGTTAAGAAGACAGCAACCATCTTTCTCCTGTCAGGTCTGAAATCCAAAAGCCATCGTCACCTCCATTGGTGCGGATGCATCCCACAAGAACAGGGATAGGACAACAGGTGGGGAGGGGGAGTCAGGAAAACCCAGCTTAGATGCTTGAATATCTATTTTCCTAGTGCTGTTTCATTGGTCTCTCTTTCCCCGCCTTCTCCTTCTGGCTGAGATTTCCCCAGCCCCAGCCTGTCAGGGCATTTCGTGCTCAAGACCTTACTTCAGCTTCTGTCCCTCCCACACATCCCCAGCTTTCAGCTTGGGACCTCTGGGCCCCTCCCTTGACACATTGATTCTCCAATTGGTGGAGAGCCACCGCAGTGACTGCTGGGCTGGGTTGAAGCTTAGGTTCCCACAGGTTCTTCCTCCTCCCACAGTCACTGCTGCTGCTTCTTCAGCCTTGCCGCGTGCACCATGCAGCCCCCTCACCTCCTCCTCTTCCTCTTTCTCCCGATCCTCCTCCCTGGGATGTGGGCAGACCCAGAGGGTAAGTGGGAGCCCTGGCTCATCTCAACCACTCTTACCACCCCCACCCTGTCAGAGAACCCCACAAGTTCTGCTCAGGGGAGGCATGGCCAGGCCACTGTGCCATATCGGGGGGGTGTGGATGATTCCCAGCATCAGAGGGCCACCTCCCATCGTGCACCACCCAAACATGCCTTGTCCCTGCCCACCCTTCCTGCCTCCAGCTCAGGACTTCTGCCTCACCAGTTCCAACACAAGGCCTTGGGCACACAAGCAGAAGAGACAAAAGTGGTCCCCAGCCAGGCGGTGGGTGTGGAGTTACCCTGCAAGATGTCCTCCCCCTGCCGGGAGCCCAGGGGTGCCAGGCAGATCTCAGCTCCACATGGTGCTGAGGACCTCTTCCAGCAGCCTCTCATTCGTCAGGGAGCTGCACCTGCCAGAGGGCTTTCTGGGCACTGCTGTCACACAGACAGTTTTACCACAACCCTGTGAGACCTTACGCTTCCGGGGCAGGCAGCGTCAGACACAAAAAGTCAGGACTGATCTCTGGGCTTGGCTGGTGTCCTGGGCCTATCAGGGACCCCCAAATCTGGACAAAATGCCCTTTTCTATCAACCATCCTCCATATCCTCTGTACCATGTCCAGATCTGTGGCAGATACAGGTCCTGGGACAGGTGTTTCTCCTGGGGGGAAACATCACTCCAAACGAGCAGCAAGGTGCCCTTTCATCTGCTCTGCACAGTAATACAGCAGCTGTGGCCAGGAGGGAGGCATGGAAAGGAGGGCACAAAATGCCTAAAATCCTCTGCAGGAGACAACCACTTTGCTGAAAGAAAAATAGAGAAGGAAAAAGAGCAGTGAAGTTAGAGGAAGTTCAGACAGGAAAGCAACCCTGAGCAGGATAAAGAGCATAGAATCATAGAAGCGCAGAAGGATTTGGGGTGAAAAGGACCTTTAAAGGCCATTAAGTCCAACCCTTCTGCCATGGACAGGAACACCTTCCCTGCTCAGAGCCCCAAACAACCTGGCCTTGAATGTTTCCTGGGATGGACATCCACCATATGTCTGGGTAACATGTACCAGTGTCTCACTACCCTGCACTTAAAAGATTTCTTTCTTATTATCTAGTCTGGATCCCCTGTTTCCACTCCAGCACCTCCACTTCGTGTTTCCCCTTCAGCACCTCCACTCATCTCCTTCCTGCACCCTTTCCTGTCTCCATCCTCTCTCCTAGCAGAGCCACAGGTTATCCAGTACCTCCTGACTAGCCTCTTCGCCAACATCAGCTCTGCTGAGGTGTCATGTGTGGCACTCGTAGGGGACATAGCCATCTTTACACTGGATCCGGCCAACTGGAGCATCCACTTCCACTGGCCCTGGGTCAGCCAGGCTGCAGCTGAAGATGATGGGGAAAAGATGATGTCCCAGTACAAAATTGCTCTGCGCAATATGATCCGATTTGTGCACGACACAGTTCAGCAGACAAAACAGCACTGTGAGTACAGAAACGAGCCCTGCCACACCCCTAGTCCTTCTCCCCAGGTTTTGGCTGTGGCCTTCTCCCCACCAGGATGGCATTTGGGGGGATCTCACAGGGTGCAACAGCTGCTGAAACACTGCAGCTGCTGGAGAATATGACTAGCAGGAGTGGGTAGGGCAGCAGACCAAAAATACCCCTTGGGGCTTCTGCCATCTAGCACAAGGAACCCCTGTGTATATCAGGGAGCTGCCACCAAATTTACTGGAGATGAAGGATTGACACAGCAAAGATCATGAAAGAGAAAACTGGGGCAAATACTTTGGGGACAGAATTCTTTTTAAGCAAGCACTCCACACCAGTATCCACTCCATTCTTCCAAGGGGCCTGAGGGCTTGCAGGGTGTCTGGGGCCTCCTGAAGCATGGCCTTACCCCCTGCTGCCCATTGCACCCTGCTTTCCACTGCATCCCTGTATGTGCTCTCAGACACATCCCATCTCATGCCACCCACGTTCAACCCACTCATGGGACCTCTCCATTGGCTTTGCTGTTGACAGACCCCTTGGTGGTTCAGTTCCGTGCAGGCTGTGTGCTGTACCCCAATACGACGAGCCAGGGCTTCCTGAATGTTGGCTGGGATGGCAGAGACCTCGTAGCTTTTGAGGTAGATAAACAGGGCTGGGAGGCCCGGCAGTCATCCCAGATGGCAGAGCTGGTCAGCAAGAGCCTCAACAGGCAGAAGTCTCTCAGAATACTCCTGGAGCACCTTCTCTCTATCTGGGTATGCCAGAGCAACTTCCTCACCCTGAAGAGGTATGGGAAGGAAATTCTAGAGAGACAAGGTGAGACCACCCTGACCCTGCAACAGCCAGCCCACAGGCCCCCACACTGGGGCCCAGCTGTGCCCCACCCCTTTGCTCTCACTCCCCAGAGCTGCCTGTGGCCACGGTCTTCGCCCGCACCCCCAGCCTAGACCAGCTGCTGCTTGTTTGCCATGTCACTGGCTTCTACCCCCGTCCCATCAGCGTGGCCTGGCTGCGGGATGGCCAGGAGGTGCCTCCGGGCCCGGCGCTCAACACCAGCACCGTCCTGCCCAACGCTGACCTCACCTACCAGCTCCGCAGCGTCCTGGCCGTGGCCCCCCGCGATGGGCACAGCTATGTCTGCCGTGTGCGCCACCACAGCCTGGGCACCCGCAGCCTTCTCATCCCATGGGGTAGGTGCCACCCGTGGGGGATGGGGTGCAGGCTGCACATACCAGCCCCGAGCCCTGTGAGGGTGGCAGCTCCTGACTGGCGCTGCCACCCTCACACAGTTGTTCTCTTCTCTCCCTGTCCCAGAAAACCACAGTGCAGCTCCAACCATCAGTATCACCATTGCAGTGCTGGTTCTTGTGGCCACAGCCTTTGCTGGGGGTTTTTGGTGGTGGAAGCGCAGGTGAGCTCTCCCTCTCATCCTCCTGCTGTAAGATTTTATGGGCATATAGGTCGGTTCAGGGGTTGCAGCAGCTCTGTAGGGGTGAAGTCCCTGACTGTCACCACAGCTCACACGTAGTCTTTGCAGGAAAGGTAACGAGGCTACATGGGAGACCCAGGAATTCATCATCTGAGGTCTTGCTGCCCACACAGCAACAGCTGCTTGCTCTCCGTTCTTCATGCCCCACCCCTGACTCATCAGCACCAACACGATTTTGTTCTGGAAAACAACTGCATTAAACAGCTATGAACTTCTTCTGATACATATGGTTCCTGTGTCTCTCACCCTTCTTCCCCCCTCAGGAGCTTTTCTCAGGAAACTCCTCTGTGCACTACAGATACTCCCTATTGCAGGCAGATGCTCTTCCTTTTCCTGGACTCTGGTTGGTCTCCATCTGGCATGTCAGGAGAAGCCAGTCCTCTGACAGCCCCTTCCACATCTCCCCATGGCCAGTGTCTATTCCTGACAGGGCAATCACAACCCAAGGCCAGACCACTGTGGGGTTGCTGAGTGAGATGTGTGATGGTGCAGGCCACAAATCAGGGATAGGTGGAGAGATGTGAGCTCTTCACTGGCGAGACAAGGGAAGGGAGGAACTAAGTAACACCCCTGACATCCCTGACACATTTTGAGCACACTGAGCTGCTCCATCTCCAGGGCTGACCTCACCCTTTAGATCAGGATCTCTTCCACTTCTGACTCCTGCCCCCATGCTTCCTTCCTGTCGCTGTAAAAGCTGGAAAGATGGGGGATCGTCACCCTTCCACTATGCCTGACAGCTATGAAAGAGCCATGCTGAGGCTCTGGGAGACTCTGAGCAACACACCCCACAGCAGGATGTGATTGTCATCAGTTCATTTTGCATTGTCCATTGGTCCTTCCTCCTCACCCTGCTCCAGTGTGGAGTCCCACTTACAGGAGACAGTGTTCTACAAATGTTTTCATCATGGGTCCTTTCTGTGGGCTGCAGTTCTTCACAACTGCTCCAGCATGGGTCCTTTCTATGGAGTCACTCCTTCAGGAACGGGCTGCTCCAGTGCGGATTGCCCTCAGGGTCACAAGTTCTGCCAGGAATCTGCTCCAGCACAGTGTCTCCATAGCGTTACAGTCTCTCTCAGGCACACCCACCTTCTACGACATTGGACTCCTCCAAACGCTGCAGGTGGATCTCTGCAGGTGTGGACCTTCATGTGCTGCTGCAGGACAGCTGCTTCCCCAAGGTGTTCCCCACAGGCTGCTCGGGGACCATCTCTGCTCAGCTGCCTGGAGCCAGCAGGGTCCCTGCCGGGCCGCTGCCGAGCGAGCTGCCAATGGTGACCGGACTGCACCTGACGTCACCTGGTGCCCGGTAGATCCCCGGCGCCTCTGCCCCTCCCGCCTCACGCTTCCATTGGCTATGCCACGGCCCGCTCGCCAATGCCATTCGTGCTCCTCCTACGTCACCGGTCACCGGGCGAGCGTGGGACAAGCCCGGCGGGGAGGTGGGGCTGCCCCGGACCCCCAGTCCTTGCCCTCGGCCCCCTCCAACCCCGGGCCTGAGCTTCCAAGCGCTCGCTGTGGCTTGCTGCCGATTCCGCATGTCCCCGGATCCAACCCTCAGCCACCCCCAGCACCGAAGAGCCGGGGATGAGCCCAAGGCGTTTCTCACCTCAGCTCCCGATTTCAAGATAAAGGCAAAAAGCCAGGAAGATGTTTGCAATTATCAGGCCTGCTTAAAAACCCAAAGCCATGCTCCATCCCCTGTCTTGGGGAGCCGGAGAGACATGACATAATGAAATAACCCAACCATTTGGTCCAGAATGATTAGAGCATTGTGGACCTCATTGTCATGACATTGTTTCCCTCTTTCTCTCTTTCTGTGTGCACATACCTATATGTATGAATACAAAGCATGTGTATAAAACTGCTGAAAATTTAAACTTCTACATTTCATACCAAAGCAATAAAATTTCCCTGTTTGGGTGGGTTATCCTGCAATTTCCACCTCTTTTGAGAAACATTTCTTGCTAGTGGATATGCCATGCAGAAATCTGAGACACCAAGGTACTATCATCTTTGGGGACTGACACCATCAAAACTGCTTCTAATGAGCTCCAGGGTAAAGCCTTTATTGTAAAATAAATTAATTGATGGATATTATAAACTGAAGAGATAAAAGCTTACCAGATCTGTGATCCTTTTATCCCTCATTCAAACAGGGTCTCTGAATGCTTTCAAAACCTTCTCACTAATACCAGTTTGTTTGCAGCTGGCTGCAAAGCAGGGACAAACTTCTCAGGGGTCAGAAGGTGCCTTTGAACGGATATTTAAATTCTGATCCAGCCACATCCTACAGCCCTACTGATGACCTTGAATAAGAACAAGGCCTATACAGGCCTATAATGATCTGAAACCCTATAATGATCAGGGTTTCTTAGGCCATTGGTTTCTCCCAGATGGTCACCAATCCCCAGAAAATGCTTTCCCACCTGTTGCTGGGCTTGCAAGGGTTGCAGGAGTGAAGAAAGATAGACGAGAATCTTGACTCCCTGATCAGAAGGCTAGATTTATTATTTTATGATATATAATACATTAAGACTATACTAAAAGGAATAGAGAGAAAAGTCTCAGAAGCCTCTAAGCTAAGAATAGAAAAAGAATGAATCAACAAAGGAGCTCTCTCTGATTCTCCCAGAGAGAGCTCAGTCTCTGATTGGCCCTTAATTGTAAACATGGAACATGGGCCAATCACAGGTGCACCTGTTGCATTCCACAGCAGCAGATAACCATTGTTTACATTCTCTTTCTGGGGCCTCAGTCTTCCAGAAGAGGGAAAAATCCTAAAGAAAGGATTTGTCACAAAAGATGTCTGTGACACCCACCTAAGTTTTTAATACCTAATTAACAATCCCCAACAGTGATGTCTCTGTCTAGATACAAGTTTTCTATTCCCCCTTAAAGGCATTGAAGACCCCAATACTTTCCAATCAAGGCACACACTTTTCAAGAAGCACAGCAGCCTATCAGTTACACTCCAATTACTGGGAAATAAGATCCACGCGGAGTATACATATGTCAGATGAGATTTGTACATCTGCAGAAAAGGCATTAGCCATTAAAAACCTCCTGATCCCAGGACTGCATATACATTCCAGATCCCTCTCTCAATGTCCCAGTGGAAGTTACAATGGAGACAACGACTGTCAGCTTTGGTAACCTTTCTTGGAATAAATGTTTTTTCAGGACTTCCTTCAGCTCAACCAAGCCAGGTAGCAAAGAGCAATCATGATGAAGTGGTTAATAAATTACCTTCTTTTCACTCCTGGTGGGAAACTCAAGTCTTACTTCCTGCATCCATGATAACTGTTAAAAAAATACCAAATCCTTCTGGTTATTGCACACAGCACAGGTTTCACAGGATCTTTTTTCAGTCCTGTGGAGGGATGGGATATTTGGAGCCCCATTTTAGAGAGAAGGAGCTGAAGCAAATGGAGAGGAGCTAATCCTCCCTCCTTTTGCATGCTCTGGTCAAATAACCTGATATGGTTTTTAGAGCACATGGAAGGATGTAGGTGACCCCTCCACTACTCCTCATATGGGAGATTCACCATGTGCATCTCTGCCAGCAGGTTGTTAAGCTTTTCACCTGAGGCCAGTTTCTCCAGACCTGCTTGTTAAATTCTTCTGTCTTAGTCAATTTCTCCATCACATTCTTCAGCAATGCCTACCTTATTACTGGCCTGCAAAAATGAATTACCACCTTCCCTTCCATGCTTTCCACAGCAGTTCAGCACAGTGGAAAGTGCGTTTGCATCCACAATTTATGGCAGAGAAACCTAAATTGTTCTTTCTAAGGTACTTCCTGTTTGAAGCAAACATATTTAGATAAGGAGAGAGAGCCATCTCTCTGTCATTTGTTTCCTACAAATAATCTGAACTTAGTAAATTCTGGCCTGAATTTTGGAAGCACATCCATCCTTGGTTAAAAACACGTCTCTTTATTGCCTTCTCTATTTCGTTATTTCTTCTCCTCTTGAAATCTCTCTAAGAGGTGCAGGGCTGATGCTTGTTGTTTACAAGAGCTGCCTGCACCATGATCCCAGAACTGAGTGACTGGGAAAGGATGCAGAAACTGTTTCAGTCATGCTGCAAAATTACTTGTTCCAGATATTTCCTTCTGTAAACATGCTTTGAATTTTAGTAATTGTCTCAAAATTGGACAAGAGATAATTTCTCTCCAATAGTGACTAAATAGACATTTTTCCTATTTCTCCCTCCAGTATAGAAATGGGGGTAAACACGCTGAAAGCATCCAACAAATTATTACAGCCAGCTTGACCCCTAATTGCTCTTGTGCTTTCCTGAAGGTAAAATAAGAAGCTCTTAAACTCTATGTTCAAGGCCACAGCAACTTACCAGACAATCATCACACATACCAGAGAAAGGGCCGGGAATCCCAGTGGATCCTATTAATCCTTTGACATTACTATTTACCTCAGTTTAGCCCTTTTTCTGGTGGTTTTGTTTTGTATTGTTTAGTATTGTTTAGGGTGTTTTTCTGTTCAGCCCATGTGTCTGAACTAGTAGCATACTTATTTTACTTAGCAGCTAGAATCACTCAGCGCCATACACCACATCACCTTCCACCAGCTCAGACCCATGTCCATGGTTCATACAGCTCTCTTGGAATATTTCTCTGACTATAGCTTTAGTTAGCTTCACTTTTCCTACCCACTCCCAATGGTCTGTACTGGGACTGCAGTTCCTGTGCATCTGTGCTTGTGGAAGTGGGTTGTGTCTGATGTTTTCAAGGTATTTTCCCCCAGACCTAAAGGCAGCATCATGTGGAATGGCAGAGAGATGGATGGAGGACAGCAGTTCTGCCATGGAAGCCTTGGACCAAGGGCTCTTGCCACTGGAGGTGACAGTTTGCCACCTGGAAGTTGCTTTTCCTTTCTCATGCTGTTGGCAAGAGCAACGGCTGTCTGTGATGGGAAGAGCAGCATTTCAACTGGCAGTGAGCAAAACTGATGGCAGTAGCAGCTCTAGCAACTGTAATTTTGAGGGCAACACAGATGAACTTGAATACTAGAGTAAAGCTGAAATCTGAAGACATCTCTCTCTTTTTCCTCTCTTATTTCTCCCTCTCCCGCCAGCCAGAGTGATCTGAGAATTTGTGCTAATTCACCAGCTGATTTAGCTCTTTGCTTGGAAATTTTGTTGTAGATGACAGAGGTCACCTTAAGTCAACAATCAGAGTCCCTGTGATAATAGCCTGAGGATGGAGATATCAGCGCCTTTTCAGTACTGGGATCTGGTTTCCTTCATGCTTCTTGTCTTTTGGCAGGGTGGATTTTTATTTTGGGGGGATTCTGTGTTTTGGGGTTTTAAAAAATTTCTTTTGACTGTCTGTGTATAAAGATCTCAACCAAAGAGAAATACATACTGCACTGAACAAGAGCATGTTAATTGTTAATCCTCATAGCTGTGACAAACAGGGAAAGAGCATTCAAGTCATTACACCAATCTTCATTAAGTACCTTGGTGCTGACAGATTATTTCTCTGGAATTTTCTTGTTGTGTAAAAGAGAAGGAAAAAACTTTTCCTCTCCTAAAACCCCCTTTGAGTATTTTCAAGGTGATCATGCAGTTTCTTTTTTTCCCTCCAGAATGAGTTTTAATACTTTGAAAAATAATGGTGTTTTTTTTTACTCTATATAGGCTACATATACTGAACAGTCTAGAGGATTTTAAGTTCGTTTTCGCCTAGGGTCATTACCATACTTTTAACAAAGATCTAAGCAGTCCCAAAGTCTTCTGCCTAAAGTTGGGTTTTTTCCTGTAGAAAATAAGATGAGAAATTTGGAATAGCTTGCTAGGGTTTCTTATGGCTGTTTCAGGGCCAACTGAAAGACTTTATTGTTCTGGTGTTTGCTATAGCTAAGCTGTACACAAATGCAGTGGATAAAAAAAGAGATTGAAATTATGATGTGCTGTACCACCCTAATTGTGGTACACTTGAATTTATCCAAAGTAATGTATGAAAAGAAAAACATCTAGAAGGAGTTTCCTGTCTGCAGCGACCCCAATTTTAAGCACAGGTTAGATTGGTTTACACATTCAGATACCTGAATGTTTTCCAGCATTGGATTAGAGTGCCTACCTGCTCTGGGATTTGGACTGAGGTTAAATAAAATTAGCATTGCAGGGCTTTGCCTTTGCTATGACTTTTACACTAGGGAAAATTTTTTCTGCAGGTTAATTTCCACAAGAAGAAACACTACCCAAATTTATTTTAGCATTCAAGATGGTTCTTGTATAATTGTACCACTTTGTTCTCAGGGGACAGCTTTAAAATCTCAACAGGAAAAAGAAGAGCAACAATCTCCAGCTGTCGTGTAAGTCTATGTCACCAAAGTACACTTGGCCATGACACCTTAAATCAGTGTGGTGGCAGCTAAGTCTTTGCATTGATAGAGTTTGGGGACAGTGACCTGGAGAAATGGGCAATGGTCTCTGGCTGTGTTCAGGAGCAGGTGGTGGGCACTAGCCAGGCTGTACTCCTCCACTCATTATACAAGCTTTTACCATCCTGCATCACTACCTTGAAGGAAGATGGGAACCTTAACTTTGACAAGTTACTGCAGTTTTCTGAAAATGGGCAGGAATGCTTTCAAATTAGCTATTGCAGTATTTATAGTTGCTGCCTTTGCATCTTGGGCAGTTTATAAAATAAGAAAGTTTGAAACCTAGAAAAAAGCAATAGTTCTAGATATGACCTAAAAAACAAATTACCCAGTGAAGTCTCTTGTGCTATGATGAGTTCATCAGCTCATCTCTATTAACCCCTCAAAGCATTTAGATCTCACAATTAACTTGTAATCCCAGAAATATTCAGGATGTGGACTGAAGCTCTGTGTCCTGAGAGCAAGTCATTACATGCAGGTTTCAGTTTAGGAGAGGGAGGAGCACTGAAGGGTAGCTAATGTGCTTGAGCACAGACCTGCAGAGAAAACATGGAATGAAGGCTCTGAAAGTATGAGGTAAAAGAAAACAAGCCAGTATTTATTATTAAAAATATCTTAATGATGAATCAGTTGTGAATGGGTGGGACTAGTGATACTACCTGCTTGGGCAGACAGAAGAAAAACATAAAAGGCCATGAAGAAGTCCTGATACTGAAAAACAGTGTGTGGAGGAGAGGTAATGCTGTTATTTTCCCACTTATCTTTATCAAAGAATCAGAATGTTTAAACCCCTAAAAACATTCTGTGACAGTCATGATGGTACAGAGGCACACAAGAGTGAAAATGCCTTCTACTGAGAATTCTGAAAGTAAAAAACTAAAGGAATTTCACATGCACACTAGGTTGCGGACATTGATTTGCTGCTTCTAAGGTCTGGGTGACTGAGTGCCACATTGGTGCTCACAGAAAAATGCATACCTGCACTTGAAGCACAGGGAGCTCCAGACAGTGTCAGGACCCTGAAGAAAAATTGACCAAGACAGCTTTATGACTAACAGGCAGCATTCAGCCATGACACAGCTTATTAAAGGAATAAGCGCACAGGCAGAAGTTCAAAGTAGCTTGAAAAAACCCTGCAGCTGTGAGTAAATACGTTGCTTTATATTTGAGACACTGAGGAGTGTTCAAACACATTATTGTTTTTATTATGCTTGCTATTTGCTCACCAGTTCATCACCAATTGTTTTTGACACTGGAAGAAAATCCGAGCAGTACTTGCTGTATGAAGGGATGATGAAGCTGTAGGGCTCCTGACCATGGCAGTGAGGCATCTCCCCACCCCACAGGGACACACCCCACCTTTATGGGGCTGCTTAGGAATTGCAATGGTCTAACTAGTAGAGGTTTGTCTCTGTTCAGCCATCACTATGCTTTAGAAATTAGTTCTACTCGTGGTGCCCCAATGAGTGTCCCAGTCCCTGTGCTTTTGCCACCAAATGTTCCCAATGGGTGTAACCTGGGGCAAAGACTGATGCCATTTTCCTCACAGGATGGCAAATCCTTTTCAGGCAGCACATTACAGCTGCCCAAGTGTCACGGTTCCGTGGCTAGTCACGGCACTGGCTCTTGATGCAACCTATCCCTCCTTTCATCAGGTAGCTCAGCCATAGAGGAACACCTTGTCCCGTGGCCGTGGTTATCCTCAGGATGACTCGGGGACATGGTTTGGTCCCGGTCGGTGAGTAGAGAACGCCTTGTAGCAGATATTCCACCCCTACATGCACAACGCCGGGAACAGTGGGATGCTGGAAGCTCTCATGTGAGGCTGGCTGGTGTGGGGCTGGTGCCAGTCTTCTGTGACCCTCTGTCCTCTCCGTGCTGCTGTGGCACCGCCCGCCGCACCGGAACGTCTTCCCCCACACACGCTGTGGTGCTCGGGCCTTATCTTTCGTACCTAGCTGATCCCGACGCTTTCTCAAACCCGCCACGAAAGCCCTGCTGAGCGTGGTTTGGGCCGTCAGGGCGTGTACACGGGTTGTGTGCATGGGTTATGTGCCCGTGATCCCGGGGCCTGTGCCCGAATTTGTATCCGGGGTCACTGGGGGGGGTCGGGGTGTCGTCCGGCCAGGCCGTCCCTGGGCACCGCCGGCCCTACGCTCTCGCCGTCGCGCTACCCCGCGCCGCCCGGCAGAGGTCGCTCTCCTCCTCCCTCGCTCGTCCCTTGATGCTTGCTGGGAGCTGTAGTTCGGCAAGCCGCGCGGAGCGCGGCGCGGCGAGTATTGAGGACTCCTACTCCCAGCGTCCCGTGGGGCACCGGCCCGGCCGTGCCTTTTGAATGATTTCACTGCGTTCGGCGCTTGCGGCGAGTGCAGCGGCGGCGGGCGGGATCCAGGGAGGATCTGCGGCGGGTGCGGCGCGCGCCTGGCCCGTCGATGGCGGCCCGAGCGGGCCCTGCCGTGGCCGCCTGCGAGCCGTGCCGCTGTTAGGAGTGGTAAACGGCCTGCGCGTTCACCCCTTCGCCCATCCGCCTCGGCGGCCGGCGGTCCGTCCGCCGACATGTCGCTGGCCATGGAGGAGGAGGAGTACGCCCGGCTGGTGATGGAGTCGGAGCCCGAGTGGCTGCGGAGCGAGATCAAGCGTCTCTTCCAGGAGCTGGGCGAGACCACCCGAGAGAAGATCCAGGCGGCGGAGTACGGGCTGGCAGTGCTGGAAGAGAAGCAGCAGTTGAAGCAGCAGTATGAGGAGCTGGAGCTGGAGTACGAGACCATCCGCACCGAGATGGAGCAATTGAAGGAGGTGAGGCGGAGCGGCGGCAGGTGGGCGGCCTGGTCCTAAGCGCGGCCGTGGCGGGTGGAAAGGCGAAGGCAGCGCTGAGCGGTGGGAACGGGGCCGCTTTGGAGTCGGGGGGCGGCAGGTTGAGGGTTCCCGGGGTGCTGTGGGGCCACCGTCTGGCTCTGGCAGGGCGGTTGCCCCCTCCCCAAAATGACAGCTCCGAGGTGCCTGGCAGCAGGCCGGCCCAGAAGAGGGAAGGGATGGGAAAAAAAGGCCTTTCTGCTCCAGCCTCCGCTCCGGAGAAAAGGGAGGGAAGCGAGTAGATGCTTTTCTTTATCTTTCCGTCCCGTTCCGTTCCGCCACGGGATCCGGTGGGTGGGCCGCCCCAGGGCTGCGTAGGGCGAGAAGCCGGGTCGGGTTGCCCCTCCCCGGGGTTGGGGCTGCCGCCCCCGCGCCCCCGAGCAAAACCCAAGCAGGCGGCGGGGGGCGAGGGCCGGGACCAAGGTGTGGTGGCGATGCTGTCATATGCCTGTTTTTGTGTGGAAGGAGAAATCGTACGTTGGTGTTAATCACTTACTCAGTGGGGACCACCACGAAAATAATACAGCAGACTTCGGTTCATATAGCCTTGGTGCAGGTCCTGCCCTTAGCATATTTTTTATTACTTTCTATTTTAAGGGAAATTCCAAACCTAATCTGTACAGGAGAGTAAAGTTTGTCAGTAGAAACGCTGTATTAGGCAATTTGCACATTGAGTTCTTCTCATGCAAGATCTCCTCTAGGTGTGGAATGTGGGAAAAGTGCTATCGGGGGAGCAGTCAGAGAATGCATAGTGGTGGTTTGCGCTCCTTATGAGCTGATCCTGTCAGCCCACTGTAGAGCATGGCCCATGGGAACTTGTCTGCGTATAGCTTTGTTTGGTTCAGTGATTTGGCATGCAGGCAAACCTTGTGCTGCTTTTCAGCTGATTAAGGCCTTGCCTTGTGATACAGCCTAAGAGGTGAATATAGGTGGATTTGACCCGTACGAATTGTATCCAGTGGGATTTAGCTTTTATTTATTCAGTTGGAGATGGATTTAAAATAAAATCAGAATACAGTATTTCAAAGGAAAAATAAATGCTGGTAACAGACTGGTATAAAATCAGCTGAATTGGTGAAATCCTTCCCTTCCTGCTTACTATATATCTTTTGGTCTTGTAAATAAAGCTTTATTTTGTTTTTATTGCATTAAACAAGTATAAGCAAAGAGATTAATTACTTTGAATTACATGGCTATAAACTTGTTAACTAAATATGCAAGTTGAATGGATATGCTGCTATTCCTAAAGCCACTTGAGACCAGCACAGTTACAGCAGCATACAGGAGCAGAAACTTGGAAGTCAAGGGCAGAGACAGTTGTAGAACTGAGCTCAAGGGAGAGAAAAGTCAGTAAACCTAGTTGGTAGGTGGAATGAGAGACATAGCATGGAGGCATTATGGGTCTGGCCCAACCTCATTCAGCAGGGCAGTGCCTGACACACCAGTGGGAGCCAAGATGCCTCCATCACAGGTAGTGCTTTAGTCACTGGGCTGTCCTATGTGTGTTTGGGCATTACATGTTTTGACTTGCAGATGGAAAAAAGCTTGATGATACTGTATTTTTATTCATTTAGGGCTGTTACAATTGAGAAGCATGTAAAAGCATTTAAAAAGGAAAAAAAATGGCAGAATCAGCAATGATTCACTCTTTTTGGCTTTTAACATTTTGAAGGATTTGCTTTGTGTGTTCATGTCCTGCTCTAATTAAGTCAAAACCTGGGAAGCAGACAATTCTGGGAGCAGCTTGAGTCCTCTAATAGCCTACTCAGGGAAAGAGCATTGCTCCTCTAGCTTTCTTGTGATGCTGTGCAGGAATCTGGTTTGCTGTAGATCTTGTAAGCCTTTAGCAGATGTATGAAGCATATGCTTGTAGAAGGAATTTATCATTGTTGCTGTTTTATGCAACTTCTTGTTTTTCCCACACTCAGTTAGAGGAATGCTGCATATGAGACTTACTACATGTCACACTCCAACCTAAAGAGACTCCACTTTGGGTTACTGAAGTTGTTCTTGGGGACTGTGGGAGATTGATGTGAAACTAGAACAGTATTGCTTTCTATATCTTGCTTCTTAACCGTGACTTCATACAGCCTTTTAATGTATAGCCCTTTTAGTCTCTATAGAGCTTACTTTGTTCATCTGTGTTGAGTGAGCTAAGCGGCACAAGGCCATGTTAGGCAGGGTGTGGGGCAAGCATGCGGTGGTTTTCTGTCCTGCTGGCTATTGTAGATTTGGATATGCTTTAATTAGTTTAATATTATAACTCCTGTATAATGGTCCTATTCATACCATAGGTAAACGTGGTCAGAGCGTAGGAACTTTATTATACAGTTTGTTGAAAGTACAGGCTTTTCTGCTGTAGTCATCAGATCTTTCTGGCCAGGTTCTCCTCCCTGCCACCCAGTCTCCAATGTGTCAGAAATTCAGAGCCTTAACCACCACTGTTGTATCCCTTTGGTAAATGTGAATGGCATTGTCAGAGCGGTATCCCATTTGGTAAAGGTGTCAGTGTACTCTCAGTATTCGCAATCCAAGTTGTCCTGCTGAAAATGGGGAGCTGCTGTGTCCTTGCCGTGCTGAACCTCCACACCAACCCCTTTTTAACAGGAGTCAGGTTTTCTCTAAGTTTGTTCTTTTACTTGTATGTGTGCTGACTTGATCTCATATATCTTTTAAGGTACTTTCTGCTGCATTTCTTCTGTCATTTTATTTGACAGAACAAAACTGAAGTGCAAACTGTCTTCCCAGGAAGACTTACTGTTATTTGCTTTTGTAAAAAGGAATTAATTTCAAACTGTAGCAAAGATTATGATAAATATTTTCCCTAGTTCAGAGAAATAAGATATTGGTTTTCGTAAAATACTACATTGTGTTGTGAACATATAATTTTATTCATTTTTCACTCCCTCTAGGAGATGAAGTAACTTAAGTTTTTTTCTGTAGGCTTTGTTTCAGCTGGTAAGTCACCCTGCAAGCCTTTGTGATATTGCCAATTATATAAATGACGGGGCTGACTACATGCCTGGGCAGAGACACTTCTTACGTGGATGATACATATGATCACACCTTTGTGCACTCCAGCTCACAAAGTGATCATCTGAGGATTCAGTTATTGCTTTCCTGATGATTTGTGGGGGAATGTAGCATGGAAGGTTTGCTTGAAAAAGAGGTTATTGGCTTTGCTCAGTACTTCAGGGTTGCTTTGAGATGTCAGATTCATAACCAGCTACTAGCTCAGTTATGAAACTGGGTGCTGTCCAAAGCTCCTTTCTGATTAAGAGGTTTTCTTGTATTGGTGATTGTAGAATTGTGTTTAAACCCTTGGAAAACATGGGCGTTATGATTAATCATTTCTGTAACAATGCAAAAATTCCTAAGTAGACTATGTCTATCCTTAAAGTCTAAAAGCATATGTTAGTGTGTCACAGTTAGCGTAACATAGATGGTTTGTGGTTTTTAAGGAGGGAACAAGCTTACAAGATCTCCACAGGGCTCTTAATTTCTTTGTATGGTAACAGTGGCCCTTGTTTCTGTTTTTTGCCTTTAAGAATCATGTACTGACTTTAATGCCATTTTATGACTTCTCTGTTGGCAATTCCTGGGTAATCTTGCAAGCTGACTTTAAAAGACACACTCAGATAAGACCTTGCTGCTTCATTTCCCAAGAAGCCCAAGTGGGGTGTATGATGCAGCTGAGGTGATGTAGTATTTCTGAGGCTGTAGTATTTCTGCTGTTTGAATTTATATTGAGGTGGGGTGTAGAAGATCTGTGATCGCTGACAGAAGTTTTACTTAATTGACTTACATATGTACTAGTTAATTTGGTACATTATATTTCATCCAGGCTGGTTTAACATTTCGTTATGTTACATTTTATTAATGAATGTTTAACTGTGCTTCTTCAGAAGTGAAGGAGAAATCATTGCCTTTCCTGTCTACCTCATATAGTGCTGTGTACCTTGTAGACAGACATTGTAAACTGCTTGCTGAAGTAGCAGTGATTTTCCCCACTGGATTTGTCCAGTGCTTTTTGCCAGTTTGTACTGCTGTTCTCATTTTGTGTGTAAGAACATAAAGGCAAAGAGGGAAGAAACAGCTAGGCTAAAGGTACCTAACAAACTCATGACAGACTGGGATTAGACCCTCTGTGCACATGAATCAATGCTGGATTGACCAAGTCTTTGTATTTAATTATGGTAAATAATGATGTTCAGTTTCAGTACCTCTAAGCCTCAGGTACACATCTGCAGCCTCTTCCTATTAAATATTCAGGTGATATATTGATTCCTGCTGAACGGAAAGGATGTTAATATTTTTGAGATTGCCTCTAACTTTGCAGCGCAGTTAAAATCAAAGGATTTAATAAAATAAATGTTTACTTAAATAGGCCAGCTTAGGTGAAATTTAATTCTGGTTATACAGATGTAAATTTGGAGTAGGAAACGTACAACTGCAAATTGAATTTAGGAAACTGATAGCAAATTTGCGCATATTAGGTGAAAATGGTTATGCTTTGGTGAATCTGTCTTGGGGACTTAGTGGTGATTGTTACTTGGACTTCAGCACCTGCCACACTTGAAATGTTAGAACACAATTGCTGTCTCTACTGTCAAATCAGGCTGAAAGCTGTGGGTGGGGTAAGCAAAGTATTCCTGTGTAAATTAAGCCTCTTATATTTTGATAAATCATAGTTGCTTTATATGAAGAATAGAGGCACCCCTGATATTAATCTGATGTTTGCAGTGGTATAGACACTTAGTACCATGTTTTGGAAAAGCTACTTTTCTCACATATCCTTATTTAGGAAGAAACCAAAATGTGAAAAATTAAATGTTCCAATTCTTCCTGGTGTACTAGAAATAGTAACCTGTAATGTTTCATGTTACTAAATTTATTTTCTTTGCTGTTGTTCCTTGAACTGCCTTTCTTAAAAATAATAAATAATATTCTTGAAATTATGATTTCAGATTATTTTATGAAATTGCTGAATGTTCTTCTTGGTCTTTTTCTGATAAAATTAATATACCTTATGTATTAGAACAACCATAAGTATTTGGATGAATAGTAAGGAACTTTTAAAACTTATTTTAAAAACCCCCATGTTTCTGCAGAAGTAGTTTTCCCTAAATTGCTGTAGTCTCAGCTGAGAGCTGGGTCTTGGGGAAAAGTCATGTTTTACTTTTGGTTTGTGATGCTTGTCTGTGCCTTGACCCAAAATGAGGTCTGTCCCTGACTGCTAGTAGACATTAGATAATTTGTTTCTAAGTTTCTTCATTAAGTTTAACCCGAGGTTTTGATGTTCGTCAGCAGTAGTGCAATTTGCTACCTATTTTTTCCCTGGAGGTGTGGCAACATGGAGTGTTTGCTGTCCAGTGGAGGGGATATAGTAAAACTATGCTGTGGAACTGTGCCAAATTTTCTTTGTTATTTTTCTTTCTTTTGGTTTTGTTCTTAAATTAGGTCATTACCCCAGTTTGTGTCACAGGCGTTTTCTACGTGGCTGTGCAGGTACCACCTCACCTAGAGTGTGTTAAAGCAGCAGCAAACAAGGAATGAGAAGAGCAGCTTCAGCTAGTCTTTCTGCTGAGCTTGGCGACGAAGCTGCTGCCTTAACACCACAGAGAGCAGCAGCACAGCGAGCGGGATCTGTCTGGCCTGGCTGCTGGGAATTAGCAGTCCTGGGAATACTGCAGTGGCAGTGTTGTTCAGGCTGGTGGCTTTGGTTGAGGTCTCTCCTGGGATATAGTCTCTCTTGTAGCATTTCTTGTATTTACACAAATTAATTGTTCCTTAGAGCCTTGCATTTGGCATCCTTCAATGTGCAGTCCATGAGGGTACCTGGGAGCTGGGGCTTGAAGGTGGGATGGGAAGCTGCCTGGGTGTTCAGAGAACAGGGGCAGACCATCTTCGCATACAAAACACTAGACCAAATGCTGCACGCTTGTGGCTTCTCTGCACGGGTGCTGCAGGGGAAGATTCCTTCCAAGCAATATTGCTGAGGACTGGAGTGAACTCAGAGGGCTTCACAGTGGGGGATATCCATGTGTTCCCACACCCCTGAAGCGGAAGTTTTGTGCAACCGCTGATGTGGTAGATGTCCTGCCTGGAAACTGAAAGTCTTAAACCTAGAGTCGCTGGTGTTTCATCACATGGGCTGTTGCGGTTTCCTCATTTCAAATCTTGATTCATCCTTTCAAAATCTATGAAACATGCTTGCTAGTTTCAGGGGTATTAATACCCAATATTTGACTTAATACCCAAAATATCCCTTTGACCAGACTTTCTTCTAGTCTGCAGGAGAATTCTAATGATTTGGAAAATTGTCTGATTTTACTAGGAGAAGGTAGGAGGGTGGGAGCAGCAGTTCTCAAGTCTATGCACTGCCCCCAGACTTAATAAGTTCACCATTTCCTCTTTCACTCTATGGTATGTAAGCTTGTGAGTAATCTGTAGCAGCTTTCGGCTGTAAGATGGCTTCCAGAGGGTGATGCATACTCCAGGCATTCATTTGCTTGCTTTCTCTGCTTTTGGCAGACTGCAGAGAATTGTTTGTTCAGATTTGGTAACCCAGCAACAGAGGAATATAGTGTGGGTTTGAAATATCGCCTACAAAACCTCAGCAGAGGGAAATGACATAGATCAACTTTGCCATCCAAATGAATGGAAGACCCTCCATTTCAGGGAAGAGCCAAAGTTTTAGGTATAATAGCTGTAAACTGTAGCTTTTTTTCTTCATTTCCCCATTCTCCAGCTCATCTTCCTTCCTTCCTTCCACCTCCTACTTTTCTCCCCCTCCTCTCTTCTCTGCTGTTTTCTGGCTGAAATATACACGAGGCAGCGGATGTCAGGCTCACCTCACTTTGGAGTGGGGACTTACCTGAGGAATCTTCTAAAAGGTGTAGTGTGTCTTGCCCACAGACAGGTTTGCCACTGGGACTCTGAGCAAGCAGGGATATGGGGCTAATTTGGGGTGTTCGGCCCCAGCGTAGTTGAAGCTCAGTGTGGGAATGGATATGAATTCTCTGCAGTCCTGTGTCCGTGTTTGGAAAGCAGCTGTGCCATGCGAGGCCCTATACAGCTCTCGCTGAAGCAAGTGGTATGTCTGGTGGGGTGCTGAGTCGTGCTGGATAGCGCAGACTCTGCAGCATGCTGCAGTCCTTGGTCTCCATAAATGATTTTTTTGCACCCCTCAGTTGTTGCCAGTGTGCAGTGTGGGGCTTGGGAAGCTCCCAGCATGGTGCAGAGTGCTGTGCTGTAGGCAGTGAGACAGTATTTGGTAAGTTCATTAGGAAGTCCTTCTGCATGTTCAGTGTCAGTGCTGTACAGAACTGGGCCTGTAGTTCAGCTCTGGCTCTAAGGCAGAGAAGTATACTGACCTAATACCATAACTGGGATCCAGCCTGCCCAAATCAAACAAGATTCATTGCTTCCTGTGCACAGAGAATTTGCTACATCTGATTTTCCAAGGCCAGAATCCACTGTGTTTTCCGATGATGAAGAATGGTGTTTGTTTGGAGCTTGTTCTATTGTATGAATGGGTAATTCTAAACCAGAAGGGATTTTCTCGCATCTTGCTGCACAAGGCTGTGCGTGTTTTGAGGGAGAAATTTGGTTGTGATGTCCAAATTGGCTGCTGCATGACATATCTGTATTCCACTCAGCCCTCTAGTTCTTGGAAGCTGTGGGTGAAACTTCTCACCAGTGTGATACTAGGAAGGAAATGAAAAATGCATTTTCAAGCAATCAGTATATAATTATTTAGTGGTTTTCTATGATGTCATTTGGAGAGAGCATTTGGCCTCTGAAATAGGAATTGGATTCCAAATAGGAATCTAGTATTGTTGGATGAGTGTGACTGTCCCCAACAGGTCACAAGCAGTAACGAGTGTGTCATGTAGCATGTGCCCCCATCTTTGGTATATACTATCAAACAAAGAAAGATCATCATGCCAAAACATTCTTCTCTAATAAATGCAGGTCTCCAATTCAGCAGAAATCATCCAGCAGCAGTCTAGATTTGAATTTTTCTCAGGCTCAGTATAATGCAGTAGCTTTATGAGACTTGTATCTATGTGAATAAAAGCTTCTGTCCTACTTGTGTCTTGGTTCACTGTGGTCAATAGCTGTGCAAAGCAATTCCACTTGGCTCCCTTTTGGGAATGCTTTCAGAAAGTATATGGTTTTAACTAAGAAATGGCTAGCCAGCCTCACATGAAAGTTTGATTTTGCAGACAGATAAGTCAAGTCTGTCAGTGGTGGAGAGCTGATATTGGTCTTACACCAGATTTGCCTGTTAATTGCTTGGTGTTCGCTTGCTGAAGGTGGTTTATTGGGGCAAGTGTGCTAGGTGCTGTGACGGTGAGCAGCAGAGATGGGATGTTCCCTGGGAAGGTGCCACACTGCAGCACGTAGCTGATTTAGAAAGTGATGAGAGATTGTATTTTTTGAGTGAGATTCGTGTTATAGTGGTTGGCATAGATGAAAAGGGTTCCGAGGGTGCTGATGAGGAGCATCTACTGGTAGGAAGGTTCATATGCATGCACTAGACACTTCTGGCTCTTGGTGCAGTTTACAGGGTTGAGTATAACATCTGCTTCCACCTGAAGCTCTGTCAGATTGCCTTTCAGACACATTTGACTCAGAGACAAAATGCAAAATAGAAGGCGTTTTTGCAAGTTTCTTCTTTAGGGGTTATTGATACCTCTTTTTTGCATGTATGTTTTATACTAATTGAGTCCAATTCAGGAAGCTACTTAAAGGTGAGCTGAAGCCAAGATATCCAAGCTATTGCCTGGGAAACAGGACCACTTGCACTTAATGGCTAAATTAGAGCAGTGCTTGGGAAGTAGGATTGTTTTAAAACATTTCCCCCTCTCCACAGTGGATACAAAAAAGTCTTGTTCTAAGATCCTTCAGTAATCATAGAAATATTTAAAGACCAGATTTGAGTCACTTGGAAGAAATCAAGCTGAGGAGTTGTTCAGCGCTAGCCTCCAGTATTATTTATGTTGCTACAGAGCAGTCCATAAAAACTAAAGACTGAGCACAAGAGTGACCACAAACACAATGTGCCATATGTAACTTATTTTCTATTCTTTGCCCATAGGCTATGTGGCCTTCATCTTGGGATCACTGAAATCCCAACTGGACAATGTCTTGAGCATGTTTTTAGTGGTGACCCTGCTTTTAAGCAGGAAGGTTGGAGTATATAACCTTCAATAGCTCCCTTCCAGTCTTCAGTATCTACAATTCTGTTACTTTGTTGCTTACATATGTATGTTTTTTACATACTGTGCTTTAAAATATGCCCCATAGTTTAAATTCTGAAGTTTGAACTAATTCATATTGTTTATCCCCTCCTGCTCTATTTAGTCAGTGAATACACACTGAAGGATTGAGTAGCTGAATCTGTATTTTACCAAGTGGAGCACATGAGACATATTAGTTGTGTGTCTGGACTTCAGGAGGGCTGATGGAATGCTGTCTACTGTGATACTTGCAGTATTACCCCTTAGGAAAGGAATGCAGAGAAGAGTTAATTATCTGTCATTGTCAGGCATTTCATAGATTTTATAGTTTTATTCGTGCATGTAGACTTCTGCAGTGATCCTATTAATCACTTTGCTGTTTAGCAATTTTGATGCCCTCCTCTCACGTCTGCGTGTATTCTGCATCATTCAATTCTCTATACTTGTAAACTGCTAATGTAACTCCTTAAACAAGGAGTTACATTATATACAATACATGTGATCTATACAATATATGTGAATGAATTGTGATTACCTTTAACTTCGTGGTGTTCTGGGGTGGGGAAAGCTTGTATTTCAGGACTAGTTTTCACTCATGTGAGATGTATCACTTTTCTGTCCTTCAGGGTTCACAATGGAGGTAAGCATAGTAGTGAATTGGAGTAAAACCATAGCTAGGACTCTTCATGGCTTGACTGAGGCTTAAGTACATACCTTGCGATCTCTTCTTTCTGAAATCTGGGAGGGTTTTAGGAATTAGAGAGGGCCTCTGAGGGGTGGCTTGTAGGCTTTTTGTCAAGGCTGCTGGGATAGTGGACTTGAGCATTGTCTGTCCTGGAAGTTTGGAGGAAAACTTTCCCATTGAAATATTCTGTTTTCCAGGCTCTCATGGAAAGGAAGAGTGCAGCTTTCCTAGCAGTGTTATGTTTCAGACAGCTTTTACATCTGAGCACTTAATAATAAATCAGCTTAGTCTTATTTTCTCTCTGTAGAAGGAGACAGGGAGAAATGCCTACTCATTTCACTTGGGAAACAGGTAGAAGCCAAACAATAAGAGTACAGTAAAGGAATTTTGTGGGACAGAGAGGCTGTTATATGCAGACTCACATATATATACATATATATGTACACACACATATGAAAAATAGCTACTCCACTGGTTTGTAGCTGGTTGTTCTAGTGTAGCCTGTGTGGCCAAGTGCCCTAAAATATAAATGCCTTATTGGGACTGAAGCAAATGGGCCCTTTTAATGTGACACAAAGTCCGTTAACATGAAAATTGATCTGATGTTCCCTTTTACCTCCCTATTGTTAGAGTTTTTGGGGAGGATAGAAAGGCATAAATTCCTTTCATGCTCCTCAGTGTGACAGACTGGGGAGCATCTTGGAATCTGGCTCCTCCAGGGAAGCTTTTGGGGCTGGTGAAGCCTCTGTGAGGCATCTGTTTGTTTTTAAGGTTCTTGGCTCTGGGAGTTGTGAGAACAGGCCTTAAAGAGCATTTATCAGCCCTGTGGTCTGCTGCTCTCAATGTAGCTGTGAATGCTCTTTTTCCCATAACAGACCTGGAAGAGCATTAAGGTTGACACTGTATGTGTGCTTTATGAGAAATGTATTTTCTTGTTTTATTATCATCGTTCTCTGTGGCAGGGGTCATCTCCATAGAAAGTGATTAATTTGATGAAAGTATTTTTCTTGCCATGAGCTCCATTTGTTGCCTGGTACCATGCTGTGCTAGTCATGTGTTAGTTTTGTCTTACTGCTCATAACATTAGGCTTTGTATCAAGAATGTGGCCTTAATCTTCAGTAGGCATTGCTCAACAAGAGAACAGAGTCTCCATGAGATGTGGAGTTCATGCAGATCCAAGTTTTATTGCATTGCCTCTTAGTTCAATGAGTCTCTAAAGCTAGATTTTACTTCTAAAGGATTCTAGATCTATCGGGAACAGCCTAGTACTTGGTGTCTGTGGACCCAGTAATGCTCTCCAGTGTTCAGGCTTAGGTTGTTTAACTCTTGAATTGTTTAACTTCTCTTCTTGTGTTTTAAGAACTGTCTTAATGCTGCCTTTGGTGCTGCAGCAGAGTGTAGTTTGTAGTGTTTTGCTGTTGGATTACTGATTTAGTGTCTTGAAATTTCAGGTCTGTAGATAATAGGTATATGTCTGTTTCTCTTTGTTTTTGTAGTGCAGAAGACTGCAGTAATAATGGAAAAGTTATGTTTGAGGAATTTGAATAACATCTGTGTGGATGGCTAGGGTTCCTCTTACTCAATTTCTTTCATTTTTTCTTTAACTTTATGGCCTTTATGTGCCTAAAACTAGTGTCTGTTTATAATGCAACAAATCAACTTGCTGAAATTCAAGCTCTAAATATGAAATGAACTCCTGGAGAGACAAAATTCTTCCTTGTATTCTTAAAAAGTAACACTGGTCTGCTTCAGTGTGTCATAGAGTACAAGATGCAACTCTCAGTTCTGTGTTCTGATCAGAATTTTATTTTGGAATAATTGTGCTTTAGACATCAGTCCTGTATGATTGTATCCAGTGTTTCATTTGAGAATGAGCAGCAAGGGTAACAGTGACAGTGAATGCAAAGTGTAATAATGTCCAAGGATAACTAATAATATACTCTTGAATTTTTTTTTCTAAGACGTTCTTGAGTGCAATGCCGGACTACTTGGTGTTGAACTTTCAAAATTTGAAAGTTTTTTAGAAAAGAATGCCCTGAGCAAATTACACAATTACTGGTCAGGTTTTCTTCCAGGGTAGGAGGCAAACTTCAGCCGCAGGCTAAGAAACTGAAAGGAGTTAGGACACAAAGAGGATGAGGCTGCCCTTTCATATCTGAAGTGGACAAGCAGCTTACAGGCTCATGTCTCTTCTTCCCACTCCTACTTCATCCTGTGCTTGGTTTTGTTCCTCTTCCTTGGTTTCCTGTTGAATTCCATTGCAGCCGCTTATTATCCTGCTGCTGTTACCCTCATCCTGCTGCTATTGCCCTGTGCCACTGTCTTGACTGTCATCTCTTATCTTTTCCCTTGGATACATTCTTTTTGCCTCTTCCTTACAAGACCTGCTTTTTCCCTTGACACTAGTACTTCTCATGGCTCCTCATCTAATCAGTCACACAGTTTTCTTCTGCAGCTCCCAGCCTCCATGCCACAGAGCTCTTTCTCCCCCCACTGGTTCCCAGTAAGCTGAGATGGCTCAGCCAGCTGAACAATGGCTTCATCTTTCAGGCCTGAGGCTGTCAGAAATGCCAGGCGCTGCCCAGCATGGGTAAGAAGTGGAGAGGAAGGGGGTTAAACCTTGATATAAAGCCTTGTCTATGCATAGAAATTGTTACTTTTCACTGAACCTTTAAAAATAAAGCTGGCCTGAGTTAAACTGCTGTAGGCTTTGGGATGTCCTATGCCAGCCTAAACTTGGATTAATCCAGCACAGATCTAAAACACATGTTACTGCTGCAACAAAATCTGTTTGAACAAGAACTATATTTTCCTGGGTGCCAATTTGGAAGATCATTTAGCTTTGCTCCAAATCAGAAGACATTTGTAACAGGCTCCTGAGCAGCAATGGGCTACTGGGAACCCTTGGCAGGGATCTGCCAACCTTCCACCTGAGGCATGTCAGGTATCTGCTTTAGCAGAGTTCTCAGTGCCAGAAAATACAGCATGACACCTCTCTTGCCCTGTCACCAGAGAACAGCAGAGCTGAGGTCAGTGGGGATCTTCCTCTGCTGACTGGGCCAGACTTATAGCAGTAGGCAGGAAGTGGGCAGATCCGCAGTACTGGATCTTTGCCCAAACCAGCTGGGTCCCACCGGGCAGAGCTCTGGGTGGTACTGGCAGCTGAGCCTTTCTGACAGCTTTGGCTCCTCAGTGCACTGTGGCAGCCCCACATACCCTACCCAATGAGTTCCAATCAATGAGGGGTTTGTCTCTGCAGTTGTGATGCAGCTGTGTGGCTCCCGCATTCTGCCCCAGCGGTCCAGTAGCCTTGAGCAGCTGGCTGGGGACAGCATGGGCTGGCTCTCTGCTGCTGGCCTGGGAGCTGTCACTGACTGTCTGGAAGCTTTGCAGGATAAAGGCTTTTCATTGCTGCCAGTGTCTGCCAACTCCTATTGCAATTAAAGGGTAATCTTTTCTAAATGGTGCTAAATTAAGGCTTAATCCCTCCCTCATGCCACATAAGAGGATGAATCCCTGGTTTTCTGAAAACAGCTTATTGTTTGGGCCACTGTCCAACCAACCTGTACATCAATGGTCCTGGGATGGTTTGTGTGTGGAGAGGACTCACGCTTTTTTATTGATCTGCCTGTAGATAGAACTCCAAAGTCCCCTATGAGGTCTATGGAGAAGTAGTTATTTACCACTTCCTTGTATGGCTCATACCATATGAAACTTGGGAGGTAGCTGTTGCTGAAGTCCTGACCCTGTGGTGGTGGGGGATGCTGTGGTGATGGGAGATGCCTTTGCCTGTGACTGTGTGTGCTGGGTCCATGCTGTTGGCTGTCCACTCACCAGCCATGCGCTGTATAAGTGTTGCATGAAAGCAAAGAGTCCTGGCAGTATGGATTGGTTTGTTTTAATCAAGGCAGCTGTGTGTGTAAAACTGTAGTTTAAATTACTGTTACTGTGTGAGGCTACTGCCACAACATTAATCAATGAAGGGGGGTTAACTTTTCACTGCTCTTGGAATTGCTGAACTGGATTATTAAATAACAAATTTCACCTTTGGGAACAGGAGGAGACTGCCTTTTGAGCCCATGTTAAGAGTAGGCTTTTATGCCTCTCCTTGGGGGAACTACTGTGTAGAGCAAGATGCAGTCAAAATGTTTATTTGCTCATAAATATGTGGATTTGTTTAAAGAAATGCAGTCAAATAGGATGGAAGGAGGAAGCAGTAATGGGGACAGAAGTTTGTGGGCAGCTTATCAGTGAAACATATCCAGAAGCTTGCTTTGATTCCGTGTTTTTATGCAAGTTCCTTGAGGGGTAAAGAGTAATTTGGAGATTTTCAGTGGGATTCTAGCAATAGGATCTGAAATATATTACTATATAAAATTCTATTAAAATCCTTATTATGTAAGACTTTTTTTTCCCATCCTGTTCACTTATGATTCTATATAGCAGTGTCTGTACCATTACTACAAAGATCAGACCTGGTGTGGGCCTTCTTGATCTGTCTGTGGCCTAGGAGTAGGATGGCTCCTGAATAGTCTGATCCTCACCCAAGTGCAAGAGTGAGGGGTGCTGGCAGAGGGGTTCACATATATCACCTCCTCAGGTGTGTGACCTTGGGCAAGTGAACCTTCATATTGATGTTAAAATTATTAATAGAGGCAACAAAACCTGCATTGCGTTCCTACTGAACGTGAGATCAGAACTTAAGTCAAGATGTGTTTATTTGTTTTAAAGTGCATTTTCAGTTAGCAACCACATAAAGGGCCTCTTGCTGGAGGATGGTGACAGACATGAATGAATCTGTCACAGACATTCCCCATCTAAGAAAAAAAAACATAGGCAAAACAGAAGAGCTGGTCAAACAGCTGTTGTGGTGACAAGTGGCCTTTGAATTAATGTTTGGAACAATTAAGCAGTGATAGTCCCTTACATGTCCAAAATTCCAAATGAGGTTTCCTGTATGCATTTTTTTAAAAGATGATAATAACATTGATTTCTTTTCAGTGGATCTGTCAGTGAGAGCACTGCTCAGGAATGTAAACATTCCTTCTGCTTCCTGCTGTTCAGCTCTGCTTTGCTGCAGTGTCCTGCCCTGCTGAAATCAGGGATGTGGTGAAATTATGAGTACAAAATAAAATAAGATCCGTTATTTGGAAGAAAGATGCTTCATTTTTATTTTTGAGTAATACTTTATTGTCTCTTCATTAGTACTCCTTATAAAAAGAGAGTCTGAACTTAGCCCTTACCTCTGTGTATGCATTTCTGTCTTGGGTTGTTGCAGTCTGGGGTCTGCTCTTCATGGCCAGGATTTTATTTTTCTTGTGGTGGCTGTATTTATTTCCTACCACACAGACCACATAGTTCTGCACACCTTTACACAGGAGGTGTGGAGATTCTTATCTCTTGAGATGATGAAGAACATGTAATTATTTTTAAATTTGTCTGGAGGGGGAAGAAAATAATTCCCTTATGTGTACTTACAAAGTCTCAATATTATTATTTGTTAATTAACTCTTTAATGAAATATAAGATTTATTTATGGTTTGACTTAGCTGTGTAAAGCTATTTTAGGAGCTCTGTGATCTGCTTTCAAAGTCTCCAAAATTCACAGATTTAATTTACTGCCCTTTAATTTTGAATGTCCAAGGCTTTAGGATAAAATAACATTGTAGATTATTCAAGTTTCTTGTCTTTGACAATTTCCTTTCTAATGGTTTTGGCAGTTTCTCACTGTGTGTGAATCCATCGTGCTCTTCCAACTCTTCCTTGTTTTTCACTGGATCCTCTGAAGCACTGCTGTGATTTCAGGTTTTAGACCTTGGCCTTGGACTCCCAAGACAGAGCTTTATCAAGACATCCTTTGGAACTTGTAATGATCCATATTTTTGTTAATTTCTAACTGTAGCTAGTTGTTCTTTGTGTGTAATTAATGTTTGCTGTGCAATTTACTGAAGAGTTAGGTAATTCCATCTTTTTTGTGTTGAATCCTGTGAGTTTTTATGCATCTTTTAACTTTGAAGAAATTTTTATGTGTTTTTCTTCTTTGACAAGGTGTTATACAGTTCAGCCAATAATTTAAAAATCTACACAACTTCTCTTTACAGTCTTGTAATTAACCAAAAAAAGATCACCCTTTACCATGTCCAATAATAATCAGGCTCTTGTCCTGTTATTATTCAGTCATTTATTTTAACTAATTCTTCTCCCTTTTCAGTAGCCAGCAATTGTGTTTGATTAATTTGAAATCTGAGGACAGTTTTTTCTTGACCCTTTGCTGTTGCTTGCTTGCTGCTGCATTCCTGGCAAGGACAGAACATTGTGGGCTTTGTTTGGGTGTTTTCTGAAGCTCCATTTTGGTTTCTGGTGGGGATTAATTTTTTTTTTCTTTTTCTTTTTTTTTTTTTTTTTTAGTTACAGTTTCTGTGAAAGATTTCTGAAGTCAGGAACAGACTGTGTTCACAAGCTATCAGTGGGTTTCTCAGATTACATCCAATTTAGCAAATTCCCAAGTTTATCCAAGTTTATCTTGATTTTGGACATTGGGCCTTGCTGAGGTAAGGTTTCCCATTGTAATTGGCAGCTCTGTCTTGCAAGCAATGAGACTCATTGACTTCCCGTGGTACCATCAGGCCTGAGCTTTGGAGACTGTGGGTTTGCTCATAAGGTAGAAAACAAAGCTAAACTTAAATAATGAAAAGTATTTGAATGTTTGGAGAGAAGAGGCACTTGCTTTGCAGCTGGTAGTGTCATGGTGATGTAGGACCTCTCAGATGGCCACAGAGCAGTGACACATCCCAGGATAACCTGTAGTCTCTTTAGATGTGCTGGATGCTGCTAGAATGGGCTTGAACAAAGGAGCAGGATCCATAACATCTTCAGCATGTATGTGACGGTGTGCAGATCTCTCTGTTGGGCTGTCTGTTTTTGCCAAAACTCCTGCTCTTGCCAGCAAAGACAGTGCCCCTTATTGCTCTGTTTTTGACAGGTATTCTGCTCCAAAATGAGCAGTGACTGCTATAATATTTACAGGGCCCTGTAAAAATAGCTGCCAGCGTGCTGGTGCTGTCATGTGCTGAGGGGCTTTCTCCCTTCCTGTGCAGTGCTGCTGGGACCCCTGCAGGGATGGGGCCCTAAGGGAGGCCTCTGTTTCCTGTTTGCCAGTGTTTAAGTCATGCACCAGGGCTTCATTTCCTCCTGTATTTTGTATCTCTCTTTCCTAATCCTTCCTTTACTCCAGAAAGTCTCTCATAGAGTTGAACAGATGGAAATGCACTTGTCCTCCCTTTTTTAGGCGATGGTAAAACCCCATCCTTGAATTGTTTCTGACACTGACACTACTGTCAGGCAGGCATCGGAGGGCACTTGACAGTGTCTCGCCAGCCACAGCAAGTATCGATTGAGCTCTGGGCTCCAGATTAACTGGCGCGCGCCGGTGACTTGGCCATGTGGCTGTTGCAGCTGGCAGTTGTTCTCTACAGGGTGTTTGTAGAAATTGCATTGCGAGAAGAAGGCCAGGTTTTGTCCCTCTCCCTTCTTGCTTTTTAACCTAAACCTTAAAATAGAGGCTCAAATATGTCTACTCTTCCTGGATGTAGGTTACAAGCAGAACATGTCAAAAGGAATCAAGAGACTCCTCTGGAGTTTGTTGAAAATACTGTGCTAGTAGGACACAATAGATTATGCAGTTATATTTAGGTTCAACTGTCTGGACCTTTGCTTAGGTTCTAGGGGAGAAATAAATTTGTTATTCAGGTGTAATGAGGTCTTAATTAAAGGGCAATTAGATAACAAGAAAATGTCTGGTTTTGCCACACAGAACTAGCTACCAATGGTACATTGGACGAAATGCCTTGTGCAGTTGTGCACGTGTACGTGTGCACACCTCTGTGAGAATGATTGAAGACAACTAAAACCAGAAAGCCTGACGGGTAGTTTTGGTTTTTATAAAGCTCTCTGCATGAAAGTACATGAACAACAAAGCTCACGTGAGCACTGGTAACTTTGACATATGCAGGAAGTAATTCCACACTTAGCATTAGTCTCCTTTAATACTTCAGTAATTGAAAATCTGCTTAGGTATTTTAAATAATTAGTCAGAGATTGTAAAATTTTTTTTCCCTGCAAAGTGCCTCATGCCCTGGTTCATTCTGGTACCAACAACTAGTAGGTATTTATATGTAGTGGGCTGTGTTTATGCAGCCATATTTCTGACTCCTTGTGGAGTTTGTTCCTGGAAGCTTCTGTTATTGTCAGAACCAGGGGAAGCCACTATGCTGGTAAATAAGCAGCAGTGTAATAAGCTGTACATTACATATGTTTTGCAGGATGCAACTTACTTCCTTGTGTTATTTCTAGAGTGGGTGTGCCTGCGCAGCAGGCAAGCATTGTTCTTAGGAGGAGTCCTCTTGCAATGAGAGCTGTATGCTATTAGCTATTGTATTAAAAAAAAAAAGGAAAACATTTACTTGAATGTCACTGGAGGATTTCATGCTTACTGTTATCCATACAGATAAAACATCCTTGGTTGGGAAGCAAAGCCAGTGAAGAGGATGGAAAGTGTTTACTATCATCTCTGTGTGTGTGTGCTCCTTTGGTTACCAATAATTAAAGAGTGAGTGGAAGGAGTGTCTTTTCATCCTGAACCTCTTAATCTTGCTCCCAGTTAAAACAATTGTCTTCTTGGTTTTCTAATTTCAAGTGCTGGGTTGGGGCAGAGGAGGTGAGAAAGAAGTTAAACTTGATTTCTTGGGACTGTCTGCTGAGCCAGGGAGCAGTTCCTTTGGTGCCAGCTTAAACTCTTGGTTGACCTTGTAGAAGCCTACACTTCAACATCGGTTGCATAAGTGGATTGTGCTCATATGTAATAAGTAATCTTCTTGTGTGGGAGCAACAATGTTATATCTTGTGCTTTATTTTTATGTTCCTTTTATAGAAAAGTAGTTCATAATCTTGCAGCAGCTTTTTTGAGTTCTGGAGTTAATCATGTTGAGGCACGTTCAGCAGGCTTTTACAGCTGTAGATGGGTAGCCTGATTCTTCAAATTTCTACAATGTCACTTTGTTTCCTTACAATGTATTATTTAACAGGTACCTAAGGGGAACTGAGCTCTGCTGTAGGGTTGTGCTGCCGGGACACTCTGGAAGGCATAATCCTTCTCCAGCTCACACTATAACATTTTATGGAAGGCAGTCTAGAATTATTTTGTGTTAACTGGGCTTTCTCCAAAGAAAGTGTAGACCATTATTTTAACAAAATGAAAGCCAGATCAAGGACTGGACTCTTTCCTGGAGCATGCACAAATCTTCACTGTTGCATGATGATTTGGAAGATGCTTGATGTATGTCAGTATGGAGTGGGCTGATGTGGTGGGAAGTGATGTAATGTTTTGAAAAGCCTCACAACTTCCCTGAAGGTACCAAATCTCCTTCGAGCTGTTGTTCGTGAATCTACACCTGCTGTGTAGTTTATGGTAGTGTTTGGCCCCTGGGGATATTTGTGTGTGGGAGAAAGAGCCTACTCCCAAACTCATGGAAGTGTGAGAGCTTTTGCGATGGTGAGGAGCAGATGAGGAACTGAGATCTGTGTGGCTGTACTGGCACCCAAGTGGTGGCTGGCCACAGGCTGTGTGTGGGCTGGGCTGTGGATGAAGGAGGTAGTGGTGCTGGTCCAGAGATCCAAGTTGCCAAGAGTAACTCGGTCACACCTGCTACTTGCAAGGCCACACACATTCCAGTGCATATGCCTAACAGACTGCAGGCAAAATGTTGTGTTCAGATAGAAAAAGAAAGGTTTTTCATGCAGGTCATGTGGGGGGCAGTTAAACTATTTCCATTTTGGTCTAATGTGAAGGACAGAATACATATACTGGCTTTGTTAAGTATAAGTTGGTTTTAGTAAGTTTATGAGTTGTTTTAGGTAGGTATAACTCCTCCTAACTTTAAAGACAGACACATACATGTTTAGAGGACTGAGATCTCATTTGACTTTTCTTTCATGCTGTTGTGGGACCTTTTAGTGGAAATGTTGTGTTTTAAGTCCATCCAGCCTCCAAGCCCCACACTGCCACAGGATAGGTTAAGGTGGTACCAGAATTAGCCAGGTGGAAACTGTCTAACATGGTTTTGAGTATTAGAAAGCAGGTGTTCTTTTTTGCAGCCATGGTCACTTGGAGAATTCCTGCTCTGATTGAGTGCCCTGGTAAACGGAGGTTTAATGGTAAACTCTGATTGTATATTCATTAGCTGTGCCTGCTTACTTGATTCGTATGTGATACTTTCTTTTACATTGTTGCCCTCCTTATTGGAGGGTCCTAATGTGTTCTTTGGGGTCTTCTTTTGTGGTCTTCAATTTCTGATGTCCTTTTTAGGTGACTGTTTTTCAACCCTCACTTTTGAGGAAGTATAATATCATTGTTTTGCATGGCTTCTGCTTTGTTAGCCATATCTATTTCTCCAAGGTTGCATTGTTCCCTTTATTTGGCAAGAGTAAAAATGTATTGTTCTTATCAAAGGTGAAGATGAGAAGGAAGGCAGAATGGTGTCAGCAGAGGTACTCCATGGTGCATTTGCTCACTTTCCAGTGATTTATTGATCAGGCACTTACTGAACAGCAATGGGTATCATTTGATTATTAACACTAGATGAAAGATTTTCTTCTAGGAATTTTTACTATAAAGGCTATGCGAGGCACCCTCTGTTACACCCTCTGAAGGTTCATAACATATCTTCTCAGGAGTAATTATGGGCTTTATTGAAATTATTCTTTGAGATCAGCTGCTAGAGATCTAGTGTAATACTTACAGATCACTGCACCTGATTTTCAGTTCCTAAAAATTATTTCATTGTAGATAATACCCACATCAAGTTTCTGCAGAATTATTTGTCATGCGTGTCCTGACAGGTGCTTAGCTCAAGTGCCTGCAGTGGAGACACAGTCTTAACAAGACACTACTGTAAAGAGTCCATTTGCAGTCACTTCTTCTTTCATATGCAGGGGAAGATGACCCAATGACCTGCTTAACAGGATCAGCCAACGTTGTGAACTGGCCTGTACAAATAAATAATTCCATCAAAGTTAGCAGAAGGGTTTAAAAATGAGCAATTGTTGATCAAATTTCCTGCAGTGTGACGTCTGGGAAGAGTGAGTCTCACCTATGTTTTGATATCACAGTGGGCAGGTAAGGGGAGCCTTTGGACTTGTAAGTAGAAATCTCTAGTCTCCTCTGCTGTCTAGCTCCTAAATAGTGCTGATATTCAGCAGCATCATCTCCTTCTCCTACACATTTCCATCTTTCTTTTCTTTGAGGCTTGGTCTGGAGCTGTGTAGATGTTCCTTGCAGTAGTTCATTGATCTGTTACGATGCACAGCAGAGAAAGATGCCTCAGGATAGCTTGTTTTATGTTCTTTCTTAACCCATCAGATCTAAAATTATCCTAAAAGGAGTACTTTTTTCTGTTGACTTGTGTGTCATTCCACCTCATGCACCCCTCTCATGCACCTTTTCTTTATTTTTAAGAAAGCGGAAATGAATTGCTCACCAAAACTACCAAAACTTCCATTCCTCTCTGGTTTAAACTCAGTAGAATGCAATTGGGTCCTTTTTAATTCTACTTCCCTGTTACAGTTATAGGAATTTTTCTTAAAAAAAAAAAAAACAAACAAACAAACCAAACAAGGAAAACAACCAAAACTGAAACCCCAGGCTTTGGCTGAATGCCCATTGAAGTTGCTGGCAACAGCTGGACTTGCTGGTGGGCTGTGCAGGGGTCTGCTGATTGTGTGACTTTCCTGGGAAGTTGATTAATGATGAAGGCAGCAGCAGGTTCTGAGGTGGCCATGAGGACACCATCCTGCCGGTTGTCCCCAAGCAGGACACTGGGGATGCTCCATCATGTCAGGAAATGTACTTTTGATGTCAGTAGTCACATGTGTTTATAAGTGACAGAGACCACCTTTTGGGAGGGTATGCATTTAGCTAATTTATAGCACAAACTTTGAAACAAAAGTAGCATTCACATCTTCAAGAGCAGTGAAGCCCACAGTCTTTCCTGGCTGTGATGAATGACAGTGGTGGATTAAATACTTTGAGACTAATGTCCTTGGCTTTTAACTCCAGGCTTTCCAGGACCTCTGCTTGGAAGTCAGAGCGGACAGAAATGACTCCTGGCAGGGCTGGCTTTATTCCCTTACACCAAAGGGAGACAGCATGTGTACCTTGATCACAGTTTGTTGCCTGCTGCTAGGAGGGGAAGGATGAGTGCTAATATCTGTTAATTGGTAGAAAGCCTCCTGAAAAAAGACTTGAATCTGTCTTGAGTAGTGGTAGAGAGCAACTGAAGGAAAATGTCCTGTTTAATGTTTAGTCTCATGACTTTTATCCTTATTTTTTTAAAAAAGGGCATCTTGATTAATGGCACCTTTTTTATTGGGGGCTTGGGTTCTGTTTAATTTTTATGGGTAAACCATTCTTTCACTGCAAAAGTAGCTAATCATAGCTTTCTAAAAGGGGCAGTTTCTGCAAATCCTTCTTGATCTTCAGTACAAAAGAAACAGAAACACATCTACTAGAGTGCTCTCAAACCTCACCACAAAGGTGAATAGGCACCGCTGTGTGTGTTTCCTCTGGTGGTGGATGTACATGGTACTGCTCTTCTGGTGCATGCATGCACATGGGCATCACTCTGCTTTTCAAATTTGATTGAGAAAGGCAAGGGACTCTTTTCAGACAAGCTCTCCTTTATTGCCTTTCTCTCGTGTTTATGTCAGCTTTTCTTGTCAATGAGTTTAAAACTAATTCCTCTTCTTCCTAATGTGCTTATTTGAGGAACTTATGCATGTTCTAGTCTGCTTATGGTGATGCAGCTGCCATGTTAATGTGACTGTGATAGCAAGAAGGGCTGAAGCATCAATTAAACATCACTGTGTGAGTGAAGGAAAGGGTTAATGCCTCATGCTGCTTCATCTTTTGAGGATGGTTAGCGTCATATAGCAGTGTTTCACTGCAGAGAAAAGGCTAGTGTGACATTTACTAAGGACTGCCCTTGCTGGTTGACATTTTCAGCATCATGTGTGGCTGGATGCACAGCTTGGAAAATGGGAAGAAATGAGGTGCACAGGCAAAGGAGTCTTCATTGGAGAAGAAATGAGCATGGGGATCAGTGGTGTCCAGAAGTTGATTTGTATTGTGGAGTTCTGTGCTCTTTTAAGGTTTTTCTCCCTCTTTATTATTTTTTCATCTTGTGTATAAGCAATTGTCTCTCTCGGCTCCCTCCTTACTCCTTTAAAAGGAGAATACATGTTCAGATTTAGATGATAAATGAATTTTTAAGCAACTTATTTTATGAAACTCCTTCACTGAAATATTTGTGTTGTTTTCTGTTTGTTTGGGTGTATTTGTGCATGGCACAGGAACCTCCCTGTGATTTTGACTGAGTATGAGTGGGATGTCACTTCCTCTGTTCATCTGTGTCATCTCAAGGCCAGTGGGCTGTGACTTTGCTTGTTAGTATGTCAGCTTTAAGTATCCATGAGACTCTCTTTCTGCCCTTTCCTAGTTGCTGTGCTTTGATGTGTGTAAAAAGGTACAGGTGAAGGTAGTGCTCTAGGAACAGTGCAGGGGCAGCCTCCAGAGCCCCCAGCAGTCCCTGTGCAGCATCCGGATTCTGATCAGCTCTTGGCAGGGCTTTAGGAACATTGCCTCCTTGCAGAGGTTAGTAGAGGGTTTGAGATCATACAGGGCTTGTTCAGAAAAAGCCCTTTCCAGCATCTCTTTGGGAGGTTTTATTTGATAGTGGCATCCCAGTATTTTGTATTACTCTTGTTTTTAGCAGTCTAGTTCAGGATCCCAGAAAATATGGAAGCATAACCAGCATACTTTGGATGACTTTTGGGCTAAGTAGAGGTCTGGTGTGACAGATTATAGAGGCTAATAACTGTTCTGATTTTCCTGAAGGCCTGAGAGTCTTGTTTTGAGCATGGCTGAGATCAATCTGTGCATCTCCCATATCACAGCTGTTCTGAGAGAAGCATTCTCTCAGCTGTTCTGAGAGAAGCATTTGGAATTCTCTAAGAAGTGTGTTTCAGAGATTCTTCGCGTTTCATGTGTTCCATGAACAGCTGCACTGTGATAAAGAACTTCTTTCAAAAGATCATGTTTAAAATTTTAACCATGTTTTTAAGAACTTAATATGTTAGCAGTATGCTAAACTTCACAGAATTGAGAAAACTTTCTTCTCAAAGCTTGGAGTTTTATATGAAAGCTTCCTTCAGTGTACTGGGTTTCATGCAGAAAGCTTATCTGCATCTGCATGATTGGGATCTTGTTCCTCCTGCAACATAAACAGATGAATCTGTATTATCATCAAACCTAGAGGAAGCATCACCTTTTTTTAAGTCTGTCTTTTGGAAATCAGTACTTTAAACTCAGTCTAAATGTAGCTTGATCCAGGGCTTCATTTGAAGTGAACTGGGTTTGACCATTTTATATAGCATTGCAGTTTTTGCATGAGTATGCCTCATCCATTTGCTGTCCAGATTCTTTTTTCCATTCATAATGGTTGTGGAGAGCTTTAAATTCTTGAGATTTAAGATGTTATCATCTGAAATTTGTAGTAATCTCCTTAATTTAGCAATGATATTTTCTGGGCTATTTAAGAATATGATAGCATGTATTTTCTACATGCCTTAAGTCTGCTGATGTAAGTAATTCTGTAAACATGAAAGTGCATTTAATAGCATTTTCAATACTAATTTTGGTAAACCTTCACCAGCAAATTATGGTAAATTTTCTGTATGTGTCAGGGATGTTGTAATTGGCCTTTGGGCAATGCTGTCTTAGTGTATTTGAAGGAAGAGGAGAAGGACCTCACAGAGTGGCATAGCTGGTAGGGGATGTCAGCTTGACCAAAGGAAACCTGACAGGGTTTGAGTTGATCTGCAGCTTTGGCAGCAGGTTATGAGTGAGGACCAAAAATTATCATCTGAATCATTCAGTGCACTTGCACCACATAACTGCAAGTCCCCACTGGGAAATGTTCCATGTTTGCCTGGTCCAGAGGTGAGTGGCTATACAAAATTTGGAGTTGTGTATGACAGAATTTGAGGTTGTGTGTTGGGGGTAGAGGTTCATTTATGTTGGTTTCAGATAGTGTTAAACCCAAGGAGAGCTTTTGATGTGTGTCCCGTGCAGCTCTCTGAAGAGATAGTTGTGACTAAATTGTACCTTTGTTCAGAAAAGTGCTTTCCAGTGCACTGACAAGCACAGCTGAGCAAATAGTAAGACAGCATTTTGGTTCATGAACTCTTTGATTTTGCTTTTGCCCTGGTCTTGGGAATCTGGAAGATAAGAATTTTGATAATCCCTTAACATTAATGTCTCGTAATTCCTAGAGGCAGCTGTTGAGCAGAACATGATGTTTTGCAGCCCTCGCATCAGAAGCTTTTATCTTGTGAAGAGATACTCCAAAGTCTATCATTCCAGTATAACTGTGAACAGTTTTCTTCCCTAGTAGATGGAAGTAGGGGTTTTGGAAGAGGAGGAAGAGGAAGGTAACTGACTTCTGTTCCTGTGCTTTAGATAATGTTGAAGCAAAAGTAAATGGGCACATGCTGGACTCCAGCATGTATGAAGGTTTAGGGGTTTCGTGCATAGCAGTAAAAAGTCAGTTTTCCTAGCTTGATTTAAGACAAGTCTAGGCTGTAGCTATGGCAGGTAATTGCTTTGCCCTGTAATTTTGCACAGTTCTGTTAAAAGTTAATTTCCTGTTCTCCATAGGAGTTATGAAAATGGCTTGTAACAGTGATGTCTGAGGTTGTTTCTAAATACATATAAGAGAGATAACAAAGCTTGGTTGGAATGGAAGTGCTTTTCAAGTGTTGTCTTATAAATGCACGCAGCTTGCATTGTTCCAGGCTGTCTGTCCTGATGGCTATGACTCTGAAGGAGGTTTCTCGTGTTCTGCCTATGTCAGAGGCTGTTTACACACAGTTCTGTACTCCAGGCAGCAATATACTCAAGCTAACGGCAGGGTTTCTGCTGACACTTCACAAGCATGCTGGCCAAGAGCAAATAATACTTACTGTGCAGAAATAACTGGAGCCCACAAGGAGCAGCAGCATCCTTTGGTAGGAGTGACCATGAGCTTGTTTCTGCAGTTACTGTGTGTGAGCAGTTCCATTTGGTTGGGTCAACCTGTTGGGACAAGCCATAATAAAAGGCAGTTTCTGTAAAGGGAGTCTGCTGTAGTGAATGGAAAAACCTCTCACACATAAAAGTAGTGATAATTTACTGAACTTCACCTTGCCATCACCAGAGAATAGAGACTTGTGATTTATGTCTCAAAAAATAGTGAGTGATTGACAGCTGATCATGGGATTAACACCACACCTTCAAGCCTGAGCAAAAATATGTGTTCTTTTATGGAAATGTGGGAAACTTGTAAACTGATGAAAAGCTGTCATGTAAGAGTAAGATTTTATATATAGAATTCATTGTTGTAGGATTTTACTGAGGCCAAAAAATGCATAAACCTTTGAAAAATAAGGAGGTGTTTTACATGGGTAACTCAAAGTTAGTAGCTTTCCCAAATTAGGCATTCTCCATTAAAGTTTAAGGTAATCCCCAGTTTGAAGAGCTTATGTGGTTTCTTGCACCTTTCTCTGAAGCATCTGGCCTTAGCCTCTGTAGAAGACAGGATATTGGATTTTTAAAAAGTCTCATCCTCTATGGCAGTTTCTGTGTTTAAATACTCCCTGTCAGTTGTGACTTGGGCAAAATGATGACATTTTCTTTCCAGATATCAAAGAAACCCATGGCCTAGCATCTGCCTTGGAACTTTCACAAGCAAATTAGTCATTATTTGTTGCAGCCATTATTGTTGCTAATAAAGTCCAGGGTAAGGAAGCAAAAAGGGCCTTTGCATGGTATCCACAGATGTTTTCTTCAGCTGCCTGGTAACATTTTCAGGTCCCAGGCACACACTCATGGAGGGTCCACGTTTCTCTCTCCCAAGGGACCCTGAGGGTGACCCTGGTCTTGGGGCAGTACAAAGATAAGGGCCCATCAGGGAATAGGAGTGGCTCAGGGACATAGGAACAAGGGAAGGAGACAATGGGGTCTTAACAGCATTTTGAGGGAGGCTTCTTGTGTGTCCCTAAACCAGGGAATGCCCTCCAGAGTCTCCACAATTATTCCTAAGAATCCCTCCTTTAGTGACATTACTGAGCTCCTTGATGGAATCATGCCTGGACTCTGAGGTCTGGGTGATCAGCTGTGGCTTTAAGCATCCTGAACTTCCATTTGCTGTTTTGGCATCCTGCAGCTGAGCAAATGGTGCTACTTCACTGGGCAAAGAGATACCCATTGCCTCTTTCTCTGTGCCAGAGATTTGTCATCCATACTGATCTCTAAAGGTGGATCTTAGTTTATTACAGAAAAAAAAAAGTGTATTTGAGGAGCTAGTGTGCTTTTTGTTATCCCTTTAACATTTATGGAGATCTTGGGTATTAGGCTTTTAAGCTGCTTTGTTGAAATTCATTTGACAAGGACTTGACAGCACCAGATGGTGCTTTTTGTCTGAAATATGGCACTTTTTAGTTTCCCGTAGGTTATCTTGATGAATCTGGCTAGAATTTCTCCAATGGATATTTGTCTCCTATATCTCTGACTTGCTTATTTGAAATAAAATGTAGTCTGATAGGAGCAATATCTGTGTGCCCTTAATCATAGGCAGAGTTAGCGTACTTGATCAGCTGTTTCAGCCCTGGTATAATCAGTAGTTTCTGTGCTATTAATGTGCCTGCTGCAATATACAGAAGTAATAAAACACTGAAATCTGTTTCTCTTCAAAGCATATTTTTTTTCTTCTCTGACAGTATTTTTCTGAAGAGCTGGCATCAATTGAAAATGCATGACTAGATAAGGAGTTTCATGAGATGCTTCTCTGTCCTTTACTTGACCTGATATTAATGTTGACTGGGAAAATCTGCCATGTTTTGGCATCCTGAAAAGATACTGTGGCACCTGAAAGCTCCTTGGGTTGAATTGTGGTGTAAGCGTGTACCTTGGGTTGAATTGTGGTGCAAGCGTGTGCAACACTTAAAAGATCACATTTTTAATGTTGTTGAATATGGCCAATCTGCTGGGCTGTGTGTTGCAAATAGAACTACTGGAAGTGGCCAGCTCTGCTCTCCAACACGTGCCAGGACAGCCATAGGCTGTTCCGCACGGCAGCAGCTGGGGTGTCTGTGTGGGTTGGGGGCACGTGTGGAGACCACTACCACAGGGACCATCACCTGCAAGGGTTTCAAGCAAAATGAAGACCCCCCCCCCAAAAAAGAAATGTGAGGAGACAAAATAATGCCAATGTCAGGACTAGCCAGAGGCAGGCTGTGCCAAGTGGGTTGGACTTCTGACCTGCCTCTGACTACCTTTGCTGGCACACTGCTGGGGATTGATGTCTCGAGCTGGCTGGGGGATTGTCCGCTGACCTACTTCAGCCAGTGTGACCCCACTGGCTTAGCCTGGATCTGAAGCAGCCCTGCCAACGTCTTCAAGCCCAAGGGAGGGGGCTGTAATCTACCAGCCAGGAGCAGCTGCTGGGAGCTCCCAGCCTGGGAAAGGGAACAGGCTGCTAATGCCAGATGTGTTCTCAGTGATTCTGGTTTTGCAGAAGTGAATCTAACTCCACTATAGAGAATATGCATGTGCAGTAGTGTCTGGTCATGCAGTCATCTGGCTGAAAGCCAGTCGTGTTTCAACAGCAGAGTCACTACATTGTTGTTCCCTCCCACAAGGGTTTATATGAGGTTCTATTTAAGCATTCTGCATCAAAAAACACTGTTTAGGTGCTGTGGTTTACTTTCAAGAACACAGTGTTGGCAACTTATTAGGATTTGTAAATCTGAGTTGGAGGATGTAGGAAGAGGTTACATTCCTTTGCCTTGAAGAACTATATGAGGGTAAATGTTTTCAGCTACTTAACATTGAATTTACTTATGCAGAATTATAGGTTTATTGATAAAAAATGTGTTTTTTGACTTTCCTAGGCTTTTGGACAGGCCCATACCAACCACAAGAAAGTAGCAGCAGATGGAGAGAGCAGAGAGGAAACCTTGATTCAAGAATCAGCTACCAAAGAAGAATACTACATGAAGAAGGTTATGGAGTTGCAGACAGAATTGAAACAGATAAGAAATGTCCTTGCCAACACACAGTCTGAAAATGAACGCCTTAATTCTGTTGCACAGGAACTGAAGGAGGTGAGCGAAGATGCACGGGGTTCACTGCAGCTTGGATTTGTTACATTTTCTGGTGCTATGTAGCCAAAAAAAGGGAAGATTCCTGAGCTGAAAGGTGATTTGACAGACACATGGCTGCATGTTTGGTCATGCTGGTCCTGTGGGTACTGCACATCAGTTCCCTCAGTTCCCAAATTGCTGCCTTAAAAAGCAGAGGAACCTGTTTAGGCCAAGCACAGAGACCCTTGGATGTACTTTGCTGCTTCATTCCCAATGCAGATTTTCTGGCTGCACAATATTTGTGGCATCATTTCCCTTTTTATCCGTTTTTCCTCCTTAATTTCTGAAGGTGTGGGATTATAACAAAACACTGAAATGCACAAGGAGAGGGATAGGAAGGTTTATAGTCTTGAGTTTTTTCTCATGAAGCGGTGGCTTTTACGTTTATGTAGCTTGCTTAAACATAATCGCTTCGACCTTTTATTGTTTTGCTATTGAAACCACATATTTTTAAGAGGAAGTAATTGCTGAGAAGTTACTTTAAGAGTTTAATTACTTACAAAATCTGTAGTTCAGCTGAAGTCTTTGTGGTACTGGTGCAGAAATTATTGTTTTGAGACCTCAAACTATTGCTTAAATTCAGTCTGGTAAAATACAGAGACTGTAAACCACAGATGGATGAATAAAACAGTCAGCAGTTATTACTCCTGAGCTTTCTTGCACCTTCCTTTGAAGCACTGGGGTCTAATCTCGTCTAGTCCTAAGCTAATCAACTGACCTCCCCTGCCATGAGGGAAGGCTATCCAAGAGTCCATATCTGAATCTCAACTTACTCCATGTGACCTCAGCTGCAAGTGTCTCATGTAATTTCTTTAGGACATAGTAACAAATATGGGGATAATATTTGGTGGTAAAATCAATGAGGAAATGTGGGTTACTTTTCTGGAGATGTGGGGATTCACTGATGCTTCGTGTTGGGATATGACAGAGAAGATTTGTGGTCACAAGCGATCACAAGTGATCAAATATGCCGGTTAACTTCTCCTTTAACTTTGTGGAACAGAGTTGGAATCATGCCTTCTCCTTAGACAGGGAAGCAGTTCTAGAAACATAGACACAACTCTTTGTCTGTATTTCCCAACCTTTAAGACTAGCTTAATAGAAAAACTGCCCACTCCAGAGGCAGCACAGTGTCTGTGAGGGATTCTGGTCCCTTCTCAAAGTGTGCTGAGCAGCAGATTTCTGGTCTACTTCCAGTGTCACTGCAACTGGAGGCCATTTTTCTTTCCAGATACTGCCACATTCCAGTCACCTTTTAAGGAGACATAAAAATGTGAATTCATGTCAGCCCTTAGCTTTCCCTGTGGCCCTGGGTTTGTGCAAACATAGAGAGACAACACTTACTCAGGCATGGAACATGGGCTATAGCAACTTGTAATTTGTATTGGTGTACTGTAGTGTCTGGTTCCAGCAATTTTGATTTCTTGGTGTGCTGTGAAGTTGTGCTCTCTTTGAGGCTAAAAACAAACGGACAATTTTATATAGTCTAGTCTTTACCTAACGTGTGAGGGAATTGTAATTTAAGTTTATTAGTCTTAACAGTTGCAGGTGATTCAGTATTTGTATTCAAAACATGCCAGATTCAGTTCTTGGCACATCCTCCAGCTGCAAACATTTCCCTTATCTCAGTGTGCTGTGTGTGCCTGTTGGTACCTGTGTGGTTATTCAGTGGAACCCTGCTGCACACTCTCAAGGGCTGAGACCATATTTAGTCATCACTGACATGCCTGTGTCTGGCCAGGAGTGGAGAGCTCGGAGGGAATCTGAGTTTGTAGGCCTGAGGCTGAAGCTTTCTTGGGCTGCAGGCAGGTGAGATCAGGCAGCAGGTCCCATATGCCAGCTGAAGTGACAGGCTGCCTCTGTCAGCAGCTAGCAGTGGTTTTGAATTAGAAGTGTGGAAAACTACTCCATCATATCATGGGCACAGCTACAAAAATACTATTTTTTTAGGCAACTGTATTCCCTGTTTGCCTATATCTGAAGCTGATTCTGTTAATGTTTTAGAACATACTTTTTCACTTTGTATGAGTTAAGTGTTTGAAGATAGGACTTGAAGGAAAATAATATTGGAAAAAATAAAAAATAAGTGCAGTGAGCCATTTCTATAGCTTTCTATGTTCCAGCTCAATTTATTCAAGTGTCTGTGTACGTTCATGAAAGATCCCAAGGTGATACTACACCAATATATTGGTTTTTACTTCTTATCTTTCAAAAAAATGCTAATTTTTTTTAAAGTCTTCCGTTAAGTCCTGCGTAAGTCTTGGGGCTAAGGGACGGGAGTATTTTATGTCAACTAGTTTCTATTTTTTCTCATCACCCTGACATCTTAGGCTTCATGGGTTTTAACTCAGTGTCTTTCTCCAGAAGAATTAATTCTCTCATGTTTTCAACTTATTGCTCTGGTTATAAAGAAAATATCTGTTGAAAAGCAGCAGCAAATACATGTCCAAATAAGAATATCTGGACTCATCTGACTCTGACTTTCTCTTGTGAAAAAGCCCTTCTTGTTAAAGTTGAAACAGATTTGGGTACTGACTTCTGGTCTGGAAAACTTCTGCTGGTTGCTACAGCCAGTGAAACAACACAGGTGTAAATGCTGCTTTCCCTGCTTGTTTCTTGACTTCTTTTGAGTCAATAGTGAGAATTTGTAAGAAAATCAAGAATACAAAATCTAATTATTGTGTAAATGACTTGGTTTTTTGTAATTTTGGAGGGTGAGGGGAAAATATATAATTTCAATATGTTTCAATATAATTCATAATTTGTGCATATAAAAAAGATAAAAAAGATATAAAATTTTGCAATTTAATTGTAGTTGATCCAGGTGCCACCATTTTTGTTTTGCTTTGTTTGTTTTCCCAGGTCAACCAAAATGTGGAGATCCAAAGGGCCCGTCTGCGAGATGATATTAAGGAATATAAATTCCGAGAAGCACGTTTGCTGCAAGACTATACTGAACTTGAAGAGGAAAACATCTGTCTCCAGAAACAAGTGTCTGTCCTGAAGCAAAGTCAGGCAAGTTTTCCAACCAGTGGGCATTGCTTTGGCAGTACCAGTTAATTCCTGTGGTACAGCATGGTTCTGTCTCATTTGAGCATACACCTACTTATTTTCTATCTTTGTACTACTTTTGAGACTATAAGCTCTACATTTTAGCACCAAGACTTGTCCTTTCTGACTCTATACACAGTTATAATACTTCATAATACTTTGACTTCCAAGTCCTTCCATTGCCTTCTCTTTCTCTGATGAAAGAAAAGTCTCTGTCACTCTGCTTTGTTACTTGTTTTAGTCCTTTTGCTGCAGTAGTTTTTCAGTGTATCTTTACAATGCCTTCCTTCCTTCCTTCCTTCCTTCCTTCCTTCCTTCCTTCCTTCCTTCCTTCCTTCCTTCCTTCCTTCCTTCCTTCCTTCCTTCCTTCCTTCCTTCCTTCCTTCCTTCCTTCCTTCCTTCCTTCCTTCCTTCCTTCCTTCCTTCCTTCCTTCCTTCCTTCCTTCCTTCCTTCCTTCCTTCCTTCCTTCCTTCCTTCCTTCCTTCCTTCCTTCCTTCCTTCCTTCCTTCCTTCCTTCCTTCCTTCCTTCCTTCCTTCCTTCCTTCCTTCCTTCCTTCCTTCCTTCCTTCCTTCCTTCCTTCCTTCCTTCCTTCCTTCCTTCCTTCCTTCCTTCCTTCCTTCCTTCCTTCCTTCCTTCCTTCCTTCCTTCCTTCCTTCCTTCCTTCCTTCCTTCCTTCCTTCCTTCCTTCCTTCCTTCCTCCCTCCCTCCCTCCCTCCCTCCCTCCCTCCCTCCCTCCCTCCCTCCCTCCCTCCCTTCCTCCCTCCCTTCCTCCCTCCCTCCCTCCCTCCCTCCCTCCCTCCCTCCCTCCCTCCCTCCCTCCCTTCCGCCATTTCCTTCCTTCCACAGTATCTGGAAATAGGAGTGTTTCTGAAACATGTTTTAATTGCTACTTTATCCTTATCTTCTCTCTCCATTTCTGTGCTACTCTTCTAGCTACTTTCAATAAACCTGGAATGATGTTATAGTTGCTTTGCACTGTCACATCTGTGTGACTGCTTGTCTGAAAGGCCATATTTAATTGTACAGTTCCACCTATTTCCAGAATTTTAGAAAACTGCATTCTTGGAATTTCTTAAGAGCTTCCCTGAGTTATCATTTGTGGAGCTAATTAAGATAGATGTGGTCTTTGGCATGGTTCACTTATCTTCATCTATCAGTGTGTGACTTCCTATTTTTATTCTTCGGGTAGCTGTCAGTTCCATTGCATAAATAAAGTTCAGTTGGGAAAGTGAAGGATGTAGATGCTGCTAGGGCTGGAGCCTCTCTGCCCTGGAAACAGGTTGGTAGACCTAGGCGTGTTCTGTCTGAAGAAGAGAAGGCTCCAGGGAGACCTTCCAGTACCTAAAGGGGCTCCAAGAAAGCTGGAAAGGGACCTTGGACAAGGGGGAATGGCTTCCCGCTGCCAGAGGGCAGGGATAGATGGGATATTAAGTAGAAATTTTTGGCTGTGAGGGTCGTAAGGCCCTGGCACAGGTTGCCCAGAGCAGCTGCAGCTACCTCATCCCTGGAAATGTTCAAGGCCAGGTTGGGCAGAGCTTGGAAGAGCAACCTGGTCTAGATGAAGGCATTCCTACCCATGACGGGGGGAGGAATGAGATTAATTTTAAGGTCCCTCCCTGCCCAAACTATTCTCTGATTCTATAATTCCATGAAAATATTCCTGAAATCAAAATTCTTTAGAAAACTCAATGTTAATACCATCTGTTGTGTTTAGCACATAGTAAAATCTCTGTAGAATTTGCTGCAGAACTCCTTCAGTGTAATGAATGAAAGCTGCCCTGTCAGGCTAGATATGTGGGGTATTGAATGTATTTTATTTATGTCCAAGTGAAACTCTGTATCTATCTCTGTTTGTTACTCTGGGCCTCACTGTGCAAAACAGGATTCCAGGTTGGACATGTTCTCATCTGCATATATTTGGTTTAATTATGCAGTTTTGGGCGCTCTGACATCCTGTAGTAGAGACAAAAGGGGCTGTTGTGCTCTTGATGCAGGCTGGAAGAGAGAGGGAACTGGCAAAATCAAACCTATGTTTACTTTTGGATTTTACCTTTTTTTCTCATTCATCATATTCAGAGCAGCAGGTGAAAGTTCCCAGCTCCATGTTCTCATTCTAGAATAACAATACTGGAGAATGCTGCCATTCTGGCCTGAGCTAAATTTAACCTCAGATGCTATCTCAATATTTGCTAGTAGTTATTGACTGCTGTATTTTTATTCTGGAAACTTTGAAAATAGACTACAGTCTGAAGTATTTTATCTTAGTGGAAGTATACAGAACCAAGAGCTTGTTCTTTTCATGGCAGTGGATTAATTTTCTACCTTGTCCTAATCCTACTTGATGAACTTTAATTATGCTAGTTTTTAATTATTCTAGTTACTCATGCAACTAGAAGTAGCCATCAAGTTTTCCCAGGCAACACTGAATTAACATATTTGATTCCTGGTTTATAAGTTGGGTGTGGTCCGCACTCCCAGGTGGCTCTATGTTGACATCTAAAATTTATTTAGCAATTGGCAAAAAATAAATAATGTGAGATATCATATGGTATGAGTTCCTTTCTTTCAGAGTAAAGAAGAATATTCTTTGTTTGCTTCCTCCCTGCTACTCCCAAGTGATTAAAAATTTTACATGAATTGTTTGTGTACATAATTTCAATGCAAGAGAGATTTAGAAAAGTCCAGTACTAGATGTGATAGATAGCATGCCATCAAACTGATAAATGTGAATATCAAGTGTAGAATCTGAATTGTAGCCCTTTCAAGATGTGCTGAAATGAAAATGAGAGAAATGTTAAAACATTTTAATTAAAATGTATCAAAGCAGAGCTTGATCACAGTTTTAACCCAGTGGTGTGTATTTGAATGGCAGTGAAGCAGAGTGTCGAAGTGTACCTTTATCGTGCCAGTTTTGGAAATGTGAAGCTTAACTTTGTGGGAAGGCTGGCCAGGGAATTTTTTAATCAAACAAATGTTTGCATGTAGAGCTAGGAAAGACTGTTTTTGGATGCTTCTGTATCAGACACATTGTATCTCCCACCTGTTCTGATTGAGCTGGAATAGACAAGCTCATTTGACAGTTTGCTTAGTGAATTTATTCTATAGTCTCTGTAAAGGTAAATTACGTAAACCATGTTTACAGTCATAGTGCTAAAACTAGACTCCAGAAACGAAAAAAGTATTCTGTTTCTATAATATTTAATTGACATCAAACATTCAAAAGCAAAATGACTCAGTGCCTTGCAGGCAGACATTTTCATCAGAGATTTCCCCCCCCATTTTGTATATCTCCAGGTGGAGTTTGAAGGCTTGAAACATGAAATCAAAAGGCTGGAAGAGGAAACCGAGTTTCTCAATAGCCAGCTGGAAGATGCCATCCGGCTGAAGGAGATCTCTGAGCGCCAACTTGAGGAGGCCTTGGAAACACTGAAGACAGAGCGGGAGCAGAAGAACAACCTTCGGAAGGAGCTGTCTCACTACATGAACATCAATGATTCCATGTACAACAGCCACTTAAACATCTCTTTGGATGGGCTGAAGTTCAGCGATGAAGCCACAGAGCCCAATAATGATGAAATCATGAATGGGTTTGAACAAAACTGCCTCAGCAAACTCAGCAATGGCAAAAACAGTACTTCAACGCCCAAGAAAAATGAAAGCTTCCCTCCAGCCCCAAGTCTGGTTTCAGATCTTCTGAGTGAATTAAACATTTCTGAAATCCAGAAGCTGAAACAGCAGCTTTTACAGGTAAATGGGTTTCCTAAAAGCTGTCTACTTCCAAATAGTTCCTAAAGTTCATTTGGGATGTAATTTCAGTCTTTTTGGTATCTCACATGCTACTGTTTATACTGTATTTTTAAAGGCTTTAATTGTTTTAGAATTTGAGGGTGTTAAGTGTTTGTCAGTGAAAAACCACAGCTTTTTTCTTTTCCTTTCTTTTTTGTTTTTAATGCAATGGAGTTGGTAGTCATGTCCTTTCCTTGGTGGAAAGTTCTAATGCATCTCCTGTGCAATACTTGCTGTGTCTACTTCATTATGTCACTACCAAGAACAATAGTGGTTTGTTTCAAAATTGAAAGGTACTCCAATCACTTTCATCAAAAGAAGTTTTGTACTCATATTTTCTGTAATTAGTTCAAAGAGCATAAAGTCTTAATCAGCACCAAGCATTTCTGTGCTATATTTGTGATCAGCACTAAGCATTTCTGTGCTATATTTGTGCAATTAGGAGGTTGGAGAGTTTAAAACAAGGTGCACTTTTCTGTTTCCTACTAATATTTTTTCAGACATGTTTTAAATTATGTTCCATAAGAAAAAGCCCTTATGCAAAAAGCTGTCAGAATTTTTAAAAATGAGAAATTTAAGAAGAGAAACTTGAAAAGGTTTTGGTATTTCTGAGTCTTTCATGAAGTTCCAAGCTTTCACCATAGAGTAACTCTGTGTTTTCTAGAATTTACTTGATAATTTAGAAGATAGCAATGAACTTTAGCTTGTTGTTAGCTGAAAGGACGTTTTCACAATGAGACCATCACCTAGGGAATAAATGTGTAAAAATGTGCATTTTGACCAGGAGATAGGAAAGAATTGGCTATGAACACTGTAACTGAAGATAATTTTAGAATACATTGTGGAGACTTTCTTATAATGTGCAAGTGATTGAATTTCTGTAACCATATGGACTGTTGGCTAAGTTGCTGTCTCTTAGAGTTAAAACCATTTAAGTGATACAATTCCCTTAACATAGATGTCTATGTTCCTGCATTTCAGATGGAAAGAGAGAAGGTTAACTTGTTAACAACGCTGCAGGAATCTCAGAAGCAGCTGGAAAATACACGGGGGGCCCTCTCAGAGCAGCATGAGAAAATTGGCAGGCTTACTGAAAATCTGAATGCCATGAAGAAGCTCCAGGCCAGTAAGGAGCGTCAGTCTGCCCTTGATAACGAGAAGGACCGAGATAGCCATGAAGATGGAGACTATTATGAAGTTGACATCAATGGGCCAGAGATCCTGGAATGCAAGTACAAAGTGGCTGTGGCAGAAATTACTGACCTGAAGGAAGAGCTCAAAAATTTGAAGGCAAAATACAAAGAATGTGAGTCTAAATATGAGGAAGAGAAGAGTAGATATGAGACTGAGAGCCAGACTCTCACTGAAAAGATCACCTCACTGGAAAAGTCCAGTAGGCATGATAGAGAACAGATGGCCAGGCTGGAGAAGGAGCTGAAGAAGGTCAGTGATGTCGCTGGAGAAACACAGGGCAGCCTCAGCGTGGCTCAAGATGAACTAGTCACCTTCAGTGAAGAGCTGGCCAATTTGTACCACCATGTCTGCATGTGCAACAATGAAACTCCAAACAGAGTGATGCTGGACTACTACAAGGAAGGTAAAGGTGAACGCAGTAGTCCAGACATCAAGGGAAGAAGGTCTCCCATTCTTCTTTCTAAAGGGCTGTTAACTATTGAGCTGGGAAAGGCAGAGAATGGAAGTGGTGACAGCAGCCCATCCCCGGTGTCATCTCTGCCATCCCCTGTGTCAGATCCTCGGAAGGAACCGATGAACATTTACAACTTGATTGCTATCATTCGGGATCAGATCAAGCACCTGCAGGCTGCTGTGGACAGAACAACTGAGCTGTCCAGGCAGCGCGTTGCTACTCAAGAGCTTGGCCCAGTGGTGGACAAAGACAAGGAAGCTCTTATGGAAGAAATCCTGAAGCTGAAATCCTTGCTGAGCACCAAGAGGGAACAGATAGCAACTCTGAGAACTGTGCTGAAAGCCAACAAACAGGTAACTGGGTCTTAGAGGTTTGAAGGTTACAATGTTAGGCAACTAGGTCATAAACAAAAGAAAATTTTTCTTGTAATTCATTCTGCCATTCCCTCAGTTCTGTGGGGCTTTCGTTGGTGTTATTTCACTAGTCTGAGGCTGAAGCTGGCTGTTCCATTAGAGGCACCCAGCTGTCCCATCTAAAGATGAGCACTGGGGCTGTAACTGATTTCAGCTCCTCACGTACTCCTGAGACTTTTTTAAGGTTAAGGTAGCTTCAATCTACTGTCTGTCTGAATTAGATCCGTTATTTTTAACGCAGACACCTAAAATGAAGAGGTAATCTTATTTTCTACTTGAAAGAATTCTAGTAGTTACCCTTAAAAGAGTTCTGAAATTTAAGTATTGTTCTCTCTCAAACTCCAAAATAAAAGAGAGCCTTCCAAAATGAGAATGTGATATAAGAATGTGATCAAAATAACAGAGGTGAAAGGTAAAAATAGTCTTTGGGGATTGGACATTACAACAACATTAGCAATGCAGTAGGTGAAAATTACTGCCATTGAAGAACCGTGGGACATGCTTCATCTTCTTCTCTACACTTAAATCTTAAAAAAAGGTAGTTTAGTCTACTAAACTACTAGTGGCGTTTAAGAATGAAATAAACACATTAAGTTTTCTTTTGCACATTTTAATAAAGGTGTCCCAAATGTAAGATAAGTAAGACGCTGTAAGAGAGAACTGTGCTAGTGATTGACAAATGCATTTAAGTATTGAGATACTAAGTAGATTGTTTTGTTCCTTTGTGTTGCTAGTAGATAGGTTTCGCTACATCTATATTCTGTAACTTTCTTAATGCTGCTGCATGGTTAATGGGAGTAAGAGATGACTGTGTCTATTCCCAGTGTTCAGAAATGAAATTTTATCTATACAAGATAGGTTGACCACAGGTTTAACATTCCAGTACAAAGTAAATGTTTCATTATGTGAATAGTGATTAAAAATCTTTTAGCCAGACATTTGATGAAGAGTTTCATTAAATGTTATGTTTCTGTTCTCCCTGGTAACCAACAGACTGCAGAAGTAGCCCTTGCCAACTTAAAAAGCAAGTATGAGAATGAGAAGGCAATGGTTACAGAGACCATGATGAAGCTGCGAAATGAGCTGAAGGCTTTGAAGGAGGATGCTGCCACCTTCTCTTCCCTGAGAGCTATGTTTGCTACAAGGTAACAAATATAATGAACTCCCCAAAATTTAATTCCTTGCTTATGTGGGGAAGAGTTGAACATCCTTCCCATCCACCATGCAGAGAGTGAAGCAGTAGGTGCTTCTTCCCAAGATCATTGCTTGCAGTGTGTGTGTGTGTCTGTGATATGCTCCTGTTGATGAGGAACATGTGTGGATATAGTGTGCTGCTACAAAACATAAAGCTGTTGTGGCAGTGTTTATTCAAGTTGGTTGAGAGATTGATTACCTGTTTTCCCTGGTTCTTGAAGCGATTAGCTCTGAGAAGGAGTGACATTTAACAATGGAAAATGAGCATTTATTGTACACGGAAGATGGGATGCTTGACCTTGATGATCTAGGAAGAGGTAAAGATGTTGCAAACATCCTGGTATTCTTAGGCTGTCCATCCTGCAATTGGCATCTGTCGTTTCACTGGCCTGTGTCAGATGATTTGATTGCTTTGTCTTTGGAACTTGCTTCTGCTTCTTAGTTGTGCTTTATGGTGTGATAAATGGAATCACTAAATCATCAAGTTTGGGAGAGATCTTTAAGATCATCAAGTCCAACTGCCAACCCAGCACTACCATTTAACCTCTAACCCACATCACCCAGCACTGTGTCCAGATGCTTTTTGAACACCTCCAGGGAGGATGACTCCACCACCTTCCTGGGCAGCCTATTCCAATGCCTGGCCACCTGAACAGTGAAAACACTTTTTTAATACCTACTCTGAATCTCCCCTGTCTCAGCTCAAGGCCATTTCCTGTGCTCCTCTCACTTCAGGCACAGCAGAAGAAACTGGCCCCACCTCACTACTGCCTCTCCAGCAGTTGTAGAGAGTGATGAGATCCCCCCAAGCCGCTTCTTGACAAGACTAAATAAACCCAGCTCCCTCAGCTGTTCCTCATTAATATTCAGAAAAGCTAGACACAGAAGATGTGACTTTGAGCATTTCCAGAAAGGGGTTCCCAGATGGGAATAACAGCATTTACCTCCTATTCCTGGTGCTAGATCTGGAGGTGATGAATGGCATCTAGAGACTAAAAAAGGTCTGGGCTGTCAGCATCCCTGTGAAAGCAAGGAGATGTGCAGGCATGGCAAAGGCATTTCACTATCCAATGGGCATGCTACAAAACCCCATAAATGATGTTGTGCACACACTCACGTTTACAGCACTGAGGTGCCTGCTCTAGACTCTGTGTCTGAGAACTAAAATGTAGGGCTGCATATGTTGACATTCAACCTTGGTGAAGGTGCCTCTTGTAGATAGGCCCTGGACCTGGGTTGTAACATTCTTCCAGAGATTTGTTGAAGTGTCTATGTCACACCAGCTTCCCATGTTCCTGGTGCTTTGCTTGAACACTGGTGCTAAGAGAGTGAACCACAGGATTCATTCTTGTGAAATAATAATGGTGCAGAGAGCTCCACACAGTACACCGTGGCAGCTCTTGTTTGGCAGTTTGTCTGCGCTTTTTGTTTTAATCAAAGTGGAAAGTGAATTACTTTAAAATACAGGAGGTTACTGCAGCAACAACTATTTGTCTTCATGGTTTAGATTCACAAGTCCTGGTTATGTTTGACAATTCATAGAAAGTGCTTGTATGATGTAAAAAGCAAAGCACATGCACGGCTTGGGTGGCATGGGGTGGGGAGAGCTGAAGAGCTTGGAATTAGAGCCTGGGGTAAGGAAAAGGTGGGGGAAGGTGTTTAAAATCTGTCTTTACTATTAATTTCTAATATAAAGATTGAGTTAGAAACAGCAGGTGGCTGATCTCTTACAGCTGAATGCAGTCAGTGCTCATTTTAATCTCATTTTAACTGTGTCTCTGCTAATACGTTTCCCAGTTTTTAATAAAGCTGAGAAATTGTGATTTTAATCCTGCATGTTTGAATTTCCTTAGTGAGTTGACAGTAGTCTCTCGAGGTAGACGTAGTTGATGCTTCTCTCTAGTGCCTCCTTCTGTCACTGTTGAGTCACCTGTCTTGTTTCCTTGGAAGTTGTCATGTGGTCTTCATTGATTGCAGGGAAGAGGGGAAGGATATGGGTATGCCCAGGTGCTTTTGGTTGCCTCACTTTTTCTTTTTCTTTTTTTTTTTCTTTTTTTTTTTTTTTCCCTGGAACAGGGCTTGACTTACTAATGAATTTACATATAAATGGTATTAAAACTATTACATGCTGAGCCTTACATAAAGTGGTCTGTAGAACTAAGGCCAAACCAATGTTTGTGGGAAGCAGTCATATGCGGGTTTGGAAAATGCCAAGTTAGGTTTTTCAATAGTTTGGTTTCAGAGAGTTTTAGAAGATTTAGTTTTTATTTCTCACCATTATATTTAATACTCAGAATGTTTATTTTCTCAGTGTATATATTTGTATATAGCTGGTGTTGTTTTTAAAAATCTAGTTGATGTTTCCTAAGCTTCTTTTTTTGTTGTTGTTAATTACCAGTACTAAGAAAATGGGCAGAATCAGAGCCTTGTGTTCACTATCTACTTAAAGCTGCAAATGTGTGAAAGTATAGCAGGTTGATACTAATTTCACATTCTTCCTAAAAGCGTGAAAGCCAAATTATATTCTTTCAAAGGTGTTTTTAAAAGAAAGACATCTTCTATTCTGATTTTATTGAATATGTAGCTGGGAAGTTGCCTAGCACGTAACAAATGGAATGGTAAAAGAGCCTTTATTGTTCTGTCAAAGCAGTAAAAATACACAGGGCACAAAGATATGCTGCTATAGCTGCTGCTGCCACCAACTAAAGCAGGTCCAGAGCCTGTGTCTTCCTAGATGGTTAAGGAGGCAACATTGCTGGGTTTTGGTTTGGGTTTTTTTGGGAAAATGAAATTGAGAGTCAGTGAGCAGTGTGAAGGAAGAAAGTAGTGCAGATCCCAGTCCACCTCTGTGTGCAACATCTACAGCCACTTCTAGAAAACTTCTTATCCCCTTGTTCCAGTAAATGATTGCTGTGCTTTGTACAGTGTGATGTTCCTTGACTCAGGACAGCTGTGCTTGCACCAGGACAAGGTTTGAGTACGCGGCTATATTACTCCTTTTGGATTAAAGAATCAGGAAAGCAGGTTCAGGGTGAAGGATGGTGTGTAGGCAGAGTAGCTAATGCTCCTGCTTCTCCCCAGTCGTCTCTTCTACAGAAGAAATTGGTCGCTCAGGTACAGTTACAAGCTGCAGCTGCGCATATGCTACTGACAACACTTCCCTTTTTGTAGGGAAGAAAGGAAAAACTCCCCGAATAGTGTTCTATGGAAAACAAAAAAACCAAACAACCAATTTAGGTATTTGAAATAGTGAATACTTTGTAATGTCTAGGGCCAGTAAGTTGATGTTGTAAACTTCTGTGCTAACAGGAAGCTCTGTGAGATAATGACTTGCTACAATAATCTTTTGGAGTCAAAATTCTGGCTTTAATTACAGCTTGGCTCACATGGGAAAGACTTCACTGCTTTCTAGGCTAGATGCCAGGCCTAGAAAGGCCAGTGAGCCATTTGCTTTGGCACAACTGGCTGTACTTGGTCAAGACGCAGGAGTGATACCAGAACATAAGTAAGATGGTGTGGGAAGTCCCTGCTCTGCTTTACTGCAATGGTTTGGTTTTCTCTTCCTTATCTCCTTTTGTTCCAAATGGGATGGCGGTGAAGAGTTCTCTTCCCCTTGCTTTAGCTGGCCTGGATTAACACTTCTCTGCTGCATGACAAATCAAGACAGCAGCAATCTTGGTGCTGTTTCACTGAGCTGCAAGTTTTGGGGCTACATTAACTATGTGTTCTGTACAAAAATATGGATATGTTTTCATTCACAAGAAAGAAGCTGGAAGAGAGTGGGGGGGAACCTCTGCATATTTTTTTACGCGTCCCACATTTTTTGGGACCATAATACTGAGCATGAACAAGGGCAACAGGGACAGGTCACTCCAGTGCCAGATCATATTTTGCTGAAGCAATCACATTTCATTTCTCAAGGAATTGGTAATGTTACTCTGGACATCCCCCTGGTTTGCAATAGTGGAGCTTGGGAAGAATCAGGTTCAAGATGTGCACAGAAAAGATAGCAGAAAGCTCACTTCTAATATAACCAGACCTTGCTTTTCACCTCAGATAGCATGAGTGGGTTTGAAAGCTAGGGTGAAACCCCACAGCCTCTCTGTCCTCCCAGAAATCTTAAGCTTGTGTCTTGCTCCCACCCCAAAGGGGAAGAAAACACCTCTCTGACACTCTGGAGCAGCAGGGCCCAGGGTCAGTAGGATGCTGGGAGCTGTTCAGTTTTGTGGCCACACCCTCCTTCTGAAGCTGGTGACACCTTCCCTCAGAGGGGAAGACTCTTACACTTTCAAGATTATTTTAGTCTTTTCAGACTTCCCAGGGCTGTTTCAATCTTACTTTGTCTCTAGAGCTGAAATGGGTCAATGGGACAAGATCTGGCCCAGAGTCTGGCTTCCACTCCCTGGCGTGTAGCAGTTGGTATAAGTCCATCTGACCACACTGAGAAGGGCGGGTGTCAGTGTTCCAACAAGTTTAAGGTTCCTGGGTTTGGTTATTTGTTCTTGTTTTTTTTTTTTAAAGCAAGACCCCTCACATACTGGTTTCTCCTGGGCTGCACAGTGTGGGAGAGGCTGTGAGGAACTCCAGAGCAGGATGCCCAGAGAGGCGAGGGGACAGATTCCTGTGCATGTGGGGGCCCCAAACTCACCCAAACTTCCTGGTCTGTAAAGCTGCAGTGCAGTTATAGTTCATGCATATGAACTATATGTTCATGTTACTGAGTTGCTATTTAACATCTCTGTATATTCAAAACTAAAAATCTGGATTTTCTTTTTCCTATTTATATTCCCAAGCAAATATAATTTGGCATATAAGCCTAATCCTCCTATTTAAAGTCAGGGAGACTAGAATTTGATAGCATAAGCACAGCTGATGAATCTGCATATCAATGAGATTTTGTTTTGTGGTGGGTTTTTTTGCAGTCTGCTTTATATTACCTAATGATAACTGTCCCTTTAAGTCAGGGGCTTTTCCATTTCAAAATTTAAAGGAACTTCTCTGCTGATATTTCTGCTTTTATGAAGAAGTTGTACTTTGCAGATGGTAAATTCCAGCTGGTACCTATGAATATTTACTTCTCTATCCATATGCATAATTGTTGTCTCTATATGGATCTACAGGTAGACTTTAATTTTTTAAGTTAAGCAGCTTCCAGACTCAGTGACAATGACTGTAGATGGAACAGCTTGAGGCATTCATATAGCTTTACCACAGCCTTCACACTAACATAGTTCCTTTAATTGTTCTGAAATTGATTTTGATGGTGAGATCAATTAAATAAAGGCCACTTGCTATTGAGAAGACAGCCACTACTTGCAGCATAATCAGAGTGGTTAAAGTAGAATTCTGAAGGATGCTTGTTTTTAATAGCACTGTTCAGTCACCGCTGAAGATTTCTTACTTGGACTTTGTGTAAAGTAACAAACAGCACAGTTCAGGTGGCCATTTCACAACGCTCCTGTTGCTGCCCTCAGACCCTTTCCAGCCTGAAGCTTAGAACCACTCTGTAAGCACAGACAAAAGTAGTATGACTGCATGGGGTCTACTTGCTGTGGGAGGACATCTCACTGACATTCAGACATGAGTACAGATACATCAGGCTCCACACTTCCTCTCTCCAAGGAGGCTGTTAATTATACACCATCTTGAAAACCACAAACATGAAGTGCTGAGTGTGGGATTCTTAGAACCCCAGTGAGAAGTAGTTGTGGTTTTCTACAAGTTTAGTTGAAGTTCCTGTTTAAGAGTTTGTATATAAGCAGCTGCAAAGCTATCACTCCTGTATAGGCTGGACACATGGGCTTATGTTGGAAGGTGTTTATCATGGAACCAGTATTGCTAAAGATTGATGTATTTCATTGCAGATGTGATGAGTATGTCACACAGCTGGATGAAATGCAGCGGCAACTTGCAGCAGCCGAGGATGAGAAGAAGACTCTGAACTCCTTGCTTCGGATGGCTATCCAACAGAAACTGGCCTTGACCCAGCGCCTGGAACATTTGGAACTGGACCACGAGCAGTCCAAAAGGGTGCGCACAAAGTCTGCCTCCAAAGCCAAGGGCAGTAACCCCAGTGTAAGTCCCATTCGGTCCTGTGGGGACAGGTCTGAAGGATCTGTCCTGAACAACCAGGTGTTTTGTAGTGAGAAATATAAAATCTGTTGTGACTAGGACACATGTCTAGAAAAACCATATTCTGCATCTTATTCTATGCTGTAACTGTCAGCGTAAATCCCCGATATCTAATGTCACAATGAGTTGACTCCTACTAGTATGTTGTTGAACCAGGTAATACAAATGTATTACAGTGGTCCTAACTGTAACTAATGCATAAGTATGGGGATGCTATTAACAAGTTAATAGTGGAAACCTGTTAGCTTTTTCCACAATTAACATATCTGGGGTTTGCTGTTTATGGTAAGTGTTAAGAGTACGCCTGATAGAGTATGTATCTGGTGTTACTTACTGTAGTTTGTATAGCACAAATGTGATCCCTTCTCCAGGGTTGCAGCATACTTCAATAAATGCTTTCATAGGCAGAAACAAATGGAAAACCTTCTTTGTTACTGTGGCTTAAGTTGTGAAAAACAAAGGTTAAAATTAGAGCTGTCTCCAGAATTCAGAGCATTTGGAAACTGGAGTCAAACTTAATTTGCCTGTGGTAGTGGATGTTAAATACTTGCTGTTGTATCACCACTAACCAAAGTCCTAAAGCTTTTATAGGCTATAAAAGCTAAAACAAAACCAGGTGCATTAGGGACACTCTGCATCCTTCTCTTCAGAGGGATAATCAGAAGAAACTTGCACATTTATATTAAAAATATGCAATATTAACTCCATCTGATACAAAAGTTAAAATATTAATAATTGGGATTCTACCTGGTAGATAGTTCCACTTTAAGAAGTTATGTCCTGAAAGTTTCTGTGTGGTCTTATGTTGCTCCTTGCAAGCATAACACTTTGGAAAGAACCCATCTGAGATACCCTTTACAGGAAAGTAGCCACACAACGTGTATGTGTAGAATTAATGTGACTATGGTCTAGCATTGTTGGTCACAAACAGTTTTTCTCAGCTCTCAGTATTAACGTAAATAGGTAGCATTTCAGACCTCTGATCATTTTTTTAAGTACATGGAAGATACTGCATTCCACAAGCCATGTGTTTCACAGGGCTCTACATTAGAGGCACAGGAAATTGATCCAGATCATCCTGCTAATAGTAATTTATGAAGTAGCTTAGTGCACATATTAATGTTTAAAAATTAATAAACCTTTGTCTGATATTGAACTTTTAAGGGGCCTTTCTACCCACTTAATTACAATATGTTTGACAGTATAGAAGTTTACTTTCTAATTGGTGCCTACATAACAGAAAAAGATTTAAAATCTTTGCTTCTAAAATTGTGGAAAATTTGTGGAGCACAGAAAGGCACAGTTCTTTGTTTAACCTGGAGTTTGAAGTGCCTAGCCTCAGACTTTATTTTAATGTAAAGCCCTGTTCATTTTGTACTCTTTCAAATACTTTTATATGCCTGTAGTGTTACTAAAAGAAATGTGAGCCTGTGCTGGTGAGTGCTTGATAGCATGGTTCCCAAAGCCATTCTAACCCTGTGCTGTGCTTGTGCTCCCCTGCCTGTCCCTGTCCTTGCTCCCAGCTTGCTCCGTGTGCTGCCCATGCACACGCAGGAGATATCCAGTGCTAACAGAAGCTAATAAGAGCATGGCTGGTTTTCCCACTGAGGAGAAACCATGGGAAATTTTGGCTTCCCAGATATTTTTAGGCATGTTGGGGGAAAGTCTAAATTACTACAGTGAGATTTTAAACAAATGGAACTTGGCTTCAAAGCTGGGAACCATGGAAATACTGCAGCCCAGAACCAGAATTTCATCTAATGATCTTGAGAAGAATCAAAAAACCTCAAGTGATTAAATTCTAATACATTTCTAAAACATGGCTGCTTGGGGCTTAAATAAATTTCAGTTCTGGTTTTAGAAACTAGGCCCTGTGTGTCTGTTACTACTTGTAGAAAATACTGAATTCTCCTGAATTTGAGCTTTAATATTGCTAAATAGCAGGCTTGATATTTTAGAAGAGATACCTTTTATAATTTTCAGTCCTGCTTTTCTCTTTGCTGCACAATCTTCCAAAAGGCCTTTATTCTTCTCACTCCTACATTAAGTACAATTTAATACATTGTGAAAGCAGGCTTTTGAATGCTAACTTTCTCTGCTCTAATAGACTCAGTTACAATTCTGCTTCCACCATAGTAGCGAGCTTTAACACAGTTTGCACTGCTTCCATGTCTCTAGTGACAGTACTTTTGCAAAATACTGATGTCAAAAAGGTAAACTGGAGAAATTAATTGAATGCATTGTTAGGTTTTTCTTTGAATTAGTTGGAATTTTCTGTAACAATTCTGGTGTTACCAGACAGTGACTATTGCTTTCAGGCTTGGCTCCTTCTGTCAGTTCCAAGTGTGAGCAGTTTTGCTATTAGCCCAGTAGCCTTAGTGATCATTTCCATCTTCAGTCATTTCTGCAAATATTTAAAAAACCTTAACAGCCAGCCTGCTGTTTGAGTCTATCACTGTAATGGTTTATCCTGTGAGAAAAAGAACTGAGGAATGGTGTAAAGTGACTTGATCCTGCTGTTTGTATTTTTAGGTAATATTTAAGACTGAGTCTTTTAATTCTTGATTAACAATTTCTTGAGATGTTAATTTACTATAAGTCTTTCATATTAGTCTCAATGGGTTGGGGTAAAGCATGGAAAATTCCTTAAGCCATCACCTACCTCTGCAAGCAGGCTCTTCTGAATGATTCTCTGCATAGGCCTGCATGATATTCTGACCTGCATGTTTCTGGAGAACCTAAAGCTTCGCTGAAAACATTTCTTGCACACTCACTGCTTTTAACTTATGCTTGAATAGCAAAGCTGTATTCAGTACTTGTAAGAATCCTTCTTTCTGCAAAGCTGTTGCTTCCAGGCTGAGCCCATAAAGCCTTGTTCACCCACTGGAAAGGCATCTGCGAGCTGGAGTGGCTGCTGTTCCCCCAGCCAGATAACAGACCCTCAGCCAACTAACCTGCCTGTGCAGCACATGAATGGGGTTAAGTTTTCAGTTGATTGAGAAATAAACACTGATTTTTTTTTTTTCCTAATGCTATTTTATTTTTCCATTTTTCAGCTGTAGAGTAGTCCCTGGAGAAGGCCTTTCCAACAGTGCAACACATTTCTTAACCCTTCTCACTCTGGTTCAAAGTGGTGGCCCATTGCACACAGAATGGAAACCACTGACCTGATCCTAACTTTTGAAAACACCTTTTGCTATATACTACCTGAAACCTTCCCTTTCTGCCTGGAGCTATAAAACAAACAAGCTTTACCTATAAGTGCTGCTGCAGTAAGAAACCTTACAAGTGCTGAAGAAACCTACTTCAATTGTAATCCTCACCATATTAGTCTGTGCTGTCCTAGAAATCTTGGATGGGAGAATTTACTTCATTGCAGATGCTCATTTTTACCTGATTGTTAAACCTGTGCACTTTTGATATTTTTCTTTAGCTTCTTTAATTCCTTATGTAGAAGGTTTATATAAATGCAGTGGTTTGTGCTCATAGTCTCTCTCCAATTTGAAACTTGTGACTTATGAATTATATATCAGCATGTGGCAGAGATTTGGGGGGGGCTCTAGGTTGTGATTAGAAAAGAGTTTCAACAAAAAGCAGGAGCTCTGCTGAACTATGTGCTGTGCTTCAGCATCTTTTTTTTTTTATTAAAATGTTATGCTTTATATGTTTAAATTACTGATTTTTTTAACTGCCATGTTCATTAAGAAATCCAGGGTATTCCAATTCTGGGGTTTTTTTCATATTGTATTATTATTCTTAGGAATAGTTCAAGGTAACAAGAAGAAAACTTGACTTTGCTCTGGTTAAAACAGTAATAGGCACTTGAAAAATATTAAATAAGTAGTATTACATATAAATTCCAGAATTCCTGGGTTTTAGGAAGTTGAAGTATTATCGATTAACAGAATTTTATACAACTATACCAGTTAAATTCCAAATTGGAATTGTTTTGTTACTTTTTCATTTTATTGTGCCAAATTATGGTACATTTAGAAAGAAAAATTCTAAAGTGGTCAGTGATAGGGTGTTATCTGTCAGCGCCTTTCTGTCACTCATTATTGCCAGTAGTGCCTTTGATAATTTGAAAGGAGACTCTTAGAGTAGCGTAGGTTAAAGTCCTGTCACTTAGGAGGAATGGAATGGCTGGTTTGGAATTTATTAAAGATGTGGAGCAATAAGTGCAAAGTGAACTCCCATTTCGCACATTTTTAATGGTAGGCTTACTATAGAGTTTTTATATTCAAGGAATTGTAAAAAATTCTGTTAGTCAATGATATTTCATCATGCAAATCCTTGCAAATTCAGAGTATAGACAGGAAAAAATCAAAACCACAAACCTGAACAAACATGACTACACTTTGGGAGCCAGATGGACTCATCTTGAGCAGATGAGCAGTATATGGCCACATTTATGGTATCAGTCTGGGAATGTGTCAGGAATGTTGCTGACTGTGGGCGGTGGTGGGGGCAGGAGCCACGGCACATGTGTGCATATGTGAACCGCAGCACATTGGATCTCCTTTGCATGTTGTATCTAATTGTGATTTCAGCAAACAGAAAGAGAGAAGCTCATCAACAAGCCATGCCAGGTTCTCAATGGCTTGGTGAGGCTCATGTGGATGATTTAATTGGTACTTGCTGGAGGGGAGCCCTCCCACTTCTCAAAAAAAGTACAAATTGAATTAATATTGAAAGTGCAGAGAAGATTTCTGTTTGCTGGAAAAAGCGTTATTATTCCTAGATGTGGGGACTTATATTTCCATCTTCTGTTACACTATTGATTCATAAGAAATATTGTTGCATTTAAAATTACTACATTTGTATGTGGGTATTTATTTGAAATTATGTCAAAGTACTGTATTATGTTCCATGTGCATTACCTTTTAGTGGTGGGTTGGTCTCCATTTAACGTCCTGTGCATGTATTCTTGCCAAGTAACCTTTACACAGACCTGAAAAACAAAAAAGTTATGCTTCTTAAAATGATAACTGTGTTAATTGGATAACCTTAGGAGGAGGAGTGGAGGTCAAAATACTGCTTCCAGATTAATAAAACAGTTTTTAATCTAGGAAAGCAATGTGCCTGCGTAAAGGTAGTCACATTGGCAGGAGCAATAAAAGACAAAAGGAATTGTGTGTTCTGCCTGTTGGTTTTGTGATTTAAGAAGGTGCTGGTTTAAGTAGTTGGCTGAGGGGATTTTCAGCCAGGGGCCAAATAAATACTAATTTTTATCTGAAAGAAACTGAATACGTCACATGAAGTTTTCTGCAGAACTAGAAAATTAATTATTTGTGCTCGCGTTCAGGAAGCACCATTCTCTCCTATTCTGTGACATCTTCATGGGTTAGTTTTGGCCTGGATCCGACTGGTTTAATGTGTGTCACTGAACACTCTTGCAAACACTTGTACAGGGAAACTAAGGGTAGAACTATGGTATCAGTGTTGGCAATTCATCCTGAAATTGCATCTTAATTTCTCATATACTCTCCAAAATACTCACTTACTGTTAGGGCCCCATCCAGCCTGGCTGTGAACACTTCCCTGAAGTATTTACTGGCTTGGCAGTGTTCCCTGAGCACCATGGTCCAGTGGGAGATGTCCCTGCTCATGGCGGGAGGAGAAACAAGATGGTCTTTAAAGTCCCTTCCAACCAGTCAGGGATTCAGTGAAAATCCATTAAGTTGATGTTTGTCCAGTAGAATTAGCAAACAAACTCACAAAAAGCCCCTGAAAGAGAATGCCAAAATTCTGAGGGCAAAGCTGAGGTTTGCCCCATCTATACAAAGATATTCCTGGGGCAGTGACTTCATGTTGTCCCCAAGAAACATTCTATATAGTTTTATACTCTAGTTTAACAACTCTTGTGCCCCCAGGCAGGATTCTCAGAACCATTCTGCTGGTTGTTTCTCTATCTGGTAGCAGTCAGCTGCATGACACCAGCTCATCAACATAAATTATAGCTGGAGCGCAAGATGCCAGTTTTTCCTTGGGCATTGAAAACACTTGTTCAGGGGTATCCGATGAACTAGCAGAGCATGTGTGCTGGGACACTTGCCCTGATTGTAGAGGTCTGCATTTTCTATAACAGGAGCTTTACCTGCAGGGTAATCTGCAGAAGAAACATGTAAATCCATCTGCATGCATGTGAGAGCAGACCTGTGAAACAGTAAAACAGGATTCAAGAATACTTTAGTAAGAAAGAAAATGAGAAAACTGTCAAAGGAGAGTATTTACATTAAAAGGTTGTCTGGTGAATGGCTATTAATGAAAACATTCATTTCTTTGACTCTCTTCTGTGTAGAAAAATCCCCTCCCTAAGCCCTGGGGGAAATGTTGCCTCTGCAGAGATGGAGGGTGGGTTCAGCATTCCAACTGCAGATGTGGCTGGAGTTAAGTCTCTGGGAGAGGAATCTGCCAGCAAATGTCACACTCCTGCTTGCTGTGGAGTCAGTAATCCAGCAGTGATTCTTTGTTTCTTGCAAGTGAGGCTTGAAAACAAGTTGCTCGCTTCCCAAAAGAGGAACAGGGCAGATTTCTGGATGTACCAAGATGCCTAAAGATCAGAGACCTGGAATTTCCCAGGTACCTGGATGAAGATTAAGACTGAGGTGCTTTTTGGAGATCCCACTAGATAACATGGGAAAATTCAGCTAGACAAATAATTACAATAGTTAGAGTTTTAAAAATTATATTCACATTCTTGTGATTTTTAAAGGCTGATGTAGTAGATGGACCTACAGGAAAAGGTGTTTTTGCATGGAACTTTGAAGAAACGATTAAAAACAAAAGAGACATCTGGGAGCTCATAACTAAGCAAAGTGCTAGTTAATGTGATTATTCTGAGTGTGTTGTTATTTTTGAGTGTTATTTTGAATGTTTATCTATAAAAGTTTCAAGCAAACATTCATTAGTGATTGTTGGGAAAATCACTAAAACCACTCAAAAGATAGCTTCATCTGTCCTTTCCCAGGAAAGGAGGGGAGGATACTGCTTCCCAATGCAAATGCAAGTTTCCCCAAGAAGGAAGTAATCACAGCTGAGGAGGGGATGTTTTTCCTTATCCTTACTGGTATCTCAGAGGTAACCTGAAAGCTGATCTGCCCCTTACCTTACCCAGCCCTGTCACTTTGGGACACACTGCTCCTGAACTAAGCCATCAGGTTTGATAGTTACCAAGTGAAAGGATTGTAAAATGCCCTAGGTCCAGCAACTGTTTAAAAATCTCAAAAAGCCCAAGAAAGCCAACTAACAATCTGGATCTGATTCTAGAGTACTTCTGAAGCAAAGGTAATACACTGAGTGGGAGCAGTATAATGAAAGCTGATTTTTGTGACTGTGCTGGAGAAAACCTGAGAAAAATTTTAAAATTTAGACCAAATCTATACTGACATCTAACCAGGACAATGTGTGTAATGTGTTGTTTGCAGTTGAAAGTTACATACATGAGCAAAGCTTGAATTAGCTAGATGTAAATGAGGTGAGTTTAAGGCAGGCTGAAGTGAGTTAGTGCATGTCCAGACCTCCCATCAGCCTCCTGAGAATATGAATTTAATTGAGCTGAAAATTACTTTCAGGGTAGAACCCCCAAATACTGTGGCTTTTGACTGAATCGTGTCATATTAGAATTACACTGTATGTAGCCAAATATCTACCCTTGTGACTATCTTTGCATTGCAAGAATTTTGAACAATTTTATATATTTGAAGCATCTCTGATGTTACTTTTAAAAGAAATATCAGCAGGTGGACATTTGGGCTCTGAATGTGCTAGGCCAAAATACTGTAGCAGGCTTAACAGGCAGGAACAACTTCCATACTGATAATTTAGTATATGGTTTTAAAGCAATCGTAAGAGGAAGAAAAAAATGTTAAAAGAGTGAAACTTGTAAAATTGAATTCTCACTAGCAATCACACAATCCATTCTCAATAGCATTTAAGGTTTTTTTTTTAAACTGATCATTTCTGCTTTTCAAACAGTAATCTATTTGAGGAATTACAATCTTTCATTTTTAAGGAGAGAATAAGAAAAAATTGATTTAACTATATGTTTCTTCATATTGCTTGACATAATTTCTTTTATATTTTCTCCACAAAACCTTACTCCCTATTTTTTACACAGAAATTTTCAACATTGTCTCAGCATTCAGACACATGCTACCTCACATTTAGCGAAAAAACTCAATTTGGCAGTTCTGTAATAACCAACAATTTCCCCTTAATTTCATATGGTGAGACTGCTACTAACTATGACAGTTATTTCCAATTATATTGACTAAACATTCAGGCAGCTTCTACCAATCTCAAATGTTTCTTAGCTTTTTTTCCTCTGTGGCTTCTACCCTGGAATTCACATTAATGCACCTCAAAGCTTTATCAAAGGATAAAGAATGAAATATTTGATCCAGCAGTGAATCATCAGCTTCCTTCTGTTGCCAGATGAACAACAAACCTTTATTGAGCCATGTATCAGAGCCCTGGAGCTGGTGCAGAAACCTCTCTCCTGTTTAGCAGGATGTCTCCACCAGGAAGCAGTGCTGACATGCCATGCACAGTGATGGATGGAGGTTTTATCATGTGATCTTACCTGGCTCTAAGGAGTATCCTAAAATTACCATGCCTTATTAAGATGGGAAAAGCATTAATTCTTTTTAGCTGGTAATCAAGAGGTTGTTTAGTAAAAAGTCTCAAAAATAAGATTCAGTTTGTAAAAGTAAGTTCCTTGTGGTTTTGTTTTTCTCCAAGTGGACAGAATTCCCAGCTACCAGCTCTCACCAGTACACATTATTACCCAGTTGCTGAATGTCCAGAGCAACTCCCTTTGGAAGTCAGCTTGGAGAAATAACATTGACTGTGTTCTACATGAAGGGAGGAGAATCCATGGTGTGAGTTGAAAAATAGTAAGAAACATAAAAGGGATGTGGCCCTTATGCCTGAACATGCAAAATATAATTATTGGCAGCTGTGTGGAATCAGGAAGCAGTTCTGGCAAAGAACATGTGATGGCAGTGCCAGACGGCGCCAGAGAGAGACACAGAGGGCCAGGCAGGGCCTGACAGAGCCAGACAGGTCCAGAGAGAGCCAGGCAGGGCCAGGCAGCACCAGCCAGCAGGACTCATCAACTCACAGGACCCTCTGCTGCTTCAAGGAAAATGGGAGCTGAGAGCAGATCAAAGCTGGTCACACTTCTACACTAAGAGATTTGACTTTTGTCTCAAGAATTCTCCCCTTCACCCCTGCCCTTCTCCCTTTTGTTCAGGTTTGCCATGGTTACCTGTGGTTTTGTACAGCTCACCTTAGATATATTGCTTGTTCTTTGAGTGAGTTACTGGCTTGGCAGCTCAGGGGTATGAAGCTTTATGGATGGATGCCAGTGCTGCAGGTGATTACCCTGAGTCACATGAGAGACAATAAATGGAACCACAATTGTGAAGAATTTTTTTTTTTTCTCTTCTTTTTTTTTTTTTTTAATTGCTCTGGTATGGTAACACAGTTCACTTCCTGAGTATTCACCGTTTGTCCGTGTTTCACATAACTGTTCTGGGCTTGTGCAGGATCTGTTGGGCATAGAACACTGCACAAATTAACTGCTTGTTAATTTCAGTGCCTAGCAGGAATAGGCTGGGGCAGCAAAAGCTGTCTTCAGCTGTGTGTCAGGTCACAGGTTTGACAGAGTGGTTGGCAACCACTGGGAGTTCGGTGTGCACCTTCCCCTTTGCCCATCCATAACCCCAAGTCTGAGAGCACTGCTTCAATCAGCATGGCCAAGGTTTGATCCCAGCTGAGTCCAGCGGCCAGCAGCCAGGCTGGGAGATGTGGCTACCTCTAAGTGAGCGCTTCCACATATTCTCAGCTCACCACTCACTGGCGTTGCCAGCTTGCGGGGGGACTTTGTGAAAGGTAAAAAGCCAGGCAGGCAATGCTGGGGGTCCTGCAGCAGACATCATCCTACTGTACAGAGAGAAACAAAGCTAACATTACTGAAATCAATCAAAAATCTCATTAGGTAATAATAGCATGGCCACATACACACTGCATACACGCCTAGTTTCATTAGTTTAGGCAGTTTTGCTGCCAAGAGCTGATGTGGAAGCTACAATAAGTCCCAGTGGCATAGCTGCAAAAATTGGTGTAATTTCTCACTAGCAGATAAACCTGCTACATTGAAAAGTAGTAAATAATTCTATTATTTAACCAACAATTAAAGGCTAATAGCACTCCTGGAAAGATTTGATTTCTCTCAGAGATTTGAAGGAGCTCCACCAGAAACTCCACTCTTGGATCTTCAGTTCATCTCCAATTGTATTTTTTTACTTGTGAGTGAAGTCATATGGTGGAACAGTTGCTGCTGGTGGAAAGGTATTTAAGCGTCACAAATGGATTGCTAGTGAAGACCACACTACTTTAAAGCCTGCCTTTGCTCATAATAGTGACAGCTAAGAAAATATAGATGTGAAGACAAACAGTCTAACATCTCCTGTCTATTAAGTATATCTATTAAGTATATATATTAAGTATACACAAGGTAAAAACTAAATCTAGTATATATTTGGGGAGATAAATATCTAGGGGAAAAAGTGCTTTGGCTAAAAATCCACAGATTGTAACTTTCAAGGAAGTTCAGGCTTTATGTAATTTATATCTCCCATGTGACAGAAAACAGGCATGTCATTGCAGGGCGGGGCTGTATGTAGACCAGGCTGGGCAGGAATTTGGTGATCACCCTGGGATGCTTGAATAGCTCATGACACTATTGAAATCACCAAGATCCTGGTAACACATAGACCAGCCAAGTCTGTGAGAAGAGTAATTGATGATGGCTGGTGTGAAACTTTATGAGAACCTTTGTGTAGTTTCATGAAAAGTCATAGAGAATCTTGTTTTCAAAAAGCATACATCTGTATTCTGGATAATTTAATAATAGATTACAGAAATATTGTACTAACCATTTTGCTTTGGGTTTTTTTCAGAGCTAAGTTTTACTAAATATTTTGGCTTCAGCTAATTTGCTGGGTCACCCTTCAGTAATGGAGTGATTCCAAAATTGATGAATTGTACAAATAGAGTAACAAAAAAAAAGAGATGAGAACTCTTTTATCAGAATTCAAAATGTGTCAGTGTTTGTTTCTGAACCCAGATTAACAGTGACTAGGGTGACAAAAATCAAGTGCTGAAAGTTCCCTCTTTCTGTTTAAAAGCTATACCTTATGTCTGCCAGACCACTGTGGCATGTATTAGAAATCAACATTTCTGGAGTAAATTTCTAATCTAGTGGTGCCCAGGAAAAAACAGTATTTACCTCTCCTGTTTGACAGAGATTCCAGTTTTACTACCTTTCTAATCAAAGCAGCAATCTGACAGAACCTCAGTTTGGCTGATTTCAGGGTGCTGAAAATCTTGAGCAAAATCTGCAATGTCCTTTAGATTATTTAATTTCTGAAAGGGCTTAACTCTAATTTGCTCATTGTTAAAAGCACTTAGGTACCTCTGTGCTTTTTCCTTTTGAATAATGAGATTTGTGTTCCTGAAAGTCATTGACTGCAAAACACATCACCCTTGATGCATGATTCAATTCTTAAAGCACGTCTTGTTTTTGAAGGTAATGCAAAAGTCAGTGTTGATTAAAAGTGTTCAATTGAATGGTGACAAGCTATAGCTCCTCATTTACTTTATAATGTGATACAAGAATAAATTATGAGCATGGACCTGAAAAAATCTTCTGGGTCACTGAGTTCACCCCCACTGCTGCAAATTAATGTGCATATCTGACAAGTCTACAGCTTTAAGTAATCCAAAATATAATGCAAACCCACAGTAAACAGAACCTAATCTATACACAGAAGTTTCTATAACGCTACTGTGCTCTGTCATGAGTTCAGCCCTGGCATTCTGGTAACAGCCAATAAACAGAAAGACACTGACTGAACAGGTGAGGATTCTGGTGTCTGTCACACGTATTGGCTGTTAGCTAGTGGTCAGTAACACCTCCTCATCCTCATCATCCTCTCCAGTGAGGACAGTCACACATCAAGTGTAGCCTTTCTGGTCAGCATATTATGAGTCCCCTAATGATCCACCCTCATTTTATACCCCAGAGACAGAAGTGAATGAATCCACCACCCTTGTATTGTAGCTCAATGGTTTTTTGTCAAGCATTGGCAACAGGATTACTGTTTTACCCAGCCCAGCATTTAAAAGGTGAAGAATGGCTCTTGTGCCCTCCTTGGACATAGAGGACATTTTCAGTTGTGAAGATCAGGCTCCAAAAACAGGTGATGCACTGATCATTCCATTACCTGTTCTATGAACCTAATTCTGCTTTCAGAGAGCCCAAATAATAAATCAGAGGTGTATTACCTTAGAAATATCTGAATCAATTTAAATGAAAAAAAAAAAAAAAAAAAACCTGTGAAGTCAGTGTATAAAGAATACTAGTGATATTAGAAAGTCCAGGATTGGAAATGCCTCATTGCTAAGAAAAATTAACATTCAAGCCCCAGTAAATATTTACATTCAATTACTTCATGATGTGCAGCTAAAATACTATTCCAGTCTGCTATAAAACTCATGCAAGAGTTTAAAGGCTGCCACAGGACCCGTGTCCCAAATGGAGGGCTGCTTTACTTTTATCTGCAGTTCCTTATTTCTGTATATTGTTCTGTGGGTTTTTTCTTCTGGATTCTTGGCTGCTGTGGTAAGAGGTGTTGGTGAATAAGGAATAGACTTACTATTGCCTAAGATATCATTAAAACAAAACCCAAATCCTACCACAGTAGAGTTTTGGCTTAAATAAATTTTCCCTTGAAAACTAGCTTTGATCAATTTCTTTCAAACTTGTTTTTTTCAAATTTAAAAGCAACTGAATAAGTTTCAGTGCTCCCATAAAATTTATTTGTTTTTATTGCATTTTCTGGTTTAGTTTGTAATGAGAAATAAAGCAGTTCTGCTTTATCTGCAAGTGCTAAGGCCCAGCCTCAAATTAATGAGAATGAGATTGCACAAATACTCAAAAGACATCACAGTAATCTTCAAATCTTAATTTTCACATGAAAAATAGTCTTTTCAGAATGAGAAGAAACTCCAATCAAAATTCCAAGATTTATAAGTAAGGACTCTGTGCACAAAGGAACTCTGTGTTTGCCGTAGAGTGTCATGTGCTAAAGCACATGAAGGTCACCCCAAGGATTATGTGATCCGGAACAAAACACAACATGCATCTCCTACAGGAAAAGCGTGTCAGAAAAACCCCATGTATTTGCAAAGCCTTGGCTTTTTGGTCTCCAATGTCTTTTTAAATATAGAAGAGGCTATTCTTTCCCCCATTAAATCTATCTTTCCTGGACATGCAGTGGTAATCCTCATCGAACTGCAAAGCCTATCATGAAGAAAATTTACTTTGTATTGAGACAGCTCATCTTGTAACAGAATTTTAATGCAATATGACAGGCAAGTTTTTTATTTTTGGAGAGAAAGAATATCTGTATGAACTTTGCTAACTGCTCACACTGCATTTATTGGCCCTTTACTCTTACCCTTGCACACACGTGCATTAGATACCAAGGGATTGAAAACAATTAAAACCGACCCAAGATAAGGACCATATTCAATGACATTGCCCAGTGCTTTAAAGCTTAAAGAAGCTTTAAGCCCATTGTACTGGGCCCAAAGTAGAATTCACTGCTAAAATTTAATAAAACAAAGACCTTCAGGTCCTCAGCAAGATCCAGGTCACTGAAGGAGGTTTCCAACCAGTTTCTAATCTATTTAAAAGAATCTTCAACTTCTTTGAGACTAACATTGTGAATGGCAGAAATCACAGAAATGTTGACAAGGCAGACTTGTTTCTATTATGACTTCCTTCATAAGACATGAAGGGAAACAGCTCATGTAACAACTTCTAACCTAATGAGACAGGTTAGAAGAAAAGGGCTCTATAGAGCTGAATATATATCTACTGCCAGCAACTCAGAGAAAGGTGGCATCCCATGCTTGTTACTCAAGAGTCGCCATTACAAACTGTGCTGTAAATGATCTCAGGAACATTTTGCTCCTCACAGTTTTAAAGGATTGCATGCCTTTCAATTCAGGTGGGAAGAAAGTTCCAGATTCAGGGGAGGTGTCCCAACAATTTCTTTTGTCTTCCTAAATCTGTTCTGTTTTGCTCTTTTTCTGGCAGTGTCATACCACCTTTTTCTTAGCTTTTATTCCCTCCAGTTCCTAGCAGAGCTGCAAAACAGAGCCCTTCTTTATTACTTACCTGCTGAAACTTCTCTCTGAGACCATACAATTTACCTTGGTTGGAGACATGGCTTATTTCCCAGATGTAAAGAAACTGACACCGGCCCTCTGTTACAATTTTGCTGCTCAAAAGTGATGGCTACAACTTGCTTAAATTGTTAACTCACTCCAGAATAACTTAACTGATTCTGGTCAGAGAAACAAATGCTGCAGATAACTCAGACTGTAGATACTGAGTGCCTAAAATGAAAAATGGTCCAATTCTCAAGAAAAAAACAAATCAAAATGCTGGCTAGGGTGGGGAAAGAATTGGACAGGACATAAATAGGTAATTTTAAGTGATGCTGGTTATTTGGTGTTCTGGTGCTATATCTAACAAGTTTAAATGCTTAAAATAAATCTTGTCTCAGCTTCACACTTTATAGCATGGACCTTGCTTCCATGAGAGCAAAGAACCTGGGAAATTTCCAACAATTTGTAAGTTTGTTTCTGCTGCTGTATCTCCATTGTACCTGATAACCATGCAGCGATGGCTGGCCAGCTTGGCTCTGTTCTGGTGAAAATGCTATGGACAAGACCCACTTCATTGACCTAAAGGACAGGACTAATCTAAGAGAGCCATATCCATTTTTACAGTAATATAGTTCTGAAATAATTTGTTGTGTATTAAATTTGTGTATGTATATTAATGCTTTAAGGTAGGATTTGGAAAGTAACAGGTTGGATTTTCAAAGTGACAAAAAATCCAGATTGGTTCATCACTGATGAATCTGCTTTCTTACTCTGGTTTATCTAGACCCTATTCATAGACTTGATCTAGAACAGCTACTTTTGTTCTGGAATGATTAGTCCATGGAAATTATTTTTGGGAATGTCACTGCAAAACTGTGTTTCCATTCCAGCACACTATTGAAGTCCTTGACAGTATATTTCCACACTAATGCCTGCATCAACATTGGCTATTTTAGGGGGAAGGTAAAGAGCAATGACGAACTACTGGGTAATAAAAAATAGACTGAAGCCCAACACAGATAACTTTTCATTTTATTGCTTTGCTATTTTTTTCCTGAAGGTAAATGCCTTTGTGAAGACCATTTCACATATCTTTTGTTTTCAGTGACAGATTGCTTGATAGGTACTTTTGTTTTTCTTTGTATAATTTACTCCTTGTGATGAGAAGCTGGGAAATCTCAGAAAGCTCTCCTTTAAATATGTGCCTCACCTGAAGAGGCAGGGTTTTACCTCTGTGGAAGGAGCACTTCACCAGGGCTACAAAAGAGAGCATCGCCCTCCAACTCTGCTGCAATCCCTCCTACTTACAGCATCCTACTCCCTGTCCAGGCACAGAGTAGTGTGTCAGGTGGGCTTTCGGGTCTGGCTATTTAAGAAGTTCTTGTTTTTTGGAGTGGTTCTGGGAGCTGGGAAGAGGCTGGCAGGGTTTGGTTCCCTCAGACAAAATTCGTATCTGAATTGCTCTCTGATGCGTCCATGGAATAACAGATCAGCCAGAGAAGCCATGCACAGCCCGGGGTCTCTCCTCTCGGCTTGTGTCCCACAGCCGCCCCCAGCAGCTGCACCGAGAAGCTTTTGGCTCCAAGGGCAACAGCCGGGGTAGAGCCTGTGGCCCTTAGGTTTCCTTTCCTTTCCTAATCCTTGTGACGTGATTTTGAGCTTCTCGCTGGGTTCGTCCACTAAGGGGCCCATAAACACCCCTGTGGCATGCGAATAATGAGGAGCTTGAGAGCCTCTTGCTCCCTGCAGCTGCATCCCGGAGCCCACTGGTTCGCTCAGGGGCGAGTGGGATGCGCACGGTTAGCCCAGGACGGGTCTGGCTCAGCGGGAGCTCCTCGCAAAGGGCCACGCAAGCGGCAGGCGTTGCTTCCCCAGGGTCGGCCGGGAAGGGGGCAGGAAAGGGTGTTTTCCCCCCTCCCCTTGGCCCCCGCTCCCGGCCCTAGGGAGGGGCCAGCCCCGGCGGGTGCGCCCTTTCCCCGCCGCTGCCCCCGGGCCGGGCGCAGCCCCTGGTCCCCTGGCAGCCGGGGCGGCCCCTCCGGCGTGTCCCGTTGCCGCTTGGGCCGAGCCGGGCCGGGGCGGGGGCGCGGGCGCATCCCGCCTCCGCCGCCTTCAGGGGCGCCGCGTCCCGCTGGCGGCGCCTCATGGCGCGATGCAGCTGCAGTGGGAGGGAGAGGAAACCCACCCCCCTCGCCCGGCGGCCGCCTTTGTAACCGCCCGGCCCAGCTCAGCGCGCAGCGGCTCGGGGAGCGCCGGAGCGCGGCGGCGGGAGCAGATGGAGCCGGAGGGTAAGGCTACGCCCAGCTCCCCGCGCCCCGGCCGCGATCCGGAGGGAGTTCTCGGTGGAGGCTGCGGCGGCCGCGGGGAGCTGGGCCGGGAGCGAGGCGGCGCCGTGGTCCCGGCGGGCCGCGGGGTCTCTGCGGCGCGGGCGGGAGGCTGGTTCCCGGGCCGGCCCCGCTCCAGGTGTGCGGGCCCGCCGCCGCCTCCTTTCGCTGCCCTCCCCTCGCCGGCTGGCGGGCGGGCGCGGTCCCGCCGGCTCTGCTGGCGCCAGGGCCCCGCTCCGCCCGCGCCCTCGGCGGGGAGCCTGGGGTCGGGCCGCTCCGCCACGGGGAGGCGGGGGCCCAGCGGAGCAGCTCGCACGGACTCGGAGGCGCCTTCAACTAACTTTCTTTCTTTAATTGATTTTTTCTTTTCGTTCCCTGCCCCCGCGAGCGGCTGGCGCGGTTCTGATGCAAACCCATCGCCCGGGGGGCCGGCCCGCCCTCCCCAGGCTGGACCCGCAGCGGCGCTGCCCGCGCTGGCCGCGGCCTCCCAGGCTCCAGCTGCGGGCTCACCCCGAGCTGCCCCCGCACACGCACTCCGGACCCGGCGTCCCTGTGCGCCTCACAATGGCCAGGGAATCCATGTTTGAGTAAATGCAGCACTGAGTTGTGTAAATATATTTTTAGTTCTCGTAAAACAACACAAAATCAGTTCTGTTAAACATTAATTTCATTAAGACTGCTATTAACTGTAGAGATTAAATTTATTTCCTGCCAATCCATATTTAGGCACTTATGAAATGCTGAGGTTTTTTTCCTTCTCTCCTTTTTCAATACCTTTTGGAACTGTTAGTACTCTAAACATAAACCATTTCCAGTTGCAAATGGGAAATCTCTGAACCATAATGATCTGCTATGTTTAGCTGGCTGCCTCTGTAAAACCAGGATTCTCGCGGGAAAAAAAACCAATAAAACAAAAAAACCCCAAAAAACAGAAACAAGGAAGGAACGGGGGAAAAAGCCCAAAAAACCCTGAAGAGATTTATGTTTAGAAAACTGGCCACATTCATCGTAGCTGTTTTTTAAACCTCAGTACCTATGTCACATTTTCCATTCCAAATACTAAGAGTGGTGTAACTACGTTAAAGGGATATACTCTACTTTCCATTGCATGCTTTAGGGAATTTTAACACAAAGGAAAACAGCTCTGCAACATAAAAGAATCTTGCAGTGCCTGATACACAGCGGCACCAAGGAATCGGAGAGACTATTGGCAATTGTTAATGACCAGAATTGGTTTTGTTGAGAAGCATGCAGAATGGAAAGGGGTTATGTATGGCGACCAATACATTGATAAAAGGATTCTTGCATTCTTTAGAAGAAGTTTGTCTTTCATAGAAAGCTGTTTTTCACAATGCTAGGAAGATGCTTTAGAGTTTGTACTCCATCTAGCAGAGCTGTGTTTATAATATCCCTTGGAATAATCAAGCTGGGTTGTTCCTGATTTAGCTCATTTGTGACCCAGTTCGTTATGTTGTAAGTGTTCTTACCTTAATAATGCTAAAGAAAAATTATAAAAATGACACTGAGTTTGAAGGAACTCCTTTTACAGAAATAAGTTCTTATTTTTAAAAAGTGGAAGTTTTCTGTCCTGTTTTTACCTACAAAAGTTGGGTCAACCTAGGAAAGATGATGGCGAGTTTCAGAGCTGCTGAAGTTCCCCACCTGCCCTGGATCCAGAGATATTCAGGCAATCTGACTTCTGGCACCTCCTGAACTTTGTGTACCAATCTTCAGTACATTAATTTTTAGAGGCTGGTCCTCCCACATGGGATGGAGCCTGCGGTAGTGAAATGCCCATGCTATCAGCCTCGTGCTCTGTTAGTGAAAGGGTCAGGGCTCTCATGTCAATTGCTTGTGAATTGCAATACAAGCAGTATGTAATTGCAATGTCAGTCGCTTGTAGATTGGTGCAATATGTGTCCCTCTGTATGTGTGTGTTTGTGATTTCCTTGAGTGTGGTGCATCTCGCTAAAGAGCATCAACCAGTGAGCCTTACTCCTGTTTCCAGAGTCAGGGGACTCAGTGTGGTAATATAAGGGAAATAGAGCTTGCTTGCTCTTGTGGCTCTGATCTGATGTGCCCTGCTTGCATAGTCCTGGCTGGAATCCTTCTTGAATGGAGCTGGAATTGCTGTTGTTCGGTCATATTTGCCACAGTTTCCTGCATTTAAATGTATGTCTAAAACTCTTGCTGAAAGTGGAGTCAGGACTTTCTCTTTCCAGAGGACCTTTGCCTCTTGCCGAGTGTGCAGATCTAAGGCCTGGCAGGTAACTTCTACAGAAGCAGGAAGAAAGATGGAGTTGATACTAGGTTGCCCTTTCCTTAATGAAATCCAGTGTAGCATGCGAATGCTATGGAAATACTGACCGACACAATTCTTGTGGGTGTCTCCCCAGCTCCTAACAATGGCTGAAGTGATAATGTAGGACAAGGTTGGGACTGCAGAGTGTATTTGGTCTTGGAGTGTCTCAGTGGTGCAAGAGAGAATATTACATTCAAAACAATAAAAGCAGTAGAATCATAGTGATGATGGTCCCCATGGCTTTTTGTGTGGGATGAACTTCTGTAGCATGGTCCAGAATGAGGAAGACTGCCTTAGGTCAGTGGTAGTGGAAGTGGGATATTGAAACCTTGTGACACCAGGAGTGACAGACTTGAGAAGTCAAAATCCCACGTGACGATTTTTTAGTTGTGCATTGTTTGCACTGCATTGTTTTCAAGGCGGTTTTTGTCGCATGGTTTTCCAATGGTTTTATACTCTGAATTCCCTGATCAGGTTCAATGTGTTTGGTTTTGAGGAAGCTTTGTTCTCAAAAAAGCTGTGTGAGGTGCAGTGGTGTGGGCAGGGCTGCTCTCTGAAATATGACCTCAAGTCCAACTGTTTCCTACTGCTTTTCAATGAAAAATGTACAACTAATTTCTGCAGGAAGTTTTGGGAACACCTATGTCTTCCCATGTGTCTATAAGCTTAAAAAACACTGAATTTTCCTAACTGAAGCATGTCTGTTCCTGCTGACCAAGCTTAATAATTATGGATGCATGGGGTTTTTTTTCCAAGTTGTCTGGTTAGTTTTTAGGGATCTTGATAAGATTATTGGAGATCAATAATAGTCCTGCTTTGATCAGTGCGTGTGACCAAGGGGTCTATGTGAGAATTGAAAGGGCAGGGAGTATACATGCAGCAATGATATGATTAATGCTTTAGTTAATTTCTCTGACTGTGCACTGCTTTCTACCACATAGCGCACAGAAGCTGTGAACTTCTGAAATACTTTTGAGCAAGATTTTGAGTAAGATTAATTTTCTTCTTCAAGCTGTTTTGTTGAAATTTACATTTTAATTTTTAAATTTAAATTTTTCATTTACTGAAAACTCAATTTGAAACTAAAAGAGGTGACTGGTAAAACCTAAGTAATTAATATTTCTAGCTCCCTGGATACAGCTATTGTGTTAGACATTTGAGCCATTGATTGCATTTGAGTTGAGTGAACAGTGGTGGATAAAATCAGTAATAACTACTGTAGTATCCATTTGTATTGGCAGCATCAGATTTGTGAAATTTGATGTTTCACTTGAGACAATGACTTGTGATTCTTACACAATGGTGAATATTGATACTCTTTTGAAAATATATCTCTTGTTTCAAATTCTCTGAACTAGTTGAAAGTTCCTTTTAGGTAAAAAAAATAATGTGACTTCATATATTTCAGATGTGGGAACAGAGCATATGACATAACCTGAGCTAAGATGAACTTGGGTATGAGTGAGAGGAGGAGGAAAGTAGGAGGGAGTATCGTTGAAGTCCTTTCCATGATGTGACAGCTCTTGAGCCATGCTGCATGCCCGTCACCAGCTCTCAGGGCTCTCTTTTTGTTCTCTGCCAACCCCTTTGAACACCCTGCTGAGAGCTGAGCCTGGCACCCCTGAGCACAGGACCCCAGACCTCCATGGTGAAAATCCATGTGAAATTGAAAATAGATGTCTGCAGCTCACTGTTGCATTCTCTGGAGCATTTGGGAGGCAGTCAAGTCACAGCACGGAAGTCTGGCTGGTTTGGAGGTTATGAGTGGTGAAATTTGAGATGCCTTTGTTGGTGGAACAATAGTGAGGTATACTGGAAAGTGCTTCCAGGAGAACTTTTTTCCCTCCCTCTACTCTCCCCCCTCCCATTCACAGCCAGGTCCTAAAAGCAAGGGTTATTATAACTTGATTTACATTTTACACTTTGCAGCATCTTAAAATTTAATGGGTCTTTGGGTTTTATTTCACAGTTTGTGGCTGTTCATTCTATCTGTAGTGCCTGCAGTTAGGAGTTGCTGATATTACAATACTGAGTGTTTGCTTTACCTGGGTACCCAGCGAGTGCTGTGCCAGCCTGTGCAGGAAGATGTGCTGGTATGGGCTGTCCCTGCTGGTGATGCTCGTTGGAGTGACAGCCTCATGCTCATCTCCACTCCCTTGGTGGCGTGGCTGTTACCTTTTCTGTCAGTGGTCACCATGTCCTCTGTGAGAAATACCCAGGTCTGCAGTTGTGGTCTGGCTTCTCAGGGTTAACTTGTTGAGTTTAAGTGGCATTATTTAAAGCACATTGCCTCTGTGGTTCCTAAGCACTACCTCACAAAATGCTATTCTCCCTGCCTTTTCTTCTGGTTTTACTGACTTCCATTGCTTTTTTTGTTGTTCTGTGAAAGAGTTTATTGGTATTACCTGCTTCCTTGTTTTCTGGGTTGCACTTTTCTTGCTATTTGTCTGGGATTAAGACCCTTGTGTGGGACAGAAAGCGAGTGATTCAACTGCTGTGAAAGGGCTAGGTGAAGAATTGAGGTGGAAGGCTGAGAAGTGGAGGTTGTTGACATAGCATAATCTCAATCATGGCATACAAGACTCACTGCAGGATCCTTAAGGGGCTCAGCAAAGTGAGTTCATCAACTCCTCATTTGTAATAACAGAGGGATGAAATTCCTATTGTGAAGCTAGGCCATTTGAGTAACCTTTCAGATATGGGCACAATACTTTTGTCCCTCAGTCTTTCTTTTCTCCGTCTTAGTGTAATTAATTTTGTGGTTATGGACTCTAAAAACCAACAGCTCTTCCACAGATAACCATCAGCATAAAAAAGTTGCAGGAGTGCTAAAATGGGATTTTTCTCCTTTGTTGAGGAGCTTGGCAGTGCTTGAATGATGTAATGTATGTTAATGGTGGGCCTAGTAAATCTGGCTTCACTGTCACAAGGCATCCCCAAGAGGCATTGTTGGTCCCTCTCTGTGCTTGTGTTGGGCACCAATAACCTGAGAAGGATGTTTTGTGTCTCAAAGAAATATGTCGAGTGTTACCAGCTTTGGTGTCTTAAATGCTGGTGAATTTCTAGAGAGCTCAGAGTTACTAGAGGCAACTAGTAAACTAGCAAAACTAGCAAACTGTTTCTAAATTTTAAAATTTCATAGGCCTCTAGAGTACATTTAAATGTGCTGGAAGTATTGATAGCTGTTCAGAGAGCACTCTTGAGGCTGGGTCAGAAGTCATTGGGCAGTGAATAGAGTAAGGTAGAATTAATGGTCTTCAAATCTGTTGATTTTTTTTTTCCTAGTCATAGTAAAAATGCATCTTTTGGGATGACAGAACCTTCAAGGTACTAGCAGGGACGGAGCAGACCACTGACCTTTGCTGTGAGAGGTGAGGAGCTTTGAAACTTTTTAGGTCCTCATGCATTTCAGCATGGCCATGAGCAAGTACTTTACTGTAATTGCATTTTAAAATCCTGAAATGTCCCCTTTTGCAAGATTGCTCTGGTTCTTTATTTATTCTTTATTCATCTAACTTGATGCTGCTTCGCAGAAATTCTTTTGTTTAATGAATATTCAAGGAGAGAGCATTTTTATGCTGGACTATTGAACGAATCAATTGCACATCTAATTTGCCATTTTTCTCTCTTGAAGCATTTTGAGTAATCTCCACTGAAGTATACAGAATCACTGCTAAAAGTGTAGTACCTTTACAGGTAGATTCTGGTACTCATCGAGCTGGTTAATTAATGTGAATGGCTAAAACACTAATAGAGAGTCCAAAGCTGACGCTGGTTAGATGTCAGCCTGTCATTGGAAGCCCAGCCTCTATCCTTGGGATGGAGCATTTGGGTACAGTGTGTGCAAACAGCATACACACCTCTACATGGCATCACGGCAACCTGGATGGAGATTTTTGGAGGATAGCAGTCTTCATGTTAAAGAATCTAATTTCTAAAAGTCTGAGGAACCCAATAGTCCCAGTATTTTTTGAAAGACAGGGTGACATCTAAATATCACTTGGATGTCGGAGGTTTCTCCTCTTTATTTTATACTTCTGAAAAACAGGCAGGTGTCTGACTATAATGAAGGAATTTATCACTGGGCTCTAGTTTTCTTAAACTCTTGGCCTCTTTTTATTCTTTCTTTTTGGGCTTGCAGGCTCTGAGCAGAAATTCTCTCTTGGTAATTTAACCCTGAGCAAATATTTACATTCATGAGATTCTTGCTACTTCAGTAATCATTTTGAACCGTGAGGTTGGGACAGGGTGAAAGTTAATGTACCAAACACTGGGGCAAGGAACTGTGAAAGGAAGACCAAAGAAGCCTCCAGCCATGGGTTTACCATGTTTGATATGAATCACCTGCTAAGTGTAATTTGATTATCACTTCCAGAACGAGATCTACAGAAATACCGTGTTTTCTGCCACTGGCCCTATGTGTCTGATGGGGGCTTGTGATTTGAATTTTAAAAAGCTGAATAAAACTGTTTGTGTAAAAACTGAATGGAATGAAGAAGTAGAATAGAAGGCTGAGATAAAAAAAGAAGGAAAAAGTTAGTACCATGCAAAAAAACCTCATAGGGGTGTAGGAAGAGATTTTGAAGAAAGAGGGTTTTAAAGTCAAAATTAGTAAGTAATCTGAATTTTGTGGAAAAGGAAACCTGTACGAAACACTCTGGAAGATTAACCTGTGGGCAGGTGAATTCCCTTACTGCAGAAGTGAGGGGAAAGTTCTCCATGGTAACACCAGCAGAGAGCTGAATAAATGCAGTAAAGGAAGGAGTGATCTCTCTGCAGACCAGTGAATGAAAATACCACCAGATCTCAGCTTCCTGTGGGTTTGGTTTTTTTCCCTGGATTTTGCAGTTTCAATCCAGCATCGTGCCCTGTGCTGGCTGCAGTGTTTCTGGGAAAGACGGGGGATGAGAGTGTACTCAGTTCCCACACCTTTTGGGGGAGAAATATGCAAGGTTTCTCATGGAGGTTCTTGGTGGAGGATGGAGCTTCCTCATACAAGCCCACCTTGGCCACACCTTTTGAGATGTGTTTGGAGCTGCAGAGATTTGGTGGTGGTGTGGCCCTTGGGTCACGCTGCAGCTCCATGCTGCTGCTGGTGAGCTGCCAGGAGAGCAGGATTGTGTGCACCTGCATGGGATAGCTGAACACAGAATCCAGTGCAAGCTGGGCATTGTATTCCCTCTTAAATTGGATGGAAAAGGGGATTGTGCCCCCATAGGTAAAATTGTACTGTTGGGTGACATGGTTGTACTGGAGCTGTGCTGAACCTACAAAAACTGACAGTGATTAAGGCCTATCCCCCAGGCTGTAGTAGTGTACATCTTGAAACTCTTAGAGGTTTGTATTAAAATAACATATATGGTTTTTCTATTTAATTTTTTCCCCTTTTTTCCTTGTTTGTTGAATATCTGCAAAGCCCTTCACTGGGGGTAGATGAATTTTGCCCAGAGGAAACTTCAGCCATTCCAATTTCCTGTTGGACCCAGGTGTGCCACCTCTGTGAATCGCTCTCACTGGCTGTGGGAGTCATCCATTCAGAGAGAAGTTTCCCACGGAAAAACAAAGGGTGCTGCCTGCTGTATTCTCCTGGATCTGTTTTACTAATTGCTATTGAAATTCTTACAGCCTGTTTCTTGGCTGTAGAAATTCCAGGGCCAAATATCAGCACTGTGGGGAGAAGTCCCCTTCTAATTGTGGCATGGTTGAGAAATGCATGTCTTAAAATTTTTTTCCTCTTATGCAAATACATGCCTTGCTTTGCCATTTCTAATTTACTGTTGGAAGTGCAAGTGTTCCCAGCTAGGGGAGAGTAAGATTTCCTCAAAACAGTAAAATAAAAGTAGTAATTTAAGAAAGTCCTGTCTCATCCATGCTGTGTGGTGTTGTTGGAACTGGGTCTTTGATTGGAGTTATGGCTGCTTGATCTTGATGGCTGTGCAGTCAAAAAAGTTGCTTCACTTGGAATGCAGAACAGATGCTTTTCTTATTCACTTGAAAGGATAGTCTGGTTTTTTTATTGGTATTTTCCAGACCATGCAAGTCCCAAAAGTTATTTTTAAAACTGCTAATCCTCTTAGGACAAAGAAACTGCCGCAGCAAATGTTGAGTATAGGAGAGCTGCTGAGTTACTTGTCCATTTACTTTGGGGCTCTGGCCACAGACCGAAAACCTTTGTAGCAAATGGTTATGGAATAACTGGCAGCAAGAGGTGGTTTTATTATTTCTTTTCTTCCCCCAACTCTCAATTGTTTAAAAATTCCGTTTTGTCTTAAAGATAGAGGGTTCATTGACTCACAGAATTCACGGCCTCCACAGAAATTGACATTTTCTTATGGCTGGTAAAGAATTTCTAGTCGTTCAGAAGCTGTATACAGAGTTGTGCCAAGTTGCTTTACTTGCATGTTTGAAGTGTTAAAATGTTGTATCATGACAATATATTAGGAGAGTGGGGTGGATGTTCCAACCCACTCCTCTGTACAAAGTGTTGAGTTTTGTGTTTGAGCTGATTCATTCAGAGCTGTAAGGAACCCGCAGGTGAGTTGCCTCCAGCTGCACAGTGTGCACGGTTTTATTGCTCCCTTTTCTCTACTCCGTCTTTGTTGGATTTTCATAGAGAATTGAGCAGGATCTTGCTGAATGATTTTTGATGACAGCAGAGCCTCCATAGGGTGGTGGCTTCCTCTCTCTCCCATGGAGGGTCAGAAACCCAGGAGTCATAGGCGGTGCCTGTAATCTGGGAGAGCCTTGGTGAAATGCTCTTAAAAATCTTAAACTGTGAGAACACGGCTTTTAAATGTGGCTGTTTGATTCCCCTACATCTGCTTTTGCACCTACATTGCTTGGGTCTGCCAACCACAAAGGTCTTGGCTGCTAAGACTATATTCCAAATTTGCCAAACACATTAGATTTTCCTGTCTCCTGGTTCCTGATCTGTTCCATTAGCTTTACAGGATGAACATCAAACTCCTGTTGAGTCCTGGTCATCTGTTTGTCCCACTTCATAGTGCCTGAGGAATCCTTGAGTACTACTGATGTGGCTTAGCATCAACCTAACACTTTTTTTTTTCCTCATTTCCAACTATTCTTGGTCTCTTCCCTCTGACATATTCAGTTCTGAGTGACACAGTTCTATGGAAGCTCCAGGATATTCCTGATGACATCTGTTCTAAAATGTTTCTGCTGTTGCATCTGCTTGGCGGACTAATAAAAATTAATAAACCCCAAGTTACTGCAGTTGGAGCTGAATTTAGCCTTGATCTTCAGATCCTTCTGGAGACCAAATTGCAAAAATGCACATTTTTGTGCATTACTTTCTGTCCTCTAAAACTTTTAGTTTCATATCCAAAACTTATTGAGGTTTAGATAGATTGTGTTTGTGGAGTTATGATAACTCTGTGCTGCTGTTTCCCTCATTTTTTAATTTTATTTCATTTAATTCCCACCTCCCACTGAATTTATGTTCCTCTATCTTGTGATGGAAGAAGTGATTTTGCATATTAAATGAGAGTTTTGAGCATGTAATCTCTTGGTGTAGCTTGAAGAATTCTGGGTGTGGTAATATGATACATAACAAAATCCATTGTAATTGTCATTCCTAAGTACCATGCATCCCACAGGGAATCCCTTCAGGCACCTACTGAGGAGGTGCTTGACACTAAAAGCTGATTTTTTATTTCACCAGATAGTGAGGAAAATAAGATGAGACTTAATCTTATATCCATTTGATTGGTAAATCAATATATTGATCTGTCTTTTGAAATGCATTAAACATGTTTAAATAACATATGTCTTAGTTTCTAAAAATACTGCAGAATCATCATTTGCAGTAAAGGCCTTAAAATACTTTTTTATGAAATAAAATTGTTTTTTCTTTTTAAAATGTTAGTAAGAATTTTCAAGGGATCACATTTATAGAAGGGGGAATAGTTAGAATATGATTCTCTAACTTCCATTTTGGCTTTGTTTGTTTTTTTAAGACTTGAAAATCAGATGGTGGTTTAAGGATTTTTTAAGTTGATGCTGGGGATTGCAGTGGTGTGCCCTTGCTGAGAAGGCTTGTGGCAGACCTTCAAATCCAAATCCTTACTTTTCAGTCTGGTGTAGTGAAGATTCCGTTAATTTATTTCACTAAGAAGCAGAGTAGGCTTTTCAGCAACTTTGGTGTTAAAAGACACAACCCAAAGAAATTTTACAGCTTTCCCCCTGATGATTCTGCTGCCAGATAGATTTATTGGAGGGCAGTCACACTTCCAGGGATTAACACAGCCTGGAGCAAGATAAATCCTTCTCTAAACAGAGTAGGCAGAGCTTTGCCTGGGTATTGCTTCTTCGATGTCTTCCAATGTCAGTGGGTAACCAGTGCAGGACTAGAGCTGATAAGCCAGATTGCATGCCCAGATTGCATCCCCAGAGAAGGGGAATCTGTTGGAAAAAATGCTTATCCAAAAGGGAGCCTGAACTGGAAATATGGTGGTAATGTTCAACTTACGGATGGATTTATAATCAGAGTTCTGCTTAAAATGATGCATCTTAATTTTATGTATTTTTAGATCATGTTGCAGCTTGGTAATAGACTTGTGTAAATGTGTCTACTGAATAAATGCGTAATTAGTGTCCAGAATAGAGGAAATATAACTAACAAGATTTTTCTTCATAAGGACCGCATTTATCAAATAGGTTTGTCTTTTCTATGTTAGCAACCTGGTCTAGTGGAAAGTGTCCCTGCCCATAGCCAGGGGATTGGAATGTGGTGGTTTTTAAGGCCCCTTCCAATGCAAACCATATGTAATTCTGTAATATGAATATGCAGAAACTGAATGTAGATTGTTATAGGTTCTTGTTTTGGCTTTGACTTGTACTGGGTTTGGTTTTCAGTGATGAAAATGTATTGCTGCATCTTTAGCTGACTCTTCAGCTGACTCTGAATTTGTCCCCATGCCCTGCACCCAGCTGGTCTATTCAAGATGTGGTGTAGAGTCTTCATTTCCACTTGCTGATATTGATTAAACTGTAGTGCCCAAATTTTTTTCCTCTTCCTTTTGGAATACATTAAATGCATTTTTTAAGAGCTCGATGTCACAGTTGCAAGATTTGAACAAGTTTGTTCAAAAACTGGAAGTCTGTATTTTTTCTACATTGTTATTTTTAGGTTTATTTAATGACAGTCATGATAGAGGCTGATTTATGCAGGATTTGAAGTGTAGCTCAGCTGTGGATTTCTACAGCAGTTTATAGAAAGCGTAGAAATGTTTGTGGAGGCTAGATAGTGACAGTGTTTGGTTCTGTTGTTTGGCTGAAATAGGTAGCATACTCATTAAAGATATTGACATCTCTGGTCTCTTGGAGTTAACCTAGATAGTCAGTGTTGCTGCTCTCTGTCAATCCTACACATTATATCTGTTCTGATTTTCTGGTTTTGTTAATTGCTGATATTCAATCTAATGTGTTTTTTGACTAGGGTTTTGTCTTGTGGGGTTGGGATTTTTTTTTTTAACTAATTGCTTTTTGAGGGAAATCAGAAGTATAGCTTCCTTCTTTCTATTTTTTTTTTCAGTGCTAGCAATTGTCTCCTGAATGTTAGATCTGAGCTGACAGATCCACACTCCATCATGCAGACCTGCTTCTGAATACATTCCCAGCACACTAACTATTCCAGAAAGCTAATGCAAACACCTCCAGTTTCTTCTTCCTGCAGCTTCTGTCATACTGACCATGTAGAAAAAGCTATTTGTGTCTAGATTTCATTTGTTTCCCTGTGCTAGCCTCCAAATTTGGAGCACTCATTAAGCTCTCTTCTGCTAAAACAACTTGCAGGTAGTCAGCTCCTTCCTTTTTGGGGCTGTCCCTGTTAACTCACCTGGAGTCTAGCCAGCATGGCTAAGGGTCTTCTACCTGGGAAGATAAAGAAATCTTTGTTACAAGTACTGTTTTGGGGGTGATTTTCTTGTTTTTGTTGGGTGATTTGTGTTTTTTTTTTGTGGGAGGAGGATGTGGTTGGTTTTGTTTGATATTTTTTTTGTTTGGGGTTTTTCTTTTGTTTGTTTTGTTTCGTTTGGTTATTTTGTTTGTTTGGGTTTTTTTAGTGTGTTTGGTTTTTAAGAAGACCTTCAAAAATAACATTATGTGTTTTATACATGCTGGAATAGCTTCATCCCAGTGAAGGAAGCAGCAGATCCTTGGCAGTATAGCTCAGTATGGTAAAGCTCAGGTTTAGTTTCCATTATATGTTTTTTGATCCCTGGATGGATTTTCCACTAGAAAAGAAGCATTATCTTCTGAGTTCAAGTAGGCTAGCCCACTATTAAAAGTTGGCTTGCAGTGTTTGTAAATGTGGGCACATCATAGTTTTATATCATGTAACCAGGATTGTGGTTACGTGTTTTCTGCTCTTTGTTGACGTGCTCGGTTTCACAGTGTCATGATTTGGGAATGTACTCCCCAGCTAAGTGTTCCCACCTAGACTCTCCGAGCCATGCTCCACTTGCTCTCTCTCCCTTGTGGCAGCTGGATAGGAGAATTGGAGGAGCAGCAGATAAAGATCATGAGTTGAGAGAAGACCAATTTACTGAAAACAGCGATGAGGTTAGAAAATTAACAGTAAAGGCAGCAATAGTAATACAGAATGAACAGGAAAGAGGCCAACAATTCATGTGCTCATCACCATGCAGGACGCTTGACAATACCTGACCACACCATGCTGTGCCACCTGGAAGGGACTCCTTCCCCCATCCTGGAAAATGATGTGAAGTAGTACAGCATAACCTCTGGGCTCTACAGTAAAAATTAACTCTGTCTTGGCTTGAGCCCAGGACAAGTGTTCTTTTTGGGATGATGCTTCAGAAACAAGTACTGACACTTGAGGTTTTAGTACTGTAGTCAGCTTGCAATACTAAGCAGACCCAGTACAGCAGAGGAAAAATGTGTGTCCTGTTAGGGAAAAAAAAATTCTTCTGAGTTCATGGGGGGTTCAGTGTATTCCCTTGCAGATTCAGCTTTGTAAGAAAACAGATATTTATTTTCTCCAGATTTAGGTCCCAAGTATGCTCAGAGATCTGAACCAAATGTAGAGTTCCCTACAAGTCGTGTTATGAGTGTTCTCCACATTCAAATGTTGGATAATCTCCTTAGATTATCTTTAAAAGAGTTTGAGGATACAGATTGTAAAATAATCTTAGTTTAGGATCTGGGGTGCTTAGCAATTGAGGATTGTCTTCAACATGTCAATATCATTAGGTAAAAGCCCAGGCTATTCTAAATAGTTCTTCTATTATCTTTTCCACTCTGTATTTACAGGCTTGATAGAAATTTTATTGTTTATGTGGCATGAAAGACTTTGGTCCATAAGAGCAGGAAATGACAGGAAAAAAAAAAAATCTTTACTGCCTGTTACACCACTCTGTTCCAATGGGAAAATAAAAGTAGGAACAAAATTTTGTCTCTCCCCCCCCCTTCATTTTCCTCTTTGTCAGAGGGGGTGTGTTTGTTACAGTAGAAATTGTTTGAGAAGTTATTTTTGTGCTTCAGCTTGTGAACTGCATGGGTCCATCTGGAAACACTAGATTTCTTTCAGTTCGGGGGATTAGGAAAAAATTGCAGCAGTCACAGAAAGGTATCTGTCATTTTTTGAAGTAAACAAAGGATATTTAGTGATCAGTGCCTAAGATAGTTATGTGAAGGCAAGGGAAAAATGTGATGCTGAAAAGTGGGAGAATTTGAGTTCTGCCAAAGAAAAGAGCTTTGTAATGGTCTTATTCATTGGTGAGTAATCTAAACTGTTGTCTCTGCAGAGTTCACGGGGCCCTGCAGTCACAGTGGTAACAGAGGTTGTCTTATAATGGCTGATCCGGTCTGAGAGAAGAAAATAATTTTCTGCATTTCAGAGGTGTTCACCAGTCAGTGCTCTGCTGGTGTTACAGGAAACTCCTAATTGCTAATATTGTCAGGAATGGTCCTCTGCCCCCCTCCCCCGTTACAAACTTGAGTTACTACTGTACTGGCAGCCAGCAGTCTTGGCACCAGCGCCAAAGGCAAAACTAGAAAGATGTGTGTTTAATGAATCTGTAAGATGTATGTCAGGAAAAGATTCCTTGAGCTAGAAGCTGGTGTCATGGTGGCTTTACATCTTTTTGTATTGGATAAAGTGGCATTTGATGGAGTCATCAGAAGACCACAGATCTCCTTCACTGGAAAAAGTGGATGTTGTAGGAAACTCAAGATACGGCCCTGCTAATTCTTGTAAATCTCTTGGCTTCTTTCCATGCATCTAAACAGAGGGTTTGCAATCCCTAATTAGGCATGAAGACTTCTCGCTGAAGTGGCTTTACTTGGCACTGTGGTAAGACATTCTGATGCCTTGAGAGGTAACACAGCTTAATTTTGGCACGGTGCTGCCCTGCAGCTTGTGGAGGAGGGCTCCTCTTATTATGTATAGAGAGTGTTTTATTCTGCTAGGACTAATAGCAAGATCATATTTACATAGGAGCACCAGGACTAAATGCATGGTATATTGCAGTAAACTGATTAAAAAACAAAACAAAACAAACAAAAAAAACCCTAACAATTTTATTAACCTCTTTAGCTACCTAGAGTATTTTTAGATTTCACCCAAAACAACTAGGCATGGAACTAGGAGATTACTGAGAGGTAAGGTGCTGCTCTAGTGTTCTAGCTTTCTCTGCAGTTAGGCAGACCATGTTTTGCACTTGGTTGCTTGAGGGTTTCTAATCAGGAGAATCAGAAGCTTGTCCTGTTTCAAGTACTGACTTACACTGTATAATTGAAAAACTCACTTTTAGGTATTAGTATACAGTGCTTACAATTTGACTTAATCAGCTACTTCTGAATTGAGCTTTGAGGTAATGCTTTTTGGTCTTTGTGGGCTCAGTTGGACCTCTGACAGCAGTTGAGAAAGTCAAGAAGAGGATTGGCTGTGTTTCCTCTGACCTCCTGAAGCTTTTTGTCTCTTCCATAATTCATCTTGGTCAGTTGAGGACTTTATTTGGAGTCTGTAAAAAACAGGATTAGGTTATTTGAGCTGTCTGGAAAACCCTGTTAGACTTGGATCAGCTTTAAGGCTACCCAAAAGATTGGGCTGGATATCTAGGCTAGTGTGTTGCTAATAAGACACCTCTTGGCATGAAGAACTAGTGGTATTTTGGATAACCTTTAAGATTTCAGCTTGATGCAGAGTGCACAGACACACGCTCTCCCTTGCAGCTGGATGGATTCTCTCCATCTGTAGCATTGGCATTTATTAGTGGCAACTGTGACTTGGGATGCAGAGACTAACAGTCTCTACAAACCTTTTCTTAGTGAATGCTTCCTGTTAGAAATTCCTGATAAGAAGTCTGGTCTCACTTGCTCTCACAAGACTGGACTTGGTGGTTGCCTTCTCTCTTGTGTCAGTTTTGGGGAAAGACTGGATTTGGCTTGTAAGGGAGGAGTATAAAAAATTCTTGGAGTGTTTCTGATTGAGGTGTGGGAAGCAGTTATAGCGGACATTGTTCCGTTTGGGATGTATTCTTAGTTTTTGGTATTTAGTGGTAGATTTTGCTTAGGTAAGATGTTTACTTAAAAATATCAAAGAAAGAAGAATAGCTTGTATTTGCTATGTCTACATCAGCCTGTGGAACTGGATCTGTGGAAGGAAGATGGTGCTGAGGTTCACCATCTGCCCTGGGTGTGAGCGTGAAGGGCTTTGAGATCAGCTCACGGTAGGCCCTGAAAGACCACGTGCCTGTCAGCTGCTGTTGTGTGCTTGCACACTCACTGAATGCCTGTCCTCTTGAGAGAGAGCAGGTCATATGCTCCCAGGCTGTGCTTGGCTACAAACCAAAGCACAGTGGTATGAAGTGAGGTGGGAGATAGCTTCAAAGGACCCCTCTGGCTAGCACTAAAATGGGGATCATTTGATGATCATTGATGGGGATCAATGGTGACATATCACTTGTCATCCCCTGGAAAACCCACACGGTGGAGTTTGACAGCCACCTTTGTGGGGCCATGACTCAAGGCTCAAATTGAGCCTTGGCCACTCTTTTTGATCCCACATAGGAAAGAAGCATCAGAGAGCAGATTAATTCTGTGTCTGTAAGGTGTTCTTTGCTCATCAAATTGACTTTGGATAATGATGAAATTGATGTTTGCAAATGTCTGACTGCATAACACAGAACAAGCCAGTCTAACGCAGAACTCAGCCACTAGACCCAAAAACTAAAGTAGGAGAACCTCAATCCATTGCACTCCTTCTGGTTTGATGGCAGTGACAGCAAAAGATACCCAGAGCCTGGAGATGGACCACAGGTCAGCAGGAGAGCACCTGAAGGACAGTGCAAAGCAATTCCAAGCCAGTAGATTGGCATCACTAGGACCCAGCTTAAATTCCCCTATGCACATGAGTACAGCATGGGAAATGAACAAGAGGAATTAAAAGCATACAGTCCCATGATTGTACCATCTAGGGCTGGAGCTATGCTGAGAGAGCTGGAGGCGTTCAACCTGGAGAGGAGAAGGCTCTTGGGAGACCTTAGAGTCCCTTGCAGTGCCTAAAGAGTCTCTAAGAGATTTAGAGTGGGACTTTGGAAAAGGGCCTGGAGTGACAGTGACGGTAAATGGCTTCCCACTGCAGAAGGCAGAGTTAGATTAGATTTTAGGAAGAAATTCTTGGCTGTGAGAGTGGTGAGGCCCTGGCACTGGTTGTTCAGAGCAGCTGTGGCTGCCCCTGGGTCCCTGGCAGTGCCCAAGGCCAGGCTGGACAGGGCTGGGAGCACCTGGGACAGTGGGAGGTGTCCCTGCCCATGGCAGGAACATCTTGTTGAAATGAAACAATCTTTAAATTGCCATTGAGCCCAAATCATTTTAGGACCTTGACAAATAAAGCCATGCTGTGAAGGCTGGGCTGCCTTCTCTGACAATTGGCTTTTGCTGTGATTTCAAACAATTAAAACTTGCTTTAGTGCCATCAGTAGCCATGACCTTCCACAATAAGCAATGAAATTGTTTGAAAGGTCAGGAAGATGTTGCTGTTTTTTCTGCCTCCTAAGTTGATCAACACTTGTCTTCTTCCTATAAACTGGAGTGTTTCCTGGAGGTGTATACCCCATTGTTAGCTTATCAAGATTGCTAAATATGTTTTACAATCAATGTCTTTAAAGTAATATGTTCATTTGGAGGGGGGATTACTTTTAAAACTGAAGCATTAAAACTGATAGAAAATAATTTTGTGGTGATCCTGGCAATTGCTCCTTTTTGTTTGTTTATTTAGGTTTCATTTTTTTAAAAAAAATTATTTTTATTTGTCTCCAGGAGCTTCATTAGTAGGAATTTCTTGTAATCTGTCTTTTTCTTCTTGGCTCAGTCTCTTACTTCTCTTTAGTGGAAAAAAAAGGGGATGTCTGGTTTTAAAAATCAGTATATCAGAGCTAATTAACATTGGTTGAGAGAGAAGCACAGGATATACGTTTCAAAGGCACAGAAAGAAATACAAAGCTTGATTTCTAGTTAAAAATTTACTTTTATTTAAAGGTTTGCAGCATCTCTGTTTGCCTTGATTAAGGCATCTGATTTTTAATTCCTTTGAATTTTTTTTTCTTGATGAGGGAAAACAGCCTGACATTTTACCCAAGGTGACAGATTTCCTTTAAAGCTCCAGTTCTAGATTCAGGTAGTTACTTATGGATCTCAGATTAGATTAAAACAACTAAATAAATATTTGACTGAGATTTTTCAATGTTTTTGTTGGAGGCATACAGCTTTTTAGACAGTAAGTCATAAAAAAATTGCATTTCCCAAATTTCAGAGAGCTAAGTCCACCAAATCCCTGGATGTGTTATAAAAATTGTATGGCTGATTTCACAATACCTGCGCCTGGCAGAGGTTTGTACTTCTGTTCTTTTCATTCCTGAGGCCACAGGAATGAAATATTGTCCCTGTTTAGTTAATTTATTTTTTCCTCCCTAGCAAAATCTTTTGTGTGAGGTTCTTTGGTGCAGTTCTGAGTCAGTCCACCAGATGACACTTGATGCTTAAGGATGAAAACATGAATGGTCCTGCATGAAAAATTCTGCATTCCTATGTTGATTTAGAAAAAATTTCAGATCATCTTATTTCCAAAACGTTTTCTTTTGATACTTGTGAAGTTTGAGGGGTATGTACAAATGATGCTCCCCGTCCCTGGGAGTGTTCAAGGCCAGGCTGGACAGTGCATGGAGCAAGCTGGGCTAGTGGAAGGTGTCCCTGCCCATGGCAGGGTATGGGATGAGATGAACCTTGAGGGCCCTTCCATGATTCTGTACTCTTGTTTAATGAGAGGTTACTGGTGGGAGTAAAGACTCTCAGAAGGGTGTTTTCTTACCCTGTTAAACTTATCAGAATGTGAGTAGTTTTAATATCCATTAGTGTGGTGGAGCCCCGGTGCCTTTGCAGGTTTTACCACAATATTGGCAGCAATTACAGATCCTCCAGGCTGGGGTTTTACAGGCCATGGTATGTGTTTGTTGTGTTCTTTGCTGCCCTCCCTCCTCCCTTACCATCTGTTCCCCAAATCTTTTCTTTTTCACTTTAACTCTTTTTTCACAACTTTTCTTAGCATTCATGATCAACTCTTTTGTTCCCTTCCCTTCAGTTTTGTCTCAAAACCCCATAAAAGAATTAGATCAAAACCATAAAGCAGTAAGTGAGACAAACGGAGCTTTTAAACTGTGTTCAAAAGAGATTTGAAATTGAACAAGGGGAGGTTTATGCATCCCTAATTAGAGGCAAAGCTAAGTAAGCATGACAGATTTATTGATGATAAACCTCAGTCCTGTTTAAACATCTGTTGAAGCCCAACTTAATAAGTAATAGCAGATTATTGCTGCCTCAGATGCAGTTCCTGGGTGTCTGTGGGACTCTGGAGGAGCTGCGCTGTGATGTGTTTGCAGTCCCAGCAGTCCTGGGGCTCTGTCCGCTGTGCAAGGTTTACTACAAGTGTCCAGAAAATTGTCTTAAAATCAACTTGTTTCACTTCAAAAAAAAAAAAAAAAAAATCCAGAATATTCTCAAGGTGTATTACTGAAGGGGGCAAAAGATGCATAAAATTTATTTTCTTTTGGATTGAAGAGGATCTGAAGAGCTCTTAAAGGCAGGCAGAAGACTCTAATGTTCCAAGGGCAACAAAATATTTACCTTAATATGAATGTGAAATTACTTGTGTGGAAAATCATGTTTTACAGGTTGGGGAAGAGTGGAGTGGGACACCAGTCACAGAGTGGTTCAGTGCAGCTCTGTTTTAGTGCTGCTGGCATTAACTGAGGGCATGGGTGGTTTGTTTGACTGCATTTGCACACATTTTCTCAAAGTGGGAAACTTGGGAATTTATTGGAAGCGGTGTTCTGCCTTTTCTATCTTCACTTTTGCCTTGCTTTTCTTCCTGTAGTCCAACAGGTCCAAGTTTCATAACCAGTACAGTAGTTCTCCACCTTTTTCATACAGAGATCCTAATTTTTCATATTCATTTAACTTGGGAGGATGTTTCCTTGAGAAAATGTGAGTTTTTTTAAGCCAAGAGTGCATTGCCAAATGTTTGTCTAAAGGATGTCACTAGTATGGAGGGAACAAATGATAGCCATCCTAAGTCCAAACCTCTTGGCAGCAAGCTACAACAAAGAGCTTTTTGGACTGTCTTGTGCCAAACATTTAAACCTGTGTGAGAGGCTGTGCTTAAAAGAACAACATTCAAACCAGAAGCCCTGCATGCCATAAAATAGGCAACTCAGTGCAAGACAAATGCATTGTGACCTTGTTCCTCAAGCCAGGGTGCAGTTTCATGGCTATTTGAAAAATCAAAGGACTAAAGTAAATGTTCCTTCTGCAGGTACTGAGCTAGTTCTGGGTCCAGAGCATCTCAGACCAGGCTCTGGTCACAGAGCAGTGCTCTCCAAATTGCCATGCTCAGCGCCAAAAATGGCAGCTGGCAAAATTCAAAATTGAGTCTTTTGATTTGTAGTTCTTTGTCTAGGTGCCTTCACCAAAAGCTTATAAAAATCTCAGCTAGGAAGTGTTTGAATGTCTGTAATTGATATATTGTTTCATATGAATGGAAATGTTACTTCATGAAGTGCTTTGGGATTTTTGGGGGGTTTTGAAAAACACCTTTTGTATATTAAGATTATTATTAAGCCGGATTTATTCTGATTGAACACATTTAAAAATCCAAGATGAGGGCTCTAAAAGCTACAGGCTTGAGTTGATTTGAATTTTGCAGATCTTTGTACAGGCACTGATTTTGGATCAATGCAATACTGAAACTAGTAGAATTTTTTTCTTCCTTTTTAATTTTTTTTTTTAAATTTGTATCTATAAAGCTTAAACTTTTCCTTTGGTGTGGAGTGAGATGCATGGATTTGCCATGTCAAGCAAGTGTGCTGCTGCTGTTTGCTGGCAATGAAACAAGAGCATTTTACCTCTTAGGCCTGGTAGAGAAATGACCAATTGAGTCAATTGTAACCATTTACTTTACAGCAAAGGATAAATTGAAAGGCAAAATTGAACAAAAAGACTTTTTCTTTGTTTTTCATGAAAGCATGCATATATACAACTAATTACAAAAGCTGCAGAATAAAGCTTTGAGTGTTAAAGCTTTTTTCATAAACCAGAAGTAGAGCAATAGTCCATGTAAAAATTGCTGATATAATCACAGGCTCTTTTTTACTGTGCACATTTCTGCAGTGTTTTGTTTTAACACCATTTTTGGTGTTTCTGAATCAATTTGGGAACTAAGTAAGAGAAAGAAGGACCGCTGGTGGTCCAGTTGTATGTTTGATTAGAGGAAAGCAGCGTAGCATTCTGCCTGCTCCAGCAGGAGATGCTGTGCTGAACCCAACAGAAGCCCAGAGGGGCGGTCTGCTTTTCCTCTGTGCTGAGCACTGATGAGGCTGTGCTTCAAATCCTTGGTTCAGTTTTGGGCCCCGCCTTGAGAGTCTGGAGCGTGTCCAGGAAAGAGAACAGAGCTAGGGAAGGGTCTGGAGTGCTAGGAGTGGCTGAGGGAGATGGGGGCAGTAAAGTAGGGTCAGGGGAGACTTTGTCTCTTTCCACAGCTCCCCGACAGGAAGGGGGCAGCCAGAGGTAAATCATGATCTGCTCCCAGGGAGCAAGAGACAGGACAATAGGAAATGACCTCTTCCCCACCAGAGAAGATTTAGATTGACTGTTAGGGAAAAGTTCCTTCACTGAAAGTGAAGCATTGGACAGGCTGCCCATGGCAGTGGTGGAGTCACCATCCCTGGAAGTGTTAAAAAAATGTTGCTGTGGCACTCAAGGATGTGTTTTAATGGTGAACGTGATGGTGCTGGATTGGCAGTTGGACTTCATGATCTCCAGGTCTTTTCCAGCCTTAATGATTCTATGATTGCAGTGTTCTGTCACCCTTAGTCATGAAGAATAGATGTTAACTGAATGAATCCTTACACTTCTTTTTGTCTAAGGCTGCTGTATTATGGAATTTGGATGGGAATTGGCCCTTGTTTGGGACATCCCATTTTTACATTATAGATTGTTACAGAAATATGGTTTCTGTTCTGGTTAGTGTTACTTTGGTATAAATCCTTATATGAGCCCACCTGACACTCTCCATGTGCTCACAAGTATCTTTAAAAACAATTTTAATGGGCTTGTGACAATCAATCCAAGGGTCTTCTACTTGTGGAAGACAAAATCTTTGATCTATTAAACCTTGTATGGCAGCAGTGGGATGACCCTGTTTTAGTGTGCCATGAAGAGGATTTAGATTCTTTGAAAAACTTGGGGTTTTGCTTGGAAGAACTGATTTAAACCTGATTTCTTTCAAATACTCTTACTGCTCAGTGCAACTGAATCAATATGGGATACTTCTCTCTTCTTTTTACTGCTTCTTGCATGAAATGATACTAACTTCTCTGCATGATGTCAGTCTCTCTGTGCTTCTTCCCTTTTATTTTTTTTTCCTGCAGAATTGTGCATGCTGTTTGCATTGGGCTGTGACTAATGTACAGATTTGCTTTCTGTAGTGCCAGTGATGTTCTGCCAGTGTTGTAGTAGGGGATTCCCACAAGAATTCCCCTGCCTCCGCCATGTGGAGGAGTTGTGTGCACCAAGAATACATATACTTCAGTTATTTACTTTGTGGGGTGGGAGAACAAAGGTTCCTATTTACTTCTTTTTATTTGAAACAATACTACCAGCTCGCTAACCAGTGCTGAAGGGAGTTAGCCCTGGCCCAGGAGCTGGGTAGGACACTGGCCAGGAGTCCATGCTACACTTCTGTTCCTGCTGTGAAACCTTGGCAACACTTAACTTTTTTCTTTTTTTTTTTTAATTTCTTCCATTTTAAAGCATTATTTGATTGAACTGCGAACAAAGCCTGTTTTTAGTAAGTATTTGTACAGTGCCTATCTTGATGGGCTCTGCTTTCTTTTGGGATTGTTGTGTGCCTTTGTAGGAATAATAAAATTAGAAACAGCCAATGGTCCAACAAGCTGCTATCAAAGGGCTCTCACCAAGAGCAAGCTCTGGTGTTCCACATCCCTGAGCTTCCAAAAAATGCAGACAGCTTCCTGGAAATGCAGACAGCAAGTTGCTTCATTATACATACGCACGTATTCAGCCAATTGCAGAGATTCATGCTCCTCTCTGGTCACTTCAGTATGTCACAGACCTGAGCACAGTGTGCTGCTCTTGTGCACTGTTTGCTATGGGAGCAGTGATAGGGATTTTGGGAAGAAAATTGTTCAGTGATGTTATTTATGGATAGATTTATATTAATATTTTTCTTAAAGAGATGATACATAAAATTAATCATGAACAATTATTGTAACATTAGCAAACTATGTTTCCTTAAGTTTGAAATTATTAAAAGGAGTGGTTGTCAAGGTGTATATGAGTACATATATATATATATATATGTATAGTGTATGGATGCATATATACAGGTATTGAAAATTAAGAATTACATATAAAAAATTAAGAATAATTGGCTTGGCTCATGCTCTTACTAAAGTTGTGTGGTGTTGTGCACCATTCAGAGCATACAACTGTTGTTCCCCTTGCACAAAGACAACCTTTGTTTTTTGGGTGAAGTCATGGTCTATTTTAAACCTCGTGTTTTAATAATGAAGTTCACTGTAAACTGAAGGAAATGAGACCATGAGATTTTGTCCTGATAAAAACCAAACTGGAACTTGCAAAGTCAACTGTGAATAAATGTGCATGTCATAGTTTATAGTTTCTGCTTTCAAGTCTGGTTCCTCTTTTCCAAATGTTTTGGAAGAAAAATACACTCCCATCAGTGACCTCGTACAAATAAGTTCTATTTATTTTCAAAGCATTTTCTGACTATGAAAATAAAATGAAAGTTGAAAAAGGCACTTCATACCTCTCATACTTGTTTGACAGATTCCATTGAGTTGAACTTCCAGCTCCCCCTGTTCCCCACTTCATGCTGGCTCAGTTCTGGGTTTTCTCCTGGTGTGATTCCAGAGCAAAACACTCTGGGGACACGCAGCTCCAGGATGAAACTCAGAAGTGTTTGTGCTTAAAGAAATGGTCAGCACTGCCTGTCTGTTGTCAGTGATGATAAGAGCAATTATAGCCTATTATTAGAACAGTGAAATTTAATGCACTTATTGAAGATGTGGTATGAAATGGCTGGATCAAAGGTGTCTGAAGACCAATTTTCTAGCTTTATTGAGGAGTATTTGTTTTGGTTGATCTAGTAGAAAAATTACCCAGTTTAAGTAGGTGAAGTTATTTGGGTGTTTAACCTTTTTTTGGCGCCATTTAGACCATGCAAGTCATTTAAACCTCTCTATTTTTACTGCAGGCCTTAATGCAGGGAGTTTCTAAAATAAGTTTCAGAAATTTGTATGACCAAGGCAAAAATTTCTGTTTAGTTTGTTTAAGACTAAAAGAGCAAAGATATTGGGTTCTTAAAGGAATATATTTTGGCAGCAGAAGTGATTGACAGCAGACCTACTTCTATTTTCTCGAAAGTTATTTGGTTTTCAAAAGCTGCTCTTGCAACAGAACAGTGATAAAATCCCCTTGCTGTCTTAATGCCTTTAAGATAACTCCTAGTGGATCAGAATGATCAAGCTTTAAAGTTGCAGTGCCCCTGTAGTGATTGCACATGCAGGGGAAATAATAATTAATGAGCACTGTATCATTTAGCTTTTTAAAATTGATATTTATAGCAGCCAGGGTCTGTAAGGTAGCACCTGTATGCGTTATTAGTGCATATGAGGAATTTTTCTGCTGCCGTATGAGAAGGAAATGCTGGGTGTTAGCAGAGATGGTGTTAAAATGTTGAAAACTCAAGGAGAAGGCTTGCTCCACTGTGGCTTGAGAGATTTATTGCATATTCTTAGTTTGGTTTTTTGTTTAACTTTGGTGCATGCAACTAGTGAAAGTAGGAATATACAGCAATGCAAGTGCCTGCATCAGATGTTGCAGTTAGGCAAGCTGACTTCTCCTTTGTTTCATTGGCAGATGAATGTAGTTGTCAGAACACAAAAAGTAAGGTAAAGAAATAATAGATATCAACTTGTTCCCTGTTCTTCTGGGTACGTTATTTGAAATGGTAGTTTATCCTTAACAATGTCTCCTTTTTGGTTTTGGGGTTTTTTTTTGTAATTTTATGTCTGTTCTTCCAATAAGAGGTTATCAGTCATCTAAAAGCTACCACCACCCATGAGATCAACTCTTCATTTCTTTGCACATGCAGTGTTCTGATAAAAAGCTTCAATAAGATTACAGGAGGATCATGTAATAATGAATAGCCAATCATTTGTCAGTTTTGTTCTGTTTATGTTTTTGCAATAAAAGACTAAAGTCTGTTTTTCCCCTCAGCTTTGCACATCTGATACCTTGCCTTGATATTAGGAGACGAGGTATGATTTTTATGATGTGTATGTTCCTGGAGCACAAAGGTTTTAGCCACATAATCACAGAAATGTTGGCCGGTCAGTCTGTTGCTGTTTAGCTGTTAGAAAGTCTAAAACAGTGATGCTTTTTTGTTTGTTCAGGGTGGCTTCAAAGAAATCTCCTGGCTGCCCTTTCCAAGACATACCTGGGTATGTATGATACACATAAAAATCAATATATTCTTGACTTTTAATAATCAATATATGCTCTCCCTGCAATTTCTTGGCCTTCTGCTCAGCCTCACTGTATACCTTTGTCTCGCCCTAGCAGGTGCCTTTTAAAGAAAAGAATAATCAATCTGAGCTGCTCCCTGGTCTTGTTGATCTTCCCTGGTAGTTGATGGTGTGGCTTTTAATCTGGTTTCCTGAGTAAGTGAGGTTTATGCATTGTGCTTTCTGTCCCTTCTTCCTCCTCGGGCTCATTTCAGACTGGTCAACAGAAGGGCTAAGGAGCTAAGCAAATGTTTTTTTCCTTTTCCTTTCTGTTTTTCCCTAAAGTCTATTAGCCAGATAGACTGGTTCCTAGAGAGGAGACAAGCGGGCAGAAGCATCAGGATGACAGCTGGACAGTGGACATGAGCTGCTCTGGACTAGCCCCATCCTGCACCGCTTGGTGCCTGCTGGAGCTGGGAGAGGGGCACAGTGGAAAGCTGGCATGGTGTGAGGCAATGTGGCTAGAAACACGTAACCCATGCCAGGTGAGCCCTGCAGAGCTGCTCTGTGCTTTTGGCTTGCTCTGGTTTCCAGCTGTTTGGATTTTTAAGCCCTTTCAGCCTTTCTCCATTGCTTGTGTGTAGTAGCTAGCATTTTATAGCACTTTGCTGGGCTTGCATTGGCAGATTTAATTCTGCTCTTCCTTGACTTTGCGTATGAAGTGAGATTTTGCTGTGAGTGAAATTTTGCTGTTGGCAGCTATAAAGACATGATGGCGAGGCCGCCTGGAGGAACTTGGGAAAGCATGGAGAGTTGTACTGTGTGATCTGGGTCAGGTGTGATCAGCAAAACTGATTTTTATTGTGATACCATAAAATCAAATTTGTGTTTTATTTGTATTAGGGTTTTTGGTTTGTGGTCTTGTAAAGAAATGTTGAACTTGTATTTGGCTGAGGAGGAACACAGGTGGAAATGATGGGTTGGACTGTTTGCTCCTGCCTTCCTCAGGTCCCTAGGGTTCCTCAGGTGTTCTAGGGATTTTATATGTGTAAATGTAATGTACTAGTTCATCTTACTGCTGTGACATGTTGCAAAAACAATGTTTTCATTTTTTTTTTTCTTTCTCTGAATTCAGATTGGGACAGAAATTGCTGCAAGTGAGAGAGGAGTCAGAAAGGGACCTAGCCTAGGTTACTTCTCAAACCAGTTCTCCCCTGGTCCCACTTTGGTAGACGATATCAGCCACTTCTCTTGGGCCTCCTTTTCTCTGACATGGGACTGGAGAGATGAGGGAGCTCCAGGGAGCAGGCAGCGCGTGGGGGCTGGCTAGATGGAGCAGCCAGCACTGGGGTTTTCAGAAGAAACTGCAAAGCCTGACAGGTTTTTTCCAGCCTTGTGCCCAGCTGGCTTGTAATTGCTCTCACAGTATCTCCACCCTGGCTTTACTCTGTCTTTTTATATGGCCCACAACTTGCTTACCTCCTCTCTTTTTGGCTGAAGTTTCTAAACAAGCCCATTGGAATTGACAAGTAAATAAACGGTGGATTTTGAAGTGGATTGCCTTTAGCTGCTGTTCTTGCAAATCAAAGTGGTCTTTGTGTTGGTGCAGGCTTCTTGGTATCCTCTGCAGAGAGGCTGAGGAAGGAGGAGGTCTGGCTAGTGTGCCAAGGTGGAGCTCTCTATCAATTAACTACTGTTAAAAAACGTTTTCTGTGTGTTCAGAGACAGTGCTTGGAGAATTTTTTGATGTGCAAAATTAAATTACATTGGTAATAATCAGTGGTAAACTGATGACTGTGGAAGTTGCTTTGTTTTGTGGCAAGTATTGGACAGTGAGTATTGCACTTTGGTTCAAGCAATGTGTTAATGTCACTGTAGTGAGCAGCTCTTACTTGTTTCTGAGGTTGGAAAAGACCTCCAAGATCATCAAGTCCAACATTTGACGGAATCCTATGATGGCCCCTAAACCATGTCACCAAGCATCATGTTTGCTTGTTTTTTGAACACTTCCAGGGACAATGACTCCACCACTGCTCTGGTTTGCCTGTTCTAATGTTTAGCCATTCTGTTTCAATGAAAGAAATTTTCTTAATGTCTAAAAAATATTACTAATAATATCCTAAAAAAACTAATTAAATTTGCATAAAATATAATGAATATATTGATGAAATTGGTGCCAGGCTTCCACCTCCCGTGGATTATTTTGGTTGACTTTCCATGGGGACCCTGACAAGACACAAGGAGGGGAAGGGTGGGATGATGTGAGTCAGGATCTCATGGAGGAGCACTGTGGAGCAGTGTGCCACAGTGTCCCCCCTGCTTTTGTTGATGAATTTTCCTCAGTTTCACAAGGGACAAGATCCTTGAGGTGATCTGTCTCATACTATATCCGAGAATTTTTTGTAAAGGAAAGGCTACCTTGTATTTTCATGATAAAGTGATGCTTCTTATCAGGCCTTTGTGAAACTAGTCCTCCTTGCTACATCCTCAGCTCTGCAACATGTTCATCTTTGTCAATCAAGTTTTAATTGCGATTGAGCATTAGTTCCTATCTGTGTAAATTCCAATATGTAAATAAACTTTCTTCAGCTCCTCATTGGAGGGACATTACACCGCACCTGTTTCAACCAGCATCCCCTCAGCATCTCAGGGAAGTTTCATGCTTTTCAACTATGTGAAATCTGGTGCAAATGAAAGGAAGTGCAGATAAAATTATAGTAGTAATAGTAAAATACATTTTCTTCTCCTGGACTACACTCCCACACAGTCTGGCTTTAGAACATCTCCACCGAGTAGCAGCAATTGCCATCGGTGAAGCCCCCTCCCCTTCCCACATTTATTTCCATGGTAACCCACAGAAGGCATTCTGCAGCCTCAAAACTACTTTTGCTCTTTCATCATGCAAGCTGGCATTGTCAAGGGCTGAGTGTATTCCTACAGCTTTGAATGAATATAAAAAAAAGAAAAAGCCTGAATTTGGCTGGGCAATTTTTATTTGGGAGGCCCTGCAGCAGGAAGGAACAGGCAACCTTCAAGTGGCTTAGTGTCCGTACATTGCTTAGTAAGGAAAAAACAGTCTTGCTTCATTAATTGATTAATGGGGAGGGTGACGGTCATCAGAATGGTCTGTCTGTGAAGCAAATGCAGTGATTTCCTGAATGCTGGGAGGTGGCGGGCAAGGGCAGATGGCTGGCCAGGCTGGGCTGGTGAGCTGCCGGTAAGTGTGCATGCTGCGATCTGTTCAAATAGCGCTTTCTTGTGGAGTCTGTAATGCTTTTTCAGGTATGATGTAGAAAATGGTGTCTTACTAGATGCCTCCTCCTCGACTGTGTTATGCATTAGCCTTTTCCTGGTGTAGAAGTGGGGGGGTTTGGCAGTGTTGGGCAGTGCTTGCTGAGTGTGAGCAATTTAGTACTGGTAGTAAAACATTTGCTCTTTCTGTACAGCGCCATAATGAGCTGTATTGATTTTTTGCCTTTTTTAATCCATATTTATGCAGTATTTGCATGTAAATGTTGAGAGGATTTTATGCTTTTTGAACCGGCTAAGACTGTTTGATTGCTCTGTATGATAACAGCGGCATGTGGAACACAGAGTACTTGGTAAAAGAAAACCAATTGCTTGCAAACAGTGTCTGCAAATGGGGGATGAATTAAATGATATTGTAAGTAATTATTTTTTTAATAATCTGAAAGCAGAAACCTGTCTGGTTCAAGTGTGTTCTGAGCCTTGTATGATAAAGGGATTGGATGGATTATTAATTAGAATTTTCTGCTGATGTATTCCATGTTGTCTGAGTATCTGATTCACAGTGCAGGAAAAGTATTGGTTAAAATATTTCAGGGGTGCTGCCTGATCAAAGGATTTGGTTGCCATTTGGTTGGCTTGGGACAAGCGAGCAGGGTTTTTTTCCATTCTTACATTATTTGGCAGGGACGTGTGAAAATATAGCCTTTTTCTAAATGTGCCTGAAGTACATAAATGACTGGGAAGTCACCATGACAACATGGGGACCTGGATCAGACTTCTCTCCACGCTTATGCTGTTTTGGTTTTTTTTGTTTAATATTTGTTATTTGGGCATTCCCTAAGCTGTTTGAGGGAGTATCTTACAGCTCCTGTTGGTATAGGACTTTTAATGATATCCAGCTCTTAAAGTAAATTATTTATGCAGGGCTTTTTTGGCTCAGTCCAATGTGTTATTCAGTTTGTGGTATAATTAAGGTAGAATCTAAACAAGGACATGAGCACCTTCAGCAGGAGTTAAGGGTCTGCCTTTACTGCAATTTTTGGTGTTGCAGATCTGAAAACTTCTGATGAGCTTTTCCATGGTCCTGAGGATTCCTGTGTGGTGTTCCCATGTAGGACCCAGAGCCTGGAGATTCCTGAAAGTTAAGCTAAGGTGTAAGAGAATCTTTGTATAGGAGTGCCTGGAGTTAGGGGCAAGCTCGGGGACAGCAATAAAAGGGACTGATCATGGTCAAGAAACAAACAGTTCTTCTACCCTCCTTTGCTAAGGGATGCTGAGTGTAGCTCTCAGGGAAGAAGAGGGTTTTGCGAGATATGTTGCTGGCTGTTCCTCTGCACTTGTTGGGACATAGTGAAGTAATGCGGCCCAAGGGGAGTAAGGTTTGTGTTCAGTTCCTTTCTCCATCACCGCTTACAGATTTTGGAGTGGTGAACACAGACTGTGAGAAGTTGGACCATACAGGGCATTCTGAGCTCTCCTGAAGCCCTGGCACTGTTCAGAAGGGAATGAAAGACTCCCCACGTTAGGGTGTGCAGGGAAGGCAGTAGTGTCAGCACAGTAAAAGGCTTTGATGGGGAGTTGTGGAGTTTGATTTCTGGTCTCCACTGCACAGCTATGGGCACGTGTGTGGAACTAAATGTGCCTGTTTTGTGGTTAATATTTTAGGGTGATCCAGCTTAGGAATCTTCTAGAAGAGTATTTACTTTGGGGAGGAGACATCTTACCTATAGATATCTCCCTGGTGCTGTCTTCTGCTCCCTCCTGGCAGGGTTACTAGGGTTGGAGAGGTGTTTGTTTCATACTTGTAGCAGCAACCTATGTAATTGATAGTGAATTTGGTGGAATGATGTACTAGATGTTCTGTGGAAGTGGTGTTTCAGTGTCAGCAGAGGAGGGTAATTACATGCTTCTCAGTTATCATCATACTTGATGGAAAAAAACCATGGTAATTTGGGTAAATGAAAGTAAAGTCATTGCAGTTGTCACTTGTGCCTATCTAAACTTGGAGAGAAAGTAGGTCTGTGACGTTTTCTGAGAGTGTATGGATTGACTTGCCCTTGTGGCAGAGCTGTGAGTATGTTTCAGTATTGGGGCAACTGAAAAGTAAGTACAACATGACAGTGACTTTCACCTTGTATTATTACACTACATCTTAACATGAAAATGTCAAGAACCATGCATTTTCCTCTTGACACCCATTAATCTAATGTTTTATTGGATGCCAAATGAATAATAAAATGACTTTTTTAATTTGGAAAAATGTTGAGTTCTGTCTTAAGCTGGAGCAAAATTTTCAAGTAATGCTGAAAAGAAATTTTCTACATCTGGGTAGGATTATCTCCTTTGAAGAGCAGTATGTCTGTGTGATGTAGCCTATTTTCCCTTTTTCTTGAAGTTACCCGATGTTATAATTTTGAATATAGAAAATGTGAGGAAAATTTAGTCCTTCAGAAATCCATCTCACATTTCTGAGAAAAGATTTATTTTGAGCTAGAGGCTCAAATAATGAGATAAATCTGTTATGAGAAAAAACAAGTAAAAGCAAGAGACTGGTGGAGTTTGTTATATAGACTTCTGTGGTTACATACCTTGCTTTCAAGATTCTTACAGTTATGATACATAATATTAGAGGCAAAAACTTGAAAGTCCCAGATTCAGGAGTAGCTAATAAACAAAACAAACATAAACCCACCCTTCTTTTCCCTGCCAAAAATCTCCAGCTGCAAACAACAAAATAAACCTCTTCTTACTTCTAGGGTTAGAGTCAAGCTTGATGCTGTAAGGAAATCAACACCGAAAGAAATAGCTCTAACATATGAAAATCCGGTGGGGATAGGGCAGAGTGACACTGGTGATGCCATTACAGCAGTCTTGGTACTTTAGGATTCTGATGATGAAAATGATGCTTTTTACTCCACCTGCTCTCAGCAGTAGTGCTCTAAGAGTCAATGACAGTCACCTGAAATCAAGGCATTTGTATTTATTTTTTCTTATTAATTTTTTCATTTCTAAGTGGGGAAAGAAAAGTCTTGGCTTCAGTCCTACAAAATAGGATTAAATTAATTTGCAGTATTTTATTAGGAACAACCTGGTTTTGCTGTGTGTCAGAGACTGGCACTAGCTTGCACTTTAATCCTGCTTCTTGTCCCTTCCTAGTACATGGAGAGTGTGGATGTATGGACTGCCATGAAGAACTGCATCCAAAGTTTAAAAATTCTTTCCCACTTACTGGGTCCCACTTACCACCCCTTCAAAAAAAGGAAAGACTTCATCATAGTGTATAAATTCACAATTCAGTGTTAAAACTGAATCTTGGTTTTTTTTAGAGCTATTGTTCTTTGCCTTGCTCTCCTACTCCCCCCCCCCCAAAAAAAAGAAGTTTTTGCATATGCAAGTTCCAACAGGAAACCAAAACTCAGCCTTTTCACTTAAGCATGGGATCAGCTGAAGTTTAATTTCCCCTGTAAATGTGATATGGCAGTGAAAAACCCTTGCCACAAAAATTGTAAATGTCTAGAAAACACACTTCACTGAAAAAGCTCAAGGTCTTGACCTCTTTGGTTATAAAAGACAAACTGCTTTAACTTGGGTTATATTTAGTGAATGAGTGGTAAAAATGCTATGATCTGAGAAGGTGGAAAGATCAAACTAGAGTTATTTTCCTTGTAAAGGTGACTTTGCTTTTAAGAGGAATAAATGGTATCAGTTTTCGAATACTTCTTTCAATACTTCTGATTCCCAGTGAAAAAGTATTTTGTTGCAGAACAAGAGGTTTTGATATATTTTTTTTCCATGCCATTAGGTAATAATAACTGAGATGAAATGTTTCTGTTTGCTGGCCAATTGAGTTGCAGTAAACCATGTCATTCCCAGGGTTCTGCAGAGTGTAGGACCTGTTACAACAGCAGCCCTGCTTGCAGTTCCACTGTAGAAGATGCCTCCAAGCCCAATTCCTATTTCTGCTGCCTGTGGTCTTACTGGCTTCCATCCTGAGTGCAGCTTTCACACTACTGCTGCCCTGTGTATGGGATCAGTTCAATCAGTTCTGAGCCGGGTCAAAACCTTCCAAGTAAGAATAATGTAATGCCTGTGGTTGAGGGAGCAGGGCAGGAAGACTCTTTCAGTAGGAGGATGCTAAGGGTAGTATTAAACCACACCATTAGTCCCACCACATGTATCTTGCACCTGTGAAAAATTCTGTCCTTTAGCCCAGGATTTACCATTTCTTTCTGCAATTGGGTGTTTGGTCTGGTTTGTTAAAATGGAAAATAGTGCTATGAGAAGCAGAATGACAGTAGATCCAAAACATGGAATGCTAGTGGTGCTAGTGTGCTGTTCTTACCAGGTATTGAGTTTCCCTTCCAAAGGAGCTGCCCAGTGTTCTTGTGTTTCTTCTGACCAGCCTGGATGGAAAAATATGAAGGGCCCTCAAAGAGTTAAATACACAGAAGTATTAATCAGTGAATATTTAGGTCATGGAGGACTGAGACTGGAGAAATACAGAACATTACTGACAAGCCAGGGGGGTTTATGTTGGTAATGGACTGGGGGACATCTTGTCGAGTAGTAGCACCAGACTTTGACTTTGTAATTGTAGTTTCTGTTGTGTTTGTGTTCTTAGTTGCACTGCTGTTGCTTTGCAAGATGTGAGATGTTCAATAAGTCTCTAAATGGGCTTTCTAGAACCATTACTTGTGTCTTTCATCATGTCCTGCAGCACTAGTCGGAGCTGACTTCCTAGTAATCGCAGACATTTTGAAGATTACCTTTAATCTTTGGGTAATTAATTTGTAGTCTTTTCTGAGGAAATGATTACAAAATTCAATGTCTTACTGACTTTTTGCAGGGCTCTGACCCATAAATCACTTCTCAATGACATGGATAGTTCCAGTTTGAAAAGTGTGGTATACAGGCTTTGCCCTGTCCTCTAAGGCTTTGGTTCCTAAGGGCAGGACTTTTTAGTCTTATCTGTCTGTAAAATGTCATTGAAGATCCATGGTGTGATCTGCATAAGAATGGTAATGATGAGCTTACACTGTGTGTATGTCCCTGGGGAGAGAGGCAACTCCTGCCTGCTGTCCCTGATGCCCAGATGGTGGTGACTTTTAAAAGGCTTGTTTGCATCCTCTTTGAACACCAAAACTGCTTGAAGCCTTTGTCACTTTCAGGTGATTAAACAATCAAATGTAACAATTTGTTTGTTTAAATTTTTTTTCAAATGTCAAAACCCAGTAGTTTTAACATTATCATGTGTATTTCCAATAGATTGCTGAGTGAATTGGAACTTTATGCTGTTAAATGTTATTGCAATTTAGGTTCTTTAGTCAAAGAAGCCAATATATTGTTATGGCTTGTATATAACTATTATATTTTTAATTCTGAAAATGTTTTGAAATAAGGCATATCTTACTGTACAGAAGAAGGAGGAACCCTAGTGTATAATAGTTTAGAATGTGTGATAAATTGAATTTTACTTGATATTAAGAAATTTGTATAGTTTTCATAGCTAGAATGAATTCTTTCATGGAACTGTAATATAGCTGTTGTAATTCCATCATCAGATGAGGTCACTAAACTGAAATATTTGGACAACATCCCTGGTTGGGTCACTTATTCTGAAAACTGCCTATGCTTTGTGTATGCTATGCACTCTGGCATTCTAATGTTATTTAATGTTTTTAAATGACAGGTGCAGAATTATAAGATTGCTACAACATGTATTGGGTAGCCACTTCTATTAAGTTTAAAAAGAACTGGAGGTTGATGCACTTAATGTTTGTTATACTAAGCCAGTCACACGTTCCTATTATCAAATGTAGAAGATACATCAAATGTTGATAATCTTGTAGAAGATTAGTAGAAGATTAATACAGTATCCTCAGTAGAGTGCATCTTGTGCTCTATGCCTTTCTGAACATATATCTGTTGCAGGGGATGTTGCCTTTTTGTGCATCTGAGAATTCCAAACTGGCTGCTCTGAGAGGAAGAGGGATCTGTTTGGTCCAAGAATGTTCTTTGTAGATATTGGGTTTGGGAGTGCTGTAGGAGTTGCATTCAAGTATCTGGGCAGGAAGAGGAGGTTCACTGTGGTAAGAAAGAAGACACTCTTGGATCTGCGACCAGAAAATTGGAGAGATTACCTAGGATTTTCAACTTGCTTCTAGTTTTATTTTGTTTGTTTTTTCACAAGGCCAGATTGGATGGGGCTCTGGCCAACCTAGTCTAGTGGAAGATGTCCTTGCCCATGACAGATGTTGGAACAAGATATAGTTCAAGGTCCCCTCCAACCTAAACCATTCTGTGATTCTATAACTCTGCAGGGAGCAAAATACCTGATTCTTCCTGACCATTAGTGCAAATGGGCTTTTCAGTTAAAAGCCATCTTGAAGCAATTATTTTGCTTAACAGTCTGATTTTTCCTTTGCCACAGTACCTCACAGAAACTGATCAGTGTGTTCCATTTTGAGAACACAGCTTTAGCCAGTAGATACTGGAGCTCAGGGCTGGTCCCTCTGAGTGTGTCTCTGTGGAGTGTTTGCAGGGAACACAGAAGAGGAATGGCCCCACAGCACAGTGGTGTGGTATGGAGTGAGGGTGGGGGAGCAACAGGACTGTGTGCAGGTCTGTGCACGATAGGATGTGCACGACGGGCTGTGCACTTGGCCTAACATAGAAATTGCCAGAACTGCAGCAATCCTGTTTGGCTTCTCTGAGGAGAGCTGTCCTTCTTGAGCAGTGCAGGTGGGGAGACATGACTGGTGCAGACATTTATGAATGCCAGATTTGAATGTGGAGGGATGACATCTGAGCTCTAAGCATCTCTGAATTAGCCTCAGTTTATTTGTGAGCTAGGATAATGTGGCTTAAGGTGCCTTTTGAGCAGTAACTTTGTGTGGTGACAATCATCGCAGTGTTTTAAGGGGTCTGCCCGTCATGTGCAGAAGCTGACCCAGCTGCTGCAGGGGAGTGTGGCTAAGGACTGTGCCACACAGTGTCATGATCAATGACAGTCAGTGAGTTGGGGTGGGTCAATCATTCCCAGAGCGGAGCAGGATGGCCAGGGCATAATCAGGCCTTATTGCAATTTGTGTATGCATGTGTTTGGTGGTTTTTGGTTTTCTTTTTTGGAAGGGCTATGGAGGGCTCAGTGGTGTTTGCTGACACCAGCATGCTGCAAAAGGAATCAGGAAGTGTCCTAGGCAATCTGGAGTTGTATTAATGTTATTGTTTTGTTCTTTATTGATGGGTGCCAACTCAGATCCTCACTTTACATGTAAAGATATTGCTCTGAAAGGTGTCTTGTTCCTCTCCTTGTGAAGTTGGCAGTAGTTAAAGCTCTCTGGGTCCAATATCACATAATAGATCTGAAAAAAATCCAATCAAACAAAAATTATTTATCCATAACCCATTCTAAGCAACTGATAGGATTATGATGTTATTACTAAATTACACTTTCACTGTCAATTATTATACGAGCTCAAGATTGTAAATTCATTACAAGAGTCATTTATTATCTGAAATAATCTTGTAATGATTTTCTTTTACTGTTTTTCTTGTACAGTGAAAATTCTTTGCATTTGTCTTAATAGCATCTAAATTTCTGTATTGACTTTTATTTTTAAATCCCTCCAGTCATCCTTTCTTAATAATGCAGCTTTGCCAACAAACATACATTGTATGCATGGAGATTTCTCCAATAATGAAAAAATAATATGGAATAACATTGCAGAAATTATAGAGAAACCAGTAATTTATTGAAACAGTGACTGCCATGCAGTATCTGCTGTTTTATGCAATATAATTTTAAACACAAACATTCAGCTATCCTGTGCAAGTGACATAGTTTATAATTATCCACGTTGGCTATGCATGCATATTGGAAAATGCTAGTTGCCTGTTATATTTTATGTAATGATAGACCACACTCTAAGTTAACTTCAGAATTGAAAGCTATCACCTAAGCAAGACAGAATGTGTACTATTTTCACAATAATAATTTGAATGCATATTTTGGGTTAATGATCTGATTCTGAAATTGTTGCCTGTTCCTGTCCAGCTTTAAAAAAAATTATTTATTTTAAAAAATTATTTTAAAGTAATTTCTGGCAGATTTGAAATTCAATTTTGAGATTGTGGTTTTTTTTTTTCTTTAGAATGGAAATTTAGCAGTCATTCACTCGGATTTTATTTTTTGTGATTTATAAGTTATGTCCCAAATGATAACTTGGGTTCTTGAAAAATGTCCTTTGTTTTCATGTTGTATTGGCTATGGATTGGATGAAAGTGCAATTGTAGATAACTGGAGAGATGGAATAGCTGCTATAGATATAATTAATTAACTGAAGTTTTGTTGAGAAAACTTAATACTAATTCCTTTTACTCCAGTTTTTCTCTGTACTCTATATTACAGGCCTTTGATCTGGTGTTACTTTCTTTGGAGCTTGTCAGGCTGAAATAAAAGATACTTTATCCTATCCTGTGACTGGGATCCAAAATACTGGAGCTGGTTCAGTGGTTTTCAGTCTCTTCCACTTTATTTTTCTGTGTGTTGTTCCCATGGACACCTTTAACCTTTCCCAGGTTCTTTTTCTTGCTCTCACTTTGGATCTTAGAGACTGTGGATCACAGAGTGAGGAAGCATTCATCTAAGATAAGGAGATGGTCATGCAAGTGAAAAAGTGCTCTTTGCTCTTGGTTCCTCCATCTGCAATGTACAGAATGTGGTTGTGTGTCCCCTCAGAGCTGGAAGAGATGTGGAGTTTGACCTCAGGAGTGGCTCTGGGATTACCTGGGTGTGCAGGTCTCTGGAGGAGCAGGGTGCAGAGCCTGAGGCCACAGAGATGGTGTTCTCTACTCAGCTGAGAAATCAGTGCAGTGTAGTGTGGACCTTTGGTCAATGTCATAGGCTGCTCCAAGTCTCCAAAAAGTAGAGACTCACAGTGGCTAGATCCCTCCAAGATTTTCTTGAGCTGGATTTGCAGTCATTGTGTGGAATTGCTTTGTTGGAAGTATAGATATGAGAAAGAGGCACAAGACTAGGGATGCTTTTGCTGTTATCCTCTCAGTGCTGTCCAGGCTCTTAAAGGCTCTTCCAAACTGCGACTGTGCTTTTGTGAGCCCACGTGGCACTCAATCACCCAGTCCACAGCCGGGGCACCACAGCAACCTGTTTGCTTCTCATTGCTGCCCATGTTCAGATTATCAGTCAAAAATGTTTCATTCTGTGTCCTTTTCTCAATATAGGAGTTAATATTCGAGAACGTTATTTATTGGTAATTTACATTGTTATTTTGTTATGTTTGTTTTAAATGGGATAAAAAATATTATACATGTCACATTGTAATATGTGTGATTGACCTAGTCAAACCAGCAGCCTACTCTGAGTGGCCCTGCTTTGAGCAGAGGGGATGGACTGGGTGATCTCCACAAGTTCCTTCCAAACTCAAAGAATCTGTGGCTTGGCCGTTTTCCATCAAAGCTCTCAACTTCAAGTAGAATGTTACTGAGCCACACTGAGAGCTGAAATATGTCTTCTTCTAGTGATTATTTTGAAATTTTTCTGGATTTTGAAACATGCAGCTCTGCTGTCAAAATAGTGTAAAAGTACTCCTTTTGTGTTTCAATAACGAAGTTGTATTTTCTTAATTTCTGCAGTGTGGAGTGACAGCACTTTGTGATCACACAGAAAAGCTAGACCTGCCCTGCAAAGCTTGCTTCTGTAGCAAATAACCTGAGCTCAGTTTTGAGCTACTTTTCACTTACCTGCTTTTATTTAGTACCTAAATAGACTTTTAAATCAGCAAAGGCTAATTATTGGTTTACTAAAACTAATGAAACAATTCAGGATTATAAAGAGAAAGCGAGTTGGTTGGGACACTGTTGGAGATGAATTATGTTGTCATTAAATCTTAAGTGGAGGGTAATTTTTACTCATCTTGCTGGTTAAATAAGGTCTTACACATTGCAATGTGTAGCATTAAGAAGATGTACAGGCACATCTGCTGAGCAGAAAGAGAGATCCTTGCATGCTGCTTTTGTCGTTAGGAATAATTTAGTAAGCTTTCAGTAAGAGAAGAAACAAAGCACACAAAGCATTTTTTGACATGGTTTTGAATGAAGGCTGGAATTTGCTCATAGGACTTGACTGGGCTGTTTCTCATCATTTTGTCTTTTAAATCACTGGAAGGTGGGCAGTGTAATGCTTTTCTCTGTTCGGAGAACAGAGAAACTCTTCCTACAACTCTGGGAATTGGAGATCTGCCATCTTTCTCTTTGTTCTTGGGAGAGAATCCCAAAGACAATACATCACACAGCTGCAGGTAACCTGAAAGGAACAAATTGAGATGGCTCTGACTGCAGTAATTTGTTTGTAGAATAAATCTCTTTAGGTTTTCACATTAATGGATCGCTTTGGTGTTGCAATTCCTGTGTTTAAGTAGTACAGATGTGAAGTTGTGGGTATATTATTAGGCTGAAATAGTTCATTGATTTGCAAAATCAGAAATCAGTGTAATTATTAATTGGGACTCTTTCATCATAATGAAAAACCTTTTACTTCTCAGGGGAAAAAGAAAAAAAAAAAAAAACAAACTGTGCTCATCTAAGAGGAAAGCCTCAGGAATGCTGAATAAAGATTCTGTCTGCATCCCTTCATCAGGATCTGGTTTGTGCATCTTACAGGAGGCTCATCCAGTGTGGGCATCTTAGAGGTGGTATAGATATCTGACATCAGTGAGGGCTCTGAGGCTGTCAGGCAAAATGATAGCTTCATCTTTGAAAATCCATGGTGAAAATGCATTTATAGTTGCAGCTACACACTGCACCTCGTGCTCAGCTGCCTCTGGGGACACTGTAGAGAGATCAGTTTGGTGTGGGGCGTTCCCTTCTGGGAGACCAGGAGTTGTCCGTGGGTAAGCATCCCTGTGTCATGGAGGAAGCAACCAGACTAAATCTGGAGACCAGAGCTAAACCAAGTTAATTACCAGAAACATGAGATGCAAAGTGAGTTTGAATGGGAAAGAGGCAGGAGGAGGAAAAGATATGTTAAAATGCTGTTGCTGAAAGACTGAAAAGTGGTGGTGTGTGGGACAAGTCAGAGAAATGCCCTTGCTTATGCTCACCTGGCTAGAATAAGAACAATGAGGGTAAAATTATGATCAGAAATACTTCACTATAACTAGAACTTCCTTTGAGAGAGTTCTAGTCTGTTACAAGTGCTTACTTTATATTTTACTCTGTGCATGTTATCTGCCCAATATTCAATCCTGAACTCAGGAAAAAATTAGAGGAAGGCCCATTTATCTTCCATTTTCAATGAATCCTTTTGCAAAAGAAAAAATCAAAACAAAACACGGTCTTTTGAATTAATGAATTCTGGGTTTCATGTTAGTTATAATGAAATATATGAATGAAAACCAATTCCCCTTTTCCCTTCTAAATTGGGCACATGCAACAACTTAAGATGGTCTTTGATATCTAGACCTTGGCATCTGCACCTTGGCCAATGCAGGAACTAAGTCTTGAAATCTACTGCTGAAGTTAAACAAGTTGCTTTGCATTTCATCACACAAAAGTAAGACAAGACATGTATGCACCAAAGAAATGAGTCTGGCTGGTCATCCCTTCTTACCTCCATTTTCTCTAGTAGAGGAACAGTGTTTGACAGTCCCATGTGATGGCTGAATCTCCTGTTGTGTGCAGCGTTCTGGCAGGGCTTTTGTCTCCTTCAGTGTCAACCTGGCTGACACCTACCCCAGGCTCCTTCTCCTTTTCTTTGTCACTCTTTATGCCTCAGTCTTTTTATGTCATCTAACCTGCTTTTCTTACTAGATGGAGGAGTCTCAGGGGTTTTTCTCTTCTACCTTTGATCTTGTGTCACAGAAAGTAACTGTGATGATCATTTTTGCCTAATTAAACCATTTCCTCATTTGAGGGGGAAAATCAGCTAAATGTTTCTTCCAGAAGAATGAGATTTTCACAGCCTCTTTGTTATATTTTGTTAGATCATAAAAGTTTGTAACTGCCTTCATTTATGGGGATTTGATGTTCAGTATCCCCTAACATCCATTCTCTATATGTCAATATGAAGAGCAGGCCAAATGTAAATACTGAGAAGACTATGGCTAAATGCAGGAATTTGCTTACCAATGAATAGTCTCCAGCCCTAGACAAAGACAATTGGAAACCTGTTTTCTGTGTGCCTTGTCTGTTTCCTGTACGGGAATGTCACTGGAGGTTTGAAATCATAATGCCAAAGTTTCAGGGACCAGATCTGTAAAGATATGACAAATTCTGAGGTATGACAGAAATGCTAATGCAAAAGTTACTGATGGGCATCTGTGTGCAAGTTAACTGAGAGACAAAACCTAAGGCCAAACTGATACTCTCCAAAGGGATACAAATATAAACAAAATCTGAAAAAATAACTTTGGTACAAGTTTGTCACAGAATAGCATGGAAGAACTTGAGCATTGCCACTTCGGTGGGTGTCAGTCTCTTCTCCTATGTAGCAAGTGACAGGACAAGATGAAACAGCATCAAGTTGTGCCAGGGCAAGTTTAGGTTGGATATTAGGGAAATTTTTATCACTGAAAAGGAGGTCAAGCCCAGCACAGGCTTCCCAGGACAGTGGTGGAGTGCTCAAAAAGTGGAAGTGTTCAAAAATGTTCAAAAAAATGTGTAGAGGTGACACTTGGGGGACATGGTTTAGTGGAGAACATGCAGATGATGGGGAGATTGATGGTTCAACCTGGTGCTCTTAGAAATCTTTTTCAATCTTAACCATTCTGTGATCCTGTGATACTGTGGAGAAGCACACAACGTTGACATTGGTTCAGGACATTTACTGTGTAGTTCATTATCACACTCAGCAGCATTATCACACTGCAGACATAGATCTAGAAATTACAATATTTGTGTTAAACCACATGAACGTATATGACTACTTAAAAAAAATCTCCCAAGCCCCCACAAAATCCATTAATCCTCATCTACTCTCCAGCAGAGTTTAGATTATAATCACTTAGAAGTTTATTAGCAAAGAAATAATTACATGTGGAGTTTTCCACTCTTGGGACTTTGGTCCACGTAGAGCTTTGATAACAGTGTTGCACAAGGAGGAGCTGCTTCACCACAGTCCCTCCTTCTCTGCAGGAGATCCTCAGGCTGGGCTGGTCCCTGGAGTGCCAGCTGGATGAGCCAGGTGCCTTCTCACAGAGGGGTTTCAGTACAGCCCTGTAATCTGGGGCTGACTGCTGTGGCTGAAGGGAGGCTGGGGCTGAGCAGCAGACTGCATATCCTCAGTCTGTGTGCATGTTTACAGAGGGCTCAAAACACAGTCAGTAAAAACACAGGACTTTTTTTTTTTAACTTTGTACCAATAACCCCAGGAGCTGAAGGTAAGTTCTTGCTAACTGCAGTACCACATCCTGTTTCATACAGGAAAGAAAAATATTTTTGTTTTGAGGCTTTATTGTGCCTGTTTTTAGTCTTGGAGGAGAATATATTCTGTGGTGTTTTTTCTTTCTCATTTTCCTTTTGAGTGAATTTATTCTGTTCGCAGTATGGCTTTTCTGGTTGTTGCTTCCACTCCTCAGGCCCCCTTGGAATCCCTAGGGTTGGAAGCTGGCCCTTCTTCCCATTCAGCTGATGTGGTTTTCCCCTTCACTCATTTGTTGGACAGAATTTGCTTGGCAGCCTGCTACAAAATAAAAATAAAATAAGAAATACCACTTTCCTTCTTAACTAAGGAAGGATGACCTTCCATACAGTTAGTGACAGATTCTGGTTTTTTGTTCTGGAAAGGAGTTTAAATTTTCTCTGTGGCAACTCAGTGGCAAGTTGAGTTGATTCTGTATTATGTCTCAAGAGATGGTATCATTGCCACTATGGTAGAAATGATGGGGCATATTTGACTGGCCTTGGAAGGATCCTTGCTTTGTGCTGTCTGTGGGGGATGTAGTGGCCAGCTGCACTCAGAGCAACATAAAACACCTGACAGTAGAGTGTCTGCTTGATTTTTTTTGTCTGGTTTTTTTTTTTCCTTGCCCCAGTGTAAAATTGTATGTAATGACTTTATAGCAGCAGGATTTCTGAGATGTGCTTGTAATTTTGCCTTTTCTTTACCTTGTCATTGGCTAAGTATGAAGATTTTGTCAGGAATTTGTTTCACACATCTGTGTTAACTAGTGCTGCAATAAAGAATTAGATGTGGATGCTTCTCATTTATGTCACTCAGAAATCTTCTCCTGACCATTGTAATTATATAAATGTAAAGTAAACACTTAAAAATCACTTTTATAACCAGTTTTCAATAGCAGTTTGCCAGCTAACCCATATCTAAGAGAAAAGCCCTAGTGCCCAAGCTGCCCCTGCAATGGTGGGGGACCAGAGAGCCTGTACTGACACTGCATTCCTGCTTCATGTAGAACTAACAGTGCCAGGAGTATTTCTAGCTGGAGAAATGTGGGTCTGCAGTGTGAAGTTTTTTTTTATTTACATGCAATATAGAAAATGAAGACTGTACTGTACTACCCTGTCTAGGGAGCATTGAGTGGGACAAGGAGTGTGCTTTATTGTTGTGAGGAAAGGGCTGATGTACATCTCTTGAAAAGCTAATTCTTCAAATGAAAGTATACCAGATTAAATGAGTAATGAAAATTCTGTAATGGTTCCTTTAAAGCAGTTGTGGAGAAATCCTTTGCTGCAGGATCAAGTGTAAAATGTCCCAGAGGCAGAGAAGTGTCGGAAAAGCTTTGCACAGGTACCTGGGTTATGTGCTGTTCTGGACAGGGCAATAAAAACAAGAATGCAATGACAGATACAGAGACTGCACTCAAATGAGTGTGTAAAAGAGGTTTTTACTCTTTGTATGTAAAAACCTGTTCAAGGAGAACAGAAGTCAGAGCTGAAAACTCCTCAGGAATATGCCTGCTGTGATTCAGATGATGAGATGTAAGGTGTGTGCTAGTGCTGGTAAAGCACAGCCTTTATTTGGATTAGCTTGCAGGAATGTACCATAGGAAAATCTAATGAGAATAAAGGTGGGGTATTGTGATCCAGATTTATGGAAGATACAATGACAATGATGTTCAGTAGTGACACTTGAGAAGCTATGAAACATCTGTTAGAGAAAGCATTCTCACCTAAGGCAGTTAAAATTAGTCAGAACAGGATAAAGGTACACCAAATCCCAAATAGTGTTATAGGTCTAGGGAAGCTTTTGGTCCTTTCTTGTGCTTTACATGCACAAATTTGTTAATTTCAGCAATGTGCTTCTTTCACAAAAACCTTTTTTTGTGTCTGTGTTTCTGTGGTGGGGTGAGATGAACTGAATAGACCAAATTTCTGGCAGCCCTGCTCAGACTGAGCAATTTGTCAGGGTTTGTCAGGTTTGTGGTTATTGTAAGAGTTCAAAGCAGCAGCCCCTCTGTGTCTCCTCGAAGATGGAGTCTGCCCTGCAATGCAGCATTCATTCAAAAATTTTAGATTTTGCTTCATCCTTTATCATTTCCCATGGAGATTCTGATGGGAGAGCAAGATAGGAGAAGAATCTTTGAACATCTTCAAGACATTTGATGTAAATCTTTGAGCAAGCTCCATCCCATGCTGGTAGAATTGCACTTATTGTCACTTTTGTGGTCCCTCATTATTGCCACTTTTTGTGGTCCCTCATTTCCCTTCTCAGACTGTGAAGCAGACTGAGAGTTTGCATGCTGAGAACTGTGTTTTTGTTGGTTTCCATGACATGTTACTGCTGTTACTGACTGTTCTTGCATTAATAGCAAACTATATTTAATTAAAAAACTCTATAAAAATATGAAGGAGGCCTACAAGAGAGCTGGAGATGGATTTTTTACAAGGATATGTTGTGATAGAACAAGGGCGAATGACTTCAAACTAAAAGAGCTTAGGTTTAGGTTGGATGTTAGGAAGAGATTCTTTTTGAGGTTGGTGAAGTCCTGGCACAGGTTGCCCGGAGAAGCTCTGGCTGTTCCATAGCCAGAAGCATCCAAGACCAGGCTGGATGGGACTCTGAGCAACCTGGTCTAATGGAAAGTGATTGGAACAAGATGGTTTTTGTTTAAAGTGCCCTCTGCTCCAAACCATTCTGAGAATCTATGATTCCATAATCTAGCTTTCTCTTTTCTATTTCAGAAGATTCAGGCTTCTAAACCATCCACATCCTTTGTATCGCATTTCAGACGGTTTGAAAGTCAAAGCCAGCAGTAATCTCGTGTGACTTGTGCTTAGCACAGCTCCTCCATGGGCATTTGCCACGTTTATATGCTTTGACTCACCAACCGCAGTGGTGGTCGGAAGTGAGCTGGGGGAGGTCACTTCCTGCGAACATGGCATTTAACCCATGAAATGAAAGCTGCAGCAGGAGCTGTTCTTCCTTCTTTTTAGTTGTCCTACAACTTAAGCAAGTAAGAAAAAATGTGTGAGTCTCTGCTCAAGCACAAGTAAGTGATATGCCTCTCTTTTGGTGGGGAATTGCAGTCCATGCCAGATTCTTGCTTGCTTTGGAACATAATGTTTGTTTGATTGCATCTGTTTCCGAAAGCTTATGGTGGTATCTCTGCTATCACTCCTTTTGCTGAATTTGATGTTTTGGAATGTCTGAAAAATGTAAGCTAATTGTTGTCAGTGTCACTGAGCTGGGTTCTATAGCAGGGCTGTACAGCCTCAGCACAAACACTGCCTTACACCCCTGCCAAAGTCTCAGCAGGAGGACGGGAGGAAGAGATGAACTTTAAGTAGGTTTGAGCAAAATGCTGGAGCTAATAAAGCAGCATAAGATGAAGAATTAATGTGTGAATTTATAAAATAAGGGTCAAAACACCTACTTTGCAGTACTGTAAGTAGCTCGTAAGAGGTTTTGACCTAGACAGAAGGGGTGTCTGGTGGTGCCACACATTTGAAACCAATGAAGGAACCACTAGCTTTTGTTTTCAGTATAAATGTAAGGTGGCTCACAGCAATGAATCCCAGGAGGAAAGACGCAGGAATTGGGGTTTAATTCCTTTTGAAATTTCACAAAATGATACCAACATGTGACAGTGGTTGAAAAAGAATGAGGAATGCTTAGGGTAACTGGTACTTTATTCCAAGCCAGCATGGGGTAGCTGGGCTCAGCTTAGGATGTCCAGTTGGGGATGTCCTGGGGATGTGGTGCCTGAGGGCAGGAGAAGCTGTGGCTCTCCTGCTTCAGCGCCGGTGGGGGACTGTGAACGTGTCTGGCATCTACCAGGAATTCAGTGCTTTGCCAGATCTGAAACCAGTGCTGTGCCTGTGTCATCACACAACAGAGCACAGATTAGAGGGGTCTTCTCATATTTTCTAGAGCTATGGTAGGGGCAGAGATTTGTCTCTTGAGGAATTGGATCAGTGAAGCAGTTTTTAAGAACATACAACATTGTTAGATTGCGTTCCAGTCACATGCTAGTGAATACCTGCTGAAATATTGGGCTCTGTTTTCTGCATGCTGCCCTTTTAATTTTCTCGAATTCAGGCTTTTCCCTTGTGCACCGTTTTAATTTCTGGCTGTGTTGCGCTACTGTTCATAAGGAAGAAGTTCTAGTCCCTCCCCTTAAAATCTGGCCTGTGGCAGCACTGCTGCTGTCACAGGGAGCTTTTGGTACCCAGAGCCAAGCCATCAGCGTAAATTCTGTCAGTGATGATGTGTTTGCAGTAATCTATTAATCTGCTCTAATAATCCTTTCTGTTTTCACCACATTTTTCTGTTAAATGAAATTATATTTGAATAGAACTTAATACTTAAAATTTCCTGGTTTTAGCTGGAAGGATGTTTTAATAGCTGGTCTCAAATCTGCTGAAAAGAAGATATTTGTGGTAGAAATGCTAATGAAGCTTCGACCAGCAGCAACTGGCATCCATACATGGGGAATTCAGGGATTGTATATTTGGGTGGCAGAGATCAGTAAGTAGATTTGTGCCATCTGAATCTATTTTTGACAACAAAATCTGCAGTCTGCATGGCTCGGACTCCAGGGGCTTTATTCAAAAGGTCACATCCTGATTTAATACCATTAATATAAATATAGGAAAATTTAGTTGATGTGAATGGGAGTGCTTTTCATTTCAGGCTTTTGATCTTAATAGGAATCTGGGAGAAAGTAGGTTGCATTTTTGCAGCTAAAGCCATGTTGTTGAAGATATCACAGAAAGGCAAAGATGGGTTTTTCACCTTTAGATGTATTCTTTCTATGTGATGTAGGCCACCCTCCACTCTGGTGAGATTCTGGTAAATTCAGCTAGTCCATTTCAAAACAGTAATAGGGAAAGAATGTTTTCTTTGCCATTTTTTAGTGCATTTATGTCAAATTTCTAAATTTGATATGTTTTCCATTTCTGAGTACTGCCAGAACCCCATATATTTATATGTTCAAAAGCAGCAACTTTAAAACACATTCCTTTTTAAATTCTTTTTTCAGCCTTCTTATCACACACTAGAAAAGCTGATGTAAGGGTTTTGTGTAGCCTTGCCACAAATCCAAAAAAACTCCAAATTAAATACTGCGGGGTCCATGTTAGTTTGTTTGCTGAGTCTTCACAGAATTGAATCAAGAATGTAAAACAAAAAAACAACAATCATATTAATCACTTCTTTCTCTCTGTTGCCACTGGATTGTATCTTAATGGCATCTTCTACACTGGAGCTTTTGCAGGCATGTTAATCTTTTACATAAGGAGGAATAATAACTAACTGGAGGGATTAAATCTGAAGAAATGTCACTTGTACCATTCCCACCACATGGAACATATTTCTGAATCATCCTTATACAGTTGTATTTTATCAAGTAACAGAATATTATATGCTGCAACACTTGTATTTCTTTTTGGAGAAATCATTTTGAAATGTTTTTTAACTTTTATATTTGCTCTTTTATTTTGGGTGCCTATGGTAAAGCTGTAAATAATTCATTAAAGACAGGATTGCGGAAATTCTGCCTGTCTTATCAGTCAGGCAGTTTAACAGGATTATTAATGCTGGTATATTGATTGTAATAACTTGTGAGTGAATGGCTCATCCCTCTCCTTTCCCCCTTCCCTTCTTCAGGAACTTGAATGAGTGATACAATACCAGAAGTAGCACAAATTTTCTTCAGGATCAATAGAACACATACTAACATTTTCCTTCCCTTCCCTTCCCTTCCCTTCCCTTCCCTTCCCTTCCCTTCCCTTCCCTTCCCTTCCCTTCCCTTCCCTTCCCTTCCCTTCCCTTCCCTTCCCTTCCCTTCCCTTCCCTTCCCTTCCCTTCCCTTCCCTTCCCTTCCCTTCCCTTCCCTTCCCTTCCCTTCCCTTCCCTTCCCTTCCCTTCCCTTCCCTTCCCTTCCCTTCCCTTCCCTTCCCTTCCCTTCCCTTCCCTTCCCTTCCCTTTCCTTCCCTCCCTCCTTTCTTTCCTTCCCTCCCTCCTTTCTTTCCTTCCCTCCCTCCTTTCTTTCCCTCCCTCCTTTCTTTCCTTCCCTCCCTCCCTCAGGTTGCCCTTGTTCTCCTTTTCAAATCAAGTGTCACATTGACTCCAGTCCTGCGTTGGAAGCATGTGGGGAACTGCAGCACATCAGCTCAGCACAATGTCTCCATCAGGCTGGAAGGAAGCCCAAAACCAAAACTGCACTGGCCAAAATGCATCCTCTACAGAAACCCCAAGGTAGGTGGCTTTGTCCTTCTAGAAATTGTACAAGTTTCTATTGCACAGGAAGTATAATATTTTAAAATTATTGCTTCAGTTTGAGTCACAGCAAACCAGTTACTTTTGCATTCTAATGTATAGCTGGTATGGTTTTATTATCTTCATTTCCCAATGTTAAATAACCACCTAGAGAAGCCTTCAAGAAGAAATTGATTCAGCAATAACCAGTTACTTAACTTGTCACTTTCTATTTCTTGTCTTGTTGGTGTACCTCATGCAGCTGTGAAGCGTAAGTTGAATTTAACAACATTGTTTATATTTTTGATAAATTTTTTAGAAGTATTTTAGGTAATAATATCTTATTGTCAAAACCTTGTCTGTTTTCCATTTATTTTAAGAACTACATATGGCAACAGGAAATGCCTAAATGGAGCAAATATATTTTGAAAATATTACGTAGAAGCTAAACCAATCACCCGTGGGTTGTGGTACTTCCACAGAACTGCCAGCTAATAGTCAAATAGATGGCACACCCAAAATATGATGGAAGAGGAGCCTGGAAGCAGTGTGTTCCAGCTGTTCTTCTGGTCTCCCCAGGCTTCTGAATTCTACAAAAAAGATTGCAGATTCTTGAAAGAGTAGAAATTGTTTTCATGTTTCTTCATCAGTGAAATGACATGTGGTCTTTGTAATGCCAGCTTGCCAAGAGTCCTACTCTTACCACCCCATGCTTTGTAGAATTAATTGCACTTATGTGTGTAATAGGTGCTTGCCTCAAGGGAATTGCAGATGCAAAAAGCACGGAACTTGAAAGGTATTTGAACAAAGGAAGCTAAGCCTCAAGGAGATACTAAGTTCATAAACCAAAATGTTTAGAAGATATGGGTTCATGTGATAGATGGTCATTGTCATCTGAAAAAGAAGATATTATTGTGTTGTACACTCTAAGCGATTGCACTACCACCCCATCCCAATTAAAATATCTATACAAAAGCAATTCAGCCTTAAACAACAACAAAGAAAGCATAGTATTTTCTGCTTCTGGAAGTAAACCTTAAACATTAAATTAATATACTACTTTGTGCTTGAAACATCTCACAAGGTTTGTGTCTTTATGGAGCTTTCACCTAGCGGTCTTGGTAGCCCAAGATTAATTAATGATTGTTCCATGAATGAATGTTGTTATTACTGGCAACAAAAAGGAATAGCGAAAGTGTCTGTTCAGTGAGAACTGGAACGAATTCATCTGGTGCAAATACTTTGCTGTTGTATTCATGGGCACTGATTTCCAATCACTGAGGATGTTTTTTCTATGTGTGTATTTCAGAAAGTTGGAGGGGCCCTAGATAGCTTGATTCGAAGCCATGAGCTGCTGTGTAAAACCTTCAGGAGAAGGAGGAATGAGGAGATATCTTCCCAGCATATGGCTTCAGCCTTCAGGCGGCACCTGAAAGTGCTTTGTAATGTTGGTATCTTCCATGTAGCAAACTTCTAGTTTTAATTAGAGCCAAAGAATCACAGTTTGGGTGGAAAGGGAAACTTAGAGCTTATCTTGTTCCATCCCCTGCTATAGGCAGGAATGCATTCCACTAGACCAGGTTGTTCCAAGCTGTGTCCAACCTGGCTTGCACACTTCCAGGGATGGAGAAGCCACAGCTTCTCTGGGCAACCTGTGCCAGGGCCTCACCACCCTCATGGGGAAGAATTAATTCCTAATTAATTAGGAATTAGGAAGAATTAATTCCTAATATCACTTCTAACCCCGCTGTCAGTCAGGAAGTCATTCTGTCTTGTCCTAGTGCTCCAGGCCCTTGTCCAAAGTCTCTCCACTTTTCTTGGAGACCCTTTAGTCACTGGAAGGGGCTCTAAGCTCTTCCTGGAGCCTTCTCTTCCCCAGGCTGAACACCCTGCCAGCTTTCTCAGCCCAGCTCCCGAGCAGAGAGCCTGCAGCCCTTGCAGCATCTCTGTGGCCTCATCTGGTTGCAACCGGTCAACATCATTCTTGTTTTGGGGGCCCCAGAGCTGCAGGTGGGGTCTCACCAGAATGGAGCAGAGGCAGAGAATCTGCATTACCTGGTGCTCGTGCTATAGGTGGGGATGCAGTCCAGGGCACGACGAGGTTCTGGGCTGTCAGTGCATGTGCTCAGGTCATGTGAAACATCTTGACAGCCACACCCCAAAGTGCTTCTTCCTGGGGCTAATCTTGATCCATTCTCCACCCAGTCTGCATCTGGGATTGCCCTGACACAGGTGCACTTGGCCTTGAACCAAAGTGGCCTTGAACATCTGGTGTGGCTGAAATTTTGCTTGCTAAGTAGCCCTTGGTAAGGTTAGTGGCTTTGCCTCCATGTTGAAGTCTTCATTTCTCAACATTACTTCGTAGGTAAAAATTCAGAATTAACGAAAGGGTTTTCCTGCTTCCTTTTGGTCCAGTGCAGAATTTGTTGTCTGATGCGATTCAGATGAATCCACTAACAGGAAAGACATCAAATGTTTACATGGACAGCAGTGAGACTCAGTGTAAATGCTTTGATATTATTATAAAACCTTGGGTGTATGAAAGGCCTGATGGGGTATGTGGGGTAGGTTCTGACATGTCTGCCTGCTACACTGTGCACCCTCTGTAAGGAGCACAGAGCTTATCTTTGGTTGATGGGCCAGATGGCTGTGTGGTTACTTGTTTTTAGGTTGTTTTTTATTTTTACATGGAGAAACATGGTCAGACGCTCACTGATCACGTGGTATGCACTTGAAAACCTGGTGAACAAAACACAGATCTTCACCATCCCATTTATATGCAAGAAGATTTTCTTCTCCTGTTTCCCTGTTATTCCTTTATAAGATAGGGCTTGTAGAGGTCCCTTCAGAATTGGATTTTACCATCTTTATTTTATGATAGGAATTTCAGGTGATTTTGGAGACTGGGCAAATCAGTCCTCTTATAGGAAGTGTCCTCTTAAGGCTCAAATCTTTAAAAATTTTGATTTTATTCTTTCATGCAGAAATAAACTCAGTAATGTAGGAAGTCTAAAATGTGACCTATACTCAAAACTCCAAAATGCTTTAACACCTCTTCATCACTGACCTCAGACACGGTCTGGCTATGAACTACTGTGGCAGCTCCCCATTGGCTGGAGCAGGGCAGACATCTGGGCTGATGTGGATCTTAGAACAAATGCAGAATGAAGGGACTTATGCAAGGAAGGGACAACTGGAATTTACTTTTTGGGTGCATATGCCTCAGTTTATCCTCCTAAAGAAAGTAACCCTGGAATTACATTCAGAACATTTGTCAACTCAAGCCCCATTACAATGCTGATCACATGTCCCAACTGGATGATCAGAGTCAGAAATGGCTGAAAGAAACTGTTTTCAAAAATGTTTTTTCAAAATACAACATGTAGTTAGAATTTCCTCATGTAATGTGTCAAGTCATTGGATAGTCTAGATTGGAGGGCACACTTGGCAATCCTACTCCATGCAGTGTGTGCTTTGGGAACAATCCCACAGCCAGTTTTCCTGCCTTCCAATGTCAGTTTTTCCTATGGGAGTTGTTTTCCCTGTATGAAACCATGACAGCATGGGAATTTGTTGCCATGAGTTACTGCCTGTCTATGCTAAATAATTTACTCTGCAACTAATGTTAAGGTCTGAATAATCTTTTTAGAATGACATTACAATTTAATGCCATTTTTAAAAAATACTGTATTAAACTTTGTGCCTTGGCCTCCTTGTGAGTCCTGAAGAGGGATGTGAGTGTTCTTACAACACTTGTTTTATTTATACCATATACAACGCAACATAGAACCAAAAGAGGAAGGAAATTTGTGAAGACTAGTACACCACAGAAGAGAGGGGGGAGAGAGTAGGAGAGGAAGAAAAGCTATTATGTTCAGCCTGTGGCATTTTGGACCAAGCAAACGCAAGGCACTGAAATCCATGCTGGGGTTGGGTTTTAAAGGTTTATTTTTGGATATGATTCATCCCTCTACCTTTTTATTCCCAATATAAGACATTCAATGGGGTACCAGAATTTTGAGAAGTCATGGAAAGGGAAGCTCATTAGTGTGATTGAGAGAGCAAGCAAACTTGCAAACTGAAGCGTAAGCTCTGCATCCTGTTTGGTAATGAGGAAGCAGTGCAGTGCTGCAGGCTGCTCAGTTTGTTAGCATGGCTAAGCCAGCTGTAGAGACACAAAATAGAAGCCTGTCATATTTTCTTTAGCAGCTTGCTTTGGTGCAAGCAATACTTCAGGATTGCACCAGTGCCGCTCATAAAAAATGAGGAAAGAATGGATACCTCTTGGTCTGGATTTTGTTCCCAGTTTAGGATAAAGAAGATGGAGATTTATCCTCCTGTCTTTTCTCTTCTCTTTCATTAGTACCTCCTAAGCCTGTCCATCTCAAACCGGGGCAGGAAAGAATTCCTCCTGCACCATCTCGGCCTTTGCCAGCTGATCCCAAGTCATCAAGGAGCTTAGCACCTGGAGAGGAAGAAGTACCAATATCAGCAGGAGTCAACACGCTCATTGAGAAATTTGAAAGTATTAGGTAAATATGGCTTTGCCAGATCTGCTCTCCTCTCCCTTTTCTGCATTTTTAACTTAGAATGTAATAGTAGAAAACATTAACTATAATGATTCCCTGGAAAGTCCTCTTGGGATGTTTTCTACTGGAAGTGCAAAGTTTCACTGAGTATAAAGAATATTTTTAATACAAGCTGCAAATTTTAGTTTGTAACATGCAGTCATGTTTAAGGAGCTTAAGACCTGCTGAATTTGGTAAGATTCTAACAAAGGCAAGTAGCCCACAGTCTGCTTTTGGTAAGTTGGCTAGATGTGGGAATTGCATAGTAGGAACTTGATTGTTATGACATGAACTAATTTAGCATTTTGTCCGACATACAATAAACATCAGATCTTGCTTCTTGGAGGCAGGGAAGGATAGAGGGTACTGTGAAACAATGTCATGTAGAACAGCAGCTGTTTTAAAACTTTGTAATGAAAGACACTAAATTGGATAAAATATATATATATTTTGGTGTAAAACCAGCTCAGTTAGCAAACACATCAAGAACTTAGCTCTGCCTGATGGAGCTAAATGATGGGGTTTTTTCCACAAAGAGGGAGATGGAGACAGTCATCATACTGTGCCTTGGAGTGTTATCACCTGGGTGAACCTGGTGTCTTTCAAAAAGGAAAAGTAGTGCCCACTCATGCTTCAGTACATCCTCTCTGGCAGAAAACACCTTGCCAAAAGGGCTTGGTTCTGTTGAAGAATGAGAGTTTCTGTTTAAATGAGCCCAGAACCAATTGCTTCTTTTTAGAGGCGATTTCTTCTCCAAACCCTCAAACCAGACTGTTCTTCAAGGTGACATGGAAAGCACTAAAAGGCCCAGGATTCTGGTGGTGCCATTTCAGTAGCATGTAGGGGTGATGTTTTTTTGCTGGGTGTTGTTGGGTGATCATTATTATTGCAAATGTACACACTCTTGCCTTCTGGGATTGTCAGTGGGATGCTTGAATCAAATGACAATCACACCCTCCCTTTCAGGGCACTTGTGAAACCTGAGTATTAATATGACTGTGGTGCTTTGTTTTCACTCACAGGCAACCTGTACATATTCTTCAAAGAAACCAGCTAAATTTAGCTCTTAAAATGGAACCTGGCCTGGATTCATCCAAGCAGATGAGCTTGTGTGACCGTGACACAGTGGCTTCCAGTGACTCTTCCACAAATGACAAAACTGACTTGGATGAAACTGAGCCCAACATACCATGCAGCATGGATCTAACTAACACAGACATAATGAAAATTAAAGAGCTGAGCATAGGTGATAGCAAAAGCCATGAAGACTGTACTGCTGTGACTTTGAGCAAAGAGTCCCAAGAAGAGCTTGGCAGTAAAGACTCAACTGCAGAACTGAATGGGAGTGGTAAAATTCCCAACAGAGACAGTGGCATTGACAGTCCTTCTTGTAGTGTGGCTGGGGAAACATTCCCCAGTGAAGAAGGGGCCGAGCAGAAGAAGTCCAGCATGGCTGGGAACCCAGGAGAGATGGAACCTGACAGAAAGGGCACCAAACCTTCCTCTGTGGAGCAGAAGAGAGACTCCACGCAGGATGACGACAGTGACATTGATGAAGGAAGCAGTGAGGAGCAAGAGATAGCAGAAGTGCCAAAGTTGGAGTATTTGGATGTAAACAAGGTAAGGGAGTTTGTTTATTGCTCTCGTGTGCTCAGAAACCAGTTCCTGACACTTGCATCACTTTAATACATTGTTTGGATCATTTGTTTCGTTGGTTTTTCATCAAAGGATCATGATAGTATCGTTTCCTGCTTTATGCAGGTCCTAACTTGTTTCTGACCTAGATAGTTTTTTAGAAAGGTTCCCAGCTACTTCAAAAGGTTTAATATAAGAGAATCCATCACAGCCAGAGGTTAGCTGTTAAAATTCAGATACTTTTGTAGGTCAAGACTCCTACCTTGTGTTTGTTGCTTGGGTTTGTCTAGGTTCAGCTTGTTAGAGCATGTTGTTTTCCATGGAGCTCTCTGTTATTCAGAGTTAATCAGCTAGTGCATCTTGCAGGGTCAGGACCTTGCATCTGAGTAGAATGGGCAGGATCAGAATCTTGTCTCACACAAAATTTGGAGTGTTTTTTTACAGAAACCTCTGCTGTTTTTGATGTGACCACTTCTTGAGTGCAAAGAAGTTGTTTTAATGGTAGTTATGTCAAATTACTCTTCAGGAAACTGTAGCTGGAAAAGAGATTTTTCTTTGATTCCAGAGTAATATAGTCCAGTTGTGTGTTTGCAGCAGCTATGTAAGATTAATGACAGATTCCTTTGATTATCAGCTTATCAAGACAGTTATTTTTGGAAATAGTGCTGTTAAAAGGGATTAGATTTTTCCAGAAAAACAGAACAGAGTATTGCAAAGTATCTGCAAAATATTCCACTTTTTGCACTTTTTGTTTGGTGGCTGTTTTTGTTTGTACTTGCAGGTGTTTGGGTTTGTTAGAGTTTCCCCCCCCCCACCCCAAGCCATGATGATAGTAAAGTTAATATGTGGGATTTTTGTGTTTTAAAGAATATGATCAGCAGCTGCAGCTAATGATCTGTAGCTAGTGAAATGCAGTGTCCACACTTCAGTTTTTATAAATCGTGTGGTTCTGTTGAAATCACCAAGTATATAATGATTTGTGCCAGTCAAGGGCTTGCCCCTTGGGAAATGTGGACATTAGAATGCATTTCTTAGTTTCTAGGTCAATCATCTGATATAAATAAAAGAATGATGAAATGGCATGCAAGTTCTGTACCTCGGAGCTTGACAAGTGTGTTTATACCTACATACACACACTGTGACATACTTTATTTGTTTTATATTCATAATGTGCATGTATGTGCATGTGTGCCACTGAAATATTATTTGAAAGATATGTTATTAGTTGCAACAGGCCAGCAAGAAAGCCTAGAATTGTAGAATTTCCTGAGTTGGTAGGAACCCATAACAATCATCAAAGACCAACTCCTGGAAAATAATATATTACATTAAAAATCTTTAATCTGGTAATTAAATTTAAAGTTTGGACTAGGAATGCTGTATCAATCCAACTGGAACAACCCCAAGCTGAACACTTTGCCATCTGATTAAGAAGTGCTTTAATGACAAATACCACTGTTTCATATGATATCAATGATTTGATGGCTGGTTTTGAGTCTTGTTCCTTAGGTTATGTGTCCATATAGTAGGAAATAAGGATGACACAAAATTATGAGGCTATAATTCTCTGGAGCTCACCTGGTAAATTTATGAGAGGTATCTCTAGAAGAAAACTCATTTGTTTTGGTTTTTTTGTATTACCCTCCCTCCTTTATGTGATGCACTGCAGGTTTTCCCATGCAGTTTGAGTTTATTTCCCCTTCCCAAAGGCAGTTTTGAAGCTCACCAAGCTATACTAAGTTACCTGGTTTTTGCAGTCACATGGAGGAGGAAGGCTGAGAGGGCAGCTTCCTCTTCTTTCAGTGTAAAGATTGTGCCCTCTTCTGGGGGCACATTGCGTGAAGCTAATTTCTGTGTCAAGTGTCCACATAAAATCATAGAATCATTATGGTTGGAAAAGACTTTGAAGATCATTGAGTCCAACCACTACTCAAACACTGACCGGTCCACTGTGTCCCGAAGAGCCACATTTACCTGTCTGTTGAACACTTGCATGGCTGGTGACTCCACCACTTCCCTGGGCAGCTTCTTCCAATGCCTGACCCTTCAGTGAATAAATTTTTTCCTAATATCCAATCTAAACCTCCCCTGGCATAACTTAAGGTCATTTCCTGCTCCCCTCTTTGATTCTGTTGCAGATTTGAGGCACTATGGACTCAGGGTTAGAGTGAAGGGCCACAGCTTCCAGCAAGGAGAGCTAACGTGATTCAAAGTTGACTTGTTCCATGGTTATTCTTAGGCTGGAATTTCACATCATCCTTGACAAAACTGATAATTTTCCTGCTTGAAAGAAGAGAGAATTCAATTGGCATCAGCTGCTGGCCTGGGAGCCGGGGAGCCCTCATCTCCTTCAAAAAGCCTTAAGTTGGGAAAGCATTTTTCCTGCATTTCCCCTCCTACCCCTAGTACCAGGCTTTGCAGCTGCACCATGAAGGTAGCCAGTGGTCTCATTAAATATGAAAGCTGTTCTACTTGGAGGAGAATCATAAGTACAGCTGGAGAGTGATTTAATGATGGATCAGTAACTCCTAGGATATCAGTGTAAGTGAAGATCATGAATAACTATTCTTTTCTACTTCAGTGATCCCTCTATCTTCCACCCAAGCTTGCACACAGCTCATGCTTGGGGAAGGTAACTTTACCTGATATGTGAGTGGTAATGTTTTATTTAGTCTAGGCTTAGCTATGCAGTGATTCCTTAGGAGTCTGCAGCAGTCTAACAGGGCTCAGTATTAGCACAAATTATGTTTTTAAATCTCAGGAGTGATTTACTGAGATTTCCAGTTATCTTTTATCAAAATAAAAATTAACCAAGGGGAGGTTATTAGTTTTGATAATGTCTCAGAAAATGTCAGGAGCTCCAGGAAGTGATGCACATTAATATGGATGGTTACAAAGATGCCTGCAAAGAAAAGAAGTGACATAAAAGTGAGACTGAGGGACTGTCGTGCTCCAAAGTCCCAAGACTTCTGCTGACTGCCTGAGAGCCTGAGTAATGCTTCTGGGAGGGGTATCAGTGCTTCAGAGGGGTTTTTTTAGGCATTTTTTCACTAAGAGTCATATATGCTCATTTGTAATCACCACAGAATGCTTTTCTCCCTCTGTCATGCTTCCTGATGTGTAAATAGTAACAATGGAGCCCCCCTTGGGTCTCATGCATTCATGGACACATGCTTCCATTCTGCCTGTATGTGGCTGGGGTTTCGCATCTGATTTCATTGTCTAGTGTGTGTTGTAAAATTTGGCTTGCAATCCTGCTACTATGACCTTTGGGTGAGATTATCTCCATGTATATTCAGAAAAAAAGTCTATATGTCAATGTTTTAGTCATAATGTTGGTTGAGAAAATTCAGATATGACACCATGATGATTTAAATATCTTAAGGAAAATGTGATTTCAGTGCAACAAAGACAACCAAGCATAGGATAACTTTTCTGTATTATTTTCAGGATTGTTGAGTAGGAAGTGGCCTGTAATATTTCTGTGACTTTTTGTGGTCTTTGCAGGGCTGACTGATGGAGTTTTGATGCATAACCATGTATGATTTTAACCTAAGCTCTATCCCAGCAGCTCTCTTGCAAGATTTGCTGAAAGCCCTATGTGCCCTATGTGAGACTGATGCTGACTGAATGTAGTTGTGCACACTCATTGTATGGAAAATGGTTGCTGCAAGATTTAAGGTCCAAATACATTCCAAGTGTGAATCTGACCTTCATTAGAAACTGGTTCTGTTTGATTTCAGGCTGTTGTTTCTTTTTATTTAAAATGTTTTATGGACAGCTGCAGCTGAAAATGAATTTTTGAATCGTTCACAAAGTGAAAGTGCATCATGCTGCCTTGAGCACTGGAGTGAATTTTGTGTTGTGAAGTCAACACCTCCCTCTTCAATTTTCTCATCTTTCTTGTCACCCCTCCAGCCACACTGTTCTGTCCAGCCTTTGCAGTAGGTGTAAGGTTCTAGGGAATGACTGCACAGGAGATGCTGGGGCTTGTGGCAAGCAGTCACTCAGCAAGAGCACTGCACAAAGCAGAGCATAATCTCAATTTGCAGGTTTGTTTTACTTTTCCTTTAGAAACATGGACCATGAAATATCTTGTTCCTAGTGAACTGAATGATGGCTTGGGCTTTGTTAAAGCTATCCCACCATGGCACAAAATGAAGTTAGAAGAATGGGACTGCCTCACGTTTAATTAATCTATAGTTTCATTTAAAATGTTATGCCCATTGAAAGGCAAATATGTTGCAAATTTGTCTGAAAAATGTGCCTACCTCTCTGCTTAGCAGAGAGAGCAACTGAAGACAGAGTCACTGTAAAACTGAGCTCAAGCTGAGTCTATTAAGCCCTTGTTTAGTATTTAAGCAGATGTCAGCAAGTTTTCTTGAAATATAAGCTGAATTGCAGATGGTGAAGGTCAGGAGCTAAAAAACTACCTGTGCTATGTAAAGATTTACTTCTGAGTACAAATGTATTTGGTTGGAAATAAGTATTTTTCCAATTCTGAATTCAAACAACTCAAAGGATGCTCTTGGTAACTGGCATGCCAGCTGGTTACATCAGTGTTTGTCATTTGAGCACTCCTTTGTGCCCAGCAACACCAGTAGATAAATTCTTTCTCAGTGAGAGATCCTTGTAGTTACTGGGTTTGACTGGGCCAGCAGAGTGCTGCAGTGTAAACTGTAATAAGATGTATTTGCTTGGAACAATTTCAAGACTTATTGTGCTGTGGTTTGTTTTGTTTTTCACTTCCCCTAAATATTAATATATAGTGAACAGAGCACGATGTTGTGTAGCATGTTGAAAGAGTGTAAAAGAGTATTTGACTTGGAATAATTTGAGAGGTGGGGCAGATAGAGTCCCTGTCAGAACTTCATGTTTGCCTATCTTCAGATTTGTGCCTGGAAATAATTCAAATTTGTGCCTGGATTGCTTCAAAGGAAGTCTGATGTTGCTTCAAATAAAGGAAAGCTATTTACTTTCCTTCAATAATACTTACATCATGGAGCTATGAGTACTTCATGCCAAGTGGCACCTCATTCCATGTAGGATAATTGTGGGTCTGATTTGTTGGAGTTCATGGCTTTCTTTGAAAAACCTTTGAAGTTTTCAGTTGTACTGCAGTTTGTCTGAATCTCTGTGGAGGGCTGGTGTTTAAATTTTTCTCATCAACTTTATTTGGAAACAAAACACGGTAATGTTGAAGAAGCTTAAAGAGAGCCTTTATTTGATGTTTTCCAACAATCTGATGGCGGCTCACAGGGTTATATCTACAAGTCCTTGCCCCAAATGTGAGCACCAGAGACAGACATTTGGGATTGAGCACTGCTGCTGGTGACAGGCCCAGGTACTTCCTGAACTGGCAATTGCCCCATGTGTTTAATAAACTTCAGCTAAATTTTTCCTCTGTGGATAGTTCTGGTTCTTTTGTGAACCTGTGTGAAGGTTACTGCCAGAAATGTTGTGTTTCTTGAGGAAGCAGCACCTTGGTGATTTTATTTGATGCCCTTCAGTTTTCCCATAGAAATAGTGATTAATTGCACCCAGTCAATGTTCTGCATTCCAGGAATCGTTAATGCACCTCTTACCTTCAGTGCATTTGTCTTTTTTTCTGGATCCAGCCCAGTAAAGTTTCCCTACATTTGATCATCCTTTCTGCCCATTTTCCATGCTTGTATTCCTGAACACAAGCCAGCCAGCACTGTTTTGGACTGGTTTCATTATATGTAGGCATGGTGTTTAAAATCTAACACTTTAAAAGATTGTTGGGAAGCTCAAACTTGTATTCTAGTAATTCAGATATTATTAAGCACTTCGTGAATGAAGGGTCTATGTAGCTGTTGGCTGAACAGTGCCTAAAGTCAGTGCTTTAAAAATGTATTTAGAGTTTTTAAGTAGTCCTTTCTCTCTCTCTCTCTCTCTCTCTTTTTTCTTTTTTTTTTTTTTTTTTAATGAGCATAATGAAAGACTTCACTGAGTAATTTGGGTTACCTTGATGAAAATTCTTTCCAGGGAACTGGCCTGTGTATAAAGCTGCACAAAAATCTTAGAAATATGCCATAGAGAGTAATGCTGTGCTGGCAAGAGTAGAAATCTGGCCAAACAACCTGATTTCTAGTTTTCATTTTAGTTACAGGACCTGAATCCAAAAACGAGAACAGTTTATTTACAATCTGTTGCCTTATTTTTCCAATTAACTAGACTTATTTCCAGGTTTAGAGGATGTTTCTGGTTCTTTTTATAAAGTCGTAATGAACTCAAGTGATGTCCTGACCAGACACTGATTGCATTACTAATTGCTCTTTCAGAAAACAGCATTAAAATATCTCTGGAACAAAGTGATCTTTTGAGAGGTGTGGGGTAGATTCTGGAATGTGTTAACCTCTTTCACTCCAGGCTCCTCTGCTGGTAGGATTTAGGCCACTGAAAAAATGAAAAACAGAACAGTTAGTGGAACTTAGGGGTGGAGGTGCAGATGGATTGTGTCATTTGTAACTTTTTTTTTTTCAGTGTACAGAGCCCCAAAAGCTATTCAACATCGCCAATGAGCTGCTCCACACAGAAGAAGCGTATGTTAAAAGACTCCATCTCTTGGACCAGGTAATTCCATTTTGAATTAACTCTCCTTTCTTTCCAGTGAGCAGCAATGATGTCTCCTGTCCAGTGCCTAAGCTGTAGCTCAGTACAAATGCTGTGTGTAGATGGAAGATGGAGTTTGCCTGTCAGGCTGTGTGCCGTGGAGCCCAGATGTGAGCTTTGAGCAAGAGGGTTCTCTGAAAGGAAACAGAGGATTGGGATGGCAGAAAGGGAAATGGGAAAGCAGCAGTCCAAGACACAGACACTGCCAGCATTCGGTTCCTCCCTGGGTGTATGGGGAGAGGAAATCACAGGGATAATGAAGGCACTAAGAAATGATGAAATCTGTGATTGCTCTTTGATGTGCAAGAAGTTGAAGTTTTACTAAAATCAGGCCACATGTGTTAGCCCTGAGCCTACAGCAAGCTATTTTTTTACCAGTCTGTTTTGTAATTGTTGCCCATCATGTTTACACGTGGGGATGAAGTGAAACTGGTCTGATGAGTCTGAACTTTCTTCCCCATAGACTTGGAGTTGATGCTACACAATTCAGACATTTCTATAATTACCTCAAACAAAAAAAAAAAAACATGAATATGGAGGAAAGAAATAAAAATGAGGATGAGACATATTTCTAGCAAAGTGCTTTTTAAAAATGAGTAGAAGAAAAAAAAATAGAAAACTGTCACCTGGCAAGAAATACTGTTGGAAGCTGTAAGTTGGAGAATTCCTCACCCTAACAACTCTTGGAGCTGTATGAAAGACTTACAGTGCTTGTATTAGATTAACAGAAACTGTTTCTGGACCATAGAAATCTAGGGAATGTCTTTTCCTTTTGTTCAATATAGTGTAATTTTTCCTACTGAGAAAAACCCAATCACATTATTTATTTTGCTTTGTGTAAATAGCAGTAAATGCTTTTCAGGGACTGAATGATGTTTGCAGCTTGCACTCAAATATGAGATGTCTGATCTTCCCAGTCATTTCAATGTTTTTTGAATTATAGCTCAGATTTTCCTAGTTTTTTCAATGGCCTATAGTGATATATCTAACTCTGGGTGACAGTCCGCTTAAATTTTGTGAACCTCTTTAAGACTCCAAGAACTGGCTACCAGGGGTCAAAATCTGCAGCTCTGTTCTAAGCAGTCAGCTTTGCAAAATTGCAATCTAAAATCAGCATGTCTAGGACTGTTTTTCGTTAAAAATGTTGGTACTGTCTTGTTGCCTTCTGCAGGTTTTTTGCACTAAATTGTCCGAAGCAGGGATCTCATCTGAAGTGATAACAGGCATCTTCTCAAATATTTCTTCCATCTATTGTTTCCATGGACAATTTCTTCTTCCTGAGCTCAAAACAAGAATTACACAAGAATGGTAGGTAGCTGTCACTACAATTATTTAAAAAATATGTTTTCAAGAAACTGTTGCAACCATAAGGCCTAGTCTAAGTCCAAATTTTTTATTGTTTAATGCAGTAGTTACATTAGTTATTTACTAACTCTCAAACATTTCTGACTTAAGGAGTAGGCCTGAGCACTCAAAATTTCCAGAATACATTGCGAGCGTTTTTTTAGTTGGAAGTATTACCAGAGCTGTTTTCCTTACTGCATTCCTACTCTCCTATTATTGCAGTACTATGAAATTACAGTACTAGGAAGGAATAAAATTGCTTCTTTTGGCCCCATAGCTGAAATAAATATTTTCGAATACCATTTAAAATTTGGCTGCTTTAATGAAGTTGAAGGTAGAACTTACTGGTTTTAGAGGTCTTTTCCAACCCTAATGATTCTGTGATGCTCTAAGCTGTAGATAAGGCACACAGTGATAGGTAGAAAGGTTAATTGTAAGTCAGATCTAGGAAATCCAATTTGAGGGGACACATTGGGTGCATGGTGTCCTGCAGCGGCAGGTGCAGATAGTGCTGACCTTTGCAGGTCCCCTGATTGATCAAGACAAGACCAGGGTTTGCCTCTCTCTTGGCTGAGTCCAGTCTTCACACGTTTGTCAGTGACCAGAAGGGGTAAATGAGTCTCAGCACCTCTGTGCCTGACTTGCACTTGCAGGGACAGCTGTAACAGAGGAGAGGAAAACTGCAGAGTCTGGGAGTCAGAGGAGGATAGAAGCTTGTCACCTGGCTAAAGAGGGGCTTGCAAGTAGACTGGGGGAGAATGGCTGGCTCTCTGCCTGGCCATGTCTTTGGCAGAGAGAGATTTGTGGCTACTGCTGCTCCAGCCTGGGGTTACTAGCCCCTAGGGATTACCCTGTTGAATTGAGCCATCTCTTTGCATTAAAACCAATTCAGATGTTGGGCTGTGGTGGAAGAGATTATTTTTAATAAGTAAAAGTTTCCCACAAGATTTAGTGTTGGGCAGAAGTTCTTTTAATGATGTATAGTCAGTCTGCTTTTCACTTAAGACAGTGAGGGGAGAAATGTCATCCCTTTTACAACAGGATTCATGTTTGAAGTTTCATCTAGGATATTGCATAGATTACCATAAACTGAACTTAGCCTGTCTTGATTGCACATATGTGTAAATGCTTCTGCATGTGGGAAACAACTGTGGAAATCTTACAGCTGTGTTTTCTCTCTGAAGATACCATTCATTTCCAGAGATTTCAGTACTTACCTGTTTCTTTACCACAGGAGCGTCAACCCACGGCTAGGAGATATCCTGCAGAAACTTGCTCCTTTTCTGAAGATGTATGGAGAGTATGTAAAGAACTTTGACAGGGCAATGGACATAGTGAACACATGTATGCAGCGGTCCTCTCCCTTCAAAGATGTTGTTCAGAATATACAGGTATGTTTTTAATTCACATAATAGGACTTGGAGATTGTAATGGTTTAGGAATGATACTCCCCAGTTTAGAGACTCCAAAACCACACTACTACTCCTTTGTTTTCTCCCACTGCCCTTTTCCCCTCCTCCGGGAGTATCTGAAGAGGAGAGCTGGAGGCCCAAAAAGCAAAAATCATGGGTTGAGGTAAGAGCAATTTACTGGAAACAATGAGATAAGAAAACAAACAGTAAGAGCAACAATATTAATAATAAAAATAAAGGTGTACCAAAAAGAGAGTGCAGAGTTCAATCCAGCTGCAGCTACTCACCAAAACCACTCCCTCCAGTCAGGACCAGCATCACCCAAACTGCTCCGTGTGCCACACTTGCTCCACCATAAGGAACCTTCTCTGAAATGAAACCCTCTCCTCCAGCCTGGCAATGACCTGAGGTGTTATCCACTAACACTGAGGCCCTGGCCACACCCCTCCTGGCTACTGGAAAAAATTAACGCTCTGCTGGCTAGAACCAGGAGTGAGAGATCCTCACTTAATTCAGTGTATTTATTTGTTTCCCAGTTAATGACACACATTGTCAAGATAATAAGACATACTAAAATTACACAATTTTAGTGGCATTCCTTTCTTCTCTTTTTCTGCTACACAGATTTCACACACAGCTTTTATTCCACTCAAACTTTTTTTTTTTTTTTTAAATATGGCTTTAAACTTACAGAGGCCAGGGTTAGATTGGATATTGGAAAGTAATTCTTCCCTGTGAAGGTGGTGAGGCCCTGACACAGGCTGCCCAGAGAAACTGTGGCTGCCCCTGGATCCGTGGAAATGTTCAAGACCAGGCTGGATGGGGCTTGGAGCAACTTGGGACTGTGGATGAGGGTTGGGCTGGATGGTCTTCAAGGTCCCTTCCAACCCAAACTATTCCATGATTCTGTGGTTTAAGAAGAGTATCAGATCACAGAATCAAACTTCACCCTTGGCCCAGTAATTCTGACTCTTTTGAATTTGTCTTCCTCATTTCTAACTTTAATTTTTTTTTATTAAATACAGTTTCATTCTGAGGTGGGTGGGCTTAGGTTTGGATATGTCACTAACAGCATCTGCCGTTTGTCTGGTTTTTCTGAGGCTTCTAAAGTGGCAAGCTGCGCTCAGGATCACAGCTCCACAGGAGGATGCTTGAGATGGATTTTCATGTGTTTTCTCATAATTGCACAAAAAGCTGTGCAGGGAGAGGGGAAGAGCTCTGGTTATGCTGGTGTATCCATAAAACTGTTCTATCCTGCTTGTCCCCTGGGCCAGCTGAATGGATGCAGGCTCCCGGATGCTCATAAGCATCTCTCTGCCAGTATTTGGAAGGCAGATACCATCCTTTGGGAAGGAAGGGCTGGCAAGGAGTGGGTTAAGCTGAACAGGGAGCACAGCTGCCTGCCCTAAATGGCAGGACTGTGGCTGGGCCAGCTGTCGGGAATCAAGTAATCCCCTGCCAAGCTGGGAGAGGAGAGGAGAGGCCCTGAGTGGAGGTTTAGGGCTGTGTCAGAGACTCAAGACAGAAGTTTGGAGAAACAAGGACTGGGAGAGGTCCTTTCCTGCCACGCTACTGCTCCACAGGACCTTTTCTTACCCTTCTTTTGCCTGTACCCGTCCTGCTCCCACTAAGGGCACACACACCAGCACTGTGTTTTGCTGTCCTCAGCCAGTGGCAAGTCATGGCTTTCTGCAGGGTAATCTATTTGGGACTGTTTTCCCTACAGCACAGGCAACTCTCTTCTCTAAAAGTCACCTGTCTCTTCCCACCAAGGATCTTCCAACATAAACAATGTATGTCGCCTGTTGGTCTTCACCGGTTGCAGACCATGGGCAGCTCTGCTGTTGCTTGAGCAGAGCTCTTGCCAGGCAGTGTGGGCACTGGCGATGCAGGCAGGAGATGCGCCTCGGAAGCCTGCTGATGACAGAATTGCACTGCAGCTTATTTAGTCACACCTACACAGCACCTTTTGCTCTGTTGCTCGGTGATTATAGCTGCAGGAGGCAGAGATTGGACCCAGAATGCTTAGTTCACTTATTTGACATATCTCTGCACTATCAAAAGCCACTGATAGTTTTCAACATACCAGTTGAAGTATGTTGTGATCCTTCAGGGATGCACTGTCTGCCTAAGCTGCTAATGGAATAGTGTATATATAATATACAGCATTATGCATTCGCTGTTACTAATTATGTTAAATTAGGGAAAGCAGAAAACAAAAATCAAATGTTACTAATAAGTTGATGACTGTGACTTATCAAATTTAGTCCTTTGAATTTCTGGAAAGATAGCTAATATTTTTCTCTCAGACATTCATCCCATTATCTCCAGTCTTGCTGTGAGAATGGAGCGAGTCAGCAGTGTGGTGTGGGCTGGAATATTTATGAGGAAATTGCAGATACTTGAAATAAGTTCCTTTCTCTGAGAAATACACAGTGAGATTAACATCGTTATAGAGAGGTTGTTTACATGAGAGCAGACCACATTAGTGGGCTGATGTAAAAATAATGCTGTGTAGAAGAGCTTGTGTGTGTCTGTGGTTAACATGCTGCTGTGGAGTCAGATTACATCACTAGCAGAAACTTCCTATGTGCTTTAAAGCAAGTTACTGGTTCTTACTGAGATTCTCATCTCTTCTCTTTTAAACGAAAATATTCTTTTGCTTCACGAGATCCTATGAAAACAAGTACACTGCAATACTCAGTGCCATTGTAAGCAGAGCACATTGGTGCCTTATTGGATGATGTGTTGTGTAACCAGACTCAAATCTCCTCCCCTTCTTGGCCAAGTGAAAAAGAAGCAGAATTTGAGAGAGCTCTGCCTTTCAAAGCTGATGTGTGAGCAGTGTGCCTACTGCTCATACAGTGAGCTCTGGCAAGCAGTACATTCCTGGGGGCATTGTGATTTCATGAAGTTGGGAGAACAATGCTGCGCAGGGCCATGGATGGGAAAAGCTTTTCTGAGCCTTCTGAAAGAAGATAGTTGCATATCAGCAGAAAATGCCCGACGTGGGATGAAGATTCACATAAAAGCTGCCAGCTCTGAAATCTGCTGTCAGGCTCTCCAGCTCTGGAGAGGCTGGATCATAGGCCAGTGATTGAGGCTGAACAAGGCCAAGTGCCAGGTCCTGTCCTTGGGTCACAACCCCCAGCAGCTCCAGGCTGAGCCAGAGGGGCAGGAAAGGCCCCGGGGGTGCTGTGGCAGTGGCTGAACAGGAGCCCAGGTGGGTAAGAAGGACCAGGGCACCTTGGGCTGCTCAGCACTGGTGTGGCAGCAGGGCCAGGGCAGTGCCCATCCACTGTGCTGGACATGCTGGGGTCAGTTTTGAGCCCCTCACAACAAGAAAGAGCTGCAGGGGCTGGAGTGTGTCCAGAGAAGGGAACGGAGCTGGGAAGGGGCTCAGCCTGGAGAAAAGGAGACTTGGGAGGGACCTTCTCACTCTGCACAACTCCCTGACAGGAAGAGGCAGATGTGGGATAGGTTGGGCTCTGCTTAAAGCGAACAAGAGACATGACAAGAGGAAATGACCTCAAACTGTGCCAGGGGAAGGTTTAGATTGGATATTAGGAAATATTTCTTGATGGAGAGGGTTGTCCAGCCCTGGCTCAGGCTGCTGGAATCACTATCCCTGGAGGGATTTAAAAGACATGCAGATGTGGTGCTTGGGGACTTGATTTAGTTGGCCTTGGCAGTGTTAGGTTTATGTTTGGACTCAATCATCTCAGTCTTTTCCAACCTAATGAGTCTGTCGACCTATGATGGCCTGAGAAGCTCCTGTACACTCTTCTAGTTGTATGTGAATGGTCATTTTTCATTCTGTTATACACCAAAGGCAGAAAAAATCAAACCCTCCTGTTCTTGCTTTCTCTCCATTACAGAAACAGGAGGTGTGTGGAAACCTGACTTTGCAGCATCATATGCTTGAACCAGTGCAAAGGATTCCTCGTTATGAGCTTCTCCTGAAGGACTACTTAAAGAAACTTCCAGAAGAATCTCCAGACAGGAAAGATGCTGAAAGTACATGTAAACGCCTCTCTGTCTAAAAGCACAATGAAATCCTGGGCAGTTTTTCTTTGTGTGTTCAGATACTTACAGCCAGGACTATGGTAGAAATGGAGATTTGAATTAATCAAATTATTACCAAACAAAGGGATTTTGAATGCTTTTGGAGTTGAGAAGAAAAGGGTTGGAATACCTGCTCTAGGAATGAAAGCAGCTTTGGCAAACAAACAGTGACAATATGTTGAAGTTTGCTGTAGTAGAACATCTAAGTTTTTTGTTTACTCCATTGTGTGGCTCAGGACAAAGACAGGAAGACATCCTTGCAGTAGCCAGAGGAAGAAAGGAAGAATGGTTTTAAATTTGTATTGAATTTAAATGTGTATTTCTTGCCAAGAAAACCAGATAGACTCTGTTTATATGGTGAAACAGGAGAAGTGGACTTCTCTTGATTACAAGGAGTTTTTGCTCTCAACCAAAAGAGTGTCCATATCACCATAAGATGGCAATCCCTGTTTTAGGAAAACAAAAATATGCTTGAGAAGACTTAAGTGAAACTTGACTTTTAATAGGTGATTCCTAGAAAGTGAGGGTTCTTTGTCACTGTGTGCTTTGGCTCATCTAGATTTTTAGGAGAGAAGGATGAAACATAGATCAGTTGAACAGGCAGAACTGATTGTGTCCATAATTGCTTATGTATCATCAATTTTGAAGGAAAAACTACTCAGAGAGGTGAACCTGTCTCCCAAGGTGCTATTAAAATATATAATCTAGAGAATGCATAACTGTTGGTACCTTTATTGCAGAGTCACTGGAGCTGATATCAACAGCAGCAAACCATTCCAATGCAGCCATCCGGAAGATGGTGAGTAGCAATTCCAGAACAGAATTGTGATCTGACTGAAACATTTGGCTCAGCTGAGGGCCTCCCGTTGCAACAGGTTCAGCACGGTAACTGGAGAGGAAATCTGCCTGTCACTCAGGCTTTAAACATGTGTTGGATGTCTGAGTTCTTTTTATTGCAAATGCAGTTTTCTGTGGCTTGTTTGGCTTAAATTCCACCTCCCTCATTCTTAAGGACCCAATGAGTTGAAAAAGGAAGTCTTCATAAAACCCGTTATTTGCCTGTCCTTGAGAAGTGTTGGAAGTATTCCAATTAGACCCATTCACAAGGTGTCCTTGCAGATTTTCACACTGTTTTTTTAGTCCTACAGTTCTTCAACAGAATGAAGGTTGCTTTGATTTGATTTTGGCCCATCTTAAGTGCACAGAATGTGCATTTTGCATGCATCAGTAGCTTCAGAAAGCTGTGCTTCAAAAGCTGGGCAGTCAGATGTGGAAATTTTGGACATTAGCACAGGTTTTACATATAGAAGAGCTAGTGCATTACTGTTAAAGTAAATGGGCTTTACAGCTGCAGATGTTATCCCTTTGGTGCACCCAGGTGTCTCAGGGTATTTTGTATCAAACAGACCTGAAATGCTGTGTATCTGGCTTAGGTCCAAGGTTTATGTTCACTTCCCTATCAGACCATTACTTCCTCTCTCAGCTGGTGGGGACACCATGAGACTATGTTTCCTGTGGCTGCTATGGGGAAGTAGCCAGCTGATGTCTGTGTATTTCCAGTATGTCTGAAAGCATAGTTAGGAAACCATCTGTTTCTATTTGAGTCTGGCATGTTCTCTTGATAAGGATATATTTTGGTGGAAATTTTTCTGGTTTTGGGCCTCTTAACTCCTGGGAGCTTTGTACAGTATCTCTGCAGATATAAGGAATATGAAACAACTCGTTGGCTCATTGGTTTCTGTGTCAGTTGCTTTTTCTGTTAGTACACAAGAACACATTGGAAAAGGCTGTTATAATAATTTTGCTGCTTGAGGTCCAAGCCAGACTGAAAGGAAAGTGAATGCTGTAGCAATATCCCCAAAAGTTAGTGGAGGGTTGAATTAATTGTTGGCTGCTTACTCTTGTTGTAGTGCAGTAGAAGAAATAAATCATGCTTCCATTATTTGGTAGTGTACAGGTCTCCAACTTGGCCAGTGATTTTATTGGACATTGCTTCTAAAGTTCCAAAGATTAATATTTGGACTTGATGATCTTAGAGATTTATTTCAACCTTTATGATTCTATAATACATATTTAGCATTGAATAGTAATAGTATAAAAGTATCAAATAAATTTATCTCAAAGTTAATTTATCTCATTAAATGGTACAATCCAAGTATAACTAATCCAGTATGACAAATCCAGAGTGGGGAATAGCACTGAACAATATGCAATGCGTTTCAATATAAATGCAAAGATATAAGACTGTTTTCTTTCAACTTACATACATTTACCACAGAATGTAAAGAGTGGCAAATAGACCACATGGAATAATTTTTTTTTTTTAATTTAAATTGCTGGATGTTTGTACTGGCAGGAAAAGATGCACAAGCTTTTGGAAGTCTATGAGCGCCTGGGTGGTGAAGAGGATATTGTTAACCCAGCCAACGAGCTCATTAAAGAAGGACAAATTCAGAAACTTTCAGCAAAGAATGGCACAGCACAGGATAGGTATTTATTCCTGGTGAGTGTTTCAGCTGCTCTATTATTTTCAGGGCTGTGCTCAGGTTGGACGGGCCTTAGAGCACACTGGTCTAGTGGAAGGGGTCCCTACTCATGGCAGGCAGTGGAAGGAGATAGGCTTTAAGGTCCCTTCCAACCCAAGCCATCCTTTGAATCTATGATTCTGTGGTATGTTTACATCTTCCCAAGCTTAAAGACAAAAAGCATTCACCAGCTGAGCCCAGCTACTCCTTCTGAGCAGCAGTTTTCTCTTGTAGTTTTTTCCTCAAAGATTTCCTTCTTTCTTTCATGCTGTGCCTTTACTGGCCCAAAGGGGTCTTTTCCACCTCCCTCCTCATAGGCTGAGTTTTTGCAGAGTGCCACAGGAGGTGGTTTCCAGCCAAACCACCTTGCTGCAGGAGATGGCCAGCTCTCACTGGCACTGGGGGAAGAGCTCTCGTGCTTTCAAGGCAGTCCAATTCAGAGGGAGGGGCAGAAGGGAGAAGTGACTGGCTGAGGTGTTTCTATGTGCCCACTTCTCTCAGTAATGATCCATCAGTCTCACTTTCACCTTAAATCTCTTCTTGAGAGCTGTCTCTTAGAGTAAAACACACCAGAGCCCTAAACCTTCACAGTGCAGGCTGTGTCTAGCATGTAACTGCCTAAGTTAAACTCTTGCCTCATTGCAGTTTAACAGCATGGTGCTGTATTGTGTGCCAAAACTGAGGCTGATCGGCCAGAAGTTCAGTGTCCGAGAGAAGATGGACATTGCAGGACTGCAGGTTTGCATCTCTTCTTTCCTCTTTTTTTAATGTTCTTGATAGCTTTGGATCCCTGCTGAATCTAAATACATAACATCATATAGTAGAATTCTAAAACCCAGCTTTGGATCGCTTTGGATCAATGCAGTTTTTCCATGACAAGAAAGACCTTAGGGTTCTGGAGTGTGTCCAGAGAAGCACAACAGAGCTCGGGAAGGGTCTGGAGCACAAATCTGATGAGGGAGCTGGGGGGATTCTGGAGATAAGGAGCAAGACCTTCTCGCTTTCTACAACTGCCTGAAAGATGGGCGTAGCCAGGTGAGGGTTGGCCTCTTCTAACGTGTGACAGGATGAGAGGAAGCAGCCTCAAGTTGCACTGGGGGAGGCTTAGGTTGGATATTAGGGAATATTTCTTCACTGAAATGGTTTTCCAGCCCTGGCACAGGTTGCCCAGGGAAGAAGTGGAGTCACCATCTCTGGAAGTGTTCAAAAAACATGTGGATGTGGCACTTGAGAACATGGTTTTGTGGTGAATGTGATGGTGCTGTTTTGATGGTTGGACTTGAGGATCTTAAAGTTCTTTTCCAACGTTAGTGATTCTATGATTTTATCTCTTTTTGGGTTTTTTTGGTTGGTTGGTGTTATGAACCAGTTTAACACAGAAGACCAAAGGAAACTAAGCCTCTGTGAATAAAATGGATTGAACCCAGAAAGGTTCGAAATGTACCCTGAAACTTGATTAAAACCAAATGAAGTTCGATGTTGGTGCCAAAAAATAAGTGATATATTTTATTTAATAGTAAAAGAGGCAAAGAGAAAGAAAGAGAAAATAAGGACAGAAATAGAAAAAGAGGTGTGCATGGGTGGGGAGAAAGGGAGAAGGTGACACCAGTTGGGTGGAAACATATCACCCTTCCCAGGGTCCCAACAACATCTCATTGCTCCCCTCCATCTGCTCTTCTTGGTGGTGAGGGTCCCCCTGCCAGCTGTCGCTGGAAAGTGTGGAATCCAGTGGATTGAGAAAGTGGTTTGGGCCAGGTGGGAGCACCCACATGCCTCCCCTGAGTAGGGCACATTTTACACTGTCCTTTGCAACACTATGGATCTGTTGCATCACCTCTAGTGCAGGGTCTGGGGACCCCTTTGTAGGGGGGTGTTTGATGGACCATGACTCTGCTGTCCTTCATGTGGATGCGGTTTCTGCCAGGGTGAAGGAGCCCAGAGCTGAGCTCCTCTGCACAGCAGGGGATGGGTGTTCACTGCTCAAATCAGAGGCTTTTTCATCACACACCCAAAACCTCTCCTCCCCCCACCCTTTGGTGTGTGGGTCTGTTCCAGCCTGGCAGCTGATAGCCCTGGGGCTGTGACTTCCACCCTGAAGGTGCTAAGCTTGATCTCTCTCTGAATGTGTTCTTCTCCCCTAAGTCACTTTATCTTATCTTCATCAAAGAGCAGTGTAGGGCTCCATTCAGGGTTTTTGTGGTTTTCTCTGCATCTGTTGTACAGTTTTGCTGTAACAAGCAAAAGTCTTTCATGAAGATGTTTAAGACATAAATTATAACATTTCAGTCTCTGACAGCTGGGCTTTTGAAATTTTTATAAGAATCATTCAAAAAGAGAGTATAGTAATGGTGACTGTGACATGTTTGAATTGAGAGCCTTACCTTGTTCCCTGGCTGGCACACCTCCCCCTACTGCCATAGGTGATACAGACACACAAGTTTTGCTACAAGACAGGTAACTATGGAAACAGTCCCTTATTTTTTCTACTTCTATACTTTATTCCAATTGATCTTTTTGACCAAGCATTTCTAAGAATGCCTGTATTTGTAAGTCATTAAAAATGTTGGAAAGACAAGTTCAATGAGTGAAAAAGCTGATGTGCTTTTTACAGGTCCAAGAAATTGCCAAGCAAAATGTGGCTCATACATTTTCCATAACAGGAAAAAAGAGATCATTGGAACTGCAAGCCAGGTATGATACTTGTTCTGTCTTTGAAGGTTTGTGAAATTGATCTACAGGCTGTGCTAGTGTGACAGAGCTTTAAATTATGAGGTGAGCAGCAGAGGTGGGTAACAGATATGTAAGAGAATCTTGGTCCTAAGTCAAAATGTGTTGATTGCCTTTACTGAATGCAGTGTTTATATTAGTGCTTGTAGGGTCCGCTGTGTCAACAATTCAAGTATTTTTGGCATTTGGTAATAATTGCTGTGAATAATTATCAATAGTGTTTTTTAAATAGTGGGTAGCAAAGCTAAAAATCTAATGGATATAAAGCTGTGAAGCTGTGAATTGAATTTACTGAAAATGTTTTAAGTAGAACAATGATGTTTTCTCTATTTTGCTTTTATTTTAACAGGACAGAAGAGGAGAAGAGGGAATGGATTCATGTTAGTACAAAGCACCAATGATAAGGAGGGCAATCACCATGCAGGCAGCAATTGAAATCATCATTTTGGGGTTCTGAATTAATGTGGCTGTGCAGGGAAGCTGGGTGGGCCAGTGTGGTGGAGTTGCTCATGGAGAAGTGTGGAGCTCAGTCAGGGTCCTGGTGCTGACCAGCTGGCCCCAGAAAGTATCTGGGGGCTCCAGCCGGGCTCCCCTTCCCTGCATTCCTCAAGCCCACTATGAGAAGAGACTGAGGCACCAGACCTTGTATATTCTTCCAGTTTGACTTGTAGAAATACTGTCTGATGGCAGTCTTAGTTTTTAACTGAAACAATAATGGGTTTAACACCACCACTTAAGGCTTTTAAGTTTCCCTTTCATTTATACAAGTGTAAGGGTTTTTCATCAAATGGTAATCCTACCGATCTTCCTATGAGAGAAGTTTTTTTTTGTGATGCTTCTTATCTTTGCTGACATCTTTGTCTCAGGTCATTCAAGCCACAATAGAAAAGCACAAACAGAACAGCCAGACCTTCAGAGCTTTCAATAGCTCTTTTTCACAAGAGGAGGAGCATCCTCCTGATTCCTCAGTAAGTACCAGTGCTTCATTCTCCTTTGCCAGAACAGTTTTACCAGCAGTTGAGACTTGCACAGCTAACTTTAAAATAGTGGAGTCTTGTTCTGGATTTTTATATGACATTACAGGGCAGTAATCTCCATTTCTCTGGCTTTCAAATGTGTATCAGTCACAGTTAGTCAGCCGTGCAGATACAGAATAAATTACCCAGGACAATTCAATTGCCTGAGACCCATCAGGCATGTTTTCCAGGCTGGTGGCTTTTTTTAGCAGAACAGGTATAATTCCTCAATGTTGTAAGTGCTTAGTGGTCTGGAATGTTATTTGTGTCCCTAAGAGATATTATTCATTACTTTTCCCCATCTCATCAGAGATGCATTTTGGGATTATTTCTTTGATGTTATTTTATTATTATTTAAAATATTTTAAAGACTTGGAAGGAAAATTATGCATTTTAAAAGGATCTTGAAATACTGTTCTTCTAGATAGTAAATATATTTCAGAAAAATACTCTTCAACTGAATATGTAATATAGTCTTAAAAGTTTGTTGTTTCTCTACAGCCATAAGGTATCACTCTGTGTTTGCTAGGAATTTTGTTTTAGAAGTATTGACATCAGGACTGTATCTCTCCATTCAACTTGAAAATGATGGTGATAACCTTAGCACAGGCATTTGCTACAAACTACAGAGGAATGGGGCTTGAGAGAGCAAAATGTTTAGGAATATCATATGGTGCTGCCTATGACTTTTATGACTTCAGACGTGGTGGATCTTGGAGTAGAGGGAGAGAAATCCATCTGCAGAGATTGAACTTTGGGAGCTTTTTATCTTCCCCATTCCCTGCCAACTAAATTGTTTGTTTGGGGTTCTTTTGTTTTGGTACCTAACCATTTTTGACATCTCTCCTTGGAGATTCAGGACTGATTTGGTGACTCAGATAAAAAATCTGGATTTTTTATCTGCCAGAGTTTCCAGGGGCCTCAGGAGAGATGTTGGATATGCCTTTCCTCCCCACATAGTCAGATTGACAGTGAAGATCTCAACACTCCGTAGAGTCTAGAATAGTGCTACTGATAGCTGCCAGCAATGAGCCATTTTCAGAATCTGGCGTAGTTTACTTATCCTGAACTATTCATCAGCTAAAAATACTTGGGGAAAAAAAATAGAAAATAGTCAATTCATGCCTATATTTTTCAGTTAACTTATGGCTGCATTCACAGCCAGGCTGCATTCAGAGCCCAAATAATAAGTAAACTAATAAACACATTTCTTTCTATGGAATTAAAACACAGCATCTGGTCAAGTTCATTATTATTATCTTACTTTGTAAATTCAATTTGATTTTGCTTCTGTGTTCATGGTGTAGCCTCCTACTTATATTCTACTCTTCATAAAAGCCAAGCAGAGCAGGAGTCTGGTTTATCCCTGGCTGTGATATTAATGCAGTCTGTACTGTAATTTCTTTAATGCCAGAATACTAACCTGCATTTTTAGGAGATTATCTTCCCTAGATAATCAGCTTTGAAACTGATGTCACAGCTAAATGTGACAGAAATTGCTGTCAGTTAAAAAAGGTAAAGTATTTCTGTAAGGAAAACTGGACAAATACTGAGAACATTCTAACTGCAATACACTGCACTAGGTAGCATCCACCAGACAGATCATCTATGGAACACTGGGCAGCAACTTTAGAGGGAAAAGTGACCCTTGTTTTTCTCTCAAGAAATGGATATGCACTCATGGATTCCTGTCTGGATCTGTAACAGCCACTAGAAATTAGCCTGTGCAAAAAGAGTCACATTGTTTTTTTCCCATCATTGGCCATACATTTTCTCTGTTAGGGTGCTTAGGACTGGTTGCAGTTCATGACCAGTGCATGCAACTCTGAACGTGCTTGTGTGGTAGCAGTAGTAATTTAAGAAGGGTTTTTGGAAAGCTTTAGGGTTCCTTTGTGGTTTAGTTTCCTCCCTTTTCACCTGCAGCATTTTCAGGCTGTGTGAAAGGTGTTTTTAAAACCATCTAAAAATGTTCCCAAGGAAAAGGACCTCTTTCACCACTGCTTCATCTCAGAAGAGTTGGAGGCACCTGGTGTGGTGATGGACCCAATCTGTGCAGTCTTGGAAGGCTGGCAAGGAAAGGTGCTGCAGAGAGCTGAGCTCTGTGGAAGTGACATCTCTAGGATCTGAGACTGAGAATGCTTCTGTTAGTTAAATCATGAATGTTAGATGCTGCTGTTTCTTTCCCCATAGATCTGAGTGGTTCTGACAAACATGTCAATAACTGTATTGTTACCAGCTCTGAGACAGTGTGAGTGGTAATGGTAATGTAACAGGGGGAAGCCCTTTTGAAATATTTTCCAGGTAAGAGTAGAGGGTATTTAGCCCATTATTCCAAATAGACAAACAAACAAGGGGATCTGAATAGGCAACTGAAGTAATTGACTCTTTTCCCTAAATTTGCTGGGGGTTTTCTCAAGCTCTTCTTCAAATCTTGTTTTTCCTCCACATTTTTCTTTTTCCAAGTCCCATCAGAACCCAGAGATGTCATTTTACTAGGCAGAGTAAAACCCTGGGTTGATTAGGATTCCACTGAAAAGAGCCCCCTTTGCAGAGGACTGAGGAACAGATGATGTGAATACCTCAGGGTTGCTGGGTTTTTGCAGAGGCAGAAATAGCTGGTTAGAGCTAAGTAGTGATGCTTCCCTTAATTCAATTGTATTCCCTTAGGAAGTGCTCTAGGGTGGGACAGCCCTGGTCCCAGGGGATGCATTTGCTCCTTTCCTTGTTCTAAAGAGTTGATTGATTGTATTAGAATATAAATAGACTCAATGAGGCATCAGAATGAATAGCTCTTCAATTTGGCCACTCAAATAGAGATTAAACCTTCTTGCTTTAAAATGAAATGAAGCCAGAGTGCCAAAATGCACTGGCCATTTGGATAATCTTCAAATAAGAGATGTTGTCTGATCGGCAAAGGAAGAATGACCTATGGGAATAACAGGAGAATTTATCATAAAGAATTTAACAGTTTGAAAACCTTGTGTAATCTCGCAAACTCCCTGTAAATTCATTTGCAGATAAGGTGGTTTTCCATTCTTTTTAGAATGTAGCCTGTGATTTTGGTACTCAGTGTACAAAGCTTATTTGCACTTTATATCTATTGAATACTATTGAATGTATATATATGGCTTACATATAGATATATGAATATTATATATTAACTCTATAGGAATATATATATATAGATATACAAACATCTATGTGTATTTAGTACATTTACATCTCCATAACTGTATAAATGGAGATGTCACTTCACATTTATTTAGGGATTGAAATGGATTACGAAGAAGAGAAACTTAATGGAGTGGTGTTTTAATAGAGTAAATTTTGTTCCTCTCAGAATCAAGTACCTTCACAGAGCTTTTGCTGGTGTGGCTGGCAGGCTCCAATAGAGAAGTGTCCTTCAAACTTTGGCACTGGCTTTCTGCAGCATGTAAGGGACAGGCACAGGTTGCACCCAAAGGAAGGTTGGCAGTTCAGTGCCATCTGTAAAATCATCCACTTCACAGCCCACCCCATATTTGAGGATGGCTGAGCACATGTGCACCTGGGGGTAGTGGAAGGTGTCCCTGCTCATGGCAGGGGGCTGGAACAAGATGAGCTGTAAGATCCCTTTCAACTCAGACCATTCTATAATTCTGTGATCTGATTCTATAAATTAAAGTGTGCTCACAAGCAAAGAATTGACGGGCTGAAAGCAAACTCTTTTTCTTTTCTCTTCCCCCCACCACCCCCACCTTCTTCCCTTCCCTTCCCTTCCCTTCCCTTCCCTTCCCTTCCCTTCCCTTCCCTTCCCTTCCCTTCCCTTCCCTTCCCTTCCCTTCCCTTCCCTTCCCTTCCCTTCCCTTCCCTTCCCTTCCCTTCCCTTCCCTTCCCTTCCCTTCCCTTCCCTTCCCTTCCCTTCCCTTCCCTTCCCTTCCCTTCCCTTCCCTTCCCTTATTTGAGGAAGAATGTCCATGTTGAAGCTGTTCTGTGTCATTCTCTTTCTCCTCAGATAGCCAGCACCAGCTCAGTTGAATCAATGCCAGGAGCAGATGGTGGTGGTGCATTAGGAGGGGTGAGTAATTTGAAGCTAATACTTTAGTCAGAGCTGTGTTGGGAGGTGGGTTATGTTTATAGCAGGAAAAAATAATCATACTTCAATATAGGTTTTATAGAGTTTATATCCTGCTGTCTGTGGCCTCAGCTGTGCTGTCATTAGTTTCCTGGCTAAGTTATGCCCACAGCTAGTTGCCATTTGCAGCATCAGGGAATTTGAATCCTGCTCAGATGTGTCACAAAAACCAGGAAATAAACTCTTCTACCAATTTGCTGGGTTAGAAAGTTGACATTACTAACAGTGCTGGATGTGAGGGGGTTTCTCCTCAAAGCATGAATAGACTTCTTAGAGCAATATAACTCCTTTGGTAATAGATACATGCTGCACACACATCAGAGTTGATTCCTTCAGTTTGTAGCACTGGGTTTGGAGAGGGGCAGATTTGTGTGGGCTTTTTTGTTTGTTTTGTTGTTGTTTGGCGATTTTTGGTGGGGTTTTTTTTTGTTTGTTCGGCTTTGTGTGCATGTATTTAAATTGTGATAGGGAGCTACACTGATTGAAGGGAGAAGGGCAAAAAGATACCAGGAAATCTATCTGATTAATGCTGTTGCATTGTATAACTCAGGATTTCATTCCAGAACGACATTTTGAATAACACTTCTTCCACAGTATGCTTTCCATGTTTCTGCGAATGCAGAGGAAGAGATGATAGTACTTTTGTGTGTCTCTGGCCTGTAAAACATTGGCTGCCACGAAAGCAAAATATACTTTCAAGATACTATTCATTTTGCTCAGTAAAATGGCTATAACTGCTGCTGAATCAAATCAAGTGTTCGAGTCCTTAATAAGGTCTATTTTTTATTGTTCTTATCTCTCTCTTCTAGAATAAAAGATTTTCAGGAAATGCCTAGGCTTAGTTGAATTTACTAAAAATTAGCCTCAACAAGAACAACCAACCACCAAAAATACCCTTACCTGTAGAGACATGTTGTAGGATGTTATGTATTAGCATGATGATTTTAGGAACTAAGGAGCCATTTAGCAGCACCTCCAGACCTCTGGCCAAGCTTGGAACCTTCTGGTAGAGTGCACAGTGTCAATGCAAAGCTGTTAAACAAGCCAGCAACCTGACTATAAAAAAACCAAGTTATAAGAGTTTGTGATTAGTGTGCTCCTTGCTGGTTATTTTTTTTGTCTTAATATTTTCACTTAACAATTTTTACTTTATTTACAGTCAGTTTTGTGATTAGTGTTTTGTGCCTTGTGTTGCAGATGCTGTATTTAGTGAACTACTTAGAAAAAAATATATTTTAAAGTATTAAAAAAAACCCCAAGCCTACATAAAAATTTTGGGTGGTCTTAAGTATATAGATTTTATTTGTAATTAAATAAAAAACTTGTATCTTTTTAGTTGATTATAAATTGTTGTGTCAGTGATTTACATATGATAGCATATCTTGATATGTTAAGTAATTTTCCTTAAATCATGTATTTAAAGAAAAATTTAATTCCTGACATAGAAAAAAAAATGGAGTTGATAAAAAAGACAAAAATACCCCAAATTTTTTAGTGTTGATTCTGGGCTCTAATTTTGCTAAAAATGAATAATATCAAGAGAATAATGAATAAAAACGTTAGTTGCAGCTTCAGAAAATATGAATTTTTGGTGCTGGCATCCCTTTAGTGCAGCTCAGTGAGAGCACAAGCAATACATTTTGTGGTCACTCGGTGGTAGTGGTGGCCAGCACACTGGGAGCTCCTTCCTGTGCCTCCCCAGCCTGCCTGAGAGGCTTCTGGCATTTTCTTCAGCATTCTCGTTCACGCCTGCATAACCAGACAATGAAGTGCTGCTGCAGGAAGGATCATCTGCTTGTCTATTGTGTCACGGTACCTCTTTGCTGAATTCTCTTGCTGCTCTGCACTGCTAGTGCAGGTTATGCTCAGACTTCTGTATGCAGGAGGAAATGTGAGCCTGTGTTTAAAATGTCTTACACATAATCTTGCCAATATAATGTTGGCATGCAGAGAAACAAACTAAAAGATACAAAGTACAAAATCTGTTATATAATTTAAAATTATTTTTCACTTATAGTTAGCATTTCCAGAAACACTTGCTGATTGCAAGCCCATTGTGGGTTGCTCCAGGTAGTTAATTTATAAATGGAAAATACACCTGTAAGAGAATAATGAGAAGGAAAATAATTGAAACTGCTTTGTAGCTCATGTGTCTGCTCATGTTAGAGTCTCATCAGACTGTATTTATGGGTCACATGAACAACATTGGGGCTGAATTTCTACCTGCTAGCCCAGACAGAATGAAATCCCTGGCACAGAGCAGCTGGGGCTGCCCCTGGGTCCCTGGCAGTGCCCAAGGCCAGGCTGGACAGGGCTGGGAGCACCTGGGACAGAGGGAGGTGTCCCTGCCCAAGGCATGGTGGGACTGGATGGACTTCAAGGTCCAGACCATTCTGGGACTGCGTGATTCTCCGACTGTATAGCAAGTAATAAATAATGGTAACAGCAGCCTCCTAAGCCCCCTGCTTTCCTTGTTGCTCCTACCAGCTTTTTGGTGATTCTCCCCTGCATTTCAGAAGCAAATGGAGGCTGCATAGTTCACTAAGTTCAAGATGTCTGCTCACCTAAGAAGGCCTGCCACAGGCCTTCATCTTGCAGTCACATGAGTTGTACCTCTTGCTGGGATATATGCTATTTTTCCACCAAAATTTTAAAATTCAAGGAAACTGTCAAGATTTAGAGAGTTAAATGCAGTAGAGTAAAAGCAAATTAGCAGTCAAAACAGCCTAGTCTGAAAGAAGTAGATCCTGGCTCTGAACAAATTTTATGTGAGTGTTTTTTCCTGTCAGACTTAGCAGCTTCAAAACAGAGTTGGGTATATTGAGAAAGGTGAGAAATATGGCAATTATTCAAGCTCATTATTATCAAGATGCTGAAGCAAGGGTAGCTCTGTGTTAGCACCTCCTTTAAAAGGATCAGCAGTAAATAAAGTAGCTTGTGTAATAAGTGACACAGTTGCAAAGTGACTGTTGAATTTATCTCGGGTGAACAATGTGAGTTACAATGCGTATCCTTGTTTGCTACAAAAGCCCCTTTGTTCAGACCATATGTGATGAGTCTGTGCTAAAGTCACCTGAGCCATCACTGGGTGGCATGAGGGCATTGCCAGTGCAGGAAGGTCCCATCTTTTTCACAGGAATGGAAAGGGATTTTTTAAAAATTCTTTTTCAGTGTCAGTAGTTAAATAACATTTTGTTGAAAAAGTCTTTCTTTTATAGTAGCTCTCTGGAATTTGCCAAGTAATAAAGACTTTTTCATTTTTTATTTTTTTTTTCTGCAGCTACAATGCAATGTTTCAAACTCTTCTGTTCTCACTGTATTCTGACAATGTTGAGAAATACTGTGAAGTGTTGCTGGCATTCTTCAAACACTTAAAGACATCTTTATACGACATGTTGTATTTTTGTGATCTGCATGTTGGCATGTTAATCGTGGAATCATGGAATGGTTTGGGATGAAAGGGACCCTAAAGATCATCTCGTTCCAACCTCCACCATGAGCAGGGATGCTTTCCACTGGACCAGGTTGCTCAGAGCTGAATCCAACCTGGCCTTAAACACGTCCAGGCATGGGAAGTCCAGTTTATGCTGGATCCAGTAATGCTATTCAATTTATCAGGAAATTGTGTAATAAGGTTTGCTGAGTGACTTTAGGTATTGGCTTGGATTTAGAGGCTAACCTTGCCTGGCCACCTCGACAGCAGGTCCCAGAGAGTGCAGGTCCCTGGCAGAGGTGTCCCTGCCTTCCTGAGGAGCCTTATGCTTCATCTTGTGCTGGGAGGGAGACTAAGGAAACTTCTAAATTAAGCATTTGAAGTTGGGTGGTGCAAAGTCCACTCCTAATACCATTTCCTTCTTCAGTCAAGCCATTTTCCCCCAAATCTTCACACCTCCTTCCCAGCAAGAGAGGGAGGTTTACAGCGCACCCACAAAGTCAACATGCACCTTGAAAAAGGGAGGGATGAGTGCTGGAAGAGAAGTTTTCTTGAGATGCCCACCTTGACCATTCCTCCACCTCTGTGCTGACAGACAGGGAGAGGAGATTGCTCTATGGTGGTGAGGAGATGAGCGGGCAGAAGGGGCTGAGACTACATTGTGTCTTCCCGAGACGCCTGATGGTTGAGCCAACCCCCCAGCTGAGGCAAGCAGCAGAGTCATGCAAATTCTTTCCCAAAATGGTGTGAACCCCAAAGAGGATCTACGAACAATGTTGCCATTATTTTTTAATCACATACTTGTACTTTTAATTTCAGAGTGATTCCTCTAGGAAATCTTCCAAATCCAAGCGAGAGAAAGAGAAACAGTCTTGTAAGAGCTGCAGCGAGAGCTTCAACTCCATCACAAAGAGGCGGCACCATTGTAAGCAGTGTGGGGCTGTAAGTATCCTGGCACGCTCAGCTCTTGGGTTTCTTCTGCAGAGACCATAGAAGACAATTTTTTGTTTTATCAGTACAGGGACTAAAAGACATCCTGGTTCATGGCAAGTCATTGACAGAGCGGGTTTTTCCACTTGCCTTACTCTCTGGATATCACGGGGGAAAGCAGCAAAACTGGTGCAAGAGTCCTAGTTTGTGCCAGTTTAAAGGCAAATTCGATGCCTCAGTGGACAGAAAGAAAGGTGGTGCTTTTTGTGGGGATGGGCATATATCTGGGAAGGGAGTTGTAGTTTGTTTGCAGAAACAATGGCCTTTAGACAGCCTCACTTCACCCAGACAGCAGCTCTGCTAAAATGAACAGCTGAACATGCAATATTAAAGATGGTATTAAGCTACTAGAGAGCAGCCAAAAGAGGGCAATGAAGATGGCAAAGTGGAGCCATGTGAGGAGCAGCTGAGGGCACTTCTTCTCTTTAGCCTGGAAAAGAGGAGGCTGAGGGGAGACTCACTGGGGTCAACAACTTTCTCTGAGGGGAAGAGGAGGGGCAGACTCTGATCTCTTTCTGTGATCTCTTTCTAGAACCCAAGGGGAAGGCCTGAAGTTGTGTCAGGGGAGGTTTAGGGTGGATGTTAGAAAGAGGTTCTTCCCCCAGAGAGTGGTCGGGCACTGAAACGGGCTCTCCAGGGAAGCAGTCAGAGCACCAAATCTGCCAGAGCTCCAGGAGATTTTGGAAAACGCTCTCAGGCACACAGGGTGTGATGCTTGGGGATGCCCTCTGTGGGGCCTGGAGCTGGACTTGGTGATCCCTGTAGGTCCCTTCCCATTCAGCACACTCTGTGATTCTGCGTTTCTTTCCCTAAAGACATGTTGTGCAAAAGTGTTTTCCTCCTGCTTGAAAAACCAAAGAAAATCCATCCCAGAGGCTGGGTTACTAAAGGCCCTTAGCCACCTCCCCTAGAGCCATTTATCAGTGCCTGAATTCCCTTTGTTTTTTTCTGTAAATCAACTATGGCCAAGATGAGATGGATTTCTGCAAAATTATTTGAAACCTCATTCAGTGTTCCTAATGTAACTAAGAGTAATGTTATTTAAATAACGTTAGTGATTTGAAGTAGAGATAAATTTTCAGCTGCAGAAAGATCTAAATGTATAGTTAAGGTGTTAAAGGAAACCTCAGTCTTAGCAACTGAAATTAAATTGTGGAGGAGGCATTTCTACCCTAGAGTTGGGATTTTCAGTCTTCTGGGTTTGCTTTTATTAAATAATGAAATACATTTCTGGGGGTTTAAAATATCCCATTGCAAAGTCAGTGCCACTAAAGAAATGAAATAATGGCTTTCCCCCAGGAACAAAGAGATAACAAGAAATACAAAATGAATAATTTATCATTAAACCACCATTTTTTGTGCAATGCCTTGTGGTGTGGCAATAGCATTCGAATTAAAGAAGTTAATTTTTCTGAAGGAAAGACTATCATGTTGCTAAAAATGCTGCCTTGCTTTTGTTTGGGTAACATTGCCTGAATTAAGGCAGTCTTCTTCATATAGTAAATATATAGTAAACAGTGAACCATATAACAACATATATGTGTGCTGTGGGTTTTTGGTTATTATTGTACAGAAAGTCAGAATGGATGTCCATCAGGCTGACACCCTGGGGACAGTTTGTCTCCCTGGAGCAGGTGTATTAGAGACAAATTTTTAGCATGAAAACAGGTTCTGGAGCTGAAGATCCAGCACTGTTTCCAAGCACTGGTTCCTTGGGCCCAATGTGCTATTGCATGCTGTTGGCAGCTGGGATAGACAAATCACTTTTAATGGATAATATATTGGACTATGTTCTTAAAATAGTTGGTACTTTCTGGATTACTCAGTTCTCCAGGATGTCCTTGATTGATGAGGAGTGTCAGCCACTTTCATTCTGAAAAAGAGTCTTTCTTAGACCATTAAAAAGCACTAATTGCTTTGTCAACTTAAGCTCTTTTTGACTTATAAAAGCTTGTAAGAAAAGGCAAGAAAAGCAAACTTGCATGATGTTAGTCATACAGTATCTCCCCAAAGACATAAGTTTTCCTTAATTTGGTATTTTGGTATATGGCATGGGATCACAAGCACATTAATTATTAATGGAGATAGACATAGTGAATATTCTATTGGTCTCTCTATCTTACATTTACATTAGCTTTCATTGAACTTTGCTTTACTAACCATTCTAACCATTTGACTTACTAACCATTCTGTAAGTCAATTTCTTTGATAAAGGATTGTGCTTTAAACATGACGCCATTGAACCCCATCTGTCTGTTGCAGGTGATCTGTGCAAAATGCTCTGAGTTCAAGCCACTTGCGGATAACAGCCGCCACAACCGCGTGTGTAAAGAGTGTTTCCTGCAGCTCCCAGCAAGCCCCTGCAGCCCTGGCGTGGAAGCAGCTGGGGAGCAGAAGAAAAGACTAGCTGCAGAGGTACAGTCTTTGGCTAAGAAACCTTGTGAGACTCTCTCTCTTTTTTTAGTGTATTTAGTAAAAGCTAATCAAATTAGTTTTCTTTTCTGCCCCACCATGGTATTTAATCCTCTGACCTATAAATCTTATTGAACACGCTTGCAGCCTGGATGCTGTTTGTAGATGGTAAGCATTTATCATAGGATGTTGATCACACATGGATGCATACAGGTTTGGCAGCTAAGCTTCAGCTTCCAAACTTACAAAAAAAAGGAAAACCCTCTGACTTCTTTTTATTATGGTGTATTTCCAATCTTGAGCAGTGCATGGTAACTTTTCAAAAAATAAGATCTGTTTTTTCACTTTTAATTCCATGTAGCAACTCTGTTGCTTGGGGGCTTTGACAGTTTTGTACCTAAACACGTCCAAGATCTCAGCAATAGGGTGGGGTAAAGCCACAAGTCCCCCGTGGCATGAGCTGCCAGGTCTGCAGAGTGCAGTAAAAGTTCTGGATCTGGAAGCTGACCCCATCAAAACCTTCAGATATGGTATCAGATATTGCCCTCTGAGGCAGGAGGGTGGAATGAGATGGTCTTTACAGTCCCCTCTGACCCCAGCCATTCTGTGGTTCTGTGATATATGCTCCAGCTGTGACTACCGATTGTGAGCTCTTTATGGGTGCCAATACAGTCTGTGATATCTCATGACAAACTTTGCAACACTATTTCAGTGCAAACCTGCACCTACACAGGAAGAGAGAGCCCTGTTGATCTGAAAAGCTGAGAGGCAAACCAATGAAATGGGACCCATGGCTTTACTTCAGAAAGCAGATTACAACAAAATGCTGTAAAAACCCAAGGACAAGTATCATTTTTTCCCTCCTCTACTCAGGCTGCTAGTTTTTTTGTTAAATCTTCAAAGGATGAGGTAAAATGCAAGAAAGCCAGGGTATAGAAAGAAAAGATCAGTCAGGCTTTTTCTTTCCCTTCTATTTACATTAAACTTTCTTAACAAGCTCAGTAGAATCTGAAGAGATTGCCACTTAACAAATGTTATTAGCAGCTGCCAGAAATCTTTGGAAGGCTTCTGTGCAAATCCTAATGCAAACAGGAATTTTGATTTTCTTTGCTTCTTCCATTTTTTTTTTTTTTGCACTCTGACTTGGCTCCACCATGCACAAGAGGTTCTGTTAATAAACCCTTTGCATTAATTTGAAGTCATCTCCCAGCCTACTTTGCTAAGCAAGAAATGAGGTGCATCATCTTAATTACCATTTTCAATTTACTGGGTGGAAGTTGAATTTAGCTTCATGTCTGCTGGGAATGGTGGTTCTGCCTCTGTTGCACAGAATTATGCTATTTCTTAATTGTATATAATAATTATTAATTTCTCATTTGGTTTTGGCCTACCCAACATTTGCCCTCAAGTGTTATTTGACTCTGTACCACTTGAGTATTTTATATTTAATTTTAAGTATTTTGCACACTTAAACATAAATGGAAACAGCTCTGTTTAATTTTTTCCCCATCATCCAGAAGCAAAGCATCCTTGTGGCTGAAAACAGCCTCTTCAGCAGCTACCTCCAGTTCCTTGAAAAAGGGAAGACTTGGAACAAAATGTGGGTGACCATCCCCAAGAGTGAACCTCTTGTTCTGTATCTGCAAGGAAGCAGCCAGGTGAGATGGCATTCATGAGGGCTAACACACAGAAAAAGAAAAGCATAAGTTTAAACATGTCGAGCTGAGAAATGGGTCAAAGGATTTGGCTTGGTTTCAACAACAGAACTGAATTTCCTATTCTGGATAGCACAAAGCCTCAGAGATTTTAGGTTACACCTTGTTATCTGTACTTACTGCTAATACCATTGTGAGCAAATATTAAAGCTCAATGCTTTTTCATTCAATTTTTTTAAAAAAGAGGACAAAACAAGGATAATTAGGATATGCTTTAGCTTTTTTAAGCTTTTATACAGGTGTAATCAAAGGTTTTATTAAGCTGTCATTAGGGAAAGCACTTTCCTATTAAATATATGGAGCTGCAAAGGAGGCTGGATATTGCAATTGCTGGAGCTGCTGGTTCAGGTGTTTTTTTTTAAACCTAGTTCTGGATTGATGAGATAGAGGAATTTGTGAAAATGTAGATGTTCTTCGGCCTGAAAAATTATAAAGCTCCTTGTCATAGCATCATGGGGTTTTATCTTTAATGGAAATACTGACATTTATAAAAGTTTTTTGTCTCTAAATGTACTGTTGAAGCTAACTAGCATTTGTGTGTGATGAAAATCAAGGGATAGAAACATCTATATCCAAACCAGAATATCTCTCATGCTTCCTTAGCACTGAAGAACAACAATGCTGAAAGGAGATTCCCCATATCCAGTTTTGCATTTGGCATTTGACACATTTATACACAGCTTTGTTTTATCTCCTCTGTGGGATGGAAGTAGTAATGGAACTGAATTCAGCCAGCAATTACCTTGCTGTAGTTGTAGCGATAAAAAGGTTTTCTTTTTATTAGCGTCTGTTTGTGGCTAGGATCAGTCAAGGAAATAAATTTTCCCTGTGATTTTATAAAGCATTTCAGAGTAAAGCTCACCCTTTATCTGATTGACAAATACTACACCTTGTCGTTAGAGCTGTGTTCATTTTGCAGCCTGTCAGCAGGAGCACCTCTGGCTTTTAGAAAGTTTGTGTGATGTTTGAAACACAGTGCTCCAAAAGGCTGAAAGCTTGAATCTGGAGCTTCATGCCCCTTGGCTCCATCTGTGGTTCCAGCCCCGCAATGGGTAAGCCTCCAATTTGTCCTGCAGACAGTGTGGCTGAAATTACACATTGGAAAAGCAAACAGCCTCAGACAAACAGCCTGGCTTTCTCTGGAGCCAGGGTCTGGAGAAAGGAACAATGCTTTCAAAAGCCAAGCAGAGAGAGCAGCTTCCCCCGCAGAACTTTTCAACTGATGCGCAAGCTGTGCTCAGCCAAGGGCCAGTGCAAGCCCTGCATCCACACAAGCAAGCCAGATTGCCTCACACTTGGGCAGGGAGAGTGGGAATAGAGGGAGAGAAGTTTAAATTCTTTAGGCTTCCTCACACAGAAACATGTGTCATCTAAGAGGTGGTGGGGGGAGAGGCTGGGAGGAAGCAACACCCCTTACACAGTATGATTGAGAATTTCTCTTACTGCCCAATAATCCATGGATATAAATCACCTGCACTCAGTGCAAACTCAATGATGATTCTGCAGGCCCCACCTGACAGTCATGCAAAACCACAGATGGAAGCTGGGGGAACTTCTCTGCTTCAGTTGCTGTGTACTTTGTCCATGTCCTGCCAAATTTGATCTTGAGCCTCTGCTGATATTATTAGTGAGATCCTATTTTTTAGGGAAAAAGGGTGCCTTTGGCGCTGATTGTCAATTTTATGACAGTTAAATTTAGAGGTTAGTGTCCTCAACTATTTCAGGGGTGAGAGAATTCTCCCAATAAAGTATCAAGAAAGCAAAAGAACAAGGTTTATCTTACATTCCAAAACCAGCATTTACTGTCAGGAATGAGACTATAAACAAGAAGTTATTCCTTTCTTCAAGAGCCTGCCATTCCCATTTGTATATTTCAATTTGCATCCAACTGCAAAAAAAAAATTAGGAACTTCTATTTCTTGATATTAATCCAACATTCTTCTTAATTCTGGTTTACACAGGATACACTAAAATTCAGGGGAAAATCTCTTCCAGAGCTTCATTACTGGTGTCTGAATGTCTGGAATCAGTTGGGAGCCACTCATATGCTTAAATATTCTTTTCCCAGGCATAGTTCTTTTTTGCATAACCACCTCTGTGGATCTCACAGACCTCTTTAGACCTGCAAAGAAGCATTTCAGGGCCTGAGATGTGTCTTTTGGGAATAATATTGCCAACAATACTATTAAACTCTTGAAACATAGAGTAAAGCATGACTGTAGAAGTTTGAAAGTCGGGGGATTATTGTTAAGAAGAACAGAAAGAATAGAGAATAGCTGCCTCTTGGGAAGAAGGAGCAAACCAAGCTGAATCTGGAGCTTTGAATACAGTGAAAGCTTCTTCCTCTGCGCCCCTGGCCCTCATGCCAAAGAAGGGATGCCAATGCAGGTACAAACCTGACTCACAGATTTAAAATAGCAAGAAAACTGCTCTTTTTGCTCTTTAGTTCCAGGAGAATGAATTAATCTCCTGAGTGTTCACAGTTCAAGTCTTGCATAAGACTTCACACATCAGGTTTCCCAGTTTATTTAGGTTTGGGAATCATATGAATTTGATTTGTCCTCAAATGGAGTCACAATTTGTACAGCTGTTTGTCGTGCTCATCTCAGTGAAATTATAAGAGTTTACTTATAAGCAAAGGCCACTTCAAGTGTAAGGAGCAGCAGTTTTAAGATAAATTAGTCTTCTCAAGGGCTCCACCTGGACCGTGTGCCCCTGTTGGCCTTGTAAAATGCTCAGCTATTTGCAAAGCTCTGACATGAACTTACCTGAGTGAGATGTGCAAAGGCTTCCAGGATAGCTGAAAAAGTAATGGATTTTGAAGAAATATGAAGGGTAAAACTAGTATAGCTAGAGCTGTACTAGTACATTAGCTATATTTATGTATATATCAGATATATAGCTATATTTATATATCTATCAGATCAGGCTTGATCCAAGAGAAAATTTTGCTTTATAAAGAAGAGAAATTTTCCATTCATCATGTAAATGTGATTTACTTTTAGAAAATAAGGGAGTAGCTAAGTTTGAAATTGACCTCAGGGTTTTTTGAGAAGTTTGGGGTTTTTTGCTTGCCTGTTGATCCTGTTTAGTAGAAGCTTTACCTTGCCCTACAGTAAACTCTGCTTGCCCTTTTATGGTTCTGAAGATCACAGGAGTCTCTCGATGACTTGTGTAAGGTTGGGGTTAGATCATGAGTGGATAAAGAGTAGAGTTTGGGTAGAAAAAAACATGGATTTTCTAAGCCCACTTGGAAGTAGGAGGTGGATAATGCCATTGGTGGGTCATTGCTGTCCAAAGGCTTATACACTGCAAAGAGCTGTGCAGTGCCAGAGGCATGTCTGTATGCAGGGGTGCCTGAAACAGAACTGCCTGTCTGGTGGCACTGAGTATTCTGTTCCCAAATCTTAAACCCTGGATGCTGCAATGGCTGTAACAAAACAATAAATACATGCTGCTCTAATGACCTAGGTAAATAACCCATTTGTGTTGTGCCGCTGAGAGCCAGGATGAGTGCACAGTGCATGTGATTGCTGACAGTATTACACATCCACTAAATTCTTATCTATCACTCACACTATCTGAGGAAAATTATTGTAATCAGCCCTAAAGTGAAGCTCTTTCAGCACTGGGTATTTTGGTTTGATGAAATACCAGTATCTTGCAGTTGTACTATGTTGCACACAGAAATATTTTTTTTAAATACAGTCCAACCAGCCAAATCCTGTAGGCTCTTAAAAACATGAATTTCATCTCTCTTATAAGGCCTGTAAATCCTACTTACATACTCAGTATAAGGCTGAAATTCCTCATGGGTGCATAATAGCTGCTGGATTTGCTGGGCTTCAGGTAGGAGGGAAGGGCTCAGCGGCAAAGGACATGCATGGATGCTGCTGGTCCCAAAGACAAGTCTGGACTGGGGGTGGGGTGTTCCTCAAGGCCAAGTGCTTCACCTTTACCTCTCAGTAGTACAGCTTTTCAGAGATAATGTAAATCCCTTCCTTTTGGATCAGGCAGGTACAGACAAAGTGTCAAGGGCAGCATATTAAGGGAGGATGCGAGACCAAAGGCAGACTGCTTAATTTGCCTGTGTCTGCACATGTTGGGTAGGTGCAACACATACAATTCAAACATCAATTTGCTCCTACAGTGCACTTTGTGGCTAGAAATAATATCGTTTGTCACTGTCATGGGCAACCTACAATTTTCCATTTGACAAGTCTAAATGTCTGCTCTTCCAAACCAGGACCAGTGAAACAGGCATGGTTGAGCATGCATGTGCTCTTGTGCATATGTGTTCATCAGTCTTGTGTTTGCTTGCTTGAACAGTGCCACGTGTGCAGGAGCTGCTCTGTACATGCCAGTTCCTCTGCATGGGCAAGACCTTCCTGTTTTTAGGGATGTTGCTGTGGTTTCAGGGAATAGAAACTGTGCTGCATTTAGGACAACTAGTTACACTCAAATGGGAACTGAGTGTAACTTTAGTGTTTAGTCTAAAGCTGCCTTAAATCTTGTTGAACAGTGCTTGATCTTCAAGCAATTGGACTCTGGCATTTTTGCATGACAATAACAAGCAATAGATGAATAAATCAAGAAGCCTGTATTGATAAACTATTAATTAACTGTGATACATTTTTTACTGTATTTCTTGCCAATTTAGTTCATGTATGTGTCTGCATTAATGTGAGCAGTTTTGATACTTTAATTATTTTAGACAAAATGTGGAAAAAGTAGGCAACTTTTTTGACCATTGTTCTCAGAGTTTTGGTCCTCTTCCAGATTTACCAAGTCATCTGCATTTGGTGTGGGCTGACAAAAGAATGAGTTTGCCACCTCTCTGTGGGATGCTTTGTTAGCTGTGGTATGGGGCTGCAACACAAGCAGCTGCTACAGAAGGTGGTAGCTTTGTACAGATGCTTGATGCCTATGTGATTCAGACTTCAGTTTGGGGACTCATCTTTAGAAACACTTTGCTGGGAGCAGTTGAAGAGGTTTCTTGGCTATGGCACACCTTGCCTTGCTAAAATATGTCTTTCTTGAGAGATTAGGAAAGGAGTTGGTTGATGCTCAAGATGTGACTGTTAGAGAGCTGTATTGCTCCTTAGATCTGTGAGTCAATCTGGCTTTGAAAGCATGGTCAAGAATTTGAGCACTGGCTTTCTTGACATCTCCAAAAAGCATCATAAATTACTGAAAATCAAAAATTGTATTTTCTGTCAAAGACTTTTCCCTTGCCCTTTAGTTGCCTTGGTATCTCGCAGGGTCCAGCTTTGCTTAATTGCTTCCTTTTAACCAATCCTACAAAATATCCCATGATGTTCAAAAGGGACATCAAACTCTTCTAGGCTGGCTCCCGTTGCCTGTACCTAATGCAGAGGAAGTTTTGTAAAAGGCACACGCATAAGTTACATGAAATTATATGAAAATCCCTGGCCATATTTACTGTGAAAGGAAATCAGTGAAGTAAGAATCAAGCACCACTAGGTCATTGCTTTTTGCTGGTTTAAGCTGAGCAGTCGGTATTGCCTTGTCCCGCTTCCTTCATTGCAGCGCTGAACGAGGAGCTGGGACTGCGTCTGTGTGCTTCCTGCAGTGTGTGCCTGCTGGCTCCATGCACTGTGCCCTCCTCCCACCTCAAACTGCATTTCCTCCTGAACCCTTACATTTGTTTTCTCTCCTTTAGGATGGACGAAGCCCACGTCCAATCCCTCTGCCTGGCTATGAAGTCAGTTTACCAGGTTCTGGTGAGAAGTTTGATCTGAAGCATGTTTTTAAGCTTTGCCAGTCCCATCAAACTCTCTATTTCAGTGCAGAAGATGAAGAGCTGCAAATGAAATGGATGGAAATTCTCACCAAAGCTGCCAAAGGAGAGACTGAGGATACAGCTGAAGGGCTCAGCAACCCATAGAGCAAGTTTCATTTAGTTTCTTTCCTATGCTATAAACCATCACTTGAATTTGGTATTCATGGCACTTTGGAATCTATATGGCTTTATATTTTCATGTGTCTGCATAGGAAGTTCAGTGGTTTCTCACCTTTTATTGTACATTTTTCAAGTACAGTAGGTACCTGTCATATATTATGTTAAAGAAAGTAGTTATAGTTGGTGGTGGTGTCAATGCTGGTTTTAAAACAAAAGGCAAGGAGCAAAGCATTAATTTTAACAAAGGTAATGGAAAATCATCAGTCTTGTTTTCCTAAATGTATATTTTCCAGTCCTTTTGATTGCTGTTGAGTGCAGGATGTGTATATTCTGTGATTAGTTCTATAAATGCTGCCTTTTAAGTTAAATGTTGTAAAGGCTTGTGCTGGCCACTGACATTCCATTCTCTGCCTCGCCCTCCTGGTAAGGTCTTTGTGATGTGTGAGCAATGTACTGAGTATTTTCCTGTTGCTAAAACCATGTCTCTGCTGTTTTGAGATGAGCTGTTCAAATGACAAATAGTGTAGAAGGGACTTCTAAAAATGACTGCAAGTGGTGCAGAACAGAACATTAGGAAGTCTCATTGATTTTAAGCATTTATTATATTGATTGCTTTCTTCTGGAAACAATACCTTCCTTCCTTCTATTGGAACCCATTTTGATGTAAGTGAACAAACATTTTATACTGCAAACTGGGTTATGATCAATAAACAAAAACATTTTTAGTACATACCATACAAAAAAGTGACTTTTTTGTTGTATTGGTTAATTTAAGTGGCCTAGATTTTATTTATATAATTTGTAAATAATGTTTCATAAGTATTTTAAGAATTTTTAAAAGACCTCAGCTAATTAACAGGATTTATTACATAGTGTAAGAAATATTTGTATGAACTGAATTTGTAATTTAATTTTCCTGTTCACCTGTTTTTGTCTTATTTTCAAACATAAATGCTTATCTATTTAAATAAAAATTCCTGCAGTTAACTCTTGAGCCAGATTTCCTAGGCACAGCAAAGTTTAGGTCAACATTTAATATAGGTTAAAAAAATTATAAAAGTCTAAAACAAACCAAAAAAAAAAAAGGCATGTTTGTTCCTAGTCGTAGTAAGCATGTAGTATCGATCAAAATGAAATAAAATCTGTCACAGTACTGTATTTTTTAATGGTTTGGTTTAACTTTTGTTTCCTCTTCAGCCTTCTACATTTTCTGATATTGATAGAGAGGAATAAATGCTCCATACAGACAGAGTTTTTTAGGATTATTGAAAATTAGTGATCTGCATCAGTGAATATTTTTCAGACCTACAGAAAAGGACTTATCCTTGTTTGGGGTTTGGTTTATTTTTTACATTGGTGAATAAATCATATATCTGAAGTCCATGATGATAAAAAATTATAGGCCATGTATTTGATTATCTACTGGAAAATTTTCTTGAGACTTGCATGTTTCTTCCCTATCCACCCTCTCCCAACAGTCTACACAGAAAAGACTTCCTGAAGAGCAGCTTTTACCATGAAAAGGAATTTTTTCCAGTGTGTGTTATTTCTTCTCCCAAGCTTCCTTGAAAATGTAATGATGTAGAGTGCTTGAAAATTTACTCTTTTAGAAACATTTCTGGTTTGGAGGTGGGCTTTTTGTTTGTTTCTTTGTTTATTTACAATGTACTAGCATTCTCTCATTCTATGATTTTAAGCAAATCAAGGGAAATGTGCACAGTGAGTACATTAACAAACCAACAAGCAGCAATGCAAGAGCAAAGCACCCTCAGAGAACAGCCCTAGGCTACAGAATGCTGTTGCAGGAGAGTCTCTCTTGGTCGGCATTGACTGACTAGCACAAGGCCCCAGAATACTGTGAAACCACAATCAAGCTCTGAGAAATCGCCACACATCTCTGAAGGCTTGTCCTAAATTTACAGCAGGATCTAATCTCATCCAGATCAAAGGCTGGAGGGTTAGGACCTTTGTTTCATTCTCCTTCCTCATCTTCTCTCCTTCGGAAGGAAGTAGGAACTCCCAGAGCTGAAGAAATAGGTGTTGCTGACAGTATTTGTCATAAAAGCTGTAAGCTTTAGACTTTCCTTTGTCATAAAAGCTGTGCTGCTTAGCTCAGCCTGCTTCTGTGCAGAGAGTTAGCACAGGGATTAAGCATCCCATAAATACTACATATGCCTTCGTATTAGTGCATAAATAAGATTTAAGCTGCTAATAGCCCCTTTCTAGCTCTGCATAGAGCTGAATTATATATGCTGGCCATGATGAGACCTGAGAAAAAAAAATTTAAATGTGGCTGCAGCAGACCAGGGGACAGAATTTTGATTAAGTGGGGATTAAAAGCACAATACCCATAGCTGTGGTGTCCTGACATCAGCAGATTTCACAAAAGATGCCAAAATCTCACAATAAGCCAAGAAGCTTCTCTGTGCATGAAGGATGTGGCCTGTGGAGCTGCACCAACAAATCTTCTCCACTTTGCTGCTTGCAACCATGAAGTAAAACCCACCAGGTCTTTCTGATTCTGCCTATCAGGTCAAGGCACTGGACCCTACCTGCCAGACAGACACAACATTCTTGCTCTGAGCATGGCTGGTGCAGAATTAAACCAAGCTGTGGGGCTCTGGGCTTTCAGGCACTGCCGGATGCCAAAGTTCTGCTGTGTTTGGAAGCTAAACCTCACAAATCTTGAGAGAGCTTTCTTGGTCCTTCCTGTCAACAGCTGGATAAACCTTTCCTTTCCTTTGCTTCTCCAGGAGCTGCTGTCTCTCTCCAAGGTGCCCATCATCTCTTGCCTGAATTAAACTGATGTCTGTCATTTTTTTTGTGTAAATTGGCAATCACAGATAAAGGGTTTGAACAACCCTGGATTTCTTTCAGGAAGATTTCATTAACAAATCAATTAGTTGTATTTAATCTCATTCCCACAAATTTTTCATTCTGAGTGTTTATTTATTAATTTTCCTATTAAAATGTGGTGTTATGCCTTCAGAAAGAAGAGCCGGTAAAGGCAAAAATACAAAGAACTGGCAAGAGAAAAAGGAGTGACAGAGCAGACAGACGGGGCCAGTATCCAATTATTTATTTCTTTCCTGGAGGTGGGATGCATGTTGGCGGGTGGCTTATTTTGTAGATGGTGAGAAATTGAAGTGATGAGGATGAGGAACGACATTCAACTCTGAGAAACACAGCATTCCAGAAATTATCTGGATCCAGTTGATTCACCTACATCATACCCACCTACATTTGAGCCTTTGGTACTGTACAAGCAATACCTGAGCTCTACCGCTGTCATCTTTGGAGGAGACTCACTGTCAACACCAAGACTACAAAAAATCAAACCAGTCAGTTAAGAGTTTTTATTTGAAATCAATGTCTCCATTCAAAATGATGAAGAAGGAAGTTGTGGTTTTGCTAAATGATGTGTGGCCTTTTAATATCTCTGGCCCCAAATTGCTCACGGGTATCTAAAGTATCAGGGGTATTGTGTCCAGGGTCCATCAGGGGCAAAGTCAGCATGGACAAATCTACTAAGAAACAGGAAAACTGGGAAATCTGCTGTGTCTGCCGCAGACCATCAGCTTCAGGGAATCTGGGCCAGGTTTTCACAGAGGCAAATGGGACTGATCCATTCAGATGGACTATTTATTATTTGCCTTAATCTCTTATAAAAGGCTAGATTTCAGTGTGCTCATTTGGTTTACTCATCTTCCAGCCTCTGTTGGCTGTGATGGGTTACACAGGGGTCATTGACTGAGGGTTTAGGAGAACTAGTGCCACCATATCAATGCCTGGTTGTGAGCAAATGAGGGTTTTTGCTAAATCATAGAATCACAGTATCGTATGGATTGGAAGGGACTTTGAGATCATCTTGTTCCACCTCCTACCATGGGCAGGGATATCTTCTACTATCCCAGGGTGTTCCAAGCCCCAGTGCCCAACCTGGCCTTGGACTCTCACAGGGATGGGGCAGCCACAGATTCTCTGGGCATCCTGTGCCTGGGCCTCACCACCTTCACAGGGAAGAATTAATTTATTTCTTAAATCTGAACCCCATGAGACCTCACGAGGTGAGCACAATCATATACATGTCTGTAAAACTGCTTCTAAAGGTGATGCAAGGGAGGGAATCCCAGATCTTTTGTTTTCATGGAATTCCTTGTCACTGACAGATGCTCACAGCTTCTTGAGAGAGAAAGATGACAAAGCTGTGAGTTTCTTGTTTTTTGCTGAAGCTGCTCAGAGAGATAAAATACAGCAGAGCAGTGAAAATGGGGGATATGGTTTTATGTCCATTATAAGCATCTTCAGAGACGGAACAAAGTAGTCACTGTGTGCTGGAGCACACTGAGACTGTGTGTATGTCCCTCTCCAACACTGATGTGGAGATGAGGCTTGTGGATTTGGGAGGTGAGCACCTGTACCTGTGCAGAGCACACAGCTTAGCCAGGTGAGGAACCTGTCTCCAAAGCAGATGTGAAGGAACATGTGTGACTGCCAGCTGAAAGATATCCCAAGCTACAGATGGCCTGGCTTTTAATAACCCCATAGAGGATTTTTGACTTAGAACTTAGCCAATGATATTTTTCACTGTGATTTTTTTTTTTTTAATATCCACAATATCTTGTGTCAAAGAATTCTGAACCTAAACCCCACTTTGGCTAGAAAGCTTCTTCCCTTTTTTGAATCTGTAGTGCTGGCACCTTCCAGGTCTGGCCTGGGAAGCAGCACTGAACAGCTTCCCTGTAACCTTCCTCAGGACCCTGAGGTTGCACAGAACTCTCCTGGGTCTTCCCAGGTGTCTCTTTCTGTAACTAAGGAGTCTGTTTCTTTGTTCCTTGCTGGGTAGCTCTGATCACATTTGTTTCCCCTCCCTGAGTCTCTTTTCTTTGGCCACACAGGACATGAGGTGGGTCAAGGGCAGATGCTGGGGCAGGGGATTTTTTTTCTCACATTTCCATCCCAGACTGTTTATATCTGGGGCAAAGAATACTTGAATATTCTCTTTTTTCAGCATCTTGTGCCATTTTGACTGTCTTGAACAACAGTGATGTGCCAGGGCTTTGCTGGTGGGCAATACTTCTCTTGTTCAGTCCCTTAAGCCAGCTGGAAGAAGGAATACTAACCAATATCAGTTCAGTCTATTTTGAAGTTGATGCTGGACATGTGTACGCATATCCTTCAATCACTGCCCTTTGCTAAATGAGCAAACTAACAATGTTGCAGAGCATCTGTGCAATTACATTTGAATGCACCACTCAGAGACCTTGACAAATCCATTATGTGAATTGAAAAGTGCAAAACGTTAAAATAAAAATTGCTTAATAGAATTGCAACAATATAGTATTTGCAGGGATCCCCGTGGCAGGGAGGACTCCATCTTATCATAAGGCTAATTAATTACTTTATAATACTATATTATTCTATATTATATTACACTATATTATATTACATCTAAACTGAATCTGCCAAGCACTCAACTGCATACAACTGCACAGCATCTTTTGACTGTCAGCCAACAGTCCTGACACACACTCACTTGGCCCTGATAGGCCAAGGAAACAAAACATCACTTTGGGTAAACAATCTCCATATTGCATTCTACCTTTACACAAACACAGGCACAGCAAATGAGATAAAAATTATTTTTCCTTTCTCTGAGGTTCAGAGAATGTGAAACCCAGAAATATGCTTGGGAAGAATTGTGCCTTGCTTTTCTCTGTGAAGAGAAATGTGGCGACACAACAATCCCTTTAAAATTTCACAGAGGAAATGCAGAGCTGTGAAAAGTACTGAGCATCCACCATAAAATAAAAGAAATCTTTATTTGCTAGAATGGACACTGGGCAGCTCCTTGGCTGGTGTAAATGGATGGATTTAGTTACACCTCTCTGTTAAATTAGCTGAGGATCCAACCATATAGTTTTGTTTGATCTTTAAGCATTTCTGCTTCCTACCAAGACTGAGATAGTCAGCGATTTACAGCACAGCTTTTGCTGTCTGTAGATGCACAAGAAACTTGAGCAGGATGTCTGCTCCACATCTGGAGACAAGACCCAGCAGGTTTTCATTGGTCTTGGCTTGCAAATAGTTAATGTTCTCCCTCTATGGTGAATTTCCCGCCATTTCTCCTAGCACAGAGAGAACCTGACACTACAGTGTTATTCCAATAGCTGCTATTTTTTTTTTTTTTTTTTGCCTGAGACAAAAAAAAATCAGACTTCCCTGATTTCTGAAGTATGCAGTAGGTTTAGGATAATAATGTATTTCTATAAGTCTGTAATGAAATTGTCACTCAGGAACAGTACACTAACGCTTTACTATGCTCCTTAGAGAATGCTTCCTTTTGCTGTTTTGAAAGGATAAAAGCAAATCTAATACGCATCTCATGCAAGGGTCTAAAGCACTTGCTGGTGTCGCATGAGCTCAATCCTCTTCTGAGTTATGCAGATCAGATCCCCAGGATTTGATCACACGTGCCAACTTCACCACACAAACCTTACCAAGGCGCCGTGGTTCAGGACAGGTTCTGAGCCGGTTCCACCAAGTGAGTGGTGTTTCTCTGAAATGAGGGAAATTTACTTGATATTCACCAGGGTATAGAGCAATAAGACAAGGGGAAGCAACTGTAAACTGAAGGAGGGCAGTATTGGACTGGATATTAAAAATAAATTCTTTACTAGAAGGGTGGTGAGGCCATGGCACAGGCTCCCCAGAGAAGCTGTGGCTGCCCCATTCCTGGGAGTGTCCAAGGCCAGGCTGGATGGGTCTTGAAGCAGCCTGGGCTAGTGGAAGGTGTCCCTGGCCAATGTAGGGGGTGGAACTGGATGGACTGGATGGACATTCTGTTTCTGTTTGCTTGAAGTTTATAAAATATAAATCTCATCTCTGGTAGAGAATGACCAGGTATAGAATGAATATCCTGACATTTGTAAAAAGTTGATATTAGGAGAAGGAAATTAACAAATGAATTTGTAAGGCCATGTCTGCTTAACTGGAATCGTTCTGATTAGCCTCAAACAGTGCTGGAGGAGATAGCTTTTGTGAGTGTTCACAGCAACATTATACCTTGGACTGAAGACACGAATGCTTGTTCTCAGAGTGTTTGTTTTTCCAAGCTACTGACAAACAGAATGTGTATTGATGCCATTTGGCCTGTCACACTGTATTTATTCATTTCTATAAAAGAAGGAACAAAAATGTTCCCTCCTCAAATTAGTTTAGCATTTTCAGGCTCAGATGGGATATATCTGCTGTGTTTTTCTATACTGTGACACTGGACTGCACTTAATGGTAATACAAGAAAATAGTTCCTGGCTGTGGCCCCAAGCTGAATCCACCATCTCCCTAACACCTACTAGAATTAAGGAAAACACACTGGAGTTTGCAGCAAGCAAGCAGGTCACATGTAATCAGCCATGAGCCATCTTTAGACGAGCACAGCAGAGCTCTGTGCACTGATAGCCCAGGGGAGTCACCAGAAGAGCCAAAATGGAGCTGGGCATGGGCATTCAGCGTGTCCTTGGCAGAAAGGACTCTCCAGGTCCCTGCATGCTGTATTCCCTGGTGCAGGACTGTGGAAGAACAGAATGTAAGAAAATAAAGATAGTGCAGAAGGTAGTTTCACACCTGAGGAGTTGCAGCTGTACTAATCACAAAGATTAGGAACAGGCCTGCCCTTAATAGACCACAGCTGTGTCCAATAAGAAGACAAGTGCTACAAAAGAGTGGGTTAGCTCGTTGAGGAGAGAGATGGAGTTTGTTGGTTGTGCTGTGAAGAAGGAGTCAGTGTTGTGAGGAGATACCCATGAGAAATCACTGAGAAGGTATGGGAGCTTCACAACAGTTGGTGACCCTATGATTCTGACATGATCCTGAGGCGATTCAGGTAGAGAACTGTAGAGAGAACAGTAAGGAGGTGATCCTGTTGTGGTTTGGGAAAAAGGACATAAATAAGACAGTGGAGTCAGGCAGACCAAGAGCCTGAGAGCCTAAAAATCTGCATGAGCTATAGCCAGGCAGACCTGGGAGCCTAGAAGTTGGGACAATGTATGGGATACTACCCCCTGTCCCATCCCTCGTCTGTTCCAATGGCCTGGAAAGGCTCGGGATGGCCTTGGGGCAGCCTGCACTCCAAAGGACGAAAGGAGTCTTCAGGTTTTTCGGTCTTTGGTGTTGTTTATTAAATCTTATCTACAATATTTTCCCCCAGCCCGACAGAGGTCCGCACAGCAAGCCAGCCATGAGCACACTGCCTGCCCTCGGGGCAGTCATTTATCTTTATACTAAAAACTATGTATAAGATATTTACCTTTTCCCCCCAATACTTTTCACCCTTATTGACAAGTGCACATCCAGTAAGAACCAATCCCGAAGTGCCACCACCACCACTGAAGATGGATGACAAGAAGAAGAAGAAGGACAGGGCATGCCCTAATTCCTCCATCTTGCCCCCATAGAACCCCCCTGTACTGAGATTCTAAAACCTGTGTTTCGCACCATAATTAATCTATCCCTTCACCATTTATCCCCGTGTGATCCTCCCATCCTCATACAGGTGTTGCATCCTGTGCAGGATCAAAGTCCAACCACCAAACACTTCTGGCAATGTTTCAGGACCTCCGAGCCCCCCAAGGGTTGTCTCGGTGACTCTGCACATCAGGACTGCTGTGCTGAGTTCCCACAACCCCCAAGAAGAAGAGTGCTGGATATGAGGAGCAGACGCCACACACTTTGCTTATTTGGTGCATTGGAGCAAGCCCTGTGCCCACTGCCAAGGTATGGCTGCAGTCCAGAGGGGACCCAGGACGGTGCCGGGTTCCCCCTGAGTGGCAGTGTGTGCAGCAGGGCACAATGGCAAAGGCGCTACTACATCAACAGACAACACGTAAGAGAAGTTTTCTAAAACTGTATAGAGGCCATCTCCACAGTAGCCTGATGTGATTGGGATTGGGCTGTAGGGCGAGGTGCAGCCAGAGAGGGAGCCCAGCACAACACTGAGAGCAGCTGGGGAGGCTGCCTGGTCCAGACCTGACGAATTTCAACACCTGGAGCACAGGTGAGCCGCGGGAGACACAATGGGAAATAACATATCAAGTGAAGAATAGATTGTTTCATCAACATGGAAAACAGAGCAAGAGAGGCTTGAGGTGGCCAACTAATACAACAAAGAACTGTAGAAGGAAGAAGAGAATTATTAAAAGAGCAGTTGGAGCTGGGGACAGAGTAGCTCCATCATTCAGTATGGTGTGTTCGTTTGCTGATGAAACATGCATTTTGTTTGTGAATGGCAACTATTAATCTTTGATTAGGCATAAATGTAAAAGTTTATATTCCATAAGCATAAGTACACTCGACAGATACTGGATCGATGTTCTTCGAATTCTATAGCTATTGATAAAATTATGTAACTGTTGATTTGTTACTATCCTAATACATAGCCTTTAACTTATTCTTGTGAGTTGCCTTTTAAGTTGTACATCTATTGATATTGTCAATATTCTAGAAGTGTTAAGTGTAAGAGTTTCTGGTAATATGTAATGTAAGTTTGAGTAATAAATCAAGGTCAGCGCACAGACACGTTCCAGAGTTAAACAGAAATTACACAAAAGATGATTGTACTGGGTTTACTATCTTTTGCAAAGGGCCCTGCAAAAGATAGGAAACACATTAGTTTATTAAAAGCCTTAGGCTGATGTCCTTGCTGTGACATGTTGCCTGAACATTTGTATACTGTTAGTCCTAAGTGAGATATGTGAATATGTTATAATATCAATTTACTCAAACATATCTTTCCAGAGATGCTGCAACTTTGCAATTAAAAGAAAATGGGGAATTGCGGAGGGATAGAATGTAAGAAAATATAGTGCAGAAGGTGGTCTCACACCTGAGGAGTTGCAGCTGTACTAATCACCAAAGATTAGGAATGGGCCACAGCTGTGTCCAATAAGAAGACAAGTGCTACAAAAGAGTGGGTTAGCTGGTTGAGGAGAGAGATGGAGTTTGTTGGCTGTACTGTGAAGAAGGAGGAGTCAGTGCTGTGAGGAATTGCCCATGAGAAATCACTGAGAAGGTATAGGAGCTTCACAATATGATGACAACACAGGACCAGGTTGGTTTCTTCCACACTGGAGAGCATCACTCCTCCCTGCTTAGAGAAGCCACACTTTATTCCCACATCTATCATAAAATCACAGAATGGTTTAGGTGGGCAGTAACCTTAAACCCCATCTCGTTCCACTCCCTGCCTTGAGTGCTGTGTCCAGTTCTGGGCATCCCAGTTTAGGAAGGCCATGGAGGGGCTGGAGCATGTCCAGAGAAAGGCAACAAGGCTGGTGAGGGGTCTGGAACACAAGTCCTCTGAGGTGCAGTTGAGAGAGCTGGGGTTGTTGATCCTGGAGAAGAGGAGGCTCATCAGTCCTCATCACTTTCTACAGCTCTCTGACAGGAGAGTGCAGCCAGGTGGGGGCTGGGCTCTTCTCCCAGGCAATCAACATGAGGATAAGATGAGACAGCCTTAAGCTGCCCCAAGGTAAGTTTAGGCTTAACATAAAGAAAAGATTGCTCACAGAAAGAGTGCTTTGGCATTGGAAAGGGCTGCCCAGGAAGGTGGTGGAGTCACCATCCCTGGAGATGGTTAAGAAAAGACTCGACATGCCACTTGGTGCCATGGTATGGTTGACAAGGTGGTGTTAGGTCAGAGGTTGGACTAGGTCATCTCAAAGGTATTTCCAACCTAGTTAATCCTGTGATACTGTGAGTGAAGGTTATAGCTGGGAGAGGAGGAAGAGGCAAAGTCGGGGGCAGAGTGAAGCCATCTCCCTGGGCCAGCAGCACGCCACTGATCCAATAACGGCAACAGAACTGACAACCCACCAGATAATTTCATGTCATTTCTAAAGTTCACATTTTTCTTTCAGCAATCTAATTGTTGAGTTTTTAGCTATCACACCTGTGCATGTGTGATCTAACTAAACAGAAGCTGAAGCTGAGAGCTAATATTCTCCTTTTCAAGAGTTACAGAACAAGCAACAGAGTCTGCCTAAGGCTCTGAACAACGTAGGCAAACCCAGGAGTCGCTGCCTGGGTCTGAGGGGCTGATGCTCTGCTGAGCCAGCCTCAGCTCCTGAGGCTCAGGGAAGAAGGGGGTGGCAGCAGGGCCAGCCAGGAGAGGAGAAAGGGGATCAGCTTGCTGCTGCTGGAAAGCTGCCATCACCCACTGGGATCTGGGAGCATGTCCCTGTTTGGGTGGCCAGTGAGTGGCAGGCAGTCCCTGTCTGGTGCCTGCAGCTGTCCAGGCAGCTTTGCTGGGCACTGTCACTTCAGTAGTCTTGTGCCCTTGGCATGCCTGGGGCTAGCTCTAATAACTAGGATTAAAAGAAAGGCAATGTCTTAGGGCAGTTTAGTGAACTCCAACAGTTAAATGATCCCTAAGAAAAAGCAGGAAGTGTCTGGCTGAGGCTGCATGGCTTCCCCTAATGCTCAAGGTGAAACCAGTGGCATTAAAAATTATGAAAGCACTCACCTGCAGCTAGGGAGGTGAGTGATGTTCTGGGGTGTCATGCCACAGGGCTGCCTGTGGTGTTCCAGGACATGTGGAGCAAAACCAGTGCTGTTGCTGATTTGCTTACGAAGCAAATCTGAATGCTGCCATGAGGTGAGTGGAATTCAGGTGCTGTTGCTGAATTTTCTTCTGTAAGTGCTTGTAAGGAAAGATTTGACTCGCTTGTGTACACTTGCGTTCAACTTGCATTTGTAACAGCAGCTGCAGGGGTCCTGGCTTACAGAAAAAACTACTTCTCTGTCTTTGGTAATCCTCTGGTTTCACTGGACTTGACTGGAGGAGCTTCAGTTTCTTTTTGACTTAGATTAATATTTGGCATTACTAGAAATACAAACCCAATTCATAAACTGCAGCATTTTCAAAAATGCTGGTGTTTTACTATAATGTGACCAAGCATTGCTTTATGAATGTGGTTTAGTGGTAGAGCTAGAAATAGCAATCCCTTGTATCTGCAATATTCCTGAGGCCTCTCTGACAGATAAGCTCATAGCTCCAGTGCTATGGCCAGCAGCACACTGAGCTGTTACCATTTCATGTGGGCATGATCCTGCTCTATTTGATGTTTCCAGAAGAGCCTTAAGAGTTTTTTTAGTCTATTTGGGTTTCGAGTACCTTGGAATTTAATCTCTCTAATCTGTTCCTGCAGACTATTTTTTCATTCTAATTCCAGGTGAAAAAAAAAAAAGAGAGGGTGTAACAAGTGGGAGAGAGTGTGAATAGCTGCAGTGCTTGGTGTGGGCCCCAGACTATAGGCTCAGCACCAACATATAGAGCTTCTTCAGCAGAGCTAGTTGTTCCTCCTCTTATCTGTGGACACAAGTGCAGACCATTAAAGGTGTTTTTTGGATCCACTGCCAGTGTCAGCAAATCAAGGATCTCAGCCAACACTGCTGAGACTCAGACTCACTATGGTGATGCTGCAAGTGCAAGTGGCAGGGGAGACACGGCCAGGATGTGACAAGCACAAAATGACACACGCAGCATGCACAAGGCACTTGGGTTTTGCCAAGTAGCCTGTGCATGTTTGTGTGTGCCACCCAGCTCCGGACAGGATGATGGATCTGGGAACCATCCACTGGGCTTCCTTGCAGATCCCAGTGAAAACAAACACAACTTTGTAGACCATAAACTGGATGTATGTGAGAGATTCTGCTCCTGGAATATAACCACATAAAGAGCAGTATACTGTGTTTGCTAGACTAGACCCAGACTGAGGTACCTGAGGCTCGGCAGGTTTTGAGCACCAGCCTGGCTGCATCGGGGGCTGATGGCAGGCAGCAGGGGGTGGCAGGCAGGAAGCAGGGCAGGCGGCGAGCAGGTTAGGCAGGGCGGGCAGCGAGGAGCAGGCGGTCTCTGGCCGCCCGTGGGCGCCGCGCGGGCCGGGCAAGGGCCAGGCCAAAGCCCGGGGCCGTCAGGGCACGGCGCAATCCCCGGCCCCGGCTCGGGCTGCGCGGGCCCCGAGCGGTCCCTCCCTCGCCCCGCGGCCCCTCCTCCCCGCCCCGCGCTGTCGCTGAGGGGCCGCGGGGCGGGCGCCCGGCGGGGCTGCCCGGGATGGGCCGTGCCGCGCTGCTCCCCCCGGCCCGGCCCCGGCGGAGGGCGGGCGGGTGCGGTGCACCTGCCGGGCGGCTCGGCGCGGCGGGGCTCGGCGGCGCTCGGCGGAGCCATGCCGGCCGCCAGCACACCCGAGCTGGACGCGCCGCGCACCTCCGCGCTAGGGCGGGACGGCGGCGGCCCCCGCGGATACGCAGGTACGAGCGTGGTCCCGCGTCGTTCCTCGCGCAAGTTCCCTCCTGCCTGGCGGCAGAGGGGAGGGAGGATGCCAGCGGGGGTAGCGCCAGACCCCAGTCAGGGTGCAGGATCCCTCCCGCGTAGGGATGCGGGGTGGCCGGGGTAGGATGCGGTATCCCTGGACAGAGGTGTTGTACGTGCCCGGGGAGAGACGCGGGAGACCCCAGCCGGGGCTGCGTTACCTTCCCGCTCAACTCCGGAACCCCGCGCCGGGCAGGGGCCCCTCCCGTCCCGCTCCGTGCCGCCTCCGGCCGGTCCCTGCAGCCGCGGAGCGCGGAGGGGACCGTGATCCGCACCCTGAAGTTCTCGGGCACGCCTCGAGACGGGTGTCCCGGAGCCGCCCCGGCGGGTCCCTGCGGCCCTTGGGCGGCTCTGCCGGGGCTGCACTCGGGAAGCCGAGCGGGGCCGGTGCTGGACCGCGGGCCGGGCGGAGGGGCCGAGCCGCCCGGGCTGCACTCAGCAGCCGCGCTCCGGAGCGTCCGAGCGGCTCACCCGGGGCTGCCGGGGCCCTGGGGAGGGTGGTTGCTCCCGCAGAGGAGGCGCTGCGGTTCAATGATACAAGTTTGGGGTTCAGTCGCTGGGATGGCCGCGGCGCAGGGAACGAGTGCATAGGGGCAGAAGGGAGTGCTGGTTCTCAGGGACATCGCTCCTGGGTGTGTATCACCGGGCTGGGAAGGAAATTAAGATATCAGTGGTTTAATGGAATATGTTAATACATGGAGGGGTGGAATGAGAAATCAAGCAAAGCTTTTTCCTTCTTATCTTTCTGTTCCCTGGAGTTTTCTTACCCAATTCAATTGCATAGACTATAAAATTCTTTTAAAACCTCTTTGGCTTAAGTGGGTTCAATAATTTGGAGGTGATGTGAGGTGAGGGAGGGTCTGAACTGGTGGGACATGTTCGCTGCTAGGGCTGTGGGGCTGGTGGGTGTCTGGGCCTGGAGGGAGCAGAACCATGGTCTGGACCTGCTGGCCCAGGCGGCAGGAGATGCATGTTCCCAGCCACAGCCACCTCTGCAGTCCAGGACCAAGGTGAGATGGAAGGATGCTAGAGCTTGGTGCAGCTGCCATGACCTGCTGGTTGCGGGGGTTTCTTCCTCTTTTCTTCAGATCACAGAGTAGATGGGCTTTTCCCTGGCTTCAGTGCAAGCAGAGCTGAGTGCTGCTGAAATCCAGAGACCTCCTTCTCGTGTGCAGCCTGTTCTCTCATATCCTTGCGATTTATTTGGCTCGTGAAAGTTCTAAAAGACTTCATTAATGACCTGAATTTGTTGTGCCTATGGAAATTGGCAAATGTATTTTAGCTACTAGCTAAATGCTAGTAGCAGTGCTTTAAATTGTATCTTCTGAATGTGCTTGACTGTTTAATTTGAATTTAATATAGCGGTTAATTTGAAAACACTAAACAAGTTCTGGGAAATGGGCTTAGAGAATTAACTCAAACCCAAGTGTAAACCCTGTTGCTCTAGTCTGATAGTGTTGCTAATTACTGACTTTTCTCTTATTTAAAATAATGTATATTTAGCTGCTTTTGTGTGTTGTGTCAAAGTCTTGTGGGACTGGGTTTGGCCACACTAAAATGAGTTTTGGAAGTGGCATGTCCTGTGTTACACTCAGCCTTTCTGTTTCTGCGTAGGTTAATCTTTGTGTAGATCTGTGACAAAACAGCGAGGAATGCTAATCTGCCAAAAACTATTTGGGGTTCAAATTAGAAATCCACCCTCAATTAATCCCTTGGGTATCTATAGACCTGGCACCTCTGAGCCATGTCTCCAGCCAGAATGAAAAAGACCATTTTTTCCAAGCCAACTACACCAAAACTGTGGAGCAGGAGCTCTCAGTAAGGTGCTGAACTGGAATATGCTGGGTGAGGGCTTGGCTGTGCTGCACTGGCTGTAGGACCAGCGGTGATGTTTGAGCACCCAGGGCTTTGCCAGACCTTAGCTAGGTGTCGGCTCTTCACCCTCTTTGCTGCTTCATGGGGCTTTTCCATGGTGTAATTCCACCTTCGCAAAAAAAGCATTTGGAACTGTTGAGTCAGGTGGATGTACTGGTGGCAACCCTAAGCAGTTTAGATAGCTAAAACGATGGCTAATTGTATAATTTTAAATTAAACTCTTGTTCGTCTAAATGTGACCGTGTTATTTATACGTCAATGTTTGCTGCCAATTGTTGCACAGTGTACAGTATCTTTCATTGCATCCTGTCCTTATTGGTGATCCTTTTTGATGCTAACTACCCCCTTACATTATTTCAGACCATGAGCAATAAGGTGATAATAAAGATTTGCACAGATAAACTCCCTCACATGTTCCTTCTGAGAGGATGAAAAAAATGTGACAGGATTTCCATTTGAATTAACGCATGAATGAGAGAGAAATTAAAGGAAGTTCCTTAGTACAGCCCTGATGCCTGTGGTATTTAGAGGTCTTAGAGCTTCCTGAGACACAGCTGTGAGATTCAAACACCCTGCACTTTTCCTGGTCTTGCCTTCGTTTGAAGGGCTGACAGGAGCGGGGAGAATGATCCCACCCTCAGACTGGGGAGGGTCAGCAATGTGGTTCCCTGAGGAGCTGTGGGAGCCGGGCTTACCCCGAGGGAAGGTCAGCAAATGTGTAGGGAAAGAGCACAATAGATTCTGGAGCTGAGAAGAAGCCTTCTGTGCTGTGGCTGTTGTGCTGTCACAGCAGTGTTTACAGTGTCATGCTGTGGTAGTGTTCTGTGGACACTCATCAACCAGTGCTTGCCAGGCTCAGTAAATTCTCTGGAAAAGCCTCTGAGATCCTGAAAGGCTTGTGTCAGGTGACCCAAGCACTCTCCTGCCCTGTGGGAATTGGCCTGGCTGCTGTTGTCAGCCTGTGCCACTGAGGTACCGGTGCCTCTGAAGCTGCCCAGGTTATACCGGGGTCTTTTGGGTGAAACGGGAAAAAGAGAGAGAAGCACAAAGGCATATAATTATTTTTAGTCCTTATGTTGCTGAAGTGGGAGGCTCTGGCCCTCCAGTTATCCAGGGTGATACCTTTTTTTTGCTGTGGTTCCTCTCATTCCTTAATACCCTCCTGTAGCTCTTTCAGACCAGGTAGCATGTACTGCTGCCAACACAGAGATGCATCGACAAACACATGCGTGCAGCCACAGACAGAGGAACAATGAATGCCGGATCTGGCAGAAACACTCATTATGACAGGTTTTTAATTAGTAGGTCTCACTGCTGGGCTGTTGTCTGTGGTTCTGCCTTGTTCCTCCGCTTTCCAGGGAAGGGGAGAGGTTTCGTGAGGTGGGAAATGCTGCAGGCTGCAGTGGATGCTCTCTTCAGACCTAATTGTGGAAGGAATTATCTATTAGACACCACTGAAAGAAAGGGATGGGGTCTCTTGCTTAAAACAGATAGAAGTTGCAGTTTGCTGGAGGATAGAGGCAGGACAGCATGTTTTGGCTCAGTTGTAGCCTGAATGTTGGTGGCTGTGGTGGGATGCCGGCACCGGGGTGGATGTACCTATGGTGTGACTTAAGCTGTTCTTTTGTTGTGAGCAACTTTTTATTTTTTCTGGAGTTTCCTTGGTAGTGCAGAAACTGAAATTACCTAACTAAGAACTTACAGTTGCTCTTCCAGGACAGCAAAAACAAAGTTGTTCTTGGAAGCCAGGAGCGCTGCTGTTCTGTAGTACGGCCGCATAGAATTTTATCACCTTATCCCTGCGATCCTCACATGTGGTTTCCATTTTTAGGGTGCAGAAGAAAACCTGGATCCCAAATTTCCATTTCCACAGGGCAGAAGGTGAAACAGCTTGGAATATATGGGTTTGTCATTTCCCCAGGGTTATTTCTCCTTTCTTGTTAATCCATGACCTCAAAGTCAAACTTTGTATTAAGTAATGTAAAAGAAGTGACAGTTGCAGAGTGTCTGGTAATTTGCTTTATCTCCTGTACTGCAAGGAGTTAATCTGGATGGTTAGGCATTTGCACCAGACATTGATACTGCTTTGAGGGAAGGATTTTTGTGCTTGTCATTAAACCATTAGAACAGTACAAAATTGAGAAGGAAGAGAGCTTTTGGGTTTTCTGAGTCCTCCACAGTGCAAGATTATTCCCTGTGGTATTCTCCAATGCTTTGTCCTAGCTATTCTGAAATTACCTAGGCTAGAGAGACAGACTATTAGTAGACATCTGAATTTCAGCTAATGAATGAGGTGAGCTGAATGCTTTGGATCCAAAACATTGAAATTTAAAAAATCACAAGTCAGTCTTAAAACACAGAAGCACCCCAATGACAGTGGATAACCCAGCATTTTCTGGGTGGTGTAATCTATTTTAAAGGGCAGAACTGCTGCCAGTTTTGCTGTTCCCACTGTGTCAGAGCCAGGACATCCTTGGACCTATCCCCTAGAAAAGCAGAGCATCCCCAAGCATCACTGCAACTCTACAGCAAAGAGATTTATAACTATGATAGAATTGGCATGATTTTGCTTACTAATCATGATTGCCACCGACTTTTTATGTGCACTGGAGAGTCTTGCCTTCAATGTTATGGTGGAGACAAGCTAACACACAGGAGAATTGTCAGTTTTTGTTTCTGCACTTTATTGACTCACTGTCTTTGAAATGCAGCTGCAGATGAGCAAGCATGTTATTCTAAAGAACAGTTTTGACTGGCCAAGTGGATCAGGATTGGCAGAGAGGTGATTTTGCAGTCTGCATGAACGTCTGCCTCTCATTTGGTTGTCAGATGACAGAGAGAAATGCAGAAGTTGCAGAATGAGCAACTGCTCCCTAAAATAAATCAATTCCTGTGTCTGCTGAGGGTCTCAGGGATGGGGGTTGAGCTGGTGCCTGGATTACAAATGAGCCTTTGCAGCAGAGCACAGCTCCTTTGGCCCAGCACCATCTTTAGGGGGGTCAGTAGCTGCCAGGGGGGCAGCAGTCACAGCTACCTGAGCCCAGATTGGAGTGGTGGTGGCTGGCAGAAGCAGGGTTGGGGAAAGGGATGGGTTAACTGCTTGCCTTTCCTCCAGTAGACCTGGGAGAGATGATTCCATTGTTATTTCTGGGATGAAATAAAGCCAGTCACAAGACTGCTCGTGTATTCCAGACTCCTAAGCAGAGTACCTTTGATTGGGAATGAATTTGAGGAGAGGTCAAAATGGGGACAGAAGTTGAGTAGGGTGAAGGGATGGTGTACAGAATTCCCTAAGTGCGTGTGTGGGCTGGGAGCAGTGTGTAGGAGGATGATTTGGCCTGTGGGAGCTCAGAGAGCTGCAAAAGGCAAGTTTTGGGGTCTGATTTTTTCCTGTTCAGAAGAGCAGAAATGTGTGCCTTCATGTAAAAGCAGAATTACACCCAGGAAGGTTTCTGCTTACAGCCACAGTTATTTCCAAAATCTTTGCTAGTTGACTGGGTCAAAAGAGGCATCTGGACTGGACACAGGGGTTCCACTTTGCTCTAAGAAGTGGTACCCCACAAAACCAGGGGCAGTTTTGCACAGGCAGGAGAGCCCTGGTGCCCATTATTCTTAATACTGCAGAAATTTAGATTAGGACTAAGGTTTTGATTCATTTGAATCTGTTTCAGCCCAGAAGCTGAATTCTCATGTGTAGCCCTGAGCTCCCCAGCTGTGTACAAAGGAAGGGCAGGACGTGGGGCTGCCCTCCTCTGCTCTGCTCCCTCGAGCTGTTTGTCGTTCTGTGCATAACTCACCTGCAGTCCTTGACTTTTTAAATGGGAAAAAGCAAACACAATGCACTGGTTCCCTGTCCTTATACTGGCATTCTTGTCTGTCTGGGTGCCACCTTGCAGCAATTCCTGTGTGCAGGGAGGATGAAAGCAGGCGTGTTTATTGACTTGTGCTGTTAATTGTTGCTGTGCCTGAGCAGTTCCTGGCAGGATGCTGCGTGGCTCTCACCCAGCAGTTTGCAGCTTACTCTGGTGGCCGTGGCCAGGCTGCTGGCTGCACGTCCCTCTGCGTGAAGCCCAGAACAGGAAAGCCAAACTCTGTCAGGAAAAGAACCAACCGGGAGAGAAGCAAAATAAAAAATTATAAAACCACAGAGATGGGTTTTAAATCTGGCTGTTGGTTTCTCAGCCCATGAATGACTTCTGTCACCATAATAAAAGGCATGCTATTGCTAACTTTTTCAGACTGGTGTCTGAAAAATCAGTTCACAGAAATTCTTGCTGACAGTTGTGGATGCTAGGTCACAGCTCTGTGGTGTGCATTTTACAGCTTAACACAGCAAACCAAGGACAGGATTACCTTCAGATTGCTCTTGGGAAAGACTTAGGGAAGCTAAAGTGGGCCAGCCAGGGGAAGGGAATGCAGGTAAGGTCTGTAGCATCCCAGCTTGTTTTGCTTAACAGGGTGATTGGAAATTCCCCATGAAAAATAACGAACCTGTATTCCATCATCTGTTTTAAGCCAGGAAAGTGGTTGCAAAGATAAAAGGTTGAAAAGTTTCTATATTCTTTACAGATCAGTTCTTTGTGGAAATGCACTTCCTATGTTTTAAGCTTTTTGGCAAAAAATTAAAATATGACCATCAAGTAGCATGCAGATCTGGTCCACCTAAAATTTCACATTGGGGGTGGATTTTTAATGACTGAACTGTTTTTTGTCCAGCTCTGGACCCTTCCTCCTTGAGAACTTTTTTGGTCAAGTAGGTCAGTGCAGTGTGGCCCCAGCCATCCATAGAGGTTGTGCCCAGTGTGGCAAGTGTCATGCAGAAGCAAGAGGCACCGGCCACATCGTGCAGGCACATCTGCTCTTATCAGCCCTGTCCAGTGCCCCAGCACGTGCCTGTTGCTGTGCACAAGCCAGATCAAAGAGCTGGTGCAGGCAGATAACCCAGAGCCAGGCAAGACAAATTTGCAGCCAGGCTGAGCTCTGTGTCTTGCAGCACCCAGGGCAGTGCAGGAGAGTAGAGCGTGTTGGGAGTGGGCAGTGGACAGGCAGGGATGCTGCAGGAGGCTTCCCATGGGGCAGCACACAACTTCTGTCCTGTCCACTTTTCTAGTGGGGCATCCCTCAGCCTTCCTCTGTCCATGGCTCCTAACAGAGATGTGCTTTCCCTGTGGAAATACATCTGGGGTTTCTTTTGGCTTCTTCAGTGGCTGGCTTTCCAACTAGCGGATCACTTTGCACCCTCTGCAGAAATGTTACAATTGTTTATTGAATGAGAGATTATTCATTAGTAGTGGGAAAAAATAACGGTGAAAGTTGAAATTATAAAAATCCAGACTTCACTGGTCCAATGAAGGACACCAGCAAGGATGTGCCCACCAAAACCTGTCTGAGAACAGAGGGACCTGGTGGCAGAGGTAAAGTGCACACTTGCCCTGGGACTCGCATGTTGCAAGTCCTATGGTGACCTGAAAGAATGGTGAGGCCCTGGCACAAGTTGCCCAGAGCAGCTGGGGCTGCCCCTTGGATTCCTGGATCCAAGACCAGGTGGACAGGGCTTGGAGCAACCAAGTGGAAGGCGTCTCTGCCCATGGAAGGGGATGGAATGGCATGAGCTTTAAGGGTCCTTCCAACCCAAACCATTCTGTGATTCCATGAAAGCAATGCTGCCCAAAATGTGATGGATGTGGGAGTCTCAGCACCTGAACCCTTGCATGTTGTAAATTACATGTGCCGAGAAATCAGTTTTATCTACTAAACAGAACACTGAATAAAATAAAGGAAGTGGGTAGGAGTGAGCCTGAGGTATCTGCTATAACAAGGGTAGGAGCAGAGAGCTTATTTGAGCATGGATTTGTGAACACAGAAATAAACTCTCTTCAAATACCTTTTTACTGTCCTTCTTAATTGCATGGAAGTTACATATTAATGGGAGAACTGGCTTTTCTAAAAAGGTGTTTTTACAAATATTTAATGGTGGCCTGTAAGAATCATCAGATATTGGGTTCCCTGGATCACACTTTAAAAATAGTTTGATCAATAGAAACATGGAATGTTTTATGGGGAATATTTTCATTCAGAAATGCTAATATGAGGCAGGTGCCAGAACCGCATATTAATAAGGTGCATTTCTTTTTCCAGGTAATGTGCTGTGACGGATGTGTTCCTTGGGTACCTGCAAGAATTACCCTGTGCAGTTGTCCAGGTGTTCCTCTATGTGACTGACCCAGAGGAACAGTCCTGTGGCTGCTGCTCAGTTCTTGCAGGTCTCCATCAGGATTTGGGGTGTGAAGCTCCCGGAGCAGTGGAGCCTGAGCCTGACGCTGCCTCCCTGCAGTGATGGGAGTGCAGAGGGCTGTGTTTTGGTGCATGTGCTCTGTGCCACGCCTGAACCGCCAAAGCTTCCCCCCAGGGAAGAATTTCAGAGAGCCATACCTGTGTGCTGGAAGGCAGACAGGTCTGTAAGAGCTTTCCCACATGTTCACAGCAGCTGCCCAGGGATTGCAGCACAGCTGGGGACCTTGGTTAATCTCTGCAGCTTCTATAGCCCAGGTCTCACCCCACTCTTTTACTGTAGGTCTGGTATCATGCTTACACTAACTTCTTTAAAAACCATGCCAGCATCTGGATTTTCTCGTGGGAGGATCAGATCCTGGTGGCCATTTGTTGGTTTAAAAGGCCAGCCCTGGCAGCCCTTGAGGCCAGCTCTGCAAGGAAGCAAAGGCCTGGTGGTGAGGAGACCAATGCCAGGGCCAGACAGTTTCACTCTATACAAGATGCTTTGCTACATCTGCTTTATTTCATATTTCACTTCTAGCTGCTTTTCTTTTGCTTTTTAACACAGTGAGCTCTTCCCAGAGCTCTTCTTTGAGATTGCTGTGGATGCTTAACACACCTGTGATGTCAGGGACACCAGTTTCTGAGGTGTGCTTCTCTAGGAAAAGAGACTTGCAGCAATAATATTGGTGTTTATTTTCTACAGTGTTGATAGACCCTAGTGTTCTCTTTCTTTCTGGCATCTAGTTATTCCAGCGTATTTTAGTGGTATCAATTCCCAACAGTAAGCAATGTAGAGGGGTAACCTTTGTGTCTCTGGGAATAATGAGACAAAGACATGGATTGCTCTCTTTCTGCACAGACCGCAAGTGGCAGCCTTGCTAACATGCTTCCAGGTAATTACTTGTGCAGTTTAGATAATTTTGGTAGATACTTATGCAATGCATTTGATTTTACTCACTGTTTTGCTGTGGAAGGGCAGAGGAAATGTTACCAGGCAGGCATGCCTAGGTTGCTCTCTCATTTCTTTTTCTTATCAGCAAAACATAAACCCACGGCTTGATGACAATGAAACCATATGTTTCCTCTTTTTGGCAAATCAATTTTGCAATACAGATAATCCTGGCCGTACATGAGAAGAGATATTTTGAATTATTTTAATTTTTACATTACTCACTATTTTTCCCTGCCTAGAAATTATGTATGTGTTTATTTCTGAACCCAGAGGTTGGGTGAATTAAGAGTTTATGGAGAACACTATGCTTTAGTGTCTGTCTTACTTTGAGGACAGTTATTTGTCATATGCAATAACCTGTTTGTTGTAGCCAGTGCCATTCTGCACTGCCAGACAGCAGCATCAGATTCAGAGATTTTCTGAGCACCGGATATCCTCTCAGTGTGAGGCCAAGCTGAGAATTGCGTTTGTATAAATCAGCTCTGCTCTGCAAAAAGCTGCAGAAACTGGAATCGTAGAACTGTAGAATCAGAGGAGGTTTTGGGTTGGAAGGAACCTTAAAGCCTATCCAGTGCCACCGCTGCCATGCAGGGACACCTTCAGCTGGGACACTGTCCATCTGGGCATTTCAAGGCTCTGGGCACCCTGTGCCAGGCCTGCCCACCCTGGCAGCCAGGAATTTCTTTCCAATATCCCATCTAAATCTGCCCTGTTTCAGCCATTCCCCCTTGTCCTGTCCCTGCAGGCCCTTTTCCAAAGTCCCTCTCCAGCTCTCTTGTAGGCCCTTTAGCCACTGGAAGGGGCTCTGAGGTCTCCCCTGAGCCTCCTGTTCTCCAGGCTGAACAATGCCCGTGCTCCCACCCTGTCTCCAGAGCAGAGAGCCTCCAGCTCTCTAATTAGGGGGTTTATTCAATTTTACGGTTTTTCATTTTTACATTTTTGGGTGCCAGTTATGCAAACCAAGACCTGAACATAACATTTTCTAGATATTTATAAAAGAAATACAAATTTAAATGTTAATCTGGTCAGCACAAATGTTTGTGTTTTACCAGGCAGCAATGCAGCCTCAGACTCGAGTCTCAGTTGAAAACAAAAATATAATTAATTCTAATGATAAAAACAATAATAAAATTCTTGATTGTAGTAGATTTAGTCTGATAAACATGCCTGAAGGGTATTCAAAAAAGAAGTCTATATGGACCATCTGCTTATGTAAGTATAAGGATGGAAGCTTACTTAAACATGATTCTTTGGAGATGTAAGGGTAAGATTAACCCAGCAGAAAAGTGAATGCCATGGCTAACTACGAAAACTTTACAGGTGAAGGAAGTGAAGGACACTAGAGCTTGCAGGAAAGTTTTCCAAAAGCATTTTTAGAAGTTAATTGATGATTAAAATTAGGGAAGATTTTATGCAGAGAAGCTGAATCTCAGCTTGGTTGAAATTTCAAAAGGTTATTCTGGCAAAGCTCCATCTGGGCATTTCAATAAATGCATTTGTGAAAAGCAAAAAGCAGTGACACATTTAAGTTTTTGGCTTAGTGAGAAGAAGTGGTATTGAAAGCTCTTAAAAGAAGAACAGCATTTCTCCTCTGCACAAGTGCAGGTACATGAAGTTGTTGATGAACTTTCAGCTCAGGTACAGAAGGTTTTGGATGTGTAGCTCTCATTGAGAGGCACCTCTGTAGTTCCAGCCCCAAATACATTCATATGAGAATGATCATCCTGGCATGATCCGTGATGCTGTTGCAGCCCAGGGCAAAGCATGGAAATGCCCACATTTTCAGGGGATGCTGGCTAATAGACATTTCTGTAGAGCTCAAGTGGAGCAAAAATAATTTAAAGCCCACAGGTGAGGAATGGTGCTGACAAGGTCACTGCCATTCAGAGGTTTGATGTCTTGGCACACACCATCTTGGGCAAGGACGGGGCAGAGAAGGTTCAGAACACACCAGCAGCTGCAGCTGCACGTGTAACTCGGGATGGTCAGTGCTGGAGTAAATGAAATATGTCTTGAAAGAAACGATCCAGTGCCAAATTATTTGTTCTTTGGAGAACAAAGAGTGAACAATGAGTCCAATAACTGGCAGATATACTGAATGCCTCTACTGAGGCTGCATGTGGTGGCCCAGCAGGTGTGCATCAAGTCCAATTCAGCTCTAATTACTTTTTGCATCTTGTGCAGCTACAAGAGTCACCAATGTGAACTCTAAGAATGTGGCCTGTTTTCTAAAAATAGCCTTGAAATTGTAAAATGAAAAAAAAACCCCAAACCAAACAATTATATGTAAAATCCTTATTTTACAGATTAGGAGATTAGGACAATGTTTTCTCATGGTAAACCACAGAGTGATTAAAATAAAAAAAAAAGCCCAAACTCGTAACACTCATTTGGAGTGAGAAGGAAAATTGTCCAATGCATCCTGTATGTTCCAGGAATGGGATGTGGGTGGGAAGAGGTGAAATCAGTCCTATAGAAAATATTTGCTGTCATTGAGGCCAATTTCTGCCATAGTAAGTGGCTGAAAGAAGTGGCAAAACAAAGATAAATAATCAGCATGGAATTAAAGAGCTATGGTTTTCAAAGCTAGTGTTTGGTGCATATTTACTGAGTAGATTAGTCTAGTAATTGTCACTGGGGCTTCTGTTTGGTCTTTTGCTGAGATTCCTTTGGGTTTGTTTTCCAGGGACAGGGAGTTTAAGAGCATGAGTTGGAGATAAGTGGGACACCTGCCTGCTGTGGTATGATTTGGGGGCTTAGCAACAATAATGACACGGGGGGAGTTTTAGCATTCAAAATAAAATACATTTGCTAACAACATGTGGTTCTGTCAGGATATTCTCAGGGAGGCTGTAATTTCTTTTTGCCTGTAGACATGCTTTTAATATTTTTGTATGTGTCATCATAGTGCTTGCAGCACTATGCCTCTGAGTTTTCTCAAGTCTTTGGAAATCCAGTGAAAAATAGGGAACTCGGGCTCTGATGCAGAAGCAGTGCTGGTATTCTGTAAATGTTAAAAATATCCGAGTTTCTAGATTCTGTCAAAGTGCATGTACAGACCCAGAAAGAGTACTTGTTACCTTTGAAGTTATCTATATGTTATATGTTGTTTTAATCATCTCTTATTGAAAGTTTTGTTTAAAATTACTGTGAACAAGGAATGTTGTGACAATAAAATTTAGTGTATGAAGTTAATGGCGAACATTAGGTGGCCAAGAGGAGAACTGCTCCACAGCTCAGAGAGCAGCTGTATAAACAACAAAGGAATAGAAATGTGGAATGAACAAAAATATATTAAAAATTGATGATTTACTGTAAAGCAGAGTTTGTCACTCAAAAAGTGAGATAAGTTATATGTGTGTGTCTTTCTGTGCTCTTCTCTGTGGTTTTGACCCCGCTGTCCCCTTTCAGCCAAGCCAAGCAGACATGCAGTTCTTGTAAAGATAAGAAGTTTCAGTCAGATCATGCCAAGATGCTACCAAGTACGCTGAACTGCATGACCAGTCCAGTAGATCTTGGAAATATGTGTGCAGGAAGACACATAATGAATACTCCCAGCCAGCCTGAGTACTAAATTAATCAGAATCTAACAATACAGGGATCCATAGGGGACTGTGCTACTCAGAAATTACTTTTTTAAAGTGTTTTTAGTGTTCAACATGTACCAGTCTGAGCAGATAATGTCACGACGTCAGTTGCTTTGTGCTGGGGATGAGGGCAGGGGAGCTGTTGAAGGGCACTGATGGAGGGTAGCCATGGGCTGATGCTTGGCAGAGCAGCCAGCATTGGCCACCCCGAGGTCTGGCATTTGTTTTGACCATTGACTGCGACCGATTTACAGTCTGGTGTCAGTGAAACCTCAGTGGATGGCTTCCCTGCCGGCAGCGTTGTGTCTGTGTTCGCTCTGCAGGGCAGTGCAGCCGCCTCCTCTCGCCGCCGCTGGGCTCGCTGCGGGTCCTGCACGGCAACGGCACCGAGGTGGGAACCGTGGTCACCTTCCAGTGCTCCGCCGAGCACCAGCTGGAGGGAGCGGCCATGGTCACCTGCGTTTGGGAAGGGAACAGCACGCAGTGGACAGCCGGAGCGCCCTCCTGCAAGCGTAAGGTTCTTCCCAAACCCTGCCCCTCCCTCTGGGATGCAGTGCCTTCCTTTTGCCCTGCCTATCCTGCGATGTTGGGATTATACCTGTGCAAAGAAAAAGACAAACTCAGTTTTCTTCAAAGTTGCCCCACTGATGGTAATTCCACTCCATATATGTTCTGATATGCCATTATCATGACACACAGAAAAGACTCAGTTGGATTCGTCCTTGATCTCATGTCACTGGTAGCACCTGGAATAACTGTGCCTCTAGCTAAAAGCTGTATGCTTCTTTAGAGAATGTATGGGTGTCTCAGTTTAGAGGCAAATTTAGGAGAAAAACACTCTGGAATGAGTGTTTCCTCTAAAAAAAAGGGTTCCAACAATCCCTTTCCACCAATAAGAAATGAATACTAGTGGATGAAAGGCAAACAACCCAACCGTTTATTGACAAACAGATTGCCCATGCAGCACAGGAGAAAAGGTAAATAAATGCTAGATATTGAACCGTCAGACCTTAACACGCACACCCTCCTGCCCTGGAAAAAAACCCCAAAACACCAGAGCAAGATAAAAACCCACAACGGCCAGCAGGCGGGTGGGGAGAAAGATGACGCCAGCTCCTGTCTCAGAGAAAAAACCAAAAGGTTCATGCAGCAGCTGGCGCAAGCAGATGGGAACCCAGTGAATGTGTGGTGTTGGTCCCCCGGTGAAGCAGATGTGCTTTCCCTGCCCGGCTCTGGCTTTTTCCCAGGTCTGGGACCAAAAAGGAGCAGCCCCTCCCTCCCGCCGGGCCCAGCCAGTTCTTCTCCTGGCACTTGTTCTCACTGATCTTGGACGAAAACCGAACTGTCCAATTCACCTTGAAAAGCAGCTGAAGGATTGCTGCTGCAGCCTCTCCACGCCCAAGAAAAGCAAAGAAAAAAACCAAACAAATTTCCGCCTGGGCTAACAAAAAACCCCCAAACTAGCAAAGCAAAACCCAGACTGCACCACACTCGTGGACGCCGGGCCACTGAGGCTTTGGAAGAGCCCAGCAAAGGGCCCCAAGGCTCCCCCTTCCCTTGGACCCACGTTAAAGACACAGCAATCATATTGGGGCATAAAGCAGAGAATCAGGGAATGGACCATCATCATAAATCACCCCAACACTATGGGAATGACCAACTGATGTGCAAACATATTTGCGAACCTTTTATCTCCTGGCAGTCTTTTCTGACAATGTTTTTGCTGCAAAAGAAGCACAGTGATATTTTTTGAACAATTCTTGGTTGTTGCAGCTGCATGGGAAATTTACCATATAGATAAATAGTGTCTGAATGACAACAGCATTAACTACCTTTTAGCTGTGTTTCTGCTTATTTATTCTAAGGTTGCTAATAGTTTGACCAGAAGTAGACCCAAGGAAAACTTGGTACCTCTGAGCTTTGAGGTGCCTCAGACCTCGTATAATTTTAAATCCCCAATGGATACATTGCTCTTCAGACACTTAGTGCTCTCTCCCACACTCAGCTATTCTTACCTCTTCTTTGGAGATCTCATAAAAGAAAAAATGAGAGAAATCATTCCCCCAGAGGCTGCAGAAATGTAATACTTTGTGTGGAGGTCAGCTGAACCATTTGTGATGCTGGTCATTGTGACATTGGGAGAACTAGCTGACTTTTGAAGCAAGACATGCTTACTGCTCCAAGTGAGTTGGCAGAGATCTGCATTAGCTGTGCCACATCACATTCCTACTCCTCCTCTTGTCTGGATGACTCGTTTCCAGCATCAGATCCTTGAGAACACTCAGCCCTGCACATCACTTCTTCCATCCTGTATTCTTCCCCAAACAGAGGAAGACCTGTTGTTTGCCGCCTGCCAAAGAGGATGTAATTACATGGAACTGTCCTTGCTCTAAATGGCTTCTTTAAGCCCGTTTACCCGTGTTAGTATTCATTTCTGTAGCTTCAGTCCTTGTTAATAAAGAGTTTGCAGCTCATCTGCAGACTTGTGCTTTTAAGCTACTGCAGTGCTAAGGGCGCTGTGTTTAATTAATTGCAGTGGTGAAATGCTTGTGAACAATTCATGGGTAACTTATAAACAGGAGATTTTTACAGAGTCCAGTTTGAGGCTTGCATAAGTCAAAGCTGAAGCCAAGATTCTCTGGTATCTTGACACATAGTAATGTGGAAGTCCTCACTGAGCAGAAGTGTGAAGCAGGCAGGCTTTAGCATGGTTTAATGAAAATGTGAAAGATAAATTCATGGACTGATCTTAGAAACAATTCTGTGTTTGCTTTGTTGCAGCCATATCAAAATACGACACTTTTGGCTTTAAGGTCGCAGTGATTGCCTCCATTGTGAGCTGTGCTGTCATTCTGCTGATGTCCATGGCTTTCTTAACTTGCTGTCTGATTAAATGTGCAAAGAAAAGTGAGAGGAGAAGAACTCAAAGGTATGTCAAGATGACAGTTTTAATAACAGTGTAAGAGTTGTACATCATATGGACCCCGTTGCTGTGATAACAAATGCTTCAAAGGATTTGCTGCTTACAGCACTGCAATAATGTTCATTACTTAAAATCCCTAATTTGTAGGTCAGGCTTTAGGCGTAGAAGGACTTGGAATTCCAGAGTACTTAAATACCTGATACCTGTTAGTAACCGATAACCTCAACAGGCCTAGGCAGATCTGTATTTATCCAGGGTAATGCAGAAGCTGAACACACAAGTCTTATTTTCTGGCACAGTATTTCTCTTCTCAAGTTATTGAAGATTGGCAATCATTCCCCTTCTTCTCTATTTCTTTCCTTTTTCCCTTTCTTTCTTTGAACACTGCTGGGAAATGGAATCTCCCTGTGTCAGAGCCATCCAAGGCCTCACCATCTGCTGAGCATCCTCAAAGCTGTCCCAGCATGGGGCTGGAAGAACGGAGGATTTTGTCTTCTGGCTTGGAGCACAAATTGGTGGATTATAAACAGGAATAGGAAAAAGTCAAATTTTCAATCCAGTTCATTATAAAAATTCAACGTGGATAGTGTCAGCAGGAGCGTGTTTGCCTGTAGGCTGGAGCCAGGCTGCTGGTGCTCACGAGAGCACCCTCCTGCAGTCACTGCTGCAGAAAGCTTTCCACAGGAACTTGGCTTACCTCTCCCTTTTCTTGCTGGTTACTCCCACCAGGCCCTCCAGTGCACTGGAGGGAGACTGGGGAAGACAGTAGTGAAGGTTTCTATGCTGAGCTGTGATTTATCTGAAGCTGTGTGGGAGCCAGCTGAAGGGGGAACTTCTGTCATTTGAAATCCAAGTGTAGCCAAAATAGAGATTTTCTGTTTCTCTTAAAAGACTTTTTTGTGTCAAAAAATGAGAGTCCTTAGTGTCGGTCATAATATTCAGGTATTTACTGGTAGCATGAAATAAATTGCTTTGAAATGAAAGGTTAATTGACATTTTTGGAATTGCCACTTTTCTTTTTGATAAGACTATTCATATCACAGTCCTTGTTATTAATTTATTTTAAATGAAGTTTTGTAAAAACTAGCCATTCTCATTATTTTGATGACTTGATATTTTTCCTCTTACAAAAGAAAAGCCCTTCACTCTGGACATAATGACCTGATTCTGTCATCAGGCTGTAAAATTATTCCTTTTGCTGAGACTTTCTCAGTTCCCTGCTCCCCTGTGCTTCTTTCCCTGTCTCCTGAAGGAGCTGCTCCATCCCATTGGCAACAGAGTCCAGCTCCAAGGCAGGTTTGCAGGCAGAGATGATCTCTCAGGTGACCAGCTGAGAGCCAAAAGAAGCAGACTGTCCATTGGTGCTCATAAGAAAATCTTCTCGTTTTCTTGTTTGTTTGTCTGTTTGTTTTTTGAGGAGTGCTGGACAGTACTTAAAATAACACTATTTTGCACAATAATATTTATGCTATTGAAGAACTCCCTATTTTAGGGTGTTATTTAAATCTATACAAATTTGGCTTACACATGAAGTTCAGCACATGTTGAAGTGGTTTTTTTTCAGTAAACTTGTGTCACAGGCATGTTTTATGAAAAATCCTTTCCTTAGGATTTTTTCTCCTGAGAATCTGGGAGGCCTCAGGAACAAAATGTAAACAATGGTTATCTGCTGCTGTGGAATGCAACAGGTGCATCTGTGGTTGGTCTCTGTGGTTGTTTCTAATTAATGGCCAATTAAAGTCCAGCTGTCCGGACTGTCTCAGTCAGTCGCAAGCCTTTGTTATGAATCCTTCTTTTTCTATTCTTAGCTAGCCTTCTGATGAAATCCTTTCTTCTATTCTTGTAGTATAGTTTTAATATAGTATATATATATATCATAAAATAATAAATCAAGCCTTCTGAAACATGGAGTCAGATCCTCATCTCTTCCCTGGTCCTGGGACCCCTGCAAACACCACCACAAACCTGGAATGGGATTTAAGCTCTAGAGACTCAGGCCTGTGGTCAGATAACAGCTCAGCTGTACAGCCATATATCACAATAGTGTTTCTACTGCTTGGTATATTCACAGAGAAATGCAGCTGTGGTACCAGCTGAAGACTGAAGAACTAGAGCACATGCAAGCTGCTTACTTTGGTTTTAAGGGAAGGAACAATAACAACAATAATAAGAAACTCAGGAATACATCTGTATTCGGTGACATGACTAAGATGGCATATGATAACCAAGGCTTCTACAGGTAAGGCTGTTAAAATAAAGTAGGTTTGAATGAGCTGATGGGATCCTGGCTAAACACTAACCAGAGCTAAAACCAGCTATGAGAGCAGGTATATCAGTCTGTGCACCCTTAGCCAAAAGTCTGGCTGTTTTGGGTATGGAGAGTGGGCACTGCTTCTCATCAGAGATGAAAGTGTCATTAAAGGTGATTCTAAATAAAACTGTCCTGGAATTGCTCTTGGAATGGATGTGACCCTTCCTCATTTACTCCTTGTTCTCTTTTTTCACTCAAGTAAGAGCTGTTTAATCAAGTAATTTCAAGTGATTTCTATTCTTTAATTCTGTAAAATGAATAGACATGCAAGGTGAGATGTGGGAATTCTACTGACAGATTTCATGAAGACAACAAATGGCCTGTCAGTTTTGTATTTCACTTGCAAGTTGTTTTTTTTAGTGTGTGTAACAAATTAGGCTAAGTTTCCTCATCCTGTGTTCATCTGGCTTACTGGGAGCAGGAGAACAATGCAGGCACTGGGGAGGTGCAAACATGGAGCTGGGCTGTGCTGGGAGGACCAGAAGGAAAGGATACATTACCTGTCTGGGTGATTGCTGTGGTACCATTTCCCCTCCAGTGTGAGGTGGGAATGTTGGCAGCCTGTGCCTGGAGGAAATCTCTAGACCTGGGCACATGTTGCTGCAGTGGTGAAGCTGTTACAGTATTGATTGTCCAAAGAAATAAATACAGGCATGTGGCATGGTTGAAAAACAGCAGCAAAACTGAGGGTGGGCAGTCCCAAAGGAAAGATTCCATATATTTCTGCATATCCATGGTCAAGAACCAAAAGAGAATTTAACCAAGACTCCTCAGGGAAGGTTCAGGCTTGACATGAGTAGCCATTTGTGTACCAAGAGGGTGGTCAGACCCTGGAACACAGTCCTGGAGCGGGTCAGTGTTGGTGGCCCAAACTGGCATTGCTCAAGGGGCATTTGGACAATGCCTTTAGTAATGAGGTTTAGTTTTTAGTCAGCCCTAAAGGGGTCAGGCGGTTGGACCCAATGATCCTTGTGAATCCCTTCCAACTGAAATATTTCAGTCTAGTTTAGTGTAGTCTAGTGTAGTCTATCAGCACCCTATCCCTGTTCTATCCTACCCTATCCTCTTCTTATGTTAAAGTTTCAGCCATTTGGAGGAATTGCCCAATGCATCATGAGATCTCCAAGCACAGCAGCAATCCTGCTTGGTTTTTCTAGGCAGGAGCTGTCTGAAGAGGCACAGGGGATGAATCCTTTCCTCCCTGCCTTTTCCAGGGCTGTGGTACATGCTGTTTTCTGCAACCCAGCCATGGGAAGTGGCTCTGCAGCCCACTTAGAAGGGGAAGTTGAGATGAGTGCTGCCCATGTCTGACAAGGGAGAAGGTGGAGGCATGAAAAATTCAGTCATTTTTATGATAGCTTTCTCTCTTTTCTTGAAGAGAGTTCTGCTTCATATTCTTGTAGCATATGAAGTATCTGGAAGAGTAAGAACTCTTCCATTCCTGAAGAAAACTCTCTTGAGTATATCTTAATTTATTTTTGACTAGAAAATCATGTAGGTTGTGCTACTTTTCAGACTTAATTGAATAGATTTTGACATTAACATTTTGATTCAGTACTTGAGGGTCAAAATACTGTAAGAAGAGATAAAATAAAAAGCTGATTCTTTTAAGTAAGGCAGTATAATATAAAAAATCAATTCTTTCAGGCAGTTAAGGTATTAACAAATACAGGTTTACAAAACAAATAAAAGTTTACAGACAAATTTAAGATTAAAACACTCTAATCAGTTAAAGAGGGGCCTTAGGACGCTGACAAGATAATTTTGGCTGCAATGAGGTGACACAATGTGGGTGCAGAGTGCTGATGTGCAGAGCTTATAAATAACAGAGAAGCCCAGCTGTGTGACTGTAGGGGCTCCACTGTGCTGTTGTGGACCTGGCTGCCACAAAATGAGAACTTTCTCCCCTCATGTTTGAAGCATATCACAAACATCGTGAATATGCAGTTTTGCAGGAAAACATTGAATTTTAGTGGCAACTGCTTTAATTATAATGATCCTCATTCTGGCTGCTTTTCTGGTTGAACAAATTGCTTTAAAATTATAAGAAATATGTGTACAAACACCTGGGATCATTAACTACAGAGTGCTGTCATTCCAGATGCCACCTCTTTCATTTGGATGTAAAGAATCATAATAAGGATGAACATACCAATGTTTAGCAGAAAAAGGTCTTATATGCATGAGCTGCAAGTATTTACAGCATATTTGCTCTATTGTATTATTGAAAACACTAAATAATGCTGAGCAGGGAAAAACAAGTTACAGATCATGGTGCTGCTGGGAGGGAGGTGTTTCCCCAGCGTTGCTTCTGAGAAGCTCAGAGCAGCAGAGATAGCAGTTTCCTCTGTGGTGCAGAGGTTTGAGCCAGATTAGCTGAAAACAAGGGTCTGTGTCTAGGGAAGGGAGATTAGCTGCAGCCCTGGGCCACGCAGTTAGAGGAGAACAATGTCCATGAACCTCCAAAGCAGTCCCCAGGAGGACTGCTGGGCAGAGGGCTTGTCAGCATGTTGGGAACGGCTCTCAGAGCCTGACTGCAAGATGCACCAGGATGTGTTATTTTTGAGTCAATTATTTTGTGATGAAGAATAATACCTGACCCTGCACTAACTGTGCTCTGGAGCACTTGCTTGGGCACCCACCACCCGAGACAAACAGCTCTCTGCCATCCCAGCAAGCAGCAATGTGGGAGAGCTAGGATCAGGCATCTGCCCAGGAAGGCAGGTTGTCCTCTGCCACATGACAGGCACAGGGTAAAATATCAGTAAAGAAAAACTTAATGGCAGCTGTCCTTCCTCTGTGCCAGCTGCTAGTAGTGTTTGAGAGATGGAGTGAAGATCACTGAGGTGTTATGTTAAAGAAACGGGTGTCCAAAAGCAGAGTGGGGTCAGCTTAATGCTGGAGGGGCCTAAGCTCACCCACTGCTCATGGTCAGCTGTAGCTGTTCCCCAGGTGAAGGTATTTCAGGGTTTGACAACCTTTTCTGTGAGGAATTTTTTCCCAATATCCAACCTAAACCTCCCCCAAAATGACAGAGCTTAAAAAGTGCCTTCAGTTTTCAGCAAGGAGGCAAAGCTTCACAGCAAACTAGTGCAACAGCCTCAGCAGAGCTGTTGCTCTAGGAATACAGCCTGAGGAAATGCAAATAAGCAATTGCTCTGATAAACATCATTGCCAGTTTTAAAATTTTTAAAGAATTGTCGTGTCCACTGCTGTAATGTACATCAATTAAATTGTAAGCATCCATTCAGGAAGAGGACTGTCCTGTGCTTGTTTAAGTAGTTTGTAGCATTTACATTTGTTCTGGAAGTGAAGCCATCAGTTCCATAAAAAGCACGAAGAAATGCAAGTGTTCTGTGCCAGAAATGGGATCCTGAATCCAACTGGAACCACTTTTGTTCTGACAAAATATGCACAACCTTCTGCATGTGTAGAAGATACTGTCCCAGGAGCAGCACAGATAGCAAGTGTAAAGAAATCGCTGAGAGCTCATTTCAGTTTGCATCATCTTCCTAGTGATGGTCAGAAATAACCACACCTTGGCTCTGTTGCTCTGCTTTTCAGTGTAAAAGTCCTGTAACCTGTCCTGGAATAGACACTCCCTTGACTCAAGGGATGTGCTGATTTTTTGTAAAGAAGATTTGATGATTCAGCATTTTCCATACTCAGGAGAACGGAATGTAGCTGTACTCTAACTCCTTTTCATTCTCTGTCAGCTAAGATGACAACAAGAAAAAAAAAGTAGTCCAGCTCAAAAATGCAATCTAAAGAGAATCAAGGAAACTTGGTGGGTTGTTTTTGTCTAGCATGGAAACATTTGGAAGAAGTTGGGCATTTCAAATTTGGACTGCTTAGAGGTGAATTATTTTTCACAGCTCTAAGTTACAAAACATTCTCTATGAAGCAGTTAATCTGACTGCAGAAGCTAGTCAAGTGGAAAAGCCCATGTCTCAGTAGGGTTAAAGTCCTCCTTTCAGCTATTCACACAGCTGGAACATATTACCAAGAAGAAAAAATCCTTCTGCAGAGAAGCAGGCTGGTATATTCTCCCACAGAAGATAATTTTGGTTGCTGAAATTTTTGTACCAGAGACCTTTCTGACTACAAGATGCTTTACCATTCTACTTGGCAAAAAGCAAATAAGAGCAATCCAACAACAAAGAATCCCAACTGAAAAGATTTTGTAAAAAATCACAAAGCCAGCATGCTATTAGGAGAGGCAGCTCAGCATTTTCAGCATCACTGCGGGGTTTAATGCTGCATCGCATAGAGCATTCACTGATACAATTGTATGGAATTGACACAGTTCCCTACACAAAATGTTTGATTGCATGGCACCATGAAGGGAAGACAGCAGCACAGGAGAGGGGCAGATTTCCTTTCCCTCCTTTTCTCTGCTTTTGCCCATGACTGGTCCAGCCTTGAGCTTTTCTGTTCATGGAGTTACTCTTTTTTTAACTCTTGTTTTTCCTGTGCTCTGTGTTCCCCACCACCACCTTTTAGAGGCTCAGATCTTCCCAGTACCTTTCGACATGCAGGTTTCAAAGAAAGCTGAGACAGGAGAAGTGAGCTGTGGTTTCACCTTGGGGCCCTGTTAGAAGGGTAGGATAAACTGGCTTTTAAGTTACACCCATTTCTGAATTTCAGTCTTAATTGTCATTGCAAGAGCTCGAAAGGGTCATGTACAGCAACATGTGCTTTTAATAGAGCTGCTATTATTGTTTTCATAATGCTTTCCTGATTACCCCAGGGTCTTGTACAAAGCCACTAGGCATACAGTAAGGAAAAAATCCCCTCCCATCCTCTAGTATAAAAGCTGTTTTGAGAGGCAGTACCAGCACCAGGCAGCTTTGTGGCTGTGTTCTCACACGTCTCGGATGTCCTGTTAACAGTGTTTTCCCTCCAGCAAGGAGCATCTCTCAAGTCACACAGAAAAATATTCTTGTGAATCCTCTAAATCCCATTGACTAATGCTGTAATGGCTATTCTTCTCCCCTGACGGGAGTTCCAAATTTTATCTGTCAGATACAGTCTGTCCTTGGCAAATGCATCATGCCCTTGGCTGTGCAGTGCCCCGGGCAGGTTTATATAAGCCAGGTAAGGGTGAAGAGAAGGGTTCTAATCCTCTTACTGTGGTGTTTTGAAGTAGCTCAGTTGGGAACTGGAGTTAAGGAACGTTGAAGTGCTTGAAAAAACAGTCACGCTCATTCAGGACAAAGTACAGAGCTTCCAAGGATGAGAGGAGAGCAAACTGAAGACTGTGTCTGACTGAAGGTCATGCACACAGAGCAAAGCCCACTGCATGCACAGTTGCCCCTTGGTGACACTGCAACCCTCTTAATAGCTCTTCTCATCCTCTGCTGAGGTGAAACCTCACTGCCTTCACTGTCCCTCTGATGTCCTCAGGGTTTCATCTATTGCAGGGAAGAGAGGTGCCTACTGTCTCACCCTACACTTACAGAATCACATAATGATGGAATGGTTTGGAAGGAAATGGGCCTTAAAAGCTATCCCATTCCCCCCCTTGCCATGGGCAGGGACACCTTCCACTAGACCAGGGTGCTCCAATCCCCATCCAACCTGGCTTGGACAATTCCAGGGATAGAGCAGCCACAGCTGCTCTGGGCACCCTGTGCCAGCAGATGTCAATGAAAGCTTAGTAGTTCCTGAAATGGGAGGAATGGGTTGCTAAGCCAGGAGTACATTTCTTCTCCAAGTACAGTTTTAGCCAGTGTGGGTTCCTGAGTGGTGGACTATGGATAATTGAAGTGTTTCACAACATAGAGATTTATAGGGAAAAACATCAGAATGAGATGACTTCTGCCCAGGTGGACTGGATTTGTTGCTCTATAACCAGCACACCTAGACTTGAGCTATAATCCTGGCAGAACAATTTGCAAAGACTTTTTTTTTTCAAAGGCTGTTTTGCTGGCCCGGGCAAAGCTTTTTTCCAGTCCTTCTCTGTCTATGTGCTGCTTTGATTTGATTTTTATTTTGACCTTTGACTACCAACTCAAGAAGATGGAACCAAGTTCCTTATACTGTAAAAATAATAAATAAGTGCACAACAGCAGTTATGTCAGAAGATTTTCTTTTGGCAATGAGGTGTGCAGCATTACCCCATGTAGCTTCTGTTCCCTGATGGCAGGTCACAGTGGTGCTCAGTTGGTACCCAGCAAAAAGGTACTTGAGGTCTTGTTGAGGTTTTACAGAGACACAATTATTTGTACCACTGCTGCCAACTGGTTTTGATGCTGGGAGAAGCAATTTTTCATGTTACAGCACAAGTCATTTGCGAAACACCTGATGTGACAATAAAATGCACAAATTCTGTACCTTCACCAGAATTAATGAAACAGAAATAACTTTTCCCTTTGTGCTTACAGGTCCCAGGAAGAGCAGACTCGGGATGTCGTCGTTCCTGGGTGTTGCAAAGACAACAGTCACCTGAAGGTAGCCAAGAGCAGTGGTGCACCTGGGGCACACATGGTACCGAGACACAACACTGCACTGCAGATGGTGAACTCCATACACCTTGTTGAAGTCTACAGTCATAAGGATAGTTACAACAAAGCAACCTGCCAGATACCTGGATAGCTGGTGTCTCAAATGCAACTGCTCTCTGGACCAAAATGAAATGTTGATAGAAATATGTGCCTTAAAGACAACATAGAAAGTTCATTATTCATATGAACTGTAAGTTTTCTATATTCCAAGATGGTTATTTAAGAGTAATGCTTCAAGGTGTGATACAAATAAAGATATGAATATTGGGGCTGTCAGTCCAGAGCTGTTCTATGTGGTGTGCTGTGCAGTGTGACCATGGCAAAAGCATAATGCCCTTCTGCACAGCTAGAGAGGTGGTACCCAGTTTGCATAGTTGCCTCATATGAAGTTGCTGATAATAACTACACACCCCTCAGACTCCAATCTTCTCTGAATCAGTGGGTTTTGTAAGAATTTCAGAAAGAAAAGTCCCCCATATTTTCACAAAGTAGCATGATAGAACTACAAAAAATTTATTTTTAATTAAATGCCGCATTGTTTTGTATCAGAAAGGTCTTTAGTTCATCTGCTCTGTGTTTTGAGACCGTGTGAGACTGGGTGCAGCAGAGGCCCATCTGCAGGTCTGCCAGCCTGAGGGAGAGGAGGTGGCCCATGGAGGGATGTGGTGTCCCCACCTTGGGGCTCCCACCAGTGACCTCCTGTAGCTTCTACTGGTGTCCCAGTGCAAGAGCAGTTGGTGTGCAGGTGGGGACAGCAGTGCAGCCTTCCTGGAGCAACCAGCTCGGGATCACTGCAGCATCATCTCTTTGAGACCTCTCTAAATAAAGGGCTGAGGTAGCTTTTGAAAGCCTGCCTTCTTTTCCTGTTGTTCACCTGTACATCATGTGAGGAAACAAGGTGTGGTTTTTTTCTTGTTTTGTCCTTTTTGAATAGTTAAGTAACAGATACAGTGCTTTTTCTACTGTTTATATGCAAATAGATATATATACTACTTATTTTTGTTTCAATTGAAGCTTTACTTAATACTGTCATCAGCTGTCTGTTTAATGGGTATCATCACGTCTCTCTCATGGGTGGAAACATGACCTTATAGCAGACTGCAGTAATTGTTTTATGGTATATTCCCTTGGTATGAATCAGGTATCGTCTCACAACCTGCAGTTCTGAAGCTTCAGTTTTGAAATTCAAATTACTGTAGCTTGCTGGCAAATGCCCTCTTCTATCCTGGCCATACTCTGCAGAGATCAAAAACACGTGCTTGAAACTCAGTAAGATGAAAGTTGCAGCAAAAGAGCTTTTTTCTTGTTTCTGATAAGCTCAGTTCTACTGTACATTATTCCAAGGTGCATCCTGCAACACCCTTCTCACTATGCACTGCAAAAAGGAGAATGGATGTACTTCCCATCACTCCACCCAATTAAGTTCTCAATTCATCCAGTTAGTACTAGCTAGTGTTTATCACGATATAGTTGTGCTGTGAACTATTCTGCCTGCAGTTTTCAGTTGCCTGTCAGACCCAGACAGCTTCTGTACCCAGCAGTGTGGGCAGCAGTTCAAGGGAGATGGTTCTGTCCTTCTGCTCTGCTGGGATCTCATCCGATGCTCTGTGTCCAGCACAGGATGGACATGGAGCTGCTGGAGAGACCCAGAGGAGGTCCTGGAGCTGCTCCAAGGGCTGGAGCCCTCTGCTCTGGTGCCAGGCTGGGAGAGCTGGGTGTGCTCACCTGAAGAAGAGAAGGCTCCAGGGACACCTCAGAGCCTCTTCCAGGGCCTAAAGGGGCTCCAGGAGAGCTGGAGAGGAACTGGGGACTAAGGGGAATGGTTCCCCACTGCCAGAAGGTTAGATGAGATACAGGAAAGAAATTCTTGTCTGAGAGGGTGGTGAGGGCCTGGCCCTTAGAAAATGGAAAAGGGCAAATTTAACTTTAATAAGGGGAGAGAAGAGAACCTCAAAAGTACCAGAATGGGAGGGCTTCTCTGATCCCCTGAACTGTAGAACAAATGGTTAAACAAGTCCTTCACAAAGAAGATACAGCTCAGCCTAGGATTAAAAAGAGTTACAGGCATAGGAGGGAGGTGATCTGCCCTACTGGCAATATTATGCTTAAGGTACACATGTGAAGGGTGGCCAAGATATCCTTGATCCTGCCTCTCTGTAGCTCTTTTCAGTTTCCTTCCTCTTCCCATCTCTATGATTATGCTCACAGAATTCCATTATTTAGTTCCCTGGTGTTTTAATTTCATTATTTGGCTTTAAAATGCAATAATATGACTGCAAGTGAAATAAATTCCCTGTTGGGATGTTTGGGTCAACACTTTGTGTGAGCAGACAGCCTGGCTCCTGTTCTGCTTGAGGAGAAGCTGAGTAATGTTGCATGGGACAAAAAGTGCACCCTTGAGCTGGCAGGGATGCTTGCAGCCATGGGAAGCCCCCCAGAAGGCAGGTAAATTCACTGTCCCTGTGCCAGAGCTAAATGACTGTCATTTACTTGGGCAGCTAATGCAAGAGGCAGCAAAGTTACACCAAGGTAAGGTAGCAACACCCAAACTGTTTGTGAAAGATTTGTGGCTTGGCTTCCTCTGGAACTGTGCTTAGTTCTGATGGCTGCACCCCCTGGAGTTAGCTTTATTGCTCGTGCAAATGTAATTTATTGTCAGAAGGGAAGTAAGTGCTGTGCAGGAAGGAGACAAAACCAGCTGAGACTCTAAAATAGACATTTAAAACCTTGTAACCTTAAATGTTTGCTGGCCAGTGATTCCAGCTGGATTCAAGCTCCTATTTCTGCTACAGAACACTTGCATTTCCTTGTGCATTTTGTAAAACTGATGACTTGCACGCTGCTCACAGAAGTGTTTCTCACAGGACTTATGCTCTGTCTATGAGCTGGAATCTGCAGTGGCCTCTAAGCTGTTGCAGCACAGGCAGATGGTTGGTTGCTGAAACCTTCCTGAAGTGTCCCCACGAGGAGAGCGCTCCACCAAGCACACAGCAAATGCCACACTCACACGCAGCAGCTGCTTGTGTGAGACAGCAGAGGCAGAAGGGTCTTTGTACAGGTTTCCAGTGGTAGCTTATTTCACCTACACTCTGAAAGGGTCCTGGGACAAAGACAGGGAGAGGTGGAGGGTCCAGGACTATATACTGTTCCAAAGGGGCAGAGCCAACAGCAACAACCAATCACCTGACTGTGTGAGCGAGAAAAATATTACAGTGACCAAAAGGGAAACACAAGGGTAAACAGAGAGTACAGACAAACGAGGGTACAGAGAAACTGCTGGAACTGTGACCGTATATGGTTAGCAGGCAGTTGAACAGCCAATGGGCCAACAGGGGCTGTGACACTGAGGTTGACTGACAGCATGTCACAGGAGTCCATGGGAGAGGTTGAAGTTCCAGTGGACATTCTTCCAGGGCAAAGACGCAGGAAATCCCCTAGCAGGTCCACATGCCTCCACAACTCCCCTTTCTTTATTTATTAAAAAGGCCTCTCCTATGGATTTTTGTAAACATTTAACTAAAGAGGAAAACATAAACAAGACTATGACTACAACAACTAAAACCCCCAAAATCCCTTTTACAAAAGATAAAGGCATCCACCCATTTGAGCAGACCATCACACCCCAGCAGCTCTCCATCAACCCAAGAGCTCTAAGGGACCTCCACTAACCCATGCCCAGAGCTTTACTTCACACAGGCTGCACACCATCCTCTCGTTCATTCCTGGCTCTGGGGGTCAGATGAGGCCCAGAGCTGGCACAGGGATGACTTCCATGTGAGGACGTGTACCTGAAGTGGCTTTGTTCCCTTCCCACAGCTCTGCAGAATGTCAGTTTGCCAAATCTGTCAACTGTTTATTTACACACCTATTTTAAGGGGAGGATGCTGTAACAATTTTATTTGCTTCCTATCTTCAAAGAATTCAATTGTTTGGTTTTTAAAAAAATAATTAGCTGAGTATTTTTTCATGGGTACAATTTGATTTGTGCTTTAGATAAGGAGCCAAGTGCATTATTGAACATGTTTGTGAAGCTGGTTGTTCATTCTCCAGAATCTGTGCAGTATTTACCAGGGACTATTTGTGATCACTATACACTTATTCTACATGCCCATTATTCCCTTGTGCCAGGACTGAGATACACATTTTTTTTCATTATCTGCATCATCTTCTTGTTTTACTTATGTTGTTAAAATGTCCAATGATAGGGTAGCATAGAGCAGAACCAGGGGTGTGTAATTCACCAGGTACAGGGTGAATATACAGGAACTTACAACTGACCAGGGGTTTCCAGACCTGTGGATGCTCCAGGCTATCATAGAATATCCTGAGCTGAAATGGACCCTGAGGGATCATCCAGTCCAACCCCTGGCCCTTCCAGACCCCCCAATAATCCCACCCTGGGCATCCCTGGCAGTGCTGCCCAAAGGCTCCTGCAGCTCTGGCAGCCTCGGGGCCGTGCCCGTTCCCTGGGGAGCCTGGGCAGTGCCAGCACCCTCTGGGGGAAGTTTCATCCAAGTCAGTTCTGTTCCGATTTCACGGTCTGGCTTAACTGGTTAGGAATAAAGAGCTGGGAATTTGCAGCACAGCTTCTGCTTTTGTGTTTGGAGTCAGATAATTCTTTTCTTCATCTCCTTCTAGCCAACAAAGTAATCATACGAATAATCATGCTCTGACTATATAAATAATACTGGAAAATAACCCATTTTATGTGCAAAGCAACTCTAGAAATTATTAGCATACACACAAAAAGCCTTCATAACTCTGAGCAAACAAACATCTTGGTTTTCAGAGCTAATTATACGTCCCCTAAAATCATCAGCAAATTGCTGCTGACTCCCAGGCGCAGAGGAGCAGCCGCCCCCCGCTGCCGGCGGAGCTCTGCCGGCTGTCACAACCGGACTCGCTCCCTCCCTGTTTTACTTTCGCTTCTCCAAGTTGCCCGTGACCTCCGCTTATCCCATCAAGGAGAATCGCACTGCGGCCGCCCCGCGTGGGACGTGTGCCGGGCACGGCACACACCCACCCCGAAACCCATGGATGATGTTCTACAGAAGCTGTAAGTGCACCTTCGTAGCGAGGAATTTGGGCAAAACAAGGGTCTGAAAGGTGCAGATCTGCGGGAACAGGAGTTCAGACAGAGGGGCAGTGGCTGTGACGGGAGTGGCCAACCCGTCACTGCCTTCACGTTTTCCCCCCTTTTAGAGCTTCTTCTTGTAAATTATTGACTGAAACTTACTGAAGGGAGCCTAGTGCGCTATCTGACCTTTTTAAGAAACACTTGATTGTATTTTCTTAAGCACAAAGAAAGACTGTTAGAGGAACTGCTTACGCTATCTAGATTTAATTTGTTGCTAAAGAGATTCAGTCCTCTGGCGGTGGGAAAACAACAAAGCGTATTGTGATCCAACAGTTAACAGATAAACACTACATGATAGGACAAGGGTGTTATTTAGTAGGTAAAATAGTTCGCTTAAATAAACAAATCGGTCTCTTTAGCGGGAGGAAACAGTACTGGCTTTTGAGATTAGCTAAGCAGGAAATCAGTCTGCTGGGGAAAGAAACGTTGTGCAGGTCACTTCGCATGGCCGCTGAGTGCGGAGGCAGAGCTCTGAAGCGAACCCGGGTTTTGGAAGGGCTCTGGGCTCTGCCGGGCAGCGGGCTGAGGGCGCGTTTCTCCCCTCGCTGCTGGCGGGGCCGCCTCCCCGCCCGGCCGTGCGTGTGGCTGTCGCGGGGCGGGACTGTCACCCCGGGGGCGGGACTGTCACCCCGGGGGCGGGACTGTCACCCCGGGGGCGCTGGGACCGGCCCAGCCCCGCCCGAGGAGCGCGGGCGCCGCTGCTGCCGGGGGCTCCGCCAGGGTCTGTCTGCAGAGCGAACCTGACAGCGATCCTGCCGCAGAGCTCTTGCGTGCCACCGCCGTGAGAGGAGATATGTTTAACCTCTGCTTCTTGTGGATTTATCTGAGTCTGCGGGACAAAAATATCTCCAGGCGGTGCGGCACTGTACATCGCAGCATTCCTGAGGGATTGATTTTCGTTTCCACTTCACTCACTGTGCTTTGAATCACCGTGTGCTGAAAAACATGTAGATTTATATTAGAGATTTCAGTCCATATCGCACTAAGATGACCAGGTTTTCTGTTTAATGGTTTAGATTCTACGAGTTTCAAAAGTTCTAAAAGCTTTTAAATTTAAAACTTCTAAAATTTCTAAAAGTTTCCAGGGAAACTTTTTAGTAGAGCACAAAATGCAGTGAATTCACAGAGGTATAAAGGGGTCATAAAAACAAATTCTCAGCATGGCATTCTCCCACTGCTTCTTAATATTAGGCAACCCCTCTTGCTGTAATGTTTTAATATGCATATGGAAGTGAATCGTAGAATACAAGAATGGTTTGGATTGGAAGGGACCTTCAAGATAATTTTGTTCCAAACCCCTGCCATGGGCAGGGGCGCTTTCAGCTGTGCCAGGTAGCTCAGCCCCATCCAAAATCACATTAAAATATATCACAAAAGGAATTACAAAATTCCAAGTTACTTTTCCCAAGATTTCTGTTTCTTTACTAAAATACATTGCCAAAAATCACACCAATGCAGGTGTGATCAAGGTCTCAATGGGCAATAATAATAATAATAATAATAATAATAATTTTAAAATGTATTTTCATGCTGTTAGGATGATCTGGATTCCGGAGGGTAAATAGGATAAACTCAGGATGTATATACTCTACTAATCTTCTCAAGGATATGCACCATGAATGTCACAGCAATTGACAATGCTTCAATCCTCTGCAGCATTTATCCCTAGCAAGGCATATTCTCTTCCATTCCTTGCTAGGTAATTAATTGTTGATGAAATCTGGGGCAAATAGCAGGTTTTACATCCACACATTTGCTTGTACTTTTTCACTCACAAAGTTAACTATCCCAACTAATTACATGCTTCACTGAAACTTTTTCTAGGAGATAAATTGTCCCTGCTCCTTGGGCTTGAGTCACTACCTGCCCAATGCACCTTACGTGTCCAGCTGCACTTAAATGCGTGTTGTGCTGCAGCACAAGGAAAATGTAAATTCTGCATGGATGTTGTGAAGATGTAGACATGGTGTTTTGGACACTGTAATTTCTTCTGGGAAAAGAAATCGCGGCTTTAATTGTTTAAAAACTTGTGGCTGTGCAAGTGTAAATTCATGCTTCCACACGGGACGGGCTGGTGAGCACAGACATTTGAAGAAATGTTTTACCTCGGAGGTCAATGCGATGGGAACGCCGGTGTGGGCTCCGGGGGAACTGCCCCGGTACCGCCCGGGCTGCCCCGGCCCTGCGCTGCGCTTCCCCCGCCCCGGCTGCCCCCGCCGCCTCCGGGCCCGGGAGGCGGTGCCCAGCGCCGGCCGCCCGCCCCGCCCCGGCCCGGCCTGGCAGGAAGGCCGGAGGCCGCCGTCCGAAGGCCGCAGCCCGCGGGCCGGGCGGGGCCGGGGCTGCCATGGCCGGTGAGTGCGGGACGGGCAGGGTCCGGGGATCCTCGGCGGCTTGGCGAGCGCCGCCGCGCTCCCAGGCCCGGCCGGAGCCTCCGGGGCCGCAGCGCCGATGTCGCGGTGTCGCCGCGCGCCGCAGTGGCCCCGCCAGGGGGTGGCCCCGGCGGTTCGGTGCGCGGCCGCGGCCCGGCCGTGGGTCGGGCTGAGCGCCCCGGGACACGGCCCGGCCCGGCCCGGGCAGCGCTGCCGGGCCCAGCGCAGGCGGGCCGTGGGACGGCGGGCGGGGCGGGGCCGGGCGCGGGGCTCGGGGCCGCGGGGCCGTGCGGAGCCCCGGCCTGGCGTGCCCGGGGTAGCTGGGCCGTGCCGCGTTTCACACCCTGGCACACCGGCTGCCTGTTGTGTGGCGGCGGAGTCTGCTGTTTGTTCCCAGCCTCCATCTAGCTCCCTGGGATTGTGCCTCTACACCTGGGGAGCACACAGGTTAGTTTTCCTGGTGACTCCGGTTGTTTTAGCCGTCTTATGGAGCTTGGAGGATTTGGACTGTGTGTAACCTAACGTTGCACTCTAGTATCAAATGCTTTTTAATATTTTGCTCACTGCAGTTGTTGAAGTCTACAATTCCCTGACAGGTGGGTGTAGCCAGGTGGGTGTCAGTCTCCTCCCAAGCACCAAGTGACAAGATGAGGTAACAATCTCAGGTTGCACATGGGGAGGTTTAGGTTGTGTATAAAGGAAAATTTCTTCATTGAAAGGATTGCCCAGGCCTGGTATGGGTTGCCCATGCCTGATAGAGGCTGCCCATGGCAATCATCGTCCCTGGAAATGTTCAAGAAACATATGAATGTGGCATTCCATGACATGGTTTAGTGCTGAACATGGTGATGATACTGGATTGATGGTTGGACTCAAAAGTCTTAAGGTTCTTTTCCAACCTAAATGATTCTGTGATTCTCTTGACTTGCTGTCAGAGTCCCTTGACTTCCGGTAACTTGCCAGTAGCACATGGCAGTGGGCAAGAGTAGCAGAGGAGGGTGGCATCTTGTTTTTCACCTCTCTGTCATCCTTTCAGCCCAGAGGAACAGACCAGTTGCTCTTCGTGGGTGCCTTTGGTAACCAGTGCCATCTGATCTTCTCAAGACCATTTCTCTGCAGCCAGTCTTAAATCCTTGGCATTCCTTTCTTGTGATCTTGAAAGGGAAGAGGCAAAACTAAATTAGTGTTAAGCTAACATTTTGTTGAGAGAGGGTTTTTCCTCTTCCTGAAATGCTTCTGAAAGGAGTTCTTATGGACATGTACAAATGGTTTGATCATCAGATCCAAACCTTCCAGGTTTTAGTTGCCAGCTTTTCTGTATATTTATGAAAATCACCTAGGAGTTTTACAGGGAGTAGCAATTCATGTTTGCACTGCACAGCAGACACCACTGAGCTTTCTGGAATGGATGTTTGCAAGTTCTGTGTTTTCCAGAGAACATCAGAGAGCTGCACCGGTTTTCATGTCTGTTGTATTTAAATTTATCTCCTTAATGATCCTGTTTGTTTGCTTGATAAACTTAAGAAGGCTTTTAAGGGGAAAACAAACCAAAGATGAAACCACAATAAAGATGCAGTGGTGTCAGAGACAGTGTCCAGAGTCCTTATGTAAATATTGGTGGACTTATGAATTGGGAGGGTGTACCTGCCTGACTAAAGGTGGTTGGCAGCTCCCAGGACCTGGGTGTGGATGAGAGTGCTTGCGTGTTGCAGCGGGGCAGGGAAGGGCTGATCTCGGCCTACAAATTTGAAATGCAGCTGTACTTATTAATTTACTGTGATAAATATGAAGCGGCACTGCAACTCCTTAGGGCCCTGTGGCTTTATCCAGAAAGGCAGTGAAAGTAGATCATGAAGAAATGTACGCAGGGGATTGTGACGAACAAAATCCTGTTTGATGTTTCTTGTACAGAAAGCAACATGAGGGTTTTATGCTAAAAATAGTTAAGCAGAAACAAAACTACAAAGGGGTTTTTAGCAACCAGTGTAACTTGAAAGTTCCAGTTTGTGTTGTGCCAGTGGCTAGTGACAGCTTTCAGGGGCCACACACCTCAGCACAGGCACATAAAGCACAGTGCTTTATATGGGTTTGTCCAACGTTCTGGCTGCTGCCAGGGTCTGGCACATCCCTTCCTCTGTTGGGAATCGTGTCTGACAAGCTCCCTGTTTGAAGAACTTAAGAAAGGGTGTCCCTGATGTTTTTTTCTGCAGGTGCTCTAGCAGACAGTCTGGCAGCTTATGGTCATGTATGATAAGTTTTTTTATGAGCCTTATTATTTCCAGGAGCAGAATGGGAGCATCCCATTGGACGGGAGAAGCATCTTGCAGCTGTCTTAAATGTCATAATCTGATTTCATAAGTGATAGAGTATTTATCTGCAGTAATTAATTAACTTTAAGGCTGTATTTGATTAAATATCCATCAGAACTTGACTTCTAAATGATTTATAGCCTTCTCCCTTTGGAAGGAGAGAGGCAGTAGGAGTGACCAGCCAGAAGTTCTGATTAGTGTAATTTCAAGTGCATGAGTCTTTGAAAGCACGTGGCAGTGTTATGTTTCCCTGACAGATAGTTCAGCTTGCTAATATTAGGTGGTGGGGATAATTTTATTTTAGCTATGTAATCACTGGTAGTAAAATGAAATGTATGGAATTTAAAAATGGCTTATTAATTAACTGCATTGGTTTCTTCTGTGTTATTTTATCTTTAGATCAGTCGTATTGCCATCGGCTGCAGCATGACATGTATTTCCTTATAAGCACTAGCCGACTGAATGAGCAAGTGGTTGATAAAATAGTTCTTCAGCTCAACAGAGTCTATCCCCAAATTCTTACCAATGAAGAAGCAGAAAAGGTAATTTGAGGCGTTTTGCTGTGTCTCTGACTGCTGTATTGCTTCACTACCCCAGCTGCCCTCTTCCTGACACAACTCTTGGTGCCACATGCAGCCAGCCTGCCTCACCTCCTGCTTGCTGACCACTTATGTCTGGCATCTCATGCACAAGGAGCAGTCACAGGGCTGGCACGTTCCCTGTGCCAAGTGGTCATGGGAGAGAATGCTCTCTTCAGCAGCAGTTTAATGCCACAGTCCCTGCCATGATCAGGGGCAGCCAGTCCTTGGGCAGGAGGGCACCCATCCTGTGACCACATGCCTGACATGCCTGTCTCCTCCCGTGAGGTGGTGTGGAGTGGCACACCAGGTGATCTGTGCTGCATCCATCTCTGCCCACAAAATCATCTATATTAGCTCAATCAGTTTTGGTAAAGAATTAATAATTTTAAGTATTGGTAGAGAAGTGGGGGTGTTAGTCCCATTTAGTAAGTGTGGAGCTGTGGGAGGTGGGTCGAGTTAAATGTCTTGCAGTGGTGCCACCATGTATGCAGGAAGGCCACTCTCCCTGATGTGAAGCTTTCAAAAATGAGTAGCTCTCTTTAGGGAGAAAAAAGCTTCTAATCTTGTGTGGAGACAAAATTAAAGTCAGCTAAGAGCTTCCACAATCCTACTTACCATAGTTTGTACTTACCCTCTGCTGGCTTCATGTCTGCAAAGAGTTTTGGTGTATCAGTATTTGAACATGAGGAAAAATAGGTCCAATTCTACCAGAATCAAACTTCATGGAGACAAATAGTGTTTTGTGGTGTAGAGCAGAGCTAGATCATTTACTGAGCCAGTCTTGCCACTTCCCTCAAGAGTTTCAAAATAAACCCATAAAGCATCTGAAACATGATTTGTGACTTCTGCACTTAGGCAGAAATGAACTGCTTTTTAATAGATTCAGGCAAGTTTGTGTCAACTCTATTGAATGTTTAGGAAGCTTATAATCTCAGCTGTATCTGGAAGACCCTGTGGGAATTTTGTCAGAATAAGAAGTATTGTGTAAAATCTGTGGCATTCTTGTCCCCCTCAAGCAGCAATTGTTCCCAACTCAGTATGTTACAAAGGTTTTCCACTGTGCTGCTATGAAATATGGTGTTTTGCTGAGAGTGGATTTGGATTTTTTTTTAAATAAACTGAAAACGGTTTGATGTGTAAAGCTGGAGATGCATTTTCCTTCTCTTTGTAAGGTCTGCTAATACTCATCACATTTAGCACTACAGAAAAAATGTATTTCCCACTGCAACTGTTTGCCAACCTGAGTAATGGGAATTTGTGCCTGTTGAAGTGGGTGTACAGCAGTTAATTGGCTGGAAACAAAAAAACCCCATGAAGTATGAAATCTTGGGATGATGAACACTCCAGTACTGGGACCAGGATAAGCAGTATAAAGTGCCTTTTAGGGGACCCTTGCTAGGCAGCTAAGGACAAACTTGAAAGCATCAAACTTTATTTCAAATGATAAGATTTGCTGAAATATTCTATCTACAGCTGCCAGAATTAAACTGTACAATAGCAAGTACCATGTCAGCTTGGATGCAGGGAAGATGTCAAATGCAGAGTGTCTTTCACTTGGTTGGGACAGAAAAAAGCAGAAGGAGAGGCAGAGACAAAATGCTCTGCATCAGATTCTGCTGACCACATGGAGCTCAGGGCTGTGCGCTGCATGTGTGTCCTTTTTAGGTTTCCCTTTTTGGCCCATTCTTTTAGTAAATATCAAAGAAGCTCTATAAAGAAGCTACATAACTGGCACAGTGATGTAAAATTGATCTTTTAATCTCTCTTCTGTTTTAATCTCTTTTCTGATGAGCACTTTTCTCTTGCAGTTCAGGAACCCAAAAGCATCACTCCATACCAGGCTCTCAGATCTGCTAAAACACCTCCAAAAGAAAGGAGACAGACACTGTCAGGAGTTTTACAGGGCTCTGCAGATCAATGCTGAACAGCTGTTTAATGACCTGCCAAGCAGGAAAATCTTGAGTAAGTTGATTTGTAAGTTGATTGAGTTGTGGATTTCCTCACCAGCATATTACAAAACCTAATTTCAGATGCAGTGTAGGTCATTTAAACAACCTAAACAGATTATAAATAATACAAATAAATAAGTTACTTAAATAATTTTTGGGGTCTACCTTAATTCCTTCTGACTTGAGTTTTCCAAAAGCTGTAAGGGGATTTTGTGATGTAAAATTGTAATTTCCTTCATTTTGTCTTTCATTTTGAAAGAAGTAATTTGTATCTACCCTGCACAAACTGGTGGAGGACCATTTTCTTGCCTGCATGGGGAGGCTGCAGAGTTACCCCACATCCATACCTGAACCCTTTTGAACTGGGGAAGTCTGGGCCCATCCTGCCTCAGAATCTCAGATGAGCCCCAGTCCCAACTGACTGAGCCTCGCAGCAGCTTGGAGGCAATGCTTTGGTCTGATGTTCACCTTGCAGAAGTTGTGCACTTTGGAGAACAGGCTCTTCAATAAAATTGTCTTGGATCTATCATTTTTACTTTGGTAGAGGTCAAGAAACAAGTTTTTTTTTGCCAGGCTGACTAGCAGTTAGCAGACAGCCTTTATGAATTAAGAGCAGTTTGAGAAGTCTTGGTGTAATCACTAAGAAGAAAAATTTCAAGACTGTTTTGATGTTTAAGAGTTAAAGCTTTTTAGATGTTCAACAGCATATTCTACAAGCCATTTTTGAAAATGTATCCTTACAAGGAGACTTGCATAGGGTCTGTGGGATGTTTCCACTTTTAGCTAGAGCAGAAACGTGCTCATCCTTGCACATGTGGTGACTCTGAGCTTTCCTCAGGTAGCCATGAGTAGGCAGGGTGAGGGTTTCTCATGTTCAGACTCTGCATAGCAAATACCTGTGCTAGAAGTGCTTCACATTAAACATACAGCTCCTTGTGGCACCCAACAGTTTTGCTGCTGCTGCAAACTGCTGACTTCAGTAAACATGAAAAGTCATTAAATTCTGTGTTATCTTGGTACACTCTTTTATGTTACCATCCTCAGAAGGATAAGGATAATTTAAAGAACAGAGTTAAAACTTTACTGTGTGCTGAGATTCAGCAGTTTCTTTCTGTTGACCTAAGAAATAAATATGTAGATGATTGTGTTAATATGCTTGCTGCTTCCTAGAGTTCTGTAATTAAAACAAATGTCTGCATTCTGGATTGAATGGTCAAGAAACATCTGTGCAGCTTTTGAAGCTGAAACTGCAAACACCTTTATGCTTCAGGAAAAGCTCCTTTTGTCAATATGAGGAGTAACTTTTCCTTTAAGTGAACTTGGACATTTTCAATATTAAAGGCATTATCCTTCAGACCTCCAACACGCACAATTTGTTACTCGAATTTTACTTCTTGGAAGTGCTCAAGGGTTGTTACAGGCCAAAATCTATGGGGTCCTGAGCACTCTGGTCAGCAGAGGATGTCCCTGCTCATGGCAGGAGGTTGGAACTGGGTCGTTTTCAGGGTCCCTTCCAACACAAACCGTGCTGTCATTCTATAATGCTCTTAGCAATAGTTATTAAATTTAGCGCAAAGCATTTACAGAGCTGCCACTAGAATTTGTAAATATGAAGAATCACTAACATGGGGCTTTTCTTCTAAATGCAGGCTGAGCTGAAATAAGCAGCATTACAAACAGCTGGAGAAATTATCAATGAGGACATGGATGGTTCATGGATGAACTCCATAGTTCTGTAATAAATTACATGCAGCTATACATATGACAGATTTTTTCAGCAGAGGAAATCCTTTCAAATATTTCTTTTTCATTTTTAAAACAGCTTTAAAATTCATGCTAGAACAAAATTTCTTTGCCTGAAGTGTAAATTGCCAATGAAGTGTCTGGTAATGTCTGAACATTCCCACTAGAGGGGAGGTAAGGCACGTGGTATGGGCAGCCTCAGAGCTGTTGAAGCAAATGGGTGTTTCCAAGGGACTCAGAAAATGTTTTTATTTCTCTCCATGCTGACATGGACTTAAAGGATAAAGGCTTGGATCAGCCCCATGCAGCGATAGAAGTGGCAGAGATTTGTCTGTGCGGTGTGAGGATTTCCTAGTTGGAATTTCTAGGAAGGACATCAGCTCCTCAAAGGGGCAGGCTGGGTGAGGCTGCTAGGGGCACACCAAGCTTATGGGAGCTTTGCAGCAATCCTTGCTGCTCTGGTGGCTCTCAGGCTTCACAGCAAAGGGCACAGATGCTTCTGTCCTGCTCCAGGCCATGCCCTGTCCCCCCACAGAGAGGGATATCCTTTAGCAGGGGAGATGGGTGTTCCCCTGTCCCTGCCTGGGTGGACTGGGCAGTTTCCAAGGCACCTCTCCTGCATCCTGGTGTCATGTGAGAGAAGGAGAGCAGTTGAAACCAATCAATCTTAAATTCTTCCTCATTGACAGCCAGATTCAGAACTCTTACTTTTTTTTCCTTTCCTTATTTAACCCTCCTAGACCTTTGACAGTTGGACTTGGTGATCATAGAGGTCTTTGCCAACCTTTATGATTCTGTGATTGCATGACTACAGAAAGCTTTGGCTAAAACAGTGTTGCAGATCAGTGATGTGTTATGAAAAGTCACTCTTCTGCCGTGTCTGGTGACAGCTGTGCATCCCCCTTCTGCAGACAGCATAATCTCCAAATCTGTGTGGCAAAGGCAGCTCTGAAAGGGTCTTTCTGCCCAGGCTGGAAACTACTGAACACCTCGTCCTATGGCCAGCCTCCTTTTCTACTAGAATTTGCAGAAAGATAGAGGCTGAAATTACTTGTGCCAAATGTTAACATGTAGAACCCACAGAGTTTTACAGAATGCCTTCAGCTGAGACCTGCATTTAGTAAATAATCTACACCAAGAAGTTCTTTCTATGTGCTTTACCTGCTAAATACATCAATGCCTGGAGATTTGCTCAAGAACAAAGAATGGTGATACATTAAATTATAGAGATGTTTTGAGATTAGTGCATCTGTTAACAAAGAGTTTCTGTGTATTACAATGAAAACTGCTGGTATTGTGAAGGATTATCTACTGCTTTCCTAACTTAGGAAAAAAGTGTAATGTTACTTATGTGGTCAGTGCTTAGGCTGATCAGAGGTGGGGCTGCAGCTATTTGTAGTTGCATCAGATGGCTCTTTGCCTGTGTCTTCTGGTCAGTCCAGCTTTAACTCTAGCAATGGTTAACCATTGGAGGGGTTAATACTTTATGTCAATATTGGATATTTTTCTGAAATACAGTGTTTTGCACCATTTTGCATGTGCTGATTATGTTTGTTTGTTTGCTTGAGCTGAGTACTAACTTTTCATGTATTGCTTTTATTTCTAGAAACCCCAGATCCCACAGAGATAGACACTGACAAGGAGCAATATATGCTAAATGACAGGGGTAAATAAATCATACAGTGTCACCGGATGGAATGGCTTTGCAGATTATGATGCAATTTATTATATCATGTAATTTGCACTGTATATAGCAACTACTTTGGCTTATGATGTGTTTACTGTCACAAGTTAAATAGAATTAATGGAGGAAAATGTACTGAGTTACTGTCGAGGAAACCAGTGCCAGGAAATTGAAGAGACTGTAGAGTTTAATCAATATTTACAATGGTATTACTTACACTAAAACAGCTAAGCTCTTAATTTCCTGTGATTTCTTCAATGCCTGAACAGTAAGGTCTATTCATTTTGCATAAAGCCATCAATAACTTTTTGATCTGGCTTTCAATTTTTTTCAGTTTTTTTTTAAGCTCTCAATTTAACTACAAGTGATTTGAAAGCAATGATGGAAAGGCAGGAAAAGCTTCAATATATTTTCCTTAGGAAAACATATTAATTAGTTTCACCTTCCTCTGTTCAATGCCAGATTACAGAGACAAATATTTTTTTCATGGTAGGATATTTTGAAAAGGAAGATTTCAAATAACGATGAAGAATTCTCACCATTTATAATGAACTATTGTGTCATTTAAGTTCAGTATTTTATTTAGAGATTTAGATACAATAATGAGAGATTCAAAACACCTTCTGTGAATTATGCCTTTTTTGCAGTTTCCTGAGAAAAAACTGAAATAAGTAACACTGTTTAACTCAATGTATATTTTTGTCTGTGGTGGTGGTGTTTCTGTGAATATTGAACCAAATTGCTGTTCAGAGTTTACACATCGCTGCTGCTGTCTGCAGCATAACAGTACAGGATGAACAGAGAAAGTGTTTGGAAATAAGAAAATGAAGTAGTATGGGTTTTTTTGGGTTTTTTTTGTTTTTTTTTTTTTTTTTTTTTACTTATTACTTTTTTTTTTTTCTGACCTGGCCTCAGACTAGAGATTGTTTGGCCACTAGCCACCCTCCTTGGGAGGTTACATGCCACAGAGCAACCAAATCTGTGCTCCTGTGGTGTTTCTCCAGTGTCCTTGTCCACGCAGTCAGCTCCAGGAATTTGTTGAGGCAGTACACTTGACCTTAAATTGATAGGTGTAGCTTAATTGTATCTACAAGTAGATGTGTAGTTTAATTGTATCTCTGTTTGTAGTGAGATAGTAACTACAAATAGAGTATTAGGTAATAAAGAAACAGATATAAATCTTAATGCTGTTTTGTCAATGGATAAGTATGAATTAGAAAGGTTTTATTGAACATCAGTACTGACCATCACCATTAAACTCTGTGTAATTCCAGGCAGGCAGTTTCCAGGAGATTTGGTTTGGAAACTTTTCGTTAAATGCCATAGTCTGTAGCTGGTAGATGAGCAGAGGGGAACAGGGAATGGTGGCAGAGCAACTGTAGTAAAAATTAATTGCAGCCTAATAAATGTGCTTCACAGTACATTAGCTACAGTACATTGGCTACAGAACATGCAGAATTGTGAATGTGTTAGCTTCATTTGAATATGCTTAATTATGCATATTGATAGCAATTGGTGATTTGTGAGCTGAGCTAAACTTCTGGTGCCCTGCTCTGTCTCAGTGTGTTTTCTTGCCGTTTTCTGTAGGCCCAGTGTTTTTCCTGGCGTGTTTCAGCGTGGCTGCAGGGCTGGCCCTTTTCTGGTACTGCTGTAACTCAGGTGAGCTTCTCAGGGGCTTCTCCTGCCTGCCTTCCCTCAGCAGGGGTGCAACGAGCTGGGCTCCTCACCTGACAGGGCTCCCTAACAGAGGGGGTCAAGGTTTCATCACTCATTAATGAGCTCCGGATACAAATTGCACAGCAGACATGCTGAGCTATAAATAATGGATATTCTGCCTACAGATGCCACAAATGGGGGCACTTTTCAAAGGCAGTAGTCATGTGAACTCCTGTTGCTATGGCAATGGGTCATGATTCCCAGCAGTCATGGGACGCACCCCAAACCTTCTGGCCCCGCACCCCATGGGAGCTGGTGGAAGCCTGGCCAGGGCTGGGGGATGCTGGCTGGATTTGCTGAGTTCCAGCAGCTACAGCTGCCCCACGCTGCTGGCTCTGGGTGTCAGCTCTGACTGCCCCCTGACAGTCCACACTGGCTCCACACCAGCCAGTGCTGTGCTCAGGGGTGAAGCTGCCCCCTTCCCCAGCTGATCAATCTCCTTTCCTGTCTCGGCTTGCAGCAATGAATCTGAACAGATTCCTTGTTCACCTCTCTTGGCAGTTGATTTCTACAAATTGAAGGAAATGGGCTTTCCTCTAGAGTTATTTTTAATTGGTTTTTATTTTTTGCAGATGCTGCTTCCTAGACAAAATGAAATCTAACTGTGTTCACTTTCTCTTTTTCCTCTCATCATTCCATTTTAGAAACGCAAGTCATAGGAAGAGCCAGGAGAATCTTGGGTTTTTCTCCTATTATCATAGGAGGACATGTTAGAAATATTTGTATGTTGTATTTGGAAGACATGTCAAGAAATTAAGGAAAAGCTGTCTCTTTGCTTGTCTGTACAGTACACCAAAGGAAGCCAACAGTGGATAAAAATGTCCTGTACTCATACCAAAGATTTTATTAACTAGCTTAATCAAGAATTGCCTTGCCTCCAGATGTATTCGAAATTTCAGCTATAAATGTCCTTCTTTATGGGAATGGACCATTTATTTTTGTAAATGCTTGAAGTATTTATTGTTTGTATAAAAATATTTTTATTATGAGCTTTAAAATGATCTCTTAAGTGCGCATGGGTCTGAAGCCATGTTTGCATATGTGTTTTCTATATTGGAATGAAGGATCACAACTGTTTGAAGAACTCTGACTTTCCTTTTGTGAGAATTAATTTAAGAAAAGAACTTAAACACATGCACTCAAAGCCCTTACTAAGAAATGGATCTCCATCTCAGAACTGTTTTGTCTAGACCCTTTATAGTCACTGCCTGAGCTCAGGTGTACTGGCACCTGGAAAAAGTTTGTGGTCGCCAGTTCCCTTGATGTGTGCCTTGTATTCATTGTGTCTTCTGATTCCCAGTTGGTGCCTCATCCCAGTCTGCCACAGCTGCTGGCCCTGGTTTGAATGCCCTGGAGCTGTTGCAGGCTGCTTCCCAGCACATGGGCTGTTCCAGGGAGTGGAATGTCTGACCTGAAGCACTTCAGACTACCAAGAAAATGTTCAAGATTCATTTAGCTTTCCCTTTCCCAGTGAAGTAAAGGGAGACTGCAGAGGGACCTGGACACGTGGGAGGGCTGGACAATCACCAACCCAGTAAAGTTCTACGAGGGAAAGTACCAGATTGTGCACTTGGGATGGTGCAACCCTGGATGTATGGACAGGCTGGGGAATGAGATGCTAGAGAGCAGCACCATGCAAAGGGACCTGGGAATCCTAGTGGGTGGAAAGTTGGATATGAGTCAGCACAGCCTGGCAGCCAGGGGAACATCCCTGTTCTGGGGGCATCAGGCCCAGCGTGGGTAGCTGGGCCAGGGAGGGGATTGTCCCTCTCTGCTCTGCGCTGGGGGCAGTTTGGGCATCACAATATAAGAAAGATATTAAACTACTAGAGAGCTTTGAAAGGACACTTGCAGGGATGGGGCAGCAACAGCTTCTCTGGGCAACCTGTGCCAGGGCTGGGGGAAGAATTCTTTCCCAGTATGGTACAGGAAATTTTACTATGGCTAGGGCTACAATTTCCTCCCTTCCTGAGGTTGCCAGAAATGAGGATATCTCTCAGGGAAAAAGTGATCCAGAATGAGCTATGCCAAGGGTTAGAGCTGGAAGGAGGAAGAAAAAGTGAGTCTGGGTTCATCCTAGTGTTGAAGGACCTAACAGCAAAGAATAGAAAACAATTTGTTCTTTCATTAGTGCCAGTTATTAACATGAATAATGAATGTCAGGCTGCCTATACAGTTGGCATGTGCACAGGCTGGGAGACATTCTTAGAATATTTTTCTTTTAGGAGCTTGCTTCTCTGCAAGCACATCTATGCAGCACATATGGAGCACAGTGATAATTCCATTTTCAGCTCCTGGAGGAAGCACATGTGCATCTACCTGCATGGAGTCAGGTCCTTTTAGGCAAACAGTGTTACAGACTTGGGAATAAATCAAGCAGGGTCTTGGATGAAGCTGTTTAGCTGCAGAATTCTGGTTTCCCTGGCAAGTCAAGAACAGCTTGGCCTTTACTGCTGAAACTGTGCTGGTACTAATTTATAAACATGGTTCACACTTTGTGCAGGAAAGTTGTCCTGGCTGGGTTGTAGGTGGTTCCATGCCAAGGGTGGAGACCCTCCTGGTGAACACTGTGGCTGCCATGCTGTAGGCAGGAATTGTCCAGGAGCTGAGCAGGTACTGGCCTGAGCCATGGAAATGTTCAAGGCTGAGTACAGGACCATCTGTGTGCAGAGAGCTGGGAAGCAAAGTGATAGATCCTACAAAGAATTTGCACAATTCTCTTTAAAGCCAGACTGCTATTTAAAGGACTTGGTGAAGGATGATGTGCCTGATGAGCTGGAATGGGAATGAAGTGATGATTCATTCTGGGATGCACTGGGCTGCTTTACAGCTGCTGGATGGAGTTTGCAGTTACAAGTGCCTTTGCCAAGACAAAGTTATTCCTTTTGTTTCTTTCAATTGTTGTTATTTTTCTCATATTGTAATAAATTGAAAACATACTCGATCCAAATGTGCCATTGTGGATGCTTTTCCCTGCCATTCTGTGTGCACAGATGTTACTCCATGTTATGCCATGCCTTGGCTGTGCTGGCAAGAATCAGTTTGCTGCACTTCAGAGGGCCTGTGTCCTGTATTAATTTCCCTGGATGTACCTCCTTTAGGAATGAATGTATTTCTTTTTTTAATGGGGTGAAGTTGTCAATTAAATTGAAATAAAATCTGGGAGAAGAATGCTGCTGTTTTTCCTGTAGTTAATGCACTGCTCTTCCTTGCAGAAGCACCCCTTGGTTGTTGCCCTCCTGTGGCTGCTGACCGACCCCTCCTGGGCTCTTGCCTCTCATGGTTAAATTTTTCTGGGTATTTGCACCAGGATTTTTAACATTTTCACCTGATTTCACAATTGCAGTTTTTCTGCTTAGCTTGTTTAGGGATCTGGAGTTAAACAGGGCTCATCAGTTCAAAGACTGGGTGTGTTTGGGTTAATCCTTGATTTTGTGTCATTTTGGGAGTTCCAAGGGTCACTGCCCATGAAGCCTTGGAGGTGCACCAGTAAAGGGACTTTGACACACAGCTCATTTGAGCTGCTACTTGGGCCACCCGAAAAGGGACTTCATTTTGTTACTGGCCTGTTCCTTTGGGTAAGGGGGAACTGCTGGCATGGGTGCCTCTATGAGGAGTGTTGAGCATCCCACCAAAGGAACTTGTTGCTGTAGCAGGATAATCATGGGATCACAGAATTGTTAAGGTTGGAAAAGAGCTCTTAATACAATTGAGGCTGATCTGGCACCACCACCATGTTCACCATTCAACCATGTCCTAAAGTGCCATATCCACGTTTTTTAAACACTTGCAGGAATGGTGACTTCACCACTGTCCTGGGCAGCCCATGCCAGGGCTGGACAGCCCTTTCCATGAAGAAATATTTCCTAATATCAAATCTAAATCTCCCCTGACACAACTTAAAATCTTAGGTAGAGTCACTAACCCAGAGCCAGGATTGCATCTGCTGCTACAAGACTCTGGGGACAAGAGGAGCCCCAGAGCTTGGCACTGGGTTCTGTTGAACAGGGCCCGAGTGGTGATGGAGGAGGATCTCTGAGATAACTTCATCAGGAGCAGAGATCCTCTTCATCCTGTGCCCTTCTGTGGACTGCCTCCCTGGTGAGTGGGAACTGGGCTCCCCTCCTTGCTGCTCTGTGGCCCTTTGGGGAGAGGAGCAGCTCGTAGTGGAGGCTGTGCTGGGCAGCGTGCCCCAACCCTCTGCCCCTGCAGGAGCAGCCTTGTGCCAGGCACCAGGTGAAGGGACCACAGCACAGCGTCAGGGCATCACCAAGGTTTGGATATGAGTGAAACAACAGCCTGATGAAACTACAAAATTATAGGATTCATGGAGGGGGAAATTTTCTATCTTCATCTCACCCACTGCATAGAGATGTTATTAGAGCCAAATGAAAGAAATAAGTCAGAGGCAGGAGATGAGACAGCTATGCAGCAACACTGCTCCAGTTAATTCAGTCCCATTGCTTTGGCATAAAAGAACATTTTGGGGGAATCCTGAGCTGCCCTTGCTATTTTGGAGCACAGGCCACTTTACACTGTTGTCACAAGGAAAAACTTTCTGCCGTGGTGCTGTTGATAAATCTTTAATAACATTGTGTCTAGTAAAGCAAAATCCTTTCAGACTCTGTGCTTCACAAACTGGTAACAGGTGAAGTCGGGTGCCAGAAGCCAGAGTGCCACTGCACATGAAGCTTGGATAAATCACAGGAGAGACATGTTCTCACAGCACGATTTACAGCAAATCTTCTCCATAGCAAAATATTTCATCACGCTCAGGTGGCTTTTTTTTCCTTTTTAGTCCTGGCTTTAGCTACCCTGGGGGTGTCCTGGTGCTCCAGCCCTGCGGGTGCTGTCCCAGGGCTGCTCTGCGCTGTGCTGGGTGCCTCAGCCGGGTCCTGAACGCTCCGCTGCAGCAGAAACTGAGAGAGCCGACGTTGTTTTTCCTCTGTGGCTCTGAGCTAATTCATTTTAAAAGCTCCCAGTGAAGGCTGGAAAGATGATGCCTGTGCCTCTTAAATATTCCTGATCCACAATGGTTGCATAGAGCTGGGTTTTGTTTCACCTGTGCCTCTGGAGCTGGCTCACGGCCAATTTAACGTGGCTACTTTGCTCTGCTTTGCAAGAACTCTGTTCTGCCAGGAGGTAGGGAGATAACTAACATCAGATTGGAACCAAATTCACAGTCCAGGTATAACAGGTAAAATTATAGCACAAAATAAAAATTATTATTAATGGTAACCATTTAGATAGCAGGTTTCTATGAAAGAATTGCAATGATATCTTTCAGGGTATTCCCAAGCTACGAATCCTGTGAGATACAAGTGAAACTCATCTTGGTGATCTCAGAGTCAATAAGAAAACAAGTAGGAAGTAAATTCCTCATTCTGAGCTGGATGAAATTCAGCCCTGGATGAGTCTAGGCTGGTCCTGACTCTGGAAAGATGAACAAGACACATCATTCCATCACTTCCTGTGTCTGCAAGTGAAGAGGACATGCAAGTTAAGCAAAATATTATCAGTGATACCAGGTTTGAAGATTGCAGGACTTCTGTGTGATAACCAGGGTCCCTTCAAGAGGCTGTGAGGCATCCTACCAGTGCAGCTGGGATGTGGGGCTTCCAAACCTGTTTTTCTACTACTAGCATGGAGAAGAAGGAATTTTTACGGAGTATGAAGGAGAACAGTGACCCACACAGGCACATTGTGGCTTGCTCCCAGTGTTCCCCAGTTAGTGCACTTCATACAGTTTGTGAAGTTCAGTCATGTTCCCAAGTCATGTTGCCAGGATTTGAAACCCCACAAGGGACGGAGAGGCCTGAGGGCTCTCTTTCCTGAGCAATGCTCTCCCTGGCATGCCTGGTGAATCATGTTTTCTGACACAGAAAAAACTGATTCCTATTTCAGGGTAAAGACACATAGCTGTCTCCCTCCATATCTTCCACAAGTCCAAAACAAATCTGAAACATTAGGCCTTCCCAAGAGTTTAGATTATTTTCATCCTTCACGCCAGAAATCTGTGGTAATGTTGGGTGGTGATGAAGCTGATTTATTCTCAAATATTTTTGGTACCAGTGAAAATGTTTTGCAATGTTTCAGTAATCTTGGTGTGGTGCTTCCTAGCATGGCACCATATTTACACTCACCTCTCAACTTGTTAAAACTTGTACCATATAAAAAGGGGGTGGGACAACTTCTAGCCTGGAAGACTGGAAAAAGAGGAATGGAAAACATCAGAAAGGAGGCTGAATGAAAAAGGAGTTTTTGCCATCTCCATTTCTGACAAAGCCTGACTTGCCTGATGAGGAAATATTGATAAGTCTCTGTTCCTGACTTGTAGCTGTGGCATTCTTCTTGGGGAGGCAGCCAGGTTAGTAAATAGTTCTCATTATGAGAACCCAAAGGGATAAAATGAACCATGAAAATCTTCAACAGACTGTGGAGGAGGAGAAAAGTGAATTCAAAATTACCCATAGTATCCAATAGGAGGGCAGGTTATGTTTTGTCACCACCCTGTTAGGAAGTTGGATAATTATTGGTCAGATATTATTTTGAAAAGATTGTATCCTGTGTTTCACACCTGATCCTGCACTGACACGTCAGTGACTGGCACAGCCAGGGACTACATGAACATCAGGAGCCAGGATGAGGTGGGGCATTACAGGTGGAGTCAGACAAAAGTTGGACTCGATCTTTGATATCCCTTCCGTCTAAATGATTCAGTGATTCTGTGACTTCATGATTTCATACAGTGAAAATAATTTGATCAAGTGTGAAAAGAAGAAATTCCTGCAAACAGCTGAAGCCTTTATATACTACATTTTCTCCTGTCTCTTTGCTGTAGATGTACTTCCAACAATGTGTGTTTGCCTCCTGACATGCCCAAGAGCTGTCTGCTATCAATCAGCTCAAGTTGTTTGGTCAGTTCTGTCCATGCTCCTTCCCCTCTGCCCTCCCACCGCTGCTGGACGTGTTCCAGTGTCAGGATGGGAATACTCAGTGATGGGGAGAGGAGTGAAACTCCAAGTACAGCTGACATGTCATGCTGCAGCACCTGGGTGCCACCCAGCCTCTGATGGAAACTCTGCCCTAAGGCCTGCTATGACCATGTTGTTATTTATCTCTTCCTGGAGTACCTTCTCTCACTTATTTCAGTTTACTTCCTTCTCTAGGGACGTCTCAGCTCCTGTCTCTGGTTCGGCTTTGTTGATCACCTGTGAATAGTAATGGGCTCCCCCAGCAGATGCTCATGCACTGGCTGGTGGGGTCCTGGTGGTGGTGCCTCCCCCAGACCCTTTTCAAGTTGCACCACGATCTGAGAAATGTACCTGGGCTCAGCTTCTCTTGGGCCTATCAGAAACACCACCTGCTCCAGGAACTGGGGCTGTGCAATTCCTCCCAACACCCACCCTGACCCTCCCCGGGGACACTTTGAAGCCACTCTGTCTCCTCCTGTCCTTGTTTCCCGGGAGCAGAGCCAGAACCCCTCAGCTGCTCCCTCCTGTCAGGGAGTTGTGCAGAGTGAGAAGGTCCCTCCCAAGCCTCCTTTTCTCCAGGCTGAGCCCCTTCCCAGCTCCGTTCCCTTCTCTGGACACACTCCAGCCCCTGCAGCTCTTTCTTGTTGTGAGGGGCTCAAAACTGACCCCAGCATGTCCAGCACAGGGGATGGGCACTGCCCTGGCCCTGCTGCCACACCAGTGCTGAGCAGCCCAAGGTGCCCTGGTCCTTCTTACCCACCTGGGCTCCTGTTCAGCCACTGCCACAGCACCCCCGGGGCCTTTCCTGCCCCTCTGGCTCAGCCTGGAGCTGCTGGGGGTGTTGTGACCCAAGGACAGGACCTGGCACTTGGCCTTGTTCAGCCTCAATCACTGGCCTATGATCCAGCCTCTCCAGATAAAACTATGGAGCCTTCCTGCCTGACAGCACTCCCAGCAACCTGAGTGTCATGTGCAAACTCACTGAGGGTAAAGAAGTTGTTAATTCAAACAACTGAATGGCAGTTGAGGGGATACAGAAACCAGGATGGTGTTTTCTGCTTCAGCCCATTTTATATAAGACTCAGCATCAGAACGAGCTCCAGCAGTGACCTGGTTTAGAAGACAAATACTCAGAGTGAGTTCCAGTAAATATGGTTGTTGTCACCTGCTTCAGTAAGTAGAGCTACGCTGAAAATCCCAGCCCAGGCTATTCTGCATGCTGAAGGGACTAATGAGAAGGACTGTGAGCAGTGCTCACCCTGCCCAGAGCTTATGAAACAAGAGCAAACGGCTGACCTGGCACGAACTGCTCCCCACAGAGCCTGGAAAATTCATCTCCCTTCATTATTGATGACCTCTTTTTAAAAGAGATATTTGCCTCCAACCAAAAACTCTGAAAAAGCACAGCAAACCAGAGAATGAGTCAAACATATGTATTTGTTTGCTGCCCCTCTGAGATATTTGCCTGGATTTTAAAGCAGCACCTGACTTAAAAGAATAATAATCCTGTGATTAAATTATTTATACTTGAAACCAACTTGCAGATGCTGCTGTCTGCTAAAAAATGCATGAACTCTGAAGGCTTCAAAGACTTAAAATACAGATTTCATGTCTAAGAATGTTTTGCAAATCTTACTTAATCACAATAAAAGACATGGGAAGCGGCATCAAAAGTGTGACAGCCATGACAGACAGACAGTGGGCATGAAGAGTCCTACAGCAGTTGGTGGTTTGTGAAAAATAAATACAGGAAGGAAGTTGTCCTGCATGCCTCCTTCAGAACTTGTTCTGAGTTATGTTTACATTAGTATAGCCCACAAAATTAAACCACTGCCTGCTGGATACTGGTTAAATACATGTAACAGTGGAAATGAAGCAACAAAAGACAAATTAGAAAATAAAAAACGAATATCTATTCCATTACTAATCACATGAGTTTGATTTGTTTTCTGTTAGTAATCCTTACAGAACATATACATGAAAGTCTGGTACATCAGTGGGCTTTGAGACATAACCAAAGAGAAAGGTCAGTAACAAAACCTGTAAATGAGATGAGACACATGAAGTCAATCTTCTATTCTTATGTACAAAGGAGCTTTTGAAAATTGACTCTGAGAAAATTGATTCATACAAATGTACATCTTACATTTACATATAAGTGCAATCTAGAAAACTTAGATTTTTCTGATTGTAGGTACGATACTTAGGAAATAAAATTACTAAAATGTTTTTGTTGAAGAAATTATTGTAACCTACACTATTATTAGCAATAGTGTATTTAGAAAAAGTGTAGGTCCCTGAGCCAGCAGGTAAGAGACTAGAAGATACTTATAACTCTATATATATATTTAAAAATAAAAATTTAAAATTTTATTTTGCTTTTAGCCATAAACTCATAAAAGGAACAAAACTGCAGCAATCAATGATGGGAAGGAGAGAGAGGAAACTAGATAGAAAAACTCAGTTCATTTTGCCATTTGAGTTGCTGATGACAGGCACTTGGTACCAGTTTAACAGGTAAAGTTCACCCTGGATCTTCCAGTTTACCAGTAGAGCCTAGAAAAGGTGGCACTTGTAATAGAGTTTCCAGAAATCTGATATAAGAAAGAACCTTTTACAATGAAGGTGCTGAGTGCCCAGAGCAGCTGTGGCTGCCCCTGGGTCCCTGGCAGTGCCCAAGGCCAGGCTGGGCAGGGCTGGGAGCACCTGGGACAGTGGGAGGTGTCCCTGCCATGGCAGGGGTGGAACTGGATGGGCTTCAAAGGTCCCTTGAATGCAAACTACTCTATGATTCAAATAAATACATATAATGGACAGAATACACAGAATAGCAATACATGGTAAGAAGCCATTAACAATTAGGTGATTTGTGTCTGTGCATGTGTGTCCAGAAGAAACAATTCAAATGGTTACCTGTGAACAAAACTGGGCAAAAGAATGCTGCTTATTTCTTTTTGTCTCATCTTTCCTTTAGCTAGAGTGGGAAAAAAAGCAAAACAAAAAGCTGTGCAAAAGCAGAGCTACCTTTACACACTGCAAACCAGAGCCCTGCTGGGCTACAGAGTGCATGGGCTTGGTGCCAAGCTGTGAAATGAAGGACAATGTGACCACACCAGAATCAAAGGCCTGACATTTCTTACCATCGTGAAATGACAAATTGCCACAAAAATCAAAGGCATGTAAAAAGAAAAGTCCTGTGAAATGCTACCAGATGCTATTTCCTTGTTTCATGAATTTATGTCACTTCTCTGAAAAAAAAAAAAAAGTTTCTTCAGAAATTGAAATGCCAATATTCCAGAAAAACAGCATCCTTAGGGCAAAGCTAACCTTCTCTTAGATGCCAGACAATTTAAATATTAACACATGGGAAAATTTCAGGTATACAGGTGTGTTGGAAGCTCGAGAAAGCTGCTTGGTGTGTCCAGCTTCTTCAAATTATTTTTCTTTCCCCACTGTGTCCAGCGTAGCTGGCTCAAGTGCAAATGGCATCTAAAATGGATGCTCCAGGTCTCTGAAACACAAAGACATTGATATTTTAGTGATACAGGAATTATAGTAAATGATACATTTACTTTAAAGGGGCAATTAAGTTTTCTGTGGAAAAGGATGCATAATAGTAAAGGTGAAGCCAGAACATGGCCACTCATTTCTCTCAGGGTTTTGAGGAGACTGTGGCAACAGACTGAAAAACACTTATTTCTCAGGTTACATTCAGATGACAAGATGTTTTTAGCAAGGGCAATGCGTACAAATGAGCAAACAACAGCTGTAATGTTCCAAAGCAATAAAGAACTTTCACATTTAATAAGTCTGCAGCAAAAAATAGGTCTGGACACCACATTTGGCTGTTTAATTAGGAAACTACATGTGTGAGAGCATGGAGGCAGGAGCCCACAGCTTTGGGTTCTGTTCTGAGCTTCCTTATGCCTATTCCAGATCCTTGTCTGTGCCTCTGTCCCAGGTATTTTGTGTGTTTCATCCCGTGAAGGCAGCTAAAATTCCAATAATCCTTCATGCAGCTCCCTTGGTTTTGCCAGCGTTAATTTTGGGGTTATTGCTTCAGTACTGCTTTAACATGTTCTCCTGAAGTCAACATTCTACCTGCATTTTGGGTAATAGCTCAGATAATCTATGTGCTCTTCGCTGTTAAAATTAAATACTTATTAGTCTGTTTGTAGCAACGATGGCCATAAAATGCATTAAAACTAGCTTGTTTCACTGCCAGATTTTCACAGGTTTTGGTTAAAGGAGAAAATTACACCCACATCCTGAGATAAATTACTGTAGTTCTTAATTTTCCTAGTAATTTTTTAACAGTGATTTCTCCTCATGCTGTTTTGACTGATGATAAATTTTGGTTGGATTCCCATTTTTGTCGCAGATTTCTGTTGCGCTGTTCATCTACAGATTAATGGTTTAAAGGCCTTGTATCTTTTTATCGTTTTTATGGAGAAAGGGTTTCTTGTAGAAGCTTGCACAAAGCAGTAATGTTACCTGCACGGGCTCTCTGTGTGGTACAGAGTGCAGCCCAGCCATTCCTCCCTCAGCGGGTCTCTGACCCTGGGCTGGCATCTGGGAGACCAAGTGCCAGAGCAATGCTGGCACACACAGACTCAGCACTGCTATTTTAAAGGCAGATGTTGACTATGGTGCTTCTTGCATTATAAGCTTATAATTTAGGTTTATGTCCTCCCAAACTGCTCATCATAGCTAGGAAGACACCCAGTTTGATCCCCACAATCCCTACATTTATCCTTCTGCATAAGTAAAGAACAAAGCTGCAAGTGCAGGTAGAGCACCAAGATTGCCCTAAATGGGCACATGTGAAGTGACGGTGCTCATCTCTGTGAGCTGAGTCTCCCACAGAGCACAGCCCCCTCCTGTGAAGGACAGAGCAGCCACACGATCTGGAGCCAGCCCAGAAACTGAGAGACTCCAGCATGTGCAGGGTTACATGTCAGATTGAACAGCCCTAGCTACTTGGAAACAGATTGTCTCCAGCATTAAGTAACAGACCGGATGCAAACCTTCCTCAAAAAAAGGAGAGGCATTTGGAGAAAGCAGAACAACATTATTTCCCTTATTGTCTCAGTCAGCAGTAAGGAAAAGGAGTGGCTAGGCCAGGACAATCCCTACACTTCCGACGGGTGACAAATGCTGCCATCAACTTTTGAACTCCACATTCACAAACACATTGTAATAACTTACCAGTTCCCAGCAGCTTCTGCTTTTGCACTAATGGGAAGTGAGCTCAGGTATCTGCAAGAACTTCAACAGCACAGATCAGCCTGTGGCTGCTTCTGAGGTGCCCCAGTGTGCCCTGCATTCCTGGATGCAGTGCTCTGCTACCTCATGCTGCAGGAGACCACACTCACCTGGTCCTTACTGTCTTGATGCTGGCTCAGCAACTGGTTTCTGCACTCCAAAGGCAGTGATAAAAATATTCACAACTACTATAATGAATACTAGTCCAGTTGCAAGGTTGTTGAGGAAATTCAGCTTTCCATGTTTTGCAGGGTTGTTAAGGTCATATTTTACTTCAAAGAGAAAGGAGAAAAAATGTTTAATAATATGTATATTTCAAAATCCAGAATAAAAGGTTTCTGCTGCAGTTACAGAATTTATCTTATGCTAAGCTATTTGGATCAGTCATATTTAAAAGGAAGTCGGATTCTGCAGTGTCACTGAAAGTGCTAAGGGAAAGGTCTGTAACCACAAGGAGCTTATTAACTTCAGTAATTAGCATCTAATCTCTGTGGAGACACATGGGAAGTAATGGATGCACTAACATCACTAGAAATCTTTCGAGTTCTTGAGGTTTTGAAGCCTAGCTTTGTTGCAGACTTTAAGCATTTAAAAATTATTTCAATCTTGAATACATGAAACTTGAAGCCCTGACAGGATGAAGTTAAATTTCCTAGTTAAAATGCTACAAATCTCATTACCAGGGCTGGATTTTTTCTGTACTGGTGCCCTTCGCCAGCTTACATTCCCTTGTACTCCCTGCCTTTGCCCTGATTCTGTTTTTAGCAAGCAAGGGTACTCTATCTGTTAAACAGAGGGGGGTGTCAGAGCAGTGTAGCTGCAGTCCTTTCTACAGAGAGCATCTGCTGTGTAAACATTTTCCTTTGTTTCTTGCAGCTGTTTTTTGGTTGAACTGCTAAAGGGAGTGAGGGAGGCTCACACAAGCATTAATGGAGTGTAAGCTTTGATTCCAGGCCTCGTGACAGCATACAAATTAGTTACATCGGGCTGATAATAGGTTTGGTTTTAAGACAGTGAGAAGTCTGGGGCACTTGCCTGGCATCACAGAATCATTAGGGCTGGAAAAGACCTCCAAGGTCATCAGATCCAACTCTGACCAAATACTATGCCCACTGAAATACCATGTGAAAACCCAAGAGTTTCCTGTCTCTATTCCCTGGCAGGAAGGGCCCTGCAGCTGAGACCCTTGGCTACATTCCTTTGATGCTGATGGAGTGAGTGCTCATGAATTCTGGAGCATGTTTTGAGAATGGGTTTTGTCTGTTGAGACTCCAAGTTCTCAACAGCATCTATCACTGGAGTTTGTGTCTGCATGTGCACAACATGTGAGAGAAAGTTTATACCAGACAAGTTTTTACAGCAACATAAAACCTAGGGCTCCTTCTGATGGGCACATACATAGACACACAACTTATGACTCTACCACACAAAATAAATCTTGTTACTTGCTTGTACCATCATCACTGTATTCCATACTGCAGAAGTGAACCAGTGAACCAGTATCCCTTGTTGTTGAATGGTGGCAAACACACTTGTGATGCTGAAGTGCTAACAGCCAGGTTCACCTGGGGTCCCTAATAATGCTGCTTTGGTTTCAAGGAATTCTGAGCACCTGCTCAAGTCCTGTTTGCTAAAGCAGCGTAGTCAAACATCACAGGCCAGGCAAAGCATTGAAGAACAGTGTGGGGGAACTACCCTGAGAAGCTACTGCACACCTTTGCAGACATTAAATAACTTAAATTCAGTAAGCACTTTGACTTTAAAATGAGCTTACTGAAGGCATGTGGATGCTTGCACCCCAACAGGACCTGGAAGGACTCCATGTGAGTGAAGAATAAATGAAACTGAATCATGAGTTCTGAAACACAGAATAACAGCATTTGGGACAGTTGGATAAAAACAGAAAGGCAATAATGGCCTGACTGTTATGTGAGTTAAAAGCAGTCACGCTGAAAGGCAAACTGACACTTTCAGAGCTGTCCCTTTGTCCACAGGAGGGTCAGAGAAGACAAGTAATACTTGTCAGTTTAGGAAAAGCTCTAAACTTTCAAGTAGAATTGCAGTAATCCTATCTTTGTAATTACAGCACTTAAGATGAGGGTGTTTGTGAAAATGATTTCAAGCCACTGAAACTATTTCAAGACATTCTTTGCTTTTCTTCCAAAAAGTTAAGGTCACCAAATCCCTTCCAAGGACAAGCTTGCTGAACATTTCTCACATTGTTTTCGTGAAAGGCTCTTTAGAAGGAGGAAAATCTTTTAATACCTAGTAGAAAATGTGAGAATTGGTAGCTCCCAGGACAAAACCCTGACTCAAGGAAAGAAACTGGATCATGGCACAGACTTTTGTTTGGCCATGTGAGAGCTTGAAGAGACAGAATTTCATGGCTGGACAGAAACAAACTATTCCTGCAAGCCAAAACTATAAAATATACTTTGTGAAAAGCAAGTTCTTGGTCTGATACCTGCATTTTCGTACCTTTGTGTCCTGTTTCCTGTCTTCTTCCTGTCTTTTACCTTAGCAGGACAACACTGCTCCAAGGGTGCATCACCATAAGCCAAAGGCTCTGTTACCCTCAATGTGACAAAGATAAAATTGACAGCAATTTGTCACAGTACAAGCTGGCTTGTACTGGGCAATTGATTTGGCTATAAATCAGAAATCCAACTGGTTCCATAAACTGGCCCCTGGGTTGACAGACAGGAACCTCAACCAATTACACTCCATCCTAAGCTGCAGACATCTCACTGGTCAGGAGCTGGGCCGTGTGGGGATCAGATCAATCAGCAGTTGGGACCAGAGGTTTCAAATCCCCTATATATACTAGGTTTGGACACCAAAACACTCTGTTTGTCAAATGGGGCTTTGAGGTGTGTGTGTCGTCCCTGTCTCCAGCCACCTAAGGGACTGAACATGTGGCCCATAACATAATAGCAATTTAAACCATTTCAGCAGTGTCTTGCAGAAACAAGTGTTAAAAAGCAGTATCTCAGCATATACTGAGAAACTATTGCCCAGCAGAAAGACAGGGAGCTTGTTTACAGCCTCAAAGCCTGCTGAAGCAACCAGTGAGACGCCCTCAACTGAGGAACATGGAAGTATTTTACTCATTTTTCCATTACTTGTTTCCCACACCTGCCAGCATCAACAGGTTGGGTTTTTTCCAGTCCCCTTCTGCAATCTCCTCTGAGCCAAGACCTGGATTCTGCTTTTGCACCAACTCTAACAAATGCAGAGACAGCTGTATTCCATCTCTTTTGTAAGAAAGAAAAAAGCCATATCAACTGTGAATATTACAAGTCATGCATATCCTGGATCCCTAGGAACTTTCTCCTTGAACAGAACGTTGTTTTTTCAGCTGTGATAAGAGAGCACAACACTGAAAGATTGTCAGGGATGCCAAACTCTTTAAATGCCATGTGTGAAGTCTGCCTTTTCATTTGCATTAGGCCCAAGGTCAGTTACCTAGTTCCCACTGAGGTAAAGGATGAGATTTGAAAAATGTTATGAGAATAAATGATCCCATATCACTAGCAGAAATGATCCACAGCTGTTTCCTACCATTGGCAGTGTCATTTATTCCAGGTGGGCAATGGTAGATGCAGTTTGATTGCAACACAGCCAAGCCAAAGACAACATGCCACACCAACATGACGATGGACATTTGACTTTCACTTCCCCTTTGGAGTTCCCCATTCACATTATTTTCTTATATGATATGGAAGAAACACATTTCAGTCATAAGATTAAGTAACAGGTCTTGCCAAAAACATTATTATGAAACTTGATAGACCTCACTATCCTATCTGGCCTACTGATTCTTTTACAATATTTCATAACTTTCCTTCCTCCTCAGGCTTTCTGGAGGAAAAATATTCATAGTATGGGCAAATGAGTAGGAGAAAGGTGACAAAAATTGAAGATTTCACATAACGTTGCCCTTCCTCCCTTTGTTGCAGTATTTCTATGGTTTCAAGAGAAAATCTGCTTTTTTGGATATCAGAAAAATTTCTTTACTGAAAGGTTTGTCAAGCATTGGAACAGACTGCCCAGGGAAGTGGTTGAGTCACCATCCCTGGAGATAATTAAAAGGTGTGCAATTGTGATGTTTATGTACATGGTTTAGTGGTGAACAGGGCAGTGCTGGGTTAACTGTTTGACTAAATGATCTTAGAGGTCTTTTCCAACCTAAACAATTCTGTGATCCTTACCTGCATCGGTTCTGAGGTAAAGGCTTTTTAAAAGCAAAGGGAGTTTATTTACCATCCTACAGGCTGTGTCCTATAAGAAAAATACGAGTCAGTGGTTCTTGGTGTTGCTACCTACCAAGGAATATCAAGAGCACTCCCACCATAACTTGCAGGGTGAGCGACAGACTGATGAGAATGATCAGCGGGACGTAGAAGGAGAAGGAGGGCCCTTGCTCCATGACAGCTTTGAGCTGGGAGGCGTTGGCCATCAGCAGGGCGATGTCCAGCATGCTCTCGGCCGCGCTCTTCTTGTTGGCATAGTGGTTGATGTTGATGGGTCTGTTCCTTTGGAACCACTGCCACCTTCTGCGCTGGAGCCAGCAGAGAGGAAAATGGTTATTCACATCTCTTAATTGGTGGTGAGTGGGACATCACTTGGCCCACCAAATGATTCCTGTGACTACATGGGCAGAACCACAGCAGTGCTGAGATCTTCTGTGCAGCTTTCCCCTGTTACCCCCGTCGTCCAGAAGGAGAGCAGAAACCTGCCTGCTTCTACTGCCCTTTTACACCTTTTCCAGCTTGCCTATAGGATCAGTTCAAACAGTCAGCATGTTTCTACCCTGGGAAAAGAAGAGACTGGAAAGGCTGAAAAGTTTGCACTGAGAAAAAGTTGAGAGGGAAAAACCACTGTAACACAATCCAGCAAACAACAGGTTGTTGTGACTAATTTACTCCTGAAGGCACACTTAAAAATACAGATATTTATTAAATTCACTTTCTCTCCTTACACATCCAAAAAGTTCTGTCATTTCTCATGAATCTTCTTTTAAAGACAGATGTGAAGTTGGCCAATGTGTGAGCTTTGCTTGCCCTCCTTTCCTTGCTACTCCTTCCTTCCATGCCACTCTTTCCATGCCACTGTCCAGGGCCATCCATACACCCATACACAGATGTTTTTCCACTTAACTATCATCACATCATATGATGTGTTGTTGCCAAGAATTGCCCAATTACAAGGGAATCTTTTTTCCCCCATTTTCACATCAGCTGTTTTGGGTTGTTTTTAATTTGTTTGATATTTTTAAAATTGCTCTGCAAACAAGCAGGAAAATAAAAACCAATTGCAGGGCAAACTTAGGGCTAGTTAACCCAACAGGATGAATACATGAGTGTTTCCTGATGATGACTCATGTGACCTGACTTGCAATTTCACTGCTTGTCTCCCAGCAGTGCCTATTTCTCTATGGATTAGATGCACTTAGGATAACTAGGTTAGACTTAGCAGCCCAACTCCATGAGGAATGGAGAGTAAGTGATCCTCTATCCTGCTGTCTCTGAACAGGTTAGCAATTTCATTCTTTCTGCTCTTCTAGACTTTAAAAATAATTGACAAATATATGAAAAGTAAACTTGTTCTAGCTGTCTTCTTTAAACCTACTTCTTAGAGACTTTTTTACTGCCCAGATGTGTTGCTCCCTGCCAGACTCCTGTGAAAGGAGTCTGGCTTTGCAGGTTAGCTCAAATGCAGAAGACACCCTCTAATTACTCTCCTCAGCAGAACCAAACATTATCAACTCCCAAGCCAGGCTTGCCACAGTCCAGACCTAAAAGCCTCCTTTTAAACAGGGTAGATATTCATATACACATTGCCAGTTTTTTCAGGGCATTTAAATACCAAACTTGACCTGCTTTCACCAGACATGTAATCCATCACAAGCCTAAATGTTTGACTGAGTGTAACAGGGCAGCAGAAAATGTCAGAGGTTTTTCTCAGCCTGTGATCTTGCCTTCACCAGGAAAAATGGCCTGTAATCATGAAAACCCCTGAAACATTCACTTCCTGCCTCCTGACTGATGTTGCAAAACCAGAAAACAAAAATCCAAAAAAGAGAGCAAATTGGCCTTGTCTTCTGGGAGCCAGCTGAAGGCCACTGCCAGAGGTATTGAAGCTGATGCAGTCAGTACTACATGGGTACTTTTAAAGATCAGATTGTGTGTAAAACAGCAATATATACACAGGTAAAGACAAAAGAGATGTTGCCTTAACCTTAGGAGAGGGACAGTCTGTACAACAGAAATTATAGTAGAACTTGGGTTATGTGGCTTTATGGTTTCAGGGGGATTCCAGGCATGCAGCAACGTGTGCAGCCCACAGCACCAAACAACACTTGCTGTGCTTTGATGACCCACAGGAGTACAGAGGGACAGTGGAATGTCTGGAGATTTTCTAGGATGCACCTAAAGGAATGCTCTTCCTGCAGGTGTCACTTGGCAAAAGAGCAGTACGCATTGCACAGGACCTGCTTCAGCCTCAGGGCAACCAAAACATCTTCTCACACACATTGAACATTCAAATTCCTTGGTAGAGACAAGATAAGCCCTTGTGTTTGTGTCTCCAAAGGACTTTGAGCAAAGCCAGCACATGTGTTCACATGTAAGAGCCATGTGCAGCTGGGACACCATTCCCTGCAGTATTGCCTGCTTGCCCTCAGGGCCTCACAGCACAGCAACCTGCCCTGCTGGTCCATGCACAGTTAGACAAAGAATGGGAGTGAAGAGCTGATTTTCACAGTGACATGGTGCTGTCCCACAGGCAGTACCACTCTGGGTCTCCTCACAGAAGCAGGGGCTGTTTGCTTGCCCAGAGCACTGCACTCTGCAAGGACAGAGCCACAATGCCATGTCATAAACAGGCACGGTTCCGGTTCTGTAGGACGGAACCTTCGCTCCAAGATTGCACAAGTCCCTCTGTGTTAGTACACACTCTGCATCTGCTTTGCTTCACCCCCCCTTTCAATGGTACACCCAGAAAAACTGAGTCCCTCTCAAGTACAGAAAGAATTTATTGGTTGCATTTATTAAAAAGCAAATACAGGCGGCTCTGCAGCAAATGTCCTTAGGTGCTGAGTGTATGACAGCGAAGCCCCACCTGGTGATTCAACAGGAAGGAAACAGCACTGAAAATGGAAATATCTGAAAACAATAAAGTATCTTTGCTAAACACAGTAAATTGTTATAGAAAGGATTACAGCAGTTTTCCTTCTATTTGGGGTTAGTTATTAATGCAATTTTATGGGCCAACAGCTTTGATTGAAAATGAGACTGGACCAGAATGACCTCTGGGTTTGCAATGCCATAGAGCAAGCTTCCTGAAAATCTTGTGTTTAGGATAAGTCTGAATTATAAAACAATGGAAACTTGCTAAATAATAATGAAGATATGCAGAACTAAAGCTGAGCCATACTGAACTTAGTGGGGCTGCTCTTTACTGTGTTCTGCAATATTCTTCCCAATCAGAACGGATAAAAAGATGCTAAAAAGCAATTTTGTTTAAGAAGTAATTTACTATGGTTTTGAAGTATTAATCTTTCAGAAAAATACCACACGGATGATTTTTCCAGATCTTTGAGGGAAAATTTCATGTTTGGAAAAAATTCCAGTTAAATCAAAAAAGAGATGGATCAGACATAAAAGGAATAATACAGGACTAAAACAGAACACCATTTCAGAACTTTTATTTTTTTGTAAGATCAAACTTACAGTTACAGGATTGAACTAGCAACTTTGCACTAGTATTTAATAATACTTATAGTTGTAGAATTTTCATATCTCCATCACCTACACACTGAAAGTGTAAAGGGCCATTTATGGCCACTCTGAAGTTAGTCCTCCCCTCCATCTCAGAGACCTTGCTGATCTAAAAACAGTCAGGTAAATATTCAACAAAGAAAAAAAGTATTTGCCCAACAAAAATATTTTAAGCCATATCAGTCATGTAATGGATGATTACAGATTCACAGAATAGGCTGAGTTGGAAGGGACCTGCAGAGGCCACCCAGCCCAGCCCCTGCCCAGACCCCCCAGCAATCCCACCCTGGGCATCCCTGGCAGTGCTGCCCAAAGGCTCCTGCAGCTCTGGCAGCCTCGGGGCCGTGCCCGTTCCCTGGGGAGCCTGGGCAGTGCCAGCACCCTCTGGGGGAAGAGCCTTGCCCTGAGCTCCACCCTGACCCTCCCTGGCACAACTTCAGGCCATTCCCGCAGGTCCTATCACTGGTCACCACAGAGACATCAGTGCCCCTCCTGTGCCGCTCACAAGGAACTTGTGACCCCAGTGAGTCTCCCTCAGCCTCCTCTTCTCCAGCTGAACAGGCCAAGGCTTCCCCTCCAGGCCCTTCACCATCCTCGTGGCCTCCTTATCTCTAATGGATTCTTTGTACACTGCCTCAGAGGATACTCTGTGGTTTATCCTTCAAAAACACATCAGATCACTTGCTCAGTTTAGTACTGACTCAAGAGAGAAAAACCCCTTCTCTGGCCCTGGAATGAATCATCAGTTTCATTTCCCATGGAAATTTCATTCTGAGGAGAGGGGGGAGATGTTCACCCAAGTAGCAACCCAGTGTAACACTAACTAGTTGTGAGAACTCTGCAATCACAGGATGCGGTTGCTGGCAAATACAAAAAAAGGAAAAAAAAAAAAAGAAAAAAGGGAAAAACTCAGCATGTATTTGTGTTTCATAGACGTCATGATTTTCTAGCAGCTCCAAAACCTTGTGCTTAAGAAGAATCACTTTTATACAAACAGATCATGCAAGCATGACTACATTAAGAAAAAAACAGTGGCAATCATGTTGAGTCCTGAGAGCTAAAGAAGTTAATATTAAAAAAGGCAAAAGTACAGTTTGCTGAGGGCCAGCTTTAGCAGCTTTAACAGCTTTAGCACTGTTTTCCTAAAGCTGTACTGGTTCCAGGGCCCAGTTCTACTCATTAAATTACTGTAAAATAATCAGCACATCTCGTGACTAAATTTGTGAAATGAAGGAGTAACTTAAATTTGTTCACACAGCTATTTAAATAGAAGTTTGCTCCTGTATAATTTTTTCTGCCTTGCATTATTACTACTCATTCCACTCATTTGGTCTTACAATACTATTTCTCACAACTGGGCTGTGGACTGTGTATTTTGTGTGGTTAACACACTGTTTATTATAGCTACTTAAAAATATTCAAGCAAAAACTTTACACCAATAGTATCAATATTTGGAGTATAGAGAACACTCCAAATTCAGTTTGATATGAGTAATGAGAACATACTATTTCAGGCTATATGCAGCAAAATAATTTCAAGTTCCTACAGGCTGGTTACTTGCAATATGATGCCAAGAAACTGCCATTTCAAATTACTTTCATGTTCCAAATTACCCCTGAATTAATATATGGACTTCAACACATTTTTAGGAATAACACAATTAAAACTGTTTATTTCTACTATGCAATTCTTGTTCACCTTTTTCATAGCTCTTCTTTAACTCTTCATCTAGCACGTCCTGTTATCTTGGAAACACTAAACTAGATTTTACAACATGGTGGATGGAGAGTGTTTCAATATGGACAATGAACAAGGAAAGCAACTAGATGGATAAAAAACTAGTTATAATCTGTATTTGTATGAACAGATCCTTTGAAGAAGAGATGAGATACTTGTGCCAGGTGTAATCCCACATATTAGTCAGTGAGGTGTGCCATGCCAGACCAATCCTAGAAGCAAGGAATTTCTTGCTTCCAAAAGTCTGACATCTGCTAAAAAAATGTATTCAAATTAATGCTGGAGTAAAAATAAACCACATCAAACCACTGTGTGACCCTTGTTCAGATCTACCGAGAGCTTAACTGGTCTTTTTAAAATTCTTATGCTTTGATTGCTTTGAAGGTAACAACTACATCTGCATTTCATGCCAGCTCTTCTGTATGAGAAGGCAGTGGTCTGTGGTGAAGGTGTGCAAGAGAGTCTGTTTTGAGGAGAGGACAGATGCTGGGACAGGCAGGAAGGAAACAAGAGTGACCCATGTTCCCATGCCTGTGAGCATTCCTCAGACACACTCTTGACCCCAATACAGAAGATTCAGGCAGCTGCAGATGGTCCCTCCAGGTTTAGGTGGCTGCCGAGCTGGGGTGTTCTTTTGTTTGTGGGAATTGTGAACACTGGCAGACTTTTTAAGGTATCTCCTATTCAGAGATGGGTTCTTGGAAAATCCATTTGTTTTACCTGGCATATACTTTGGGTGTGTGAGTGTGTGTGTGAGAGAGAGAGAGAGAGAAAATTTAAAAAGTGTTTATGAAGTTCACTGAAGTGCCACTGTATACATTTAAAACAATGGAATAGCATGTCTCACTGTTTATTCTTTATATGGCACTCACTGAGAACTTGAGTTTTGATGGGAAAGATGTAACAAAATGAGGGCTGCTTGCAACTGAAGATGAAGTAAAACAGGAAAGTTGCTGGAAAATTCTTGGAGCAGACCACACTGGGGTCTGCATCAAGAGTACTTGTGATGCAATCACAAAGCTGCATCAAGAAAACAAGAGAACTCCTGAGAAGTCAGAAGTTTAGAGGAAACCACTCCAGGCCACCAGTTTGACTTGCATATCCTAGGCTTGATTAACTTTAGGTAGGATTTCCAGGATTTATTAAAACCAGATTTTTATTTTTCTTGGTTTCATATTCATGACTGCAAATGTTTGTTAGGGAGGAAGGACAGATGTGCTACACAATCAGCCCAGTCTGTCTGTAACCAGAACATTTTACCAGCGACACAGAAGAGGGTTTAGTACAGTGGTTTCTGTGTGGCAGAGACTTAGGCTGGAGTAAGAGCTGCCTTTAGAGTTTAGTCCTTTCCAAAACAAGATAAAAGCCACTCTTTTACCCGTCTGTTTTCTTCAGATAAGTGGCATGTTCTGCAAATATCCTTTATACTTAAACAGAATGCGAATGAACATTTCCCAGTGAGGGTGTCTGGTCATGTTTTGACCATACATAGTATGAAAAAGCTGCGTATTCTGGCTTTTATTTTGATTACTGCACGGAAATTAACCATACAGGCACAACCACTTCAGCAATTCTTCCTGCTTTTGTAATTGCTTATTTCGCGCGGATGTCCTCTCCCAAGCCAGCTGGGTGGGCAGAGCCCTGCAGGTGAGGCGAGCTGCGGGCGGGCCCCGGCCGAGGAGGGCCCTGGTGGCCCTTGGTGACAGGTGACAGCTGTAGGAGCCAGGAGCGGCCCTGGTGGCCCCTGGTAACAGGTGACAGCTGTAGGAGCCAGGAGCGGCCCTGGTGGCCCCCGGGTGACAGTTGTAGGAGCCAGGAGCGGCCGGGGATGCTCTGCCCGGCCCTGCCCGGGCACACGGCCCCACGCAGCGGCCTCCCCGCAGGAACGGCAGGCTAAAAAGCCAGCAGGAGGCGAGAGCACCGACCGCCACCGCACCCCGCGGAGTCCCCGTCCCGCCCGGTCTCGGGAAGGACACGGAGGGACGGACACGGCGCCGGGACCCCCGCCCCGCCCCGCCGGGCCCGGCCCTCACCTGCTCCTCGGCCGCCGAGTCCGCGCCCTCCGCCGTGCCGTTGAGCTCGTGGGTCTCGCTGCCAGAGTCCATGGCGGCCGCCCGGGCCCTGTTGCTCCGGGCGGGGCAGGGGAAGGTTCCCCAGGGGCAGCGGCTCCCGGAGCTGGCCCGGCCTTGCCGCAGCGCGCCCGGAGCCACTCCCGCCGCCGGGGCCGCCTTCCCCCGTTCTTCCCGGCTCTTCCCCGCCTCCTTGCCTGCCTCTCCCCGCTCTCCCTTCCCTGCCCGCGGGCGGAGGTTTCCGCGCAGGGCCGGGCCCGGCGGAGCTCAGCGCTCGGCCCCGGGCCCCGAGGAATCAGCGGTTCTGACAATATCAGAGTCCTGAAAGTGACCTGAATATTTTTGTTTACTCTGAGCTTTCATGAAAAGCCAGTGATCAAGGCAAAGGGTAGTGCCCTTCCTTCCTAATCAGCAGGACCTGGAAAGACATTTCAGAACGTTTTCCAGACATTGTGGAAAGACATTAGTGAAAGATTCCCTGTCCATGGCAGGAGGGTTGTGACAAAACGATCTTTGTGGTTCCTTACAACCCAAAACATTCCATGATTCTGATTTTGGTTTTGCTTGCTCACATGCAACTGGTGTGGGCTTAATACCTGAAGCAAATAAGGAAATTTCCAGCGTCTGTTGTTGGGGAGATCAGTTTCAGCAATCACATTTTTCCATTTTGGATTTAAAATCTTGAAGCCAATGATTAAATATATAATTTTTTTTTTTTTTTTTTTTTTTTTTTTTGCTTAAGATGTGCTGCCTTGCTTGGCACACACATGTTTGGAACAGACGTTATGAGAAAGAGAAGGTTTCCAGCAGTGTGGACTTGTGCCAGAAGGAAATGAGTAAGCTCCTGTGTAGAAATAAGCAGAAACATCTATGCAAGTTGTTTAGCATTAAAATGGGGATGTCTGGAGTTTGTGAAAATGCTCTTACCGTGAATACACAGTTTACCAATACTCTTTTGGATTATTTTTTTGGTGCATTTAGAAGTGTAAGGTAGTTCATTTTCTCTGTAAAGAGCAAGTACTACCCATTAGACAAAGGACTTCTCTGTGCAGTAGTGCTCACTTCCCCTGGGCTTGCTGCCCTCCACACAGTCCCTCATTGCTGTGCAGTGTGCTGTGTTCACAGCACATCGCTTGTACACTTGAATCAGCCTCTCAGCTGCTCCATTCTGCCTTGTACAAACAGCTGTTCCGTAGTCTGGAATGCTGGCTGCTGTTTGGTGGGCAGCCAACGTGCCTGCAGTGCAGATGTCAGTCAGACTATGCCTGGCAGGGCTGATTTTAGGGAGAAGAGGGACCCGATGGCTCCGGGCTTCTCTGGAACAGAGGTGGCTGGGAGTGCTCATGGGTATCTCATCTGAATGTGAAGTTCAAATTTGCAGCATGGCCACAAGTCATCTGGAGACCATAGGATTGTGCCTGGGCATGGCATGGCATGGCAGTGTGTTGTCTGACTCCAAACTTTGTGTTCAGAGACAGCTGTGTGATCCCCCAGCCTGGCCCTTTACACAAATTATTGGCATTCCTCCCTGGAGAGTCTGATGATCAGTTTTTCACATTTTTTTTTTTTTTAAATTATGACAGCCTGCCAGGTTGTCAGGTGGTGGTACTGTTCTCTAATTCTGGAGCACGCTTCCTGAGGAGATCTGGCACTCCTGGCTTAAGCCCTCTATTAATTCCCTCCTGGAACGCCTGCTTTGGGGTGTGCTTATACTGCTGCACCTTCCCTGCTTCAGCAACAGTGACAACACAATGCTAGCTGAGAAACTAGGTGCAGCCTTGCACTTAAAATAGGAAAGAAATGCCAAGAATTTGGATAGAAGAGACTCAATTGCAGGAAATAAAACTCCTGTTTTTATCCTTGGTCTTAAAGACTTCATAGCTGTTATACATTCTGGCTGAAATTGCATAGCTTAGTCTATTTCTATATATTAATTCCTTCTTCCAAAAGTCCTAGTAGAGTCTCTGCACCTTTTTTAACCACAGCATATATGTATGTATATATATGCATATGTATTTACACACTAGTACAATTAGAGGATGTGGTTTTTTTGCAAAATTTGTTGAGGAAATTGTGGAGCTGAAATGAAATGGTATATAAAATTGCAAATTTGGCATGGGAAGCCTGGTATAAAAGTTCTGCTGTGCTTGAGCATTGTCTTTTTTAAAACTGTGTGTTAATGATTTCTGTCAGCTGGTAAAGTGTCTTGCTCAGAAAATCACATTTGCATGTGCCTGAAGCTGCGTAACTTAGCGGTTTGTTACAAAATCCACAAACAACACAGTGTTTAGGAGGTGGTGGTGTGTTTTTAGAGGATGTACTTCAGTTCACTTCAGAGGTGCTGAATCTTAATCTAGGTAATGAATGAGACCAGGAATCAGTTGCATTTATGTTCCTGAACTGTGTTGTCATTGTTTCATTCTAGCCAACAGAACTTTCTTATGATCAATGAATTCTTTTAATAGATTTTGTTATGTCAAATAGATGGAGAATGATTTAAATACATCTATGTGCAAATCTTGGATTTAATGTTTACTTTTGAAAGGTAAATTTAAACTTTTTTCATCAAATGCATAGGCAGTGATAGGTCAGAGATGACCCATTTGCAGCAATATACCCCAAAAGAAAGAATTCAAAGAAAAATCAAACCTAATGTATTTTTTCAGGATTGTGCAGAAGTGGAGCAGTGGTCTAGAAGAGGGAGTGGAAGGAGGTTATCTGTAAACCAGAGTAAAGAATGCATCCGTTTAAAATGCCAGGTCTCATTACAGGTGTGAATCTGAATTGTATGTCCCCACATAACTTGTCAGCAACCAGGTCAATAAGAGAAGAATCAGACCCTAGAACTACTGTTGGGAAAGAGTAATTCAATGAAAAGACTAATCTAGTTAAATGAAAAGGCCTTTGTGTATGGAGTTACTCCCAAATGTAAGTCATAGAACAATGCATGCTATTGAAATGCATTTAAAAAAAGAAGAAAAAAAAAGAAAAGAGAAAAGGAAAAAAGGAAATAAATTAGCTGTTCCAAGGGTTCTTTTGTATCAGACTCATGTTTTCAGGAGTTGTTCCCAGCTTCCAAGATGCATGGGGAGAGGAGGGAGAGAGGAAGGCAGAAAAAGAAGCCCCCAGGAGCCCAAGCTCCTGCCCTGCAATGGCCCAGAGGGAAGGCATGAAAGAAGCAGCCTTCATTACCCAGGTGCAGCCTGTTCCCATTTGTTGTGTCTTTTATTAATATTACTGACCTTAAAAACCCACCAAAAACCCAAACCAAACCAAACCAAACCAAACCACCAAAATCCATACAAATTCCAAAACAAACAAACAAACAAAGCCACCAAAACAAAACAAACAACCCCCCCCCCCAAGAATACAACGACAAAAAACCAGGTGATGTTTGCCAGCTATCCCAGTTCTGCAGCATGAGTCAAGATTTAGAGCTGCTGTGTAGCAGTAGGATTGTGTCTGTGCACAGGGCTGTAGGGCCTGATCCCTTTTGGGGTTTTTGTGCTCTCTCAAGACTGAGTTCAGGTTCCACAGTGTGCAATGGGATGAGTTTATATGCATTGCATGTGCCCATAAATACTGCAAAATAGGCTTGTGAGTGTGACTGGTGTGTGCAGCATGGGAACTCTCGTGTCTGGAGTGAACAAGCAGTGGGGCTGGTTTCATTCTCTAGAAAGAGTTCCTTATTAAGGTTGTTTTTCCCAGAATTTCTGGAAGTTTTTGCTAGATTCTCTGGATAATCCAGGTTGAAAGAAATATCAGGAGGTCAGCTAGACCAACATTTTGCTCAAGTAGGGTAAGCTGTGAGGCCACACCAGGTGACTTAGGGCTGGCTCATGCTCATTGGCCTTTGAGCATTTTTTGGTAGTTTCTTTGTCATGATAATATTCCAATATATGAATTTGCAAATATAAATTTCCATCCCTGCCATGCTTTCTTTTGCCAGATTCATAGATGGAAGCTTTTTGAAAAGTGAGGAATTTGACAGTATAACTTTTCATTTGTTTGTTTGAATTTTAAAGAAAAGCACATGAAATCTTTAGGTTTGGATGATTTAAAGTGACCAGATAGGTACCAAAGACAGATTGTTGTTTACTACTGACACAGTTTAAAATAGTAAGAGGATATTCAAGCCCAGATGGAATTTTGTGGCCAGAAATCCCTATTGCTTGAATTTCATGCAGCACCATTCACAGTTTGCTCAGTAGCTTGTGGTTGAACCAGAGAAGGATAGTTGGCTTTGTTGGACTCCTTGGCATTGCTTTTAAAGCTGATATTAAAAAAACTTGACAGCTTTGGGATGTGGTAAAATCTCAGCCTATAGACTAGACTGGACTGAAACCATTAAATATGATACATAAGGAAATTTTAAAATCTGTTTCACCTTGAAGTGGCCTCAGCAGAACCTGTAGACATTAATTCTGCCTGTGGTCTGTATTCCCCTCTGCAGTTATGGTGAGGGCTGCCTGTAAAAATACAAATTTTGTTTTGTTTTACTGGCAGACTATCAGAAAGACATTGCAAATATTTGTCTCTTCTGGTTCCTATCTCCCAAACCTCATATAAACATAAGGGCTTTTCCTTGCAAGACATGTTGCAGCGCCATCTGGCTTTCTCTTCCTTTTTTTCACCAAATATTTGTTGCAGTGTATAAAACTAATTTCAACTCAACCAGTTTATTAGCACTGTTGCTATGTTTTCACTTCCTTATACTAGCAATTATTTCCCATTGTTGTTTTTTCTACTTTTACTTGCTGAGTGACTCTTGTGTTTTTATTAATTCTTGATGATTGCACTACTTGTGAATGATTTTCTTTGACTTAGAGTATAGTGATCATGGAAGTAATAGTACATAAAATAAATACAAAAGGTATCAAGAATATAATAATGTCAGTTATATAGCCCATGAATATATAAATACAGGGTATTTGTTCTAATAAATTCCTACCTGTTTTCATAGAAGCTTTGTAGAAATTTACATGGAATGTAAGTTTAGGATAACTGCCCCATTAGCATGCACGTTTTACTTTTTAAACTTTGCTGTGACAGTTTCTGCCATTGCCAAACTGTGCTGCCAGCATCTCTGTTTAATGCTCCTATTACTCGTGGAGGAGTTGAACATCAGTCCAGTGTAACTGAAATCCTGAGGCGTGGAGGAAATTTCCAATAGATAAATGGTGTTAAGATCTGCAAATGTGGTTTTTAAACCCTCTGTCTAGTCAGAGATTAAAATCAGTAGTTGTGCTTCTACCTAAAGAAATGCTTTCATTGAGCATCCTGCTGCCGAATCTGCCTGAAAGCTGAACCCTGGTTAACTCACCTCCCTGAGGGTCTGAGCATGGAGCTGTTCCCCATCCACCCCAGGCATGTCCAGATTATATTGACAAGGCTCAGGTCCCTCTTGTCTGCAGGGTGAAGATGCAATTTTACTTTAAATCATAGGCCTTAGAGGAGCTAAATTGGTAGTACTAGATAAAAGTTTGGGATTATGCCCAGAAGTGGGAGAAGTTTAGGGTCTCAGCCCAGCATGGAGCTGCTCAGCAGTGCTTTGGGGAGCAAAGAGAAAGTCAATCCAAAATCACTCTTTTGCTGATCCAGCAAGTATTTTCAGGGGAAGTGACATGGCTGCAGTGTGAGAGGCAGATCACCATGACCCTGACAGTGACAAAGCCACTATTATGGTGTCTGGGGCACAGGCCTGAATCCCTCCTGTTGATAAAGGAGTTAGCTGAGTGCTCTGACAGCTACACTACTGCACTTTACTAGGGAAAACACACTCCTTCATTTCAGAAAAGAATTTCACACATCTGCTGGAGGAGGAAAACCATTCTAGGCTGTGAACCTTCATTGAAGATGGGTGACTTGAATGTCTGAGAATAGAAGGAGAAAAAGCTGCTGCCTCAAAGCATTGGCAAGTCAGGCATGCTAATGAGAGTAAGCCCCAAAGGGAAATCCAGCACTGCTGGCTGTGTCCAATCCCATTGTGATAAAACAACTGGGTACAGTCACAGTTTTGGTTTGGGATCAGCTGCTTCAGGATGAAGCACTGCTAAATGCAATTCTGTGGTGGACCTGGCTCCCAAGGGAGCTTGCAGTGACTAAACACAGGCCAGACCCAGTGCTTGGAGCAGACTCCAGGTGCCTGCATCTGCACCCCTGTGCTCTTATTCGCTGCCAGCCTCCACAGGCCCAGGGAGGGCTGGGCTCAAGGTGTGGATGCAGGCAGAATTGAATCTTTTCAGCTAGAGCTGTCTCTGCTGTAGGACTGTAGAGAATCACTGCAGTGCAGTGGCTGTCAGGAGGGCGAACTGTGAGGCCCTAAATCAATGTGATGGATTGTACAAGGGTTATAATTCAAGGGGAAGTCATTAGTCCCTTCTGAGGGTTTCCTTCTTGAGCACCACCAAACCATTTTCCTGACTTCCTAAGTAGGCAGGGGGATTGAGTATGAATTTATCTTTCTCTCTGCCATTACTTTCCTGCAGGATTAATATGCAAACCAGAGGTAATCAATGACAGAGACAGGAAATGTCCTAATGCTGAGGCCAGGGCAGTTGTGGTTTGGATGCTGTTGTGTGCTGCATCTCTAGGCACTTGGTTTTTATTTCAGAAGAGAAACTCCAATGGTAGTGTTTAAGAGTAACGAATACTTACACAACACTGGGCAGTCTCAGGACCTTTATAAAAGCATTGCAACTATAGACTCCAAATACAGAACAGCAATTTTGAAAATATTAAAAAAAGAAAATTATCAAGACAGAAATTAACACCTTCATATTTTTAAGAAAGGAAAACACAGAATTTCAGCCTAGCTTGGAAATGCTGCATTTTTTTTATATCGGTGGTGATAAAAAGATGAATTAGGAAGCTGAGAAAGAAATCTATATGTGGACTCCTTAGCCTGGCTGCACCATGCTCCAGCCACCATGTTTATATTATAGTGTAAGCCTTGGTTTATGTTACAGTGTAAATATTGACAGGTATTATTGTCAACAATTATGGTTAGTCTCCTTCTGGGTGAGTAACATTGCAGATTTCCCTGGCTGAGGCTTCTGCAATGGTGCTGCTGTATGGGAAGTGAGGCATTAAAACCTTGAGCATAGACATTAAAGAACTCCTGTCAGGAGCAATGCAAAGTGTGAGAGGTAAAACTGCTCTGATGTACTTAATTGCTACTGGCCAGTCACTTACCTCCTAAAACCACATTTCTACCAAACCTAGTACAACTGCCATGAGCATGAAAAGCTTAAAACTGGGGCTGTTTTCCAGACCACCTGTCTGAAAATATTATAGGAAAACTAAGATGTCCAACTGTCCCAACTTCAGGGGTGCCAGTTTCTGGTTACATATATGTTCCAAATACTTTTTGTCTTAATGTACTAAAGAAATCAGAATTAAAACTCCTGAAAACTTCAGCTTTGATATCTTTATGTCAGATCCATTGGTGATTTCAAAGACCACACAGTTTAGACACCAAGTTGGGCTTTAACATCCTGATTCCAAATATCATTAATTTTTTGTTTTATTAAGTGTTCTTAACCGTTTTTCAGACTAGACATAGTCAAATGCATCTTTATTAATTTTGGTGGACTCTTAAAAGCATCCATATAATGGGATAAAATAAGAGGTATGTATAGGAGCTAGCAGGTAAAGAGATCCATCCTGTTCTGTTCTAGCAGAACAGCAAAGCTGTTAGGAAAAGAAATGAGATATTTATTCCATTTTCACTGTGACATGGGATCAGTAGTGTGGCTTTCCAGGAATTTAAAATTATTTTGGTAACCTTAGGGCAAGGTCTGAAGGCGAGTTCACAATGTAAATCCTCCCAACATCCTGCCTTTAGATGGTGTTCATCCAAGTCATAGACAAAACAATGCAAAGTGAAATTGCACTGTTATATGGGATGAATTGTTGGAAACCAGCATCTAGGAGTCTATTATTGTTATTGAAATGGCTCCAGTTTATTAAAGGAAATTTAATCCACTAAATATATACAAAGCTTGTCTGTCAGTTTCTCTGACTATCTAACAGTAGATTTTCTCTTTTTTTAAAATTTTTTTATTTTTCTTTCTTTTTTACATAAATCTGGCAAAAGCAGTAGGAAAGGGTATCTTTGGTCAGTGCTCTGAGTCAGCTTATTCTGATACTGCTCAAGGCACAAAATACATGTTTATGTTACCATGTTGAAGTAATGATCCCAAGAAATTATTTGCTTTGCTTTTAAGTGGTGTGCCTTGCTGTAGACAGCATTACTGTCCGCTCAGGAATTCATTGAAAGTACAATTAAGGACAGGTACACAAGGCTTGAGAAAATCCCAGTCCCATAGAGCCAAACCAGCACAAATTAACCAACTGCATGTTGTAGTTCTTTAACCTGCTTTGATCCTTTGGGACGATTTGAAAATGGCTGCTGCGTTTAACTTTGTGTTTTTCGCAAAGGTTTTAACAAAACTCCTAAATTCCTGAATAATCAAAATAGGGGGCCCTATTAAATAATGAGCCAAAGCCTGGGCAAGCAGCTGCAAACAAAGTAAGTAATGACACTGTGTCTGTAGGTAATGCTGAGTGGTGGCTGAGGTGCAGGATTTCTGCCCTTTTGGGAAGGCTGTGGGGGAAGCTGCTGCCTTGTGCCTGTGGAGTTTTCCTGGGAGCAGCTCTGCGTGGAGCTGTGCTCTGGTGTGCACGGCTGTCCCTGCAGCAGCACCTGGCGTGCCATCACATCGAGTGCGCTCCAGACAGGCAGAACAAAAAGCAGCTTTGTGCTGAGGCCATCAGATGCCCTGAGATTTCTGCTGTGCTGAGGAGCCTGAGTATGCACTGAAACAAGAAAGCTGCTCTCAGTTTCCAGCTCAAGTTAGAAGCCAAAAATCAAAAGTATGGTGAAACATGCCTTCAGAAATTACCCATAATAAGCAAAGGCTTTTAGTAAAGGTAAAGCAGGCCTGTAGACAGTACATTTGAGGTAAGTCCTTCGAGGTATGATTCTAGAATACAATCGTAGACTTTTGCACAGGTTTTTCTGCTATGCCACTGAATTAGCAAAAGGAGAGTAAAATTTAAAAAGTATTTCTTGTGTCTCTCTGTTTATCTGCTCAGGTTCAGATATACAGCTTGCTTTGATTTAAAGCAGCTCAAGGATATCTAGGGCCATTCTCTTCAAACACAATTCACTATAGACTTGCTGTAAAAAGCACCTAAGTGTTACTGGAAAGGCCAACAGCCTAATTTAGGAGAAGATCTGCAGACATATGCAAACATAATCAAAAATGCTTTTTCATGGGGCTAGTGATTTGAGAAACAACCTGGCACAGCCAGGCATTATCTCCCTAATAGATATACTGAAAAATGCACTGGAAAGAGAGTTAAACTGCCTACCCCACTTCAATACTTATATCCTAGCTGGGTGGTACTGTGGTACAGAGCACAGCTGTGTGTGCTGGCTGCCAGACAACATTCCTGAGTCTGCCAGTGCAGAGCAAGCATCCTGATGCATCTCTACAGACACTTCTGGTTGTTGAGATGAAGTCACTCATGGGCAGGGGGCTGCTACCAACACGATTTCCAAGCTGTGGATTGTGGGTGAGCCTCTTGCTCGTCATGCATGTGTGTACTCCGCATCTTTTGTGGGCTAGTGCTCCCAGTGACCTTAGGGAGGTGACTGACAGGGCCTTTGGGCCCGGTGAGCCCACTGTGGTCTCTTCCAACCTGACCCATTCTATGGTTCTGTGATTCTGTACTGGAAAGAGAACCTGTATTTTTGAGAGTTGATCCAGATCTTGTCGAAGTTGAAGGAAATCCTGCAGTGAGCTTTTGCTGTGTTGAACATGAACCAAGAATGCGATAAAACATATAAAAATGCTGGTGTTAAAATGAAAAAGAAAAAGACATTTGATACCTGTTGTGTAGCTTGCATGTTTGATCTCCCTTGCCTACAATAGCTTTTCTTTTTTCAGACTCAGTGTATGCAGAGTCTGTAGCTGTGGATTTCCCTTCTTAGCTGGTAGTCTTTTTTAGGAATAATATACGCTGGCAGGAGGGAGAACCAGGCTGCTTCCAGGATAAAAATGTACTGCCTGCATCAAATGTCCCATTGACTTTCACATCCTGTCTGTGAAAAAACCCTTATTTAAAATCTGTATTGCTGTGGGGTCTTGTTGGGGTGGTTTTGGGTGGGAGAAGGTTTTGTGTAGAATGGAAATGAAGTTAAGTGAACATGTACAGAGACAAATACCTTCATGTGTGCCCTCCTCTGCCAGTGTTTTCCTTCCCCCATTTCTGGGGGAGACTCCACAGCTTCCAACCCCAGCTGCAAAGGTGACCTTTGGTTGTAGCAGAAGGTCTTTTTCTGCTGAGGTGTGGGCTGGAAGAGCAAAGATATCCTCTTTACAGAGAGTTTATCAAACCTCATCATTGACAAACAGGGTCTGAGACCACTAGTCAAGGGGTTTCTCTGTTCAGACTGGAGCTGCAGGAGGCATTCATGCAGGTACATGGTGGATGGCTGGCAGCCCTCCCATGGCCACCATCCTCAGGAATGCTCATCCATCACATAAAATGGAAAAGCCTTTGATTCAGACAAAGGTTAGGTGTGTTACTCTTTATTCTAGATCTGGGGCTTGAATTAAGCTTGGTAAAAACCCTGATGCTCCTGTGAGTACTATTCAGCTCTGAGTAAATGCAAGCCAGGTCCAGGGAACAGCACCCTGCAAGCCTTGGGAGGGGTGAGGAAATAACTCTTGGGTGGATTCAGGCTGTCAATTAAAATTTAATTATAGCCTTTGGCAATATGAGAGCAAAGGTTGGGTCTAAAGCCTCTATTGCAGTCCTATTAATAAGTCCAAGCCATTAGGTGACAAATTAGGCTTTGGTCATCATTGACAAGATAGGTCTTGCCAGTAAACACAATCAACATCGGGTGTGAGACTGTAATTGTGAGTACAACTGTGCAGTGACAGAATACAGCTCACCAGTAGTCTGTTTAATGTAAGAACTCTGCAGCCTACCCACCTTACACCATTGCTTCAGACAGAATGAGTGTGGAGAAAACCTGAAATAGGACTGACTTCCCCTAAAAACCCAGCAGAAGATGTGAAGAGATGGGAGGTCTGGATAATAGGAATGTCTCTCCTGAGAGCATCCAGCCCCAGGCAGCTTGTTGCTAGGCAGAGGCACAAAGGATACATTATACACTCCAAAGAGGAATCTGTACATTTGATTTTAAGAAAAGAGCTGAATTTTTGCCAAGATTTACATATTTAGGTTTTTGGCGCATGGTGTTTGATATTAATTTTAAAAGCAGTCCATAATTTGCCCTGCTGACTGTTGTGTTTTAACTGTGGCACAATTCTAACACCTCCCATTAAATTTTTTCACCTCTGCAATTACCTTATGTAAAATCAGGGTTGCTGGGTTTTTAAATTTTTTTTGAAGAAAATTGCCTAGAGTACGATTACTGTGCAATGGCTTTTTCCAGTGCTCTTGTTCATTCTCTTACACAGTTGAGCATGTGTTCTTAAAATGCAATAGTGGTAATATCATGCAGCTGCAATTTCATTATGGAAACATCATCTTCAGGGGATGATGGGACTTCAGGGACACAGCATAGTACAGGTTTCCACAAAAGCATCTTGAGGTTATTTTACCAGCATGATTATGTCTCTCTAGGCATGCCTTGAGACTTCTGCAATGCTCTTGGACTGAATGCAGAATAATAAAAGCTGAAAAGTAGCTCTTCCTTAAGCTTTTAAGCAATTTGACTGCCTTTTTGGAGTTTTTAATAGCTGGGAGGTTTAAACTGCTGCAGGAGTTAATCAATACATGTATCTATTTTGGTATATCTGTATTTACACACATCAGACAACATCTTGTGTATGTGGGTGCTCATGTAAATCCTGTTGGAGTACATCTATTCAGTGATCAGATATCAACAGATTTCTTTTTCTTTCACTTTTCTCAGCAAAAGACAGGCATCATAGAACCTTAAAGCTGGCCTTACCTGTTGACCTTACTACTCCATTACTGCCCTGAGCAGGCTGTTCCAATGCTTTACTGCTTTTTCAGTAAAGAAATGTCAAGTTTTGCTTTACTTTTCCATTGCTGGGAAGCTGGGCAAAACCATAATCTAAACCATGCTGCTGCTGTGTCCTTGTGCACATCTGGAATGACCTTGCTCCTCGCAATCTTGGCAAGACATTGCTGGTAACTCAGGCTCAAACCACTTCTGTGATGGAACACACAGTGTGCTGTGACACACTGAGCTTCCAGTAATCTCATACAGGTGCAGGTGAGCATACTGGGGGTGGAAATGGCCTTTTCAAATCTCTTTGAATTGGAAGTACCTCCCCTGGCTGCTGTCTGAGATTACTGGTGCACCCAACATTGCTGGGACACGTGGTTGTTCACAGCCAGCCCAGCCTGATGGGGCTCACGCACCACTCAACCATCAGCCTTGTGTACAACCAACTCCTGTTTGCCACCATCCCATGGTCTGCACGTGTGGTTTGTCCAAGGCCCAGAGGCTCTGCAGCTGCAGCAGCCACCTGGCACCTGGGGGAGTTGGAACACTCCGTGCACCACCTGAGGATGGGCTCGGATTTGTATTTCTGGATGGAAGAATCTGAGGGATTCAAGGAGTCCCAAAGTGTCTGGAGTTTTTAATTATCACTTTTATTATCAGCCAAACAGTTAGATATGTATGTTTAAGGTGTTTTTTTAGTCTTCTCTAATGAGTCATGCTCTCAGTGAAACATGGTCTGTAATTATGTTCTCCCTTGGTTTTCATAGTGTCTAAGCATTCCTTTTATATTTGTCTAAAGCTTGCACTGTTTCTTCTGTCTCTTTTTAATTTTTATTTTAATTCTTTGACTAAGAGAAACAATTTAAAAACCATTCAATGTTACCCTTGATGATGTGCTTGTCAGGCAACAGCTCATAACACTCTTGTAGGACTAGAATTATTGGGCATCTTCAAAGCTCAGCTGGCAGAAACCAAGCAGGAGAATTAGCCTGATCTATGGGATAGAAATCCCTTTCTGTGTTTGCCAGAACAGAATAAAAAGGACCATTGTTGGTGTGAGGGAAGGATCCTCCACCGGGGCCCTGGCCGCTGGCCTGCATTGTGAGACGTGGATTATCCACCACTGGAGGTCTGCTAAGAACAGGCTGGAACAAGATGTAACTTGGCAGGAGTGGTGCATGCTTTGAGGACCCTGCCTCAGAGCATCGGGCTGGGCTGGGTGAACTCTCTACAGTGCTGTTTTATCCCTGCTACTCCAATAGAGTTGTCTTTTTTCCTCTTGACGGGCAATACAAATGTAAATGCCTGTGTGTAGCTAAGCAACAACTCTGTCTAGTTCTGAAGTTTTGCCCCCAAAGTAATTTTTTATCTCTGTCTGTGAGAAGATAGAGAAGTGGAGGTTCAGACCCCGGGGGAAGGCTGCAGAGATGGAGAGGAGCATGCAGCTCCAGTGGGAGCATGGAGAGGGAAAGCCCATGAGCTGTTCCCATGGCACTGCACTCCAAAGGGCCCCACACACAACACTCAGAGCATGGAGAGCAGATGGACAGCTCTGTCAAGGGGACTTAGAATGCAGGATGCACACAGAGAAGACAAAGATACACAGATATGGAAAATTCATGCCTCTAGGAAAACCTGCTGCAATTCTTGAAATCTACCCCATGCCTTTGTAACCTTTTGAGTTTGCAAAAAAAGGTGTAATGTATTTGTTTTTTAGAAATTATAAGAAGAAATGTATTTAAATTGGCTGTAATTCAATGGAAGGCCTTTTGTATTCTTAGAATGATGTATCCAGGTAAAGCTGGATGGGGCCTAAATTTGCTTGGAAAATGCAACCATCCTGAAGTCGTGGATGTCATGCTGTTAATATCAGTGGGTTGTTTTAAGTTGTTTTAATACGTTCTGACTGACAGGGATGAACACTGTTAAGTTATGATGCATCAGTATTAATGACCTTCTCTTACTTTTTAAATTTTTTCTTCTGTTTTTCTCCAAGCAAATGTATCTCATCCAGTCGTCGGCTGAGCAAGGTGGGAATGTAGCAAAATTACTCCTCTCTTCGTCCCTTCTGAGGCAATTTAACACCCAAAAGGTGTTTAAGCAATATTCAGCTAGTAACTATCCAATGGGGGTTTTTTCCAGAAGTTATCACATTTCATTATTTTAATCATTCAGAGTACTCTGGAAATGTCACAGCATTCAGTGAAAACCACTGACAGCTATTTGGATCCTTCCTAGGGCGTCCTATTATTGTTAAAAACGTATCCAGTAAAAAATAATGTGATGAAAACAGGCAGAAATCCTCTCTATCTCTCTTGAACTAGTCTAAATTTAGCAAGAAACCCTTGTTTAGTTTTGAATAAAGACAACTTTGCTTTACTATCTTGTGCATACTAATACAGTCTTCTTTTAATGATAAAGAAGGCAATATTCTTAAAATTTACTTTATCATCAGTTAGCTGGTTAGTGTCATGATACTTGGCTTGGTTTTACTTGGTTTACAGCTGTGACAAATAAAATCACAGAATGGTTTAGGTTGGAAAGGGCCTTGAAGCCCTTCCCCCTTTAAAGCCTTTCCCTACCCATACCTTCATTTTAGCTCAACAGTCACAAAATTCGGCAGCTACTACCATCAAACTTTGATTTTTTTTTACATATTTGCATTTAGATATTTTTACTGTCATGTTTTTAAATAAGATTTACCAGGTCTATCTCAGATTCTGTGTATCTCAGCTGCTAGAAAAGGTAAGGGAGCTGAGGTATTAACTACTGCTGCCACTCCACACATGCAGCACCCTCAACCCGGTGTGCGCATCTTGTCCACCTGTTTCATGTCTTGCCTTCAGAACATGTTGAAGGGAATGTGCAGGTAGAGGAAGCACAGCTCACTGAAGTGAGCCTCAAGCCAGGCTTCCCTCACAGCTTGGCTGTGATATGTTACTGACATTGCCTGGTCCATTACCTCTTGCTATTGAGTTGTCCTCCTTTGAAGAAGCTCGTTTGTATTGAAGAAGGAAGGTGTCAACAAATAGGAGTTAGGAATAGAGTTGCATGGCAGTGAAGCCCTAATGAAAATGCACAACAAGCTGGAGAACTGCTGAAAGCAGAAGGCTGTTGAAAGTGTGGTGCATTATGTACTTTATTTGTGTTATTGGCATCAGAAAGTGATTTTGCACGGTGTGAGTCTTCATCCAGCTACAGCAGAAATCAGCACCTCTCTGCAGTTGCACTGGAACTGTCTCTGTTTGGTAAGGTATGTCCTCTCTGACAGCAGAAATAATGACCCAGTAAAAAAAAACTTGACTAAAGTTTTTTTTAACTCCCCATTAGTGTTTCCCTGCTGGTTTTCCTTATTTTCCTGTATCTGAAGCTGTTTCTATCTGTTGTTGTGTTCATTAACTTCAACTCCAGAATGAGCAGCTGGAATCAGCACGTTTCCCTATAAACTGATGAAACCTGGAAGAAAGATTGCAAGACCCTGATGCATCTTCCCATAGCTGCTGGTCCATGATGGTGAGGAACCAGTTAGTGACCCAGGGTGAGAGCCTGCTTCAAGCAGGCAGCTGCTGCTTGCTGTGCTGAGTCTGGACCAGCGAGGCATACACCCATTGCAGCGCTGGCAGGAATGTCTGTAGCATTTCCTTTCTGTTGTTTCCTGGTTAGAAACTGCACATTATTTCACAAGTGCATATGTGTTAGGAACTCCGTTTACCTCAGGAGGGAAGGCTTCAGGCTATGGTGAGGAGGAAGGAGACGGATTCTGTCGGAGGGTTTATTCCATGGTCACAGAGATCTGAATAGTAGTAACAGCTCCATTTTTTTTTTTTTTTATATTCTCCAGGTTTTATTTGGAAATCATGGGAGCAAGGCTGTTTTTAGGTTCTGAGAGCCTGGTCTTAGGTTACTCAGAATCAGTTGGGTATTGGAATAGAATCCCAATATTACCAGGTAGATTGTGCCTGGGCCAGTCTGTCCCTTGCTGCTGGGCCAAAGGCGGCAACTGTGGTGTTTCACCCCAGAGACACCTTTAGCTTGCTGGAGGTTGCAGCTGGGCAGCTGAACAAGTCCAGGCTTGTTGGGAACTCCGTTTAGCTCAGGTGCGAAGGCTTCAGGCTGTGGTGAGGAGGAAGGAGACGATTCTGTCGGAGGGTTAATATCCAGAGTTCTATTCCATGGTCACAGAGATCTGAATCGTAGTGACAGCTCCAACAGAATCTGACCGCATGGCCTGAGTGACCTTTTAAGCTCCAGGAGGAGGGGGAGGGAAGGGACAGGTGGGCCACCAACCTGGTGGGAGGGGCAGGGTCTCAGGGGAGGATGACACCCAGACAGGCCAATGACCTCTGGGCATAGGGGCATATTTTGAACTTGACCAACCACACGACAACCCTCCTGGAATGTTAAGCCTGATTGACAGGACTCACTCAGCAAGGGGGCAAGGGGGAAAGTGGAAGAGAGGTATTGGCACACCTGGGAAAGGGACCCGGAAGTTTAAGACAGGACATTACAACACACTGCAACACATATGTATGGCAGTGTGGGTTATCCTGCTTATTTTTATTATAGTCGTTAAGGTCTTATGTTTCTCAAAATACTGTTTGCTTTGACAAGGAAATGCCTCTGCTGTTTGGCTGGGAGCTTCCTCTGTGCAGCGTGTTTCCAGCAGATAAGGTGTTTGAACTGCTCAAGTGGAAAATGTGAAGGAAAACCATCTAACAAACGGGGAAGGTGCCTTTATTGAGTTCCAGCTGGTTGTGTGCATGGGGGAACCTGAGCAAAGGGAATCTCTGGTGGGGAGCTCTTGTCGCCAGGTGAGGTTAAGGTGGAGCTGTGCCTGCTGCCCAGTCTGTGCAACACACGGATGGACAGAATCACAGAATCACTAAGGCTGGAAAGGCTGCCTAAGATTGAGTCCAACTGTTAATCCAGCCCTGTTTGTCACTAACCCACATCTCTAATCCATTCTTGCAACATTCTAAGCTACTCTGTTCCTGTCAGGTGTCTCTTGGGCAGATTTACCCACCAGAGTCACTCGTGCTGGGGAGTTCTGCACCATGAGCCTGTTTCTGTGCTTTGCCAGGTGGATGCATTAGGCAGGGAGTTGGACAATTCCTGTGTCTGAAACTGTGTATTTCAAAGTCACAGTAATTAACTCTGCCATAGGAGCTGATCTGCTGAACTGTTCTCCCAGCTAACACCTGAAATGTGTTCAATGAAAATTCCAGAGCCTAATGGGTCTCGTCTAAAAGCACCTACTTCCAATGACTTATTCCAGTAAATCTATGTTTATGAGAGTGCTCAGGTAATCTCCTGGAAGTTATATTACATCCACTGTAGATGAATTTCAGGCTGTTGTATTTGTTCCAAACAATTTTCATAATGAAAGTGAGGTCTCATTTATTTTTATTTACTTTGTAATTAATGTCAGCTACATATTAGATACTTGGAAAAATGCTTATCAAAGGCCTGGGGGGATAAATTGGGCAGAAGTCTCCCCAAAACAAACAGCCAGCACAATCTGGAGAATGTTCTTGAGATTTCAGTGGTTTAAAGAAGGTGACCTGTGTGATTATTATTAAATATTTCTGTTTCCATTGTGGGGGTCAAAACCAGTTTCCAGAAAAAAATGGGAAATAATTAATTAACTCATCAAAGTATATCTAGGTCTGTTCTGTAAGGAAGTTTAGCTGTTAATTTATTCAGATCAAGTCACCTACCTCCAGCTGTCTTAAAACACATTCAGAAGAAGGGGAATATTCATTCTAGCAAAAATAGTACACTCCAAAACTATAAAATTAAGAGTGGGTACTAATTATTCTCGTCTCTGGAACAGAAGAAACTGCAGAAGGCGTTAGAGCGAAGAGGGCAAGGAATTAAATGTGGATGACTCATGTCACAGCTTTCAAGGAGAAATTTAGTTTAATAGATAAAACCTGAAGGCTTCAGATGAACATAACCAACCAAGCCACAAAATGGATAAAATTTAGGGTTAATAAAAAACAACCCACAATAGAAAAGAAACTTGAAGCATCTCTAGACATTGCAGAGATGAAATTAAAGGAAGCTGATCAGAGTGTGGCTGTGGCCATATCATAAAATGTGAGAAGATGGTTAATAATCTAGATAAATGCCACAGCAAATGTAACCACATCCTGTTTGAGGTCCACATCACAGCCTCTCCTGCAGCACAACTTTCAGTTCTGTTTGAAAAAGGATTTTTAAAATAAAAACTACTGAGAAAAGCAGGTAAGAAATAAGCCAGACAAATGGCAGGCAGGGAGCATACAGGCAAGAGGGGACGTGCTAAGAGATCTGAAGAGAAATCTCGCATTCTGTGTACTTTGGTTGCAGAAGCAAGTGTTTTAAATCAAGAGACACCAAATCTGATGTATTGAAAAGGCAATACACAGTTTCACTGAGGAGCCACTTGTCCTCAGATGTTGCCTCTTTGCTGGACAGACATTAAGCGCTAGAAAAGATGTAAAAAACCACCCCTAAAATTTATTGAGCTGCCATAAATGATTGCCATCCTCAGAAATCTACTTCTTAAATCCAGAGCAGGCCCCAGGGAACTGCAAATGTACCAAAGGTTTTCTAGGCACCATATGGTGGTTATGAAAAAACCTAACACAGGCCTATTTTTGAGTCAGCAGAATGGCAAAGAGGAGGGCTAAGCTTTGGAAAGCAGCATGTTCATGGTTATGAAACCCATAGTGGTAGACAGGCTCAAGCCCTCGACATTTCAGCAACACTCAGCCTATATCTATTTATAAGTCATTTTGCTAGGGGGACATTAATCAAGTGAGAAAATACTCTTGCTCCAGCCTGCGAATGAAGCAAGTGTCATGACAAAAGAAAAGCAAATAGAGCTATTTTAAGATATTGGAAGAGGCATTAAATGCAGCCATGTGCTCGCAGAAGGTTTAGCCTTGGCTGCAGTCTCTTGTCCTGGGCTGTGAGAGCCATGGCAGCCCAGCCTTGCCCTGGGCAGCTTTGCAGAGCTTGTGTCATCCTTGATAAAACAAGGCCTGATACCGTACAACTACCTACAGAAATGCTGGCAAAGCATTTCAGAGAACGTTCATAAAATCAGGCTGAGTGCCTTTAGGACATCTGCCTTGCATGAGGAGATTTCTGTTGCTGTGATCTCTTACCCCGTGTCAGAGAGACACCGTGTGATGATTTTTAAGAAATTCATTAGAAAGTGTCCAAAGGAGGGACACAGGATGAGGAGGGGTCTGGAGGGGCCCTCCAAAGAGTGTCTAAGGGCACTTGGTTTGCTCAGCTGGAGAAGGGAAGATTGAGGTCACAGCTCCAGGGGCTGCAGCCCCTCCTGAGGGGCAGCTCCAATCTCTGCTCTGGGACAGGGACAGCACCCAGGGAACAGCTGGAGCTGGGCCAGGGCAGCGTCAGGGTGGACATCAGGGAAAGGTTCTTCCCCCAGGGGCCGCTGGGGCCCTGAACAGACTCCCCTGGGTTTGGTCATGTCCCCAAGGCTGCCAGAGTTCCAGGAGCATTGGGACAACACTCTGAGGGACAGCCGGGGTGGGATTGTTGGGGTGTCTGTGCAGGGCCAGGGGCTGCACTCGATGGCCCTTGCAGCTCAGGAGAATCTATGGGTCTGTGGTTTTACTGGTGCTGTCACTGTCCTTCTCCATGGCACTCCCAGAACCTCTGTTCCCTTCATTGCTTTTCCAGCTCTGGAAGACCCCGCAGCTGCCATGTTTGGGGAGGTGGGGTTATGTGTATATTCATGTGTCACATTGGGAAAATTCATTCCAGGCAGTGGGGTTTTCCTTGCTATGATGCAGCTCCAATGTCTACTGCACTAATTCTATTATATCCTTGATATAAACAACCTTAGGGATAAGCAGATGCATTTAAATTGCACACATTTGAAACTGATTCTTTATTGTTCTGATATTTCTATTATTTAGTAATTAGATCAAATGGACCTGAACCCAATAGCAGAATTTGGCACTGAATAGTTAATTCAATATAATATAATGTAATATAATCTGCAAGATCACTGGAAAGAGTCAAATTCAGGGTTCCAGTGCAGAGGATAGAAGTTTATTTTTGCTCCCCTGTGGCTTAGATAAAGGATGTTCGATCTACTGAACACAGATAGAGTTTCAATTACTTATTGATGTTGGAGTCTATTGGTAAAACTAGAATAACACTTTAGAAAATGTAAATGCTTAAAAGAGTGAGCTTGAAAATTGCCTACTGAGGTATTACCCTAATGCCTTATAGAGTGCAGTTGTGCCCCACAAAATGAAATAGGAAAAGATCCAGCTGTACCAGGATATTGCGCAAAGGGGAGAACTGAGAATTTTTATTTAAAATAATACTAAAAATATTTTATTAGCTGGTTTTATTTAATTTTTGCAAATATTCTCTGCAAACCTCTGACAAACTTTGTAAGTCCATCTGCACAACAGGTTTTGTACAACAGATTTTTTTATTCAGATTTGTCCAAAATTGTAATGAAATGCAGTACAGAATGGTCTGTGTCCTGTTGTCAAAAGTTGCCCAAAAATAATTAGAGTGCTTCTCTGATGCATGACCTGAAAGCCCCATGTTTTAGCTGCTTTTCCAGCTTTTAAGATCTTTGGGATTTTTGCACTGCACCCTTGATTACAGAAGTATTTAAGAAGCAATGATATTATGAGGTGACTCTATTTGAAAACAATTATGATCCCCTATAAAGTGCAAGTAAATTATTAAAAACCCACTTGCAACCAGTACCAGCAGAAACATTGTTTATCCTGTTTCCTGCAAAAGCCAAGCTTTAGATTGTGCTGTGCCCAGGTGAAGTGCTGAGCCACCCTCAGCTCCTGGTCTGTCCAAGGACAGCACATTCAGCCTCTGGAAACCGTCACCCTATTTGCAGTTTATTACATGTCATAGAATCCCAGAATGGTCTGGGTTGGAGGGACCTTAAAGAGAATTTTGTTTCACCCCCTGCCATGGGCAGGGACACCTCCCACTGTCCCAGGCTGCTCCAAGCCCTGTCCAGCCTGGTCTTGGGCACTGCCAGGGATCCAGGGGCAGCCACAGCTGCTCTGGGAATCTGTGCCAGGGCCTGCCCATCCTCACACCCTTTCATTACCAATGTAATGAAAATTACAGATTTAACTTTCCTGTGTGCCCTGAAGTACACCCAGCCCTCATTCATTCCTAGTGACTTGCTCACAGTTCCCTGAACCTGTTGCTCAGGCATTTAACTGTGAAAGCCACGCACATCTTTTCCCGGTCTGATTCAAACTTCCCTGTGTGATACCAATATGCTTTGCCCAGATAAAAGGTGACATTCAGGTGATGCCTGTTGTTCCAGCTGAGGACTGTGTTCGCTCGGTGCTGTCACCCGGTGCTGCCAGAAACCAGGACTGGAACCTCACTTTGGTCTCCAGTAGCAGCAGGGGATTTGTCCCCATCTCTGGTGTTCTGATAGAGGCCCTGAAAGGTGATGTATAGTCTTCGGATGAAATTCCTAGAGGCAAACCAATTCTTACAGCTATGGAAATAACAGAGATTTTGAAGTCCTTGAAAACTGGCTTCCTTTCCAGGAGGCTACTGGGAGAAAACACTGAGATTGTCTGACGTGCCTGAAGCCACTCTGGCGTTCAGGAGCAGCAGACACAGTGCACATCATTTGAAACTTTGATCAATGACTCGGCAGCTTGGTCCCATCTCCCAGAGACATGAGCTCATGAACCACTGATCTATCATCCAATAGGCAATTATACATCTTCCTCTTCCACTCTTTCCTCGGGGTTGCACCCATGATTATTATGGATTGATCCTTTAGCAGTGGGGCGCTGGATGTCGTTTCATGCTTGTGGAGATGCACAGGATTTACTGAGCTTCACAGGGCATGGGTAGAGCATGTCATGAGAAATGGAAGTGAAGGGTCAAACAGAACAACTGAGGCTCTTCTTCATTCTGCTGCATTCTCATGTAAGGGAGCATCATCAAAACCTCTGGTAAAAGGATAATAAAGCTCACAGAATTTATCTGACATTGTGAAAAGGAATTTGCATGTTGAAGAAAACCCTTCACTGTCTTTTAAACAGTTCTTGTTTCCAAATTCTCATTCTGTGCTAGTTTTCCATACTAGTATTATCTTAGAATTCAGTGGCTATTATCAGAATTCCATCTTCTAATACAGCCGGTTCAATATTTTGGTGCTGTGCACTTCATATGACCTTTTTAATATTCTGTTGCTTGACTGCTGCCTATTCTTATTCTTTTTGCTATTTACAGTTTTCTAGCCCCATGGGGAAGGAATAACTGCACTGACTAATAATGACAATGTGGTCTGCTGGAATGAGCAAAATAGTTCCTCAAGTGGCTACAGGCCAGCATGGTTATGGAGTTAGGATTTGCAGCAGTCTCATCACAGTGGCAGTCCCCTCTGTTCCCAAAGCAGTTTCTGAGTGCTTTGCCATCATCTCAGTCACTTGCAGAGAGCAGGAACAGCACTAAAGAGCTGTTCCAAAAACATTTACAAGACTGTGTAAAACTGAAAAGAAAGTGGGCATTATGAGTACAGGTGTTACTAGGTTTTTCCTCCTCTAGTTCATCACGGGGTTTTCTTTAGAGCAACAGTTTACGAGCAAAAAGAAATGAAGCCTTAAAAATATGATGCTAAGAATCTGCAAAAAAATCAGGATCAGGGAATTAAATTTACATAGCAAAACTGAACTTTCAGCACAATTTTTTTATGAGGTAAGAGTAGGATCAGAATGTTCCCTCCTGCTTTCCTTCCAAGCAGAAAGGAAAATTGGCAGATATCTTTCAGTCTCTTGTTCCCTCAGGGCTGGGTCCATGGTTGCTGCTGAAGCAGGACTGGTCCCCTTGAGCAGCTATGACAACTCCAAAGTACTGAAAGCTTGGAAGTACCAGGAGATTATAGTAGGAGTCCTAGTAAAAGATATGTATTGTATAAGTGGCCTTGCCCTGATCCTAGTTGTTCTAAATGGGCTGCAGCTCTGATGTCCTTAATTGGGCAGCAGCTGTGGCCAATGAAGATAACTGGGATAAAATGGGGTGGGTTGGGTGGTCAGGGAGAGCCTTGGAGGAGCCCTGATGAAGAAGCAATGCTGCTGTGAAGAGCTGCTTGTGAGAAACCCCTCAGGTGGTATGGGACTCTAGAAATATGATAACAACAATATAAATAAAACAATTGGTGACCCCGATGTGATAGAAGATAGGATGGCCAAGAGCTGTAGCAGCCTGAGAGCTAGGACTCTAGAAATATGATAACAACAGGAGATACCTTGCCTGGCCCTGGAAGGCTGGCTTGGGAGCTGGGAGGTCTGTCCTGCTTTCAAAAGTTTGTTTAAAAGAACTAAATGTTATCAGAACTTCTAAGATAGGTTATTGGTAGTTTTGAGTACATGGCTGAAATCCAGAGGATGGATTTAAAGAAGGGAATCAACAGTATGTATGATAACAGCTCGTTATGGATTTATTATGTTTGTGTTTGTGAAGGAATTATTTTACTCCTGCATGAATGAAATGGAGCAGACACATCCTTCAAGTACCTTAAGGGGGCTTGTGAAAAGATGGAGACTGACTTTTTACATGGGCAGACAGTGATAAGACAAGGGGGAACATCTCTATATCTGGATTAGATACTAGGAAGAAACTCTTCCCTGTGAAGGTGGGGAGGCCCTGGCACAAATTGCCCAGAGCAGCTGTGGCTGCCCCTGGATCCCTAGCAGGGTCCAAGTCTGGATGGGGCATGGGGCAGCCTGGATCAGTGGAAGGTGTCCCTGCCAGGGCAGGTGTGGAAGTGGATGGGCTTTAAGGTCCTTTCTAACCCAAGCCATTCTTGGTTCTGTGATACTTGCACACTTAAAGTAGCAGAAGAGGAATATGAGATTAGGGCACTATAGGACCCTATCTTTTCCAGCTGTTTCTTCACTGTGACTTTGGTAATGTGTGAAGGGCAGCGCTCCTGGGCTGCAGGGTGTTTTTCCTTTGTTTGTTTAGCTTCTGCTACGGGATAGAAGCTGTAACACGTAGTTCTGAAGAATCATGGGATATGGAATCATCAAGGTTGGAAAAGATCTCCAAGGTCAGCCAGTCTTCAGCCAAAACCCAACCTGGTCACTAAACCACATTGCAAAGTTCCCTGTCAGCTCTCATTTTGAACAGCCTGGACTCCACCATATCCCAGGGCTGTTCCAATACTTTGCTGCTCTTTCAGTGATTTTTTTTTTCCTAATATCCAGCCTGAACCTCCCCTGGTGGAACTTGAAGGTGTTTCCTTGTGTCCTATCACTTTTTACGTGGGAGAAGAGATTGAGAAACCCCCTGATTGCAGCCTCCTGTCAGGGAGCTCTGGAGAGCGAGAAGGGCCAGAGCTGCTGCCTGAGAAAGGCAGATGTCTATAAATAAAGTGCATCAGATGTAGAACCCAATAAGGAGAGAGGAAAGTGTGCTCTGTGACTCTGTGAGCCAAATGAAAACATATGGCTTAAGCTTGGGTTGTGTGTGCTGCAATTAACACTGTAAAGGTTATCTGAATATTTTCCTCCCATAGCAAGAACCTAAATTATCCCTTTTATCCCAGAATTAGCAGAAACAAGAAAAATACAGACTCTTCAGGAGGTGGTTTGCAGCCCAGTCCCCTGGGAGAGGAAGGGAGAGGGTGAGACACCCCTGACATTCAGCAGAGGAATCCCAGTTATGCCTCCTCTTTGCCAAGTCCAAATCTGTCTCTTGTGAGAATGCTGCTGGATTGGTAACATTCAGCATCAAGGAATTTGTGCTCAGCAACACACTGGCTCCCAAATGGAGGTGTCTGGGGTTTGATCTCTGAGGTCAAAGGGAAATGAAGAGCCTTTCTCTCCTCCACCAGCCCCTGATGCACAAAGACAACTTTTCCCCTAAAGCCATTTCTGCTTCACATTTGCCCTAATCAAAGAAAAGGGACTCACATCCTTATTGGCCTGTGGAAGGAATCTCTGAGGCAGGTGCATGAATTCTCAAAGCAATTGGGGTCATGGCTCCCTTTGCAAGGAACTATGTGTTAGAATTTTTCTGGGCAACTTTGGCTCCTCAGCCTAGAGATCCCATAATATGCAAACACTAAGGAGCTGCTAACAAGATCAGGTCCATGTGTAGAGTAGAGTATATTCCCTACAGCTTCAGAATGACCTGTGTTATAAACAAACCCAAGGAAGGTTTCCTACCTGTCCTAAGGTGACTCCAAAGCCTGTCCAGCCCTTGGCAGAGAGCTTTGTGTGCCAGTGATTGACTCCTGACTTTGTGCTCCCTGTGGCACCTTTCAGGGTTCAGAGCTGGCACAGCTGGTGTGAGGCACCTTTATTAATGGGATGGGGCACTGTAGAACTGCTGTGAGATGAAGGAATCAAGATGTATTCTGTGACATTACAAATTAATTTCTTCTTGTAGGAACTGAGAAAATTGAAAGTAATGTTCTTTGAAGCTTCTCTAAATCAGTCTTGCAACCTGCTGTTGAAGGATGCATTAAAGCAAATGCTGTATCACAAAACAGATATACCAGAGACAGTGTGGTATCTCAGCTGCTTCTGCCTACCCTTGTGTTTGCAAAACTTCATTAGTATGTTTTTGCAGTAAATAAGTGAGGAAGAGATCATAAAAGAGCTCACATGTTGCTCGTAGATGCTGCTGTGTAGGCTGTTCACTAGCAGCCTGCCTCCTTGCAGTCAGGGCTGGAACAGCCTGATTTAGCAGGAAACTGATGGAAGGAAATCCCACTGCCCTCCCATTCCTCTGAGAGCAGCAAGTGCTCAGGGCAGAGCTAATGTCCCTTTAGGATCTGGATTATTTGGCCTTTGCACATTGTATGGTTCCTAATGCCACAAATTCTCAAATGTTCCTAGGAAGTGTGAAAGCCAGAAGGAGCTGCACTTCCACCCAAGCTACAGACAGCTCAGTAGAGAGGCCCTGGCACAGATTCCCAGAGCAGCTGTGGCTGCCCCTGGATCCCTGGCAGTGCCCAAGGCCAGGCTGGACAGGGCTGGGAGCACCTGGGACAGTGGGAGGTGTCCCTGCCATGGCAGGGTGGCACTGGAAGAGCTCTAAGGTGCCTTCCCACCCAAACCAGTCTGTGATTCTGTGATATCCACCCTTCAGTTGCTGAGATCCAGCTGCACCTCAGTGTGAGGAAGGCACTGTTCCCCCTGAGATTGTGCAACTTGTGTTTGATCCTGAAACATGCCTTTCTGCTGGCATCCCCTACTTCCAGGGGAAGAGCAGTACCCACTACTGGTATTTCCAGTATTTTTTCATGTTGTCAGACAGTTGTCTGTTTGCACTTTACAATCCCAGCATTTGGGCCCAATTCCTCCAATAAATAGGGGTGAATTTTTTTTTTCTCCTCTCAACCTTCACAAATTCCCCAGCATCCCATCCCCCTACCTGTGCCCTCCCTCCCCATGGTTTCTCCCATGGTTTCTCTCATGGAGAGCCCTGATCATGAGAGGGGAACCCTGGATAGAGAGGGCAGTGGTCTGGTCAGGATCTGCTCCTGGGAAGAAGAACCTTCTGTCACAGACCTGAGTCTCCACACCCACACCCCAAAGGATTTTCCTCAAGACTTAGTGGCTTGGCATAACCTTTTGGATCATGATTCCCTTTTAAAGGAGTTACAGGATAACCCTCCTTCCTTTCCTCCTTCCTTTCCTCCTTCCTTCTTTTTCCCCAATCATATAAAAAACCCAGTTTGCTAAGCCATTTCCTGTGTTTATTTCTCTTGTGGGATGCAGTTCCTGATGTGGAAGGTGCTCCTGCTCTGTGTTCATGCACAACGCTGGAGGATGTGGTGCTGCAGGAGGGTAGGTGCTGGTGCAGGTCCAGGGCCATCCTTCTGCTGCCCACAGCTCTCCAAACACAGATAAAAGGGCTGCCTAGTTTGGAGCATGTGCAGTCTAAGTAATGTGAGAGCCAGAAATACTCAGGAGGCTGATACTCAGTGAGGGAAAAGGAGATGCTCCCTCAGAACACCAAAGAAAAGCAACAGATACACATCACTAGACAGGGGTGGGTAGATGTTTTCATGTGTAAGAGCGAAGTGGGAGACGGTGAGAGAGGAACCTGGCGAGGGGAGACTGCTGCTCTGTAGTGCTGTGGAGGCAGGAACGGCAGCAGAGCACAGCGACTGCCTCAGATGGAGACAACGCTGAAAGCATCACTGCCTCTGGAACATGTTCTGGGCTCAGAACACAAGTTGCTAGGAAACTTTTATATTAAAAGTCATTCATCTTTAAACCCTGGGAACACAGTAATAGCTTCTCCTCTATGCTAGGGAAGCTGCTTTAATGTCAGTCCTGACATTACTGAGACAAGCAATATGTGAGAGAGAGAAAAATACCTTGAATTATCCTGAGCAAAGATTAAAATCTAACATTATTTTTAGATAGCTTGCAGGGTTTAACTGAGGTTTAGTCATTCTGGTGTGACTAGCAAGACACTGATGAAACTTGGAATCATACAGCTGTAGAGTACCCCAAGCTGGAAGGAACCCACAAGGATCATCCAGTCCTGCAGTTTTTTCACTCTTTCTTTTTTTGTTTGGGGCTGTTTTGTTTGGGCTGTTTTGTTGAGGGTTTTTTCTCTCAGTTTTTCCTTCCTTTCCTCCCTGACTGGTGGTACTGCCATCCCAACAGTCCCAGACAGATGTGGTTACCAGCCAGCAGCCTGAGATGCCTGGTGGCTGCAGTGGTGGCTTCATTCTCCCTGTTACCCCACTGCATCACGCCATTCCACTCAGGGAACTGCACAGTGCTTGCTGCTTTTATTTCCCCAGTGCTCTGGGCACGCCAGTGTATATCTGGCTTATTTCCCATGTCAAATTCACAATTTAAAACATGTTATATGACATGTAATGGTCCCCTAAAAAATAAACAAAGGGTAAAATATCCCCCAAACCACTGCTGATAACAGTACTGTGAGTAGTTGTAGTGGAGTTTTATTATTACTCTCACTATGGGACCTGTCCCAGGGTGTTGGCACCTTTCCCATAGTATGTTGAGCCTCTGTCGTTGCTCTGGGGGAGCACTGCAGCTCTGAATGATTCACTGAGAGAGAGAACACCCTGCTAGGGTTGACATTAAACATGTTAAGGGATTCTAAAAGGGACATCCTTGGAGCTCTGTGCAATGAAGGTTGTTGGGCGCTTTTTCTGGATGGAAATGGTGGCCTTTATCACATCAGCTGATAGACCTGGAAAAAGCAGACATGTTTTTGAACTCAACCCAATTCTAACTTAAGACTTGTGTAATGACACCAGGGTGGAATTGGCAACCAGCAGTTCTGTGTGAAAAACATTTACTACATGTTTGCCAAAATTACCGTAACATGCAGGTGTTCTTAACATGTGGTTTTGAACTGAGAAGATCACTGAAGTATTTGGCAGTAGAGCAAAGTAGACAAATATGCACTCTATTAACAAGGAAGTTGTTATTTCTGTTCATATTTATTTGTAATATTTATCTAATGGCCTACATTTTAAAGGACATGATGTGTCCATAGCTCAAAATACAGACACACAGGGAGTTGGACTTTATGATCCTTATGGCTCCCTTTTAACTCAGGGTATTCCATGATTCTGTGGATGAGTAGATCTGTACTGCAGGATCACAAGTTGAATAGTGGATAATAATTACATTGCAGGGAATCTCTCCCTCAGTGCTCTACACCTGCCACATAGGTAGCTGCAGACTGAATTATGGCAGCATAAAGAGAGATCAGTTCCTTTGAAACCATCTAATGCTTCAATGTTATGGCAACACCTTCTCTCTTATGCCACTTGGTGGTGCTTAGTGATTTTGGCTCTCACACACATAATTTTGTAAACTTACTCTTCAATTGCACAACCAGTTGTCACTGTGGCTTGAAAATGGGCCAAATCCCTGCCCAGAAAGTAAAATTCTAATGAGCAAGGGGCTGGTGCCTAGCTGCTAATGACTTTGATAATCATCTCTTTTTCTCAAAAGCAATAAAATATATGTAGTATGCTAATTTCAAGGAAAAAGTTAAAATATGGGCTTAGAATCTTTGAATGTATGATATCTAGGATGAGAGATGGGTAGAATTGTGTCATGTTTGGTTAATTTTTCAGATTAAAAATCATGTTTTAATTTCCCTTGCAGATTTTTGGGATGTATCTGGGTGGGAGACCCCTCATTCTTTTGAGTGCATGTTTTTACTCAACAAGCACATGCACAGTGAGCAGACCCACAATTAAACTAGGAAATTATTATATCACATGCTGATCCTGCCTTCATTTTAATCAATGGCCAGTCAGTGCAATTAAACCAGAACTGGCACCTTAGCTTTAGAGCCTACCTGGAAATTCACCACATTGCACCAATTTCACTCTGTTGTCATCTAAACTATCTGTTGTTAAGTATAAATTAGCTGCTCTGCAAATCTTATGGAGTTCTATTTTTCTATTTTTGTCCAACACTTAGTCTAAATTATCAGACAAATACTACTAACCAATGAATGATATCTGATGTTTTGAAAACACTGAATTTTAACATCTGAACCTGAACTCCAGACCTTGATGTTTGGTACCCAAAGTGAGATATGTTGCTTTTATTTTTGGAGGTATGTTGTAACTGAGAGGTCTCAAAGGCTCCTCCTAAACCCTCCTCGTGCAGGATGCCAACTGTCTTGGCAGAGTCCCGAGATCAAGGGTTCATGGGCAGCCTTTTGCTGCTGTCAGGGAGAAGAAGGAAAAAGAACAAAGGACTCAGTCCTGGAATCTATTGTCTGTGGTCTGAGGTAGGATCTTCAATGGATTTTCTGGCTTCTTCTTGGGAACTGGAAACAGTAATTGCAGTTTCTTTATACCGTGGTATTTCTCACTTTCTTCTTTGTTGTGTTGGACTGACAGATGAGAAGGCAATTTTGACATAGCAATGTGCCAAACTTATTCACCAAATACTGAAAACTGGTAGTATATCAATGCTCTTCTGGAGTATCATTCTACAAGGCATAAGAGTAAGAGTGATATTCTATTAGGACCTCTAAAAACAATTCAGAGGTAGCTGTGACTCTGAACATACACACCAGTGGCTCTCCACTAATTCTTATTACAAGAAAAAAAGCCACACATGTAATTCTGCCCAAAAGGGTGATGCAGCTTAACCTGAGGTAGCTTGGAGAAAATGAGGCTCGTGGGGAGGCCTTTTCACTCTCAGCACCTCCCTGACAGGAGGGTGCAGCCAGATGGGGGGTTCTTTTCTCCCAACTAACAAGTGACAGGACAAGAGGAAACAGCCTCAAGTTGCCCTGGGGGAGGTTTAGATTGGGGAATAGGGAAAATTTCTTCACTGAAAGAGTTGTCCAGCTCTGGCACAGGCTGCCCAGGGCGAAGGCAGAGTCACCATCTCTGAAGTGATTTAACAGATGTGTAGATGTGACACTTGGGTTACTGGTGATTAAGGTGGTACTGGGTTAATGGTTGGACTTGATGACCCTAGAGGGCTTTCCCAATCTGTGGCTTTTTCAGATGTTTGCAGGGGATCCAGCAGAGAGAAGAGCAACACTATACTAAGCAACTGCACACGTCTGCAGCAGATGACACAAGGCCACCTCTCCTGTGTAGCCCACACTCCATGTCGGAGCACTGAGTCCATGGATGCACCTATTTATCCCGAATGTACTGCCTGCTTCCCAATGATTCCAGCAGAGCAGTCAGCACTGGCTGAAAGGCCTGGTCATGTATCTCAGTCACCCTGGGACTCCAAAAGGTTCCTTGTCCTTGTTGTGCCCCCCAAACAGGCTTGGAGCTCTGTGTGTCCGTGTGGTGACTCCCCACAGGAAGCCAGTGATGTTTGCTGCTTACTTAAAAGCTCTTAAAAATGCAGTGTCAGTGTACCAAACAGGAGGCTTCTCATGAGGAGGGTGGAGCACGAAGGCTGTTTGGAGCACAGGTGTTGACTCCACAGGTCTTTTGTTGCCATCCGTGTGTGACACAGTTTCTGTATTCCTTTAGTGGTTAACCTTTGTAAATATTGTTTTAACTTCAGGTTAATGCCTTGATAGAGGTACTTGTGACTTTTGGGTGTTCCTCACAGTGGTGTGTTCAGAGGCACTGGAACCAGTCAGGCACATGGGTGCAATCCTCACAGCACAGCACCTGTTCAAACTCGTTTGTGACAGGAGCCTGTCACTAAATGGACACTGCGTGAAGGGAGGATTTTGTGCTGAGGTTTTGTGCTCTCACCCTTTCTTCAGTTCATGGAAAAGCCAGGATCAAAGAGCTCAGTATATGAGCAGCGTTGCATGGAGACCAGATCAGCAGATGTTCTTATTGAAGTTAGAAGAACTTATGCCCCATCTTTTATGTTAAGAGGAATAATGGCACTGTCGTTACGTCTTAAATCTGCATATTTTGTAACACCATGTGTTCGATGGGCTCTTTGATAAAATATAGCTTCATGCTAAAAATAAAAATAAAAGGTATTCACTTGCTCAACTTATATATTTGACATTTTGGAAAGTCCTAAGCATGCTATTAAGTGCACATTTAACTCCTTGATTTGGTCTATTTTGCTCTGTTCCTTGTTTTGATCTAATTCTTACATTGCTCCTTCCATCTATTTTGTTTTCATTATAAAGGTACCTGAGGGATCACAGCGGGAAATGGCACAAGAGGTGAAAGAGGTTTTCAAAAAACCCAATCTACTCTTTGAACTCTTGCAATCCCTGTGGCCACGCAGGAGCATTTGGAAATTAATTGGGTCATTCATTTGGGCTTATGGCAGGCTGAAAGCCATTGTTTTCTGGCAAAGAAAAGCAGATAAATAATTAAGTACAAACTTTGAAATTACACAGTAATTTTAAAACAACTATTCATCATTGGTCAGATTTGGTGTGGGAAAGATGACAGGCTGCCTGTCTGAAAAATAAATCTCACCTTTGTAGAGTGGTGTGGAGAGATAATGCTCAATGTAAATCATGGAATTGTAAAATAACAGTGTTTTTGCTGACTAAGCTGCCCTTTAGGGAGGCCTGAACACAATTCCCTAGGCACAGCTGGTTCCTGGGCTGGGGAGCAGCAATCACACCTCATAAATCCATACAGCAATGAAGATACTGTCCATTAACTTCTGTGCAGCACCATTAAGCTTGTTTATTTAAGGAACCTGAGAGGTAATGTGGTGGCATATTATTATGCCTATTAAAATCTGTAGGAATTAAGAACATGGAGCATTTTTTTCTGTCTAAGCTCGGCATGCATGTTAGAATGATGTGTTGTACCAGATTCCCACTGCAGGGCAAAGAAAGATAAACGGAGCCCAGCCTGTCCTGAGGAGGGTGGCACACACCTTCCCACCGCTCCCTCCCTGCCCTTGCCTGGCTCCCTGACCTGCAGGGTGAGTTTGCCAACAGCATCCATCATTCTGACATAAAGAGATGTTTGTTTATGCCTTTGTGATTAGTTTGTATTAACTCAGTGACTGAGTATCATAGAATCAGAGTCATTAAGGTTGGAAAAGACCTTCAACGTCAAGACCAACCATCAAATTGAGATCAACCGATACTTAGGAAGAAGTTCTTTACTATAAAGGTGGGCAGGCCCTGGCACAGGTTTCCCGAGAAGCTGTGGCTGCTCCTGGATCCCTGGCAGTGTCCAAGGTCAGACTGGATGGGGCTTGGAGCAGCCTGGGACAGTGGTAGGGGGTGGAATGAGATGACCTGGAATCCTTTTAGGATACCTGGACCACTGTATCTACAGTCTCTATAAACAAATTATTAGAACAGAACACAGATGACCTAACGGAGAAAATATTGGGAAGTTGGGTTTTTAAATGGTCATTATTGTTCTTTCTAAGAAAAAACAATTACTACATAACACTACATTAGGGCCCGTAGCACATGTGCAGGTGTAAGAGCATACCCTGGGTGCAACTGAAAGTAGCTCTCAATAGGTGTTTGACCTGATTTCAATCTGGTCATAAATTATATAAAAAACTGAGTTAATTGAAAACTGGAGGCCAGTACAGAGGTTTCCATGGTGTCCTGCAAGCATTTATTTTAAACAAATAAAAAATTTCTCAGTATCTGAGAACCTGAAAGGCAAGCTGGTTGAACGGGACTGAACTTCCTCACTCGAAACTAACAAACATGGAAGGAAAATTAGGGCTGTTATTAAAGTGAAAATGGTTCTTCTTCTCCCTTTGAAAACTAACACTAGCTATTAACTGGGACAAGCTGTCCTGCTCTGTGTCAGAGAGTGACTGACTGTTCCAGAAGTGAGGCGAGTCACAGAGACACCTGTGGTAATCTGCTCGTCAGGTGCAAATGCCCATCTGTGCTCTGGGGTGACGTGTCTCACTCAGCACCGTGCACGGAGGGAGAACTCCACCGGGGGGATGAGCATCCTTTCATTCCTGCAAGGAGCAGTTCTCCAAGTCAAAGGCTTGATTAAGGTCACAGTCTGAGGTAACACCTTTGCTGCCTGTTAGTTGAAACCTGCTATAATTTCCAATGCATCTGCATACCAGTCAGTTCTGAAGGGTGAAGCTGCTTCTAGCTTGCTCTGATGATGGTTGATGATCCAACATTCAGGAAAACTGCAACTGTTCATCTTTTTTCATGCCCTTTGGTAACACAGCACACTGATGTAGTAAGCTGTGTGGGCAAACAACATCCTTGTGTCTGTGTGTCTGCTGGCTTGCATAGGCTGAAACAGGTGAGCAGGAAAATCAATAACAGGCTTCTGTCTTGGGTAAACTGAGGAAAGTAGAGGCAACCCCATAAAATAGCTCATGACAGGATGGAGAAGGTTGGAGGGGAGCACAGTGGGTCACCTGGTGCTCCTGCTCAAACAGAATCATTCTAGAGCACAGGACTTTGTGCACAGACAGCTCTGGAGTATCCCAGTGAGGGAGACTCTGCCCCACTCTGTGCAGCCTGTTCAGTGTGAGGTCCCCTGCCCAGGATGGACATTGTCCCTTATGGACAGGTAGCTTGTAGGTGACTTTTCCCAGTGCTGGGGGCTTTGGGTAGATGGCAGAAACAAAGCGTGTGCCAGTCTGTATTTTGGGTGCCATTGCAGTCCACCCCATATGCCTGCTGAGCATTCCTCACCCATCAGGCATGAACCTGGGACAGGGGACTGGCTTGGGACTGCACAGGGCATGGCAGAACTGGGCACTGGATCCCTCCATGGCTGTGTGTCCATTGTGGTCATTGACCCTCGGGAAGGCTGGAATGACAGCTCCTGATGGCTGAGGAAAATTCTCTGTCTACTGGGTAGCATGCCTCTGCTGGGATGGGCCATTGTTTGCTGCCATGGAGTGCTGGGTCAGACCGGGGCCAGTGCCAGAGCTGCCCATGCTGTGCCATGCTGCTCGGCAGGGTGGCACTGCCCCAGGGGGTGTGGAGCCCAGCCCTTGGTGCCCGTGCTGTCACACCTGTGCCCAGCTCGCCCACCTGGGCACGCTGAGCAGGCAGAGGGCAGCATGGAAAAGGCCAAACAGCTGTCTGGGAAGAAGCATTTTCTTTCCATTTTAGAATGCTAAAGATCATCATGTAACAGAGCACTTGATAATGGATCATGATTAAGTCTGTGACATGCGAATTATTGCTAAGTTTTCAGTAGGCATATGGACACAGGAAAAGCCCTGGGCACCATGTGGCACTGGACAGCACAAACATTCAGCTGTGAGAACAGGTCTTGTTTCATCTGTGGAGCCCTGGGAAGGGGTCAGGGGACACTGGTGCAGCATGACAGTGCTCATGTATCTTCCTGAGGCAGAGGTGGGATGTTCCCTACACCTGAGGGTGTACAGATTCCCTCTTTCTTCTTGCAAGACCTGGCAGACAGGGAAATCCACTCTCCTTCCCCCCCTCCCCATATTTTTCTTGATTGTGGGTTTTGGGGTTGGTATTTGGTCAGCTCTAGAATATTCCCATTTTATCCTGTCCACCTGCAGAGCAAAATGTTGCCAGCTACATTTAGCCCTCTAATTACGCTGAAACTTATTCTTTTTCTACATGGTGGTGGAAATTTCTGTTATTCTGAACAGAGTTTTAGGTCAATTTATGTAATAAGTAGGAGAAGGTGTCAGAGCTCTTCCCCTTCCCTTCTTTTCTCCTGGTAGCTGCAGACTGCTCCCTGTGTACCAAATCTCCATTTGTGCAGAGAGGTGCAGAGCCCAGCACATAGGACTAATATTCGGGAATTCGGGTTTCTATACAGCACACAAATCCGTGTTTCATGCCACAATTGCAAGTCCTAGAAATATCACTGATATTTGAACACTTCAAAAAGCAAACCACTGAAAGATCAAATGCATCCATGAGGCTGAATTATTAGTGAAGTGTGAAAAATAAAACACCAGTACAATAACTACCCAGTTTCTTATTTTAAAGGGTTTTTTAAAAAATCATTCTTAACTGAAAATTAATTAATTAAAACAAGAACTAATTATGGTTGCCTGACAGTCAACTTCCTTTCCTTCAGAAATCTCAGGGATTTTACTTGGTAAAACTTAGCTTTTTATTTTTCTATATTTATTTAAATTTTAATAACAAAAACATACGGTATGTTTGTATGAACATAATACTTGAGAAAGCAGCTTGGCAGTAGAGGCAATCAGAGTCCTTTTGTGAATTTACAGAGCAGAAATGTCACAGCTGTTACAGGGCACAGCCTTTGGCAAAGCCAGTGTCCCATGTCTCTGACCTCACCTAAAGATGGATTACAGAAGTTTGGGTTGGAAGAAATCTTAAAGCCCATCTCATTCCTAATGCTGCAATGGGCATTGCTAACCCTTCCTCTATCCCAGGATGCTCCAAGCCCCATCCAAACTGACCTTGGACATTTTCAGGGATGGGGCAGCCACAGCTTCTCTTGGAAACCTCTTCCAGGACCTCCCCATCCTCACAGGCAATAATTCCTTCCCCATATCCCATTTAACCCTGTTCTCTGGCAGTGGGAAGCCATTCTCTTTTGTCCTGGCCCTCTAGGCTGCTGCCCAAAGTCCCTCTCCAGCTCTCCTGGAGCCCTTCTTCTCCAGGTGACCATCCCCAGCTCTTCCAGCCTGTCTCCAGAGCAGATGGGCTCCAACCCTCCAATCATTCTTGTGGCCTCCTCTGTCCCAGCTCCAGCAGGTCGATATTCTCCTTGTGCTGAGGCCCCCAGAACTGGAGGCAGTGCTCCAGGGGGGTTCTTCGAAGCACAGATGGGTGTCGAGATCAAAGTTTCCCTCTATGTAGGCTAATTTGAAGTGTTGGTCACAGTGAATGATGGGGTCAATATCCATAGACTGATTATTGAACTGCCTGGAATAAAGAAAAAAACCACAAAAAAGATAACCCAAGGTCATGAGGCCTGTCATGTGTTGTGACCTAGCACGCAGCACATGGCTGGGCTGTGTGGTGTTTGCAGTGGCCACGCCTGAGTCGGTCCCTGGTCACATTTTGCATTTGAGGAACGCTGATGCAAAGACGCTGTGTGCAAAGAGTATCCAGTTCCCTTCAAGTCACCTTCCCTTTACTTGCAGGCATGACAATCGGCTTCTTGGCACAGCCACCTCCTGGATCCAGAAATCAGAGGGAGTTGAGGCCCGCGCCCTGCACCCATCGCACACCTGCGCGGGCACTGAGCGCTCGGGGGATGCTCTGGGGGACGTGTCTGGGAGTGATGCACTCGGGGGATGCTCTGGGGGAGATGCTGTGGAGGGCAGGCTCTCGGTGGATGCTCTCGGCGGGCTGCTCCGCAGGGGATACACTCGGGGATGCCTGTCGGAAGATGCCGTGGGAGGATGCTCTCTGGGGATGCTCTGGGCCCGTGGGGGCACCTGCCAAGGGGCGGACGTTGCCGGACGCGGAGCGAGGTGGCGGCGGGGCGCGGGACCCTCCCATTGTCTGCGGCGGGGCCGGGAGGGGCGGGGGAAACGGGGGCCGAGGTCGGGGGGCGGCCGCCCACCCTCCGCAGCCTCATTGGCGGTCGCCGAGCGCCGGTGCCCGAAATGGGCGCTGCCCGGGAGCTCTGCCGTTGACAAAAAAGCGGCGGCGGGCGGAGGCGCGGCGGGGCTGCCGCAGGGTGCCCGCGGGCAGGGGCGCGGAGCCGCCGGGCGCGGAGCGGGAGGTGCGGCAGGGCCGGCGCTGCGGCGGGGGCGGGCTGCGGCGCAGGGGCGGGCCGAGCCGAGCCGAGCCGAGCCGAGCCGAGCCGCGAAGCCCCGCACCGGCAACGGCTCCCCCGGCCCCGCCGCGCACCCGGGCAGGCGCACGCTCGGCGGAGCCGCCCCTCCTCCGCCGCCCGCCTTCCCCCGCGCATGGCGCTGAGCGCGGCAGCCCCCGGCTCCGCACGTAAGTAACGGCCCCGCCGCGCCTTTGTGCGCGGGCCCGCCGCAGGTGAGGGGCCGCACCGGTCGTCTGGCGCTCTCGGCCGCGCCCCTGCCGGGCACCGGGGACGAGGGGGAGCCCGGTCAGAGCGGCCGCGGCCCGGCCCGGGGGCCCGGCTGGTCGGAGCCCCGGGGCCGGGGGAGGTGCCCGGGGGCCGGGCCGGGCCGTGGCGGCGCCTCAGGGCTGCGCTCTGCCCCGCGCAGGTGGCGGCGCGGGCGCGGCTCGCGGTGACTCCCCCGGGCCGGGGCGGCGGCGGGCGCTGAGCCCTCGGCCCGGATGGAAAGTGGGGGTGATGCCAGAGCGGCACCTCGGCGCGGCGGCAGAGGCGGCGGCCGTGGCGGGGTTCCAGCGGCTGCCGAGCCCGGCGCTCCGCCGGCCGCGGAGACCGGCGTGAACATGGATGGGCCCGGCGGCGGGGGGAGCGGGGCGGCCGCAGGCAGGGACGCTGCTGCGGCGCCGGCAGCCCCCGGGGCCCCCACCCCTCCGGCCCGCGGCCCCGGCTCCAGGGACCCCAAGCTGGTCCATCAGCGGTTCCTGCGGAGGAGCGTGGTGGACTCGGACCAGGAGGAGCCCGCCTTCGACCTGCCCGAGGCGGAGCACCAGCGGAGAATCATCCTGCTCCCCAAAACCCGGAGGATAATCGCGGAGCGGGCCAAGGCGGGGCAGGGGGCGGCGGAGGCGGCGGGCCGGGAGGCCGAGTGCTCCGGGGAGCCGCGGGCAAGGCCGCCCGCCAGCAGCACCGCGGGCGCCGAGGAGCAGAAGGAGCCGGGCAAGGATGCGGAGCGGAGAGAGGCGCAGGATGCTGCCAAGGACCAGGGCAAGGCTAAGAAAGAGGAGCCCGAGGAGGAGGCTGATATGAAAGCGGTTGCCACCTCGCCGGATGGCAGGTTCCTAAAGTTTGATATTGAACTCGGGCGGGGATCCTTCAAAACGGTCTACAAGGGTCTGGACACTGAGACGTGGGTCGAAGTCGCGTGGTGTGAACTGCAGGTAAGCCTAGCTGATCCTCCTGTGCTTTTTTTTTTCCTGCCTTATTAGCCGGGAACTAAAGGCGCCGCGCTGGTGTCATTCAGAGCAGCTCAGCCCTGAGCAGCCTTTATGGTCACCATCGCTTAGAATCCAGTGTCTAACTATAGCGCAATATCCCCATTGGCTCTGCATCCACCACCTTATGTACACTCCTCCCACGCTTAACCCCCTCGGCCCGGCGCCGCTGCCGCCGCGGGGGCCGCGCAGGACCCGCCTGGTGCAGCGCAGGTCACGCGTGGCTCCCGCGCCCTGGCAAGGGCGGAGCGGGGATGCTCGGCCCGGCCCCAGCCCCTCTCGGGCAGCCGCTCCCGGTTAAAATGACACCGACAGTCGGTGATTGGAGAGCGTTTGCAGGGGGAAAATTTCCTTTTGTGTTATGGCTTCATAAAGCTGAGAAGCTGCTCCCCCCGACCTTCCCTCTCCCCTGCCATGGAATTGTCACTGCCCTAGTGAATGAAACCGCCTAATATGCCCCGGTGCTTGCTCTTTTCTAGGTACCACGTTTGCAGTACTTTGGTTAGGTCAAAGACTTATCTGACCAAATACCTTTGAAAAGGCAGATTTTTACATTAAAGTTCCAGATCTTCAGAATGAAGTAGTATCATCCAGTAATATCTAAAGAAAACGAAGGTTTAGATGCTGTCTTTTGCTGTTACCCTGTTCTTGGTGGATTTTGTAGCATTTAGTAAAAATCACAGTAGTACATGCCTATTTTTTATTCTTATAGTGCCTGTTACCTCACTTTTGTTGGCATCCATTGGAATGAAACCTAATAGAAAAACCTAATACAGAATTGATACTGTTTTTTTTTTTTTTTTTTTTTCAGCCTGAGTTACCCTGTAACTTAGGTGAAAGGAGGTTTAACTCTTATGATTTGGGGTCTTTAAACTTCCATTGGATGGCTGAGCTTTATGGCCTACAAGACTATTTGAAACTAATATAGAAATATCGTGTTATTGTCTAAGCTCTTGGTTGTTTATATTTAAATGTTGGCCCAATCTGTTTGTAAATTATTCCTGGCTGCCTGGGATAGCTGGGGATGGATGTACAGCCACATCTTTATTCTCTGATGATTTCATTACACAACATAATCATAATTCACTGCAGAAGTGCTCTCTTAATAAGAATTATGGGGAACACTTCTCAGTCTTCATGGTCGTGCATTCCCCAGCTTTTATCAGCCAGGGATGCAAAATGGGAGGCACAGCAGTCAGGCAAGGTATGGAGGGCTGGTGCTGAGGGGCTGAACCCCTCTCTCCTCCATCCCGGGGGTCTTGGTGGGTTTGTGGTGAAAGGGGGGTCTGGGGGATTGTTAAGGGGATTTAAAAGAGAGCTGCTGGAGGAAAGCCTGGGGGCAGGTCTGGCTTTGCTGGGAGCTAAATCCGGAGTGTGTAAGGCTTCTGCTTCAGCAGCCTGAAACGCACGAGGGGTGGTGGCTGGGTGGAGGGCAGGTTGGGAGAGGCGGATGCTGCTCCCGTCAGTCCGCGCAGCCCAGGCCAGCCCCATCACTGCAGAGCCGTAGCACAGACCCAGGATTCACCATGATGCCGGGTTTTCTCAGAGGGCTCTAGCAGGGGGTTGACAGAAAGGGATTTTCCACGTATTTTCTGTAATGGAGCAGCTTTAACGACCAAAGCCTGCCAAATGTATTGGTGAACACTGCTTGGAAGTGCTAGTCTGTATCATGTACACCTAAGGAGGAGATTAGGAAGAGAAAACTGTAGTGTGAAAGCTTTCTTACCTGGTGAATGGCCTTCATATTCTTAATTACACTTGTTTAGGAATTCTTGTACTGACTGTATGTGAAGAAATCTGTATAATGCTCAAATTCCTACTAGTTTTCACTATATGTGCTTCAACCCAGATCAGGTCTTACTGCGAGATATATTCAATTTGATACAGGATTTGCTTTAGGCTTCTAATTGTGGAAAGAAAATTATTGTTTGGCTGCTTTAGAGAAATTGGTGTGAATCCCTCGGAGGCAGGGGCTGCTGGGTCCCTTTTGGGTGATGGTGAAGGTGATGTGAGATGGTGGTGTGTGACTTTGGAAGCCAATACTTGGGTCTGGACTGGGAAAGCCTCATTGAATGACAAAAGCCTTTAACGACTATAGGATTAAAGCCTGTGCCTCCGGACTGGATTTGTATGGAGGAGGCAATGGGAGAAGACATGAATGGCTGTGTTGTCTCTTTGACTTGTGGAATGCTCTCAGTTCAACTGGGGAATTTTAGGGAAAACATTCAGAGGATGCTGTCAAGTAAATCACTTTATTCATGGCTGTTGGGGGGCTCTTTTTTTTAAAAATTTTTATTGTGAGCTGTGTCAGTTAGATCTGCCCCATTTGTGTTTCTCTGCACAAATTTGAAGTTCCCTATAGGTAGCAGGAGACTGAGTGGAAGCCATCATATCACCATGCTGTTAAGAGACAAAATGCCTTCCTCTGCAGCCTCACACCATCAGAACCCAGGCTAGAGCCTTTTTGTGGAAAAATTGCTGCAACATGTAGTATTTTTTTTTTGTGGAGATGCACTTATGCTTGTTCCACTTGGAGTGGGGAAATGAAAGTGGACAGCATTGAGGTTCCATGCAGGCATTAATCCTGTCCTGGCTCAGTGGTTTTTCAGCCCACTTGTGCTGTTGCCTGTGTGTCTTTGTCCATCTGTACAAAGGCCTCGCAAGCCATTCTTGTTCAGTGGCTTTATATCATTGAAAAGACGGCTTTGGGGTTCAGAACTGAAGTCGTAGCTCTGATTAGGGCGGGACCCAAGTGCTGGCCAAATGATCTGGGCCTTAGACCTGTCTGAAGAGGTGAAAGCTGTGGCTGAATTCTAGCTAGAAAATAAGGCTATTGTTCCTTCATGAAGCTGAAGTACTAGAGCAGGATTAGTGTGCCCTTGCAATTTTGGAAGGGTTTGCATTCCAAGGTTTTCAGAAGCTATAATTAATATTAATTAATGGTGTACGGTCGCTGTGTGCTGAGACTTTGGCATAACAGTATTACAGTGTTGCACTCCTGAGTAAAGTGTTGGGTCATGAATAAGGAATACAGGCTTTACCACTCCCCTGCTTGCAAGCCAAATATTCTGTTTAGTTAGATGAATGGTTTCAAAATCCCATCATGTTTCCCTTTGGGAATATATAGGGACCCTGTAAAGAGTCAGACCCGGTATTGTGAAATGCAGAGGCCTCATTGTACTTTATGGTTCTTGCTTGGACCGTGAATACCACCATCATATTTAATTTTAGGTTTTTTTTGTTGAGGAGTGGGGAAAGGTTGGGCTGTCTTATCCTGCTGACACAGGAAGTTGTGAGATGCCTGGTGATCATCACAGTCTTATGTCCCTGTATCAAAATTCCCGGGTTTTTTTTTCCTGAAAAGGGTAGTAACTCCAGGATTTCAAGTAGTGTGGTAGTTTGGCTTTTGTTAGTGTCCTTGCTGGCTGGCAGCTTTCATCTGATGTCGAAATAGTGGCAGTTTACTATCTCTACTGGTAATTTATTGGCCAGATAGACTTTGTAGTGTAAATGCACAGAATAATTTAGAAAATCTGAGAGAAGAAAAGAGACTGAGACTATGCCTGAAAGCTTGAGTCTGGTATTGCTGTCTGCTCACACTAAGTGAAGTTCAAGACCAATTTTGTCTGTTTCCAGTTAATTCTTGTGAATATGACTTCTGTTTAAATTGAAACAATCGGGATTAGCTGTGTTCTACAGTGTCAGTATGAAAATGTGTGCCTGTACCACTGGTGTTTGCTACCCGAGCTGTTGCCCTGGCATGGAGAAGCAGGGCAGGGATATGGTAGTGAACTATTAATAGACTGCTTCTCAAATTCAGTAAATGAAATAGAGCTGGGTCAGGCTTCACATTCTGCTCGTGAATCACACAAGACTCCTTTCTTTTGCTTTGAGCACATTGTGCCTCAAGGTTGGTTGAGTGCCCTTAATTCTGGTGAAATTCTTCATGCTAAATGTGTGGGTCCAGCTGCCATAAGAAGAAACTGCTTCAAATCAGAGCTGGGTGTTAAGGATATTTCTGGTCCCTTTGGTCATCTCATATCCACAGCTGATGGGGGGTGCAAAAAGTTGATGTTGCAAGCTGTCACTGTGGTGATCCTTGCAATTGATGTGCAGTCTGACATGAGTGACACATGAGTTTACACTGGTGATGTTTTATGGCTGGGGTGTAACAGAGGTTTAAGAGTTCGGAGGCAATGGTGGTGATGTGCTAAAAGATGCTGGCTGCTGGAGTTAATGCATTTTGGTAGTCTCAGTGATTAGAGATGCTGCAGAGGTTTGAAAGAGTGTCTCCTGGAAGGTAGGAGACTCACTGTAAGGGTTGGGAGTGAAAGCATTGCTGGGGAGGGAGGCTCCTGCCTCAGGAGCCCACTGCAGCAGCGCATGCGAGTTCAGTGAGAATGGAGAAGTTTGGTTTTTGGATTTGCCACGATGTGGCTGGTGACGGCCAGCAGCAGGACACCTTCCTGTGTGTGCATTAAGCTCTGGATTGGGTCTGCTGGCCAGAAGACATAAATATGAGCTGAGTGTTGATGCGTGATGCCTGGGCAGGCCGTAGGTGCCAGGCAAGGGCAGCCAAAGGTGTGTCACACAAGATGTGTGACACTTGGCACTCCTGCTGGAAGAGACGTCTTGGTTGCGCTGCAGCAGGAGGGGCTTGCAGAGAGCAGCTGGAGAATGTCCAGAAGGGTCATCTGGAAGCAGAACTGGTTTGCTTCATTTATATGTGTGTATATATATATGAAGTTATGTTTGGGAATGTATCTTTTCCTTCAAGTGACACTTATAGACAGTACGGGTGCTATCCATCCCAGTGTTGATTTTGGTGTGCCTGAAACCGAGGCTGGCTGAGGAGGGCAGAGGATTTTCTTTGTGGTGTTGATAAGTGAAGTGGAAACACCTTTCAGTCCAGTACCTTGCTATTGCTGTGCAGCTCTGAAAGGAGGGAGCAGGTCCCTGACTGTGCTGCCCTCCTGCCTCCTGGGGAGCAGAGGTCAGCCATCCTGCAGGAGGGTCACAGCCACCGTCTCCAGCACTGCCCGGCTGCAGCTGCTTCTGCCTGCACTCTGCACCACTACAAGAGTGCTTGTACATTCTTCTAAGCCCAGTTTCTATGTAAACCACAAAATAGAGCCCCTTTTATGTGTCGCTGGTCCCTTGCTCTGGAATGTACTGATCTTCAAACCATAAGCAACTTCCTTTATCCTGATTAAAATTTCATCGTCCTCCAAAGGAGTCAGGTCCATATCTCGTTCTGGCATTATGCTTATCCCAAACAGTGTGATTGTTAGGAATTTTGTCCATTCAGAGTTAGCTACATAGCTTCTGAGAGATTCTTTTCACATGCAAATGGCCATGTTCTGTAAAAGACACTGGGGGTTTGGGACATGGGGTGGATCCAAGTCCTGCTTGTTCTCCCCTGTCCCATGCCATCACCTGTGTTGTGAATACAAGTTGAGGCATGTCGCTTAACACCTCTAAGCCTTAGGAAGCATCTTATTTCCCAGCTGATTGTCTGTAACAATTGGTGAACCTTAATTGAGTTTCAGATCAGATGGTAAAAAATGTGCACTGAAAACTTTCTGGAGTGACTCTTCCATGATGTTCAGGTAGTGGAGGGGGTGGTGATGTCTCTCTGCAATCCCTTAAAGAAATATAAGTAAACTCATACCTGTACTCATCTTGAATTGTATTTTATGGGAGATGCTCCATCTTGGTCTTGAATGTTTTTACCTGTGCTTTCAGTTCATCATAATCCCCAAAATGCTTTTTTAAAAACATTACACCCACTGGAAACTGATTTTACTGTATAGTGTTAGTAGAGTAATATGGCTGTATGATACAGTGCTTAAATGTGCAATGGGAATAATGGGCAGAATGAAACACCATGTTCTGGGAATGTCCATCTTGTTCAAACTGGCAAGGAAGGAGTAACTGAAGACCTAACACCATCTGCTCTTCAGTTTGCTGCAGTGGACTATAAACTACTTATTCATGAAAACTGAAGGGAGAAGGCATGGTTAACACTGTGGGGAATTCTAAGTTTGTCATGTTATGTGAATTCAATCTGATCTTCATTCTTGACCTTCTTAAAGGAAAATTAAATGTTCTTAGAATGGTATTTGATCCTGTGATGTATCTCAGCACCACCTACTAAAGTTAATTTGAGTTTTAGATATTGTTTCAATTAATATTTTTTGTAAAAATAATGAAAACCTAAAAGGAAATGAGCATTTTGTTTTGTTACACACCAGTCCTGTTTTGTAATGCTTTTGTGTGAGAGGAGGCTGTACAGTAGCTAGCTGCCAAAGCTATTAATGAATATCTTTTTCAGATTCTGGAAGTCCTGATATAGTTAATCTCTCTCTATTTTAAAGGCCTTTTGTTTTCTCAAAATTCAGAGAATTTGAATGTAAACCTATATGGATGATGGCTGCCTTATTGTCTGTTTGGGAATGTTTTTGTTTATTTATGTGTTTGTTTTGGGGAACTATCAAGTATTTTCCATTAACTTTTTTGCAAAGCACAAGCCTCTAAACTGGTTCAGAGCTGAGCATGGTAATGTTATATTTTGTATTCCTGAATTAACAGGGCCTGTCCAAAGGCAGTGTCAGTGCATTTCACGTGCTTAAACTGCCTAAAACCCAGTCAGGCTAAACAGATGGAGAAAGGGTTTTTTCTTTAGCTGAATGATAAAATTTGTTCTATATTCTATAAAATAAGGCTTTATTAAAAAGAACAGATGACAGTTGGTCACCTCATGTATTGAGAACCGAGTATTGATTTTGCAGAAGCGGGATTTGATTTTAGCCACACAAATACTGTCTGGACCAGGCCCTGCCTCTGTCTGCTTCTGAAATGGATGTTCCCTTCTCTCACTAGTGCGTGCTCAAAGGATTAAAGTTGTGGTGTTTATTCCAGATTTTCATAAAATAAGCAGCTTTTTCATGTTGCCTTTCCTGGTGCTGGGCTGCTTCAGTTAGAGGAGCATTTCAGGTGCCCCATGGTGTGGCCAGAGCTGGTGCAGCCGTGGTGCTTGGCTGAGCAGAATCAATCCTGCTGTTCAAACAGAGTGCTTTGGAACGTGGGGGGGGAATCACAACATTTCCAGTGGATGTAGCTCTTTGCTGCTGGCCTGTGCACTGCTCTGCTAAAACCCTGGAATCAGTTTTACAAGACCCAGATATTATCAAAATAGGCTTGTTTGGTTCCAGGCTTTGCTGATTAATTAAGGAAAACAGGCATGGTTGTTTGCATCTGAACTTGTTTTGTTTCTCTTTCATATCAGTGTGTGTTTGGAGAGTTGTAGATAATAAAGTAAGTGTTACACTAATGAAATGGGCTTGCTTTTATCTCAGTTATGACACGTATATTGCTAAGAATGGCAGAATCTTCTGTTTTCAGAGCATGAAATGACAGGAGCTGTGCCCCTTGCTCTGTCCTTAGCTGCCAGGGTAGTAGTTTAAGGTGGTTTGGTAAAGGCTTCAATGAGCCCTGCACATGTGAGGGGAGCTGGGAATGAATCTCCCCTCATGGTGTAAGTTCTTCAGTCTAAGTTTGGCCACTGTGGGAGGGGAGATGGGCAGTACCTCTTCCAGGTATCACGTCAGGGGAGAGTGGGTGCCGTCACTCAGCTCTGTCCCCGTGTGATGGGTGTGCAGTTTGGGTTAATTTCTGGGTCCCAGCTGTGCTCACACACGGGGGGGCACACACATTTCGAGGCTGGAGCCATTTGGGGCATGTGCTGGAGGCTGGAGCTGCTGCAGGCACCTTGCCTTGGGGCACGGCACAGAGCCCTCGGTGTGCTGGCAGCTGAGGACTGGCTGTCGGAGCCCCAGGTGCCTGCAGCAGAGTTCATTTGGACCCAGGGCAGTTTTATGCCTTATTTTTACAGTCTCATGTTAAATGAAGCCGACTGGATAGTTTCCCATGTGATACCAGATACTGCTGTGGAGGCAGGCTGTGGCTTCCTCTAGGCTATAGACAGCTCTGAATCCCTCTCTGAGCAAGAGGATTAAGCCTTCTTTTCAAAGTACAGAAAGTAGAAACTTGAAGCAAGTTGCTGGTTAGGAGAGGGAAGTGAAATGTCTTTTTAACTTGCTGGAATAAATGATAATTTTTATGTTTAGGACTTGACAGCTTGAATTTCTGTCCTCACTCATGAGTACTCTGCCAGAACCCGTTCTCCTGCCATGCAGTAGGTACACAACATCCCCACAGAGGCTGCTATCATGGAAGGCTTTGATGAGAGGCTGACATCCCTGACCACAAGAAACAGTTAGTGATTACAAAGTGTGTGATTAAAATGTGTATCTGTTCACTTGGATGAATCTATAATGACAAGTTTGTAACCAGTAAAGCTACAAAACTATTAGAGCAATTCTTTCTCTAAGTAACACTAAAACTTTAGGTACAGCTTCATTTACTGAAGTGTGGATATACTTTTTTTAGTATATATAAACCATATTTTCTGTTTGAGGGAAGGAGATAAGCTCAGGCTTATGCACTTGTGGGCTTCAAAGAATGTTTGCTGCATGGGTGTGTTTTGGGGCTTTTCAGTGTGAAATGAGACACTTGGTATAATGAAGCCTGGATATTCAAAAGTAACTGCCACAAGGAGGGGACTGGGGATTTGATTTTAGCCATACAAATACTATCCAGACTTTTTCTTCCTTTTATTTGTGATGTTGCTGAATAACAACCCCATTTCTAGCTAGCACTGCTGGGGTTGTAGCCATACTGGGGGGGAATCTCTCAGCACGGAGCTGCTGCTGGGGAGTGCCTGGAACGGGAAGGTCTGTGCCTGGGGCAGGTGGCTTTGTCCAAGCAGGACACCACAAAAAATACACACTTTACAGACTTGGTTCCTGAAAATGAAATCCAGTGTTGCTGTTTTGGGTGTGATATGCGTGACTTTGGGTGTGATAGGTGTGACTGATGCTGTCTGGCTTTGTTACGGGTTAGGGAATGGTTACAGGGTGTTTGTCAGCCCCTTCCTGCCTGCCTTTGACATTTTTTAGAATCACAGAAGGTTTTGGGTTATAAAGGAACTTAAAGACCATCTCATTTCAGTCCCCTGCCATGGGCTTGGATAATTTGCACTACACCAAATTGTCCCAAGCTCCATCCAACGTGGCCTTGAGAATGTCCACGGATGGGGCATCCACCGCTTCTCCGAGCAATCTGTGTCAATGCCTCGTCACCCTCAACTGCCTTGTTAGGAAGGCTTTATTGGTAAAATGAATGCTACCTCACAAAAGCTTTCCAGTAGGCTTTTAATAAGCAGTTTAAATGACTTTTTTCCCTTCTCATTCCTTCTCTTTCCTGTCTTCTGCCCTCTAAAAGTTCAAAGGACACAGTTCTGCACCTTGTACACTGCCACAGGGTACATACCCTTATCCTTTTTTCACATTCCTTGTTTTTCTTTAGAGGGTCATCTTTACAATTGCATGAATTATCTCACATTATTAATCTGATGAGATGCCATTTCACCTGAGAGCCTCCCAGTTGTGCAGAGTGTTTCCTTGGGCACTGCTTTGTGTAGCCTCAGGAGTATCAGTCAGTGACAGCTGGGACAGCATCTGGTGTCTCTGAACGTCCTCATGAACCTGGGAGAGAAATCAGAATTTGCTGAGAAACAAAGGAAAATAGGGTGACACCTAGTGAGACAAGATACAAAGGCAATTTATGATGTCTTGTGCAATAATTGTTTCTGATTCTTAGCAGAGACTGATAGTTGTTATCTTTCTGCCTGCCTTGTTGTTACTTTGGTACTGCAGTTCTGCTCCTGCAAGTACAGTTCGTGTGCTGGAAGTGCTTTTTTTAAAAACAAGCTTCCATAAAGCTTATATGTTGTGCATTTTTGTAGGCTTTATCCTGTTTGCAGTATCTCTGAGTTTTAGAAATGAAGTTTTAATTTATGATTTCTGTTAGAGAAAGAAAAAAGTCATTAAAACATTTCCACAAAGCTAATTTTTGAGTGCAAAAAGAGATAACAATGTAGTGTTTTGCGAATTGTGACCTTTGTGCCTGGAAAGATGTATAGGGTGTGTTTCCTAATGGATTTCTGACAGCAGGGTAGCTAATGAAATTCTCTGGCAGTGGAGTGGAGACCTTGGTGCCTAATAGGATGTGAACTCCCCGTGTGGCTGCTTCAACACTTTGGTTATTTCTGATAGTGCTCTATCAAGTTTACAAAAAATTGAGAAGTGCTTTGTTTCCATGTGTTGCTGCCATGATTGACTCACTAAATGTATTGTGGAACGTATTTTTCTTAAGAAGCAAAGGCTGAAAATCAGCCTTTTAAACCTTGTATTTTTGACAACCACTAGAAATAACAAGAATGGGTGACTTTTTTTACTCTTACAATCACACAGTGGTGTTTTAGAAGCAGCTTAAATCCCACCCAGTGCCACCCCTGCCATGGCAGGGACACCTCCCACTGTCCCAGTGTCCAGCCTGGCCTTGGGCACTGCCAGGGATCCAGGGGCAGCCACAGCTGCTCTGGGCACCCTGTTCCAGGGCCTGCCCACCCTCACAGGGAACAATTTGTCCCATAAAATAATTCTTGCTCTTCATGAGTTTAAGTTGATGCAAGATAACAAACTCCCAGTAGTTTTGTATGTATTTCTCTTGGAGGATCCTTCACTAGTCTATAATCTGTGACACAGCAAAGTGCTTAATTGTGTGACTGAAAAGAATGGATGGACTGGTTTAACTGGAAGATCTTACATACGTTGGAATGTTAATTAGTCTTAGAGGTATAAGACAGATGAATAATTAGTCATGCAAGCCTGTTCACCTGTTTTTAGATGTTCACTTAAAAAAAATTTGTTAAAAAAAAACCCCACTGTTTCTAAGGTGCTCCTGTACCCAAGTTTTAACCCCCCTGAGGCAGGGTTTATACATGTTTCAATAAGCATTCTGTCTAGTCTGTTCTTTAAGGATGTGACATATTTTGAAATGTGGTAACAGTCTCAGAGCAGAAGCTTTTATTCTTAGGTTGCCCAAAATTCCCATGTAAATTTACCTGCTTTAAAAAACTGCATGCACTAGTCGTGCTAGAGTGGTGGCAGGTCTTGAGAATCTGGCATGATCAAAGTGAACACACAGTTGTTTTTAGTTGGTGGGAGGCATGACAAGCCCCACTGTAGCTGAATAGAGTTTGCAGCAGTGTGGAAGCCTGGACCGGGGCTGTAATCCCTGCAGGGGAAATCTCAGTGCAAAATCATCGTGTTTGCAAATACCTGTATTTTTATAATATAGATATAGTTGGTGGTTCTGGGGCTTAACTTCTCCTTAGGCTTAGATAGGGAGGTGAAAATACAGACTCAAATGCTTCCTTTGATTTCAGACAATAATATGGTAATTCTGCCTTTCTGTATGAAGCTGATTTAAGGAACATTGTAGCTGCTCTTTGGCTTCATTTTTTAGTGTTACACCTTGTTTAATAGCTGATGTGGGATAAATCTGGGAACAGCCCTGCAAGTGGAAGTGCAACCCCTAAAAAGATGGCTGTGGGGTGATTTGACTTGATTTAGGTTGCTTTGGTGTCACTGTTGAATTGCTGTTTTCTTCCATGCTCATGGCAAGCATTTGCCCTTTGTGTTCTTGGGCTTTGCTTAAGGCTTGTCCCTAACAAGTATGTGGGCATTACTTTAAAAGACCACACAGACATGTGGAATAATTTCCATAATGAAGCATTTGAACAGGTGACATAAATACAAGAATCTAAATTTGTCAGTGTCCTCCTAAATTTAAGAACTTGTAAATGAGATTATGGCAATGAGGATTATTCTTTGTTAAAAGGTATTTTGAAGCATATGGGCTTTGAAAGTTAATTGCAGTACATGGCATTCATAATGGAATAGGTAATGTGCTTCTGGTAGGTTGAATGATTTAAAAAAACCCAATTCTTCTTTAGCTTGTGAGTTCTCAGGTGCTTTCTTTTAGGAGTGCCTGGAGTCATTTAGGCGGACTGTGAACTGGTTAGGCAGTTCTGTCTAAGGCTTTTACAAACATCTGGAAGTGTCTTTATTCTGCAACTGATAAATCAGCTCTCCTTTGAGTGCCGTGTGTGAGACAATGCTAACATTCACTGTCATACTCTTAAGGTGCTAGAAAGTTAAGAAATTTGGTGTTTTAAATGGAATTGCAGCTCCAGTGAAGGCTGTGCTAAAACTTGTTTCATTGCAGTCAATAAATTTTTCATGACAGTTCTAATTTTGAAAGCTTCTGAAAACAAAGCTTTAAAATATTTTAAGTGAATCACTTCATGACTCACAAGTTTTTTCTCCCATCTTGAAAATGTCTGGACTTTTGTATGGGATGGCAATCCATGTCTAGATCTTGATGTTTTATTGTTATCACTTTTGTGATATTGAAACCAGTGACTTTCATGAAAATCAGCTGGATCTGATGGCAAGACTAATCCAGCCTCCTGCTGAAAAAAGCCCTTTGCTGAATCCCTCTGAGCACCCTCTTCTAAGAGATCTAAGAGAATTTAACTACGGCTACTTAGAACCTCTTAGAACTCCAATTTGTACATTTTTAATCTTGTGGACAAACATAATCTACAAGAACTGGAGTATTTAGTGTATTTCTAATCTTGTAGACTAAAATAGGGATACCAAATGAGTATCCCTATTATAAAGGGGTCCCAGCTTACTGATGTCACAGAAATTATTTTAAAGTACTCTACTTGAATTTTACCCTTGCAGACTAAAAAAACATGTTCTGGTAAAAGATGCTCTTTGCAGTAGATCATATTCTGTTTTTTTTTGAGTGTGCCAACACAAACTGTGTGGTCTCTGAGAACTTTCTCATCTAAAGCTCTCACCAAGCTTTTTCCCAGATGAAAGGCTCTGCACAGTGTGATGCTGCTGCTGAGTACCCAGGGAGGCTGCCCACTGCTCTAGTTCTTCACACACAGCAGAGGAATCTCACAGATTATTTCTGTAATCAGGGTAATTGAAAGAGTGGAAAGGGCAAGGAGAATTTTTCTGGATTTATAGTTAAGGGGGAGTGGGAAGGACTGCTGTGGCCTGTGCTGTGTGTTGGGAGTGCGTGCTGGGGGGCAGTGCCTGCAAGGTTCTTTTAATAACATGTGTTTCACGTGTATGTTATTACAGGGGGGATTAATGTGGTTTTGTCCTATAGAATTGTCTAGTAAGAAAGGGATGTGATAAGAAAAATCTCTTCAACCAGCCTTGTCTCAATTTTCAGGGGAGAAACCTCCCTGACTCTCACTTGAGTTCCTCCCACTCTAGGAGAGGTAATGGGAATTAAACACAAATAGAAACTACCCTGGCATAGTTCAGTTTTTTCCTTTTCATGTTAAGTAGGATGTTTATCCTTTTAATGTTAAGAGTGTTTATTTTTCACCTTGTATTTCCTGGTTCCTTTCAGAATCTGTGGATTGGGGCTGGTCTTTTACCTTTATCACCTGCATAGTGGAAAATGGGAAATACTGAATCCTATTCCAGGCCAAGCCCACACGATTTGTAGAAGAAATTCGTTGTATATGTTTATTAAGTTGCAAAATCTTATTTTCATGTGAAACGTCTTAATATTGTGGTGCATGTTCTTGGTACTTGGTGCTCGTAGGGCTCTAGGTGTGTCATAGCAAGACCAAGGATTCCCCTTTCTTACCCACAGGGTGCACATCTGGGAGGTTTGTCAATTGCATCATAGCCCAAACCTCTGTTGACATATTTGTTTCCTATCCTATTTTCTCCTGTGTCATTTGAAACTATTTTTATTCAGGGTAATGTTCTGGAGAACCTACTGTGTTAGTTAATAGGTTTTTTTAAAAAAGAAAAACTGACTAAAAATGTCCCATTGGGAATAAAGGGTCATCACAGAGCTTTTAATTTGCTATCCAACCAAGCAGCTGTGGTATTTAATCTGTCCTTGGAACAGCAGCCAACATATAAAAGCCACAATATGAAAATTATTAGTTATATCCTCCTCTCAGTTTAATGGGACGTCCTCTAAACTAACCTGTACGGGCCTGTGGTGGCTTCCTTGAAATGTAGTTTTGTTCTCTAAGTTTTTAATAAATAACGAGAAGCTGTCTGGGCTTTATGGGATAACTCATTGTGCTTCATCTCTTTATTTCCAGGTAATTGTTCTTTGCAATGGATATCCCTATTGTAAGGATTCCAATTACTAATGGCACAGAAAATATTTATTTATTCTGAACAGACCTATCCCTTTAATTTCTTCAAAGTCCTATTTTAAGTTAGTTAAGCTCTGCTGAGTTACTTAAGAGGTGTTTTTTGTTCTGGATTCAAGTGCACACCTATTTTTTTGGAAGAGATTGTTTATATTCTCTCCATCTGTTTTGCATAGTTTTTTAGGTTGAAGTATTCCTGAATTTCTTTCTCAAGAGCCTGCAAATTAAATTGAGTGAGGAAATTTTTTCTTCACTTTACATAACAATTTAAATAAACGATTGCATGTCAAATCAAGCTTTTAGTATAATGAATGCAAGGTGCACTGTAAGACTTAGTTGTGCCATATAATACTCTGCAGTTAATGAAAGATCTTCTGTCTGAAGTTGAAAATATGAAAAAAAAAACCAAGCAGATTCTTCTGTGACAGACAGTAGTTCTCAGCTGCTGCTGAGAAATTGAAGCTGTCTTCTGAGGAATGTATTCAGATATCTTTTTTCATCATCAGACATGAAACTTATACAGAGATGGCTGCAGATGGGTCTCCCTGTGTGGTGCTGCATCTCCCCATTCTGCCTGGCGGGCAGAGTGGGCTGGGGCATCTCCATGGCACCGAGCTGTGTCTGTAGGGCAGCAGCTCTGGCCACGCAGGGGTCATGGGGCGGAGCAGGAAGGCAAGGATTAGTTGGGCTCCCTGCTGTGAAATCAGTTTAGCTAGACCAGGGTGGGTATTTTGGGGGTGGGAGATAAACTGTGATGGGCTCAGTGGGTGGTGGTGATGGCCATGGGGCTCCTGGGGGCCCTGTGGGCACTGCCCTCCTGTTAACTGATGTGGGCCGACAGAATCATACTGAAAAACCAGAAACATTCTGTTAACTGGCATGGGCAAACAGAATCATGGACACGTTAGAGTTGGAAAAGATCTCTTAAAACCATCAAATTCAACCATCCCCAGCACCACCTTGTGCACCAGTAGACCATGTCCCAAAGTGCCAAATCCATGCATTTTTTGTATACTTCTAGGGATGGTGGCTCCACCACTGTGCTGGGCCTGAACAGCAATTTCTGTGAAGAGCTTTCCCTAATATTCAACCTGACCCTCCCTTAGTGCAACCTTAGGCCATCTCCTCTTGTCCTATCTCATTTGTTGCCAGGCTTGTTACCTGCATAACTTGTTGCATGAATAACTTGAGCTGTTTGGAAACAGGGAATTGTAACAGAGCCTGTTGTCAAGCGGGGCTGCAGGTCAGTCTGCCATTAGGGCCTTTTCTTCCCATGCACAAGTTGTTCTTGCACAGGCTGTCGCTTGATTGCCTGTGCTATTGAGGAAGAGAATGATTCATAGGAGAGAGTTCCTAATGTTCCTTCCTCTCAGAACTGCTGTGAATGCACTTGGGGCAATGCAGTGCAGGCTGGTCGTGGAGAGCTCTGTCCACGTGCAGAGGCACAGTTACACAACGTGGGCATGAGGAACAACAGGAGCTGTTGTCTGCAGTGGAACCGTGAGTGGTGGAGGGCAGTGAGCTTGGCATTCCACACCAACACACAGGGCAAAGGGAATGGGATTGTGACAGACACTGATTGCTCTGCTTGATCTGCAGTGTTTGCACAGTGTTCACTACTGTTTGGACACAGCAGAGGGAAAATGCAGCTCAGGAAAGAGTTAATCAAGGTCTTCAGATGAGTGCACTGTGTGTGCCTTGTTGGCCACGCCAGGGCTTTCTGCCCGGCTGGCTTCTCATGGGCAGGTTGTCCTTAGGGCTCTGCAGAAGCCAGTCAACAAAAATCATCCCTGCTCTGCTGCAGAGGAATCAAACACCCGGGAGCAGCAGAGACTTGTCTGGGTGCAGGGAGTGCCCTGACAGTTGTCTTTAAAATGGAAGAACATATCACAAAGGGCCACCAGAGTGAGTGAGAAAGGAGAACTTTGCTCCTAAAGCAAGGCTGGACCTCAGCTCAGTTAGCCTGGCAAGCCAAGAGTCTGTAATAACTCTGCAGAAGGGCAAAGGCACTATGAGAAAGAGAGCTGTGAAGGCTAGAGGATGAAGTTGGCTTGGGAAGGACTGGCTTTGAGCAAACTAAACGAGGAGGAGTAAAGGTTTAGCACAGCTTTGCTTTAGCAGTGACATGACAAGAATTGTAATTGTATAAATATGAAGGTTGCTAAATTTATAAGCAAGATTGATTATCTGGCATGTCCTGCACTTGACTTTGGTTGCTCTCATGAGAGAGGCTTCCACAAGAAGAAGCTCCTTCTTCTAAGATCTTGAGATACTGGTTGTCTCTTTTTTCACATGTCAGGAACATATTGTCAACATTTTTGGGTTTCATCCAACACCTTGTAAGTAGTGAAGGTGGAAACTTCAGAAAGAGAAATATTAACACACCCCACACACATTTTATTTGTAAATATATATTTTTAAGTGCTCACATTGCTTCTGAATTGTGAGGTTTTGCCTTTTTGTTTTTAAAGAGCTGTATTATCCTGAAGTTATGTCAGGTTTGCTCCTGCAGGAATCCTTGAGTTTTGAATATATTGGTAAACACACAGATTTCTGTTTTCCAGAGAGTGCTTCCTATTAAAAAAGAAACAGGGCAAAAGGCTCTTTTTCTGCTGATGAGCCTTGGTGCCTCTAAGGTTGTACATTTACACTTTTGTTTATAGGTTTGATTTTTGTTGGAGTTCTTGGTGATGGCTGGAGGCTCAGAATCAGAAAAATCACCCAAGTGTCCGATGTCCTTGAACTTAAGAGCAGAGATAAACTGATGTGGCCTGGCTGATAGTGGTTTTTCCAGCACTGGAGGATTGGAGTGGTTTTAAGCAAAATGTTGCTCTACACAGGAAGAGTGTGTGACTTGCTCAGCGTGCAGGGATGGTCACGGAGCCTCAGAGGCAGGAGAGCAGCATCGGAGCCTGGCCCTGGCTCTTGGGGTCCTGCCATTCCTCTGGGATTCCAGCCCAAAGTGATGGGGTCACATGTGAACTAATATTGTCATCCTTAATTTATCAGCCTTCATTGTTACAACTGGGGAAGTGACGGTAGGGTGTTCCCAGTAGATGTTGGTGTTTCCTGCTGTCTTTCTGATCTTGTTTTAAATAGCCTACTAGTGGTGATTCTTTTTCCTTTTTCCTTAATGACAGGGTTGAAAAAAGGTTTTCAACCAGTGTTTCTATGATTTAATTTGCAAGGGTACCTGGACATCATACAGAATCCTGCAGAATGAAGGAGCCTTATCTTGATATCTTCTAGAAATGCTGTGTCTGGGAGCATTTGCTAAGGTCGCTGTTTGTAAGAATTCAGTCTTCCCAAGGATGCTGTATCAAGTGTCTTGCTGCCTTCTACTCAGCATAATCTGAAAGTGTCAAGCGAGTGCCAGTACTGTCACAGCTTATATGGTGGGGCTTGGTTGTAACAGAGGAAAAATGCAGCACTTAAATCTCAAAAGCAGTGAAATGTTAATGTGTCATTTTTGGCTGGTGCTAAAACACTGAGGTTAGTGCCTGCTTTTTCACAAAACTTCGTATCTTGAGAGTAGGTCTGTTCCTGGCTCAGCGTGTGTTTAGTGAAGCAGCCAAGTAAAAAGACTTGAAGAAATTGTTGGTTATTAACTTAAGGTTGGTAAAGAGAGACAGTAATAACAAAAGAGGAACTAATCTGATTTGGTGTAGTGGTAAATCAGCTCTAAATTCGTTACTGTATTATCATTACGTTGAAGGGGTTTTTTTGTGAAATCATAACACTTTATTGGAAAGACAATTACATTATTACTGTTTTTGCTAGGCATTATTTTAACATACAGTATGGTTTCTATAAGGACACAGTACGAGTGTGTGTTTGCCCTCCTCCCTTTCTGTTACGGTAATATAATTGCTTTTCTTTCTTCTTGCTATAGCCCAAAATGCAATGGAAATGGTGTTGCTGTTTGGCCAAGTTTACAGTTGTGAACCATCTCATCAATCACACCTGCTTTCCTTCCAAATGTTTCCTTTGGCAAGAACATCTGTTGAGGAGAATAGCTTTATTCCCTAGGGCACCATTTTCCATATGCTCCCATTTTAGGATAAAATTAAACCAGTGGACCTTGTCAGTGTTTTCATAACCAAAAATGGGTCCTTGTGCTTCTGTTAGTAGAACATGAGCAGTATTATTTAATAGTGACATGTATCACTTCCACTGGTGCTCTTCTGGGGAGTGGTGCTGGCTGGCTGCGAGTGGAATTGTTCTTTGGCACACGAAGCAGATGGTGTTTAGTCAGAGAAGTGTCATATGTCCAATCTGGTGCTGCCTGGCTTGCTGACAGGGTAGTGGTTTGTGGAATCAAGAGCTTGGAGGTATGGTAAGCACCAGGAGGAGAAAACAGGGCTCCTGTATATTTCTTGTGAGGCTGGTAGAGCTGTCAAATGGCCAGATTTCCATGGGCATCTCCTCTTGATGAGCCTGTACATTTTGTGCAGGAAATGAAGGGCTCCCTGCGTGGCTGGCAGGGATCTGAGCCGAGTGGGCAGGCTGTGCTGAGCCCAGCTCTCAGGTGTGGCACGTTCATTTATTGTACGTGCACGGGCAGCGCAGCCTGCTCTGGGTGATGGCGCTCGCGGGGGGCTCGGGCTGCATCTCTGCCTCTCTGCGGGTGCACCTGTGTGGAAGCTCTATGGACAGAGACAGCCCACGAGGGTTCAGGCTGGTGGCCATTTCTCACTGCATCTCTCTCCTCCTGCAGAACTGTGACCTGGCAGAATCGGCATCTGTGGAACCCTTTGTGATCCTGGTGTGGCTGTGACAGGAACACTAAAGCAGTGCACAGCTTTGTCTGTAATAAAGCATTTGTTTGCAAAGGAGTATGAGGGCCCAGAAATCCCTGGCAGCTTTCAGGGAATGAAGCCCATTGATAGTGTGTGCACATGAGGATAGAGAGTTGCCAAATTGCACAGTGATGTAAAAAACAAACAAACCCCTTTAGTTTAAACTGTGCTTTCTGAACTTTTTCAGTACCTCTCCCCAGCTACACATCAGCATGAGCTGTAAAGAAAAGCAGAAACTGCTGTTCCAGACTTCAGCTGGACTTTCAGGTGGACTCATAAACTGCTGTGTGCCTCCTACTTGGGTACAGTCTATGGCAAGCAGGTGTGTGGCCTTGGGTTTTAATGTGCCACTGAGTTTTAATGACAGCCCTGCCCTCTTATGTAAGCTTTTAAGGCATTTTCATGCCTTGTGCTATTTATCATGGTGTCATAACTGCATTTCCTCTACAATATTCAAAAAGGATATGTTTCCTGCAAGGTCCTATCCTACAACCTTTCTTTTTCCCAGGGTGGGGCAGGTACTGGTGATACATGGTTAATGCACTGCTTGCATTTTGTTCAGACAACGCTACAGACATCGGTGCTTTCGTTTTTCTGTACACGTTCCCTTTTCCCCAAGACTGCACGATGACTTGTTGACTGATGAGGCCCTTTCATGTACTCACCTGTCACTTATCGTGGGGTCTGTGGGAAACACAGTCCTGGGATTTAAATTCCATACAGTGGGTGTCCATTACTACTGGTAATTAAAAAAAATCTTACTCCAATTGCTTTTTCTCTTTCAGTATTAATAAGTCTGTTGTTTCACAGGTGGAAAAAGCTTTTATCCTATGCAATCACAGGGACCTCAGAGATACCAGTCTTTGCAATCATAAATGGCCATATTGATTGGTCTTTATTAATAGAAAAGCCTTTATCCTCTAAGGAGAGATGAAGCACCTGAATTTTGTAAAGTTAAAAAAATAATCACAGAGCCTTTTAAAGTCACATGAAAGCTTTGCATAGTTCCTAGGTAGTTTCTCCAAACTTCTAGTCATGTTTTTTCATGATGCTGTATTTTTTTTTTTTTAAGTTTTACTGAGCAAGGAGATCGATCTTCAGAGAAAAAAAGTTATTTTTAAAAACTTCTTGGCGAAAGTGTATACCAGTAATGCTATTTATGGATTAATGGATTGAACCATTTTAAGATGCATTGAACCCAATGGTTCTTCAATCCTACATTTTGCTGGCAATACAATTTTCTTTAAAAAAACAAATCTAAGCAATCAAATGAAGTGCTGTTCATTCCAGTTAATATGATATGTGTATGCACTACTGTTCTTTTCTTCAGATGTCTTGTTGGAAGAGATTTTAGTCCTTTTATTTACCTAAATTGATAAAGGGCAAATCCTTCTGTTGGTCTGTCTCTCTGGGGGTGGGTTCTTCGATTCCATAGTACCTTGTTGGTGTGCCTGAAGTCAAACAGCCAAATGAAAAGGATTTTTTGTTTGCTTTGTGTAGGTGCACATCAAGGTAGCCAAGAGCAGTGTCATCTCCATAGATCCCCACTTAAGGGAGTTGATAAAGTCAGCTTTTGCTTTTTCCTGTCAGCTGAAGAGAGAGAGAGAGAACAGAGCAGAAGGGTTCCGTATGCTTTTCTAACTTGTATTGGGTTTTATGAATGTAGGAAACAATATGTGATTAAACATACAACAAGCCTTTTTGGCAAATAGTCTCTGCAAACACTATCTTCTTGCACTACTCCATGAAATTGGAGCGTGAAGCTCAAACTACCAGGCAGTTCTTTCCCTTAACTTAGCTTTCCCATTTGAAAGCCTTTTGAGTATTCTTCAACCATCTGGGTCCTGGGCTGTCACCAGCTGTTGAAGGGCATGATTCTCCCCCTCAGGTGGGACCTGGAGCACTGCACCCAGCCCTGGGGCCTCTGCAGGAGAATGGTGTGGAGCTGCTGGAGAGACCCAGAGGAGGCCCTGGAGCTGCCCCCAGGGCTGGATCCCTCTGCTCTGAGCCAGGCTGGCAGAGCTGGGGGTGCTCACCTGGACAAAAGAAGGCTCCAGGGAGAGCTCAGAACCCCTGCCAGGGCCTAAAGGGGCTCCAGGAGAGCTGCAGAGGGACTGGGGACAAGGGATGGAGGGACAGGACACAGGGAATGGCTCCCACTGCCAGAGGGCAGGGATGGATGGGATATTGGGAATGTTCCCTGTGAGGGTGGGCAGGCCCTGGCACAGAGTGCCCAGAGCAGCTGGGTCTGCCCCTGGATCCCTGGCAGTGCCCAAGGCCAGGCTGGACTTTGGGGCTTGGTGGTAGGTGTCCCTGCCTGGGGTTGGGGGAACAAGATGATCTTTAAGGTCCCTTCCAACCTAATTCATTCAGTGATTCTGTTCTTGAAATCTTTCAGAAAATAAAATGTAGTGTTTCCTAATTATTGTTGTTTCCATAGAGTCTCTGTCAAATGTTGTTTGTTAACTACAGTCCATATAATAATTCTTCCATCACATTGTAAAATCCATACTGCTGTAGGCCACAGATTTTAAATTACAAAACAGCTGTGATCAAAGCTGAACACACCAACTCATAAGGAATGTGTCTGTGCCCACCAGTTTGGAATCTGCAAGTACGAGACATGGGTTGTTTTTGTTGGGTTTTCTTTTCTTACCCAGTTTTCAAATTCTTGTCACGAAAGGCTGCAGGGACTCCTATGACTGAGCATCACTCACATTTGTTTAGATTTGGGACTGCTGACTTTGTTTTCAGGGGTAGTGTCTAGCCAAGATTTGAACTTTCTTGTTTGCGTTGGTAACAACCATTTGAATCAGTATCTTGGGCCTTAGCCAAGGTCCTGTGTCCTGTAACATAAGGGGGGCTGTAACAGAATAGTTTCGTAGACTTCAAGTTACAAAGTACTTCTGTGGTTGTCTGATCAAGCCTCCTGTGTGTGCCTTGGTTTGTAAGAGTTTCTTCAGTGAATTTGGTCATCCCTGACACTCAGAGAAGCTGTTCAGCCTGAACTCCCCAGCATGGAGAGCAGAGCCCAGTGCTTTACTGGTTCTCCCAGCCAGGGTCTGTGCTGAGGGCCACGGTGCTCTCTGCACTGGGAGCTGCTCTTCCCTGTTGGGATCAGTCCATGGCCAGGCTGGCTGTCCAGCCCCAGCACTGTTGGGCTGCTCACATGCAGTTTACACAGGAAGCTCAGTCCCTCTTGGTGGCCTGTCACTTTGATGCTGCAGAATTCTCCTAATTCTTTCTAAATTTCGCATTTGTTACTAGTGATGAGCTTTTTTCCCACGGTTCTTTGTAAAAATTCAAATCACTTTGTTAGAATAAAACCTCAGCCCTGCAAAACCTCATGAAAAATCCTCAAGGATGTGTATTTTTATTGCTTACCCAATTTTTAATTATTTAATGTAAACAGATATTTTCTGTTTCATTAAAATTCTTAATGTGAAGCAAATGCATTGCAGAAATCTGAGTTTGTTATGTCAATGTTATTATATTTATCAACCCAAACATATAATCTCCTTGGAAAATGGCCCAGATCTGTTTCTCACATACTCATGTTGATGTTACCCTTTCATGCCTTGCTGTCCAAGGGATGGGGAATAGTTCAATTTTGAATTATTAGTGTGTTTTAGTTGACAAGCTCCTGTAATTCTTTTGAGCGGGGCTATAGAATGTCAAGCTTTGCAGGAGGGAAAATCAAGAAAAAGGAACTATTTTGTTACAAAAGGGATGCTTTCAGCTTAATTCCTAACCATTATGGGAGACTGTGATGAATGTATCCTGTCTGGGAGTGCAGCATTTGCCTTGGAGTGTTTTCTAACAGGTTGTCAAGTGGTGTTAGAAATGCACCACAAGTGACAGCTCCTTACAGCACTTAGAAAGGTTCACAAGGAAGACATTTCCAAACTCCAGACACATAGCTCTGTTAAATATTTAGGAGCTGGGATACCCCAATCTGAAGAGTGGCTTTGTGACAGTGAAAGGTCCCTCTCCTCAATTTCCCAGAGCTTTGCAAGCATTGAATGCTTGTCCAGTCTCTTGAGTTGTTATGGCAGTTGGGCTATTTGCTTTTTCCTTCATCTCCACACTATATTCTTCCCACTCATGTTTTCTTTTGAATTTTACCTCCAGCAGCAGCAGCAGTAAGCAGTTGGTCCTTTCTTGGGTGCTGCATGCGGTGGAGCAGGGCTGGAACAAGAGCAGTGTTCCTGGAGCAGCTTCAGGGCCTTTGAGGCTCATGACTTTTCAGATGCAGGAGTTTATGGAATCACAGGATGGTTTGGGTTAGAAGGGACCTTAGAGCTCATCCTGTTCCACCCCTGCCACAAGCAGGGACACCTTCCATTAGACCCCGTCACTCCAAGACCTGTCCAACCTAGTGCTGGACATTACCTGGGGATTTAGGTATTTGCAATTATATGACCCTCTGCAAGGACGTTTTCTTCAAAACAGAGCAAATTATTCTAAAGGAATATTTTCCGGTATTTCCCCTCAAAGGTCCCTAGCTAAAACTAACAGCAGGTTGGGATGAGAAGAGCTTTCAATACTGCTGGTTAGGTGTTGGAACCCAGGACATCCCTCTGGCTGCCCTGGATGGCCAATGCCCTGCCAGGGGGCTCAGGGACCTTGGCACAGAGCCCAAGACCCCTGTGCCTTTGATCTTGACCCATGGAAAAAATTACCAACCTTAAATGAGGAATTACAAGCCATGAAAGTTTTAAGTAGAATGATAGTTTGTCACAGGGTGAAAAGTAGAATTTGGGGGGTTTTAGAATGGGGACTCGGGGTCCCAAGAGGAAGAATTTGGGCATGCCTTGTTCTTCTTTCTCCTTCTTCCTAGCCTCCACCTTCTGGATGATGGTGGCACTTTTGGATTGGTTTAGAGTAGGAACACACTGTCTGACAAAGGTGATAGGTATTGGAAAATAATTGTAAATAAAGTACAGGTAGTTTTTCGTATAAAAAAGACAACACCGGCCTGAAGGTGGGGAGTGTGCCACTGACTGACCTGCTGAATGGACCTCAGCAGGTCAGGGAAAGAATGTTATTATAGATAACAGAAAATAACCTTGAAAAGCAGAAGAATCCTGACTCCTCCTTCAGTTGCTGGGCTGGGAAAAGAGACTCTGTGACACATCTTGGGGTCATCCTGACCACAGAGACCCCTGAGATTTAGCGTGCTGCTCTTCCATAGATCTCCTGGGTGCACTGAGGAACTCCTTATCCTTTTTCTGTGTGCGTTAGAAATGCAAAATGTGGGCACAGAAGCATTAAATGACTTGGTGTAGGAGGCTTAGTAGGCCGCAGTGTGAGGGAAGAGCTGAGAAAGTTTCTCTCCAGGATTCATTGAGCTACTGTTGGAGTTTAAATTAAGATCTGTGCAAAGACTCATCACTTTTCTGCTTTCCAGCTATTTTGCATTCCTATCCCTCAGTATAATTAATTTCAGCATGTCAGTGTAAAGGCACATATGAACTTGGTCAGTCTTGCATGTTTTGTGGAAACAGGGACATGAAAATTTCTGAGATGCTGAACTTACACTGAAAGCTGTGTGGGCAAGTTTTCCATGCGTGCCTGGCACCAGGACAGCTCTTCACTGGGAACAAGATAAAATGTGTCCAGCTCAAAAAGGCTAAGTCATTGGCGCGATAAAGGATGTGGATGGTACAAGATGTTCTGCATGGAGAGCTCGAGACAGCTGCTGCAGCTCTGGTCACTGAGACTGATGCTGGTGACAATGATGGTGACGATGACAGACCTCACTGTGGTCTGCAACTTCCTCCTGAGGGACAGGAGAGGGGGCAGGCGCTCATCTCTTCCTTTTGGTGACCGATGATAGGACCTGAGTGATCACCATGAAGCTGTGCCAGGGCAGGGTTAGGTTGAATTTTAGGGCAAGGCTCTTCCCCCAGAGGGTGCTGGCCCTGCCCAGGCTCCCCAGGGAACGGGCACAGCCCCGAGGCTGCCAGAGCTGCAGGAGCCTTTGGGCAGCACTGCCAGGGATGCCCAGGGTGGGATTGTTGGGGGGTCTGGGCAGGGCTGGCATTGGATTCAATGATCCTCATGGATTCTTCCTAACTCAAGGGGTTCTGTGGTTCAGTGGCCAAGGGGATCTCCTCATGCTCAGTGCTCTCCTGGAGCTCAGCACAGCATCAAGTGAGAAATGGCTTTTTGTGCTGCTTTTATGTGACACAAGGTGATTTTGTTAGAAGAGTAGTCATATTAGAGGTATATTCATAGCTGTGTAGGAAAGATGATTTGAGGAACTCTGAAAAATCTCACCTACAGTTTACTCCATCTGTCTGTTTGGTGGGGAATCTTAGGGTGTTTTGTGGGTTTGTGGTAATTTTTTTACTAAATTGAACTTGAGGTAGTTTCCTAAAATAAATGTACTTAGTGTGTAATGGAAAACTGCCAACCCTTCAGGGACGTCATCACAGTGCTTGAAGGGCTATTCCATGGGCATCTTCTAGGATTGGTAAGGCTGCCTGACCTGGGGTTCACTGACAAATGCAACACAGTCCAAGGGCTTTATTTGGGAGTCAGAAAATATATATTCTACTCTCCATCCTGCCACAGAGGGTAGGGGGCAACAGGAGTGTGAGAAAGCAGCGTTTGTCTTGGACAGTCTCACTGGGGGAGCTGAACTAAGCCATCATCACAGACCAACTGAGCATCCTATTGCCTGTTTAGGGTTCCTGGTGGACTGTGATTAATTCACTGGTACGAATATTTCACTTTAAGAGTGTTTTACAGATTGAAGTGTGCAATTGCTAGGTTATAACTAGACGGGAAATGGTAGCAATAATGGGATGAAAATGCTGTTTTCTTGTTAGAAAGGCAGGATTGAATGCTGCCCCAAGATTAAACTTGCCAGAGCAAAGCTAAATCAAACTTTGCTTATTCTGCTAATTCTTCACGCTGTGTTTATTTTGGTTGGTGAGGCTCATTGGCCGAGGGAGCGTTGCATGCTGTTTGGGTAAATGACAACATTTGGTAAATAACAACAGTTTTGGTGCCTCCTCTCGGACTGCAGAGGGTGGTGGGGCTTCTCTGGCAGGCTCTCAGGTGGGCAAGAGGTGGCATTTCTCTTCTTTAGGAAAGATACTGTGTCTGTGTAGCAAACACACAGCAAAGAGAATAATAGAATCCTTGAATGGTTTGAGTTGGAAGTGACCTCAGAGATCATCTTCCAACCCCCATGACCTTCCACTAGACCAGAAAATATAAGGGGATTTCATATCTATACAATAAGTTAATTTGCAAACTGCCTTAGAGTAAGGAGGTGAGATGAATGAAGCACGAAGGGGATGGCTTATCCTAGCACATGAGCACTCTGCACTGGGCTGCTGCTGAGAGGTTTTAATGGTCACAGCACACCAGGGGTACAGCCCTTCAAGGGCAGTGAGTTCTCTCTGCTCCTGTCCCCCGTTTCCACCTCTTTGAAGGTGATATTTTAGGCACAGCACTGAAATGTCTCTCCACTCCTGCTGTGGGCCAGCCCAGGGCTGAGCCTCCGGGGGATAGCTGGAGCATCCCTCCAGTGCTGACAATCCAGCACTGGAGCAAGGGTAATTCACCTGCCCAGTTACTGTGTTTGTGGGTTACAAGAAGTAGGCTGAAGCAGAACGCTATTTAAAAAAACAACCAATTGTTGCTTAAACTTCAGTAAATGCTGGGGTCAGATGGGATTCCAGAAAATATGAAACACCAGGTTCTCATGACATGCCTGAAGTGGTTTTTTCGTGGTTAGGGCTTTTTCTTTCAAGGGGAATCTGGTATCGTGGAGCTTTCTTCACACATTGATTTCAGAGTTTCCTTTGAGAAAGGTGTTTTGTGAGGCAAGTCAGAACTGTTTTGGTGTGTTATCTGCATTCACAGGCTTATGTGGAACCTGTGAAGCACTGGTAATTAAGGAAGTTGAGGAGGTGCTACCTGAAATTAATTTAATTGCTTGTGACAAGAACTTCTTTTGTTTAGGCATAGGTTGTCATGGTGTGGTTATGTTGGGAGGTTTTCACCTGTAAAACACACTCTGCCTGTGGTGTACAGAGGTTTTCACCTCTAAAACACATGGCCTGTCCATGGTGTTGTGTTTCTTGGGTGTGTTTGTAGCTCTTTGGGGATTGGAGATTTGGGGTATTGATCCCCCTTCCTCCTGCCCTCTCAGGATGAACTGCTGAAGTTCTGAGGTTCAACACAAGATGTGAATCCCACTGTTCCTCTGCTGTAAGGCTTTGAGGTATGCCTTAATCAATTTAGAAAGCAGCAAGCTATATCCAGCAATAAACCACACTCAGCCTCTTCTGCTGTGCCAAATTTAGCCATAAAGATCTGAATACAATTCCTAATTTTCCATAGATTTCCAGCAATGACTCAGGCAAATAAGTAAATCTTCCTCAGCCTGTTCCATAGCTCCTGTTCACTGAATTGTGAGTATCCATGGGGACAAGGACTGCTTTTATGCCTTTGGAAAATGAGTTCCCCCTGGGAAAACCTCCCTGCGCTTCAGTAGTGCCGCTGACAAATAGCAGGCTGTAACTTGGCCGGGGTTACCGACTGAAAAGAATGTTGGCTGGATTCTGATAGGGAGTGAAGCTGTAAAATCTTTTTTTCTTGATTTGCAAGTTGTCTCATGGCATCTACCATTTGTTCACAGAGAGGGGATTTTATCCTTTAGGATTGCTGTCAGTGCTAAGTGCTTATAACTGAGTATGTGGGGTGTGGGAATGAAAGGTCCTGGATGCTATTAAACATTTATTGCATAGGCAGGATGATACTAAAGATATAAGGCTGGTACGTGAAAGCAGGACTGCTACCGTCCATAAATCCACAGGAAACTGACAGACAGTTCCACAGGAGACAGCTGGCAGTGGGTCCCAGGCTGACTTCACACTTGAGGCCATCTCTGGTTAGAGGAGTAGTTGCGGTACATGTGCAAAAGTGTGGACTTGGAATGCAGATGTGAAAACGGAATGATCTGAACAGATATTCATTCTGCTGATGTAGGTATTTGATTTCTGTCCCTGGCTCAGAAGTGCCTCTGGTTTTTTTTTCTTCATCAGCAGCGTGGGTCAGGCTTCTGCATGATGGAGGTGAGCCCTGCCCTCGTTTCTCACCTAGTGCTCCTACTTGCCTTACAGTCAGGCCTTCATCTGTTCAAAATGAGAGAAAACTAAATAACCATCAGTAAATGCAGCTATGTCAGTTTAAGAATTTAAAAACAAAACAAAACACAAAACTTTTAAAAAAACAGTATTTATAGGCTAGCTGGACACAGATGTCCGTAGGCCAGGAAGTAGGGAAGATACTCAAGTGTTTAAAGTAGTTTAAAAATTTTTAACATTAGTGAAAATTCAAGACTTTAAAAGGAGAAAAATTAAAAAATTTCTGTGAAACTGCAAAGCAGCACAACTTTCTAGTTTGCAACAGCTGTGCTCCAGACCCTACTCCTACACAGGTTCTACGTATTGAATGTGAAAAATTTGTGTAGTCTTCTTTGCAAGGGCCCCTTTCTTCATGGTGAGGGGGGTGGAGTTCATTCCCAAATAGATTTCCTCTTTGCAAGGAATTAGGCAAGAAACTTGACCTTGTTTGTTAATCTTGGAAATCTTCTGAAGGCTCAGGTGAAAGCCAGTCTCCTGCTTGTATAATTTTCATATCCTTAGTCAGAGCCCATATGTTACAACCTGGAGGAAATGATGCTTGGGGATGACTAACTAAACATGTTCCTGCTGTTAATTTGGATGTCATTCCAGAAATTTAATTAGTAAGTTTTCCCTTTCCTTTTGTTAACACATTTACTTACTGATTCCTGTCTTTGCTGTTGTTCCCCATAAGGAACTAAATGAAGGGATAAAATTTATATTAACAGAGAGAAGCATTTTCTTCCCAGCTGTGATAAGTAGGGAGACGCAGAGAACATACATGTGTTGTATTAGCAGAAATTTGGTTATAGATAGATTATTCACTTCTTTGTATCTTCCTGCTGCAAATATCATGTTAATCCAGTTTAAATGAGTGTGGGATTTACCAGAATTGAGGCTCCAAAGTGCTGATCAGAAATTCATAGAATCACAGAATGGTTTGGGTTGGAAGGGACCTCAAATCCCATCTTGTCCACCCCTGCCATGGCAGGGACACCTCCCTCTGTCCCAGGTGCTCCCAGCCCTGTCCAGCCTGGCCTTGGGCACTGCCAGGGATCCAGGGGCAGCCCCAGCTGCTCTGGGCACCCTGTGCCAGGGCCTGCCCACCCTCACAGTGCAGTTTCTTCCTCATACCCAGATGATCTTTAGGGCCCCTTCCAACCCAAACTATTCATGAGTCTATGACCACCTTTCTTTGTCATAACCTTTGTCATGACCTTTCCAAACAATTCTGTTTTAATGTAATTACATTAAAATGTAATGCCTGGAGGTTGTTTGAGGTTTACATCCTTAGTTTCAGGATGAGGACATTTTGCCTTATGTGGATTATATGATGGGGAATGAGTGTCTCTGACCCCAGTGAAGGTTTCTCGGGTTTGGATTAAACCCTGAGTGAGTCATGCAGTTAAACAGGTGTTTCTGCTGCTTCAGAGTAGAAAACACTTCGACCTTTAAGCCCTTTCAGAATCAGCTTATGTTTTTGCCAGTGACTCATGTCAGGTTGAGCCTGGAGGAATTTCGAGGAGGCTGTTTGAGCCCTGATGGCACCAGAGACCCCTCCTGTGGTGGAGGCTGCAGCTGCAGGAGTGGCTGCTCTGCCCTGGCCCTCACCTTGCCTCTCCATCTGGAAAACAATGCTCAATTCTTCAGCAGTGCTCAATGCTTTTTCTTCAATCTGGTTTAAAAAATCCAGATTTTTTTCTACTGTAATTACAAATAAAACACACATTTGCCTTCCAGAATCACTTTGTTGCAGTTGCCAAAAATGATCCTACTTGTCATATGTAGAATATACAGAATATGGTTGTGTGCTGAAGGATAGTTTTAAAAGTTACCAATGAAGTAATGAAGTAGCAGTGGAAAAGTTCTCACAGTGCTCAGAAACCTGGAAATGAGAGTCAAGGACTATGGTATTACTTTTTTTTTTTTTTTTTAATTGGAAAGTATTTGCAAATCTGCTGGATCTGTGAGGCCACCTTTCCTTTTCTCTGCCAGCTCCCACTCTGCTCTTCCTGCCTTGAATGGGGACTTGCTCCTTCTCCTTCCTAACAGCAGTGTGTCTGATTTATTCTACAGGTTTTAAGTTAGAAGGAAACTCATCAGTAGGGAAGAAGTGGTGGATTTGAGAGCAGTTCTGTGGCTCTTCTTGCCTGACTTGTTAGACAGCTTGGTTTTTTTGTTGGTTTTTTTAGCTTTATTTTTTTGCTGTAGAAGAAAGGTGGCTGGTGCAGAGCAGCGGAGGTGCTGCCTGGCTCGGCTGTGGGTGTTCTGTGTGCTGCTGTCCCTGAGGGGCATGGGGGGCTCTGCCTGCCCTGGGCACCCTGCACTGCCCAGCCCCTGGGCGGCTGCTGCTGCTGCTGGGGCAGGTTTTGCTCTGGTGCTGCTCCACAGATCTCAGAGTGAACAGAGAGCACCCTGAAGAGCCCCAGTGCCAATGGAAACGCTCCCCCTGTGCGCACACGGCGCTGGGGCAGGGCTTTGTCATCCACCAAGAGCCAAATCATGGTTCCAACCCTGTGTTTCCTGTGATGAAGTCTCTGTGTGAAGTGTTTGTAGCCATGGGAATTCTCATTCCCATCTCGAACTGTCTGGGATTGTGGGTGAGGACAGGCTGTGGAAATGGCAGTGGCTGATTCTTTTGCATCTTGGCTACAAGTCAGCTGTGTTCCCATTTAATTCATTCTGTGTGCATAGGAGTGCAGCTAGTATAGATGTGCCTAACTGACTTGAGAAAAGAAAGAAGTCTGAGGTCAAAATACAAACTAATTAATCTTGGTAATTGACGAGCCTTTGGCTTTCTGACTTAGAGCACCTTCTAAAGATCCCAAAAGCTCAATTTCTAGTGCAGGGGTGGGCAGTGCTTTGGCCAAGGGGGGCAAACCAAGGGGGGCATGATGGTGGGGTTTGGGTGGAACTCCCACGCTGCTCTGTTTCATCATCCTAAGAGGTTGGAGCGAGTGTCCAGGCTGCCTCTTTGAGGTGTCCATGTGCTGGGGAGGTCCAGGCAGCCCTGGAGCCATGGGAGAGACAGAGAGTCTCTGCATGTGCTGGACAGGGTCATGTCATAGCCTGGAGGGGAAATGCCCTGAAATTCCCCAGGAAAACCAGAGTAGTAGAACATGACATTTTCACATTTCCAATCTAAAGAATTTCCGTGCTATGCAGCCTATGCGAGAAGCTGAAGGACAGTTGCAAACACTTCCTTTACCAAAAAGAAGGGGAAAGTCTCCAAAATTAAGCAGAGCAGCAAACGCATAGAAAAATTTATGTGTTTGGATTTTTTTTGGAAAGTAACATGGTTTTAATGTAGCCTGAGGTGAACAGGATGGGCTGTAGAACCCAGTGTGGTGAGCAGCAAGGACCTCAGCTGGTGCTTTGTACCAGTGCATCCAGGAGCAGATGAGGGCAGTGGGAGCCGTCCTGGCTGTGAGAACACCCAGTCCTGGAAATGGCATCCTGTGGCTATTAATCCCTTGGATGGGGAGCCTCTCGACACCCAAACATGAAGAAATAGCTGAGGGTTGATCCATCATGCCACGGCTGTGTTCGTGGTGCCTGAAATATTAGTGCTGTCACAGGAATGGCGTTAGCACAGGCATCTCTTTGTCTTCTTGATACTGGAATTAGGCCGAGTGCCCTAGTTCATAATGCTGCTGCTCTCTTACATAAAAGATTTTATGATTGCTCTTGACATGAGCATAAAACAAATCCAAAATTCTGAACACCCTGGCAATGCAGGGCCTTTATTTTTGTCCATCACTAATAATAATGTCTCGTTTTGGCTTATAGGACAGAAAACTCACAAAAGTAGAGAGGCAGAGATTTAAAGAGGAAGCAGAAATGTTGAAAGGTCTACAGCACCCAAACATCGTGAGGTTTTATGACTTCTGGGAATCCTGTGCAAAAGGCAAAAGATGCATCGTGCTGGTTACCGAGCTGATGACCTCTGGAACGCTGAAGACGTAAGTACTGCGCTCCTGCAAGGGGCTAAGAATAGCAGCAGACATTTATAGCAAAATCCTACTTTTGTATGCTGAAAAAAACCATCTCCAGATAAAAGCAAAAAATGGAGCTGTTCTCTGGTGTCTGTCATTTGTCCCTGCATTTGAACCGCAGTGGTTTGATGGGCAGAATTTTGGCCTCCATCTCTTTCTGCCCGCTTCCCTGTTTCGGTTATGCAACTCAAAGCTGTTCTCTGGCGTGTTTCATTTTCCGCCTGTGACGTTTGGATTTGTCAGGGTGTGTTTTGTGCTTGCTCTTGGGCTTGTATTTGCATGTTTTGTTAGGGAATTCAAATGGAATAGCACTTGAATGGTAGAATCTCTCAGAAGCTGAAGGTGCTCTAGGTTATCTCCTAAACAGGATGAATTAATAGCTTCTGGTACTGACAGTCTTGTTAAGGCTGATATAAAGCAGTTGGCATGAATTCTGGAACAGATTTTCAGCCCCAATGGGAGCAGTACTCACCCAGTGTGCTGCTCTGACAGTGCATTAGCAGTCCCTGCATCTTCCCTAAATGTCCCCTCCCAACCAGCGCTTCAGGTAAATAGATAGAAGCGCAGGTGTGTGGTACAAAGGTCTAAGTTTGTGGTTAAAATTAAACTTCAGTATTCTTCTGATTCAAAATATATGAACATATTCCAAAGCTCTTCTCTTCATGAAATGAATCACTGAACAATTAGACTTCAAAATATTTGGTTGCATTTGCACCAAAAATGCTCATTATCATCCTCCCTAAAACTGAATGCTCTAATTCCTCCTTTGAAAAGATCTATTTCGTTCAATTTTGGGATATTTCTGTGCTGCTCTGGTGGCATCTAATAAGGGGCTTTTATCCATAGTGGAGTTTCAGAAAACTTAAGCTGTGCTGTTAAAGCCCCTCAAATCTCTAACAAAATATTTTCGCTTCCTTTTTACCCATTTGTGTGTGTGTTGTGCTCCAGGTATCTGAAGAGGTTTAAAGTGATGAAACCTAAAGTCCTGCGGAGTTGGTGTCGGCAAATCCTGAAGGGTCTTCTTTTCTTACACACAAGAACTCCACCAATAATTCACAGAGACTTGAAATGTGATAATATTTTTATTACTGGACCAACTGGATCTGTGAAAATAGGAGACTTGGGTCTGGCAACACTCAAAAGAGCTTCATTTGCCAAAAGTGTCATAGGTAATGCTCCTGTTCTCCTTGGCTTCCCTCGGTCAGTATCGTGGCTGTCTGTTTAACATCTTCCTTTCCCATTTTGCATTAGTGATTTTAAAGTAGCAAATTGGTAGTGGAAGTTCAAGTGGGTTTGGGACTGTTGCCTCTATACCCCTATAAAAATAGGAATCAGTAAGTAATGGTATCATAACTTCCTCTTCTCCTTCCTCCTGTATCATCCTTAATGCGTAGGGAGCCCAGAACCAATGAAGTCAAAACAGTAGAAATTTCAGATATGTACTTGGCTGCTGTGGATCTGCTTAATTTCATTGATTTTAATGAACTTGTGTTTGTTTATATTTGTTAAGTTTCTCTCATTTTTAACTTCTAGTAACTGGTGGGTTTTTTTTCTCTGTTGAGGGTCAGTATTTCTTCAAATAATTTTTTTGCAGGGTAACAGTTGTTCATGGGACATATTGGAATAATATCAACAATAACAATACTGGGAATAATATAAGTAATACCAATATTGGGAATAATTCCAGAAGTACTAATACTGGGAATAATATCAGTAATATCAATACTGGGAATAGTATCAGTAGTAGCAATACAAGGAGTAGCATCAGTAATACTAATATTGGTAAGAATACTAGTAATACTTACACAGGTTTTTATAAAATCAGTTATGAACAGAACACCATCAAAATACAGTCATGTCTGAAAGGAATTTGATACTGTAAGGGGTGCAGGATGCTGGCAAAGTGTCTGCATTCATTTTGGCAATCAAACTAAGCTTATAATTTTCATGAGCACTGCTGCTCCAAGGAGAGGATAAAGGAGGCTTGGAAAGACTGGTGATGAGTAATGCTGCCCCCTCTGCAGAGGGAGTAGCTCTGAAGGCATATCAGTAGCTGCATTTCACGTTGGCTGGAAGGGATGAAATCAGCACACTGCAGTGTCTCTGCGGGAGCCCAGCCAGGGCAAACCTGCTCCTGCCAAGAGCAGCTGAGTGGGTGCTGAGCAGCCTCACGTTTAGCTGGGCTGTTAGGTTGAAGGATGCTTGTAGGTATTCCTTTCCACGCCAAGGAATGGGGGAAATGCCATTTTTGTTCTGTTTTGGAATGGTGCCAGGTATTCCATTTGTTTCTTAGACTATTGCAATCACTTTTTCAGATTTGTTTTAAATGCTCTGGAATTCACGAGATTCACTGCTGAGTTGTGTTCCTTCTAAAGCACAGCAGCACCTCCAAAATAATTTCCTGTGGCAGCTGTTAACCTTTTCTGAGCAGCAGCCTCTGCCTTAGTGACAGCTTTGACAAACACCCAGAGAGAGTGACTACACTGAGCCTCCATGGCATGGGTCTGGCTGATTTGCTGAGGCTGTAGGCATCAGTGTCTTTGAGGTGGAAGGACGAGGCGGAAGAACATAAACAAGGGAAGAGATCAGTCTTGAATTTTGCGAAATTAATTTTACAGAAATGCTTGTTCATAAGTTGAGTCTGCTCCAGAAATGTGTGCAAAAGCAGACCCTAACTTTGAGGGTTGTCCTTTATGTTGCCATTTAAAAAGCATTTTAGACAAGTCAGAAAATCCTAGAATGGTTGGGATTAGAAGGGGTCTTAAAGATCATCTTGTCTGCCATGGCTGGGATACCTTCCACTACCCCAGGTTGCTCCAAGCTCCATCCAGCCTGGCCTGGGACACCTCCAGGTGTGACATTTCCTCAATTTCTTAGGGACTTGGGTGATGGCTTGTAACTGGAGGAGAGGAGATTTACACTGGATATTAGGAAGAAACATTACTGTGAGGGTGGGCAGGCCCTGGCACAGGGTGCCCAGAGCAGCTGTGGCTGCCCCTGGATCCCTGGCAGTGCCCAAGGCCAGGCTGGATGGGGCTTGGAGCAGCCTGGGACAGTGGGAGGTGTCCCTGCCTCTCAGTGGGTGAGGTGGCCGGGGTGGATGGGATGATCTTTAAGGCACCTTCCAATCCAAACCATCCTGGAATATGCCAGAACTACTTTTTCTGATTCTATGTTGTTTTAATTAGAGTTGTGCTTTTGCTGCTGATGACATTACAAAGCATTGATGGGATCTGCCAGGGCTGGGGGCAGTTTGGGTGCTGAGGCTGGACAGAAAGAGTTCATCTGGGTCTTTCTCATGGTCCAAAACCTGCCACTCTTTTTTTGGCATCCCAACAGCTTGCTGCTACTGTCCCTTGACACACCATTGCACTCATCTCTCTTCCTTCATCTTTTCTATGTAGAAAGGAAAGAAATGAATTACAGTATGAGATACAGTTCCTGGAATGAATTACCCAAATGTTAGTAGTTTTCTGTTTTGCTTTGTAAGCCCTCCCTTTTCAGAGTAGTTTGCTGAGCAAATGTTGCCGATGTTGGGGTTGCTGCTTGTCCCCAAGCTGCATCTCCCAGTGCCTCACTTCATATTTACCAAGGTGCATCAGATTCCTGATACCCTAATTCCTGTTGAGTAGGACCTTGTTCTGTGAGTAGCCTCATTGATTTGTCCCACTAAACCAGTGACAGAATTAGGTTTGATGTTTTGTGCATGACTCTGTAGGTGATTTGTGATACTTCTGGCTTCCAAAGTGCTGTCTGCCTGCTGGTGGTTACTCTGTATCTCTGGAGGAAACAACAAAAAAAAAATGCAAATTTGCACTGATAAAAGCAAGAGTGAAGGTTCTCGTTTCTTCTTCCCTTTTCACCTTCCCGGCCCTTTACTCATCCATCTCTCCAGCCAGACAGAAACCATTCTATCACTTCAGTATGGGCAGGAAATGAACCATTGCTCATTTTCTCGTTCATTTTTGAAATTTTTCGTTCTTTTCCTTCCCCCTCCCCTCCGTCCTGCTTCCCCTCTGCCCTGCTTCCCCACTTTGGATTATTGTCAGCAAGCCATGGGCATGGAAGTGCATACATTGACATTGGATTTGCTCCCTGGGAGCTCTTTTGAAATTATCTCGTATGCAGCTATACACAGTTGTACTGGGCACGCTTCTCACAGGTGAAAAAGCTTTTGGTAAAGCCTGTTTGGACTCCTGTAAAAAACCAACATTATCTTTGTAGGTACACCAGAATTCATGGCCCCGGAAATGTACGAGGAACACTATGATGAATCTGTGGATGTCTACGCCTTTGGAATGTGCATGCTGGAAATGGCTACCTCAGAATACCCTTACTCAGAATGCCAGAATGCTGCTCAAATCTACCGAAAAGTAACCTGTGTGAGTACAGGTCCTTAACTGGTATTGGATCCTCTCATTGGAAGGTTCAAAAGCATATTTTGGTGAGGTGTCAGTACCGCTGAATGTATACTGCATTCTCGAAGTTGAGGTATCTGAGCTCTGGCTTACACAAACCTGTTTCAGGCTTATGTGTAAGCTTACAATTCTACACTTGGAGTGTGTTTTGATGCAGCTACATTAAATATTTTCAGTTATCTTTGTCGCTGACTTTATCTCCATTTGCCGCAAGTACAGCCCAATGCGCTGATGTGTGGTAGTTAAAGTGTTGCTTTCAACCCAGAGCCCCTCAGAAATAATTTTAAAGCTCACAAAAGGCCTCAGAAGCTGCTCAGCAGTGCAGTTATCTTCATCCTCTGGCTGTAGCAGCTCCCTTGGCTTTGCAGGGAGGTGAGTGTGTGCAGCCATGGATCTGCTGGATGGTTACCATGCTCTGCACCATGGGGTGGCTGCAAACCATGCTGCAGCTTCTCAGAGACATGGAATGGGTTTGATGGCTCAGGTGAGTTCCTCGCCTTTATCTCTGTTATTCAAGGCTGGGTTGGGCAGGACATGAAGCTACCTGGTCTAGTGGAAGGTGTCCCTGCCCATTACAGGGAGGTTGGAATGAGATGGTCTTTAAGGTGCCTTCCAACCCAAACCATTGTGTGATTCTGTGATCCTAGAGCTGCATGGTGACTCGATGTTGTTATTCCATGGTTCTTTATCACAGTGTTTATTAGCTTTGGCACAGGGGATGTTGGCTCTGTTTTGGTATGGTCCTTCAGATATGGCCTAAATGCTACCAGTGTGGGCAGCTTAGGGGGCACTTCCTTGGACTCTAGGGGTTCTTGGGGTGGCTGCAAGAGGCTCTTCTAATTACAGGCTCTGTAGCCTCACGTCCTGTCTGTGAGACTGGTCAGGTACTCAGTGTACCTGAGCAGTGGGAGCTGCTATTGCTGGGAAGGTGTGTGTGCACCTGGAGCCACGGAGAACATCGAGCTCTTCATTGCTCCATGTACCCAGAGAAGCTGTGTGCACACCTCGTAGCCATCTGCAGTACTGGTAATTAAGACTTTGCCAGGCTCCTAAGCCTCATTTATCAAAACAATATCCAAGATGGCAAAGAATAATGATTAATCAGAGGATTCCTAATTAGATGTTATATTTAAATTTTTGGACTTTAAGTAGCCGTTGTTTTAAACACTGATGGAAGAAGCCTGAGCCAACTCATTTTCTACAGCAGTAACATTTACACAGCTCAGAATTAGATGGTAAATTATTATAGTTTTGTAAAACTGGCTTTATACTGGCAGCTCCAGAGAGGTGGGAGATTATATTTGTCATATAGAAAAAGCAACGGTGGAGAAGCTGTTGAAAGGTCCTTGTTGGGGGTATTTTTGAAGCAGAACTGTCTGGCAGGAAAAGCTGAAGACAAAAGCATCAGGTACCAGCACGGAGGGTGTGCAGTTTTTATCTGAATTTGGGGTAGTAGCAGTGGGAGCAAAGGCACCGGGATTCCTTAGATGGCAAAATTGGCATTACTGTTTTTCCAAGGAAAGGGTTAACCAGCTCCCTGTGGAGAGGAGAAAGCCCTGTCAAATGCCATGAGCTGCACAACTGTCAGGCTGGAAGGAGGAGCAGGGGGTGGACCTCGGGGTGGGGGTGCAGGAGGAGCCTGGTCCCGGGGGAGATGCCCTGTCCCAGGAGGAGCCTTGCGGTGGGCTCACAGCTCCTCCAGCAGAGCTGCATCCGCCGGAGGGAGCCTGCTCCGAGCAGCGTGAGTGGCCTGAGGGGCTGAGGAGAGCTGCAGGAGTCTGGGGTGTGGGGTCGTGAGCCAGCACCAGGCACTGGGGTCTGCAGAAACACAAAGTAACTCTAAGATCACTTGGAATAAGGGTTAGGTTTGGGGATGCAGCAGCTTGTGAGAGCCTTGGGGCTTATAAACTGAAATATAGCCAAAAACGGAGAGTAGGCTGAAACCAAGAAGTTGAATTAAACTGTTTTCTTCCAGTATTAGATTAGTTTTGGGGCTCTCATTAAGAGCAGAAGGTGGCTCTGACGTTCTTGGATAGAGAGGGTGCAGAGCCCCTGAATGCTGCAGCTTCTCAGTGGGACATTTGCTTCTTTATGAAGCTGGAGGTTTTTTGCACTAGAAATATAAATACTATTTCTAGTGTTTTAAATTGAGGGTCAGTGCATTGTGAAATGTGTTTGCTGTGTCTAGCTGCCTGCTGCCTTTATTTAAAAAGTATAAAATGAAATAAAATAACTTTCTTTTCCTGCCTTGGGCTCAGCATTGTAGTAGCAACTACCAGAGGTATTGATAGCATTCATAGGGGTTGGAATTGCTGGCTGGAGTTTGCATCAAGGAGTGACAACCAACAGAAAGTTTAGACTGCCTACCTTCTGTTGGGTCCCACTGAGCTGATATTCCTTCTGCTGCCCAGCACAGGCAGGGCATGATTTGGGTTTTGCCACTATAATATGTCTTCAGTAGTTTCTGCTCTGTGTTCTAACCCTCTACCATGCCCTTACCTGGTACTAGGACATGAGACAGACCTCAAGTCCCAGCTGTCCAAATCACACGTGTTGGTCATCCTTACTGGTGTAGAAAACGTAAACATTACCTTTCTGAGACATTATTTCAGCATATGTCACATTCTGCATGTCTGTAGTGTAAGATTATTATACTTAATTTATTTCAGCGACCTTTTATTCTGCCTGACTGTATTCTTATGGCTAAATTGCTGCATTAATTTTTGCATTTCTGTTTTTCTACGTGTGCCTGTATGTTTGCAGTTGTCCAGGATAAGGAGGTGGTCATGTTTGGGAATGTGCAGAGGGGCTCATTTCTGTGCCAGACAAGACATGCTTTCTCCAGCCTGTCACCTCTCTCTGCCCTTTCAGCCTGAATGATGGAGTGTAAACATTTCAAAAATGGATATGTACCGTAAATAGAAAACACATCTTTCCCAAGCAGTGGGGCCAAGCCACATTTACCACAGTTCACTTTGAAGTGATTTCCTGGTCAGCATATTTGCAGTGCCCTTCGTTCTGATGCCATAATCTCATTTTTCATGCATAACTTGATGGTTTTTCTTACTCAGATTTTTTTTTTGTGTTTAATCATTCTGCCAAGTGATTTTGATGTAGACAATAGTGATGAAGCATTGGAATCCGTGACCTTCCCAGGCTGCTCCAGCCTAGTGTTTTCTTAGGCATGTGCTGCAGAGTGCACAGCAGAGCAGCTGCATCTCCAGAGAGTTCCTGGCCATCTCCTTGGGTTCAGTGGTACAAACCTGTGCTTCAGAACAACCCACCCTGTGGCAGTGTTCTGGTTTGCATGTAAAGCTTTCATACTGTTAGTTCTCATCAACCATTGAAGGTTTTCTCAGCATATGCAGGCTCTATGCCATAGTGCGCACATACAGAATTAATGCTGTGGCACAATGGCAGCAGGCAAATCATGCTGTCAATGTCATTGCATGGACTTCTTGTGGCTTTTGGAGATCTTCTTAGATCTGCAGGTAACCCTCTTAGCTTGGCATTAAGATGGAGCACCATTCTGGAGGAAAACAGAGATGAGTTTATAATTGTACACTGTGATGTCATAGAACAAAATCCTGGCAAAATTGAGAGCTTTACCTTCATTTCACTGACTTCAGAGAGTGTGTACCAAGGTGCAAGTTTCAGTTGGAAACATGGCTTCACCTTTTTTGGTAGAAGGTTTTTTCCTTTTTTAAGAATGACACGAGCCTGGAAGGTGGAGTGGCGGCCCAGAGCAGGCTGACCCTGGGGTGGGAGGGCACCTCGAGGGGCCAGGAAAGCCTTAGAGACTGACTGACGTGGGCCAGACGTGCCAGTGACTGGTGTGGCATTCGCTGTGTCCCTTCAGAGCATCACGTGCTGCTCTTCCAAAGTGTGCTCTGCTGATGGAAAATGGCCAGTGGCTGTTTTTAGACCCTGCAGAATAAGCAGCACGTTTCTTCCCTCAGCATGAAGGATGCAACTTTTTCTCTATGTGTCTGCCTGTAGACTCAGCTGCCTTGTACTGGAGGGCAATGGATCACAAATCTAATTTCTTCAGAAAGAAGGGTATGGAAATAAGTGGTGGTGAGGGAGTCAGAATAAATTATCCTGTTTGGTACAGAGAAGCTCTCAATTTGATCTCTCATTTTGCTGTTGGTTTATATAGGTGTATATATATTTCAACATTTAAGGAATCTGTATTATCATTATGCCCCTTATGCCACCCAGTGAGCTCTGCCTTTCACATGTGGTGGCATTGAATTTATTTTAATTTAGAAGAGGCTGTACAGCTTTCAAACTGTCATGGATAATCTCTTGGCTAATACACTTTGAATTTTGGTGCTGTGTTTCCTTGGGAATGCTCAGGGAAGACAGATGGCTTTTGTTTAGGTGAATGAGATGAGCCCTTTGATGGCAAATAGAATCCCCCTTCATTGTCAGGGGCACTGTGCTGCAGGGGAGGGTTTGCAGCATCCCAGTGAGCCGGCCTTGGAGAGTTTAATGAAGAGTAAGGAAGAGAAGCATCCTATAGCACAGGGACAGGGAGAAAACACTTTGCCAGAGCAACTCTGTTCAGTGCTTCACAATTGTTGTCCTCGTTTGTTTCAGTCATCTACTCATAGCTTAGCTGTTCAGCAGATGAGCACAATGGATATTTGGAGAGGAGTCAGTGTTCCGTCCAAAGATGGGGAAAGTGTTGGTGGAAGAGTTGCTGTTTTTTATTTGTGGAAGCAATTTGTAAGGTCAATATTGGGAACCAGTCATCGGGGATCTGGTGCTCTGGCCTCCCTGTGCCAGGGCCTCCCCACCATCACAGGGAGGAATTTCTTTCTTGTGTCTAATCTAAACCTGTCTCTCTTCAGGTTAAAGTCTTTATTAGATCTTATTACGCTTTCTCCCTGGACATTGTCACACTGATGTGGAAATCAGTTTTCTCATAGCAAGCAACAGTGAATTGAAATGTATAGATTTAACCTTCTTCCTGATGGAGAACACACTAGACTCCTGTAGCTTAAACATGAATTATGGTGCAGAGGAGTCCTGCTGAAAATACATTTTGATGGTGCTTTGTTTTCTTTCATTTCTGATTCAGGTATCAGAGCTCTCCTAAGAGCTCACCGTGGCACATTGAGCCAGCCTGGGCTTTGCAGCCCGGGCACTCCAGTGCCTTTTGACACATTTTTCTGATACACAAAATTTGAACCCTTGTCTCATCAGTGAGATTTAGGTTTGCTTAAGCAAATAATTCTTTTTAGTGGGTCACAGCCAGCCAGCCACGTGTATGGATTATTTTGTTTTGTTCTCACAAAAATGGGTTTCTTAGGATCGCTGCAGCTTTCTGCTGAAACAAAACCAAGGAGCTGAGTCTTTGAGTGACTGTTCTGTATATTTATTAGTATTTTTTCAAAATCTACAATGTACATGTTTCATGCTAGAATTTCAAGACAAATAGGGGGTTGTTGATCTAAAATTATTAATTAATCAAGTTTGAAATAAAATCTGAGGCTTGAACAGAATGTTCATAAAAGAATAAAAATATAATCTGATGCTGAAATATTCAGAAATTCTGAGAGAGGCTCCAGCCCTCACTGAAATTTATCCATAAAAATTATTCAAGACTTAATTCAGTGTATTATTTGCAGACCCTCTTTGAAAATACTTGTTTTCTTCTTTTAATCCACTGAGTGAGCCAAAAGTCTACTCTGTGGGGCTCCTTATCTGTGACTGCATGAGCCATTATTTACTGTTATTTCAGAGTGAAACTTTAAAAGGATTTGTATGGAGCTAAATGTTCAATTGCCATTCAGTTATGTGCTTAACCACATTCTGTTTTTTAGATAAAGGAAATTGTGTTTCCTTTTTGTTCTGCTCATTGACTTCATTGGAAGTACTTGGGTCCTTAAGTGATAAGGTCCAACTGCATCATCTCTTCCCAAATAAATTTTGTCATATTTTCATCCATATACATCTTGGTTTAGTAAGTAGAAGTAATAACATGTTTTTAAAAGGGAATCAATTAATTCTGTGATTTATGCTGGACATCAAAAATAAAGAGAAGAACTTCTTGCGTTGCCACTTGTCACCTGTAGCTGAATATAACCATGGATGTGGGGACACGGATTCTGCTTCCCAGGGTTTTCTTCTGCAGTGGGTAGTTGGTTTTTCTCCTTGAAAGGCCACGCTCATAGGTTGCTGTTCCAAATCTGTTCCCAGCAAAAATGCTAACATTTGATAGAGATTTAACCAGATTTATAGGTCGCACCTGTTCTATCACATATTCCCAAGGGGTTTCTAACAACATCCTGGGAAATTCAGGAGCAGTGCAGAGATGTTGTATTCTCCTGCTTCCCTGCTTCGTTTTGGGGTTGATCTTTAATTTTTTATGCAGAGGGGAATACGTTGGAGAGTGTTTGGGTCATGGAAATGCAAAAGGTTTGTGGGAAACAGGAATATGGACTATTCCAAGGTATTTTTCACTCATTTTCAATACTAGCTATCTGAAGAAAAACGTGATTATCCGTCCTTAGTCATTTAGTGCTTCGCGAGTTGAGGCAAAAATATAAAAGGAATAATTTCAGAAATTGGTTATTTTTGAAATTTAAACTTAGCTGTTTCTTGAATATTCACTTTAGAGTCCAGAGGATATAAAGGTAAAATTTGCAAAGGTTGGTAAAGAAAAAGGGATACTTTCCCTGTGTAGGGCTGAGCTCGTGCACATTAGTGTATTAGTTTTGAAGTGCAATGGTATTTAGAAGTATAGTACCCCTAGATCCTTAACTCAGTTTTGCATTAAGGCTAGCAACTTAAAGGTTTTAATAAGTTCCTGGGTTGAGTTACCTTTAAAATGCAGAGAAAATATACCTAATTAAGAGGTGTAATGTAATTCTTTTTCACATTAAATTGTTTTTCTTTATGCTTTTAGGGTATAAAGCCAGCAAGCTTTGAGAAAGTTACCGATCCTGAAATTAAGGAAATAATTGGGGAGTGCATCTGCAAAAACAAAGAAGAAAGGTTTGTTTCAAGGGACTGAGTTTTGTATTAAATAACATGTGTGCAGGGATTTCAGAACTGTCTGTGGATTTCTGCTCTGGTCTGTGGGTCTGCCCTGTGCAGAAGAAAATGCAGCATGGAAGCACAGGTCTAAATTATTTCCTGCTTTCCTGGCATTCAGTGCAGGATAAGCAGTGCTGTTGTGTCTCTCAGCCACTCAGCATCACTGTGGAGCTGAGCTAGGGTATTCTTGCAATTTCTGGTTCAGCAGCCCAAAAAATGCCAATGGGAAGGTTCTGTAGGGGGCAGGGAGGGTGATAAAAGCGGGTGTGGTGGATTCATCATGAACTGTGGTAGCAGATTTCATTGCCCTCTGGATATGGAGATATGTTATGCCTAGTTTCCAGCTTTGGTTTTAAAAATTAATGTTTTACTGGTCTCTGCCAGTTTGTCTCGTGCTGAGTATCTCCTGACTTTCACAAATACAGTTTTTAGAGACTGCAGCTCACAGCCTAGAGAGAATCTCTTCTCTGGTACTCTTTAAGCTCTTTAAGCTCTTTAAGCTCAGATACTTAAGAAAAGTTGAACAAAGCTACAATCTGCATTTCTCTAAATGCTTATGGTGTATGAATATTGCTGAAGGTTTGAGAAATAGGTAATGTCAATTTGAGAAATAGGAAATGTCAATTTTTTCAATTTCATTTTCTTTTCAAAATCCCACATCTTTTCAGAAAGAACACAAATTCATTATGTGTGAGCCCCAAACAGTGTAAATATTTCCACTTTTAACAGCAGTTTCTTTTTACAAACCTTTCTAAAGCTGTTGACATGCAGTGTTTGATTCTTCTCTATATCCTTTGCAGATATGAAATTAAAGATTTATTAAGCCATGCCTTTTTTGCTGAAGATACTGGGGTAAGAGTGGAACTTGCAGAAGAAGACCATGGTAGGAAATCCTCTATTGCCTTAAGACTCTGGGTAGAAGATCCTAAGAAACTGAAAGGAAAACCCAAAGATAATGGAGCCATTGAGTTTACTTTTGATCTGGAGAAGGAAACTCCTGATGATGTTGCACAAGAAATGGTAAAATACACTTCTGATAAAAATGTGTATATATAGAAAGTAGTGCATGAATCCCAAGGGAGAACAGGAACAAGCTGGGTAAACTAATTTCACTTGAAGCACTCCAGCTGTCCAGTTTAGGCTCTTTGCATTGATTTTGGAGTGACTACTGCAAGAAAGGGGTGAACAGGGAGCAGCTAACTGAAACATATAGTTTGAAAACAGATGCCTGAAATCACAGTTTACATAGCTGAGGAACTATAGAGGTCTGGTCTACTTTTATATTTTGCACGCTCTTCTGCCAGTTTCTATAGGCTGTTGGATGTCTTTGAATTTATTTGGAATCTATTTAGTTCCGGACAGCAGCTAGAAATACATTAGAAGAGTTCAGAAGTTCAATCACAAAGTATTCTGCATTGAATTCTCCAAAACACTTTCCCCCATCTTTTCTGTTGGTGTTCCTTTGAAGGAATGTAGATGAGAAAGGTCAGTGGTCAGCTGCTCCACCCCCAAACTTTGATAATAACTGGATTCACTGAGTTAGGAGTAAGCTTTGGATTTTTTAACTAAAAAGTTTCACTTGCTGAATTTCTGTATTTTTATACTTGTGGAGTTTTGTTAGGGAATCTGTGTTCCATTTTCACTACATTGTCCTTAAACTCCTATTTTGATGATGTCTTTGCTGCAATTGTTTTGTTGTTCTAATGTCACAGAGGCTCAGGGTCAGTAAGCACTGAGCCAAGGGTCTGAACGTTCCTAGGCTTGCAGAAACATTCCTGTGCTTGCAGAAATGTTCCTGTTAGACTCTAAATCCCTAGGGATCCCATTTAATGATGTCATCACCACTCGTGTTCTGCTCAGGAGGCACTCATTTTGGTAATGCTGCCTTGCTCAGCTGGAACTCATCACCATCTACTCCGAGTTTAGTGGGAGGAATTCAGGCTCCTTTGTCTTCTTGTCGTTAGTTTGCAGTAGGTCCAATGTTTTTCCAGCAATGTATTATTACAGAACTCATTTAGTTTAAAAATTGCTCTGGTGCCATTACTTACTGTTATATTTTACATTTAAATATTGATAGAAATATTTGAAGTTTCAGAGTTCTCTTAAGTTGCTTGGTCCATAGTTGTGATGCTTTATTTTGAGGAGGAAATAATTCTCGTGAAAAGTATATTTAAAAGGATCATGCCCAAAACTACAGTGACACTGTACCTATTCCCAAATAATTTAAAACTCTGTTTTCTACATTAATGCATACCTAAGAGACTGCCCATTAAATGCTTTCAAACCTGAGGCTGTTGCAGAGGCAGGAAAAGGGGATGTTTATTGCTAAATGTATTTTTCTAGTCCTTATGAATTGTTGAACACCAAAGCCATGTGCTTTCATCTGTTTGTTGCTTTGTGTGCTGTGGAAGAGAGGAATGCAGGAGACCTTCTGAGTACAGGGCATTATTTATCATTGCTGACGGGATTCTGGTAGTCAGGTAGTCCCACCTGCCCAAATGATATGGGCAAAGGGAAGTGGAAACATTCTAGTGGGTTTGGAAAGTTAAGTTAGCTCTTGAAGCTGTGTTTTAAGGTGCTTTGCACCCATTAATTTTAGCAGTGAAAGTCTAAGCTGTGAAAGTGTCTTATGTTTGGGCAAAAGCAAAGCAGGAAAGCCTCAAGATTTCCCCCATGGATGTAAGTGCTTTCAAATCTGTCAAATGTGCATGTTAAGAATGTAGGGAGAGCAGAGACAGCTGTGGTACGGCATTATCAAATGAAAATTTGTACCCTGCACTGCAGGACATTATGCAAACAAATAACACAAAGATGAATTTCCATTTTTTCTGTTGAGCAGTTGAGTTCTGAGAAGCCTCGTCCCCTTTTCCATCAAATGGGAAGAGTCTGCTTTTTCTTTGTAAAAGTCAATGAATCCTGACTGACTTCACTATTTAAGAGAAGTTATTTTGAAACATAAGTCTGTTAACATCTTGTCCTTGATGATTTGCTGTGCTGTTAAGCAGAGCAATTTGGATAAAACTGTGTGTTGGACGAGTTAAGATTCAGATTTAGGGGCAGTTTGATTCACTCCATGTGCATTTTTTAGAGATTCTTTTTCCTGTTTTGTCTATTCTTTTAGTGTTAAAAAGGAAAAAAAAGAGGGAAATCCATCTGCCATTAAACTTGCCTCAGTGGAAGTTCAGTGGTGGATAGTTAGAGCCAGTATGTAGTCAGGTCTTAGACATTACATCCTGGGTTTTTTTAATGCGTTGGGAATAGAAATTTTACTGAGAAAGAACCCCACTCCATCAAGCTCTTGAGTTCCTGTTCTTGTGAGAAATAAATTAATATAAATACGTGTTGTTTCAAATGGATGTTTTCTTTGTTGGGAAGAGGTTCCAGTGTCATGTGTGTGCTTGTGTGCGTGGCAGCCACGTGCTCAGGACCTTGCTAAGTGTGTGTTCCCGTGCAGATCGACTCGGGCTTTTTCCACGAGAACGATCTCAAGATCGTGGCCAAGTCCATCCGTGACCGGGTGGCGCTGATCCTGTGGCGCAGGGAGCGCATCTGGCCCAGGATGCAGTCGGAGGAGCGCCGGGACTCGGAGTGCCTGGACAAGCTGAAGGCGCCGCCGGCGCAGCAGGTCCAGGTCACCTACCTGTCCCACACGGGCCACCACATCCTGTCGGAGCCCGAGGAGCCGGAGGCGGACCAGCACCCCTTCCAGCAGAACCTGCCCGCCAGCGTCACCTCTGTCGCCTGTAAGCGCCGCGGTGGCTTCGCGGGCACACGGGGATGAGTGTCTGAGGGGGGAGCCCGCTGTGGCCTGAGCTCAGGTGAACTGATGTGGGTGGTTTTGCACAGTAGCTCAAAACCCACAAACATCTGGGGCAGATGCGTGACAATTTGGAAAGCAATGAAGTTGCAAGAAAACAGTACTATATAGATATCTTTATATAACTCTCTATATATTTTGCTGCTAAACAATCATCACAGAGTTGCTGTTTTACTGTTCTGGACTTGTATGTAAGCACATTTAAGTAAAAGATGCATTACATTTAGCAAGACATCTGCTGCTTCAATTCAGGTATTTTATAAAGGGCTACATTGAGGTCTGCTTTGAATACTGAAATATCCATGTGTACCTGTACAGGAAAAATCCCTTTACATGATATGAGAAATAGCTACATTTGATTAACATTCACAATATTGCCACATTCACAAAGGTTTTTATCTGAAGCTAAAATGAGCTCATTTCATTTTTTGGATCATATACTTATGTCATGCTAGCTCCTATGAGGAACACTGCAATTATGGCTCTTTGTTTCTAGTGCTGCAATGAAGTGACTTGTGCTTCCCATGGCTGTGCTGGACATGAGTTCGCAAAATGTTATACTAAATACAACCTCCACCTTTTATTTCCTACCCTTCCTCAACATTTAACCAGAACTTGGTATTATTTGGCAATTTTCTGTCAGATTATTTGAACATTTTTCTTAGCATAGGGCCGCTATAAATTAGGGTAGCACCCATTCTTATAATTTGAGATTAAATGTAAAAGTGGAAATTAATAACTTAATGTGTGCAATATACATTCTATAAAAACCTGAGAGTGACTCACAGCTTTTCCTTTATTACTCTACCATTAGATTCCTCTGGTTTTTTTTTTCCTTTGAGGTCCTGAATAATCGTTTGTAATAAAACAGAATGTTAATGCAGCAGAAATCCCATCATGAGAGTAGGGCTATGTTGGCTCTTCAGAAATGAATTGAATAAATAGAGAGGGGAGTTTAATTTTGGAAAAGAAAAACAGTTGGGGGAATAGCTTGGGAGTACAGAAGAGAAATGTCATCTCTGGTGCTATTAAAAAATAATTTGTTATTTAAAAGCCAAATAAGTAAAACTTTATTTAGAATATGGAAAAAAGAGACAGAGGAAGGTGTTGGGAAAACAAATACTATTTAAGCTTAGCTGTAACCTAAGATGGTTATTGAAACTCTGTTGCAGTTTTCTTTCAGTTTTGAATTTTAAATCCCTATTAAAGCTATTTGTCCTTGGGATACATCTAGCTGCACTCTGGTTGTCTCACTTCCTTTCTCAAGTGAAGAAAGCAGTAATTTAGGCTCGAACAGAGTTGGGCACTTGTATTTTACACATTTTAAAAGTTGTGAAAAGACTTTTTAAAGTCAGTAATACCAATATTTCCAGTTCCCAAAGGACCCAGTGCTTGCCCAGTGCCCGTAGCCGTGCAGTTCCATAGGTTAACTGGGCAAATGCTCCACCAGAAACTCCCACAGATCTGAGCGTGCCAAACCCATTGGAACCTGCACAGGGGTTTGTGTCTGACCTTAATTGCACTACGCTGAAGCAGAGCATGACTTGCTGAAGTAAAATCATACAGCATAAAGAATTTTGTAATTCTCAGGGCTGCTGATAAAAGCAGTGTTAAAGTTGGTGCATCCCTGGAAGATGGAACTCTGAAAGACCCCACGATCTGCTCTGAACATGACAATCGGGGTTTCCTCTCCTTTTATCCTACAAAATCTATAAGCATCTGCAATTCGGAATGTCAACCTTATGCCCTTTAAAGGATATAGTAAAGTGCCTGAAATATCAGTGTGTGCAGAAGTCCATGGGGGTGGGTTTTGGCTTAAGAGAAGCAGTGTGTGCCTTTTGTAGAGGATAACATTGGTGTTGTATAATTTATTTATATAAAGAAAGGGCTAGAGTAGTAAAAATGCTAATTACATAAACCATGGTGACCTTGCTCTAAGATCATCACTTGAACACGGGGAGCTGTTGAACTTCTAATAAAAATGACTGTTGTTGCAGCTGACAGCACGTTTGACAGTGGCCAGGGCTCCACGGTTTATTCGGACTCGCAGAGCAGCCAGCAGAGCGTCATCTACTCGTCCCTGCCAGACACTGTCCCTCCTGCCATCCAGAGGGTGTACAGCCCCCCCCTGAGCGAGGGCCAGCCCGTGCCCCACAGCCTCCCCCAGCTCGGCCACTACCAGCAGCCCTCAGCAGTAAGTCCAAAGCTTTCTCAAATAGTTCTGTATCTTGGGTCGCGTTTCATATTATCAGTTATGCTCTTGTTCCCAGTGGGTATGGGTTCCAGGGCTGTCTGTATGCACTCCTCACTCACCTCTGCACATAGTGGCCTGCTCAGTCCCTCATCAGTCTGCTGGCATTAGTTAGTGGCTTTGCAGCAAAGCACAGGAGGGACATGGACCTGCTGGAGTGTGTCCAGAGGAGGCGACAAAGATGCTCTGATGGCTGGATCCCTCTGCTCTGGAGCCAGGCTGAGAGAGCTGGGGGTGCTCACCTGGAGAGGAGCAGCTCCAGGGAGAGCTCAGAACCCCTGGCAGGGCCTGAAGGGGCTCCAGGAGAGCTGGAGAGGGACTGGGGGACAAGGGATGGAGGGACAGGACACAGGGAATGGCTCCCACTGCCAGAGGGCAGGGATGGATGGGAGATTGGGAGGGACTTGTTCACTGTCAGGGTGGGGAGGCCTGGAAGAGGTTTCCCAGAGAAGCTGTGGTTGCTCCATCCATGGAGGAGGTTTCCCAGAGAAGCTGTGGTTGCTCCGTCCGTGGAAGTGTCTGTCCCTCACGCTCTGTCTCTCTGCAGCCCGTCCTGCCCGCAGTGCCAGCCACGCCCGCCGTGGTGCCCCAGCACTACCAGGAGCCGGCGATGCCGTTCCCCGTGGTCCCCAGCACCGTGGCCTCGCTCCCGCTGGGGCAGCCGCCGCCGCCCGTGCTGGCCGGCCAGCAGGTGAGAGCTGGGCTCTGCCATGGAGCTGTGTCCATCTCAGCCCTTCCCTGTGGCTGCTCTGCCTCGCACAGGGTGCCCAGAGAAGCTGTGGCTGCCCCTGGATCCCTGGAAGTGTCCAAGGCCAGGTTGGACAGGGCTTGGAGCACCCAGGGACAGTGGAAGGTATCCCAAGTTTCTCTGCAAAACTTCCCAGAGCACCTATGTTCCTCAGAGACAACAGTGTCCAGTGAATGCTAAGGAGGGCAGGGCAGCAGAAGAATGGAAATTAGGGTGAGAAATTCACTTACCTACAGAATGAATTGTTTTGATCTTGTATCAGTACGCACTGGTGGATCAGACATGTGGAATCAATGTTGTATCTCCTAACTTTTGTTTATTTTTCCAATTTGGGTGTCCGTGCATTTACACTGCTAAAATTATAACGAGGCAAAGTTACCTAATCTGCCTGGATATTTTCCCTTCCCTGTGCCTTACCCAATTCACAAACATTTCTTAAGACACAAGCTGGATTTGAGAGGGAGGTTTTAGGAAGCAGCTCCATTCCCTGAGCAGAGTTTTCCTGCTGTAATGCGATGTCTCCAGGAGTGGGAGGTGGCTGAGCCACAAGTGCTAGTACCCTCTGTCCCCTTGGTGACCCGTGGGCAGCTGTGTGAGCTGCAGATTAACCCAGCTGGGGCGCGAGAGCAGAGCTAGCTCTGGGAGCTGGCAGCTTTAGGAGCTCCAGCCCAGCGCCGTGGGCATGTGGCTCTCCCACCCCAGAGCTGGGGCTTGGTCCTGCAGGAGCTCCTCCATGGAGTGAGTTCCTCCATCCTTCAGACAGTGTTCAGGTGCCTCCACCTTGGCCCTCAGTTTGCTCTGTGCCATCACCAGAGCCAGGCCAGATCCTGCACTGCTGTTCCCGTGTGTTTGGGATTGTAACTGGGGAGATCTTTCCCAACATGAGATGGCAGAGGTGCTGTGTGCTGCAGGGCCCGATGAGGCCACCAACCCTGTGGTCCCAAGTAAGTCACCTGAGCCAGCCTATGCCTCAGGGTCATCCTTTCGAACCAGAATGTTTTTTTAAGTATTTCCAGGACTAATTAGAGGAGCTGAAAAAGAAGATACCAATAGTGCATAAAATGTGGGGGGTTGTTACTGGTAATTTCCAGCTTTAACGCAACTTTTTCTCTGTTCTGCTGTCTAAAGCCTGGCAGGCCAGGGGAGCACTGCTTTCTCTGGAAAAGTAAAGCTGCTTTTTTGGCTACTGCATTGTCACTACAGTACATCAGAAATATCTAGAACCTAGATTTTACTGCAGTTATTGTGGTTGATTGTGTCTCAGGTAATAAGTGTTATCTTTACCATGCCTGCTCCATTATGTAGCAACTTCTGCTTGCCAGGATGAGCTGAATATCAACTGTATCTTGTAAGTTAGTGGGTGGAGATTTCAGGGGACCAACTGGAGCAATCTCTGGGATTTCAAGAGTCTGAGTCATTATAAATAGCCTCTCCAAGACAGTTACCACTTATCATTTTTGGTAATATATCTTGCATTTAAATGTGTTTTAAGCGTGGGCTCCTGTGCAGTGTTTGAATTAAGAATGCTCGTCTCTCCTGGGAGCTGTCCTTGCTGGAGCATGACCAGGGCAGGGAATGGAGCTGGGAAAGGGGCTCCATGCCTGGAGAAAAGGGGGCTCAGGGAGGACCTTCTGGCTCTGCACAACTCCCTGACAGGAGCGGGCAGCCAGGGAAGGGTCGGGCTCTGCTCCTGGAGAACAGGGACAGCATGAGAGAAAATGACCTCAAGCTATGGTGGAGAAGGTTTAGGTCGGATATCAGCGAAATTTTCTTCACTGAAATAGTGGTTAAGCATTGGAATAGGCTACCCAGGGGAGTGGGGGAGTCACCATCCTGTGAAGTGTTCAAAAAACATATTGATGCAGCCTATGGGGACATGTTTCAATGGTGGACCTTTCAGTGCTGGGTTAGGGGTTGGACTCAGTGATCTTGGAGGTGTTTTCCAATCTTAATGAGCCTGTGATTCTGTACTCCAAGCAGCAGGTCTGTCCTGACAGTGTGCTGGGGAGAAATGGGGAGCGTGGCCAGCCGTGTGGCTGTTGTGCAGTAACCTTTCCCTGTTGTGCCCGCAGCAGCAGCAGCAGCAGCAGCAGCAGCCCATCTCGCAGGCAGCCTCCCTGCAGCAGGTGCTCGGCAGCCAGCCCGTGTGCCCGCTGCCGCCCGCCCCGCACCTGCTGCCGCCCTTCCCGGCGCAGGGCTCGCAGGTGCCCGCCAGCAGCACGCCCCTGAAGCCCCTGCAGATCTCCACCGTGCCGCAGCTCCCAACCGTGGCCCCTTCCCAGGTAAGGAGGGGCCGTGAGCGTGGCCATTTAGGAGAAATTTCCAGCTAATCATTAACATGATTTGCAGGTTTTGTGTGGCTATTTTGACTGCATGCCAGTTTAATTAGGCGATAAGAATATTATTGCTCTTTCTTAATTCCTCTATATTCCTTTGTTATTTGTTTGGTGAATCGGAAATCTCCTTTGTGCCCAACTCTACGCCATCCAGTTAAACGCAGCTCCAAAATGGCAATAATTTTTTTGGGGTTGTTTTGTTTTGGTCTTTTGCACTGTTCCCTCTGTCACAATCTCTTCCCCATCCCAGGCTTGAGGGCATGAGCAGTTGCCTGTTTTTATTGCTATTTTCTGACCTCCTGACTTCACCACCTCCCCCAACACTTGCCAGCTGTGTTGGTGTTGTTCTGCTCTCTGGAGCAGGGACAAACGCTTCCCTTGGCCTGGGAAGGTGGATGGTGCTGTGTGTGGTAATGGCAGCACCATAATGGGAAGCAGCTTGTGTCAAAGGGCAGGAGCAAGCTGCTGCCGTGATGCCAGTCTGCTCCATCACTGGGAGGTTTTGATTGTAAAAACCCTTTCTCTGGGCTCTTCCGTGCTGCCTGAGTTGCAGCTTGTTTGAAAACAAGGGTTTAAATTGCCCCACTTAATTTTGCATGAAAGAGTTTTACGTTAGGTCTGGCCCAATTCCTTTTAATTTCTGTTCAAATGAAAGCAGCTTTTAATTAGGATGTTGCTTGAAGGCTTCAAGCTGGTGTTAGAAGTAGTTCTAAGCTTCTAAGGTATAAAAGCATCCCCCTCATATGTATTTTTTTGCTTTTACTAATGATTTAAGCGTAAATCAGTTTTTATTACTCCTTGTGAAGCTCAGGGAATGAATGGAAGTGATTAACAAACAGACATAATTATCCTCCTGGCACAGGTGGATTTTGGGGACTTGTGTGGCAAATGAAACTTCTCTATACCATCAGTGAAAGCACTGATGCAGTTTATGCAATATTATATTTTTTTCAGATTCCTCAGTTTCCTGTCATTCCTGCAATTACTCCTCTGGCAGGGCTTGACAGCCTTCCTCCAAACCTGTCTGACATCCCTGCTGCAAACGTGCCCCCCATTCCCGCTCCCTCGCAGTACTTTGCTCCAGCCGTGATCCTGCCCAGCCTGCCCATGAACCCCACGCTGCCCATGGCGCCCAACTCCCCCGCCCTGCCCATGCAGGCCGTCAACCTGCCCCACACCACCGTGGCTCCGCTGGTCCTGCCCTGCCAGCCCATGGTGCCAAACATGCCGGCGGCCACCATCCCGCTGCTGGCCGTGGCGCCGCCGGGGGTGCCGCCGCTGGCGCCGCACGCCGCGCTGCCGCCGCAGCCCGTGTTCCAGCCCGCCTTCCAGCCGCTGCTGCCCGGCGACGCGCCCTCGCCCCACCACGCACAGAGCTCCCAGCCCGTGGGCCAGGCACCGCCGCCGCCTCCAGCCCTGCAGCCCGGCGCCGTCCACCCTCCCGAGCCCGCTCACCAGGTAAATCCGCCGCAGGGTGCTCCGGGGCACTGCCCGCCCTGGGGTCCTGTTCCTCGCCAACGTTCATCCTTGTTCTCAAAAGGTTTTGTTCTTCTTGCTCTCAGTTCTGGAGCTGGTGGCTGAAGCTGTGAGCTGTGGGGTAGCAGGTGATATCCTCAGCCAGGGACAGGGGTTATCAAGGGTATAGGGCACAACACAACTGGCTTTGGACAGTAAATGAGCAGAGTGCTTTCTGAATTTCCTCTTCCTTCTTGCTCTCAGATCTTGGGAAGTGTGAGCCGTGGTTCTCCCAGGTCGTACCAAGCCTTGCCAGTGCCTGTAGCTGGTCCATGTAGGATGCAGGGGCTGCTGGGTACACACAGCAAATAGAGGGGAGCTGGCAGGAGCAGCGGAGTTGTTTTGGTGTAGAATATATTTAAAACAGCAAAGGGAAGTGGCCCTCAGGTAAGGACTCTGGAAAGCTCTGTGGAAAAGCACTGTCAGACCTGCAGGGCAGAGATGGATTCTAGCTGCAGACCCTTTCCCCCTTGAAAAAAACAAAGTATAAACGAGCTCAAGCAGTATTTACACGGAAACTGCCTCAGGACTGACAGAGTCTGTAAATACTTCTCTCGCCACATCTGTGATATGTTGGCATGAAACAGTCTGACCAGAGCAGGGGAGGACACTCAACCTGCTAATAAGGCATTTGGAAAATCTGTATTCTGCCACATCCCTTCACCATAACACCCTAATTAAAATTTGTAACATCCCATCCCAATCTGTCGTGGCATCTTCAGAGCAGTACATAGTTTTTAAATTTCTCTCTTCAGCCTTATACAGGATTGCTGTCGTTGAGAATGTCAGCAGCATGGAGTTTGGGAGTGTTACTCAGTGTTCCCTGTGGCTTTAGAGGGAATGGAATCAAGCACACTGGACACAGTGAGCATGGCAAATACCAGAACTGGAGAGCTGATGTTCCCAAACTATCCTGACAAAGTCATTAGCTATCAAATATGTGTAGAAGAATTGCATATGGAAGAATTTAAGTTAAAAAATTGTTATTACAATGTGCAGAGGAATATTTTAAAAAACATTGTTTTGATTTGAAGACTTCTGTTGGAGAGGTATTTCTGTATATAATGCCATGCTGTTTTCACAATTGATGTTTAGCACCTCTGAGTTCTGTTTTGGCTGGCTACATCTATATGGGCATTCACTTAAGAACTGCTCTTGATGATCCTTGTGGGTGCCTTGCAAGTCAGAATATTCTGTGATTCTGTGGTTTGACATTGAAATATTTTGTGAATTATTCTAGTTATATAAGATTTAAAATTGAACCACCCTTCTGTGGCATTACACCACACTTGTCAGCCTAACAACCCCCTCCTTGGGCAGCCATGTAACTCTGAGGTGTTATGAAGCACATCCTGTCTTTACTTTTATCTACATTAAAACCTGGAATAATAGTTTCAGCCATACCCAGAACCTGCTGAGAGCACGCAGCAATGAAATCATGTGGCCTAGTTCTCATCTGAGTCTTATTTTTTTTAATGTATTTTCCAATAGCCTAAAGTCTCTATGTGATGATACTTCAAAAACAGTAAAAATTGGGTACACTTTTACCTAGTACTAAAAGTCTTTTTTTCTTCTATATGCTTCTTTCTTTCCTTCTTCCTCTTTCCACAAGCTCAGTCCCCCTGGAAAAATACATGATGTACCTAAAAGGAGAACGTTCTGATTTTAAATGTACAACCCAAAAGGACTGTTATGCAGAATAACAACCCGGTCTCTAAGGTAGCTGGCATCCTGTCGCCTGGATCTGGTTCCCACCAAGTGCTTACGCACTTGAGTTATTTTAATGCACTGGAGAAATCCACTGAGAAAATTGAAACTCCTTCTGTCCACACGAATGTGTTGGTAGGACTGGGGTCTTGGGCCTTGGCACATCAAGGGTTAGGTTGAGACTTCAGTGCGTAAACTGCACTAAACTGAAGTAGGACACAGGTGTATATTCAGTGAAAGAGTTAATTGTGTCATTTGTGCCAGGTCCTGGTTCTATATATCTGGCAGATTTCTTAAAATATCCTAAGTTAGGTTATGGGTAGAATGTATTTTTCTCTGCATGGACAGTGTGGAACTGTTGAAAGCAGAGCAAGGTATTCAGGAGAATGAATTCATCACCTAAGATCTTAAAGGCAAGTCCAGAGGAGGCCATGGAGATGCTCTGATGGCTGGATCCCTCTGCTCTGAGCCAGGCTGAGAGAGCTGGGGGTGCTCACCTGGAGAGGAGCAGCTCCAGGGAGAGCTCAAAGCCCCTGGCAGGGCCTGAAGGGGCTCCAGGAGAGCTGGAGAGGGACTGGGGACAAGGGATGGAGGGACAGGACACAGGGAATGGCTCCCAGTGCCAGAAGGCAGGGACAGGTGGGATATGGGGAAGAAATTCTCGGCTGTGAGAGTGGGGAGGCCCTGGAAGAGGAGCTGTGGCTGCCCCTGGATCCCTGGCAGTGTTCAATGCCAGGTTGGAGCTTGGAGCAGCCTGGGATAGTGGAAGGTGTCCCTGCCCATGGTAGGGGGTGGAATGAGATGAGCTTTGAGGTTCCGTCTATCACAAACCATTCTGGAATTCTGTAATTTTTCCTTTCTTAGCAATATCTGGTTTTGTCCCTACTAATAAACTAGTACCTGATCAATGCACCTCGTCATAATTGTACAGAAGGAATCCTTAGCGCTTTTTTTGGTTATTTCATTGGAAGTCTATCTCTGTAGCTGTTACTGAGAGCATCCAAACCCAGTTGCACTGCGAAGTTTGAGTCCTTTCTTCATGAACACCAGTGGCTTTGCTCCCCCGTCACGTTGGTGCAGAGATGGTGCTAACAGCTCTCGTTGTGTTGCAGCCCATGCCTGGACACAGTCAGTTTGCTCTGGAAGCTGGAGCCCAGGTGCCCGTGCTGCCAGTGCAGCCCTCCATGGTCATGTCACCGCCGTTGCAGCTGCAGCCGGAGCTGGTGCCGCCCCGCGTCGCTCCCGAAGGTGCTGCCCAGGCCCATGGCAGCCTTGCCACAGCTGCCCCGCCTGCCCCCATAGAGCCTGGCCTGCCTCTCCAGCCCTCTGCTCTGCTGCAGCTCCAGCCTGATCTTTCGCAGCCACTGGGCCAGCAGCTCCCGGCTCCCTGCTCGGCTGTCACGGCGGGCACTGAGACATCTCAAGAGGTAGAGCCCTTCCTCTGAAGTAACTCACCGGCCTCGGCCTTAATCTTCTTAGTTACTCCTGTGTGAAACTGGGCTTGTTGCACAAGGGAGGTTATCCCCTCGGTGTGTTGAGCTGCTGCTCCTTGATGCCAGCAGTTCTGAGTCAGCAAATAATTGGCTATTTCAAATGAAACCTCATGTTGCAGCTCAGGAAATGTCTCACTGAATTAATGAGGCAGCAGGACTAAGCACCTCCTTGTCCGTAGCTGAGCACAAGCACAGAGATAGAAATCAAGAAATTCTCACTGTGGGTGAGTTAGAAGTTGTTCTGTAGAATTTCACCCATGTTCTGTCCAGTCTTGTTTTAAATGTCTCAAGCACTTGTTCAACCAACCATCATTTGCCTTAAGAAACTACTCCACAATCTGAGTCTTTGTATTGTGGAAGCCCCCTTCATCCTCTTCAGTTTGAGCCCTATTCTCATTTCATTTAGCATTGTATCCTCCTGTTTTGCCTAATGTCTGGGATTTTTGTTTCTCAAGATACTCATAGGCATTGCCAATTCTCTGTGGTCATAGAAGCAGGATGCTTTTTGTTGTTTTCCTTACAGAATTGTCAGCTCCTCGTCTGCTATTTTGACTTTTCTTTCCACTCCCATAATTGTTTAATCTTCAATCTTGACAGAACATCACAGAACATTTATCTCTCTTCAGCTGCCTGTTAACAAAACAAAACAAAAGCTTTGGCATTTCTACCTGATTTCAGGAAATAAGTCTAATTTTTTCTCCACTCCTGGATGGAAATGTCCCGCTGTGATTCTGCATTCAGAGTGGTTCCTCTTGAGTCTCTGCTCTGAGTTATCTTTCTTCCCAAAGTATATATTTCACCTTTTCAGAATTAATCTCTTGGTTTTGCCCATGTTTCCATGACTTGTCACATGCCTTGACCCCAGTGCAGCCTGAAATTCCATTGGACATACAACTCAATGCTGCCTCCAGAAGATGCTCCAGAAGGGCTGTGCTAACACTAAAAATGAATTCTAGTTCCCCATTTTTCCTGTCTGTCAATGGCAGTTTAATTCTGACTGCATCAGCGTTCCTGCTGTGATGTAGGATGTTTCCTGGTGAATGTGTGTATCCTGAGGTTAAGTGTAGCAGGAATGGTTAGAGCCTGTCTGCAGTGCTTCACCTGCAGACCCAGAAAAGCTGGGCTGGCTCCGGCATATCCATCACTCAAGGTATTCCTTCTCCAGCTGTCTTTTTTCTGAATGCACAACTCATGGCAAGGTCAGTGCTGGTGCCTTCAGTGCAGAGTCCGTTCCATGAGAGTTCTGGAAATATGAACAAACCTCCTTGTTAGGCACTGTGACGGGGGGTACAAGTTCTCCTGAGAAACTCATGGCCACTGAGGCACATGTCTGTCCTTCACATCCCACATCCCTCAGAACATTTAACCTCTGGTTTGCTAATTTCTTTCTCACATCCATCTCTAAGTTAACCCCTTTCTCTCATTCAATTTAAGAAATGAAGCAAGTACCGATGCACATCCTCTCCATGCTGGTTTTCCGGCATACATTGCTAAAGTTTCCTTGGATGTAAGAGAAGTTTCATACCTGTCTAGATAATCAAGACACTACATTTTGTTTCTACTCTGCCATGACATTTTTATCTCTTCTGTTGTGTTCAGGCACGTTGCAGCACTTGCATCCAAACCAACCTGAACCAGTCAGGCAAAAGAGGTTTTGTAAGGCACTTGGTGGAGTGCTTTACCAGAATGTCGATACATTATGTCTGTGTTCTCACCGTTCATTGATGTTGCAGCTTTATTGAAACTGCACGTAAGCTTGGCATGGCTTAGGTATGGTGTTTGCAGCCAAGGAGTGGGGCTGGCTGGTTAGCTGCAGAGAACCAGCGATGGCCAGTTCCCCTCTGAGCTTGTAACCCCAGCTCATCACTGCTTGAGTCCTCCGTGCAGCGAAGGCAGTGGAGGGGCTTGTTTCTAGCTCTGCGTCTATAGAAGGATTTTACAGACATGTTTTTATAAATATATATAAAATTATATATATTTATGGGTGTATCTGGTGTGAGTGTATATACACAGCTATATACACGTACGGGTGTGTGTGTCTTTGTGCATACATGGTAAGTTTGTTACAGCAGGGGCTGCAGCATTGTCACAAATTCTGTGAGAATGGGTCTGCCCAATGTGAAAATCATGCTATGATGTCTGTCCCAGAGCTGCAGCCAGTGAAGAGGGAAGCTTTTAGGGGAAATTCATGTAGAGGACAAGAGGACATGATGCAAGGGTGGCTTTCTTAAATTATGAATTTTCATCTTTTGTTTGTAAGTTCCTCAAATTTTCCCACTAACCCAAACACAATGAAAATACTGAGCATATTTTCAGGAAACTATATAAAGCAATGAGCCAAATTAGCAGATACATTCAAAAATAAAAGACAGTGGAATTGTCCTTCAGTCAGATTTTGCCATGGTGGAGAGAACTGTTTTATTCCTTTCACCATCTCATCTGCTGTGGACAGAGGAAGGGAAGTGGCAGGTTAGTGTCTCTGACTAAGTGGTTGGTGCCTTGGACAGAAGTGATGTTGAAAGGATAAAATAGGGCATTTATTTTATTTCTAGGCTCCAAGAACTGGTTAAACAGAATGGTTTTAGAGTTACTGATGCCAACCCTTTCCTAAAGGTGTTTTTCATCTGCTAATACAATGTGTTTGCTTAAATTACTTTTTCTTGCATTTTAGGAGCAGGCAATACAGGACAAACTCCAAGCTCTGTCCCAGAGTTGCGAAAGGTATTATCACCTCTTTGGCGTAAGAAATGCTTGCATTTTGGAGGCTGTTTTATCTGACATGATCAGAAGAAGGACTGGGAGCATGTCTAGGGAGAAGCTGACAGTGGTCTGTGTGCAGTGTGCCCATTCTGGCACCTGCAGCTCTTTTAATTCCTTAGTTTGGATGCAGCATCCTAGCCTTGGTGTATGTACAGCTGTATGGATCTTCTCTTTTCCTCCCTCTACAGCAAACCTTACCTGTTTGACCTTCTGCTGGGAGGGCAGAAAGACAGGAGCTGAGAAAACTTCACCTTAGAAAAGTAGGAACTAGTGCAGTTCAGAGAGGGGACTGTCAGGGCCCCTTAAGGGATATATTCAGAGTGATGGGACTTCTGCTGTGTTACTGCCAGAAACATCAATAGATCATTTCTTGGTAGGTGTTGTAGCCAGAGTATGTGCCTGGTGTAGAGTAGTGCCCTTTGCTCGCTGAGTATCTTCCAGTTGACTCAGTTTAGGCCAAAAAAAAAAGCGCAAATGTGCCCTTTTTTGCAGCCTCTCTTATAGCTTACATGTGATGCATGACTCCGTTGTGTGTGACTCTGCCTTTATTTTGTTCTTCCTTTCTCTTGTGAAGCTACATGAGTCCAGATGTTGCTTCTGGCAAAGAGATGAGTGACAGCTTGGAAGGAGCAACAGGAAGTGGGAAGCAAGAAGGAAAGTCTTCAAAGAAGCATAAGAAATCCACACGTGCTCGTTCGCGCCAGGAGAAGTCCAACAGACCCAAACTGACCATACTAAATGCAAGTACAACCTGTGGGAGGGTAACTCTAGGTTTCCTTTGGCTTTGCCAGGAATAAGGGTTGTTGATCTCTGCATGCAGGTGTGTAACACAGGGGATAAGATGGTGGAATGCCAGCTTGAAACCCATAACCACAAAATGGTGACGTTCAAGTTTGACTTGGATGGTGACGCACCGGAGGAAATTGCCACTTACATGGTGAGATGTGGCTGCCCACGGGCCCTCAGTGCTCCCAGTTGCTTCAGGCAGCTCCTCGTGTGTGCTTGTTGCCTGAGCTGCCTGGCAGCTGTGGAATGGGGCATTAATAAAAAAAGTCTGTTTTCCCCTTTATTTTGATGTGGCCTTCTAGGTGGAGAATGAATTCATCTTGCAAAGTGAAAAAGAGACTTTTATTGAACAAATGAAGGATATCATTGATAAAGCAGAGGATATGCTCAGTGAGGATACAGAAGGAGAGCGAAGTTCTGACCAGGGAATAAGTCCCCAACAAGATGCAGATAGGCTGGAAATAAGCGAGGTAAGAAACGCTGAGTACAGATTCCTAGTTTGATTCCTTTTTTTTTAACAGCCAGGTACTTAAATTACTTTTGCATCTTGTGTTAAAAAAACTAAAAAGGTTTCTTAACTAAAAAAATAATGCTTTTGCTCTGTTAAGCCTTATAATACAAGTGGGATGCTGGTCCTCTTGCACTGATCCAGCTATTTCTTGTGTTGTCTCTTTAACAGGAGAAGCGTCAGTCTCAAATGAAGACGCCTGTGTATCAGCAAAATGGTAAGAGTGCCTTTGAGTTTCTAGTGGAAGGTGTCCCTGCTCATAACAGGGAGTTGGAACTAGATGGCCTTTAAGGTCTCTTCCAACCCAAACCATCCTGTGTAATTAAGACAAAGTCATGATCTGGAGACAATGGAAATTCATGTGTTTACTTGTAATTTTCTTTTCATCCCTAGTTTTGCATACCGGAAAAAGGTGGTTTATTATATGTCCAGTGGTTGAAAACCCTGCTACAGATGCCCCTGAGTTTTCTCCCCCGGTGCCTCCCAGTGCCCAGCAGACAGAAGGGCCAGGTATCTCCAAACTTTATAGAAAATGTCTTCTCAGAGCTGCTGTGTTGTCTCTCTTCTGTCCTCACCTCACTCAGCTGTGATGGTTTCACTTAATTTAGTCAGAGGAAGAAAATGATGAGTTTTGTTAAGCTGTGCATTTAGATGCGCACGTGCATTTACATATGTTTCTGGCATTGAACCAAATTGGGAATCTTTATATGAGTTTCAGTAAAGTGTCAGTATTTTAGCTATACCTTATGCTGCGGGGTAGGTGAAATTCTCCATCACTATGTGTCTTTTCAGTGAAATATTTTTGCTGAAATAATGTGAAAATTCTCATTTGATGTACATAACAGCTATTTGCTGGTGGGAATTGCTAGTGGGTTGTCCCTGCAGCTGACCAGGGGGCTTGGCAGTGATTTCCTTTCCTTTCAAGGTTCACCTTTTGCTTGTGTTCTCTCTAGACGCGGAGCAGTCAGATGACCAGCCGGTGAGCTCTGCGGTGACAGAGGCGCCTGGGCTCGGGGCTGGCCAGCAGCTTCCCCTGCACACAGGGGTCAGTGACAGCCCCCTTGGAGCCGCCCTGTCCCTGGCACCGGCTCCTGCTGCAGCGGCTCCTGCCAGCGTAGCAAGCCAGCCGGAGTTCCCAGCGCCAGCCCCGCTGGCACCTGCCCCGAGCATGGCGGAGCCCGCGGTGGCCGGCGGGGCTCAGCCGGAGTTCCCGCATCCCGGGGCCCCGGCCCCCCGCGCCGTGGGGCTGGAGGAGCCCTCCGAGGCCCCGGCCCCGCAGCTGCAGCCGCCGGCGGACGAGGCGGCCTGCGTGCCCGACGTGGAGATCGCCTGCTGCAGCGTGGGGCCGCCCGCGGCCGCGCCGGCGGCTCTGGGGCCGCTGCCTGCGGACGCCGCGGTGCTGGAGCGGCAGCCGGCGCCGCAGGGGCCGCACCTGCTGGAGGGCGGCCAGCCCGGCGCGGGGCCCTTCGGCAGCCAGCCCTTCCCCGCGGCCGCCGGCCCCGACGGCCTGGCCCTGGCGGGCTCCCAGCTCCAGAGCCCCACGCAGGTGCCGCTGGCCGCGTCCCAGCAGCCGCCGGTGGCGCAGGGCGGCGCGGGCATGGCCGGGGCAGGGGTCGGCCTGCTCCAGCAGCAGAACCCCCCCGGCACCGCCGAGTCCGACGGCGAGGGCCCCCCCAGGGTGGACTTCGTGGACAACACGATTAAAAGCCTTGATGAGAAGCTGCGCAATTTGCTGTACCAGGAATATGTTCCAACTTCTTCGGCATCAGCAGGGACGCCAGACACCTCTGTGCCACCCGAACAGGGCGACAGTGAATTTACCTTACCACCTTTTCCTGAAGAGCAAGCTCCTGCCACAGCGTTGGATGGGAGAGACCCGAGCTATAGCACCCCGGACACGGGCCAGGAGGTGACAGCTGCTGCCCACCCTTGTGCCCCTCGTGCCCTCAGGGGCCTTGCCTTGCCCACCCTTGTGCCCCTCGTGCCCTCAGGGGCCTTGCCTTGCCCACCCTTGTGCCCCTCGTGCCCTCAGGGGCCTTGCCTTGCCCCCCGCTGCTCAGTCCCCCAGCGGCTCTGCCCTTCATCCCCCCAGAGCCCGCCTGTAGGGCTGGCCCCAGAGCAGAGCTCAAGACTCACTCTCCTGCCGTAGGCCACGTGTAGATCTTTTGCTTCCCTAAACATTTCATATCTCTGTTCCAGGGTTTGTTACCTCTGCCTGCTGACTGCTTTCCAGTGTGAAAGCTCACTTAAATTTTTCTTGTCAGATGCATCCCAATTCATTTTTCAGAAATGCTTATTAGTGAAAGCCAGACTTTCCCTTTGGGTTTAGAAGTGGTATAATACTTTAATTCATCTCCTCTTGTGTCCTATCCAAAGCAGGCAGAAATATGTCCATTTCTTTGTAGTTTAAGAAAGTAAAACACACGCGTGGTGTAGTCATTGTAGTTCTAATGAAGGCGATTTTGCTTCAATTTTAAGTATAAATGAATGGCAGTGGTACAATTACTGCCTTAGAAGTCAACTTGGATAAAACAAACATTTCAAGTACCTTTGCCTTGTCCACATGCTACAGCCAAAGGCAGACATTCCATGTGCATGAGTTTCTTCTGTTTCCTGTAATAGTTTCTTTTGTCTTCTCCTGGGCTTGGTAGAGCAAGACTGACACAGAAGCCTCTAAGGAAAGAGGTAGCAGGCAGTCAGGGACAGTGGTTCTTCTGTCTCAGTTGAGCCCCCATGTTAGGTTTTTTTGGATAAAATTCCAAGTTTATGAAATAATCAGATTTGCAGCACATTGTGCTAGATCAGTGTCTATTCTAGGCCCTGGCACAGGTTACCCAGAGAAGCTGTGGCTGTCCCATTCCTAGCAGTGTCCAGGGCCAGGCTGGATGGGGCTTGGAGCAACCTGGGACAGTGGAAAGTGTCCCTGTACATGGCAGGGGAGGGAATAGGATGAACTTTGAAGTCCTTTTCAACCCAAACCATTCTATGATTTTATATCTTACTCAAAAGTAGCATTTCTGGAGATAATTCCATGCCTAGCAAGGCTGAGCCTGTTCTGTGTAGCATCAGCTGGAGGGACTCCTGTCGACTGCCCAAAAGATGCTGTGTGGTACAGGAAAGCAGCTGTACTGGACTGACTGTTGTTTTCTAATGATAAATTACTTTCTACAGCAAACCCAATTCTCTCTCTGTGAAGGGTGCTATGTCTCTCAAGTAATTGGAATTCATCCTATTAAAATCTGTGTCAGTAAGAAAAGAGACATAGAATTTCTGAGGATAGACGTACAGATGAGGAACGTACAGTCTGGCTGGAAAAGCAAACGAGAACAAAGCCCCAAGCATGTGTGTATATACAATATACTGGCTTTCAGTAGCTTGGGCTGCAGTTCCAACTGCAGTGCTGCCACTGCTTTATTTCTTTCAAGGAAGAAGGAAAAAAAATGGGGGAGTTGGAGGCAAGACTTGAAGGTTCCTCCACAGGCACTGTGAAATAGTTCCGTATTCTCTGGTAGTGCCAGGGCAGCAAGGGGAAGTGGGGGAAGGAGAACGCATTCTGCTTTGTGAGACTGAAATTGCGTTTCTTTTTTCCTTTTACTGAAAGTTGAACAAGCCAGAAGTCACTGGTGTGAGTGCTCATCCCTCAGAGGCAAGAGGTGGGTCAGCAGGCGGAACAGGTAATGCTCCTCCGGCCATCCCTGCTTGGTGTCAGTGGGTGTCAGGGGCAGCAGTGGGGCAGCAGCCCGGCCACGTCCAGCAGCCCTGTGTGTCTCTGAGACACCAAGAACACCAGAAGAGTTCAGGCCTAATGTACCGTGCAGATTTCATTCTTCTTCTGTTTTTCTCCCTAAAAGTTTTTAACTGAGTAATGAGATTCCACACACCTGTTATTATATGAATTCCCCAAATAACTAGATCTGCCAACCTAGAGATATTTTATATTGCCATTGCTATTGCCTCCTGCATTTTCAATCCTGTATTACAAAGACCGGGGTTTTAAATTATTCCTCGGTGGTACACTTTAGTTTGTCACAATGAAACACTGTTTTTTATTACATTAAAGCATTCCAGACATAAATATTTTTTTTCCCAATTTTAAATCAGGTCCAGCCACAAGCATCACTTCAGCTCCTGTTGCTCCAGCAAAAGGCCTCCTTCAGGTAATCAGAACTAGGAGTGGTTTTCTGCTTGATTGTTACAGTTCCTTTTGTTAAACTCTCTTATTTTTGCCAGGTTGCACCTACATCATCAGGCACAGCTCCACAGATGGAGACTTTCCAGAGGAGTGAGGAGGCAGAGAGGACGGCTTCGCCCGCACACGCAGAGAGCGTAACGCGGCGAGTGACGGCAGATGGGGCGATGAGTAACTTCCACAGGGATGGTTCTCCGGGCTCTGCTTCCTATGGAAAACAGGCTGAGGCTCAGGAGAGCGGCACGCCAGCCAAAACCATTGGCAGGTTTTCAGTCATCAGCACGCAGGACGAATTGACTTTAGCGGCGCCGCACTGCTTGAGGTTCTCGGCGCCCCCGGACGTGTACCTGGACGAGCTGCCCTCCAGCCCGGACATGAAGGCTGCCGTGCGCAGGGTGCAGACGGCCTCGTCCGTGGACGTGCTGTGCGACCCGGCCTCGAGCGACTCGGCCGACGAGCCCGGCCCGCGGCAGCCGGCCCCCGCTGCGGCCGCGCAGCTCTCCCCGCCCAGCGGCAGCACGGCCACCGACCTCATCAAAAAAGCAGCTGCTTTTCTGCAGAGGTCTGCCAAAGGTGGCTCCCCTGGCCCAGAGTCTCCCAATGGGCAAGGTGCGAAGATTCCTACGATCAACATCACGTCCTTCCACTCGCAGTCGTCCTACATGAGCAGTGACAATGACTCAGAGTTTGAAGATGCTGATATGAAGAAAGAGTTGCAGAACCTGAGAGAAAAGTATGTTGAGTTGCAAGTGATATAAGGGAAGCTTGTGTTACTGTACCTGAGCAGCAGCTCAGCTTCAGATGAGCAGAACTGTAAGGAGTAAACTGGTTCTGGGCAAATCAGGCAATGCCAGGACCTTCCCCCACCTTCCTGCTGTGCATCGCCTTATCTGCCAGTTCCAGTTAGAAGAATAACTCATAGAATCCCAGACTGTTTTGGGTTGGAAAGGACCTTAAAAGTCATTCCAACTGCTACCATAGGCAGGGACACCTTTTATTATGTAAGGTTGCTCCAAGCCCTGTCCAACCTGGCCTCAGAGTCAGAGACTCCCCCTTCCAGGGCTGGGGAGTCACCACAAATAGATTGTTGTAGCTTTGCATGCTTAGGGATGAGCAGCTGATTGTTTTATAACCAACGATTGTTTTGTTTCTTCTTTTGCAATTAATTACACTGTCAGGATATGGTGCTTTATCAAATACATTGCTAGCACAGTCTTTTTTTTTTTTTTTTAGGCATATGAAAGAGATTGCTGAGCTGCAGACACAGCAGAAGAATGAGATAGAGGCACTGTATATTCGCCTGGGGAAACCCCTTCCTCCCAACCTGGGCTTCCTTCACTCTGCCCCGCCAAGCAGCCGGCGCCGAAGAACCAGCAAAAACAAATTGAAAGCTGGAAAGCTCTTAAACCCTCTGGTCCAGCAGCTCAGGAGTGGAACATCAAGCACAAGTAGGTACACTGGGTGCTTCCCTTTGCCTGTTGCTTGTGTCAGTCACGGCTGTGCTGTGTGATGTGTGGGACTGCTGGAAAGGATGGAATGTTTGTTGGTTTTAAGCTGGCATGCTTTTGGACAGGCTTGTCCCAGGTCCCAGTGGCAAGCCATACCTGCCTGCTCTGCATTGCCTACAGTCCTTGGTAGAGGAATAATATTCCCCTTTAATTTGGAAAACAGCCTGGTTACATCTCCTCTATTCTTTAAATGCAATTTACTGATGTTTGTATTCACTTCTTAGATGCTATTATGCTGTATTGACTAGGTGCTGTATCTTGTTTCCTTTTTGCTCCAAGATGCCATATATAAAAGATGGGATTCCATTTGCTCCCCCAAAGGATGGGAGGTAAAAGCATTTACAAAACTGTGGTGGATGCTTTGACCATGAAGTAATGTGAGATTTTCACACAGCACTACAGTCCTGAGTTTTTATCTCTTGGAAAAATACAAAAATAAAATTTACCTGGGAAATATCAATAAAATCCAGTACCCATTTCTTCAGCAAAATGTACAATAGAATATGCATAATTTTTCTCCATCTTAGATTGTGCTGTTACTTGGGGGAGCAGTAGCATTTCCAGCATTCATCCTTTATTTCAAACCTGGTGGCTCTTGTTTTCAATACCACTGCATCATAGGGCCCCTTTGTATTTTGTTGCATCAATCTTTATAGACAAGGTGTTGAGGAGGATTTTGCTTTTAGCTAAGGATTTCAGCTGAGTTGGGAAACACAAATATATTCAGAGGCAATAAGTTCTGTGGCCCATCTTGAGGCTGAGTGTTCTTGCCCACAGGGACTGAAGCAGTGCTGGACACTGTCTGTACTTCTACATCTATCTAGATAGTTATATATTGATACTTATCTGTAGATATCTAGATAAATGTTTTTATCTGTACTTTTGTCTACACAAATATCTCAGGTAAAGCGGCTTAAAAACCAAAATACTTTTGCAGTCATGTGCTACATGAATTTATCTGTTGAAAAATCTGAAAGTGGCCATGACAATTATACTCAAATAGCTATAAATAAAAAGTTCCTTGTATTTTTGCTGCAACTTTTATTCTTCTCCATTTGCCTAATTTCACCTTTGGTGTGGGAGAGCAGATCTCTGTGTCCTGCTTTGTCATTGTGTGTGTTCATCCTCCTCCTCAGCACCCCAGCAGCTCTCTCTTCATTCCAGCAGTGCTCCTTCTGAGGCTCCTGAAAATACAGAGGAGAAACTGTAAAAATCAAACCTGCTCCAGGAGCTTCTTGGAGAAACAGGCTCAGTGATAGGAGATGTGGGTTATTTTCTGGTGCAGGCTCTCCCCAAAGCATGTGCTCCATCCAGTGCATCAGAATAGCGAACGGCTGTTCCTCTTGGGGTCAAGATACGGATTATTTTCAGGCAGGGATTTTTTATTCAGAGTTTTCCTAGCTTTTGCCACGGCACGTGTTGTGTTTGTTTGCTCTTTCAGGTAACCTCTCAGACTCTAAAGACTCGCCCCACAGAGAAAGCAGTAACTCACAGCCCGGCTTCCCCGCAGCCGCCGCGGTGCCAGCCGGCGCAGCGCCCGCCCCGGGCAAGGCTGTGCAGACCCAGCAGCCCTGCTCTGTCAAAGCCTCTCTGTCCTCCGACATCTGCTCCGGCCTGGGCCCCGACGCCGCCGACGCCAACGCAGGCGCTGGCCAAGGTGATTCTTCCTGCTGCCTCTTTTGTGTCTCTTCCAGCACGTGCTGAAATTAGTTCCCTTCCCTTAGGCTGGAACTTTTTAGGAGTGATAGAGGAATGTGAACCTTTGGCAATCCAAATTACTGGCTTACCTTTAAAAAGAGCATTGCAGTATTGTCGGAAGAGCAAAATTTAAGTATCTTGCCGAGTGTTACCAGCACTCGAGAAGGCATGCCCCAAGACATCCCTAATTCTTAGGAAAGAAATACCTTTCAACTTTGCCAGCAGTGGCTCTATCTTAATACCTTCTCTGGAGTCTGCCTTACAGATTCGTGAGAAAAAATGAATGGAAAACAAAGATACAAAAGGCTGGGAGAGTGTTTGCTTTGTTTCATTTTTTTAGCCCCTTGATTACAGTAGACCCCAAGTTCCTCATTATAAACTACCAAACGGTCTTGGGCATGAGAGAAAATAAAAATGAAATTAAAAGAAAACCAATCCCAGGGGACCAAGTTATATTTCCTTTCTATGTGGGGTTCACTTTGTGCATAATTTTGGAGGCCCAGCCACAGGACTGTGCTCCCATGACCCCAGTTCTGAGACCTCTGTGTATTGCCCCCCTCGTAGGCTTTGACTGATCTTGTTGCCATGCATATGGGAAGTTCCAATGATGATTAAAATACCTTCCTCTCATTGCACATCCTGCCAAACTAATCTACAAAATATCTATCTGTCCTCTTCTGCTGTTATTGCATCCTTTGTGTATGGTCAGTGAACTTGCTCCTCTTTGGCAAAGTTAAGGGGGAGATGTGGAGGTTTAACTAACAAAGCTGATTTGACTGATGGTTTAGGACATCTGATCACAGCTACTTGTACTTTATAAGTGTCTTTGTTTTCTTCCCTTTATATTCATTTACAGGCTGGACGGTTTTCCACCAAACGTCTGAGAGAGTGACCTATAAATCTAGTAGCAAACCTCGTACCAGATTCCTCAGTGGACCTGTGTCTTTGTCCATCTGTTTGTATTTGTTCTTTTGTATTTTATCACAGTCCATCTTTCTTTTACCCCCTTTTTCCAATTCCATGATTTAAATCTCTAATATGTTTGGCAGGATGCCCCTTTTTCTCAACCATCTTTTCTTTCTTTTTCTCTTTCTTTTAAGTAATCATCATGAACACACCTTATTTATATTAATTTTTCATGTGAAAGCTTTTTTTGCACTGCTTTTGGCTCATGCCTGGGCACCAAAAGCATGTGTGGAAGATCTCATCATTTATTATATATAGCCTGATGGTAAATTTTACCCTGGAGTTATCAAAGCTTTTGTACTTTATGTGATTTCTGTTGAAGTAATTTTATTTGCAATGTGGCAAATATACATGTCTGCTGTCCCGGTTCCAGCGACAACAAAACGAAATCCATCCTTCTGTAGACGAATGGTCTCTTTCACACATGTTTGGACTCTGAAGACATGCATGTAGCAAGCTGATACAATTCTAGAAGGTCACTGGAGGGTATAACTTCCATACAAGGGCTGTATTAACTCGATATACAGTACTGTTTATATCCACTCTATTTTCTTTAATTTTTTCCCCGCTCTTTGCATGTGGAAATGCTGAGACAACAGTGCTCCAGCTAGTTCTTTCCAAATCTCTGTCCCAGGTGGGCTTTTCCCCATGCAGTCACTTTAATTACTTTAAGTGAGCGATTTTTTAATGGAATCATAAGGCGCAGGAAGATCTGGTTACTCTAAGGGAGAATCCCATCAACTTTTTGTGTCATCTGATCTGGCTGAAGCACTTGACTCAGTTTATTTTCTTATGACCTTATGTGACCTCAGAGATGAAGTCAATTAGCAGTTCATCAAAGCATAAATAAGTAAAAAGCAATATCAGATATTCAGATGATACTTGGAAATGGATTGTTAGGAGTTTTGTCTCAAATAACTGTGCACCTTCTTTTTGTACCCTATTTGTCTGACTTACGAAGTAATTGGCAACTCCACCAAACAATATCAAGCTATTTAATGAAAAAAATCAGACTTTTTTACCCAATTGTAGATGCTGCTTTTTAGGCAAACGGATTTTGCTTGTACAATAAAGATATGTTGTGCTGAACAGGTACTATAGGCCACTTACATAAAACCTTAGAAGGGCTGATAACATTTTTGAGAAAGTCTTTGGTTAAATAACTATGGGTTTACAGGAGTATCAGATCTCCCCTTGGAGTTCTGCACTGCTCATTGCTATCCAAATGGGTCACGTCAAAGGCACAAGACCACTCCAATACACTCCTCCTGATTTTATGAATAAACAGTATTTTAAGAAATAATCTCAAAACTTTTTTGTTTGAGCTCCCTGAAAGCACAAACACTCAGATGACTGACGTTTACAGAATTTATTATCATGTAAGCTTTTCATGACTGGTGATGTCGTGAGACAATTTTGCATTTAGGGATTTTTTCTTGAGAACCTGAGGAGAATTCTCAGCTCCCAAATATTCCTGTTTGGTTTTATAGTGGCCACAGTAATTTCTTCTTCTGCACGTGTAATTCCCAGAAGATGCTTCATTAATCTTCCATGGAATTACTATTCAATAGGATGCAAAAGGTCTGGCAATAAAAATCTGTGTATTAAAAATGTTTGGGTGCATGGATGTTGTGAGTGAAACCAAGGGAATATGTAAATCCTTTGAATCGTGAAGTTTCCTCATGCTTAAATAACTCAGCATGACTAATTGCTTTCTGTTCTCAGCCCGTGTGCTCTCTCAGGGTTTGGCCTCCCCCATCCCTGAGTCACGCCAGGAGATGGGTGCAGTTCAGGCACTTGACGTGACACTGCAACCCTAGGTCACCCCTGAGGGTCCCAGTCCTGGAGCACAGCTTGGCTGCCAGAGGAGCCTCTCACCTGAGGTGCCTCTCACCTGGGGAGCTTGGCAGGTGCCCATGGCTGAGCTGTGGGCAGGTTTGGTGGGGCAGGAGGCTATTCCAGCTTGTTTTCCTGTGAGCCCAGCAGGTGGGATGTGTGTGTGAGTGCAGGACCGGGGCTGTGTGCATTCCTGTCCTTCCCCAGGGTGCCTGGGGCTGGGACAGCGGTGGGCAGGACGGACAGTAGGATGTTCTGTGGAGCTGGGATCCAGAGCAGCTGTGTCTGGAGCCTCAGGAAAAACAGTGCTCAAGGAAGGCCAGGTTGGATGGAGCTTGGAGCAGCCTGGTCTAGTGGAAGGTGTCCCTGCCCGTGGCAGGGGTTTGGGAAAGGATGTGCTTTCACGATCTTCCAACGTAAACCATCCTTTGATTCTGTTATTTGAAGGTGATGATGTTGGCAATACCAGCTGGCTCGTCTTCCTTTCCCTCTGCAAGAGACATCAGTGCACCCAGCAGGCAGGCAAAGGCAAGCATTTGCATTAAGTGCTAAACATGTTAGCATCCATAGCCCATCCCTGGAAGTGTCCCAGGACAGGCTGGATGGGGCTTGGAGCACTTGGGATAGTGGAAGGTGTCCATGCCCATGGCCATGGCAGGGGATGGAGCTGGATGGGCTTTAAAGTCCCTTCCAAGCCAAACCATTGCAGGTAGGATTACATCCTCTGTGCAGTTGTACAGGGCTGGGACATGACTGCCCAGTGCCAGCAGCTCTGGGCACCTCCAGACAGTACGGAGTTCTGGGTCTATTCCATTAGTCAAGGTTTCCCTGGTATTTTTTTTGTTTGAGAGCTGTTGGGAAACACTGTGATGCATTTTCAGAAATGCTCCGAATCCGTGTGTTTGGTTAAGGAAAACCAGCCCTTTGGCAAGGTGGGGTATGCCAGCAGGACACCTGCTGCACTGGCAGAAAAGTTGGCAACTTTAAAAATAAATATTCAGACGGATTAAAGACAGTATCACAAGGACCTTGCTCTGGTTACAAGATCCATCAGACTCGAACACTTTCACAGTGTTCTGCAGGACATTTTGATCCATGTCCAATATTGACTTCACCTTTGTATTTTTCATGAGATAAAATATTTTTGATGGGCTTTGGCATAATTTTATCCTGAAAAAAATTATTTTGCATAATTTTGCCTGGGCTAAACTGCAAGGGTGCCTTAGGGAAGACTTTTCACTGATTGTGAGTAGAATTTTCAAAGCTCCATTTGGCTTAGGCTTGGAATCTTGTGTAATGCAATTTTTTGCCAGGTTTGTAGCAATTCATATACTGTATGTGCATATGCAATTATGGAAATGGTCTAGCAGTTTATTGCCATTTCCATTTTTTTGTAGCTTTCCAGCTTTTTGGCAGCTGTTAGTGCAAATATGGGACAGTGGATTTTTTCTGTTCTGTATAATAGCTATGTAATTCCTCAGATAAGAGATCTGGAATTGGAAGTAAAATGCTCTGCTGAACTTTCACAATCTTACATTAAATCTTAATTATGATTCATCTCCTTAACTTTACTGTTCTTAAACATGTTAATTTTAGCAGTAATACAATTAATTGGGTGAATTAGATCTACAAAGTGAATTTTTAATTGAATTTGAGTTCATAACCAACCATGGCTGATAACTGTCAGTCCCTGCTTGAGGCAGTCTCACCGCTTGGGAATGTTTCCCATCTCCCAAGCCCCACACTGGAGTGATGCTGCTGGAAGGAGCAGCTCTCTTCCCAGTGCCTGAGTCTCCTGTGATATTTTCCTCAGAGCTGGAGCCCCTCATGCAGGTGTTTCGTGAGTGTGTTGAGTATTGCCACTTCCGTCACTTCCCCAGGTCGGGTTTGGCACCTGAGGTGCTTGGAAACCTGTGCCTGGCTGTGCAGGAAGCAGAGGGGTTGGCAATGAAGGTGATTTCGAGCACGTCCTGCAGTCAGCTGCCTGCTTTTATTTCTCGCAGGCAGGTGCTTTCCATTTGCATTCCTGTTGTGCTGAGAAGTGCCTGTTGCTGCAGGAAATAGCCTCTAGGATTGCTGCTGTGGGCACTTGTTTCTATTGTGGGAATTGGTAGCTTACTTTGGGATAGGCAAGGTAAGGTATATCTGGGGGAAAAGAGAGCAAAAGATAAAAGAATACAAGACAGATGGTTGAGTTGTGAATGTGACTGTGCTTGCTATCTGGGCTTTGAAATGAGAACTGAACTTGGTCATGCTTGTGTTGTAGTAGTCACGTCCTGATTTTCTCAGGATAGAAATCCATATGAACTATATGAAATAATAAGAAATTCATTCAGAGCAGTCCTCTGTTCCTCATGCCACCCATATCTAAGCACAAACATCTCTTCTCCCTTACTTCCTCCCTCCCTTGTTTCTTTACTTTCTCTTCCTCAGTCTCTGACTGAAATCGCTTCCTTCTCCTCTGAAGACTCATTCAGGGCCTGTGTCAGCCTGGACCTGCAATCTCTGAGTTTAAAGCTGCATTTCTGGCACAGTAACAAAATGTTACACCACTGTTTATTCTAGAGAAAAAGCACATCATCCTCTATCTTACTTTTTTTGCCCCAGTCTGATTTTGCTCATGGTTTCAAGTGCTTCTTCCCAATGAACCCACCATAGCCCATGTCAGACACTCATCTCCCCCCATCCCATAACAATATTCTTCTTATCAAGTCCAAAATACCTTTCAGGAAATTTTGGCACCCAAATAGCAACGGTGCCAATGTCTGGCAAGATCTGACAGTCGAGTCGGGGTCTCGGCACACTTCTGGCACTCTGCTATCTATCTACAGGCTGTAAAATCATGATGAATGATGGAACGAGACAATAATGAAAAAAACAAGTAGTTTAGTTAAATTAAAACTCGGCTACCCTGACGGATTATTTTTCTGCACTCGAACAAGGCATAAGGGAAACTCATTCACAGTTCCATTCAATTGAAGTTCAGAGTCTCACATTTAGACACAAATCCTATAAATAAACTATTTGGAAACGATTGGCCTCAGACCTGCAGAACAATGTATCTTTTTGGACTTGTAAAACAAGATTTTTAGGGTTGTTTTATGGTTTGTCTTTGCAGCCAGACTAGCTTGACTTGTTCCTGAAAGAATTTTTGGCCTCCAATCACAAATTAAATTGACATTATTTCCTGCATTAATAGGAAACAAATCAAAACCTTCTATTAGGAAGCCAAGGCAATTTGGGAAAAAAAAAAAAAAAAAGGAAAATAAAATCAATTTAAAAAAAAATTAAAACCAACCAACCAAAAAAAACCAAACAAATGCATCTTTAAGTCATGAGCCCTTGCTTTTGGCATGTTGTGGTACTTCCCAAAGCTTTTGAATGGCTGCACATTAAGAAAGGTTTGAGTTATTTAGGCTTCCTTTACTCACCTGAACTGCTGACTTTGTCTGTCCTTTCTTGCATAATAACTACTTTCTGATTGCTTAAAAGTACAGAAGCTTGTCCGTCTGATTTGTTGTGTTTAGTCTTACCTAATTCTGTGTGTCTTGTATTGTTTTACCTTGTAGGGTCCACCTTGAAACGACTATGTCTAGGCAAAGATCACAGTAGTAGTAACTATCCCGTTTTTGTTTCTCAGTATTTCCTTCATGGCATGGGATGTTCTTTGCTTTTTTATTATTGTTTTTTACTAAAAGCTAATTGATTAATAACTAGAGCTGATGCACTTACCAGAAGCTAGGCTATAAGTGGTGATACTTTGAGAGTAATGCATGTGCTGTGATGTCTTGGGAACCTTGCATGCTGCAAGAGAGTCGTGGTGTTCTGTGTGTGAGACCGTGCACGCATGCGGCCAGGGAACTGGGTCCAGTGTCTGTCTCTAAATACACACCTCTGTATGACTGCAGCTCTCTGCTGGAGGAACTGATAGCTTAAAACCACTCCAGCCCCCTTGAGCTGCATGAAATATTAAACACCAATTGAAGAGCTTTCTTCTAAAAATCCTTACTTTTCTCACTTTTACCCCAAGTGAAGGAAAAGGAATTGAGCAGTATTCACTTAGAAGTGACATTGCAGGTTGAATGCATGATCATTTAAAGGTTATTAATGTACTTTATATAACTCTAGGACTAATTAGTGTACTTGGTTTCATTGGCTGGTAACTGATTAACAGAGAAAATATGCCATGTTCATGTTTGCTTATACAATCATTTTACCACAGTTCTATGAACTTTTTGCTTGGAGAGATGGTCTTTATTTCCAAACTTTAGCTGTCTCAAGTATGTTAGCTGAGAAGTTACTTTACATTTTCTGCTTAGGTCAAACTCAGACTCCTTCAGTTGCAGTCCCCTGTTGAGCTTGCTGTGTCAGACTTGTAGTCACTAAGCAGAAAAAGGGCAGATTTTTTTTTTTTACTAGTTCTTCTAGGAAGAAGTGAACATACAGAATTAAATCTCTATCAGTACTCTTCCTGACTGCTTTTATCTATACCAAAAGTTCTCTATCTTTGTCTCAAACGGTCACCCTGCCCACTACAGCCTCTCTCCTCTCTCTTCTATACTTTCATGGTCCTGATGGGGTTTTTTCCCCCAAAATACACAAATAGCCATGTGAATGGTCCTTGCATCATCGAGAGAGGTGGTGGGCTCCCAGAGGAGCAGGAACCAGCCCTGCCTGTTACCTCTGTGACAATAACATTTTTCCAGGAGGACAGTAAACTTAGGCAAGTGAAATAAATGGTAAATTAATTTTATAAATGCTTGCAATGTTAGCAATACATCCCACCTCCCTCTCCCTTATGGTAGTGTCTGAGGAGATGTTGTATGGGATGTCAGCTTTATGGGGCTGCATTCCTGGCTTCAGTCCCTGTCTCTAATTTCACCCAAGACAAATTAACAGCCAAGGTAACATGATGTGATAGAAAATGCAAACCCATTGGACTTGGACCATTTCTTTAAGCAAAGGTGTTCTGCAGCCAGGAGGGGGAGGGTTAGAAATCCGAAAAGCCACCACTGGAGTGGCAGTAGGTGAGAAGGGGTTTGAGCTGCAGGGATAAGGCAGAGACACCATCTCAGCTCTCTGTGTGATTTTCCAGGATCCTCGACCAACAGCCTGGTGACGTGTCCTGAGCCCCTCCCGCAGTCGACGCTGCAGGTTCAGGCCAACAACAGTAACAACAAGAAAGGGACGTTCACAGATGACCTGCACAAGCTGGTGGACCAGTGGACGAGCAAAACTGTTGGAGCTGCACAGACAAAACCTTCTTTAAACCAACTGAAGCAGAACCAAAAAAGGCAAGACATGGAGCCAAAGGCTAACCCCATGCAAATGCAGAATGAGACATGTGGAGTAAGTGGCCCTCCTTGAAGGACATACCTTTTGCTATGTGTCTGACAGCCTTTGCAGAACTCAGATGTGGAGGAGGACATAGACTAAAATTACTCCAGATAAATGCTTTCCATAAATGTCCAGCTCTTTTCATTCAGTACTAAATCAATTTTTTTTAATTGTCCTTTGGAATAATCTTAAGGGATATATGGGCAGCAATATATATATAAATATATATTTTAAAATTCCAAACTGCTTATTAACAGCGATGCAGAGCAATACTCCAATCGTTATCATCTGTTGCTCAACTTCAGTTTCAACTATTAGTAAAGTTTTCTTTTTGGTCTTTAATATTAACTTTCCTCGGAACAGGGACTGGTGGCTCTGTGGGTGGGAGCCATTGTTTGAGTGGAGTTGGAGTGAGTTCTGTGCTGGGAGAGAGGACAGCTGGGAGGGTGCTGACCCTTGCTTGTTGGACAATACCATCCTCAGAAATGCTGTCAAAGTATCCTACAACAAATAAGGAACCGGAAAGCCCCCATTGGTCCCTTTCTGTTCTCAGCAGCAGGAAAAAGCCATTGCAGGTGCATCATGTCTGCATTCAGTGCTGCTGAGGGCTGACACAGAGGCAGCACAGCAAGAAATGAGCACACGTCCAGAATCCTAGTTCACCATTCTGGCCCACCCTGGTCTGGGTTTCCAAATCTCCTCACTAGTTGGAGAGTAATTTGACTAGTAATGTGACTAGTGATTTTTGCTGGGTTCATTTTCTTGGAAGACTGCAAATTGAGCTAAAATAGAGGAAAATAACAGTGAGGAGCTGTTTTGTAATCTCCTAAAAGCAAGAGAACTAGATCTGGATAGCAAACCACTGCCTTTTTGGGATGTAGAAGGAAAAAGTCCTGTAGCAGTAGTAGCTCTGTAGTTGTTGGTGAGGTGAAATGTACCAAAGCAAGAACCTCAGCAGTGCATCTGCTTTGGTACCTGCTGCTTCCTGAGTCAGTAAATAATCCTTTTGCTCAGTAATGCTTTAACCAGCTCAGGAGTAAACAATGTCTACTTAACACCCTAAGAGTTTTCATAAAATAAGTTAAAGTTGGTGCTAGTAAACCCAAACTAAAGATTTCCATAACGAGGTGGGGAGGGCACAGATTTTGTTAAGTCACTTCTCACTTTCTTTTGATGCACTTTTTGCAGCATCTTTCCCCTGAGACCGCTGCAGAAGTTTGAAGTATTAGATGTGGATGTTTTGCCCACCTGTATCTCTGGAGAAATGAGTGGTTATTTTACATATTTAAATCATCTGTCACTATCAATTTAGGGTTAATTTTACCTCCTGCAGTTTTGGTGTCTCTGTCTCGAAGCCTGTGGAGAAGGCAGTGTGTCACTGTGAGAGCAACAGGAATGTCCCCATCTCAGTAGACTGTGTCTTGGAGGGTTTGTGTCTTTCTCAACCATGGCAGTTGTTCCAGGGAGTCAGCAGAGCTGACTGAAGTTTTTTGGAGGTGATTTACTAGGAGCATGGAGAGGTTGGGATTCCCTGCTCTTCATTTTGCATTGTTCCTTGTTGTGTGGAGGAGTGGCATCAGCTGGAGCCCTGGGGTGGGTGAGACCTGGGGTGGTTTGGGGCATGAAGTCCTTGTGAGGACCGTGCTGGCTGCAGCAGAGATGCAAGGGCAGATGGCAAACACTGCTGCTGTATTTTTGTTGAGTGTTTTGGCCACAAAGATGGCACAGGATGCTGCAGGTGGCAGGTATGATATACAAGAGTTTGACAGGGGTTGGTTTGGGAGTTCAACATTGTTTTGCTGTTTGTACCCTCTGAAATTGGCCCTAACTGGGAAATTGAAGTTGAGGGAGAAGAAGGCTGCATGGTGTTGGAGAGAAATAGCCAAAGGAGGAGGAAGGGAGCAGCATGAGAGAACTCCTAGTGTGGACAGCTGGACAAATAACCTGTGTATCGGAGGGATGAGCTCCATGGGGAGATGGCCATGTGGTGAATCACAGCTGAGTCAACTGGAGAGACAAAAAGAACTTGGGAAATCACATAAAGGATGGAAAAATAGCTTTCCAAGAGAGAGAGAGAATCTGAAGCTCAGGATGTACTTCTTCAGTTCATCTGGTAACACCATCTTTTGTCGCCTCTTTTGATCAAAAATGCCTTTGCAAGAAAAGAATAAGGAGCATTAAGCAGATTTCCAGCCCATCAGAGAAGGTTATAAGGTTTTATGTTGAAAATAAAGGCTGGATAAGTAGGAAAAAACAAGGTGATTCTTATGCTTTTTGTGTTTTTGTTGTTTTTTTTTTCTTAACTGGAACAAACTAGTACAGAGTTTTTAGGGTGGGCTGTCTCACATGGGCTTAGTTTTGGGAAAAGCTGTTGTTGTTTTGGGAAAAGTGGTCCCTTGTGATAGTCACAAATGAGGGGCTGGGGGTGGCAGGATTTGTACTTTCACTTCTGCCTTGTCTCTGGGCATTATTGTAAAGAGAAATTCCTCCCTAAAGGATTTCATACAGGAGTAGGAGTAAACGGAGTTGTCCCACAATGAAAAATACATTAAACAAACAAACAAATAAAAAACCACAAAATGTTATCTATACATTTAAATAGAAAAATACATTTTTTACTTTAAAATTTTCTCTTGCTGTTCACCTACTGTTATAAATACACAGGGCAGTTGTGTGGCTGACTCAAAGTCTTCTCTTTCCCCCTGGAACAGAGAACTCACTTCCCTGAGTTTTCTCTTTTTTACTCAAGACTCCTTCTGCCACTAGCAGCAAATTGTTTGCTGTGAATAAAATATATTCTTTTTTAATAAAGTGAAAGCTACTCTTTAAGGCTGGAAATAGAAGAGAAACTGGTAGTGTGTTAAATAAGAGTGAGTGGTTTTCTTTTCATTCTCTGCCATCAGAAGTGTTGACAGCAATAATGTAATTGGCATGTAAAGGAAAACTTCACATTCTGCTTTGTTTCTGTGGAAGTTACCAGTCCATTTGCCTGCAAATCCTGGTTGATCATATTAGAAATCTGGGGGAGACCTTTCATAGGAGGAGGAGCCTTCATCCATTTGTGTCACAGGAGCATTGAAATGTACCTTTTCAAATGGTTTTATGAAGCATGTAAATGCAGGTAGATTCTCAGCAGCAGCAGTTTGAAATGCAGCAGGAAATATTAGAACCAAGGTCAAACTCCCTGAGTGATTACTCTATGTGATCTTTGGGAAGATATGGTGAAATAATAATTTTTACAGGTATTTTGGTTAGCATTAGTCAAGAAATATGTTTAGGAATATGAGCTGCCTTCTGTGCAAAGAATACTGAATATTGTGTACCTAAAGACACTATTTGGAGATGCCTGAGAATGAAGGGCTTGCAAAAATGTTTTCTATTCTCCATGCTGTGTGTAGTTCCACAGGTTTTACAGGAAAAACATCACCTCCAAAAAGGCTGAAACATGTTCCCAGTGCACAGTGAGGTTGTTTCTGAAAACACACAGGTCTGTCACTGGGTGATGGGAGCTGGGGGCTTGGACACCTTCAGCAGCACCTGAACCTCTGCAGGCATTTCCTGACTCGTGGGCTTGGCTGTGCTGCCGGGAGCAGCCGGGCTGGACATGGTCACGGTGCCAAAACCAAGCCATAGCCCCTTCCCTGTGCCTTCCTCTCTGCTGGATTGGGAAAATAATAAAAAATGAATCTGTATTTGAAACTATTCAACACTGCCTTGGTCTGAATAGGTTTTCCAGGGAATTGGAAAAGCACACACACATCTCCTTCAGGAGTGCCTAAAAGCTTTGGGATTTCAACAGATTGGGCAGAAGTGATCAAAGAGATATCCATCTCTTTTATCATCCTTACCAGCTCATGTTGGCAGCCAGCTCTGAGTCTGCCCTGTGACTCAGTTTTGTTTCAGCAATAGCTGATCCATACAGAAGGAAAACACTGATGTTAATGGGGTAGCCAGCAAAAGGAAAGTTGTCTAAATGCCGCCTTTTCAAATGGGTTGTGATAGTTATGGTCAGCTTTCACAACAGAATTACCTGGTTTCCTCTGTTCTGATATAAACCCAGAAGTATTTATGGTGTTGGTATGTCACACCCAGTGCTTGGCTGTGTAGTTTGACACTACTGGAGCTGTGAGTATCACTGGGGGTAGTAGCATTTTGAGGTTTGCCTGGTAGAGCACAGGAAAAATTATAACAAGTCCAAACAACAGATTTGGGATATTTGAACTACCCTAGTCTTTGTCTTGTGAAGTTTTTCCATTTTTACCATTGTTTTCTGGTATGTTGTTCTCTGTGTATGTATTATTCTTGTTTTCTAAATGAGTTTGTGTGATTATTTGGGGGAAGGGGAATAAACAGCCACAAAGGAAAAGCTGCCAGGAGAAGGCAGGTGTGGGGGAAGCAGGAGCTGGTGGCTGGTGCCTGCAGGGACATGTGCAGGTGCTCAGAGCAGAGCTTTGTCAGGGCAGGGAGAGTTGGGTGCAGGTGAGGAGGTGGCACGAGCAGAGGTGTGAGGGTGGCAGGTGAAGGTGCCACTGTCTCTCTTGGCTCAGGGAGTTCATAGCTTCAGCAGAGGAGCCTAGTGGAGGGGAAGAGCTTCCCTTCCTGCCCACACGGCACATCCTGCTCTCCTGAGAGCCCACCCTCAGCACTGCCTGCAGCTCTGGGCTCCTGAGCACAGGGGGCCCTGGGGATGCTGTGAGGGCCAAAGCTGGCCAGGCAGGTGTGACAGGAGCCCACGGGGGCTCTCAGCTGGGCTGGGCACCCCCAGCAGCTCAGGCTCCTCCTCAGGTGAAGCCCTGGCCATGGACACGGCACTGTGCAGCACAGGCACGTCCCTGGCTGTCACCCCACATCAGCCTGGCTGTTTGAGCTGCTGAGCCAGTCCTGTTCAGGGCTGAGCTGTGACCCAGCAGAGCGACGCACAAACCTCTTTCATCGCTGCCTGAATGTCCATCTGCTGCCCTTTGAACAGCACTGCAAGGGACTCGCAGTCTTATGGCTTTCCTGGAGCCGGGAAATCCACAGCTTTGGGGCTGCTTTTCTGGCATATGTTAATTCTGATGCTTCAGTCAGCATCTCCATGCAGGATTTGATGGGATGTGTGGGCCTCCATCAGTGTTGAGTCATCAGAACTGGTTAAAAAGGTGATAGTTAAAAAAGGCCATACCCAAGAGGCTCCTACTAAGGGAAAGATGCAAGAACCAGGTGCCATGGCTCCTAAAGTGTGTATTTAGCTCACTTGAAGCATAGGAGGAAGGTAGAAGAAGCAAAGTTAAACCATTAACGTGTGTTTGTCGTGACATTGTCAGGTTTAATGTGTATGGGTAATGTTGGGTTTGGGGCACGACAGTTTTTTTCTGGTCACACATCCGTAGCATTAAATGCAGCCACTGCTTTGCTGAGGAATTCAGCTGAGAAGGAAAAAGTTCAGAACTGGAATGAGTCAGATTTCTCAGGACTTAAAAAGAGCTGAAAATAAGGTTTTTCAAATTAATTTTAAAAAGGGCAAAAATGTAACCTCACATTTTTAGTGCCACTGAGTTATCTCAGTAATCTCTTGCTAGTACAGTCCAACTCCTGGCCCTGCACAGGGCACCCCAACAGCCCCACACATGCCTGAGAGCATTGTCCAAAATGCAGCATTTTCATAAACGTCTGTAGGCATTCCTCACAGGTGCTTAGTTCAGTGGAAACCACCATTTTGAGGATGCTAAAACAATAATCTAATAACAGCATACAGAAGTCTGCAGCTCTTAAAAATATATCCTTGATTCCTCTGTTTCTTGGTCTTTGGTTTCTGTTAATTTTGGTGAGGTTTCTAACATTATTGGTGTTAAATTAATGGTCCTGAAGCATCTCCTTCAGTTCAACGTTCACTATCAGAGTCGGGTTTCAGGTGAGAATGAGAGACAGGGAAGTGAGGGAGAGCATCAAGTAGTCCTGTATTTTTCTAAAATTGCCCTTAGAACAGAAGTTAATGCCCCAAAGTAGGATGTCCTGGTGGACATTGCAATTTTTATTGTTAATTGAGAAGAGAAATTAAAATCACAAGCATGGAGTAAGCATCCCACACAACCTTAAACATATATTCATTTTTTCTCCTGAAATACCACCTTCACCCCAGTTTTATCAATTGAATGTGAAATATCACATTGATGGGAGACTCCCAGAATTAAATAACACCCTTTTCTCCTTATGCCATAAATAGATGGCCTGGTGGGAGCCCTGGCAGGAAGCTGTAAATTCTGTGACATGAAAAATGTAATGAAATGCTGCAGTCATTTGGGGTAGCAGCAGTTCTCATGGTGTCATGCAGAGTGTGTAATTTGGGAAGCTCATCCCATATTGAGGGAGGAAAGATCTTTCTCAGCCCCTCGCATGCCAAAGCTGAATAATTGAAGTGTATGTTAATAGAATTTTAGAAAACTGCCTGGAATTGGTCCTGGCAGCCCGCGAGGCAGAGCAGCCCTGCTGTGTCCTCACTGGCTGTGGCTCACCTGGCGCGACAGCAGCAGCGCCAGGCAGCGAGGCACCGTGAGGGATGTGCCACCCTCAGCTCCCTGCGGCTGCCTGAAACAATTTTGTACAGAAGTAAGGGCTGGAATTTTTTAAGTTCTTTTGAGGCTGGCTGATAGAGCATGGGATTTGGGTTAATTCTGCATTTAGTGAAGTTTATTTACTTTCATCACAAGTTAACATTGAGTTCCTTTGGACATGTGAGGGTGTTAATTTTCACTTGTTTAATGATGCTTCCTGTGTTTTTAAACAATGAGGTTATATTGAGGTAACTTTCCTCTCTGCCTCATATCAGCCTTTTCTATTAAATTCCAAATATTCTGTCTTTAAAAAACAAAAGCAAAACCCAACCCCCCAACAAAAGTATAAAAGGAAAAAAGAAATGAGCCCAAAGGAAGGGCCCAAGGACACGGTGGCACCCCTGAGCCTGTGCCCGCAGCTGCCCCAGGGCCCGGCGTTGGGCTGCCACGGGGAGAGCGGTGCCCTGTAGCAACACTTGTTGTGTTTCTCTTTTTGTAGGTAAGTTCGGTAAGGACAGGACTGGGGAGCAAGTGCCCCGTTCCAGTGGCTTGCCCCATGCCCACAGGATTAGCTCCTGGAGCTGCGCCATCCCTGCCCGTGCCCGGGCCCGCCCTGGCCGGCGCGGTGCCGCCGTACGTGATGCCTCTCTGTCAGTACGGAGCCGTGTTCCCCTCGCCCGTGTACGGAGTGCCGTGGCCGGGCCCGGTGGCGCAGCCGGGGCTGGTCCGGGGGCCCGGCATCGTGCGCTTCTCGCCGCCGGGCCGGACCTGCCTGCGCATGTACCCGGGGCCGCTGCAGCGCCCGGCCCGGCCCGCCAGCCCGCGGCTGCGCATGACCTAGCGCGGGGCCCTGCCGCGGGGCCCTGCCGCGGGGCCGTGCCACGGGACCGTGCCGTGGGGCCGTGCCACGGGACCCTGCCATGGGGACCCTGCCATGGGGACCCTGCCATGGGACTGTGCCACGGGACCCTGCCATGGGGACCCTGCCATGGGACTGTGCCACGGGACCCTGCCATGGGGACCCTGCCACAGCGACCCTCCCACTGAGACTCTGCCGTGGGGTCCTTCACACGGGTGACCCTGTCAGTGGGTGGCCTTGCCGTGGGTGACCCTGTCAGGGGGTGGCCTTGCCGTGGGTGACCCTGTCAGGGGGTGGCATTGCCGTGGGTGACCCTGCGCTGGGTCCCGGTGGTTTTGATGCCGTCACGTTGGAGTGTTTGCTCTGTCCATGCCATGGTCTGTGTGGGATGAGGCGGGCCCGGGGCACAGCCATGCACTGCATCAGCCATCACTGTGAGGCGGCGGCACCACAGATCATTTGTTGTCAAGGCAATACCTGCTTCTGTCCCATTGCTGAAGACACTTTATTCCTTGTGTTCCGTTTCACACTTGTGATCCTTAACATCGTTGTACTTGAATTGATAATTAGCAAATTGTACTAACCATGCAGGAGTTCAGTGCCTTGAATCTCAGCTTTCCAGTCCCAGCTGGAAAGAGATGTACAATTATTTGAAAGGTGTATTTTATTTACAATCTGCTTGTGAGTTGGAGGTCTTTTTATTTGCAAAGATATTGCAGGTTTACAGTTGATGTTCCGCATCAGTTTCATTCTGCTGTAAATGCTTTGTTTTTATTCATGGGTTGAATTTTCACTTCTGAAGCTTTTAGAAATAAGAATTGTGAGGTGAGGTTTGTTTGACATGCTTGTTTGATGCACTGATCGTAAAATTGTTGGTGTTTGTACGAGGAGTAGTGAAGTGTACGTTGTAATGTAGAGCATTTACAGAGTGATCTAAGGAAGGTGTATACAAGGACAGGGGAGCAGCTTCAGGCAGCGCTCACCGTTCTCCTCCCCAGCCTGTGGTAAAGTCATTGGAGATGACGACTTAATTCTGTAATGGGCACCAAATGCTGTTTTCCTCTGGATCAGCAGCACACTGGATTTCATTTCCTTTCCCTATGTTGTGCTTTTATAATTAGTTAAATCACAAGCTCGTGCATGTTCCATAAGTGAGGACAAGTAATGGAGCTGTTGATTCTAGCAGACCGTGTCTGCAGGTGGCTGTGGGCCCGTGTGAGCAGAGCACACGTTCGGGTTCTGCTCCGGCCACTGCGCTTGAGGGCGATGTCTGCTCCTTGGTGTGCCAGCTGTGGTAATGCTAGAACAGAATAAAAATGTGAAGCTGTTCTTTTTCATATCTGACACTTCAAATTTGGTGTCTCACTGCCTTCTGTTTGGATTTTTTTTTTATTTATTTATATATTTATCTTTGTTTTTACCCAAGTTTGCGCTCCAGGTGGCACGGACCCCTCTCTCCTGTACGAAAGTTGCTTTTTTCCTATTTTACTGTGCATAGAGCCTCCACCTGCACTTAGTGTAAAGGCACAAGGTAACCACTAGAGCTGGTTTGCCATGGTAAGTCTCCTTCCTTCCCTGAGCACTACGGCCAGCGTTACAGGCACAGGACCCAGCTGTGGCCATACCCAAAGGCCCCACAATGACATTTTGTAGCCCTCTGCTGAGGGGCAGAGATGTCCTGTGCTGCCAAGCTGTGAATTGTATAGTTCTATTGTACTTCAAGCATTATACCTGTCTAAATTACTTTGTTTGTACCCTTTGAATATATTATTCCATCAATTCAGTTAGAATTGAATTTTATAGACAATTATGCAGAGTCTTCTGCCTGGGCAAAATACTTACTGCAGTAAGAGATTTCTGTTCTCTGTACCATGTATCTTTAATTTGTTTGGGTTTTTTAGATTCATGTCGGTATGCTTCATGAGCAAACATGGAAAATATGTTCTCACACCGGGTTCCCTTCAGCTCACACTGAATCCTACAGTTTATGTTGCTATTGCCTGTATAGTCCATCCCTTGTATACTGACAAAGTCAGTGGCACTAAAAGTCCCAAGAAATTGTATAGATTAAAAAGAAAAATAAACATTTTGTGCTTGAAAATGGCGTGAAAAACCCAGTGTTTTCCTAAAACACAGAGCAGTGTCAATTTCCAGCTGTTGCAGGTAATTCTGTGTTTGTTTTCCAGACTCGTTCTTGTCCCTGGACTGTGTAGCAGAGCAGATGTGGTGCCTGCAGCAGTTGTTGGGTGCTCCCCACAGTGTGCCCGGGGTGTGTGCTGGCCCCTCGGGGCCGAGCCCTGAGCCCTGCCTGGGGCTGCAGCCTCAGCTGCTTCCCTGGAGCACACGGCTCCCTCGGGGCTGCGGTGCTGCTCATGAGGCTGCTCAGTTTGGTAGGTGGGAAAGAGGCCCATGAACTCTCTCCTGAGCTGCAAACACTAGGGAAGCCCTCCTGAAGGATCCTGGCATCATTTCAGTGTGAGGAACTCAGTCCTGTGGCCAGCACCCTGTTGGCAGTCACCATCATTGGGTGAGGCTGCAGGAGAAAAGAGAAAAGGGCGCGCAGGTGTGGCACTCCTGCTTGTGTCTCCGTGTGGCTTTGCTGTCTGTGCTGTGTTGAAGCCTCTGCCCCAGGGTGGCTGCGTTGCATGGCTGTGCTCCCTGGGCTGGCTGGGGAGCAGGGCATGGGGGCACCTTCCAGGGCCTTGGGGGAGTGCACCTGCCTGCTGCACTGGGCCGAGCAGGAGCTCAGAATGTGTTGCTGGCATTGTCGTACTCGTGATTTTTAATTTCCTGATGGCCCTCTTGGCTGCAGCTCTTCTGGCTGTTCACTGCAAGCCATGGGTGTTTTGCCCTTGGCTGTGAGGATTGTGTCACAGGGTGCTCTGACCTAGGTGGCAATTAAGCAAATGACATGAGATTAAATAAATGGAGCAACTTCTTGAGCAAAAGGTGAGCCAAGAGTAAGACAGACCTGAGGGGTCCATACTGCACCTAAAAAGATCCCCTACAGATCCCAGAACTGAACTTGTTTTATTCCTGACTGAATATTGCTTCGACATGCAGCAAATGGGTCAAAGCTGCTGGTAGAATCCCTGGTCTTGCTGGTTCCAGTCCTGCATGTCCTGTAGCTCTGCCGTCACCCAACATTCCCAGCCAGCACTGTGCTGCAGGGGTATGTGGGAAGTCAGCACAGAGGCTCAGCTTCAGATACCAGGTTTCAATGAGGGAGCTCACAGATCCTCTGATTTTCAGTCTTTCAGTTATAGAAATGTAATACAAATCTTGAAAAAATGTTTAACCCCCATAGTCACCCACCCAGCAGTGGGAAAGTTTTGCAGTTTTCATTTTGGGAAGTTAGGAAAATAGTTGAAGTCTGCCTGTGTGCCTTTCATTTGGCCCTCTGATTGCCTTATGTGGTGATGGAGTATCTTAATGCATGACCACATCCTGCTTTCCCACTGCATTCCCAACTTGCTTGGAGTAAGAGTGGACTTGGAGAGGAGCAGCTGCCATTGGCACTGCTCATCTGCCATCTGGGATGCAGGGCTGGGCACTGGAGATGGCAGGGAGAAACACTGCAGTGGTGTAAGGCTCTTCTGCAAATCTGGATCCAACCTCCCTGGAACAGATTTCACTCCAAAGAATGATGCAGCACTGGCCCTTGCAGATTGTTTGCATGTTTAGCTCTGGTCTCCAGTCCACAACTTCAAAGAGGGAATATTTTTAAAATTCCTTTAAAAAAGAAAAAAATTAGTTTGAGAAGTTCATTTAAAGAGGAAATGTTGCCCAGAGCAGCTGTGGCTGCCCCTGGATCCCTGGAAAGGATCCTGTCCAAGGCCATGTTGGATGGGGCTTGTAGCAACCTGGGATGGTGGAAGGTGTCTCTGCCCAGGACAAGGAGTGGGATGAGATGGGCTTTAAGGTCCCTTCCAACTCAAACCCTTCTGGGACTCTGTGACTACTTAACCATTACTCCATATCTGTCTTTACAGTGCTTCGTTTGTGCCTTCTGCTTTTCTCTGAAATCTTTGGCATTAGCTGAGGGCAAGACAAGGGACTGAATGGGTGAGGTGTGGCATTCTCTGTGCTCCTGCAGTTACTTGTGTTGGGAACAGGGTGCCAAGAGACAGGATTCCCGAAATGAGCTTCTTCCTCCAGGGAAGCTGTTTGGTGTTTTTGGAAGGAAATCACTAATACTTTGAATCATTGGTTTAACTTGGCTTTGCCAATGGTAGCTCTTTCCCTTCGAGCCTTTTTCATAATCCCAGTGCATTACTGTCAAGTCTGGGAACATGCAGAATTTTTCCAGAGAAACCCCATGGATGTTTTTTGTGTCTGTGTTGATTTTGTTTGGTTTGTATGTGTTTGAGCAGGAAAAACATCTGTCTTCATATATGCCTTAGAAGTTGGCTTTGGAGAATTGTAACCAAAAGTCTCCTTCTAAAATTTATGTGATGTCAGTATTGCTTTCCCTGTCATCCCCACTCCCCCCACCACCCCCACTGCAATGAAGGAAAAGGTTCAAGGCTTTTGGAGTGAGATCGATGTTTAATCATCAGATAGCAGCTATTATGGCAGAAGCTTGCCTTGTTTTCTGCCTTGCTGCCAGCTAGTTCCCCTCAAGTTTTCCATGGATGCTGTTGAAATTGTTGGCTCAGAGACAGTCACACGTGAAACAGTTTCTGACTGTGTGTCATGTGCAGTAAGGTTTCCTTGCCTTCTCCAATTCTTGCTCTGCCCTCCTCTGTCCTGATTTTGGGTGATTCATGTGGAGCAGTGTGGGCATGGTCTCTCTACAGGGCTTCCGACAGGGAGCTCACACTCTTCTTGTCATGCTGGATGAATGTCTGATATGGGATTGAATTTATAAAACAACAAAACCATGATTGTGTGTTATTTCTGACTATGATCATTCACCATGAGTTGAGTCCTTGCAGAGCACCTCAGTGGTTCGTGGTGTTGGGCACCTGGCTGGTGCTTGGGCAGACTCAGTGTCAGTGGAGTTGTCTGATGTGCTGACTTCTGTTATTTTTTTATCCCTGACAGTCAGTTTCCTGTCTGTACACCCCAGAAATGAACCAGTTTGTTGATCTGGTGGGAATTGTGCTGTGACTCACGTGTGTGCCTTTTGGCAGGGGCAACATTTCTGGCTGTGGAGTGATCCCTGTAGATTCAGCAGGACAGGGATGCTCCAGCCCCGACCGTGCTGCTGCCAGGCTCCAGAAGTGCAGTGTAATGAGACAGATTTTAGGGGCTGTCAGGCTACAAATTCTGCTTTATGAAGGGGTTTGGTGCTCAGAGTGATGTGGATGTGCTGCACTGCTGACTCTGAGCAGTGGCTGTATGAGCACAGGGATCACTCACACCTCATCCAGGTGCAGTCAGTGTCGGAGCAGGAGGTGGCTGCTGTTGGGAATGATGTGATCCTCTCTCCTCCCTTCTCAGGGATAGTCGTGTGCTATCAAGGCTGTCTCTGCATATGCTTGGGTCTATATTTCATTATCAAACTTTTCCCTTTAAATAATTTTCTCATGCAGACTTTAGGCTCTGCATGGGTTGAACCTTCAGTCTGACACACAAGGTCTCAGGAAGCTTTAGGGCTCACGTGGTTACTATGGAGAAGCTGTTCATAGACAATGCCCTATGATTTGATAAAGTAAAGTATCTGTTAAAACACTGAAATGCTTGTGAGAAGCTCTTGGTTTTTCTGAATCTGGTGAGCAAGGAGCACTTGGATGAATTTCTCCATGCAATAGGATGAATGCATGGTGAATATTGAGCACATTGTTGTAGTCACAAGGCAGAGGGAAAAGTTAGGATTGTTTTTTTCCCCTCAGAAAGGAGCACATCCCTACACTTTGCCTTTCATGACTGAGGCACCACTTGAGAGCACCAGCTATGGCACTGTGGCTTTTGAAGAGCTGGGCATGGTGAGAGCCTCTCCAGCCACTCTTCAGGGGTCTTCTCTGGGCCTGTTGCAGTTTTTGTGAGGCATTTAGGGCCCTGACACCTAAAAAAGAAATAACCATCCACCAGTCCTTTTCAAATGGGGATTCTTCAGGTCTGACATAAAATAGCCCCAAAAAGTATTTACACTGTTGTTGTTTTTTTTTTTTTTTTTTTTTCAATGACTGCAAATAAAGTAAAAAGTTCCTCAGCATTTCTAGTTTGTTTATCAGACTAGACAGACTGAATCTGGTATGTTTGTCCCAGTTAGGCAGCCACTACAGGGTGTGCCATGGCTGCCTTTCCCCACAGTTCTGCCGTCACCAAGAAAATTCGTGGGTAGCTGCACTGCCCGACCTGTCCAGCACTGCTGCCCACCCAGCCTGGGAGAGCTCAGGCTGACAGAGCCTGGAGTGAGAGGTGGGGTGGTTGCCCATGGCTGAGCACCTGTGGGGGTTTGTTTTAGGAGCTAAGTGCCCAGGGAGCTGGCTCTGTTCTGGGTGTTGTGGCTGACCCACTGCTGCCAGATGCTTTGTTCCCAGTTACCTGGAGACAGTTAATTTTGTCCTATTTTCCCGGATGAAACTCCGTGCCAAATGCTGGTTATCCAGTTATCCACCATGAGCAGGTGTTGGGGTGGATCCAGGCAGATCTTCAGAGCTGACAATCAGAAGCTCGGGGAAGCATTATGAGGAAGACGTGATTTTCCTTCCCTTAAAAGTCAATTCTTCCTGTGAACAGGCAGAGCAGGCAATACAGGAGGGAGAAAGCTGGGACTGCATCTAGCAAGCACAAAGCCCAGGCCACAGAGACCCAGCAGGAGCTGTGCCAGATGCTGGCAGTGTCTGCACTGTCCCCAGCGTCCCCGCGTCCCGCTCCGCTCCCTGCATGAGCTCTGGGCGCTTCCCGAAGCTGTCTGCTCCGTCACAGCCGTCTGTGCTGCCCCTCCTCAGCAGTGTGCCCCTGTCTGTCCGTCTGTCCGTCTGTCTGTCTGTCTGTCTGAGGAGCCTGTCTGAGGTGAATGTCCCCCAGCATGACCAGTGGGCGTGTGGTGCTGGCAGGGGGACGCGAGGGGACACCCTGTGCTGCTGCTGCCGCGCTGCTCTCGGCACCTCCCCTGCCTCTTCCCCTGCTCCTGTCACTGCTGTGCCCTTCCTGTCTGTCCCAGCACCCTCCCCGAGCTCTGCTCCTGTGGCAGCAGATGGATCCCGGCCCTGCCGGCGCGGGGCACGGCATCCCAGGGATGCTGCAGGGAGGTCTCTTCCAACCCAACCGTTGTGTGATCCTGTGGTCCAGGGCTTGGCTCTCTGTGGGACAAGGGAGCCAAGCCTGCAGGCGTGAGGAGCTGTGCCACGACCTGCCCGGGCAATGCCGTCCTGCTCTGACACCCGCACACGGCCCCACATCCATCTCCCCTGCTCCAACAAACTGAGCCAACGCTGCTGGCTGCTGCCTCCTTCCATCCCTGCCTCCTGGGAGCCTGGCTCTCCCCCACAGCAATGAGAGCTCTGCTCTGAGCACCCTGTCAGGTGCTGAGGTTCTGCCACCAGAGGAAATGGTTCGCACGCCTGAGCTCCCAGCACAAGGGCCCGTCTCTGTCCCTGCTCCCAGGGAGTGGGACCAGGAGCACGCTCTGGCAGCGGCACCTCTCGCACACATGAGGTGCCCTAGCTCACATGGCCTTTTTGGGTTTGGTTTGGCTTTTCCTAGATGTGAAATCCATATTTTTTTCTTTTAGATTCTGAAAATGAGACCATCAGTGAGTGACACGTGGCCCCCACAGCTACGGTGCCAAGCGCAAGGCCCCGCCGCGGCCAAGGAGGAGGAAGAGGAAGATGGGAAATGATTTGTCGTGTGTGAGGAATTCTGTGCTGTTCTGGTCCATTCAACGCTATTTTGTAACTTCTTTCTAATCATTTTTTTATTTATAGTTGGAAATACAAAAATGTTATGCAATAAAAAATAAAGGAGAATTATTTTGGGGGAAAAGGATTTTGTTCCAAATTGTTCCCTTCTGTTGTGAGCCAGGTTTCCGTGAGCAGCAGATGGAGAAGAGGGAGGAGGAGGAAGAGGAGGAGGCACTCCTTCAAATGCTTTTTGTTTCACACAGTTAATTGTCATTTAAGCAATTTTCCAAGTGATAAACTAGGCACACGTACAAGAAAGAGAAGATCCAGTTCCATTTAAATTTCTCACAGTTCTTTTTTAAAGATGAGATTCTATTTTAAATCAACTTAAATCGAGTTAAAAACCTCCAGATCCTGTAGCAGAGAATGAGTCTGCTTGTCACTTCCCTTTTTACCTCTCTCTTTTTCTCATAGACTGACCACATTTTCTTGCCAGATTTAAATACAGTCCCAAGTCACTGCTGATTTTAAATGTAAGACTAAAATCCTCCCAAAGATGAATGGGTAATTGGAGCCATTTTTAAGACTCTAAAGTGCCTTCAATGATCTAAGCCGATGCAGTGGGGGTTTCTTTCTCTGGGTTCCCTGGCAGTGGTTTCAGCTGTCTCCTGGACTGGGGTGCTGGACAGAGTAGTTCATAGCAATAATCTCATGAGTAACCATTTATCCCAGGACTACTCACCTGGTTTTCAGAAAGCTGGGTTAGCATTGTCCTGAGAAGTGGGAAAATGCTGCTCCTGCTGTTCCATCTGGCCCCCAAAATCTCTGCACCCATGGGCCTCCCTTGCTCCTGCTGCGTTCCCAGCCCAGGCTGTTCTCACCCTTCTCTTGTGGTGGATACCAGAGCCAAGGAGCCTCCCCTGCCCATCAGCCTCCTGGTACCACCTCCCTGCAGCGGGAGCCAGCCGTTCTTTTGGTTGTTACCTGCCATGTCTGTCTCTTCCAAATCTTGGTTCTGAATAATAAACCTTATTTTGATGCTGTTGTTCCCTATTTCCTTTCCACCGTGGCCCCTCCTGTCCACCAGCAGGGGTGAGGAGAGCGCAGGTGGAGGTACATGTAAAGCTCCAGAACCATTCAAGCACTTGGTTAATTCAGACTTTTTAAGCCCCAGCGCCAAAATATACATATTTATGGTAATTTTCTGCTTCTCTGGGGTGCCTCCTGCCCTGTCCTTTCCCGAGGAAATGGGATGGATCACCTGCATAGGAGCAGGGACTGGTAAGTGCTGGATCATTGCTGGCCTTGGGCTTCCCTGCTCACAGGGCACCTTCCTGTTTCTCTTTGGGTTGTTCTCCTTCCCCTGGCTGGGGGGCACAGGGGTGTTGTGTCCCTGAGGTGCCTCTCCAGGGACGTCACTACTCCAGTGATCGCAGAAACAAAACACTGTGCCCTTGTCTCAGATTTTCATTCCCAGGTTTGAAAGATGGTTTTCTCCAGGGAAATCCATTGCAGGGTCTCCTGGGGTCCAGAACTTCCTTCATCGGTTGTTCTGAACATTTTCACTGCTTCTACAGACCCTTAAGCTCCTCCACAGCTGCAGGAAACCAAGGGCCCTCTGTCTCCAGATCGGCATTTTATAAATATTCTATTAATATTCAGATTAAAAATAAGGATTAGCACCAGGATTAAAGCTCAGGAGTGGAAGCTGTGGCAAGCCCTGGCTGGTGGCTGCTCCCCACATCTGCCCAGACCACCTGGCTTTGGATAATCTCTCCTCTGAAGGATGCTCCCTTTGGGAGGGTACCCCAGTTTTTGCTGCTTGCTTGATGGTTTGGAGCTGCTGAGGGTCCCTGAGCTCCTCTGGGATGAACCACTGAAGGGGATCCTCGAATTCACCCCATTATGCTGTGAGGGGGAACGGGTTTAAACTAAATAAGAAGAAATTTAGGGTGGATTCTAAGAAGAAATTGCTCCCTGTGAGGGTGGGCAGGCCCTGGCACAGGGTGCCCAGAGCAGCCCCTGCACCCCTGGCAGTGCCCAAGGCCAGGCTGGACACTTGGAGCAGCCTGGGACAGTGGGAGGTGTCCCTGCCATGGCAGGGGAGCAAAAGGATGCTGGTAAAGTCCCTTTCAACCCAACCCATCCCAGGTTTCTGTGGTGCCAATATTTCATCCCAGAAATGCTGGAGAAGAAGGGATGGGGGTTTATGGCAATGGGAGGAAATTCCTGCAAATGTTGGAAGCACAGCTCAGTTCCCTGCAACTTCAGGGGCTGCTGAAGCAGTGAAGTGTTTGGGTGGCTGCTGATTTTGAGGGGCAGGGAAGACTGGAAATGTTTCAAATCCCCTCTGGATTTTTGCAGTTTCTGTAAGACTTTAGAGGATGTTTAAATGGTTTATTTTCTGTGCAGTTTCTCGGTGCTTTTGTTGTCTGAGCAGGAGAATATCTGGAATTAAAAGAAGGAATACATTCGGTGAGAGACTGATGTGACACCTGAGGGCACGTGGAGACGTTTGACGTCTAACAGGGATTCCAGGGGCTGGTGCAGAGCCAGTTAAAAATATCAAACACAGCAACATCATCCTCAAATGTTTGCTGATGGCACGTGAGCTGCTGGACTCAGTGGTGTGTGCTGTGGGAGAGGGATGGCCTGGGGACTCCGCAGGGCTTTGCAGCCCTAAACCTTTTATTTGGGGTCACTTTGGGAGGTGAGCATGCATTGGTTTTTTAAAAAACCCCATAAAGTGGCATGAGTGGAGCTCTGCATGGCTGTGCTGCCTGTTGGTGGCAGAATGAACTTTCTGTGCCCCAAGGCTGGCTGGTGATGCAGGGTGGGAGAAGGCATCTGGAGAAAGACTCCTGCCTCCCAACACCCTCCCTGTGGGTTTGCTCTCACACATGAGCAGCGATGAACACCTTGAAAATCACTGTCAGTATCCCATTTGCTGTTGCAGCAGGATTCTAGGAGCATATTTCTGTATTTATTTTATATTTATTCAACAGTGAGAGGTGTTATGAACAAGCTGACAATTAGCAATGCGGAATATTTTTGTTTACTGATGAGCAAAGACAAGAAAAGGGATGTGCAATTTGTAGAATTCAGCAGTTGGAGACTTTTATTTGTCCTTTTCCTTCTATTTCCTTCCACCTACTGGAAGGTGTCCCTGCCTCTGTCAAGGGGTTGGAATTAGAAGAGCTTTAAGGTCACTTCCAACCCAAACCATTCTGTGATTGTATGATTATTCTTCACTGTTTTCTACCACCTCTTATTACCAAAGCAGACAAGGAAAATTGTTCAGAAATCACCTGCCTGGATGGTTTCTCCATGGGAAAACACAATTGCTGTAAAGCAAACCCAAATCCACTTCAGCTGGAGCTGGCACTGTGAGCAGGTTTCTGTGTCCAGCTGAATTAGAAGTGCCCAGAGTGGGGCTGTGCCCCTGTCCCAGAGCTGTGGGACCCTCTCAGAGCTGGCCTGGGCTCTCCATCAGTTTTGGATCAGCTCTGAGATGCTTTGAGTTTCCTCTCTTCCCTGGGTGCTTCACCTGCATCCGCACACCTGTGGAGTTGGTCCTGTTGGGAAAATGCCTCAATTCTGTGTCTTTCTCACAGCACTGTTTGTTTTCTTTATTTAATCTCTCTGGGTAAACCTTGGCTGTGCTCAGCACCAGCAGCTCAGGCTCTGGTGGGGAGCACAGTGTCCCCAGGAGGGATGGCCCCTGTGCAGGGCAGGTGGGACTGTGCTGCCCACCATGGGCAGGGGATCCCTGCTGGACCCCGGTGGTTTTTAGATCAGGTTTTAATGAAAAACCTGAGATGACGTTTTCCAGACGAAAAAGCAAAGTTCCCCCTTTTTCTTTCCTCTGCTCCTTGTTCTGCAGAGCTGGAGCACCCCAAGGGGCTGTGCCCTCCCTGGGGAAGGGTCCCAGGGAGCTGGGGCTGCTCCATGGGGGCAGCAGGGCAGGAAAGGGAGCTCTGGGCCCTGGAGGGGCACATCCTGCACCCCCTGGGACAGTGTCATCCCTGGGGCTGCCAGCTCACTGCCCGGCCTGTCCCTCACCACAGAGCGAACCACAGGGAAGGGCTGGGAGCAAACTGGGAATTTTTTCATTGTCCTTTTGAATCAGATCTAGGACAAAATGTTCAAGATGTGGGCTGGAGCCTGGAGAACTCCCCTGTGCCAGGCCAGGCTGGGATCTTGGGGCAGGCAGGGCCGCAGCATTCTGTTACTGGCCTCCAACTATTCAAATCTCTGTTTTATAAGAAATCTCTGTGTTACATCCTGGCTTCAGAAGATACTGCTGTTACTGTTCATGAAATGGCATGGACATGTGTGAGCTGACCAAACCTGTTCCCAAACACTGATTTTTGCAGAGGACTAGAACTGGAGCATGGAGTACAGCAGTGCAGAGTGGGTTTTTCAGGGCTTGTTTTTCAGGGTGGGTTTTTCCACTCACACCGAATGGGCCAGAGCTGGCTCTCTGTGGCAGCAGCCCTCAGCTCTTTGTCATGGTGATCAGCAATGCTTCACTGTTGTCATGGTTGCAGGGTTACTACAGAAGCCAAAGCTCTGCACAGCCCCTTTATTCATAGTTTCAGTGTATAAACTAATTTAGTCAACTGAAAGCATCAGTCTGTTCCCTGTGCCTTGTTTTTCTAATACGTGGTATCAGATAGACCTGATTCCTGCTGTCCTCCAAAATATCCAGTCTGACTCTGCTTCAGCTCCTTGGCTGAGTTTTGTACATTAACACCAAGCAAAGTTCACTGATCATTTAATTGTCCAGAAAACTCCTTGCAACATTGAAAAGGTCTGTGGAAAATGTCTTTTGAGCTGCTAAGATGAGGCTGAGAGCCAGTGTGTTGCAGCTGTGCTGCATTCCTCATCACTGCTTCGCTCGGGGCTGGAACCCGGTCGCTGTGTTTAGTTTCTGAGTTTATGCATTGCTGGGTGAAAAAAGAAACTGTGGCAAAATGCCCTGGGGAGGATCTCAGCAGAGCACCTCAGTGCTGCCCCAGGATGGGGAGGGACAGGGAGGGACAGCCCTGCTGGCAGCTGGCAGGCACAGTGTCCCCTGGCCAGGGCAAGGTGGGCTGCACAGTGACACACAGGCTCATTTCTCATTAAAACCTGCTCTAAGCAGAAGCTCTGTGCGAGCCCAGAGCAGTGGCAGGAGCCCACTGTCTGTGTGAGGCAGCAGTGGTGTCAGTGTCAGCCTCTGTAGGGAACGATTTGGAAGGTTTGGTGTCCCCACTTGTGTCCTGGTCACTGCTCAGCTCGTGCACAAAGCAAAACCAGACAGGGCCCCCGAAACTCCTCCAGGCCTGTCTGAGTGCTGCTGTGGTGCACAAAGTAAAACCAGACAGGGACCCCAAAACTCCTCCAGGCCTGTCTGAGTGCTACTGTGGTGTCTCCCAGCACACAGCCCTGGAGGGCAGTGCCAGCCCCTCACCACCCTCCCAGGAAGGGCAGCAGCGATGGGGGAGATGCAGGTGCCATTGGACCTTCTCAGGGTATGAAGGTGTGGGGGGATAGAATATAAGAAAATATAGTGTAGGAAGGAATCTCACCCCTAAGGAGTTGCAGCTGGGCCAATTATCAAAGATTAGGAACAGGCCTGACTTTAACAGGCCACAGCTGTAAGCAGTGAGAAGCAGAGTGCTGTAAAAGAGTGGGGTGGCTGGCTGAGAAGGGAGCTGGAGTCAGTGGCTGCTTTGTGAAGAAGGAAGAGTCAGTGCTCTGGGGAGCTGCCCGCAAGAAACACCAAGAAGGTGTGGAGCTTTTGTGATAAGGAGACAACAGTGTGGAACCCCTGCAATAAGATGACAGCACAAAGGGAGCTGAAATTTGCACTCTTGTTCCACAAGGAGCTGCTGGCCGTGGCCAGCACAGTGCCTGGAGGACATGTGCCCTTTCCAACTCTTTGTTGCTCCACAAACATACAGCAATAATTGCTTTGGTTGCTTTCTTAGCAAATATTTTTACTGTTAATCTCATTTTGACAGAATGTTTGTGGGGAGCAAATACAATGGAGGCCCAAACACACCAAATCTATGAGTGGGAGGTGATCTTCTCTAGCTCCAGCCCCAGCCTGGGGGTTTTATGGTGCTGAGTGCCCCAGCTGGAGTTTGTGCCCCTCCAGATGTTCCCTGCTGGCATTGTCCTGGCACAGAGGGGTGTGGGATGGGGCAGGGCTGTGTCCTGCCCAGCAGAGCTCAGAACGTGCAGGGACTCACTGCAACACCTCCATGAGAGACAGCAGGGGTAGAGATGGGCAGGGACAGAGCAGCCCAGCAACCACCACAGAGAATTTAACCAGAACTGAAGGAAGTGCTCCCAAAGGCTCTGCTGTTTGCTAGTCAAAATCTGCCAGATTAAACTTTTTTTAAAAACAGCAATAGTGTAGGAAAGTGACAGAGCCAGGTCTGCAGAGGGAGGTGACGGTGACTCTTTGCTGCTGAGGGATGCTGGCACAGCTGAGCCCCCCAACCAACGTGGGGCTTGGTGAATTCACTGACCAGGACTCCTTCCCTGGTACCTGATCACCTTCACTGCAAGCCAAAAATAAACACCTTTTACATGCAGCTGAGATTACTGCTTTAGCAAACTGCAGACCCATTCTGGGCTCCTGGGTGAAGGGGCATACTCATTCCTGTTAATGAAGGATTTCATAAACATCAGTTTCTCTTTTTCAGCCCCACCAAACAAAGCACAGCAAAAGACAACTATTGATACCTACCCTTAGGGATAAGGGTTATCAGGCTGGAAGAACTACATCAGCTAAAAGTTAACTCCTCCCTTTTATCAGGAACCAATTAGTCTTGAATTAATGCAGGCTGGAAATCAGAATACAGTTAATAGTAATGGGAGGATAAAAATTCTGGAGCACCTTGTGATTGCAGAGGTAGTTTGAGAAGCTTGTGGAAGGATTGTGCAACTAAGAAGAAATTTCAGAAGGGAGAAAATGGCTTTTTGTTGTGAGTCCTGAGGGGTTTGGTGAACTGCTGGGAACAGAAGGCACTTCTTGTTTTTCCCCTGCTAGATTCCTAGGTATCTGTGGGGGTAAAAAAAAAAACCTGTTGGCAGATCATCTAACTTGGGCTGTTGTTTTTCTTTCCCATCTTCTCAAGCACTGAAGATTGGTCTTGGCCAGAACCAAGATGCAAGTGAGATTTGCTGAGTGCCATTAAAATTCTGGGGTCTGGTGGATTTTAATGGCTGGTGGTGCTGCCCAGTGTCCTCACAGTCCAGACAAGGTCAGGGCTGGGGTGGAACTTGTCACTTGCAGACCTCAGCCTTGGCAGAGGGTGCCAAGAGCTGGTCCTGGTGTCCTGCTGCGTGCAGGGACGTGGGACACATCCCAAGGATCAGCGGCCACTGAGCGGAGGGGACACACCAGGAACTCGTGTGAGTGTGCACGTCCTGCAGGGCACGGTGCTGCCGTGCCTGGGGCGGGTAAGCAAAGACCCTTTGTCCTCCCACACCTCTTGCCCAGCTGCAGGCAGGTGTTGGGGCCTCGGCTGTGTCACCCGCTGTCCCTTCCCTGCCTTAAGGTGAAGCAAAGTGAAAATTTCCCAGGATAGAAATCCATTTTAATTTAGGTGAAATGTACATTTTTGAGTTGAGTCTGTGGTTAGAAATCATAGTTATTTAGCCAGACTGCAAGGCCAAAGCTCAGTGAGGTTACTTCAGCGAAGGACAGAGATAAAGGGGGGAGACAGAAGATGATAGGGAGAGACAGGGACTGCTGTAAGGGCAAGTCAGCCTGACCCCGGAATTCTTTCTGATAAAAAGGAACTAGTGGTAAAAGTCACACAAGACCCATAAAAATGAATATGTATGAACCTATTGTGAAACTGTATGCATATCTATTTGAGAGGGGGATAAAAGGAGATCTGAAGTTCCCAAAGGCACGCATGCCTTTTGAGGAGAGCAATCTCTGTATGCGTCCAGCGCTGTAATAAACACACCAGCTTTACAACTTTGACAAAGTTGTGGGGTTTCTTCTTTTCTCTGCAAAACAAAGGTCTGTGCAATCATCTCACAGCCAGCGCTAGCCGAGCAGCAGGTGTCTGTCTGTCTGACAGGAGTCTGTCTGACAGGTGTCTGTCTGTCTGACAGGTGTCTATCTGTCTGACAGGAGTCTGTCTGTCTGACAGGAGTCTGTCTGTCTGACAGGAGTCTGTCTGTCTGACAGGAGTCTGTCTGTCTGACAGGTGTCTGTCTGTCTGACAGGAGTCTGTCTGTCTGACGGGTGTCTGTCTGTCTGACAGGTGTCTGTCTGTCTGACAGGAGTCTGTCTGACAGGTGTCTGTCTGTCTGACGGGTGTCTGTCTGTCTGACAGGTGTCTGTCTGTCTGACAGGTGTCTGTCTGACGGGTGTCTGTCTGTCTGACAGGAGTCTGTCTGTCTGACAGGTGTCTGTCTGACAGGAGTCTGTCTGTCTGACAGGAGTCTGTCTGTCTGACAGGTGTCTGTCTGTCTGACAGGAGTCTGTCTGTCTGACAGGTGTCTGTCTGTCTGACAGGTGTCTGTCTGTCTGACAGGAGTCTGTCTGACAGGAGTCTGTCTGTCTGACAGGAGTCTGTCTGTCTGACAGGTGTCTGTTTGTCTGACAGGTGTCTATCTGTCTGACAGGAGTCTGTCTGTCTGACAGGAGTCTGTCTGACAGGTGTCTGTCTGTCTGACAGGAGTCTGTCTGTCTGACAGGAGTCTGTCTGTCTGACAGGTGTCTGTCTGTCTGACAGGAGTCTGTCTGTCTGACGGGTGTCTGTCTGTCTGACAGGTGTCTGTCTGTCTGACAGGAGTCTGTCTGACAGGTGTCTGTCTGTCTGACGGGTGTCTGTCTGTCTGACAGGTGTCTGTCTGTCTGACAGGTGTCTGTCTGACGGGTGTCTGTCTGTCTGACAGGAGTCTGTCTGTCTGACAGGTGTCTGTCTGACAGGTGTCTGTCTGTCTGACAGGAGTCTGTCTGTCTGACAGGTGTCTGTCTGTCTGACAGGTGTCTGTCTGTCTGACAGGAGTCTGTCTGTCTGACAGGTGTCTGTCTGTCTGACAGGAGTCTGTCTGTCTGACAGGAGTCTGTCTGTCTGACAGGTGTCTGTTTGTCTGACAGGTGTCTGTCTGACGGGTGTCTGTCTGTCTGACGGGTGTCTGTCTGTCTGACAGGAGTCTGTCTGACAGGAGTCTGTCTGTCTGACAGGTGTCTGTCTGTCTGACAGGAGTCTGTCTGACAGGAGTCTGTCTGACAGGTGTCTGTCTGTCTGACAGGAGTCTGTCTGTCTGACAGGTGTCTGTCTGTCTGACAGGAGTCTGTCTGTCTGACAGGTGTCTGTCTGTCTGACAGGTGTCTGTCTGACGGGTGTCTGTCTGACAGGTGTCTGTCTGTCTGACAGGTGTCTGTCTGACGGGTGTCTGTCTGACAGGAGTCTGTCTGTCTGACAGGTGTCTGTCTGTCTGACGGGTGTCTGTCTGACGGGTGTCTGTCTGACAGGTGTCTGTCTGTCTGACAGGTGTCTGTCTGTCTAACCTGAGGTGAGGGAGGTGCTGGGACACGTGCCTGGCGCCAGGTGACACCGAGGGACCGTGCTCGCTGTCGGGGACAGCGCGGGGTGGCCGCTGTCCCCCCCAGCCCCGCTCACCGCCCGGGCCCGCCCGCTTTGGCTCCGGCCGAGATGGGGTTAAAGGGTTAAACACCCCGGGCAGGGCCTGCATGCCCAGAGCATCCCAATAAATGATATATCAGCCTTCTTTCCACAACAGAGAAATACAATCACGGGCTGATATTTCATTTATTAAAGTACATACATTTTTGGAATAAAATTCCACGTAGCACTAGAGAGTGATGTGTTATTACACATCATAAACTTTCCAGCTCTCCCATGAATTTCTTTGGTCCCCTGTTAGCAGCCTCAGGACTGGTTAAATGTTCTATTTCTGCCCGTTCTGTCACAGCCGTAGCACTTTTGTGGCCTCTCAAGTGAACACCCTGCACTGTCCAGGCCATTGTCCTTTCTTGCTGTCACACAGCACAGGCCCAGAATATTTAAAGTGTGTGTGCTTTGTATCATATCAGGCTGCTCTTAGAAAGAGCTCTTCACTGATTGTGAAGTAATTATGGTGGACAAGTCTCACTCAGTCCCAGAATAGCCTGACATCAAATTCTCAGCTGAAATAAACTGCTCTCTTGCCATTGCCTTGGGCACAAAGCAAACAGGATGGAGAAGCACAGGGCTGATCCCAAGTGGGAGCTGTGAATGTGGCAGAAGAGCTCGGTCATAAAACTAATGGTGACTTAGGCTAATTTATTTTATTTCATTTATTGTTATGTTATTTCATCGTATTCTATTGCTTTTACTTTATTTTAGAAACTGCTGTGAATGCTGAGATTAGTGGGGCCTCTCAGAATATCCAGGTCAAAGTAGTTAATTATTTAAACCAAAGAGAGCTTTCTTCTGAGCCCTTTTAGGTTGGTGGCAAAAAATAACCTCTGGTGGTAGGCTGGGAAAGCAGGACATGAGGCTCATGATTTAGCACTGCAGATATTCTGCACAAGGATGACCTATTCCTTTGTGCCTACACAGCACATGGGGCAATGTAAGAAAACACAAATAACAAAACCAGAGTATTCCTTGTTCAAGCAGCAGAGGACTGGCAGACAGATTAGCCCGCACTTGTTCAGATTTAAGCCCTATTGAGGCAGTGAGGGTTTCTGCCTCCTGATCTTAATTCCTATTCTGAGAAAAGCTGCTTTTCTGATACATATCCTGATACAAAGTCTCCTTGATAGCCCACAGGATCATCAATGGTGAATGCTGCAAATACAGGCACGGACCTGTAGTTGCCGCCCTTTAGGCATAACTTGAGTTTCAGTGGTTGCTGAACCCAGGGACTGCTGTGGGTCAGGATGCTGCTGGCTGAGAGCTGTGTGTCCCCACAGCTGTCATCTGTTCACTGCTGCTCCTCTAATTTTGAAGAACCACAAGGTTCTTCAAAAGTGGTTCAAGGAGAGAGGAGTGTTGGGACAAGAGGCTTTACAGAGAAAACTATGGGATTAAGGGATGGGGGTCAGCTGTTACCACCAATAATCTACAGGCTTTGAGCTGGTGGTAGAGCAAGGAGGCACAGCTAATTGCTGGGTCTCCAGCTGTTTCTGAAGAAGGACTAGAGAGGGATGAGGATGAAGACATCTCAATAAATCATGTTTTAAAAAAAGGAGCCTCCATAAGAAAGGTGCAGAGCACACAGCATCAACAAGGGTGGCTGCACCTGGTGGTGGGCAAGGAGAGACACAGGGGGATAGGACCTCTTCACAGTAAATCCAAGGATTCAGTCACTTTACATCTTTTACTGCACTCTGAGAACTTTTACTGGGTCACAGTCCTCCAACTTTCTAAATGTTTTTTTCAATTTTATTAATATTTTAATACCAAACCAAGCAACTTGTGAACAGCATCAGGTTGCTTGCAGTCAAGCACATGAATGCTGTAAATGACAAAGCAAAGTGGAAGACTAAGAGAATGAGAGTGTATGACTGTGACAACAGTTTGTGATGTCAGGATTATCACGTGATAGCTGGATAAAAGGCAAAATATATTTTCTATTAATTTTTTTAAAGCCATCTGTTTGTTTTTTTTTTTTTCACATATTGTCTCAAATTATTTTGTCTCCTCTCGGTGCCAGAGCTGACCCCTGTTGACTAAGTGTCTTGGATTAGGGCAACTTTGGGAGAAAACCTCCAAAGGGGTTTCTCTATAAAGCAGATTTAAGTAGCCCTTCCTTTAACTGGTTTGGGAGAAGATTTCTTGGGAGGAAAGTGGAAAAAAACCTCTTTATTTAACAGGCAAAACATTTACCAGCAGAACAAAAAAGGAACAATATTGAGCACTAAAACCTCTTGCCGCTTAGAAGAGGTGGCACACTCAGAAAGTGGGCTGTAGCTCTGCTAACTCATTCTGTTATCAGTCCCTCCTGCATTCGAAATGCTGCAACCCTGGCCCAGTCCAGTGGGCCACAGGTGTGAGCTGCTGGTGCTCTTCTGGGTTTTCAGTCTAGAGCAGGTTCAAACAGTTCCACAAAAAATGAAAAAAGACAGTCCAGAGAAATTCTCTGCCTCAGCTAGCTAGAAACTAATTAAAAATTGTGGGATCTCAGCACCTCAGGACTGATGTGCAGAGTGGCCGAGACCACCCTTGGGGGGCTCGGGAGTCCTGGAATGTTGCCAGAAGTGTCTGGTGGCTCGACTTTGATCCAACACAGGAGACGACGCCTGTATGAGGATGGGAGGATTTCACGGGGGTGAATGGTGAAGGGATAAGTTAATTAGAGTGTAAAACACAGGGTTTAGGATTTTGGTACAGGGGGGTCTAAAGAAGTAAGATGAAGGAATTGGGGCGTGTCCTCTTCTTCTTCTTCTTCTTCTTCTTGGCCTCCATCTTCTGTGGTGATGTTGGCACTTTGGGATTGGTTATTACTAAAAGTGCACTGGTTAATAAGGGTAAAAGGTATTGGGGAAAAATGATAAATATTGTACACGTAACTTTGAGTATAAAGATAGGTGACCGCCCGGGGGCTGGCGCAGTGTGCTCATGGCTGACTTGCTGTGCAGACCTCTGTCGGGCCGAGGGAAAATCTTTTAGATAAACAATTAATAAACACCGAGACCGAGAAAAGATCTGGAGCCTCTTCTCGTCCTTTGAAGCGCCGGGCTGTCCAAGGCCACCCCGGGCCTTTCCAGGTCACCCAAACAGCCGAGAAACCGACAAAAATCAAAGGAGAGCTCTGTCCCTCTGTCTGTCCTTGCTGCAGACCGCATAGCGCAGGAGAAGGGTGCAGGGGAGCAAGTGCAGTTCCTGATAACAAACTCATTGCTTCTTCTCACCTCCCCCCCACTCCCCCTTCACTCTTGGAACCAGACCTACAGGTGCAGGACTTATTTCGAGGCTAAACAGACACATGGGGATACAAACATCATAAAATCACCCCAGGACACTGAGAGATCTCTCACTGAAGAGGTTTGTACCCCAGAATAGCCCACTCCTTTTCCTCCTGTGAAGAAAATAGCATGAATTATGCTTTTCCAAGGTTAAATGGTTCTTTATTTCTATAGGCAGGAAAAGAGTGCTTCTCAGTAGTATTACAATTGACTAAAATATGAAAGGATAATTATTTTTTTACTCTATCAAAGGACCCTTTTGATTAGCATTTAGTCAAACAATGGCATACAGGCCTAGAATCACCCTGTCATGAACTAATGAAGGTATTTTCTAGCCCAGAAAATTACTATTACTATTAGGGGCAACAGAAAAGTGCATATGGGGCTAAGGGTTTGTTCTCAAGTTCCAAGATCTGTATGTTGCTGCAGCAAAACCTTGAACTCCTAATAATGCAAAGCTTTTTCCAGAAAAAAGAAAAATGCATAATTAATGAAGAATGATAGAACTGATGATAGAAGAATTGATGATGGAAGAATGATAATTGGAACTTCTCAGATGTAAAGGCCATGAAAAGATCTTGCATTAGATCCACATGGTATGGATGATTCAGATGGCAATGTCTGTGCTATAAACTGAAGGCAAGGCCAGACACGGACAGGACTGCGAGTCCAGAGCGCCTGCATTCATGACTGGACTTCATCATCCACAGGAGGCAGCAGGCAACCTGCAAAACTGAGAGTTGCAGATGGATTACCACTATTAGAAAAGGAAGTGCAGGTAGCTGGGAAATACCTTTACTTACTTTGTAAACCTGACTTTTGAATCACTGTCACCAGACTCATGGGGTAAATCAGGCTATCCTGATCTGGTTTTGGTCTAATATGTGATATTATATCAACAAACAGCACATGGGTACTAGTGGGAATGATTTCCCACATTCACTGGCATTGCAGCGCTTGAGAACAGGCTCCGGGGACAGATGCTCTGAGAGACCCACATTACCAATATCCCAACAACCAAAGCATGTGCACAGAGAAAAGGACTACAATTCCCAGGAGAGGAACTAGCAGGGAAAGAAAATCTCATTTTCTGATTTCCATTTCTAGCCCAAAATAGCCTGTCTGCTATACCTGGTCTTTGGGCAAACAGCGATTATGAAGACTGGTGATATTCAATTCCTGGCAGTGTTACAGCACACTCATGGGGTAACTGAGCTGCAAATTCTGCCTGGCAGAAACTCAGTGGAGGTAATCATATGTAGCAAATTGAACAAACAAACAAAAAAGCTGGTGTGTTTAGGAGGATCTGCAGCAACTGAATCTTTTCTTACCCTTTCTAGGCAAACATTCACAAATTGCAGGGAATGGGGAAGGTAAAGACAGAGGGCAGTGGTGGGTTTTGTATCCAGGATCAAACAACCTGTATATGTATCTGCAATTCACAGACTGAAGCAGGTTGAGAAATTTGTCTATATTCTTACAATATTCAGAATTAAAGCTCTCCTGCAGTGAAATAGTTGAAGTTAGTCCCCCAACATATCAGCTGTGCTATGACAATGAGGTGAAGAGCTACTGTATGCCCCAGCTGCTGTCCCAAGGAGGCAGGTGTTGTAGAAAGGGCTCCGAGAGAGCCAGCAGTGGGTAGGATGTTCACCAGCCATGGGCTGGCATTGCCAGCCACAGATATTTCAAGCAGGCTTGAAACGAACATGGATTTGCAGCGTGGAAAGAAAGATGTAAGAGGCAGGAAGTCAAGGTAGTTTTGGCGCAGCTCGGCTGGATGCAGTTATCCTCATCTTGTATCCTAGTGGGCTGGTGGAATGGCTCCTGAGCATCTCCATCTGCAGCACATCCTTCTGTGCTGAGGAGGTTGCCTAGAACATTCTTGCAGAAATGCACCTTTTTGCCATTGCTGACTTTGGTGACATCAAAGAGTCTCAGTCCCAGTATCTTTCTCTCTAAAACCGCAGGAAGGGTAAAATTAATCTCTGGTCAATGGTTAGGGTTAAGTTACAACAAGCTAACTCAAGCTCAGTGTAACTAAGGCCAGAACTTACAATAGAACCATGCCAATTAGCATTTGTGGAAAGGAACACATCGCTGCTTTAAAGGAAAACTGTTTTGCCATTAGCTCAAAGTAGCTTGTAGAAGCTTTCACTGTGACTAAGATCTGCAGTAACGTTGGAGACCATTCAGCCAAAGACTGTGGGATAATGCCTATTTATGGCTTTGGCATTTTAAGGTTTTTGTGAAGTGAAGCAGTAGGGATGCAGCGGGCTCCCTTGCATCTGCCGTGCCACAAGAGAGCGTGTGCCTGCTCAGGAATAAATCAGGAGTTACATATTCAATCACAAATACACATGGAAGGAGTTAAGGAGAGTTGAATGCTAAACTCTCATCCACCACTGCACAGGCATAAACAGAGCACGCTGTGGTCACTTCCTTTGGAGAAGACAATTCTGCTGGCATCCCACTGCAGCATCCCAGAGCCTCTCACCAAAAGGGTGCCTGGTTCCATCCCAGGAGCAGGCAAAGAGAAGCAGAAGGTGCTCTTAGCTCAGAGATGTCCCAGATGTGCTCTGTGCTCTTCCAAGAGGGAAGTAAATTGGTGTTTGTACCGAACAATGGGTGCTGGAGGTGCAGCTTACACAAGGCTCCACAACTCAAAGATGCACCAAGTTTAGACCCATTGCATGTCTGTCCTGGAAGATGCAAAGAGGATTGTGATGGCAATGTCCTTCCTTAGGCAGGCTTTGGGGTTTTTTTCCTGGCAAGAGAGATCTTTTCTAATAAATAACTGCTCTTTCTTATGAGCTAGCTGTTTCAGTGTCTAGAGGACATAAAATAGATCCTATCTGCCCAAAACAGCTCACAGAAATCAACTATCATTTTGTTTTCTTTACTGGGTAAAAGGAGGGAGATGGCTTTTAAATTAGAAGTTGAAGCCCTTCCAGAATTGCAATATAAGATACCAAACCAATCATTCCTCACACAGTTACCTCCTACTCCATGAGCTCCTACTACCACAAAAATTGGTTGTTGCCAACTGAGCTGAGTGAATAATTTGCAGTTTCATATTTGTTAGAGGAATTTTTCCTTTTTCTATTTTCATTATTTGTCCACAAGCAGATTGATTGGCTTGAATATATTTTTTCCAAATACATGTGCAGAAACCATTCTGGAAGTAACTCTTGCTGTAGATCACTTGTGAGCAACTTGTTGCAAGAAGTCTTCAAACATTTGTCCCAACTCCATTCATTGTATGTATACACTTGCATCATGTGTCTATTTCTGTGAACAAAACATCAAAAGAGCCAGTCTTGGGTATTCTCCCTAAGAACAATTGAAATTATGCACAATTTCACCATTTAAAAATTACTTCATTCCTAGAAATGATGGCAGGATTCTCCTGGTTGTTGTAACACTTGAATGAAAAACAAGCCCAGCTGAAGAGTTTGACCAGGACCATGCTGGACTCAGTGCAAAGTTCTTCTTTCTCCATTGTTTAGATGGAGGAAAGTGCTCTTCTAGGCTGCTGTAAAACACTGTCTTTTAAGAGAAAAATTCAAAGGAATGATGACACCTTTCAATGGGAGCTGGGCTGGGTACCTTGCATCCTCTCACAAAGAAAAGCATTGGACTGGCTCTGACAATATGGAAAAGGAGGTAAAAGTCAAAGCCTGAGTGCTGTGGTATGCCAGAGCTAAGGAGCTTTCGAATTTCAAATCCAAGTCTCACAGCTGGCCTGAAATGTTTGCTTTGAAGGCACCTGTAAAACCCAGGCTTGGCTCTGGTTGGTGTGCCAGGGAAATGCTGTGCTCATGTTCCAGCTTCTGCAGCCACCACCCCAGCACTCTGTGATGTTAAGCAGGAAAAATGGAAACGAAAAAGTCATGGAATTCATGGATGATGATGTTTGTGATTGTAAATGGGACATGGACAGGCATCTCTTCTGTTATTCTTTACTGTCCACTATGAAAACAGGAAGATTTTATTTAAAAATAAAAGATTTTCATTTAAAATATTTCAAAATTTAAATATAATTTAAAAATCCACATAGAAATACTGCTAGTGAGGAACCAATTACCATTTTTTCAAATATGAATTTTGGAAAATAAGTTTTATTTTATTTTTGTTCTCTAACTTCTTCTGAAATGATTTTTAGATCTGTCAGTGCAGAAAAGAATTCGTGCACTGTGTTCATGTCCTTAACCAGCACCACCTGAGATGGACTGAAATATTAACTCTCACTGCTCATGAACAACTCCTCAGATAATGTAGTTTGTGACAGAAATAAGTTATTGATGTTATGCATCAAAGTTCCCTGAACCCAAGGTTCAAACAATCAGTTTTAGGCTTGTCCAACAAGCTGGGTGCCAGATGCAGCCCAGCCCTGGGGTGGGAGAGCCTTGCCAAGGTCAGCAGAGTCCATAAAAACCCATAAAAACCATGAGAGCCCTGACTGTGGCACAGAGTGAAATCTCCGTGATTCATTCCAGTTTGTAATGGCAATTTGTATCTCCTTTTGGTGATGTAGTTGAACACGGCCGACACAGAGCTGGAAATCAACACAGCACAGCTGATGCCCTGTCGTGTCCCACTGCTGGCCCTTCTGAGTGAGGATCTGTTAACTCTGCACTCAGAAACCAAGTCCCTCAAGACAGGAAAATTATTACGAAGTTGAACAACAGTAATTTACACTTAGAAAAGCTCTCTACTTTTCCTTCCACCCAGAGCAGAACGGGGAACTCTTACACGGTTTTATTGTCTACTGAAGTGAAATTTTACTCTTTGGCAACAGCAAATAAATTCACATTTCTTCTGCTGCGTTGCTTAACTAGCGTGGTGCTGTATCCATGCTCTAGAAAGGCCTGTGCATTCTCCTCAGAGAAGGCAATACTGCATGCAGGAGTGGACAATCTGCTTTGGAGCAGTGGCACAGCTATTTCTGCACCAAATTATGTGTATTCCCCTTCCTGTTAGATGCGGATCTCAATCATAATAGAAACTTTAAATTTAATTTCACTTATAGTTTATGCTGAATCACACGAAATGTGATCAACTCAGAGGCACAGCATTATTTCTTTGCAGTTTTCACCACTTGCTGGTATTTTTTTCCGAGCACCTTCGTGCTGCAACTTCACATTTGGTATTGTGATACCAAGGGAGTTTTTAGGGCAAAGCAGTGAGGATGCGCTAGCATCAAATGAACTTTAAAAAGTTTATTTGAGAAGATAGATTCTTTCCTTAGTACAGAAACTGACTATAGTATACGTCAGAGGGGAAAGTTGCTGTAGTAAAAAGCGCCAACTCCGCCTGCCTGCCTTTGAATGCGCCTGTTGAAGCTGACCGGGTCCCGGCAAGGCGGCAGCCCCAGCCCAAGCCCCGGAGAGCAGCGGGCGGGCCCTGAGCCCCAGTGGCAGCCCGGCTGTGAGCCCGGCTGTGAGCCCGGCTGTGATCCCGGCTGTGAGCCCGGCTGTGAGCCCGGCTGTGATCCCGGCTGTGAGCCCGGCTGTGAGCCCGGCTGTGATCCCGGCTGTGAGCCCGGCTGTGAGCCCGGCTGTGATCCCGGCTGTGAGCCCGGCTGTGAGCCCGGCTGTGATCCCGGCTGGAGCCCGGCTGTGAGCCCGGCTGTGATCCCGGCTGTGATCCCGGCTGTGATCCCGGCTGTGATCCCGGCTGTGAGCCCGGCTGTGAGCCCGGCTGTGATCCCGGCTGTGAGCCCGGCTGTGATCCCGGCTGTGATCCCGGCTGTGAGCCCGGCTGTGATCCCGGCTGTGATCCCGGCTGTGATCCCGGCTGGAGCCCGGCTGTGATCCCGGCTGGAGCCCGGCTGTGATCCCGGCTGTGATCCCGGCTGTGATCCCGGCTGGAGCCCGGCTGTGATCCCGGCTGGAGCCCGGCTGTGATCCCGGCTGTGAGCCCGGCTGTGATCCCGGCTGTGATCCCAGGTGTGAGCCCGGCTGTGATCCCGGCTGGAGCCGGGCTGGAGCCCGGCTGTGATCCCGGCTGTGATCCCGGCTGTGATCCCAGGTGTGAGCCCAGGTGTGATCCCGGCTGTGATCCCGGCTGTGATCGAGCCCGGCTGTGATCCCGGCTGGAGCCCGGCTGTGATCCCGGCTGTGATCCCGGCTGGAGCCCGGCTGTGATCCCGGCTGTGATCCCGGCTGTGATCCCGGCTGTGATCCCGGCTGGAGCCCGGCTGTGAGCCCGGCTGTGATCCCAGGTGTGATCCCGGCTGTGATCCCAGGTGTGAGCCCGGCTGGAGCCCGGCTGTGAGCCCGGCTGTGATCCCGGCTGTGATCCCGGCTGTGATCCCCCATGGAGCCCGGCTGTGAGCCCGGCTCTGATCCCGGCTGTGAGCCCGGCTCTGATCCCGGCTGTGAGCCCAGGTGTGAGCCCGGCTGGAGCCCCCATGGCAGCCCGGCTGTGATCCCCGCCGTGTTCCCGGCCGTGTTCCCGGCTGTGATCCCCGCCGTGTTCCCGGCCGCGTTCCCGGCTGCAGCCCCGCGGCGCCGCCGCTCCGCTCCGCTCCCTGCCCGCGCTCCCTCCACCGCTGCAAAGGGAACTTCTGTTCGCTGGGCTCTGCTCTGCTGCTGTGAAACAGCACAAAATGAGGTACACCGTGTACTTCTACTCTAGAGAGCAGGTATAATGTCTGTAATTACACCACAACTGCACGGCAAATACCAGGTAAATACAGAGCTACTGCGTGTTCCTGCAGCTTGTTAATTATGCGCCACTACTAAGGAGTTCGAAGATAAATTATCATCGCAGGATTTAGGCGCCTGCTAAGGCGGGTCATAATGGAATTCATGCTATTGAAGGCTTGCTTTTGTTGATTTTCCAGCGGAATGGGGAAGGGAAACAACTCACCTCATATGCCCAAAGGCTTAAGTGCATATCGTGTCCTCGTACAGCAGAGGCAGACTACCATGCAAAATAACATGGCACAATTAGGAAAACCGAGTGAATAAACAAACAAACATAATTTCCAATAATAAACCACTGTTCAAATTGCATTTAGTAATCCTCCTAAGCAAATGTGTTTAAAAATCACTGGTATTACATGCAGCATAACTTCTATGGGTTTCCTGGCTCAGTATTTAAATTTTCATGGGCTAAAATCAGAGAAAAACATCAATTCACCGACATCACTAGCAAAAACTATCCTTGCAGCAAGGACAGGCCTCTACCTATTCAGCTTGCCTGGGCTCTTGAAATTGTGTATTTCTTATGGTATCAGACATAGAGCACCATGTGAGGCCAGTTCATAGCCTGTGCTAGCTCTCCCCTGAGCTGCACTGCAGTATTTTGGACTACAACTTGTTACTTTCAATAGGTATTTTAGTAGTATTCAAAAAGATAAAATTAGCTTCTCTATAAACATTACTCTTCTCCAAAGTGAAGCTTCCCTTTAAATTATGACTCCGTGACGGTTGTTTGGTCAGCCATTTACAGTGACTTTTACAACTTGTGTTGGATCACCTTGGATTTTATTTGTAATTTTTTTTTCAATTTCATTAATCTCATATTGATTTTCTTCCTGAAAAGTGTTGTTGATGTTTCTGAGCCTTTCTTCTATTGAAGTTCTTGGTCTATTTCTTCCCAAAAATGTGTCTATTGCAGAGGAAGATGTTGGTTTTTAGGGACTGCAAAATCAGGACGAGCAGAGACAAAACAACCAACTGTTATTTTCTGTTACTTGTAGAAACCTGAGGTACAGAATAAAACCTCACTGAAACTGGCTGTGCATACCTGCAGATGAAAACATCAGATAGCTTCAGATACAGAATGACTGTTGGTGTGAATGAGTTTATGTTTATGTAATGTACATTGACTTCAAATAAAAGGGAACTTTTTGTCTCCAGCACTGTGAACAGGGCAATCCAATGGAGGCTCCTTAGCACAGCTGCTGCAGCTGATGGAATCTTCTGAAGATGGAAACCTAGACCATAAGGAGGATGAAAAAAGAGAAGGCAACATGCCTTGTTTTCTTTCACTCATTTTACTCCCTCCTCCCTCCCTGGAGCCCCAAGAACTGTTTGTAGGTTCTCCTAGAACACAGCCACCTACCAAAGTGAATGCAAATGGTGTTTCTTCACTCACAGGGTCTGCTCTTGCTCTCCCTGAAATCTGCAGCGAGATTCTTGCTGTCTTCAGTAGCAGCAGGACAGGTTAACCAGGCCTTGAAAGTCCCCTAGTGAAAAAGAGCTAAGAGTGCTGAATGGGAGAGAACATGGCTTCCTTGAAAGGCTAATTATTTAGAGAGTTACCCATTCAAAAAAAGTCTGATCAATGGGAGAAAAAATTAAAAATGAAGAATCTTTCATAAAAACAGACAGTGGAATTCAAGAGGACAGTCACAAATTAAAAGAAATGTCAACATATCAAGTGGCAGAAACTTCAAAAGGCAATTTTTTCTCTCATTTCCATAGGCATCCTTCATGAGCAACATCAAGAGGTGTAACATGCTAATAGCTAATAACAGGGTAAGATTCACTAATTTACTAACTGAATAACTTAATGTGTATCAAAGGAATAGTTTTCTCATTTAATTCTTTTTTTTTAGATACAAACTAAGCTGAGTATCAAGTAGATAAAAACTGCATAGATTACAAGTCATCACTAAAAGAGCCATTTTAGAATTGATTGCTTTTTTATGTTGGATGTCTCCTTTAGGTTTAAGCAATCACATATCTTTTATCCTCATTAAAATTCAGATTTCAAAAAAGAAATCAGGAAGGTATCTTTGTGGACATGTGATGTTTTGCAGGGACAGACCGGTCATGATCTTAAAATCTGAAAATGTTGAGGACTGCAGAGGGAAGAGGTTACCCAGGGCAGGGTACAAAACATTTGGCCAGGTAAAACGACAGCAGACAAAATCCAGAGTTGGTTCAGTCCTGCTTTGAGCAGAATGCAGGAGCTGATCTAAAGGTCCTGTCCAACCAGCATTTCTATGGTATAACTCAGATTTAAGCCAGTGGTGTTATCAAAATCTTAACATAGATGATGCCAAGCAACTAACTTAATATTCATACACAGAAAAGAGGAAGGAAGACACACCTCACACCTCCCCAGCTGGCTGGTTTTCTCAGAGCCAACTCCTGGCCAACAGGGCACACCACTGCAGTGTGTCACACACTGGTGTCACCTTCCCCTCCTCATACCTCAGCCACAAACATGATGTATTGTGATGCCCCTTTAATGGGGAAGGTCAGGCTGTTGGAACTAATGGTTTTGTGGCAGATGGAGCAACATTTGCAATTGGGAAAAAAACAATCTCACACTGCCAAAACATTAATAATTCCACTTTCTTGGAAATATTCTGTCACTGTCACCGCTACGTGTAAATTTGCCATGTAAATATGACTTCTTCCAAGGAAAAAGGCATGGTTCAGCAGGCTTTCTGAGGACAAGGACCTCTCTGCACCTGTTTTTTCTCTCCTTCAAAACCATTTGCTTCCAGTCACAGATTTTCAGAGCTGCAGGACCATGGGGGTGATACTCATGGTGATTTCAGTGAGAGCAGGGCTGGTTTGGGCAGGCTGGCCCATGGTCCCCACTCAGCTGAACCAGGCAGTCAGGACACAGTGAGACCCAGCAGGGAATGGCTTTCTTTGGTTTGTTTGCATATTTTTGCACACTGTATCTCTTTGTGTGAATGCCTGTGTTCCTTACACTGTGAGAGAAACAAGAATTTCCTGATCTTCCTTTATACAACACAGTATTTTTCATAGCCTTACAATGTCTTTTATTAATTTACTTTTAAAAATAGACACTCACAATCCTTTCAGATTCTGCATCTATACAATGTCAATGCATTTCAGTGAATTTTCCAGTCCATTTATATTCCAGCTGCCTGGTGCTGGAGTCAGACATGTGGTGGTAGTACTGCAGGCAGTAAAGATGTCCAACCTCTCTGCAGTTCTCCTTGCTGTAATTATTGATCTCTGGGGAAACTGAGCCTCAAACACCAAAAAACCTTTCTGTGATGCCTGACTGTTTAGCAGAAGGTAATGGGACCAGTGAGCTTTTAGTTTAAAAAGACAGCCATTGTCCCTCCACTGAGGAGGAGCTGAGATTTATTTTTAACTTCACACTTTTCTATACATCATGACAAAAAGCCAAATAATTCTATTTTTGTTTAGGAGGAAATTATAAGACAAAGAAATAGTCTGATAGATTTTAGATCAGAGCTGTTTCCCTGAACACAGGGGCTGTTGCAGTGTGGTTCCATGCCAGAGATAATATTTTTTGCCCCAGTACTGTGAGCTGGGCCAATATATTTTCAAGAATCGCTGCACTAAACTGAGAGTTCTCCAACATGATGCTTTGGCAAATTTAGATTTCTCTCTCTCTCTCTGTCAGTGCTGAGATTAAGAACTCATTAAGGTAATCTGCATCATAGTGATATTTTAATGATTGCTCTGAAATGGAAAAATATCACAGATCTGTTTGTATTCTGCAACTTGAGACATACCTTTAGGAAGTCAGTTTCTGATGACATGTTTGGGCAAATTATGCTTTATCTGCATGCTTTTTCCATGCATCATCCTGATTTGGGAACCTGAATGTCATAAGCAGAAAGCTATGTTAATTGTACAGTTCTGGAAGTCAGTGTAGTCCAAAACATATTCCTCATGACCATCAGCCTCACCAAGTCTGCTCGAGAAGGTGGAGATGTTCTTTATCTGTTAGAGGAATCACAGACAGTCTTTGTCACAAGAATCTCCAACAAAAAGCATCTTGGCCTTATGGATATGACATATTTCTGTTTCCTAAACCTAAAACCCATTACATATATGAACTGCTATTGTAAACACAAGTGCAAGTAAAAGACTTCTACTGTTGCTGGATTCTTCCTCCTCCTCAATTCAGGCAGTCAGCAAAATTACTCTCTCAGTATTGAGTTACAGTTAAGAATTGTTAACTGTGGTGTAACTGAGAGCAAAGACAAAGTCAACAGGGTTTCCTTCACTTGTGACACAAATAAAGCCTCTAAATTAGTTTAGATCATAAAATTGAAAGCATGAAGTATAGAGAAAATCATCATAAAAGTATAGAGAAAATATGTGCTACAAAAATATAAATTTCTTACTAAAGCAGTTTTCATGGAAATGCTCACAGTTGAGTTAGTGTTATTTGCCTCTAATTTGGGCTTTATTCTCCATACTGTACAGTAACAAACTTAAGCCACTTAATGCCAAGTGCCTTACACATTTTTCTTTAATTAAATTTCTCCAAAGAATCACATTACATGAGCATTGGCCAATACAAAAGCACACTGAGAGATTCTGGGTAAAATCCAGGCACCCCTACAGTCACCAGTAAAATTCCCATTGAAGACATTATTCTACTGTACAGATCTTTACTATATATGGGTAATAAAAATTATCTTGTCACTTTGGAATTAAGTTCTCCAGTACACTATTCTAAGAACCTCAGCTCTGAATGAGCTCTGCACTGGCACTTACCACCTCCCTTACTGGACAAAACCAACGGTACTTCAGAGTCCAATCATGTCCCTTTTCAGGTATGTTTATAATTGCTGGAATATTCAGCAGATGCCAGTTTAGACAAGCTTCCTGCCTGTGGATAGAGGTAGGTACTCAGTCTAATAATCTGCAGTTTTGCTACAGAGCTTGAGCACAGGATTGCCTGCTCTGAGCTCTGGAAGAAACCTGAACCATTGGAATTTAGGGATTCTCTTAACTGTTCACTAATAAGCTATAGGTGATTAGTACATGAAAGTAGTGCAAAAATTAATTAGATTTAGGATGATCTTTATGATCATTAACAGAAGACCAGATGTAACAATTTACTTGTGTTTCATTTAGAGCTATTTTTTGTCTCTGTGAGATGCTGAAGCGGATAGTTCTGTGATTCTTCCTCTGTCACAGGTTTTTAGCATCATTTTTTCTTCCATAACTCAGCTATACACTGCTGTGGGATTTGATGTTTGGGAAAAAAAATCAATCAAGTCTGCTCTAGGCCAGCACTGGTCAGCAAGGGCACAAGCAGGAGGGTTTGAGCTGGTGCCTGCTCCTGCCTTGGCTCTTGGGACATCACCATCCTGCAGCTGCAAGAAGGACAAAGGGCTGAGGGCAGCTTGTCTGCTTCAGTGCAAAGTTACTTTCCTAACTGGTATATTTTTGCAGCTCTAAGATGTTACCTAGTTACCAGTGAATCACAGCCTGGTAACCACTCAGAGAATTCTGGGGTTTATTTACAACAAGGTAAGTGACCCTGAATAAGTCAGGCTGGGGACACTTAGGCTGTCCGATTGTACAAGAGGAAGAGACTCACACGAAATTTATTTGAAGTGTTAAGATTAAAGCTGCAGTATGAAATTCATTACCATTAGTCTTGACAACATTAACTCTATTTAAAATCTATTGAACTGGTTTAAAATTAAACTTCAGGTTCCCTTCACCTGCAACCCAGCCCTGAAGCTGTCAAACCCTGTGTTGTCCATCCCATGCCAGATTTTCCCATTTGGTTGGAAGATCGCTATTAATAGACCATAAGTGGATATTAAAAAAAGAGGGAAAAGTGAGATTACCCAATTCTGCAAACAGCCATGTTTGCTTGCTTCAGTTTTGAGAAAGATTGTCCGAAATTTACTTTCCTGATGGGTCTTAATCTTCCCCTTTTGTGGCTCTGGACCATCCATCCCTCCTGCCTCCCCCAGTGCTGGCTAAGCGGGGTTGCTAAGCGACATGTTCTTCTCTTCTGTACGTTAGCAGAGAGAAACAGATCAAAGACACCCACAGCCCTGAATTATTTTATAAATTAATTTAAAGAGACACTCTCCTGTGCTGTACTATGTGGGGGGAGACCAAAAAGTTGCTGGGTGTAGTGAGAGTAACTGGAGAATTAAACTGACGTCTTCTGGAAGATAAGAATGCTCTCATAAATGAAAGCTGTGTAGTATTTGCCTTTTTTCTTGGGTTTTGGTTTTTTTGTTTTTTTCTTTTCCAGAGCTAGATTACAAATGTTTTCTGCTCATTAATGTTTCTGGTTTCGTGGCAGTCAAGACATTGAGTGCAGGCCAGGCTGCATATGGGTACAACTTTCACAAGTCAGGTTTCTGTCATCGAGTGACAAGCTTACAGGGTTTAACTCTTTTCATCACTTGCAAAAGAGATTATCTATTATACAAAAATGTTTAATTCTTTAATTTTTAAACATTTTCCTGACTGATCTTAGACAAGAAAGCCACAGGACAAAGTTCAAGTGATGTATATTTGAAAGAATAAATGAAGATATGGAAGTAACCTGGGAAGATCAGACAGAAAACCTACGACACTAACATCTCAAATCTTGCTGAAAAGAATGAAAACCAAATGACTAACCTGTAATTACAAAAGCTGGGAATACACAAGTTTAAACATTGTCTTACAAGACCTTCACTTTCCTGGCATCAGCTCAGCTCAGCTGCTCTGTGCAAGCTGTGGGGTTTGTAGGAGCAGGCTGGCGGCTGAGGCAGGTGCTTGATGAAACAGAAAAGGGAGGAATTATTTGCCCCTGTATCTACTCAGTTTCTACCATCAACAATGTAAAAGGAAAAAAACCCAGCACTTGGTAACAAAGTGCAAGAATTTTTCATGACTTCTCATTTCCAAAGCTGCCACAGCTGGCACAGCCCTCAGAAAACAGAAGACACTCAAAAAAACACACTTAAAACCTTCCTCAGACAACAAGACAGACTATTTATATAAAAAGTAAAACTCTTAGGTAAGTTTGCTGCAAAAAATTCCCTGTAAAATTCTTCCCCCATGCAAATCCTGTTCTGTAGCAGCCACCCGAGCTGCACAAGTGTCTCTTTGAAGGCTGTTGCAGGGGCTTGCTCAGGCAGAGGTGCCCCTGCAGCTCAGGCACAGCATTGCTGGGGACAGAGGATCCCACTCTCTTCCCCTGTGCCTGCTCAGAGAGGGGAGCAAGCTCCTCCTTGTCCTAGGCCAGAAACCTCACATCAAACTGAGGGTACATTAGTGAAACTAATGCAGTCTAGGACTATGAAGTGATTAATCTCACACAAATCTTCACAAAAAAAGCCAAACAGCATTAGGATTTGTTTACATGCATTTTATTTTCCAATGAGAAAACAAGCCTCCCCTTTGTTCCTGCACCATTAAAAGTCTCTTCCAAATTCTGACTGCTTAGGTTTGGCATGTAAAATCCACTGTACTACAGCTAACCTACATTCTTGTAAAAGCACATATTTTAGAACAGGGCTCAGCCAGCTTCCCCATTTGTAGATATCAATTACACAGGCAAGATATGTGCTTTACTCTCACTGACAGAGTGTTTTATGTATAAACATCTTGACCAGCACTACACTGCCCATGGATAGCACATTTGGTGTGTTTTGGCTGAATTTCTGAAGGGGAAAACTGTGACTTGCACTCTAAATATTTTTTCTGGAGAATAGATTCCTCCACACACTATGAGCATCTTGTACAGAATACAAGCAAATATTTGGGAAGGAATTTCATGCTTATGGCAGGTATTGATTTGACAGCCTTGGAAACTCTACTCCGTTGGACGAACTGCACAGCACAGCTCTGGCTGTGTGAGCTCTGCAGGATGGCCACGTTTCCACCACATCACTGCTCCTGCTGCAATGGCAAGGAGAGAGCCAGAGAACCCTAGAACTGAATGGCTGGGAAGGTACCTCAAAGATCATCCAGTGCCACCCCTGCCACGGGCAGGGACATCTTCCACTATCCCAGGTTGTTCCAAGCCCTGTCCAACCTGGCCTTGGACACTTTGAGGGATGGGGCAGCCAGTGCCAGGGCCTGCCCACCCTCACAGCCAAGAATTTCTAATTTCTTTCCAATATCTAACCTAAACCTGTCCTGTGTCAGTCTGAAGCCATTCTCCCTTGTTCTGTCACTCTGGGTCCTTGTAAATAGCCTCGTTCCACTTCTCTTGTACGCTCCCTTCAGGTACTGCAAGGCTGCAACTGGGTCACCCTGAAGCTTCTCTTCTCCAGGCTGAACAACTCTAATGCTCTCAGCCTTTCCTTGTAGCAGAGGTGCTCCATCCTTCTGATCATCTTGGCAGCCTCCTCTGGACTTGCTCCAACAGATTGATGTTCTTCCTGGCTGTGCAGGCAGCTTGTTAGGATCTGCATTTCTGGCGAGTTAATTCAAACACTCTGACCACACTGTGTTCAGGGATGCAGTTCACCTGAGCTAGTATTTTATCTTAAAGGCAAAATGATCTGAAGTGGCGGTGTTGTAAGGGTGTAAGCTAATTTTTACTAATGTTGGTAGAATTTTATTTAATGAATGTAAATAATTTTGATTCGCTGTTTCTCTTTCCTTACTTCCAGAATGCTGCAAGAACTTGTGGTGCAGCTGGGCTGCTGGATCCCAGATGTGAGCAGCCAGGGCTGGGCTTGGGCCTGGGAGCAGGAGATGATGCTTTTGACATGTGGGAGGGCAGTGAAGGCCTTTGAGAACATTAATGACATTACTTGATGCTTCTACAGTGCTGTGCCTGCGCCTGCTTAAAGCTCAACATAGACTATGAGTAATTAGTGATCTGGATGTCTCTGAAATTATCAGCAGCAGCATTTAAATCATCATTAAAATACAATTAGCAGCCCTTTGAACAGAATGCTGTCGTTCCCAGCAGTCTAATTGGTGGCTCGTGGGCCAGTTCTGGACAACAGGAGGATTGTCTGCTTCTCCAACTGCACCAGCTCAAGGAGCACCCTGTCCCAGGAGTGGTGGCTGTGCCTCTGGGATGGACATGGCAGAGCCATTATGCGACAGGAAAGGCAACAGCACAAAGTATCCCTTGTGTCCAGGCTACTACTTTGAAAACACTGGATTTATGGACCTCACTTCATCCTGTGTGCTGATTCAAGCAGGCACAGCACCAGAACTTCATACTTTGCAATTCAAATAAATTTAGGGGGATTTTTATACTTCCTTTTTAGACTCTGTAGCAAGAACTGTAGGGGTGAAATATGGGCAGACCATGGTAAGACAAAGAACAAAGTGATCCACGTCTACGTGTGGCACGCTGGCAGACCGTGCTGCTGTGCACTTGGGCAGGATGAAGAATTCAGCTGCTGTAGCAGACTGAAAGCAAAGGTCTGGCATGGATGGTATTCCCAAACCAGGCAGCCCTACCCACATTTAGGTAGCTAAATTTGTTTCTTTCATGCCTGAGATACTTTTGTTAATTTCATAAATGCCAACAAAAATGACGTGTTTTTAAAGTGTTGGGGGTGTAAACCGTTGCTCTTCTGAAATGGCCACAGTAGATGTATTTTAGCTCAGATGTGCTCTCACCATACCACTGGCAAGTGCCTCTTATCTGTTATAATATCAACCTGCAGCATTCTATTAGTATCTTTTCATCATATTATCAATGGTCCTGCAAGAACTGCAGTAGAATAGGCTTTAAATACTTGCTTTTTGTATGTCTCACACAACTGCCACAGGAACAGCACACTACTGTTCCAGGTTTTTGAAGCTGCAGTGCTCCCCACCAGCTCCCACTGCCTGCTCCATAATGCCCTTATTATTTATGCTTCTTCTCTTGAAAATTCAACTTTAGAACTTAAAATTTTCATGCTTTTGTTTCTTAAAACTAATCAAAGGCAGCAAATGGCCCCGATGTAATCTGTGTAGTGTGTGCTGTGGCTGAGCATCCACTGCTGTGAAAGCACTGCTTGTTCTCTGAAAGGAGGAATTCTTTCAGCCAGCGTCATTGCCCCCTCCTCCTCCTCCAGCCTGCTTCTCCCAGGCACTCAGAGGACTCACTGCCAGTCATTTTCTTGCCCTAAAAGTTTGCTGGAGCAACACCATCATTTACCCCACATATGTCCAGGGCCAAACCCCTCAAGGGTTGGCCTCTATGGACAATCAGAAATTTTGAGTTTGAGCATAGCAGTGGCTCCAGTAAAGTATGCTACCTTCTGAATCATCTTTTCTTTGAACTGGTGGTCCCTAGAGAGCTGATGCAGAGACCAACAGATGTTTTAAGTAACTCAGCGATGTGCCTTCTACATGCACATCTTTGTCCTAAGAGAAAAATGTTCCATCTGAAGTATCACAGAGATTTGAAAAAAGTTATTGCTCAAGCAAGATGGTTCTTGTTGATATTTTGTGGAGATATCTAAACATGAAAAACCTCCTTCTATAAATGTTGTGTGATGGTGTATAGTTTAATTGCAGCAACATAAGAGACAAGAAAGGGATGTCACAGGTGGTAGCAAATACGATGATACAAAATCAGAGCAAGATTGCAATAAGTGACAGACTTTATCCCCAACACTTTTTTAAACCTCAACATTTTTTCTTCAATTTCTTTTATTTTCGCAACTTTTTTCGACTAAGTGACCAGCATGCCTAGAACTGTGAGTGCTGAAGTAGCAATGCAGAAAAGCACTTGCCCACAGGGTGAGCCCACGGCCACTTGTAGACCTGGCAGCGAGGTGAAGGCTGGGAGCTCTTCTACAGCAGCAAGAACAGGGAACTTCTGGGGCAGCATGTCCACAGCAAGATACATCAGGCTGAGAAAAGAGAAGAAATATTAAGGGAAATTACACTGAACAAGTGTTTCCCACGGATAACGTATGCATTTATTCCCCCCAGGCAGACGTACCTTTCAGGTCCCGCTGGCCAGTCTGTTCCACAGGCTGTGTCCATGTTCATCTTGCTGTGGGACTGACCTTCCTTAACAGAAGAACCACGACTAAACTGATAACATTCATCTCTGCTCTTGCTCTGACATGGTTATTCGTTAGTTCTTCCTAATTACTGTTCAGTTCCTTCCTTTGAGGGAGGCACTCCTAATTCACCTCTGTTCAGGTTGGATAATGAGTCACTGACTTTAATACCAACTGTTATTAACCCTTCCCTTACACAACCAACATCTGGGAACTGTGGAACACGTGTCTCAGTGCTGAAGTAGAAGATTGATGAATCCTGCAGGCTTTCTGCTGCTGGTTGATGAAAAAACCACTTTGTTTGCCTTGTGTCTTTGATTAATTGCTCTTTAAGTCTAGCTTAATCTACCTGCTTTCCAGAGTAATTTTGTTTTTCCATAAATTTAACTTACTTTCCATTGTCTTCTTGTCTGGCCAAACTTTTAGTTTATATTAAATAAGTTCTGGAAGCACCTTGTTCCCCTTATGCTTTTCCTCTCTCTTCTCATTGGGGAGAGAGGGCTGTGTGTGTGGCTGGGCACAAGCTGGCAGTGCTCAGTTCTGCTGTGCTGCCCTGACTCCAAGGATGCTGACAGCCAGGCTCCTGGTGGCACATGCTCTGGACTAGTTTCCTTCCTAAATAACAAAACAGAAAAAGACACAAGCAAATTTATAATTTATTTATAGATTATTTGCCATTCCTAAGACTATAGAAATTAAAGACCCTGTGAGACAATTCATGACAAGAAGTGAATTCTTCTTGACTCAGTTATTGCTCACAAGGCTATTTAGAGAATGGCTTGTTTGTGATCAAGTTTTGCACTGCTGGAGCATTGGATACATGCAGGGCTCTCTGAAAGTCTGATTTTTAGGTACCTCATGTATGGCAGTACTTGTTATTTTGACCAAATTTTGGTGATTTTTTAGGATGTTTGAAATTCTGAAGTTCTTTCTTGTTGATCCACTTTCCTTCTATTAGCACTACTAGCCTCCTACCATGTTTTGTGTGTTCCTCAAAGTTCCTTCCAAATGCTTTCATTATTTCAATGTTACTAGAGCATACCTATTCTTATAGGGTAATCTAAGAGTTCTAAGGGGAAAGTAGTTCAGAAAGAGATCAGAATATTTACTTAGGAAACCACACTCTCAGATTACTGCAAAAAGAGATTTCCGAGAAGAAACATGCACTTGTCATTGATTACTTCCGTAGCTTTTCCAGGATTCTTTATTCTATCATGCTGATGCTGCACCAGTTGGGCTCAGACACACATCCATGGCACTCACTGCCTGGGAGTGAGCTGGCCCACCCCAGCTGCAACAGCTATTCCCTGCTGGCAGTATTTACTGTGGGTGTCAATCCAGCATGACTGAAATCTCATTACCAATATGCTTTTCCTCATTAATAAAATATTAATGTGAACATACAGCATCAGCAGTTTGACACTTTCTGTAGTTTTCCAACACCTAAACAACAAAGAACTGCTCAGGTGCTGTGGTATTATTGCAATGATAAACTTGCAAGCAACCTCTGGAGCTTGGGCACTTTGGCCATTTAAAAATAATTTCTTCTGGTACAACCGGAGACAGTTAATTCCTCACTGCCTGTGCAGTGAAGAGCAGGTTTCTTCCAGTAATTGATAGTAATGCTCATTTATGGGTTTCTTCCCTGGTAGTTGATACTTATACTTGTTTACCAGTTATGGCAACAGTTTGGCTGCCCTGTGGATGGCAGATCTCAAGATGCAAGCAGTTGCCACTTTATGCATGTCTAAGGTGAAAAGGCTGCCAAAATCATTGAGGGAGGTGATTGCATATCCCTATTCTGCACTGCTGCGGCCTCACCTCAAGTCTTGTGTGCAGTTTCAGGTGCTACGATACAAGAAAGATCTTAAGCAATTACAGAATGTCCAAAGGAGGGCTAAGAAGATGGCAAACAGGCCACAGGGGCCCTCCAAAGAGTGTCTGAGGGCACTTGGTTTGCTCAGCTGGAGAAGGGAAGATTGAGGTCACAGCTCCAGGGGCTGCAGCCCCTCCTGAGGGGCAGCTCCAATCTCTGCTCTGGGACAGGGACAGCACCCAGGGAACAGCTGGAGCTGGGCCAGGGCAGCGTCAGGGTGGACATCAGGGAAAGGTTCTTCCCCCAGAGGCCGCTGGGGCCCTGAACAGACTCCCCTGGGTTTGGTCATGTCCCCAAGGCTGCCAGAGTTCCAGGAGCATTGGGACAACACTCTGAGGGACAGCCGGGGTGGGATTGTTGGGGTGTCTGTGCAGGGCCAGGGGCTGCACTCGATGGCCCTTGCAGATGCCTTCGAGCTCCGGGTATTCTACGATCTGGAAGCTTTACCAGCAGCAGCAAACGCTCAGCCGGGAGAGGCCAGGCCAGCCGGTCACCTTCACCGGAGGCGCTGTGGCCAGGCCGGGCGCGGCACCGGCCCGGGAGACCCCCGGCTCCCCGGGCGGAACCGAAGCGCTGTGGGACCTCTTCTGCCGCCCTTGCACGGCCCAACACCCCGAGCAACAGGTGCCCGGAGCGCCGCTCTCCCGAGCGGGGTCAGCCACGGCGGCCGCGGGGCTGATGGAGCGCCGCTGGCCAGCAGCGCGGGGCCAGGACCGGGCCGGGCCGATCCGGGAGACCCCTGCCCCGGTTCCCCCGCCGCTCCCCGCCTCCGGCCCCCTCCTCTTCCCCGCCACTCGCTTCCGCCGCGCTCCCGCGCATGCCCGGGTTATGCAACGGCCGCGGCGGGCGGGCCGGGCCGGGCCGGGCCAGAGCCGCAGGGCAGGGCAGGGGGCCGTGAGGGGCTCCGGGCTACGAGCACGGGCGGCGCCGAGGGCGCTCCGCTCTCCCCGCGCTCCCGCCGCGGCCCCGCGCGGTGTGTGAGTGGCAGCGGCGCCGCCGCCAAGTCCCGCCCGTTCCGCTCTCGCTGCCGCAGGCGGCGGCGGCGGCGGGTTGGTTTCCTGCGCGCCCGGCCGCTCCCCCGCCCCCCGGCAGTCGGAGCCGCAGCCGCCCGGATCCCCGAGCCATGGCTCTGTGAGCGCAGCACATGGCGGCCGCGGCAGCCATGAGCCCCCCACTAATCCATACAACTCCCCCCTGATCGGCCACTGACGGCAGCCAGCGCTCCCACCCGGCTCCACCGCTCCCACCGCCCGCCCGCCGCCGCCGCCGCGCCGCCCGGCCCGAGCCCAGACCCCGCTGCTGCCGCCGCCGCTGCCGGGCCCCCGCTCGCCCGCCCGCCCGCCGCCCGGTCCTCACCATGGGAGTGCAGGGATTCCAGGACTACATCGAGAAGCACTGCCCCAGCGCCGTAGTGCCCGTCGAGCTGCAGAAGCTGGCGCGGGGCAGCCTCGTGGGTGGGGGCCGCCAGCGGCCCCCCCAGACCCCGCTGCGCCTCCTCATCGACGCCGACAACTGCCTGCACCGGCTCTACGGCGGCTTCTACACGGACTGGGTGAGCGGCGGGCAGTGGAACCACATGCTGGGCTACCTGGCGGCCCTGGCCAAGGCCTGCTTCAACGGGAACATCGAGCTCTTCGTCTTCTTCAACGGCGCCCTGGAGAAGGCCCGGCTGCACGAGTGGGTGAAGCGCCAGGGCAACGAGCGCCAGACGGCGCAGCAGATCGTCAGCCACGTCCAGAACAAGGGCACCCCGCCGCCCAAGGTCTGGTTCCTGCCGCCCGTCTGCATGGCGCACTGCATCCGCCTGGCCCTCATCCGCTTCCACATCAAGGTGAGGAGGAGCCCGGAGTCCCCCCCGCCCGGGGGTCCCGGCGCCCCCTCCCCGCCGCTCCCTCCTGGCTCCAAGATGGCAGCGGGGGCTGCCCGCGGGGGGAGGGAGGGCACCCTCAGCCGCTACCCTCAGCGCCTCAAAATGTCGCCCAGACCCGCGGGGGCGGCACAACTTTCGGCGGCCTCAATCCCCGGGGGATTTTGGCTTATTTACATGGCGTTGCCCGCCGCCCCCCCAAGGCCGGAGGCCGGGAGGCCTTGGCGGGGCGACTGGCAGCGCCCATGGCCCGGCCCGGCAGCAGGGCGGCTTCTGCCTCCATGTTCTTTCGCTCCGTTGACTCAAAATGTCCCTTCTTGCCTTGTGGGCTGTGGTACCGCAGGGGAGAGCGGGTGGGCGAAAAGCATCTCTGTAATTAATTACTGAGGGAGGAAAAAAAAAATTAATCAGTTCTCGCACAGGATGGATCTGCAACAAGTTCCCGGCTGAGGCGAGGTGTTTTAAACTTGGGCTGAAGGGGAAATGGCTCGCTGCAAAAAACGCAGGGGTGCCACTTTTGGCTTTATGGAGGTTCTCGTGTTTGCTCAGCGTTTTCTCAATATCAACAAGCTTTTAAAAACAGTTGTAGACTAACTGGCTCCTTACTCCATAACAGCGTCACTTATAGTTTTGGGCAATCAGCAGTGCCAAGCTGGCAGTTCTTGTTTTAAACTCCTTATTTTAAGGGGCAACCTCAGTTTTCCAGCCCCACAAACAGCCCTTCATGTCGGAGCTGGGCTTCATGGCCGTCTTGCGCTCAAAGGCTACGATTTCAAAGGTTGCAGGATATGACCACGTCGCATCTCTCCACATGGCGTTCCTGATTTACGATGGTTTCTGTTCAGCTGAGTGATTGTGTATATTGAAACACAAGACGCTGGAATAGCAAGCCCGGGGATGAAGCTGCAGTTTTAGGAGTTGCCTACTCACCTTCCTGCTGGGGAGGGAAGAGCAGCAGGAGGGAAGCACATATTCATGCTTTATTATCTTAAATTACTTTTGTCGGTAGAAAAATATTATGTTATCTTGGGAATTGCTCGATCACTAGCAGCACCTTAATGTAATTTGGCCTTTCAGCGGATGAGAAACATTCTGGCTGGGCTGCAGGCCTGGGGTGCAGAGGCCTCTCTCCAAGGAGCTCACCCCACAGGTGGCTTTGGGTGAAGTTTCTCCTAGTTCTGCCAACAGGGCGGGAATGGTGCTGCTCCCTCGTAGTGCCCTGCTCGCTGGGCCAGGCCCATGTGTGGAGGAGCTCTGAGCTGGAGCGCAGCCATGCTGAGTTCACTCGGCAGTGGAGGTCCCACCCTGTGGGCCGTGGCCGGGATTGGGTCAGCAGGCCGGGGCCGCTGCGCCAGGCGAAGCGTGTGTGGAACAAACTGGAAGTGGAGGCGAAGCTCGTTCTTGCAGGGCACGTGTAGCTCTGCCGAACGTGATGCCTTGGGCTCGGCCTTGCTTAGAGTGAGGAGGTTGTGGCCGCCTCTGCTGCAGTCATTTTTCCTGGTCATCGTAGAAGCCAAATGGTGTTGCATTTTTTGGACGGTGGGAATTTGCACAATAAGTAAAACATCCTATCATTTGAATTTTTGGGGACCTTTTGTTGCTAGGAAATAGTTTTGTGCTTTCAGCAAAAAGTTTTAGGGCCCATAAAGTGAAGGTCCTTACCTTGACCTGTTTCTGGGTGCATTATAAATCTTCCTCATTTCGTATTGGGACCCAGAGATCATTAGTAAAAACAATGGATGGGGTAAAGGAAGGGATTTTTTTTTCTTTTAGTGTGTTAAAGTAGAGACGTGGTTTAATGCAACATAAAAATGCATAGTACCCAACAGGAAGGCAGCTATTTTGATATCAGTGGGAATTCAGTGCTTGCAATAGTTTTGTGGTGTGTTGAAGTGGCTGTTAGTTTGTTAGGCATTTTCTGTTACAGATCTGACTCAGGTACATTACATCTGAACCGAGTTGCTGCATTTGACAAAGGTATTACCCTGTAGGATTTTGTTTACTTTCCAGTGCTGCTGCTTTAGCTCCTTTATGGTTTCTTGGTGACAGCCCTTATTCCTAATCTCACACAGCAGTGTGAGCACACTCATACTGAGTCACTTTTCATTAAAGAAATTTAAAAAATACCCCAAACTTGCAAAATCTCAGTAAATACAGTATCCCCCCCAGTTTGATAGAGAAGGTTTATGAGGTGTATATTTATTCGTCTGTGTTGGGTTAGCCCCAGGAGTTGACAACTTCTTACCAGATACTGAGGGGTGTGGGAGGAGAGATATTGTTGCTGTCCACACCACTGAGCCACCACCATGCCTGTCCCAGCTGCACAGGTTCTCTGCATTGCTCAGATGTCCTGGGGATGGGAAGGATATCAGCAATTTCTGTTGGATGCCTCAGTTTTTTCAGTTGTCCAGAAACTCTGATGATAAATCTAGTTGTAATGGGTTAATTTTCAGGTTAGGAAGGATGTTTCATGCTTATAGTGGTCACATGCATAATACACATCAAAGATACTGCTGAGCTTAAAGCACTTTCCTTCTCTGCTGTTCTTCTTCTCTTACACGATTCATTATATTTCTAAATCTGCTTTGTTACATATATCTGTTTTTCTCTAAATCTTCCTTCAGTTTTATTCTCACACACTCTGCTGTAGCCCTCCTGATGCCACAGAGCAAAATGCATCTTGAAAGTGTGATTTTTATTTACTTGTATAGGTGATTTAAAAAATCTACATATGCATAAAACAGTTTTTAAATTGTAGTGTTTTCTTACTTTGTTTTGAGGAGTTGGGTTGAGAATACTGATTGACTTTAAATGTGAAACTGATTTTCATATTTTTATGAGCATTTGAGTCTGGAGTAGGTTTCTGTGTGAAGCTAGGAAGTGGCCATGAATTTAATCCATTTTGGTAATTAGGGAGGAGAAAAAGTAATGTCTTCTATCCAGAACAATTATAAATCACTCACAGATGGTTTCAGCAGGATGTAAAAATAACAGGTTCCTCCAGGTTATAACAAATATCCTGCGGGTTCTTAGTTTCATTGTGACCTGGTGGTTTTCAGTTTGGGGAGAATAATTCTTAAAAGAAACTTTTATGCTAAGTAGGTTTGCTAAAATTGAAATATTTAGGTAGTGGAGTTCTTAATAACTCTAATACTTGGGGGGATTGTTTTGTTCCCAGTACCTTAAGGTGCTCATGTGTATTTACTCAGGCAGGATTCTCTCTTTCTGAGGCAGCACCATTAATGTTTACACAAGATTTAGACTTGAGAATGGTTCCACATTCCTGACTGTGATTTCCACCACATCCCTCTCCTTTTGAAGCTGCTGTTCATTTTGAGAGCCATGAGATCTCTCTCTTACTTCCATCTTGTCAGAGCTTTGTGGGTTAACTGTACTTTGGTAAATGCCACTCTTTTCCTGGTGATGGTTCAGTTATTTGAACATGGATTCTGGTATTCCCTGAGCACACAGCAGGTTCCTGCTGGGTTAAAGAGCTCTATAAAATGGGGTGGGAACTACAGGCTGTGGAGATAGAGGAAATAGCTCATAAAAAATCAGAGGAGCTGCACACAGAGCTTCCTCTTGCGTTATCTGCACACCCATGTCACACCTAGTGCTGCAGAAGTTGTTCTCACTTGGTTTTTTATAGATCAGAGCTGCTTGTGCGTGCAGAGAGGTTGGGTTTAGAGATATGGACATAATTTAAATCTATCTACTCTTAATTAAAAAACATTGGAGGGATTTTTCTAATTTAAAACCTGTGAAGACTGGTGGGTGGGGGTGGGGTAAAGCCTAAGTTGCATTCCTTTAGTTAGGAGCTATGTAAATCTGATGTCTTTAAATTTTTTCCAAAAGTGTTTATGGTTTCTCCCACACCTTATGCTAGAGGGCAGCATCATTGTGAGAAAAATGAGTGTGTGTGTGTTCTTGTCACAAAGTAAATTTCAAAACCAGTCCATGGGGAGGTTTCTGAAGAAATAACATTTTCTGAGGACTATGGGATGGTAGGGTTAGTAGTAGGGAGAGCTTAGTGAGCTGGTCATTGTTTGCAGGAGCAGGTGAGGTGCTGACTGTTTCGCTGCTCAGGGTCTGGCTTGAAAGGGAGCATCTCACAGAGGTGCACAGGAGAAGTAACATTTGACATACCTCTCTGGAATATGGAGTTCAGCAGCAGCTTCAGCCAGTGCAAGACTTGGGTAGAAGAGGAAGGGTCACTGCAAACTTGCTGTGGGTGACTGCAGGGGCTGTGGACCTCGTCTCCTGTTCTGCAGAGGAAATAAATAGCCTTGCTGGCACTAAGGCTGTGCTTATTCATGTATGCTGTGGAGACTGAAGCTAATAGTTTTGTACTGGTCTGTTTTGGGATAACTTGCCATCTGTATTGTTGTTAAAGGGGATAACTCAGTGAGGATGGGTTATACCAACACCCAACTTGCAGAAGGATTTCTGTGTGGCTGAATGTGCATTGTGTCTGTGGGTGGCAGAAGCATTGGGGATCCAAAGGGATCCCTTCCCCTCTGCTTTCCTCAGCTGGCTGTGGTTGAGTGTGCTTTATGCATATTGTAATTGTACCAGTTCTGAAGGTATGGTGGAATGCAGGGCTGAGGGTCCTGGCATGTCCTCATGGGACTTCCAGTTTCAGTATAAGCTTCTTGATTGGAAAGGGTTCCTTTTATATATCCAACATTAGGCGTTGGCCCATGTCTCCCTGCACATGCCTATTCAAGTCATCTGGTTTCTGTAGCCTAAAATATGGGCTTTGTTAGGCAACAGGAGTGGAGAGGTGAAGTTTGGGCTAAAAACTCAAAGCAGTTTGCACCATCAGATTCAGTTGTGCATGAAGGGATTTGGCTGAAGGTGGAAATGAGAAAAAAAGTTGGCTTAATACAGCAAGGTTTGCATTTGAAGGGTCAACAAAGTTATCTCTGTTCATCTGTGGTTGTGTTTGGCCCGTTTAAAAGGCTCAAAAAACTTTAGAAGGTGCCATGAGTTTGTTTGATCATGGGGGACGTCTTTATGTGCTGAACTGCTGGAGTAGCCACATCCTCAAGGCTTTTCCCATGAGCTGGTACAGACACTGGAACAGTCATGTCTTCAGAGTTGAAATGTTTCTGGTAATAAGCAGTTTTTTCAGATGAGTTCACTAGTGCACAATGCCAGTGCAGCACGCAGGCTTGCAGAAGTGTGTGCTGTACTTCCAAGTGCTCCTTAGGTCCTGTCCGTATGTGCTGCATCACTGGATTTTTTTAATTACTTCAAAAATATCTTGAGTATTTTAAATTCATGTGTATCATTTCAGAACGACCCACTATATCATAATAGTTGTGATCAATCAGTGCTTCCATTTACGCTGAAGCTAATTGCTCTATCTTCTACTCTAGGTTGCACAGAGCATTGAAGATCATCATCAAGAAGTAATTGCTTTCTGCAGAGAAAAGGGTTTCCATGGTTTGGTTGCATATGACTCCGATTATGCATTGTGCAACATCCCTTACTATTTCAGTGCCCATGCCCTAAAACTGAGCCGGAATGGGAAAAGCCTCACAACAAGCCAATACCTAATGCATGAAGTTGCCAAGCAACTGGACCTGAATCCAAATCGCTTTCCTATTTTTGCTGCTCTTTTAGGTAAGTGAAGATGCTGCTAGTCAGCCTTATGATTTCAGTTGCTGTTAACGGGTTTAAAATAATGTGTGTGTAATTTGACAGAGTACCTGGGGAAAGGCATCCTTTTGTTCCAGACATTCCTGCTGTGTGAAGTGGACTGCATGTGTGTTTGAGGTCAGACATGCCCAGTTTATAGAAACCTTTGAGCAATGCAAATTGTGGCTGTCTAGAAAGAAGAGCTGAAAGCAAGGGTTTGACTGAGCTCTGCCTAGCCAGAATGTTCTCTGTGGGTGGGGGAAATCAGGACAGTTGTGGTTCTACTTTGGGTCCTGTATAGTGTATGAGGTCTAGTTTTAGTGGTACACTTTCCTGACGGGAAGTATGCTTTTGTCCTGAATTCTACCTAAAAATAACACCTATGGAGTGAAGGTGCTTGGTTTGCTGGGGCATTTTTTCCCCTCAGAAATGAGTATTGGACAAATATGGCAGCATGTCAGGTGCAACAGAAATATGCTGAGCTATTATTGAGTGGAACTCTGCATTTCTGAAAGCACCAGTGACTGACCTTGTACCATTCCATTGGTTTTGGCTGTATACTTTCTTAGCACTCCTGCTTCTCATGCCCATGAGCTCCTCATACTCAGTAGCATAGGTGGGAATGTCTCCAGTTTCACTTTTCTGCTTAAATGGGAGAGTTTTAAGACACTCTATTTCCATAGCAGTGGTAGAGAATAACTGTCATACTCTCTCAGACAGAAGAGTGAATTAAGTACTGACAAAGTTGACTCCAATGAAAAAGATTTATTTATAATAGCATTCTAAATGATTTTTGGGAACAGCCATGTTCTCAATCTTGTCATGCTATGCAAACAAATTAAGAATGGTAACAGGATAGAGGAATAAAACTTCTTTGAAAGCTCTCAGTGAGAGAGGCTTTGTGTCGCTGTTTTAAATGCTAATATTTTAGTGGTCCTTAACATTGTTCCCAGTCCGGGAAGGCACTTTCCATATTAAGAAGGAAAGACCCAATGGATCTTGCAGTAGACAGCCACTGGTATTTGGCTAGTTGGACTTGATTTTGTCGTTTGTTTCTCCTGTCTGCACAGGTGTAGGGGGGAGGCCATGGTAAGGATGGCTGAGCTGCCGTTGCAGGAATTGCATGACAGACGACTGTTGCTTGGCTTTTTTTTGGAGTCTATAAATAAGTAAGGGCATGCCAGTTCAGTGAGTAATAATTACTGCTGGAAAAGCAGTTTCCCAGATGCAGATATGCTTTATGGACTTCATGGGAAGTGTGGCTTTAAGTTGCCACACAATTCCAGCTGCATGGTCTGTGGGGCTTTGCTTGCTTATATCAAGTAGTAGGTGAGATAAGTTCTGATAGAGTTTCTGAAGGTTTTGCAGTTTTATGCAGGAAACTCTTGGTTGTTTTTTCTCTCTTGTCTTTCATGACCAAATAGTTTTCAGCATGTTCTTAGAAGAAAGAAATTTGAGGTAATTTCACATGATTACTCTAGAGAGATTTGGCTGCTTTCCTCCCTCCCTGTCAAATTGGTACAAAGGTTAAAAACCCCCAGGTCAGCTACAAGTTTAGTTCTGAGTATTCCTTTGCATTTCTTACCTGTATGTATTCAGTATGAGTAAGCAGAATAAAGTTCATGGAAATCAGGGTTAGAAGAGAAGATACTCTCAAGATCTTCCTGTGCTTGGAGTTTTTTTATTATTTTTATATGAGTGAATTTTAGGAACCTTAGATATTTGGATAGGAAGTGATTATATAAGCTGACAACAAAAAGATACAGTTTGGCTTGAAGTATGGGCAACATGTTTTAACTTTTGCAACCTTGGTAATACAGTAACTTTTTTTTTTTTTATAGAATACTGGGTTCCTATATGCATATAGGTGCGTGAAGCATGGAATGTGTTTAAATTAGGCTGGCTCATTTTCTAATCTAATTTTTTATATTTTTGTTGAATATCTGAGGACTTCTCTGGTTATTCCATCCTTATTCCTGTGGCCTCTTTGAATCTTTTTTGATTGTGTTAAATAGAATAAAGAGAAGCACAATGGGAGGGAATGAGTGAGCATTTGGTGACATGGGAAGGCGCAGGAATTTTTTTCTGGGTACAGCAGTATAATTCCCCATGCTAGTACTTTGTGTAGGAATAAAAGAATGTGTTCTGAAATAATTACAGTTAAGTTGCTGGTTTAATGTTTGCAATTCCAGCAGGCCCAAACTATCACTATAGCTGTGATATCCATATTCAGCTTTAGGGCTGCAGATGTATTTCCCTCTATCCAGAAAACTAAAGTTTTCTTTGTGTTCAGAATCTTTCTTATCATTAACTCCAAGAATTAATTTGAGAAATGCTGAAAAAGGAAAATCATCCTCCAAGTTTCAGTTTCACATTGAACAGTTGGAGATGCCTGAGGAATGATTGTAAACTGTGCAGTTAAAAAATTGTTCTCAGTGGCAAGTGATTTGGGATTGAGTTCTGTTCAGGGATAAAGTTTCTATTGAAATATCCCCTCACAATGTTTTTCTGACTGTATCAACAAGGCAAACTTGTAAAGATTGCTTTCAGATGGGGTTCTGTGTACACTGTGGTTGGTTGGCTTGGTTTACAGTTTGGTTTTTTTCCTTCTTACAGTTCTCATCTGGAAGGGGTTTATGGTTGTAGCATTGAAATATAAAGGGTATTCTTGGAATGGGAGGTTAAAATGTGATCTGGATACTGCATCCTCTGAGCATGCTCTTAAAAATTTCTGTTCTAGTTGCTGCTGATGTAAACAGGGAGTTGAATTGGGTTCTTTTGTAACTTTTGACTCAAATACTTCAGAATAATTTTTTAAAAGATAAGCACCCAAGCTTCAGCAAGTAGAAAAACAAATCCAGTGTGAGATATAGGCTCCAATTCAGTGAACTCTTTAGAAAGGACAGTGACTTCAATTAGTATCTAATTGCTTTAAAAAAAAACCTAAGGCATACACTAAAAGAAGCCATTAAATTGGGAAAAATCAATATATGTTGAGGTTGTTCAGCCAGGTCAAGAAATAGAGGTTGCTTATATAACACCAATCTCTTTCCCACTGTGACAGCACTTTGTAACATGTTTAGTTATGGAATCCTGTTCTGCTCCTCAGTAAAATTTTAGAACTACATAAGGTGAGTACAGGCATCACTTCTTAATTGGAGCACAGAAGACACTGCTGCATTTCAGTGTACATGGTGAGAATTGATTGAACACTGCCTGTATGTGTTCTGGGTCATGAATTAACTGCAATGACAGATGGAGACCAAACAAAATTGGAGTTTTGGTGGAATGGACAGAGACCCTGGCTGTTTTAAAAGGTAGTATTTGCAGGAGTGATTGTCAGTTAGCACAGAATTGTCCTGCTCTGGCTACAGTAGTTTTTTGCAGGCCTGTTCTAGAAAGACTATCTAATCTTACCTTGACCAGATTAGTGAGTGTGGCTGTTATATGCAAACTTGTTGAATCTTTCTGATGTGAGATTAAAGTTTAGCTCCTAATGAAAAAAAAAAAAAATTATAACATCTCCTTGCTGGAGATCTCAGTAGTGGGTGAAGTATTGATTGGACACAAAGACTTCCCACTCTGCTTGTCACCAGGCAGCTTGCCTGGCTTTGCAGGTTAAGGAGCATTAAGAGCAAACTAGATGATTTTACAAACAACCTAACAAGAAAGAAAACAATTGTTGTAATATTCAGAGAATCTTTTCATATTCTTTATGAAGAGTGCATTCACTAAGAAACTGCTGCTCCATAAAGCCAGGTGTTGAATAGATCCTGAAATTTTCTGCCAGAATTGTGTTAACACATTCTGTTTAGCTCTTTGTAAAGTTTGGGTACACAGCCACTGAACTCCATCAGAGGTCGATTAATACAAATGTTTTAAATGCTTCCTAGTAATATTTTTTTTTAGTGTGATGTGCTTTGGGAAAAAACCAAACAACAATATAGGTGATCTTCCATTAGGCATGAGCAGTGTGGTAAATACAGTCTCTATCTCTGTCCACGGAAAGAACAGAATAATTTCCCAATTCCTTCCCTGTTGACAGCACAAGGTCCCATCTGACCTGGTCAGATCATGAAAAGAACCTTCAGGAGCTGGGGATCTGCTAAGTGTGGCTGGAGCTGCTGGTGTTCCTGAGGGTTGGATAAACCTGGCTGCTGCCTTGCTGCTTGACCCATGCTTGCACAGTGGAGCAGAGTGCAGGTTGCAGGGGCAGCTCCCGTGTGGATCACTAATGGCACGTGCTGGGCTGCAGAAAGGCCTTACCAGCCTGTGTCAGGGAGCAAGAGAACAGGCTCTTACTCTCTTGCACCTGCAGTGTGAAATCTGTTGAGGATTTCCTAACAGGACACACTGGCTTGAGGTGGACTCTGGTTGTGCCTGGCCCTGTTGCTGGTGTCAGTGAGCTGGTTTCATGGAAGAGTGGTCCTCACACACACCAAGGAGCTGTTGCTGCTGCAGCAGTAGCATGCTAATTAGGTTTTTCTGGAGTAACAGAATGCTATCTGCAAGTTTAATCTGTTAATCCTCTTGATCAGGAGTTGAGGACTGACTGCGGATTTGTTTGCTGTACATAGAAGCTGTGTAATGTTTTACAGTGCACTTAAATGAGTTCTGCATTATGTTCCAGGTAACCACATTCTACCTGATGAAGATTTGGCTTCCTTTCATTGGAGTTTACTTGGTCCAGAACATCCACTAGCTTCACTTAAGGTACAAATTTAATATAACTAGGAGAAATTAAGCCAAAATCAATACTACTGGTTAACAAGAGCAATTTGATAGCTTAATTGAAAGCAGCTCTGCAAGGCCCTTGTGCTCAGTCACCCTCAAGTGTCCCAGTGCCTGGCTGCAGGGGATACCTGGGGTCATTGGCCTTACAAGGCTAAACTTATCCTGTGTGATCCCCCTCAGTGCCCTTCAGCCACACAAGTCAGAGCTCCAGTGTGATTTGGCTTGCAGAATGCAGCTTCTTGTTCTCCTCTTTCTTGAAAAGGAGAGTTTTTTGTTTGGTCATGTTCTTCAGCTATCAAAAATAATGAGCTGTATAGCTTCCTACCATCTTGTTTTATTTTCTGCTGCTCTGAGTTTGTGTGTAATAATCTGTTTTTGGTATTTAAAGTGTAAATATACTGGAAAACAGATTGCATGAGAAAGCTAAAGTGGCCTTTGGTAGGTTTGGAGGGGGGGAGTTGAGACAAGTAAATTGCCTGATGCTCTTAGTTTACAGCATGTGTGTTCTGCTGCTTCATCACACTTGCCTCGTGCATCTGCCAAGTAGAGGGCTATAAAAGGGAAACTGGACACATCAGAGAATGGGATCATAGTGACCTTTCTCTCTGCCACAACAGATACATATATTTGCCTTTCTCCTAAGGTGTACCATGTAGCAAATAATCTGCTTTTTGTAAATTCTGTCAGACTGCTTAGTTATCTCTACAGCAAAAATAGACAGGTTTTTCCCCTTCTGTTCTGGAAGTTTATGAAGCCTTGAAAACTTGTTTTGCCAAAGGTAGAATTTAAAACAAGATTCCAGATTTTCAGCAGAATTTTCAAGGCTTGCACATGCATTGCTTAGTGGACAGCTGTGACATTTGATGTTACACTCATCCTCTATTTTGCTGCTGCTCTGGTGTTTAGAAAGGTAAGTGTCAGCACATTCTAGTGGCAAAACAAAGCCTGCTTGCATGTTTGCTCCTTCCTCTTAAAATTCGAGGTGAAAAAATGAGTGAGTGTGCCTGTGTTTTCATTTTTTATTAAACAGGTTAAAATGTAACAACTTTTGCCAAGTGTTGGTGAACTTTCTGGTGATTCTTTCCTGATGTCTAGCCTGAGTAGACTTGGCAGTCAGGTCAGATTATGACTTCAGACACCTAGACCTTCTGGAAAGCCCTCAAAATTGATACCGAATTACTTAAGTGAAAATTAGATATGTCATCTTTGCATCTGTTCAGTGGAAATGCCAACTGGGCTTTGTGGCTGGCATCCCAAGGAAGTGAAATGTGTACCCTCAGAGCATCCTGGCCTGCCACAGGCACTCCTCCCTGCTGGGTTTTATCTGTGGCCAATGTGATCAGATTTGAGAGCAGTTCCCGTTTGGCTGTTAAGGGTTCTGTGAAAACTGCTGCACTGAAAGCAATGCAGAGCCCCAGATGAGTGCCCTGACTGAGGAGAGACTATCACAACACAGGATTTGTTGAATTTCATGGCAGCTTGCTGGCCATTTGCTCAGTGCACAGCACCTCTGTCTCCTGCCTGGCAGGGCTGTCAGGTGGAAGAACATACCTGCAGCAAACTAGTCTGCTTTAGTTACTGGAAATGGAACAACTGCCTGTTTGCTTCAGCTTTAATTTTACAGCACTCATGGTTTGAAATGATGGCTTGTTTCAGGAGCTCATGAATTGAGTTTCATTTCCTTGACATGCTGGTGTATCAGTGATGTCACCACAGCTCTCTGTAGGGATATCTTCAGTGGAGCTGTGTGCAAAGTGATATTACTTGTAAATTTTATGAATGCTTAAAAAAGCCTAAAAAACATTTCTATTAACCACAAGGCTGATAGTAAGGAGTAGTTTCAGAACATGCCCAAAAAGCACAAGCCTTCATGAGACCTCAAAATGGGGGGGGGAAGTTGTTGTGTTTCCCCAGGATGTCCTTCTTGGGCTGTGCTTACAAACTTTGTTTTGTTGTGTCTATTTAGAGTCACAACTGAGTGTTCTTCATGTTCAGGAACCAAGGGCTTTAATCCCACTTTATTCAGCTCAGGATTTAGAAAGCTTTTTCTCATTGTGTAAAGATTTTAATCTTTTGTCTTTAGAGCAGTATGGTCTTGAGCATCAAAGCTGACAGATTCTGTTCCAGTGGCCGGATTTGTTGCTTCTCAGGGAGAACTGTGACAGTTAATAAAATACAGTTTATTTCCTGCATTCTCTTTCAATCTTTTATTATGCTGTAGCAAAAGAGGTACTTTTCCTGCAAGAGAAGCTTTGCCAGTTCACCAGTGAAAAAGGGTAACTTAAAAAAGAAACTACCAGCTTTGCTGGTAGAAATTGCTGGGTCTCCCCTGGAGTCACCTTGGGGAGGGGAAAAAAACAAACCAAAGGAACCCCTACCTCTGTTTTTATTGGAGGGGTGTTCATGCAGGAACAGCTGACTAGAAATGGGAAGATGGGAGGAAAATTAAAAGCCTGACTGAAGACTCCATACATTAACATCTGGAAGGAAATGAACCCAAGAGTAAGGACAAGGTCTCTATGTGCTGGATGGAAAGCCTTTCAACAGACACCAACAATTGCTGTCAGCTTAACAGAACTGGGAAGATTCCATGACCAAATATAAAAGAAGAGATAGGAATTGTTGTTGCTGCAACAGGGAGAAGGAATCAAAAGTTGGCTCTGTGACCTGATCTGAGTCAGGATCTCATCTGTCCAAATGTCCCTGTGGAAAAATCTCATAAGAGTGCAGACCTGCACTTGAGTCCTGTCACCTCCCTGAGGTCAGAGTTCACTAAAATGACCACCCAAATCAGGGGTTTGAAACAAGGAGAGTTGATAGATTTTCTGAGGAATCATCTGATTGTTAGACCTTGTTTGTAAACCAGCATTATCTTACCCTGCTTTTCATTTGTGTGCTTTGAGATTTATCTTTAAGACAAAGACAATTTGGTTCTTATTCTGGAAAAACTGGTTACAGTATGAAGCTTCAAGATCAATGTGTAATACTGTCAGAATGAATTTGGGAGGGCAGTTTCTTACTCTGGAAGGAATTGGTGCCTATTTGGGAGCACAGACCACAGAAGAAGTGCTGACTCTTCATTCACAAGGTAACCTTAGAAACAAAGCTTAATGCAGCCTCCCTTTATAAATAAGAGGAGTGTGCAGGGAAACTCCATTTCCTTCATTGTTCCATTTCAGTGGAGAGGCAAAGATGCTTCTAGAAAGCAATCCAGATTATGCAGGTTAGGCTTCTTCTCTGAATCTCTCTAGGAAATTCCTGTCTTGCTGTTTGTTGACTTCTGAGGGTGTTTGCCAGAGGGAGACCAATATTTGAAGTAGGTGCTTAGGTAATTTGCTGCTGCTCAGATGACAAAGGTGACACTATTAGGATATACTTCAGGTCAGTGTCTTGTTTGTGGGGTTTTTGATGCTAAGGGTCATCATAATGCAGGTCAAAAAGGATCTCAGGAAGTCATCTAGTGATGAGCAGCCTCCTGTGAAAAGTGTGGTGAGCTTGAGGTCAGAGCAGATTGCTCAGGGCACTGCCTAGACTAGTCTTGAAAATCTGCAAGGTTGGAGACTGCACAGCCTGTGGGCAACCTGCCCTGTGGTTTCATGGCCCCACCAGTGAAGATGCTTTGCCTTGTGTGCTGAGCCCTTCTTGTTTCAGGGTATGTCTGGTGTCTTGTCTCTCTGTGCTCAGTTACCTTTCTGTGGGTAGTGGAAGGCTGTATTTACAAAGCCTTGGTTTTGCCGCTCTGGATAAGCCCCATTCCCTCAGCCTTTCCAGGGCAATTGCTCCTCTCTGACAGTCTGGGTGGCCTGCAACCAGCTCAGCTGTTCTGACACAGGGCTGGAGCCCCAGACAGAGTGCAGTGCTCTGCAGTGCGTGTGCTGTGCACTGAGGGGGGATCCCTGGCTCTGCTGGCTGTGCTCCTGCTGCTCAGGGTGCCCCAACTCCTCTCCTGTCTGCTGCATCTTCCAGCTGTGGGTCCCTCTTGGCACAGCTGCAGCCTGCGGGGCAGCCAGGGGTCATTCCTGCCCAGGTGCAAGGTTCATTCTCTAGCTGTAGAATTCCTCTAGGTTCCTGTTGGCTCATCCCTACGGCTTGTCAGGGAGTTCTGGATAGCAGCCCAGCCCTCAGGTTGGGAGTGTGCTGGGCTGTCCACAGGTCTCCTGAAGTCTGTATCACATCTTTGGCTTGTGGTTCTGCTCTCTCCTTTGCTTTCTGGCATAATTCATGTTCCTCTTCATATCTTCAGCCTTTTCACTCGCCAATGGTAAAAAGATGTTCCCTGTGTGTTGCCTCACAGCAACCGAATGTTCAAGGTCTCTTTTCTAATGTTTTGAAAATGAAACTGAACCAATTATCTGTTTCCAGCAGGCACAGTAGTAAATGCTGAGGTGTTCCCAGAGCCAGGGAGCTTTTCCCAAGTGTAGCTTAGGTACTTCTACACTGTCCTGATCATCCCATGGAGTTGTGCTTATGTGAGTCTGTTCTCTTCCAAAAAAGCATTTTTGCAAATTTATTTTGTCTAACACAAGACATTTTTATCTTGCTGCTTCTATGTTTGTAATGCTACTCATTTTGACAAACATCCCTATAGAATTCATTGCCTTTCCCCTCTTAGTCTTTTCAGAGTGACTTGTGATTTTTGTCAGTGCTGTCACAAACTGAAGGAGTCCTTTTACAACTAGCAAAGAAACTGGGCTCCTCTCAGGTGTAAGCTCTCCAACCTGATTGCCTGCAGGTGTGGGACCCACCCCCATGTTTGCCTTCCAGAATTGATTTTCTGTGTTGTTGCTTGTCTGAAACGTTTCTCTAGAGGATAAGGGAAAAAAGTAACTTCTAATAAGAAATTGGTAAAACATGCTGCTGCTTTTGCTCTAAAATGCTTTGTGTGACACTGAAGGTAAGTTTGAACCACCAACAAACGCATGCTCTGTAACTTCTGCTGCAAGTCTGAATTTTTCCTAGTCCTAGCAGGCAGTAAGACTTAGCTTGTATTTTAATGCACACAGGATTAGAAATATTTGTTATGTTTCAGTAGAAGATCTACAATTTTGGATTTCTGGAGAGTTCTGAAATTAATAGCATGATATTTTATTCTTTAATATCAGGAAAGTACTTTTTATTTCACAATTTTCATTTCAGAATTTTGTGTAGCATTGGTCATGATATTCTTAGTTCTGAGGATGTTCTCACATCTGCACTGGATGTCTTTGTAATAAAAGAAAGTCCAAATATGTGAGATGTCTCTAGGTCTATAAAACATACTTCCGGAAGATCTCACTTCAGCATTTAAGACTGCTCTGGTGAGATCTTGAGGCTGTTTCCAGGCAGCTCAATGGGAGCAGTATGCCAGGTGAGCCCTTGATAGGCCTCACTTGGGCTTCAAACTTGCAGGGCCTTTAGTGCCACAGTGATGTGATGGCAGCTTTGTGTGGTTTATTCAATATTGCCATCATGGAGAACACATAAATTAACGGGAGATTGCTTACTTCTGTCATCCACTGGATTTCCAAGCAGAGATTGCAGGAACACTCAGGGAGCAGTGCAGGCTTTCTGCAAGGGCTCTGCAGAGAGCACATCCAGCATGACACAGCCATGGAATGATTCAGCTGTTTCAGAGATGGGTAATTGTTACACATAGGAGGAAAATGGGAGGTGTTCAGCAGCTGACTTGGATTACCAGGGAGAAGAAAATCTATTCCTCCTTCTGGCAAAATGTGGGCAAAAGTTCATCACCAATATTTGTGACTCTAAACTTACATGTGAGTGTGATCTATATTTAGTATTGTTGTCTATATTCACTAGTGTAAGCTTAGATTTTAGTATCTGAGTTAGAAATAATTAGCCTGCCACTGACTACACTAAAAAAACCTGTTCTTAACTGTCCACTTTTCACAAGGGCATGGACTAATAAAACATGAGGGAATGGCCTTAACCTGAGGGGGAGGGCAGGTTTAGGTTTGTTATTGGAAAGAAATTCTTGGCTGTGAGGGTGGGCAGGCCCTGGCACAGGGTGCCCAGAGCAGCTGGGGCTGCCCCTGGATCCCTGGCGGTGCCCAAGGCCAGGCTGGACAGGGCTGGGAGCAGCCTGGGACAGTGGGAGGTGTCCCTGCCATGGCAGGGGTGGAACTGGATGACTAGGGTCCCTTAACCATTCTGTTTCTTGGTTTAATTTAGGCTTCTTAAAGATAGAGCTCATTTCTGGTAGAGAATGGCCAGATATAGAATGTGTATCCTGACATTTGTAAAGAGTAGACATTAGGAGAAGGAAATTAATAAAAATGGGTATCTGGCAAGAATTCCATGGTCTAAATATGAAGAGAGCAGTGTAAGAAATCACATCATAAGTAGATCAGATAAGGGCAGGGAAGAAAATAATCACATATGTTAGACCCCATATAAAATGAAAAGGAGTTGTGGTAAGGGTTTTAAATTTGCAGAGATAAAACTAACAAATTATTAGTCAGAATTTTGCATAAATGTTTCTGACAAGTCTGAATTGCACTATTTTCTAGTAAAGTGTGATCTCTCTGTGTAGAATGCAGTAAAGACTCATAAAGGTTGTTTAAATTTCTTTTGTATCTTAAAAATAGAACTGTTAGTTACCTCTAATAGTAATAGTCACCTCTCACGTTCTGAATCCCTGAATTTTGCAAACAGATTGAAAGATGTTAAAAGCAAAAACCTAGCTGCTCCTATAGGCCCAAGAAGAGTGCTTCAGAATTGTGCAAAGCTTCCAGCCAGAATTTTTAGAAATTGCTCAGGCTTCCTCTAGAATGTAGGACACATGTTTGGAGACCTCATTCCTGTCTGTGTGAGCCTGTGCAGCGCTTGGGGTGGGAGCAGAAGCTGCTGATAGTCGAGGAGTTCAGATCCATCTGGCAGCCCTGCTCCCTGCCTGGAATTCTGCAGAGGGTCAGGATGGCTCCTTGGCCTGAAGCTTCTGTTCCCCACAGAGGATTACACAGGGCACATAGGAGCAGCCATTCCCATAATCATAAGCCAAGTCATCATTTATTTTCAGGAGTAACCAATTGAATGCTGAGGTGTAAGTCCAGGGTTTCCAATGGGTCTTTTTTATCAATTCTGCTATCACTTTACACTAGGAAAATAAACTGTGTCAAAATATTTCCTGGCATATATATGTGAATGTATGGTGAAGATTATAATGTATGATGAATTAGGTGAAGCATTTTGTGCTGGGGGAAATGTGCAAGTAGAGAGCAGTAAAGGAATCAGCATTGTGGACATTTGTTGTCGGAGCCGGTACTTAACCAGCAGGTTTACATAGAGGTGAGTTGGAATTGTGTGAGTCCCTGTTGAAGGTGACATTTTGAAAGCAGAGTGGAAGGCCCAGAAGTAGCTGGTACGTGTGGGCACAGGGCATTGCTGCAGTGCTGCCAGTAGGGCTCAGCTGTGCCCGTTCCCGCTCACGCCGCGTTTGCCCACAGGTACGTGCTCACCAGTTGGTTCTGCCGCCGTGTGACGTGGTGATCAAAGCCGTGGCCGACTACGTCCGCAACATTCAGGACACCTCTGATCTGGATGCCATAGCAAAAGATGTTTTTCAGCATTCGCAGGTAAAGCATGAAGCCAAATGTTGTCTTGTTTTCTTTTTTTAATCAATTTTGCTGTACATTTGTCTTGAAAAATTGCACTTGATAAAATAGTGATTTGATCAGTTGATAATAGGAATCTCTTGATATTTGCAGTGGCTCAGCTGTCCTCATTTCATGTTTCGTGCTTTCTGAGGGTGAAAATACTGCATTCACCCTGTGCTTTAAATTCTTGATAACCAGAGGGGTTTTTAGCCTAGCTGTGTGCACTGCCTTTGAGAATCAGTTGTACATGAAGACTAAATGTTTAAACTTTACCCTTACATGGGTTGATATAAGATTTCTTGTACTGGAGCAGTGCTGCTGCAGCCCTGGAGGGTCCATAGGCATTAATTCTGAGATATGGTACATTATCTACTGTACAGCCCTGTGCTGACCTGCAGGTGACAAACCTGAATGTGCTTGTGACAGATTTTTGTTTTTTTTTTTTTTTAGTCTAGAACAGATGACAAAGTTACTCGGTTTAAGAGAGCAGTTGCTTATTACTCAGCAACTAATAAACCTATGCCATTTCATCCACCACATTACCTAGGTAAGTAATGACAGCAGCCATGCCTTTTGTTTTAACTAAAACCTGGGATAACCCTAAATCAGAAATTATATTGTTGGCAGCATCTTACAAAAACGTTTCTGGCAATTCCCATTGACCTGCAAACATGAGGTTTCAGAAGAAGGTTTTCATAGAATATGTTGTGTTCATGTTCCAGAAGAGAACAACCTGGATTACTTTTCTTCTTGGCTGTTGCAGCGTCCATTCTGGCATTGGGGCTCTTGAGAGAATGGTGAACAGCTGAAGTCTGGTGTCCACTCCCATTCATGAGTTGCCATTTCTAGTTATTAAAATATATTTACTATTTCTCGCTGGCCTTGCTGGCATGTTTTAGAAATTCCTTTATAGTTTTTTGGTTTTTTTGGTGTAATAACAAACCCGCTCAAATTGCAGCCACACATTGTTGCAGTGTTTCAGATTATTGTCAGGGCTTAAAAATTAAAATGTGTGATCACAGGATTTCCTACTCATGCCCCAGTCTTAACACTAAAATGTCATTTTAGCTGAAATTTTCTAAAAATCTTCAGTTACTATACTAGTAGAGTGACACAGATTTTTCCTGCTCTTGTGGAAGGTGTTGGGGTGTCTTGATTTACTTCCAAAGACATGTATCAAAGGGTTAAGAGGCTACTCTAGGTCAGATATTCAAATGACAAAATGTCAGCATTCTGTATTTGTGTGATGTTGGCAGTGTCTCCATTATGACATGTCTTGGAGTTTATTTTCTTGTAAGCTCCCTTTGATTCCCAGACAAAATAGGAATGTGCAGCAATGAGGGATACAAAGATCTGAAAGAAGGCGAGACACATAAAATACACTTCACAAGCTACAAAGTATTTCTGTTGAAAGGTAGAAATGAATAAAACTGACTTAAAGGCATAGGAGAAAACAGTAGTGCTAACAGAACAAGAATAAATAAACCATAGAAGCAGAAGGACAAACAAGGTAACATTTGTGTCAAATACTGAGTGTTTTCATGAGTGCTTGGGTTTTTTTCTTTTTTTTTTCCTTCTCTTTTCCCCTCCTCCCCTGCAATACAGCAGCCAGACCGAATCAGTTTGGTATGCCTGGGATAGTGCCACCATATGTTCCTTCTCAGATGCTTAACATTCCACAGACCTCACTACAAGCAAAACCTGTGGTGAGTACAGCTTCTGCCCTGCTCCTTGGGGAGAGGTCTGCAGTGCTCAGCAAACTGGAATCCAGGTGGGAAAGGTGGAACCAGCTTTTTCAGTGTGGGCAGTCACTGACTGAATTTTAAACCTGAAACTAAAGTGATGCTACAGCCTCTGGTGGAACAGTTTTTGTGGATGCTCAAGATGGCTGAGTTTTAATGCATACGTTTGGAAAAGGCCACTTGATTAAAGAATGTATTTTGTTTTCAAAGCAAAGCCTTAGCTGCCTTCACTCAAGAGAGATCCCTTTGTTTTAGGCCCAGCAGATGTCCAGTCAGGGTGGGGCCCAAGGCCAGGGTCCATACCCATACAGCCTCTCTGAGCCAGCCATCACCTTGGAAACAGGTGGGAAAAGTCTGTCTGAGCAGAACAATTACAGTAACATTCCTCACGAAGGAAAACACACACCATTGTATGAACGGTCTTCTCCAATAAATCCAGCCCAGAGTGGGAGCCCCAATCATGTGGATTCAACCTATTTTCCTGCCTCTTCTACATCTTCGTCCTCTGACAATGATGAAGGCAATGGAGGTGCAGTGAAGTAAGTTTCTCATGAGGATATTCACTTACTCAGCTTCTGTTAAAATGAATTTACTTTCAAAATAGTTTACCTGTGTCCTGAAAGTAAGAATCATAGAATTAATCATTGAATACCCTGAGCTGAAAGGAGCCCACAAGTGTCATTGCAGAAATCTGCAAATCAGTGATGTGACAGACCTTAAAAAGATAGTTTTGGGTCACTGTGACTGCGGACTGTGCATTGTTCAATCTCATCGCTTTGTTCCTTAAGCAGGAAGCCAAAACCAAAAAGTGTTGGGTGTTTTTCCTCTTCTGCCCTTAGGTTTTATTGAGAGAGCGAGGTTTTGGTAAATGTCGTAAACCCTTCCAGTCCTTTCCTTTACTTTGTATAAAAATATTCCATCTTCACAGCAGAAGTCATTAAAATTTCAGAAGCTATAATCTACAGAACTTCACTGAACTTGTACTGTTTACACATCCTAAATTTGAGCATAAAATGAAAAGGAGTTGTGGTAAGGGTTTTAAATTTGCAAAGATAAAACTAACAAAGTATTAGTCAGAATTTTGCATAAATGTTTCTGACAAGTCTGAAGTTCCAAGACTCCTGCAAATGGACATTTTTAATAGAAAGCATCCCTTAAAATCAGAATATCTTGCCCAAAATTCCAGTCACAGACACCAAGAATTTACTTCACTATCTCTCAAACTGCATTTTAGCATGATGTTTTTCTTTCTGTTGTCCTTCAGCCATGTCAGTGGGAACAAAATAGGCTGGGAAAAGCCAGGAACCCAGTCAGAAGGTCAAACACGTGGAGAGCTGGGAGACCAAACAAAGGTATTTCCTTAAATTCACATTTTATTACTTTGTGTTAAAACTTTCCGGCAGACTTGGAGGAGGATTTTCAGTATTGATCCACAGTATTTAGTGCAAACCTTTATGCTTTGTTAGTTACAGAACAACAGCTTTGGAATACAGGAGGAAGTTTTCCAAGGACACTGTAGCATATGCATAAATACAAACATGAAATAGGATGTTTTAGAAAATGCTAGATACAAATCAGGAACAAATCAATAACTTTGTTTGGCCCTTAGCCAACAATCTCACCCTCAGATGTTGCTTTCTGGGCTTCCAGTAGTGCATGTTGGAATTTTAGGAAGGAGTGTGGCAGTCTGAGTGTCCATGGAGTCAGAGTCCATGTCTGTAAGCCACAGTGGAGCAAGCACAGCTCTGACACAGTCAGTGCTAGCCACAGGCACTGCAGGTGCATTAGCACTCAGCTGAGGAATTAAAGGTCCTTTATAATTGCATGGTAGGAATTTCACATAATACTTGTAAAGTAGCTCCATGGGGCCAGTTAGTGTTGCTGTTTAACTCAGTAAAGATGGGCTAGATAGCCCTTGATAAAGATTTATCATTATTAAATTGGAGATTTCAAACCACGTTCAAATCAAGAACATGATGATCTCTATTCCAAGTTTGATCAGTGTTTGGAAAGAACATTCAGAGCATTTGCACTTAATATCTGTGTCTTAATGGTAGAGCTGTACACCAACTTAACTCTGTCAAAAAACCCTGATCTTGAGTTAGTTACACTGTGAGCAAGCAGAACATTTTCCCTGTACTTTGGGCACAGGAATTCCAGTAAACTTGGGCTTTTGTGCTTAAAATATCAAGTGGATGATTTCATCCATCAGCAGTTATTATTTCTGCAGACCGTAGCTGTGTCTGCCTGGGATTAGTCACTGTATGCAAATGCTAATTTGACCTATTACATTCCTTTCTCCTCTGCTGGGCTGGGCCCTGTGTGCAGCCCTGTGGCTCTCCCAGCCCCAAGCATCCTTTCACAGAGACAGTCCCTACACTGAGCCAGAGATGAACCAGCACTCACTGAACTTTCCAGGAGATGTATGAACAGGCTGACTTAAATGTATACAGTTTAATGTAGTAATGCTCCTGAGCTTTATGCCTGTTTGTTTTTGATTATCAAACCACTTTGTCAGCCCTCAGTAGCTGGAGAAGGCAGAAGTGTCTTTTGAGCACAAAAGGAAGGATTGTGAGTACATTTTGTAAATGAACTCATTTCCTGGAGAGGTGAAACAATAATGATAGAGAAAAGAGGTAGTACTTCCTTAAGAAGTTGCCCAGAGAAGCTGCCCCATCCCTGGAAGTGTCCAAGGCCAGGTTGGACAGGGCCCAGAGCAGCCTGAGATAGTGGAAGGTGTTCCTGGCCATGGCAGGGGTGGAACAAGATGGTCTCAAAGGTCCCTTCCAGTCTGTGATTCTATGAAGATTTCAAGTGAGTGAGCTATGTGATTTTCTGAAGTGCTGAAAATCCAGCATGGGTCAGGCAGGTAGCAGCAGTGTTGACACTCCTTTCACTTAACTTAAATGTCAAAATTAAATGTCAAAAACCAGTTATCTCACAGTGTGAATTCTACATGACAAAGATAAGCTCCTCTCATTTGGCTGGAGGCATATTTCTAAAGAAAAGAATCACCCTTTAACTGTGGTGTTTCTTCAGCTTAGGTGTTGGAATATTGCTGGAGCAGATGCAGAAGGAGCCTGGGTACTGTAGTCAGGGAAAGCATTGCTGTCATGTGAGGGTTTTGTTTTCTTCCCTGTGTGCCCCCAGTAATTGATAGTTCTGTAAACTTCTCGTGGTTCAGAATTGCTGACTTAGACTTGTTGGGGTAGTAGAAGACGGGAAAATTCTTTAACCTGACATGGATATAGTTAATACTATAACACAGATTTAATAAAACTGTTATAAAAGCATTTGTTATTAAGCATATTGTTTTGGAAACGTTCTGGTTTACAGGTTTTAACCAATTCATCTCTATATTTTCATTTTTATAACTCAAATGAAGTCTATATTACCAACTAAAATACAATCTTTCAGTAACATCCTCTTTGATTGTGTGATTAAAACATCATCTGAAAAGAAGGTTGCCCTTTGATATTTTACTAGAGCCTGTTTTTACTACCTACAGTTTTCTGTAGAAGACTTTTGAAAGTTGTGTGGGGTTTTTTATTGTTTGATTTAGGTTTGAATTTTTTGTGGGTCTGAGGAGAACCACCTGAGTTTGTTTGGGCCTATTTTTTATGTTACATGTTCTGTGGGATTTCATGCTTTGGCCATTTCCATTTCAGCCTTGCTTTTCAAGTCTTAGGAAGCATGTGAACTTCTTTACTGATACCATGAAAATACTCATACATGATGTATCATCAAGTGGTGAAATTTTGCTCTCAAAAGTTTTTACTGTCACTATGATAATTGATAATGCATGAAGCTAACAGGAACTCTTAAGCTAAAACCAGCTTTTGGTTTTGAAGACCAGGATTTTCAGGAATGAACTGCAAATTTTTTTTGTTGTATCTGTGAGAAATCAACATAAAGGTTGGAAGGTTTACAGTATATTTTTGTGCATTGTATTTTTCCCATAAGTTTATAAACTGCATTTCTAGAACTGGAATAGAATGCCACTTTAGTTTTCCAGTCAGAAAACTTCAGCATTTTCTCTTACAATCTTCTCAAAGAGCTTTTATGTTAACAAAAACCCTAACAGCCAAAAAACTCAACAGCATTTACCAGGTTTTGAGTTTGGACACTATGTATTTTACATGTTATTTAATTGAACCATGAAATTTCCCCTGTTTTGAGTGGAATTGCAAGCTGAGAAGGCCTATGTTTATGGAAATCTAGATAAATTACAGACTATGTGACTCTCAATTAACACATGGAGTTGGGAGTCCATTAGTTCACTTCTGCATTAGGCAGTTAAAATTTTTAGAAAACAGTAATTTTTGCTGCTGTTAATGAATTAAAAGCTTTATCATAATATTTATTTTCTTAGTAATTTGGTTCTACTAGCAAACAATGGCGGAAGGTTTCCTGAAAACCTTGCAGCCAGCTTTGGATAATACATTCTGCACGCTGCCACAGTGTGATGTGAGGATGTACTGTTTTCATTAGGGGTGAGGGAGGAAGTTTGCTGTTTCTCTTGGTTGATCTCCTGTTGTGTTTCTGGACACATCCAAAGCACTTTATTTTGTGTGTTCTGTTACAGGCAGAAGGTTCCTCTAGTGCTTCTTCAGGAAGTCAGGCAGCTGATGTCAAAGGGAATCAAAGCAGTAATCCACAAATCCCATGCCTGCTGTCTATGCCCACCAGAAACCACATGGATATTACCACCCCTCCATTACCTCCGGTAGCACCTGAAGTATTACGAGTGGCAGAGCACAGGCACAAGAAGGGGTTAATGTATCCCTACATCTTTCATGTCCTAACCAAGGTATGACATTTTAAAATGAGCTACTGTGAGAAAATGATTCTGTGAAGATAATTGCCCTGGCATTTCTGGCTAGAGTATCAGATTTTAACCTCCTTTTAATGCTCTAACTTCTGGTCACTTTTTAGTTGTTTGAACCTGTTTCCCCCCTGTTTTCTAAGCACTGATATGGTACATTGTACCAGTAAATATGAGATGGCTATAATTAGAAGTGTTTATTTAGAAAATTATTTTTCCCAACTATTTGCAGTTATTTGTATGTCTCTCTATGCATGGGTGTATATGTCTACGTGCGTGTGTTTATGCAGAGTCCATTTCCATCTAAAAATTCCTGCATATGTGCTTTGGTGTCTGTGCCAAGTCTTCTCTATTTTCAGTATTCAGAAGTACTGAGATTGTTTTCTCTCCCAGTCTGATCCCTTCCATTACTGGTAGCTGGCCCCTAGAGACCCACAACGGTTCTAAGAAATCCCTTTTGTATCAGCAGCTAGCAAAATGCCACTGTCCCCATGCCTGTTAACTTTTATTCACCTTAAAAATCCTCTTCAGGACAATGAGGACCACAGGCAGATCTGAAATCCATCAAACTAAAAGTTACTGCATCAGGGTTGAGGTTTGGATTTCCTGTTTCCCATTTGTTGATACCATAGCTCGTTTTGCTGTCGTGTTCTTACACTTTTTGGTCAAAGACAAGTGAAGAAGAATCAGAAGGTCTGTGAGGACCATTGATGCCAGTTCTGTTTCACACTTTGCATAGCCAAATATTCTTAGCATGTTTAAATGCTACTTGATGTTTAATCACCGAATCATTTAGGTTAGAAAAGATCTTCAAGACCATTGAGTAAGATTATCTTGATCTTCAAGATAAACTGTTAACCCAGCACTGCCAAGGCCACCACTGAGCCATGCCCCCACGTGCTGCATCTGCGTGGCTTTTAAATCCTCCATGGATGGGGACTCCCCTGCTGCCTGAAGCCACTTCCTTTGTCCTGGAAACAGAGCCTGCCCCTGCTGGCTGTGCTCTCCTGTCAGGGAGCTGTGCAGAGCAAGCAGGTCCCTCCTGAGGCTGAGCCCCTTCCCAGCTCCGTTCCCTTCTCTGGACACACTCCAGCCCCTGCAGCTCTTTCTTGTTGTGAGGGGCTCAAAACTGACCCCAGCATGTCCAGCACAGGGGATGGACACTGCCCTGGCCCTGCTGCCACACCAGTGCTGAGCAGCCCAAGGTGCCCTGGTCCTTCTAACCCACCTGGGCTCCTGTTCAGCCACTGCCACAGCACCCCCAGGGCCTTTCCTGCCCCTCTGGCTCAGCCTGGAGCTGCTGGAGGTCTCTGTGACTCTAGTGCAGAACTCTTGAACCTTGTGGTGGGAGAGACCTTTGACACATAACCTTACATCTAAGGTAATGTTGTCCAGTTAAACCTGACAATATCCTAATGTAACCACTTCAAGGTGTCACCTTCAGAATTCATTACTGGGATAGTTTAAATAGGGTTTTTTTAAGAGAAAGTAGCACAACGGAGTGTTTTCTTGTCATTGTTAAAAATAAAGGTTGATTTTTGGGGACAGTGCAGTCAGTCATTTTCCAAGAATATCTTAACATGTTTGGATGTGCAGTTATAGAAAACAGTGTTGCTGTTTTGAGGGAAAATGTTGGAAGGTTCTTTCATGCTTTTTTTTTCTTAAAAGGTATAAATGTTAAATTTTTACATACATGTAGAAACCTAGCCTTATTGTAGTAATTCAAACCTAGCCTTATTGTAGCAATTCCCAGGTAGGTGGTTTTTGTCCACGTGTGCTCATGCATTTTTTTCTTACAGTGAGTCCCCAATAGTGTTTCAAATCCTGCAGCAAAAAGTCAGACTGGTGCTTTTAGACCGCATGAGTATTTTTTAAGATAACTGCCTGAAATCTAGATCAGCTTCAAATGTGCTTTGGCTGTCTAAAAGCACTTTGCTCTATTTCCATGTGTGCTGTTTTTCCAAGTGCCTGTATTAAAAGAGCAATATTTAGTTAATCCTCACATGTCTAGACCAATATATGTGTGGTGGAGAAGGAAAAGAGGAAAGCAACAGAACCTGGAGGAAATGAAGCAGGCTGGGCTAATCCTTCCCTGAGATCCACATTTGTCTTGACTAGCTGGACGTGTATTAGGGTTGGATTGGGTTGCTGTGCATACCTGAATGCTTCTTGTTCACTGTAACATGTCATCTTTCTCTGCTTTCTTTCATGCCAAAGGGTGAAATCAAAATCGCCGTTTCTATAGAAGATGAAGCCAACAAAGACTTGCCTCCTGCTGCTCTCCTGTATAGGCCAGTGCGTCAGTATGTTTACGGAGTCCTGTTTAGTTTGGCAGAAAGCAGAAAGAAAACTGAAAGGCTTGCTTTTAGAAAGAACAGACTTCCACCAGAGTGTACGTACTGCACAACCCATGCTTTATTCCTCTTCCCTTTGCTGTGGTTTCAGAGCCACTTGTACCATGGTGTGAATGGAAATTGTTGCTAAGATCCCCTCAAGGTAGCTGAAGCCAGAGGAATTTCATGCCTGTTGGATGCTGTGGATAAGAGAAAAAGATGTTGCTACTTTGAAATTTTATTTCCTATCATAGTTTAAGAGTTATAAATGTTGCTATTTCTAAGCAAGCTCTGAAGCTTTGTTTTGAACCTTTGCTTAAGCTGCTGCCAGACCTGCAATGAGTGATGTCAGCTTGTGATGTCATTTCTGTGTATGGCAGAACTGGATTTTAGGAAACTTCTATTCTCTGCACATGTACAAATCTGCCTGCTTTTTTCAAAAATCAGAGGTGCACAGGTTAACTTGCCCTGGCTTCCCAAATGTGTCCCTGAAGGTACCTCAGGGAACTTTGCAAGTATCATGTGTCCTTCAGGTATTGGCATACAAAAACCTAGTTTAATTAAATGCCACAGAAATCAGGGTGTAATGTAACCAAAGGTAGCCCTGGGTGAGGACAGACTAGACTTCTGCAAACAGCCTTGTCAAAAGATCCTTTGATTTGTTCAGAGATACAGATGTTAATCTTCTCATTAATCTGAAAGTTGTCTTTTAAGTCTTCAGTTTCCAGGAATTACTGTCATTTCAGTCCTCGTTCTAGAGTGTTTTTGTTATAATGAATGCATACAAGGAAATGACTGAACTTTGCAGCAGCAGCTTATAAAGGTTACAGGAATGCTGAAGCATTCAGTGCAAGGCAGCAGCAGCACAAGTATTTAAATGTGGGAGTCTCCTGTCACTATGGTAAATTTAAGAATCAGATATTCAGAATGTATGAAATCATCATTCACAGGCTTCATGTGTAAAAGGATAAAAATAACTGTCAGTTGTAAACTTTATGTTCATTCCCTGCCCTCTGCGCTTTCCATTTGTGATTGAGAATGTTTTTGTACATTTGTAGTGACGATGGTAATCTCCCAATGATGTTTGAAAAGCTGTTTATCTTTGCCAGTTACTTTGTGGGAATCAGTATTTACTATTACAGTATTTAGTATTACTGCTTGAATAATACCTCAGCACACCTACTCACAAACTTTACTTCTTAAGACTCACACAACTTGGTGATATTTTGGGTTACAAGGTCATTTCAGGATTAAAACACTGATTTTATTTGCAGTCATTGTGTATCCTCATGAGAATTCTGTCCTGAAAAGCGTACCAGAGCTGTCTTTTGGTGAAGTGGCTGAGTGCTGGAGGTGTGCTGGAGGCCTGCTTCAGGTTAATCTCATAAACCTAGAATGTTCTCTGTAGGCTACTGGGGAAGCCTATATAATCTCTATTTTCTCTCCATTTATCCTGCTTTCCAGAGTTTACCTCTGGAGGGTAAGCACACTGCTGCTGACTTAGTTTAGTTACAAGAGCTCTGGCAAATCTTGCTGCAGGATGCATTCAGCTACTGACCTACTTCTAGCTTAGGACTGACCAAGCTCTTAAAAAAGCAGAAGCCGATTTGAGCATATGCCCAAAAGTTCCTTGCTTGGCTGCAAAGCTGGCAGTGCCAGTAAAGATGGATTTGGGCTGCTGTGCAGGTGTGGGGTGTGAAGGGGCTCTGGTGCAGGAGTGCCTTTATTTTGGTTGGCTCTCTTACAAGGCTTGGGCGGTCTGTGCGAGACATAAGGAGAGAACAGTGTCTGAAGCACTGATTAGCCTTCTCTAACTTTTTTGAGCACCCAGACTATAATGAACTGGTGATGCTCATTCACCTCCAGTGTCTACATTATTTTGCTGCTCTCAGAAATGAGTATGTTATGAAATGCTGTAATGAAGACAATTAAAAGAAAATCTAGGTACTAAGATATGTTAAGAGAATCAATAAATTAGTTTCTGAAGAAATGGAAATGATCCTTAAGATTTATGTAGAGAGGTAATGAATATTAATATCTAAAATCTTGTCATCTTTGTTGTACTAACCAAACACTGGCAACTTAATAATAGTTCCTGAATAATTGGCAAGGATATTGTACATGAGGGTTATGGGAAGCTGGGAAAAATGCATAATAAACTGACACATCAGGATTACTACTAAATATGTAGATGGCAAGATAATGGATCTATCATGAAATGGATGGCTTCTTGACTTTTAAATCATTATTTTTTGTATGAAGTTTAAAAGCCAATAAGAAACAACAGTCAGTGGGGTTCTTCAGTGATCAGTGTCTGTGTACATGGCCTCATCTGTGCTCTCAGAGGACAGGAGCTGCTGGGTCACAGAGTGCCTCATTGTGTTTGGCTGCCAAGGGCACGGTGCTGTCCGTGCTGCCCTTCCCTCCAGGGGGTGGAAACCAAGGCTCTCCCTTGCTCTGCTTGTCAAGCCCTGCACCAGGTTATTGCCGTGTCCTGATAAATCCATGTGTGTAGTGAAACCATCTGCTCTCTCTGCTCGGTGCAAGGCATGCTTGCACAAGCTGGCAGAGCTCCTGCTTGGATCCCAGGGTTTGTTACTTTGAGCCCAGCCCCAGGTGACCTGCTGTTCCCATCACGCATGTACTCAGCCAAGAGGAAAGCCGTGTCTCTTGGGCAGTAGCCCTCGTGCAAAATCAAGTGTGCTGAGCTCAAGCTGTGCTGTCAGGAAGGATTGTAAGGTTAAAAATCACAGTAAATGAATAAGACCAGACCCTGGAGCTGTGCTTGGCAACCAGAGCTCTGCTGAGGTGCTATGGCTGGTGCCTTCAGAGTCTGTAATGGCACTCAGGTGTTCATTAAGCAGGTTACTGTTGTGCAGGTTGATGCTGACCCTCTGCTTGGATTAGCCTCAGCATGTCATGAGGACACTGTTGAAAGCAGAGGTCCATAGATTGTGTGGTGCCTTAGGCCTCAGTGAGCATTCAAACGTGCTGATGAGCAGTAGGATGAGGTTTGGTATGCAAACAGTGTAATGTACACCATGGTAATGGGGCTGAACATGCTGATCAAGTAGTAGTCTATGTAGCTTTCAGGGTAGGCACTGCCCATGTCTCAGTGGAAGTCTCCATACGTGATTCTGTCAGCTGAGGATGCAGGGGGTTTGGCAGCAGTCTCAGTGGAGATTTTTCAAAGGTTTAAGGAACGCCCTGGAAAAATTAGTGGATATGGACAACTACTGGATCCATCTGTTAGGTTAAGTGCTAATTTTTGGTGGACAGTGCTAGAGTTGCTTGTTAGTGGATTCAGCTGCAGTTCCTCATCCCCATCACTCAGAGAGGAAACTCTATTCCAGCCCACTAGATTGACCTTTGTGTTAAACCTTTCCACAAGAAGCATGGTTACCTGCACCCAGCTGTGGGTCCTCAGCACAGGGCATGCATCTGCAGGAGCAAGTCCAGAGAAGGCTATGAAGGTGTTCTGAGGGCTGGAACACTGCTGCTGTGGAGACACTCTGGGAGGACTCTTTAGCCTGGAGAAGACAAGGCTTCAGGGAGAATTGGAGCCCTTTCCAGTACCTAAAGGGACTCCAAGAGAGCTGCAGGTGGACTTGGGACAAGGGCTTGGAGTGACAGGACAAGGGGAATTGCTTCCTGAGGGCAATTATGGAATATTGGGAAGAAATTCTTCCTTGTGAGAGTGGTGAGGCCCCAGCACAGGTCATCCTGCCACAGTGGGGGATGGAACAAGGTGGGCTTTAAGGTCTGTTCCCACTCTAGCCATTCTAGTGATCTTGTATATTATTATTTTACACAACATAGAAAGCAGTGTGCATCTCTAGTGTAACCTTTGTAGCATGTGGCTGAATGAAAGGCTGAGGTATTCTTCCTGTGACCTTCTTGTCACAGGGCTGTGGAAGTTTTCATCCACAGATTAAAAACTTTGAACCGTATTTGAATGTTGAAACGTAAGGTAGAAAACATAGACATAAAACATTCTGTTCTTATAAGCTTAAGAAGTGTGTTCAGTATAAGTGAAAGAAACACTGGGAAAACACTGGTGGTGTGTACAGCTTTGCTTCTGATATCTAAAGCAATTACAGAACAGTTTGAAAGCAGACATAAAAGACATACTTTTATTTGTATTTGCTGTTCTGGGCCTAAGCAAGCAGAGAAACCCAGAGAGATGAGCTGTGCACTAGGGCAGGGTAGCTCGGCTGGCTGTTAGAGCCCATCTTTAGAGTGTGGGGGTGCATAAAACCTGGAAGCAACCAAAATAGAACATGATTTTATAGTGAGGTGACCAACTAAATATGTCAGTGTTTATTTGCGTTGCTGTGCGTGGTTTTGTAAAACTGCCCTGAGCTCTGTGAAGAGTAACTGTAATGCTAGGCTGGGTTTGTTCATGAAAAGCAGGAGAGCTCTTTGGGGTGTTCTGGAGCTTTGCTCTGTAATCCTGACCATCACCTCTGCTGTGGTTTGCCTGCCCTTGGCTATAGAATCACATATTAGGTTGCTGCCCCATTGCTTTGTAGCCGTCAGGCCTGTGCTGGCACCAGTGGGATGTATTCCCCAGGCTGTATCCAGTGGATTTCCAGCAGAGTGAACAGGTCTGGGCTCCCTCAGGGAATCCCCCTGGGCTGTAACCTGAACCTGCACTAACAAGTTCCTTGAACCTTTCCACACTGCATAACTGGCTCAGAGTTGGCAGGGTGCAGGCACACTGTGAACTGTGTCAGGCTCGGGTTGCTTCAAGGCCAAAGGTATAGTGTCTCAGCCTTGACTTGAACTTGTCTTCTGTTCTGGTTGTCTTCAAATAGAGGAATGGAGATGATTTAGTAGCAATGTAGAGTGAACTATCTTCGTGCTGATGCAGATGAGAGGGAGATTAGGCACAAAACCACTAACCTCTTCATAGAAAGCAGTGCAATAAATGGGAAGGCTTAATATAAAGTAGTGTTTTGTAAAATGTTTAGGGAGAACTCCGCACTTGCCTATATTTGAGATCTCATTCCATTGCGGTAGCTGAACAGCTGCAGACAAGTATAATAATACCAGGTTTAAATATGATTCAAATAGAATCACTATGATCGTATTGTTCTTAAAAGACCACCTCTGGAATAGGTTTGTGATCGTACACAAGTGTTGTCAAATGTGACAGTATGATCACAGACAGATATGACACAGATATTTAAGGAGAAAATTGCACTTTTAAGTTAAAATCATAGAATGGTTAAGATTGGAAGGGACCTTAAGCACCATCCATTTCCAATCCTGCTATGGGCAGAAGCACATTCCAGTAGACCAGGTTTCTTTCAAGCCCTGTCCACCCTGGCATCGAACACTTCCAGGGGAAGTTGTGCTGTTTGTTTTAGAAAAATGTGTGTATTCCCTCTATGTTGTATATTCATTTGAAAATATTAGCATGACATTCCTAGTGTATGCATGTCTGTATACACCTCATTTGTAAGTGATCACAATTAAAAGTATTTCATGCAGGGTTTAAATTACCTGTTTGGCAGTGTAATCCAGCACACTACTGCAGTCTTGAAGTGATGCTTTTTCAATCAAAATCTCTTGCATGTGAAGGTTGAAATAAATGCCGGAATATGAAATACTAAGTCAGGCTGATTTCTTTCTGTCGTTGCCATCCTGCAGTTTCACCGGTGATAATTAAGGAATGGGCTGCTTACAAAGGCAAATCTCCTCAGACCCCTGAGCTGGTGGAAGCCCTCGCCTTCAGGGAGTGGACCTGCCCAAACCTGAAGAAGCTGTGGCTGGGCAAAGCTGTGGAAGACAAGAACCGACGTATGAGGGCGTTCCTGGCCTGTATGCGATCAGACACACCAGCAATGCTCAACCCAACTAATGTGCCCACTCATCTTATGGTGCTCTGCTGTGTGCTGAGGTTAGTGTCACCTCCAGGGCCATCAGAACTGGAGTAAGGTTTTACTCTGGGATCTCTAGAAAGTGCTAATTCATATTTGCAGCCTCACTGGGGGAGGGAGTTTGGTTGTAGAAAAGCATGTGTGTAGTTCTTTATCAGTCTCTAAAGGATTGAGGGGAAGATAAAAAAGGTCTTGTGTTGCAAAGAGGTTTTATCATTTGAATTAGTTTTACCTTAGTGTACTCAAGACTTCAGCTTGGTAAAAATAAACAACTTTTGGGGCCTCAGAGGGTTCTGTGGGTAAAGTTGCACAACAAAAGCTTCCAGATTTCCGAAGAAAAAGTCATAAGTTCCAAAATCCTGAACTATTAAATTTTCACATTGAAAATTGACAGAGGAATTGGGAGATGCTTACATTTGGGGTAATTATTTAAGACAATTAGCTTATAGTTCTTTCAGAATCCAAGGTAAGCATCTTAAACATGGTAAAATTTAAGCCATTTTTGAGAATGATAAATGTAAATTTGTCTTTGGTTCTATTGAACCTCATCATGCCTTTTGAGCACTGTTTCTCCTTATAGGCTACTTGGTATGCAAAATCAGTGGTATCTTAGAGCTGCTCTTTTCCGTGCCCAGCATGTTTCTGTGCTGTGCCATGTCCCTGTGTGTGTACCCTGTGTGTGTGCCCTGGTGGTTTGTGCCGTGGCCGCCCCGGCCGGGGCACTGACGGGGCCGTGCTTCCCTCCAGGTACATGGTACAGTGGCCGGGGGTGCGCATTCTGCGCCGCCAGGAACTCGATGCTTTCCTTGCCCAAGCGTTGTCTCCAAAGCTCTATGAACCTGACCAGCTTCAGGAACTCAAGGTAATTCTTAACTAGGACTTAGATAATTGAGGAGATTTGTTTGCAGCTGATGCAGGAATTAACTGTAGTGGCTGATCTGTAGGTGCCTCACTAAAAGCCTGTACTTTCCAAAATATTAGTCATAGCAGCTTAAAGTGTTGCAGAGATGGCTGCAATGGTCTGCAATGTCCATTTTCCAAACACAACACAATGCATCAAAATCACAGTGTGGGTTGGGTTGGGAGAGACCTTAAATAAGGCCCATCTCATTCCACTCCCTGACATGGGCAGGGACACCTTCCACTATCCCAAGTTGCTCCAAGCCCCATCTAACCTGGCGTGGAACACTTCCAGAGATGTTGAGCCCATAGCCTAAATGACATCTAGGTGTATAGATTTTGGCAAAGGTATCTATTGTAGAGTCACCAAGTCTCACTTCTCTCTTAAGATCTGATGCATAGGGAAAGAAACTCCAGTGTGAAAATCACTGTTCTTAGAGACCTAAGAAAGGAATTCCCAGAGAAAATATTCTTGCCATTCCAACACAAACCAAAAGGCCACTAATAGCAGATAATGTTTTGATTTAGTAGTGTTTTTTAAAATTTTTCAATCATACATAAAGTAATGTGGATTATTTCCATAAGATATATTGGTTAGCTGGAAGATGCAGTAATTCCCTCAGGGTTGTTACTGTCCTCACAGGAAGCAGTTTGTGAAGTCAGACGTAAAGAGCAGTTGAAATTGATTGAACCCAGCCATGTATCTGCAAAATGAGCAGTAGAGTCTTTGGGCTCTTAAAGGTTGCTTATGCATAAGGAAGGTGGTAATGGAGTTTAATTTTAAAATTTAATACCAAGGTCTTGAAAATGTTCCCAAGCAAAGGCTGATATTTTGGGAAGTATTTCAGAGAACACCAGGAGTGATATTTTCTTATGCTAGAGCTAAAAATACACTTGCTGCAAGCAAATCCTTTTTGCTTTGACCACTGCCTATTATTCACTGTTTAGTTCTACCTTAGTGTCCCTATCCTACATCCTAAATAAAGCTGTTGTGTGCATACACACTACTTTTTTATTAAGATATCTTAAAGTGTTCTTAAAGCAAAATCTTGAATCAAACTAATAGAAAAACCATTATAAAGGAGTTGAGAAAGAAATGTGTTACATGGGAAGAAAAATGGAATTTTGCGTTGAGCTCATCCCTGAGATGTTCTGCCACACGTCTAAGAAGCACTTAATTATTTGGAATAAAATTTTCAATTAAGTTTTCTAATGCTAATTTCCTGTAAGTGTCTTTAGAAATAGTTTCCTGCACTTTGTGTTGAGAAAATAGGGGTTTGTGTTTATCTCTGGTCTCCAGAGCAGGTGGATGGGACAACAGCTTTTCTGAAGATGGCAGCTCTGCATGCACAGGTGTGAGGTTCTGGTGCATTCTTCTGCTCAAACCTGTGAAAGTCTGGATGACCTTTTAAAATCCCTCCGTTTGCAAGAGTTTTGAAAAGAATGTAACTATTGGAATAACTTTGAATTATATCTCACTGCGATCTTACCGTATTTACTCTGGTTTTAAACAGATTGAGAATCTGGATCCCCGTGGAATCCAGCTGTCTGCTCTCTTTATGAGCGGTGTGGACATGGCTCTTTTTGCCAACGACGCCTGCGGACAGCCCATTCCATGGGAGCACTGCTGTCCCTGGATGTATTTTGATGGGAAATTATTCCAGACCAAGCTCATCAAAGCAAGCCGGGAGAAAGTTCCGCTCATCGACCTCTGTGATGGTCAGGTGTGTAGTTGGCAGGGTGATGGAGTGTCCCATGTGTGCACAAGGGTTCCATGGCCTGGCTTGTCATTTACCACATGTGTCACCTCTGCTTTGAAAGGCAAATATGAGGGGAATGGCTAATGGGTGGGTTTTGCTGTTTAGTTCCTTATTTCTTGATGAGTAGGATGGCTTTTGGGTAGATTTGGAAGAAGAGGCATCAAGTTGAATTTGATTTTTTTTTTCTCTCTGAAAACGGAAACACTGATGTGATGAATGGCCAAGTTGGAAACTCTGCTCATTTGTTCAAGTCCCACCTTTTTGGGTCAGACTGTCCAAAATACTAAACTGCACTGGGTTTGTAGTAAAGAAAATTGGTGTTTTCTAACTGACTTGACAGATTGTAAAGTCATTCCTGGGGTCCTCAGCTCAAAATCTTTTCACATTTCTTACAATCATCTTAAAATACAATCATCTTAAAATTACAGTCATCTTAAAATCTTAAAAAAGGCCTTTTTTGTGTTATCCAAATCATGCGAAGTTACTATCTACCTGTAAAACCAGGAAACTGATAAAACAGTTTACTGAATAACCCAAACTTTTTTGTTTTTAACTTTTTGAAAGATATGAAATTGTATCCCTTCTTTTTTTGTGAATTGAGGGAAGCTGATCCCAAGTTTGCTTTTGATGGTGGCTGTGGTCCCTTCTCAGGGTTATAATCCTCCAGGCATGCTTCAGCCTTTATGCACAGACTCTGGGTTGCAGTCCAGGTCTAGGATGATGATTCTCTCTCTACTTCTGTATTATTTTGGGTTTTCCTTTGAATTTGTTATGTAAATGTAGCTTTATACAATTGAAATGAGAATTTTAATGTCCCTCTGTGACCTTCTCTTTATTCCTAGGCTGAGCAGGCAGCCAAGGTTGAAAAGATGCGTCAGAGCATCCTAGAAGGATTAAATTTCTCCAGGCAGAACCATCCTCTCCCTTTCCCACCTCCACCTGCCATGCCTTTCTATCCAGCTTCTATGTATCCTCGACACTTTGGGCCAGTCCCACCACCTCAGGGCAGGGGGAGAGGCTTTGCTGGTAAGTGATGGGACAGCGGTGCCACACGTCACCATACCTTGCACATTCCCAAAACTGCCAGGTCTGCTCAATTTCATAGGGAAAATACAGAAAAGGAAGTGGTGGGCTTGTGTTGGCATGTGCCTGCCACTGTGTTTTGGGGTTGCTTTTATTAGCCCAGTGATATGGAATGTGCTGTATTGCTGCATATTTTCATCAGGATTTTAGTAACTGTGCCAGATCAAAATATTTTTACTGTTTTTGTAGAATTAGAAAAAAGAGGAATAGATTGACACTGGGCAGTATGAAAAAACTTTTATTTGCACAGTAAATTGGTTCAAAACATTTATAAATTATCAGACACAGTTTAACTGTCAGGGCTAAAGACAACCTTTCCCCCTCCCCACTCCTCTGTGTTTTGCTGCAGTCATATAGCCACTGGCACCCTCAAGTGTAAATACTGACATAAACATTGCAGGCTGTTCCTAGGATTGCTCACTTCCTCAAAATCTCTCCGTTCCAAGGCCCAGAGGTGTAGAGATACTGGCCACAGGCACTTCAGGGGTGCCCTGACTGTAGCTACCAATGCTCACTGCCAAAAAGTTGTCACAAGCCTTTACCATGCCACAGAAGTTGGGATTCCATTCCAAGCCCCAGGGCCTGCCCTTTGGGTCAGAGGCTCCCTGCTGGCTGGGACAGCAGGATGCCTTTGGCCAGGGCTCCCTCGGCGGTGCTGCAGTATTGCCTGCGGGAGTGCAGCCCTCCCGCCTGCCTCTGCAAGGGTGGAAGGAGGCAGCAACCTCTCTGCTGGGGCTTTCCCAGTTGCCTGGCCCCCTCACAGCTTTTCCCCTGTCTTTCTTTACCCTGGGTCTAACAGGAGTCTATGGCTTTGGAGGCCCTTATGGGGAAACCGTAGCCACAGGCACTTACCGGGCCTTCCGGGTGGCGGCAGCGGCAGGACACTCCGGAGCCTTCTCTGGCAATGACAGCAACAGGACTAGCAAGTTTCAGGGCGGTAATTATACCCAAACCCCTTTTCTTAGAGCTTCTGGCAACGGCTTCCTCCACTGTACGGGTTGGTCTGAGGCTTTCCTTCTGACTCCCTGTCTCCTTAACTGTCTCAGCTTCCCTCTCTAGAGCCTGCCCGGCTGCTGTCCGCTCTGCTCCCATCCCTGCCGCAAGCCCCCAGGCTCCTCGTGCCAGAAACCTCTTCCAAACACAGGAGAGCCCAAACCCAGCAGGCAGCCTGTCTCCCACTGGCCAAGAGGGCATGTGTAACCCACTGGCCTCTGTATTAACAGGGATTTTCCAAAATCTGGGGACAGTTGAGCTTTTTGCAAAGACCTAGCATAGAAATGACTGTCTTTGGTATTACTGCTGAGCCCTTCTTTGCTGGCATTAGTGCTGGTGTGGACACAGGAGTGGGATTTACTTCCCTACCTGTGTGCCCATTGCTTACTTCCTGTATGTGAGATGATGGAAGCTTGTTGAGGGTAAATTTTTCCCACATATTTAGCTGTTGTTTCTGGCCTCTGAGCTTTTATTCTAAGAGCAAACATACCTCTAGTGCTTCATGTGTGGATAACTCTGGCCCTGCAAACCATCTGCATTTGGAGATGAAGGACTTGCACAGAGAAGTAGGAACCTTCTGGATGTAAGCAGTAGTATAGTTCTCAGCCTATAACATTTGGAGACTAATTATGGCTGCATAAATGCTGTGGTTTGTAACCCTTTTGGTGCTGATGGTCTTACCAGTAACATCTTGCTCAATTCACATACCTGGATTTCTTGAAATACGTGTTATGCCCCAGAGCTGATTTAGTATAAAGACATGAGCAACTTGAACAGAAGATGTAGTTGCATCTTAGACAACTGTAACTTCAGCTGCCTTCTTTGAGGGGAAATGATAAACACACCTTTTAAACCAGATCTGTTTGAATGGTACATTTTTATAGCAACTTAGTGTTAGTACAGCTTGTCCAGCCTAGTAAATTCTTTATTGCCAATATAATCTGTGTGATCTATGCTGATACTTGCTGTTGGCTAAAAAGTGCCTTGAACCTGCAAGAATTCCTTCTTCAAGAATTCAGGAAAAAAAAACAGTCTTCAGCCAACTTGTAAAACTCCCCTGGTTTCTTGAGGCCTATCTCAAGTATATTTTCAATTACTGAAAGTGAAGCATTCATGTCAGACAATTTTTCTTTTCAGAATTCATATCTATTTTTTAAAAAGGGTGGGGGAAACAGGCTCTTGGAGTTCTAACACTTCTGGAATACTGCAAAATGAGCAATAACCTCACAGTATCCCTAGAGGAAATGGGGTGGTGAAATCTGGGCAAGCCAGCTTTCCATTCATTTGGAACTTTACTGTGATGATTGTGAAGATCAAAGTTTGGTTTTGCTTTTATGTGCAGGAGTCCAACCTATTCCTTCTCAGGGAGGGAAACTTGAAATTGCCGGCACTGTAGTCGGCCACTGGGCTGGAAGCAGACGTGGACGAGGGGGTAGAGGGCCATTTCCTCTGCAGGTGGTGTCCGTGGGAGGACCAGCCCGAGGGTAAGTGCCAGCCTGGGGATGTGCTGCTCACCTGGGGTTTAATGTCTGAGGAAGCAAGGAAAACAGAAGCTCGAAGCAGTAGAGATTGCATATGACACACTTTAGGGCACATAGGGTGAATTATACCCACTGAATATTCAAGAATTCCTTTTAAGATGCTTTTCACCAGTTACAGGTATAAGCATTTTTATGTGCAAATAAAATTCATACTGAATCTGAAATATATATATATATATATATATATATATATATATACACACACACAAACACAGAGCTTGCTTTTGAGTGAGGAAATGACTTTGGGACTTTTCCATGAAACCAGTAGATGCATTACATTAAACACCTTTTTGTGGAAGGACATTTATCAAGAAGCATGATAACAGTTTTAATAACTACATTATGTAATCCTGTGAAGCAGAAAACTCTTGAAGGACATTTCTGAGTTTAGTAGTTCTCTGTTACAGTCATGATGGAAGTGTGCTTAAAAGAATATTAATTTCTGTAGCTCTTCCACTTCATTTCACTACAGCTGAAGTTATAGGTGCACAACATGTCTGAAAAGCAAGTACTTTGTTACAAAAATACCTAGTTTGTTACTTTTAAGATGGTATTTTTTCCCTAGGCTTGCTGGTTCTGTGTCTTACAGAACTCTCTTTATCTTTCATTAAGGTTGTGTCTATTACAGGAGACAATCCTAAAGGACTGTGTATTGTGTCCGTCTGTATTAGTGCAGTAAAGCTGATGGACTTATTGCCACCTTGAACCAGGGAGCAGCAGTGTGAAAGACTGCACTGCATGAATTTCATCTCTCTGTTCATTTACTCCAGTGTGCACTATGGAGCTTCCTGCTGGAGTCAGCCAGAGCTGTTGGAATGCATGTTGTGTTGGGCTGAGTGAGGAGCTGGGTTAATCTGAAGCTCTGGGAGAACTGGAGCTGCTGTGGGGCCAGGGAGAGGCAGGAGCTCTGGGAACAAATGTGAGCAGGTTCAGTGGCTGCAGAGCTGATCTTTTGAGGGGACCTCATTTAGCTAGGACTGCCCAGCTCTCAAGAATGAGATCCAGCTGCCAAAACAGAAGCATTGAGTGTTGTTTTAGGTGTTTCAGACAGCTGTCAGGTGCCTGGGTGGGTGTGGGGGCAGGTTTGGGAGCCCTGCACTGGTCCAGAGCAGCATCTGGAGAGATGGGGAGTGAATAAAGGTGGGGGGAGGAATGAGGTTTGCTTGGGTACCAGGGGACAAAATAACCTTTTTTAGCACTGAAATGAGGTTCTTGGATGATCATTTGTTCTGTTCTTCATGAGGATATATGAACAGAAGCTGGTGGCTTCTCCCAGTGATGTGCACTGTGTGTCCTCCCAAAACCAGCGTGTGTGGGCAGCCTGGGGCTCAGAGCTCACTTACATCCATACAGGACAGCAATTCCTCCATCTCCTGAAGGGGGAAATACCTGGATTCACACAGAGCATCAGTAGCCAGGAACTGAGAACCATCCTTATCTGGGAAGTGAACAGATCACTGAAAGGGTGTTGCTGCTCCTGCCAGTACCTTTATGACAGAGAAATATGATTTTTCAGTAGTAGATTTCAATTTGAGATAAAATGCCTGAAGTTTCTTTTTGTTGGAGGTACTGTCTTAAGGCAGTGTGGTTTGGTGCAGATTGTCACCCCAAAGAGACAGGAAAATTGTCAATGCCAGATCTTCCTCTCTCCATCAGATCAGCACTGATAGGGTGCTGGTCACATGTAGAGTTACTAGAATAGGCCAGAGGTAGAATGACTGCAGGCAGCTTTCCTGTTTGGTCAGTTGGTGCTAAAGTAGAACCAATAGGAAAACATGATCATGTTAAGGGTTCTACCTAAAGACAGAACCACAGAAATACTTTGAGTTAGAAAGGAGCCACAAGGATCATGTAATCCAACCCCTGGCCCTTCACAGACCCCCCAACAATCCCACCCTGGGCATCCCTGGCAGTGCTGCCCAAAGGCTCCTGCAGCTCTGGCAGCCTCGGGGGTGTGCCCGTTCCCTGGGGAGCCTGGGCAGGGCCAGCACCCTCTGGGGGAAGAGCCTTGCCCTGAGATCCAGTGCTTTAACAGCAGGTTCATGTTGGCAGAGGTTATTTCCTACAAAGGTCACAACTAGGAAACAGCACAGCAGGTTGTCTTAGTTCATGGCCCAGTTTTGCACACTTGTATTCCATTTTTATCTCTTTCAGCAGAGGGGATTGAGTCAGGCTTGTTCACCCCATTGCCTCATGTCTCTGCAATGCTGAGTTCAGATGTTGTTCTTCTTGTGTAAAATTGTACCAGCTGCTTTGCATTAGCCTCGATCCAGCAGTGGATTTAGTGTGATTTTCTGGGCAGGAGAAGTTTTACAGCTCCTTCAAGGACGCGCTTTGACCTTGTAAAAAGAGAGCCAGTGGGGTTGGCAAGGAGGGAACACAGTGAGAGGGACTCATGTGCAAACCACAGCTCCTCTGTTCATTCTCTGCTGTCACTTCTAAACCCCAGAATTTGATCTCTTAGTGCCCAGTGTGGGAATTCACAGCATATGAGAGGAGACTGGGGGGCACAGTGCAGTTCCGCTCAGGGGCCTGAGCAGCACACAGCCAGCCCCAGTGGAGTCAGGGGTCACACCACCACCTCCTACTATCAGGCAGCACATCCAGAGCAAACATAGGGCATTCCCAGGCTTCTAGAGCAATCCAGGATCTCTGGTAGGGAAAATAAGGAATTTTTAGGAGAACATTTACGTAAGAGTTCTTAACATAATGATTGGGAAATTCAGTTTCTGCAGCTGATGGAGTTAAAGCAATTGTAGCTGAATCCTGGAATTGCTGTGGTTGGAAAAGACCTCTGAGATCATCAAGTCCAGCTGTCAACCCAGTACCCACCACCATGTTCACCCCTAAGCCATGTCCCCAAGTGCCACGTCCATGTGTTTTGTGAACAGTTCCAAAATTATGACTCCACCAGTGCCCTGGGCAGCCTGTACCAGGGCTTGACAACCCTTTCTGTGAACAAATTTTTCCAAATATATCTAATCTAAACCACCTTCCCTGGCACAGCCTGAGACCAAGGTGGGAAAGTTTGGTTTCATCTGATGTAATTGTACTGAATCACACCAAAAACCACTGCCTAATGTGTCTTACTTGGGAGTCTTCATTGGAAGGCATCCCAACTTACCAATTGCCACATGCCAGATAAAGGTGAAGCTCATTTATTCCCTCAGTTTCTTAGATAATTTTGTACCTACACAACTTTTTAATTCTGCCTTACTTTCTTTTATCAGAGCCTGTCTCGTGTTTACGTTGGAAGCTGTTACTTAATGGGGGAAATGTCTTTCTATGTGGTTCAAATTGCTATTTTTGTATGGTGAAAGTATTTTGAGCTCTGGTTTTAAAGTGCCATGAGGATAATTTGACACTTGGAAGATGTTTCTGCAGAGCTTGAAAATATAATTTATTGTTTCTTTTGAAAGGAAGTCTAGAAAGAGACATTTTATTGCTCCGGACCCAAAAGGTTTTGTCGGGTTTGATACAATTGCAAGCAGCAGAACCCTACAATTCCGAATTAGGTATCTTTCCTCTTTCAAAATGTGTTGATGATAGGCACTAGACAGTAAAGCTAGGGAAATAATAGTCTGGCAAAACTAAATGCAAAGCAGTTGTAAAGAAAACTGATCAGTGTTTTATTTTCTCCCCTTGCCCCACCCCTGCAGGCGACCTAGAGGAGTTATCTCCACTCCGGTGATAAGAACTTTTGGAAGAGGTGGAAGGTACTATGGGCGAGGTTATAAAAGCCAGGGAGCAATTCAGGTAATGAAGCCATGTGCCTGACTGCAGCACGCTCTGGGACGGGCTGGGCTGGGCTGCACCCCAGACCAGCAGCACTTTCACAGCTCCAAGTGCTTCTGGCGACCCGTGGAGGCTGTGAGCCGCACAGCGGTGACAGGACAGGCTGTGTCACAGCTCACTTAAAGCAAACTTTGCTTCTACAGACAGATGTGGAAGAATGTATTTTGACATGAATCTTGTGCCTACACAGCTCTAACCAGCCATGGGAGTAGAAGAAAATTTAGAAAATGGGAGAAATACAAAGCTGAAACAAATTAGCAGTTCTGTTCCTGCCCCCACTCTTCCCCAATTTTTTTTCTGGGACCACGGTCCAGACTCATGAAGCAGTGAAGGATCTTTGCTGCTGCCATGCTCCAGATCTAAAAGGTCACTCTAAACTTGGGAATAGCAGAGCAGCCTTTCCCCCTGAGCATGCAGGTTCCTTCCTGGTGATACCCTGCAAAACGTCCATGGATCATGACTTCGGTCTGTTCCATGGATCCTTCAAATACAGCTGAGGCACACTGCTGACCTGTATGAGATGTCAGTTGCTTTCAGAGTTCTGTTTTTCTTCCTTTTCCATGGTTCTGGCTGCTATGCAGTTTAGATGAATGAGTAGTAAATAGTTGGAAAAACTTCCACAATAAATATGTCATATGGACATGCCATTTGTCAGAGAGACCTGAGAGTAGGGGGAAGTTTTCAGGTGTCAGACAGTAAAAGAATGTTCTGCAGTAGATAATGAAGGAACTATTAACTTCCAGTAAAACTGACTGTTTTACAGGTGTAAAAATTCAAATACTTCTCTTCCTTGTTAAATTGCTGTGTACGCAGACTATATGTCTACAAATGTACCTGTGGATCTGAAACTTTACATTTTAAGTAGAAGAGAAACCACTGTGTTAATAATAGAGCATCTAATTTCTGATTTAAGCTTTGAAATAAAGGAAATCCTGAAAACGAGCTCCCAAATACTCCAGGCTTACTACAGGTGTACATATGGGAGTACAGTTCAGGTAATAGCTGCAGGTGTCTTGACAAGTGCCATCAAGGTTGGGTATTTGCATTTTTAATAATGATCTGTAATTTGGATGGTAAATACTTGTGATCACAAGGACCTGTGTGTAAAATTGTGCCTGGAGAAGATAAGTGGCATTCTCAATGGACCTGAGCTCATTGCATTTTGTGGTCATCATGGCCATATAGGATGTTTCTTGTATAGGAAGATAAAAAAGATTATTTAAAATGCATATGGCAGGGAGAACTTGGGAAAGTTTCCATGCAGTGAGTGGACTGTGAGAGCCAGGTGAGGCTGGGAGGTGCCAGTGGCCCCTCTGCCTCACTGAGGCAGTGCTTGTGCAGGACCAGGCTCAGCCAGAGGCACTTCCTCCCCTCAGCTTGGGAATCTGACCAAAACAATCTCTTTGGATTTATCCAACACGCCAGACTGCTCTGGTTTGTCCCAAGATGAAACTTATCACTCTTGTTCTGGAAAGAAACTAAAGCATGTCTTGAAAGCTGAATTTAAAGATGTCTGTAAAGAGGCACGGTGACAGTGATCACCCATACCTGTGCAATGGGACTGAGAATTGTGATTATCTGGATAATGAGAATGCTGGAGAACAGCAGTTCTGACTCGCCTGCAAAGTTCTTCTGTAAAACCCTTCAGCAGCTTACTGCAGGTGTTCCAGTAGGTGACAGTGGAGGTTTTTATACTGCAGAGCTGTTTGCTGCTGTTTGAGGCATCCCTGTCATAAGCCATTTCTTAGCACTTGACTTTGTGAACAATGTGACAGACCAGTGTGCTGCTTCTTAGCAGCCTAACCTGCTTATTTTGGTTTGTTTAAAGGCTATTATGTTTCTGGAACACTAAGATTAATTGCAAATACATAACTAATTGTATGCTGCATCAGTCTAGTTTTTTTGGCTGTACTCAGTCTTGTACAATCTTACTATATGCTTTTTTATGAAAGCCTTTCCTAATCTTGCAAGCATATAGCTTGGTGCAGGGAATAGTGCATGGTGCTTCTGCACTCCTCCAAACACTGGCTGGAAACAGTCGTGTTTGTGTTTGAGTAACACAGAGTCCTGCCACTGAACCACAGCACACATGAACTGAGGAGCAAAGTGCAGCTGGACATTGATTCTCAGTTTTGGTGTTTCAGACATTTATGTAGCTCTGATGTTGTAAAGGAGGGCAACAGCAAAGTTAAAACTAAAGCATTGCCCCAGGGGCATCAGAAGGCTCTGGGGAACACCGAAAAACCTCTCCATGTATTTTGTGGGCCACTTCTTTCAGCAATGCCTAATATTTGGTGTTCACTCATGACCCTGTGCCCTGCATGCTGCCTGTTGTAGTGTCCTTATATCAGACTGTACATTTATATACATTTTTAGCACTGGTTCTTCAGTAATTCTCTTCTTTTTTTAACAACTAGGGCAAACCTCCTTACGCTGCTTCAGCAGAAGAAGTAGCCAAAGAACTTAAGTCAAAATCCGAGGAATCTAAATCCTCACTTGTGTCTTCAGATGGATCCCTGGCTGAAAATGGAGTTGTGACTGAGGAAAAACCAGCTTCCCAGATGAATGGGAATACAGGAGACATCAGGGCTTCCAATCAGTCTGAAAGTGCCTTGAGTAATGACTCTAAAATGTGCAATACGAATCCTCATTTAAATGCACTAAATGCAGACAGTGTTTGCCATAAAGATGATGCTCTTGAGGCCACTGTCTTAAAAAAAGAAGAGTAAACTTATTTTTTATAGAGGGTGAAGGATGTTGGGAAGGGTCAGGATTAGGAATATCTGGAAAGAAAGAGAGCCTACAGTTACGTACATTTTTTCCTTTCCGTAAGAGAAAAATGAGGACTTTGGAAATTCGGATCCCTCTTTGATGTCAGAGATTTAAACAACACATTTTTTAGTTTTAACCAGTTGTAGTCAAAATGCTACAATAAAACAAAAAAAAAAAAAAAAGAATGAAGAGCATTTGACTCCCGCACTTAAAATGAAGTATACATAAAGTTTAAACTGGTTATGACAAAAGCTTGTAGTTTTGTTTTTTGAAATATAAAGAAAACAAATTTTGGCAGTCTTTAAGTATATATAGCTTAAAACTATAATTTTTAGTACTTGGCACCATATGTATGCCATTATATTTGATTTTGCATTACTGTGTCACAATAAAGCTTTCTTTAAGGCTTTGATTTCATGATTATGGGGGGAAAAAGGCACAACCACAGTTTTTTCTTTCTGAAATCTCATCACCGTTGCCGTGGTTCTTTTGTGTTAAAAATGTGCAAACTCTCGAAACTACCAATTCTCAGTAACACTGCAGTTCTGCTGAGTTCAATAGACATCATACATACGTTACGAGCGAGTTAAACGGAGATAAACTTGAAATCATAGAAGATGCAAACGACCTTTCAAAACAAACACAATGTGTTAGGAAACTTTTTGTGACTAATACCATGCATCCGTGATCAATGAACTATGTGGTTTTGAATCAGACGTAGACCATTAGTACTACTATTTGAGCTAAACTTCTGCATGGTTCATGATTTTTAAAGTGTGTAGTTAATATTATGCATGTTATTGTCCTCTTTCTTCCATTCTTACAAGTACTGTGCCCATTTGCAAAACAAAAAAAGCTAATAATCAGTAATAGTCCTATAAAAGATGTTAACTATGTTTAGTCATTGACTGATCTTGCTCTAACCTTAAAATTTTGTGATTATTGACCTCTGTTGCATTTATTCTAAAACTTAAAAAAAAATTATCTAGCCGTTTTGAATATCAACGTTACCCTGGTGTACTCATTGCTGTATGCATTATTGTTCTCTGTTGCTGTTTTATGCCTTCATATTAGCAAATATGAAATTCTGTGAAAAACAAAAAAAAAAACGCTTTGATCTTCAAAAAAAAAAAAAGTACCCCCCTTCTGTAGCAGGAAACAAATGGCTTGTTCTTGAGAACTTTCCCATCAAGAATTTAGTATAAGCAAATATACCTGTATCATTTTGATGTTTTTGTTAGTGTTTCCAAACTTAATGTACTTCAAAATCAGAATCATTTCTTTATATTCGTTTTCATATAATTCTCCTGATGCTCTTCATCACACATTAGTGATCAGAAATGAGGTGTAATTCCCCATTCCCTGCCCGCCAGAGCTAAGTAGGTATCTTAATGTAAGTTGAAGGGAGTTCTGCCCCAACTCATGGATTGTGCAAGAATGAACTACTGTTGGGTTTGGCTGGTTGTAGATGGATTGTGGTGTGGTGTCTTTGAAGGCTATTGAATGCAACTTACAGTGCTTAATAAAAATCTTTATTCTTTTAGTATAAAATACTGTATGCCTTTTTTGTCAAGTATTTTTTTAATTAACATGTAAATAAAAGTTTTTCCTATGCCCAAGTCAAGTGGTTGAGTTGCCAGGATCTGTGGTGTCCTCCTAAAAGGCAGAGAAGGGAAGCATGGCCTTTGGTTGTGGCTGCCCCTGGATCCCTGGCAGTGCCCAAGGCCAGGTTGGACAGGGCTTGGAGCACCCTGGGACAGTGGGAGGTGTCCCTGCCCTTGGAAGGGGTGGCACTGGATGGGCATTAAGGTCCTTCCAACCCAAACCATTCTGGGATTCTGTGATTCACTCGCTGCTGGGGGACACCACACCTGGTTGGAATCATGCCCGGGCTTGCTGGTGTGTGCAGCTCCTTTAGATGTCACCTTTAAATGTCAGATGGGTGAAGAGATGCAAATGAACCAGAAATAATGGGGCAGTTGTTTAAAGAAAAAGAACGGCAGGTGCTCACAGAGGTTGTTGGGGGTGGGCAGTGAGAGAGTGGTGGGCAATGCCTCTACAGAGCTGGGATCTAATGAGTCTGTTACACAAGATCCAAGTGACAGAACACGAGGAGCTGCAGATCTACACCTTTTGTAAGCTGAGGGGCTTTCTCCCCTGCCGTGCCTGTCAGCTCGCTGTGTTAGCTACACACAGCCTGGGGTGAGCAGTGGGCACAGCTCCCCCTGCGCTGCCCCGAAGCACAGCTGTGTTTTCCACAAGGGACAGCAGTCAGTCTCTCCTTCCCGAGACAGATCCCCCTGCAGCAGCCGGAGGGGTGGCATCCCTGCCCTCCCTGCTCCGTGCAGTGTGGCTCGCCCCCTGCCAGCCCTTCTCTGCTCTGACAGCATTCCCACTTCTGGTTCTCGTGCAGCTGCAGGACAAGCCCTGTCCCATTGCCCAGCAGGTTTCCTTTTCAAGTCCAGACTGGGAGCTGGCATGGAATAGCCAGCACCAGCAAAGCCAAGGTGCATGGCCGTGGTGTGTGTGGCAGTGCCAGTCCCGGTGTGGGTGCCCTGGGAACGGGCTGGGCTGTGAGTGCCCAGCGATGTTCTGTGACCCCGCAGCCCTCGGGACCAGCACGGCGCTCCTGCCCGCTGTCCCGGGCAGCTCCTGCAGGACAGATGCATTTAGCACTGCCGCAGTCCTCTCACAGAGAGCTGAACTGACTCCAGCATCGGTGAGCCCATGGAATGACTGGCCACTGCCTGGGCTTGCTCCTGAAAAACATCTTTGACACCTGAATTTATGAATAGAAATAGAATAGAATTAGAATAGAATATGGGATATTTCAGTTGAAAGTGATCCACAAGGATCATTGAGTCGAACTGCATGATCCCTTCAAGGCTGATCAAAAATTTAAGCCAATTTTTAAGGACATAATCCAACTGCCCCTTGAACACTGACAATTTGGGACACTGACCCATTCTGCAGGACCATAATTCAGGGTCTGACCACCTTCTCGGTAAGGAAAGCCCCGGTGTGACCAGTATCTCATTAGCCAGCTCCAACACAAGAGTGTAACTGGGAGAATCCACTCTTTGGGTGGGAAGTGGGGCCACTGTCCGTTCTGTGCCATCAGCGACAGCACCGGGGCTCTTCCCTCACAACCCGTCTGTGTTAACGAGCGGCGATGCTCGGCGTGTGCCGCAGCCGGTCCCCGGCAGTGCGGGCTGTCCCCCGGCCTGCCCCGGTCCCCGCAGGGCAGGGCAGGGCAGGGCAGGGCAGGGCAGGGCAGCGGGGAAGGGCTCGGCTCGGGGCATTCCTAACGCAGCGTCCCGGCCCACTTTTGTTCCGGGCTCCCGCCTGCGAGGCGTGTCCGGGCAGCGGGGAGGGCAGCAGGGCGGCCCCGGGCCAGGAAGGCCTCGTCACCGCCACTGCCACGGCCATCGCCATGGCTATCGCCACGGCCACTGCCACCGCCACGGCCATGGCTATCGCCACCGCCACGGCCATGGCTATCGCCACCGTCACGGCCACCGCCACCGCCACCGCCATCGCTATCGCCGCCGCCATCGCTATCGCCGCCGCCATGGCCGCTCCGCCTCTTCCTGCCCGGGCCGGCGGGGGCGGGCCCGGGGAGCGCCGCTGCCGCCCGGGCTGTTCCCGGTCCGAGCCGCCGAGGGGTGCGGGGTTACGGGAGCTGGGACAAGCCCTGCCCGCGGCTGGAGCCGCTCTCCCTCTCATTGAGCGGCTCTGGGGACCGCCGGACGGAGCCCCCGTGCCTGGTGCAGCCAGCAGGGGAAATGGGGAATGGGGATGGGAATGGGGAATGGGGAATGAGAAATGGGGAATGGAGAATGGGAATGGGGATGGGGAATGGGGATGGGGAATGGGGAATGGGGAATGGGCCGTGCAGCCATCGCTCCTGCGCTGGGACGAGATGAGGATGAGGCCATGCACGTCTTTCAGTGCTGCCGGTGCCCAGGAGCACCGTGACCCAGCCCCGCAGTGATCCAGCCCCGCACTGATCCAGCCCCGCAGTGATCCAGCCCCGCACTGATCCAACCCCGCACTGATCCAGCCCCGCGGTGATCCAGCCCCGCACTGATCCAGCCCCACAGTGATCCAGCCCCGCGGTGATCCAACCCCACACTGATCCAGCCCCGCGGTGATCCAACCCCGCACTGATCCAGCCCCACAGTGATCCAGCCCCGCGGTGATCCAACCCCGCACTGATCCAGCCCCACACTGATCCAGCCCCGCGGTGATCCAGCCCTGCACTGATCCAGCCCCGCACTGATCCAGCCCCACACTGATCCAGCCCCACACTGATCCAACCCCGCACTGATCCAGCCCCATAGCAGTGATCCAGCCCCACACTGATCCAACCCCGTGGTGATCCAGCCCCATAGCAGTGACCCAGCCCCATAGCAGTGACCCAGCCCCACAGCAGATCCAGCCCCACGGCAGATGGCGGTACCAGCGGCGGTGAGAGTCTGTGTGATCCTTCAGATTGCGCCCAAAGCCGTTGAAGTGAATCCAGCCTGGTCGCACTGACCCACCAAGTACAGGCGGGTCTCACCCATTGGACAGAGATGGGATGAAGTGTAGCATCCCAGAAGATAACGGGCTAGTAATGCGTGTGTCTCAAGCACTGATAGCTGGAATAGCTGTGGAGCCAACCAAGGATTGTTGGTAATAACACCCCATTGGAAAAGAACAAGATGTGTCTGGAGAAGGGGTGATGCAGAGGGAGGGCAGCGCATTCCTGAGACAAACATCCTTGTTCCAGTCCCTGGAGATAAGCACAACGCAGTCCAGTGCAGGCACAGGACCGAGGCTGAGGAGTGAGCATTGGCTGTAGGAAGTGATCAAAACCACCCATGTCCCTCAAAACCCTCTGAACCATTTCCAGAAAGATCTGAAAGAATGGACTGCATGGGATGGGATGGGATGGGATGGGATGGGATGGGATGGGATGGGATGGGATGGGATGGGATGGGATGGGATGGGATGGGATAAGAGGACTCATCTAACAGTGATTTATTTCTCTGTTATCTTACTCCAGTTTCTTGTTCTTAACAGCTCTGAGCAAATAGAAAAGGTTCTAAACACTTGAAAGTCTCTTTTACCTGGGAAATTCCTGGGTGCTTTGAATTTGGGAAACATGAACGTTCTGATGCCTCAGGAAGTGTCCTGATCCCTAGCGAGAGATGAAATAAGTGGGGATCAGCCTGAGGCAGTGATGGACTTGTGTGTCTCCCTCTTTTGTGGAGTTTTGGGCTGGAGAATGCTCATGGCCCTGCACAGCAACACTGTGAGGGTCACTGCCCTCTGTTTGGTCCTGTGCCACTTTTTTCCAGTCAGTTTAAAAATACATATTAAAATGCACTTCAAGATTTCAAACAGTGAACTCTGATCAAATGGTGTTTGAGGCACCTGGGTACAGCTCCATGGCTCACCCTCCCTCCCAAGGGCAGCTAGGCACCCTCTGGGTTGAAATGCTCATGCAGAGCTCAGGACAGTGGGACAACAGCACCCATAAGTCTCTTAATTCACTAATCCCTGTTAAAACAATTAGTAAGATGCCTGAGCTGCCAGAACAGAGCTTCTGCATTTCCATGCAGTGTCAGCTCCAGCATCCTCCAGCACAATTACACATGGCCCAACTGACTGTGGCACTTGGCAGTATCCACAAAAACATGGGCACTATAAAAACAGGAGTAAAACCACAGACACACCACTCTGCTGCTAGGCATGGCATCACCTGAGGGCCAGCAATGGACAATGGAGAGCTGGATGTGATTCCAGCCCCTAGGAGCACCTGGCTGCACTCAGGCATGGCCCTGCTGCCCTCTGTAGGGAGCACCAAACCCCCCGGGCATCCAGGGGTTTGGCTCACCCACTGCAGCAGCTGGGACACGATAACACTGGAATTCGGGTGGTGCCTTGGAAATAAAGCTGTTTGCATGGAGATGCTCGTGGGACTAAGGAAAATGAATGAGAAAAATTCTTCACAGCTGATATGGGCTGGGTGAGCAAAGCCCATAAACAGCTGAGAGGGGGAACATGGGCACAGAAAGTGGTGTGGAGGAGCTGCTTCAGGGAATAGTCATTTCGTTTGGAAGAGGCCTCAAAGATCATGGATCTGCCCTGTGCTTCCATGCTCTGTAACGTGACAACACTGGTTCCAGGAAGGGAGGGAGGCCCCTCAGGCTGCAGCTGCTGCTGTGCGGGGTGTGCAGAGGCACAAAGCCCATCCTGTACCAAAGGACATGCCAGTCTCTAAGGCTCGTTTACACCCTGAGTGGTTTGGGGAGATGTCCTTGGCATTGAGGGTCAGTGTAAAGGTGTCTGAAGCTCTGTGATGGCTCCCAAGCCATCCTGCTGTACTCCCAGGACTTGATCTTCTACTTTCTGGACCATTAAAGCCATGACCAATAGATTTAAACTTAAAAGAGGGGTGGTTTTAGGGGGCAGGTTCTTACATGGTGCATGGTGATGAAGGAAACAGGTCCCTTGGTACACTTTGAGACACTCAAAAGCACCAAGTGACACTGTAGGATGCACACCTGGGGCCTCCCACTGTGTCACTGCACTTCCACCTGTGTCAGAGGTCATCTGTGGCAGGGCTAAGTGTGGCAGTCACACACAGCCCTGTGTGTGACAGTCCTGCCCGTGGCATATGCCTGCAGTGGGCACGGGCAATGGCCTGACAGCCCCTCTTCAGCCATTCAACAACAGCTGCCTCTCTGCAGACAAACTTGAAACTGAAGTTTTTTGGTTTCATGAATCACTCTTTTCCTCCACAGGTGATTCTGAGGGTTTTTGTAGAGAGATGAAGAAAGTCTGAGATATGTCAGTTTTAGTTTTTTGCTCAAAGACAAATGCCCTGCCACACCACCAAATGTAATGGATTCAAAATGCTGAATCCACTGTAAGAGAGTTAAAATCCCACCTTGGCTGGAAGGCCCTTTGTGAGCACTCTGTAGGAAGATCTTGCTCCTCAGGGAAAAGTGACACTGGCCTTTGAACACTCTGGGAAGAGAAGTTATTCCAAAAGCCCCCGGCCTGTTTGTTTAACCCCTGTCAGAGCCTTGGCATGGCAGAGCAGCAAGGTTCGGCATCCTCAGCCCCAGCTCACACTCTTTGTGTGTTCCTCTTTGGCCTCTGCACAGGAGGAGGTCCCTGGGGCTGTGCAGTGCTGGGGTTCATGGTCATTCGGGGCCTCAGTGTGCCCCCACAGCCCACATGCTGCTGTGATCTGGTTCTTGGTGGGCACAAGGTGTTCATTACCATCCCCTGGGAGTCACAGCAGGGAAAGGGCTGCTGTGAGCAGAGGTGGTGACTTTAAAAGCAGAAATTATACAAATTTCATAGAATTCACAGGGTGCTTTGAGCTGGAGGCGACCTTTAAGATCACCTCGTTCCACCCCTCAGTAAACCCCCAGGTGGTTAAAGCCCCACTAAGATCATGTTACTGAAGAGAAAGAAGCTCGTTCTTTTGGGTGCTTTAGATGCGGACCGGGCGCGCTGTGTGTCTGGCCGCCCCTCCGCACACCCAGCCGGGCGTTGCTCCCGCGGCTCTCTCCGCACTTGCGGCCACTTCTCGGGGCTCCCTCGCCCTTGGGGCGGCCCGGAGCGCCCCGCTCCCCGCTGGGCTCTGCCCGCTGTGGCAGACAGACACCCCGGCGGCCCGAGCGGGGTCCCCCCCTCGGCACAGCCCCCGAGCGCTCCCCGCTCCCGGTGGCCCCGCACCGCCCCCCAGGCCCCCCCCGGCTGGGGGCAGCTCCCTCCCGGCAGGCGGGGGTTAACAAAAACACGCGCGTTCCGCCGAGCCCCCGCCGCGCCCCGGCCCCGACCGGGGAGCCCCGCTCCGCCGCGCTCCGCTCCGCCCGGCCCGGCCCCGCTCCCTCCGGGCTGACGCAAGGCCGGGCCCGCCGGGGAGGCCGCGCCGGGCTGTCACCAGGGGGCACCGCCGCGATCGCCGAGCACCGGGAATCACCATCCTGGAGGGACAACAACAACAACAACAACAGAGAGCCCCGGCCCGCGGCGCCGGCGGGCGGCGGGACCTGGCCATGGCCCCCGGCTCCGGGCAGCGCTTCCCTGTCCTCCGGCACCGCTCGCCCGCCCCTCTGGAGCCCTAAATCCGCTGTCGCTGTTTTATAGCGTTTTTTATTATTTTGCATTATTTCTGTTTTTCCGCTCTCCCCTTCCTCCCCCGTGCCGCCCCCCTCGGCGCCTCGGCCCCGCCGCGCTCCGCTCCGCTCGGCCGGGCGGGCGGGCGGGCGGGCGGCCGCGAGCGGAGCGGATCGGCGCGGTCGGCGCGAACATGGCGACGGTGCCCGTCTATTGCATCTGCCGGCTGCCCTACGACGTGACCCGCTTCATGATCGAGTGCGACGCCTGCAAGGACTGGTTCCACGGCAGGTAACGCACCGCGCCCGGCACCCCGAGGCCGGCCCCGGCCCCGCCGCCCCCGGTGCTCCCGCCGCCGCGCTCCCTCCCGCAGGCCTTCCCGGAGCGGGGAAGGAGGAGCCGCGCTTCCCGGCGCCGCTCCCGCGCTCCCCGCGCGCTGGTTTTGTGTGTTTTGTGGGCTCGGGGCCGGATTCCCGACACAAAGCTGCTCCCCCCGGGGTGACACCGGAGCCCCGGGCTGGCGGGGGCCATTGTGCGCGCCCGGGGAGGGGATGGGGCCGCCCTGCGCCGCCCGCCCGCGGCTCCGCGCCGCGTCCCTCCCGGTGCCGGGCCCGGGGCGGGGAGCGAGGGGCCGCGGCGGCTGCGGGGCTCGGCCGCGCTGTCAGCGGGCTCGGCCCCCGCGCCTCGGCCTCCCGCCCGGGCAGGGCTCGGGCACCGCGGCTCCCGCGGGGTTCCCCGGTGCCGGGGAGGGCCGGGGGCCGCGGGGAGCGCCGCCCTGGCAGCAGCCCCTGGGCGCCGGGGCCGGGCGGGGCGGCGGGAGCGGGCGGGGGAGCCCTCGCTGGCGCAGCGCCCGCCCCGCGGCCCCGCCGGGCAGCGCCCCCGCCCCCGGGGACCCCCGCGCACCCCCGGCCCTGCCCCGAGCCGGGGCCTGCCGTGGCGGGGCCGCGGGCAGGGGAGCGGCGGGCAGGCCGGGCGGGGCGCAGGACTCGGCTTTTCGGCTCGTTTCTCCCCAAAGCGCCTCCCGGCGCGCAGACAATGGGCGGCCGCGGCGGAGTTGCGGCGGGCGGCGGAACTTCGGTGGCGCCTGGTGTGATGAGGGCGAGGGCGGCGACTCGGGGGGCACCGAGAGCCTCAAGAGCCACCGCGCCGCCCGGGCAGCCGTGCCGGCGGAGGGGTCACTGGGCTAAAGGGGGTACACGCGGGGACAGCCCCCCGACAGGACCCCTCGCTCCCTTCGGATGTGAAGGAGGAGGAGGATGGAGTGTCAGCGGCATGGCAGCGATTCCCCAGGAATGATTGAAGTGTAAAAAGTGCGATTAAAATCAGGTAAATCACCTGGATGAGCGCTTTTTACGCCAGGGGTCCGGTCAGGTTGGGCTGTGCTCTTTCATGGCCAGCAGAGTCCCCGCACAGCTGGCGGACGAGGCGGCGGCGAGCGGCTCTGCCCGAGCGGGCACCGGGGCACCCGCGGATCCGCCGTGCGCAGAATAAAGGACTCCAGACGCTTGGCTGTGACATTAGGAATGATGTTCTACCCTTTACAGTAGGAGCTGTGTAGAAGCAGGAAGGGAAACACAGAAATAGACAGTGGCGGTGCTGGCGGAAGGGTGCTCCGCACGGGGCTCCGGGACAGGAGCTCGCAGGAATCGCGCTGGCCCGTGCCATCGGGCACAGACGCTGAGGTGAGGCTGGAGAGAAGCCTCAAGCATGTGCACCTGAAACTTAGACACTTTAAAGACATGAAAATATTACGATTTTCAGGCAAAGTAATGGCAGAGTGAATTGCTGAAGAGTAAACAGCGGCAGGAGGTAAGCTGCCTGCACAGGATGGTGAATTTCCATTGAAACTGGCAAAGAGACCTTGCTTGTAGCTGATCAACCAAATTATCTTGTTGTGGGCAGCTCAGGGTCAGCAGCGAGAGGAAAGGTGTTTAATTTTGTGGCATAAGGGACGGAAATGATTTGTAGTGCTGCTGGGGCTGGGGGGGGGTGTTGTACTCTTTTTTCTTCGTTTATAGTAGTGCCCAGAGATTGATTTTTAGAGAAAGAAAACTGAGTTTACTTCTCAAAGTGTCAAAGCCTGAGATAATTGTATCAGAGAGTTTCATGGAGTATTAGGAGCAAGCAGTTTATCCATGACACTGTTTGCTTTTTTTTTTGTAATGTATAAGTAAATAAATAGAAAAAAAATCAGGATTTAATTGTATTAAATCGCGTCTGTCCCAGACACTCAAAGCACTGATGTTAACATTTACACAAAACTGCAACAAAAATATTCAATGTTATATAGTACTGCAACAAAAAATACAATGTTACATAGGTTCGGCAACCAAACATGAGCCAGTGTGCCCAGCCGCGCCGTGCTCGGGAGGATTGCCTGGTGTTTTAATCACACTTCTGTTTCTTTTTAACATGATGTACAGTGTGCAATTCAGAAAAAAAAGGTGTCATTTCTGGTTGGGTTTTGTAGAAGCAGATCAGGTGTTTTAATGTTTCCCTTCTGACATGAGTTCCCAAATATCTAAAATAAATATTTTTCATGGGTTATCCCTGCAGCAGTCGCAGTCTCCCTTTCATCTAAGGCTGGGCAACGTCTCTGTGGCAACTTCAGCAGTTCTGGTGGCAAATTGATATTTTAAAGTACCTAAAGTGTGTTAAGCTTGTGTGATGTAGTTTAGAAGTTGGGCACAGGGCAATGGAGCCCTCTCCCCTTCTGGGACAAATGCGCTGGGGGCTCTCGGACACTGCTGAAGTGTGCTGAGCCCTGGAGCTGCTGGTGTGTTCACAGAGCCCTGTGACTTCTTGTGGAGCTGAGGTGCGATGATTCCTCTTCTCTCTGTTTGCCTGAGCTGCTCCCACTGTCTGGCAAGGCCAGAGATGATCTTAGAGGCAAAGGACAGAGATGCCACAGTGGGCACAGGGCTGTTTGTCCCCTGTCCGTGTGCGGGTCAGGTGTTCTCTGTTTGGGCTGGGGAGGTCTCACACGCCTCAGTGCTCGGCTCTGAGCAGCCAGGCTGGTGCTCTGGGATGTCCTGGCCCCTCCATCGCCTCTGCTGGCTCCTGTCCCCTTGGGTCCCATCCTGAGCAGGGGTCCTGGTGTTGTTCTGCCTGGCAGCAGTTCTGAGGCAGCAGGGACAGCCAGGGTGCCCACTGGTTGGCATGGGAACTGGCTCTGTGAGGGCCAGGGAAGGAGGAGGAAGAGGGAGAGGTCCTGATGTGTGAGGAAGCTGACATTGAGCACTGCCACGGGTCACTGCTGCCTCAAGGGTCGGCCTGGCTGGATGCAGGGACTGATGCCAGCTGTGCCACAGGGTCCCCGGGCAGCTGCTGGGGCACAGGGGGTGTGGGACAGGGGCGCTCAGCGGTGTGCTGGGGGGAGCTCTGCCTTCTCCTCAGCTTGCAGGTGTGCTGCTGCTGCAGGTGATGTGCTGCAGGTGGTGCTGCACAGGTGTGCTGCTGCAGGTGATGCTGCTGCAGGTGATGCTGCACAGGCGATGCTGCACAGGTGTGCTGCTGCAGGTCTGCAGGTTGTTCTGCAAGTGTGCTGCTGCAGGTGATGCTGCTGCAGGAGATGCTGCTGCAGGAGATGCTGCACAGGTGCTGCACAGGTGATGCTGCTGCAGGAGATGCTGCACAGGTGCTGCACAGGTGATGCTGCACAGGTGCTGCACAGGTGATGCTGCTGGCTGTCCGTGCTGTCCACACTCCTGAGCCTGTGCAGGGGCTCCCTCCATTCCCCCTCCCTGGGGGCAGCTTCTGGGTGCTGGGAAAAGCTGCGCATGGTGACAGCTCTCCAAGTGCCTCATGTGCAATGGAAACTGCGTTACAAGGTTACAGAACCCTGTATCCGAGACAAGGCAAGCCTTTTTGTACCGGTTTGTTCAACTAGAAATCTGTACGGGGCTACTCATTACGGCTGTAGGTGAGGGAAGGTAAATTATTCATTTTCTCTGCAGTATTTTGTTACCTGTTCTTATAACCCACACCTGGTGCTGTAGGGTGGGATCGCGCTCACTAAATGAGATAACAAGTATGGATTTTATTACCCCGTGTATATTTAAACTTTGAACCTTCTTGCTCCAGGCCTAGCAGTGGTCAATAACTCAGTTAAAGGTTTAGTTACCCAAAAGCAGCTCGTGCAGTTGTGAGAGCAGCCCAAAGTGATGGTGGGAGTTACTCAGGATGCCCTGGCACACAGAGTGAACGTGGCTGGGTTAAGAAAAGCTCTTCTCTGCTACACTGCAAGGCTGAACTCGGTGTGTGGGCAGATTTTATGCTCATAACAGAGCATTCAGCATTTTCCCTTTCAAAAACAGGTCTGATTTTACACAGCAGCATCTAGTTCCACTCTTTTACGCAGGCTTATCACTAGCTATGGGCAAATTTGGAAATTTGGGTAAAATTTGAAGATGAGGATATCCTAAAACTAGAATGCTATTTGCTTTGGTTTTCTCACAGCAGAGGGAATCCCTGAGGTTAATCAAGCTGTGCCCAGAATGATTTCCTTTCATGTGCTGAGTTCAGATAGGACCAAAGTGTGTAAGTCTTTCAAATAGCTAAAAATCTCAGGTTATTTCAATTTTTCCTGAAGAGTTAGTTGGGGTGAATGACAGGCTCAGTTTTTCTGGGGGCCTGCCCACAACAGGGATCATGAACGAGCCATGCTAATGCCTGTACTAGAATGCTTTGGAAAATCCAAGTCTAAGTAATACCAAGAGTGGACAGTAGTGTGGAAAGGCCTGCATGAACCTGCTGGTACCTCAGAGCCAGAACAGATCACAGAAGATTTTTGTATATAAAGATTCTTCTAATTCTAGAAGTTCTTACCCAGCTTTTACCTCTGGAAGGATAAAATGTTAGAAATATTAATCACAATTCATGTTTAATTTAAAAAAAAGGACAAAATGCTGTGGTTTAATGAGTTCTGTCCAGCAGCCCAAGCCTTCAGGTGCTCTGTTATGTGAGCAGCCCTGTGGGCACCTGGGTACCTGTTGAGCTCAGTATCAGTGGGATGGCAGCGTTATCAGCCATGTCACAACAGAGAAATGAGTTCTGCAAGCAAAGGTGAACTTTTTCCTTAGTGCTGAATACCTCCATAATAAAGGAAATGGGTAAAGATGTCTCGATAAAAATTATCAAAGGGATGTAACTACATATGGGGAGATACCAGTGAAGAGAAAAAGCCTTATACAATCACTATAAGGCTTTCCAAAACTCAGAGACCACCATCTTTAATATTACCTTAATGTATTTCCTTCCTTCTGACCAATACAAATTTTGTAGTAGCAGTGTAATGTATTTACACTGAAAATGGAGTGTGTTCTCCTTGCCCACATAGCCCTCTCTCGTATGGCAGCCTGTGGGTCTACTGTTCTGAAAATATTTTATTGAAACATGGTTTGTGGCATTGGGGGTGTCCTATAAAGGTGCTCTGAAGCAGTGCTGGAGGCTTGTTTGGGCTGCAGGTGAGCTGATGCTTTGGAATCACGTGGGTTTTTCATAGTGACCATGTCATGCATCTTATCAGTGACTGATAACTCTGTAACGTGGGTGTGCATTATCAGATCTTACACTGGCTGATGGATACCAATAGTAATTCCTTTCCAGTAATTCCTTTATCTGAAAAAAAATAGCCTGTTCACAGTCCATTTTACAACTTTATGCATGGCTATTTTTAGATGTTACTTGGCTGTTGCATCCAAGTCCCTCTGGTATACAATATAATGGCAATAATGTGTTTGGCCAATCTCACCAGGTCTCTCATGAAGATTTTTCCTGGGGTATTGGTGCCCACCCTGTGTGAAGGCTGAGCATCTCCCCAGAAGGGACAGGGCTGTCCTGGGGACCATGGTCTCCAGCAGTGTGCTGTGACCAGGCTGCAACATCTTGAGGCAAATGGCTTCAAGTTGTGCCAGGGGAAGCTTCTGTTGGATATTGGGGAAAATTTCTGCATCAAAGGGGTTTTCATGCCTGGCACAGGCTGTCCAGGGCAGTGGTGGAGTCACCATCCCTGGATGGATTTAAGAGAAGTTCAGACTGCGGCATGTTAGTGCTGCACTTGGCCGTGCTGGGGGGATGGCTGCACCTGATGATTTTAGGGTCTTTTCCAACCCAAACCATTCCATGAGTGTTGTATTCCATATTTCTCAAGTGCCATACTGTACCAAGCTGTTCTTCTCTGCAGCACAGTTCTTCATGTGTCCTCTCAGGGGCTCCTCCTGGGCTCTCGACCCACCCCTGTTTATTCCAGTTACCTTCACGAGCTGCAGCTGCTGCCCAGCCAAGGACTGTGCAGCTGTGGCTCGTTTGGAGTAACTGGGACCCACACACAGATCTTACAGGGACTCTCTCCATAAGGACCCACTTATTTAATACATAGATCTTACAATACATAGATCTTAACAGGGACTCTCTCCATAACAATACATATATTCAGGCCCCACATTCCCCCCCTTTTCTTTTAACAATTATAATATACATACAGTCCCAGCTCTCAGGCTGCCACAGCTCTCAGCTGTCTTGAACACATACAAATCCCTAGATGTTCCAAGGCTCTTTTCCTTAAAGGCCATATTCTTACAGCTTTCTGCTGTTACAGCTCCTTAATTCAAAGGCCATATGATATTCTAAAGTCCCAGCTCTCTGGCTGCCACAGCTCTCAGCTGTCCTATCTTCTGTGATGTCAAGGGGTTCCATACCTTCTTTCAACGTTTGGCTGCATGTTCTTCATCACGCCAGGGTCACCAGTTGTTGTGTTCTTGTTGCATTCCATATTTCTCAAGTCCCACACTGTACCAAGCTGTTCTTCTCTGCAGCACAGTCCTTTGTGTCCTCTCTGGAGCTCCTCCTAGGCTCTCAACCCACCCCTATTTATTCCAGTTACCTTCACGAGCTAAGGACTTCACAGCTGTAGCTCGTTTGGAGTAACTAGGACCCACAGATCTTACAAGGACTCTCTCCATAACAACACATATATTCAGGCCCCCACACACGACCTCCTGCTTTGTTCTGGTGCTTGGTGCTCTTCAGCCCTGGGACCACAGCCCAGGACATGCAGGGATGTGCAAGTCCCTCCTTGTTGCACTCTCCTGGGCCTTTGGAAGAGGCTGACAGCCTGTGCACGGCTCCCAGCCTGCAGCCCATGGAGGAGCTCCTTCTTTTCTTCTCAGGCACATCCCCAAACCTGACGGCTGCTGCTCCTCCAGGTGAGGGCTCAGTCTTGTGCCTGCAGGCAGAGCAGGAGTGGGGGTGCTGAGTTTCCCTGGGTGTAATTGTGCTTCCCAGCCAACCAGGATAGACTTCTCCTGGGATATTCAGCAATTTTTAGTGCTTCATCCATTTGTTTTAGCAAGTAGTCAAGACAAGCAGAAAGTTAAGCAATAGTGTATTTTGACAGGAAAAAAATAAACCAGAATTGCAGAAACAAAGATATTTTTAAGTTTCCTGTTTGCAATTGTCAACCCAGTAATCTGGAACTTTGTGAGAGCTGCCTTATTGTTTTTATGGAATTGCTCGTGGATTTCATAGTGTTTTCCTCTTTTTGCAAAATACACAGTACATTTACTCTCAGAAGCAGCAATTGCCTCATCTGGCAGACTGGAAGGATGTAACAAGTAAAAAAAGAAGTGAAATATTTCTGCTAGATATCAGTAGCTGTGATTTTTTATTAAACCTCCATTATTGCTGTTAGCATCTCAATGGAAGGGAATGGAAATGTGGAAATTGGCTGGAATGCTGTTCCTGTGCCATATGTGCTGTGTCCCTTGTGGCAGCAGCAGCACACAGAACAGCCCAGGATCATTGTACAGGAGCACAGTCCCCACAGCCAGGTTGTAAGTGAGATTTAATGTCTTTATGGAGCCTCTCAGCAAGGCCTGGCTTGGGGCAGGCGGGGGAAGCAAAAGGACTTGCAGTGCTGTTAACAGGGACAGTGTCTCCTGATCACCGTCCTGTCCACCTGGGGTTTCCTCTCCATTCTGATCACTAAATGCCCTCGCATTGATTGCAGCAGTTACTAAGGAATCTGGAGGCTATCTAGTGTACTCTTATTTAGCCAGAAGGAGCAGTTTATTGGCCAGGAGCAGGCAGGACCTCTGGAACCCTCAGCTCCTTACAGGCCATGGGGACAGCGTGTGAGCAGCATATGGGCTCCTTCACACCCCAGAAATGTTTCCCAGGGAATTGAAGAAAGAAAAAAAAGAATTTAAAAAAAGCTGTCCGCCTGATACCTGAATGAGGAGTCATTGAGTAAAGAATGGCAAACACGTGGGGCTGCTGAGTGTTTTGTTCCATGGTCACTTCAGGAATCTGAGTCACAGAGGTGCCAGCAGCAGCCACAAGAGAGCCCAGGTGCCGAGGCTGGGAGGGCAGGAGCCCCCTCTGACCCTCTTCTCTCATCCCTGCTCCTGCCTTGGAGCACTGAGGTGCTGCTCTGCAGCTGGCTGCTGATAAGGGATTCATCATCCCAAAGACTTGACTAATTCCTGCTCTGGCATTGCCTCTCAATGAAACTTCCACTGGAAGGTGAGAAGGTGGGTGGAGGGTTGGAAAAGGTGAGGATGCTCTTTCCTTACAGGTGAATGTGGGGCTTGTTCTAAAAGAGGTGGGTTTGCTCTTGTTGAGATGGCTGAGGAGGTCTTAAAACACTTGAATGTGTTCTGAGAAGATCCTATGAATTCACAGCTTTTACTGCCGAAGTGGTTCTTGGCAGTATTTGGAACTCTTATCCACCAACTCTCTTGCATCAGGACAAACACATTGGCCAAATGAAAGCACAGATGCTCTTGAGGGAAAGGCAACACATCCACTTATGATTTGTCCCAATGTTTATTAGTTTATTAGTTTATTAGTCTAAGAAATTTTTAGACTATTGCACGGGACTGTGACAAAGTTCAGCCCGGTGGAATCACAAGGCGCCTGCGGTGGCTGCACAGCAGCTCCTGCTGAGGGATGCCTGCCCACAGCTCTGTCCTTCCAGCACTCATGGGAGCAGGCTGCACCTCAGCACAGGCAGCACATCCCTCCTGCACAGGCTGCACCTCAGCACAGGCAGCACATCCCTCCTGCACAGGCTGCACCTCAGCACAGGCAGCACATCCCTCCTGCACAGGCTGCACTTCCAGCCCAGCAGCAGCACACTGTTCCCTGCACAGGCTGCACCTCAGCACAGGCAGCACATCCCTCCTGCACAGGCTGCACTCCCAGCCCAGAGCAGCACATCCCTCCTGCACAGGCTGCACTCCCAGCCCAGCAGCATCACGCTGCTCCCCAGCCCTCAGTCCCAGCCTCCCCAGCACAGCCTCTCACCCTGTGCTCAGCTGGCACTGCTGCACAGCCCCAGCTCCAGGTGCTGTGGAAGGAATGGGTGTCTGCCCATGGATGCAGCAATGTCCTTAGAAATCAAGCATTGCTGGAAGGTGTGGGAGTGAAACTGCAGGAGACTATGAGCAATACCAGAGGGGAGAAATGCAGCTGTGTGTGAGAAACTGTTACTATTCCTGATGCTGCTTGTAAATCACAGACTGGAGCACAGAGGCAGAGGCACAGTGTGTCAGGACACTTTGCTGGAAATGGATGGAGAGGGCTCACAAGGACTCAGATGCATTTTTTTTCCTTTATTCTTTGGACACAGCCTTGCACAGGACTGTTAGGAACTGAGCAAATGCTTTCAGAGACACCCCAGCCCCGCTCCTGGGCCCCGCCAGGCTTTGCAGGACCATTCTCCTGCAGCACTGGCATTTTCCAGTTCTATCAAGTTTTACCCTCTTTTTGACATTGCACCAGATTGGCCAGAGAACAGGACAATTGTGCCCAAACACCTCCTGTAAAAGGCAGAGTGCTGAGGCTGGCTGCACAGCAGTGATTCCTGCTCAGCCCCACAGAGGAACACCTTAAATCCCAGGTACCCTGGGGGTTTGGGTGTGACCAGCTGTGTGCTCCTCCTGCACTGTTCCTGCTGCCCATGAGCAGCTCACAGGGAATGTGGGGACATTGCTTTGCAGGCAGGACACAGCCCACTGCCTCTGTGGGATGCTCTGGGAGTTACTGAAATGTGGGAGCTCATGTTTCAGGTTCACTCGTGGCGTTTGCAGACTGCATGGAGAGGGGAGCAGGTCAGGAAAAGTGCGCTGTGAGTGAGGAGATGGTGTGAGGAGCAGTCCTGCACCCAGGGTGGTGCTGGGCAGAGCCTTCTGCTGCCAGGCACCATCTGGGGCTGCCCTCAGCTGCTGTTGGCTGCTACCTAAGTTACCTCAGATTTAAAAGTATACATTAAAGTCCCTTTTTACCATACTGCTAAATTTTTCCATTTAAAAATTGCTGAACTGAAGTAGGTGCTGGAATTCAGTTACAGTCCTACTCGAAAAATACCCAAAGGGCTGGAATGAGCTGGAGCTGGGGTTGTTCCTCATGCTTCCAAAGCAAGAGGCTGTAGGGGACGATCCATTCAACATGTCACTTGCAGTCAGGGCTGCTGCTGCCTGTAGTGTTCAACAATGAGCCAAGATTTCATGTTTTTAAGTTCTCAGACCTAAGCTTTTTCCCAGGAGGATTTCTGCAGGGAGGGTGGGCATGTTTTGTTGTTTAGTTGGGGGTTTTTTGGTTGCTTGGGACTTTTTATTTAGAACAAGAAAAACTGTTGTTTTATGCTTCGTTGCAAGGAAGTTTTTCAGATACAAAGCTCTCACAAATGTTCTTCAGAATAATTATTTCTTCTTTTTTGTGGTGTGAGAGTTGGTGAATGGTTTGAGGAAGGAAAACGTGTGTCAAGGAGGTGTTTCTGAAGAGCACTTACCTGGAATCTCACAGTGAATGGGAGCAGAGCCTGTCTGGCTGCCTGCAGTCACAGCCTCAACCTGCCAGCCTTTGCATGGTTCCTTCTGAATTTTGTGTTTCTTTGCATTCTTGGAACTCTGAAATCCCTCTCAGAGCAGAACTGATTGCTTGAACTGCAAACCATGCTGATGGGGAGGCTCAGTGGCACTGGCCTGCTGGCATTCCAGGTCCTGCTCATGCCACAGGGCTTCTGTGGGACAGAAATGTCACAGAAAATGCCACAACCATTTTTTAAAGGAAGGATGTCTTGTGGAGGGCTTTTAAGGAGTGTCTTATGGAGCACATCCTGCATGGGCTGGAAGGGTTCAGTCAGGTAAGGTTTTCCCTTTGAGAAGAGCAGGGCAGAACTCTAATTTTGTGTTGATAAATCACAAGCAGTGAAAGAATATTAGCACTTCATGTGGTGTTTGTAAAAAGGCAAGAAGAGTATCTGGAGAAAAAGAGGAAATTTATGATTTCCCACAGAATCCCAGAATCCCAGAATGATTTGCACTGGGAGGGACCTTAAACCTCACCGTGTTCCCACCTCCTGCCGGGGTGCATTGATGTGCAGATGTCTGAATCGGCTGAAGACAAGAGCACTTTACATCAGCAGAACAACCAGCAATCTCCACTGCTAACTCACTGCCAGTGGCACTGGGTGGCACTGGGTGTTTATTCTGAGCTGTCGCTGCTCCTCCACAGTGCAAAATCCTGGCTGATAAAGAAATCTGTTGGGGTTTCCCTGTCAGTTACCAGGTGGAGCAAATCCTTACACGTCCATGGACGGAAGGACATCATTTCATACCAGCCCAGTGCCCAGTCTGAATGCCTTATCCAAGGGCACTCATGCGATCTATGGCTGTTGCTACCATGGTTTTCTTTCTAACCACACAGGTTCTCTTTGTTTCTCTCTACCAAGGATGTTGTCCATCACTCCCACACACACATGCCATGTGCTGTGCCAAGCGTGATGGACCATCCCCACCATGGCTGAGTTCACATGGGGCAGCGCTGAGCACGCCGTGGGCAGGGGACCCTTTGCTGTCACCTGGGTTGGTGATGGTGCAGAATGGCATGGGAGGAGCACACAGAGCACAGCATGGACGTACAAAGCCAGTTTGCATCTTGAAATAGGAATAAAATGTGATAAAGCTGTAATTGGGTCATTTGAAATTTGATGTTAATCTTTTGGAACTGTAGTTGAAGTGCTGAAATGAAATTAAGGTACAAGAGCGGGTTATGTGTGTCAACAACAGGGACAGCCAAGAATGGTTTGAAGGTTCTGTTAATAATTTATCATTCTTTAATTGTGTAGTTGTTGGGTTTAATATAGTAAGTTCTTTGTAAATATGACAGTGAAAACCATTCCTGTTCCTTCTCCCTCCTTGTTGTACTATCTGCTCATTTTGGAGCTTCCCCTGTGAGCATTGCAGTTGTTGCAGTTGGTTCAGAGTGTTTGCCATGCAAAACAAAGCATGAAAAGATAACTTTGGGGTACTATCAGGATTGCCATGTGTTTATATGCTTATATGTATCTATAAAGAATACATCAAAATGGTCCTGTGACTGAAAAGGACAACCAACCTGACCAATATTGATCAGTATTTTTAGCAAGATCTGAGCATGCTTATGCAAATTACAGTGATAAGTTACCTCAGATTTAAAAGTAAGTTATATAAATGGGTGTCACAATTAAAGCAAATCAAACACACACAGTACTCAGATTTGTATTAATGTGTATCAATACATACATGGATGTGTAAGTACACAGGTACAGGTAGTTGTTGCTGTACAAAGTCAGTGATGTCTGTGGCTTTGCTGGTGTTTAGTTTATTTGCATTTATCTGCCATTTAGTCGGACACTGCCCATGCCCAGCCTGCTCCTGCTGTACGTGTGGTGTGGATGTGACACGCAGGGGGAGCAGATGCTCAGGAGGAGTGAGAGGGAACATGAAAGCAAAGGAGTGGTGTTGCTCAGAGTGTTGTGGCTTTTGGAGGACAAGTCACAAAATCAGGAATTCCAGAGGGATCCGTGTGTTGCAGGTGTGGGTCTGTAACAGGCCAGTGTTACAGGGGTTTGGTGAGCTGTGTGTCCTGCACAGCTGATGTTCCAGCAGTGGCATTTATTTGCAGTAATGTTCCTGTTGGAGGGAGAAGTGGAACAACAGGGTCAGGGCAAGGCTGCAGTCAGTGTGTAAGGGTTTGCAGGCCGATTTCCTGGAGTGTATGTGCTCATTTTTAAAGGTAATTCCTGGAATTGCAGAGGGCAGAGCATAAAGAATGTTTTACCGAGCAGTGCTTGGTAAACACAGGTTTGCACTGCAGCACAGCTGATCCTGGCTGCTGCTCCTCAGGGCTTAGGTTTAGCCCAACTTTTGGGATTCCCTCTGCTGTGGGGCTCTCCCAGAAAGGTGGCCTGCCTGCCTTGCCACTTGTGGGGTGCCATTCCTGATAGAGATGCTTATAGTCTTCAGATGCTTGGGCCAGCAGAGAAGGCTGAGGTTGAATCCAGTCTCATTGGCAGTGCTGCCACGCTGGGCTGTGGCTGTCAGGGCTCACTCTGCCATGGCCACTCTGCCTTGGGAGTTGGCTCTGTTGGTCTCTCGGGTTCTGATACATCCTGGTTAGAGAGTTGGCAGCTTGTGATGTGTTGTACTGAAACTTGAAACTGAGACCTCATTCTGTAGAGTCTCAAGGAACTGAGCAGTGAGCCCTGGCTGATTTTGGGGGTTCTGAATTCCAGCTCTGAATAACAGATTTGTTGCTGGCATGCACAGGTTCTAGTTAGGCCACATAACAGTGTGATGCTGGCAAAGACTTGGGCTGTGCAGTAGGTGCAGGTTGCTGCAGTCTAGAAACTTCATTTATTTCTGTTTGGTTGATTTCTTTTTTTCCAGGGTGGGTGATATTTCTTTTATACAATGTCACTGGTTGGTTTTTGCTGAGGAACAAAAGGCACATGCTAATAGTAGATATTTTTGTAAAGTAGTTTGACCTGTGCTTGGGAAGAAGGTGCCCTGTGAGTGAAAACACATGAAGCCTGGATTCCAGCACTTCTCTGTGGAGGATGAATTGTGCTGGGTTTGTACAAGGCTGGTCTGACAGGGGGCTGTTCCCAGGGGCTGCCTCCCGGAGCTCTCGTGGAGCAGTGGGCAACAGCTGAGGTGACACATTGCCTGCGGAAGGAGTGCTGAGACACCAATATCACAGAGTTTTGTTGGTCATACAATAATTCAAGGATTATTTTCCCTGAGACAATTCTCTTTCCTACTCCCTTCTGCACTGGGCAGAATACAGCCTGTGGCTTCTGAAGTGCTCATGAAAATCAGTCCATTCCTGGGATCTTTTGCTTCCTGCTGTGCTTGCCTCAGTGTGTGTGAGAGAATCCACTCCATCACTCCAGCCTCCAATTATGTGCAGCAGATAAACGAGGATTTATTTGATCAACCCAAGCACTAATTCCATAGAGAAGTTTTGCAGTATGTTTGGAGATAGAAAAGGAGGTTTTTAGGGGTGTGGAGAGTTGTCTGTGCAGACTGGGATGAGCTGGGAGCCGGAGGGAGGAAGGGTAAAGGGCAGTTTTGTGCATGAGCCCACTTTCCAGTGTGTGGCCACAAACCTGGCACAGTGTTTGCACCTAGGCAGAGCCCCAGGGCAGGACTCCCCTTGCAAGTGCCCTTTGCTCTGTAAAGCTCTCAGTGACCTCGGCAGCAGAACCTTGGTGTGCACCCCATTTGTGTGTAGATCTCAGCCATGGGGAAGCCCCATGGGAGAGGTTACTCTGCTGGCAGAGGCTCTGGTTGGGAGTGTCCTGTGGGGATGGCAGCCTGAGGAGATGGAGCTTGTGAGTGTCAGGCTAGTCCATGGAGCAAACTGGCAACAGCCGCCAGTGCTATGGGCTCCATCAGGGTGTGGAGCTGCTGCTTCCCTTGGGGTGGAGCAGAAAGGCTTTGGGGACATTGATTGGTGGTGGCACTGGCAATGCTGGGGAACGGTTGCGCTCCATGTCCTTCAGGTTCTTTTCCAGTGTAAGTGATTCTGTGATTCTGTCACTCTGCTGGGCCAAGGGTCCTGTGCGGGCCATGGGTGGAGGGGCTGCTGTGTTGGTCCCGGGGCTGAGTGCCTCAGGCTGGAGAGATGAGCTGTGGGCAGGGCCCTGCACTGCCCCTGGCTGTGGCTGAGCTGGGATGTGTGCTGCCTGCTCACTGGCTTTGTTTCTGAGCTCTGCCGAGTGCAGTGTGTGCTCAGGTGCAGCTGTGTGGAGCTGTGTGGCAGCAGAGCCGAGCTGTGTGGATGGTGTCACCCTGAGTGGGGTGGGTGTCAGCTCTGCTGCCTCTGTGGCCCTGGCTGACACCTGCGTGTCAGTTGAAGATGAAATAGAAACCGTACACAGAGAACAGAGGGTGGCTGGTGAAAGGAGTGGGAGAGAGGAAGAAAGCAGCCGAGACAAGGCATGTGCAGACCAGTTCACTTCTCACACCTGCAGCCTGTTGGCTCAGCCCCTGGCCGGGAGCTCCTGCAGCACCTCAGGGCCCGGATGGGATGCCCTGGCCTGCACAGTCGTGTCATCTGCTCTGTCACCTGCCCTGCTCCCAGGCTGGGATGAGCCCTTCTTGCTCCCTGCAGCAGCAGTGTGGCTACCCAGCCTGGAAACAGTTTTGCATGTGGCCAGATTTCTGTTGTGGACCAGTGCCACTTCTTTGAGTGAAGTTACACAAGGAATAAATGAAACCTAACAGAATGATTTTGAGAGGAGAGATATTTTTGTTCCGTTTGTTTAATGGACTTCTTGACCTTTTGGGTCAAGAATTTGGGACCTTTATTTTGGGCTTGGCAATTTTTTCCTTCAGTTTTGTTTTATTCCTGCTTTTTACCACTCTCTTTCTCTGTTTCCCTTCCTCTTGGCTTATTTCCCATCTGCTTTTGGGAAACCCAGTGCTGAGAAGGAGAACAAACATCAGGGCAGCTGTAACCACACAGGGTTGAGCAGGTTCTCTGCTGGACAGGCTGAGCCCAGTTTGCAGCAGCAGCAGCAGCACCTGGCACAGCAGTGGCTCCACAGGTGTCTGTGCCCAGCTCAGGTCTTTCACGTGCCAGAGGATGGGGCTGGCACTGCCAGGGGATAGGGCGGGAGATGTGTTCCTGTGCAAAAAAGGGCATGGGACATTCTCCCCAGTCAGTGGTGAAGGTGTTCACCTCTTCAAGGTGTTGCCTCTGAGGTCATTGAGGATGACAGGCATTGCAGTCAGCTGGAATTGTGTGATGGATTGTTGGGGTCACTCTCTAAGTCTTTAATTATTTTCAATTACATGACAGCAAGTTGAATAGAATTTTGAGTTGACATAAAATAATTAGGGGGAAAAGAGTCTCATCCAGCACTTTTCTACCACGTGTGTTTCATGAGAGAGTCATCTGCCAGCAGTAGGGATCAGGATTCAGAGTGGGCTTCACTTCTGCAGCAGGGTGTTTTTCCTTGCTCTGTACATTCCCTCAGTGAGAAGAGCTTGTTGGAAAATGTAATTCATTCTAAACTAAGCAGTAATTCTCCTTCAAATTATATCTTAATAAAAAAGATAACATCTTAGGTAGTCTGATTTAGGCACACTGCATTTTAAATCTGTCCTAATTATAGTACTCATCGCTTAACATTCCTTTAATGAAGATCCTCATTTATAAGGACAAGGTTGGCAAATAGGAATTAATGCCATTATAACCCGTGAGTCTCCCAAAGGAAACAAATCAAAAGCTCTGTGAAGGAAATGAAACCTTATTATTTATAGCAAGGCAAAGCACAGAGTCACCAGCTGTACCTGTGTGTGTGTGGCTCAGGGGCCTGCAGCAGATGTGCTTTGGAAAGGACAGAGCCCTGCTGCCGTGGGCATCTCCCCAGCTGGGACACAGCTTCCCTTGAGGAGCCCTCAGCCCAAGGCTCCTGTCCTGTAAGTGGACTTTGGCTTTGTTTTGGTCTCAGTTTCTGATTGAAGACAGAGCTCCTCTCGCCAGCCCCAGAAATAACCATAGTGGTTCACCAAGGCCCAGAAATAAGGATGGAAGGAAGACATCCCAGTTGTCTTGGTGGATCTGGAATGTTGTGGTGGATGCACATCTTTGCTGCTGTTGTTTCACCTCATGCTGGTATCAGAACTGCTTGGTTTGAAGGAGCATTGTCAGATTGTCTTTGTAGCTGTTGATTTCGACACACACAGGAGATGGCTCCCTAAAAACCTTGGTCATCCTGAACAGTGTTTCACTGGTGGAATTCAAGTGATGGCAGTGAGAGTTATGTACCAGCCTGAGAGCCCTTAGAGCAGTGCAGACTTGCAGAGGCCCCTGCAGCCCTCACAAATATCTCCTTACTTATTTGGAGGCTCTGAGTCTCTGGTGACTTGAGGGAACAGCTGGAGCTGTGCCAGGGAGGGTCAGGGTGATCTCAGGGCAAGGTTCTTCCCCCAGGGGGTGCTGGCCCTGCCCAGGCTCCCCAGGGAACGGGCACGGCCCCGAGGCTGCCAGAGCTGCAGGAGCCTTTGGGCAGCACTGCCAGGGATGCCCAGGGTGGGATTGCTGGGGGGTCTGGGCAGGGACAGGGGCTGGGCTCCATGGTCTTTGTGGCTCCTTTGAGCTGAGGATATTCCGTGATTTTATGAGGCCTCTGAAAGCCGTCTGTGTGGGCAGCAGAGCTCAGCTCTTGCACAGAGCTGGACATTTCCAAAGCACTGAATGAGAGTTTGTCCATTCCACAGCAGCAGCCTCGGGCCGTGGGGCAGGTGCTGGTGGGGCTGCTGCCTGCAGGGGGGAAACCGAGTCAAAAAGCTGAGCTCATTTCCTGGGATGAAAAGCAGTTCAAGCAATCTGATAAGCAGTGGGGATTGTCCCTGTGCCTGCATCCAGGTGTGGCTGAAGCTGCTGGGCTCCTTGCAGGGACTGTTCAGTTTGCAAGAGGAGGCCTTTTCCCTTTTCCCTTTTCCCTTTTCCCTTTTCCCTTTTCCCTTTTCCCTTTTCCCTTTTCCCTTTTCCCTTCTCCCACCCCTTTCTCTCCACATTTGTGTTTCTGTGAGTGAATGAGAGGTGATGTGAAACCCTGTCTGTCCAGTACAATGAGTTCTCTCTCATTTAGGCCTTAATTAGAGACATCCATGCAGGGCACGCTCAGCCCTGTGCCCACACCAGCGCCTGGGTTCCTCCTGCTCTCCTTGGTCTTGGGTCTCCTGCTGGAGTAACACCAGCTTGTGTCCCTGTTCTCCTGAATGACTCCTGAGCTCGCTGCTTTGCTTTAACCCTAGCTGACAGCAGTCCTCAGCTCTCCAAAATCTCTATTTCATGAAAACATGTGACTGATTAGATGAGACAAATCCTTCTGCTTAGGAAAAAGCTTGTTTGTTTGCTCTGGAGACACTGGAGAGCACACAGGAGAGAGCTCTGGTCAGAGTTCTCTCTCACCCTGTAAAGCCACCAGGACAACAGCCCAGAAGACATGAACTCATGGAACAACTAATTTCCTTGCTCTCAAAACAGCCTCACTCTTTCCCCTTTTGCTCTTTTATTAACTTCTCTTGTTGGCTGTTGCATTTCTGGGTGCTGGGATGGACACTTAACTTTGGCCTGGCATCAAAACATGAAGTGTGAGCCTGTCCACTGCTGGACAGTGCTGCTTCCTGCAGCACCTATGGCTTTGTCCAGGTGATAGGGGCTCCTGGAACTGGACAGGTGTCTTCTGTAGAAATTACAGAAGTGAAATTGCACCTTGTTAAGGAGGAGCGTTATTGTGCACGCTGTGACTGGTGACACACCCAGGGACGAGCCCAGGGTAATCACTAATTGGGACCTGTAAAAATGCTGTGAGCTCCTCTGAGCTTCAGAGACCTTTGATGATTTGTCCTCATGAGCTGGGATGGAGAAGGGAAGGGAAGGGAAGGGAAGGGAAGGGAAGGGAAGGGAAGGGAAGGGAAGGGAAGGGAAGGGAAGGGAAGGGAAGGGATATTAGCCGATATTTTTTCTTCAGCTCTATTTCTGTTTTTCTAGATTGGATTTTCTTCCCCATCTAAGAGTCTTTTTCTTGTTTATTTTATTTTTCATATTTTTCTATACTGTCTTCTGGTTAATAATGGAGGTGACATGGTTTGGATAGAACAGACACTATGTGGGTTAATTTTTCTCCTGAAGCTACTTAAAATGTCACCTCCCTGCAGATGACAACCCAAGGTTGCCAGAAACATTCATGCTGTAAAACCAGTTTAGTTTACTTACCTTTTATTAGTGTTGCCTGCATAATAAAAAAAATCATTGTTAACTTTATCAGAATATTGAAACTTGAACATCTCTTCACTGCAAACACAGAAGCAATTTCATTTTAAAGTGGCAAAGGGCAGAGTTTCTAATAAAAATGTAATTTGTAGCCTCTGACTGCAAAAGCTTCTAATGTGCTAATTCTCCTTTAAGTCTGTGTAACGTGGGTGAGATATCAGCTTAAACAGCTGCAATATCAAAGCCTTTACTTGTCATTATTATTTTTTTCCCTACAACAGTTTTGGTGAAATTTAAATACAGTTTTAATAATATTTCCCTTTTATCTCATTATCAAATTAGTCTTACACTCCCTCAACATGAGTTAAATCACTTAACGACCATTTAAAAATCAACCATTAGGTTGGTTGAAATTGTTCCAACAAGATTCCTGGATGCAGGACAATTAATCTCTTAGGCCATCTTTGCTGTGTTTGGGCAGAAAGGCTCTTTGAGCTGTGAGAGGTGGTGGTGGCTGCTGCTCCAGCATCCCGCATCCCTGCCCTGCACTGCAGGCGCATCCCCAGCTCCTGCTGGCAGGGCTGCAGCCCCTCAGGCATCAATGGCCACGGCACAGCAAGGGAGGGGCGTTGTGGGGTGTCTGGGAAGGGTTTTCTCTCACAAAAGAATTATCCAGCCCTGGCACAGCTGCCCAGGGCAGTGCTGGAGTCCCCATCCCTGGGGATTTAACAGCCCTGTGGATGTGGCTGCTGGGGACATGGGTCAGTGCTGGCCTTGGCAGTGCTGGGGAATGGCTGGACTAAAAGGTCATTGAGGGCTTTTGCAACCTAAACAATTCCATGGCTCTGTGGTTCTGTCCTTAACCAAGCAAATTTTTTTTCCTTCTAACTCAACAGTACTACTGAGAGCTTTTCTCGGTTCTTCCCTGACAGTGGTAATGCACCCAGGTCCTACACTGACACTGTGGGATCCTGCTCCTGAGCACACTGCCTGGATCCTGAGCACACTGCCTGGATCCCAAACACACTGCCTGGATCCTGAGCACACTGCCTGGATCCCAAACACACTGCCTGGATCCTGAGCACACTGCCCAATCCCAAACACACTGCCCGATCCCAAACACACGGCCCAATCCCAAACACACTGCCCGATCCCAAACACACTGCCTGGATCCTGAACACACTGCCCGATCCCAAACACACTGCCCGATCCCAAACACACTGCCCAATCCCAAACACACTGCTCAGGTCCCAAACACACTGCCCGATCCCAAACACACTGCCTGGATCCCAAACACACGGCCCAATCCCAAACACACTGCCCGATCCCAAACACACTGCCCAATCCCAAACACACTGCCCCATCCCAAACACACTGCCCGATCCCAAACACACTGCCTGGATCCCAAACACACTGCTCAGGTCCCAAACACACTGCCCGATCCCAAACACACTGCCTGGATCCCAAACACACTGCTCAGGTCCCAAACACACTGCCTGGATCCCAGACACGCTGCCTGGATCCCAGACACACTGCTCAGATCCCAAACACACTGCCCAATCCCAAACACACTGCCCGATCCCAAACACACTGCTCAGATCCCAAACACACTGCCTGGATCCCAAACACACTGCCCAATCCCAAACACACTGCCCGATCCCAAACACACTGCCCGATCCCAAACACACTGCCTGGATCCCAAACACACTGCTCAGATCCCAAACACACTGCCCGATCCCAGGATCAAGCACTGGCTGTGATCAGGCACTGGCTGTGATCCCATCCCAGCTGCCTTTAGCCCCATCTGATCATTTTCAAGTGCTTGGTTTGGGTCTTTTTGATGTTTCCCTTGAGCAAATGGGGCTGAGATAAAAGCCTGGAGGGACCAGAGTGAGTGTTCCCATGGGAAACCCCAATAGCTGCAAACCACAGAGTGCCAAGTGTGCTGCACCTCAGGGGCCGAGGGGGAGAACGCTGTTCAGTCACTGTAGGTGACTTGGCTTTCTTCAGCTGGAGAAATGCTTTCATTCTAGATTATTGGTGATTAGCCACCCTGAGAAAAACCAGTAAATTGGGTAGGAGATGCTTCAGAACTAGGCTCTGCTTCTACCACAGCTGGCAGTCCCCTTCTGCTTTTTGTTCCCAGGTGGAAATGCACAGACCAACCCAAGGGTCTCAGTCACGGCCCCCTGCCACCCAAATCTTGGCTGTAAACCCAGCACAGGCAGCAGGGAAACAAGGAAACCAACAAGGAAACCAACAGGGAAAACCTTGTTCCTCTGCTGGCAGGAATGCTTGCCTGGGCTGTCTGGCAGTCTGGCCTTAGCTTTTGGTGGGAATTTGGTTTCCTGTGCCTATATCCATGTGGAAGGCACCAACAGTCCTGCTGGAGGCAGTGCCTGGAGAGCCCAGCTCTGCTGGCTGAGAGGAGCAGCACAGCCTGGAGTGGGTTGGTGTTTTGGTTCCTGATGTCCCGAGGCAGTTCAGCTGGGAGATCCCTTGGACATTTCCCAGTTTCCCACACAGAGAGGGCAGCAGCTTCTCCCTGTGAGGAGCTGTAAGTGGCCAAACCTTATTCCAAAGCCATGCTGTAGTCGGAAAAGTTGAGTGTGTCTTGCAGGGGCCCGCTGGAGTTTGAGGTCAGTTATTTTTACTTCTCTGGTTGTTCTGTCAGATGTTTGACTCTCTCAGAACAATGGCTCCCACCATGCTGCAGCCATTGCCCTGTGCCACAGCTGCTCTAACCTCCTCCCGTGCCGTGCCAAGGATCTCATCTCCTTACTTTAGCTAAATATAGCGTTTTCAAGCTCTTGTGGAGAGCCTAATCCATACCTTTACTGAGCTTAGCCAGCTGAATCCAGGGGCATAAGCAGCTGACACAGCTTTGTGGGTAGAGGAATCTTCTACATTCTCTTACACTTGCCCTAATCTACCAAGGTTTGTTTGATTTTTCTACTGATTAATCTGGTATTTTTCTACTATTTTTTCTGGTATTTTCTACCCATCTGATTTTTTTCTCTATATATGTACAGGATTCTGAGGACTGGATAGTTGTGATGGTGATTTTTCCTGTTGGCAAACTTCTGTGCTGGCTTCCCAAGGACACACAATAATTTTGTATTTTTTCAAATAAAAAATGCTGCTGTTTAATGAAAAAAATTCCAAAATAATGTTTTCTGTTCCCAGTGTGACTTCACAGAGATGAGAGTGTCTCTGGCTTTAGTTGCAGAGCTTCTGTCACCCTGGGCTCTTTGTTTTGAAGGGAGCTGGCTCCCACACTGACAGTTGCAACAGGGGCACCATATCTACCAAGGTTTCTGGCAGGATCTTATTCTGACACAACAGTCACAATGGATATAAAAAGGATGTGCTGCTGTATCTTAGCTAGTTTGGCCTCTCCCAGCGTGGTTGCAGCCCTGGTGTTGTTGCTGCTGCTCTGTGCAGCAGGTGTGTCTGTGGTTTGCGATGGTGACGTGCGCCACCCAGGGCCTCGGGGTCAGCAGGGCTTCAAAGCCACCTCTGGCACGGGGGGCTCGCGTTTGAGCAGCTGCTGCCCTGCCCCAGGTGCGCTTGTGTTGGCTCTGGGACACCTGTACACCCTGCCAGGGGCACCCAGAGCCCTCAGGGAGTGGGTCCAGGACTCTCATGGGAGGGTGGGCACAGGATTGTGTGTTATCCTCCTTTATCATCACCCAGGTCATGGCTTTCCTGCTTCTGGACCAGCACCAGGTGCTGCTGCTGTGTCCACCCTGTGTGAATTTCTCCCATTGCTGAACGATTTTTGGACATACTGGTGTCCTGCAGGGCTTGAACGGAGCAAGAATGCTCTGAGAGGTTGTAGGAGGTGCTTGGTGGAACTGGCTCACTCTGCTGCCTGGCTTTGGGCTGGAGCAGCCATCCTCTGCTCTGCTTCCTCCGTGCAGAAACAGGAACCATAAACTCTGAACTCCTGCTCTCGTCAGTGCTCAGCCCTGCTGGGGAATGCCAGGAGACAGAATGTGGCCTTGTGCGTGGAGGTGGCACCGTGTGACCCCTGCCCATGCCTTTTCCTTGGCAGAAAAGCAGTGCTGTTGTTCTCTGTGAGCTGAGGGGCACTGAGAGGTGCTCTCTGCTGATTCAGAGCACTGGCAGCTGTTCCCTGCTCCCTGCAGAGCACTGGGGAGGCATTTCAGGAGATGGAGAAAGCCCAGGAGAGCTCTGGGCACGGTGTGATCCAACCTTCCTTGTGCAGGAGCTTAGGGTGCCTCTGATGCCCCTGGTGGGTGATCTCACCTAGCTAAGCTCCCACGGAGCCAAGGCACAGGGATGGATCCCACAGCACCCCACAGAGCCCTTTTCCCCTTTTCCCTGTGTGGTGCCCTGCAGCCTGGGCTGCTCCTGACACAGGCAGCAGGGGCAGAGCCCCCTTTGCCCTTCCTCCGTGGCCAGGACAGTGCCAAGCTGCACCTGGATTCTTTGGCTGGCTGCTTGGCACTTGGACTGTGCAGCAGCTTCTTGTCCTGGGTGCTTCAATGGTCAGCTGTGTGCCTGGCTCCTCCCCAGCCTGTGCTCCCAAGGGATTGTCCATGGGCATGCCCAGGGCTGCTGCTGGTGTGTCCCATCCAAACCCACCTCGGTGGGAGTGCTGGGCTGGGTGTCTGCTCCACCTCCTCATCCTCCTGCATTGCAGCAGAGGTGGGACCTGTGGAAGTTGTGCACATGGTATCCCTTGCCAAGATCCCTCTGGTGCTTCACAGCTGCCCACACATACTTTGTGAAGGTGTGTTTGTTTTGTTAATCGGGTTTGTGTGGGACGGTACTGGGAGAACTCTGTGCAGGTGCAAAATAGTCTCCTTGGGGAAAAAAAAACATCTGTGGGTCTCTCTGCTACATTTTCATGGAGTTCCACAGTGGGCCACTGGGTGGGCTTCTGGCTGGCAGCTTTTGGAAGCCCTCAGGAATATAGGCTACAAAAAGCCAGTGTGTACCAGTGTACAGGACCCCAAAGCTGGTACAGGGTGCTGCTTGTCAGTGCAGCTACGTGGCAAACACGTGGGGCTGTATTCTTTATTGGCATGCTAGAGCATAGTCAGACTGATGTCAGATTTACCTTCTTGTGTTCCAGCTGTGTTGGTGTGGAAGAAGAAGAGGCACCAGACATTGACATCTATCATTGTCCAAATTGTGAGAAAACCCATGGAAAGTCGACCCGTAAGTACCCCTGTGAGCCAGTCCCTGACATGCAGCAGGGTGGGGATGTCTGAACAACAGGAGCTTTTTGTTTTGGTCGTTACCAAAGGCACGCCTCAGTATCATGTGCCACAAATATTGGAATTCAAACCAGGAGGTGAAGAAAGATGTTGGTGGGAGGAAGCTGCAGGTTGGATCATGGAGCTTTTGCTGCAGCCTTAGGCACGTGTGTGAGCTCATGCAGGCACTTACCTGGAGAACTGCAGTCCCCAGCCCCACAAAAAAACTGAGGGTCCTTCCTTGGTTGAACTGTGCCCACACTCAGTAATGTGGGCTAGAAAAACCCTGTGGAGGCAGCTAAGTGCTAATACAGGGAGTTTTGGAACCTACGTGGGGTTTTCTGTCTGCAGAGGAGAAGAGTAAGAAGCAGTTTGTTGTGCTTGGCCTGGATATAAAATTGCAGCGATTTCAGTGTCAGTCAAAATTGTAGGATACACTGAGGGTGCCAATTCTTGCATTTCTTTTATAGGAAAAGGATTCTCATGAGTAAAAGTGACAGTTGATCTCAGTGGGTGTTTTGTCTGGGAAGGAATCGTGGGATGTGTTTGCTTTGGTCAGATTAATTCACAAATTCTTTCTATTATACAATGGAGAAAAAAAAAAGAAAAGAAACCAATCCCTGTGAAAGATGAAATGCTTTGCTTGAAAACCAGTTATTATAAATAAGAAACACTGCCAGGGATGATCCTGCTGCTCTGCAACCTGAGGGCATCCTGCAGAGGAAGAGCACCGTGCTCATCTGCTGGAGCTGAGGGAATCCTGATGACCTTCTATTTAGTGTGAAATAAGGGATGACTGGGAAGTGACTCCTGTTGTGTTAAAATTCAGAACTTTTAACCCAAGCAATTATTTCTATATTGCCTTAATTGTTAAAGAAATTTCTAGTGGGAATGGGGTGGAGTCTGAAGTGTTTGTTTTGTGGGCAAAATATGGAATTGTATTTCCATGGGATTTTTTAAAAATCAAATGTGAACTGGAAACCTGAATGACCTGCAGCTGCTCCTGTCTCCCAGAGGGTCCAGCTGAGAAGCTGGCAAAATTGAGAAGCTGGCAAAATCCCTGTTGGGGGGGCTGGTTCTGAAGGACTTAACAAAATCAGGATGTCCCTACAGAATGTTGTGGTTTGAAAGGATCAGCCTTTCTAGTGTTTTGTTTTCCTGGTTACACAAATAACCACAAATCATTTTGAAGTGAATGATTTGGGATTGGAGGGGGTGATTTCAGGCACTCCCAGACTGTTCCTAAGCCAGGAGGGAAGAGGCAGCACAGGATCTCCACCCCCTGAGTCTGTCAGTGCACAACACTGAGATGGGTCTGATACTTTGATTTCTTTCACTTAAAAAAAAAAACATAAATTATGAAAGGCACCTACTTTTCAGGGCAAGGGGGAAAACCCAGTCAGAAGCAGCAAAAGCCTATAATCAGGAATTGAATATCAGTTCTATAAAAACTAGGGTGCGTCATCCCAGAATTCAAGACATGGCAGTTTTGATAAAAAGATTGCAAGTTTAATATACCAGTTATGATGAAGAGAGTTGAATTGACAACAACATTCTGATGCTTTTTAAAAGGTTTCTGTCTATCCAGTTATTTTTATCCAACTAAAAATCCATGGATGTGTCCCAGAGCATTCAACCCAGCAGAAAGTGCTGCTGGAGCAGAGTTCCAGCCCTTGCCATGGGCTCAGACACCTCCCACTGTCCCAGGCTGCTCCCAGCCCTGCCCAGCCTGGCCTTGGGCACTGCCAGGGATCCAGGGGCTGCTCTGGGCACCTGTGCCAGGGCCTGCCCACCCTCACAGGGAACAATTCCCAATTCCCAATATCCCATCCATCCCTGCCCTCTGGCACTGGGAGCCATTCCCTGTGTCCTGTCCCTCCATCCCTTGTCCCCAGTCCCTCTCCAGCTCTCCTGGAGCCCCTTCAGGCCCTGCCAGGGGCTCTGAGCTCTCCCTGGAGCTGCTCCTCTCCACATGAGCACCCCCAGCTCTGCCAGCCTGGCTCCAGAGCAGAGGGATCCAGCCCTGGGAGCAGCTCCAGGGCCTCCTCTGGGTCTCTCCAGCAGCTCCATGTCCTTCCAATGTTGCTGCCTGCAGATCTGGGGCAGCTCAGGGTCTCAGAAGGTTTCCCTTGACCCTCTTCCCTCTGGGGATGCGGCATGGTGGGAATACAGAGCAACATCCATTCTGCAGGACAGCAAGGACACTTCCTTTTCTCTCTTTGAATACAGCATAGGCAGTTTAATGACATGCAACACCAACATCAAAAAGTGAAGCGCAAAAATTTTATTTAAATATAAATCATTGCTATCCTTACCTTGAGTTTTGGTGACAAGGTCACAAGCTGCATAGTAACTCTCCCTGCTAATGTGTAGAGTCGTGGATTCTGTGGAGAAAGGAGGCTGTTCTACTCTAGCCCATCCTTGCAGGGTACACCAGGGGAGTTGGAAGCTGGAGGAAGTGAAGGAGGGAGCGGCTTGGCTGGTGAATTCCATCTCTGGAATTTGCATGGAGGATATCCTGCTGCAGGGCTTGGGCACTGCTGGGAGATCGCTTCCTTTGCTTATTAACTGCTCCAGAATCTGTTCAGACCCGTTATCCAGCACTATCAGCTCTGCAAAGGAGTAGGAGTTGTTCCAGCACCAGTAGTTCATGGTAGGATTTAATTATTGTGAGATTAGCAAAGGGAAACACAGACACCAATTGTCTGTTATGCAACTTGTCTGGATTTAAAAATATACATGTATTTCTGGAGCTTGCCTTCTACCAGATATGTTTTCCAGATGTCAAATTTAAAAATCGTTTTCCTCTCCTTACATTTTTCCACATTACCACTGTGGCCAGTGGCTGCTCTCAGAAGATTGCTTCCTGTCACATGGCATTTTAAGCCATTCCCGCTTAGTGAAATGTGTAGGGACTTCTCTTTGGGAAAAATCATCCATACTCATCCAACATTTTCTGACATCATTTCAAGAAAATGTAAGGGCTTCATTTGGGCAGGCTTGGCTCATTTTCATAGCACAGTCTGAAATGCTGGGTTTGATTGCTGCCTCATTTGCCACAGTGAAAATCAGGAGAAATCCTTTGGAATCGGTGGAGTTACAGAGCTGCAAGTGAGCCAAAGGCTGTGGCTGGCTTTAAGTGCTTCCAGCCTTGGCTGTTGATCAGTGGAGAGCTCACAGGGTGCTCCTGGGTATCCCTGCTCTAGGGAAGCTCCCTGGTCATGGCTAGAACACCATGGGCTTTAAAGCCAAGCAGTCATTTAGGTTGGAAAAAACTTCAAGATCACCTAATTCAGCCTGTGACTGATCACCAGCTTGTAAAGACCAGAGCACTGAGTGGAACACAGAGTCCTGCAGTTCCATGAGCACTTCCAGGGATGGGGACTCCACCCCTCCCTGGCAGCCCCGTCCCATGCCTGACCACCCTTTCATTCTCTCCAAGAATTCAAGTTGATGATCCCTTCTACACAAACAGCTTTGAAATAATATATGTATACCTGTGAATTACTCATTTTAAGATACAGTTTTGTAAAAATGTATTCCCTTTTTCCAGTGTTGGACCTCCAAGGTTAAATCTGGATCAGAAAGATCTGCAGAAAAAGAAATCTGTGATAAATTACAAAAAAAGTAGCTTTTCTGGCCCCAGCTGGGATCTGTTGCACATGAGAATGAGCCTTTAGTCCTTACTGTGGTGCTCATGGCAAAGACAAAGTATAGAAAGTGTGGCAGAAAATGGCCAAGGTCAAGTGTTTGATGCAGTGTAATGGACTCCAGCTGCTGTCCAGGAGACAGCCCCTCCTGGGGAATGCTCTGGGGAGAGAATCCAGGCTGCCTCTGCAGGAGGGCTGGATGGGAGAGCTGGGTGGGAGAGGTGGATGGCAGAGGTGGATGGCAGAGGTGGGTGGGCAGAGGTGGATGGCAGGGCTGGATGGCAGAGCTGGATGGCAGAGGTGAATGGGCAGAGCTGGATGGCAGAGGTGAATGGGCAGAGCTGGATGGCAGAGCTGGGTGGCAGAGCTGGATGGCAGGGCTGGATGGCAGAGGTGAATGGGCAGAGCTGGATGGCAGAGCTGGGTGGCAGAGCTGGATGGCAGAGGTGAATGGGCAGAGCTGGATGGCAGAGCTGGGTGGCAGAGGTGAATGGGCAGAGCTGGATGGCAGAGCTGGATGGCAGAGCTGGATGGCAGAGGTGAATGGGCAGAGCTGGATGGCAGAGCTGGGTGGCAGAGCTGGATGGCAGAGGTGAATGGGCAGAGCTGGATGGCAGAGCTGGGTGGCAGAGGTGAATGGGCAGAGCTGGATGGCAGAGCTGGATGGCAGAGCTGGATGGCAGAGGTGAATTGGCAGAGCTGGATGGCAGAGCTGGATGGCAGAGGTGGGTGGCAGAGGTGAATTGGCAGGGCTAGATGGCAGGGCTGGGTGGCAGAGCTGGATGGCAGAGGTGGGTGGGGAGGTTCATGGGGAACTTGGGCCCCTGCCAGCTCTTGGTGCCAGGGCAAAGAGCTCCCCAGAGGCTGTGGCAGGTTTGGTTTGCCGTGGATTTGTTCGCTCAGCACTGATCCGTCGCCTCCGTTTCCCGACGGTCTGTGCTATCTGGTGTGTAATAAAGGAACGTGCTTAAGCTCTCCAATTTTCCTGTGGCAAGTGACACCTCTTTCCCTGGGACTTGTACTCAGAGTGCAATCAGCACACTCGAGGTGTGGATTGGGATGTGCTGCGAGGGGGAGGCGGCGGAGGGTGGGAAGGGAGAGAGAGGAGGAAGGTTTGGCATTCAAGCCAGGCTTGTTTCCTTTGTTACCAGGAGCATTGAATTAATACACTAAGCCTGAGAGTCATTAAGATAAAGAACTAGCAGCTTTAATGAATATCTCCAGCTAGGCTGGAGCCTGCATGGAACTAATAAACCCAACATGCTTTGTGCAAAACCTGGGATGGACTCCCTGGGAGATGTCTTTCCTTGAGTTGTTCCAGGGCTGTGGTTGGGAAAGCAAAATTTGCTCTTTCCAAATTTCATGTGTTATATCTCTAGCCTCCAGACTCCTTTCTTAATGGAAAAGTGTATGGATCTGTGTGTGTGCAAAGAGTGAGGAGTGGGTGCCATCCGTGAGGAGTCTGCTGCCCTTCCTCACTGTTTTGATAGGAGGTCTGGACTTGGGGTGAAACACTGAGTTTCATGATGTAAAACAAGGGTGGAAAATGAAAGTATGTGACATATGAGAATTTTATTAACAGAGGCTTTAAATGATACAAATGAGGAAAAACCTGGTTTTGTACCAAAGTGAGTTTCTCTGCGCTCACTGTGGAAGCAGGAACAGCTGAGGGAGATAGTGCTGACTCAGGGAAAAAGCAGGACCAGTTTTTCTTGCTTTGTGTTATCTGGCTGTCAGAGGCAGGGCAAAACCACACTGAAACCTGACTGGCTCAGGTGTGCTCATTCCTGCTGGCCCTTTGTCCCTGATGGACTGTCCTGTGTGTCCATCCCTCACTGGGAGCACCGTCAAGGGGCCTCAATCAGCTGCAGCTCTGAGCCATAAGAAATTCCCTTCCCTTGCACTTCTAGCAACTACTTAATTTTCCTTTTCCTTTTCCTTTTCCTTTTCCTTTTCCTTTTCCTTTTCCTTTTCCTTTTCCTTTTCCTTTTCCTTTTCCTTCCCTGTCCATGCTGTGTGCAGGGCACACTAAAATCCCATCAAACTTGGTGTCAAAGGCAGCACTACTGGACAGAGGTTTATGCTGAGGTGATTCCTGACGAATGCAGCAATCCCACAGAATGGTAATTCCCCCAGATCCATCCTGCAGGTTGTGCCGAGGGGATTTCAGGGAGTTTCCTGGTGAGGATGAGGGGCAGTGTGAGAGCCCAGGGTGTCCAGAGCCAGTGCTTGTGTGAGGCTGCAGGCACTGCAGCTCAGCAATTACCCAACTGCTGCCCTCTGCTCCAAAATGCTCACTGCTCGCTCTGTAATGGATTTTCAGCTGCACCACAATTGTCTAATGGGGCACTGAGAGCAATACTAAAATCTGCAGGGCAGCGTGGCGGGGGTTCCCTCCACTCTGCTCATGAGAAAAATTAAATGAAGATTCATCCTTCCTGCCAATGTCTTAATAATTACCTTCAACTTAACACAGCTGTCCAATTCATTCTTTTTCAGTGAAAAAGAAAAGAAATTGGCATAAGCATGACACGGGCCAGCCAACGGAGGTGAAGCCTGTGCAGAACGGGAGCCAGGTGTTCATCAAGGAGCTGCGGAGCCGGACATTCCCCAGGTGGGTTTGCTGTGCACGGGGTGCAGGGGCAGAGCTGGGCTCCTGGGAGGCTGGGGATGCTCTGTGCTGGAAGCATTGAACAGTATTGTGATTGAATCAGTGCTGTTTGATTGCAGGTGTCCCAGGCTCTTCCCCTTTTCACATTTGTGCAGCTGTATTCAGATCTCCTCTCAGCTGAGCCCAGTGCCTGTGGATTTCCATAGATGCTGGGGTTTGGGAAGGCAAGGATGATGGAATCAGAGAATGGTTTGGGTTGGAAGGGACCTCAAAGCCCATCCAGTGCCACCCCTGCCATGGCAGGGACCCCTCCCACTGTCCCAGGCTGCTCCCAGCCCTGTCCAGCCTGGCCTTGGGCACTGCCAGGGATCCAGGGGCAGCCCCAGCTGCTCTGGGCACCCTGTGCCAGGGCCTGCCCACCCTCACAGGGAACAATCCCTTCCCAACACCCAATCTAAATCTCTCCTAGTTTAAAACTCTTCTCTCTTGTGCTATCACTATCTGCCTCTGGAGAAACTCACTCTTGCTGTTCTTTGTAAGCCCCCTTTAGGCACTAAAAGTGGATCTGGGATCTCCCCAGAGCCTTCTCTTCTCCAGGCTGAACCAGAGTGTTCTTGGCCCCTAGAACATCCATTTGCATAAGAAACTAACCCACTTATTGCGTAGAATTCTCCAGTTCTTAAAATTCTACCGACTTTGCTGAAGCCTGTGCCCATCTTGGGCAGAACAATGACATACTCAGTCGCTGGGTGACAAAGGCTCTCTCACTGGGCTAATGAATGGTGCTAATTGTTAGGTGACATGTCCCACATGTTATTAGGCTGCTCCACAGCCATTTGCAAGAGTGATCATTTTCTTTTGGCTCTTTAATGTAGGCTGTAGCCAAATAAATCCTTAATTATTAATAACTAATTATTTTAGAAGAATCCTTGGAGACTGGCAAAGTAAACACAGAACTTCTTCCTCTTTGTGGAGAATTTAATTTAACACTTTATTTAAGATACTAGTCTTAGGCTGCTTAAAGAAAAAACTGAAAACAGTCCTGTAAAGTATTTTGCAGCTTATACAGAGTGTTTTGTGTTTTGCTGAGCTCAGGATCCAGTATTTTTACTTGCCTGGCTATTTTCATTGGGGCTTGCAAGGCTTTTTATCTTTGTTGTTTGTCTTTTTTTTTTTTTTTTTTTTTTTGTAATTTGTAATTTGACAGGTTGCCCAGCTCATTTTAAGAAAGATTTATGGCCCAGGCAGACTGATTTCAGTAACCTCAGGTGGCCTCTGCAGTCACACAAGCAGTATCTCTGAGTCACTCCAACATTGTTATAAATAATACAGCCCCCCATTTTTTCTCTTTGTTACTCATTAATGTATGCATAAGAAAATCCTGCTGCCAAATGAAATCTCCTGAGACAGGAAGGTCTGTAGAACAAAGAAATGCCTGCAAGATCCAGGACTCAGACACAAAGTCTTGTGGAGGAATTTTCTCCCGCAAAGCAAATGAATGGGATGTGCAGATGGGACAGACCAGGCCCCAGCACCTGGAGGGGACAGGGGGTCACACCAGGAGCATCACTGGTGACCCCCAGCATGAGGCAGGGAATGACAACCCCAGTGAGTGCTTGGGAGGGGCTCAGGTCAGAAGGAACACTGAAGGGAGCAAAAAGGCAAAAAATATTATTCATGTAATTCTGTTCTAAAACATTTAATACCAAAATAGTGCTGGAGTAACAAGAGTAGTAGTGAAAACAATTAAATTGATTATTCTCTGTGAGGGTGGGCAGGCCCTGGCACAGGGTGCCCAGAGCTGTGGCTGCCCCTGGATCCCTGACAGTGCCCAAGGCCAGGCTGGACAGGGCTGGGAGCACCTGGGACAGTGGGAGGTGTCCCTGCCACTTCAAAATGATCTGCAGAATACTTCCTGAGCACATTATTCAACTGCTTTACAACTATTTGCAAAGCATTTCTAGGGCCGTTTATTTGAGATTGGGTAACATTTTTAACCTCATCTTCTTTAGAGTGAAACATTTAACACTAATTCTTTAACACTGATCACTGGTGGCTCGACTGATGCTACAGCTGAGGAATATGGTCTTTTGTCATAAGCTGTTATTTCAGGACTTCCCAGTAGCTGGAGCATAAGGCTCGAGTGATTGCATGATTTTTTGTGCCCTTACTGCTTTGCAATAAATGGGGATTTGGCTTATGTACCTAATTTGCCCACAATTCCTTTTCCCCAGTGTCTTCCTTTCAGCAGTGAAGTGCAGAACATCCCAAACTCGGCGTGGAGCTCCTCGCCACTGAATCTGTGTTTGCTTTTGCAGTGCTGAAGACATAGTGGTGAAGGTGCCAGGCAGCCAGCTGACAGCAGAGTATCTGGAGGAGAAGGGCTTTGCTGAGCCCATCCTGGTGCCCAAGAAGGACGGGCTGGGCCTGGCTGTGCCTGCCCCCACCTTCTACGTCAGCGACGTCGAGAACTACGTTGGTGGGTACCTGGCACTGCAGTGCTTGCAGCTCAACTGCTCCGCAGAAATAATTAGTTGTGTGGAAAATCGTAAAATGCATTCCAAAATATTGTCTGTGCCGCGAGCCGTGCTGGTCTCGGTGCAGCTTTTTAGGTAGTGGGAGGTTGTTGTTAGCAGTTAAGTCATTCTTGTTTTGTGAGCCAGCCTGCACTGCTCTCCACAGCTCTGCATAAGCAGTACAGCCAAAGTAGCATCAAGGAATGGTTTTCCCAGTTTCTGGACCACGAAAGCACCATTTGATAGGTATTTATGTATATGCAGGCCTTTCGTGCATATCTATCTGTGTGGGTGCATACAAAAGCAACAGGCAGGATCCAAGGGCTGAAAAGGTCAGAAAATCAGAAGATTGAGATGTTTCTGGACAGGTTAACTCACCCCCAAACGTAGAAAAGGGGGCAAGGCAGGCTGTCCATCAGCCTGTGCTCTCCACTGAATTCACGTGCAGGGCCGGAGCGGAGCGTTGATGTCACTGATGTCACCAAGCAGAAGGATTGCAAGATGAAGCTCAAGGAATTTGTGGATTATTACTACAGCACAAACAGGAAAAGAGTCTTAAATGTCACAAACCTGGAGTTCTCTGACACCAGGTAAGGTTCCAGCCTGATGCACAGTAATTACTACAGATTTATTTTGATTTATAATTTTTATTTAATCTATTATTTTGTATATAACATACTTCTATATAATAACATAGCTGTATACTATACTACCCTATGTGTTTATTTTTGAATTTTATTAATATTGCTCACATAGAATTATATATATAAATTATAATTTTAAATTACTGGATCTCACATTGCATCTGGGATATGTGGCTGGGTTCAGCCTCTGCTTTCCCCAGTGCTTTTCCTCCTTAGGGAAAGTTGTTTAGCAGCTTCTGGTTGCTCTGACTTTAGGTGTAGTGTAACATGTCACTGGATGTCCTTTGAGGAGAATAACTTTGGAATTTTGTTATAATTCTGTCATCCTACAGCATGTGCTTTTGCCAGCTAGCCTGTGATCTGTCTGACAGCAGCTCAGGGTCAGGGTGGTGCTGGAAGTGATGGTGCAGATCAGAGGGATCAGATGTTGGGAAGAAATTGCTCCCTGTGAGGGTGGGCAGGCCCTGGCACAGGGTGCCCAGAGCAGCCCCTGGATCCCTGGCGGTGCCCAAGGCCAGGCTGGAGAGGGCTTGGAGCAGCCTGGGGCAGTGGGAGGTGTCCCTGTCCAGGACAAGGTGGAAATGAGCTGCTCTTTGAGGTCCCTTCCAGCCCAAAGCAGCCCCTGATTCCATGATTAGCTGATGCCAATGCTGAGGGCACTGCCTGGTGCTCTCTGCAGCTGTGCTGCCAGAACTGAGCACTGCTTTCCTTCCAGCCGTGGGCAGGGAGATACTCAACCCCAAAAGATGTGCAGGTTATTTCCACAGGCCCTGGATCCTTTGGGGTGCCTGGTGCCTCCAGAAGGGAAGCACCAGGAAAAGGAAAAGATCCTTTTACACACAAACACACTACACAGATGATAATGAATGTCAGCAGAAAAACAAGGAATGGTTGTTGTGGGAGCATTCTGCTTCAGCACGGAGGCTGGAAAAGAAACCTGGTGGATAATGACAAGCTCGTTTTTCCAGGCTGGGGTTTAGTGGCTCACCCCCATCACTGCAGAGAGCAGCTCTGCTCACTGCAGGTTTGAGACCACCGGGATTCTCAGCAGAGATTTTTTCAGCTTTCTGCCATTTCCCCCAAATAATGGGATGTCTTTTTTCCTGAAGGACTGCTGCAGTTGTCGTTCATACTCCGCTAATCGAGACATAAATAGCAAATATTTTATTTCTTAGCATAGACAGTGACAGTTTAATTGAATGCACAGCTCCATCTCCCCTGCCATGGAAATGGAGTTATTGTCATTAGGGCTTGACACTGAGCACAATGACATGTGGGAGCATTTAATACTGACTTGAAGTGCAGATACTTTTACTGACATGGTATTTTAGAGTGCCTAGCAGTGAATCTTCACCTCCTGCACTATCAGCCCAAATTTTGGACTATTTGAATCAAAAATTTAGCACATTCTAGGATGAAACATTTAATATCTGGTTGTCATGCCACTGCATTGTCTTAGCTGTGATTATAGTATATGTTATGTATTTGACAAAAACATAATATATGAATGACAAAAATAAATAAATAGGAACATATGTTCAGTGTGAATGAAGATAACATTTTGTATAAATTTAGATACATATCCAGTAAGGGTATGTTCTTAATGTACATAGATTAATTAATATAAATTATAGAAATATGTATTATATATCTTATATTTTAAATATATTCACATCGTCAACCCAAGTTAGACCTTTTCCTTCTTCTGAGCTTTTGATATAACTTACTCCATCTAAATAAGATTGCTGATTTTCAGCATCAGATCAAGAGTTATTTACTGACAAGCATTAATGTTGTTGTTATTTGGAATATTAATATTAACCTTGACTTGCTAATTGTTCCTGTTTACCTGAGGAGTTCTGTCCAAGTGCACACATTTCACTTTCTGTTCTGGAGGGGGCTGGGAAGGTGACTGTGATCACAGCAGTGTTGGTCCCTGAGCCTGGGTAGCAGGGGCTGGAAAACTACAACCATCACATATTTGATCATAGATGATACTGCTGAAAGAAGGCAAAGGATTGTTGTAAAGTCATCACACTTAAAAAACCTTAAATCTCTGTCTGCAAACAGTTTCCCCTAATTTTCTGAATGACGAGCAGTTCCACTGCCACAAGAGGAGCTGCTCCAGTTCACCATGCAGGTTTTGTCACACTTGCTTCTTGCTGTACCAGGGTCCCGGTGCTCTGTTTTTTAAAGCTGCCTGTCTGTTCTCCACTCTGTCTGTAAGGATGTCCAGCTTTGTAGAGCCTCCTGATATCGTTAAGAAGCTGTCCTGGGTGGAAAATTACTGGCCTGACGATGCTCTGCTGGCCAAACCCAAAGTGACCAAGTACTGCCTGATCTGCGTGAAGGACAGCTACACCGACTTCCACATAGACTCTGGGGGGGCCTCTGCCTGGTACCACGTGCTGAAGGTGAGGGAGCCTGGCTTTCAGCTGGAGCTAGTAACAAACTCCATTTTATCCACAAACGCCATCGTAGAATTCTCTCCAAAATTCAGTTCTCAGCTTTTTTCGTCATTGTCCTGTTGCATCTGAGCCTTAACTGCTCTGAGTGCCCTCCCCGAGGTGCCAGGGTCTCCTGAGTGAGAAAGCACTTGGAGCATGGAAGTCCTCTGTGTATTTTCTCTCTATTAGGATTTTAATATTTGTTTAGTGCCTTCTGCGCATATATCACCCTAGGCCTTAAAGATACCACGTCCTATTTTTGCAGTGTGATGGAACCTGGCACTGTAAACCTTTTGTACCATCACTCCTGCAAATCTGAGCAGATGTAGTCAGGTGTGATTTCATTATTTCAGCCCTCCTGTAAAAAGCTGACTAATTAATTTTATTTAAATACCGCCAAAATACACATACATGTATATTTAGATAACTATTTTTGTGTGTGTGTATGTGTGTGTGTGTGTGTGTGTGTGTGTGTGTGTGTGTACGCCAGTGCAGTGTTGTTTCATTTGGCTGCTCATTGCTAATTTTATGTTTCTAATTCAGGGAGAAAAGATCTTTTATCTCATCAAACCAGCCTCTGCAAATATTTCTCTCTATGAACGCTGGCAGTCAGCAGCAAATCACAGTGAGATGTTTTTTGCAGACCAAGTAGATAAATGTTACAAATGCACTGTTAAACAAGGCCAGACACTCTTCATCCCATCAGGTGAGCAGCTGGGGCAGGAGGGCTTTCCTCATCCTTTAGAGCAGCACATCCAAAATGCCAAAGGGGTGGGATTTGACAACCCTCTCTGACAAAGTACGGGGAATAATTCTCAGTAGAGGTATTATTGAATGTCCTTACAAACAAAACAAATCAGAACTTTTACTGCTTTCTGTTAACATTTTAGCAGCCTTTTAAAAGTTAAATTTGTAGGGAGAGTGTCCCACTTGTGGTCTAGCTGGGTTGTAGTAACTCATGAGTTCTCTTTCTGTATCCACCATGGCATTGGTGCTTTCTGACATGTAACAGATTATTTACATGGAGTGAATTTGACCATGCATTCTGTCCATGACACCCCCAAATCCTTGTCACAGACATTAATCCCCTGTGACACTGAGGAACTAGAGGTCACTGTGTGTGAGTAGATTCCTACACCAAATGTTTACACACTTGAATTTTACCTTGGGTGTAAGAAGTGGAAAGTAGGTGTTTCTCTTATGACCATCTGTGGAGCAGAAGGTGGAACAAACACAGAGCAATTTACAGAGATTCACAAGCTTGAGTAGATTTTTGTATGAAAAGACATGTTTGGAAAACACCTGATTCTGACACTGTGATAAAGCACGTCAGGGCCGTTTCAGGTCTTTGTGGAGACAGGAAAGCAGCTGCCATGATGTAGCAAAACAAAGAAGGGACCAGAGGCAGCTCTGTTCAAAGTGTGTGTCGTTCTGGGGCTGGGTGTGTGGGTACCTATGGAGCAAGGTGTCAGTGAAGTGTAGACATCATTTGGGATTGAGGTCTGTGCTAATGGCCTTTGAGTTCTTGTCTTGAGGACTCTTCTCTCTCTTTTAGGCTGGATTTATGCAACTCTAACACCAGTAGACTGCCTGGCCTTTGCAGGACATTTTCTACACAGTCTAAGCGTGGAAATGCAGATGAGGTAATCTGTCTTTGAGATCTCATGTTATGTAGAGCTCATTTTTTAATAAATCAGTAATAATCAATCACTGACAGTAATGCTGGTGTAGCTCTTGGGCAGTTTTGTCCCCTCTGACCGTGCTCCCTCGTGCTGACTTGTCCTGAGCTGTCCTTGCAGCTGCAGACAAGGCACGGGAGGTGCCTGAGGGGCCTGGATTGATGTGGCCCCATCCTGAAGGCAGGTTACACCCTGCCTGGAGTTTTACCCTGGCACCTGCCACTCGCTGCTTGATCAGCCCCACCTGCTCAGCTGGGCTCTTTGCCCAGTGTAAGGCAATGCAGTGAGTTCTTTACTGATTCTGGGCAGATAATGCAATAAAACCATCATACATCTGTATCTCAGTATTTTACCAGTGCCGTCATGTTTTGCTTTTGGCCTGAGGCCAGCCTGTGTGGCAGCAGGACAAAGAGGGAACCCACTGCAAAGTGACCCTGGCACTTGTGTGGCACATCATGCTCTGCCATGCTCAGTTTCCCGTGGCTTTGTCTTGCAGGGCCTATGAAGTGGAAAGGCGACTGAAAATCGTCAGTCTGACCCAGTTCCCCAACTTTGAAACGGCCTGTTGGTACATGGGGAAGCATCTGCTAGAGAAATTCAAAGGTAAAACTGCGTTTCCTTGCTTGCCCTGATGGCTCAGCTGTGGGATCTGGGGCAGCTCCTCTGAATTTCAGAGCCACAACTGACAGGAGCACAGGGTGGGAAGGCTCAGCTGCATTTGGGACACAGTAAAAGCACTGCTTATTACCATGAGGCAGTAGTAGGGATTCATTTGTGGCATCAGCTCTCAAAGAGTTAACTTCAGCTTTCCCAGTTAAAATTTTCAAATTAAATGCTTTCTACAAACAAGTGGAGCTGTCAGTGGTTGAATGACACTGGTTTTTTTCTTTGCTTAGGTTTGCATAAAGCTGGACAACAACCTCCTGCTCATCTCCTTCAGGGAGCAAAGATTCTCAATGGTGCTTTCAGGTCGTGGACTAAAAAACAGGTAGGAGAGGAAGCCTGGATTAATATTATGTGTTTGTCAGTTGCCGGAGCAGAGAGAAAATTCTGGAATAAATAACATCTCCATTGAAAAACATCCAATTCTAAGATGCCAAAGAGAAGGAGTTGGGAGAACAGGGGGTGAGCAAAGTGATGTTGCGGTTGTGAAAATGAAATAATATCTGGAAAAAGATGATTGACTTTGTTGTTCTCTCAGGACAACTTGTTACAATAACATCCAGAATAGGAAAAAACCCATTTTTTTCTCATTTGAATGTCTAATGCAGTCAAGATTGATTTAAATACATAGGGAAAGATATGGACAAGTCACTTCAAGAGATTTTTTTTTTACTTTTAAAGAAAACATGCACAGAAACAGCAATTTTACTTTGTTGTGTTTCAGGCTTTAGCAGAGCATGAAGATGAACTACCAGAAAACTTCAAACCAGCACAACTCATCAAGGACCTTGCCAAAGAAATACGATTAAGTGAGGTTTGTGCTGTTTTTATAACATTTACTGTATTGGGGGTCCAGGCTATAAATGAGGTATCACCCACTGAGTGTGGTACCAAATCCTGCTGGGTGGAGATGTGTGACAGGAAAAGGTGACCAGAGCTGGCTCAGCTCCTTCAGGAAGACATTGTGCTGCATTCCACTCTGTTCCTAACCACATCCAGAAACCTCAACACTTAAACCTATCATGTCCTTTGATCCTCTTTGATGTAGTATTTAAGTTTTCTGATTGTCAGAATAGCAAGTTAAGCAGAAAATAATTTATTTTTAATTAGTCTGTGTTAATTTTAATTGGGCAGCTATTTTACTGCTAATTTTTCCTGAGGGCTTGAAATGTGATTCTGCTATATTTATCACATCAGAATTAAATGGAAAGGGTTTTTGCTCGAGCCAATCAGCATTTTAAGCAGAAGGCTGTTCATTTTATCCATCCTGTGTGGACAGGCCACGTGAGGGTATACAAGCCAAGCCTCTGGAGTTACTGCAGGCCAGGCTGGAGGATGTGGGGTGGGAACTGGGGGTGGGGATGGGCGAGCAGAGCGTGTTTGTGGCCTTGATGGGATCGTCATTCCTCAGTCAGACTGACCCGTGCTGCACATCCCCTCCACCACATCTTTGGGCATCCTGGGGTTGTTTCCCCATCTAACAGAGGGTGCAGGTGAATACCAAAAGCAGGATAGGTGTGCTTGAACCCCGTGTGCTTTGTGCCCCCCCACAGAACGCTTCAAAGGCCAGCAAAGCAGACACGAGTGCCAACCCCCCGGCCGAGGAGATCTGTCCTGTGCAGAAGGAGGAGGCTCCGTCGCCCGTCCAAGCCGCCCCTCCAGCCCCAACTCTAGAAAAGCTTCCTAAAAAAAAGACTCCCAAAACTGTGAAAACCCCCAAACAACTGAAGCCATCCAAGCCCCCGAAGCCTCCCAAACCCCCCAAACCTCCCAAAACACCGAAAGTGAAGGGAGAAGGCAAAAAGAAAGGAAAGAAGGCGAAGGAGAGCCCACCACCAGCCATCCCCAACCTCGACCTGCTGGAGGCACACACGAAGGAGGCTCTGACCAAGATCGAGACGCCAAAGAAGGGGAAGGTGGGTCGTGTTTTAACCTCTCCCTCTTCTCCCACCCTCAGAGAGACACAATCACTCTGTAAGTCTCATGCAAAAAATGATATGCACTCGCATTGTGAAAGCCTGGCTCTGCAGAAGCAAAGGAAAGGTTTGTAACTGCTGGCTCATTGCCCTTCTCTTCCCCAGCTGCTGGGTTTGATTGGTTGTTCATTGATGCGGAGCCTCCCAGAAACCCACTGATATCAAAAGGGATCAGTGATGAAAGAACTTGTTTCTAAAGTGTCTCATTTGCTTGAAATGGGTGACTGGAAACAGAACAATAGTTTTCTTCCACTTTTGCCCATGTAGGACAAGTTTCTTTTTGATGCCCTTTAATTCTGATGCCCTGTAATTCAGCATGAACTTTGCTGCTGATTTCAGTAGGGGCCAGGATCCATCAAGGCTCTGACAGAGGAATTGTTGTATGCTGTTTGTGAAGAAATATCCATGTTTATGGAGAAAAATCTTTCCTAAAATGATTCTGAAGTTCTAAGAGTTTGTGTGCAGTTTGTGAAACCTGTCATGGTGTGACAGACAGGGAGAGGAGAGTATTGGTGTATCAAGAAGTGCAGCTGCTATTCTGCACACTCTGAAGGAGCAATATTTAATTGAACCTTAATTTGGGATTCAAAAAGAATAAATGGGAGTTTTCAAAAATACGTCATGTTATCACCCAGATAAAGCCCATGTTTCTGACATGCCAGCACTCCATTCTCATTGAGAGGACTTTTTCTTGACTTTTTTCCCAGGCTGCAAAGAATGTTTTAAGTGTTCCCAATAAGGAATCTGCGAGCAAGCAGAACGAAGTGGAGAAATTTGAAGTTCGAGAGCAAAATAAAAGCAAAACAGAGGCCAAATGGAAATACAAGGTAATGTCTCCTGTTAAATTGTGCCACATGATGATAAGCCAAGGGTAGGGAAATGCTTGTGGCTCTGCCTAAGCATAGAGAATGAGGCACCAATTTTTAGTTCCCAAAGAAAAGAAAATTAAGCAGAAATAATAAATTAATCCCAATTAAAGGAAGAGGGGGTGGATGGATTCTTCAAAAGAATGTGCTGAATTGTCCATTTGTCCATAGTGACACCAGAGTTAAGAGTTAAGAGTGAGATGGTTCAGTGTGATCCTTGCTCTGACATAGTCCTACTAGTTTAAGTTTGAAATCAACAACTAATGAAAAATCAATAACTAACTAATGGCTAATAATCAATAACTAATTTTAATGGCATAAAATGATAGTTAATGAAATCTGAATTATGCCCTATGGATTAAAAGCTTGCCTTTTTTGAGGGCTAATGCAGGGTGAGTGAAATTCACCCATGGAATAGAACACTTTGTCTGCAGGGAAAATTTGATAGGGTTTTTAATAAAGGAAAATTGAACAGGTTAGATTCTGAGGGTACCTGGGATGCTGAAACATAAAGGACTCATTTAACTGATTTATTTATTTTGCTTTGGTCTTTTGCCTTTCAGAACAGCAAACCTGATTCACTTCTAAAAATGGAAGAGGAACACAAATCGGAAAAGACGCCTTTGTCAGGAAATAAAGACAACAAATTCACATTCTCTTTCTCTAATAAGAAGTTGCTTGGGTAAGTAAAAATATGACAACACACATCAACTGGAAAAGGAAATTGAAAGTTCATTGTTTATATTTTTTTATACAAGATGATGAAAACCTGCCTTTCTGGTCAATGCAGAAAATACCCTCTCATTAAAACTTCTAGTGCTCTAGTCAGAGTCCTATTTTGAGATATAAATAGTACATTCAGAGATGTGTTTGCAAAATTATTCCAGTTGATTTGGAATTCCCCTGAAGGAATTCAGTTTGACTGAGATTTCTGCACAGAGATACTCATTGTCTGTCAAGTCACAAGCTGTTTTCTACTCAGAGTGTTACTGATTTGTAAATATTTTTTTCAGTTCAAAGGGAGTCAAAACTCATCTGAATACCAGCGTGTTTGGGTCACTGCAGAATTTTAAAGAGGACAAAGCCAAACCTGTACGGGATGAATATGAATATGTGTCAGATGATGGTGAACTAAAAATTGATGAGTTTCCAATCAGAAGAAAGAAAAACACTGCAAAAAGAGAACTGCCCTGTAAGGATATTTCCTGGTTTATCTTTATCTGCTCAACCAAGTCTTAGGTGGTGATTGTCCAAAACAATCAATATCATCTTTAAAATCTGTGTGATTTAGAATAAAGAAAGCCATGTCTTACCTATCAGTCAAATGTGAGTGGAACAGTAGGGCTGGTTTTTGAAGGGAAAAAACCCATGACTTTTTGTTTCTTTTTATTTGTTCAGTTTTGTCAGATAAAAAGGAAGCCCTGCATCACACTCCTGTCAAGAAGCCAAAGGTGGAGTCGGTACCATACAAGGTATGAGGTTCCTGTACCTCCACAAGGAGACACTCCTAGAACATGAGGTTCTTTAAGGTCCTTTCCAACCCAGACCATTCTGTCATTTTCTTCCTGTCATGTAGCAACTCAAGTGTTTGCTTTGTGCCATTGGCAGAGCCCCTGTGCCCGTCATGGGCTGACTCCAGAGCCCTGCTAGCCCAGGTGAGCCCAGCCCAGCCCCTGCAGAGTCAGAGAGCCTGGCTGGAGCTCACCTGCAGCGTGGCACAGCCCAGGTGTCAGTGTGCCCTGTGTCTGAAGCTCAGTGCTGCAAATCAAAGTACATGGAAATGAAACGTTTTGCCCAACTGTGGTTAATACAAATTCATAATACCAGAATAAGTCAGAAAAAGCAAAATAGTTTGTTAAGACAGAACCAAATATGACCAAAGTGTTTGGCCTTCAGTACTAAGGAGTTCCTTTCACCCTGGTTTGTGTCTGGGACATTCAGGGGGAAGTACAGACCTCTGTGTGAGTCAGTACCTGAGGGCTGGGGCTGTGCAGGAGCCTAAGGAGAGCTGGAGACAGGACTGGCACCCACAGCAAGAGGGGCTGGTGCTGCAGCAGCCTGAAAGCAGGGCAGGAATTGGGGAGAACTTGTGTTCTTAGGCACCAAACTACAGTGCCTAGAAATCTGAGCCCCAGAGAGAGGGCCAGATGTGGGCAGCTCCCTCCCAGAACCTAACATGACACTGCTCTACATGTCTGTCCCATTCCTCTGCCTAACATGGCACTGCTCTACATGTCTGTCCCATTCCTCTGCCTAACATGACACTGCTCTACATGTCTCTCCCTTTCCTCTGCCTGGGGAATCCTCCCACTCTGCTGCTGTGGGGATGGAAACACCGCTGGTAAAGGGAATAGAGCCCATGAACAGGATGAGATCTCAGAGCTTTGGACGGGAAAAGAAAAACTTACCATGCCTTCAGGCTACAAGGAAATGGATTTTTACCATGTACTTGGTTTTTCTCTTTTTTTTTTTTTTTTTTTTGTTTTGTTTTGTTTAAAGAAAGCAAATTCCAAAGGCTAGGCCTGTGTCTTTGGAGGAGCAGCAGGCTGCAGAAATCACTGTGCTGTTCTTGGGGACCAGCTCAGTGAGTTTCCACCTTTTTTAGCCCTTTCCTTGTTTTTGCAGAGTGAGGACTCATCAGATGAAGATTTGCTTCACATTGACACAGAAGCAAAGCCAGGACGCAATTCCAAAGTAAAGAAAGAGAGTGGAAGTTCAGCAGGAATTCTTGACCTTTTGCAGGCAAGCAAGGAAGTTGGGGGTTTAGAGTATAACACCAACAGGTATGCACCAGGGGATGCTTTTCCCTCTTACCTGTGAACAAAATTGCCCTTTTGTGGTTGTGTGTGAGTCAGAATGAATTTTGCAGCTTGGTAACTGCTTTTTCTCCAGTAAGCAAACTTTTCCTTTATCCTGTGATCTGGAGGGAGAGGGAGGAAAGATTTTGGTGGTATAATTTGAACAGAGCATTTCACATCTGTAGATGCTGAAGATCAGTTTTAGCAATAATGCTGTATTAGATGAATAATTCAAAAGAAGGAAAGAGTTCAGTGACTGCAGCTTGAGGGTGGGAATTAAGGTGTTTAATGTAGTGATATTGTACTAAAGTTATCTAAATGGCATTTCTCCCATAAGGAACTCTAAGGTGCCACAAATGCCAAGTGTTTGAAAGAAGGATATGGGAAACTGTCTGCTCTCCCTAACCTCCCTCCCTCCCTTGGTTATCATTCTTCTTCCCACCAAAAAATAAGGCTTGGGGAAAAAAGCACACTCTTTTGTGCCTATTTCTGTACCTGAAATGGAAGTGTCTGCCTGGGCTGAGTGGTGTCTGATGTGGAATGTGGAAAGTGACACTGGATGTTTTGGGCTATGGCCAGTAAGGTACAGCACCAGATCCTTCAGTGATCCAAACAATGAGCAGTGGAAAGAAATAATCACATTGACACTTGTCTGCTTGACCATCCCTGTGAATTCCTTTTCCATTCTGCATTATGGTCCATAATGGGATGAGTGTTTGTGTTGATGTTACAGTTACATTTTAGCAGGTGATTAGACACATCAAAAAGTAATTAGGTGTGTCTGACACTGTCATAAAGTTGCTGGGTTAATAAAACTCCCATACTGGAAGTTTGCTATAAAAAAAGGAAAATTTTCAACTATTATAAGAACTCAAAGAAATCTTCCTTGGCCCTGTGTACACTGCTGGCCATTCTACGGATAACACAGCTCACTGCATGCTTTAAAATGGTTCTTGACAATTGTCTGCCTTGCTCAGGGTGTGTTTTGCTGTCTGCAAGGGGTTAAACCAGAACAGAGGTTAAACTCAGGCCTTTGCTTTCCCCCCTCAGCCTGGGTGCTGTAGCCAGGGTGTTGGGAGGCTCTGTGGTTTCTGGAATCAAAGTCCCACCCCAGACTCGGCTGAGTTACTGCTCTGTGTGGGGTGGTTCAGTGGGAATGTGTCATATCAATGCTGGCTCTGGGATAAACACTGGCTTTTGGCAGTGTGTGCTGCATCCTGATTGGAAAAAGCCCCTAGTAAATGTAATTGCTGTGTTCCATTTCATAATTAGGCTTGGCTTTCCCAATGGCCATAACGTGGTCTTTTTGAAAACGAAGCGGAAGAAACGCGATGTGCAAACACACTGTGTCACAGCATGGGGCCAGCGTGGTCATGTCTGACTCTCAGGAACAATTCCCACCTTCCTCTGCTTGCAGGGCAGATGAGGGGTAGGGAATGTGGGTATTTATAGATCTGTATGTGTACATTGTGGGTGCTGTGTGCAACCTTATGTCACTGTGGGATCTCCTCCCACACAAGCAGCCAGTGCCTGCACCCTTGTCAGACCAGTGCTGGGTTCCCAGGTCAGGGCTCTTTGTGATAGTGGCCTTATCTGAACCATGGCAAGCCTTATTCTGTAAAATACTGAGCTGTCACTAGCAGCTGGCTACCCCAGAGGCCCTGATGGCATTACCTGAGCCGCAGCTCAACTGTGTGTGTCAGCAAGACTGGAGAGGGAAGGACAGGGCTCCTGCAGAAAGGCTGCTGTGAGGGTGGGAACGGGCTGAAAGAACTGAAAGGGAATATGCAAAAAGCTTGTAGGGCTGGTCGTCACCTGATCTTGAAAAGAGAAAAATTACTCGTGTCCAGGTCTGACTCAAAAATGGAAGAAAACGCTGGGTTTGTGCTTGAAATTGTTAAAGTGACTTCCCCACAGCCACTGCTCAACCAGTAATACTCTTCTGAAATATTATAAGTTCAGTTTCTAAATATGAGGATACAAGTAGGAGACTCAGTAACTGCTGATGGAAGGAAGGAGATGATCTGCCTAGAGAGGATGAGAGAGATGGCAGTGGCAGAGTTGGTGGTGAAGAGCATGGCACTGGCTCCCTGCACAATGTCCTGCATGATGGAGGGTGCTGGGATCACTCCTGTGCCCTGCTCACTGAGGAGGTAAAACCTGAGTCCATCAGTGCTTGTTCCTGTCCCCAGCACAGCTGTTTTCCTGCTCCAGCTGCTCTGGCACATGCCAGGGACAGAATGGCAAACCTGGCTACCACAGTCTCCCCGAGCCTCCTTTTCTCAGACTGAGCCCCTTCCCCATCTCCCTCAGCCACTCCTGGTGCTCCAGCCCCTTCTCCAGGTCTGCTCCCTTGTCTGGGCACGCTCCAGCCCCTCAATGTCCCTCTTGTCACGAGGAGCCCCAAAGTGGCCCCAGGATTCCAGGTGGGGCCGCAGCAGTGCCAGCACAGGGGACGGGCGCTGCCCTGGGGCTGCTGCCACCCCAGGGCTGCCACAGGCAAGGTGAAGGCACAGAGTGCTGCCAGCATGTCTGTCAGAGTGCCCTGTACCCCCACAAGAGCAGCTGTCAGCCCCACACAGGACAGCAAGGCTGCTGGGCTGGAGGCAGCTCTGGGCTATCCCCCAGTGCCACCTCCTGCGTGTTTGGAGACGGCTGTGGGCATACAGCAGGGACAGAAGCACTTTGTTCCTGCTCCAATGCTCTTTTAAAATGTTTTTCTAAGCCAGAATTGTAACTCACTGACAGTTTACTTTCATAAATGTGGTTTTTAAAAAAATCATTGCTGAAGCTACAGAAAGGGGATATGGTTCTTCCAGAGCTTCAAAATTGCTTCCTGCGTCTTCTTGAATTTTTTTTGGATTAGAAAGCTGAAATACTCCTGATGGAAGCACTCCAGAGCACATGCCCTAATGAGAAACACTCTGCCCCATGTGCAGCTCTGAGACATTTCCCCCTCTTCAGGTTGGTGTTTGAGTCTCAGAACCACCGGTTTTGATCATATCCCACTCTTTATTTCTTGAAGTTTGTGTTGCTTAAGGCAGTTCCTCTCTGATTTTCCCATTTAGTGGTCAGTATTTGATGGTCTGTTTGCAGTGTTTTGAGAGTCCAGTGTTTGAAAAAACAGTTCAGGGGAAAAGGCTGGAAGAAAATATGATAATTCCTTGTAGATGTTGCAAAATATTTCTTTGCCAGGGAGAAGGCAGAGGAGAAGGCATGATATCGGAGGGATTTAAATGGCTCTTTCCTAAATAAGGTTTTTGATGTTCTTCTGTTTGTTGACTTGTGAATAAGTCTTAACTCATTTTCAGGATTATGACTAAATGCCATTAGTGCCCAGAAACTTCCCTTATGGTTTTGTACATTACTCTATTCAGAGCCCAGATTGAGCTCAAGTAGGAGAAAGTGACATGGTGCTGTTAATTTTCTTGTACGTTTGTGGCTTCTATTGCACAACAAATGTATAACTCTACAAATATTATTGCCACAACAATAATATTTCTACAGTTATATAAAAAGTAATATTTTTTTGCATTTCACTACTTGCCAAACTCCAAACTTCTGTAAATACTGAATGATGTGTTCTGCCAGTCTCAGAATTAATTTCCAGCAGCTCCTGGAGTGGTGACAGCCCATGATGTGAACTGGGACCAAAAACTTCCAGGCAGTTTTGAGTAGAGCCCCCCACGACATTCCCCACCAGTGCTGATGCATAAGCTCTCCTTTTACAGAAGCTGATAGTGTAGATTATAAATAATACTATTAAAATATGATGATGAGGAGGAGGATGATTTGCTAGTACAGAAAAATAACATTATTAAAGATAGATAGGTGAGATGGATAGATGGATGGATGGATGGATAGATAGATAGATAGATAGATAGATAGATAGATAGATAGATGGATAGATAGATAGATAGATGTTTAAAGGTGATGGTGAGGAGGAGGAGAAGGAGGAGGATGATGATGATAGTTGGTATAGAGACACTGCTCTGTCAGGGATTCTGCTGTGGGCTTTGGGAAGTTTCCTGAGCTCTGCCCAGAGTGCTGACAGCCCCAGGGACCTGCCCACGTCTCCCTGGCTCCTGGGCCATCCCCCCACATCTGAGGTGCTCTTTGTGCTATTGCTGTCCCATACAATTTCCCACTGGCTCTTGTGGTATGTGCAGCTACTCAGAGGAATCAGGGGGTCTCTCCTAGCACAACTGCCTGGCAGGAGCAAGCTGCCTGTGAGGGGTTGGTGTTTCTGGAATCACTGAGTGCTCTGGCATCTCTCCCTGTGCCCCACAGCCAGCCGCCTGCCTCCCCCAGCACGCAGGAAGCCATCCAGGGCATGCTCTCCATGGCAAACCTCCAGGCCTCGGAGTCCTGCCTGCAGACGTCGTGGGGCACCCATCAGGCGAAGAACAACTCCCTCTCCACACAAAACTTGAAGAAAACTGGTGGTGGTGGCAGCAAAACCGCTGGGAAGCGGCTGCTGAAGAAAAGCACAAAGAACAGCATCGACATCGAGGACTACGACGAGGACCAGGACCACTTGGATGCCTGTTTTAAGGACTCGGATTATGGTGAGTAAGGGGAGCAGAGTGAGGCTGTGCCTGGGACACACCTGTGCCTCTTGCTGAATGTCCCTTTGCTCCTGGGTGCTCCCTCCTGCTCTGCCACCCTGGGATCAGCTGCACGGGGAACAGGGACCTGCACACCAAAGGGAGCAAACACATGGGGCAGCAGACTGGCTGCAGAGCCCAGGGTCACACAGCCACCCAGGCAGGCTGGATTTGAGGCATGGCACAATGAGAAACTCTCAAGAAACATGGAGAGCCCCAAAACTGCAGCAGTCAACCCAGAAATGGGGGACTGTCCCAGAAATGTGGGTCAGGTACTGCTACTTGTGACAGAAATGTCCTTGTCTGCACAGTAGCAATTAAACCTCCAGCTGAGAGGAGTGAGAAGTTGAATTTGTACATGGAAAAGGGATCTAATGCTGTTTGGAGTTTTGGCAGAGAAGGCAAGCATCTGCAGCAGAAATGGACACAAAGACAGTTTACAGCAGTTACATCAGTTCTGCCATAATTATTGTGGAATCATAGAGTGGTTTAGGTTGAAAGGGACCTTTAAGGGCCGTCTAGTTCCACCCTCTGCCATGGGCAGGGACACTTTCCACTAGATGAGGTTGCTCCAAGCCCTGTCCAGCCTGGCCTTGGACACTTGCAGTGATGGAGCAGCCATAGCTTCACTGGGCAGCCAAGTTGGTCTCGATGATTCTTGTGGCTCCCTTGCAGCTCAGGATATTCTGTGATTATAGAGGAATACAGAGAGCCAGTCACAGTTTAATGACAGCAGCTCCCAACACTAATGTGTGGATGAGAGCACAGGAAAGTCCCCAGAGTGTCACAGCTGTGACAGAAGTGCTCAGTGACACTTGTGGAGATCATCTATCTATGGATGATATCTATAGATATCACAGATAGACATCTATCTATCTGTGATGACTGTGGTCACTGCACCTGGACAGAGCAAGGGTCCTCTGTGCAGGGTAGAGCTGTTTCCTAAACTGAAACTCTTGCCTTTGTTTCCTACTGTAGTTTACCCTTCTCTCGAATCAGATGAAGATAATCCAGTATTCAAGTCCCGATCAAAGAAAAGGAAAAGTTCAGATGATGCCCCTTACAGTCCCACGGGTAAGTTGGTGTGGTCTGTTCTGCCCAGGCTAAGTCATGCAAATCTCTAAATTTTTCAAAGAGTGTGGAAACTGTAACACACGATTAGTGACTTCTTTATCATGCAAAGTTTAACCCTTTCCAGGGCAGTGGGAGGTGATCCAGGCACTGGCATTCCTGGCAAGCAGTTTTAGCCTTCCTCCTGCAATCGGCTGGCAGGAGAAAGTAATTCCTTGGTTGGTTTAATTTTTCCTCACACTCTTAGTCATAGATCATTTGGTTGCCACCTTAGCGGTGGTGTAACAGTGAATCAAGCCCTGGACAGCTGAGTTGCTGTGGATTTCAGGTGTTGACTGTGGCAATAAGTCAGGAATAGTCTCCTCCAGGAGAGAGAGCAGGAATAGTTTCCTCCAGGTTCAGCCGAAGCTCATGACCTGGAAGGATTTGGTCTGCCCTGGGTTTGTTGGAGCTCACCAGGGGCAGTGACAGGCAAGAGGGCCCCTAGACCCCTTTGACCCCTGTGGCCCACGGGCAGGGCATGCTCTGTGTGTGCTGTGTGTGACAAGCAGCCCATGTGTGCTCTCATCAGCTTGTGGCCCTGCATGTTCTCCTGCAGCTGCAGGTGAGCACAGTGCTTTGGAGATAACTCTCATCATCCAGGATGTGGGCACAAACCTGCGTGGCTTTGGCTTCAGGTGGCTGTGGAGCTGCTCAGCTGCGTGCCGTCTCTATCAGCAGCTTCTGCCCGTGCCACCGTGCCCGGGGGCCGCTGGCTCTCGTGCCCTCACTGGTCCCTGGGGAAGGGAAGGGCAGAGGCTGTCCCCATCTCTCCTGGCTGGGCAGGGTAGAGCCCGCTGCCCTGTGGTGGCTGTGCTGCTCCCTCGGGCACATTCCTGCCCCTCACCTGCCTCTGCTCTCCCTGCAGCACGGGTTGGCCCCTCGGTGCCCCGGCAGGACAGACCGGTGCGAGAAGGCACGAGAGTCGCCTCCATCGAAACGGGACTCGCCGCCGCCGCCGCCAAGCTGTCGCAGCAGGTGAGAGGCTGCCTGGGGAGTAGGAGCTGTCAGGAAAGCAGAGCCCTGTCCCCAGCAGCAGAGCTGTGCTCGAGCCTGGTGCTGTGCCAGCCCTGCCTACTGTTTGGTCCTGCCGGTGACATGAGGCTCTGCAGTCTCAGGGAAATAAACGGGATCCAAGCCCAGCGGTGTCACAACATACCTGAGCATGGCACAGGGTAGCAAGGGACAGAGAAAAGCATAGGGAAGGATGGGGTGGGGGGTTGAGAATGGCTACTGGAATAGAACAGGAGAAGGCTGCCTCAAAGGAGTGTATTTGATGTGTACCTGAGAGCCTGACTGGTGTGATTGCCTGTCTGTGCAGATTGGCTGCTGGGAAGTGTCAGGGTTTGCTTCCAAAGGATTGGTGAACTGAGAGCAAAGGGTAGTTTAGGAAAGGAACTGGAGCAGTTTGGATGTTTGGTAAGTGTCTGGTCTCTGAAGGGGTCAGAGAAGCCCTGTAAAGGTGACGTGGTGAGATGCTGAGGTGACAAGGTCTGCTGGAGCGAGGTTGGTGAGGCACCTCAGCGAGCTGGCGGAGATGCAGGTTGTGGTGGCCTCGGGCTTCTGCGATGTGGACTATTGAGTAGAAGAGCTTTAAGGATGATGGCAGGGTTCCAAGAAGAAGGAACTGAAAGTAGACAAGGGACACAGGGCAGTAGCAGGCCTCTGCCATCCCAGTGTGCATGTCCAGGTGCAGTTACAGGCCAGGAGATGATGTGTGTGTCCTAGCAGGAAGCAGAGGCTGAATCAGTGGGATGTTTAATATCCTTCATGCTGTTGTGCAAGGGTGTGAAGATCCCCGAAGATAGGAGGTGCCAGTTTTTGTGGAAGATGGAAAGCTTTGCCCATGCTGACCACGCTGCTGTGCCAGGGCGGTGTCGGTGCGGCCCCGCTGCTCCCGCTCGCCGCAGTGTAAGGACGAGGAGGCCCCGCACAGAGCGAGGATGTAGAGGCACGAGAGGCAAACGTGTGTGTGCAGCTGTGAGCCAGACGTGTGGAGCAGCCCCCGAGCGCTTGTCCGTGGCCAACTCCTGGCGTGTCGTTGTATCAGGACCCTAAGCAACACCGCTGGCCCTTGTCCTAGCTAAAGGTCTTCTGGGGATTAATCTGAGCTTCATCTTTGTCATTTTAAAGGAGGAACAAAAAGGCAAGAAGAAAAAAAATACCAAAAAGAAGCTGTCAGCCCCCAACGCAAGCAAAGCGGCTCAGGAAGGCAGCTCCCCCGAGCCGAAGCTGGAGTCACAGGCCAGCAGCCTCACAGATCACGAGTACACTGCAGGGGCCAGCACCTTTGGGGTCGCCCAGCCTAACAGGGGATCGCAGCCGATGGCACCCGGTGTTTTCCTCACACAGAGGAGACCCTCATCATCCTCGCAGAACAATGCCTCCGCCAAAGGTACCAGGAAACGCCTGGCTTGTGGTGCAGGAGTGGGGAAGGGTGAAGGGCCATGGAACCCGAGCCTTCCGCAGGGCCTGCACTGCAGTGTGTGGTGTGGGCACGCACAGGTGCAGCTGTGTGGATCCAAGTCGGATCTGGTCAGGGATAGGACTCGTGGCCGGGACTGTCCTGGCACTGCAGGGCCAGGCAGTGTGTCTGTGCTGGGCTCTTGGCTGCAGGCTGTGAGGTGTCCCTGGCAGGAGCGCTGCCCAGCCCGGCCCCAGCTCAGGAGGAGCACCTGCAGGGTCACATCCAGACAGCCTGGCCACGGGAGCCATGGCCAGGGGAGGATGCATCCATGAAGGCTGTTCTGCCCAGGGCTGGGGCAGGCACTGTGGTGTTGGTGCTGCTGTACACCAGCTCTGTGCTGGCTGTAGCTGAGGACAGTGCTTGCAGGACTTGTAGAGCAGGGCACACTGCAGATCTCTCTGGAGGGTTGCTGCAAGGAAGCAGAGGAATATCACACCTTGGGAGTAACACAACTACAACCAAAGGCAGGAGAGAGGAAGAGGTTGGTTGCTTTCTGTCATAGGGAAAGTGTGAGAAAGCTGAGGGTCTCAGAGTCTAGGCTGGGACCTCCTGCTCTCCATTTGAACTTGGCTCAGGAAGTGTAACTGAGGCAGGTGTGTGGGACAGGCACTGCGTAGCATGAAAATTGTGTGTGATCCCACTGGTAAAGGCCGCAGTGACAAGTGAGGCAATGTGGCAGATATTTCCTGAATTCCCTGTATTCGAGTGGAGCAGATTAGAGGTAGTACACAGTACCTGGTAGCTTGGATGGCCATAGGGCAGGATGTGTGTGGCCTGTGGTAGGGGCTGGGGTCCTACCAGGAGCTGGTGGTACCTGTGGCTCTCTGCAGGGCTGGAGTGGAAAGAATGCATTTGCCTGGAATTGTGCTTTTGTGGTGAAATGGTGGGAAACAGGTTCAAGGCAGAGAGATAGCCAGGAGCCTGGAGCTGCGAAGAGCTGTAGAGCATGTGTCTCTGTGTGTGTGTGTGTGTGTGTGTGTGTGTGTGTGTGTGTGTGTGCAGCCTGTCCCTGAGGAGCAGAATGGCACTGGTGGGGCTGGGTTTGACTGTCACCCTGCGGGCAAACAGGTGACCATGAGCAGTGAGCCAGGGCAGGTGAGGGTGCAGGGCAGCAGGGCTGGCACTGCAGGGGCAGGAGGGTGCCCAGCAGAGCTGTGGGGGCAGGAGGGTGCCCAGAAGGGCTGTGCCTCCCCGGAGCAGGTGTGGATGTGTCCATGGGAATGGGTGTGCACTGTGCCCTGGCTCAGCAGGGCTGACTCTCCAGGGGCTGTGCTCCCAGCCAAGCCCTGTGGCCAGCAGCGCCGTTCCTGAGGGGTGCTGGAGGGTGTCCTTGAGGGTGCTGGGCAGGGCTGGTTGCAGGGCTGTGGAGGCAGGAGGCGGCTGGAGGGTCTGTGCCTGTGGGGTGCTGTGGGGTGGGTGTGGGTCCTCACCCCAGCCCTGCTGTCCTTCCAGGGAAGCGTACGAAGAAGGGGATGGCCACGGCCAAGCAGCGGCTCGGCAAGATCCTGAAGATCCACCGGAACGGGAAGCTGCTGCTCTAGTGGCCCCGGGGACACTGCCACCCAGTTCTGGGCCACCACCACAAGAATCCCTTTAACTTTCAGCGGTCAAACTGTACAGAATCCTGCTATAAATATTTTTTAATATAGATGTCCTTTCTCAGAGTGCTGAGAGCGACTAGCCGCAAAAAGTTAATACTAATCTCGGCCACGGAGGAGTGCGCCGGGCCCCGCTCCAGCTCCGGCCTCGGGCCCCTCGTCCCGCCCGGCGCACGGGCAGGGCAGGGCGGGCGGCCGCGGGCCCGGAGCGGGAAGGCCTCGAGGCCCCGTGGCGGGAGGGGAGCGCGGGACTCGAGGCGTGGGGCGGCCAGGCGGCGGGCGCGTTTCTCAGGCACCGCCGCAGCCGCATGCCAGGCCCCTTTTCCTAGAATGTAGCTTGTACATAGCTTTTGGAATAACCACCGCCGGGTTTTTATACGGGGAGGGTCTCTCCGGGCGCTGCCCGCCGGTACCAGCTCTTTGCGTAACTTCTTGTACGAGGAGGGAGACAGTTATTTTACTAGCACCTTGTGGAGTGTTTCCGTGTTTTGTGACGACGTAATTTATTAATGTTTGTAGCTTTTTATATTTGTACATTTCTTATGGGCTTTGTTTATATACACACATTACTGGGGCGCGGCGCCTGCGGGAAACCAGAGCCACCTGCCGCCGTGTGCCAGGGCCACCGGGGCCACCACCAGGGCCACCACCAGGGCCTACAGGGCCGCGCCGGCCCGGGCGTCGCGCCGGCTTTTTTTATTATGATTATGATTATTATTCTTAGTATTATTATTTTTTCGCGACATGTACATTTCTAACAAAGTTTATCGTGGCTATCTATCTATGACGGTGTTTTATTTACCGATTCATATCAAATGCTCTTGTATCGACTTCACAAAATCTTAAGTAAATCTAGAGCAAAGTTTAAAAAAAGAAGAAAAAAAAGGAAAAAAAAAAGAAAGCAAAGTAAAACTATTTCAGGTTTTGTACACAATTGCCTGGGCCTGGACTTTTTGTGGGGTTGGTGAAGGAGGGGTGGGGAGGCAGGCAGGGGTCCCTGAGGGTGGGTGAAGGAGCGAGCAGGGACCCACTGCTGGCACAGACAGGGGGTGGCTCTGCTGCCACTGCCCCATCTGTCACCCAACCCCATACTTGCTTGCTACATTACCAGGAGAAGCTCCGGTCAGTTTGGCATAGTCTTGAGTGTCCCGGTAAGACACCTACCTCATGGTCCACCCAAAGGTGTCCACCCACTGCCCAGCCCATCATCCACCTCCCATGGACAAGCACACACGCCTATTTCCCTCTGCCTCCTCCCTTTTGGGGGTCACCAGGTGCTCCAGCCTTTCCCCTTCTCTGTGCTCACTGAAACATGCAGCATCTCACCATTTATTCCTGACCTTCGGGGACACGTACAGCCTGCGTTTTTCTCTTTGCTGATGCAAGGCCATTCCCACCTCTCACTCTGCTCTTGGACACCTTGTGCTGGCAGCGGCCCGGTCCCTGCAGCCTGCACGGTTCCCTGTTCCCTCCGATGGCCGCAGCAGCCCCCAGGGGCAGCCCCGGGCTCGTCCCCGGCTCCGCGGCTTTGGGGCAATCCTCGCAGCCCGTCCAGCAGGGACATTCCGGGCGGGCTGCGCTGGCTGCCGGCGATATCGAGCTATCGCCAGCTGGGGGAGTTCACAGTTCAGAAACAGCCGCAGCCGGGAAAACGGGGCCCGTCGGAGAGTAGCCTCGCCAGCACCTCCCGCGGCTCGGGGACACGCGAGCAGCCCTGGCTCATCAGAAAACATCCCGAGCTGGAAGGGACCCGCGAGGACCACCGGCTGAGGATGCGCTGGGCGAAAGCGAGCAGCCAGCCAGGGTGAGCACCCAGCCAACCAGGGCACCCACCCAGCCAGGGCACCCACCCAGCGAGCAGCCAGACAGGGCACCCACCCTGGCGAGCACCGCCGGCTCTGCCCCGGCCCCGCAGAGCCCGGCCGGGAGGAGCCGCGCCTGGAAAAGCAGCGCTCAGCTCCCATTCGGGGACAAGGGGGCACAGCCGCCGTGCCAGCCTCCCTGGGCGGGAGCCCGGGGCTGCCACAAGGTCCTGAGTGCCGGCCCAGGACAATCGGCTCACCTGCAGTGAGTGGCACCTGCGAATCCACAATCGCGCTGCTCCATGTACAAGGGATGGATGCCCGGGCAGGGCGGTGCTGTCTGTGCACACGGGCAGAGAGGCAGGCTGCTGGCCGCTCCTGGTGAACCGCTACTCGCAACATTCATGTTTCTGTTGTTTCTGTCTTTATACTGACAAGAATCACTCCAACCCTGCCATTTGGCACAAGCACACCTGAGTGTCACAGAGCTCACATTCACCCTTCCCCTGGCCGGGGCAGGCTCTGCCCGGGCTCTGGGCTGGTCCAGCAGGGGCCCGATGCCATCCCGGGCTGCAGGCGCCGTTCTTGCCATTCCATCCGCCACGGACCTCAGTGCCCGCCCCACAGGACTCACGGCATTTGTGTAAACTGTTTGCAAGTTTTTCTCTGCATATCACAAGAGAAAGCCTGCTTCTCATCTTCTCTTGAAAGCATAATAATTATAATGAATTCGATTTTCTTCTGTTTCCAGCCTGCAGGGAAGACACGCTTTGAGATTCATTTTCAGATCATTCTCGTGTCAAACTCCACATACTTCTGTGCCCCAGCTCACTGTATTTGCTAAACATTGAGCTCCACCGTGCGCTCCTCCTCGGGGAGAGGCACGGACCAGCCTGGGGCTGTCCACCTCCAGGCTCACTCCCTGGCCCACCGAGCCGGCTCCTGGCTCACTCCTCCCATCACACGCTGCAGGTGTTTGCAGACTGTGTGCGACCACGAGTCTTCCTCTCACCTGCAACTCAATCAAATAATCAGCAGTCACTTAGGAGTCAATTAGGTGACACATCTTGAAAGTCTTTGTGTTTACCCGACTTCCTCATTTATGAGCTCTGTTTAGCAGCCCAAGGGAAACCCTTTCTTCTTGAGGTCACCAGGGCACCCTAGGTTCATCTTTGGGCTGAAGAAGCGTTCACACTCATTTCTCACCACTGGCTGGGCAGTGGGCACCGTGGGCCAGACCCCTGCTATGGCCACAGCTCTTTTGCTTCGCGGTCTCTCAAAACCCACTGTCCCTTCATAAGGACCCTGCCCTCCTGCTGTCTGTGGGGAGCATGTGGCTGTGCAGTAGAAACTCCCCTCCACTGGCCATTCTTTTCCCTTTCTTTGCTGAACTCAGCAGTTCCAGCCCACAGCCACTTCATTTGCTGCCATAATACATATTTAGTGGGTTGGTTTGGAGAACAAACCTTCCACACGATGTGGAATGCCAGATGTCTGAATCCTGAGGATACAGAAAAGGAAGAGGGGGTGAAGGTTTTCTAGAAGCACTTATGTATGAATTTATGGGAGCAGACCTTAAAATAGGACCCAGAACAAGTTATACAATTAAAACTGTGCACTAATGCTGTATGGTTTACATGTCCCTTACCCAGGGTTAAAGACTGCAGCAGCTCCTTTCAACATACTTTCCTTATTCCAGATCACCAGCCTCAGTACTTTGCCTCAAAATGTGCAAACCTTTAACTTCCCCCAAGGGATAACTCAGTCTGAGAATGAAATATTAATTAGAGCCTCGTCATCCGCCATCACTGTGTGGCCTCTCAGAAGCCTGGGGAAGCCAGACACGCTCCAGCCCCAAAGTGCTCCCTTTGTGTGGGGCTTTTGTTCCCCACATTCCACCCGTGGGGCCCTGTCACAGTGGATAAGAGCTCCCCGGGCCTGAAAGGGAACTGTCAGGCTGAGTGTAGCTGGCTGCTGACAGGGAGTATCACCATTAACCAGCTTGTTATCTTGAGTGGGTTTGCACAAATCGCTCCCTGCCTGGCTTTTGGTATCAGTGGTGATGACAGCTCTTTGACAGATGCTGGTGAGGAGTGAATAAAGATGCTGTGGCTAAAGACCATCTACAGGGATTAAACCTTCATCACATTCGATGACTTTTCTGCTCTTGAGACAAAGGGAACCTTTCTTTTTCCCCAGTCCCACACCTTAGTTTCTCCAAGAGGCTGTTTCCCTGCCAGACACTTCCATTGCAGCTTGTCTATCATGGAGACGTTTGAAAACCACCTCAAACTGACTATTTGCACATTTAATCCATGATTCTCTCTAATGCTTTTCTAAATCTCCAGCAACAACCCTCATTGGACTCGTTCAGGAGTGCTACAGGTAGTTGCTGATAGCAGTTAGGGCCACCAGCTTCCAACACCAGCCACAAAGGTCAAAAGAGAAAGTGGTGTGTGACCTTCAGAGGCATGTCTTTCCACCTGAGCCATGTGCAGAGACGGAGAACTAAATCACCAAGAATGTTGTGATTCTCCATCTTCTGAGCAGGGACACAAATGTGATTTGAGTAACACTAGAACCGTGGAATCACAGAATATCCCGAGCTGGAAGGGACCCACAAGGACCATTGAATCCAGCTCCTGGCCCTGCACAGACACCTCAACAATCCCACCCTCTGCCTGAGAGTGTTGGACTAACACTTCTTAAATAAGATTTGCTGTTTAAAACAAGGAGAATATTAAGTCTTGAGTTTGTTTGTCCAATGCTTAAAACTGAACAGGGAATTAAATAGACCCAAGCAAAGCAATTAACTCCAGTGAAGAAACTGCTGTTTGTTTTCAGTATGTTTTTGCTGTGTGCAGTAGCATATGAGGAGGAGGAAACAACATCAGATGGGGATGTTTATCCCATGAAGTGACTCAGTCCTCATGCCTGATGCTTCTCAAAGCATCACGTCTCGCTGCCCTTGTTGCAGTCCTGCTTCCATTGAGCTCCTGATGCTCACTAATGCTTTGCACTCTTATTCTTTCCAGAGCCCTGCTGGGTGTGTTCCAGGTAGGACTCCCTGGATCCCTACAGACCTCACACTGACCTGCTTGCAATAGAAAAGGTGTGAGGGTGGTGAGGCCGTGGCACAGGTTGCCCAGAGAAGCTGCAGCTGCCCCATCCCTGGAAGTGTCCAAGGCCAGGCTGGACTTCTTCATTGTGTAGTCAGTAATAAAAGGGCCCTGACTATGCTAGCTGTCTTGTCAGTAGTAATTTATTTTTATCGAGGAGATTTCTGTCTGAAAACTGTTTCCCTCTGGCCCCAATGGTCAGTAACTGCCTGGCTGGACAAGGATCTTCCCACACACCTGCCTGTCCTGGGAAGCCACGGGAATCCCATGCACAGAATGGATTTGCACATGCATAAATAAACAGGCAATTCTGGGCTGCAGGTCTCCAACCCAGCCACATTGTGCTGGATGAGATAAACCTTGGCCCAGGTCCCTTTCCTAAGGCAGACCCTGGCTCAGGCACTGAGGTGAGCTCAGGAGGTGAGCAGGGGCAGGAATTATGTGTTTTCCATTCAGCAATTCCAAGAGGGAGAAGTGTTGCTCGTGCTGCTGGTGAAGGACTTGCTCTTTCTTGGAGCATTGCTCTTGCCAGCATCCCATGAGCTGATTCCGTGTACCCAAGGCAGGCTGGCAGGACAGAGTGGAATTCCTTCTGGAAAAGTGTGCTTAGCTTTCCTGTGAGCCAGTTTGTGACTGGTGGATCCCTGGGCAGTCAGTCTGGCTGCACCCCTTCTGCACAGCTCTGTGGGGGAATTCTTGAGCTTGGCTCTACCTATGGATTCACGAGACATATTACACTTCTTCCTAGGCATTATTTTCCAGAATGATTTGTTGAGAAATCTAGAACAGTTGGAGGGTTTATCTGGAAATGCATCACTTTGTCCTTAGGTATATTCATTTAATATACAGATATGCATTTATTTATATGAAAACCAAACCAACCTTAGGCAATAATAATAGCTAAAAGCCAAACTTGCAATTGTTATTCATTGTTATTGCTATTAAGCGGCTGTTACTCATAACACAGCCGTACATACTTTGGATCTTAATCTCCTTTTGTGGTATTAAATGGGCCAAGCAGCTGCTAAATGGAACAAAAGTGTCATCCATCAGGATCATTGGGATAAACATAAACATCCCATTTCCTTGCAGACAAACATGGCATGGGCTGACCAGCTTGCTTTGACCGTCAGAATGATGTTCCTGGAGCTCCAGCAGCATGGAAATTTGGGGTGTTAACCTGACCTGAGCCTGGCACGTGGCACTGGGGAACTGGGGGCTGTAAAGGGCTGGAACATGTGATGTCCATGCTTTTTGTGAGGATGGGGCTTGGGAAGGATGACTTTGTAAGGTGACCTGGGGCTTGGCTTGCACTGCCAGCTGTGCCAGCATTGGAGGGTGCCCATGAACCCTGGGGCAGATCCCTGCACTGCACACAGTGCTCAGCATGGGAAGCACCAGGGCTTTGACTCTGGCACCACATGGCACTTCCTCTTTATCTAAGCAGCCAGACTCTTGCAAAAGAAAATTATCAACAAGGCAGCTCAGTAACAGATTTTAGCATATCACAAGTGGGTGCAGGGAGCCTGTGTGCCTTGACCTACCAACATCCAGCCTCAGAGCTCCATTCGAGAGTGATCAGCTGTAGGGAAGTAATTGGAAAAATATGGCATAAATTGTGTGTGTACACGTGCACATGAGTAAAGCAGCTTTCATTAAACAGCATTAAACACAGAACCATATGCCAGATTGAAATCACTGAAGTTTCCTCTGATTACTACAACCAGTACTGGGCCTGTGGAGCAGGACCTAGCTTGGCTTGGTGGTGGGCAGCCCTGGAATGTCCCAGCAAAGGGGTGAAGTCAAAAATGAGAGGTGGCTGGAATTTTGGGGACTGACAGCTAAGATCTGTGGACATTCAAGCGGCACATGACCCCTGTGAGAGTGAGACCTCCTCATCTGCTTGCAGCAGTGGTCAGTGCAAGGTCTGGTGAAGATATAAACTGATTACATTCAGTGACTGTTCCACCTGTACCTGAAGGTAACATAAATTGCGTTTTTCCTACTTCAGCTTCCCCTACACTGAATTCTTTCCCCTCCCCTCTCCTGTCTTTTCCAAGCTGTTCCAAGGACACGGGGTTTGGAATGTCCCATGGCACCATAGACACGTCAAGGAAAGGGCTGAGAGCCACTGCAGAAGAGACAGGAACAACCTTTGGAGCGGGGAAAAATGCTGTCCCTGTAATGGCCCTGTGATGCTGAACATTTAGAAACATGAACCCAAAAAAGCCAGTAGGTTTTTTTAATTGGGAGTGTAGAGTTTTATTATTTAAAAGGTTTTATAAAGAAATTTTAAACAGACCATGGAATTGCTGTAACAGGTTGCGTTTTTTCCTCTTGGAAATTACTCAGCCATTTGGTTTCTATTCTTGCACAAAGCACAAGCTTTTGAACAATCATTTGATATGCTTGTTGATGCATCACAAAAAGGAGATATGCTTTGAATTCTCCTTAAAAACCCCACGTAAACACAAGGTTTATGGAGCATTGCAACAAAATACCATCTCCTTACTGAGTGCTTTCACATGTGATTTCCTCCCTGACTACTGCATGTAAACATACTTATTGTGTTTGGGAAATTCCAAAACCTCTGACACGATCAAGCTCAATAGCTCAGCAAAGGCAAGTTACAGGTTTAAAACGTCCACATTTTGCCACAAGATGCCTGGATGGTAGCAGAGGAAGGAAGAGGGGGGCATTTTAATACAGCAGGGTGGATGGATAGCCCCACTTTTCACTCCTTGGAGTCATAGGCTCACCCTGCACACACCAGCAGCATCCTCTGCACCCAGGGACTGCTGGTCCATTGTCTGTAGGAAAGACACCCAGACCCAGGATCATCATTTCACACAAACAAGGGCATGCTCCTCTCCAGGCCTTTAACTGTCCACTGTTTCTATCTTTTTGTACAGAAAAGCCTTTCATACATAGGGGTTGTGGTCCTTTTTCTTGCATTGATGTTTCCTTAAGGCTTTATATTAGAAAAGCCATAAAGAAATAAGCAAAAATACCAGGACATTACACAGGTGAGAAGAAATAGCAACAAGTGTAAGATTCAGCATGACAAAAGACTGTGATAAAATTATTAAATACGCCTGAAATAAGTGGATTTTCTTGTTTCCCACTGTGCACATGGCACACTGCAAGCACAGGGGTGATCACTGCAGGACTGGGCTCCCTTCAGCTTGCCCTAGAAGTCAGCCAGGATGTGCACACCTCTCCCAGTTCCCAATCTTCAGCGTCCCGGTGGAGACCAGTGAGGTCTTTTTAGTTCAGCACATAAGCCACTGCCACCTCCCTCCCCACAGCTGAGCCTTCTGGAAAAATTGTTGAAAGTTTAAATCCTACTAATTTGTAAATGAATAAACATGAAATTCTCTTTGGTAAGTTTTAAATCACGATTTGTGCCCCTAAGGCTGTTTATGGTTACAATTATAGAATCATCACGGATTGGTTTGGGCTGGAAGGACCTTAAATATCATCTTAAATATCCCATGATGGGCAGGGAGACCTTCCACCGTCTCAAAATGCTCCAAGCCCCGTCCAGCCTGGCCTTGGACGCTTCCAGGAATGGGGAGCCACAGCTGCACTGGGCACCCTGTGCCAGACCCATAATGATCATATAGCATATGATCATTTTCCTCTGCTAAAACTGATATTCAAATTTAAACCAGACATCTCTCCACCTGTACCTGAAGGCGACTTAAATTGGGTGTGTGCTTCTGCAGCTTCCCCCACCCTGAAGTTGAGGCTGTGGGCTCTGCCAGCCTTGCCCCAGGGCAGAGCAGGAGCTCTGTCCATGCACAGGCACTCACCCCAACACTGTTTTAGGGCAAAGATCTGCGTAACGTGAGTAACCTGCAAAAACGGCAGGGCTGCAGTATGAAATGACTCCCCCCTTCACTCTCTGTATATTTTTTATTTTCAAATTTGTTTCTGCTATGCCCTGATTTATCAAAGCCCTAAAACACATGCTTGACTTTAAATACCTCACTGCAGCTAAAACTAATTGCATACTTAGTCTTTGATGGCTCAAGGTCATAAAGAAATCACTGGCTTTTCCAAACAAATACTTCAGTATTTTAATTGCTTGCAAACCAGATCCCACAGCCCCTGCAGAGGTGGGTGTAGGACTGTGTGCCTGACTGGAGGGTGAATGCCTGGGATTTCCCTGGCCAAATTCAGGCAGTGCAGCGTGTCCAGAGGGGTCGGGCCAGGCTGGACTCGGGGCTGGCCTGTGACAAAGCACTGGGAAGAACCTGTGGCTGCCCTGGTCCTGCTGGTGGGAGATGCCTGCTGTGCCACAGTTACCTGAGCAATTCTGGGAAGGCCTCAGCATCTCTTCAGCAGGCATTTCCCATATCGGGGAACCATAAATAAGATATGAATATCCCCACTGGGAATCTTGTTAGTGCATGTAAGTAACTACATAAATATATAAATATGGAAATCATATAGAGAATCTAAACTTGCACATACATAAAGAGGTGGAAGCAGTACTGTACGAGCAGAGTTCCCATCAACATTCACTCTGATAGCCTGGGGATATTCACTCCCTCCCTCTACACTGGCTGCTTTTCCCTCCAAAATTCTTAGTAGAATGATAATATTTTAACATTTGCAGCTTTAAAAACCATGATTATGACCAATCATTTCTCCCAGCAATTGTATATTTAGCAGAAGGGAAAAATTAAACTTCCCAGGAATGAGGTTATTTAGGGCATAAAATTCAAGGAAATAGGTATTTAGGGCATTGTGGGCATGGTTTTTATTTTCCCTAATTTTCAGATTACTTTCAATTAGGGTCTGCTCAGAGTGGAAACTTCTTGATGTGAAATAGATACTATCTAAATCATTAGAGCTCATTCATTGCCATGTGCCACCTTTTAGAGCAATTAAACCTGACCTTGGGGTTAGGGAGCTGAGCACTCACCGACCCAGGGCACTTCCTCTGAATATGAATAAGCTCGGAGTACAAATACAGTGGGGCAGGATTGCTCCTGGCACAGATAATGCCTTTGTTAGAGCAGGGCTCTTCGGGCTCTTAACTATGGAGTCCATTGATTCAGAACATTCACTGGTGGGATCAGTTCTGGGAATTTTTTCCTGTCTTTTTTTTTTTTTTTTTTTCCCTTTGACATCTGGAGTCTATCTCTTTGCCAGCCTCTCAGCCCTCCACTCAAAAAGAGAAAGTGAGGGAAACAGATGGACAGGCTCACAAACACATAGAATAAGTACCAAAAAATCTGACAAAAATTTTTGCAAGATAAAGAGGGAAAAGAAGAAAAAGAAAAATGTCTAAATTTTTAAGTCTTTTGGACATTCATTTTTTTGCCAAGTATTTCCAGATGAACATGAGTTCAGTCTGAAAATCCCATGATTCTCACCAGAGTGGTTTTTTGTCACTTTCCAACTCTCAGTAGCTCTTCCAATGGCAGTGCCCACCACCTGCCCACCACATTTGGAGTCCTGTGATTACAAACAATGTCCAGGGAAAGGACTGTCCAGGATGGATTGGCTGATCTATCCCTAGGAGTGCTTCTGCTCGTTTGGCAGAAACGATGGGGAAGCTGCCTCTACTTGCAGGACACAGAAAAGGAGATGCTGGTCAACAATCAGGTGGGGTCTTCTTTAGAGAACAGAGCTTTTCGTGCCCTGCCAAGCCACGTTAAACAATAACTGTCAGAGCCTGTTAGAAGATGGAAAATTGGTATTGCTTGGTACAAACCCAATTCTGCTGGGGTTTGTTCACAGACTGCATGGCACTTTTAGTCCTGCTTACCCCACGAGCTCTCAGCAATCCAAGACAGCTCCAAATGCTTTTCTTTCAGCTTTCATCATGTGCTAAGGAGGGGAAAAAAGCCATCTGGCATTCCTTCACCTGGCAGGGCCACTCCTCATCAGGCTGCTGACCTAAAACATAATCTCCACCATGACCTATGGAGAAATGGGCAGGACCCACCTGCAAAGTAAAAGCCCCTTCTTGAGGCACAATGCCAGATTCCTGCTGGCTGCTGTGTGCACGTCCACCTTTAGGAGACTTTGTCAACTTGTATTTCATTGCCACGGTGTGCAAGTGGTTTCCAAGCCAGTCATTCTGCTCATTTGCAGGTAAAAGTTAAAGATACTGAGGGAACTACACCAAACCTCCTTGTTCCCCACTGACTTAGTCCAAGAGGACAAGACACGGAAATACTCTGTGTTGCACCATTTCTGAATTCCTTTACACATCTTGTACACAGCATGAAGAAGCAAAGTCAGGACTTTATGTTGTGAGGGCAACATTTTCCCACTACAGCCTACAAAAGTATAAAGAATTAGGAAATATTCTCAGCCATAGCAGATTGAGGGATTCAGACATTTTTTGCAGGTGTAATTATGAAAAAAGATCATTGACACTATTTTAAATCAGCTTTATCTAAAAATTTCTTCCCAAGTAAGCATGCAGCTGAACTAAGTTGTTGTAAGAAACCAATTTCCTGTGGTGGCTGAACAGCTTCAGGGTGAAGTTTTGGCTTCATGTACGAACACGGAATCAAACCAGCCATTATTATCCACTTCCAAGTGCAGCACTTGAGTTCATGAAAACAGCACTCTTCTCCTCTTGGAAGTTTCTCTCACGGTACATTCCCATCTTCGAGGGAGCAACTCATTCTCTGTGTTAACGTTTTATTTGAGAATCATGATGTTCCTGTGTAATGAGTGTAAGGAAATGCCATCCATGCTGGATATCACACAGAGATCCACACCACTGTCATCCTTCACAGAGAGCCAGCAGAGTCAGCAGGATATGAATGAAATTGTATCTGCTCGGTTAAAATTCTGCAGTTTTACTTGATTAGCTGACTTTTTTCCATGGGCACAAAAAAAAAGAGGTTAATTAACTGACTACAAAATTGTACTTTCCATGTCAATATGTCAATACAAAATTAAATAATTAAAAAAAAAATTGAAAAAATGAGTACCACCTGCTCTGTCCACGAGGCAGAAAAATGAGGCCATTATCAGAAAGGAGCTGCAGAAGGAACCTGTACCCTGAAAGGGAGACTGAGAAATATGCCTCAGTGGGTCATAAAATCACAGAGTGATTTGGGCTGGAAGGGACCTGAAAGCCCCTCCAGTGCCACCCCTGCCACGGCAGGGACACCTCCCACAGTCCCAGGGTGCTCCAAGTGTCCAGCCTGGCCTTGGGCACCGCCACAGCTGCTCTGGGTGCTGTGTTCCTGCACAAGGAGGGCAGATGAACTCTGGCTGGAGTTTATCTGCCAGGGAAGGCAGGATAAATGTACTGCCAGTCTAATTCCCTTTAGCTGAATATGGCAGCCCCAAAATCACCCACACGAGCTGGGAGTGTTGGAAAAATGACAGACTGCAGCTCACTGGTATTTTAGGGGCACTGCTGGCATCCATGTGTTTATAGTGGCTTTCCATCACTTTTTAAACTAAATTACATTTTATGTAATTAATTAATTGTAATTAATTGTAATTACAATTTATGTAATTAATTACTTCCAGTTTGGTAAGTCCTATTGCTGAGTAGATCTCTCCTGTTCCAGGCACAGAACCCCTGCTTTCATGGGAGAAACAAAGCAGAAAACCCTGGTTAAAGCCAACCCATTTCTTGCAGAATTTGAAATATCTCACTTGCAACTCTGGCTCCCCTTTTCCACGTGCTGGGAATGGGGGCTGCAGAGTGAGGGCTGGCTGTGAGCAGGCAGGGGGCTGGCGGCAGCAGGAAAGGCAATGTCTCCAGCTCCACTCTGGTCATTAGCAAGAGCAATTTGCCCACAAACAATCTGGAAAGAGTTTGCTCAGATTACAGTAAAAGTTAATGGAGTTGGAAATTCCTTCTCTTTTGGATCAGCTCATCCTTCTCTGTGCAGCCCTTAAGTACATAGTGAAGTGAAAGGAAGGTTTGGTAGCAGCAGATGCAGCTGAGAGCGTAAAGCCCATGGTGAGGGGGTTCCAGAATTCCTGGATCTCCTTACTGCTCCCATCAGTCCAGGTGGGAAAGCTCAGGACCTCCCTGTGCTGGTGCCTTTGGAACCAAGGGGAAAATTAAAGCTCTTGTCAGCTGATTCTGCTGCCACTGGTTATTTAAGGAGGTGAGGGGAATTGGAATAAGCAATACAACTTTAACAAGACACAGCATCATCACTTTCATATTAGGTTTTGCTGACAGTCAGAGTGCTGAGCATGGAAAAAGAATTTGAGAGGACAGACAAACAACAGACAGCAGAAAATGTTCATTCTAGGTTAAATAAAACTGTTGGTTTGAGCCATTGAGCCAAAGCCCATTAGGTGACACAGATTAATCACAGCATTAGAAACCAGCTCACTTATCCTGCACATCAGGTTCTTCCATGAATCTCTGATCACAACATTATGGATTCTTCAACTCATCCTTTCCAATATACCTTTAGGCCTCCTAGAGCTCTTGTTATTGTGTCAAAGTAACCACTTTTTAAAAAACTGAATGTCATCCATTTATATCAGAAGAAAATCACAGCTGAACTGTGTTTACACTTCGTACATCTTTACTACATCTCTGATTTGATTTTAAAAAAGTGAGAACACTGTGTGGTCAGCAAAGACTCTTTCCACTTAGAGGTCAGCAGAATTTCCCCACCCATGTGTTTTACTGTCCCATTGCAGCTGATCTGAAGCTGCCCCTTAAACCCAACCAGCCTGGAAGAAAACAAGTCCCCAGATAAGAGAGGGATAGGTTGGGTTCAAACCCAAGCAAAGGCATCCAAGCCTTTTCCAGCTGAGCTGCAGACACACCACTGGCCAGCGCTGGGCAGAGAGGTCTCACCCAAACAACTCCCTGAGCCTGGGAAATCCAAACCCCAGTAAGGGGCAGCCCATCAAACTCCTGGCTGTTTGCTGAGGTTTGTGGTGTGTCTGTCCTTCTCCACCCCATGACTCCACACAACACTTTACCACCAGAGGAGAGCCAGCAGGGAATAAATGAAGAGCTGCTGGAATCACCTCTGCCTGCAGAAGAAATGAAAAAAAATGCTGGTGCACTCTAGTTAAAAGATGGAAATCTCTTGCGCTGCATGAACTTGAGCCAAAGCCTGCCAGAGTCATTGCTGCTCACTGAGGTCACAGGGCTCGAGGTCTATCTCTACAACAGGACATCTCTTCTTCACTTAATCACCAAATCAGATGAGGCAGAGCAGGAACAGGCACTCATTCTGCTTGAAGCCAAGTAATGTTCACCCGGGATGAGCCCACAGACAGAGGTGACCCCTTTCAGTCACAGCTGGCTCCTCCTCAGGATGGATGGAAGCTGCTGAGGACATATCCTCCCTTCTTTATCCCCACCTCCCCTTTCTGGTTAAGTGCCATTAATTACTGAATAAATACTAATAGTTAATGAGTGCTGCTTAATCCCGTCCTCTTCCATCTGTGCCTCTTTGCAGCCTGACACCCCTCCCGTCCCAAGGCCATGGAAAGCACAGGGTGTTTAGTGTCCCCAGCCAGGCTGTCCACATTCCTTTCATTCCCAGATTACATCTTGTACCCACAGTTTGTGTGTGGGGAAAACCAAAGCTGCCAGAGCTGCTCCCAGGGTGTGCACGGTGTGCAAGGTGCCCGGTCAGGGGGCAGGGGCCCTGACCCCTGTGCTCACCCAAAAAATGGATGGGGGGGCAGGTTCCCAGCCTCCTGCAGCAGTAATCATGACATGCACAAGCAATGAAAGCAATCTGTTGTTAACTGCCTGAACAGGCTTGTCCAGAGACCCCAGACTTCCCTGTTCAGGCATGTTACACAATGGCAATTTTCTCTTTAAAGGAGGGGGAAAAAAAACCTCAACGGGCTAAAAGATGCCTCCTCACAGCCTTCCTTCCCCAGTCCAGTGCTTCAAAAACAATTGACAGAAAATCCAAGGATGAAATTTCAGAAACCATGGATTGTAATGAAAGTGGAATGCCTGAAAAGTCCTAATGGACTAGGAAGAGTTGATGACAAAAAGCATTTCTTTAATATTAGTCCTTCACCCAAGCTCATGGTAATAAATCTATTGAGTTACTGACATTCACTGTCCTGGGAGGGGACTGAAGTCTTTAGTTATGTCTGAGCAGGGTGTTTGTGATGGATTGAAATGGAAATACTTCTACAATGGATTTGGGGGTGCAGCTTTCAAAAATAATTCACGGGCAACAACATTCTGTATTTTGGGTGTCAACCTAGACAGCAGGCAGCAGGACCAAAAACTTGCTGCCTGCTGAATTTCAGCTTGTCAGCAGCAGCACTGGCTCATCACATCCCAGTTCTGTTCTTCAGTACTCACTTGCTACCAGTAGTTGCATATCAACTATTTTATTTGTCAATTTAGCATTAAATTAAGCATTCAGTCACAGAAGGAGCAAACACCACAGGATTCCTGCACACAGATCTGCTGACCCCACATGGCACTGCCTGGCTTTTGACTTCTGGTTGTTTTTAGCTTCAAAAGTGATGCTTTACACCACAATATCTTCAAAAACCATGAAAATGAAGATTTTTACGAGTGTGTCAGTAAAGGACAGGGCAGGGAGTGCCCAGCTAAGCTCATGGGCACCTGAGCCCCCCAGCAAGGCAGATTCCAGAACTCAGGAAATGTGGGTGAGAGCTCAGGGCAGGCAGCAGTTCTTTTTAGTTCTTTGAAAAATTAAATATTCACCCTCAGAGCAAATGCTCTTTTTTTCACTGCAGGAACACCACTGCTGAGGATATCAATGGTGTTGCTAGATAAACCTGTCAAAACTGGTGTAAGAAAATATTTTGTGAGGTTTTTAAGCAGTTTTCCCCAGTGGCTCCTCTTCCAGCTTGGCCAGGGAAATGCTGCTCAGTGCCTCGGTCACCTGAGGAAAAGGCCCTGTTATTTTATCAGTGGAGTGAGATGACGCTATCTCTGTCTTCCACACCTCTGCAGCTTCCTGTGGCTGCTGGTGCACAGGTATTTCGCAGGATTGAATGACCTGATGTTATCGAGTGTCCCTCTGATCAGTGTGTCCCCTCTTCAGCGCCCACAGAAATCCCATTGCTCATGGCACACGCCAGGAAACCTTGTCAGGCTAGCATAAACAGATATTTTGACAAGGAAATTTAGGTTTTCCCTCTGTTATTTTGTCTAATACTTCTCATGTTTTGTCTATTGTATTGCAGATTGGTTAAAACGGGAGTGCAGGCAAGGGCAAGATCCACAGAATGCAAAGGTAATGCCCACTCCATTTTCCTATCAGGCAATACTCAGGCCTTAAAAGTCTACTCCAAAATAGGGAAATATTCACATGTTTCAATGCAAATGTTCTCATGCTTCAATGCAAACTCTTAAAAATTAAGTTTGACACTGGAAGTGTATATGCCACTTGGCACTGACCCAGTTGTGCCCACCGACCCAGCTCAGCCTGGTTGTGCCTGAAAGGTTTCACAGAATCACAAAATGTTACGGGGTAAAGATCGCTTAGTCCCAACCCCAACACCTCCCACCAGACCAGGGTGCTCAGGGCCTCTCTTTCCACAAGATTCAAGACTGTCCCAAGGACACAAGACCCTCCATTCATGCCCATCATATAATTTATCTGTAATAATTTTGGTTGTCCTGCTACATCAAGGGCCATTCCAGACCCTTGGGCATCCTTTAGCAGAAGTTACCAAGCATAGGAGAAACAAAGAACAGAACTGTCATTAACTGGAAACATCTACAGTTGTCTCCTACCTCACTTGCAGATTTTCAGTATTATTGTCACATATAAATGTACATTCTGTCTCATGTCACCTTGGGAGGGTGGCTGAAGTTCTCACTGCAGAGACCATTCTGCAGTGCACACACCCCCTGGTATTTCTGCCCCACCCTTAAGGGGGGTATTTCCACCCCTTACAAGGGCACAAAACACAGAACATATTTCCCAAACAGCTCCAGTCGCAGTCACACCAGTGTCAGAGCAGCAGCTGGGGCTGTCTTCTTCAAAACTGAAACCCAACTGTGCCTTGAAAAATGAGAACAGCTCACGGGGGAGGAGACCTCGGCCCTTTGCAGGTGAGTGGGAAATCTCAGATGGTTCCAGCAGAGCTTGGCCTCACTCGTCTCTCTTGGGCTGGGCACAAAGGCAAATAATGGGGCTGGGCTGGGGCCCCTCTCCTGGAAGGGAAGCTGCTGGCTTCGGGGTCTCAGCACTGGGGGTACGTCTGCAAGCAAGCTCAGAGCTGATGCAAGCATCTCCAGTGTAACTTATGGAGCTGTTAATCCTCCACAGGTTTTAATAATCATTTAGCATTTAGTGACTATGCTGGACTATAAATGTGTTATTAAACCTAAATTAAATGCAGATTTGGAACATAAATGTGCTATAGAAATTTATGAGGGATCTTAGCAGTGAATAAATTTTTTAGAGATTGCTGTGAAAGCTACAGAATATCAGTTTCTGAATTAGTACAAAATACTGCGTGTTACTTGTCCATTATTGGAGACTGTGTCTGTGGAGGTATATCCTAAAACCCCCATGCAGGCCAAAATTTAATTCATTGGCAGGAATTTCCAGGTCTGTAAAAAACAAATGAACCATTTTCATGTCAGCACAGCACTGCTCCACCTGGAATTGCTGTGTGTGGGTCCCAATTTCTCCAGCCCTACCAAGCTCAGGATGTGCAGAAATCACAGAACCCAGGACAAGTTGGGTTGGAAGGAACCTTAAAGATGGAACCTTAAAGATCATCTCATCCCATCCTGGCATGGGCAGGGACACCTTCTACTGTCCCAGGGTGCTCCAAGCCCCATCCAACGTGGCCTTGGGCGCTGCCAGGGAATGTGATTCACATCCCAAAGACCTGAGGATTGTTTGGGCTGCCAGTGCTTGTACATTCCTCTTCTTCTCTGAGAACGATCACCAGAGAGCCCTTCCTGCAAAGCCTGGAAATGTGTTGTTGATAAATTCAGAGAAGCCATTCCCAGTAATTCTCAAGCACCTCACTCACCACGAGGTACCAGAGGGCAGTGCTGTGTGCCTTGACATGCCCTTGATTGAATTTACATCAACAATACTGAATTAATTTGAATTGAGAAAGGAGAAAAGCAAACCTATAACAATTTCAGCCAGCTTACAAACCTGCTGATGACTGCAAAATCTGAAGATCCTGCACACTGCAGCCTTTTGGTCACTCTGAGGTACAAGAGGATCCCATTTCCTGCAGGAGAATTGCAAGATTTAACAGCTTTGGGCAGAACAAGGCTGTTAGCTGAGAAATGAACCTCATCAGTATCATAGTTAGGAAACAGAATCTTCCTCAAACTCTGCAGTGGCCAGCAGGTCAGGGCAAATGTTAGAAAAGACAGAAAAGTGGAGAAGGTAATTGAGCTAATGACGGTGTTTTAGTTTAGAGTTGTGCCAAACTTCCTTCGTGATCTGCACCGAAAAGTGAACACCCAGCTGTGACGTGTAACACACAGCTGTCCACATGTGGATTTCCTAAAGGACCATCTCTGTTTCTAGTAATTCCAGATGCAATTGGAAACCTTGCCTTAATCAGGCATGATGGAAATCTGCTCCCACTCAGGGAAAGAATGGGAGAAAGGAAGCAGCAGTGCAAGGGCAGGGTCCTGGAGCACTGGCTGAGCACTCGAGGTGGTTCCTGGAGGAGCAAAAGAGACATTTTACATGGACTAAGTGCTCTCAGCAGAGCACATCTGTGTGGATGGCTTCCCCTCACTCCTGAGACTGATGCATCCACTGTTTCTTTTGCCAGCCTTGCACTTGATTAAAGGAGGCTCCACATCCAGAGCAGTGTTGTTGTACAGAATGCATGTGCTAGCAAATAATAAACTATCTGTCACAATATTGGCTCAAGGTTTGGGAATTTTCTAACGTAGGAAGATTAAGATGATTGAACTTCAAATAAGTACCATTTCTGACTAATTGTTTGCAGATATGGCATAGAAGCAAGATGGCTTCTTTTGGGAAAGTAATGTCTTTTTACTTTACAAGATTCTAGCTGAAAAATAAATGCTCAAAGCCCAAACTTGCTTAAATCTGTACATTTGCAGTCACCTGAAGGGAGACTGCACTTAGAGCACTGGAAAGTGTCCCAACATGCTGGGCTCCCCTTTAAAACTGGAATAAGAAGCAGTCACCTTATTAGATTTAATCACCTGGGCCTAGATTTTGTTACAACCACATGGGCAGCTCTTCAGATCTGCTCCACAGACCAGACTTGACCTGTGAAGTCTTCCCTCTCCATACCCATGAAGATGCACGCAGAAATTCACTCCACAGAACTCCTACCCCTTTTTCTAACCATTACTACATGGGCTGTCCTGCATGGGAAGGTCACGGGTGCCACCATGTCTCCATCCCTCTCTTGGTATTCTCCTCTCTGTGCTGATCTCCACACGGTGACCTGCACAAGCATTTTGTCCCTGCAGGACATCGATCAACACAGCCAGAAAGATCTTAGTTCTCCATTCCAGCTGAGTCACAGGCTCAACATGGGACCTTCTGTCACTTGGTCTTCTCATGTCAAAATCAAAACTGAGTTAAAATCTAAGAGCGCGCTGTGAACCAGATGTTCCAGCTGAGCCAAACCTTTCTGGTAAATACATTGCAAAGAGCACAAATCATCCCACTTCAAACTTTGGGAATCTGTATACATCTAAATGTATACAAAATTCTGCTGTTTCTTGACAATAGGTTCATGCTCTAGAAGAACAGAAATTCAGCAGGCTGAAATTAATAATACATTCGAACGAACACCAGTGCATTGTTTCCCATTTAAGGAACTGCCTGGATATAAATAAATCCTTACTCATATTCTATGATTTAAATAACAGAACCATTCTTACCATGAGTAATGATTGCACCTTTCACAAAAATAAGAGGTAAAAATTAGTTTGAGAAGAGTCTTTAACTCTGATGCTCTTGATGTCAGTGTATTGAATGTCGCATGGTTCAACACTATCTGCTAATGTCCCCAAAATGTCATTGTTTAACCCCAGCCAGCCACCAGCCCCTCTCTCACTCCTGCACCACTGGGATCAGGGAGAGAATCAGAAGGGTCAAAGCTAGAAAACTTGTAGGTTTAGATAAAAGACAGTTTAACAGTGCAAGCAGAAGCTGGGCACACAAACGCTGCAAAGCAAGGTATCAATAACACTGCAAAGCAAGGCATTAATTCAGTGCAAACAAGGTTTAATTCACTGCTCCCCATGGCTGTGCAGGTGTTCAGCACCTCCAGGAGAGCAGGGCTCCATCCTGTGCAGCAGTGACTTGGAAAGACAAATGCCATCCCCTGGAACATCCCTGCCTCCCTCCCTGTCCCCCAGCTTTATATCCTGAGTGTGATGAATGTCACATGGGCTGGAATATGGCCTTTGGTCACTTTGTGTCACTTGTGCCGGCTGTGGCTCCTCCCACAGCCCAGTGTGACCACACAAAAGCAGGAAAGGCTTTGGCCCTGCCCATGCACAGCAAAAACATCTCTGTGTTATCAACCCCGCGTTCAGCACAATCCCAAACCAGCCCCAAACCAGCCAATTCATTCTATGGCAGCCAAAACCAGCACATCAGGAAAAGACTGAATTGGATGAGTGGAATTCAAGTTAAGGCCATTTCTACTTTTGATGCTCTACCTGAAGGTGCTGTTTCCACCACATGGCCAAATCATGTGTTGCCTAAATTTGTGCCAGCATTGTATCTTTTGGAGGTTTCCTCTTGAAGAATGCAAGGAGTCTGCAGTGCATGGAAACATGGACACAAATATTTGCCCAAAACAACAACTGAGGTAAGAAAACACAAAAACAAAAGAACATGGATCAGGGATCGTGAACCCTCACTGAGACAATTTTCTCAGTGATGGTGTTCTGGCACTGGTGAGAAAATGTTGCTTTGCATCTGAAGTCACAGCCTGTAGTGAGAGCTACTCCTGAATATTCAAGTTCACTGGACAGGAGGCAGCTGAATTATTGCACATTTACGCGTCTCCAGCCATACTTCCAAATAACACCAGAAAGAACTGAGGCAAATGCTTTAAAAACATCATTTTAAAAATCTGAAACACTAAGATTTCAGTTTAATAACTGGTTGTATGGCTCCAAAAAAATGTAGGGTGCTATACATTCAAACCCAGTAACAAGATCCTTTTACCACAGCAGAGATCCTTTTAAATCCGCAGCAGAGAAAATTGGTCCTAAGGTAGATTAATTAGCCACTCGACTTTTTTTATTTGTGATATGTATAAGCCCAGAGTATTCTACTCTAAAATTCACTGCAGCATTTGGAGTGAACAAGTCAAAAAAACCTCAAATCAAAAAGTATTTTCTTTTGCTTATATTATCAGTTTGTGAAAACAAGGATCTGGTGGACAAACCCGTTTAAACAAACAGGGGTTTAGAAGTGTGCAATACAGAAAATTGTGGTGATTTCTCACATAACTTTGTTACATGCCAAGCACTGATTTCCTTTTTATATAAATGAAAACCTATAAACTGATGCAATTAGCCTCCCCACACACATTAGTTTAAATGCTAGGATGTTACAAATCCCATTTATCTTTCGTGCTTTCTGTTAGGCTGAGAGTCAGCTCTGAGGTTTAAATTTTGTTTAAAAGTTCTTGGCTAATTGATCACTTTAGGGATGCTTTAAACACAGGTAAAACACCGACAAAGACGTTAAAAGTAAGCTTTCCTAATGGATGAATTGCAGCTATCCATCATCCTGCAGCTACTTCCCCACCACCCTCCCATTAAACCTAATAAGTTCTATTAGAGCTGTTAACATGTGGCATCTGTTAATGGAAAGTGTATAATGCACAAGGTGTGACCAGACCTGAGGGCTCCGAGAAGTGAAGTTTGAAACAGAAAAACGAATTCTGGCTATTCCCAAAGTTAATGTAAAGCCAGGTCAGTGTTCCAGGCCTTTCTCAGAAGCAATTCCCATTTAAAGCCTTGCTGGAGCAGAGGCAGCAAGGCTTCGCTTGCTGGCACAGTGCACATGTTATATTTCAAGTACAACAGCAGGCAAAACGTAGAAGTTGAAGGAAAAGGAGGAAATACATTTATTTTTGGGTTGAGAAAACAGTGTGACACATGACAAGCCTGGATCTCTTTCGGAGAGGCCGTGCTCTGCATTACTGAGATTGAGTTTGATCATTGGTGAAGGAAGGCAGAAATTCCCCAGCCTGGATGGCAGGGCTGTAATAGGGGCCGTTAATGTCTGCTGTGAGCTGGTTCCTGACATCCTGAACGCATTGCTGGGGCAGCTCCTGCGAGCTCTGCCACCGAGAGCGCCCAGGCAGGGAGAGGCTGGCGGGGAGCCTCAAGGACCGTGTCTGCTCAAAGGCTTTGAACTGCTCCTAACCTGTGAGACCACTTTCCTCGGCACTAGGGGGACCATCAGAAGATATTAAAATGACCAAAGCCAGCCCATGTAGTAACAGCTGTGAGTGTAATCCAAAATTAGCTCATTAATTCACGGGAAAGTGTTTTCTACTCGTATTTCATTACAAAAAACGTGTCTGCTTGTTAGCAAAACCTAGAGCTTTAACTGGAATCTTTAAGACATTAGCAATGCACATGTCTATGCCTTAGTGGGAGATTTATTGAGTTTATTCTCTAATCTCTGTTTACAAGCAGAAATATGACGAACATAAATCATTTGAATAAGATTTCAAGCTACAAATCCCCTTTGCTATTTTCCGGCATCCTCATGTTATTTCAAACCTGCAATTAATTCTTTTCTTTGCTGGCCCGTTTGTTTTTAAAACAATTTCACTCCACTTGACCTTTGTGTTTCTTGGAAAAGTGTTCAAAGTTGGAAATAACTCTAGATGTTATCTGTTAGTGCTTATTTACCATGCACAGTGAGCTCAACTTAGGAGCTCACAGTGAGCTGGAGCTTAGGAGCCCCACAGAGGTTCAAGATGAAGGGGCAAGCTCCTACCAGCAGGAATTACCATTGCAGGGATGTTGTGATCATTATTAAGGACAGTCAGGCTGCTCTCCAAGTGGTGGCCCTTACGAAAATCTGAAATATTTGAAAAAGAATGAAAAAAAATGATGTAACAAGAAAACACATCTCCAGAGCTCTGTCCTGCAAGGTGCTGGGCATACTGCCCACAGCCTAAGCAAGCACTGAAACAACCATTAGGTGGGCACAGGTACAGAATTGGGCCCAAAGCCCTGAGACAGCAACAAATTGTCATTTTTGTTAATCAATTCCAGTTATTGTCATGGACCAGGGCAAAAATGCACTGTGTACTAATTGCATTACAGCAACTTCTAGAAGCCCAGAATTCTACAAAGCTGGTGATTTCAGGGATTCTGCAAGAATAACTTTTGTCTTTCTAGGAAGTTTTGCATGTTTTCAGTGGGAAATGTGTGGCTTAAAAGGGCTGCTCTGGTTTTGCGACTGCTGCCAGCTAAGGATCTGCTGAAACTTGTGTTTTCAGAAGTGCAGCCCATCTATATTGGATCAACAACAGGGCAACAGCATTAACTAAACTATTACATCAATGGTATATAGTCCAGGCACACAATCTCCACTTTTTTATGCTAGAGGGAGTTCAAGTCCTGCCAAAAAAAAAAAAAAAAAAAAAAAAAAAAAAGAATACAGAAAGCCGACAATATTTACATTTAACAGATTGCAGCATTTTGGTTTTCAAAAGACTGAGTCCAAGGCAATTAAAACTTCGGTGGCCTTTTGGTTTTTCAATTGCAAGGAGAGGGTGGCAGGGCGGAGAGGGGCTCGCAGCACATGTGGCTGTCAGCTTTGACAGGTGTGCGCTCGGGCGCTGCCGCTGCCCCAAACCCGGGAAACCTGAGAGTGTTTGTAAACAGTCTGTGCTTTCTCAAAAGTGCCCTGGAGATTTGCTGCAGGAAGTCAAATTGCTCAAATCTACCTAATTTGGCACGATACGTTGAAAGCATGCTTGAGTGATCATAATTGCACTGGGACTGACTTCATTTAGCCATCTCTGGGCATACCTTTCCAATAACAACTGCAGGCGATATAAATTCAATCTCTTGTTTGTTTCTGAAAGTGATTAGCCTAAAAAATTTGGAATTTAAACACTCATAATTGCAAAGTGTTATTTATATTCAATTTTGATTTATTAAAGAAAAAAGTCCCCTCACTTCTTCTTCTTTTTCTTTTTTTTCCCTACCCAGGAATGGTTTGAGTTGTTTTGGAAAGTGAAAGGGATAGAAAATAGAAATGAAAGGAAAAAGACATGTCTTGTTGGTGGTGAACATTGCTCTTACAATGGGATTTTTTCTCCTACAATATATAGTTTTGCAACAAGAGCCTAAAAGGTTCTGATGTTTACTTCAAGCCTGGGCTTTTTGCTGTGAAGTATCTATGGCTCACTAGGACTAGTATAATTTTCACATCTATGCAGAAATATGTGCAAAAATAAGACAAATCAACTGTGCTGTACAACTGCAAGACCAGAAAGAGACCTGGAAGAGTCCCATTTACATTCTGAGTACAATAACCAGCATTGTTCAACATGAGAAACAAGGCTGAAATAAAGATATTTATTTGATGCATGCATTCAGGTTTTTAAAACCATTTCATCTAATACATGCTTGCACCCTTTTTATATTTGCCTTCTCAAGAAACTCTCAGGATAAACCCTATGATGGGCAAGAATTTTCCTGAAAGTGAATTTTGGGAGATCTTCAGAAAGAAAATATCGATTCATAAATGTAGGCAAATATTCATAAAGACTTTTCAGCAGGATGCTAGCTCAAATACGTAAAATCATCACCCAAAAAGCCCATAACATGTATAAACCCCAGATATCAGATTTCCAATTAGAGAAAAATGCTGTGAACTCTTTAGAAATTTACTAATAAATTAAGAAATTAAACTCCTGAACAATTGTCTTGCAAAGAGCAGCTTAAAATATCCAGAGAAAACAAAAAAAAATCCATTAGAAAAAACTGTTTCCTGAGAACATCTTGCTTTGCCCTAATCACAACCAGACCTGTATGCAGCTCCCTTGCTCTAATTAAAACCAAGAAATGAGAGATGAAGCAAAGCAGCAAGATCTCCATCAGGGCTGACCCTGTGGCCCCAGCCCTGCACGGCCAGGAAGGGCTGGGCTCTCCTTGCAGGAAAAACAGAAGCTGGACAAGTCTCTTTGCCACAGTGGTTTTTTTCCGTGTCTTCTTTACAACCTCCTCCTCCTCCTCCTCCTCCTCCTCCTCCTCCTCCTCCTCCTCCTCCTCCTCCTCCTCATTGAACGCGGCCAGCTCTGTGCCCACAGGGGTGGAACGCTGTGCTCAGCACCAGGACCGGGGTGTCTGTGCCACCCCTGGGTGCCCCTGAGCTGAGCAGGACAGGCAGGAGCCGCCCCAGCCCCAGCAGCAGGGGGACAGCAAGGATGTCACCTCTGGCCACCTTCAGGAGCCCATCTGGGGACACCACTGCTCTCCACAACCTCCCCAGAGGATGGGGAACCAGGGCCGGGGCTCTTCTCCCAGACAACAAAGCGACAACAGGAAATGGCCTCAAGCTGTGCCAAAGGATGTTCAGGTTGGATATTAAGGAGAAATTCTTCACTGAAAGGGTGGTCAGGCATTGGAGTGGGGTCCTCAGGGCGAGGTGGAGTCAGCATCCCTTCAGTGTTCAGAAAGCTTCAGGATGTGGCATTCGGGAACACAGTTCAGTGGTGAACGTGCCAGGGCTAACTTAATTGTTGGGTTTGAACGCCTTAGAAGACTTTTCCATCCATAACAATTCCATGATGTTCTGGAATCTCTCCTGGCAATGGTGCCCACCCAGGTGCTGCTGTTGAGGGATGCCCACAGCCCACCTGGACACCTGGCTAGGAAAAGCAGCTGAGCACACGGAGGCAAAGGCACCTGCACACACTGAAACTCCAGTGGAGCCTCTCAGACATTTCTGAGCACCTACAGGGCCCTGTGGCAAGTCATGGGATCCCATCATGTCACCAACCAGCCTGGTGCCAGCAGGTGTATCCAGGGGGAACAGGTCACCTAAATGGTGCTGGAACAGAGAAGGAACAGTTCTCAGACCCATCAAGCTCCACCTAAAGTTTAATTTGTTTTTAAAGTAACAAATAACCTAATCATCCCTAAAATAAAGCCAAGCCTCAGGGTGGATTATATAAAAAGGGTCTGTGCACAGAGTGTCTCAAGTTAGGTGGGACCTTCACCTCCTACGCAAATAATTTAGTGCTATAATTATCCCATTTCCCTGTCAGCAGCAGTACTGCTTACCCAAAACATCTCCATTTCGTTTTAAACCAAACACATTATTTACTTGATGGGAGGGAAGAGAACAGAAAGAGCAGCACAACCTGAACATTCATCATTGTTGTTTGTGCACCTTGAAGGACATTGTTGAATTATTGCTATAAACATTCCACATTTGGCTAAATGTTGTTGATATAAACAAGGGTTTTTCCTCATTAAGGTAATTTGGTGCAGTTGAGGAACTGATTTATCAAGAGAATTAATTCAAGGCAGATATGATTTGTGTCCCTTTGTACTTGTAAATGTTTCAGCATAAACATCCCCATTAAAACTCAATTACAGCTAGTCTAATCCTACTAACAATAGTTTTCAAATACACTTCACAAACGCAGACACTATGTCCTTGCTCCAGTTTGGAGCTGTGCAGCAGAGCCCCAAGCTCACCATTGTCGTGGTGCTCCAGGAGGCAGAAAAGCTTGGCAGATGCCTTGAGTGGTGCTGGGGACCTTCACATGGAAAGTTTGCTGGTTTTCAAGGTAAATTCTGTTTTCTCCTCCAGTTTTCCCATGAGATACTGATTTTAAAGGACTTTTTTGGCCTGGAGAGTCAATTACAATAAAAACCCTCTCCCTCCTTCTGTAATGTGGATTTTATGGAGTCCACAGAGGCAGGGTTAGAATCCAGTACCAGTGAAACTAAGTGCCCTCGAACCAAGCCAGATTTGTCTCCAGCACAAATTTGTCTCCTTGGTTCAGGGGCCCGTCCTTTCTATAACATTTCCTGGTCTTTTTATGAGAAACTGGAGAAAAACAGTCACAGTGGCAGATGGTTGGACCTCAGGACACGCATCAGTCACTCACATTCTCAGTTTTCTCTGACCCTGTGGAGTCCTGACACGGCTGCAAAGTTGGCACAGGGACACTCAGACCAGGAGCCCTGTGTCCCCCTGGGACAGCATCTGGAGACCCAGCCAGAGTGAATGGCACCAAACCCTGATTCTGGGCCCTGAATCACCATTCTGCAGGTTCCTCAGCCCTTCTTTCACATAAATCCCCCACAGAAATGTTCACAAGCACTAACCAAAGCTCCTGAGCTGTTGCTTCTCATCCCCTTATCACTGGCCCTTGGAGCTCCTCCACAAAGCAAAACTGAAGTGCAAATTTGGCCCAGGGCATCCAAGTGCTTTGAAAGGTGCATGAAATGGGCAGCAGCAGCAGTTGTACCAGGCTGCCTGAAAAGCAGGTTTCTGCTCAGGGAGGTACTGAATAAAACTCTGTTACCATTTCTTTCGTTTTCTGTGCTTGCTGACGAGAACTGGCGAATGCCCGTGGTGTGTTCCCCTGCTCCAAATGACCAGTCCTTGCTCCTGAGAGTCAGGGGCACAGACCTGGGTGAGGACACTCTGCTTCCTGTGCTCTCACAGGCTGGCTCAGATCCCAGGGTAATCAGCTGTGATCATATCATACTGATGTTCTTGCCAGCCAGCAATACAGAACATAACTTGATAGAGAAATCAAAGTCTTCTAATCTTGACACAGAAAGAAATCAGGCATGAAAAGGAATGGGGAAGCAGATCAATCTAGCTTAGGTCATGGACATACCTCATGCCTTAACTAACAGCCTCTCAAAGACTGAAGCACTTGCTGTTCAAAACAAAGCTGAAAATGCTTGGATTTATCTTCATTCAAAGGAAACGGGCAGCTGGTGATTGAGGACAAGCCACCTTTCTCTTCCCAGTCCTGCAGGGATGTTGATCATCTTCAGGCCACTGTTAATTGAGTCTGCTAATTACAGTGCTCAGCCGTTCCCAAGCCATGGACATCACATATTTACAGAGAGGGCCCTTGGGACGTCCAGGGTAGTCCCAGCACAACTTGAAAGGAAAGATAAGGAAGCTTAAGGGGACTCTTCCTCTCCTGCAGCAGACGAATGAATTAGCAGAGAAGGCTCCAGCTCTGGTCAAAGGGAAGGGATAATGTGGTGATGAAGTAGGTCTTCAATCACTGTGATGTATTTAAATGTCACTCTAAAGAAGATTTAGAGATGTAGGGAGAAAACAAAGTATCTGTCAAAATCACTAGGCAAATTTGAGGACGCCACAGGTCGGTTGCATACATATTCTTCCTAGCATAAAATTCCTTTCACTTTTAAAGGGTCTTTCATACATATTGTTCATTGAAGCGACAGAACTTTCATTCAGTCAAGTTATCCAATTTTATGATCTCATTTCTCTCCCAGTGGAGTGTCATATGAAGTCCTTTATTTCCATGCACAGAAGGTGTCCCAGGGGCAGGAAGGGAGCTGTGCTGCTTGGCCAGGAGAACACAAACAGCTGTGGGGACCCTGGTGGCCCTGCCAAGGGGACAAAATCCTTCCCTGCTCTCTGCCATTGGACAGTCTGACATGTGGCCCCAGCAGCAGAATGTGCTGCAGGTGCAGCAGCAGCACTGGAGTCGGCGTTGTGGTGGCATCCAAAGCTCCCGGCTGAGCTGTGGTGAGGATTGAACACCCTGACGCCCTGAGAAGGGGAGTGTGGTGAGCATCTCAGATGCTTTAGGGATGATCCAGCTTCTGAACTAGTAAGGAGCAGGAAAAGAGCAGTGAAGCTCCTCTGAGGCCACTGGTGTTAATGCAGGACAAGAGCATCACCTGGGATGTGCCAGGGAGCAGAACAGAACCACTCCAGGGCTGAGCCCTGGCAGCAGAACCCCCTTGGGCCAGGCTCCAGCTCTGGTCCTTGCAATAAAGGCAACAAAGACAACACATTGTGCTCTTCTGTTGGAAGTTTGCATTTCACATCCTCTGGCATAAATCAGAAACCAGGCTCAAGGGAGCACAGGGTAAGATAAACTTCTTCTTGCATCTACTTTTTCAGGAGTGACTTACCCTAGGATACACACACAGCTGAGGCACTGCTGTATGGAAATTAAACATAGCATTTCACTTACAACTAACTGGTAATTAACTGGCAATTCATTAACATCTTTGGCCTTCACAGAAATACTTATTTCAAGGAAATATGATGCATATACATCATCTGGGAGGGGAGAGGGGAAATGAAGAACTTATCTCCAGGACTTGAGGAGATACAGAAGCCTCGTGGCTCCGCGCTTCCCATGATGGTGCTGTCAGCAGCTGCAGTAAGTGGCTGCATCCATTACAGGGATGGGAGCTGTCAGCAAAATGGATGAGAGGCTTCTTGGGCCATGGCTGCATTTCACACCCTCCTGGCAATTCTGTCTCACAGGCCCATGAAAAGTAGACTGGGAAAAGAGGGCCCTAGTGCATAAGAACACAAAGTATGTAGATTGTTTTCGTTTTCATAATGGAATAATCTGGGCTTTTACAGCAATTTAAACACACCCTTTTTTTTCCTTCCCATATATCCCACTACTAAAGAGCAGTTGTCATCCTAAATCTTAACTAAAGATTATTTAGAAAGCATAGTTAATGACCATGTGATAACATCCCATCCACAAAGCTGGGTAATTAATGAGTAATAACTGATGCACTTGTGACTGCCAACTAATGTGTGTCCACTTTAAAGTGAAGAACAGACACAAATCCTAATTCATCTGGATTAGGTGAATCAAATAAATGGGCACAGCAAAGCTCAGATAGGAATGGATCTGGCCCCTCACACACCAGTTCTGGAGGAAGGAAAAAAAGATAAATAAATTTGATTTTAGTCTGCCCCTACATCTCCAGTGCTGCTGGCAGTTTTGCTGGAGCAAAACTTGTACAGGGTGGGGAAATACCCATGACCCAGGTGGGATTCTCTGGAGAAACTCACCAAGGGCCCTTTAGGCTCTTCCCAGCACAAGGAAACCGTGCTGCTCTTCCCCAGAGAGCTGTGCAGCAGGGATGGCAGTGTGGCTCACACAGCAGAGCAGGGTAAGGACTGCCAGGGCTGCAGAGCTCCATCCCCCTCCCCACAGCTCCTACAGCTTTTGCTGCTTCTCTTACCTGCCTCCTGAGTCACTGACCAAGGTAACCATCCTAAACTTTTCCTTATATTTACCAAAAAACTCTCTGCTGCCTTGTACTGTCTTGAATCCAGCCCCTAAATGCCCAAGTACATAGAAAGATCACAGGGAAGGTGCTTGTTTAGAAGAAATTAATATATTCTTTTAATATTTTAATATTTTTTAAATATTTTAATGTTTTTTAAAGCTTCAATAACAAGTATTTTAGAATGCAACATAGAAAATGTAGTCTTTACATGTGGGCATTTATTTTCTGCAGTTACCTAGTCTTGAGGGATGGAAAAACTGTAGTGCAGGTACTTTTTACCAGCAAGGAAGAAGGGTGGGAGGTAAGAGGGGGAAATGCCTATTGAATGAGCATGGATCTGTCTATTTTGGTTCCAAAATGCTGAGCAGCACTGAGTATATGGGCAGAACATCACAGCACCCAGCAGTGGACGGGAGCAGCCTGTGTGGAGTGTGCAGGCTCAGGAGGCAGGTATGCACCTTCACAGCTCATTGGCAGTGTGCTGCAGGACTGGGATCCCACAAAGGCAGAGTTTCCTTCCTGGGAAGGTGCAAAGCCATTCATCACTTTCGTGAGAGCACAAAACACCCACAGACTTTCCTTAATACAATGAGCTGTGTGTTGGAAATGTGAATTCCCTGTGTGGGAAGTGGGGCAGTTGGACCATTATGGCCTCTCCTGAAGAGAACTGAAGACAAAACTCCAACAGGGCTTGAGTGGAAGTGTCTCACATGCTGTCACAAAAAGAAGCCAACGCTGCCCTCCCAATTCCTCTCGCCAGCTCAGTCCCTCTCTGGGCACCATTGCTTGTGGCTGAGCCCACTGACACCACCTCAGGGAACAAACACCCAGAGCACGGAAGTTTTCCCTGTCAGTGCTGGGCCATCTGTTACCCCTGAGCCTGTGTGCACAGTGTGGTGACAAGGGCTCCGTGCTCTGCTGGTGCCACCTCATTTTTCTGAGGGCTGGGGACTGCTCTGCAGCACAGTCTGGGAGCTCTGGAGGGTTGCAGAAAATACGACATCAAACTCTGTTTTAAAGTCTCCAAGCCTGCCTGGGGTTCCTATATTTCATATTTCATATTTCCAATATGAAATTACTTTTGAACTTTGGGTTGCAATGTGAATGCAGCCTAGTAGTCACTGTGAAAGACAGCATGGCGTAAAAAACAATAATCCAACAAAATGGGTCAAATTCTCAGTCTAAGGAAACGGATAAATGTAGTGATTGTATTTTTCTCATGCTAACCAGCCCAACACAATCAACAACAAGTTATATACACAAGGTTGTGAACCTTCATCACCTCTGAGCTCCTTCCATACAATCCATCCATCCTTCCAAGGCAAGAACTCTGACAAAGAGATGAGGTGGATAATTTCTCAATTCTGTAAATCACAGAATCATCCTAAATTTGTTCATTTGCATTTGTGAAACAATACCCTGACTCTCCTTCCTTCTGAATTGGCCCCAGATTGTGTTCTGTCCCTGTTCCACTGAGCCTCTGGCACAGGGTGCCCAGAGAAGCTGTGGCTGACCCCAGACCCTTGACAGTATCCAAGGGATGGATGGGACATGGAGCACCCTGGGACAGTGGAAAATGTCCCTGCCCATGGCAGAGGGTGGGATGGGATGATCTGTAAGGTCCCTTCTAACCCAAACAATTCTGGGATGCTCTGGAGGAGTTTTGCCTCTGGGTCTCATGATCCAGAAGAAACAACCTTTAGACCCAGCCGTTTGTATTTGGGCTCCATCAGCCCAGCTGCAAGTACAGCTACGACCTGCACTCTTTGGACTCAGAGTGGTTTCCCCCAAACTGAAGATTCAGCAGCAGGAAAAGGGAGCTGTGGGGTTTGCAGGTCACCTCTCAATGCAGATGAGTTTATTGCAACCCCAGTGAAAAGCTCCTGTTGTGCAGCAGGCCATTTCCAAGTGCTAATCAAGGAGCCACTTTTGCCAAGCAGCACTCTGGCTCCCCAGGTTGTCATAAATACTTGAGCATCCTGCCAAATTTTGGCGTGAACAATAAAGCACTTTCTGTTGTCAGAGCACAAACCCCACTCTCAGCTACCGTGAGCTGCCCCTTAACTCCTGTTCCAGGCACCCCCAAAATCATTATCCTGGCAGGCAGGGCTGGGAGCAGCAGCAGCCAAGCCTGGCCAGGAGAGCCCCAGGCCTGACATTAATAAGGTGCTCTATGCCTGAAAGACCATAAAGGGAAAACCTTAACTAGGTGTTATAACAAGGGGATATGAAGTGTCACAAAGTGTGTAAATGTCAGAGCTCTCTATGAGGCCTCTCTGTTAAAAACCTGCCTCATCTCAGCTCCTCTGGGTAAAATATTTCCCTTCTGCTGCTGCTGTTTGTAAAATATTTTGATAACAAGAATGAAAATGATAATTTCAGTGGCCTGTGTGCTGGCAGCTTTGTGGGGGTGGCGGCACAGACCACAGCACTGAGGTGGAACGGAGAGCACACAGTCTGATAACAAAACCCAAACATGTATTGCCATTAAAAGCTGCTTACAGAGGGCTGCAAGCATTTCAGATACAACATAAACCCTGCCACCAGCATTTACACCCTCACAGTTAGGATGTTTGTGACCTGATGCCACCAGCATTTACACCCTCGCAGTTAGGATGTTTGTGACTTGATGCTGGTGTAAACCCGTAGGAAGTTTCCATGGTTAATGCCTGTAGGGCTGGGGGCTGTAAACTCAATCCTGCGAGTGCTGAGCCCCCACCCCAGCAGAGCTGATGGCTGCACCTACACTTCCTCAGGCAGCTGTGGGCGCAGAGAGCCCTGTGAGGCTGTGTGAGTCACAGGAGGAACACCTCTGCAGAGAAGGGTGGCTTTGGGGGCTTAGGTTGGGGTTTTTTTGACAGATAATGTGTTGGAGAGGTAACACTGTGAGATTAGAGAACCACACGCGAACCTCAGCAATCACCGGAGCTGGAAGGAACCAACAAGGCCAACCAAGGCCAAGCCCTGGCCCTGCCCAGACACCCCAACAACCCCACCCTGAGCATGCCTGGGCATGGATGCTCCTGGAGCTCTGGCAGCCCCTGGGGAGCCTGGGCAGTGCCAGCACCCTCTGGGGGAAGAAGCAGGGATTTGGGATGGGGTAATAAGGGTGATGTGATGGAAAATAGGCATGTAGAAGTTGATTCTACCATTCTCAATGCATGTGCAAAGAATTGAAAAGGTCACCATTACTCTCCTAGGGCCAAATATTCCACAGTAGTTTTTAGGGACTGCTTTAATGCCTAATTCCTGGTACAATCAGAAATCTTAGGTTCACAGAATGGTTTGAGTAGGAAATGATTGAGTTCTAAACCCCCTGTCCCAGGCAGGGACAGACCTCCCAGGCTGTTTTTCATTCTGCATGTGGCCAGGGCAGGTGCCAGCACACAGGGGCCACCTTTGGGGTTCTGCTGGCATGTCCCATGAGCTGCCACAGCGCTGTCCCCACTGCCCCAGCAGCCAGGGAAGCTCTTTTCATGTCCTGTATTAATGAGGAGAGCTGAAGGGCTGTGCAGAGCACCTTTCCCAGCCTCACACCTCCATGCCAGCCTGTGATACACTGGGGCTGTGCTTGAGCCTAAAGACCAGCAAATTAACAGTTAATTAGGAGATGATAAATAGCAGAGTCAGCTGTCCCTGTGGTTTAGGCTGTGTTCAGCTGCTGCCCCTCTCCCATATCTTGACACAGCAAGTGTTTATGTGCACCAGCAAGTGCCTGGCCTTTGTCAGGGCCAGGGCTGCCCCTGACACAGCAGCTTTATCAGCATTTATCCCCCAGATAAAGAGAGGGGACAAAGCTTTCAGGAAGGTGGGCCTGGGGTGGGAGGAAAGGGTGTGTTTCCCAGTCCATCCCTGGGTAGAGCCTGGCTCACTCCCATGGAGGCACTCCTGGGCCAGGAGTCTCCTATCACCAGGAATTATAGCTCATCTGACCACTCGAGACAAAGTCTTGGCTCTGAAGGGGGTGTCAGAATAAACCAAGGGGACTGCAATTCATACAATGACAGTTTCCTCAATTCCTGCAGAATTCACTGGAAGAAATCCTCCATTCCAGTGGACTCCATCTACCTTGGGCAAAGAAGAAACTCTGTAAAGCTGGAGCCCAGCATCCTCTTTCATGTCCGGGCCCTGCTGGTGGCTGCAGAGCACCAGAGGAAGTTGCCAGGAAAGGCACAGGGTGCCCAGAGCAGCCCCTGCATCCCTGGCAGTGCCCAAAGCCAGGCTGGACAGGGCTGGCAGCAGCCTGGGACAGTGGGAGGTGTTTCTGTCATGGCAGGGAGTAGGACAAGGTGAGGTTTAAGCCACAAACCATTCCACGATTCTGTGATAAAATCAAACTAAAATAATAAAATAGCTAAATTTTGTTAAACCTGCTCAGGATTGGAAGAGGTGGATATTGGCAGGACCCTCCCAGGCCCACAGACCCCGATAACTGAGCTGTCTGCAGGGTGCAGGTGAGGGTGTTGGTGTCTCCAGGAACACTCAGCCCTCCTTCCTCTGCTTCAGAGCTCCTGTACGTGATAAGGCTGGAATAACTCTTTGAACAACACAGCTGGTTTGGACAGGACCGAGATGTGATTCCAAAATGTTGAAGGTAATAAGGTTTTTTTTTCCTTGTGAAAAATTAAGAATTTTTTCCTTATGAAGAGGAAGCTGCAGAGTAAAGTCATAGAATAACTTAGGTTGGAGAAGACCTTTGAGATAATGAAGCATGACTTCCCTAGACAAACATCACATCATTAAATATTTCCCTTTACTTTCTCTTTTGATTTTGTCACATTTTTTTTCCCTAGGTGGTGATTTTTTTGCGTCTGCTGGGTATGGGGTCTCCAGCAGTTGATATGGGCTATATAGCCCATTCCAGAAATTACTAGATTTGGCAAAACCCCACGAGAATAGATCCAAAACACTACTCTTAGTTTGAAGAGGCTGTATATTCATGAATCAGGATCTAAAGGTACCCTGGTTAATAAATACATAAATCAACAAAATCCCTTGAGAGCCTTAAAGGTGATTAAACCCACCCTCAGATTAAATTAAATTCACTGTAGCTTTTATGCATTTCTTGAAGTGACTCGAATAGGTTTGTTTTCCCTTGGAGGTAAATAGAACAACTGTGTGACATTCATACAAGAACATTGCTTCAGTCAATAAAGGTATATTCAATCCAATCCAGAAACTGAGATTTGAACAACGTTACAGCTGGGCTTTAAACCAGCAAGCAGAAAAAGGTGCAGTGAGGCAGTGATACCGCCTCCCTCCCTAGTCCCAGTTTATAAAACTCTAAAGGAGAAGCAATTTCCAAGTTTTACTCTGGGAGCCTCTGTGCCTTTGCATCTCAAACACTCGGCTCCAAGATCCATGCAATTGTTTGTTGTACTCAACTCTCATGCTTGGAGAGCTGAAACAAGATGGAATCTTGTTTTGGAAGCTGTTTAACAGTTATCAGTCTCTGAGGTGAATGATCATCTGCAAATGCTAATATTCACTCTAATTAATGGCAGGGAGTGGACGTGGAATATCAGTTATCCCTTTCCCATCCATCCTCACCTCCTGAGCAACAGCACAGACGAACTGGGCCAACTCAAATGAATGCCTCTGGACTTGTATGCTGCTTTTACTATCAGAAATGTAAGATTTAAGAACTTGAAATAAAATCCAGGCTACTGAAAGAGTCAGTAGGAATTCCTTCTCTAAGAAGCAAATGGACCTTGGACCAAAGATCTTAAGAACTGCCCAAGGAATTCTCAGTTTTCGTCTCTTGCCTGCTCCACAGCATCCTGTACTGCTTTTCCTCAGCTTTTATTATTCCCTACAGAGCATATTAGTGAATCCTTCTTCATTTTTTCAAATAAGAAGTTGAGTTCTTAGTATTAACAGGCAGAAAGTAAAATGTTTCATCTGACTGTAAGTAATTATTTAATAATATTTCTATATCCCTGGGCATGTCCATAATTTGAAGCAACAGGTTTAAACTTATATTTATTTGTCCTGAATGTTCCACACCCCTCCTCTGATTGCTCTGTGAGATTTTCCCAAACTGCTCTGAAGAGGATGTGATCAAGGTGTGAGCTCCCAGCAGCAATCCCAACCTGCTGCTATTTCATTAATTGTGTGTTCTCGTAGGATTAACGCAGCTCTGCAGCGCAGCACCCGAGTGTGTGTGGGAACAACCAGAGGTTGTATTTAACCGTGTAATTTGGGCTCCCTGACGAAGTAAAGGAAACAATTATGTTAGTCTTAATTGCAGAAATTACCAGCTACTCGGGGTCTGACATGTGCTGAATGACCAGGCGCTGGGAACGCCAGCCCTAACCCCGCTTGGCAGACACTGGAACTGATATCGCCTCTCTGAAGCCCATTGCTGGCAGTCTGTTAGGAAACAGGTTTGGCTAATTCCAAGCAGAAGGGCTGGGCAGCTTTAGGACACGGCCCCAGCCGCAGTCAGGAATGGGGAGTGTTCACATTTCCCTGCAAACAAACACAAATCCCGTAAGGACGCCATCAAGCACCACAAGCCAAGGTTGTTCCATCGCTGATGCTTTCAATAGAGGGTGCTTACCTTCAAGGGTTAACGCCCTGCACATTATCACCTGCCCTGAACCACTGCCTTGCCCCAGCCTGTGCTGGCTCATGGTGCTCCTGTCCTGTCACAGCCCCAAAGAGCCCTTCCCCAAGCTCTGGTGAATTACGCTGAGAATCTGCTCCTGTTCAACCGGATGTCTCCTCCCCAGCAGGAAAGAACCTGCCTTCAGGGGAAAAAAAGCTTTCAAAGTGGTGATTGTAGGGCTGATATTGAACAGCTGAGTATCAGTGGGTATTCCAGGTGAATTTTCTTGTGTGCAGGAGGGTTTGCTTGCCTTGTTTCTTTGCTTTCTCTCTCCCTAACAGCTTGGCCAGTACTTCTCTTTCTTACTCTTTAAAAGGATTTCAACAGAATTTGCAACTATCTTATATATTATTTGATTTGTATAGATAGTTGTGGTCCATCCCAACCAAAATATTAGTTGGGTCCTGCACTATTTGTGACCTAAACAAAGCCACAGCAGAACGAGGTAGCTTTGAGGAAATGTGCAATTGCTGGTATCACTTTTCCTCATCTAGTCTCTAAAAGAGCTCTGATTTTCCTGTGCTGATCTAGATTTAGAAATAAAAATTATTAATAATATATATTTATAATCATATTTCTGTCCAGTCTACTATACATCATTCAGTACAACTAACTTTCCCTAACATATAAGGGAAAATGAACATTAAAAGCATGCCCAGAAGGGAGCCAGAGGAAAATATGGATTTTCAGTTCCAAATTTAGGATAGGAATGAATGGTGCAATATAATGTGCATATAAAAGAAATAAAAGTTAAAAGAAGCTCAACACAATTAAATAAAGTAAAATTTGTTTGTTTGGAGTTTTTAATAGACTGAATATCTACCTAATCACAAGAGGAGGACATTTAAAGATGTTTTAAAGGCCGGTAAAGACAGGCATACATTATATAAATCCATTTAACAGAGAAATAACTTTTAGGAAAAGTAAAAGGCAATGATAAAGAACAAAACAAGCAGCCCTGCTCCTTCAAGCTTTCTGCACCATGAACAAACAGGAGAGTTTTCAAAACTCCCAAAAGTGTTGCATGCTTGAAGAAAGATGAGGCATGAGAAAATGAAAGATAATAGTGAAAATCCAAATATACCCTTCCCCGAACTTCAGCCTTTTGGGAAATGACAGTGATTCAGAGTGATTCTGGAGAGCTGCTGCTGGAATCTGAACATCAGGTTCTCAGCAGCAAAGAAGAAGTTTTTAGCTAAAAATACTTTCCATGCAGGGAAAAAAAAGCAACTCCTGACTTACTTTGTAATCTGGTGACATATTTCAGATGATGTTTATTTCTTGCCCAACAGATTCATAACCAGTGTCTCTTCTGAAGGAGCAATGATGTTTTTGTGACCAACCCACGAGGATGTCTCACCTACTGGAAATGCACTGAAACACAAAGGTGTCACAAGAAAGACTTGCAACTAATAATTTGTACTTTAAGACACTATTTTAGGTTTGGTGCTTTTTTGGTACATGTATTGCATTCCAACAGGGTGTAATCACAACCAGGTTTCACATATATATGTTTCACAAATTCTCCACTTTTTTAGTGTTTTTTATTGAAATGCTTTTAAGAACGAGGACTGCTTTTAGCTGCATTCCTGACTGTGAGATAAATAAGATCTGCAGAGCAGAAGTTTGCCACAAACAGAAGGGTTGAGAATTTGCTGTGAAAGGTCAGAGAGAGCTCAAATCCCAAAGCATGAGAAGTCATTCCCCTTCCTCATTCCAGGCAGGAGCCAAAGCCCACCTGGTGCCCGAGGTGCAGGCAGTGAGCTCTGTGTGCTGGAGCCCTGCTGCTGTCACAGCAGCCTCACTGAGAAGGGCACTGCATAAATAAATACATGAGCAAATTCCTCGTTTCCCTTCAAAGCACCCAACTCCAAATGATCTGCCATGAAAAAAAATCAAAAAACAAGCCAGAAGCTCTAGAAATTATCTGCAAATATCATCGAGAAATTCAACACAGCGCAGCTCTAGCTTTGATCTCACCAACTTCTAGGAATTCAAACATTTTTCTACATACAAATTTCACAAAGACTCAAAAAACCTCAAAGTTTCAGAACATGGAGATTTGTTTTGTTTTATTCCTCTACATGAGATTCAAGGCTAAACATTGCTATAGGTCAGAGATTCTCTGGCTAGATCTACAGGCTCATGAGCTGGACCACAAACTGGTGCTCTGAAACAGGAACCTAACATTTAATCTGCTCCTTTCCACAAATAGTATGAATTCAGAATAGAACACTTTACTGCACAACATGGGGCTGCTCAGGAGTAACACCTCACTTCAGCATAATTCCACAGCACAGCCTTTGTATTTAGTCTCTGTATTAAGGACAAGTTCCAGTCCTGATGCCCAGCAGACAAGCCAAGCCTAACTCAGGCAGCTTAAACTAGAAATACAGTTTGTAAGCATCAGTGAATGATAACTATTGAATACAGAGTGAAATCTCCTCTTTTGATGGTGCACACATCACACATGTCTAAACCAGGAAATGTGTCCAGCATTAATCACAGTCACTGAGCACCTCCTGCTGAAGAGCTCATTGCTATGGAATTTCTGCATTTGGATCACAGAATTGCTGAGGCTGCCTGTCACCTCTGGAGACCCTCCAGCCCAAATCCTTGGGCAGATTGCTCATGGATGTGTCCAGGTTCTGATTTCCTCCAAGACTGGGGCCCCATGGCCCCTCTGGGCAACCTATTCCAGTGTCTGACCACTCTCTCTGTAAATCTCCACCTCTGCCTCTTATCCTGAAACTGCAGGCTCTGGCTCCCTCTTTTATTCTCATTTTCCCTGCAGGCATTTGCACACACTGCTAAGTTTACCTTGAGCCTTCCCATCTCAAGACCTACAATGTAGAAGCTGAATTGTCCTGTTTGTTTAATAATAACAGATTTATTATTGAACATAGACTGGGTGGGGGTCCCATGCCTACCTCAGAGCTTCCTAAAGCTTTCATTGACTCTGGAGTGAGAGGCCACGTCCCAAGGGTGACACTTGCTCTGCAGGTCTGCCCTTCACTGCCCTCTGACACCAGTATTTCTACCATGAAGCAATACCCTAGAACACAGGTAATAGTACTTAGGCAACAGTTGATGGAATCACACATGTAAAACCTCCAAAAACTTTCAGGGAGGTGTCTGGATCTTGTCAATAAGCTCCATTTGCTCTCATTAGAAAATAAATTACAGAGCAGCATCAGTCACCAGTAGAAAAGCCACGTGCTGCCAAGTGACTTCAAAGGCAGCCCCATGTGTGCTGCTGCCTTTGATTTACAATGGCACCAATTACTTCAGCTCAACACCAGTGCTTCAAATCCATGACTAAATCTTAAAATAATGAAGCAAAACATTTTTGATGGGATTATTTTCCTTACTTTCTGATTTATGATCCATAAGGCTTCCAATATTTAGGCAATCTAGCATGCATTGGGCCCACAGTTTGTTTTGAAGTAAGAGATGATTCACAGAATTATTTGCCTGTAGAGTCTGGATCGTTAGGCAAAAGTGAAATATTAGGAAAATGATCATAAATTTCAAGTGTTAACCACACTGCCACCCTACATATCAGAGCAAGGCTTTATTTTATGCCTCTACACGAGATTCAAGGCTAAACATTGTTTTGTGTCAGGGATTCTCTGGTCAGAATAACAAGACAATGAACTGGACCCCAAAACTGGTACTGGAAAAGGCACAAATTTTAAATGGTGACAGCCCATTTCCCACAGCCACAAGGTGACTGCCAGGCTGAACTCCAATTGAACAGCCAGCACCAGTATCAAAAGCTCAGATAAATTCTGCACAGAGTTAAGGTTAAAATACCTCCCTTTGATCAAACACATCCAAACTGCACAACTTTTACATACGTATATATAATGTATTAAAGCAAAACTTAAAATTCATCTCCTTAGGAACATTATCCTTGAAAGCAGCCATGGATAATGCTGGTGTGAGATGAGAAAAAAAGTTCATGGATTACATTCTTCACCTTTTTATTATACACAGAATTCTAGTATCTGTAATGTTTTAAAGTACTTATGTACACTATAGTCTAATATGATTTATTTGGTTATTGCAATAACATTTTAGTGCCATTTTATCTGAGAGTTCATGGAATGTTTTAAAATCCAAGCCTAATGGAAGCCAATCAATCATCACATTTTCAAAGAACAAATTATTTAAGTTTTTGTACTACACGGAGCTAATCACTGCACAGAGATATCCGATTGTTTTGACTGATGTCATTCATTTCTCTTTAGGCTGACCTGATTGATAGTCTAAGTGCTGAAGTTAACCAGACAAATGGATATGTACTTCTGGGCTATTTCCAGCCCAGCTGCCTTTTTAGCACTGAAAACTTCATATGCCTGATAGCAACTTGCAGCTGCTCCTGCTCAGGCGATTGAAATTAAAGCTGGAACGGAACGTGACAGCCAACACTTTTTCCTCTTACATCAAGGATTTTGTCCATGATGCCTCCAAGCAATCAGCAGTAATAAATGAGCTGTATTAAATCTACATCTATATTTGAGTATGTGGTGGCCTGCTTTCCAAGTTCCCACTTTCACAACTTCAAACACTTATTAATAGCACTGCTGAGACACACAAGTGTTATTGCATCCAACTCTTCCTCTCCTCTCTGAACTGGGATCCAATGCTGTGTCACATTTAGTCTGTTGCTTTTGATAACTAGAAAAGTCCTTCATGTGCCAAAAACTGGCTGCACTCCATCAGGGGAGCGGCCTAACTGAAATCTGCAGGATGATTATCTGATTTAGACGAGGAAAATTTGGCTTATCACATGCAAAATCAGTAACAGCAACACAAGCTTCTCCAAATTCTGTGACATCTAGTTCCAGCCCAAAGAACTGACTAGGTTCTTTTACTTGAATGTATCACATTACTGTTTTATTGGCTGACATCTACTATAAAGAAATTGAGGAAAACTTTGTGTGAGGAATTAAAGGAAAAACTTGCATAGCCGTGATTTTTCATTTATGTGGTCACTGACTCAAATATATCACTGGTTCTAAGGAGCCCCATTCAAAGGCATTAAAGCACAGATATATTTGACATTTATGCTATAGAAGACATTAGCAAGTTATAAATGTTTTGATTGTTTTATGTGGGATGAAATGCACTTTCAGAATGGACATTTTTGCTGTACACACAGGAAGCTTCAGAAGAAAATTCAGATATTCCCTTCATGTGCTTAAATATCTTTCTAAGCATTGCTGTCAGAGCTCAGAGCTCTCCAATTGCCTCCAGGAACCCTGTTTACAGTACAGGAATTACTGATACCGTATAATGTGGCTTTTGCAAATGGAATTTTGACCGTGGGACACCTGACAGAAGTACTCATATAAGGTTCAAACACTAATTATGTTATTCTAGTAAAAAAATCTGCCCTGTCAGCTGCCACTTAAAGGTCACTGTTGCTGTGGAAGAAAAGAAACAGCAAAGCAAAAGGCAAGTACAGAGAATTACAGGAAACAATGGCAGGCATTAGTCCCAGTAAAAATAGCACAGATATGAGAAACAATGGCTCAGCACTTAATTTTACCAAAATCCAGAATGAAAAAAATACATTCTTCCATAAATTAGCCTGTCATGAATTAGACAATATTTTGGTAGAAACGACCTCCATTGGAAGAAAGCACTTCCAATTTCTGTGTGTCCAAGCCAAATGTTGTTCTCAGAAACCACAGAAACATCAGGAATATTATAAATCAAGGCAACATGAAGAGGTTATCTTCAAAATATGTGTGTTGAAAGGCTAAATATATTTGCAAGGGTAAAATCCTGCTCCTTTTCAAAGTCATTAGATAACTCACTGCTAAGCCCAGGGTTCTGAACTCCAAAGAGCTAAATAAAAAGTAAACAGAAAATAAATATTTTCACAACCATTTTTGGAACCAAAACCATCGTAATGTGCTTTTCTTAACTGTCACTTTGCTAAGTACAAAATTTCAAATTATTACAAAACATATCTTTGGAAGTAGCAGATAGGTATTGGATAGCTATTGACATGGCAAATTAATTCAGCTCAAACTTGGCTTCATTCCATGAATATTCAGTTGACATTGGACATGCTGAAGGCTCTTCACTGTCACGTCATCATTTGGCAAACTGGAATACACTGGACTAAGATTCACATTTTGTCCAGAATTTCAAAGAGAATCACATGTTCTCATTTAAGAAGCAGAAAATGGTGGAAAACTCTACGCTCAGGCAGTGTATGTGTATGTAAATATAGAATATTAATGTATTTTTATACGCACACACACACACACACACACACACATACACACACACACACAGAGTATAGCTGGCTGCAGCATTTGCCAAAGAGCTGGACCGATTAGACAGAAATTTTTATTAAGGTAGATCAAAATTATTAGGTTTGAAGTGCTCAGTGAGCTTTTCCTTGATAAAGTACAGTTAGTAGTGATATTCTGGAATTTCATAGCAAAAATATTACATCAAATGTCTGGAATTTGAAACAGCAGCTGTGTAAAATATGTCAGAGTTTTGCTTAGTACAGGGAATGAGAATTTTAAAAGCCATAAAAGCAGGAACTTCCAAAACCACGCAGTACAGAAACTCTCAACTTGCTGTACAATTAAAGGGCTCTGTTCACAACTGGAATATATTTAAACTCAAAAAAAATGCCATTTCTTGTGGAACTGAACTTGGGACAGGACAGTCATGGCCTGGCAGGAGCTACTTTTTGTACTCCAGGAGGGATTGGGGTCTTCTCTCTTCCACAGCCTTGTTCTGGGCCCAGGCTCTGTCATCCTCATCCTACCCACAGCACTTATTTATTTGTGGCAAATGTAATTCTGCCACAGGAAGGAATTGCTTTTGTTTTACTCTGCTTTTCCCCATGAACCTCAATTTTATAAAAGGCTCAAGGGGCTCAGATAGCTGTCCTTTGCAACTTCTCTGAACAAAAATTATCGTGCAATGGTTGTGGCAAATGGGAAAACTTTCCTGGGAAGTATGGAGTACTATAACAGAATGATGGCAACTTGGTGCTGATGGTAACAGGCTTTGCCTTAGTTAAATTCATAATTGCTGTGGTTTTTTTTCCTCCACCTACAAAAGTAACCAAGAAGTGTCCCATCAATCACAGCTGGTGACCGAATCCTGCCCTTGCCAGAGGTGAAGCTCCCTGCAGGTCCCTGTGCAGTGCCTGGGGTGAGGACGCAGCTCCAGGCCCCATCCCCAGCGCCCTGGAGTGCTCAGTTCTGCTGGCACAGCCAGGGAATCCTGCCCAAACTCACTCTTAAACCCCAACTCCTCCCTTGATTGCTTATCAGTAAACAAATGGCCTGGATTACTGCTGAGATAAGCTCTAGATCGCTATCTCAGGCAGATTTTATCAGATCAACTGAGTGCTCTTTACACAGTAGGCCCCAGGAAGCCCTTGGAAAGTTTGCAGAGTTTTGTGCCACAACCCAGGGCACCAAAGTCTGCACCTCAGGATGCTGACACTGCTGTGATTTAACACCTTCGAGATTTCACCTCAAGAGTTTAAAATATTTCAGGTAAATGAATGTAGCCGGGTCCGCCTTTAGTATCATCTTCAGCCTGGGCTGGGGTAAGGGAAGGGGGCAGCTCACACCCAGGCCTGTAGGAAATGCAGCAATTGATACGCTGCTAAGAGGGCACTAATGTAAATCTTTCAGCCAAGGGGAAATGTGCCCCAGTGTTTACTGTGGTGATAAAAGCTCCTGATCCATCCTGAACCTGCTCAGCTCCCCAGGAGCCCTGCCAGGAAAGCGGCACTGAGCGCTCAGAGAAGCGCGGGCTGGCCGGCAGGCCTGAGCTGCAGGATGAGCAGTGTGAATGGAGCCTTCAGCTCTGAGACTGATATTTCCTAATGTTTATTTACGGTGATGGGCATTGCTGAGTATAGGTATCGTATTATTCCTAATGGGAATGAGGAATAACACAAAAGAACTTAAGCAATTGTTGAGTTTACTCTAGCAGAATCTAATCCAATTTCCATTTTACAATTCAGTTTTGTAACACCGAAGCAGATATATTGCTTTAAAAAAGAACTATATCCAGGATTCTTTATATTTTAAACTGCATCAAAATTATAAAATAGAAAGATTTAATTTTCCGTAATTTTCCTTAAAAGGTTATAGTAGATATTCCTGGTTGAAATATTCTTCTATGAAAAGCATGTAACTTTGATCAGTTATGGTTGAGAGGAGTAGTGTTTAAATAAAATGCCTGAAACAAAATCTCTTGAGTCAATGGAAAGACTTGCCCTGGCTCCCCGGGCATTTGATCAAACTTTCATTCAGAAAACATTTTTCTCCACCAACATACTTAAGCTGTTAAAATTAAAATGCAATTTAAGCAATTACATAAATAAGAGTGACAAATGTTTCTTTCCCTAAGTGCAAGCAGGTGTAAAGCACAATCGAAGTTATTCTCTGAGAGCTGCAGAGTGTCAGTGGTGCTGAAAGAGCCCGAGACAAAAGGGAGGAAACTTCAGGAGCCTCAAACAGAACTAACCGAGTCTAAAACTCATTGTACAAGCAGATCCACAGCAGGCTCCCTTTGAACAGTGCCCACTGCTCCACGAGCCCCTGTCAGCACAAGTACAGCAGCCAGGAGGATGGAACAGAGATGTTCAAAGTTCTGCAACACTTATCACCTGAGCGAGTCTTTATATTCCAAATATCTATTCCAAAAGAAATCAGAGCCCCTCTACCAACTGGTTCCCATTAAAGCTGGGAGTTTGCTACCTGCCATCACTCTCAGGTACTAATTTCACTGGACCACACTGATGCTTTGCACTAAATTCTGATTCAAATAGAAAAGAAAACTGCAGGAAAAAAATGAAGCCTTTTTTAAATTACAGGTTCCAACATATCCAAAGCTCAACCCTTAACTGCTCAGATCTCTGCCTTTGCTGCTAACACACTATAGAACTTGAGGTGAGCAGAAAACTTTCTTAGTTCTTTATAACACTTTCAAAAAAAAAAAAAATTAAATACTAAACCCTCAGCACCAGCAGTTCAGCATCTAATGTAAAATACCTGCACTTACTGAATTTAGGAAATCCCTTACTTGATAATGAATTCTCCGTGGCTGATCTCCATCTGTGGGATTTTTCTTCTCTTAGTATTGAATGCTCAATATTTACTCACTCTATCAATACAAAACCCACCAGACATTAATTTTAAAGGCTTTATTCAGTAATTACAAAGGTTTTGTTTGGTTAACCGGAAAGTGAAATCTCGGCTAATATAAATGATAAAAAAGATGCTAATTACAGCTAAGAAACAGATCAGAGTTTTGTTGTGATGTCCATTTCTGTGGTTTCTAATGATTTCTCTTTGAAACAGCTCCTGTATTTTCACTGCCAGGATGTTACTCTGTACAGAGAGATACAGTTATTAGTGACTTCTTCAAACCTATTTGTATATATTTTTCATTTGATTTTCTCCTAGTTAGTGATGAAAAAAACATAACTCAAGAAGAAAAAGTCACTTAAAAATTAGTATTGAGTAACAAAAATAAGAACTTAATTTTTATCTGCCTCTTATACATTTATATCCCATTAATGTTATTACTAAATTTTAATATATTTTAAAATTTTTTCTCACATTTATTTTCCTTGAGATTCTTCTAAGTATGCACACCTCACTATGAAAAATCACTGCAAAGTCCTACTCTAAAATTGCCCTGTATTTTCTACTTGATGTACTGGCAAGTCTGTGTTTTCTCAAGAGCCTACAGGCAAGTGAGACACACAAGATCCTGATGGAAAGCACAGCACAAGGAGAACTTCAGCACGCTAATTTTGTTATGAAAAAAGCAATATTTGAATGTTTTCTTATTCAAAGGGTGTTTTAGACCATCTCGGGTAACAGTTGAAAGGTAAGAGAATTGTGTGTATCTCATTTATTACTGTTTCAGAAATACTTTTGAACAACCACTGTAGCAATTATTTTTATTGATCTTAAGAAAAATTGGGATTTGGTGGCTTCTTCTTCGCATGTACAACTGTGTAAAAATTTAAGATACCCCAATGCAGCTTTGTGGGAAATAGGTTGGTCCATGGTCATTCCCAGCCCATGCCCATGGTCATTCCCAGCTGAGGTCAGTGGTCATTCCCAGCCCATGCCCATGGTCATTCCCAGCCCATGCCCATGGTCATTCCCAGCCCACGCCCATGGTCATTCCCAGCCCATGCCCGTGGTCATTCCCAGCCCATAGCCATGGTGATTCCCAGCCCATGGTCATTCCCAGTCCATGCCCGTGGTCATTCCCAGCCCATAGCCAGGGTCATTCCCAGCCCATGCAGGTGGTCATTCCCAGCCCATAGCCATGGTCATTCCCAGCCCATGGTCATTCCCAGCCCATGCCTGCTGTCATTCCCAGCCCATAGCCATGGTCATTCCCAGCCCATGGTCATTCCCAGCCCATAGCCATGGTCATTTCCAGCCCATGGTCATTCCCAGCCCATGCCCGTGGTCATTCCCAGCCCATAGCCAGGGTCATTCCCAGCCCATGCCCGTGGTCATTCCCAGCCCATGGTCATTCCCAGCCCATAGCCATGGTCATTCCCAGCCCATGCCCATGGTCATTCCCAGCCCATGGTCATTTCCAGCCCATGCCCGTGGTCATTCCCAGCCCATGGTCATTTCCAGCCCATGCCCGTGGTCATTCCCAGCCCATGGTCATTCCCAGCCCATAGCCAGGGTCATTCCCAGCCCATAGCCAGGGTCATTCCCAGCCCATGGTCATTCCCAGCCCATAGCCAGGGTCATTCCCAGCCCATGGTCATTCCCAGCCCATGCCCGTGGTCATTCCCAGCCCATGGTCATTCCCAGCCCGTGCCTGCGGTCATTCCCAGCCCATGCCCATGGTCATTCCCAGCCCATGCCCGTGGTCATTCCCAGCCCATAGCCATGGTCATTCCCAGCCCATGCCCATGGTCATTCCCAGCCCATGCCCGTGGTCATTCCCAGCCCATAGCCATGGTCATTCCCAGCCCATGCCCGTGGTCATTCCCAGCCCATGCCCGTGGTCATTCCCGCTGCTGCAGCCCACGGGCACTGCAGGCCGCTAGATGGCAATGCATTGTGCGAAAGGAATAATTCGGATTTTACACACCGAGCAGGAACAGAGCGAGTTTTCCCTCTGCAGTGCCGCAGGCACCTCCAGAGAAGGAATTATGAAAACTGCTCCGCAACACGGCAAGTATTTATTGTAATTTGGGAACTGAATAAATTACTTAAGTGCAAGTATCCAGGGAAAAGGTGCAGTAAAACACAGCAGAATCTGCTAGTGATTTGGCAGCTTTTGTCTTCATGAAGTAGTTTAAAATAAATCATTCTTTGATTTCTGTGCAATTCTGTTATTATTATTGGACGCCCTGGTATCATCTGCAAACCACAAGAATAGGGCTTAAGTAGTGAAGCACATGTTTCACATTTATCAAAATTCCTAATTTTAATTTTTTAAAAATAATTTCAGTCTGCACTGAACAACCAAATAATTTGAATTCATTTTTGAGAGGCATGACTAATAAAATGCTCATACTGTGTTATACAATTAGTCCTTAGAAGTTTTCTATTTTACAGTTACAGTCAGGTTTTATCTAATTTTGTTTTTATTACTGTTGAACATTTCCTTGGCATTACAGCTACACATGTAGATATATCAAAAATAACATGTTTTAAACTATACCCACAATTCAAAAATCATTCAGGGGAATAAGCCAGCATGTCACATTCACATTTCCCTACAGGGGATGTTTTTAGAATCTGCTGTATTTGAAATACCTTTTCTTACTTAAAATATTTTTTCAGGTAGTGGCAGGAACCTCTTTCTGGGGGATTTCTTCAATACATCTAAGAAGTTGCAGAATATTTCTTAATCTCTAAAAATATTGGTAACAATAATCTACATTCTTCAAGTGTCAATTATTACAAAAAATACTTCCCATTTCTATGTTGCTTTGCAGCAGAAGCTACCCCTGCAAAATTGAGACAAGTCTGTTCATTTCTGTGAAGAACAAATGGCCATGAGTGGGCTGCAGAGAGTGGCAGAATAAACCTCTCAGGACTTAAAATCCAGTACAATTTTTGGAGCAAAAGGGACTCTCATTACCATTATGTTCTCATTATCCATTCTCCCTTAAAAGATATGGAAATATTTCTTTGTTGTTTCTCTTTTTTTTCTTTTTTCTTTTTTTTTTCCTGTTTTCCAGGGGGTGTGTCATAAATGGTAATAAAATATTACTCTAGGTAACTACTTTGGGATCCATTTTCCATGAATTAACACCTTTCTTCACAATTAGCCTAAAGGACTGATTTTTGTACCAGGTAGTTCCAGCTCCAGTTACTAAGAATTTTTGCTTTCAAAAATTAATTGGTAGATATTCCAAGTGCCGACTTGGGATTTGCACAACATTCATCCCAAGATTAATGGAAAGCACATGGTGAAAACTCTACAAATCACTTGGAAAATGTATCCTGAGAAGCAAGTGAATACCTGCTGAGGGACAGGATCTCTTTGCATCCACGTGGGGAAATCCACTGGTATTAAGGGCACTGTTAATCCTGAGGAAGGATAATAAAATCTGCTTCATCTTCCATCAAGTGTGAGAACTTTGAGAACTTTCACAGCAATTTCTCATTCTCTGAATTTGTTCCCAACATATCATTAGAAGTCTGCAGAAACATTCAGAGCTGGATAAGCCTTCCCAGTGTATTCAAACCGTACTGGATGCAGTGTGAGAAGCGGTTTGGCCTTTTAAGAAAACCATCAGTTCAAAGTATTTTCAGCATAATCCAGGACACTAAATCACCAGTGAAATAGAAACATTTACTGACAGCTTGAGTACAAATGTTTTATTGTGAAGAGCAGTGAATGTAATGACCAGAGCTGTAGCCTCCTGGTCTGGCTAAACAAGGTGGTGGCGTTGGTGGGTACATGTGATTAAAATGTCATTGCCAGGGCCAAGCTGGCAGCTAGAAAGGAAACAGGAAGAGTCCCCACCAGGCCTAGGAAAGCTTTGGAAGGGCTTTAACAACCCCTGTCCATATGGGGTTGACTGACATAGACTTATTTACCCTTCAAAGGGCAAAAAAATCCATCAGAGTCAATAATGCTGCTCTGAAGCTCAGTCCCTGTGTAGGCCATTCACTGAGGCTTGGACTCAGTGATGCTTGTGGGTCCCTTCCAGCTCAGGATATTCTGGGACTCTGAAAGTTGAATGAGATGTAAGACTATCGCAGGCTGCTCCCAAATCCACGAGCCATCTCAAAACTGGCTGAACAACCCAACCTTAGCAGCAAAGCTTTTCAGGCCCCCACAAACCAACTGTTGTTGGCTTTAATCCAGTCCAGACCAGCTCTAATTTCCCTGGTGTCCATTGTGGTGCCAGTGCAGCAGAACTCACCCAGGGACCTTCCTGGTGGGGACCTTCCCTCCAGACCTTGTGTTCCTGCAGTGACACTACTCCTGACACCCAGAGTGGGGCAGAGCACTGTAATTACTTTATATACATAATATATATATGTGAATAATAATCCAACTCTACATTCTCTGGCTGTACCTGTGGAGCATGTCCAAATCTGACTTATTGTCCTGTTGAACAAATTGCGAATATTTCCATTAGTTAGTGTTGAGTCTAAAGAAAATTAGAAAACCAATTCTAATTCAATGCCTATACTTTTGCTTTGCCATACTCCTTTCATGCTGCAAGCTTCTGCTTGCTCATCACTACTCTTCTACAATAATCTCATTAATGCTTGGCCTCATTGCAGTACTTCTTACCAGGTATCAAAACCGACCAGGAAAAAAGACCCAAAACCAACCCACTGTCACATCCCAAACCTTGCAGAATTGTTTCACTACTCCCTAGCTTGGTGGCATGAACAGCAGACTGCAGAAACATGATAAAATAATTTCATATATTAATTCATATATATAGCATTGTAACTTCTGTATAGGACGTTCATATATTTAACACATCACACCAGCATGTTTGCACTACCCCTCTTCAATATTGTTAAACTGTATCTCATTTTACTGCCATTAAGCAATGAGCAAGTCTGCCCTGCTGTAAAATACTTCATTACCCAATTTTCCAGGAACCAGAGTTGAGGAAAAGTGCAGGAGGGTAGGGCATGTTTTGTTGGATCACCCATGTGTGCTGTGTGCTGAGGGAGGTGCCATGATGGGTTCGGCTTTCTGTTGAAAAAGTCAATTAGCAAGCACTGAGGTATGCAGGACCTGTCAGCTCTTACAGTAGGGCTGCCTCGGGGCAGCCTTCTCTTGCATTCTTCCCTCCCAGTCAGAATTTCTTTTTAATCCACATAGTTGGAGCACTGAAGCAAACCTGTTTCTTCCTTAATTGATTCTAAGGTATATTATTAAAAAAAAACCCGAAACCAATACCTTTAAAAGTCCTTTAAATCTTGGGTTAAATGGTGTTTAAGCCAATAAACATTATTTTATTTAGGCAATGTGTTAAGCAAAGCATGTGTTCCAGGTTTTAATGAATGGGAGACTGCAAACCAAATCAGCCCAGTGAAAATGGACAAAGATGGAAAACCCATTAAAAATGCTGTTTTCTCTCCCAGCTCAAGACTTGCTTCTTAAATTTTTTTATCAGCTACAAAGTGTGACCAGTTATTAGTTTATTTGTCTGAGTAAAAGGGCATTAATAGTTAAAAAGGAAATGTACTGCAAGATAAAACATCTTAGATTTTTCAATATTCCTTACATGTGATATTAGTGTTAGAACACCAAAAATAATGGCTCAATTTCCAGATAGTGGTGGCATCTGGCTCTGCTTAATGCAGGAGATCACCAGCTTTTTAGTAAGAAATAAAATTCAGAGGCATCTCTTTAGTATACCATTGAAACCACCTGCCTAAGCACCTTCTATCAGATAACTGTAATTAAAAGGGTGGTTTTAGACTAATGACTCTCTTTGGATAGGTTGGGCCTGCCTACACATATTCCCCAAAAGATAGTCTTGGTTTGGTGGAAGGTGACCCCACCCATGGCAGGGGTTGAAACTAGCTGATCTTTAAGATCCCTTCACACCCAAGCCACCTTGTGAGTCTCTGATTCTGTGACGTTTTGGAAGCATTTGGTCAGGTCCATTACCTGAAGATCCATTCTGAACCACAACAACACCCGTGCTTCTGTTTGCAAGGACAGACGTGCAACCCCTGAGAGGCGAAATTTAAGAATTAGAAGGCAAACTCTTCCTGAAGTTCATTTGAGGGAAAACAAAAATGAGGAAAATCCAAACAAAAAGGAGTGGATTCCACCACTTTGGAGTGCAAAGATGTGTGCCTGGTGTAAGGCTCATTTGCAAAGCCAAAAGCTGGCCATGCAAAATCCATTGTACTTCTACTGATTCACGATTACACCACCATTTATTAACTGAAATGACTTAGGAAAAACACAAGTATGACAATTCCATATTAAAACAAACATCTGGAGCAATCACCACTGGATCTCTGTTGCTGTCTGTGGCAACTTTCTTCTCGTACCCATTCTTCTACCTGCCCCAAGGGCCTGTGCCCACCTCCCCTGCTTGAGTACATCACCCACACTCTCTGTGTGCTGCAGGTGCCAGGGGGAGTTTTCACTTAGTCTTCTTTCAGCACTTCTCTTTGGGCCTTTTTTCCAACCTGGAAACTTGCACATGCTTTAGTCTAGACATGAATACGCTGTCTGTTTTTGCTCCTCAGACAGCATCTTTTCACAGTAACTCCTCTCTTCATAGCTCAAAGTAGAACCTTGATATTTACCACTGGGGAAATGGAGGGAAGAACAGCCCCACCGTGGCGGTCCCAAGGCTCTGCTTCCCAAATGCTGGAGTGGATGGCGCCACTGAGGGATGCCACGGCAGGAACAGGAGACACAGGGCTGCAGCACAGCCCCAGGACAGCCCCTGGCCATCGCTCCCTGACAGCACCCAGGAAGCTGCAGTGTGCCCCTGAGGGACGGCTGTGTCCTGCTGGGAGCTGAAATCAGGAGCCTGAGGCAGACTCGGTGTCTTGGTGCCACCTCCACGCCCTGCCCACACCCCCACCTTGGTGCCGGGGTGCCACAGACAAGTTCACCTCATTGCCGCCCTTCTCCGCACTGTGCTGGCTCCCCACTGAGACACAGCAGCTGCCAGCCAAGGTTTTGGTGCTGCTGAGAGAAGTTAAAAACTGTTACTAATGATGCTCAATTATTTTTCCTCTGCCTGGTTTCTAGGATGTCAGGGTGAGTACATTCCATCCCAAATGTAGCGTCTCCGAAGGGCTGCTGAATTCCTCCCTCAAGCCTTGCTCTGTTCATCACTCAGTACCCAGCCTGTGCCTCAGCCCCGGCCACATTGCTACTCACGGCTCATGAGCGCTAATACAGATTTTGTTTGAAAAGCCACACGTTGGCAAACCACAGTTATTTGCAAGCCTGGCCCAGGGCTAGTGTCAGACATCAACACACAGGCAGCACAGATATTTTATTTAATTAAGTCATGCCATCTGGGCCCACAATGAAGGCACTCATATACTTCGCCTTTGCTTTCGGACTGCATAGTGCTCTGATCCCCCAAAATTGTTCTGAAAGTTAAATCTCTGTGGAATTTAAAGAACACTTTCAGCTGTTACTTGCATTAGACTAAATTTCTGCTGCAGCATACCCGGGGATTTTTCCTATCCTAATAAAGCCAGTCAGATTTATGTGCCTCAGTTTCATCTGAACGCTGCGTCCACTGTGCAGGAAATTACTAATGAGCAGCTAAAAGGCCTGTGCTATATATAGCAGGTGTGTGCACCACCACAGAGCCACCAGCCTCCTCTGCCAAGGGTTGTTTGCTATGGAAAGCAAAGGTAGAGCCAAGCAGGCAGGCCCTGGGCACGGGGAGCTGCTCCTCACACGGGCTGTGCAGAGCTGCAGGGTTACTGCCCATGGCCACACACCCGTCTGGAAAAACTCTCCCTTCTTCCAAATCAGGGCTTTCCTAACGAACCCACAATGAACAAGCCAAAAACAAATCGGTGACAAATATGAACTCAGGTCTTCAGAAAGGAGAAAAGCTTAAAGGAATTTCGTGACTTAGTTTTGGGGCTCAAAGAAATTGCAGAAGCATGGAAGCACAGAATGGGTTGGAAGGGACCAAGCTCATCTTGTTCCACTCCCCACCATGGGCAGGGACACCTCCCACTGTCCTGGGCTGCTCCCAGCCCCATTGTCCAACCTGGCCTTGGGTGCAGCCACAGCTGCTCTGGGCACCTGTGCCAGGGCCTGCCCACCCTCACAGGGAAGAATTTCCCCCTAATACCTAATCCAAACCTTTTCTCCTTCAGTGCAAAGCCATTCACCCTTGTCCTATCACTATGTGTCCTTCTAAAAAGTCCCTTTCCAGCCTTCTTGCAAACTCAGCTCAAGAAGGAATCCAAATTCAGGAAAAAAAATTCTGTATACCTCAGCACCAGCTTTGGGCCACGGTCTGAAGCTAAACATGGCACACAGCCACACCATTAACCTCTGCCATGTTAAATGCCATGGGCAAACTGTCACTGTTGCTCTAAAAAACTGTAGATACCTTCGCGGTTTGAGAACAGGATTAAAACCCCAGAAAGCAGAGAAAAAATGCATGGAAAAAAGGCAGAAACTGAGCATGTGCAGACTGTTCAAGTTATTCTTAATTGCCCTTTCTCCAGATTATGGCATTTCCACCTTGTTTATGGGAAATTTACTGGTCCTTCTCGTGGGTAACACCACACCACCATACTTACCCAGAGTCATGGCACACGGTTACAGTGGGACTCATAAATGTTTAAAATTAATTAAACTGTTTCAATAACCTGACTGAAATATTTCAGTAAAGTTTAATAACTTTAGCTGAGATCCAGGGCTGAGCCAGATGTAATTGAGTCACTGTGCACCCCCTGATAAGTGCTACACTTACTCTTTTCTTGATAGAGGGAAGATTTTATCATGTAAATCAACTTAAATAGAAACTGAAGTGTTTTGCTGAACTGAGGCCCAAGCCCATGGAAGGAGTAATTTTTGGAATGGAAGAGTAATTTTTGCTCACTGTATTAAGCAGCATAAGATATTATTTAGCACACCTATCCTATTCAGCTTTTCAGAGTTCTAAAAGGACATGTTCACCAAATTTTTGTGAGGTCAGAATATAGAGAACAAAGCTACAACCAAAGTGCCATTATGCCACTCACTAACTGCTGCATCTCTGGGAAGCTCCTCCAGCCTTTGCACTTCCCAGTTACAATTTACATCTGATCACATTAAACAATTGATTCTAGCGCATGTATTTCTGCACCAACCTCCCCCCCATCTCCATGCTGTTAAAAACAAAAATCAACCCATATATCCTGGGAAATGGCATCACTGAACATTTTCAAGGGAAAGAGTATTTTTACATCCCCATTTTCCAAGTGTCTGTATTTAGCAATGCTGGGCAGAAAGTCAAACATTTCCTTTTTGCTTCAGCAGATGCGAGCTGCTGAAACTTCTCACGCTCTTGCTACCATCTCACATTAAGAGAGCAAGAGTAAGTGCTCCTAAGTACTGCAAAAATATCTACTTTGGAGACAGGAACAGCAGATGGATGCTCCAGTCAAGCACTACTTAGTGCCATCAGCATAAGCACTCAGGAATCGAGGACACCTGCAAATTAATTTCTTTAGCATCAGGCATACTCTGAGCTACCATGAGCTGCCTATTATTCTATTATTATGGCTCTTGCTATTTAAAACAGTTTTAATGGATCCAAAAGAAGTGTAACAGCAGAGGTCACTATGAAGTATTTCATGCTGTATTTGATGCTGTTTTTCTGTGCTTCCAAAAATACAACCGAACCGTTTTAACATAGCTGGTTTATGTAGTAATGAACTTAGAAATATCAAGCAGTAATGAAGATGCTGTACAGAACAGCAAAACATGCTGGGGAAATTAAAGAATTGGAATGTGCTTCAGTGTGTCAGCTGATAAATCCAACAGAAAGGCCAGCATTGTTGTTAGTAATTGGTGAAAGAAAAGAATAGAATTGTTTGACACTAAGCATTCCAAAAGCATTCAAAATAAGGCAATTCTAGAATGACATCTAAATATTTCAGAAAATGTTTGAGAGTATATGACTATTCTTACAAAGCATAGAAATAATTTAGGTTTGTTAAGGACTGAAAAATTGACTTTTGATTTATCTAGTCAAATTTAACCTAGAAGGATTAGCCAGTGAGTTCCATATAGAAGTCAAGTACAGTTTTTAAAAAGAAAAAAAAAAAATTGACTACTAAGTAAGCACAAAGTTGGGGGGGGGAAATTGAAGCTGGGAGTACTAGGAAATAGTGTATTTGAGTAAATAGGAGCTCTCCACATTTCCACATGACCTGACTGGGAATTAAACCAAAGCAGTCCCTCTCTTGCATGTATCACACAGAACTCACCAGTGTGACAGATAAAGCAAATATTGCAAAGGGGATTTTTTGGATGGGCAAGGCAATTTACAGCTTTGTTTCCCAAGCTGGAGAAACTTTTGAAGGACCGAACACAAGGAACAAGTTTTGTGATAGTGAGACAGAAGGGGTTCAAATTTCCCAAATTTCCCAGTTTGAAAGTGGTTCTGGAGAGCTGCAGTGCGCCTTGAAGGAGCCGAGGGTCCCTTCCCAGAGCTCGGCGCTGCCGGAGCCGTCCCTCGGCCGCGGTGGAGCTGCTCAGTGGAAGGTTCCCCTCATGCACACACAGGATGAAGCAGACAAGCAGCAATGGCCAGAAACCAGGAGCAGAATTTTGGCAACACTGTAGGAAAACATTTTGAGAAAGGACAACTGGATAGTGAACAGACAGAGAGGGAAAGGACCATTACGGCACGGGAGTGTCCTTGGTGACACTGGACAACATTGGGAAGGAAATCCTGCTGAGGGAGCGGGTCAGCGCTGGGGTACTGCACATGTCCCGTAGGGTTTGTACCACTGTGCTTTAGAAAGTGCAGGATGGTGTACAGACCACTTGATTTGTGCAGCACAGGATGCAAAGATTACCAGGATTTTGTACAACTTACAAAAAAATTTGAAAGCGGGAGGAATATGGACGTGAGAGTGGCGATTTCTGCACTCAGATTCTGGTAAGTTGTGTTAGTCATCTGAAACAGCATGGAGAAACTGCAGAGAAGGATCAGAGAAAACTGAGCTGAAAATCAGACTGGACATGGGCACAGCCTGAAGCCCACTCTGTTTGACTTAACCATGTCGAATTCAGTGGGATTTTAAAATCTATATTGGTTGCTTTGCTGATTTGGATTAATATGTTTTACAAAAGCAACAGCTTCACAATGACAGAGGTTCAGTCCTGTTCTCTCTCTTAGATCTTTTAAGACACCTGGGACCGTGTTCCTTGGACAGTGTCATGATATTTACACACATTCAGAACTTTCCCTCATTCTTGGGTTTTATCTGTTTCAGGAGGAGCACACATCTAAGGAATAAATTTAGATATGAGTTTGGAACATTAAGTCCAATCCACAAGTCACAAGATTTCAACCAAACAGAAAAACCAATAAATTTCTCACTGCTTAGAAGCCCTTGCTAAGGATACTTCAATTCCATAGCCCTTGTTAAACAGTGCCAGAATGTGTAGCTTCTACATTTACTGCTCAGAGGGCAATTTCTAGGCTTTATCTTCCAGAAATAATGGAAGGAAGGAATGTAAAGGAACAATGTAAAGGAAGGGAATGCTATGAAGAAAAAGTTACTCAGTTCTACACCTTTATGCAAAAAATAATGCACAAAAGTTTGTTGGTGGAAGTCAAGCTGAAAGTTCAACATCATTTCTTCACCCCCTAGCTCCCATATTAAAGTCTGTCACTTCATACCATTTCCAGACTGTGATAGCTCACAGACCCATTTAAGATCAGTTTATTTTTTCTTTCTAGCCTATAAATTCTCTAGTGTTTAACAATTGCTGTGATGAGGAGCATCTCTCTCTTACATAAACTTTTATGAAGGAAACAAAATGACCCTGCTGTCATCCCAAATTTGGTTTTGTGTTTGTGTGGATTGTGAAGTGTCAGCTGTTGGCTGAATTTTTAATGTAACTGCCCTCAGGTTTCAGACAGGTAAAGTCGCTGAGCACCAGCGCTGGCGTGGACAAGCACAGAGCGCAGCCAGGCCTCTGTGTGCTTTGTGTGCTCTGTCCCTGGCGTCTGCAAGGCACACAGGGCTCCCTGTGGGCAGTTCTGCCGGGGATCTGCCAGGTCCCTGCACACTGAACCTCTTCACTGCCTCGGAAACGCAAATCCCCCTGACACCAGCTCATCCATACCCCAGCCCAACAGCGTTCAGCTTGGGACCTCCAAGCAGGTCTCAGGATTGCAGAAATGCCCTGTGCTCTTCTACGGCCCAAAATACAGGGTTAAAAATGCCTAAGGTTGAGACTCCCCATTTAATGCTATCTATTTCCAGCAAAATTGTGTCCGTTTGCCTTTAAAATAAGCTTTTCCTAAATTTTCCTCCTGCTGTTCCACCTGATTGAATTAATCTATTTTCCACTCAATGGAATGAACTAGATGTGTGACAAAGTGGCAAAGAAATCCCAAACAGAATATAAAATTAAATATAAATTACTTGAAAGCATGTTACAGCAGAGGATAAAAATACATAATTCTACCCATGAAAAGAGTGGACTGTCAAAAATTCAACACGCCAAGTATATATGAAATATACAATCTGGTTTTTTTCATGTTTGAAAAATTACTTTAATCCTTTTAGTGAATTTTTTTAATGTGTGGAGTGCATTAGTCTGGATTAAGGGATGGTGTTTATCATACTTTGTATTGTGATTTCAGGAAATAGTCTGGCAATGCTAGGTTTCTACAAATGGATTTAAAATTAATCAACATCTATTTATGAGAAAGTTTAAACCATTATTAATACATTGTAAATACACATCTCCTTAGAGCTGACCCCAAGTGTCTACCATCTGCTCAACTGTTGTAATCACATTTTTAAAGAGCGTGGTCATACATAATGATTCTTCTCAGGAAAGAGCATCCTTAAGTGCATCAGCAACATTTTAAATTCCACTTGTGTAATGCAATAATTTCCTACTGCCCTTTGCTAAGGAAAAAAGCATATGGTGGTGACTAAAAGCTAATCAAGCAACCCTTGATTTGTTTTCAGGGCTGCAAGGATAATGCTTTTTATTTATTTTTAGAAGAAACGACCAAAAAAATTAGCTCGTGTAACTTTTTTTTTTTTTTTTTATTAAATGTGAGCATTCTCACTAGCTCAACTAAAGCAGCTTTGATGGTAATATAGACATAGATAATATTAACTCCAAATACAAACCTTGTGCTAACTTGGGATATATTATATGCCTGAATTAAAGCACACATTTAGCAAAGGCAGCTGAACCAAACAATTTAATTTGGAGAAGTTCACAAAATCCCTTCTAATCCTCACAGCATCGTTCCAAGTTTACAAACAAGACCCAAGGCCCTGGTTTGGAGCTGATCTGTGGGACATGGCGACAGCACATCCCACGGTCCTGTTAGTGACACCCGAGCTGCTTCAGAGCGCTTTGCGGGATGAGGGGGACGGGGACGGGAGGAGGAAGGGGCTGCACATCAGCCCCCAGTGCCCACGGCCCCGTGGGCAGGCAGCTCGGGGACCGCCAGAGCCTCCCCAAGGGGAAGAGGCCATCAAAGAGGCAATTACCTGTCTGGAACTTCAACAAAGGATTTCATGCTTGTGTTTTACTTTAAAAAACATTTTTATTGGAAGCAAACGATGCAAAATGTTTATTAAGCACTGTGATGCACACAGAGCAGCCAATGTTGTGGTATGGGACTTCCATTAGTATCCTTATATGGATCTTAACCTTAGGGATAAACAGAACCTCTACCATTAAACCAACTGAGAAATTGTTCTGTGTTTAATGTGCTAAGCTTTCTTTGGTGGTGTTGGGTTGATTATTGGATTCAATGATCTCAGAGCTCTTTTCCAACCTAAAAGATTCTATGACTCTTCAAATTAAATAAAAATATTTGTAACTGTCCCAATTAAAGCAAGCAAACAAACAAACAAATAAAGCCTGAGAGTTACAATGAGTTCAACAGTTTCTAGTGAGATTAGGAATAAGTTGTTAATAAGTTTTTCATTTGTAAGTCACAAGGTCAAATCCATCAGTAGGCAGTACTACTAGAAAATCATTCTCCTAGGATGCTTTTACAAACAGTCCAACATGAAACCATTTTATTGCTTGCAGTTCTGCAGGGTTTGCTGAGTTTGCCTCAAATTAGCTTGACAGCTCCATGTTGATGGACATGGTTTGATTTCACACAAACAAAGGGACTCCTCCAATCCCTCACAATATCCAAGATTTCCCAGAGAACACAGAGGAGAAATTTCCCAGACTATGAAGCTGTTGCTGTGTGGGCAGAGACACGTGGCTGGGTGCAGGACCAGGGGACAAGAGAAGGCTGGAAAAACACAGAGGAAGGGCAGAGATCAATCACAGGCTTGACCCAGGGGCAGGAGAGCTCAGGGCCGTTATCAGTGAGGATTGGAGATGCTGCTTTGCTGCCAGGAGCTGCTGTTTTCTGCCAGGTTTGGGCTGATAGCCAAGAAGAGCTCTCTGCTTTCAGCAACGTCCCCACCTTCATTTACCATCTTCTCTTTCAGGCTTGACCCGAGCCAGGCTGAAAGCAAGCCAGAGGCAGCCTGCCCTGCTCTCAGATGCACAGATGTGACTGTACCTGAAAAGACAAAAAACCCCCAAAGTAATAACACTGTCACGTTGCAAACATTGAGGAACAGCTTCTTCCAGGATAATTTTATTGCCACACCAGGGAAGATGTGGATCTCATTTCAGCACTGAGCCATCACACTCCCCTTGTAAAGGAGCCGCCGTCACTTCTTCACACGCTCTTCCAAACCATGGGCAGGTCCTGGTGGATGAACAGGTAAATCCTGCCAGTAATAAATACTGAATTCCATAATCCTCATGTTAAACACAAATTCTTGCAATAGAAAGCATTTTAGAAATTCTACCCCTAGAATGTCACTACAGTTACATTATCTGAGGCAGCTCTGGCTGATAACAGCTGATAACAGCTGGTAACAGCTGCTGAGACAACGTTGTGTAGGCAAAGTAATTAAAATTAAAGTACAGGTGCCAACTTTTCAGACCAACTTCTAGGATCATGGGAGTGGAAGTGTAAAATTTGATCCTTAAGAAATCTCCTCTTTACTCAATCTTATTTACTCAGGATTGCATTTAACAGTCCTGGAAGACTGAAAACCAACTATGCAGAAAGCACACGGTAATTTATTTTGCAAAAATCTTTTTAACAGGTTTTGGAAGCCACAGCTGGATATCCAGCAGAAATTAAATGAAATTTGTACTTTATGACATGACTGCATAAAGTTAGGAAGGACTGGAAACAGGTTATGGTACCTTTAAAATTTTCTCCAGCTGTCACATTGTTGATTCATACTTATTTTTCTGAAATGCTTTTAAGCATAATATTCAATATTTCACCATGACCTGCAATGGTTCTTTCTTAAAATAAGTCATGTTTTTATCTACGATTTCTGCATTTATGTGCATGATTTATCATGCACTGCACAGATGAAAGAATCCCACACCCCTTTCCTGTACCAGATGGACTCAGTTCCAGTAATTACTATTTCAGGCTAGTTACTGTTTTGCCTTCGTTTTGCTGTAGGATAAATGAAAACACAGGGAATGGTGGAAATGGAATTTGGCCAGCTGAGCCAAACATTTGTTTACTGAACACAATTCAGAAGGTGTTACTCCATTAGAAGAAGCTTCGTTAGTGCACATCAAGAGCGACAATTTAATATTACTTGAGACGAGGCTTTGCCTACCTGTGGGTTTAAAATGAGCAGTGAAGCAGTTTGAGAAGCCAAACAAGTGTTAAGTGACGTGCCATTATTTGGGCACTGATAATAAGGTGCCATTATTTGGGCATTGATAATAAGGTGCCATTATTTGGGCATTGATGATAAGGTGCCATTATTTGGGCACTGATGATAAGGTGCCATTATTTGGGCATTGATAATAAGGTGCCATTATTTGGATATCGATAATAAGGTGCCATTATTTTGGCACTGATGATAAGGTGCCATTATTTGGACATTGATGATAAGGTGCCACTGATGAGGATTTTGCCGAGGTGTTCAGGACAGGTGTGACCTGGAGCTCCAGGTGCAGGGGCGGACGCGCGACGCTCATGGGTCTGAGGAACCCTGACACGGACTCCAGCGGGGCTGAGGGGGTTAATGCATTCCTGCTTTCCCAGGGTTCAAACGCAGTTCAAGTCACCAGTGAAAGGCTGAGGTGGTCCCAAGGCAGAGCACATTTGTCCAGAGCCAAAGCCACAGCGAGCTTTGGCCACTCCATGGGCAGCGCTCCGGAGCAGGGTCACCCATCCCACTGAGAATCCCTGCCCCATCCATCAGCAGGGAAATAAATCCCCTTCCACAGGTGGAACACACAACAGCTCATGCTCTCTGGAAGGCTCTGCTTCCTCCTGAAAAGCCTGAAATGCTCGGGTTTTTCAGAATGTCTTCAAACAGGAATTTTAAAAATGTTGAAGACAAATAATCCAAAGGTCAAGTTCCAACTGTGATGTTTTCACTTGAGCTTTTTCATTAATTTTAATGAGCTCAGGATTTAATTTTTATTTCGTTTTGGGTTTTATTTTCTCACATTTCCCATGCAGAGTCGTTATTGCTCCAAATCGACACAAGATATGACAAGGAAAGATGAAAGAAGTAATTCTTCCCTAAAAATTGTCTCAAGAAACTGCTGTAACTATGTATTAAAAATAAGAATAATTGCAAAAATACTAATTAGTGTATCTATTTAAAATATATTTCTTCAAAAATCCCAACCCCCAACTTAGATACTCCGTAACTGGACAGGATGAAAAAGCTTTTTTTTTTTGTCACACACTAGTTATGTCTGAAATATCAGATGATATCAGAGGAATTCCAGAAAGTAGTTCCCTTCCCTGAAATTTAGAAATATATTAAAATTTTTAAAATAAATTACAGAAAGGTAAAACGAAAGGGTAGCACTGAATTCATTCAAAATATTTCACCCTTGAAAATTCTGCTCTCAGAACAGAGCATGGAGGTACCAAGGGACGTTCTCTGTCCTGAAGAACAAATAAAGATAAATCCTGCTACATTGCTTATGCAATGTGCATAAGCAAGTGACCAAAGAGACAAAACTCTTAAGGCTTTCTCCACACCTCACAGCTCCTCATTCTTTCTTCCTCAAATCAGCATGGGTCAAAACTGGAAAAATCAGTCAAGCAATCAGAGTTTGCTGGGTGATTATTTTGGGTGACCGGCACTACTGACATGGTGAGCGCCGACTCACATGGATGCTTTCCACTTCTTCACGAGATGGTTGGCAACTCTACCTGCCTCCTTCCCTCTTAAATATTTCCTTCTCCAAATATTTGGACATTAACTCCCCAAAAGCTTGGGAAAAAGCGAGGGTTTCAGCTGGGACCTGTTTGAGGAGCTGCACCAGGAGCTGCTGTTTATTTCCAGCGAGGGGAGCATCAGGAGTGTTTGATCAAGGCAGACGCAGCTCTCCCCTGTCTGGAGCACAGCAAAGGAGCTGCCCTTGGCTGCTCCATCACCCGAAGCTGTGCCCACCCCGCCCAGGGAGGGGAAACAGCAGCACCCTGTGCTCGGGCTTTAAAACCCGCTGCAGACCAAAGGGAACACGAAAGCTTTTGGGATCTTTCCTCATCTCAAAGCCAATTAAGGAATTTTCTACGGCGACTGAGGTTGCGTCTTGGTGGTTTGGAGCATTTAGCTTATGTTGAAATATGCCAGAGTATGTAAATTGCAAGTTTACTGCAAACAATGTAAAGAAATGGCAAGGATCTGAAAAGCAGCACTAAATAAAGCAGTAAAATACTACATTTTATCCCAATTCTATGCGTGTATGAGCTAAATTAATTCTGTGATTTTTCTGTGATGACTCTCTCTGAAGGGATGTTTGAGTTGAGGGAAGTGGAAAAGAAATAGATAAAAATACCAAATGATTGCTGGTCACTTCTGTTTTTAGGACTTGGCAAACAAGTTTATCTCAGATATTAACTGAAGAGTGTGTATGATTGCCTGCAAAATCTAATGAGACTTTAAAGTGTTCAGGAATATATAAAGCAATAAGAAAATCTCTGTCATTTCCCAGTGACAGACTTGGACGCTGTCTAGTTTTACATGCTATAATTTTTGGGAAAATATTTTTTTGCAAATGATGGGAAGTCAGTAGTTACAGTTAGTGCTTGCTGTTGACGTTAGGTGACTGTTCGTATGCCCAGAATACCACCTACCTCAGCTAAATGGTATCTTTATGAAATTAACAGAATGCGGTTACAACATGGCTATAAGAAAAAATATTAACATCAAATTTTGGATTATAATTGGAAAACTGACCTTTGGAAAATATGTTACCACTGCAGTCCTGAACTGTACTGTAAAATGACAACTTTAAGGAGTGAAAGAATGACTGTATTATGCAGTTTAGAAAACGCAGCAAATACAAATAATTATACTCTTTATGCTTCGCTGGAATTCTAAATTAAAAAAACCTTGAGGCTCTCTATGGCCTTCCTCTTGTGAAACCATTCATATTATTTTCAGTCTTCCAACTTCTTGGAAGTGTCTGTCAAACATTTTAAAGCACTTTCAGTAAACCAGATTTGTCTGTCATTACACGGGCAATCTCCATAGGCCATTGTGACAGGTAACGTAAATAAAGATTTTCCTGGAAACATCTCACAGCAAGATTATTTCAGAGCATATAAATGTTTCTTTTTTGTTGTTGTTGTTAAACAGCAGATTTGATTGAAAACCTTGACATCAGAATTCCCAAAATGCATCGCAGCAGAAAATGTTGAGAAGCTTCTACAAGATCCACTTTGATACCTCCTGGTTTCTCTTGGCTCTGTTACTCTTTAGACTACTGCCACTCATACATCTTTGTCAGCATTACCAGCAATTCCCTTTGCTTTTGGTCCATTGTTGTCCTCCCTAGGTCAGTGTTTATTAATGTGTGTTGCTGTATGCAAATATAGCTTTATTTGCATTTCTTAACTATCAGGGCATTCTATCTGTATCATTAAACAGAATGGCATTTTCCAATAAAAACTCAAAGATGCATAGAAAAATGTCATCCTGTTGGTATTTTTTGTTCTGGCCTAATCTCAAATATTCAACATCAGATTTTTTTTTCTGATGTGAATGCTCAGTTGTTGTTTTGCTTCTCATTGTATACATAAAAATTCCTTTTCCTTAGAAACTTTTTTTGATTGGTAGATCAATAAATAGACAGAGATAAGTACAACTATATTGCAGTTGTATTTAACCCAGTTCTACTAAACTCCACCTGACAGAGAATGTAGAACTCAAAGCATTTAGCCATGTCTTTATTTCTAAGACATTTGGTTCATTCTAGTATAGAAAAAGGCAGAGAATCAGAAATGCTGCATCTTCCTCAGTTTGTCAGTGACTGACAACTGGAAATTAAATCCCAGAGGACTGAGAGAAGCAAGAGTGTTGGTAAAATATAATTTAAATAATACCAACACCAATATGGAATGTCTAAATGGGGGGATATCCTCTTGGTTGTGTGAATGAGGCTGGTAAAACCCTTCCAAAACTTAAGCCAGATACAAGGATTACCAAACTCTAGCAAGAGTTTGAGCTAAAAATAAAACTAAAAGCCTCCACGATTCTGAGGAGATGAAAAAAAACAATTTTTTTCAAATACCATTTGTGTTTCAACATAATGTCTTAAGACTAGGCTTATTTAATTATAAATTAAATGCAAACTAAAAATAATCAGACTAAATGTGTTATTTTTTGAACTAAGCATTCTGGATTCGTTTGTTTCCAGATTTTTTGGCTCAGTTCTTCATTCTGCTGGGAAAAAGAACTAGATCTCATTACATAGTGACTCAAAATTATTCAACTCAGCCCAAAATTTTTGGGGCTGTCCAGAGAAATTAAAAGAATGAAGAATTCACCCATCTGTATTTTAATTACTGCTGGTGTAAACTGAAAGTCTGAGTCAAGGCTCACTTGCAGAACAATGAGTGAGAATCTTCTGGACAGTGCTACAAGCGTTTTCCCCCTTCTTTCTGACAGCCATGAAATAAAGCATGGAAATTGGCGCTTCTTGATGCATGGCAGCCGTTCCCGGCCCAAACCTCTGGGGCTTGCTGCACGTAGTGAAGGTAATCCACTGCAAAAACAGTTCCTGTGTCCCAGGAGGAAATGATACAATGACAAAGCTGGTTATTTTTCACAGTTTTATGTTCATCATTACTGCTCCGTGCAGAATCCATCCTTCCTCCATCATCCACCCCGTCCCCTCAGGGGATGCATTTTGCTGCAAAACCACCTCCGCTCTGCTCACCTGCAGCACAACCTCCCTTGGACTTCCATCTTAGCAGAGCAGCAATTTTTCTCTCCTTCTTTTAATTAAAATCTCCACGTCAGTAGCATGTATTAAATCAAGTTCCATTACAAGCCCAACTTTCAAGAGTGCATTTTTTTTAAGCAGCTCGTATTTTGTCAAGCCTAATTGCTTTAGTTCTAGGCAATATTAGTTGCAGAACAGCCAGTAATAACCTTTAGTCCTGGCAAATTTTCTCTCTACCAGAACTCAATCACATAACATAAACAGCTATAAAAGGAGGCTTTTTAAAGCTTTATTCATAATGTGTAGCACATGCATGTGGCAATGTATATCAGATCACAACACTGAAGGAAATATGAGATTTATCCATGATGTAAGTTATGCCAACATATAGTAAGTTGAGAGCATTAATTTGAATTTACCTACATTAGAAAAGAGAGGGGGAAAATGACATGCTGCTTTATTAGTGCAGGCTTTCCCAATTTAATATTAAAACCCCTTTCTTGCTCCATGAGTGTAGCTGCTCATGGCACCACGCTGATGATGCAGCTCAGTGCAGGAAAAGCACACCAAGCTGTGGACACAGAGGATCAAGGTGGTCCATGGGAAGAAATGCACTCTCAGGATCCGTGGGGAGGAAAAAGAGCTTTTAGCTTTTGGGTATGGTGGCAAAAAGAAAGCTGTAAGGACTGAAAACTCAGAGTGAAACTCAGGCTGGCCCCCAGAGCAGCACTCGCCCAGGGGCTGGGCAGTCCCAGCCTCAGACATACCTGGGAGCATTCCCGAGGTGCACAGGCAATGGAAAAGCCACATGTTGGCCATTCTGGCTGGCTGGGTGTCCCACAGCAGTCTGGGTTATTCCCAAAAGCCCACGTGTAATTTATGGGGTGTATTTACAAAATGTCTCTGCCTTAATCCACTGAATTTGTTAATCCCCAGAGATGAAGATACAGTCTTCGTATGGCAAGCACACTGCAAGGATTTAATACCAATTTAAATAACACTTAATCTGATATATTTTAAGTCAGTTTGTTAGAGATATGCCTTGCAGACAGTTTTCAGCCTGTCTGGTAGTCAGTGAGAAGGAGTTTTCTCACCACACTATCCTCTCCTAAAAGATGGCACAGGAATAGAGGGAGAATTTATTCCATTCTGTTGTTTCACTGCCTTTGGTTTTATTCACATAATGATTTACAAACACAGAGAGAACAGGAACCAAATAGTCTGAAATGTTGCAGTGCACAAGGACGTTACTTTGAGAGCCGTCAGGTAAATGTGAAGCAAGTCACTGAGACTTTAAAAGAGAGAAGAGGTTAATAATGAGTTATATTTTGTATTTCCATGCAGTCCAACTCACTGAAGAGCACTACATAATAAAGAATCTGAAAGGTGGTGATGGAACTTTCCTTGTGATTTATAAACTCCCCTAAATCAAAAATGCACCGTTAATTTCACCAGGACTGGCTGCAGAGAGGCGCCAAAGTGAAAAACTGCAGCACTGCTTTGAGTACAAAAAGGCCAAAATCCTCCAGAAACAGAATCTTCTGTAGGACCGTTACGTATTTCACCAATAAGTTTGCACAGTTCAAGCTGAGCTTTTCCAAAAGGTAATACAATCCTTTTTCAAAGGATGCATTGCCAAGTGCAATTATTTGCGAGCATTTGAGAAGTTCATAGAAACATTATGCATACAAATTCAATTTGAGGAGTTTTAGGAAGTCCAAATTCATTAGGGAAGGCTGATCACAACTGAAAAGCAATTTGTGACTCTGTCCAGCCAATTTATGAATGCTTTGCAAACGTTGAAGTGAAATGCTTTCTTTAGTAGTTACAAGAATTGATCACTACCTGGTGTCTTGGAGTTTGTATAAATACTGTACAATTATTTACATAGAAGAAAAGTATTATTTCATAACTGAAAAAAGTTAAGTATCCAGATTATTTCCAAAGTAAAATACGGGTTTGTCATTCTTGATGCAAAATTTTCCTCCTTGAAACATATTGCAGTAGGTATGAGGGACGGTGCGTAAAAAATAGGAAATGAAATATTTTCTTTCTGGAAATCTTTCTAAAGATTAATCTTTCTTTTGCCATGAAGACAAATTTAACTAAATTTTATATCTCTATTAGGGACTTCATTTCTGCTTGTCATCTGTTATTTTTATTTGTAATTATTTCTGTTTTAGAAAGAAACATTAAATGTCATTTAAAGTTGAATATACAGCTTAATAAAAACCCCAAATATCCTATTAAAGTATGGTTTTTATTATATAACTATACTAATTTCCTGAAGAAGAATGTCAGTAGATTTAGAATTTGTCTGCATACCAGATAACAGGAACCCCACAGAGTTCAAAACTGTACAAAAAGAGGTCGCTTTATTTGTGTTATTTACATAGCACACTGCCTTAACCTGCAATTACAGAAAAGTTTTCTTTAGCAGAGACCACAGTAAGCGGAAACCACACTGAGCTGAGCCAAGAAAACTGCTGCCTGTTCCAGTTAATTACTAAACGTGTTTCTCCAGTGCAATTTTATCTTTAAGGCCAATTTTCAAATTAGCAGCTTGGTCTTATCCCGATACATCGCCCGCGTTATCGGCCCAGGACAGGTCCCGCTGCTGAGAGACAGGGACACCCCAAGGGAGGTGAGAGCAGGAGTTCTGTCATTTCTGGCTGTCCTGGAGCACCTTCCTGGCTCTGCAGGTCCCTCCCCACAGAGCCCAGCAGGGCCCAGTGACCCCAGGTGGGCACCAGGAGCGCAGGTGGAGCAGGGCATTGCAGCTTTGCTGCTGCCAGGGGGGCTGGTGTTGGCTTGGACACAAACACCAGAATTTTCAGGTGTATTTTACATTGCTCAGTGAATGCTGAGGGGATATCCCCAGCTGTAGCTTCAATCCCTCTGCTGACATTGGCTGAATTATTCCCACTCTGTTGTGGCGTTAATAATTCCAAGGTTTAGAGCAGCAAGATGCCTGAAAGAAGAAACGGAAGAAGCTGAAGACAAATAAAGATAGGCCTGGAAATAAAGAAAAATGTATTAGCAGACACTGAGAATGTTCCAGTTGTGCAAAACTAGAATTCAGGCATAGGCTTGGATATTAAAAACCCCCAGAATACAGAAATGCTTGGATTTGGGCAGGTCCTGCGATCCTGTTTTCTGATTTTCCCCCATAAACGTGTGGCAGTGCCTGTCCCAGTGTGTGCTCGGAGCCACCCGGGCTGGCTCTGGCACAGCGAGCAGTGAGGGAATCTCTCCCATTCCTTGGGAGGGCAGAGAGCGGCTGAGGCTTTCACCTTTGGGGCAGGAAAGCAGCACATGGGCAGAAGAAGGAGAGTGGACTCCAACTGGGGGCAAGGTCCAGGTTTATTCAGAGCTCTAACGAGGCCCCAAACCCAGGGAATCCAGCCAACTTAGAACCCCAATTTGGGGGTGGTCTGCAGGGCGTTAAAAAGGGGAGGGCAAACCAGGGAGGGGTTTTCCCACCTGCCAATGGGGATACAGGAGGGCGTGGGGAGCAGGGAAACGGGCAGCTGTGGGGACCAATCAGGGCCAGCCGAGGGAGGGGCCCCAGTGCCTGAACCTATCGCTCAACAGCCTAGGTAGAAGTTTCTAGAGGGAGGGGATGGGCCTCGAGTGAAGGACAGGACACAAGGGAGGGGTTAAGGGGTGGGTTCGGTTTTGGAGAACGGGGGGAGGTGGTGGCAAGATGGACATTAACAAGGAGGGAGGGGGCAGCAGGGGCAGAACCGTTATAACAGGGGAACTGGGATAAACGAAAGTACAAGTTAACGCAACTAAACCGTGTAAGAACACAACACAACAAAAATGTATCAGAAAAAGGTGAGGTATTTTGTACAACCACAAAAGGTGTTGTGAATACAGCACAATCTGAATACAGCAAAGTGTGTCAGTGCAGGTTCAAATCCCCTCAGCTGCTCACAGAATTCACAACAATACTGGATGCATTTGTTGGATCCATTGGATGAGATTAGTCACAATTGCTACAACAAAACCCTATGTTACTCTATCTTAAAAACTGAAGTTTAATTTTAATTTCATTTTCCAAAATTGACAAACTGCTGCTATGGACTAATTCACCAACGTCTTTGCAATTCCAGATCTCAGCCGACTTTCAATGCACCTGGCCACTGCTATGGAAATACAGAAATAAATAGCAGAAGCAGTGGGAAAACCTGTCCTGATGGAAGAAAAATGTGACATCCAGAAGCCAATGCAGCTAGAAGACACAATTGCAATAACTACAATTGAAATGGTTCTGTAAGTAGGTATCATCTGGGAAACAAATTGGCAGAACTTGAAAACAGCTGGAATAGATATCAACATAAAGCTCAACAATGCATTTGAAAACCAAACAAGATTCCAGCAGAAATATCATGGAAATTAAAGATTGGAAGCAATACTAGTATTGAATCCTGAAGGCATCAATTCAGTTAATATCAAGGATTTCTTATTTTTATTCCAATGTCAGTATCAATTTGCTACCTATATTTTGTCTAATAAAATGATATATGAAATCAGTGGACACATTTGTACTGAAGCATGAAAGAATGAGAAAAAGAAAGATGTTGATTAAAATAATTTACTATTTTTAAATATTGAATCTGCTAAGTCTGCATGTATCCTTGTAGCAATAATAAGCATTGCTGTCATTTTAGCAATAATAAATTCCTAAATAATATATCACTAAATAAGTGCAGTTCTTACAGGGCCTAGTCCAGAGTTCATTTGCCTCCTATTAATAATAGGGAATAATGAATAGGGGGAAAACCCCCAAAGAACTTTCTTTCCAGGATGAACTCTGCTTACTGGAAAGACATTCAGTTGAAATGTGAAAAACAGGCTGCATGTTGAGATGATACACAAAACGCAGACTATGGCATTGTTCTCAGCCAGATGTTTTAAATATATAAGAAAATAGCCAGTTTGGGGTTAATTTAAATGTCTTCTTACATTGATCCATATTTTTCATAATGCATAATACAACATATTGTCATAGTATATAAACACTCATATATTTCTGTAGTTGGGACATGAGGATTTTAGCACCAATTGCATTGCCAAGGCACTATTTTAAATCTATTAACCATTTTGAAAAGGCAGAAAATCCCCTTGCATCACCACCACTTCCCAGACACATTTCTCAGCAAGTTCTTTACCTTTTCCTCCCTTTCCCTGCCCAGTTCCCCACCTCAGGGGATGGACTCAGAGTCTCAAGGGTGTCAAGCATTCCTCATTCAGGACCTGACAAAGCCATCACACAGACAGACCTCCACTCTCATTTCCCTTGCTCTTTTCTTTAGTTTTGGGGGCAGGATTTATCTCAAAGCCATGTTTGAGCACACTGAGAAGTTGCTTCTTTCTGCCCCCCCCCCCCCCCCCACCGTGAAATGTCCCCGCTTTTCTCTGTGGTCTCAAAATGGAACTTCTCATGGATCTACAGAAGGTGTTTTTCTTGAGAAGGCAGCAATCCCCCCAGCTCAGAGCCCTGCGTGCTGAGCAGGAGCTGGGAGCTCAGGAGGGTCGGGAACTCGCAGCAATGCCACGAGGAATCCCCAGCTGCAGAGGCCAGGGCTGCTCAGCGCAGCCACCTCCTCTTGCCAGAGTGGATTTTCCACCTGGGAGCCCCTCCCAGGAATCTCCCCACTCTGTCACCTCTGTGACCCCAAGCTTTACAAAAACTAACTCTGCAATGAAGCAAAGGATCTATTTTTATTACAAAAAAACAATAGGAACAATTCTTTTCCTTTGGGAAACAGAAAATCTCTGCTGTATTTTCATTTAGACTGCATTACCATCTCTTCTTTGCATCCTAATTATTATTTTGTAGTCAAAATTAACCATTTCACAGAATCATAGAATGATTTGGGTTGGAGAGACCTTAAAGACCATCCTGTTTCTGGTAATTCCTACTCCACTGATGTTTGTGCTCCTTAAAGCAACTTTCCCTCCTGCAGCACGGAAGCTGCATGACCGTGGTTTGGACCTAAACCCCCAAATTGTCCCAAAATTTGGCACTGTCTCAGAGCTGTTCAGTGTTTCCTTTACCACAGCTTGGCATTTTCATCAGTTGTTTTCTCCATCACTGCTGAATTGGTCCTACAATTTGAAATTAGTCACTTGCTCTTTAGAGCACGCCACAATTGCAAATAATTCAGCATTAAATCAGAGGTTAGTTATTCTTTGCAGCCCTGTGAGGGAGCTGAGATGTTTGTGACAGAGCTCACAAAGAATGACCCATCTTGTGGACCCAGCAGGGAAACACTTTCAGTTGAAACACCGAAATTTTGGCCAAGCAGGAAGCAAGGCCACTCTTTGTCTCTCAATGTTATCCTAACACTAAATTAAGCTCAAAAAGCTAAGACTATGGCCCCACACTTGCAACAAGGAGCTGTTTCAGTTGTCCTAAGGCTTTTCTAGCAACTGATATAAAATAAATTGTCTCCAAATAGTCAAAGTTCTTTGCCTAAACTACTGTTTGCTTACCAGAGCTTTTCTGCAAGGTGTGATTGCATCTGGCACAGAAAGCGCCCAGCTCGTGTTGTTCAGAGAGGGAAAGCACATGTCCTGCAGTCTGCTCTATCCGCACGAGTTCTCATTTGAGCTGTGTCTACTCCAGCTGTGTAGCTTCTGGGGAGTGCAAAGATGCAAACCAGAGGATGTGCTGGGCAAGGAGCTGATGGAAATGACGACTGTGTGTAACCTTGCAATTGTTCATGGCTGAAAGTGTCTGTGTGTCAGATCTCTGGGCATCGTGTTCTTTAGCAAGAAATAGATGTCTGAGAGGAGAGAATTAGGATAGTAAAAATCAGCCCACTGTTCTGCACTTGGCCTCCCTGGGTTGTAGGTGCAAGAGTACAGGGTCCAATTTCTCTACAGAAAATCTTTTACTTCTGATGCTGCTTTATTTTGGTTTCACATGACAGACACTACTAATTCAGTGAAGGCGTGACCCTTAGACCCTGTTTCTTCTCCCCAGGGGAGCTCCAATCAGTCAGATTCTTCTCTGCCTTCCTTGCTACCAGTGTATTTCAACTGCTTTCCTAATTTTTTTCTGCTAATTCCCATTTCCTTCATAATCACAGGCTTTTATGTGACTTGCTGGCCAAGCGATTTTCAGGGGAACTATAATTGCCCCAGGTCTTAAACATTAACCCTGCCAGGTGTCAGTGCTGGGACTGCTTGTGCATTTGATTAATGACACCAGAGAAAAAAAATTGGTTTTTAATTGACTGTCGTGTTTTTCTTCTTGTCCAAGTGCTCCTGAAACAGTCAGATGGTCTGGAACAAAGGTTCCTTGGGAGAAAACACCTGAGATGGCATGCTGAAATATAAGAAATATGAGCTAAAATAATGAAAAGTAGAAGGTCTCAGAAGCCCGAGATGCATTGACCATTTTACATGTGCAGAAATCTCAGCAAGTCTGAACTGTTCCCTGCCTTGCTGCCTGGGTGGATGTTACAGCCCTGGGACCGAAAACTCTGAATGTAATCTCTCTCCAGAAATTAATGTGCACAGAAATTAAAGAATAGGAACACAGAATTGCAGAATCATAGAACAGTTTAGGTTGGAAGGGACATTTTAAAGACCATCTAGTCTGACCTCCCTTGCAATGAGCAGAGACGTCTTCAGCCAGATCAGGTCACTTTGATATTACTCATAAAAGTAATCTTGATTTATTCATTAACAGGAATGGTGTTTTAGCTGGCTGGGGAAAGCCACACCACTGGCTTTGGCTCTGACAAGGCTCAATCAAGACACAGAGGACAAGGAACCAATTTCCAAACTTATCTTGAAGGTTCGGTTTGCTTGCTGGGATGGCAGCACACACAGGTCGGAGCTCCCAAGTTGCCCAAGTTGTTTTGGAGCCAATAGACAGAGAGTTTTGTATACCTGTTGTTCTCTTTTAGCATTTTTATGGTCAGAAAGTTCATTTTTGTTCAAGAGGATGTTCCCTCCTTCAAAAGTAGAAATATCTGAGCACCCATCCGTTACAAGACAACAGCTTTAGGAGCTCTCCCAAAACCATCAGTTGTAAATAAAACACAAGGTTTAAGCACACACAGCTCCACAAGCTACTGCTTGACTCGTATAATTTAACAAGAGCTGCTGGAGAGAGATTTAAGTGAACACCCCAAGACAATCTTCAGGCAATCCCCAAAAAAATCACTCACAAGAGCAGTGGTTTAAATCCATTAATGGTTAGAGTCCGCTGAATATGTTAGCAGCTTCTTTTCTTTGTCAGTTAAATATGGGGCATGTTTCCACCAAATTCCACTGTCCCAGGTGAAAGAGGAGTGGAGACAAACAAGCACAATGTATTGCCCAGGCCCTTGCCACCCTCTTTTCTTAGGTGTGTCAACTCTGCTAAGTCACATGAATAAGTGAAGTCAACAAACACAGGCTCAAGCCAGCTCAGCTATGGAAGAGAATAAACTGATTTAAATCAGTGGAGGTGAGGTTTTCTCAAAGTCTTCCCTTCCAGCACAGCAGCCCCTGTATTTTAAGTGCTTTGATGACACCTCGTGACCTCTCTGACTTCCAGGAGCACCAGCCCAGCTCCCACTCCTGGCCTGTCTTCAGTGCTGAAAATTCATGTTTCTCATGGGTTCTTTTGGGTAAGATATAAAACTCAGTTTTCTTGCTAGAGTATAAACACTCAGGATCATTCTGGAACTCATTTAAGGTTCTAGTTTATTTGTACTTGTGAATGCTTTGTTAACTTCCAGCTTTTCCAGACACAATTTCTTCAAAGTCCCTGTTCCTGAAAAATCACCTTCCAGGTGACAAAATCACCCTGGGAGTATGAAAAAAACCCCACTGAACAAAACACAACTGAAAAAGAGGTGCTAGAATGGAAGCCAGGACTCTGTTTCTTAACAATAGCAAGCACTGGAGTGATGGTTACAATAAGTGTTTGTTTGAGATACAGTTATTATATATTGCCTAAATATTTAAGTTAGCCAAACCTCTGATCAATTGAAACAGAGCCTATAGAGGCCAAGAAGCTGGAGCTAAACTGTTGGGGGGATGTGGAGCTGGCATTAGCACTGAAGCAGGAACAGAGGTAGTGGGAGGCACACAAAACCACAAAAAGTGATCTCATGTCTTTAAACTGTCCAAAGAATCATAATAATAAAGTTCTAGATGAGTGTTGAGGGGACACATGCCATTTCAATGAAAATAGAAATAATTTTAAATGACATTTTGAAACATTCCATGGAAATGTATTTGAAATGTTATATGGGGACTCCAATAAAGAATATGCTTTTAATACATTACAGATTATATGTGATCATCAGTTTAAGACTTCCCCTCAACAAGCAGGATAATTCAAGTAGACATCCAGCCTGTCTCTACAGTTTGCACTGCCATCCTTTCAAATGCAAACTCTGATGTTTCTCCATTGCTGGAGAAACACAGAGAGGGTATGGTTTTAATTTTTCAAACTCCTTTGCAAATAAGCTTAAACATTTTACAGTTAAAAGGACAGAATTTACATTTGCTGTGTCTGGTCAGTTTTAAAATGGTATCTGTTATGAATCATGTTCACTTTTAAAGTTCATTTAACTTGGCTTATGGTTTACTTAAAAAAAAAATGTTATGCATCATTTGGATCTGCACTCCCAGCCACTATTAGTAATAATAAAGGCGTGCAGGTTCCATCCAATGGCCTTTGTATAAACTTGGATTTCCATAGGAAAAAACAAACAGGATCCACAGAGAGAGTAATAAATCCCACAGCCTTGTGCCATGTTGGGTGCCAGGAGTTTTAATCAAGGCACAGCCATCCCAGCTCTTTCTGCATCCCTAACGGGGTCTGTGTGCATGGCACTGGGGACAAAAACACCCGATCTTGTGAAGCAGAACTGCAGAGAGATGTTTTGCCTTTAGTCCTTTTGAGCAAATGTGCCTGTACAGAGATGGAGTCACAGAGCAACGTCAGCGGGACTCAGAGACTCTCAGCATCCTCTCCTGTTCCTCAGTTCTGCAGCTCCCTTTGCGTTCACTCAGCTTAGCTGAAATAACTGCGTAACAGAACCTTCCAGAAGGAGAAGAAATGCAGGATTTATCACATAACTTCTTTCAAGGGGGATTAAGGGCCCTGCATTAGCAGAGACAGCTTCATACAGTGGTGTCACCTCCTCACGCCTATTTTTCTCTCTCTGAAGGTTACCCCAAGGGCAATGGGAACAACCAAGGTGGAGCCCTGATTTGTGTTTGAGACCTCTGTGCTGCTCTGCTTAGGTCATGCCAGCATTGCCCCCCACAAGTCTTCCCCATGCCTCATTTTTAAAAAATAAACAACAATACACACAGGCAGTGGATTTGACATTATCACCCCAGTGCTCCAATAAACACAGGATGAGCTTCTGCCAAAGTCGGAGGTGGAGGAACAGAGGGGCCCAGAACTCACCCTGTCCTCTCATCTTACATCTTTTGAGGCCTCCACAACTCATCTTACAATTCCAATTAATATCTTTTTACCTCACCATTATGGATTTCAAAAGAAGAGGTAAAGGAAACCCCTCCCCCCCCCAGATGTTTGTCCACAAGCACTTGTAATGATGAAAGCACTTGCCTTCCACTCAAAGATGTTCACTGGCAGTTTTGACACAAGAAAAACAGTTTTATTGTAATTACATCTGTCTCATAAATACAACAAAAAATATCCTTTCAAAAAGTCACCACAAGAAATCTAAACATGGTTGTAATGAATAACAAAAATCACTTTTTAGCACTGTAGCTTGTAATCACAAAGAACAACCTACATTTTCCTGATGCTTTCCTGATGCTCAATTTGATACAGTCTGCAGAGTCGTTCTCTCTGGCTACTATTATGTCTTAGCTTCCATCTCCTTTCCATCACTCAGGATAAGGGACCTTTTCCTTGATGGATCAAGATTGCCCTGCACTTCCCAGCCTCTCCCTGAGAAATGTTTCCACTCTTTAAAGCTTTTGACATGCACAGCTCCCTGTGCTGTTTAGTCCAGTTCAATAAGTCCATCTTACAAATCCAGGAGTCCAGTGCAAAGCTCAGCCAGGCAGAAAAGATGGTGGTGCAAAAGGATCACCTAAAAAAAATCACTTTTCTGACACAAGGAGTGGTGGTGAAAGCCCTGGGTCCAGTCCCTGAAGCAGATGCTCTGTAAGTCCCTTAATTCACAAAATTCACAGAATCACAAGGTTGGAAGAGATCTTGAAGATCATTGAGTCCAACCCATGTCCCAACACCTCACCTAAACCATTGCACCCAGTGTCACATCCAGTCTTCTTTTAACACATCCAGGAATGGTGACTCCACCATCTCCCTGGACAGGCCATGTCAGAACCTTAACACTCTTTCTGTGAAAAACTTTTTCTTAATACCAACCTGTATTTCCCTTGGCATGGCTTGAGACTGTGTCCTCTCATTCTGCCAGTTGCTGCCTGGGGAAAGAGACCAACCCCACCTGACTATAGGTGGGGTTGTCCTGGGTGGCTCCATCTTTCAGAGAGTTGTCGAAGAAGCTCACCTCTGAGCCTTCTTTTCTCCAGGCTAAATACCCCCAGCTCCCTCAGACGTTTCTCACAGGGTTTCTTTTCCAAGCCCCTCTCCAGCGTCATTGCCTCCTCTGGATGTGCTCAGCATCTCAATGTCCTTCCCAAACTGAGGGGCCAGAACTGGACACAGCACTCGAGGTGAGGCCTCACCAGTGCCAAGTACAGGGGAAGAGTGACCTCCCTGCTCCTGCTGGCCACACTATTCCTGATCCAGGCCAGGATGCCCTTGGCCTTCTTGGCCAGCAGGGCACACTGCTGGCTCACATTCGAGCAGCACTCCCAGGTCCCTTTCTGCCTGGGCACTGTCCAGCCACACCGTCCCCAGCCTAGAATGCTGCAGGGGGTTATTGTGGCCAAAATGCAGGACTGGGCACTTGGGCTTACAAAACTTCATCCTATTGGACTCTGCCCATCCCTGCAACCATTCCAGGTCTCCCTGCAGAACCCTCCTACCTTCCAACAGATGGACAGAGCTCGCAGCTCCGTGTCATCTGCAGATTTGCTAATGAAAGACCCAACCCGCTCATCCATGGTGTCAATAAAAATATTGAACAGAGCTGGCCCCAGCACTGAGCCCTGAGGGACGCCCCTGGTGACGGGTGCCAGCTGGATGCAGCACCGTTCACCACCACTCTCTCGGCCATCCAGCCAGTTCTTAATGGCTCCTCCAAGTCAATTTTAACCTGCAATGATCAGCCAGGCTTAGAGCTTGATGAGAAGGCATTGCAAAAAGTTTCACAAAAGAATCACAAAAGGTTTCTTGAGGTCTATGATCTACCTGTTAAACTTCATAGAAATGCACCGTTAAAGCACCCAGCTGAGGTTGGACCTGCTGCTCTCAGAGGGATTGTTCACCAGGTGAATCTGTGATTCCACCTCTGCAGCAAAAGCCTGAATGAGAACCTGCCAGTAGCAGCCTCGTGAGCTTCTGGGAGCTGCTGGGAACAGAGACAGCTAGGGGACAGTTAGACAGCTGGGGGACAGTTAGACAGCAAGGGGACGGTTAGACAGCTGGCTCAGCTCCACCACGGACACCTGTCCAGAGGCTGAGGAGCTGTTTGGACCGAAAAACTCAAAAGCCCACTTTTGAGTGTTTTGAGTGAGGGCTGCATGTGTGTAGGAGAGCAGGGTGAGCCCAGCCATACAGATGGACTTGGTTCAAGAGTTATCACTCAGCAAGCCTGTGCTCTGAAGCATAATCAACCCAAAAAAGAGAAAACCTCAAGTCCTCAGATGGCCAGTGCTAAAGTGTGAAGTATTTCTCTTGTGCCACAATGGTGTTTAATAGCAGCACAAATGTTTGCCTCAATATTGCCTTTAAAACCAAAGGTATTTATGCACTCTGGAAAACAAACCAGAGAACAGGCAATGCAATTAACTCCATTTACTGAGCAGGATGAGGAAGCTTGCCAGATCTGCCTGAGAAATGCAGAAGTGTAATGGGAATTACCAGCAGTCACCTAATAGAAGTACGTAGTGGCTAATGAATAATCTAATCCATGCACTTAGTACTTCTTTCCATTTTAAAACTGTCTATGAGCATATTATTTACTTTCAAATAATTCTAGAGCTATTTCTTGAAAGCTTTTGCGTACTGAACACTTTAGTCGCGTGTCCATAGTCCTTAGAATTATTTTTTGTTAATACACATTAAACACATTAAAAACAACAAACTCAACATTTTCCCAGAAACAAGGAAGTTGAATTTGTTTATTAGAATTATTTTTTTGAATGTTCACACCTCACTGCCTGTTCTCACAAAGCAAACAGAGCAGGCAGGAGCTCCCACAACAAAACCCCGTTGAGCAAGTGTTGTTTACACGCTTCCCTCTGTTGCTCTGGAGACTCTGCTCACTGCTCGGCCCCGTCCAGGAGGGATTAACGAGGCCAACAAAGCCTTTCCCCTTATAACCCAAATGTGTTTGTGGAGGATGTTGAAAGTATGGCTGAGTTTGATATTTGACGTATCAAGTATCAAAAGTAAAGATGAAAACCCTCCTTGTGTGCACCTGAGGTAACATCTGGGTGTGCAAATGGATGTTTAATACTCCAACTCCTTATGTGCTCGAAACACAGACATTTTAACTGTAGGTCTTACCATTTCCAGTTCCCAGCTTATGTCAATAAGTAAGTAGAAGTAGATTTATAATTGAAGCAAAATAAATATTGTAAGCCTGAGAGATCAGATATGTAAATGCATAAACTATTGAATTGCAGAACCACAGATGCGCTCCTGGGGTTTGCAATCCATTACTAAAAGTGGGATCAAACACAGAACAGTTCAGGTGACCAGCACAGGTCGGACTTTGCCCTCCCCACTGCAGAGAGAGGGTACCTCAGACCCTGATGGAGCATTTCGGTTGTGCTTCATCTCCTGCGTGTCCTTTGCTGTCCCCAGAGGAGCTGCCGGTGACATCCGCAATGCACTCAGATATTCAACAAACGCTGCAGTTTTGGACACCCCAGGGGCTCCTCCCTGCCTTCCCAGGGCCAGCCAGGCTCAGCAGATCCTCCCTCTGCCTCAAGAGCCCTTTATTGTCCCCACTGTCACACCTGGAGGAGTCTCCAGCCCCCCTTGGGAAATGCCACCAATGTTCCCTTATCCCTGGCAGGGATGGAATGTCAGAAGGAGGAATCCCTGGTGGCTGCCCCACCAGGAGCCCTGCTCAGGAGTTTAATGTGCCTGAGAGCACCCACCCCAACCAGGGAGCTGCATCCTGAGCAAGGGAAGCTTCCCCACCTGGCTGTAAATCGCACCCTCACACACACACACACACACACACACATCCAGCAACCATGGGGGCAAACTCCTGCCCAGATGTCACTGGAGCATTCCAGAAACAGTAGGAGTGAATTAGGAGGAAGGTTTTAAATGCAGAATCACAGAATGGTTTGGGTTGAAAGGAGCCTTTAACACCATGGGCAGTGAATCAATTCACTGAGCGCTGGTGCGTCTCCAGAATTATTAGAGACACCAAGCACACTCAGTGGATTTTTACACATATTCTATTTTCTAAAATCTTTCAGGACTAACCTTAACAAAACTCAATCATTAGGAAACAGGAAAACCAACATTTTTCAGGATTTCCTTCTCAAAATAGCCAAAGCAGTTTTTATTTCCAGTTCATCCACTTATCTGCTTGGCAGTCTAGCAACAATTTAAGCAGCCTAGTAAAAACCTCCAGCAGAGGACATACAAATTTTAGGTCTGGAGATTAAATTTTCATCTTGCAGAAGCTGCTAAGTGAAAATTTCTTGTGCATACACAGAGGTAAAAATTGAAAATGCTTTCTTTTATGTAACATTTTATTTTAGAACTTCCAGAAATTTAGTATCATTTTAGAGAAAAACTCCCTCAAAACATCCACTTTTGGAAGAAGGAGAAACTTCTTGCAGTGTTCCAAACATTACGTATTGCTTTATTCTATGTTTGTTGAAATACACTGCTTTTGAGTTCGTTAGGACAAACAAGGATGCTACACTTTGTGGCTGGCAAATCGTATCTTTTGTCATCCAGCTCTTGGCAATCAGAAACTGTTGTGAAAGAAAAATTATCGAGAAAAAAAAAGTAATTTGTCCCTCAGATTTGGCCCCAAAAGTCATCCAGCTTCATTTAGGCACTGTAAGAAATCCCAGTGCATCTCCAAAGTCTCCATTAAATTTACTCCTGTATTAAAGTGAACATAAGTACTTTCAATAATATTTTATTAGGAATAGAAATCTAAGTATTTCTTCCTTTTATAGTCCTCTATGGCTTGCATTTCAAGTCTTTCTTCCTTTTATAGTCCTCCATGGCATATGAATGAATAGTAGTGGAATGCAAATCCCCACAATGCTGAATTACTGGTGAGCTTTGTATATGATGGAAAACAGGACACAAAGAAAGTTTCACAAAATGCTGACCAGAGACCAACTTCTCTGTTTATTCAGAGGGACCACACAGAGGGAAGTCCAACCCTTTCCTCTCGCTTATCCACAGGACAAGGTGCTACAGCCAGTGGAAAATGCTAACAGGGAGAAAGCAGAGCTCTCCTGATATGGAAAAGAGGTGAGAATAGGACTAAATGTTCTGCTACAATAAAGAATTTGGAGCAGAATGATCTCGGGCACTCTTGAAGAGGGCAGGTCGAATAAGAAGGAAGGTTTGGGATGGTGCTCGTGGAACTCAGCACTGCAGAACCAGAGGGTTCCTGAGGAATTCCCAATTCCCAGGGCAGAGCTAAAGAGTCATGGAGCACCCAAGGAGGTCCTAGAATGGAGCCTTGGCCTCTGTGGCTTGAGGTGTTGCTCATTTCATCTCCAGCAGGAGTGGAGAGCTCACAGCAGGGGCAGGGACTGGATCCTACAGGAGACAAGTCCCTGTTAGTGCTGGGGCCACCGTGGGCACCTCATCAAGCCAAGGTTTGTGAGCTCTGCCTCAGGAATGGAGGAGTTCTGTCATCCTTGGACTGTGGTCACCCTCTGTGTCAGGTGTGAGACGCCTCCCTGATCTCTGCTCACACAGGTAGGGCATGAAGAGCTCTGCACTTCCCAAATGTAGCTACAAAATAGGGTGGAATTGGAGCACTGCATTGAACACTCCCTTGTGTCAGTGCCCCTTCTCCTGGGAGCTCCAGGGTCGGTTAATCCAGGGCACAAAATCTAATTAGCACCTCAATGTAAGGAACATCCAAAATTGTTACTCAGTCTAGTATTTGAAATTAATCAGAATATCCATGATTTGAGCAGTTCCACAACTCCAAATTTCATAAATGCATCAGCACAAGAAAAAATTCCCTGAGCTTCATCCCCAGTTGAGACTCTAGAACAAGGCAGCACAACTGTGCAGACATGTTTTGGAAAAATTTCCATGGCCTCTACCTCTCCAGGCTTTTTTCATCTCCTGCTTGTTTTATATTGTTTTATATCCCTGCCCAGGCTGCCCAGGGAGTGGGCACGGCCCGAGGCTGCCAGAGCTGCAGGAGCTCTCAGGGATGCCCAGGGTGGGATTGTTGGTGCAGGGCCAGGGCTTGGACTGCGTGATCCTGTGGGTCCCTCCAGCTCAGGATATTCTGGGATTCTGTGGCTCTATGAAAATACTGGAGGCTTAAGTAGGTCTCATTTTCACATGAAGAACGCATCTGATTCCCTTTTCTGTCTTCCCTTTAACCCTCAGTATTTGCCTTATTTTAAGCACATTGCTCGGCAATCACAGCTTGATGGATGTCATCTACTGTAAGTTTGTCAAACCCATGAGCCAGATTTTCCTGTAAGTCACTAATTTGGGGAAGATAAGTGGGTCTGGCCCCAGCCCAGGGTGGGGGTTCCCATGGGCTCTGAGAGCTCAGGTGAGCACACGGGCACACAGAACTCCGAGCAATGATCCCCTATGACAGGCTCCTGAGGTGACATTCAGGCACCTGATCAAGGCTCCTCGTTTACAAAGGTGCTCAGCAGCCCGCAGCCTCTGAGGCTCTCAATTCGGCTTCACGCCCCTATTTTTAATCTGAATTCAGGTACCCAGTCTGACGGTGCTGGTAAGTACAACAGATCGTTCCTAATGAGGGCTGGAAGGATGCTGTAATTAATGAGGAGCCCTGTGCAGGGGAGAAGAGGCTGCTGAGAGGTCCCCGAGCAGAGCAGCAGCCAGGGAACCCTGACCCCAGAGCTGGCCTAACCCAAACATTAAATGCAAATAAGCACAGAAACAGAACAGCACAAAAATTATGTATCTCAAAGTCATCTCACAAATGTTCGAATTTATTTCAGATCTCCCTCATAACTGGGACGTGAATCCATTTTGTTTTAAAAATCCTTCCCCTGACAGCATGTAGTTTTCCCTCTAAAAGATCCAAACAAACCCCAAATCAAACAAGACCCCACAATGTACCACTTAACATCATGGGACAAGAAGAGTCTGCAGACCACAGGACCTGCATCCTCCTCCCTGTCGGGAATTTGTGGGCACTGTCTGTCCTGCTCAGTTTTACTGAGCATTACACAATCCCAAACACTGGTTTTTTGGATCACTTAATGGATTAAAATCTGTCAGCCTTTAGCCAAAAGAAAAAAAAAAAAAGAGGAAGAAAGGAGAAAAGAGAAGGAGTCAAGTGACACATTAGAAGCCCTGTATTGTTGCTAAGTACTTACAGCAGGTTCACTCTGACAGTCTGTCACAACATAATGGGATGTTCTGTCACAGATGAATCACCTGACGCCCTCCTTACAAAAGGGAAGCACTGGATTCGAAGTAACATGACAAGCCATGATTTGCCTCAATCCTCCCAAACATGCTGAGGTGGAATGCAGAAGAGAAAGCCAAGAAGGAAGAGATGAAAGTTTAAGGCAACAACGCGGTGTTTCAAGACAGCACGTGTTTTTCTCCACTGTGCTTGATGGACATGGCATGACTAAATGGCTAAATATGAGGTTAATTAAAAACAAACAGTTCATTTTTAAAAAGTGTGTTATTGACCAAAAATATTATTTTCTCAGGAGCTTGTTACATGAGCGTTATTGACTTGATTGAGCATTATTAGCATGTCAATCACTTTCAGGCTATTTTTATAACCTTGTGCATGTTGTTTTATTGCAACATATACAGATAGAAAAGTAGATATGCACCGTAAAGAGCACTGGAATTCATAATCCCTACCAACAATATCTGTTTTGTAGTGTCTGGGGCCACGAGCAGGCTACGGGAGGGTTTTTTCCACTGGAGCAGACACAGGAACTGGATAATCACCTCTTTTAGCATTGTTGTTGCTCCCTTGCCCTCCCACAGCCAGGGCTGCTCAGCCCCATCCCACAGCTGTGGGCACTGCCTCGCCTGCCCTGGCCCGAGCTGACTGCGGGCAGAGCACAGGGATCACAGTGCTGTGCAGGGATCACAGGGATCACAGGGATCACAGGGGTGCACAGGGATCACAGGGCTGTGCAGGGATCACAGGGATCACAGGGGTGCACAGGGATCACAGGGCTGTGCAGGGATCACAGGGATCACAGGGATCACAGGGATCACAGGGCTGTGAAGGGATCACAGGGATCACAGGGGTGCACAGGGATCACAGGGCTGTGCAGGGATCACAGGGCTGTGCAGGGATCACAGGGATCACAGGGGTGCACAGGGATCACAGGGCTGTGCAGGGATCACAGGGATCACAGGGATCACAGGGCTGTGAAGGGATCACAGGGATCACAGGGATCACAGGGGTGCACAGGGATGACAGGGCTGTGTAGGGATCACAGGGATCACAGGGATCACAGGGATCACAGGGCTGTGCAGGGATCACAGGGATCACAGGGGTGCACAGGGATCACAGGGATCACAGGGATCACAGGGCTGTGCAGGGATCACAGGGGTGCACAGGGATCACAGGGCTGTGTAGGGATCACAGGGATCACAGGGATCACAGGGATCACAGGGATCACAGGGATCACAGGGCTGTGAAGGGATCACAGGGATCACAGGGGTGCACAGGGATCACAGGGATCACAGGGCTGCACAGGGATCACAGGGCTGCGCAGGGATGCAGGCAGAGGGAAGGAGAGTGCCCACAGCTGCAGCGGCAGAGGTGCCAGCAGGGCCAGGGAAGTTTCTCCAGTCCCCCCAGTGAGCCCAGGAGAGCTCCTGGACCCTTCCCCGGGCACCCAGAGATGAATGAGGGGCTGAGTCTGCCCAGAGCAGGCTGAGAGAACTGCTCTGAAGGAACACTGGGGACTCCAGCTAGACCCATTCCCTGCCTAGACAGGATACAAAGAGGAGAAATACCCCAAACCAGCCTGTTTTCCGTGTACAGTACAAATGAATGCTGGTGATGGTGACTGCACAAAACCTGCATTTACAGTATTTATTATTTGGAGGACAAGAAGGTAGCAAATGTCTGCACCTCAGGCAAACCAAGCCCTGCATCAGTTTCCAGGGCTGCCTGAACCTTTTTCCCATTCAAAACACCTCAGAATGTTGTTCCTTTTCACTTTTCCTGAAGGAAATGAACTGTGTTTTGTTCTTTACTTCAGGAAGTAAAAAAATCGCGGTCAGATTCAAAGTGCTGTGAAGAGCTGAAGCACCAAAAAGCACAAGCCAGCCCGGGGTCTGTTTGTAAAGTGACACCCATCCATTACAATGCCCGCTGGGCATTCACTGGCTCCAGCAGGAAAAGAGGGAGATGCAAGCAGCAGGACTGTTTTCAATTTCAACATTGCTTTGTCTCTTGTCTGCCATGGCAAGGAATAAACCACAGCAAGCTGACAGTTCCTTGAAACTCAGCATCATGTGGGACAGTAAATAAAGAAATCAGACAAATTATTTCCTTCTATGAAAACATCTAACCAAGACATTTGTCAAGCCACCACCATGGTCACAAAGCTCTTGTTTCCTTTTGGCCCTGCATAAAGTTCAAACATCCCATGCAGCTCCAATATTTATTTGCATCATGAAGCAAAACTTAAATATTCCTTTTATTTTAACTTCTTTTTCAGAGCTGAGTCCAAACAAGGTTAGAACTGTTCCTAAAAACAAACCTGAAGGAGAAATATCAAAGGATCCTGAAAAAAGCCCTTAAAACTATCAGTCTATAAGAAAAAAATTGAATTGTTACCTGAAGCATTTACTTCACAGGTTTGTGTCAATAAGTCCTCATAAAACCTTTCAAGTGAATTGTCCATTGGGTATTAGTCAAAACAGACATACAATCCAATTAATTTGTGGAATATTTTAAGTTAAGGATCTTTCCATAAGTCATTTCCTGGGCTGCTTCCATCATAAACCCAGTAAGTCTCATGCTGGAAATATTCTGAACTGCAGGGTGTAGGGACTGCTCTTACATTTAAAAAAAAGGGGAAAGTCCAAATTACAAATGAAAACATCAACAGATGACCTGATACAAGACAAGCACTGGACAGTCGCATCTTTGGACATGCCAAGGGAAATAAAAGACTAAAAAAAATTATCACTTCTGCTCAAAACAAAATACATTTGACTTTATGTGAGGGCAATATTTCCATTTTTATTCTCTGCAGCTCTGCCTCTATAGCAAAGCTAAGGCCACAAAATTCTGTGTGCAGATAAAAGCTGTGCAGTCATCACAAACACGTGCTGGGCACGGGGTCTGAAAAGGCCTCAACTCAGCGGCTCAGGGTTTTCTGTTGTCGCCAACATCCCATAAAGTCAGAATTCCCTTGTTCTGATAGCAAAACTGGGTTTCTGCAAAGAGAAAATACAGGAAAGGGGGAAAAAAATTCATGCCATTTAAGAGTAAACATGTTTGAAATGGTGTTAGTGACGCCCATCAGGGTAGAGTACACATGCAAAAAAAAAAGAAATTGAATTCAGAGGGAATACACAGGCCTACATCCCTTTGTGCATGTATTTTCCTGCTGGGTTTATACAATTGGTGCAATGGAATGAAATGAACTTGGGGATCAAAACACTACCATATTTATAAAAAAATAACAATAATAAACTGCAACTCATATTTCTGCAGCCATTTCTAAGGTATCACTTTTTCATCATAAGCTTTCAGCAGCTGTGACTCATAAACCATAAACAGCACCAAGAAATTCTCAATGACATTTGATTTATGATGCAATTGTATCTCTCTGTATAAAAACATTCTTCCTTTACATATAACCTCAGTGTGTTGGACACAGCAAACACCAGCCTTATGTGGAAGGAAATCAGTGATGCAACTAGAACACCTGGCCACAAACTCCAGCTGAACTGCCAGGACCTCTTCAGTGCCCTAATTAATTATTTAATATGGAATTTGAATGATACTGAACCGCCTGCATCGCCTTGAGGACAAAGGCTCTGATGTAAACAGCTTACACTTTTTTTTTGTGATACTGAGACACATTATTCCAGGTTTGCACCATGTGTCTGTTCATATTACATTCCACAACTATTTTCTTAATGGAATATTTTCAAACTGAAACACATATATTGGCTGTTGACACTATTCCACATTTCCCCAAGAAAGTAAAAAACAGAGCAAAAGCAGTTTTAATAACCTGCATCAACGTGAGAGGAATAGCAGAATTGTCTTCACAAACAAGCTGTGGGTCTGCTGGTAGATAAAACCAGCACTGGGAGATAAAATAATCAATTGGAAGGATTCCACTGATTGATGAATGGGAAAAGATATTTGCTTTTACAAATAAACTTTAGGTTTGCTGATAAATTAAATCAGACATTGAAAGATGAAAGAAACAATAGGGAAGAAAAACCCCTAAATTCCATAAGAATTAAAAATTAGAAGGGAGGGTTGTACATTAGAGAGAAATCTTTGGGAAATCTTTGGTATCAGGTGTACTGGGGAGTCTGTACCTCTCAAGTACCTCAGCCAATGGGGAAAGAGAGAAGGGAAATGTGGCTGGGAAATTGGGATAAAAAGGAGGCTGCATCCTCCAAAAATTTGAGAGATCCCAGGGGAATGCCCCATGGCCTCTGCCTTTATTCAAATAAAATCAAAGACTCCTCTGTCTGCTTTTTGGACATAAACCTCTGGTGTTTTTGGATTAATTTTCCTAGAAAAAGTAACTTCAGATTACTGTTCCCTGCCATCACAGCTGTTGGTTTGGGGCATCTACAGTGTCTTGGTTTGAAAAGACAGGTGTCTGCTAAGGAAGGCAGGAGCTTCTCTTAAAAAGGAAAAATGCAAACCCCCTCCCTCCGAATTATTAAAATTTTGAAATTAAAGGGCACTCAGAAAAAGACATGGGAGCAGGAGTAACAGTTCTTTATTAGGGAAAAAAAATTAAAATAAACAATGCAGTAATACAAAACACTGACAGAGGCAGGATAGGAACTGACACCCTGTGGACCAGGGTGGTGGCAGCTGTCCCATTAAATGGTGGCTGCAGCACTTATGCAGTGACAGGTGTGGTTCTGTTGGAGAACTGATCCTGTAGAAGGGTGTAGTCCTCCTCTGAAGATCCAGTGGTGGTGTAGATGGGTCTGGTCTTCCTCTGGAAATCCAGTGGAGGAGAAATCTGCTCCTCTGGGAATGCAGTGGGGAAAAAAGTTGCTGTGGTGTCCCAAAATCTCAGATTATATCCAAGTAGTAATGCTTGGCTCCTCCCTCTGGCCAGAGCTTCTCACAATGGGATGAGGTAATTTTATCAGCCATGCAGTGACTCTCAGTGGCCCATTAACAGAAGGTATCTCCCCAGAGGGAGGATGGGTTGTGGGGGAGATAAAGAAAACTGCCCCAGCTGGTTTTAACAGGTGGTCTGTGAACAGCAGATAACTGCCCCACCTCTAACAGATGGCAATAGAATACACACCCCTGGCCACACCTTGCATTTGCAACCTAAGGCATATGGGCTTCACTTCACTGTGACATTAACAAGCACTAAATGTAATGTGCATTTCACAGGAAAATGGTAATGTGGGAGTACAAAACTTTTTTTTTAAAGGCTTTTATGTGTTGAATAATTTGCTGCATTTGAAGCATGCTCGCGGTACAGAATATCATCTCAAATTTGCAATTGTATTCTTTTGTGTACTTAAATGGTGGCCTAGAACACCTGCAAATAAGTGCCTGTGAAAGCCCCCAGATTCCAACAGGTTACACTTTATTTGCAATAAGAGAATCTCAGTTCTGTTTTATGCAATTTGTTTTATGGAATTTGTAACATAATTTAGCAGATCCCTGTGTTTTATAGTAACTGTAAGAAAACTGCAAGAAGTGGGGAAAGACTTGGCAAATTGTGACACAGAGTAGTAAACCACTGTTCTCTACCTCCTATAATAGGAAAAAATTTGGAACATCAAATGAAATTAGTGAGAAGCAGGTTTAAGACAAACAGAAAGCAACAGGTCTTTCTGTATAAAGCTGCAGAAGAGCTGTCCCTGTGCTGCTGAGTGCCAGAAGCTCGTCTGGATTCCAAAGAGACTGTCCAAATCCTCGGAGCAGAACACTCATCAAGGGCTATTAAGCAGCAAGAAACCACCTCTGGCTCAGGAACTCTTCAAACTTTGCAGGAGGAGCAAAATTCCACAGCTGACAAGTTCCTGTGCCTTCCTTATGGGTCTGCTATTGAGCACTTCAGAAACAGCCCTGGGGGTGAATGTGGGACCCCACAAGGGCTGGGCTGGGGAACCTCCGCTCCAGAACAGCTTCCCTTGCTCCTGATGGGAGAGGGAGCCTGGAGGACCTGGGCAGTCACTGTCAGTTCCTTGGCCTGGAGAACTGACAGCTCCTCCAATTCCCTCCCAGAGTATTCCCATCCAAGGCAAAAGCCAGGAAATGAAGTGTAAGCTGTGGCAGTGACGTGGAAGAGTACATGGATAAAATTGGTGATAATGCATTTTAAAGTTTAGAAAAATATTTATAAAACCCTCAAGCAATAGCTGGAATAAGCTTTTAGTAGAAACAGTGAACAAAACCCTATTTTGAAGATTGGGGTTGATCATAAAAAGGTCACGTACACAGTTCCCTGTAAAAGCAGCAGATTGCACACAACAAGGTAAAATAGCCTTTGAAGACTTCCACTGCTAATTTGGCTTATTTGTCTGGAGCTAATCTGTCATCTCCCTTGATTTGGAAGGAGCACAAATATTACCTTGTGCTCTGTGGTAGGGCACAGGCCAAGGGCCAAGGAGAAGTAATTGCTGCGGCACAGAAATTAGGGCAGGGACACTGTGGCTTTCCATTTTGAACAAACTTGTAAAATACCTAGAGAAGGTACATCCGTGACACGTTTGCTGCCCTTTTGCATCCCTCTTGCATTTTTAACACAAATAAAGCTGCACAAGTGTGGTTCTAGCTTGCAAACAAGCAACTGTATAGATTAGAGCATTAGTTACAAATAAGCATATCTTTCTTTGGTCTTAAAACTCAAATTCTTTCCAGGGGAAGACCGCAATTAGCATGACATGGGGGCTTTTAGCAGATGTGAAACCGGATAGATTGAGCTCTCCTATGAATAGCCTGAAACGAGGCCTGCCTTGCATGGTTTGTAGTAATGGAGAGGAAATTGAGCATTAAATACAAATCAACAATCGTTCATTTGGCTGCGGCGGGGTGGCAGAGCCAGTGAAGTCACTCTTTTCAGCACCTTGCATCCTGCTGGACTTTATTTACAGCACCGGGGCTCCATCCTTGGGAACGGCCACCTACCGGGAACTCAAACAAAGAATGATGAAGGGAGAAAGCGATTCAGGGGCCGATTTTATACACAACCATCAGAGAAGTGATGTTTTCTTTGCTTGCAATTCATGGTTGGTCTTTAGATATATTCATTAAGCTATCATTCAGCCAGCCTGGGATGAGGTCAGCGTGGCCAGCGCCGCCAGCCAGGGTAACAGCAGATATTATTAGCTGGATACTTACTTGTACAATAAGGGAAGGCAGAAGATTTATTGGTCTTCTAATCCACAGACTGACCTGACTCTCCATTTAAAAGTTGAATAGGAAGTTGAAAATCCCCCCTAATGTTTCTGAGAGGTGTGAGGAGATGAGGAAAGCACCTGCAATGCATCACTCTGTTTAGATTGCAGCATGAAACGCTGGATTTGTTGGCTGCAGTGGTCTCTCAGTAGAGGGAACAGACAGCAACAATCAAGGAGTTCACTGCTCATTATGTGTGAAGAGAAAAATGGAATGCTATACCCTGGAACACCAGGATGCTCTCGAGGTCAGCCACTCTAAAAAACTGCTGCAAAAAAGAATATTGGATTTAAGCTCTGAACAGTTCAAGTTCACACTAACATTTGGCTACAATTCTTTGTACAATTTAAGAAAAGCTATTATCGGGATATTTAGCTGGCACTTGCAATATACAAAGAGCAGCTCTAAGGTCCATGCCTTAACTGTAGGCACTGTAATTACTCTGCACAGCATTTTTGGGAGAGAAAAATGCCAAAACAGGGTTAGGTTCTTGACTATTTTCATTGCCTCAGTCAAAAGTTGCACCATTACCAAGACCGTCACGACAATTCTATCAACATTCAAGGCACCATCATTCTGATTCTCAAGCTCTCCCAGGAATTTGTGAGAGCAGTGGGATAACACCCTTTTCCTATTGACAGAGACTCTTCCCCACCCCAGCCCTCCAAGGCTTGTCACCCCCTTGTCCCCCTGCCAAGGACTCTGCTGCTGCCACTGTCACAAGCTCCTGTGGAGGAGACACAGCAGAAGGACTTCAAACTAAACCATGGCCTAAAACTTGTCCTGGGAAGAGGATGAGCCAACTCATCCCCTACTCAGCTGAATAACATTAAAAGGCAGGGAGGTCATGCTTTTCCTGACATGATTTTCAGGGAACTCCAGGCTAACAAAGGCCCTAAACCCAAACTATGGCACTGTACATGGTGCTTTAGGAAAGTGAGGTTGCTGAACCAGTGAATGAAACATTTATTCATTATGACTCAGAAAGAATGTGGATCTGTGTTCAGCTACAGCACTGAAAAATTCTGCATCACCCCCTGCACTCTAGAAAGATTCTTATATATTGTTTCATCACTATGAACAACTGAACTTTAGCCTTAGCCCATATTTTTAAACCACTTAAAGAGATGTTCTTTACTGAAGGAGGAAACTGAATAAGTCATCAAGGAACATTAATAGCTTTCAACTTAGAAATCCCTGAGCTGTCAGAAATACAGCAAGTCTGCAAAGATGTTCCCCAGCATCAAACACAGGGGCAATGATCCTGCTCTGCCAAAATATTGCTTGGGAGCCAAGAATCACTTGTACTTCCCCATTTTTGGGGCTGCTGAGTTCCGATGATAATTGAATAAATGACAGCTGGGCATTGCTGAGCCCCCTGGGCAGGGTCTGCCACGGACCCCTGTGCCAGCACAGAGTGGGGCTGGGAGGGGAGTTGGGACAGCTGGGTGTGAAGTGTGCTCAGGAGGATCCACATCAGCTGCATGTCAGCAAAAGGTCCCATTGCAGGGGCAAAAGCCAAATGCTTCAGTCTTCTTGCAGCCCTAACATCCCTGGAGGAGCACACAGCTTGGAGGATTTTTACAGCGTTGAGGGTTTCTAAAGCATGGAGGATTTCTACCAAGACAAAACACAACCATGGGCTGACTCTTCCCCAGAAACTCACGTGTGTTCCTGACACGGATGGCTGAGGATATTCCATGCAAACACTGACAGCATCAAAGGCAGGCTGAAATGAGCACTGATCAAAGATTGCCAAAGCAACACTCAGCTCCCCTGCCATCCTGCTCTGAGCGACAGCCTTGCTGATTTTGGGAACTGAACATCTCAGGAAAACTGTGTGAGGAGGAGCTCTCATACCTTTAGACTTGGTAACAGCAGCAAGTGCTGTATAAAGTGAATCAAAATTATGAATTTATGAGAGCTATTGGGTGTTCAGAATGATAGTGCCTGACAGGCTCTGTAATCTAAAAGGCTTCACACACTGGAAATCATCAGAGTTAAAATCAGATGATTTCAGGAAAAAATGGAAGTCAAATTTTCAAAAGTCTTGCTGCCAGGTGCTGACATTTTTTTCTTGCAGTGCTGTTGTGTTTCTGCTAACAGAGCACTGAGGAACCCCAGTTTTGGATCAGGCAGCTCACACACACAGAAGCCCAGATGTGTCCATCAGCACTGGTGCTGCTGCTGCTGCTCTTGCCTCACCAATGCCTCCTGTCAAAGCAGACCTGATGGCTTCTTCATGGCTTTTGTGTCTAGCACACAAATCCTACTGGGGAAAAACATTTTTGATTCTCCTTTTCTAGACAGATTTAGGAAAAAAAATTAAAAATACTTTGGAATGCGAGCAATAATGATCGTTACCCTCAGCACTGACACCTTGTGTAATTTGAAAAATGATGTGACTTTTGGGTAAACATGAACATGCCATAAAGAAGGTGTTCTCACATTAATTAAAAAAAATCAAGTCTACGGGCTGGGTAATGAGCCAGAAAAAGGCCTGATTTTTGAAGCATACATTACAAGGCATGAATTATGTCTGTAACTATTCGAAGGTATTTATTGCCTGTATTTTTTTAAGCCTGTAGAATCAGAGACTATCCTTAGACAGCAGGAAAACATTGAATAGATATACTTTATGTATTTTAAAATGCCATTCGTAAACCAGCAAGTCAACCACAAAAGAGCATTCCAAATGTCCCTTGTACAGAAGTGAATGATCATTGATGAGCATGAGCAGCTTTAGCAATCAGGAAAACTTTTCCTTGGACTTTCATGAGCCACAGATCCCAGCAGAGCTGGATGGGAGTTTTGCTGAGTAAGGATTCAGTGGAAATCTGAGGGCTTGTCCCTGATACAGGTGCAGTGGAGCCCTCAACAAGGCCTCAGAATTCGGTCAAACAGACGGAAATAATGTCACTTAAAATTCCCTAGAAATACCATGAAATTGGACACCACACATTACCCTGCTCAAAACTTTGAGAGCCTATTTGTTTAATTTGGATGAGGTTTGAAATAGCTCAGAACTAAAGTTATCTATGGTGGGCACAACAGTGTGGAGAAATACTGAGGCTGCTCTGTCATGCACCCTTCACCATAGCTGTGGAAACAGGACCTGTAGATGCATCCCAGGGCCTGTGCCAGACCTGCCAAAGCAAGTTTTCCTAGCAAATGTTACTCAAAGTGTATGGAAAACCAATAAAAATGGAAATTACAATTTAAAAAAGAAAATGTAATAATTTAGACTCAAAATGAACTAATTTTAGTATGAAGGGAGAAAACAAGGAAAAATATAAAGGGTATAATGAAGTACGACCATTATTTATTGATAGTATACAACTACGGACAAATTTGAGCTCAAGTACAGGACAGAGTGATTACAGAAACATCACCAGCATACTGACCTCAAGTCAGCAATCACAGATTACTTATACTTTTCACGGCCATCACTTTGTATCACAATTCTTAGCCCTTAGTAGATGATAGAGCTCCTCAGCAACCTTCAGGTTTTTATCTGCCCCACCGGCATCAGCGGAGCCAAGGCGATTTACATCCTGTGAGGATGTACATCTGGATGTACAATTTACATCTGGATCAAGATGAAGGCAGAGCTGAATGATCTTTCTCTGGCTATTGAGTGCATACAAGCTGTCCACCACAGCTCGAGTCGGTGCCAAGTGCTGGCACAGTCAGCAGAAGGAGGCCTGTGGGACCATGGGATGGGGGAACAGGAGCAGCCCCACATTCCAGGAGCACCCAGGCAGGGCAGAAACCACCAGAGCACCTCACAGACAGCAGCAGCTCCTCAGCAAGGCTCTAGAGGCCCTGGATCCTCTGGCTGATTTTCATTTATATACACTGTGAACGTCCCAGTACAGGCAAACTGGACTGTACCAGCAGGAGCTTTTGGGAATGCTCAAGGCACTCCCACATGCGGGGAGTTTGACTTTCCCTCTCAAAGTCACCTCTGTCATGTTCATGGTCACAAGAAAGCCTGGACTAATGGTTTAATCGTATTTTTGAAACAGTAATAGATATGTCACTGTCTTCACCTACGCTTTGTTCGCTTATTTTTTCCTGTAGGCTACACCACCTTACTGATTTCTCTGTGCCATGAGGTGCTTGTCCATGAATTTCTAACCCATCCAGGAGCTCCATCTAAATGCAAATTTTAGGAACAAACCAATCGAGAAGGCATTAGGATTAGACACTATTTTTTAGAGCCATCAGAACCACCAAAGGTGTTTGTATTTAGCGCTGGCATGCACACACAGCTCAGAGCAGATCCTCTGATCTGCTCTGAACGTGGTAGGTAGCACCTGCAGCATCCGTGCTCTGCAGCATCAGTGCACACCAGCAGGAGCTTCTCAGTGTCCAAATCTCCTCATTTCCAAATCTCCTCATTTCCAAACCTGCTTATTTCCAAATCTCTGAGCTACAATACAGCTGAGCAGCATGTAAAACATGCAGCTTGGGAGGTACAGCTAGAACCAGCTGTACCACACTTACCTGGGGCCCACGAGGGTAGTTCTGAGTGACGGAAATCACCAAAGTGACAAGAGCAAGGAGTGGGTGCCTGTAGGTCCTTCCTGCACCTCTTTGGAAGGGAACAGCCCCACAGCAGGCACTGCAGCCCTGCCAGTGCCCACCCCAGAGAGGCTCACCCTGCTCTGCCTTCGCTCCCAAAGAGCTGCTCCAGAGCAGCCTGGCTTCTGCCCAGACCGTCTCAGCCAAGCGTTGGGGTGAGGAATAAATGCAAAAAGGCAACCAAGCCTAACAATGCATGGCCACCATAGTAAAGGAGAGCCAGCTTGCCCCATTCTTTGAGCAGGAGGTTCAGCTAAAACACATCATCTGTAAATTTTCCATTTAATCAAATCCTGCTAAAGAATTCTACAATCTGGTAGTTTAAGCTGCATGTTAGAAAAAGCCAGAGAAACATTTGCTTTGGCACTGACAGGTCCTCAGATTTTTCCAGTTGGAACAATGATAAATGACTTAACCCTGATAATTTTTCTGAAACCTGATTTTTTTTTGTTTGACATATATTTACAGTTTCTATAAACACTAACACCTATAAAACATGGTTTACTGTTTGATTGCTTGGCGGACAAGCAAGCCTTAAATACATAAATTATGAGCACCTAGTTAATGAGTGACATGACGGACATGAAGTTTTATTTACTATTGGCATGAGCCTTCATATAAAATTAGTGGCATAAGAAAGCCAGGTTTTGTGAATGCACATAGTCATGCCTATTCATGGCCTGGCTCTTTTTTTTTTCTTCTTCTTCTTCTTTTTTTTTTTTTTTTAAAGACTTGACATAAGACTGTGGCCTATGTGTAATTTCATTGCCTGGAGCAAGGTTAGGGGAAAGCCGCTCCATCTGGCAATTTCCCTTTGACTGGCACATAGTTAAACAATGATGCAGTTTGACAAATTTCAAACCCTGCTTATGAAAAAATAACATAAACACAATAGTCACTCTGAGTAGATTGTCCACCTGTGCAAGCGGGCATGAAGTGTTAAGTAAAGGCTGCTGGTAATGAATAAAGATGCAGTGCATAGTTGGATTAGGTCGTTCCAAATGTAAATCACTGTCAGATAAAGCACTTGTGTTTACTTGTAGCATTAATATTTTGATCAGTATGTTTAAGAGAATTAGCTTCTTAATGCAGATGTTCTCATTTGGACCCTCACACCCTTAGCTTCAGCCAACTCCTTTACCATCAGTTATGTCAACATGTCATAAATCTTCGCTGCTTTAACTTCTATTTTAAACAAAGCTTTGCTGTTAAATTTGGAGGCGTGTTTCCTTCGGGCTTTATTTTTGGCAAATTTCTTGTTATTTTGTTGAAAATCTGACACATTAATGTCCAATTAACCATCTTTGAGTGTTTTACTGACAAGGATCCCAGCAGCAATCAAATGCCTTTTTATTGTAAGGACCTCCCTGCCCCCCCCAACCAGCTGTGTCCATTATGGGAACAAGAAGTCTTTATATCTTGATGCACAAACAACAAAGGCATTACACTTGGTGGAAACAGGACATGTGTCCCAACAGCTCCACAGCCTGCGCCCTCCTGGACAGCCTGTTGGAAAGGTAAATGCTCACTAACTGCTCACAAAGCGGGATACAGTGAAATTCCAACACAAAATTCACGGACAGTCAGTGTTTTCTTTTTTGAACAAGGAAGATCTTTTAACCTCCCCAAGTTATTTTAACATCCGTGTTCTTCTTGTGGGAGGTTGGTGAGACACGTGGGACATGACACCTGTGGTAAAGCAGCCTCTGCATGAAACTGCAAATTCTCTCTCAGGTCATTATGAGTGTGGTGATGGTGTCACTCTGTAAACATCACAGAGTCACTTTTCATGAGATGAACATTACCCCTTTTTAATTAGTGATTTCACATTCTCCCAAATGTCACCTTTTTTTTCCCCTAAGGAACTTTCAAATGTTGAAAACAAAATGATAATTTAGTCTTAAATTAAGCGTTATTTGAAAGGAAAATTAATTAATTTTTGCTTTGTGTAGCAAAGGGATGTCCCACAAATTCAGAAATTCTGAATAAAATAAGGAAAAGAGAAATATTTTCATTCTAGAGGATTCACATTTCATAAAATCTGCTTTGCATGCCTCTGACAACCATGGAGTTGTAAACATCAATGAGTTGTTACTATTCACTGTGGTTTTCTACCTCCAGTTTGCAAGTGCACGTTCTCCCCTCAACCTCCCCTCAGCCTTACTGTGCCTGTGGGGTGAGGGAAAGCACTGTCACCCAGGGATTTAACCTTCACTACAGAACCACTGTCATTGGGGATTTCACCTTCATTCCAGAACCCCTGTGATCCAGGGCTTTAACCTTCATTCCAGAACCACTGTTATCTGGGGATTTAACCTTCATTATGGAACCACTGTCATTGGGGATTTAACCTTCATTCCAGAACCACTGTCACCCAGGGATTTAACCTTCACTACAGAACCACTACCATCTAGGGATTTGACCTTCATTCCAGAACCACTGTCATGCAGGGATTTAACCTTCATTCCAGAACCACTGTCATTGGGGATTTAACCTTCATTATGGAACCACTGTCATCCAGGGATTTAACCTTCATTCCAGAACCACTGCCATCTAGGGATTTGACCTTCACTACAGAACCACTGTCTTTGGGGATTGAACATTCATTATGGAACCACTGTCATCCAGAGACTTAACCTTCATTCCAGAACCACTGTCACTGGCGATTTAACCTTCATTCCAGAACCCCTGTGATCCAGGGATTTTGCCTTCATTCCAGAACCACTGTCACCCAGGGATTTAACCTTCATTATGGAACCACTGTCATTGGGGATTTCACCTTCATTCCAGAACCCCTGTGATCCAGGGCTTTAACCTTCATTCCAGAACCACTGTTATCTGGGGATTTAACCTTCATTATGGAACCACTGTCATTGGGGATTTAACCTTCATTCCAGAACCACTGTCACCCAGGGATTTAACCTTCACTACAGAACCACTACCATCTAGGGATTTGACCTTCATTCCAGAACCACTGTCATGCAGGGATTTAACCTTCATTCCAGAACCACTGTCATTGGGGATTTAACCTTCATTATGGAACCACTGTCATCCAGGGATTTAACCTTCATTCCAGAACCACTGCCATCTAGGGATTTGACCTTCACTACAGAACCACTGTCTTTGGGGATTGAACATTCATTATGGAACCACTGTCATCCAGAGACTTAACCTTCATTCCAGAACCACTGTCACTGGCGATTTAACCTTCATTCCAGAACCCCTGTGATCCAGGGATTTTGCCTTCATTCCAGAACCACTGTCACCCAGGGATTTAACCTTCATTATGGAACCACTGTCATTGGGGATTTAACCTTCATTCCAGAACCACTGTCACCCAGGGATTTAACCTTCATTCCAGAACCACTGTCACCCAGGGATTTCACCTTCATTCCAGAACCACTGTCATCCAGGGATTTAAACTTCATTCCAGAACCACTGTCACCCAGGAATTTAACCTTCATTCCAGAACCACTGTGATCCAGGGATTTTACCTTCATTCCAAAACCACTGTTATCTGGGGATTTAACCTTCATTATGGAACCACTGTCATTGGCGATTTAACCTTCATTCCAGAACCACTGTCACCCAGGAATTTAACCTTCATTCCAGAACCACTGTCTTTGGCTCTGGGCTCCCCATGGAATCCTGCAAAGAAAGAAAAGCACAAGGGTGTTTTGACCAGTGAAATGTTTTTGTTTAACTTCAGAAAGTCATTCACCAAAAAATGAATGAAGAGCTGGCTGATCTACACAGAGACCCTGACAATTAAGCTGGCATCAAAATTCAGCTCCTGAGACATTCAGGGAAAAAAAAAATCAAATCACAAAACCAGTTGGATTTGCCAGAGACTCAAACAGTACTCCTCATTCTCTAATTTTAATTCCAAGGATTTACTAATGAAAGGCCCTGAAAAAACATTTTAATTTCCCAAAGTGTCCCAGCAAACTGCAAGACAAAGCTGAATGCTGCCCTGCTGCTCTTTCCAGCCATCTGTGTGCATCCCCCCATGCCCATTCCTCTCCCTCAGCTTGAGCACAGCCCTGGAGCAGGCAGAGGAAGGGCTGGGGCTGCACTGGGCCAGGAGCAGGGAGCAGAACCCTCACTCTGAGAACCTGCGCTCATCTCTTGTGGCCGTGACATCAAATACAGCTATTGGACTGTCAGGCTTCAGTTTTCTGACCTTTCAGCTGCCCCACGGTTCCCCTCCCTCATTGTAGGAATGACACCACCACAAACCTTTCTCATTTTCTTCATTTGTTCTTTTAAGTTTTACTGGTTTGAAATCTGGTTTCATATCTCAAATGTACATACAAAAGATTGGATCCACCTTTACTCCTTGTCTGATCTTGATGTTTTCTAATGGTTAAGTACTTTTGCTCCACTTCTATTTTAATTTAGTAGTGGTAAACCAAGGAAAGGTCCTTCTTAAAACCTCCAGGATATACCCTTTAAATAACAGCACACAAAGACATTTAATAAAGAACCAAAACCAAAACCGTGCCTCAAGAACTCATACTCCAAAGGTTTCCAAATTAAAAATCAAACTGATACAAACATAATAAGTAAACTCATATCTAGACAACATTATTAAAAGTGTATTTGGATGAAATAAAGTCTTCTGTTGATCAAGGCTCAAAATACTGGTTCCTAAGGATTCTTATTGCCTGGAATGAAATCAATTCCTTCAACACTTGTTATTGGTTATGCTAATCCTTTAATATTACTATTTATTCCAGCTGAGAAAAAAGGCTAAGCCAGCTGTTCCAAACATCAGCATTTTAATGTTCTCAGTGTGGGTGTAATATTTTATCACCTGTTTTTTATGTTCTGTCTCAATTCATACATTAAATTATATGTCAGAGCTACTTATGGGGGCAGCCATCAGTTTATACTGATTTAAGGCTGCAATAAAAACTGCACAACAGTGTGAAAAGATTTTAAATGGCAGTGATGTAGCTGTGCTCCCTTACACCTCTGCACGGGCCTGAGAAGAGCTGCAGAATCCAATCCCCAGATGTTTCTGGGACCAAACCTGAGCTCCAGGAGTTACAGAGTTGTAGGAAAAGTCCTGCTTAAAGTATCACTTGCCCATCTTAAAATTCTAAACTATATTCTTGCTATCTTCTCTATCCTGGCAATAAATAATTTTACAGCTGAAAAATGACACGGGCAGCTCTTCAGAGAAGGAAGTAGGAAAGCAGGACCAAAAGTGAATGATATTATTTCTGTGATATTGACTCACTTGGAAAAGGAAAGGGAAAAACTAAAAGTTTGTACTGTTTTGAGCTTTCAATTTCTTCTTTAATCACACAACAAAGGTATAGGATATCTCAATTCATTGATTTTCTTGCAGCTCATTTTTGCTCAAGGACCACGTCAAGCCACAGATGAAAAATAATGGATGCTGGGAGGGAAAAGAATGGAAGATATTGCTTAGCCCTCCAATGAAAAGGGAGGAGTTTGTAAAACAATACATGATCCTGGGTAAGGCCCTACCCAGACTATCCCTTCTCACACAAGGTAGAGAGCATCACTGCTGTCCAATGGCTCTCCAGTGCAGAATCTGTAGGAATATGGGATTTGTAGAATCTGCCTTTGTGAGTGGAATTTGCCTAATTATTTTTGATAATCTGAAGTTTCCCAGATTTCTCAGATAAAGTGGATGAAATACAAGTGATCATTAGGCAGCACACAACAGTTCTAAACATGTGTAATTGTTTTCTGGATACTTTGTAAGTTATGAGGACTTTAATTTCAAATGTAAAGTGTGTTTAGCTGTTTATACTTTAAAAAAAAAATCTGTTGAAGCAGCAAAGAGACTGGAAGTTGTCCAGGGTCATCACATCCCAACATTTAAGGCAACAATACTAAAAGATGGTTTAGAGAAAAAAATTCTCATTAAGGTTTAAATAAACGTTTGAGTCTTTAAATGTTTCACAATAAATTGATTGTACATGGTGAACATAGACTGGCTTTTTTCCAGCTCCGCAGAATCCTAATCAGTGGTGTTGGAACTGTGTATTTGTGTAAGTGATTGGGCTGTTACAGTGATCCACACAGAGTTAGGAAACAGTGCAGATGATTACTGATTATGGGAACGTTTACAGGATCTGAATGAAGTGACCCACAGAGTTCCCTGGTATCCCCTTACCCAGGAGCATTGCCAAACATCCCCCAGAGCAGCCAACGTCCCCCCTCGGCCGCCCAAGGAAGCTGCTGCTATGGCAATCTGCTTCTAAAGCATTGCTAAAGTTTCTTTGAGGTCTTTTTCAGGATTTGCTGCGGTATCAAATTTTCTTACAATCATGACCACTTCTTAAACACATTTTCCCGTTCTCAGAGCATTTTGTCTCTAATTTGGACTTCGGAGATGAGCGAGGCAGAGGGTCCACACCAGCCCTGAGAGCTGTGGGTGGGCACTGAGGGGCTTTGGGCTCTCCAGTTGCACCTCTCCCCCTTAAATCAGGGCTGTGGGCACAGAACCTGGCTAATCCAGCACTTTCCTTGATTTCTTGTGTAAATCGAGGGGGATCCATGGGAGAAGCCTCAGTTCTGAGCTGCCCAGGGTAAGGCTCCGCAGTGTGGGGCTTTTGGCCGTGCTGTCCTTGGCAGGAATCTGTTACTGCCCAGGGTTCCTGACAATCACACCTGCCCTGATTCCTGTTTAAAGACAGCACTGTGTGATGGCTCCTGTTCCTGCTGATTTGTGACACTTATTTTGCAGAGTTCCACAGCAGTGTGAGACCCAGCCCAGCTTGTTCACAGCTCCTGAGCAGCCACATTTTATATTGGTGTGACTGAATACAACGAAAGTGAGACTGAGGAGGAATTTGAAGTCTGGCTCACACCACCACTGAAATGCAGCCTCCACCAAAATTTCACTTCCAGGCATTTTCAGTTCCTGAGTTTTGGTTCTGGCCCATTTCCAGCAAGACCATAGATCTGGCAATGATTTTCAAAATCAGCATAGCCAACAACCCAGTTATTAGTCTTTCAAATGATCAAATAACACCCAACCCACACAAACATTCTGCATGGGGAAAGAAAAAAAAAATAGCATCCCATACTGATCTTCTTCATAATTATGCTCATAACGTCTGACATATTCTTCTAAAAAAAATAATATGCTTCAGAGGGAGATATAACTATAAAAACACACACTATGCTTTCTCTTTTCTGCCCTGCAAGGAAAGTGTACTTGATGGATACAAGTAATTTATCCAAAACCCAAATTAATTAATATTTAATGAGCATATCTATTTTGAGCAAGAAATTGAACAGCAAGCAGGTGTATCATGACTCTGGAGGAGAATCAACATTTTACGGCCACAGAAAGTCAGGTGATGGCCAGGGAGTTCAATGGAATCCCTTCCATGGCCTGTAACAAACTCCCAGTGTAAAATCACATTACTAGAAGTTGCCTGTTGTACAGAGTGGTTAAAAAAATAAGAGAACAGCAGCATAATTTTTTAGGGCTCACTGAAGCAGACTCAGAATGTTGAGGGCTTTCCCTATACCCTCCTCCAGTAATTGCTATTTAAAGATCATTTGAATGACCTTCTAGTACATCTTAGCCATCTTTTTATTTACTTGTCTGGTAAAACCCAATCCTTCATCAGGCCAAATAGTCAAAGAGATGGAAAATTTAAACCTTTCCAGCTCCTGAAGGAAAGTTTCTCCCAACAGCTGTCTTGCTTTATGAAAGCATGAAGTCAGTACATCCAATCTCATGCTATCCATCACGCTGGCTGACGTTTCCTGCAAACTGTGTCCACAAGACAAACGGGGAAAGAGAACCTAAAAGGAACAACAAATTGCCAAAAAGCAGATGGAATTATGTGCTCTTGTTTATAGTTGGCTGCTCAAATGAGCCCGGTCTAAATGCCTTCCCCCTCAGAATTATAGCACTAAGAAGTCATTTGCATCACTGCTGAAAACACCTGACACTCGTATTAAGAAATATTGGGTTTAATTGCAGTCCATTAAAATGTGGAAATGTCTTCAGTGTAGGATTAATGATTTAAGTGAACTGTCGGCTTTCAGAGTATTTTTAGGCCCTCCTCCTCCAGATGCAAACATCCTCTTGCTCCCCTCCCGCCCTGAACTTTTGCAAAAAAGGTCTGCCACATGTTTCTCATCTCCTGGCTTTAGGTAAGTAGCATTTAAAATGACTCTGGACATCTAGCATCTATGATTTGTGACTTTCAGAAGAGTGTTTGTGTACACAAAGGGATGTTAAATTGTTGTTTTGACTTAAATCTAAATAATTTTCATTTCCTCTTACGGTGAATATTTTCTGCTCATACCAAAACAGGATTTGGGGTTTGTCTGTTCTTATGTATGCACAGGCATGAAGTTCCAGGCTGCATGGAAGACGCTGACCGCCAGTACTCCCTCTCTGGGTTTCCTTTCCATGCCCATCTAACTTTGGTCCCAGCCAGAACCTGCAATTGGATTTCATTGCTCTGGTGTGTAGGTCTGCAGGCATGGACACAGGGGAAGACCTGTTGGTGCTGACAGTCCTGAAGTAACAGGAAAAAAATATTCATAATCTTGGATTCAGTGCTTTGGATACTGTAAATGTAAATAGAAATGTTTTTCTTCTCTGGGAATAAAGGTCTGCTTCTTGGGTGAAATCACCAGGACTAAACAATTGCGAGACATCCTAGGATACAACCACAGAGTTCCCAGAGTCCAGGGAGGGAGAGGTGGATTACAACTGACAACATCTGAACTGAAAACCTCTTCTGGAATTTGCCCCAGCAAGAGCCACCAGCTCCACAACTTGTCTGAGCTGTTGGGTTCTGGCCCCACACTGAGCACCAAGTCCTGCTGGATCCATGGAATAATCCTGGTCCCGCTCCCATCCCAGCAGCATCCAACCAAGATTTGCAGTCCTTGCTGTCTGGCTCCTTACTGACAGCTTCCTAAGGGTTTACCACCATGAGCTGAGGCAGGTGAGGGTGGCCCAACAACCCAAGAAGTGTGAAATGGATCCTCTGTCTGGAGAGCACTGCCTGCCGCTGTGCCCTGCATGCTGACTCTCCAGTTCCTGCATTTATTCATCATTGCCCTCTCTTTCCTTTCACAGCCCAAGAACCAGGAAATTCAGAATTGTCCAGACATATAAATCTGGCTGGGTTAGCTCTAGAGCTCGTGGATGTGAGTGTGGACAGTGTGTAAACACAGGTGCCACGGCAGTGGCCTCCCAGACCAGTCAATCAAAACCAAAACAGAATCCACCCTAAAAGCTGAAATTGTATTTGCCAAGGAAATGAAAGAAAAATTAGACATAACATTCAAGCTCAAGAAAAAAAAATATAAAACCTTCAGTTTCGCTCTGCAGCAATTTGGTCACGATTCTCATGTCATGTGTGACTGTAAAGGAAATGACAAGAAAGTCAGACGATATCTACAGTGTCAAGGCCAGAAAAGTACAGATATTGTACATGAAGCTTGAGGTTTCCAAAGGCTAAAGCTGTGCCTTAAAAACTGCAGGTAATTGTATATTCCCACTTGATGTATATTTGTCATTTAACTCTTGAAGAAATTGGTGTTTTACATTTTAAGGAAAATATTAAAACCCTCTACTTATAGCCTCTATATGTCAAAAACTGTCCCATCATTTCCAGATGTCTTTTCTTATATTCTTTTCCTACTGCTTCCACAGATAGCCATTAAAAATATCTTAATTCTCCAATATCTGTTATTTGAAAATAGGTCTGGAATCCTCTCAGCCTGCACCTGTGCACATTATTGATGTTATGTTCTGGATCATTAGCTTGCAGTTACTAAAAATGCAGTTCAGAGACCAGGCTGGACTGCACCTGTAACACCTCTGCTTGTCATTTTCCACACTCCTCTATAAACACAAGGCCTAATGTTTGGTGGACTTTAGGACATCTTTTAAAATATTGTAACGGAGCATTTTCTGGACAGGCTGTGTTTATAAACAGCTGGTGTCTGCAGAAAGGTGAGGTGCAATTAAACTGAAGCTGGGTTTGGAGCACTGTCATCCGTTTGGGACAGATGCCCGCACAACCCCTTGCAGCATCTTTGAGCCTTTTCTTTCAAGTAGGTGGAAGCATCACAATTTACTTCAATAGTGTTTTAAAAAGCTGAGGAATTCTGAACACATGTGACCACACCTTTTCCCCAGCCATTTTCCATTGCACTGACAATGCTTTATCTTCTCAGAAACCACTTAAGTGTGACCTGGACATGGTTGACACCAGTTCCATGTTCCCAAAGATAAGGCAGACCCTGAAGATGGATTGCACTCCCTGGGCCCTCAGCAGGAGGTTTCCTGGGTGTTGAGTATTTCCCAGTTCCTTTTTTCAGCTCTCTTTTAGGGGATTTTCTCTGATTTCCATCAGTAAGAGCTGTGCTCCATGGAGCACTCTGGTCTGTGGAACATTGCTGGGGGTCCAGCCAATTGTTGCAAAAGATGGATGATTTTCCCAAAAGTCAGGTGTTCAAAACAGGCAAAATTAAGACACAAATTAGTAGTAATTTATTTTCTTTTTTTTTTTTTTTCTTTTTAAACAGGCAGCCTACACATATTCTGTCCCTACCCAAGAATCTGAACCAAGCAAGAACATCCAGAGAATGTTCAGTGTTTGTAAAGACGGTAAGTGGAGTTTAAGTAGAGACCACCCCTCCAATAAATGGGCATTTCCAGGGGTTATAGCACTTTTACAGCAGGGAAAGGAGCCCCACAGTCCCTTGTGACAGGAACTCTTCAAAGGGTTTGTGAAGCAAACAGTGCCCACCCATCTCATCCTTGCCTCTGCTGCCCGGGCTCTCAGCCCAAACCTGGGAGAGGATTGGATGTTTCCAGGTCCTTGGTTTGGAGCCAGACCTCGAGGTCCAGCCATGGAAATGTCACTAGGATGCAGGGGCAGCCAGGGATGGCCACGAGGACCCTGCAGGGCTGGGTCTCACACCTGGGTGTCCGTGTGCTGCTGGGGAGATCCACAGCCCCAGAGAGGGCACGGGCACCAGGCAGTGCCTCTGCTCCCTAAACACAGCAGAGCTCACCAGGATCCTCAAAAACCCTCCAAAATATCCTCTAAAATAGGGTAGAGTGGGATTCTTACCCTAAAGTCACTGTATGATGAAGGACACCCTAGAGAATGGGTGAAGATGTACTACCATGAAAACCAACCCAAAAAAATCCAGGCTGCTGGAGGCAGAGACTCTTTCTCTTTATGTGTATAATTAGGAAATACTCTGACAAGGTGTTTCCTTAGAATGCTGCTCACCTCTGCTCTTTCTCCTGGCTTGGCCTGCTGGACATGCACATTTCTAAAAGAGTCCTATCCTTAAAGGAGATGCAACAGGACAGAAAGGGTTAAAATCAGAGAGGCCCAGAGACAGCCAACAGGGTCTGTTAGAACTGTTGATTGGGTCTCTCCTATCCAACCTCGTATTCACCAAAAAAAGTTGATTGAAAATAGAGATTGCTAGATATGCCTGAATAAAATGAATTTGTGGATCCTAGATTTAACAAAATTGGTATTTTAAAAAGCAGATACATTTCTTACTGTGTTTGTTACTGCTTTATGAAGTTGAAAACCATGGACACTTAATTGGTCTCAGCACCTCTTTTATCAACCATGTGCCCTCCAAACCTGTGTCTTTTCCCCATCAGTCTTTGCTACTGCATAAAAGCACGTGGAATAAGAAAACAAAAGAATCACAGACGTGAGATAAAATGCATGGGAAGAATGATAAGAGGAACAAAATAAAAATTAATGACATGGTATTATGGGAAAGCAAAAGGTAAAGGCCAAAAGCAACTTTCAAGCAACATTTAAATGTTAGTAGCTGTGGAAAGGAAAGCATAGGAAAAGTTCAGAAAGGGGATGCCACTGCCAGATGAACATCCAACAGGTCCAGGGAAAAGCAATGAAAGTCAGAACCAGCGCCAGTCAGTTGAGTCTTTCTGCTAACTACAAAAGCCAGAGTGTAAGGTACTTAGAAAGGGAATATTTTTGACAGGAATTTTAGGGCTAATTAATGACATACTGTAATTAAACACCTTTTACAATCTGTGGAATTTATTCAGCAAGACTGAGCTTCTCTGACCAAAACTATTTGTATAAAACTGATTTAAATTTTGTTAGTCTCTGAAGCCCAAGGCTGCACACAGATTGCACCCAGAGGACATTCTGGGAACAAAGGAATCATGAAGGCAGAAATTTCATTAAGAAATAAAGGCATTCACTGCCCTTGCTGCAGGAAAACTGTGCTCCCCTCCAAAGACTGAAACTATTCCTACCAGAAAAAAATTACAGGTATCCTGAAACCTTCCTTTTCTGGAAGCTCACCCCTATCTCAGTTGTGCAGGTTTCAATAAAAGGTAGCTTTGTCTGGTGTTTTTATAATTTAATTAAAAACCTACAGACTAGGCTGTGCCATGAAGAATGCAAGTCCTTTATGCAATAAAATGTTTGTGATGTGAAGCGTGCAGAGAGTATTACACATAAATCCAGGCCTTACATACAACAGGAAGTGATTTTTAAGAGGAAAAAAATTGTTTGGCAATTCTATTTGAAACCTACTGGTCTCAAAATTGCAGGAAAGAATTGCTGTCACTGCCATGGGGTCCTGCCCATTCGCCCCAGCTTCCAGCTCTGAGGGTGTGGATTTGGGACAGGCATTTACAGCTCAGTTCTGCAAAACCCCTGTTGCTCTTCCCCCAAGGAACCTAAGGAAGGAACGAAAAGGAGATGCCAATGTATCCAGCAAAAACACTGCAGTTCTGTGGGGGAGCCCCCACGTGTGAAATGGGCACGGAATCACTGGTGGGAAGGGAGCCCCAAAATCCACACCTGGGGTGGGATTGCACACACATCTCTGTGATGGGACAGAGATCTTATCCAGGCAAAACCCTCTCCAAATAAACTCCTGTCAGCTGCCTTCTGTGTCCCCAGCACCGATGGTTTTATCCTTCAAATTAAACCCCAAATTAACTCTAAATCCCCTTTGTCTCACAAGGTGCAAACACATTCACACAGCAGCACAAGGAACGTGTTCCTGGTTATTGCCTCAACATCAGAGTTCCACAGCTTTTACAGCCCCTGAGCTCTTTGTGGATTAACAAACTATCAGAATTATTAGGCAGCATTAAAAGGTAATTGCCTTCGCTTCGTAGAGTACAATTCTTCAAGCAATTATGCAAGCATAGGAAGCAATTGCTGATAACTTATTTTTACAGAAATAAGAGCCCAGATTCTCAGAAACAGCTTCTAATGTAATTGCTGTGAAGCCTGAAGAGCAAAACCAGCCACTCTGTAAATACACAGATTTTACAATTTAAATAAATGGTTATTTTTTCCTTATAAAATAAAGTGTTACCTGATGCCTGAGAGTTTCAGATGGCATGAAAATTAGGCTTCAATTGCACAGAGAAAGTAACTACTTTGTACTGGTAATAGCTAAATGCAGTAATGATTTGTAAATTAAACTGTGCCGTAATTGCTGTGCAGAGCTCTACACTAGGTGAGAGTATGGCAACATCAGGCTTATGAAATTATACATATTGCATTGGCCTTCTTAAGAACCTGCAGCTGCTCTGGAATGATCTCCAGTCAATTACCCCCAGTCTGCACCAGCGCAGAGACACTGAGAAAGTGTTACCCGGGTTTCTGGCAGCGACTTTGATCCCTGTGGTGAAAGCTGCTCCCACCTCCTGTCCCACCTCCTCTCTCCTTGGACAAAGGGGCGGTTCAAACTCTCTGGGAAGTGTCTGTGTTAGGAAGCCTGGAGGTCAACAGGAAAATTTTTGTCTTCTTGAACTGCCCAGTGCTGTCCCTGAGTAACACGAGGCATTCCTGTACCACAAACACATTAATTAGTGATTTTGTGTGGCACTATAAACTCTTTATAGAAGCAATTATGTCGTCACAGTTCTTCTGGTCTGCATTGGTAACTTCTTCTGGTTGAGCTCATCACAGTGGCTTGTGCAGCATTTCCATCCCTTGCCCAGGCCTTTTGCTTTCTCTCCATTTTCCCAGGTCTGTGCCTTGCACAGTCACCCTCTGTGCCTGGATCACCTTTGCTCCTCTCTTTCTGAGCTTCCCTTGCTCCAACCCTGCCATCACCACACTGTGAACGCTGCAGGTCCTGATGAGTTTGCTGTGCCTACACTCCCTCAGCTTCATCTGCAGCCCATTGCTGCTTTCCTGTGTATGAAATTGAGCACATTTCTAAACAAACCCAAGCACTGCTATAAAAACACAGTAATGCTAACTGTATTCAGTTTTATTTTGAGCATGCTGAACAACTGGAAGCAAAGAATAAAAGGATATTAAAAACTGAATTACATAATGAATCAAGAATTTTAAGAAAAAAAAATAGCTAGCTAGATTACCTAGTCATGGTCTAGAAAATACTGCTACTATTTTGCAAAATTTCAGAGTCATAATTTACTAAATGGAATATTTTTATGTAGTTTTACTTTATTAGAATAAGAACCTCATCATTGCCTTCATTTTATTCATGAAGCCATTCCAGCAGAGCTTAAGTTTGGATTGTCTGTCCTAATCAATGATAAAGTCTATAATTAGATCAGAATGCTGTCATTCAAACATACTTAATTTGGAATATATTATAGATTTAAAAGCATAAACAGTGACTAGGAAATAGCGAGCTTAATGCAGCAATTAGAGAAAGGGTTTCATTAAGGGTCACCCCAGCATATGGATTCCATTTCACAGCAAACGTCTGCCCCAGCCAGGCAGAAGCCACGAGGGGGATTGTGTTCCCCGGGGGGATGTGCTCCCCAGCCCTGCAGGAGAGGGGCTCTGTGCAAGTCCTGTCCCTGCTGGAGCCGCTGCACGCCCAGGCAAGGGAAATTCCTCCATTCCAGGATGGAATTTTCCCCGCTGCAGCAGAGGCAGCCAGCTCCTCCTGGCCCTGAGCAGCAGCACTGAGCCTCACCTGTCGCCTGCCTGCCCCAGCAGGATGGGTCATTTTTGCCATTTTTCCTTCTCTTCCCTTGATGACAAACGGCAGAACGCCGTTCTCGAGCCACTCCGGGCAGAGGCAGAATGTTGGTGTGTCTGCTGCTAGAAGGGACTCCAGGATGACACCTGAAGTTTCATCACTTTAAATGTGAAACTGCATCAAGAAAATGAAAATTAGATTTAGATTACACCCAACTGCAGCGGTTCCCTTGCACCTCAAAAAATATGTGGACTTAGAAATTTTCTGAATTCGCTTTTTGAAAGACTGCCCACATGTCTGCAGGCACGACTTCCCGCTATTTAATTATTTAAATTTTTAAAAAGGAATATGGAAGCTATAAAATGTTGTAACATGCATGACTTTTTATAAATCAACTAATACCTCTTTAAAAAAAGATACAGTCCCCTCAACTCAACTGAAGCTACAACCTCTTTCAGACTTTGAAGTTACCACCTTTTCAGATTTTGCCTTGCTGTCGTTTACAAACACCACTTTCTCCTGCTCTAATCCATAACGAAATATGTATTTTTTTTTAATGGCATATCCATACAAAGCAGTTCTAAATCTGTTGCTTTATGCATTGTAACATTTGCAAAGCTTCCTGCCCCAGTAGAGCCACGCTCCTGACTCTAACCCAGCCCTAGAGCTTGGCTTGAGGGGAGGAGAGAGCCAAACTTACTGAGGAGACCCAGGGAAGCAAGATCTCGATTGACGTTTGACATTATATGATGTCCCTCTCTCTTTTCCTTAAAAAAGAACGCTTTTCTCAAGATTCCTAGGCCAAAGTTTAGCAATTCATTTAAAAGAGAAGCCCAAGGCCGCTTCCCCTGGGCTGGAGCAGCAGCTGTGGGTCTGGCCCTGCTGCTCCCTACAGGCACAGGATTTACCTGGCACACAGCGAGCAGGGCTCTGTGCCTGCTGCCCTGGGAGCTTCCAAAATCCTCCCCAGCCCTTGCCTGGGCCTGGGGCACAGGGGGAGCCTGAATTCCCCCTGAGCAGCGCTCACATGAGGCTGGGAGAGCGCACGCAATGCAGAGATACCGGTGCATTCGAGGCTGTGTTTACAGGATATTTTGGGATTAGCAGTAAAAAAAAAGTCTCAGAAACAAGCTAGAGCAACTGCTGTGTATTAAAGCAGGATGGAAAAAGTTATTCTATTGATGCCAGCTATGTTAGTTCACTAGCTAAATGATTAATGTTGATAATTCCTCTCCAGCAGACTCATTAAACCTGAACTTATTTTTCTTACAGGCCTTTGACATTTCCTACTTTCTTAATATCAGAGGTAATGACAGTGGCGTGATTATATACTTATTCCTTTCCACCTTCAAGCAGTTTTCTTTGGCAGGAGTTCCTTGTTCAGTAGAAAACCTGCACACGAGTATTCATTCTTTCCCAAAAACTGTTACAGCTCCATTAGCAGAACTAAATGGCAGTACCTTAGAGGAATGCACAACAACCCTTCTAAAAATTAAATAGTCAAGGTATTCAGAGCAGCACCATGGAAGATATTTTCTACAGAACTGCAATTTATAATGGTAGGGGGGTCCTGCGCCCTTCCTCCACATTTCTTTTAGATCCTCTTGTCAGAAAATATCCAAGTTAAACAAAGAAGAAATTACAGAATGAATCTGGAGCTTAGCCTTGAAGAATTAGGTTTCACTCTAATTGAGATCATACGCTGCATGTGCAGTTTTGGCACATAAGCCATATTAATCAGAAAGTCTTTAATCGTGGATAATTTCTCCTGTGTGTGCCAGATTGGGCATTATGCTGCTGGCCCAGCTTCTAAGTCTGTTTAAGAGTCCACCTTTGACTCCACAAACACCCGCTTACAAAATTGGGGTCAACTTCCTCCTAGGAAGGTATGCTGCACTGGCGCTAACTAAACTCCCTTAATGATTAAATTGCATCTCGTATGGAAATAAAAATGTGCGGATTCCAAAGGAGTGACTGTCCTGAGTGACGGCAGTCTGTGCTGGAAGCAGCGCTCCCTCCAGCCCTCTCTGGGAAGCACAGAGCAGACGGAGGCAGGGGAGATGATCCGAGGGCTGGGGTGGACGCTGGTTGTGCACTCCTCAATCTGCTGCTCCTGTGCTGCTGCTGAGAGCCAGGCAGGGCCCACAGGATGCAAAAATGGTTCCTGTGCTCAGCCCTGAGCGGGGAGGGAGAGGAGCCAGTGCTGTGCCAGAACCCACTGGATTTTCATCCCTTTGGGTGGGATGAAGCTGGAAATGCTGAGCCCACAGGGAAACGCTGCTCACACAGGTGAAACCCTGCTCCTGGCAGGCTGGGTGTGAATCCTGAGGCACCATGGCTTCAGTGGAGTCCTCATCATTCCAAAAACTGAGCTACATTTGGAGATCAAAGCGAGCAGCACTCCTCTCTCTGAGAAGAGTTATCACATCGTTCGTGCCTTTTATTACAATAGTCGCACACTGAAAACTTAAATATCCACAGTGCACATGTACAGCTGTAAAACCTAACTTAGATTTGTCATAATGCATAAACAGCCTCTTGTAATAAATGGAGCTTTCAGTAAATTTCTGGACTTGTAGGTTCAAAATGAGCTTTTGTCCCCAGTGCTCCATTTGATTTTTAAGCTGGTCAACAGCATGACACCTATGAAAGATAAAACTACTACCACAGAATGATAAAACTACTACCACAGAATTACCCTTGTTTGAGTTTTAAAATTGAAGCAAAATCAACTGCAATATAATATATAAACCTCTAAAAAAAAAAAAAAAGAAAAAGTATTCAGAAGGGAACTGTCTTTACTTGAGCATACCACTTCCATGAAACATCTCACGTGCTGCTCCCAGGTCCATAATTTATTTTAGCTGTGACTGCTGGACTTTCCATTATAAAAATTCCGACTTCAGACACTTCTCCTTGTTTCTACAACTTCTCATTACATAGCCCCAGCCTGCCTCGCTCACTTTGCCTCTCCCTACTCCTCCACTTCTCAAAAGCAAAATTTTTGTCTCCTTTTTTACTCTTTACACATTATTATCCACTTTCCACATTTCATGTGAGAAGGCCACTCTAAACATTATCACTTCACCTAATTAACTCAGGGAATTTTTCTAATCTAAGTTAATGCTTCCCTCCCTTGCCCATAGATGCTGTAATGTGGCTCCTTTCTCCTCTCAAGCTGGGTTTATTGTATCATTTTCAAACATTTAGCACAGGGATAACCCTGCACCTTATCAGGCTTGCTGTGCCTTTCTATAAGAGACACAGACCAATTTTTTTAATGAAAAACACACTCTTCAGAGCAAAGAGTCAAACTTTTGGTTTATATTAAAATTGAATTTTATATTTTAAAATTCAAAATTTTAAAATTAAATATATAAAGTGTATTTTCTTCAAACTGTGTAAAATAAAAAAAAAACAGTCCACGATGTTTTTTCTTATCTAGGAAAAAAGGAAAAGATTCTTCTTGCATTGCATCAGCTAATGAAAGAATACGAATCTGCAGACTGATGGTTTAAAAATCAGCCTGCAGATAAATAAAAATTTATTTATTATATATTAAAAAATTTATTTTAAAATAATAAAAAATAATCAACCTTTCTATGTCTGAACTGGATAAATTGGAACCACAGGGGAGGAAATTAAGGGCCACCTCACTAGTTATGATCCACAGAAATGGCTTTTCATGCCTTCCCTCCAAACCAGCACTGCTTTTCCTTGCTGGGGTACCCGAGTCTGAGAGAGAGGAGAGCAGCTGCGCTCAGTGATGGTGAAGCTGCAGGAGAGGGATGGAGCAGGAGTGGGATGGAGCAGGAGAGGGATGGAGCAGGAGAGGGATGGAGCAGGAGAGGGATGGAGCAGGAGAACAGCAGGGCAGCCCCAGAGCCCCCAGCGTGCCAGGGGAGCTCTGGCTGCACAGGGAAATGCATTTCCCCTCACCCAGCAGAGATAACAGAGACAGCTCTGCCCCCAGCCCTGCAGGGCCAGGGTATCCGTGACACAATTAGGGCAATAGATACAGCAAACACATCTCTGAAAGAATGTTCATTTCCCACTGAGATAATGGCACCAGCCACCAGCCAGAACGACAGGTTTAATCTGATGGATTGAGCATCCTTTAATCCTTCCAGCTATCCATTAAACTGTTTATTCTCAATGTAAATTGTTCCAGCCATAAATTTACACCAGCTAAACTGCCCATCATTCTGCTTTGTGCTCAGCCTCAACCACAACCACAATTTCTGTATTTTCTGACACACATCTATAGATTTTCAAGGCTCGTATTGTCTAAACTTAAAATCCTAAAGGAGGCCAACTGAAGGCTGCATTTTCCAGCAAGAGTGTTCCAACATTTGGGAAATACAATCTCTATGTTAAATTCATGCTTCTTAGATTGCAACCCAAATGGTTGTGTTCTATAGCCTTCAAATTGCAGGGACTTAGCCAAAAAAATCTCTTTATAAACGTTTTGCATCACTCTGGGCTCCAAGCACTGTTTGTTAGAGTTAGCATCATCCCTGCCCAAATGGTCTGGACAGGGTTTGCAGTGCAGTCACCTTAATACCAGCATCCATTATAAGGTGAGAGGAAAAGCAAATGTGTTCCCTTAGTACAAACTGCCGGACACTTTTCTGGACTGGGAATAGTTTTCTTGGCTTTCCCCAGCCAGCCCTCCTCAGCCCACTGTTAACCTTTCCCTTTCTGGTGCACAGGGGTGTTTGGGCCCTGCAGAGCACGCACATTGAACACGGGTATGGGGCACAGGGCAGGGATGAGCTGCACACAGACCTGCAGAGCCCCCAGGCTGGGGCAGGAGCATTCATGGACCTGGGCTCTGCTCCCAGGTCCATTGGTAATTTGATTCCCTATTAGTGGACATCAGCTGTATCCTCAATTATCAATTCTGATTCGGGTATCCCAGCCAAGGATTCACAAAGGTAGGACAAAGAAATTGAGACTTGTACTAGCTTAAAACCACATGCTTCTCCTTTTTCTCCTTTGTTATTTATTAATTCATTATTTATTTATTAAATTATTGCTTTATTGTGAAATTACATGTGACAGGTTATCTAAAGGGAGGCGGCAGTAAAGAGGCCGCATTTGGTGTGGTTCTACAGATGTAGAAGTGCAGGAACTTTCCAGGAGCTGTGATTGAATGCAAAGTTCCCTTGGCGAGTTAGGCATTGGAGAGCAAGTTTAAGTGTACTCATAATGTAAACTCCTTAATCCCCAGGTAAACTAACAAGGAGGATTTGCATAGAGTAAGGATAAATGGCTAAAAATGCCCAGCACTGAGACAGCAGCTCCCAGCACCCTGGTTTTCCAGGAAACTCATTTTAGTATAATCCAGTTCATGGTAAAAGCACACCATAGCATCATAGAACAATGGAATAGGCTGGGTTGGAAGTGACCCCTAAGGATCCTCAAGCCCAACTCCAGCCCTGCACAGACACCCCAACAATCCCACCCCGGCTGTCCCTCAGAGTGTTGTCCCAATGCTCCTGGAACTCTGGCAGCCTTGGGGACATGACCAAACCCAGGGGAGTCTGTTCAGGGCCCCAGCGGCCCCTGGGGGAAGAACCTTTCCCTGATGTCCACCCTGACGCTGCCCTGGCCCAGCTCCAGCTGTTCCCTGGGTGCTGTCCCTGTCCCAGAGCAGAGATTGGAGCTGCCCCTCAGGAGGGGCTGCAGCCCCTGGAGCTGTGACCTCAATCTTCCCTTCTCCAGCTGAGCAAACCAAGTGCCCTCAGACACTCTTTGGAGGGCCCCTCCAGACCCTTCCCCATCCTTGTGTTCCCATTTGGATGCTCTCTGGTGGCTTCTTGCATCCAAAACTGCTCCCAGCACCCAAGGCTGCCCCAGCGCAGAGCAAAGGGGGACAGTCAAAAATGCCAAATGCAGTAAACACTGACAGTATTGGAGTTTTATATGTCTCTCTCTCACACAATTTGCGTTTGTAATATTATTTTTAACAGATCCATGGATCATTTACCTGGTCCAGGAGGCAGCAGTGAGGAGCTGCCCCCAGGCAGAGGCCACAGTTCGGAGTTGCTTGGCTGGAACACAAACAAGGGAAGGGAATTAAAGGCTCTGTGCATGTGTGGGGAACAGAAAGTGATATTAATTATTAATTTTGACAAGTCTGAATACCTTAATAATGTATTATTTTAAGCTACAAGCTTTTTAAAAAGCCATTGAGGCTAAAATGAACCGACTTTGTGGCTTGGACTCTCATTCCTCAGCACACAGCAAAATGCACTGTGACAACAAAATGTGCTGTGACAGATTTTGGCCAGTGTGGTCTTGTTTCGTATATTTAATAAAGACCTGATAAATATAATGTTTAAAGTGAAAGGGTTGGGATCTATCAGCCAGAAAATGTTATTCATTAACCACCTGTCAAGAGAGAAAAGACAATTTAAAGTAATACTTGCACGAACTGACCCATGAGCTGGTTCCCTCCCACTTCAGCACTCTTTAGTAACAGGATGCAGGTGCAGGTAACATAATTTCTGTAATAAAACCAGATCATTTGTGAAGCCAAATTTACCATGAACCAATCCTGCTCTATTCTGCAAACTACTAAGGAGGGAACTATGTCAGATTTTCACAATGTAATTAAGAGTAACTTCTGGGCTGTTTACAACAAGAATTTCAGAAGCACCCAGGGAAGCCTCTCTTTTGACATCACCTCCAACATCAATACCAAGCACAGCTTTAAAATCCACCTTAAACATCAAAAGTGCTTCCTACCTCTGGATCCCAGAACGCTTCACACCTTTTAACCAGAGAAAACCTCTCAACATTCCCACAATTCTGTATTCCTGCCTTTATTAGGCAGGTTTCAGAAGAGAAGAATTCATGAACTTGAACGCAAAAGAATTCTCTCTCTTGGAGCAGGTAAACTGTGGCTTTATTCGAAAGTATCAGGGAGTTGAAAGTCAAGAATAAAATAAAACAAAACACCAGAATAACAATGGACATATTTTAAAAACAAATGTAAGGGATTATTTTTCCCCTATCGCCCTATACAACTACAGAAAGATTTGTATATTTGATTAATCACAGCTTCCATTTCATAATTTCTAAAGTGACCTTAGTGAACAGGGAACAACCTTTGCATTATAGAAGGCTTGGAAGACAATGGCCAAAACAATTTACCTGCCAATATCAGAAGATCCAAGTGTTTATGCACCCAAAATCCTATTGAAATTCCCAGACATAGGTAGGAAACAGATCACCATTTTTAAATGGTGCAAATATTCATTATTCTCTCCAACTCTGCAAGTAGTTTGTTTTAAGGGAAAAATATGTGGAGGTCTGAGTGTGGTTGCCCCAAGCTGCAGTCAGATGTCCAGGTGGGAATAACAGCACATCCACCAACCTGTGTGTACATGTAAATCCCATTTTCTGTACCTCATTTGGGGTCCTACTGAATGAAAATAGTGCAAAATGAAAAGAACAGCTGAAACTCGAGCCCCTAAGACGTGCAAAGACCATTCCTTAAAGAAAATTTAAATCTCTTTCCCAGTGCTTACAATGAAGATTAACTCTTAAATTATCTGGAACAATAAGACAAGCACCCAGTTCGGTACAATTACCAGAATCTCCCATTGTGGCACTTTTCACTCAGCCTAAGTCACACGTCTTACGCAGCTGTTATTCAATAAAGCCAATCTAGCTCTAAATGTCATCCTAAATCCTGTAAAGGCAGAAGGCTCAATCAGCTCTGCTGATGGCCCCAGTTCTGTAAAAACCATTCCAAAATTCACCCGCCAGGCCCTGGAGCCCGTGCACACCCCTGAGCCCTGCTGCCTTCCCAAACGTGAGAGTTGCTCCAAAATGGGATTCCTGCCAAAGCGAAGGCTGAGATTTAACAGGAACAAAGCAACCTGAAATTTAAGCAAATGCCTAAAAATAGCTGTTTCTTTTGTGAGGAACAGTATTGTTGGCTTCTTCCTGTGTGTTCAATTAATCAAAAAAAAAATCCTTTTAAGCAAGGATTAAATTGCAGTTACTACCAAGAAACCCTAGGAATATACACCATTTAAATGGATTTGGGACTAAATAAACTCTCCTGCCTTGGTTTTTTTTCACAAGGATGTATTTCCCAGTCCCTTCTGAAAGATGCATTGTGCAATAGGTGTGTGCTCATGTTCCCCGGGATGATAGAGCATCCCCAGGAGCTCTCCCTGCCGCCCGAGAGCAGATCCTGTGCTGCTTCCCAGGAGAATTCCCACACAGCCCGTTCCACCATCTGCGGAGTAATTGCTGCTGCAGCATCAGCTCCGGGCCATCCCAAAATTCAGGGAATCACCATCACCGCCTCCGGAGCCCCCAGCTTTTCCTCAGCCTGGGAATGGTCTCTCCCAGCCACACCAAACGTGTGGATCAGCACACACAGGTCACCGGGGGGATCACCAAACCACGGCTGGAATGCAAAGAGTTACAGACAATAATGCTTCCAACAAATACTCCATGGAGTAGGGCACAGCAACACCGGCACAGAAATGGGAATGAGCAGCTCTGCTGGAAACAGACAATTCCCACCCGACCTAGGCAGAAACATCCCTTGAAAGGGGGCGAGTGCTGGTAATGACCACACAAAAAGGAAAGCTCAGTGTGAGATCTGATGCTGTCCTTGGGAATAACAGGGTGAGAAATAACCTGTGCTGCAGAACAAGTCTCTGCTCTGCCTCCAGGGACCTTCCCAAGCGCAGCCCCCTCCGCAGTGCCGCTGCAGCCGGGCAGTGTTGGGGGACAGCGAGGGGACAGCGAGGGGACAGCGAGGGCAGAACCCAGTGCTGAAGCTCCTGGCCCAGACCTTGAGGGAGCTGGAGCCCCCACAGCCTTTTTGTTCCTGTTCTGCAGCCACGCACACAAACTGTCCCTCCAAGGCTGCAAATCCTGTAGCTTTCATGGGCGCTGGATTCAATTAAAAAAAAATGAAATTTAACTATTGAAGGCCAGTTTCAGTTCAATGCTAACTGCTTGCATCACCACTCCTAAGAGCTCACTGTGGCTCCTGCTGCCAGAACTTCCAAATAAACGAAGCAAACTTGCTTATAAGAGCAGGAAGAAATCAGATCTTTCCAAGCACAGAGGCTCAGCCAAATGCATCCCAGAGTCCTGTGCTGCCACGAACCAGCCCAGCACATTCTGAACTGAGGCTGGAGCTGCTTTCCACATTGCTTTGTTTATATTGACTGCATTTATGATGCCTCAGAAGTTGCCAGTAAAATATTTATTTAGCAGTTAAAACGTTCTGCAAATGATTTTGCTGTCCCAAAAGATAAATATTTCTTGGCATTCTGAAATGATACATTGATGTTTTTGTTAAGGAAATTGCATGTTGATAAAAATTTCTCAGATTACACTTGGTCGTTCCTTTGTATTTGAAGTGGCCACATTAATTTTTTGTGATATTTATTGTAATTGTAAATTGCACCGAGATTAGAAACATTAAACTCACCATAAAATGAAACACATTTCAAGTATTTCCGAGCCATCTATTTAAGGGCTTGAGGACACTTTTGATCCTTCAGGTTACCAGAGTGCTCTAAGCTTAGAGGACAAGGATCCAACACAAACCAGAATCCCACTCTAAACTCTTGGGGAGCTTTTCCTTCTTTCCCCACCCTCCCCTTTCTTTCTTTAATATACACTAATACCCAGGTCCACTGAGGGGTGTCCCTGCACTGCAAAATTTCACCCTGATTTAAGTTTGCAGCAGATTTGAAACTCATGCAGTCTATTAAATAAAAACAGATAGAGCAGAGGCACCTTTACTGATTCCTTCTGCTCCCTTTACCCTCCCAGCAGCGCTCACATCCATGATTTGAGTCACGTTTACCAATTTGGACACCCCAGGATTGTTTCTCTGGACAAGGCCAGACACTTGCAGATGAATGAAGGCTGTCAGTGCTCCAGACCACCAAAATTTCCATGGAACACTGTGGTCCTGGAGCCTCCTCCCAGACACGTGAGGTATCTGCAGGGGAACTCCGTTGCTGTGAGAAATCTCAGTTTTTCAAACACGCCCTGGGTGCAGCAGCCCAGCTCCTGGCACTGCTCTGCTCTCCCAATCCCAGTCTTGCTGGCCAGCATTCTTCTAATGAAAAAGGAGAAGTTTTTCCTTAAATTCAGATCCTCGGTTACATCTTCTGAGAAAAATCAACCTGAATGAATCACCTGGGTCCAACCAGAATGGGTTCATGGGAAGCACAGGGTACTGCCAGACCCCCCAAGTTTATTCTTCTCAGAGCAGTGCTGAACTAAGCACTCTGCATGAAAAAACTCCCATGGGCTAAAATTTGCCATCTTCCTCAGCAGATTTTTAGTGCACCATATGACCTAGGTTTAAAACAACAACAACAACAAAAAAATTAATTTTTTTAAAGTATTTGAATTTCAAATCAAATCGCAACAACCTTCCAACATTTTTCGTTGTTGGAGGGAATATTTTTTTTGCATTTACCTATGCAAGATACTTTTTCCATATTTTCTCCTTTTTGGTTGGTTTTCATGGGGGTTTTGTGCCATTTGACTTTAGAGAACATCTCTGAATTCACTGGAAATCTTCAGGGGTAGGATGAAACCTTAGCCATATAAGAAAAAGTTCTCATTCTTCTGTCTTCAGTCCAAATTTTTAAGCAGTCCACCAACACTTTTCAGTAATGAGCCCTGACATCTCTGAACGCCAACTCTTAACATGTTCAATTAAAAGAAATCAAAGCCAGCCCTATAAATGAGCAGGGTTGCAACCACAGTCTCCATGGAGGTTTTCACCTTTCCCTCTGTGCAGCACAGCTCCACTTCCAGTTCCAGATCCTCATGGAGTAAAACATTCAGGGAATAAAACCTTCCATGGGAATCCAAGTGAAATTCCTCGGGTGATCAGAAAGACTGAGTGCCCTGAGCAAACCATTGGAGGGCAACCTGACAACAGGAGCTGGCTCAAGGACTGAGACTCTCTCCAAAAACAGGGATACAGGGAATTTAGGCACCATGGGTGTGCATCCAGGACTCTGAGAAAGGTCTTGATGAAAGACATGGAAGAGCACCAGGCAGAAAGGAACGTGCCAGGGTCTGGTTCCAAAAGCACTGCATGTGCCTGCAGAGAATCACAGAATCCCTGCATGGCTTGGGCTGGGAGGGACACAAAAATCATCTCCTTCCACCCCCCTGCCATGGACAGGCAAGGCACTGATGCTCTTCAGCCAGAAATGAAACCCATCGTGGTTTGGATGAAAGAGTGGAGAGCTCAGCACAGCCCAGTGGGGAAACATTGAGGGAATGATGGCAGAGCCCCACAAAGCCAAGATTTGCAGGGGAAAGGAGAAGAGGCTGTTACCCTTGGGGCAACACTTGGGACAAGGGAAATTAGCAGGTGGCAATTAGCAGAGCAAACAATGGGGAGTAGCTCTTGTTGCACGGACAACAGAGCTTGTTCCCAGCTAATCTGGCTGGAAATGCCAAGCAAACACAAGAACTGCCCGCTAAAGGCTAATGCAGTGTCCACCTGTGCCACAAGTGATGGAAAGCAGAGGATTGAAGAAGACAATGGGAGAAGACAATGTGAGGGACTGTAGAGAATCAAAAAATTTAGATACAAAGGAATACCTTTTACTGCTATTTTTTTCCAATATCCAACAGTTCACGTCTCAGTCTGGTCACAGAAAGGTCTGTCAGGATGTCTTATAAATCCATTCCTAAAAGGAACAAGCATGGCAACAGCATCAGGGAGACAGGCAAGAGAAGATCACAGGAATCTGTGGAAGTTTTGCCATCCAGATATTTCCTGGTGCAGCAAGAGGAGCAAAACTGACTGGAAATTCTGTGTTTCAAGACACCATGCCACCCTCTGGAGCTCATTGCCCAGCATCCCTGCCAAGCTTTCCAAACCTCAGCAAACTACATCCCTTTGGAGCCAAGCACTCCCTCCTGAGTCCTGATCACACTGAACCCATTTGCATGCTGAAAACGCAAAATTCTGCTAAAATGAGGTTTTCCGAAAACGATTGTGAACGCCTTACCTTCCCCCCAGAGAAGGAGCCCTCTGGGGCCTCAGGGGGAGATCTGGGCTTGCAGGAGTCACCCCTGAGCACTGAGCCCTGCCCAGCAGGCTCCTCCTGCCACCGGGGAATGAAGGGGTTAAATACACTCTGCTGCCTCCTTTCCAACAGGAGCCAGGGAAAGCTGCAGTGAGAGCCGCAGAGCGCTAATGTGGGTATTTGTCTAAAGCTTCTGCTGTTCTCTGCGTTTGCTTGGAGGGGTTTGGTTTAGGATTTTTTTCAGGCTTGGCTGTACTTTTCCCTTTAAATCAGTAAGAGTTAAATCCAGCTGGTTTAGCTGCAATTTGCACGCGGGTAATTGTAAAGCACTGGCACCTACAAACCTGTGCCCTTGCAGCATTCCATGCAGCACAGCTTAGCCCAAAATCTGCAAATATTCGTTGGAATTCAGAGGCAAATTCAGCCAAATTTGCAGCTGCTTCACAGGCACTTTCTGCAAATATTTGAACACTTGTACTTTACTGGTACAAATCCTGGTGAGTAAGGAATTTTAATTTCAAATAAGCGCTGGGCTCAACGTGCTCTGTTCTGTTTTACACCATGGTCTGTACACCAACACTCGCCTGGTGAGACAAGCCAGGAAACAAGCAGCACTCTGTGACTTCTAAAATTAACAGTATGAAATCTGAACACGAAATATTGACACACTCATTAACGTGGAAAGTTCACAGCACACCACAGAATTAAAAAAAAAACCCTGTGGGACCCTTTAAACCTTACCTATGGCAGCACTGAGCCTCAGAGAGTGGAATGAGAGGAGGCTCTGAGCATCTGCAAGGACTGGCACAGACATCCAGCATTTTGCACAGTCTGAACAGGCTCTGTGAGAATTTCTGTTTAATAAATGGGAATATTCAGCAACCCAGCTCTCACTTTCCCAAAAAGGAGAAGAGGACAAGGCACAGAGATGATTCGTTCCTTTAAACATCCGTTAAAAGTTATTTTGACTCAGACAAGATGTTATTCACTTCCATATTTCAGCAAATTATACAATTAAGAGATAATATAATTTGAAAATATTTGGGATTTGTACTCCTTGTCTTTAATCTTTAGTAAACACCTTAGAAAGAAAATGTTTCTAGCAGCAATAACAGCGTGGGATCTCTCTAAAACCTTGTCAAGCTGCAGAGAAGGAAAAAGCTTGGTAGCTCAAAATGAAGAGCCAGCTTCTCCCTCAGAGAGCTCACTGTGGTGAGAAAGGAGCATTTTGGGAGCACCTTCCTTGCCAGCCAAAGTCAGACTTGTGCTTTGCTGACATCTCCTGCCTTACGTAGATTTTTACCCAGAACTCTTCCCTGACAAAACAGTCATTCTTCACAAAGTAAAAGTTTCAGAGCTGGAGAGGACAGTTCGTAATAAATTAATCTAATCCACGTAAAAATGCCGTAATTGATGTAAAATAGCCCAGTGCAGGTTTTGAGGCTCTCCTCTCCCAGTTTTGCAGTCCTGTGTCTCCAGAGCTCCCAGGACATGCAGTTTTCCCCTGCACATCTGCGCTGGGCTCTGTTAACCCTTGGTTTGCTGGCTCCTGGCAGGGTGTGCTGAGGTGGGGAAGGGGCACAGACAGCTCCCAGCTGGGCACTCACGGGACACCCGCTGGGGAGCAATTGCCATAAACTCATGGGCTTTGTGTCACTTTCACTGCAGCTCATGCCTGGGGAGCTGCGGGGTGGGAAGGGCTGGGCTGTGGCTGCAGGCACATCTGAACTTGAGCTCTTCAAGGTGACCCAAGGGTTTCCCCCTCCAGGGGTAATTCTTCCTTTAAATGAAACCCCCTGACTTCAGCATCTTCAGAGAGAGAGTGGGCTCTGCCCCCTGCTCTCTGAGCTGCTCCTCTCAGGGGAAAACCACTGCAAGAAAGTGGAATCTTCTCATTCCACCGATACTCCAACTTCAGGCACCAGTCTGGCCCTTTCTCATTGGCCTTGTGTCCCATTTCAATTTCAGGAAGTTCCCACGTTCCCATCCTAAAGAGAAACACGTTCTGAAAACACCACAAGCTCATTTTGTGGTTGGCTAATATAGGTGCAGAATAAACAATGGATTGGGGACCCAGCAGAGGAAGAGCCCATGATGTACATAATCATGTTTTAATGGACTCTGTTTATAAACAGATGAACCCATGCACAACCAGGACTTTTCCATCCACGCAGAGCTGGGGGGCAAGGGATGTATTTTTAAAGTCTGCCATGAAAACTGCTGCCTGCTGACCCAGTGGTCACCACCAGCCTCATTATAGGGAGCCATCCCTGTCCCCAAGCTTTCCTCCTGGCGCTTTTCCTGCAGATTTCATGGCAAAGCTCAGCCAAGCAGACATAACAGCATGGAGAGCTGTGTTAGCATGGATAATGCAAACTTGCCCTGAGCTTTATTTACACATTGCTGGGCCAAATTTCAGGGAATTGGGAGTTTAGCATTTAGATTTTATCTACTCTACAACTCAGCTGAAACAACCAAATCTAAGGAGTGTGCAATGACCTCAACCCAACATGAGGCTTAAGACAAACATCTGATAACAGGACATCACATGTTGGTTAATGAACTTTAGAGGATTTGACTGAACTCAGTAGGTCATCTCAGCCTCTGCATTCGGTTCCTTTTGGACCAAAATGGTGAGGAAAAGTCCCAGATAGATGTTAATTTTTCACCCCAAATCCAAGAAGGCCTGGCCCACCCCAGCACTCTGAGATGATGCTGGGTGATGCCTTTTATCAGTACACGGGGGTGCGGGTTCCCGCATCCCCTCCCTGCTCTCCATGCCCCACAAAATCTCTCTGCACTCCTTCCCCTATAACCCCGCAATATTCCTCGATATTCCCCCATCCCACAGTCTCACACTCGTGTTCTTGCATCCTCCCACATCCTCCCCATGCTCCCTACAACCCCCATATGTCCCTTCCCACCCTTCCATCCTCCCTGCATCCCCTCCAGCCTCCTCACCCCAGCATGCTGCACCCCCTGCCCACACCCTGTATCCTTCCAGAGCCCCTGCATCCCTACTCCTCCATCATCCCCCATCCCCACACACCTCACAGCCCCCATGCTTCCTCCTGAATCCCCCCACATCCCCCTTCATTCCCCATCCCACTGACCCCCCCCATCCACATCCCCACTCCCCACCCCTGGAGGGGAAAATGCAGCATCAACTCTGTGCTTTAGGGTTTTTTTTTTGTGAGAAGCACCCACAAAGCATTGCTCTACGGTGAATTTTTTCTTCCAGAGGGGCAGAGCAGACCTCCCCTGCCTGCAGGTGTGGGGCAGGAGTCAGGGCAAGGCCACGGCCCCTGCAGCCCCCCAGCCCAAGAGCTGCCTCTGAATAAACACCCACGGCATTCATCTTCACACCCCTGGCTCCGTGCAGCTATATTTAAATTGACATTGATGAAAAAGCAGAACTTTTCTCGGGTTTCTTTGAGATGCTTCATTAAAAGGGACTTTAGGAAATGTTTGAAATGGAAACTCGCCTTAAAAGGATTTTTGTTAAGAAAACCATCAAAAGGTTTGCTGATTACCTGTGACCCGAGGAGCAGTCAAATATGGAAGGACCCACTTTTCCAGCCTTCAATCCACACCCTTCCACTTTGTTTGCAGAGAAAACACATGCTGTTCTACCTATACAGGTGTAATTAAAATGTGCAGTTTCCCAGTGTGGACGCATTTCTCCCAGCATGAATGTGTGGTAACTCAGCTTATTTACACACAGACAGAGAGCAACCATCAGGTGTGTTAGCTACAGATATCCTTTACTGGCTCCAGAATTACACAGCAGCGGCAAATCATACTCGTGGCTTTTGCAGCAGCTCTGGGTGCTGCCGGGCGAGATCATTCCCACAGCAGAGCCGGGCTCTGAGGAGAAGCCGCAGCAGGGACCGAAACCACGCAGCCCTTCCCGGGGCTGCTGCGGGCTGAGCAGCTCTGCGGGAATCGGGAACCGCAGCCCGGCAGCACCGCGCGGGCTCCTCACAGCTGGGAAAGGCAATCGGAAAGTGAAGTGGTTATGCTGCACTGTCCACATTTATCCATCAGCACGGAACCTGTGTGCAGGAGAGGCCTGCTGTGCTTTCCTTTGGTCGCTCGTGGCCCAGCGAGGTTTATCCGCGCTGCTCAGGGGCAGCCCCAGCCCTGCTGTTGAATACACTGGGATATTATCGAGCGCGTTTGGAAGGGCTGTCACTGGCGGCCGGTGGCATTTATCCTGGCTTTTCAAAGAGAATCAGAGAATCTCGGCGTGGTTTGGGCTGGAAGGGACATCGGAGATGCTGTCGTTCCAGCCCTGCCGTGGCAGCGCCCCCATCCCTCTGAGCGCCCCTCTCTCTCTGCCGGCTCCCGGCTGCTGCACCCCGGCCTGCCCAGCCCGCAGCCGACCTGGAGAACCTGCGGGGAATTCAAATTGGACAGAAAGCAACACAAAAAATCGTTAAAAACAATCGGAATGCCTGCGTGTGACTGTACGTGTATATACGTATTACAAGAAAACACAAACCAAACCAGCCAATAAAGAAATCCCATTAGTCAGGTATGTTGTCCGATAATTCTCACAGGCTTCTTCCGCGCCTGAGAGGACTGCGGGTTTCGTTCGCGCCAGCCGGCTCGCAGCCTCTCGGGGCTGTAGCGGGCTCCTCCCGGAGCAGAAATGTGTCACTAAAGCGGGGCCGGGGCTGGGCCGGGGCTGCCGCGGGGATGTCACGGGCAGCGCTCCCGCAGCGCTCCGTGCCCGCCGCTGCCCCGCACGGGCTCAGCTCCACCCGCTGCGTGCGGGGCTCTCGGGACCTGCCGGGCCGAGAGAAGCTCCGCCCGAGCCCCCTGGGAGGTTTCCCTGCCGCGGCACAACCTGAAGGGAATTTTACCTGCGTGTGCTGCCCCGGGACCGCCGTGCGCGGACAGAGCGGCCGGACCCGGCTGGGCAGAAACGCGGCTTCACCAAAGCATCCCCAGCCCGCTCTTGGCGGCCTACGAGGGAAAAACACAAATGAAAATAAAAACCACTTACTCTATTTAACGATTGGTGTGCTGAAAAAACCCCCATCACCTTATGATCTGAGAAAATACAATCGCTGCTCCGTCACTTGCTCAGCTGTGAAAAGAAAATATTAACATTCTCTAGCGAAGGCGCTAGCACCGAGTGAAGCCCGGCTGTTCCAGCCCTGTGTGTGACACGAACACAGCCTGTCGTCCTCTTAATTTAGCTTAATGCGCCAGCCAATCTCTCTTTTAATTAAAACCGGGTGCTGCTCCCGTGCGCTCTGAAAGCCCCAGAAACAGCAGCCAGAGGTGACAGGGAGTGACAAAGGCACTCGCCCTGCGCGTCCTGACCGCGCCGAAGGGTCCCACAAACCCCGGCTCTGCCAGCCCCACCGCCGCTTTCCCTCTTCCCAGCACCCGTCCTCATCCTCAAATTAAAAAAAAAAAAAAAAAACACTTTCAATCAATTGCTTGGTTAAATATCTAAGTCATTTCAGTGTAAGGATACGAGGCTGGTTCCTGTTTACCTGGCACTGGCCGTGTCCTCCACCGCTCATCCCGGGGGCTGATTTATCCCGGGCTGGATTCGGGGCACCTCCCGGGCCGGGCCGTGCTGGGCAGCGGGGCCGGAGAGAGAAACGAGGAAAACTGGAACGGCCGGCAGGAGTGCAGCAGATTCACCTCGAGGGCTCCTCCGCGGCGATACGGGGCGGTCTGGGGTGAAAGCCCGGCCGTGCTGTGCCTGTGCCCCGCTCCCGCCGCTGAGCACGGACGGGCCGGAGCCTCCCGGAGCCGCTGTCCCGGACGGGGATCCCGCTCCGCCGGGACAGGGGGGCAGAGACCAGCCCTGAGCCCAGAGCGCTGATTACCGCCGTTAATTACCGCCGCTAATTACCGCCGTTAATTACCGCCGTTAATTGCGAGGCGGCCCCGCAGCAGCGGCTCAGCCCGGGGCTATCCCGCCGCTCCCGGCCCTCGCTCTCGCCTCTCGTTCTTCCCTGCGCTGCTGCTTTTTTCTTTTATTTTCTTTTCTTTTCTTTTCTTAGCAGAATAGCAGTAATTGCATGTCTCGGTGGATGGCCTGTAATTTAACATCCCAGCGGAAAACGTGGAGAAGAGACTCGGGGAAAACAAGCGAAAAAAAACCAAAATTTTAAAACCCCCACCCGAACAATAAAGAGCCACGATTTCGTACTAGGATTTTTGCTGCTTTATCGCAGCAGCAATTAAGAGTTTTTTTTAAAAAGTACCGTTCAGGATGGGTAGTGCAGAACTTAATTAACCTTCTGTCACCAACTAATGTATCTTTAAAGTCCGAAAGCATCCGAATTTGACCAAGGGAAGGCCGAGGGTCTGGCGTCTCCCGGCCACGGGCAGCCGAACCGTGGCGAAAAAATCACGGGAGAATCCTACCGGTACCCCTGCGCTTTGCACTTTCTCTGTAGCTCTGCCTGGAACTTCGTTTTTAATCTCTAATCTGCCTCCGTGGGGAAAAAAAACCCAAAAAAATCCCCCACCCCCAAAAAAAACAAAAAAGAGCCCAACAATTTTTTTAAAAATCAACCTCAAAGCATTACGCTACTCAGAGCAATAGTTCATAAAATATTTTATTGAAATAAAGTAAATATCTTCGCATTAATAAAACTGATCATAAAATGCAGTTTTCGAATAACTAGGGGCACCACAGGGTTTTAGAGCGCGAGTAGATGTGGATGGTGGGATCCAGTGTCCTGCTGGCCCCTCGGGCCGCGGCGCAGCCCAGCGCGGAGAGGGCGCGGCCGGCGGGGCCGGAGTGCGGCCAAAGCGTCCGAGCGCCCCGAGGGCGGCGCAGCCACGGTCCGAGCTGCCCTCCGTGCTCCCCGAGCTGCCCCTCACTCCTCCTGGCTGACCTCGGCCGGCGAGCCCAGGCTCTCGGGCGGCTTCTCGGCATCGCGGGCGCGCTCCTGCTCCGAGAGCTGCTCGCTGCTGGGGATCGAGTTCTTCTTCGGGCGGCCCTTGGGCTTGGTGGGGGACTCCAGGCCGCCCCCCTGCAGCACCTGCGAGGCGAGGAGGGGGCGGAGGAAGGGCCCGGGGCTCAGCAGCCCCTCTCTCGCCCGTGCCCCGGCCGGTGCGGCTCCGCTCGGGCTGCCCCGGGGCCCAGCGGAACAGCGGGACAGGACGGGAGGGACGGCGGGCCGGAGCCCCGGAGATGCTGGACCGGGGACGCGGTGTTAAAGACCAGGGCCATATTATTATTACGGCCATCGTCATCATTACTATTATAATTATCCTTAACGTTATCGCTAAACGTGCCAGGGCCGAGATGCAGAAGGACGAAGCCCGCAGGGCAGGGCTCGAACGCGGACACGGCGCGCCCAGGGGAAGGACTGTTAAGAAGGGGCACTTACTATTTTCTTCCATTTCATGCGCCTGTTCTGGTACCAGGTTTTCACCTGGAGCTGGCTGAGCCCCAGCGATTCGGCCAGGTCTATTCTGCGGGCGAGAGAGAGAGGGGGTCAGGCCGGCAGCTTCCCTCTCAGATGGCAGATTCCCGACTTTTTCAAGCAAAATGAGCCCCGTCCCGTGGCGTGCCGCCCCGGGTCCGAGGTCGGCCGTGGCCTACCTGTCGGGCGTGGAGAGGTATTTCTGCTTCTCGAAGCGCTTCTCCAGCCCCATGAGCTGCAGCTCGGTGAACACGGTGCGGCTGCGGCGGCCCTTCTTGGCCTTGCCCGGCTCCGGCGGGCCCGGCTCCAGCTTCCCGCGGAGGTGCAGCTCCAGCGGGAGATGCGGCGAGGCGGAGCCGCCCTGCAGCCCCGAGCCGGCGGCCAGCAGCGCCGAGCCCAGCCCCGAGCAGCCCAGGGGAGCCAGCGGGAACTTGAACACGGCGGCCGGCTCCGCCTTCAGCACCGCTGCGGGAGAGAGCGGCGGTCAGCGCCGGCAGGGAGCGGGGGCTGCCCGGGGAGCGGCCCCTAAAGGAGCCCCGGGCCCTTCCCCTCCATCCTCGGCCCCGAGCCCCCCGGTTCTGCCGCCTCCACAGCACAGACACGCTTTACCCTTCCACCAGCGCATGCTAATCACGGAGTTACTTGGTGGTTACAAGTTAAATTAACTCAAACCGACCCAAAAGCGATCCCCTCGGTGCCACCCAACAGTGCCGGACCCAGCTGAGCTCGGCTACCCGCGGGGGCGGCCACGGTCCCAGGATTCCCTTCCTAGGAGTTTTCGGGATATTTTCGACCTGGCGATAATCTCTATCCCACTCCGTGAAGAGCAGCCTGTGAAGGGGCGCCCGGGGAGGGGACAGCGAGCCATCCCGAGGATGCTGCTCCAGCGGGCTGGGGCCGCCGCTCCGCCGGCTCGATTCTGTTCGCCCCGATCCGGCCCGGCTCTGCTCGGCTCCATTCAATTCTCCCCGATCCCGCCCGGCTCTGCTCGGCTCCATTCAGCTCTCCCCGATCCCGCCCGGCTCTGCTCGGCTCAAATCCCTCGCCCGGCTCGGCCCGGCCCGGCTGGGTCCCTCCCGACGCCCCCGCTCCGCTCCCCGGCCTGAGGGTGGGCTGGGGCTGCGGTCCCGCTCGGCCCGGCCTCCCACGAGAGCGAGCTCGGCACCGGGGAAGGGATTTGGGGGAGCGTCTGCGGGGTCCTCTCCTCGGCCTGCCCGAAATCGCCTCCCTTCCTACCGGGCCCCATCCCGCTCCCACCTATCCCAGCGGAACTGAGCCTGAGGGGTGTAAAGAGCCTTTCATCTGATCCGCTATTCCGAGCGGTTCTGAATATTATTTTCATCCTGAAAATAATACTAATTTCTAGATATTCTAACGCATGCTGCTCCCGTCAAGCTCAGAGGGGCTTGACGCTTTCTGCTTTTTCTCTTAAAGGCAGAAAATGAGATTGGGATAGTCTTTTTCTGTTCAGGTCAATGGATGAAGAGCTACGGCTCTGCAGTTGAAGATGGCTTGCGAAGTGAAAGCGTTCGCCATCATCCGTTTAAATATCGGCCTTTAAAGTATATTAAGTAATAGCCTTCAAAATGCATTAAACACTACTGCAAAAAAACAAAAACAAAGACAAAAACAACAAAAAAACAAAACAAAAACCAAAACAAAAAAACACCAACAAACCAACCAAACAAAAACCACCCAAAATACAAAAAAAAAAAAAAAAAAAAAAAAGAAAAAGAAAAAGAAAAAAAAGAAAAAAAGAAAAAGAAAAAGAACCGCAAAAAACTCTCCCAAACAATAAAACCAATAACAATTACAATTACAAAACGCCCAAACCTATTTGAATATGTTAATAAACTGCATTTGTCCTGGATGCTATATTTGACTGGGCAGACAATGCTGGCACCCCTTTTAAAAGAAAAATCCAAACATGGATTATAACATAATGTTATGCCTTTCATCTGCTATATTATTATTATTATATAAACATAGCATATAATTATATACTATATAAAATATCTCTGCATATTATATAATTTTTTTTTGTTTACACATAAGTCGGGTTTCCAGCTAAATCTGTGACCGCCGGCCTCTTGCCGCCCCTCGCAGCCCCGCGCAGACCCCGCTGCTCGGCTCCGGCACTTCTCACCTCATCCAAAAACACGGGGGAAACCCCAAAACAAAGCTATCGACAACAACCTTCTTCCCTGCCATCCAAACGCCATTCTGTGCAGAGCCGGAGCGGCAGAGCCGCTTTTGTCGCTTTTAGGCCCCAAACTCGCGGCTGCTGCCGGCTGGAGGGCCCGGGCACGCCGGGGATGCGCACGGCCGGCAGAGCCCGCGGCAGCTTTGCAGAATTGCTGAGTTTGTCTCCGAGGAACCCGGCTCCCAAAGGCGCTGCTGACCCCCGGCCGGCGATGCCTCCCCGCCTGCCGCCCCCAGCCGCCCCCCAGCCGCGGGGAGCCCCCCGGCACGTACCGAGGTGGTTGTGGTAGGGCCGGGCGGAGAGCAGCGCCTGCACCCCGAACTTGAGCAGCTCCCCGGCCGGCGCGGCGCCCTTGGCGTCCGGGGGGTCCGTGAGGATCTCCTCGATCATGAAGCTGCGGTAGCGGTGCGAGCGGTGGTCGGGGAAGGCTTCGGCCGGGAAGTAGCGCGCGGCGCCCAATTCCAGCGGGTGCTGCATCCTCGCCGCCCCCGGGGCGCGGGGGGACCCCCGGCCGCCGGGGCCGCCCTAGCGCAGCCCCCCGGCCGGCAGCCGGGCAGCGGGGGCTCTGCCCATCGCCCCGCCGCCCCTCCCCTGGCCCTGCGCGGCCGCCCGGAGCCGTCCCCGCCGCTGCACTCGGGGCGCGGCACCGGGCAGCGTGTGTCTCTCCGCCCCGGGACAGCGGCGGCCGCCTATTATACGGCCGGGCCCGCGGGGCCGTCAGCGCGGCGGGGGAGGGCGCGGGAGGGGCTGCGGAGGAAGGAAGGGGCCGGGGCGGGCGAGTACCTGCGGCGGGGGTTACAGCCCAGCATTTGATCCCCCGCCATATAAAGCAAATTACCCGTTCTGCTCGCTGCGGGAGAGCAGACACCCAAACAAGCGCTGGCCCCCTCGAAGCCCCGGCCCCGGGTCCGCTCCCAGTCCCGGCCTAATTCCTATGACCATCCCTGTCCCTGTTCCCGGCTCCAGCCCCATTCCCGTGGCCATATCCGTATCCATCGCCATCCCCGTTCCCGTCCCCACACCAATCTTCCGTCCCTTTCCCATTCCCGTCCCAGCCCTCGTCCCCCTCCCCATCCGTCCCCCGACGGGCTAACCGCGGCTCTGGGGCTCCTCGGCCGATGGAGGCGGACACGGAGCCTGGGCCCATCCTCTCGGCCCTGCCCCGCCGCACTCGGAGCCCTCGGGGCAGCCCCGGGGCGGTGTCCGGGGCCCGGCGGAGCCCGGGCAGGCCGAGGGCAGGGGGGAGCCGGCCCCGATGCCCCCAGCTCCGAGCTCCCCCCCGGCCCTGGTCAAAGCGGTGTAAACATCTAAAAGGAGCTGGTCAGGAAACAAAACCCAGCACAAAGCGGAGCACTTCCCTGGACTTTTAGATCATTTACACGGACATTCTGCTCGGTACAACGTGATTCATTCTATTCCCTTTAGCCTGTTTCACGCACGACAGCGGAGATCCACGAGCCGCCCCTGCTCGTTACTGCCTTGCTTCGAGCCAGATTCGTCTGCAGGAGCCCGAGCGCCCAAATCCCTCCCGAAAACGTCGGCGCTAATGGATTACGGGCAGATCGTTTCGGGTCCCACGGCGTGGGGCGGCTTCGGCTGCGCTCGGCCTCTGCCCACGGCTGGGGTTGCCCACGGGTGACCGTGACCGGGCGGTGATCGCGGGAGGCGCCCACGGGCACGGCCAGGCCGGCCCGCGCAGAGCGACGGCAGCGGGGCTCATCCCTCCGGCAAGGGAAGCTCAGCCTCCTTTTTTAACATTTCAGACCAAAAAAAGAGGGTTCTGCCCGTGTTCTCCCGTGTTCCGGGGGATGCGCGGGGCCGAGCGGAGCAGCCGCGGGATTTCGCCCGGCCCCGTTTCGGAAGCCCTAAGCGAGATGCGATGGCCACGGAGGTCACCCGCCAGCGCCGTCCGTGGGCTCAGCAGTCGGGGAACACGTCCCAGCGCTCGGCTGCCGTCGGGGCCCGAGTGTCCGAGCGCCTTTCCCGGCCCCGGGCTGCCCCGAGCCGGGCGGGCCCCGCAGCTCCTCGTGGCTCCCGCTCCGGCCCGCAGGCACGGCCCAGAGCCGGCCAACAGCCCCGGGGCCCCGCATCCCGCAGGAGCCCCCGGCCCCGTAACTTGAATTAAATATCGAGGTAGGGGCAGGCGGAGGCGCTCAGGGAACTGCGGAGAACACGAGGCCGCCCTGCTGCTCCTGTCAGCGCTATTTGAGTCCTGCTGCTGTTTCTCTGTACTACTCACCCCTGCATGCGACAACAACGAATTAATTTATGCTCTGTACTTCGCTGCCTGCCCACATAACCTGTTCCATATGGTAACTGCGACTCGTACGGAGCAGTTCCGCGCGGATTCGTTCTGGTTTCTCCACATTTCTTCAATTTGAAATTACGCCACTCGCTCTGTGAAACGCTAACGGGCTGAAGCCCCGTCAGCTGCCCGGGTGCTCCCTGCTGTTAGCGGGTTGTCATTTGCTCAGACATCATCTCGGTGCGTGCACCGCCAGCGGGCTGGTGACACGCGGCGGAGCGGGGGCCGGCACCGGGACCCTCCGAGATGCTGCGGGACCGGGCGCCTCCATCCCGCCCCAGCTCCCCGAATGCCCGCCGGGAATCTCGGGGCAGCCGTGCACACCTGCGCTCCGGGGAGCCCCGACCGAGACCAACGGGGCCCCCGAAAAAACCAAAAATCCCAACCCCAAACCATGCCCGTTTCCGTCCTGCCGTGCTTTGTCCATCTGCTCTGCTGAGATCACAAGGCGCTCCATGCCAAAGTGCTGATTTCCTACGGCCGAGGCCAAAGAGGCCACTGGAGCTATTACCATGAAACTAGGAGAATAATTATGAGTAAAGTGAGAAGAACTTTGGACACGTCCAAGCGAGAAGGCAAATCCACATCGTATTGCTTAAACAACCTCACCCCCGAGACCAGCGCGCTCATAAACAAATAGTGCACGTAAAAGAAATTACCCACGCCTCCCTTGAGCTTTTTGTTTCTTTAAAAAAAATCAAAGCTCAAGAATAACTGTAAATAACAATACTTCTATCCCCACCCCGGAGCAGGTTAGGATCAGAGTGGTACAGACCCGGAATAATTTCCTATCATACGCCATCAACTTTGATAATTTAAGTTTTTGTAATCCTTGGGATCCATCTGCCCCGAGGCTGCTCAGGAGAGCACGGACGGTCGGCGGATCCCACATCCTCCCGCGAGCAGGCCTACAGCCCCCCAGGTCACCAATAAAATAAAATAAAAAAATAGCACCTCTGAAAAAGCTCCTACTGAAACATTTCGAAGCTGCACTGAAGAAAGAGAGGGTGAACTTCACCATCTGGCCGTACTCACAGTCAGGAATTTAAAATCGTTGAAAAACAAATCCTGTAGTGAAAAGGACAGAAGTTATTGTTATTATTATTATTATTATTGTTATTACTACTACTACTACTACTACTACTACTTTTTTTAGTGCAGTAGTGTCTGATCTCCTGTACTCTAACAGAGCATGTAAACCCGCACTTTTATTTCACATTGATTTGGGTGGTAGATTCATTCACTTTTATAAAAAGCAGCATCTTAGAGTGGGAGTTCAGAAACATACGTGGGGTTTTAGGGACCAACCACGTGAACAAACTGCAGACTCCAAATTTTTTTCCTCCCAGCAACCAGAATGGAATCACTTTTATTTACAAAATCGCTCCTCATTTATCGAGTGGCTTTTTAAAATTCTTGTTTTGTTGTTATTTTGGAGGTTGTTGGTTTATTTGTTTTGTTTAGGGTTGGGTTGTTTTGTTGATTTTTTTTTCCTTGCACGAGGTACAGGCTTTAAATTGCTGCTAGAAACAGACTATTTCTAGTTAGCTTTTATAAAAAATAATTTTTATACAAATGTTCCTAACTGATTTCAGAAACTATCGATGCATTTATCACATTACGAGACTCTTCTGATCTTCGTTTTGCATAAAAGCAGAACGCGTTTTTTAGAGGCTCCTCTCGCTCACTTTCACGCTTCAGATATTTTGATGTGTCTGTTTCGGCTGAGTAACTCCGAGAAGGATGACACTTCCACCCGTGAAAACTTTGCTACGAGAAAGGAAACAAGTTCACCCAGTGCTCTAAAATCTTCCCTGGGGTGGGAATACTTTTGCTGCGCTGATTCATCCCCGATTTGACGAGGAATTTTTCTGAATTCCCGCAGTTCTCCCGACTCCTACAACCGTGACGGGGAGAACAGCGAAACCCAAACTCCTCGGCTCCCGGATCCCTCGGGAAATATCCCAGCCGGGGAAATACTGGGGTACCGGGGGCAGCCCAGGCAGGGCTCTCGCAGCCGGGTGGCGGCTCAGGGCAGCGGGGCCCGGTGCCGGTCACACCCGATCACACCGGAGCCGCGGGGCTGCTCGCATCAATGAAACACCGGGGCGCTTTCGGGAGGGTGTTTTAAAACTTGTATCAAAGCTCTCAGAGGCTTTTAAACACAACCAATTCTTTGTTTTCTCAACACCACCTTTTCTAAAACTCCGATAAAATGTCCCCGTGTCTCCCATGGCGCCCCAGCGCCGGGGACAGCGGTGTCCGGAGCCCGCCGGGACAACGGTGCCCGGCTCAGGGCTGTGCCTGGCTGTGGGGCTGCGCAGGGCTCACGGCAGCACCTGTGCTCAGGGCTCTGTCCAGGCTGTGGAGCTGTGCCAGTGCTCAGGGCTGTGCCCGGCTGTGGGGCTGTGCCCGGGTTTCGGGGCTGTGCCCGGCTTAGGGCTGTGCTCGGCTCAGGGCTGTGCCCGGGTTTCGGTGCCCGGCTCAGGGCTGTGCCCGCCTCAGGGCTGTGCCCGGGTTTCGGGGCTGTGCCCGGCTGTGGGGTTGTTCCCGGGCTCAGGGCTGTGCCCAGCTGTGGGGCTGTGCCCGGGTTTCGGGGCTGTGCCAGGGCTCAAGGCTGTACCCGGCTGTGGGGCTGTACCCGGGCTGTGGGGCTGTACCCGGGCTGTGGGGCTGTGCCCGGGTTTTGGGGCTGTGCCCGGCTGTGGGGCTGTACCCGGGCTGTGGGGCTGTACCCGGGCTGTGGGGCTGTGCCCGGGCTGTGGGGCTGTGCCCGGGTTTCGGGGCTGTGCCAGGGCTCAGGGCTGTACCCGGGCTGTGGGGCTGTACCCGGGCTGTGGGGCTGTGCCCGGGTTTCGGGGCTGTGCCCGGCTGTGGGGCTGTGCCCGGGTCTCGGGGCTGTGCCCGCCCGCCTTGCCGGGCACTGCGGGCCCCCGGTGCCCTGCGGGGGCATCGCCCCGCAGCCCCTGCCCTTCCCACCGGGGCCCGAGGAGGGCGGTCAGGCACAGCCGCCTCCCTCCCGCTCCCTCCCCACGGCACTTAATATTCAGGAAATCCACAAAGTGCAACGAAGAGAGTGGAAAACGTGACATCACGGGCTAATTGGGAAGGAGCGCTCGGGCTGAGGGAATAGCTCAGGCCTGAGTAATAAGTTATGTTTAATGGCTGGGTAAAGCTTCATCAGCGGCCATTTAACACGTATCCCCCTAAAAATGATTTTCTGTGAACACCTGGCTTTGTCAGAAAGTCAGACTATGGAATTAACTTTGAGAGTCACGTTCAGAGGATGCAGTTTGGTTTGAGTGAGGGCTGCAATCCCTTTATTTCCCTGCCTCTCGAGGTCCATGGTCCATCCTCCTCCCTCCTACACACACCCTAGCAGCTCTTCACAAACTGGGTGTTCTCCGTTTCTGTCCAAGCATAAGGAAAGCATCCCTGAAACCACTATTGTCTGAATCCATTTCATTTATCTCCATTGGAACAGCCAGCAGAACGAGCAGCTGCCTAAATGTGCCACCTCTGTCCCCACGGCTGCCATCAGGTACCACACACTGAGTGCCACGCACGTACCCAGCTGTGACACTTGCCCAAATCCTTTTATTGTGCAGGGCCCCAAACCAGCACAAACAGTAAGGCACACTCTGTGAAAGCCCCCTTCTCTCTCTTTAAAATTTAAAATTTTTATTCATTTATTTTTACTTTAATTAGTTCATGGACAAGGGATGCAATGCTTGGAAGTACAAACCAGCAAGCTGTCGCATACATGATTAGGTTTCAGGCCAGGCAGTACTTTTGGGACAGCCTCTTCTCTGTGAACTGATTCTTGGCCATGAACAGATCTGTAGGTTCAGAGCTCCTTCCCCAGCCCAGCCAAGAGGGTGGTGGCTGCCCCTGAAACCAGGCTCCAGTGAGAGATGAGTGCAGTGGCACCGCCCTTGGTGACAGCTGTACCTCCCTTGGTGACAGCTGTACCTCTGTCCTGCTCTGCTGTGGACAGGGGGTGCCACGGCCTGGGGCTGTGCTCAGTGCCCAGCACCAAGGCCCAGCCCACACCAAAGCCACCCTGGCCACCCCAGGAGCGATGGCCAAGAGCCCGGCAGGTGACACTGCCGGTGACACATCCTGAAACAACGGGACACACATAAAGGAGCAAGTTGAACACCAGTGCAGTGGTTCAGTAAATAACCATACTTCACCTGAAACAGCACACCTGGCTGCTCCATTCATTTCTAGGTGATAAAGGAGTTTCAGGCAGAAAGCAACGATCTGTCCTTATCACTCCTGTGTGAGCTGAAATCCAGCCCAGCCCTGCATCTGTGCAGAAAGCAAGGATGCTTTGCTGGCACCCTGTGAGCCTCGTGCTGTAAACAGCCTCAGTGTGCACGTGGGTGACTGCAGCAGGGCTGTTTATGGTTCATAAAATTCGCTTAATGACTACATCTGTGCAGAGCTGGGGCCTTCGGTTTTTAAAATGGAAGAAGCAGAATAAAATCCTTACACTCTTCAGTTTTATGGTTTGCCTCCAGTCACTTCTGGTTCCCAGTTCTCGAGTGCTACATCAGATCTGGATGATTTGGGTTTATAGATCAGCAGGGAGATGTTTAAATCATTAAACATAATAACGGCTAATTGAAACACTTTATTTAAAAAATAACAAGATGTTTTATACATATTAAAATCATATCAAAGCTAGCTTCCCTGTCCCTCATAAGCACCATTACTGTGGGTAAACTCCCTGAGTTGGAGAGCTCATAACATCAAATAGCTCTCACTGAAGGCCAAACCATACAAAACAATTCAGTGTTGAAGGGTTCTTCCAAACCATTCCTTTCAGTGATTCTGCCATGTCCACTAGGTCTTTTATTTTTCTTTCACACACAGACAGGGACCCTCACAAGCATTTAAGGCCCCTGACCCTGCAGCAGGGATTTTAAATTCTAAGGGAGAAACCCTTGCTGACACTGAAGCCACCAGAAGGAGATCTGCCATCCACTTGAGGCAAGATGAGACCTGAGTTTCACATTGCTTACACTGCAATTCCTACATCTGATATGGCAAATTTCTATTTACTGTGCTCAGAACTACATTTCAAACCCATATATGGCCACGGCTGATTAAGAAGTTTAAACAATTTCCCTTTCTGTACATATATTATGACACTTGCAAATTTTTGGACTCTAACACGACATTCCGAGACCCACTGATAGCGATCTGCCGAGCTCCAGATGGAGCCATTTACCACGGCCTGCTCATCCTGCTGGGCTTGGAGCCTCTTCCCCAGTTCTCTCCTGAGCTGGGGTGATCCTGCACACCACATCCCACACCCCACTCTGCACCCTTATCCTGCACCCCCATCCCACACCCTGCATCCCACATCCCCATCCCACACCCTGCATCCCACATCCCCACCCTGCACCCTATCCTGTGCCCTGTATCCCACCCCCCCATACCCTTATCCTGCACTCCTTATCCCCCATTCCCACACCCCTATTCCCACACCCCTATCCCATATCCCCATTCCCATCCCCTGTACCTCCCATTCCCTCCTCCATGTCCTGGAGGCTGTACCCCATAGCCCTCATTTCCATGGCCCATATTCTGTACACGCTATTCCCTCACCCTGTGCCCCCATCCCGTATCTTCCATCCCCATATCCCGTATCTGGTATCCCTCATTCTCCATTCCTGTGACCCCATTCCCCATTCCGTGTCCCCATTCCCTGTCCCGTGTCCCCATTCCCAGACCCTTCATGCCCCATTTTCTGTTCCGTGTCCCCATTCCTCATTCCCTGTCCTGTGTCCCAATTCCCATGCCCCCATTCCCCATTCCCGTGTTCTGATTCCCGGGTCCCCATGTCCCATTCCCTGTCCCGTGTCACCATTCCCGTGTCCCCATTCCCCATTCCCGTGTCCCCATTCCCTGTCCCGTGTCCCCATTCCCATATCCCCATTCCCGTGTCCTCCTTCCCTGTCCCGTGTCCCCATTCCCCATTCCCAGTCCCGTATCCCCATTCCCGGTCCTGTGTCCCTACTCCCCTCTCCCATGTCCCCATTCCCATGCCCCCATTCCCCATTCCCGTGTCCTGATTCCCGGGTCCCTATGTCCCATTCCCTGTCCCGTGTCCCCATTCCCGTGTCCCCATTCCCATGTCCCCATGTCCCATTCCCCATTCCCGTGTCCCCATCTCCCATCTCCCATTCCCCATTCCCGTGTCCCCATTCCCGTGTCCCCATCTCCCATTCCCGCTCCCGTATCCCCATTCCCGGTCCTGTGTCCCATTCCCCATTCCCATGCCCCCATTCCCGTGTCCCCATCTCCCATTCCCCATTCCCGTGTCCCCATTCCCGTGTCCCCATTCCCGTGTCCCCATCTCCCATTCCCCATTCCCGTGTCCCCATCTCCCATCTCCCATTCCCCATTCCCGTGTCCCCATTCCCGTGTCCCCATCTCCCATTCCCCATTCCCATGTCCCCATTCCCGTGTCCCCATCTCCCATTCCCCATTCCCGTGTCCCCATTCCCGTGTCCCCATGTCCCATTCCCCATTCCCATGTCCCCATTCCCGTGTCCCCATCTCCCATTCCCCATTCCCGTGTCCCCATCTCCCATCTCCCATTCCCCATTCCCGTGTCCCCATTCCCGTGTCCCCATCTCCCATTCCCCATTCCCGTGTCCCCATTCCCGTGTCCCCATGTCCCATTCCCCATTCCCATGTCCCCATTCCCGTGTCCCCATCTCCCATTCCCCATTCCCGTGTCCCCATTCCCGTGTCCCCATTCCCGTGTCCCCATCTCCCATTCCCCATTCCCGTGTCCCCATCTCCCATCTCCCATTCCCCATTCCCGTGTCCCCATTCCCGTGTCCCCATCTCCCATTCCCCATTCCCATGTCCCCATTCCCGTGTCCCCATCTCCCATTCCCCATTCCCATGTCCCCATTCCCGTGTCCCCATGTCCCATTCCCCATTCCCATGTCCCCATTCCCGTGTCCCCATCTCCCATTCCCCATTCCCGTGTCCCCATTCCCGTGTCCCCATGTCCCATTCCCCATTCCCATGTCCCCATTCCCGTGTCCCCATCTCCCATTCCCCATTCCCGTGTCCCCATTCCCGTGTCCCCATTCCCGTGTCCCCATCTCCCATTCCCCATTCCCGTGTCCCCATTCCCATGTCCCCATCTCCCATTCCCCATTCCCGTGTCCCGCGGCGCTAGCGCCCCCTGGCGGCGGCGGGTCAGAGCGCAGGTGTCCCCGGCTGTCCCCGAGTGTCCCCAGGTGTCCCGGAGTGTCCCCGAGTGTCGCAGGACAGGGCTCTGAGGGGTGTGGGGTGCCTGGGGGGTCCCCGTTCCCAGTGTCCCGGCTCAGGGTGTGTTGGGGGTCCCAGAGCCGTGTCCCGGCCCCAGGGGTTGTGGCAGCGCGGGCACAGGGGGTGGGAGGGCGCCCGTTCAGGGTTTCCGTGTCAGGTGCCAGCTGAGAGCCGCTCCCCGGCCTGCCCTGAAGGCATCCACAGAAGGGATCTGCAGAATAAGGAGAAGGTGAGTGCAGAGGGTAAGAGGAAGGGGGAATATTGAGGGGGGCTTTGCCAGCAGGCCTTGCCTCTCTCCCCACTCCTGGGGCTGCTGCAGCTGCTGTGCTGAGCCCATGCTGAGCTCCTTGGGACAGGAGGGGTCTGGAGCTCCTGGAGCCAGTTCCATGGAGGCTGTGGAGGGCACTGGAGGTTTGGTACCTAACCAGCAGCACCAGGACACCTGCACAGCCAACAGCTCCCCTCTCAGTGACCAGGGACAGGACCTGAGGAGCGGCTGGAGCTGTGTCAGGTGGGGCTAAGCTTGGATGGCAGGAAAAGCTGCTGGGGCACTGAACAGACTCCCCAGGGAACAAGCACGGCCCAGTGACTCCAAAGGCTCTCCCACCTCATCCTGTGACAGAGCATGGCCTTCCAGAACATGCTTAGAGCTGCAAGTAAAGAGAAGAGACATACAAACCCCTCCTTTAACAAGGTTAAGACAATGTCTTTTAAAGGTTTCTTGTCTGCCCCCCTGCTGCGGAAGAGCAGCAGCTCAGCTGTGACAGGGAGGGCCCTTTCAGCACCTGGCAGCCACAGACCCCTGCAGGAACACCAGCAGCACCGTGCGGGAGCTGCTTCCAGAGAGCTCCTGAGCACAAACCCAAAACCAGAGTGATGAAGAACTTTTGGGATCTTTTAAACCACGTCCAAATTTCCCTGCTCTCCCTTCAGCACTCCTGCTGCTGGTGCTGTGTTGAGGGACGAGCACGGGCGCAGGAGTGGAAACTCAGGATTAGCTTCCCTCGCTGAAGGACTCCTGAGAGACTGGCTCGGAGTCTTCATGAGAGCAATCCTCTAACAACTCATGGAAGAGCCTTGGAGTTTGACATTTTTATAAACATCGACCTTTTTATCTTCAGTGTTTGTTGTTTGAGGAAATCCCTTCTAGTTCTTACGCATGTACAACATCTAAAACAATTGAATTAATACCATATGAGGGTAGAGGGGTGAAAAATCACATCCATAGCCAAAATAGTTTAGCAAAATGGTACAGCTGAGGTTTAAGGCTGCCTGTGGTGACTTTGTATTTTGTTTAAACATTGTTTAAACATTGGTGTTAATACTTCATATAGATATGTGCAGCGCAGATTACAACAGTATGTGCTGTGTGCTGTATAATTTATGAACAATTAAACTTAATTTCTATGTTTTGAGGTTGTGAGTTATAACTAAACAGAATCTAAACTGCCAGCAAATGAAGTTTTTTTTAGATTGTTTTTTCTGGATTAAGCTGTTTTGTGGGGCTGGGGCAGACAGACCCAAAGCCAAATACTTGCACACTCAACCTCAGCACGCAGAGAGCTCAGGCTTTATAAATTTAGGTATCTTTTATGTTCTGCTCATGCATAAGCTCTACTGGGGGACTTCCAAAATACAGCTTATCTGGCTAGATTCGTGCTGTGCTGGGAGGAGGCAACTGAGGAAGGCAGTGAGGAAACTCTTCTGCTCCCTCTGAACTCAGGGATGCTGGAAGAAGGGAGAATGGCTGCATGACATCATGTCAGTCTGTAAAATCTCCAGGAAGCACAGCAGCACTGACCATGAGTCTGAACTGCCCTCAAAAAACAGAGCTGAACTTCTTGACTTTCTTTTTCTATCTTGCTCAGTGACACCAATGTCTTTGTGGCAGTCCTGGGCTGGTGCTTCCCTGGCTCTGCAGCCCACGCTGCTTCCCCAGGTGAGCGCAGCCCCTGCTGCACCTGGGCTGCAGAGCCCCTTGGCTGTGCCCCTGTGGCACTGCACAGTGACAGCCAGCCCCAGCAGAGGCAGCAGGAGGAGCAGAAAGGCGATGGCTGTGCAAGGAATTAGGGGAGGGAAAAACCACAGAACCATTAAAGATGGAAAAATATCATTGAGACCAATGGTTCACCCAGTGCTGCCACTAAACCCCATCCCCAGGTGCCACACCTGCACATTCAGCCTGTTCCAAAGCCTGACCTCCCTTTCAGTGAAGAAACTGTTTATAACACCCAACCTAAAGCTCACCTAGTGCAACATGAGGGTGCTTTGCCTTGTCCTGTCACTTGTTACCTGGGAAAAGAGGCTGACAGCCACCTGAGCACAACCTCCTTTCAGGCAGTTACAGAAAGTGATGGGGGCCCCCTGAGCCTCCTTTTCTTCCACTAAATAACCCCAGTTCATGGGTGTGCCAGAGTGAGTGGTGTTCCTCCCTCCCAGGGCCACAGCTCACACTGGAGCCTTAAAGCCAACAGTTTTAGAATCCACATAAAGAGTGAACCTGGAAATCCTGAGGCGCAAACAGGTGAGACCACTGCCCTCGGGGGAGCTGGCCAGGGGTGGACACCTCCTCCATCTGCAGCCACCCACCATCCTTGCCTAGAGATCACTCCTCCATCCTCAGGGCTCCGAGAAACCAGCAAGCTGTGGCCAAATCCCGAATTCCTCACGGACACCCAGCGCTGGGGCTCTATCCAGCAGCTGAATCACCAGAACGGCTTTTGCAAATTACACTTTCCAATAACTTCCATGTCACTCTGACACGTTTCGCTGTTTGCAAGGTTTACTTGGGAGATGAAACACAAGTTAATTACAGGGAGTGATGTGTCAGGAGAAGGGGTGGGTTTGCCCTCCCCTCCATGTGGGCCTGGCAGCAGGCACCCCACATCCTGCGGGAAGGAGACAGGATACGCAGGAAGGCACATTTGAGCCATCAGCCTGACACTTCTTTATTGCAGTGTATTTATTTTTTATCATGTGCTTTGACAGGAGTCTCATAAAGTGTTATGCTCCTTCTGTAAGGTCAAAGTCTTGTGACCTTCCGTGATTTTAGAGAGAAGGAACATAATTTTCGAGGGCATGTTTATTATCTCTGTAAACAGTCTGTTTTTCATGCCAAGTGAACAGTTTTTCTGTATGTACTTAGATGACAGCTCAAATTTACTGGCTCACTTTCCTGACCAAGTCTTGCCTGCCAAATGTTTTTGATCATGTTCTGGCAAACAAACCAATATTAATAGTTGAGCTGAGCAAATAATTGCCAGAAAACTGCTGATTTCTTTTAAATCTCTTTATTGCTTCCATAATATCTCTGAATCAAATGCAGTTTCCTCAAGTGCAATTACAATTTTAAAGTATTTTTTTATTAAAAACAAAATCGCTCTCTGAAGTCACTTCCAGAACAGTTGGTCGTGACTAAGTGGGTCCTTCGCATTGTGCTGCTCACGTCCCCAAGGAACCAAGTGTCCACATTGCTCCAACATGACTGCACAGGCTCCTCAGTTCACCCTCTGGACAGACAGCTTCCACATCTGTTTTTACTGGCACAGATTTCCATGGATGGTAGATGAGCCCACAGACAAAACAAATCTGTTTTAAAATTGGAACACTCCACTTTTGCAATATATACCTTCAACCATTGAAGGCTTTTAAAATGCAAAACATTTAAGTATTCATTTTAGAAAGCCAAACAGTTACAGCCAGGTGAATGATAAAAGTAGGTTTCTGAAATAAGCACAGTAGGTTACACCTTCCTCTCCTGCCACGTTGGTGTATTAACATCCTTCTGCAAGGAGGACACACAGCATCAAAATCCCTCAATTCCCTCATTTGAGAAAGAATTCACTCTAGTCAAAGCTGCAGACTTCCAAATTTCTTCACTGTTATTTTGAAGTACAGCCACTTGAAGCTGAAAATACTCAGATCTTTTTCCATTACTTTACCTGCGATGTTGTAAAACATGGGACTAAAGAAACATCTACCCTTTTGTGACAACTAACTCTCCTAGAACAACTTCTCACTTGTCTTAGCAAACTGTCAGAGCTGTAAAGGTCAAAGCACAGCTTCAAGGTCTTGAAGTTAACAACTGTGAATCAAAGTAAGAACAAAAAGGCAGTAAAAGGAAACTCAATACAAAGGCCCATGTAAAAGGCCAAGGGAAAAAAATAGTCAGGACAAGAAAATTCTACAGAATCAGGAGAAGACTGGTAACTTGTCAGAGACATGTTTGCATATTTTTAGGAGGAACAGGAACCAAATCCACACAAAGCCAAAGGAAAGGATATGAAATGGTCACTACAGAAAGCAGGACTGCACCTGCAGAACCTGTCCTGCTCTGACACCACAGCCAGCGGGCAGAGAGGGTTTCCATCCTCACACTGCTGTGTGCCAAAGCACAGGAGCTGTCACCAGCATCCTGCCCAGGCTAAATCCCTCAGAAAACCTGTGGCAGTAGGGATAGTTCATTGCTCCCAGGAAAGGTGAGAGCTCCAGCACATTACTCAGTCTGGAGAAGATCCAATGGTTCCAGTGACTCTGCAAACAAACCTGCTTCCACTTGGGGTGCTCTCCACACTCACCACAGCACTGTCACATCCCACTGAGGACGTGCCCAGCCCCAGGAGCAGCCTCTCCAGCTATTTTCTCCTGCTGCTGGCATTGTTTCCTTACATCTGCTGAGTGTGCCTCTGAGTCTTTTGTTGCCTTCCCACCACGCTGATGCTCGTGGCAAACAAGAGAGACATTGTACAACACACGATGTGCCTGCATAAACAGTGCAAGTGAAAGGCTCACAGAGAAAACCTGAATCATCTCTGTAAAGGCTGTGTTTATGCTAGAAAAGAACACTGCTATCCCCTGGGATACAAAGAAACAAAAAGTGGAATAAAGTGTTCAAATCACAGAATTATGGAATCACAGAATGGTTTGGGTTGGAAGGGACATTTAAAGCCCATCCACTTCCACCCCTGCCATGGGCAGGGACATCTTCCACTATCCTAGGTGGGTCCAAGCCCTCTCCAGCCTGGCCTTGGGCACTGCCAGGGATCCAGGGGCAGCCACAGCTGCTCTGGGCACCCTGTGCCAGGGCCTGCCCACCCTCACAGGGAAGAATTTCTTTATATCTGGCCTAAATCTGCCTCTGATAGTTTAAAGTCTGTATCCCCTGTCCTGTCACTATCTACCCAGATAAAAATTCCCTCTCTCCCTTAAAGCACTGGAAGGCTGCGAAACCTGGTGCTCTAGCAAGGGAAGAAAGCACCCTGAGCAACTGGATGAAAAAATGAAGGCAAAAGGTTAAAGGTTTCATAGCCCACTTTATGGACTATCCCCACACAGTTATTCTTCAGTCACCTGCATGGCTGGAATTGGGGAATGCTCAGAAAAGCTGGCTGCAGAGCACACTGTGTGCTGGAATAATACCACAGGGCAGAACAGCACCACGCCGAGCCCGTGGGATTTCCAAGGAGCTGCTGAGAGGAAGCTCAGGAACCTCGCAGGTGAAAGCCACCCTGGCCCTGGCCCCAGCAGGACACAGGGAGAGGGCAGCACTGGCAGGAGGCGTTTGGGAGCTGCGAGAGGAGCTGTGCACCGTGCGCCTTTGCCACAGGGCGGCACGGGCCGATGTGAAATCAGCTCCAGGCGGCCAGGAAAGCTCTGGGCAGCCCTGGGCTGGGAGCTCAGTTTTCCTGGGGCTGTTCTTTCAGTGCCAGGCTCCAGCTCGGCCCCGCAGCATCAGAGAGGCTCATCGTGCTGCCAGCATCATCACCGACCCCCGGTCACACCTCTGGGAAAGCAAAGCACAAAGTCTCCCTTTCCCCTTTGCACCTCTGGAGTTTTTCCTACCGAGGAAAGATCCTTTTCCTGTCTCTGTCTGGGAGCTTGCCCCTCATGGTCAGCCTCACCGAGTTTTCTCCAGTCTCTGGAGTAAAATTCAAAAGACAACATTTCAGAGCATTCCAGGAGCGCGGATTTCTCTGTGCCATGGTCCTGAGGGGTTGTCCCTGCTCAGCTTGTGACAGAAGCAGCCTTGCCCCCTCTGCAGCACGGCACAAGCACAACTGTGCAGCTGCACTAAGGACACGCTGTGGTGAAAACCTCAACTTTTTCCCTATTTCAGACAAGAAAGAGCAAAGCAAGCATTTATTTTCATGCCTTTGTGGTTGCATCTTTACAACAAAACAAAGAGAGCTTTGTGCTTTCTTCTATGAATTTTACAAATTCTTTGTGAAGCATGCAAAAGATTGTTTATTCATGTAATTATGTAATGCTAAACACAAATTTTGGGAAGACATGGCGTGATCACAGCCGTGCTCAGCCTTCCAAGCCCAAGCCAGCCAAACCCTAAACACATGAGAATGATAATTGATGGCAAAGGCACAAATCTCACTCTGTGGGACCAAACACTTCATGTGTGCCCTGCAGTTCATTTAAAAAATGAAACTTGTGAATTTTAATAACATTTTCTCATAGGTACAGAGAAACCCCATTCAAATCTTTTAGAGGAAGACAGAAGGAAGAGTCACACAACCTTTTTTATTTTTTTAGTTTATAAATCAATATTATTGTAGGAATACGTTATGCTGCCAAAAATCAAGACATATTTAAGACACTTCAGCACTGATGGGACTGACACATTTTAAGAAAAAAGCCCTGTGTCTCCTCGCTGACAACTCCTTCAGCTTAGCAGAAGGAGAGACAGAATTCTTTCCAACATTTCTACAAAGTTCCCAAAACTGTTTTTACCTTAAAAAAAAGTCAATTAAAAGTATGTAAACCTCGGTAGTGTTTAAATAATTGATATACTAGGGACACTTATTTTAGGTGCTAATGTACTAATGTGGCTAACGAGGCAGACAAAGAGCAGTGCCTAAAGTCTGTGAGGACCCTGAAAACCACAATTCAGACTTCCCAAGCGTGGTAGCAGGCACTCACTCCAAGAACACCCTGCTGACCCTCGGACAGATGTTCCAGCCCAGCTCACTGACGTGTGCAGAGGTTTATGGCTCTCACTCCTCCTTTAATCAGCGACTGTATATTCAACTCCAGTATTAAAATAAACCATTACAAACCTATTCTGCTCTGTGTCCAAGACCTAAATGCCTTTCATGCCTATCAAAAATCTTCAGCCAAGCCTCTCAAAGCCCTGACCTATGTCTGTGTGGCATCCCCTCGATAAAATGCTTGATGAGATGTGGATGGGGCAGGGGGATGAAGCTGAAACCTTTGGAGTGTCAGTGCGACCATACCTCCACCTGCAGACACCATTCACCTGGAAAACACAATCATTGGGACACTTTCAATTAAGCTCCCGACCTTTTACCACTAAAAGCCAATGGCTCACGATTAAACATTAAACCGTGTCAGTAAAACAGCGTGAAATACACACACCCACACACCCACACACACACCCACACACACACACACACACCCACGCACACCCATACACCACACACACCCAGCCACCCACACACCCGCACCAGACCCTCACCCGCCGCTCTCTTTTCCCGATCTCGCTCCCGCCTTCCCCGAATCCGCTCCCACTCCTCCCCCGCACCCCGCTGGCTTCCCCTGCTCCCGCCTTTCCCGGTCGCGCATGCGCGTTCCCCCCATGCCATCCCGCCTTTGCAGATCCCGCTCCTCCCCGGCCCCGCCTTTCCGGCTCCCGCTGCTCCTCGATCCCGCTATTCCCGATCCCGTTGTTTCCCAATCACGACCTCGCTGTTCCCGACAGTGCTATTCCCGATCCCTACACTGCTAGTTCCGACATTGCTATTCCCGACATTGCTATTCCCGACACTGCTATTCCCGATCCCGACCCCGCCATTCCCGCTCCTGCCTCCCCGGTCCCCGGTCCCTCCCTGCGCATGCGCACGTCGCGGGGCGGTGCCGGCGGAGCGGCGCGAGCGGCCCTGCAGGTGAGGTGGGTCCGCGCCCCCGCCCCGCCCCGCCCGCGCCCCTCACAGCGCCGCGCACCTTCCTCAAAGCGTCCTTCCCTCACAGCGCCGCGCCCCTCCCTCAGAGCCCACCTTCTTCACAGCAGCCGGGGCCCCTCACAGCGCCGCGCACCTTCCTCACAGCGCCCCGCACACCTTCTTCACAGCGCCGCGCACCTTCATCACAGCGCCCCTCCCTCACAGCACCCGGGGCCCCTCGCAGCGCCGCGCACCTTCCTCACGGCACCCGGGGCCCCTCACAGCGCCCCGCGCCCCTCACAGCGCCCAGCCCCGCCGGGCACCCCGGGCTGTGGGGCAGCCCCGCGCTCGCTGCTCGGCCTGGCCCCGCCGTTAAGGACTGAGCCCCCGCCGCGACCCCGTACGGCTCTCTGGGCTCCTCCCGCTGTCCCCGGGCCGAGAACGGCCCCGTGGTGCCCCGGGGGATGTGCGGTGACACAGCCCCTCTGCCACCCGCTGCTGAATAGTCACAGAACCGAAGCACAGCAGCCCAGGCTGGTCTGGGGTCCACTGGCCCGGGGTGCTCCAAGCCCCGTTCAACCTGGCCTTGAATACTTCCAGGGATGGGGCTGCCACCCCCTGAATCACAACCTCAAAATGCTTCCAGTTAAAGGAATGGTCTGTGTAGGTTTACTTTAGCAAAGACCCGCAGCTGTCGGGGGGAGAGAGGTCCATGAAGGACAGCGGGGTAGCGCAATGGAAACTGATCTTCCCCTTCTCAGCAGTGTCTGCATGTTTTAGTGGTTGTACCTTACCTCTAATCATCAGTCACCCTGAAAAACGCAGCTCAGTCAGTCCCGCTTGAGGGACCTCAATACATAGGTTACTCCACACACTCAGCAGTACCTTTTAGATGTAGCTATTACTGCTTTGGGTTCCGGACTGTCACTGCACTCTTCAGTGGAATAACAAAAATGTTAATGGTTACCTGATTTGTTAATAATCTAGGCTTCAGTGTTTTCTCTTTGCATAGATCCCTTGCTTTTGCTTTTCTCATTGACTTGGTTTTGGGAGTTCTTCACACCACTGAGCAACACGCAGCTTCACATCTGTGGAGGAATTAATCCCAATATCATGTGTACAAAATAAATGTGTTTGCACTTTTGTATTGCTTGAAAGCATTTTCAGGTTGTGATTCAGGTGGTGGCTGCCCCTGGATCCCTGGCAGTGCCCAAGGCCAGGTTGGACAGGGCTTGGAGCAGCCTGGGACAGTGGAAGGTGTCCCTGCCATGGCAGGGGTGGCACTGGATGGGCTTCAAGGTCCCTCCAGCCCAAACCAGTCTAGGATTCTGTGATTTTTCCATCTCTTGTTTCCATCAGTAGTTTGTGTGAGACACAGGGAGTACCTGCATGTCTAGGGCAAGATGAAGTGAGAGAGGGATACTGTGCAGGGCCAGCTGCTGTGGGGGTGTCACCTCAGGTACAATGAGCAATGCAGTCCTCTCCCGTGGTGTACCTGCTTGGCTTGACACATAAACTGACTGAAAAGCGTTTCTTCCACATGTTTCATTATTTCACTTCTTTGGAAATCCACTTATACCATTTGGACACCATAATGACTATTTTATTTTTTAATGAATTGTCTAGGAGCTGGGAAATCTGACATGGAGGAGATAGTTGTCTCATAAATCAGAGCTTTCCTTTTTCTAGCTAGATCTAGTTTAAGTGGTTCTACACTGTTTTCCTAGGTGTGTAGTCATCTTTTGCATTGTAAGTCCATTGAATGAACACCTGATACAACTCTTCAGTTTTGGAACTGTCTTTTGAATTGAAATTTTCATATTACACTGCTGCCTTTACCTAACATTTCACTACATTTTGTCCTTTACTGGCAATTTTAGGTAACAGTGGAACCAACAGGAAAAGAGAGACTGTCCAGAAGTAGAGATGGTGAAAGAGGACAGGGATCACAGGTGGGCTGCTGCTCTGGAATCTCATTAAGCAGCTAAATGTGTACATTTATCCCACACTTGTAACACTGCTGGTAAAGCTGAGGTCTGCCAAAGGCTTTGAGTCTGCTTTTGTGATTGATTTGTGGTGGTACAGCATTATGCTTAATGGACAGAAAAAATTATATGTGTCTATATATATTGATATATATATATATATATATATATATATATGTAAAATATCTAAAAGTAGAAATTCTTCAATAACATGTATACAGTTGGAAAGTTACACCAAGTTAAAGCTTCCCCTGTTTCAATACAGAGTTTCAATACAGGCTGAAAATAAAGCAACATTAATTGATTTTTGTGATCCAAACTATGAGAAGAGCAAAGAGCAAAAAGAGAAGCTGGAAATGCCCAAAGCCAGCTAGGAATCCGAACACAGAGTCTGTATTAAATGAAAATTAATCTCAGGTTTTAGTCAGCTTTAAGTTTTAGGATAATGTGATGTTTTGATTCTTTCTATGTACCACTGGAAACAGTGCATGTAGGCAGTGGTCAGACATTCTGATGAGGCAGTTCAGGCACTTTTCTGCCTGCCTAATCTGATAAACTGTCCCTAAGGTCACAGGACAGGTGGATTTGCTACATCTGCTGTGAAGTAGGCATGAGGCATCTCCTGCAGTGCAAGAGAAGCTGCCAGAAGCCCAGTGATCCTGTTCTCCTTACTTAAAATGCTTTAAATGGCAATCATAGTTCAGCAGAATTTTCCAGAGGGCTTGGGATTGTTCATTTTGTTGAAACAGGAAAATGTCAAGCCTAGAGACATGAAGATTGCTAGTTTAGTCATTAGCATCCCACCTACTCTGTGTATTCTTTCCTTGGAAATGGCAAATTATTCCACCCTGTAGGTTAATTCTCCCAAAAAGTCACTCTCAGTTAGCACAAGGCGTTGTTTTGGCTCAGACATGGTGGCAAGTCCTGTTTGAGCAAACACGTTTGGCACTGGTGCCTGGAATTAGCCAAACTCTGCAGAGCACTAGAAAAAATTAGTTCTTCAGCTGAACAAAGTCATTAATAGTGAGCAGTACAAATGTAGGAACAGATAAAGGAGTAGCCAGCAAAAGTCAGACACCCACAAGTGGGTACAGGGAAGCAGAGGCTGTTGCACCAGGAATCCAAACCCTCCAAGGATTAACCCCCTCTGGAATCAAATAGGTAAATAGTGTTATATTACCCACATGGAAATAAAACTTAGCTATGTCAACTTCTCAAATGTGAACATTCAGAAGTTCCCCCAGAGAGTATGCTTATATTAAGAATTTAATTAATATTTATTAGTGATCTGAAGCTGCTCTTTGTTCTTTAGTCAACTAAAATGATGCCAGCTTCCTCCAGCTCCTCCTACAAAATGTTTTGCCAGATGCTCCATTTGTTAACACATTTTAGTGTACTGACACTTGGAAAATACACGTATCCCTTCACTCATAATTCACAGAATCAGATTTCTAGAGCCACTTCTGTAGTGAGTGAACAATGTGAAACCAAGGAGTGCTGCCATGGGGCTGTTCCTGCTCTGTGAATTGACCCAGACTGGTAACCAAGGGCAACCCTCAAGCCACAGCCCAAATGCAGAGAGCAGATTTATTTCACTCTACAATTTATATTCCATTCAGGCTGACCTCTGAGTCTTTCCACCCCACATTTCCAATACACATTCCTGCTGAAGGGCTGTCATTCCCAGGGAGAATTCACTGTTCTGCTGGGGCTCTGCTCTCACCCACACCTGAGTGTGCCTGGGCAGGGCAGGGCTGCTGCACACCAGTGAGTGTGTCAGTGTGCCTGGGCAGGGCTGCTGCACACCAGTGAGTGTGTCAGTGTGCCTGGCATTGCACACCAGTGAGTGTGTCAGTGTGCCTGGCCTGCACACCAGTGAGTGTGTCAGTGTGCCTGGCATTGCACACCAGTGAGTGTGTCAGTGTGCCTGGCCTGCACACCAGTGAGTGTGTCATTGTGCCTGGGCAGGGCAGGGCTGCTGCAGCAGTGGCACTGCCACACCAGTGGCACTGCACACTGGAAGCCATCACTTACTGATTTCAAAATCCATTGAAAAAAAATAAAGGTTCTGGAACTTCTCCAAATAGAATGCAATATATATATTATTAAAGGACTGACTTTTCAGAATACAGTCAGATGGTCAAGTAGCTGAGTAGAAAATGCTCCAGATACTCTTTTAATCTTTATTAAAGAGTGTTCTTGATTCATATTCTTGATTCATATTCTTTTTAAAATACCTACATTAGAGATGCCTTTCTGAGCATCTCTGAAGTTTCAGAAGGCTTTTTGTCTTTCACTGACAAATGTAATTCTCATCCCTTCGAGAGGACTGGTGCAGCTCTGTGAAAGGGTTCTTAATGTGAATCTGTGATCCGTTCCCACCATTAAGCATCTTGAAAAGAACAGACCTGCACTGGCTGGCTTTGTGGAATAAAGTCCATTAGCATTGTTGGAAAAATAATTTATTCAAGTATGTGGTAGATTATGTAATATCTGAATGAATAAATTTTATTTAAATATTTGCTGCAAAAATTATTTTGCAGAATTAGAGATAAAAGCTGGACAATGAACAGCAAGCAGTTAGCACCACACAGGCCTGGTGTATCACCTAATCCCCGCAGGACTCTTCTATTCTTATATATATTTTTTAGCAAATCTGTCTTTTAAAACCCTATTTGTGCTGAATCCTAATACAGGTTTTGCAGACTTGGGAACCCAAGGTTTGTCTATTTGGCAAAGTTTCTGGGAAGCCACATGAGTTCATTTTTGGAGATTCTGAACCCCCCAGTTGCAGCTGCATGCTGGGGAAGCTGTGGCTGCTTGGCCCCTTTGTGGCTGAAACTTCCACCAGCACAAGAAAGGTGTGCAAAAGAGGGGTTTAGGCTCTACAATCTGTTCAGGTTTTTAAGTAGCCAAGGTACCTTGGTGGATTTTCCCAAATTGTGGACAAATATTTTGAAGTCCCATTTATTTTTTTTTTCCCCAAAAAGCTTAGAATCACAGAACAGTCAGATCACATTGGATTTTAATTTTAAGGATACTTTGATTCTAAATAATTGGGAGGTTTTTAAAATTAATCCCTAGCTTCATTAATGGAAGGGATTTTTTAACAAGACATGCAGGGAAGTGATGGGAATAGATTAAAGCCCTTTTCTTCATCAGCTACTACTTAGTGCTTGAAATTGATTTTGAGATAAGATCTATTTTTAAGATAGAATAAGATACTGTATTCTATACATTGTTTATCTAGTGTTTTTGTTATGGTTTTGAGACCTTACTTTTAATGCAGTTAATTTATGCTTGCTAAAAATACTTCAGTGACATTCTGTGTTTTTACTGGGTAAGAAGAAATGTTTTATGCAGATAACAGTGATAGGCCCAGATAACAATGGAACATTTCTAATTCTCTTCTCATGACATTTCAAAATCAATGTATCAGTTTTACTGTAATTAATCTCACTTCTCAAAACTCTCTCTGCGGCTCTGTGTTGTGCATGTAGACACACAGATAAATACCTGTTTGGTTGTTGCTGGTAGGGAATGAGGTGCACAGGAGGAGCAGAGCTGGGAGAGTCAGTTATTAGAACATCAGGCAGTGCGGCCTGTTTGCCTCAATCCCTTCAAAGGCCGGGCAGACGCAGAAAGCACTTTAGGGACGATTATCTGCATAGTCCCCGAGGCACTCCCCGCACCGTTTAGGTTAAGAAAAGATCGTTGCTGGCTCCTCCCAGATTACCATCCCCGATCCGATTAGCCACAGGAAACACCAGGGGAATTCATTCAGCTTCTCTGTAAAACGTGACTGCCCTGCACCTGTTTCTTGTGGCTGATACTGCAGCTATGAAGGGATCAGCACTCACTCATTCTTTTTGCAGGGTAACAGGTAAGGTGTTACACTGAAATTACTGAAACTATTTAAATTTCTGTAAATTTACTATGATTTTGACTGTATTAGATATAAAAATCCTCTAACTCACAGAGATAATTTTTGAACTTGCACTCGAGTGCTGTCAGAATGCTGACAATTACTGACTATTTCATTCTGCATGTAGTCAGTGTGATGAGTCTGAGAGGCTCATGGTAAACATGATGTTCATGATCAAGGCTCTCAGAGGCAGCACTTTTGTTTGTAGAACAGTTAATCTATTCACTTTATGCCATCTCCTTGGTGAGTCTCTCTAGTAATTACTGCCTGCCAGTCTGTGCAAGGTAGTTTCAAATACCTTCTGTTAACTCTTAGGTTGGCACTGCCACAGAAAGAGGTGATTTAAATAACATGGCTCAAGTCAATGGAGAGACTTGTCCATCGGTTTAGCTTGCAGTTTCTTGCTATTTATGTCAAAAATCTATGAAAAGCAAAGGCTGAATCACCAAACCAGCACCTACATAATCTTTTAATGAATTATATTCTCTTGTCTCTTTTGCACATGAAAGAGGTTAGAGTCCTTTGTAAATATCAAACTTGATAATTAAATGACATCCATCTTTTACTAAGACAGGTGGGGAATATTTTTTCCCAAAGAGGGTAAGAGACATGTAGAAATAACAAATCTGTTCTGGTTGTGGTCCCAGTGGAGTTTCACAGCAGCTGTAGTATCATCCTGCTGTGTGAGTTGTGTATAACTAAACTAGATGAAAATTTGTTTACATTTTTACCTAGTCTTCTCTCTGCCCTTTATCCGTGTGTTTATTTGCTTTTCCAGTATTTTGGTGTTTTCGTACAGGTAGCAAACATTTAAATTTCAAATAAGTGAGGCTTTTTAAAGCACCTTGGGAATTGAGGTGTGTGCCTGCTGAAAGATGTGTGCTCAGTGCTAAAACTGCCTTCCAAACCATGGGTAAATTGTAGCTTAAGCATTCATGAAATATCTGTTCCCAGTGACCTTTTTCACTGGTAAGGCATTAGAACAACAACCTCTGCATCTTGTTTCATTAATCATAATAATCAAGTTTAGCAAAACCCTCAGTTATCATAATTTTTTCACAAACATTTATAAATGTTTTGTTATTCCTGGCAATGTTAAAATTAGATAGTCTGTGGTAATTTAAAATGCATTTTCATTTACCAGTGCTTCCTGTACTAGTGACTAACCACCTCTCAGCCAATTTAGAAGATTTTTTGCTAGAAATTCTCATGATCTGCCAATCTTAAAGCATCAGATTCAAAGCCTGAATTAAGAGACAAGGTTATAATTTAGTAGCTCTTAACCACTTCACTAAATATACCCAGTCCTCACTACACTATCCTATTTTTACTTAGTCTTAATCATTGAAGTTATCTTTAGTCATCTGCCTGAAACATCTCCATTAGTGCTGTTTACAGGGTTTTGCATTTTGGCAGTGAAACTGTATCCCGTGTGATCTTATATTTAGACATTCCATTTACTTCTGTGGGACTGCTCTCAAAGCAAAGCTTCTCAAGTGCTTGCAGAATTAGGCCACAGGAAATTTGAAAGGTGTCAGCCAAGTGCTTAGGTACTAAGCTACCCTTGCCCCTACCTGCAGTGAGCTCACTTTGTTTCTTTAAAAATTTATCTGCTAGGTAGTTACTTACATATGACTGCAACAGGGAGAGAACACATTCACTTTAGAAGACAATAAAACAGTAAAATAATCTCAGAATTTCATGTGAAAGGCCTAAGCATCAGCATTGCCTCTGTTGTGTGAATATATTTGAGGTTTAAAATAATTTTTTCCCATATATTGATATTTGAAATGGAAAACTTACTATATTTTTATGTTAATACATACAGGTAATCTTTTTAAGTGTGTGGTCTGCTGTGACATCCTTGTTTGCCAAAGCCATAGGGATTAAAGATTTGGGCCCTCAGTATTCGTGGATAGGTGCACAGGGCACTGTGGGGAGCCTCACAATGGGATTACTGGCCATGCTGGCAGCTACACTGCCCTAACTGGAATCCTTCCAGCTGGGAATGCAAGCTCTTCTCTCTGTTTGAAATGTGTTCTGAAGGGAAAGGTAGCAATTGCATTTATTAAATAACCATCCTCAGTGCCAAGATAGAGTGAGACCAGCATCTTCTTGTCTCCTCACTTTTGACTGTATAATTGTTTTCTGGCTGCTGCAGTTATGGACATTGCTCCTCTCATTCCAGTCTGGAGCAAAAATTCAGCCCAGCCACTGGAAGCCACTGCTTTTCAGATCCTGAAACGCCACAAAGAAATGTTTTGTGACAAGGCAGAGTTGTTGATTTGCAAACCCCAGTGCTGGTTTGCAGGGTGCCTCCTGCAGCCAGCTCCTGAGAGGAAGGAGTGGAAGGAGCTGGCACCCCCATGTCCCAGCTGTCCTGCTGCTCCCCCGTGCTCTTCCAAAGAGCAGGGCCTGCATTGCAGAGGAAAGGGCCTGGGCAGGGGGCTTCACTGCTGATAAAGTGGGTGCTGGGAGCAACCTCATCCACCAGGTGCCCACACTGCATCCCCTGCAGGAAATGCAGCCCTGCAAGTGTGCACAGCGAGTGGGGCACGACAGCTGTCGCGTTTCCAAATGCAACGTGTGAATCCAGTGCAACAGGAGACAAAAATCCCTTCTGGTAGAAATTGTTCCGTTCAATAGTGGGGGGAAGAAAAGGAACTCAAAACTGCAGACAAACATCAAAGCACGTATCAAACCCACACGTGGAGGGGACCTCTCGAAATACCCAGAGTGACTGGCATGAGGATTCCAGGAGATCCCTGGGGCAGCGTGGTGCTGCCCTTGCCCTCTGCCAGCCGGCAGCACCGGCACGTTTCCCGGGGTTCGGTGTCAGAGCCGGGCTGTTCCCGCTCGCTGCATGGCACCGCTGCCTGTGCCGCAGCAGAGGTGAGCTGCCCCGCAGGAGATGCCGCTCCTCTCACTCCTGCAGGGAGCCGGGATTAAGGGGCGGCCTCTTTGCTGTCATGGCAATAGGGACGCACGGCACAGATCGAGCAGCAGAGCTGGTTAAGGCGATACCGTGATTGCCCCAAGGTACGTGACTCACATCCTCAGGCAGCTCATGGCACCGCGACCTGCAATAGTGCTCCAGGCTGTGCCTTCCGCAGCTACCGAGCGTTCACGAGATGAGCAAAATGCTGAAGAGCGTCTTTAAAAACCAAGAATATCTGGTACAGAGGCAAAGCAGGAGAGAGCTGCTGCTTTAACCTAAGCACTTTACTTCTAGCATCCTTTTTATTGCTGCAGGAACACAATGCCCGTCTGTAGGAACATCAGCCCTGACCTGTCCCAAATTACCACCTTACACGTGTCTGAGGGAGTGCGGTGTAACTCAGCAAAGTCATTTGTCACAATATTGCTAACTTTTTTTCCCGAAGTAAATATAAGGGAATTGCTCCCATTGATCACACTGCGCTGTCAGTCAAGTTTTGCAAACTGAAAGGCACAGAAAAAATATTGAGGTCAGTTGGGCAGCACAGGAATTAGAGATTTGGTGTATAAATGAAATAAAATTGGTTAGACAACAAAGAAACAAAAACCTCACCTCTGCCACTTAGAAGAAGCTTGCTAGTATTTTTTCATACTCTAGGTATATTCTCTTCTGCATTAACCTCCGTCACGTCCCTTTCCAGTTAAGAGTTCTTATCAGCTTGATTCCTCAGTAAAAAAAAAAAGAAAAAAAAAAAAGGAAATCATTTTAGATAGAAATATCCTTGATATTTAATCTCTTTTTTTTTTTTTAATCATTTGAATATAAGGAAATAGGAGAACTAAATAATCATCATGGTGGTGATTTTGCTGCCAGTATGATATCTTTTTCAAATGTTATCTGGACAAGCTGTTAAGAATTTTGAAGAGAATTTGCTGAGAAATAGAAACCAATTTTTTTTGTTAATTCAGCGTTATTAACTCTAAAAAAGAAATTCTGGGGATAAAATGAAGTACTTTCTTTAGGTTCAAAGTTTCCTCTGATAATGGAAGCCATCACTTACTGATTTCAAAATCCATTGAAAAAAAATAGAGGTTCTGGAACTTCTCCAAATAGAATGCAATTATATGAAGGCAGTTTATGAAAGGACTGACTTTTCAGAATACAGTCAGATGGTCAAGTAGCTGAGTAGAAAATGCTCCAGATACTCTTTTAATCTTTATTAAAGAGTGTTCTTGATTCATATTCTTGATTCATATTCTTTTTAAAATACCTACATTAAAGATGTCTTTCTGAGCATCTCTGAAGTTTCAGAAGGCTTTTTGTCTTTCACTGACAAATGTAATTCTCATCCCTTCGAGAGGACTGGTGCAGCTCTGTGAAAGGGTTCTTAATGTGAATCTGTGATCCGTTCCCACCATTAAGCATCTTGAAAAGAACAGACCTGCACTGGCTGGCTTTGTGGAATAAAGTCCATTAGCATTGTTGGAAAAATAATTTATTCAAGTATGTGGTAGATTATGTAATATCTGAATGAATAAATTTTATTTAAATATTTGCTGCAAAAATTATTTTGCAGAATTAGAGATAAAAGCTGGACAATGAACAGCAAGCAGTTAGCACCACACAGGCCTGGTGTATCACCTAATCCCCGCAGGACTCTTCTATTCTTACATATATTTTTTTAGCAAATCTATCTTTTAAAACCCTATTTATGCTGAATCCTAATACAGGTTTTGCAGACTTGGGAACCCAAGGTTTGTCTATTTGGCAAAGTTTCTGTAGCTAATGATGCAGCAGAGATGTGCTTAGTTTGGTATAAAAATTGCTCTTTTTTGTTATGCTTGCAGCTGTTTTCCTATAGAGATAAGAGAAACAGAAGGGTGATCTTATACTGAGTAAGAATTTCCATTCAAGAGCCATGCAAAGGGTTTATTTAAACATCACAGACTGATGACTGTGTTCATATCTACAGCTTGCTTTATCTTTCTGTCAGATAGAAGGTTTTCAAAGCAGGACTTACCTTGTATTAGAAATAACATTAGAGAAAAAAATCTGTTTCTGCCTGGAGAGAGTGGTGGGTTCAGTTTTTTTGTTGGAGGAGAACCATGGCAGATGTGATTCCAAAGCCCAAGAGAGCAGTGAGGGGCCGTGCATTGTGGACAATCTGTGTGTCAAATACCAGCCCATGCCTGACTGCCCAAATCTTCAACGACTCCATAGCCTCACCAGGAGCATGTGCCTTTATTCTGCCCATTTTGAGCTTCTTTGATTTTCAGTGATTATTCCATTGTTTCCACAGGTACTGCAATGGCTGCAGGAGTTTTGCTGCAAAATGAGCAACCATACTCGTCGCTGATAGAGAGCAGTGTGTATCTGGCAAATATGAGTTCAGGTAAGAGTTTGGCTCTGATGTGCCATTCATAATAAATGCTTAGAACAATTCTGGAAAAAATACCCACAAAATTTAAAAAACCCCAGAAATATTATCCATGTTTATAAATGTAAAATGTCTCTAACAAAACCAAACTGCATTATTTCATCAGTGTATCATGGTGATAATGTGTCAACCTTTTCTGTAATTTTCATTTTGTCAGGTCTCTTAATGGAAGAAACGATGTCATTTTTGTGTTGAGAACTGCCTAGCTCTCTGAAAATACAAACCTGCCTTCAGCAAAACTCACCTTTCTAATTTTTTGAACTTGTACAGATGCAATTCTTTCTTACCATTTTGTGTGAGTGTTTGTTTGCAAATCTGCTAGATTCAGTAGGAAAATAATGATGTGTAGCATTTAATTTTCCTCACTTCTATCTCCACTATCATTTGATATATACTGAAAAGTTTCTGAGAAGAGAAAGAGAAAAATAATTACATACAAGAAAGGAATATAGTGAATTAGAAAATATGTTTCACATTCCTTGGATACAGGTAGCACTTGAAATAGCCTTTTTCATCTCCTTTCTCTTCCATGCAACCCCCAAACTAAAAGTATATTTCCATGTTTCCTCACCTGCTGATACCAGTTCCACTGATGAATGACGAGTCAAGGTTTTGAACATTTTCCTTTCCTCACACGACATCACTGCTGATATTTCAGGCCTGGTACCCACAGCAAACATTGCCACGTCTCTGTAAGAGCTGGGGAGCAGCAGTCAAAGTTCAGGCCTTCAGTTCCTGGTCAGTGCCTGGAAGGAGCACATTTTTACCTGATTAATTTGTCCCAAAAGGGAACTTCCTCTTATGCAAATTCCTCTGTACAGGTTACTGGTTTTGTGGAACAAGAAGAAACACAAATGTGTTTTAGGAAAATACAGCAGGATTAATTTGTTTATTGACAAAGTTCAAGTGAATTTTCTTGATTTCCCCAGCCTTCCCCTTTCTGTGCAGTCTGATGCACAGACATTGGGATGACAGAGGCTTTTTACATCACTATAATCCCTTCTGTGCACAGTAGCTTTTTCAAGTGCTGCAATCTTTCTGGCCACCTCATTCCTGCTCAGCACACTGGAAGCAAAGTGGGAGGCAATTTGCCACCTCATACCTACCTTCAGAAGCCTGAAGCACTCAGCTGACACACCTTCTCCTCCTCCTGATCTGCTTTCTGTCAGGCTGCAGGGTTAACAGCTTTGCTTCATAAAAAAGCTGTGCCCTGGAAAAAAACCCAGCCCTTTGTTTTGGATAACAAATTGTGTTTTGTTAGATGTGAATGGTCCAGGCAAACAGTCTACAATTCATCATGTACGAAAGCAGTTCAGCAGGAACACACTAATCCCAGTCATTACACAGCTAATGATGCATTTTGGAGCAGCGAAGTGGAGGAGGAGAGGTGGCTGTGGAATGAAGAACCAGGAGGTGGGGGAGTATAATGTGCTTCCTTACAGATCTCTCAGGAGGCAGAGCCTCCAGCTACATTTTCATTGTTCTGTTGAATGGAGTATTTTGTGTCTTAGCGAGTTCTGAATGCCTGTTATTGAGCAGGAACTAAATACTCCCATTGTTCGTTACAAACATTTTGGTTGTTCCCAGCGCGTTTTGAAAATTACCTACTTGACAAGCAACTATTTTCATCAAGCGGTGGAACAGTTTGTCCCGAGCAGACGCAATCCCTGTGGAAAGGAGCAGCCCGGAGCTGGCTGGCAGCAGCGCCTGCATCCTCCGTTACCATGGCGACAGCTCAGCCCGGGGACCAGCTGCCGAGCGCGCTCGGGGATGCTCCGCTCCGCTCCGCTCCCGCAACTTCAGCGCTCAGCAACTTCCCCTGCGCTCAGAGCGCCCCGGGCAGCGGCGCCGGGCGGAGCTGCGGCCGCGCAGCCATGCAGCCCTCTCCCCGCCGGCGCTCGGCCGTCAGCATCTTTAGCCATTTCTTCCAGGGGCGGAGGCATTCCTCCTCCGATCCCCTTCTCCGCCTCAGCCAGCGGCGCCGCAGCTCCGTGGTGGAGCTGCTCTCCTCGTCCACGCAGCGGGTCATGGTGGCTCTGTCGTCGCTCAGCCCCGAGGAGCTAGACGCCACTTTTCCTGAAAAAAAAAGTAAAGTACTTTTCATTGAGACTGTTGGCAGTTCTGGGTATTTTCTCGGTATTACTATAGTTTTGTTCTGTTAACTGTACTTTTTATGTGTGGATAAAATAGTGGGGTTTAATTTTCTTCTTGTATTTTGTATATTCTGTTTTGTTCACTGATTCCTTATTCAGGTGTTAATACATGCTTTTTACTCTAAGAGCCCAGTTATAAATAACAGGTAAAACAGAAGCTCACATTCATGCATACTCTGAGGACACGGTTAACTATATTGATTTCAGGTTAAAGAGGACCGTGACTTTTTTCAGCTGCAAAGGATGTCACTAACCTCTAACTTCATCAGACTAAATACCTGGCAGTAATGCAAGCGATTTTTTCCCCTCAGAATCCTTCCTTGAACAACGAGCCTGAAGTACACGTTGCATATTTTCTGGTGTTTGTGGCTCTGTCATAAGGCTGAAGGGGTGTTTCTCAGCGGGCTCCTGGCTAACGTGGCTCTGTGTGTCGCAGGGAGCTCGAGGCGCCCCACGGCCAAGTACACGAAGGTGGGGGAGCGGCTGCGCCACGTCATCCCCGGGCACATGCAGTGCTCCATGGCCTGCGGCGGCCGCGCCTGCAAGTACGAGAACCCCGCGCGCTGGGCCGAGCACCAGCAGGCCATCAAGGGGCTCTACTCCTCCTGGTGAGCGGCAAAACCGCCGGGCTGCTGGAAAACCAGCTGCCGGGTGGCACACGGAACGGGAGTTTGATCTGCAATTAGAACCTGACCTGCTGGCTGCTGGACACAGCCCAGGAAAGACAGTGAAAGATTCCTGGTGACTTACAGTGGGTTTGGGTCAGATCCAAAAGAATAAATACCTGTGTGTCATGAATTATTAAAAAGCTGTTCTGGGCTGCTCAGGATTAGGATGCAAATGAATTAAATATGTTAATAATACAATTGAAAAGTAAAAGCATTTCCTGCAGATGAAATAATGTGGGCATGTGTTCAGAAGGACATTCATGTGCAGCAAAAGTCACATGAAATATATCTTGACATTCTTACTGGGTTTTTTTTCTAACAGCAAATGCTTAAGCAGCATTTACAAACCTTAAAGAAATAAACAGAGATCTGGGTCCATATTTCTATTCAAAGGAATAGAAAGATTTCTATTCAAAGGAATTCTTACTTACGTCCTGGCATCTAAGCAGTTCCAGTAATTGTCTTTTGATAATGTTCCATCTGTATCAGTTTAATAGGATTTATCATTAACACTGTGGCATAGTAGAATTTTTAAAAGTAATTTCCAATTAATCACCAAGGTATTTCTCTGTTTCTTGAATATAATGATATTCTTATTTTGGAAGACTCGTACCCAGGAAATTATTAATGATAACATTATTATTTATTTACTTTTCTAATTTCTCAGGATAACAGATAACATCCTGGCTATGGCTCGACCCTCAACAGAAGTAATTGAAAAGTACAACATTATTGAGCAGTTTGAAAGGTAACAAGTTTAGTCATTATTTATTGTGAATATTACTGGTGTAATTCCTGATCCATTTTCTCTTTCAACATAGATTTGGATTGTTGATAAAGATCCTTTCATTTTAACGCTCTACAGGTAAAGATTTATTATCCACTAAGAATAAATATGTGTTTCAGAAAATAAGGGACAATGAGGTTTTGGCTGCCTGTAATACTTTGACTCATCTATTCCTTCCTTAAGATGTGGCATAAAAACCATAATTAACCTTCAGCGTCCTGGGGAGCACGCGAGCTGTGGGAACCCCCTGGAGCAGGAGAGCGGCTTCACCTACCGTCCTGAAGCCTTTATGGAGGCTGGCAGTAAGTGCCCTCCTGCTGTTGTTCCTCATTAATTATTGACTTTGACATTTAAGGATATTTTTACTTGAATTCCTGTGAATTAAACGCAGCTATGTAGGAAACATTGCACAAAATGTGAAACCTGGCAAATACAATGAAGAGCAAATAACACATTATTGAAGATTGTGTATTATATAGAGAGAGATGGAGGGTTTGTGTTCAGGTGTTTCTAAAGGAAGGACAACAGTTCGCTTTTTCTTCTGTATTCACAAATTCTGGTACACTCATGTCTTCTTACCTAGACTATAAAAGGTTATTTCATGTGAGGACACTGCTGCTGACCATATCTTTGTATTTTCATGTTATGGTGAGAAGAAAGTGCCTCTCTGTAAAAAGCAGCTGCTGACTGAAGAAGTGCTTTTATTTCTGAAAAGAAAAATTGCCCTCTTTCTATATATAGCTGAGCAATTTTGCATGAATCACTGTTTTGTTACCTCTTTTACATTCTAGCTGAACTTGAGTTTGACAAATCTTTGCTAGCTTCGTGTATCTATCAAGTTTCAATAGCAAGCATACACTGAAATGGGAAAATAATCTCTTGCAAACAAGATGCAGTCAGATTTTAAGCTCCATTATGCAATTTTAGTACTATAATTTCTTATTAGTAATCTCTCCTCTGCAAATGGTACTACACCTTTCACATTTGGTGTGGCAGAAAATCACTGTCTCTGTTTTTATTTCAGTTTATTTCTATAATTTTGGATGGAAGGATTATGGCGTGGCATCTCTCACAACTATCCTTGACATGGTCAAGGTGATGTCTTTCGCCCTGCAGGAGGGCAGGGTGGCTGTTCACTGCCATGCAGGACTGGGGAGGACAGGTATGTGCCCTGTGCAGGAGCAGCACCAGGGTTCCTCTAGAAACTCCAACCCTCTCTGCTTATAAACCAGTAATAACTGGGCTGGATTCTGTGTCATTGCAAGATGAACCTCTATAAAACGGTTAAAAGTGCTAAACTACTGTGTCCAAATGTCCTCAATGGCTAGAGAAGATCAGTTTTAGTATATTAAAACCAAAGACCTGTAAGATAGAGAAGTTTTTAATCTGTATAATAGTTCCATTACATTCCTGCTTCTGGAGCAGAAAGATTCCCCTGGTACACTTTCTTTGTCCAGTATTTATAACATGTTCACAAACTGCCACTCACTGTTGGATTGGGTAGATTTGGTGGAGCACCTAAAATTTCATTTGCCCCTTTCAAGTCCTTTCTGGTTGTGCCCTTCCCTTAGAAGCCTCCATTCCTCCCATGTTTGTGAATAGTGGAACTCCTGGAGAGGCTGTGGGGAGCTCCCACTGCAGTGCAGTGAGCAGCGCTTCACTGTCTCGTGCTTCTTCACAGGAAATTACGTTTCAGTAACAGCATCACATAATAGAGGACGCTCTGTCTTCACCTATATTAATTTCTATCCCGTATTTCCACTGAGTGTTTGTTTGAGTCTGAAAGTTCCTTCACTAATCCTGTCTTTGTATTTTCCAGGTGTTCTAATAGCTTGCTACCTAGTTTTTGCCACCAGAATGAGTGCTGACCAAGCGATTCTGTTTGTCAGAGCCAAAAGGCCCAACTCCATCCAGACGCGGGGGCAGCTGCTGTGTGTCAGGGAGTTCTCGCAGTTCCTGGTCCCCCTGCGCAACGTCTTCGCGTGCTGCGAGCCCAGGGCGCCCGCCGTCACCCTGGCCCAGTACCTGACCCGCCAGAGGCACCTGCTCCACGGCTACGAGAGCAGGCACCTCAAGCACGTGCCAAAGCTCATCCACCTGGTGTGCAAGCTGCTGCTGGACCTGGCTGAGAACAGACAGGTGGTAGAGGCAGAGCTGCTGGACATCCCAGACCTCTCAGCTGAGATTGAGAGCACCGTGTCCCAGCTGGCAGCCACGGAGCTCGAGCGGGAGCTGGCCAGGCACGACAGCGACACGTCGGACTCGTCCTACGCCCACTGCTCTGCTCTCGACAGCCAGGACTCACACGTCTCCCTGGGACACGAGTGTGATGCCTACTGCAGGAGAAGGCATGTCGGATGCCTTCAGCCTCTTACTCATATGAGAAGGCGTCTGAGCTACAGTGAGTCAGACCTAAGGAGAACCGAGTTTCTTTTGGAACAGGATGACACTGCCTGGACAGTGCCTGCGCAGATCTTATTGAAGAACAAACCCAAGCAGAACAGTGAAGAGGAATGTTCTGCCACAGGTGAAACAAAGCCACAGATGGAGTTAAACAAAGAAGCATTAGTGCGTAACACGTGCACGTTCTGGAGCCAAGGGAAATTTGATTTGCATGGACGAAGGGACGGCTCCTGTCACAGAAGGAGCTCTACCAAAGAAGTCCAACGCAGCAGGACCTTTTCCTCAGGCCTGGCGTCCATGCACAATCCCAAGGAACCTGGGATGCAAAGGCACAGCTTTGCCAGTGAGACTGCTCACAGGAAGGACCACAAGACCAATATGTATGGCAGGAGATTCTATCTCTCTGAGGACTCTGACTCTTCTTCTTCCTCTTCCAAAGTGAACTTTTCCACTGGATATGAAAGTGAGAGTAGCAGAGAGTTGTCAGAGACAATTCCACACATTGTTCTGCAGTCAGAATTAAGTTTGGAAGCCCGAAGAGTTTTGGCAGCCAAAGCACTTGCAGATATAAATGAATTTCTGGGAGAGGATGAAGTGAAGCAGAAGGTAGAAATGTGGCAGGTAATTTTTAACTCAAACCCATGCTACGGGCTCTGCATATTTCACCTCAGTAAGTTCCTGGAATGGCAAACATGCCAATGGAGCTTTGAAATGGCACATTAGGATAGCAATTTATATGAGGCCTGGGTTCAGGTCTTTCACAGGCTGGCAAGATACACCTACACATTCTGGTCTATAGCAGGAGGGTGGAGGTTCTGGTTGTGTTCACTTTCCTAACTGGGGGAAATTGATGCCATTACCTCTGGCTGTAATGTGGCTGCTGGTGGCACAGAAATAGCACAGGCTTTAAAGGTTTGAGTTGGTTTTCATCAGTGTTTTCTTAGAACTAATCAGAGGATTTGTGAGTAAAATAAAAAGAATTTAGTGGAAACCTAACTGCTTAATGTCAAACCCAGATCTTCTTAGCAACATTTGCTTTGAAGTTGTAATGCAAAGCTGGTTTATGTATTCCAGTGGAGTATTGGGAGGTTCTCAGCTGCACTGCTGCTTTCATCCTTCTGTTTTAAAGAATCACTTGTATTACTGTTGATTAATGTTGATACTCTGGAAAAAAATACAAATTTTTTTGAAAACACTTTTATTGTTGGAACATAAGAGCCAAATACTGCAACAATCAAAGAGAATTTGGCAAAGGTATATAGATAATACATTTTCAGTTTTGTTTTGTTTGTTTGTATATTTTTTTTGTTTTAAGAAAGAACTGAATTCTCAAGATGGAGCTTGGGATAAAATCTGCACCGAGAGAGATCCTTTTATCCTCTCCAGCTTGATGTGGTCATGGATAGAGCAGCTGAAAGAACCTATTATATCCAAAGATGACATTGACATGTTGGCAAAACAATGCACAGAATCCCAGGATGCACTCCACTTGCTGGGAAAGGTACATATTCAATCTGACAGTTCATTCCTTCACTTTGGGCAAGGGTTGCACTTTAAAAAAGCCACTTAATTCTCTTTCAAAATCAGAATGAGAATTCATTCTGCATCAAACTGTGTGAATTGTCTGGGTATCTCTAGATATTTTCTAGTCCAAGCGTCTTGCTCAAAACAGAGTTACCTAGAGCAGATTGCTTGTGTGACAAATGCTCCAGCCCCTTAATTAAGCTGGAAAAGGGTTGGGAAGGAACAACCCCAAAGATTGTTCTTCCTTTTCTTCCTCCTTGCTAGCACTGCTCAGTGTCTCTGCCAGCTTCCAGTGGTGACGGACACTGGGAAGGACAGAGAGAGGTACAAGATGGGGAAAAAGCCCTGAACATGCACAGCATTTTGGGCTGAAAAGATCAAATCTCACCCTTCCTATGCCAATTCACAAGGAAGGCTGCTGTTCATGGAGGGAATCTTGAAATTCCCAGAAATAAGGAGGAATTACCAGAGTAGTTGTAGCACTCAGGAGAGTTTTCCTATCGTGACTGAAATAATTATGCCGCGGCTCTTTGGGCTGGTGGAAAATTTGGGCTCCTGCACATGAAGTTTCAGCACAAGAAGGCACAACCTGGTATTTACACAGCAGTTAACAAAATCTGAGTGCTAAACTGCTTTTTATGGAAATATTTCTTCTGATGAGATGCTGTTCCTTTTCCCCACCAGGAGCAGTGTCAGACCATCCTTTGTATTTTACACTGTGTGGCGAAACTGCAAGTGCTGCCAGCTGATGTGGAGGAGGCCTTACTTGCTCGTGCTATTAAAGCTTTCACCAAGGCAAGTAATCCCAAATAACTATCCAGGATATTGTATTTACTTGGTTTAAATCATGAAGGGTGAAGCAATCAACAGAGGGAGGCCTCTATGAGAAAGGCTACAGTAATTCCTTCATGCTTCAGTGTACCTTATTTATTTCAGAGTTTACATTTTATAATACTCACATACATAAAGGGTTGGAAATATTCTCTAAAAAATTAAATTCCATCACTACAACCTTAATCCTGGAGTCTCGTTTTTCTCTTTCTGGACCACTGCCAGTTCATGGACATCTTCAAATTAGGGAAAAGAGAATTTTACAGGGTGACACTGACTAATCACCTAGAGTAGTTTCCCAAAGGCTTTGGTAGATTCTGTACCATGTGAATTCTTTCCATCAGATTAAATCACTTTCTGAAATTACACTGCAAGTCAGTTCTGTTCCAGACCTGTACCACAGGTTGTGAGTAACTAATTTCTGCTTTGGGCTCATTGAGTAACAGTGACAGGTGAAGCTATTGCTCAGCTCAGATTTCTTCTCAGATTCAGTCAATGAAATCTGAGCTTGAACAGAATGTTCACTGTGCTGTTTCTTCATCTCTTGTAAACCTGCCTGTTAAAACAATCACCACATTTCTCTTTCTTCTGTTTTATTTTAATGTCTAGTTAGCATAAAACCGAAAACACTTGGCATTAAGCACTCCATCAAAAACAAATATTTTCTTTGAGAAATCTCAAAGCTTTTTTTTTTTTTAATGTTGTGCATCTACTTTGCATTTTGCTGTATGGCATCTCTTTAACAACTGAACTGAAACTTCTCTCTTTTATTAGACAAGCTTCGATTCTGAGAATGGGCCATATGTTTACAATACCTTGAAAACTGTGTTTAAACAAGCCCTGGAAGAAAAAAGGAAAAGGATTAAAGAAGGAACAGAGAATCCTCCTTGATTTCTACACAGCTCTGCTGAAGCATTAGATGGGCCTACCGAATTATTTTGCATATTCCAGCTACTGTATTTTGTGCTACCTGGCATGATCTACCTAACAGAAGTTATTAACAAATAATTTTATTTTTTTAGAGGGAGTTTTAGTGGCAGTTGTTCAGTCTACATAGTTTTAAAGAACGGCTCCATGTAACCATTCTCTGTAGCATTTTGTTTCAGGTACTGTTCTTTTATGTTGTCAAGGGTTCTCCTATTTTCAGATGTGTTTATTGATGTGGAAACCTCTGTTATTGGCAAGAAACATTATTGTCAAGTGACACGACTGCCATAAAGTTCAGTGCCATGATCCTCAAAGGTTTAATGGATTAATATTTATGTATTACATATGTTTACATTAATGATATTTGATTTCATTTTGCAGAAAATAAATATTGACTGCACCTGTGAAACTGCTTTTCCTTTCAGAAATTTTGAAGTGAGACCAACAGTAATAATGGAGAGATTCACAGATCTTGAGATCTGTTATAGACAGCAGACAGTATTTTTTTTCAGATCTCTTAAACAATTGTAACCAAAGTATTTCTAGAAGGTCTTGTAGGAGAGAAATGCACTGTGTTGAACAGTAGTCATCAAGCCCTAATTTAGACTTTTTTGGCTGAGAAAGCTTCAAACTGTTTTTAACAGAAAATTGATTAAGGCATTTAAAGTGCTTTGAATAGGAGTAAAATTTTACTTTATTAGCTAAATGTTTATAGCTTTAAGTGAAAAAACACTTCATCATGAAATCTTCATAAGAATATGATTCTGTCCATACTTACATCCAGCAAATACATAAAGAAGTGTGATATTAATCAAAGCCTTACTAGCTGCAATACACTTTGCCAAGGCATTCTTATCTAATAAAATAGAAACAGCGGGGCCAGCATCCTAAAACAGTTTTGGATTCCAGCCTTAGGATCTGGACTGGAATGCCAGTTTGCAGAATGAGAGGTTCATCAAGTAGTTAAACAAGAATTTATCCTATTCCAAAATATTTTTATTCGGTTCTGTAAATGACAAATTTTTAGAGTTAAAAATAGACCAGTTCAAATACAGGTAATTTATATATGTCTAAATTATTGGATGATTTTATATCAAATTCAAATTAAAACAGCTACTTTGGCAGAATCATCTTAAAATAGGAACACTTGAAAATATCACATGTAAATCACAACACAAATCCAGCTTTGCAAAAAGACAAGGCAACATGACAGGCAGTTCTGTATCAGCACTAGCAGTCAGGCTCAAACAAATACCATCTTCTAATGCCCTGAATGTCTTTTCTTCAGGGCCTGCTCTGGTGCCCTGCCATCTCCCACACCACAGTGGGATTCACATACTGCAGCCCAGAGTTAGGCTTGTGCAACAGTGAAATGGGTGTGCTCGGCAGCGTTGCTGGAGATACATCCCTAGAGAACTAAAGAAAATGTGTGCGCCAAGCCAGGGCTTGAATAGGCACAGGAATTTTGGAAAGACGAGGACAGGGTAGCAAAGAACAATGTAAAAATCAGCTGAAAATAGGAGGAAATGCTGAAGGAGTTATTTGTGCACATTTGGAGATTTATTTTTCTTGGGTGCAAAGCAAAATGAAAAGGTCCTAAATGCCCAAAAGACTGGAAATGTGGAATGTCCCCCATAGCAGAGTGTCAGACCTCTGGATCCTTAAAACAATTTTATGGTGGTGGAACAGTGGCAGCTTGAGCTGGTGCCTCTGGGGGCTCTGAACAAATAACCCCTGGGCTTTGATACCCTCCCAGGTGAAGTGTGACAGTCTGGGGTATTGCTGCTGTGTCCGAGTGCCCGGGCACTGGCTGGCACCACAGGTCCCCAGAGCCTCTGCTGAGCCATCCCTCTCCCACAGTCAAGTTTGGTCTGTCACATTTGGCTTTTCTCTCTGATGCACTAGCAGGACCACAAGAGCACGTGGTGCTGAGGATGTAAAAATGCCTGTTCTGGCTGGAGCATTGCTGTTGTGTGACAGCCTGCAGGCAGAGCGGGCAGCTGGAGGGATGTTGACTCGTGTCCCCGGTGCCAGCCGTGCTGCATACATGAGAGCTGCTGGGTGTTGGTGCTCACTGGGACACAGCCTGGCCCGGCACCACGGCGAGTTACCGAGCATCTTCAAGGAATCCCTGTGGCATTGTGTGTTTTATACGGGTTTTATTGTAATGTTGGTTATTTTTGGAAATTAGGATTTTGGTTTGACCCTCGGTTCCCACCAGGTTCTCCCTCATAAAACTTCGTTTCTTCCGTCAGTTACCTGTCCATCATTGTAAGCAGCCCCCTTTCATTTCGAGAAATTTCTGTGTCAATCTTGCCTTACTTAACACATGATTTGTCCCCCGACCCTTCTCCCTCCCCAGTGCCATTGCTATTGCTTGGGTTGTGTCCCTCGCTCCTCCCCTGGGCTTCGTTCATTGGTCCCTTGTGTCCCCTCGTGTCACGCCCTTCGCCTTTATAAGTGCCTCCCCAACAGTTTTACTGTGAAACCGTTTCTGGCCCCGGCTGTGTCAGTAGATCTGCTGGGCATCCCTACGTGTGTCCAGTCCTTCCTTCCTTCGCCTCAGTGCTTCGCAGTGCTGCTCTCGCCTGCGTCACTGCGCCGCAGATGGAGCCAGAACTCGGGGTCCTGGCAGCAAACCTGGGAGTGGCGGGATTGGTAGTCTCCTCCCGTCAGCTGCTGTGGCCGCGGGACGAGACTGCAAATCCCCAGGCGTTAAACCACACGATTTAGCCTGGGATTTTAAGTTGTTTCGCAGTAAATCTTGTAAAAGGCCTGAGCAAGTCTCCTATGAATTGTCTCCCTGGCAAGCGCAGTCCCGGCCCCGAACGCCCCTCAGCGTTGTCAGGGCAGTGGCAGGAGCCGGCAGCTCGCCCAGAGCGAGTCCCTGCCGCCCGGGATGGCCACAGGAGAGGCGGGCGGGCAGGCAGCGCCAGGGCCCTGCGCGGGGCTCCCCAGGCTCCTGTGGCATCGGTTCCGTCCCCTCGGGCGCCGAGCGGAGCCCGGAGCCGCCGCTCTGCCTGCGGGGCTGTGTGTGCCCGGCCCCGAAGGAGGCAGGGCCGGGGCTCTGGCGCCGCCTGCCCGGCGCTCAGCGCCGCCCGTGCCGTGCCCGTGCAGCGCGACCCGGCGGGGCAGCTCCGGCTCGGCTCGTCGCCAGCGCCGTCCCGGCACGGCGGCTGCTCCAGGGCCGCGGCAGCCCCGAGCCGGACGGGCCCGGAGGGCCTCGGGAGGGAGCGCGGGAGGGCCCCGAGCCCTGCGGGCCTCAGCAGAGACTCCCGCCCCACTGCGGGCAGCAGGAGGGGCGCAAAGCCCCGGGACGCTTATGAGAGCCCGCAGCCCTCTCCGCATGTGAAGTGAGACCCCAAAACCTCGTCATGTGCCTCAGCAGAGACCCCAGCGCCCTGCACACCTTGGGAGAGATCCCTCACTCCGTGCATCCCTCACACAAAACTCCAAATCCTTTGCGTGACTTGAAGTGGACCCCAGCGCCCTCCGTGCCTCAGAGGGAGCCTAAAATATCCCTGTGTGTCCCACAAGGGACCCCAGCCCCTCGTGCGCCTTATGGGGGCCCCCAAAGCCCCCAGGTGCCTTACGGGGAAGGCCAGGGCAGCTACGGCTAGGGTTCTGACCAGGAAAGGGAGTGTGGCTGCAGCTGGGCTGTTGTGCCTCTGGGGCTGTTCATCAGCCCCATCGGGCCCCAAGGCCACACAGCCCTTCCCTTCCCTCCCCTTCTGGCCCTCGTCCAGAGGAGCAGACCCTGTGCAGCACCCTGCATTGGTGATGGCCCATCAATTAGGTTCCATCAAGTGTGTGTTAATTAGGGTGGGACTTTGTTTTGCCTGCTGGAATTGCTGGTCAGGCTATGTCCCTGGAGATGCTCTTGATGGCTTCCCTCTTTTCCTGGGCTTGCCACTGGAGGAGGTGCAGGCCCAGATGATGCCGGGGAAGGAAATGTGCCCTCAGCCCAGGGACGCTCAGCATGGGCTCCCCCAGCCCTGGGGACCCCGCCGCTGGTCACAGCAGCCCCTGCCTGGCTCCTGCCTGCCCACACCGTGGCCATCCACGGCTGCTCCTGGGCACGGAGCTGAGCCAGTGCTGCTGCCGGCTGGGCTTTGCTGCTGCTACCACCCGGACACTGGGGTGACAGCTCCACCTCTTTATTGCAATAGAAGAACTGATTCGGGATGCTCTCAGTCCGTAGTCAGTTGAGCACTTCCAAATACTTTCCAGGGGCTTTCACCTTTGGCCCTGGATGGAGGGCTGGGCTTGTGGCCTCAAAGCACCACAGAGCTTTCAGGTACAAATGTAAACTGGTCAGATTCAGAGCTGCTGCTATTGCTCTTCGGGCTGTAGAGGTCTTGTGACCAGCCACCAGCTTTCAACTTTTCTTTGAGGTCGTGCCTGTGAAGACAGGACGTGGGTGAGGCCCCAGCTGCCAGTGGCACACAGGGAGCCTCCTGCACAGCAGGGCCCAGAGCTGGCAAGGCCTGGCGCCTCTGCCTTTCAAGGGCAATCTCGTCCCTGCTCTTTCTGCTCCCCACCTTGCTTTGCCTCTGCCCTGTGCCCCTGGGGTTTCCCTTGGCCAGGCAGCCTCAGTGGGAGCCAGCACTGGCTGCAGCCCCAGCGGGCCTCCCAGGACAAGGCCCAGCAATGAGGAGGCCACTGAAAGCTCTGGGCAGCAGCAGAACCCTCAGCAGAGTTCTTTGGACAATCATGGACTGGCCACACCGACACCGCAGCCTGACTGGGAATGTTGCCTGTCTGCAGTAGACTTTCAGAAGAAGCTGTTTCAAGGGGAGAGCAACAAAACACTCACTGTTTTCTCTTCCAGGAATACCAGATTCCAAAGCAGCACAACATGAAGACAAGCTCCAAAAGAAGTAGGCCTGCCAGTAACCCCAGCCAGCAGCCTGTTCCCTGACAGAAACCCCCTCCAGGGCCCTTCTGGGAATCAGGAACATGTGCTGTGGTTCCAGCTGCACCTGTGGGAGCAATGGGGAGCGTCAGCCTGTGCTGTGCTGCACTGCTGAGCTGGCAGCACGGTGGATGCGGGCAGGACGTTCTCTGTTTCCCCCAGAGCTGGGGCCTGCAGGCACCTTGCCGCCCCTTGGCACAGGCTGTGCCACCCAACAAAGCCCAGCAGGCCGGGAGGAGAGCCCGGGGGCAGCGCAGCTGCTTGGGCAGACCCTACTCGGAGGGACACAGGCCAAACCCATCCCTGAGCAGCCACTGCCAGCCCTGGCCCTCCCTGCCCCGTGACAGCTCCCCCAGCCCCAGGGCACAGAGTCAGGCCCTGTCAGGACCCAGTGCAGCCCCTGCCCAGTCGGGAGCCAAGGCTGGCTCTGGCCCTGGGCTCGCGGCAGGGCTCCCGCTCGGGGCTGCTCCTGTGCCTTGGGCCTCTGGGCACTCAGGGCCAGCTCCGGAGCAGCTGCAGCGGGAGGGACGTTGGTGCAGGAGTCCCCTTTCCCCAGGGCCGTGAACGAGCTCCAGAGGCACCTCCAGCTTTGGCTGCTGCCGGGCCGTGCAAGGGCAGGCCCTGGGGGAAGAGCTGCTGCCACACAGCCCTGCCAAGGGCTGAGCCCTGCTGAGCCTGGCACAGCAATTACCATCTTTCACCTGTGCTTGGCATCACATTTGTTCCTGCAGTAGAGCCTGACACCGACCCACTGCTTCCTCCGGGTTGTGGCTCCTTCTGCACAGATTTTTGGTCCATCACTTGAAAAAGAAAGAGGCAAAGCTGGATCAGATGGCAACATTCCCCATTGGGGAGGTGACATCGGCAGGAGGAAACACATGTAAAAGTCAGCGTAAAGATTGGGAAAATGCCCCTGCTGTTGGGGCTGGGCCAGTACACTCCCTCCTCCAAATAGCTGTGCCTCCTGATTAGCTCAGAGACAGGGATGTTGCAGGGGATCTGAGGCCAGTGGTGCGGTTTGGTCTGTGTGGCAGCTGATGCCCAATGCCTTCCTGCAGAGACTGGGGAGAAGCTGCAGCCAGGCCAGGCTGGCAAACAGCCATGCAGGGCGTGGAAGCAGCAGCGGGGCAGCAAGGCTGCCATGGATCCCTTCCTGCTGTGCCGGGCATGGCGTGTCCAGATGTGCAGCCAAAGCCCCCGGCTGCTGAGCCCCAGGACAAGGCTGAGGGAATGCACCCACCTTGTCCTCCCTGAAGCTCTTCCTTTAGTAGTTGCCACATGACTTCAAATGGCTTCTGGAATTTGTCTGTCGTGTGTTTGGGCTTTACTGTTGGAGGATTCTTGACAGAAAGTAGTTCCATTTCCCATGAATGGATGCCACAAAAGCAGGGCTCAGCCTGTGAGGCCAGCCGGGACACACTACTCACCGCTGTGATGGGAGCTGGTTTGGTGCTCACTATGCAGCCCAGGAGTTGGTGAAGTTGTCCCTGCAGTCACATCTGTAACTGAACAGCCACAGAAGCTTCTGTCACCTGGTTCTTGCCAGCTTGTCAATGATTACGCCTTGGTGGGACAGTGAGAACGCACCTGCAGAACCCTCAGTGGGCTTCACAATTTCAAACCTCCAGGTTAATGGATAAGCCGTCACAGTATCCCAGTCTGGAAGCAAACCAAGATGAGAACTGTTTCCTTTGTGTGCCAAGGCTGGCTCTGGCCCCGGGCTCACGGCAGGGCTCCCGCTCGGGGCTGCTCCTGTGCCTTGGGCCTCTGGGCACTCAGGGCCAGCTCCGGAGCAGCTGCAGCGGGAGGGACGTTGGTGCACGAGTCCCCTTTCCCCGGGGCTGTGAACGAGCTCCAGAGGCACCTCCAGCTTTGGCTGCTGCCGGGCCTGTGCAGGGCAGGCCCTGGGGAAGAGCTGCTGCCACACAGCCCTGCCAAGGGCTGAGCCTGGCACAGCAATTACCTTCTGTGCCTGTGCCTGTGTCTGGCATCTCCTCCTTTCCTGTGGCAGGGGCTGGCAACGAAGAGCGACTGCTTCCTTCAGGAAATGCTGCTTTCCACAGAACCTCTATGTCCATCTCTTGAGAAAGGAAGGGAGACAGCTGCATCAGAGGGAACTGTTTGCTATTTGGGTGCTCGCATCTACAGGAGGCAATATTTGTTAAAGACCAGGAAAATGGCCAGGTTATTGGGCCTGGGTCAGATCACTCCCTGCTGCAAACCACCTCCTTTTCCTAATGTGGAGACCAGGATATTGTGGGGAATTTCAGGGTCTGTTGATGTTTAATCTGCCTGTGAGCTGACGCCCAATGCCTTCCTGCAGAGGCTGGGGAGAAGCTGCAGCCAGGCCAGGCTGGCAAACATCCCTGCAGGGCGTGGAAGCAGCAGTGGGGCAGCGAGGCTGCCATGGATCCCTTCCTGCTGTGCTGGGCTCGGCGTGTCCAGATGTGCAGCCAAAGCCCCCGGCTGCTGAGCCCCAGGACAAGGCTGAGAGAAATGCTCTCACCATTCCCTTTGTGCAGTTCCTCCACTATTTGTTTCAAGACGTTGTTTGACTCAAGGGATTTCGTCTCGCCTCTAGGTTTGTTCTTCCTTCTTGGAGGACCTTAAGAGAAAGTAGCTCCATTTCCCATGACTGGATGCCACAAAAGCAGGGCTCAGCCTGTGGGGTCAGCAGGGACACGCTACTCACTCCTGCGATGGGAGCCTGGCTTCCGCGTAGGAATGATCACAGGGGCAGGAAAAGTCCTCCCTTCAGACACATCTGTAACACAACAGCCACAGAAGCTTCTGCCATCTCTGCTCAGCTGCACGGGCACCACTGAGCCGCAGGAGCAGTGAGGGGATCGTGCAGGGCGAGGGCACACACGTGCATGGCTCTGTCCTGGCACCTGCAGCGATGCCCCCCTGGCCGAGCTTTGGGCTCTGAGCTGGCAGCTCCCCCAGGGAAAAGCCTTGACCTACCCTCACCACCTCCCAGAGGCTCAGTCCGGGACGTGGGTTGGGAAGCCAGATCACCTTCACCAACAGGTTCAGCTGCAAAGAAAGGCAGGACAGAACAGCACCCGTGGCACTGTAGGAGATCCTCAGGCTGCAGGCAAGGCTCAACCCCGGGGCACAGCCCTGGGCCTGATCCCTCCCCTCTCTGCTCTTCTCTGTGGCTGCACAGCGCACACGGAAGGACGCACTGGCATTGCACACGCGAAGAGGATGGACAGCAAAATGCTCCTTCCTCCCACTGAGAGCGATCCTGTGGGATCCCTCAGGGCTCCAGAAGGAGCCGGGTAAGGTTTTCAGAATCCTTGAACCTTAAGATTGTGTTAAAGGAAATGGCTTATCAGTGAGCTCTTGTCACATTGCTTATTGTCTCGGGAAAGGCACACTGAGAACTTGCCTCCAGCATCCTCCAAGAACTTCAAAACATGATTCATCAGGCCTTCCAAAACACCCGTGTCATGCTTCCAGTCTAGAAGGGAGCACTGATCAGAACCATTTCTGTGTTGTGTTGGGATCCCCTTCTGCCTTTGGGAACAGGGCACTGCCAGGGGCTTGGTTAAGGCTATGGGAGCCAGGTGTGAATGGACAAGGCCAAACTGCACAGGGGCCTGGGGAGCTCTGGGCTGGCTCCTGGTCACTCTGCACCCTCTTTGCAGGCCCTGTGACACATGCCTGGAGAGGAAACTGGGGCTGCCCAGGGCCCTGGGGGCTCTCTCCCTCCGCCAGAGGAAACCCTCCCTCAAGGCCTGGGGAAAACCATCCCCAGCGCTTCCCGGGGAGCAGGGAGCGCTGTCCCGGGAAAGGGGAGCCAGGCTGCCGGCTCACCTGCTGGCCGCGCTTGCAGCGGAGCAGCCTGGGCAGCCCTGGCAGGCAGGGCCACGGCCAGGAGGAGCAGGAGGAAGAGGCGCAGAGCAAGGGCCATGCTGCCTTGCCCTCTGCCAGTCCCGCAGCTCTTGCTGCCACCGCTGTCCTGACACCGCTGTCCCAATGTCAGCACCACTGCTGCCACCGCCGCTGCTGCTGCCGCAACAGTTGTGCTCAAGCACTGACTGCTCGCTCCTTGTGCTGCTGTGCAACCACGGGGCTCTGGCACCTCTGTGACCTCAGAGCCTGCTGTGACCTCATGGCCAGGGTGGAGTTGTGTGGGGAGTGGGATCTGCTTTCTTTGGCAGGGAGCTCGTCCTGCCCAGCTGCTCTGTCCAAGGGCTGTGACACAGTCCCAGCCCAGCTGATCTCACAGGCTGGGCCATGAAGGGATGGAGAGCAGCCCTGCCAAGAAGGACATGGGGTGCTGCTAGATGAGAGGCTGCACATGAGCCAGCCGTGTGCATGCAAAGGAGAGTGCCCAGCAGCTTGAAGGAGGTGATTCCACCCCTCTGCTCTTGTGAGACCCCACCTGGAGTACAGTGGAAGAGGTTTTACATCGACCTCTGTGAGTCATTGAGAAGTTTGACATGAAAATCCATGTTTATCCCTGAAAGAATTTAGTACCAAGGTTGTTGACATAGAAACCAAAAAAGAAAGAAGGATAAATAAGTGAAACTTGTAACTGCTTATTTCAAGAAGCACTTTGCTTGTCGCTCATGACCAGTGAGTAAAATGTAAATTATGAGCTTTGTAAGAATGTAGAACAAGCATGCATGCTAGAATAAAAACAGGTTTTGAAGCCTTCTGGAAACGGAGTGTGTTGCTTTGTACTGTCTCCGTCTCTACCATGACAGAGTACTGCATCCATCTCTGGGCTCCCCACACAGGAAAGCCATGGTCCTGTTGGATCTAGTCCAGAGGAGGGACAAATTGCTCTGAGGGCTGGAGCCCTTCTGCTTTGGAGGCAGGCTGGGAGAGCTGGTGGCGTTCAGCCTGCAAGGGAGCAGACTCCAGGGAGACCTGATTGTTGCGTTTCAGTACCTTAAGGGGGCTTGTAAAAGAGATGGGACAGAACTTTTAGTAGAGCCTTTTGTGAGCCGACCTAGGGGGAATGGTTTTAATCTAAAAGATGGTCGATTCAGACTGGACAAAAGAAACCCATTTTTTACACTAGGTCTGGAAGGCCTGGCACAGGTTGCCCAGAGAGGTGGATATCCATCCCTGCAGACATTCAAGCTCATGCTCTCAGCAACCTGACCTACTTAAAGGTGTTCCTGCTCACTGCAGGGCATTGGACTAGATGGCCTTTAATTGTCCCTTCCAAGCCAAGCCATTCTGTGCTCCTGGGCACCATCAAAGCAGTGCTGGATTAGTGCTGGGGTGATTATGTGGCAGCTCTATTTTGGTAGTTGTGTCCTTTAGCAATTGGCCCTGAGAGCATTCATGGTCTGGGCAGTGAAGTCTGCAAATAACAGACTGTGTGCTCCAGGAGTGTTGCAGTGTGATTTCATGTTTTACCCCAAAACCCCGGCTTTCTCCCCTGAAGATTCCCTTCCAGGTGTGTCCATCATCCCTCCTTTCCCCAGTCTTACCCCTGCTGAGCACTGTCTCTCAATCCTGCAATTCCAGAATATCATTGAGTGATTGGCAGATTTAAAAGATGCCCTCTACCTTGGTGGGGGGGGGCATTGGGCCATCCATGTGTCATTTGTCCCTGGAGACCCCCTCTCCTGTCCCAGGTTGGTGGGCTCTCTATCCCTTCCCTCCTCCCCTCCCTCGGGTAAAAGGGCGAGTAACCATGCGGTCCAGGAGTTCCATTGGAGCAGTTGCTGGATTCAGTGGCCTTTGGGCCAGAATAAAGCTCTGGATTAAAACCCTCCATCAGAACCGACTCCTCTCCTTCACTACCACCTTAAAGTGTCTCTGGCAGAGGGAAGCCTGAGGAGCAGACCCTCCAGGGGAGGAAGCTCCATCCCGCTGGCACTGGAGTCCCGACATGTCTGGACTTGTCCCCACGTGCCCAGCTGCAACATCCAGCTGGCCGAAAGTGTCTCTGGGGTGGAACACCACAGTTGCTGCTATTTGGTTCAGCTGCGGGGGCCAGACAAGCCAAGGCACATCCCATCAGCAATGTAATATATGTTAGAAATAATTCATGTTATAAAAGATTGTATTTTTTAAAGATTGTGAAATCCAAACCAGTCTCTGACCACTGGGAACCCAAGAAGCAGACATCTATTCAAACTCTGAAATTCCTGAAGGAGACAGCATAACAATCGGCATTTTAGCCTGAGAATAGACACATCCAGGGCGATGATCACTGCCATCCTGAGCCATGGAAACCGCCTAAGAGTGATCATCGCCCTGTTGATAACATCCATCAAGATAGCCAGATTTGCCAGGAACATGCATGTGAATACATGGCTTCCCTGAACTCGATCAACGCTGGCTATCAGCCAGGAGACAGCCTTTGTCCGGCTCTGCACAGTGAAACAGCCAACCATGAATATGCAGAGTTAGAAAAGAAACTTGAACTCCTTCACCTCTGGCACAATAAACAGTATAAAACATCCTTGCTAGAGGCGGCTCTTGTGAACAAGGGGGAATCTGATGTGATAGAGGTTAGATCCAGGTTCACCCAGCGCTGAACCCAGGCTCAACGCTGTCTCTTTCGCTGTGGTGGTTTTGAGGACCGTATTTTTGTTGCGGAAAAGGTAAATAAATATTTTCGCATTTTTTGATAATTTGACTTTCAATTGATCATTTATAACAATTAGGGCCACACTGATGTGATTTGAATTTTGGGTTCGGGCACCCCTTTCCTGTTAGGAGGCTCCCCGCTGATTTCAGCGGGGTAACGGGATTGGGAGTTCACGAAACCAATCTGTGGGAATCCACAAAAATTAAAGGCTTTTGGGAAAGCTGCAAAAGGCAGGCCTCAGAGACAGTAGAACTGTGATTAGACCTAAGCAGCAGTCACTAGATAGGTCAGCAGAAAAATTATTTGCAAAGTAGAAAGGCAAGGACAAATAGAACAATGGTCTGTGTATTAACGCTTGTCTAGAATAACTCTCGAAGCTACAGAAAAGTTTATCTAACAAGATATTAGAAAGTTTAAGCTTAATAATGGAGCTCTGTGCATTGTATTTTCAGGCTTACAAGTAGGTATTGTATTCGAAATAAGCAAGCATTGTTTTAACCAAAGGTACGTGTGCTTATAGTGGTTGGATAGAACTACTGTCAATATGCTTTTGCTTTGTGTGATTGGTCAAAAAACATATACAGTAAGTTGTATTATTAAGTTCTTTGTCTGCTGCCTGGGATGTGAGCTGGTGGCATCTTCCCATTGTCATAACCATGTAATGAGACTGATGCTGAAAAATGAAACGGCTCAAGGCATGTTCCACAGCAGTCCTGTCCCTTTTGTGATTTGTACACAGCCTCTGGCCGGTGATACCAATCAAATACCAAACCGAAGCCAGAACCACAGCCAAAGATGGATAAAATGAGCCCAGAGCTCTTGGAAAATCGGAACGATTGAAGAGGGATCTCCGAGGCCGTGGTGCTTTTTCTTCACTCAGAAAATTGACGTGCAGAAGGAATCCACCTGGGAAAAGGAACCGTGAGTACCATGTGGTTGAGTGGAGTGTGATTGAGCGTGTGCGAGACGTGATTTTATCATGAAGCAAGTGTGGATACCACAATTGCAGTTCCCCTCTCCCGCAAGTAAAGTGGTTGGTGAAAGGGGAAGCAAGTGCTTTTTCTTGTCACACGTGGGACCTGGGACTTATTGTGAGTTCAGGGGATCAATCATGGTTGGGGTCAGGAGGGGAAAGAACGTTCCCGAAATATTCTGGGAGCCGGTCTGCCTTCTGATCTAGAGAATCAGGTAAGAGAGCTTGATACCAGTCAAAAGACCCGCAGAAGGGTTCTCCACATGGCTGAGTAGACTGGTAGAGTTTCACAGACTTAGGAAATCAACATCGGACAAAGACTTGGGACTTACGTCGAGAATCCCAGCTGAAGGACACAAGGTGAGAAAATTAGTGAATGGGGTTTTTGGGAAAATGGGATTGAAAAAGTGTAAGTGCTGGAAAAAGCCCCAGGAAAAACCTCCCCAAGATCCCGGGAAGGTTATGCCTGAAATTTTGAGGGGAAGCCCATTGGGATGGTGTCCTGGGGTGACGTTATGATGTTTGTATCCCCATTCATCTGTTCTGTGCCTTTAAGACCGACTCTGAAGAGTGGAAGTTTTGTTTGGGTTTCTCTTATCAGGGACACAGAGACGAGCAGTACACAGGGCTGTTTTTCACTTCTTGCTTTCAGCTTGCTGCTTTGCTTGCTCTCTATTCTGCTCTCGCTTCTGCTCTGCTTTGGCCTCTGCTTATTAGCTAGCTCTAGCTAAACAGTCCACATTCCTTCCTGGACTGTTTCTCCTCTCTTGTTTCTGTGACCATCTCGAACCTGCTCTGGACTGGGACCCGGGAACACTGAAGGTTTGCACCGTTTTTGCCTGCAGCAGCTGCCCCAGCGCCGGAGGGACCGAGAACAGAGCAACCACCCCCGAAAGAGACTTTCTGATTTTGTCATCTTTCCCAGAGCGGTGTCATCGGGTATTGTTAATTTTGTGTTCTGGGGGGTGCTGTGCCTGAAATAAACGGGTTCTTTCCACCTCTCTCCAAGGAATTTTTTCCCGTACAGGTTGGGGGAAGGGCCGTGTGGGTTTTGCTTTCTGGAGGGGCCCTCCTTTGCAGATTCTTTAACAACTTTGCCCTAAACCAGGACAGATGGATATTAGAACACTGGGATGACAGCCCCAGGAGGCTGGGAAAGTCCAAGGAAAAGATGATACATTTTTGTATGGAAAAATGGGGGGGAAAGGAGATTGCAAAATATGTGGTTTGGCCGGTGTTTGGCACTTTTGAGGAAATTGAGTATGTTGAGATGTGGAAATACGCTTGTTGGGGTCTACACCCGATCAGAGCTCTCAGATGCTTGGCAAACCAAGGCAAGGAGTGGGAACTGCTGGAAAACCTTCCACCACCCTACCTTGTCCCTTCGCCCCAACCCGTGCCAGCCCAGGTACCTCAGGTGCCCACGTTGCCTCCCGAGGCATCGATCCCACAGGGACAGGCTTCGGCACCGCTGCTCCCACCGGAGATGGCCGCGGCACCTTCTCTCCCATGTGAGCAGGTATTGGTGCCTCCACTCCCATGCGAGCAGTCCCAGCCACTGACCCTTCCCAAAATCAAGGAGAAACAGATAATTTCCCTAAAGAAAGCAAACTCTCCTCCAGCCCATTGAACAAGATGGAGGACGAGGAGGGCAACCACTGGAGATAGTGATGACGACGAGGAAAAGCCTGGGCTCTTCCCTTTACGGGAAGTACCGACGGCTCCAGGGGTTAGTGGCTTCGTACATGCGCCGATCGACACCGGGGATGTGAGGGCTTTCAAGAAAGAGATGGGGAAGTTGATGGATGATCCTTTGGGGGTGGCAGAACGACTAGATGAATTTCTAGGAACCAGCACCTACACGTACAAGGATCTCAGTGCGATCCTGAGGTCACTGTTCAACAATGAGGAAAGAGAAATGATCAGACAAGCCGTGATCAGGGATTGGGAGAACAGGAATCCCCAGGGGGAGCGAGGAATGGAGGAAGGGAGGCAGAAAAGGATAAACTTGAGAAATATGATAATAGAAGGTATCAGGGAGGCAGTGCCAAAGGGACAAAACATGAGCAAAGTACTCAGGGAATGCCAGGGAAAAGATGAAACCCCCATGGAATGGCTGGAAAGGCTCCGAAAGAGCTTGAGAATTTATTCCGGGACAGAGCCCCGAATCTCCAATTGGGGCGGTGTTGCTGAAGACCCAATTTGTGGTGAAATCATGGGAAGACATAAGGAAGAAATTGGAAAAGATAGATGAATGGCAGGACAGGGAACTGCAGGAATTGCTCTAAGAAGCCCAGAAAAATCTACATTAGAAGAGAAAAAGAAAAGCAAAAGATTCAGGCGAAAGTGCTAGTGGCTGCAGTGAGGGAGGCACAAGAACAGGAAGAGGTCAGAGACTTGGCAAAAACAGCGCCGGTGAACAAACAAAATCCTTCCCAAGGAAAAGGTTCAAACAGAAAAAGGACTTCAAGTGCTACTACTGCAAGCCAAAGGGGCACATTCGGAGGAATTGTCCCAACAAGGTCAAGGATCAAACTATGTTTCAGGAAGATTAGGGGTGTCAGGGGCTTCTCAGTTTGGGGTCTGGAACACCAAGGGAGGCCTTGATAAAATTGCAAGTTGGACCTCACAGGCGTGAAATTTGGTTTTCAGTAGAATCTGGGGCTGAACGGACCACGGTGCAGCAGTTACTGCGAGGGTGCTCTCTAAGCGATGATGCAATGATGGTAATTGGAGCAAAGGGGAACCTTTTAAGGTTCCGATCATAAAGAATGTTGACATAGAGACAGAAAGTAAAAAGTGTAAAGGAAAAATGTTACTGATAAAAGATGCAGACTTGAATTTGGTGGGGTGGTATTTGATGGTGGCATTGGAAATGGGTTTAGCAGTGCAAGATTCCCAGCTCAAAGTGAGATTGTATAAACTCACCACCCAGGACGAGGAGATCATTAATCCACAGGTTTGGTATGTCCAGGGGGAGGCCGGGAAGTTGGACATAGAGCCAATCCATGTTGAAATTGAAAGGCCAGAAGACTCCATTCGGGTTAAACAGTACCCCATCCCCACGGAAGGGAGGAGGAGGCTGAAACCGGTGATTGATGAATTGATAAAAAAGGGAACGTTGGAGCCATGCATGCCCCAACACAACACCCCGACTTTGGCAGTGTGAAAAGCGGATGGTAGCCACAGGCTAGTGCAGGATTTAAGGGCTGTGAATGAAAGGACTAAGACACTGTTCCCCACAGTCTCGAATCCTTACACCCTGCTGAATAACATCTCTCCCGAGGACACATGATACAGCGTGATCAGTTTGAAAGATGCTTTCTGGACCTGTCCTTTAGCAGAGGACAGCAGAGATTACTTTGCGTTTCAGTGGGAAGACCCAGAAACAAACAGAAAGCAGCAGCTCAGATGGACATCGTTGCCTCAGGGCTTCGTGGATTCTCCAAACTTTTTGGGCAAGCACTCGAGCAAGTGCTGAGTCATTTTGTACCAATAGAGGGAACACAATTGCTACAATACGTAGATGATTTGTTGATTGCAGGTCTGAGGGAGGAGGATGTGAGGACGAGTACCATTGAACTTTTGAACTTTTTAGGGGAAAAAGGATTGAAGGTGTCTAAGTCAAAGTTGCAGTTCACAGAGCCAGAGGTCAGATATTTGCGACATTGGTTAGCAAAAGGGAAAAAGAAGTTGGATCCTGAAAGGGTGGCGGGGATTATTGCCCTACCACGCCCACGGACAAAAAGAGAAGTTAGGCAACTTCTGGGGTTGTTGGGATATTGTCGGCAGTGGATCGAAGGATAGAGGGAGAAGGTGAAGTTTTTGTATGAAAATCTCACCACGCACAGAATCAAATGGACAGAAAAGGATGAGGAAGAATTTAGGGGAGTCAAGGAAGTGCTCACAGCAGTACCAGTGCTGAGGCTGCCCGATGTGAGACGGCCATTCCAGTTGTTTATGGATGTGAGCAATCACACAGCACATGGTGTGCTGACACAGGACTGGGCAGGGGGCAGGAAACCGGGTGCTTACTTGTCTAGGCTTTTGGACCCTGTAAGCAGGGGCTGGCCCGTGTGCTTGCAAGTGATGGTAGCTGTAGCATTGTTGCTGGAGGAAGCCAAGAAAATAACTTTTGGAGCACCTTTGGTAGTATTTGCACTGCACAATGTGCGGGGCATACTACAACAAAAGGCAGATAAATGGCTCATGGATGCTAGATTGCTGAAGTATGAAGCCACTTTGATTCACTCACCAGACTTGGAATTGCGGACATCAACCACGCAAAACCTGGCTCAGTTTTTGTTTGGGGAAGCTTCGGAAAAACTCGTCCATGATTGTGTGGAAGCAGTCGAATTGCAGACAAAGAGCAGATTTGGAAGAAGAGGAATTAGACGAAGGAGGAAAAGGGCTTGTATATGGCTCAAGCAGAGTGATTGAAGGGAAAAGGAAGTCACGATATGCAGTCGTTGACAGGCAAACAGGAAAAGTGATAGAAGCAGGCCTCCTGAATGTGGGTTGGTCAGCACAGGCTTGTGAATTGTATGCAGTTCCGAGAGCCTTGAAAGAACTGAAGGGAAAGAAAGGAACAATTTTTACAGACTCTAGGTATGTCTTTGGAAAGGTTCACACCTTTGGGAAAATTTGAGAAGAAAGGGGGACGATCAACACCCAGGGACAGGAACTGATGCACAGGGAATTGATCCGGCAAATTCTGGAAGCGATAATGGAGCCAGAGGAAATATCGGTTGTCCATGTGAAGGGACATCAGGCAGGGATGCAGTTCCAGACCTGGGAAAACCACTTGGCAGACCAGGAGGCAAAAACCGCAGCATTGATGATGGTAAGTACCCCGGAGATCAAAGGGATCGAGGTCCCAAATGACCCTCCTCCATCCTCCCCCCAAAGGAGATTGAAAGTTCTGAGAAGATTGGGGAAAAATTGGAGGAAGGTAAGTGGAAACTACTGGATGGGAGAGAACTAGCCTCTGAAGGTTTTACCAGGAGAATTTTGAGGAGACTGCAGCAGCAAACACACTGGGGGGTTCAGGCCCTGGCTGAACAATTTTGGAAAATTTTCTGGTGCAGAGGAATTTATGAATTGGCCAAACAAGAGGTACAAGGATGCCTGATCTGTCAGAAAATTAACAAAATCAAGGCAAGACAGGCAATCCTGGGGAGTCGCCACATTGAGTACTGACCTTTGGAGAGAATTCAAGTTGATTTTACTGAATTGCCCCAGCTGAGAAGGTTCAAATTTGTGCTTGTAAAAGTTGACAAATTGACCCATTTGGTGGAAACTTCCCCCAGTCCAAGGGCAACAGCTCAGACAGTGTCCAGGAAATTGCTGGAAGAAATTGTGCCCCGATATGGGGTGGTGAATTACATGGACTTGGATCAAGGGACTAATTTTACTTCGAAAATTATTAAGCAGATGGCAGAGGCACTGGGCATTTGGTGGGAATACCACTCCGTGGCATCCCCAGAGCTTGGGACAAGTTGAAAGGATGACTCAGACTTTGAAGGCGCAGTTCTCTAAATTAATTTTAGAAACTCGGATATCCTGGCTGAAATGCCTCCCTCTGGCCTTGCTTAGTATCAGGACGATGCCTCATTCAGAAACGGGGCTCTCACCCTTTGAAATGCTATATTGAATGCCATATAAGCACAGGACACCAGTGGGACACCCCAGATTGGAGGACAGCCAAATTCAACCGTATTTAGTAGCGATAAACAGAAACTTACAGGAATTGAGAGAACAGGGGATAGTATCTCAGAGTGCCCCTCTGGGATTTGCGATCCACAAAATTCAGCCAGGTGACAGAGTACTTGTGAAAGTATGGAAAGATTTACCCCTCTCCCCTCACTGGGAAGGCCCCTTTCTTGTTCTGACAAAAGACATGGCCATTCGGATGGCAGAAAAAGGCTGGACACACATGTCCAGGGTGAAGAAAGTCGAGCATCAGGAGGAGGCTCCCGAGTAGAGGATCACCTCTTCTCCAGGCGACCTAAAGATCAAACTCCAACGTCCTCATAAATGACCGATGGTGAACGGATGGGTTGTATACTGTCTGACTGTGTATGCTATCCGTTTGTACACTTCAAGTGTGAATATTGTCAAGGGGTTTTTCTTGTATACTATAGGAGGGGGCAGACACCAAATGGATTGTGCCCCCAGTGTCTGGAAGAGGAGCTTGAGCTGACTGACCGCAATCTAACCCTAGACGCAAATTTAGGAATTATCGAATTGGATTCACAGGAGTGGTTCCACGTTTTCCAGAACAGCGTGCATGGAAAACTCAAATCTAAGGCAGAAATATTGGATGTGGAATGTCGGAAGTCAATCAAAGTACCATGCAGCTCAGATGCTGTCAAGATCTTGAGGTGGGTCTCCTTTAAGAGGAGGAATGTGGCTAGGTCAGAGAATGTGTTCCCTGAAGAATACTCCTGCTGCCGCAAAGATGGTCTTCCTTGCCGCTGGTGGCACCCCAGGGGGTGGAGGCAAAGGCAGAGGAGTACGCCTGGTGGGAATCCTGATTGGCCTGAGCCTAGCCATGTGCAGCACACAGAGTCTGCACATTGAGACCCCGATCCATGTGGGAAATCAGAGCTCCATGGATGGGTGCAGTAAGTGCACTCAGATGGTCCCGACTGAGGGAAGGGACAAGGGGATCTTAGCATGCCAAGCCCTGGAGAAATGCATCAAGGGAATCTGGCAGGTACTGTTTGATAAACGGCACTCGGGTCAAATTGTGCAGATTGGGCAAAGAGATCCTGTGTTTAGATCTGAAGGCTGGGACGCTGAACGGGCAGTCAGACAAGCATCAACACTGAGTGCTGAAAAGAAATGTAGAACCAATGTCGATCCCCGTTTGCAGTCAATGTAACCAAACAATGTGGGTTGGGGGAAAGACAGAATCAATTTTTGTAGTGTATCACCAGGTGAATCCATTGTGTTACGACAATTTGAATCTGGGAATGTGCTTGATGAACAGGAAAATGTACTGTGTGGGAAGAAATATGAAATTTGATAGCAAATTCACCCTGAACAGAGAGCCGATCATGTTGGACTTAGCACAGGCAAATGATGATAGAATCTGCCTGCAATATGTTTAGGGCTGTTTTGCAAGGAACAAAGATGGAATAGATCCTGAGGGAAAAATGAGAGCGATTACTCAGGAGCTGAAAAGGAGGGAGTCAGAACCGAGAAAGAAAAGGGTGGAACTTTGAGTGAGCAGTACGAACAGCTCAGGAGACAATATGCTGATGGGGAACTACCTTCCCAGATCGAAACTTACTCATTGATTTAGTTGAGGAAATTGCCATGGAATTGGAACTGTCAAACTATTGGATTTGTAGGGGGCTGAAATTGGCAGAGAAGTGGCCTTGGAAGGGTGAAGGTTTGGCTCCAGAACAGCTTTTGAAATGGGACAACCCAAGGGTCTCAAAATTGGCACTAAGACCTAAGGGATGGGTGTTGGAGCAGCAAGTGATTGGGACCATCTGCATCAGTCGAGAAGGGAAAGAATATACTGAAATGGTGGGATACACACCATGTATAACCACTTTGTTGGTGAATTCAGACAGTAAGAGCAAAGTCTGGCAACCAGAACCTCCTATGGTGTACTGGAGTCAGAAGAATGAAACAAATTGTGATTGGAATGGTCAGATGGCACTTTGTTGGGTCAAGAGTCCTGGAGCTAATCCTTACCAATCCTTGGCAGGACTGAGAGAATATTGGGGAGACCCAGGGAAAACTAATATCAGATGGAAAGCCCCAGATGGAATTTATTTGATTTGTGGAAAGAAAGCCTACAGTGAGTTACCTCCAAGGTGGAAGGGATCGTGCACTTTGGGCATGATCCAGCCAGTTTTCTTCACTCTTCCTTAAACAAAAAGCAACTTACTTGGGGCTCCTCTGTATGAGACCCTGAGGAGGGAGAGAAGAAGCTTGAAGAAAATGATACCTGTCCTAAGTGGGAGGCAAACTTGGGGGGAGGAGGAGTGGCTGGCAGCAAGGATAATTGATTATTATGGGCCGGCCACATGAGTTCAGGACAGAAGCTATGGATATAGGACTGCAATCTATCTACTGAACCGGTTGATCAGGCTGCAGGCAGTGGAGGAAATTGTGTCGAATCACACCTCAGAGGCCCTGGATTGTTGAGTCGGCAGCACACTCAGGTACAGGCTTTTGTGTACCAGAATCAAATAGTTTTAGACTATTTGCTGGCTGAAGAAGAGGGAGTCTGTGGAAAATTCAATGAATCATAATGTTGTATTGAAATTGATGATTATGGGGAAACCATTAGAGGATTGGCAGCCAAAATTAAGAAAGTAGCCCATGTCCCAGTCCAGAAATGGAATTCGATCTTGCAGTCATCTTGGTGGGACAGATTATTTGAGGGGGCCTGGTGGAACAAAATAATATTTTTTGTGCTGTGTTCACTAGCAGGAGTCATATTCCTCCCTTGTCTAATACCTTGTTTTAATAGACTGATACACTCCATGGTACAGGGTATGCAGATAGCTATAGTGGACCTGGAGTTGGCTTCCAGAAACAACGTGTCCATGATCATGAACCTGGGAGACGGGAAGTGTACAAGCAATGCTGCTGAGGTCTTGGAAAAATTTGAGAAACAGGTCAAAACAAATGGGAACAATTACAATGGTTATTAGGGAATCCCGCAATGAGTGCATGGCATGAGAATTTAATAAAGCCTGCTCTTTGTAGGGTACCCTTAACAGTGGAGGGTAGATGTAGGAAGTAAATAGATAATGGTAATTTGGGATGTAGAGGGAGCATAAATTAACGTGTTGACATTAGAGGGGAGGGATTGTAATATATGTTGGGAAATAATTAATGCTATAAAAGAATGTATTTTATAAAGATTGTGAAATCCAAAGAGGTCTCTGACCACAAGCAGCCCAAGAAGCAGACGTCTATTCAAACTCCGAAATTCCGGAAGGAGGCAGGATAACACTCAGCATTTAGCTTATGAATAAACGCACCCAGCGTGATTATCGCCGTGAGAGTGGGAAGACGCCTAAGAGCGATCATCGCCCTGTTGATAACATCAATCAAGATAGCCAAAGTCACCAGGAACATATATGTGAATAAGCGACTTCCCAGGATTCGATCAACACTGGCTATTACCAGGAAACGGCAATTGTCCAGCTCTGCACAGTGAAAGAACCAACTAAGAATGTGAAGAGTTCCAAAAGAAACTTGGACTCCTTCTCCTCGGGCACAATAAACTGTATAAAACATCCCCACTAGAAGTGGCTCTTGTGAACAAGGAGGGCTCTGATGTGATAGAGATTTGATCCAGGCTCACCCAGCACCGAACCCAGGCTTGACGCTGTCTCTTTGGCTACGGTAGTTTTGAAGACCGTATTTTGGTTGCAGAAAAAGATAAATAAATCTTTTCTCATTCTTTTATAATTTGGCTTTTGATTCATCATTTATAACTGCAATATTGGTAATTCCAATAAAGGAGAAACAGGAGAGGAATACAGCTTCCAGTTCAGATAAATGCCAGCATTTTGCTGCCCATTCCTGGTTAAGAAATAAAGGAATGTCCTGAAGATCCCTTCATGTGGGTGCATTATTGGCTGTATCAGTACATGTGTTCTGTATAACAGGTAAGTTGTTAATGCTTCTTGCCCCATTTATCACTGGATGAAACCCAAATACTGCATTGCTTCTTGTCTACTTGCTTCCAAGTCAAGGCAAATTTTGGTCATGATTGAGTTGGACATATTCATCTGTTCACAAGCAAATTCTTCTTGCCATTCACACAGTGGTAAGACTGCTTTGTGGATTTGCTCTAATCGCACTGTAAATAAGGCGTATCTCTCACTAGAATTAAAGCTGATGCATTAGGATGCAAAGTTTTGTGTAATTTGTCCTGGTGTCTGGCACTGTAGAGAGTTGTTCTGGAATTAAATGGCACTTGAAGACACGTGTAGTCTACCATACTTCTCGCATACTAGAAGTGAAAAAACAGCCTTTGAAACACAATTTTATCCTTTCTTCCTTCTCCTCCTCCTCCCAGGAATTTCAATGTCTGAGGTCTAAGCTCTTCAGCTGCCTCACAAACCTTGTTTTAATTCAGACAGGCACCCATGCCTTGAGCCACAATTCAGGACTGTGGCTGTGAAGCTTGAAGCAATGTAGGTTTATAGCATTAAAAATGGTAATCCATTCCCAGGTTAAGCCAAGCATTTTCCAAAAAACTCTACCTATTCTCGAGGATGTTTCAAAAAGGATCATTATAAAAGCTGGGAATGGGGAGAAGGAGTGTCTTCAAAATTAAAAATACAGCTTTCTGAAATCTATATATTCCTATAAAAAGAGATTCAAAATTGTTCATATATGGAACATTACCTAAGAAGTGAATGACAGATTGTCAAAATAATTGCATGGGAAACAAAAAAAAACATAAATAAAAATAAGTTTACATGTAGATAATAAGTAAACCATCACTCTAAGAAAAAAACCAGAGCTGCAAAAACTAAAACCAATAAGGCTCTTTCATCTGTCTCAATACAAAAAAATTACTGAAAAGAATTGGAGATCCTCAAGACCATTACCATATGCAGGAACTTCCAGCTATTGGAAAAAAAATGAAGGAAACTGCAGAGTGCAATTCACAGAGGTAACCTGGAATTTATTGGTGGATTTGTTTAAAAATTTCTGAGAGCAGACTGGAAAGGCATAGGGGCTGGTCAGCCCATGGGTGGGCATTTAGAGCAGTGTGAGGCATGTTTCTGAGACCACTGCAGGGAAGAAGAGCAGAAATCACTGGGACAATCTCTTTGCTGGCTGTGGAGTTTGTGTCAGTCGGTTCCCTGGGGCTGGGGGAGCTGTCACGGGGCAGGGAGGGCCAGGGCTGGCAGTGGCCGGTCAGGGATGGGTTTGGCCCGTGTCCCTCCAAGCAGCCACTGCCCAAGCAGCTGCGCTGCCCCCGGGCTCTCCTCCCAGCCTGCTGGGCTTTGTTGGGTGGCACAGCCTGTGCCAAGGGGCGGCAAGGTGCCTGCAGGCCCCAGCTCTGGGGGAAACGGAGAACGTCCTGCCTGCATCCACCGTGCTGCCAGCTCAGCAGTGCAGCACAGCACGGGCTCACGCTCCACATTGGTCCCACAGAAGTGCTTGGCAAGTCAGACACAAATGCCCAGAATCCATGGAACACCCCAAGAATTATCTGCCCCCAGGATGTGCGCAGCTCCTGCATGATTGGCACAGTAGTGACACTGTTCACTGTGCCAATTTCCATGGTGCTGTGCTATGTTGGGTTCCAGTGGTGGAAGGAAAAGAAACAGTAAGTTGTGCTCATCTCTACCTCACACAGCTTCCTTTAAATGCTTCTCATAGGCAGGAAACATTCCCAGTGAGGATGTAGTGGAGTTGTGGCCAGTCCATGGTTGTCCAAAGAACGGTGGGGAGGGTTCTGCTGCTGCCCAGAGCTTTCATTGCCTCTTAATTACTAGGCCTTGTCCTGGGGGTCCCGCTGGGGCTGCAGCCAGTGCTGGCTCCCACTGAGGCTGCCTGGCCAAGGGAAACCCCAGGGCCACAGGGCAGAGGCACAGCAAGGTGGGGAGGAGAAAGAGCAGGGACGAGATTGCCCTTGAAAGGCAGAGGCGCTCTGGGGCCCGCTCCTGGCCAGGGAGCCTGCCCAGAGCCGTGCCCTGCTCGCCGGGGCCTTGAGGGACAGCTGTGCAGCTGGGCCAAGCTGTGCCAGCAGCTCCAGCCGTGCTGGGGAGCCTTGCCAGCTCTGGGCCCAGCTGTGCAGGAGGTTCCCTGTGTGCCACTGGCAGCTGGGGCCTCAGCCACCTCCTCTCTCCGCAGTCACACCTCTCGACAGTAGCTGAAGGACAGTGACAGGATCTCACCCCCAGATACCTTGAGCAGCTCCTCCAGCAGTGGTGAGGACCTGGGTAGCGCCAACAAAAGCTCTCAGAAGACAACTCCAGAACAGTTGCCATATAGAAGGAAGCAGCCGATCCCTGTGGAGATCCCAGTACCACCTCCACTCCCTGCAGGAATCCCTGAGCCTCCTCCACGCCCTGCAGGAGTCCCTGAGCCTCCTCCACTCCCTGCAGGAATCCCTGAGCCTCCTCCAGTCCCCACAGGGATCACCAATATGCCTTCAGCCCCCTCCGGTCCATCCCAATCTGTGGCTTCCGTACCCAGCTGAGACGACCACATCCCCCGCCTCCCAAAATCATCTGACCTGTCTTCCAAATGACACTGAAGGTGCTTTTGTCCCCCACCCCATGTCCACATTCCAGAGCCTTGCTCAGCTTTTTTGTTGCAATAAAGAGATGAAGCTGTAACCTCACTGTCCAGGTGGTAGCAGCAGCAAAGCCCACCCAGCAGCAGCACAGGCCGAGCTCCATGCCCATGCTGTGGGCAGGCAGGAGCCAGGCAGGGGCTGCTGTGACCAGCGGCGGGGCCCCCAGGGCTGGGGGAGCCCATGCTGAGCATCCATGGGCTGAAGGCACATTTCCTTCCCTGGCATCATCTGGGTCTGGGCCCCATGAGGCACACCAGGATGTTTTGGGGTCCCTGTTGAGGGGTGCAGGGATCCCTCATGAATCACAAAGGAGTATTGATGGCTGCTTCTAACGCGTGCAGGGACCCCTCATGAGGTGTGCAGCGGGGTTACATTTGAGGTGGCTTTTTACTTTTCTCAGCACAGCAAAGGGTCACTTGGCCGAGGTTTTGCAAAGCTGGGAGAAAGCCTCTTGCAAAGCCTTGGGCCCGGCCTGCAGGCACAGCGGGCGGGCAGAGCCCATCCCCTGGGGCCAGGCCGGGCTGCTCAGGCCAGGCAGGGCCGGGCCCGGCAGGGAAGGGCCGCGGCCCTGGGCTCTGATGAGGCTGCTGAGCTCCGCCCTGGCCCTGTGCTGCAGCCCAACACATTTACAGCCAGGGCCGTGCCCGGGCCCACAGGAGGCACCCGGGGTTGCAACTGAGGCCGCGCCTTCTCCCACTCAAGGGAGCTGGTTCTGTTCCTTTGGAGGATCCAGAGACTTGTACCTCGGCCTGATGGTGCAAAGATCCCCCCAGCATCCCTGAGCTTGCAGAAATAAAGGCTTTGTGCTCATTAATATGAAAAGCTGCATGGGTGGCCTGCAGCTATTGTTCTTTTGTTGCTTGGCCCCCAGTCAATGCTCGAGTCTAAATGACTGACCCAGCCCTCAGCTGTTCTTTAGACTCATTTGGTGAAAGGGACTGAAGCTCTGTTGACTGCAAATTCTCCAGGAAAACAAGTACAGGAACTTGGATACTGCTGGTGACAAAACACAGTGCAGAGTTGAACCTGTGAGGCCACCTCACTGCTGCCCCCCCCCACCCTTTTATTTTCATTTTGTTTAATATTCTGAGTGCCAACTTTTGCATGAAATGGGCCCTCAGCAAGGAGCTGCTGGGCCTCCTGGCTGTGTCCATTTGTGCTCCCAGTGCTTCTGGTCTGGTTGGGCTGGTGTGATAAATAGGTATGGTTCGTGCTGATGAAAATTGAAACAGTAATCAATATTGATAATTAATATTTAGGAATAATAAAATAGTAAAAGTTGTAGCGCCAGAGAAGAGAGGGAGAGGAGGGACTCCACTACCCCCCTCCCGGCAGATGTTCACAAGGACAGGAGGAAAGAAGCTGAAGATACAGTTTCTAAAAATGAGCAGAAAGGAAGCAAAACCTGGTTGGGTCCCAGAAATTGCTAATTATAAGGGATTTATTGCCTTGTTATATAGATATAGTGATATGTTATTCTTGGCTTATACTGTACTGGCTTGATGCGCATGTGTAACCCAAAGATGAATTAAAGGACAAAGAAGAAGACTACAGAGCCTTCATCAGTGATGACCCCCAAAGACTTGTGCGACCACCAAACCGAGTAGTGGCGCATGCGTGGTAAAAGTGGTAATGAAAGCAGAGATAGAGATATGACAAACCAAAAATGGGAGGAGATGGTATTGACACATGGCATATAAGGGGTGATTTTCTCTTGGCAAGCTTGTATGTGATGTGGCAAGGGTCCAAGAGCCCTGCACTCCGTACCCCGCGGTTAACTTTTGCTTATGCGCTATTATTGGAACCAAATTATCCCTTATTTTAATCAAATTATATTGTATCCAATTTTATATTTTTTTTATTTAACTATTCAATTGAAATTGTTACTATTTTTCATATTGTTTGGTTATTTTATGATGGGATAATTGGGTAAACATAACAGCTGGGACACTTGTCCATCATGCCTACGTGTCTGTTTCCTGTCATTCCAATGCACAGCCCTTTCCCGCTGCTTGTCATTTAAATACTGTAATTATTTTATTGGATAACTTACACCTTGTTATAAATGTGAAGCTTGACTAGGCCAATATTCAAGCAGCAATCAATTTATTAAATAATATGGTAAAGTATGAGCAATACAGTGGTAGGTACAGTGGGGGAAGTTTTCCCTCCCACTGCACACCGATAGTTGAGGCTTACAGGTATTTAAAAGGGGTATTCATAAGCTTTCTCAAGAGTTTCTATTCCAATTTTTACTCATCAGCAGTTTTTATTCCCAATTTTGTGTCACAATTCTATACACTATTGTGATTTAGTTTTACTCAGGATGTATCCCAGAAAAAGAGTGTCCCAGGTGGTGGTGGTCCGGTTTCCGAAATAAGGAAGAAGTATCCCATCTGGTGAGGTCCAGGTCTCCAGATGTGTGTCCAACTTTTAATTGCAAGGACTATAAATCTCATCACAGTGATGTCCAGCTTCCCTTGGTCAAAACTATTAATCCTTGAGTTGATGTTCATCTTCTTTTCTCAAGCTGCTTTTCTCTGTTTTGTTAAGGCCTGAGATAAGCATACTTCCTTTTTATATATTCTAAAGCTGTAGTTTCCAAGATCCTTACAACAAGCAATATTCTAAAATTATACTTAATTTATGCTAAAATTAAAAGGTTAATATTGCAAAACTCTTTAAGGCTTAGCTACAAGCAGAAAGTTCCTGTCAAACAGGAACATCCTTAATGCTTTAATTCAAATGCTCCTAAATCAACTTAAGACTCATAAAGGTTAATTGCGAACAAAAGATAGGTTCAAAGGCCTTTTCCCATGCTTTACTTTCCTCAGTTATTGTTAGAATTTGTCTTTATAACTGTCCCATGGTTGGTTTCCCCACATATCACAATGACAAATACATACGTTGCCTGTATGTACCTGACACATAACACAGCTTGGTATTTCACAATCCTGCACTTCATGATATTAAATTGTGTTAATCAGACTTTGTCCCATCATGAGTTTCTGGAACACATTTCCAAGCCTTCCAGCTGTAGCCCAAGGGAAGCTGTTTCTGTCTTGCATCACCAAATTGGCAGGGTTTTTGCAAAGACAGCCCTTTAGAAAGGACTTGTGTGAGCATTAACATCTAAGGGGCTGCTTTCAAAGACAGACCCAAACCCCATAAACAAACAGCAAACCTACCAAACAACATATTTTGAAAAGTACTTTATTTGTAGCTCTTGTTCTTAATGTTTTCCAGTTGGCCACCTTTTCCACTGCAGTGTCTTTCTTTGGACAGAAAAGCCCCCTTGCAGGATGATGTGACTTAACAAGGAAAACAGAACTCACACACAATGGATTTATTAGAGCTAAACATGGAGGTTCCCATGATCACAGTCATAATCATTGATTTTCAGTTTATTTTGGTTTCAGATAGTTTTCAGAAGGGTGAGAGCAGTATCTCAGATCCCCTGGGTGCGTTGGTGCCATAGCCACTTATTATCTCTTCTTTCTTATTATCTGTCCTTTCTGTAGTCCTGTAGTTCCTCTGCCCATTTGTTGCTCTTGGATCTCTGCCTCCTTCACCTGATTTTTATCTGTTTCTGGATTTGTGAGGATTTTTTGTTGGTTTTGATTTTTTTTCTTGGTGGTTATTTTGTTTGCCTGTTCTATTTGGTCACAGTTTTGCTATTGGTTTTTGGGTTTCTTTTATCCCCTTAACAGCAAAAATCAGCTTGTGATTTGTATTGTGAAGTTTTGATACACAGGTGTTAGACATAAAGGTTGTTTTTGTTTTTAAAGTCATCTCAGACCTGCAAGGCCCTGTGTCTTTGAAAACTGTGTGCTCTTGAAGCGATACGCAAAATAATTAGACTCCACAGTCTGATGAAGTTATGAAGTGGGTATGTATTGTCAGCAGCCGACACAAGCGAGATAGCTCTTGTGAAAACTTGTGCCCTGAGCCTCGGTCTGACCCACATCTTCATTCTCAAAGATGTTCCATGTTCATTACATTGCACAACCTTGCCATGCATATTCAACCCCTGGCCCCTGCTGTCCTTGCCTCACATGGTAATCAGATCCAGGTCCTTCTGGGCATGCATTGTTTGCTGTGGTGTTCGCACAGGGGTCTCTTAGTGATCTCTGAGGCAGAAGACTGTGGTCTTCCTCATGACTGAACTTTGGAACTTGTCTCCTTTGTGTGTGCGCTTTGGTCCCTTGGTGGGGATGCAATCTGGGGGTATAGCTAAGGCCATGAGGTCACAGCAGGCTCTGAGGTCACAGAGGTGCCAGAGCCCCGCGGTTGCACAGCAGCACAAGGAGCGAGCAGTCAGTGCTTGAGCACAACTGTTGCGGCAGCAGCAGCGGCGCTGGCAGCAGTGGTGCTGACATTGGGACAGCGGTGTCAGGACAGCGGTGGCAGCAAGAGCTGTGGGACTGGCAGAGGGCAAGGCAGCATGGCCCTTGCTCTGCGTCTCTTCCTCCTGCTCCTCCTGGCCGTGGCCCTGCCTGCAAGGGCTGCCCAGGCTGCTCCGCTGCAAGCGCGGCGAGCAGGTGAGCCGGCAGCCTGGCTCCCCTTTCCCGGGACAGCGCTCCCTGCTCCCCGGGAAGCGCTGGGGATGGTTTTCCCCAGGCCTTGAGGGAGGGTTTCCTCTGGGGGAGGGAGAGAGCCTCCACGGGCCCTGGGCTGGCCCTGTTTCCTCTCCAGGGATGTGTCACAGGGCCTGCAAGGAGGATGGCGAGTGACCAGGAGCCTGCCCAGAGCTCCCCAGGCCCCTGTGCAGCTCTGGCCTTGTCCATTCATATCTGGTTCCCGTGGCCTTTCCTGACCCCCTTGCAGTGCCCAGTTCCCTAAAGCAGAGGGGGATCCCAGCACACCATGGAAATGGGTCTGCTTGTGCTCCATTCTAGATTGGGATGGCGTCATAGATTATCTGGATGCCCTATCAGATGATGGCTTGAAATCCCTGGAGAATGCTGGTGGTAAGTTCTCTCTTTGCCTTTCCTGACAAAATTATCCATGTCCATGTGCGAAGAGGTCACTCATGAACACTTTAGGTTAACATCATTTCAGGGTTGAAAGAATCTAATAACCTTTCCCTGCTCCCTTCTGGATCCTGAGCGATCCCACTCTGGAGGCCCTGGGCGGCATCCCCTAAGTTACACCCCATTGGCTCCCTCCACTGTTCTTATGTTCCTGAGCCATTGCCTCCCATTTCCTTGATTGGCCCTTTGTAGTGCCCTGAGACCAACGTCAGGCCTCGGGCCCCGAGAGAGAGAAAGCTGGACCCACTGTGTGTTTGTTTCTGGGACCTGAATATTTCACTGCCTGGCTGAATTAAACATCTGCGGATATTTTTCAAAGGCCCTTTTTGCTTCTTTACCTTGCTCTTTACTAGCAGCAATGTAGGCTGCAAAATCCCCCAGGATCGCTGTCATTGATAAAAAGAATCATTTATCTATGCAACCTCCTCCCGTGTGCAATGCCACTGTGTCCTTCCATGTGCTCTGTGCAGCCACAGAGAAGAGCAGAGAGGGAAGGGGCCGGGCCCAGGGCTGTGCACCAGGGCTGAGCCTTTCTCAGCTCCTTTGCCAGCCCCAGGGAGCCTGAGCTGCTCCTGCTGCCACTGCCAAGCCCTGGCCCTGCCTGGGGCTGTGTTTGGAGCTGCTGGCAGCTCCAGGGAGTCCTTTCTGCCCTGACTGCCCTACAAGGGGCTCCTTCCATCCCAGTGTGGGGCCACTGCAGGCACGAGGTGCCCCTGGCCCTGCTCCTGAGTGGAAGGCAGAGCTGAGGGAGTGCCTTGGAGGGCACCAATCACCCAGGTGCCCTCACTGCCACTCCGGCAAGAAGTAGAAATGGAAAAACTTTCTATTAAGATCCTCCTAGTTGGATGGACCAAGGGACAGGAGACAAGAAATCCCTGGAGGCAGCCAAACTTCTGGACATGATGCTGAGTGACCTGGAGAGGCGCCGTGGTGGGTGCATTTCCCTCAGCCTTGTCCTGGGGCTCAGCAGCCGGGGGCTTTGGCTGCGCATTGGGACACGCCGTGCCCAGCACAGCGGGAAGGGATCCATGGCAGCCTCGCTGCCCCGCTGCTGCTTCCACGCCCTGCAGGGCTGTTTGCCAGCCTGGCCTGGCTGCAGCTTCTCCCCAGCCTCTGCAGGATGGCATTTGGCATCTGCTGACAGGCAGACCAACCTGCACCATGGTCCATGTATGCCCTGAGATCCCCTGCAATTGCCTGGACCATGGGGAGATCAGGAATGACAGCAGTTTAGAGAACGGCGAACCCTGGCCAATCCCAAAAGTTTTTACGATTTCTTGCTCATTATCCATCAATTTGACCACTATTGCCTCCTGAAAATGCCACCTCCCACAAAGGGGAACATACCCACCTAATTTAGCTGTCTCTTTTTCTTTCTCCAGAGATGAACCGAAAGGCTGTGCTGAAAACAGCACTTTCTGGAGGAAGCAGGGGCTCATTGGCAGCCTCTGCTGCAGGAAGGGAGGTGATGCCCAGCACAGTCACAGGAGGTAACTACTGTGCCTCTGGGCCTGAGCCCTGCTGAGGCTTGAGCTGCCATCTTGGCTGTGCGTCAGTGCCTGCCCTCCAGGGATGTCAGACAGGCCCTGCAAAGAGGGTGCAGAGTGACCAGGAGCCAGCCCAGAGCTCCCCAGGCCCCTGTGCTGTTTGGCCTTGTCCATTCACATCTGGCTCCCATAGCCTTACCCGATCACCCTGCAGTGCCCAGTTCCCAAAGGCAGAGGGGGATGCCAGGACACCATGAAAATGGGTCTGGTCTGTGCTCCCTTCTAGATGAGAATGCTGGAATGGCTTTGCCAGCACCTGGGATGGAAGATGGTTTGGAACCCATGGGAGCTTCTGCAGGTAAGTTCTGAGAGAATAATCATTGACAACCTGGCAGGAACCAGGTGACAGAAGCTTCTGTGGCTCTTGAGTTACAGGTGTGTCTGCAGGGAGGATCTTCCCAGGTCCTTTGGTGGATGTTGCACACAAGCCCAGCTCCCATCGTAGGGGTGAGTAGTGTGTCCCTGCTGACCCCACATGCTGAGCCCTGCTTCCGTGGGATCTGTTCCTGGTGAAATGGAAATATTTTCTCCTAAGGTCCTCTGAGAGGGAAGAACAAACCTACAAAACAGAATGTGCCCCTGGAAGAATCCAAACAACTGGACCAAATCCTGATTGACCTGGAGAGGCACCGTGGTGGGTGCATTTCCCTCAGCCTTGTCCTGGGGCTCAGCAGCCGGGGGCTTTGGCTGCACATCTGGACACGCCGTGCCCAGCACAGCGGGAAGGGATCCATGGCAGCCTCACTGCCCCGCTGCTGCTTCCACGTCCTGCAGGGCTGTTTGCCAGCCTGGCCTGGCTGCAGCTTCTCCCCAGCCTCTGCAGGATGGCATTTGGCATCGGTTAACAGGCAGCCCAACCTGCACCATGAGCCTGAAATTCCCTGGGATTTCCTGATCTCTGGGCAGATCCAGTGGGGCAGATATTTGGAGGAGGGAGGGCCCTGTTGCACCCCAAGAGCCTTGGCCTTTCGCTGATCCTTATCCATGTCTTTCACAAGTGGTACCTCCTGAAGATGCCACCTCCCCAGTGGGCAATGGCTCCACCTGATCCAGCTGTCCCTTTTCCTTTCTAAAGAGATGGACCAAAAGTCTTTCCGGAAGGCAGTACATCCTGGAGGACGCAATGTACCCGTGCTAGCCACTGATACAGGAAGTGAGGAGATGCCAGACAGTGCCACAGAAGGTGATTGCTGTGCCAGGCTCAGCCAGTCTGAGCAGTCCTGCTGGGGTCCCTCCATGTGAGACATGTCCTGAAACCTGGGAGAGACTGCATGGGGTGTCCATGGTGGGGAAAGGGCAGAGGGGGAGGGCAATGCTCCAGTGTGTCCTGAGAGGGCCTGGCTGTGTGTCCCTGGGCAGGGGGAGCTGACACAGGGCAGGGAGGGCCAGGGCTGGCAGTGGCTGCTCAGGGATGGCTTTGGCCCGTGTCCCTCCAAGCAGCCACTGCCCAAGCAGCTGCGCTGTCCCCGGGCTCTCCTCCCGGCCTGCTGGGCTTTGTTGGGTGGCACAGCCTGTGCCAAGGGGCGGCAAGGTGCCTGCAGGCCCCAGCTCTGGGGGAAACAGAGAACGTCCTGCCCGCATCCACAGTACTGCCAGCTCAGCAGTGCAGCACAGCACGGGCTGACGCTCCCCATTGCTCCCACAGACGTTGTCACTGAAGCAGGAATATATGGCCCGGATCCAATGCGCCTCCCAAGAATTGTCTGCCCCCAGGATGTGCGCAGGAAATGCATGATAGGCACAGTGGTGATAGTGTTCACTGTGCCACTTGTGCTGATAGGCTGCTATCTTGGCATTCGCAAGCTGTATGAGATCAGACGGTCAGTTGCTGATTTTTCTCTACGGTTTTCTTATTACTGTGCTCCATAGCATTGGTAGCCTGACTCGTAGTCGTGCTGTTGTGGAGTTGTGGCCAGTCCGTGGTTGTCCAAAGAACTCCGGGGATGGTTCTGCTGCTGCCCAGAGCTTTCAGTGGCCTCCTAATTGCTGGGCCTTGTCCTGGGGGGCCCGCTGGGGCTGCAGCCAGTGCTGGCTCCCACTGAGGCTGCCTGGCCAAGAGCTGCCCCAGGGGCACAGGGCAGAGGCACAGCAAGTTCTCAGCAGTGTTTGGGCAGCACAGTTCAGAACAGGACAGTGCTTATTTAGTAGCTCATGTAAACTTTCATGGCAACAGTGGTGTTGGAGGACAAGCAAATGTGCTCCAGTTCTGTGTTAAAATATGGTTTTCTTTATGAAATTCATTCACTGTTTTAAAACTTAGTTTAAAATATAACTTCTTTTCCAGTGCTTTATACCGTTATTTGGTATAATGAATGTTGGCCTAATTATCCCATGGCTGAATTAGAAGACTGTAAGTACTATAAAATGGAATCATTTTTCTGCTCCTATGTCTTTCACAGTCTTATGAAACTTTTGGTAGTGTTAATTAACCAACATAAGAGTTTTTCTCTGCTTTTAATTCAAACAAGCAGCAGAGCTGGAACCTGTTGAGCAGAGTCACTTCACTTCATAGCTAAAGCAAACTGCCAGGGTCCTTTATGGAACAATCTAAAATCTATATTATATGTATAGACTCCTGTCTAGTGACTGATAGATACGAGGGATTTGGACTCTTTGGGAAGTACTCACCAGCAGTGCATTGGCTCTCCAAAGCTCAGTCTGTAATAATCAATCTTTTTCAGAAGAGAATATTAAATTTCTTCCTGGCACTCCCTCTTGCATTTCTACTCAAAACCACTTCTTGAAAGAAATTTACAACGGCTCTTTATGCTCCCTTAGTTGACTTTTCTCTGTTTCACCATAGATGCAGATGAAAATCGAGAGGATTCCATTAAAAAAGCTGCAAAGCAGATCCAGGAGAAGAGGGCATACATCTGCTCCCACCCTCTGGACACCCTCTGATCCCTCCCTGACAGCAGGTACTCATGACTGTCAGTCAGGGAGGAATTTCTTGCAGTTTCCATAATGGACAGCTTAAAAGCATCTGTTATTTAATGCATTTAATAAATGTAATTGTAAAAAATAAAAATTCTTTCTAAACAAGTACTTCAAAGGATAAGGATAAATAAAGCGATTTAATTTAAAGCAGAAATTATTTTGTCAGATAGATAGATGGGTAGATATATAGGAAGATAGGTAGATACTTAGATAGCTAGATAACTAAGATAGATAGATAGATAGATAGATAGATAGATAGATAGATAGATGCATATACATGTCTTTTCCTCTTGGAGCTGGATAAAGAAAGGGAGGGGAGGTTTGGATGGGGAGATGTTTCTTCCCAGGGAAGGGATTGTGTGGTTTCTCAGTATCTTTTCACTTCAATCAGCTGCTCATTCACTGAGCAAGTCTGAAAGACTTGGGCAATCACAACAGTTCTGCTTTGGAGGCCCCTCCAGCTCTCTTGTCCAGCAGCACCACCAGGACACTGAGTCCTCAGTGTCCAGGGAGCTTCTGCTGTCACCCTGAGGGACACCATTGGTCACTGACGTCCATTGGGCCTCTGAGCCATTGACCACAACCCCCTGGATGTGACCAGCCCGGCAATTGCTCATTCTCCAAACTGTGCCTCCATCAGATCCATAGCTCACCAAAGGAGGGACAAGGATGCTGGGCAGGGCTGATGTGTCCAGGGCATGGCAGAAGTCCAGAGTGGTGGCATCTCTAGCTCTTCCCTTCTGCACTGGGGTGTAACTTCGCGGCTGGGTCACAGGCAATATGTTCTCTGGCCAGCTCACAGCCTGAGTCCCATGGACAGTCACAAGAGAGGCTGCCCCTGGATCCCTACAGGGACCTTCCCGGCTGGCGGTGCGTACAGGGGCTCACAGCTCCCTGCAGCCGACACCTGTGGCACGGGTGACACAGCAGCAACCCAGTACGAGGGACTGAGGCGAAGGAACCGAGAGAGATCACTTGTTTGAGTTCTAAGGAAGGTTTGTGTCCCCAGAGGAGTCAGGGACAACTGACAATAAATGATTTTTAAGGAAGGGAGGGAAGAAGGGGAGGACAGAACTTTTTACCAAGGGGAAGGCATTAGGGAAGGAGTGCAGGGCAAGGGCTATCCAATAGAAACCAACAAGTGGAAGGAGCAAACCTTGAAATCCAATCTTGCTTTGAGGAAGGGATGAACTACAGGGTACACACCAGAACAAAAGGCTGTGCTTTGTTGGACAGGGACATTGACATATACTTGGTGAATAAACAACTCAGGACTGAACCACCAAAGAAACCAAGTGGGATACGTGGAATGAAGCATTACAAACGTATAACAAGGAATGTTTAAGACTTACTACAGAAGAACAAACTGTAAAATAGACTACCACACTGAGGTGTTGCGGTGTGTCTCTATTGTGTTTTCAATTGCAATTCAGGTTCAATGGTCAGTTCTATAATCCACCCCACCCCCCCCCCCAGTCTCTTGTATTGTTATAGCATATTTTATCCTTAATGGATTGTTCCTTTGCACCTCCCTCATTGGTTTTGCCCTGGTATTCCATCCTCCAAAAGACCTGCCCTTTGTTCCTGAATGTTACCTGTTCCTTCTCCCAGGAGGAACATGTTCAGTCCCTCCTCATACCTGCCCCTTTCTCCAGAAACTTCCCTGTCATTTTTGTATCCCTTGAGGTCTCATTGGTTTGTTTACCCTCTTCCCCTCCCCTGTAATTCCCAATTGGTTTAAACACTGTATTCACTGCCTTATGCTTCTCCACAGGTTTCTCCCACTTGGTTAAAGTTCTGTACTCTCCTCTTGAACCTCCCCTTAGGTGAAAACCCCTTCTAGAGCCTGGACTTGTGTCTTTCTGTGCCTGACCTTCCTGGGCATAAACACCTTTGGGAGTCATACAGAAGACCTCTCCTTGTTCCTTGTCCCTGCCCTTGAAGCATTCCACTTGTGCCATAGAGCAGTTGTGCCCTACAGCTGCACCCCAAATTGTGTGGCTTTTTGGGGGCAGCCCCCTCCTGGTGACAGTGCTGGGAGCAGCCCAGGCTGAAGAACTCTGGCACCGCATCACTGAGGCAGCCACTCCATCATGGAAGGGCTCTGGCTTGGTCAGGCAGCACAGACCCACCTTGTGCTCCTCAAGGTTTCCTTTGACATATCCATGCATTGAAGAGGTTGGGTGACTTTCCCCCCTGTTTTATTGGCTGTGTCCTTTGAGGACCACAAGAGGAAGCAGTGCCTTAAATTGCACACGAAGAGCAAATGGTGAAGTAAAAGTTCGCCTTTCCTATGAAGCCGAAGAACTGTGTTAGCCATGGCCTCCCCAAGGTGCCAAATTTCCAGCTGGGAAGCTGCTGACAGGAGGGAATGTGGCACTTGTCTCCAGCCAGAGATCACTCACTCCTCAGCATGCTGGGCTGTGCCTGGCAGTGCCTGAGGAGCTCAGAAATCCTTGGATGTGATCTCCTGTGCCAGTGCCCAGAACACAGAGCAGTGAGCTCAGCTTGGGGAGGCAAGGCCAGCCCATGGACACAACAGCCAGGCAAGCATGAGCTCCCTCCCAGAGAAGGAAAATTCCAGCCATGAGGTCCATCCCCAAGCAGGCCATGAGGTCACAGCAGGATTGTGAGGTCAAAGCAGGCTCTGGGGTCACAGAGCCGTGTGGTTCTACAGCATCACAATGTCCAACCCCCGGTGCCCCGCACAGCGGGAGGGCATCCATGGAAACCTCAGTGCCTTGCTGCTGCTTCCATGCCCTGCAGGGCTGTTTCCCAGCCTGGCATGACTGCAGCTTCTCCCCAGCCTCTGCAGTAAAGCATTTGGCATCAGCTGGCAGGGAGCCCAAGCTGAAGCATGGGCTTAAGATTTGCTGGGGCTGCAGCCAGTGCTGGCTCCCACTGAGGCTGCCTGGCCAAAAACAGGGCAGAGGCAAAGCAAAATGTGGAGGAGAAAGAGCAGGGACGAGATTGCCCTTGAAAGGCAGAGGCGCTCTGGGGCCCACTCCTGGTCAGGGAGCCTGCCCAGAGCCGCGTCCTGCTCGCCGGGGCCTTGAGGGACAGCTGTGCAGCTGGGCCAAGCTGTGCCAGCAGCTCCAGCCGTGCTGGGGAGCCTTGCCAGCTCTGGGCCCTGCTGTGCAGGAGGCTCCCTGTGTGCCCCTGGCAGCTGGGGCCTCAGCCACCTCCTCTCTCCACAGTTCCACCTCTGGACAGCAGTTTAAAGGCGGCAGCACCTCACACCCGGAGGGCCTCGGCAGCCCTCTCAAGAGCTCTGAGAAGAGGACCCCGGAATGGCCATCTACGACGAAACCTGCTATTCTCCCAGTGTAGATCCCACTGCCACCTCCTCTCCCCATGTGTATCCCTGAGCTGCCTTCATCCCCTTTTTGATCTTCCTCTGTCCCGTCCCAGCCCATTCCCGAGTTCTTCTATAGACCCCAGCAGCAGCCCAGCACCCTCCAGTAGCAGCACTGGCTCAGCTCCGTGCCCAGGAGCAGCCGTGGATGGCCACGGTGTGGGCAGGCAGGAGCCAGGCAGGGGCTGCTGTGACCAGCGGCAGGGTCCCCAGGGCTGGGGGAGCCCATGCTGAGCGTCCCTGGGCTGAGGGCACATTTCCTTCCCCGGCATCATCTGGGCCTGCACCTCCTCCAGTGGCAAGCCCAGGAAAAGAGGGAAGCCATCAAGAGCATCTCCAGGAACACAGCCTGACCAGCAATTCCAGCAGGCAAAACAAAGCCCCACCCTAATTAACACACACTTGATAGAACCTAATTGATGGGCCATCACCAATGCAGGGTGCTGCACAGGGCCTGCTCCTCTGGACGAGGGCCAGAAGGGGAGGGAAGGGAAGGGAAGGGCTGTGTGGCCTTGGGGCCCGATGGGGCTGATGAACAGCCCCAGAGACACAACAGCCCAGCTGCAGCCACACTCCGTTTCCTGGTCAGAACCCTAGCCGTAGCTGCCCTGGCCTTCCCCGTAAGGCACCTGGGGGCGATGGAGGGCCCCATAAGGCGCACGAGGGGCTGGGGTCCCTTGTGGGACACACAGGGATATTTTAGGCTCCCTCTGAGGCACGGAGGGGGCTGGGGTCCACTTCAAGTCATGCAAAGGATTTGGAATTTTGTGTGAGGGATGCACGGAGTGAGGGATCTCTCCCAAGGTGTGCAGGGTGCTGGGGTCTCTGCTGAGGCACATGACGGGGTTTTGGGGTCTCACTTCACATGCGGAGAGGGCTGTGGGCTCTCATAAGCGTCCCGGGGCTTTGCGCCCCTCCTGCTGCCCGCAGTGGGGCGGGAGTCTCTGCTGAGGCCCGCAGGGCTCGGGGCCCTCCCGCGCTCCCTCCCGAGGCCCTCCGGGCCCGTCCGGCTCGGGGCTGCCGCGGCCCTGGGGCAGCCGCCGTGCCGGGACGGCGCTGGCGACGAGCCGAGCCGGAGCTGCCCCGCCGGGTCGCGCTGCACGGGCACGGCACGGGCAGCGCTGAGCGCCGGGCAGGCGGCGCCACAGCCCCGGCCCTGCCTCCTTCGGGGCCGGGCACACAACAGCCCGGCAGGCAGAGCGGCGGCTCCGGGCTCCGCTCGGCGCCCGAGGGGACGGAACCGATGCCACAGGAACCTGGGGAGCCCCGCGCAGGGCCCTGGCGCTGCCCGCCCGCCTCTCCTGTGGCCATCCCGGGCGGCAGGGGCTCGCTCTGGGCGAGCTGCCGGCTCCTGCCACTGCCCTGACAACGCTGAGGGGCGTTCGGGGCCGGGACTGCGCTTGCCAGGGAGACAATTCATAGGAGACTTGCTCAGGCCTTTTACAAGATTCACTGCGAAACAACTTAAAACCCCAGGTTAAATCCTGTGGTTTGACGCCTGGGGATTTGCAGTCTCGTCCCGCAGCCACAGCAACTGCTAGAGTGACCGGTGGAGACCACCAATCCCGCCACTCCCAGGTTCGTTGCCAGGAACCCGAGTTCTGGCTCCGTCTGCAGTGTAGCCACGCAGGCGAGAGCAGCACTGCGAAGCACTGAGGCGAAGGAAGGAAGGACTGGACCCACGTCGGGATGCCCAGCCGCTCTACTGACCCAGCCGGGGCCAGAAACGGTTGCGCAGAAAAACTGTTGGGGGGGCAGTTATAAAGGCGAAGGGCGTGACACGAGGGGATACAAGGGACCAATGAACGAAGCCCAGGGGAGAAGCGAGGGACACAACCCAAGCAATAGCAATGGCACAGGGGAGGGAGAAGGGTCAGGGGACAAATCATGTGTTAAGTAAGGCAAGATTGACACAGAAATTTCTCGAAATGAAAGGGGGCTGCTTACAATGATGGACAGGTAACTGACGGGAGAAACGAAATTTTATGAGGGAGAACCTGGTGGGAACCGAGGGTCAAACCAAAATCCTAATTTCCAAAAATAACCAACTTTACAATAAAACCCGTATAAAACACACAATGCCACAGGGATTCCTTGAAGACGCTTTGTAACTCCCCGTAGTGCCGGGCCAGGCCAGGTCCCAGTGTGAGGAATGAAATCCTGGAGATGAGAGCTCTTTTTCAGAGCTGTCATTGGTATTTGACGTAAATGAAATTGATAAGGTCTTTATTTGAAATATTGGTCTATTGTTAAACTTTGAATGTTAGAGTTCTAGGACTTGCCTTCAGTTGCCGTTGCTGACTGTTACTATTTTACCTGTATTTGTATCTCTTCTTGTCATACTCTATATTTGTACCCCGTGTTAGTCATTTGTTAAACTTTGAAAGTTAGTATTCTAGGAGTTGCTTTTAGCTGCTGCTGTTAGATGTTGCTATTTCACCCTGTATTTTTATCTTTCCCCGTCATTCTCTGTATTTGTTCCCCTTTCCGTCTCACCCGGGATTTGTATCCATTCCCTTCGGGAACCACTTTTCCTACTCCCCTCCTCGCAGGAGGACTTGCACCCAGACTGAATTTAAATGAGAGGCTGTGGGAACTATATGAACCCTCTCAAAACAACAAATCAGCACATAAACTTTGACTTTAGCCCATCAGAACCACACTAAGCCACCCACTCTTGGCCAGAGCCAGATTCCGTCCTGTCCCCATAATTTTGATAGTACCCAGCTTTGAAGATACCCCTCGGCTGCGAGCCAATATTTGCCTTCCTAAGGACTCTGGTGAGGATGGAAGGCCCATCTGTGCCGAGAGACAAAGCTGTACTCTTCCTCCTCAGCGTCGTCCAGTGGGAGCAGTGGCAGTGTGCGTGACACCTCGGGTTCCCCACCCAGAGCTGTCTTTAATAAAGGCATTTTAAATTAGCTCCTCTCCTGGCCCTATTTCTAACACCAGCGAGCAACAACACCCAGCAGCTCTCATGTATGCAGCACGGCTGGCACCGGGGACACGAGTCAACATCCCTCCAGCTGCCCGCTCTGCCTGCAGGCTGTCACACAACAGCAATGTTCCAGCCAGAACAGGCATTTTTACATCCTCAGCACCACGTGCTCTTGTGGTCCTGCTAGTGCATCAGAGAGAAAAGCCAAATGTGACAGACCAAACTTGACTGTGGGAGAGGGATGGCTCAGCAGAGGCTCTGGGGACCTGTGGTGCCAGCCAGTGCCCGGGCACTCGGACACAGCAGCAATACCCCAGACTGTCACACTTCACCTGGGAGGGTATCAAAGCCCAGGGGTTCTTTGTTCAGGGTCCCTCAGAGGCACCAGCTCATGCTGCCACTGTTCCACCACCATAAAATTGTTTTAAGGATCCACAGGTCTGACACTCTGCTATGGAGGACATTCCACATTTCCAATCTTTCGGGCATTTAGGACCTTTTTATTTTGCTTTGCACCCAAGAAAAATAAATCTCCAAATGTGCACAAATAACTCCTTCAGCATTTCCTCGTTTCATTTTCAGCTGATTTTTACATTGTTCTCTGCTACCTTGTCCTCGTCTTTCCAAAATTCCTGTGCCTATTCAAGCCCTGGCTTGGCGCTCACATTTTCTTTAGTTCTCTAGGGATGTATCTCCAGCAACGCTGCCGAGCACACCCATTTCACTGTTGCACAAGCCTAACTCTGGGCTGCAGTATGTGAATCCCATTGTGGTGTGGGAGATGGCAGGGCACCAGAGCAGGCCCTGAAGCACGGACATTTGGGGGTGGAATGTCCTGGGGTGATGTTATGATGCTTGTATCCCCATTCATCTGTTCTGTGCCTTTAAGACTGGCTTTGAAGCGTGGAAGTTTTCTTTGGGTTTCTCTTATCAGGGACACAGGGAGCAGTACATAGGGCTGTTTTCATTTCTTGCTTTCAGCTTGCTGCTTTGCTTGCTCTCTTTTCTGTTCTCGCTTCTGCTCTGCTTTGGCCTCTGCTTATTAGCTAGCTCTAGCTAAACAGTCCAAATTCCTTCCTGGACTGTTTCTCCTCTCCTTTTCTTCGACCATCTCAAACCTGCTCCGGACTGGGACCTGGGAACACCGAGGATTTGCACCGTTTTGGGCTGCAGCAGCTACCCCAGTGCCGGAGGGACTGAGAACAGAGCAACCACCCCCAAAAGAGACTTTCTGATTTTGTCATCTTTCCCAGAGCGGTATCATCGGGTATTGTTCATTTTGTGTGCTGGGGGGTGCTGTGTCTGGTAAATAAACAGGTTCTTTCCACCTCTGTCTGAGGAATTTATTCCCGAACCGGTTGAGGGGAGGGGCCGTGTGCGTTTGTTTTCTGGAGGGGCCCTCCTTTGCAGATTCTTTAACAAATTTGCCCTAAACCAGGACAGGGGGATTAGTGACGAGACTGTTTGAACCCGGGCTAACTCTCAGAATTCCGAAGCCACCGCAGGAGTAGGGAACTGCCTCAGGATAGGGATTTACCAGAGGCAGAACCTTTAGAGCCACTTGCTCTACTGTGCCAGACACCAGCCACGACAGGGACCAGGCAGAGGAGAAAGGAGGAGGCCCTCTGAGGTTCCACAAGGAAGAGTTTATTCCAGGTGAAAGAAATAGGATAAAAAGCCCCTAGATTTATTGTGCAAGGGGGTTTATACAGATACAAGTCAGGGGGTGCACACAAACAGCTGACCAATAGGGAATCCTCAGGGAGCAGTGAGGGGATTAGTCAAGTGTCTGGGGCCCATTGCAGTAGGAGGGTGGAGAGGATGGCTCACATGGGCCCACGGGGCCTCCGGAATAGGGGAATTCCAAAGGGCTGTTCCAGTCAGAGATTGGCCCAAAGGCACCTTCGGGAAGCAAGGGGTTGGGGTGCCGTGGCAGGCAGGGAAAGAGCTGGAACAAGGGGCGGGGAATGGCATGAGGGACAGCTTTGAGGGAGGGTAAAACCCACGGGTAAACCATGAACTTAAACAGGAATCAATAAAATAAATTCAAACTGCAACAATCAAGAGCATCTTCAGAGACACAGCCTGACCGACCAGCAATGGAAGCTGGAAAAACCAAAAGTTTTGCTGAGCAATGGCCCTTTGATGAAGCAAAACATTTACAATCAGGGCAGCCCATTTGTACAGATGGGGGCACACTCTGGGGGTACAGCTGAGGCCATGAGGTCACAGCAGGCTCAGGGGTCACAGCAGGCTGAGGTCACAGCAGGCTCTGAGGTCACAGAGGTGCCAGACCCGGTGGTTGCACAGCAGCACAAGGAGCGAGCAGTCAGTGCTTGAGCACAACTGTTGCGGCAGCAGCAGCGGCGGTGGCAGCAGTGGTGCTGACATTGGGACAGCGGTGTCAGGACAGCGGTGGCAGCAAGAGCTGCGGGACTGGCAGAGGGCAAGGCAGCATGGCCCTTGCTCTGCGCCTCTTCCTCCTGCTCCTCCTGGCCGTGGCCCTGCCTGCCAGGGCTGCCCAGGCTGCTCCGCTGCAAGCGCGGCCAGCAGGTGAGCCGGCAGCCTGGCTCCCCTTTCCCGGGACAGCGCTCCCTGCTCCCCGGGAAGCGCTGGGGATGGTTTTCCCCAGGCCTTCAGGGAGGGTTTCCTCTGGCGGAGGGAGAGAGCCCCCAGGGTCCTGGGCAGCCCCAGTTTCCTCTCCATGCATGTGTCACAGGGCCTGCAAAGAGGGTGCAGAGTGACCAGGAGCCAGCCCAGAGCTCCCCAGGCCCCTGTGCAGTTTGGCCTTGTCCATTCACACCTGGCTCCCATAGCCTTAACCAAGCCCCTGGCAGTGCCCTGTTCCCAGAGGCAGAAGGGGATCCCAACACAACACGGAAATGGTTCTGATCAGTGCTCCCTTCTAGACTGGAAGCATGACACGGGTGTTTTGGAAGGCCTGATGAATCATGTTTTGAAGTTCTTGGAGGATGCTGGAGGCAAGTTCTCTGTGTGCCTTCCCCGAGGCAATAATCAATGTGACAAGAGCTCACCCATAAGCCATTTCCTTTAACATAATCTTAAGGTTCAAGGATTCTGAAAACCTTACCCGGCTCCTTCTGGAGCCCTGAGGGATCCCACAGGATCGCTCTCAGAGGGAGGAAGGAGCATTTAGCTGTCCATCCTCCTCTCGTGTGCAATGCCAGTGTGTCTGTCCGTGTGCGCTGTGCAGCCACAGAGAAGAGCAGAGAGGGGAGGGATCAGGCCCAGGGCTGTGCCCCGGGGTTGAGCCTTGCCTGCAGCCTGAGGATCTCCTACAGTGCCACGGGTGCTGTTCTGTCCTGCCTTTCTTTGCAGCTGAACCTGTTGCTGAAGGTGATCTGGCTTCCCAACCCACGTCCAGGACTGAGCCTCTGGGAGATGGTGAGGGTAGGTCAAGGCCTTTCCCCTGGGAGAGCTGCCAGCTCAGAGCCCAAAGCTCGGCCAGGGGGGCATCGCTGCAGGTGCCAGGACAGAGCCATGCACGTGTGTGCCCTCGCCCTGCGCGATCCCCTCACTGCTCCTGCGGCTCAGTGGTGCCCGTGCAGCTGAGCAGAGATGGCAGAAGCTTTTGTGGCTGTTGTGTTACAGATGTGTCTGAGGGGAGGAGTTTTCCTGTCCCTGTGATCATTCCTACACAGAAGCCAGGCTCCCGTCGCAGGGGTGAGTAGCGTGTCCCTGCTTTCCCCACAGGCTGAGCCCTGCTTCTCTGGCATCCATTCATGGGAAATGGAACTTCTTTCTCTTAAGGTCCTCTGAGAGGGAAGAACAAACCTAGAGACGAGAAGAAATCACTTGAGTCAAATGACATCTTGAAACAAATACTAGAGAAACTGCACAAAGAGAATGGTGAGAGCATTTCCCTCAGCCTTGTCCTGGGGCTCAGCATCCGGGGACTTTGGCTGCACATCTGGACACGCCGTGCCCGGAACAGCGGGAAGGGATCCATGGCAGCCTCGCTGCCCCGCTGCTGCTTCCACGACCTGCAGGGCTGTTTGCCAGCCTGGCCTGGCTGCAGCTTCTCCCCAGCCTCTGCAGGAAGGCTGACAGGCAGGCAAAACTACACAACAGGCCATGCACACCCTGAGATCCCCCGCAATTTCCCTGTCTCCGGGCACATCAGGTGTAGGGGCTGTTTGGAAAACGGACCAGTCTGGGACAGTCCCAAAATCCAGGGTGTTTCCTGATCCTTATCCATGACTTTTGCAACTATTGCTGCCTGAAGCTGTCATCTTCCCCATTTCCAATGAGGAATGTTTCCATCTGATCCAGGTGTCTCTTTTCCATTCTTCAGAAATGAAAGGAGAGCCTGTGCTGAAAGCTGAGTTCCATGGAGGAAGCAGGGATTCTGTGCCAGCCTCTGCTGCAGGAAGGCAGGCGATGCCAGGCACAGCCACAGGAGGTAATTGCTGTGCCTCTGGGCCTGAGCCCTGCTGAGGCTTGAGCTGCCCTCTCTGCTGCTTGGCACTGCGGGCACAGCCCGGACAAGACGGGCACAGCCCAGAGGAATTGTTCCGAGCAGGCTCAGGGCACTCGGGTACTGAGCTGTCCTGCTGGGCTCCCTCCGTGGGAGACACGTCCCCAAACCTGGGAGCGGCTGCACGGGGTGCCCATGGTGGGGAAAGGGCAGAGGGGCAGAGCAAGGCTCCACTGGGTCCTGACAGGGCCTGGCCACGTGCCCTTGAGGACTGGGCAGTGTCCCAGCAGAAGGAGGGCAGGAGGGACAGAGGGAGGCAGGGATAGCTGTGGCACTGCCTGCTGCAGTTTTCCCTCTGGGCTTTAGGGAGGATTTCCTTTGTGTGTGTGAGGGAGAGAGCCCCAGGGCCCTGGGTGGCCTCTCTTTCCTCTCCAGTGATGTTGCAGAGGGCAGGAAAAGAGGGTAGAGAGTTTTCAGGAGCCTGCCCAGAGCTCCTCAGGCCCCTGTGCAGCTCTGGCCATGTCCATTCACACCTGGCTTCCATGGCCTTACCTGACCCCTTTGCAGTGCTGATTTCCCGGAGGCAGAAGGGGATCCCAGCAAACCATGGAAAATGTGATAATCTGTGCTCTGTTCTAGATGAGGTCGCTGGGAAGGATTCTCCATTAGCTTTGCTGCAGAAAGCTTTGAAGCCTTTGGAGGCTCCTGCAGGTATGTTCTCACTGTCCCACCAAGGAGTAACCATTGACAACCTGGCAGGACCAGGTGACAGAAGCTTCTGTGTCTGTTGAGTTATAGGTGCTTCTGCAGAGAGGACTTTTGCTGCTCCTTTTCTGGTTCCTGCACGCAAACCCAGCTCCCATCGCAGGGGTGAGTAGCGTGTCCCTGCTGACCCCACAGGCTGAGCCCTGCTTTTGTGCCATCCAGTCATGGGAAATGGAACTACTTTCTCTTAAGGTCCTCCGAGAGGGAAGAACAAACCTAGGCTCGGGAAGAAATCGCTTAAGTCAAACAACATCTGGAAAGAAATACTGGAGAAACTGCACAAAGAGAATGGTGAGAGCATTTCTCTCAGCCTTGTCCTGGGGCTCAGCAGCCGGGGGCTTTGGCTGCACATCTGGACACGCCGTGCCCGGCACAGCAGGAAGGGATCCATGGCAGCCTCGCTGCCCCGCTGCTGCTTCCACGCCCTGCAGGGCTGTTTGCCAGCCTGGCCTGGCTGCAGCTTCTCCCCAGCCTCTGCAGGAAGGCAGTGGGCATCAGCTGACAGACAGCCCAAACTGCACCACTGTAGCAGGCTCCGAGCATCCTAGGGCCCCATGGAGGGCCGAGGCTTAAAGACAGGAATTGCCAAGTCATGATGAAGTAGCAAAAGAAGCCCCTGCCTTCTGCCTTTCGGACCCCAGGATATCTCTCTGTAACCCCATAGGTCACTTCCACTTATCCCCTACTATTGTACAAGTATGGATCCCTTTACACCCCATATATAGAGCTGTTTTAGCCCATTCTGGCAAGGAGCCATCTCTAGAACCCTTCACAGACCCCTCAATAAAACCCTCACTGTGGAACGCCAGGACGTTTCTTCTCCTCTCTTGTAGCATCTGCCTCCCCACTAGCCTGCAAGGCGCCTTAGCAAGCAAAGAGCTGAAACCATAAGAGAGCTGATAATCACTAAAGAGCTGATATCCGCTGGGCTTGCTAAGGTAGCCAGCGGCTGAGCGCGGCCTGGGTACTCGGACACTCTGTCCCCATGAAGGACTGAGGTATCCAGCCAGTGCTGCCTGCTCGGGGGCAAATTAGCCCAGCAGGGAACCTGGGACACACCACAGACCATGCACACCCTGAGATGCCCCGCAATTTCCCTGTCTCCGGGCACATCAGGTGTAGGGGCTGTTTGGAGAAGGGACCAGTCTGGGACAGTCCCAAAATCCAGGGTGTTTCCTGATCCTTATCCATGCCTTTTGCAACTATTGCTGCCTGAAGCTGTCATCTTCCCCATTTCCAATGAGGAATGTTTCCATCTGATCCAGGTGTCTCTTTTCCATTCTTCAGAAATGAAAGGAGAGCCTGTGCTGAAAGCTGAGTTCCATGGAGGAAGCAGGGATTCTGTGCCAGCCTCTGCTGCAGGAAGGCAGGCGATGCCAGGCACAGCCACAGGAGGTAATTGCTGTGCCTCTGGGCCTGAGCCCTGCTGAGGCTTGAGCTGCCCTCTCTGCTGCTTGGCACTGCGGGCACAGCCCGGACAAGACGGGCACAGCCCAGAGGAATTGTCCCGAGCAGCCTCAGGGCACTCGGGTACTGAGCTGTCCTGCTGGGCTCCCTCCGTCGGAGACACATCCCCAAACCTGGGAGCGGCTGCACGGGGTGCCCATGGTGGGGAAAGGGCAGAGGGGCAGAGCAAGGCTCCACTGGGTCCTGACAGGGCCTGGCCACGTGCCCTTGAGGACTGGGCAGTGTCCCAGCAGAAGGAGGGCAGGAGGGACAGAGGGAGGCAGGGATAGCTGTGGCACTGCCTGCTGCAGTTTCCCTCTGGGCTTTAGGGAGGATTTCCTCTGTGTGTGTGAGGGAGAGAGCCCCAGGGCCTTGGGCTACTCCAGTTGCCCCTTCCAGGGATGCTGCACAGGACCTGCTGAGTGGGTAGAGAGTGACCAGGAGCCTGCCCAGAGCTCCTCAGGCCCCTGTGCAGCTTTGGCCATGTCCATTCACGTCTGGCTCCCATGACCTTATCCCACCCCCTTGCAGTGCCCATTTCCCCGAGGCAGAAGGGGATCCCAGCAAACCATGGAAAATGTGCTAATCTGTGCTCTGTTCTAGATGAGGTTGCTGGGAAGGCATCGCCATTAGATTGGCTGGATAAAGTTTTGAAGCCCTTGGAGGCTCCTGCAGGTATGTTCTCACTGTCCCACCAAGGATTAATCATTGACAACCTGGCAGGACCAGGTGACAGAAGCTTCTGTGTCTGTTGAGTTATAGATGCTTCTGCAGGGAGGACTTTTGCTGCTCCTTTTCTGGTTCCTGCACGCAAACCCAGCTCCCATCGCAGGAGTGAGTAGCGTGTCCCTGCTGACCCCACAGGCTGAGCCCTGCTTTTGTGCCATCCAGTCATGGGAAATGGAGCTATTTCTCTTAAGGTCCTCCAAGAAGGAAGAACAAACCTAGAGGCGAGACGAAATCCCTTGAGTCAAACAACGTCTTGAAACAAATAGTGGAGAAACTGCACAAAGGGAATGGTGAGAGCATTTCCCTCAGCCTCGTCCCAGGGCTCAGCAGCTGGGGGCTTTGGCTGCACATCTGGACACGCCGTGCCCGGCACTGCGGGAAGGGATCCATGGCAGCCTCGCTGCCCCGCTGCTGCTTCCACGCCCTGCAGGGCTGTTTCCCAGCCTGGCCTGGCTGCAGCTTCTCCCCAGCCTCTGCAGGAAGGCATTGGGCGTCAGCTCACAGGCAGATCAAACATCAACAGACCCTGAAATTCCCCACAATATCCTGGTCTCCACATTAGGAAACAGAGGTGGTTTGCACCAGGGAGTGATCTGACCCAGCCCCAAAAACTTAGCCGTTTTCCTGGTCTTTAACAAATATTGCCTCCTGTAGATGCGAGCACCCAAATAGCAAACAGTTCCCTCTGATGCAGCTGTCTCCCTTCCTTTCTCAAGAGATGGACATAGAGGTTCTGTGGAAAGCAGCATTTCCTGAAGGAAGCAGTCGCTCTTCGTTGCCAGCCCCTGCCACAGGAAAGGAGGAGATGCCAGACACAGGCACAGGCACAGAAGGTAATTGCTGTGCCAGGCTCAGCCCTTGGCAGGGCTGTGTGGCAGCAGCTCTTCCCCAGGGCCTGCCCTGCACAGGCCCGGCAGCAGCCAAAGCTGGAGGTGCCTTTGGAGCTCGTTCACAGCCCCGGGGAAAGGGGACTCGTGCACCAACGTCCCTCCCGCTGCAGCTGCTCCGGAGCTGGCCCTGAGTGCCCAGAGGCCCAAGGCACAGGAGCAGCCCCGAGCGGGAGCCCTGCCGCGAGCCCAGGGCCAGAGCCAGCCTTGGCACACAAAGGAAACAGTTCTCATCTTGGTTTGCTTCCAGACTGGGATACTGGGACGGCTTATCCATTAACCTGGAGGTTTGAAATTGTGAAGCCCACTGAGGGTTCTGCAGGTGCGTTCTCACTGTCCCACCAAGGCGTAATCATTGACAAGCTGGCAAGAACCAGGTGACAGAAGCTTCTGTGGCTGTTCAGTTACAGATGTGACTGCAGGGACAACTTCACCAACTCCTGGGCTGCATAGTGAGCACCAAACCAGCTCCCATCACAGCGGTGAGTAGCGTGTCCCGGCTGGCCTCACAGGCTGAGCCCTGCTTTTGTGGCATCCATTCATGGGAAATGGAACTACTTTCTGTCAAGATCCTCCAACAGTAAAGCCCAAACACACGACAGACAAGAAATTCCAGAAGCCATTTGATGTCATGTGGCAACTGCTAAAGGAAGAGCTTCAGGGAGGACAAGGTGGGTGCATTCCCTCAGCCTTGTCCTGGGGCTCAGCAGCCCGGGGCTTTGGCTGCACATCTGGACACGCCGTGCCCGGCACAGCGGGAAGGGATCCATGGCAGCCTCGCTGCCCCGCTGCTGCTTCCACGCCCTGCAGGGCTGTTTGCCAGCCTGGCCTGGCTGCAGCTTCTCCCCAGCCTCTGCAGGAAGCATCTGGGGCATCAGCTGCCACACAGCCCAAACCGCACCACGGGCCTCAGATCCCCTGCAACATCCCTTTCTCTGAGCAGATCAGGAGGTGCACAGTTGTTTGCACAAGGGAGTGCTCCTGCCTAATCCCAAGAGTCTGGGCATTTTCCTGATTCTTATCCGTGTCTTTGAGAAGCAATGCCTCCTAAGATGTGCCCTTGCCGATGGGAAACAGCCCCATCTGACCCAGTGTTCCTTTTCCTTTCTCCAGAAGTGGATGCAGAGGCTGTGCTGAAGGCGGCGTTTCCCACAGGAAGCAGGGATTCTGTGCCAGCCTCTGCTGCAGGAAGGCAGGCCATGCCAGGCACAGCCACAGGAGGTAATTGCTGTGCCTCTGGGCCTGAGCCCTGCTGAGGCTTGAGCTGCCCTCTCTGCTGCTTGGCACTGCGGGCACAGCCCGGACAAGACGGGCACAGCCCAGAGGAATTGTCCTGAGCAGCCTCAGGGCACTCGGGTACTGAGCTGTCCTGCTGGGCTCCCTCCGTCGGAGACACATCCCCAAACCTGGGAGCGGCTGCACGGGGTGCCCATGGTGGGGAAAGGGCAGAGGGGGAGAGCAAGGCTCCACTGGGTCCTGACAGGGCCTGGCCACGTGCCCTTGAGGACTGGGCAGTGTCCCAGCAGAAGGAGGGCAGGAGGGACAGAGGGAGGCAGGGATAGCTGTGGCACTGCCTGCTGCAGTTTCCCTCTAGGCTTTAGGGAGGATTTCCTTTGTGTGTGTGAGGGAGAGAGCCCCAGGGCCTTGGGCTGCTCCAGCCGCCCCACCAGGGACATTGCCCAGGACCTGCAAAGATTGTGGAGAGTGGCCAGGAGCCAGCCCAGCGCTCTCCAGACCCATGTGCAGCTTTGGCCATGTCCATTCACACCTGGCTTCCACAGCCTTACCTGACCCCCTTGCAGTGCCCATTTCCCAGAAGCAGAAAGGGATCTCAGCACAGCATGGAAATGGTTCTGATCTGTGCTCTGTTCCAGACTGGAATCGTAACATGGATTATTTGGAGGCCCTGCTGGACAATGGCTTGAAATTCCTGGAAGATGCTGGAGGCAAGTTCTCAGTGTGCCTTTCCCGAGACAATAATCAGTGTCTATGTCACTAGAGCTCCCTTGGCTTCCATTTCCTTTAACATAATCTCATGGTTGAAAGATTCTTGAATTCTTGCCCTGCTCCTTCTGGAGCCCTCAGTGATCGCACAGGATTGCTGTGAATGAGAGGAAGGAGCATTTATCTGTCCATCCTCTTCCCGTGTGCAATGGCCGTGTCCTTCTGTGTGCGCTGTGCAGCCACAGAGAAGGGCAGAATGGGCAGGGTCCAGGCCCAGGGCTGTGCCCCGGGGCTGAGCCTTGCCTGCAGCCCGAGGATCTCCTACAGTGCCATGGGAGCTGTTTTGTCCTGCTTTTCTTTGCAGCTGAACCTGCTGCTGACAGAGATCTGGCTTCCCAAACCACATCCAGGACTGAGCCTCTGGGAGGTGGTGAGGGTAGGTCAGGGCCTTTCCCCTGGGAGAGCTGCCAGCTCAGAGCCCAAAGCTCGGCCAGGGGGGCATCGCTGCAGGTGCCAGGACAGAGCCATGCACGTGTGTGCCCTCGCCCTGCGCGATCCCCTCACCGCTCCTGCGCCTCAGTGGTGCCCGTGCAGCTGAGCAGAGATGGCAGAAGCTTTTGTGGCTGTTGTGTTACAGATGTGTCTGCAGGGAGGATTTCTCCAGCTGCTCGGCTGGATTCTTGGCACCAACCCAGCTCCCATCGTAGGGGTGAGTAGTGTGTCCCTGCTGACCCCACAGGCTGAGCTCTGCTTTTGTGGCATCCATTCATGGGAAATGGAACATGGAACAAAAGGAAAGACCCATGATAGTGCAGCCAAAATGTCTCTTGACTCAAATGAATTCCTGAGACAAACACAGAATGGGGGCTGGACAAAGTGGGTGCATTCCCTCAGCCTTGTCCTGGGGCTCAGCAGCCGGGGGCTTTGGCTGCCCATCTGGGCACGCTGTGCCCGGTACAGCTGGAAGGGATCCATGGCAGCCTCACTGCCCCGCTGCTGCTTCCACGCCCTGCAGGGCTGTTTGCCAGCCTGGCCTGGCTGCAGCTTCTCCCCAGCCTCTGCAGGAAGGCATTTGGCATCAGCTGCCACACAGACCAAACCGCACCACGGGCCTCAGATCCCCTGCAACATCCCTGTCTCTGAGCTAATCAGGAGGCACAGCTATTTGGAGGAGGGAGTGTACTGGCCCAGCCCCAACAGCATGGGCATTTTCCCAGTCTTTTCACTGACTTTTACAAGTGTTGCCTCCTGCCGATGTCACCTCCCCAATGGGGAATGTTGCCATCTGATCCAGCTTTGCCTCTTTCTTTTTCAAGTGATGGGCCAAAAATCTGTGCAGAAGGAGCCACACCCTGGAGGAAGCAGTGGGTCAGTGTCAGGCTCTACTGCAGGAACAAATGTGATGCCAAGCACAGGTGAAAGCACAGAAGGTAATTGCTGTGCCAGGCTCAGCAGGGCTCAGCCCTTGGCAGGGCTGTGTGGCAGCAGCTCTTCCCACAGGGCCTGCCCTTGCACGGCCCAGCAGCAGCCAAAGCTGGAGGTGCCTCTGGAGCTCGTTCACAGCCCCGGGGAAAGGGGACTCCTGCACCAACGTCCCTCCTGCTGCAGCTGCTCCGGAGCTGGCCCTGAGTGCCCAGAGGCCCAAGGCACAGGAGCAGCCCCGAGCGGGAGCCCTGCCGCGAGCCCAGGGCCAGAGGCAGCCTTGGCTCCCGACTGGGCAGGGGCTGCACTGGGTCCTGACAGGGCCTGACTCTGTGCCCTGGGGCTGGGGGAGCTGTCACGGGGCAGGGAGGGCCAGGGCTGGCAGTGGCTGCTCAGGGATGGGTTTGGCCCATGTCCCTCCAAGCAGCCACTGCCCAAGCAGCTGCGCTGCCCCCGGGCTCTCCTCCCGGCCTGCTGGGCTTTGTTGGGTGGCACAGCCTGTGCCAAGGGGTGGCAAGGTGCCTGCAGGCCCCAGCTCTGGGGGAAACAGAGAACGTCCTGCCCGCATCCACCGTGCTGCCAGCTCAGCAGTGCATCACAACACGGGCTGACACTCCCCATTGCTCCCACAGTTGCAGCTGGAACCACAGCACATGTTCCTGATTCCCAGAAGGGCCCTGGAGGGGGTTTCTGTCAGGGAACAGGCTGCTGGCTGGGGTTACTGGCAGACCTACTTCTTTTGGAGCTTGTCTTCATGTTGTGCTGCTTTGGAATCTGGTATTCCTGGAAGAGAAAACAGTGAGTGTTTTGTGGCTCTCCCCCTCAAACAGCTTCTTTTGAAAGTCTACTGCAGACAGGAAACATTCCCAGTGAGGCTGCGGTGTCAGCGTGGCCAGTCCATGATTGTCCAAAGAACTCTGCTGAGGGTTCTGCTGCTGCCCAGAGCTTTCAGTGGCCTCCTCATTGCTGGGCCTTGTCCTGGGGGGCCCGCTGGGGCTGCAGCCAGTGCTGGCTCCCACTGAGGCTGCCTGGCCAAGGGAAACCCCAGGGGCACAGGGCAGAGGCAAAGCACGGTGGGGAGCAGAAAGAGCAGGGACGAGATTGCCCTTGAAAGGCAGAGGTGCTCTGGGGCCCGCTCCTGGCCACGGAGCCTGCCCAGAGCCGTGCCCTGCTCGCCGGGGCCTTGAGGGGCAGCTGTGCAGCTGGGCCAAGCTGTGCCAGCAGCTCCAGCCGTGCTGGGGAGCCTTGCCAGCTCTGGGCCCAGCTGTGCAGGAGGCTCCCTGTGTGCCACTGGCAGCTGGGGCCTCAGCCACCTCCTCTCTCCACAGTTCCACCTCTGGACAGCAGTTTAAAGGCGGCAGCACCTCACACCCGGAGGGCCTGGGCTGCCCTCTCAAGAGCTCTGAGAAGAGGACCCCGGAACGGCCATCTACGACGAAACCTGCTATTCTCCCAGTGTAGATCCCACTGCCACCTCCTCTCCCCATGTGTATCCCTGAGCTGCCCTCATCCCCTTTTTGATCTTCCTCTGTCCCGTCCCAGCCCATTCCCGAGTTCTTCTATAGACCCCAGCAGCAGCCCAGCACCCTCCAGCCCCTCCTGAGACCAACACGTCCCTTCCTCTGCCCCCGAGCCCCTTGGCCCTGCCCTCTGAACAACCCTGTAGGTTACACCCCTGTGGAAAACGGCAATCACTTGTTTTTAAAATTTTAAAGTTTAATAAAATGGTTATATAGATAGTAATACAATTAGAGTCATGATAATTTGCACAATTTGAATTAGGACAATATGAGACAATAGAAACAAAGATTTACAGACTCCGGGTACCTTTTTCTGGGCAGGACAAGCTCAAAAGAGGACACCTGTTATCAGAGGATTAACCCTTAAAAACAATACCCTGTTGCATATTCATACACTTCATACATGATGCATAAATTCCATTCAAATACAGGATTCCGTCCGGTCATCAACCACTTCTTCCTCTGAATCCTAACAGTGCCTTCGAGGCGGGAACAAGTTCGTTTCTTCTGATAAGAGTACAATGAATTCTTTTCCTCTGACAGATTTATGTGTCCTGTGGCTGCTATCCTGCTGTGAGTCCTTTCTTTAAAAAAAAGTATCTTACATAGTGTAGCTCCTATTTTAACATTTTTTTATAAGCTAAAACTATATTTAACACACTACTTAAAAGAATTAATACAGCATTACATTGTAACACAACACCTATAATATTCATTTTAGTATTTGCGAAAAGCCAATCATAAAGTACGCGTTTTTCACACCCCCCATCCCCCCATCCCCACCCAGGTAGGTGATGGCCACTTCTTCTATTGCAATAAAGAGATGGAGCTGTCACCCCAGTGTCCGGGTGGCAGCAGCAGCAAAGCCCAGCCGGCAGCAGCACTGGCTCAGCTCCGTGCCCAGGAGCAGCCGTGGATGGCCACGGTGTGGGCAGGCAGGAGCCAGGCAGGGGCTGCTGTGACCAGCGGCGGGGTCCCCAGGGCTGGGGGAGCCCATGCTGAGCGTCCCTGGGCTGAGGGCACATTTCCTTCCCCGGCATCATCTGGGCCTGCACCTCCTCCAGTGGCAAGCCCAGGAAAAGAGGGAAGCCATCAAGAGCATCTCCAGGGACACAGCCTGACCAGCAATTCCAGCAGGCAAAACAAAGCCCCACCCTAATTAACACACACTTGATAGAACCTAATTGATGGGCCATCACAAATGCAGGGTGCTGCACAGGGTCTGCTCCTCTGGACGAGGGCCAGAAGGGGAGGGAAGGGAAGGGCTGTGTGGCCTTGGGGCCCGATGGGGCTGATGAACAGCCCCAGAGGCACAACAGCCCAGCTGCAGCCACACTCCGTTTCCTGGTCAGAACCCTAGCCGTAGCTGCCCTGGCCTTCCCCGTAAGGCACCTGGGGGCTTTGGGGACCATAAGGCGCACGAGGGGCTGGGGTCCCTTGTGGGACACACAGGGATATTTTAGGCTCCCTCTGAGGCACGGAGGGTGCTGGGGTCCACTTCAAGTCATGCAAAGGATTTGGGATTTTGTGTGAGGGATGCACGGAGTTAGGGAGCTCTCCCAAGTTGTGCAGGGCGCAGGGGTCTCTGCTGAGGCACACGACGGGGTTTTGGGGTCTCACTTCACATGTGGAGAGGGCTGCGGGCTCTCATAAGCGTCCCGGGGCTTTGCGCCCCTCCTGATGCCCGCAGAGGGGCGGGAGTCTCTGCTGAAGCCCGCAGGGCTCGGGGCCCTCCCGCGCTCCCTCCCGAGGCCCTCCGGGCCCGTCCGGCTCGGGGCTGCCGCGGCCCTGGGGCAGCCGCCGTGCCGGGACGGCGCTGGCGACGAGCCGAGCCGGAGCTGCCCCGCCGGGTCGCGCTGCACGGGCACGGCACGGGCAGCGCTGAGCGCCGGGCAGGCGGCGCCACAGCCCCGGCCCTGCCTCCTTCGGGGCCGGGCACACACAGCCCCGCAGGCAGAGCGGCGGCTCCGGGCTCCGCTCGGCGCCCGAGGGGACGGAACCGATGCCACAGGAGCCTGGGGAGCCCCGCGCAGGGCCCTGGCGCTGCCCGCCCGCCTCTCCTGTGGCCATCCCGGGCGGCAGGGGCTCGCTCTGGGCGAGCTGCCGGCTCCTGCCACTGCCCTGACAACGCTGAGGGGCCTTCGGGGCCGGGACTGGGCTTGCCAGGGAGACAATTCATGGGAGACTTGCTCAGGCCTTTTACAAGATTTACTGCGAAACAACTTAAAATCCCAGGCTAAATCGTGTGGTTTAACGCCTGGGGATTTGCAGTCTCGTCCCGCGGCCACAGCAGCTGACGGGTGGAGAGCACCAATCCCGCCACTCCCAGGCTCGATGCCAGGACCCCGAGTTCTGGCTCCGGCTCCGGCGCAGTGACGCAGGCGAGAGCAGCACTGCGAAGCACTGAGGCGAAGGAAGGAAGGACTGGACACACGTCGGGATGCCCAGCCGCTCTACTGACACAGCCGGGGCCAGCACCGCTTTCACAGAAAAATTGTTGGGGAGGCAATTATAAAGGCGAAGGGCGTGACACGACGGGGACACAAGGGACCAATGAACGAAGCCCAGGGGAGGAGCGAGGGACACAACCCAAGCAATAGCAATGGCACAGGGGAGGGAGAAGGGTCGGGGGACAAATCATGTGTTAAGTAAGGCAAGATTGACACAGAAATTTCTCGAAATGAAAGGGTGCTGCTTACAATGATGGACAGGTAACTGGCTGGAGGAACAAACCTTTATGAGGGAGAACATGGGGGGAACCGAGGGTCAAACCAAAATCTCAATTTCCAAAATAATCAACTTTACAATAAAACACGTATAAAATACACAATGCCACAGGGATTCCTTGAAGACGCTTTGTAACTCCCCGTGGTGCCGAGCCAGGCCAGGTCCCAGTGTGAGGAATGAAATCCTGGAGATGAGAGCTCTTTTTTAGAGTTGACATTGGTAGTCGACGTTAATGAAATGGATAAGGTCTTTATTTGAAATATTGGTCTGTTGTTAAACATTGACTGTTAGAGTTCTAGGACTTGCCTTCAGTTGCCGTTGCTGAGTGTTACTATTTTACCTGTATTTGTATCTCTTCTTGTCATACTCTGTATCTGTACTCCTTGTTAGTCATTTATTAAACTTTGAATGTTAGTATTCTAAGACTCGCTTTTAGCTGCCGCTGTTAGATGTTGCTATTTCACCCTGTATTTTTAGCTTTCCCCGTCATTCTCTGTATTTGTTCCCCTTTCCGTCTCACCCGGGATTTGTATCCATTCCCTTTGGGAACCACTTTCCCTACTCCCCTCCTCGCAGGAGGACTTGCACCCGGACTGAATTTAAATGAGAGGCTGTGGGAAGTATATGAACCCTCTCAAAACAGCAAACCAGCACATAAACTTTGACTTTAGCCCATCAGAACCACACTAAGCCACCCACTCTTGGCCAGAGCCGGATTCCGTCCTGTCCCCGTAATTTTGATAGTACCCAGCTTGGAAGATACCCCTTGGCTGCGAGCCAATATTTGCCTTCCTAAGGACTCTGGTGAGGATGGAAGGCCCAGCTGTGCCGAGAGAAAGCTGTACTCTTCCTCCTCAGCGTCGTCCAGTGGGAGCAGTGGCGGTGTGCGTGACACCTCGGGTTCCCCACCCAGAGCTGTCTTTAATAAAGGCATTTTAAATTAGCTCCTCTCCTGGCCCTATTTCTAACACCAGCGAGCAACAACACCCAGCAGCTCTCATGTATGCAGCACGGCTGGCACCGGGGACACGAGTCAACATCCCTCCAGCTGCCCGCTCTGCCTGCAGGCTGTCACACAACAGCAATGTTCCAGCCAGAACAGGCATTTTTACATCCTCAGCACCACGTGCTCTTGTGGTCCTGCTAGTGCATCAGAGAGAAAAGCCAAATGTGACAGACCAAACTTGACTGTAGGAGAGGGATGGATCAGCAGAGGCTCTGGGGACCTGTGGTGCCAGCCAGTGCCCGGGCACTCGGACACAGCAGCAATACCCCAGACTGTCACACTTCACCTGGGAGGGTATCACAGCCCAGGGGTTATTTGTTCAGGGTCCCTCAGAGGCACCAGCTCAAGCTGCCACTGTTCCACCACCATAAAATTGTTTTAAGGATCCAGAAGTCTGACACTCTGCTATGGAGGACATTGCACATTTCCAATCTTTCGGGCATTTAGGACCTTTTCATTTTGCTTTGCACCCAAGAAAAATAAATCTCCAAATGTGCACAAAAATCTCCTTTAGCATTTCCTCATTTTATTTTCAGCTGATTTTTACATTGTTCTCTGCTACCTTGTCCTTGTTATGAATAAGAAGCTTGACTAGGCCAATATTCAAGCAGCAATCAATTTATTATTTAATATGGTAAAGTATGAGCAATACAGCGCTGGGTACAGTGGGGGAAGTTTTCCCTCCAACTGCACACCGATAATTGAGGGTTACAGGTATTTATAGGCGTACTCATCACCTTTTTTCAGCAGTTTCTATTTCCAATCTTTTACTCATCAGAAATTTTTATTCCAAATTATTACATCACAATTCCATACACTGTTGTGATTTTAATTTCTCAGGATATATCTCAAAGGAGTATCCCCAGATGGTGGTGGTCCAGTTTCCAAAAGAAGAAAGATGACTCCCATCTGGTGGGGTCCAGCTCCCCAGATGTGTGTCCACCTTTTAATTGAAGACACTCTAAATCTCATAACAGTGATGTCCAGCTTCCCTTTGGTCAAAACTATAAACCTTTGAGGTGATGTTCATCTTCTTCTCTAAAGCTGTTTTTCTCTGCTTCCATAAGGCATGAGATAAGCATATTTCCTTTATATATATTCCAAAGCTATAGTTTCAACGATACAAGTTGTATTCTAAAATTATACTTCAAAAGGTTATTATTGCAGAGCTTTTTATGGATTAAATGCAAGCAAAAAGCTGTGGGATCTCAGCACCTCAGGATGGAGGTGCAGAGTGGCCGAGAACACCCTTGGGGGGCTCGGGAGTCCTGGAATGCTGCCAGAAGTGTCTGGTGGCAGGATTTTGATCCTACACAGGAGACAACGCCTGTATGAGGACTGGGAAGGTTTCAGTGGGTGTATGGTGAAGGGATAAGTTAATTAGAGTGTAAAACACAGGGTTTAGGATTTTGGTACAGGGGGGTCTAAAGAAGTAAGATGGAGGAATTGGGGCGTGTCCTGTTCTTCTTCTTCTTCTTCTTGGCCTCCATCTTCTGTGGTGATGGTGGCACTTTGGGATTGGTTATTACTAAAAGTGCACCGGTTAATAAGGGTAGAAGGTATTGGGGAAAAATGATAAATATTGTACATGTAACTTCGCGTATAAAGATAAGTGACCGCCCCAGGGGCTTGCAGTGTGCCCATGGCTGACTTGCTGTGCAGACCTCTGTCGGGCTGAAAGAAAATCTTTTAGATAAACAATTAATAAACACCGAGACTGAGACAAGATCAGAAGTCTCTCCTCGTCCTTTGAAGCGCCGGGCTCTTCAAGGCCATCCCTGGGCCTTTCCAGGCCACCTAGACAGCACAGAAAACTTACAAGTGGCGTTCGCTGGGTGGGCACCCCCCACCAAGCCTTTCGGGGGGGGATCAGCCCTGAAGAGCTGAAGAGCTGAAGAGCTGACGAGCTGAGACGGCAGCTCCTGAGGAGAGAAGCCTGAAGAAAAAAGGAAAAGAAGAAAGAAGAAAAAAAAAAACGGCCAGAAGAGTCTGCAAAAAAACAGCAGTCACTGAGAATTCCATCTCTCAGCTTCTGCCGAAGACAGTTCGTAGCAGAGCAGCCCGGATCGGAACCGGAAGGTGCCTCTGGATCCTTCTCCTGTGACCTGCTGGGCGGAGATCAGGAGCCTCCGGACAGCTCTGACAACAGATTCGGTGAGAAGGTCAAAAAATAAGAATATGGGGTCTACACTCTCCCAGGAGCAGAAAGAAATTTTGTCCGCCTTACAAGGCGTGGCTCAAGCATATACAGAAGGGATCCCAAAGAAAGAATTAAAACAGCTATTGTTGTGGGCAAGGCTTAACTACCCACTGGCCAAAACATGCCTGCTATTCGAAGTGGGGTTTTGGCAGGAAATTAATAGGCACTTATATTTTTTAGCAACAAAAAAAGACGAGACAGCGTTAAAGCTGCTCTCGCCGGCAAGGATAATGCTGGAAGGCATATCGGAACAGTCGAAAAGACTGGAAGAGCAACGAAAAGTTGCGGCACCCTCGGAAAGAGGGGGGGAACAAAGCTCTGGGAAAAAATTAGCTCTGGCCTCAAGAAGCCAAGAGGAAAGGGCTCTCGAGAAAAGAGAGGAGGAAATAATATTAAAGCCCCCGGTCCCAAAACCCAGAAACCCCAGGAAGCTCCTAAAGCGTCCTGAAACTCCGGAGAGTACAGGGGAGTCAGGATCGGAAGGGGGGGTGAAGGGGGGAGAGAAGGGATCGGGGGGGGAGGCGCTTCCTCGCGGGGGGCACGGCGCGGCAGCGACGGAGCCGGCGGGGAGCGGGGGTGAAGAGACAGAGAAGGGAGACACGAGTGCAGACGCGGCTTTTGTCAGCGCAGCGCCGGGGGTGGCGGCCGCCCCGGCCGGCAGATTAGCGGAGACGTGCGCGGCGGGCAAAACTCGCAAGAACCGGGGGGGAGAGTCACAAACCAGCGCGGAGGCGGTAAACACGGGCGGCGAAATGGGGGAAATTGCGCAGCCCCAAAGGGCCACCGTAGTGAGACGCGGGAGGCGCGTGGTTGTGACGTCAGACCCGGTGCGGAGGTCCGCTCGGATTTTGGAGAGGACCCGGGGGCCGGCGGGGGGCGGGCTGTACACACACCGGCAGGGGGAGTGGACACAACGTCAGAGGGGGAGGAGACAGAGTCAGGGACGGACCGAGGGGAGGAGACCTCGGAGGTGGAACAAGGGGGGGAGAGTGACGTCAGCTCGGGAGAGACAGGGAGCGGCTCACAGAGCACGCATGCGCACACAGTAGAGCGCGGGCGGGGGCGGGACCGATCCCCTGTGACGTCTCGGGCGAGGAGGGGCCGTACTCGGGACTCTACGTCCCCCGGCACCACACCCTCTCCAGAGTTGATACCTTCGGATGAAACCCTCGGAGTCCCAGTCCCTTCCCTTCAAGGGAGACGTTCTGGTGTTCAAGCTCCATTTTCGGTTGAATTAAAAGCCAAGCAGACACGGTCTCAAGTGAGATCGCCGACACGGCAGCCGACCGGAAGAGGAACCGGGGCAGTCGAGCTCATTCCGTCATCAGAGCTGGGGAGGCCGGTGACAGCGCCACCTAGTGGCAGGAGGACAGAAGTGCACGACATGCCGGATCGGTTCGGCGGAGCTACAGCGCCATCTCGTGGCGAGACTGCAACAATGCAGCAATTTTTTCCAACATTATATAAAAAGAAAAGCACTTTAAAGAAAACAATATTAACACAACAAAGGGATTATCCATCGACTTCGGGATTTCATGAAGATGATGAAAGCTCAGATGAAGAACAGCTACAAGGAGAAGATGTCATAAGGATCACAGCATCGGAAGGTGTTCCGACATGGATGTTGTCAGCAGCAGAAGCAGCAAAAAGCTTCTTGCATTCGGTTGATGCAGCGAAAAAGAAATATCAACGGGATCCTCGAGTTTCCTTTTCAGATTTAGGAGCGAAGCCAAAAACCTCAAGGCGAGAAATGAGGCACAATGAATCACCAATGACATCCACAACACCATTGTTCATGCAAATCCCAATGGAACCTCAAGAAGAGGAATTTCAAGAGCCAGTGAAGACGATGGACTGGAAACAAATTAGAAAAGCATTAGCAAAGGAAAAGCATTTATTTCCAGGATCAGGAGATTTGACAATGCCAGTGACATATGATGCCCAGGGGCAGAACCCAAGGTGGGAAAGGATGGGTCATGAGACACTTAAAGACTTGGGGAAGGCGGCTCAAACCTTTGGGCTGAATTCACAATACTTCAAACAGCTATTAAGAGGGACATTCACTACATATGACCTCACACCATATGACATTCGAAATATTGTGGCAATGATTCTTACTGACACGCAAAGTCTTGTCTGGGAGAAAAGGTGGAGAAAATATCTTGCTGAATTGCGGAACAGATATCAAGGTGGGCCAAACGCAAACCTCACAGAAGGGCAGTTAGCAGGAGATCCTCCAGATGACAACCCAGGGGAGCAAGCAGCGCGGCTTCCACGAAGAGTGTTGAGTGACATCAAAGAAGCAGCGCGATTGGCAATCATGCAAATTACACCAACAGGAGCTCCAGAAGTCCCGTTCTCTTGCATCAGGCAAGGTCCCACAGAGCCATTCATGTCGTTCATCGATCGACTCACGCAAGCCGTGGATCGACAAGTGACAAACGAAGAAGCGAAGAGGCCTCTCTTGGAGAGTTTAGCTTTTGGCAATGCCAACCCGGATTGTCAACGGGTCATCAGCACCATGCCAGGATGGCCATCCTTGGCAGAGATGGTGGAGGCATGCAGCAAGGTGGGAACACCTCAGCATGTTGCATCGATTGTGAAGAGTGAATTAAGAGAGGAATGGGAAGAACAGTTAAAGGGACATTCAGAAAGGCAAACAGAGAACAAGACTCTGGAGATGTTCGAAAAAATACTGCAACAGCAGGACGAGAACATCAACAAAATTCTTGCGACAATGCAGAAAAAGAACAATCCCCCGAGAGGACAGTGCTACAAATGTGGGGAGTTTGGCCACGTGAAAAGGAATTGTCCACGGACACATACGCCAGCGCCAGCACAGAAGGCGGAAAGGCCAGTTTGTGCGCGGTGCGGAAGAGGAAGACATTCAGCGAAAGAATGTTATTCCCGGACAGACGTGGACAGAAACCCGTTACCGCATCCGGGAAACGGGAAGCGCAGTGCGCCCCTAAGCCAGCGCACTCAGACACAAGTAGTGGCGGTGTCACAAGAGCAGACAGGGCAATCATCAGCGAGCGACAAGCAGATGCCCTCAGCAAAACCCTCAGTCGGTTCCACAGTGACCCAGACCTCCTAGCACCAGGGGCACAGTGTGCACTGGCAGCTTCAAGACTAGTATGCTTTTTAGATGAAAGTCATGCGGAGATACAAATGGGTATCCGCGGGGACTCATATAAGAAACAAGATTTCTTAATAATCGGACAAGATAAATGCAGTATTCTTGGACTTATTGTCTATCCAACAGTCATCTCAGCGGACAAAAATACAGAATTAACAGTTTTGGCAAGAGCGCTTCGTCCACCATTGACTGTACCAGAAAACACTGTGGTTGCAAGAGCTTTCACATTGCCACCGCACGCAGTTGGAGAGGTCATGTCAATCTTCAAAGAAGAAGGTCTCCCTATGAAGGAACATGTTGAAGTACATACAACATGGGTGAAACACATAGGTCGAGACCGACCCACGCTCACATGCCAATTGACATGTGGGGACAGAACAATAACGATCAGAGGTATGCTCGACACAGGGGCGGATGTAACGGTAATATCGTACATCTTTTGGCCACGCAGTTGGAGCTTGGTCGCGCCATTGGGCTCTCTCTCAGGCATAGGGGGAGCATCTCTGTGTCTGCAAAGTGAGAATTCTGTCGTTGTCACAGGACCAGGAGACAAGACGGCGATCATTCGTCCTTTTGTCGTCCAAAAGCCGATCACAGTCTGGGGTCGGGACCTTTTGGCACAATGGGGCGTGAAGATCGAAGTGGATTTTTAATAGGGGTCACTGCAGCACTCGCCACACTGAAGCTGACGTGGAAAACCGATGATCCAGTTTGGGTGGATCAGTGGCCCCTTGAGCGAAGAAAATTGAGTGCTTTGAAAGACCTGGTCCAAGAACAATTGCGAAAGGGACACATCAAGCCAACGGACAGCCCTTGGAATTCTCCAGTGTTTGTCATCAAGAAAAAACTATCGGGCAAATGGAGATTGTTACACGATCTCAGGAAGATCAACGAAGTCATAGAAGACATGGGACCCCTTCAGTTGGGACTTCCATCTGTCTCAATGATTCCCAGAGATTGACAGCTTGTGGTCATTGACCTCAAGCATTGTTTTTTCAGTATTCCACTCCATCCAGATGATGCTCCGAGATTTGCCTTTTCAGTTCCGAGTATCAACAGGGAAACGCCTCTGCAGCGGTGCCATTGGGTCATTCTTCCGCAAGGTCTAAAAAATTATCCGACGATCTGTCAATGGTACGTGGCACGAGCTTTGGCACCAGCGCGGAAGAAATTTCCAACGGTGAAAATCATTCATTACATGGATGATTTTCTCATTGCAGCATCAACACGGCAGGAGCTGCAAGAAGCTCGTGACTGTGTGATTGCAGAGGTGCAAAACGCAGGTCTGGAAATCAGCATTTCAAAGATTCAAGAGGTTGCACCTTGGAAATATCTAGGGTGGAAAATCTCAGAAAGAACAATAAAACCTCAAAAAATGGAGATCAGCACCAAGGTCAGCAATTTGCATGATCTGCAACAGCTTTTAGGAGAAATCAACTGGATGAGGCCAGTCTTGGGCATCACGAACAGCGACATCCCAGCGCTGCTCGATCTTTTGAGAGGAGACACAGACATCCGGTCTCCCAGGACACTCACGCCAGAAGCGAAAAAGGAGTTGGAGAGAGTCACAGACGCGATACAGAAAAGGCAGGCACATCGATTTGTTCCAACGTTGCCTTTTCAGTTGGCAGTGCTGGGGAAGAAAACACAGTTCCATGGTTTGATCTTCCAATGGGACGAATCGCAAAAGGATTCTTTGATAATCATAGAGTGGATTTTCCTACCACACAGGCCCGCAAAAACAATTCTTACAGATTTAGAGATGGCAGCACAAATCATCATAAAGGCGAGAACAAGGTTGCTGATGATGGCAGGAAGAGAATTCTCAGTCATCAGACTACCTTTGAAGCGAGACTATTTCGATTGGGCAGTGCAACAATCGAAAGACCTGTTAATTGCGTTGTTGGTGTTCCCAGGAACTTGTACAGTCCACTTTCCGCGACATAGAATACTGCAATCGCAGATATGCTATAGAGCAAAATCAAAAATAAGTGAAGAGCCTTTGGACAGGATCACAGTGTTCACGGATGGCTCAGGAAAGACACACAAGTCAGTGATCACGTGGAGAGACTCAATGACAGGGGATTGGGAATCTGACGTGAGGATGGTTCAGGGCTCTCCACAAATTGTGGAGTTGGCAGCCGTTGTCCGAGCATTTCAGTTGTTTGAACAACCTCTCAATCTGGTGACAGACCCCGCGTATGTTGCGGGTGTGGTCAGGCGATTGGAAGGTTCGCTCTTGAAAGAAGTCAGTAATGAGGTTTTATACTCATATCTGACAAGCTTGAAAATACTGCTAGAGAGCAGGGAAAGAAAGTATTTTATCACACACATTAGAGCGCACACAACACTTCCGGGGTTTTTAGTGGAAGGGAATGCTCGCGCGGACAGGTTGACGATGCCCATTTCGCAAACACTGCCGGACATTTTTGAGCAGGCAAGATTAAGTCATGCGTTCTTTCACCAGAATGCGCAGGGGCTAATGGAATCCTTTCGCCTCACCAAGAGTCAGGCGAGGGAAATCATTAGTGCCTGTCCAGACTGCCAGCTTGTGCAGCCACCTTCCTCTACCAGAGCCATCAATCCGCGGGGGCTGCAAAGTCTTCAGTTGTGGCAGGCTGATGTCACAAAATATCCATCTTTTGGGAGGCTCAAAAATGTTCATGTTTCTGTAGATACATTCTCAGGGGCAGTCTTTGCTTCAGCACATGCAGGGGAAACGGCAGACCATGCTTGCCGACATTTCCTGCAAGCATTTGCAGCGTTAGGTGTGCCTCAGGAGATAAAAACAGATAATGGGCCAACGTATACAGGCAGGGTGCTTGACAGATTCCTGAAGAGGTGGGGTGTCAGACATACGTTTGGTATTCCACATTCACCCACAGGTCAGACAATCATTGAAAGAACACATCACACCCTGAAATCCCTTCTGGACAGACAGAGAAGGGGTGAGCCAGAGGCAACACCTCACATGAAATTAAATAAGGCACTGTATGTGTTGAATTTCCTAAATAGCTCATCCTCAGAACCTAATCCACCAATCGTGAGACATTTTTTAAACAGCACACAGGCAAAGCTAAAGGAAAATCCTTTAGTTTTGATCAGAAACCCAGAGACAGGACAAATAGAAGGTCCTTTCAAGCTAATCACTTGGGGCAAGGGTTTCGCTTGGATCTCCACAGATCGAGGTCTGAAGTGGGTGTCGGCACGGCACGTGAAGCCATTCCGAACGCGAGAACACGAAAACGTTGATCCAAGAAACAAAGAAACGAGTACTCAAACGGAAGTCGAGACTCAGACGGCACAGAACGATTCAGAAGAAAAATAAAGAGAAGCTAAAGACTTTGGGGGAATCTTCTCTAGGGTCTTGAATGTAAAACAGAATAATGATTTCACGCAGAAACGGAATTATGGGTTTCATGATGCTTATGTGCATCATCTTTTCATTCATTGCAGTAAGCAATGGGGGTAATTTACCTATTACTCAACCAAGGCAAAATGTATGGGAGACTTTAGCTCAGGCAGCGAATTTAGATAGTATTTGCCTGACACATTCGAGGCCAGGAAAACCATTTTCAGCATGCATGGTTGGATTGCCAGTGGACGAATGGCCAGTTCCAGGGCACTCCGCAGTTAACATTTCGCAGGTCATTAAAGATCCTGTGAAAGAGTGGTGTGCTTGGACACGTCTACTTCCTGTGGCTTCTACAGAACCTCAGGAATTGGAGATTTTTGGGTCCATGACAATGGAACTCTGCATGCAGTTTGAGGCTCCGAATGTCACAAAGGCGAAAACTGTCGATTTGACTCCCATTCATGAATTCTATAAGAATGCATCAGCATGGTGTAAATATACAGAGAAAACTACCAAAGGATCGATCCAAGTCCCAGTGCAATTGCCACGGGGTTTGTTTTTAATTTGCGGAGACAGAATTTGGCACAGCATTCCTGCTAATGCCACGGGAGGTCCATGCAGCATTGGGGAAATTTCAATACTATCGCCTGATTTCAACATGTTAAGGGAGAAAAAACGCAGAGAAAAAAGATCAATAGAACAATATGCAGCAGATTGCAATGATAAAATGTTTTCTTGGGACAAGAAAGCGAGTATTGCTACCGCAATTTTCTCACCTCAAACAGCATCAGGGGTAGCCTTGACTCAAATCGACCGCATGGGTTGTTGGTTGAGCAAACATGCACGGTCTGTGTCTGTCGCATTGGATGACATGTTAAAAGACATCAGTGGTATAAGGCAGGCGACTCTTCAAAACAGAGCGGCAATCGATTATCTATTGCTCGCTCATGGACATGGGTGTGAAGAGTTTGAAGGGATGTGCTGCATGAATCTCTCAGATCATTCAAGGTCAATTCATGAAAGTATCAAAAATATAAAGGACAGCATAAATAAACTTGGCGAGATCACAGGATCATGGATTGATCAGCTGGTAGACTTCTTTGACATCTCTCCCATTTGGAGAGGAAGTTTAAGAATAGGGTTCTATGTTTTAATAGTTCTCCTAGTCCTCATACTTGTCGTCCCATGCATATTTGCATGTTTGAAACACGCCTATGAATCGGATAGCAAAAGAGGTCTTCCTAGTGCAAACAGAAGGGGGAGATGTGAGACCTCAGCACCTCAGGATGGAGGTGCAGAGCGGCCGAGAACACCCTTGGGGGGCTCGGGAGTCCTGGAATGTTGCCAGAAGTGTCTGGTGGCTCGACTTTGATCCGACACAGGAGATGACGCCTGTATGAGGACTGGGAAGGTTTCACTGGGTGTATGGTGAAGGGATAAGTTAATTAGAGTGTAAAACACAGGGTTTAGGATTTTGGTACAGGGGGGTCTAAAGAAGTAAGATGGAGGAATTGGGGCGTGTCCTGTTCTTCTTCTTCTTGGCCTCCATCTTCTGTGGTGATGGTGGCACTTTGGGATTGGTTATTACTAAAAGTGCACCGGTTAATAAGGATAGAAGGTATTGGGGAAAAATGATAAATATTGTACACGTAACTTCGGGTATAAAGATAAGTGACCGCCCCAGGGGCTTGCAGTGTGCCCATGGCTGACTTGCTGTGCAGACCTCTGTCGGGCTGAAAGAAAATCTTTTAGATAAACAATTAATAAACACCAAGACCGAGACAAGATCAGAAGTCTCTCCTCGTCCTTTGAAGCGCCGGGCTCTTCAAGGCCATCCCTGGGCCTTTCCAGAACACCTAGACAGCACAGAAAACTTACAAAAAGCAACATCTTTAACACCTTAATTCCAATGCTCTTAAATCAACCAAGGTTAATTGCAAACAAAAGATAGGTTCAAAGGCCTTTTTCCATGCTTTATTCTCCTCAGTTATTATTAGAATTCACAGCTCTCCCATGGTCGGAGTCCACACATTTCGCATTCACAGTTACACACATCGCCTGTTTGTACCTGACACGAAACACAACTTTGTATTTCACAATCCCCCCTCTGCTTGTATAAATTTTCATTTCTCTTACTCATTTGTGTCTGGGCTTCAACTCTGGCTAAAACTTTGGAAGCTTTCTCTTTTTGGTCTCTTATCTTTAATTTCATTATTTTGGTTATCTTAGCTCTTTTCTCAAGTCTACCAGCTTCTCTGGTAGCCAGTTCTGAGTTGGTTACTGCAATCTGCATGCTTTGAAGAACCGAGTGGATTGGTTGGATAAAACATGGAATAAGGCAAGGTAGAAACAATAACCTAGCTAATGAGGACAATATCAGGAACCCTTTTTTCTTCTACTAAGTTCCTCCTCTAAGCATCTGGTCTCACCATGAGGCTTGAAGAATGGAATTCCGTTTTTGGACAGGGACATGAGCCACCCTTTTGATCTCTGCTGCTAAACCCCGGATGGTTTCTCCGTAGTCATCAATCTCAACTTTTCTATCTACGGGGCAGTTCTCTGTAAGCTTTTTGTCCACAAATCTAATATATACCTTTTGGGCTTTCAATGGGTCATTTACACCTTCAGGTTTTAAATTTTCTCCAACCCAGTATAATTTGCCACCTATAGTGCAGATCTTTAATTGGTTATGGTCATAGCACACTTCACTAACATGGGAATGTGCCATGAACATTGATTCTATTTTTCCCCCAATCCAGACAGTATGATTGCATTTGTCACAGACAGCTGGAGCAATAGGCTCTGATCCTGCAGCTCGCTTGTGGATTACGTGGAGTTCAGGAGTGAGGCTATTAAGGCCCATTGCCTGGGATGCAATGATCAATACAGTGAAAATAATCCTCAAGGGGTTGAACTCTCTACCTCTCTCAAGGCCCCTTGGGTTGCATCCAAGGGCCGAGATGTAGATCTTCTCGGTAGCAGAGTTTATACCTTGGGATTTAGTCACTGGTATTTTCCATTTCATTTTTGCCTTTTGACTCATGAGCCTTCAGATCTCTATTTATCGTGGTTGTGGTCCGAATCTTTTTAATTCAGGCTAATTGGCCCCTGAGTTCGGGGGATGTGCGACTGCAATAGGGTTGGTGTATGTGCCTCCCCCTCTTCCAGCGGTACTTGGCTTCCTGCCACTCTTTTGCTTTAATTTGATATTTGTCCGGTATCCAATTGCTCTTGTCACACTCTACTTTTTCTAATTTGGCTTTTGGTACTTCCTGCAAATCAATTCCTGCTCTTGTTCCGTGTACCCAGGTTCTCCACCAGCCTTTATCTCCTGTTTTAATATATCCTTTCCTTACTGGAGCCCACTGATAAAGTTTTATCAGTTTCTTTCTCTATTTCTTTCATAAAATTACAGCAGAGAGCATTAGGGATCTGTCCCCTTGGTAGGTTTGTATACCAAAATTCTTCACACTCTATACACTTAAAACAACCCCATGGATAACACTTACAGTTTAGAGTAGTACTTTCTACCTCTCGTGAGTACAATTGGTTTTGCAGCTTAAGGTAGGAGCGTTTTCGTGACATACATCAGTCTCTTTTTAACTTGATTTTCAGTTCTCAGGGGGTAGATGCAATTCTCCACTGGGATTCAGCAGGCGTCTCTGTCGGTGGTTCCATCTCTGTCGGTGGTTCCACTGGGCCTTTGACCCGCGACGCGTGGGTCCAGCCTTTTACCGCAGTTGGACAGCTGTATCAGTGGTCAGCAGAGTTAAATATGGACCTTCCCATCTAGGAGACAAACTCTCTTCCTTCTAGCTTTTAATCAGCACCCAGTCACCTGGTTTTATTTGATGTCTGCTAAATCTGAGAGGGGCTGATTGAGCAATTATGCCTTTCTCCCTTAGTTCTAGGACATGTTGTCCCATCTTCTGGATGTACGTTTGAATAGTCATATCGGCTATGACTGCTGATGTTTGGGGTACTTCCTGGGAATAAGGCAGCCCATAAAGCATCTCACATGCAGAAAGTCCCGTATCTGCATTTGGAAGTGTCCTTATATTAAGCAATGCTAAAGGTAAACATTTGACCCATGACATTTGGGCCTCAATCATTAATTTTGTTAACTGCTGTTTTATTGTTTGGTTCATTCTTTCTACCCTCCCAGAGCTCTGGGGGTGCCAAGGGGTGTGATATTCCCAGGAAATCCCCATGGCTTTTGTTACTCCTTTTATGATGCTGGAAGTAAAGTGGGAGCCTTGATCAGAATCAATGGCCCTGATAACCCCAAATCGAGGAATGATTTGTTCCAACAATATTTTAACTACAAACTTCGCCGTGGCTCGGGCAGCCGGGTAGGCCTCCACCCAATGAGTCAGTTGATTTACTAATATTAACAAGTATTTCCATCTGCCCACCCTTGGTAATTCAGTATAATCCACCTGAACCCTTTCAAATGGTTGGCAGGCTATTTTTCTACCGCCGGTTGAAGCTTGTCTCATTCCCTTTTTGTTAACTTTTTGACATGTCAAGCACTCCTGTGTTATTCGTTTTGCTATCTCAAAAATTCCAATACATCTATAATATTTTAAAAAATGATCACATAAGGCTCTTGTTCCCCGACGAGTATGTTGGTGCAACTGGCTTAAAATCCTTCTAGCATAAGCATTAGGTAAAAATCTCTCTCTTATCTGATAGTATCTACTTTCCCAGCTCTTTCTTAGCTTCTAATTTTTTTATAGCTTCCTCCTCTTGAGTACTATAGCTTTTTGGCAGCTTCTCTTGAATTTCCGCTATAGTGTTCAGCTGGATAGTCTCTTTTAGTTTACAAGCTGCCTCTTTTTCTTCTTACTAAGTAGCTTGACCCTTGTTGATGACCTCTTACATGTACTACCGCTATTCTCTTAGGTCTTTTCAGGGCTTCAAGCACTCTGATTTTTAACTCCTGATGGATCAGTTTCTTCCCTTGAGTGTTTATCAAACTTCTTTCTATCTAGATGTGTGCACAATTCCAAAAGCATATTTTGAGTCTGTGTAAATTGTCCTCACCTTATCTTTTCTTAATGAAATAATCAGGTCCCTTCCCAAAAGATTGCATTCTGCTTCTGAAACTAGTAATAGATCACTCATATCCACTTGTCCTTTTGCTTCAATTAGTACTTGTTCAATAATGGGAACCTTAAAGGCCTCCCCTTTTGCTCTAATTACTTGAGCTGTTTTCCGGCTGATTTTGCATCTTTTTGGTAATCTTTGCACTGTTGATCTTTCAGCAGCCATATCTACTAAAAGGCTGACTTCTTCACCTTGGGGAACTACTCTTAATTTTCCTCTACAAACAGTTTTTGATCTGCCTCTCCCTTCCTGCAAACCCTTTTAACATGTCCTTCCATACCACAGTAAAAGCAGGTAGGTCTTTCAGAACCCTCACCTGTTATTTTTCTCATGCTTTTAGCATTACTTGAAGATGCACTACCGTTCTGAACCTCTTTTACTGCAGCCATGAAAACCTTAGCTTTAGCTTTCACCTTCTCTTCATCTCTCTCTCTCTGTGCTTCCCTTAACAATTCTTGCAAACCTCTCTCCTGCCAGCCGTCTAACTTTCCAAGTTTCCTTGTAATTTCCTCCCATGATTTTGCCACAAATGGAGTTTTGATTAATGCTTCCCCACAGCTGTATCAGGATCTAATCCCAAATACATTTGTATACTCTACTTTATTCTTTCTAACTGATCTATGGTTGACTCATCTTTCCCCTGATGTTCATTCAGGGCCTTGCTAATATTTTGCCCTCCAGGGACTGCTTCTTGAATTCCCTGAATAATTATATTCCTGAGATCCACCATATTCTGCCTATCTTGGTCATTGTTATGATCCCAGTTAGGGACTGCCAGGGGCCATTTAATTTCTCCTAAAGGTCCCTGCTGGTGGTCTGCACTGCTGAGCTGGCAGCACGGTGGATGTGGGCAGGATGTTCTCTGTTTCCCCCAGAGCTGGGGCCTGCAGGCACCTTGCCGCCCCTTGGCACAGGCTGTGCCACCCAACAAAGCCCAGCAGGCCGGGAGGAGAGCCCGGGGGCAGCGCAGCTGCTTGGGCAGTGGCTGCTTGGAGGGACACAGGCCAAAGCCATCCCTGAGCAGCCACTGCCAGCCCTGGCCCTCCCTGCCCCGTGACAGCTCTCCCAGCCCAGGGAACTGACTGACACAAACTCCACAGCCAGCAAAGAGATTGTCCCAGTGATTTCTGCTCTTCTTCCCTGCAGTGGTCTCAGAAACATGCCTCACACTGCTCTAAATGCCCACCCATGGGCTGACCAGCCCCTATGCCTTTCCAGTCTGCTCTCAGAAATTTTTAAACAAATCCACCCATAAATTCCCGGTTACCTCTGTGAATTGCACTCTGCAGTTTCCTTCATTTTTTTTCCAATAGCTGGAAGTTCCTGCATATGGTAATGGTCTTGAGGATCTCCAATTCTTTTCAGTAATTTTTTTGTATTGAGACAGATGAAAGAGCCTTATTGGTTTTAGTTTTTGCAGCTCTGTTTTTTTTCTTAGAGTGATGGTTTACTTATTATCTACATGTAAACTTATTTTTATTTATGTTTTTTTTTGTTTCCCATGCAATTATTTTGACAATCTGTCATTCACTTCTTAGGTAATGTTCCGTATATGAACAATTTTGAATCTCTTTTTATAGGAATATATAGATTTCAGAAAGCTGTATTTTTAATTTTGAAGACACTCCTTCTCCCCATTCCCAGCTTTTATAATGATCCTTTTTGAAACATCCTTGAGAATAGGTAGAGTTTTTTGGAAAATGCTTGGCTTAACCTGGGAATGGATTACCATTTTTAATGCTATAAACCAACATTGCTTCAAGCTTCACAGCCACAGTCCTGAATTGTGGCTCAAGGCATGGGTGCCTGTCTGAATTAAAACAATGTTTGTGAGGCAGCTGAAGAGCTTAGACCTCAGACATTGAAATTCCTGGGAGGAGGAGGAGAAGGAAGAAAGGATAAAATTGTGTTTCAAAGGCTGTTTTTTCACTTCTAGTATGCGAGAAGTATGGTAGACTACACGTGTCTTCAAGTGCCATTTAATTCCAGAACAACTCTCTACAGTGCCAGACACCAGGACAAATTACGCAAAACTTTGCATCCTAATGCATCAGCTTTAATTCTAGTGAGAGATACGCCTTATTTACAGTGCAATTAGAGCAAATCCACAAAGCAATCTTGCCACTGTGTGAATGGCAAGAAGAATTTGCTTGTGAACAGGTGAATATGTCCCACTCAATCATGACCAAAATTTGCCTTGACTTGGAAGCAAGTAGACAAGAAGCAATGCAGTATTTGGGTTTCATCCAGTGATAAAAGAGGCAAGAAGCATTAACAACTTACCTGTTATACAGAACACATGTACTGATACAGCCAATAATGCACCCACATGAAGGGATCTTCAGGACATTCCTTTATTTCTTAACCAGGAATGGGCAGCAAAATGCTGGCATTTATCTGAACTGGAAGCTGTATTCCTCTCCTGTTTCTCCTTTATTGGAATTACCAATATTGCAGTTATAAATGATGAATCAAAAGCCAAATTATAAAAGAATGAGAAAAGATTTATTTATCTTTTTCTGCAACCAAAATACGGTCTTCAAAACTACCATAGCCAAAGAGACAGCGTCAAGCCTGGGTTCGGTGCTGGGTGAGCCTGGATCAAATCTCTATCACATCAGAGCCCTCCTTGTTCACAAGAGCCACTTCTAGTGGGGATGTTTTATACAGTTTATTGTGCCCGAGGAGAAGGAGTCCAAGTTTCTTTTGGAACTCTTCACATTCTTAGTTGGTTCTTTCACTGTGCAGAGCTGGACAATTGCCATTTCCTGGTAATAGCCAGTGTTGATCGAATCCCGGGAAGTCGCTTATTCACATGTACATTCCTGGTGACTTTGGCTATCTTGATTGATGTTATCAACAGGGCGATGATCACTCTTAGGCATCTTCCGATGGCTCAGGACGGCGGTGATCATCACGCTGGGTGCGTTTATTCATAAGCTAAATGCTGAGTGTTATCCTGCCTCCTTCCGGAATTTCGGAGTTTGAATAGACGTCTGCTTCTTGGGCTGCTTGTGGTCAGAGACCTGTTTGGATTGCACAATCTTTATAAAATACATTCTTTTATAGCATGAATTATTTCCCAACATATATTACAATCCCTCCCCTTTAATGTCAACACATTCATTTATGCTCCCTCTACATCCCAAATTACCATTATCTATTTACTTCCTACATCTACCCTCCACTGTTAAGGGTACCCTACAAAGAGCAGGTTTTATTAAATTCTCATGCCATGCACTCATTGCGGGATTCCCTAATAACCATTGTAATTGTTCCCATTTGTTTTGACCTGTTTCTCAAATATTTCCAAGACCTCAGCAGCATTGCTTGTACACTTCCCGTCTCCCAGGTTCATGATCATGGACACGTTGTTTCTGGAAGCCAACTCCAGGTCCACAGCCACTATAGATATCTGCATACCCTGTACCACGGAGTGTATCAGTCTATTAAAACAAGGTATTAGACAAGGGAGGAATATGACTCCTGCTAGTGAACACAGCACAAAAAATATTATTTTGTTCCACCAGGCCCCCTCAAATAATCTGTCCCACCAAGATGACTGCAAGATCGAATTCCATTTCTGGACTGGGACATGGGCTACTTTCTTAATTTTGGCTGCCAATCCTCTAATGGTTTCCCCATAATCATCAATTTCAATACAACATTATGATTCATTGAATTTTCCACAGACTCCCTCTTCTTCAGCCAGCAAATAGTCTAAAACTATTTGATTCTGGTACACAAAAGCCTGTACCTGAGTGTGCTGCCGACTCAACAATCCAGGGCCTCTGAGGTGTGATTCGACACAATTTCCTCCACTGCCTGCAGCCTGATCAACCGGTTCAGTAGATAGATTGCAGTCCTATATCCATAGCTTCTGTCCTGAACTCATGTGGCTGGCCCATAGTAACCAATTATCCTTGCTGCCAGCCACTCCTCCTCCCCCCAAGTTTGCCTGCCACTTAGGACAGGTATCATTTTCTTCAAGCCTCTTCTCTCCCTCCTCAGGGTCTCATACAGAGGAGCCCCAAGTAAGTTGCTTTTTGTTTAAGGAAGAGTGAAGAAAACTGGCTGGATCATGCCCAAAGTGCACGATCCCTTCCACCTTGGAGGTAACTCACTGTAGGCTTTCTTTCCACAAATCCAATAAATTCCATCTGGGGCTTTCCATCTGATATTAGTTTTCCCTGGGTGTCCCCAATATTCTCTCAGTCCTGCCAAGGATTGGTAAGGATTAGCTCCGGGACTCTTGACCCAACAAAGTGCCATCTGACCATTCCAATCACAATTTGTTTCATTCTTCTGACTCCAGTACACCATAGGAGGTTCTGGTTGCCAGACTTTGCTCTTACTGTCTGAATTCACCAACAAAGTGGTTATACACGGTGTGTGTCCCACCATTTCAGTATATTCTTTCCCTTCTCGACTGATGCGGATAGTCCCAATCACTCGCTGCTCCAACACCCATCCCTTAGGTCTTAGTGCCAATTTTGAGACCCTTGGGTTGTCCCATTTCAAAAGCTGTTCTGGAGCCAAACCTTCACCCTTCCAAGGCCACTTCTCTGCCAATTTCAGCCCCCTACAAATCCAATAGTTTGACAGTCCCAATTCCATGGCAATTTCCTCAACTAAATCAATGAGTAAGTTTCGATCTGGGAAGGTAGTTCCCCATCAGCGTATTGTCTCCTGAGCTGTTCGTACTGCTCACTCAAAGTTCCACCCTTTTCTTTCTCGGTTCTGACTCCCTCCTTTTCAGCTCCTGAGTAATCGCTCTCATTTTTCCCTCAGGATCTATTCCATCTTTGTTCCTTGCAAAACAGACAGCCCTAAACATATTGCAGGCAGACTCTATCATCATTTGCCTGTGCTAAGTCCAACATGATCGGCTCTCTGTTCAGGGTGAATTTGCTATCAAATTTCATATTTCTTCCCACACAGTACATTTTCCTGTTCATCAAGCACATTCCCAGATTCAAATTGTCGTAACACAATGGATTCACCTGGTGATACACTACAAAAATTGATTCTGTCTTTCCCCCAACCCACATTGTTTGGTTACATTGACTGCAAACGGGGATCGACATTGGTTCTACATTTCTTTTCAGCACTCAGTGTTGGTGCTTTTCTGACTGCCCGTTCAGCGTCCCAGCCTTCAGATCTAAACACAGGATCTCTTTGCCCAATCTGCACAATTTGACCCGAGTGCCGTTTATCAAACAGTACCTGCCAGATTCCCTTGATGCATTTCTCCAGGGCTTGGCATGCTAAGATCCCCTTGTCCCTTCGCTCAGTCGGGACCATCTGAGTGCACTTACTGCACCCATCCATGGAGCTCTGATTTCCCACATGGATAGGGGTCTCAATATGCAGACTCTGTGTCCCACACATGGCTAGGCTCAGGCCAATCAGGATTCCCACCAGGCGTACTCCTCTGCCTTTGCCTCCACCCCCTGGGGTGCCACCAGCGGCAAGGAAGACCATCTTTGCGGCAGCAGGAGTATTCTTCAGGGAACACATTCTCTGACCTAGCCACATTCCTCCTCTTAAAGGAGACCCACCTCAAGATCTTGACAGCATCTGAGCTGCATGGTACTTTGATTGACTTCCGACATTCCACATCCAATATTTCTGCCTTAGATTTGAGTTTTCCATGCACGCCGTTCTGGAAAACGTGGAACCACTCCTGTGAATCCAATTCGATAATTCCTAAATTTGCGTCTAGGGTTAGATTGCGGTCAGTCAGCTCAAGCTCCTCTTCCAGACAGTGGGGGCACAATCCATTTGGTGTCTGCCCCCTCCTATAGTATACAAGAAAAACCCCTTGACAATATTCACACTTGAAGTGTACAAACGGATAGCATACACAGTCAGACAGTATACAACCTATCCGTTCACCATCGGTCATTTATGAGGACGTTGGAGTTTGATCTTTAGGTCGCCTGGAGAAGAGGTGATCCTCTACTCGGGAGCCTCCTCCTGATGCTCGACTTTCTTCACCCTGGACATGTGTGTCCAACCTTTTTCTGCCATCCGAATGGCCATGTCTTTTGTCAGGACAAGAAAGGGGCCTTCCCAGTGAGGGGAGAGGGGTAAATCTTTCCATACTTTCACAAGTACTCTGTCACCTGGCTGAATTTTGTGGATCGCAAATCCCAGAGGGGCGCTCTGAGATACTATCCCCTGTTCTCTCAATTCCTGTAAGTTTCTGTTTATCGCTACTAAATACGATTGAATTTGGCTGTCCTCCAATCTGGGGTGTCCCACTGGTGTCCTGTGCTTATATGGCATTCCATATAGCATTTCAAAGGGTGAGAGCCCCGTTTCTGAATGAGGCATCGTCCTGATACTAAGCAAGGCCAGAGGGAGGCATTTCAGCCAGGTTATCCGAGTTTCTAAAATTAATTTAGAGAACTGCGCCTTCAAAGTCTGAGTCATCCTTTCAACTTGTCCCAAGCTCTGGGGATGCCACGGAGTAGTATTCCCACCAAATGCCCAGTGCCTCTGCCATCTGCTTAATAATTTTCAAAGTAAAATTAGTCCCTTGATCCAAGTCCATGTAATTCACCACCCCATATCGGGGCACAATTTCTTCCAGCAAATTCCTGGACACTGTCTGAGCTGTTGCCCTTGGACTGGGGGAAGTTTCCACCAAATGGGTCAATTTGTCAACTTTTACAAGCACAAATTTGAACCTTCTCAGCTGGGGCAATTCAGTAAAATCAACTTGAATTCTCTCCAAAGGTCAGTACCCAATGTGGCGACTCCCCAGGATTGCCTGTCTTGCCTTGATTTTGTTAATTTTCTGACAGATCAGGCATCCTTGTACCTCTTGTTTGGCCAATTCATAAATTCCTCTGCACCAGAAAAATTTCCAAAATTGTTCAGCCAGGGCCTGAACCCCCCAGTGTGTTTGCTGCTGCAGTCTCCTCAAAATTCTCCTGGTAAAACCTTCAGAGGCTAGTTCTCTCCCATCCAGTAGTTTCCACTTACCTTCCTCCAATTTTTCCCCAATCTTCTCAGAACTTTCAATCTCCTTTGGGGGGAGGATGGAGGAGGGTCATTTGGGACCTCGATCCCTTTGATCTCCGGGGTACTTACCATCATCAATGCTGCGGTTTTTGCCTCCTGGTCTGCCAAGTGGTTTTCCCAGGTCTGGAACTGCATCCCTGCCTGATGTCCCTTCACATGGACAACCGATATTTCCTCTGGCTCCATTATCGCTTCCAGAATTTGCCGGATCAATTCCCTGTGCATCAGTTCCTGTCCCTGGGTGTTGATCGTCCCCCTTTCTTCTCAAATTTTCCCAAAGGTGTGAACCTTTCCAAAGACATACCTAGAGTCTGTAAAAATTGTTCCTTTCTTTCCCTTCAGTTCTTTCAAGGCTCTCGGAACTGCATACAATTCACAACCTGTGCTGACCAACCCACATTCAGGAGGCCTGCTTCTATCACTTTTCCTGTTTGCCTGTCAACGACTGCATATCGTGACTTCCTTTTCCCTTCAATCACTCTGCTTGAGCCATCTACAAGCCCTTTTCCTCCTTTGTCTAATTCCTCTTCTTCCAAATCTGCTCTTTGTCTGCAATTCGACTGCTTCCACACAATCATGGACGAGTTTTTCCGAAGCTTCCCCAAACAAAAACTGAGCCAGGTTTTGCGTGGTTGATGTCCGCAATTCCAAGTCTGGTGAGTGAAATCAAAGTGGCTTCATACTTCAGCAATCTAGCATCCATGAGCCATTTATCTGCCTTTTGTTGTAGTATGCCCCGCACATTGTGCAGTGCAAATACTACCAAAGATGCTCCAAAAGTTATTTTCTTGGCTTCCTCCAGCAACAATGCTACAGCTACCGTCACTTGCAAGCACGCGGGCCAGCCCCTGCTTACAGGGTCCAAAAGCCTAGACAAGTAAGCACCCGGTTTCCTGACCCCTGCCCAGTCCTGTGTCAGCACACCATGTGCTGTGTGATTGCTCACATCCATAAACAACTGGAATGGCCGTCTCACATCGGGGAGCCTCAGCACTGGTACTGCTGTGAGCACTTCCTTGACTCCCCTAAATTCTTCCTCATCCTTTTCTGTCCATTTGATTCTGTGCGTGGTGAGATTTTCATACAAAAACTTCACCTTCTCCCTCTATCCTTCGATCCACTGCCGACAATATCCCAACAACCCCAGAAGTTGCCTAACTTCTCTTTTTGTCCGTGGGGGTGGTAGGGCAATAATCCCCGCCACCCTTTCAGGATCCAACTTCTTTTTCCCTTTTGCTAACCAATGTCACAAATATCTGACCTCTGGCTCTGTGAACTGCAACTTTGACTTAGACACCTTCAATCCTTTTTCCCCTAAAAAGTTCAAAAGTTCAATGGTACTCGTCCTCACATCCTCCTCCCTCAGACCTGCAATCAACAAATCATCTACGTATTGTAGCAATTGTGTTCCCTCTATTGGTACAAAATGACTCAGCACTTGCTCGAGTGCTTGCCCAAAAAGTTTGGAGAATCCACGAAGCCCTGAGGCAACGATGTCCATCTGAGCTGCTGCTTTCTGTTTGTTTCTGGGTCTTCCCACTGAAACGCAAAGTAATCTCTGCTGTCCTCTGCTAAAGGACAGGTCCAGAAAGCATCTTTCAAACTGATCACGCTGTATCATGTGTCCTCGGGAGAGATGTTATTCAGCAGGGTGTAAGGATTCGAGACTGTGGGGAACAGTGTCTTAGTCCTTTCATTCACAGCCCTTAAATCCTGCACTAGCCTGTGGCTACCATCCGCTTTTCACACTGCCAAAGTCGGGGTGTTGTGTTGGGGCATGCATGGCTCCAACGTTCCCTTTTTTATCAATTCATCAATCACCGGTTTCAGCCTCCTCCTCCCTTCCGTGGGGATGGGGTACTGTTTGACCCGAATGGGGTCTTCTGGCCTTTCAATTTCAACATGGATTGGCTCTATGTCCAACTTCCCGGCCTCCCCCTGGACATACCAAACCTGTGGATTAATGATCTCCTCATCCTGGGTGGTGAGTTTATACAATCTCACTTTGAGCTGGGAATCTTGCACTGCTAAACCCATTTCCAATGCCACCATCAAATACCACCCCACCAAATTCAAGTCTGCATCTTTTATCAGTAACATTTTTCCTTTACACTTTTTACTTTCTGTCTCTATGTCAACATTCTTTATGATCGGAACCTTAAAAGGTTCCCCTTTGCTCCAATTACCATCATTGCATCATCGCTTAGAGAGCACCCTCGCAGTAACTGCTGCACCGTGGTCCGTTCAGCCCCAGAATCTACTGAAAATCAAATTTCCTGCCTGTGAGGTCCAACTTGCAATTTTATCAAGGCCTCCCTTGGTGTTCCAGACCCCAAACTGAGAAGCCCCTGACACCCCTAATCTTCCTGAAACATAGTTTGATCCTTGACCTTGTTGGGACAATTCCTCCGAATGTGCCCCTTTGGCTTGCAGTAGTAGCACTTGAAGTCCTTTTTCTGGCTGTTTGAACCTTTTCCTTGGGAAGGATTTTGTTTGTTCACCGGCGCTGTTTTTGCCAAGTCTCTGACCTGTTCCTGTTCTTGTGCCTCCCTCACTGCAGCCACTAGCACTTTCGCCTGAATCTTTTGCTTTTCTTTGTCTCTTCTAATGTAGATTTTTCTGGGCTTCTCAGAGCAATTCCTGCAGTTCCCTGTCCTGCCATCCATCTATCTTTTCCAATTTCTTCCTTATGTCTTCCCATGATTTCACCACAAATTGGGTCTTCAGCAACACCGCCCCAATTGGAGATTCGGGGCTCTGTCCCGGAATACATTCTCAAGCTCTTTCGGAGCCTTTCCAGCCATTCCATGGGGGTTTCATCTTTTCCCTGGCATTCCCTGAGTACTTTGCTCATGTTTTGTCCTTTTGGCGCTGCCTCCCTGATACCTTCTATTATCATATTTCTCAAGTTTATCCTTTTCTGCCTCCCTTCCTCCATTCCTCGCTCCCCCTGGGGATTCCTGTTCTCCCAATCCCTGATCACGGCTTGTCTGATCATTTCTCTTTCCTCATTGTTGAACAGTGACCTCAGGATCGCACTGAGATCCTTGTACGTGTAGGTGCTGGTTCCTAGAAATTCATCTAGTCGTTCTGCCACCCCCAAAGGATCATCCATCAACTTCCCCATCTCTTTCTTGAAAGCCCTCACATCCCCGGTGTCGATCGGCGCATGTACGAAGCCAATAACCCCTGGAGCCGTCGGTACTTCCCGTAAAGGGAAGAGTCCAGGCTTTTCCTCGTCGTCATCACTATCTCCAGTGGTTGCCCTCCTCGTCCTCCATCTTGTTCAATGGGCTGGAGGAGAGTTTGCTTTCTTTAGGGAAATTATCTGTTTCTCCTTGATTTTGGGAAGGGTCAGTGGCTGGGACTGCTCGCATGGGAGTGGAGGCGCCAATACCTGCTCACATGGGAGAGAAGGTGCCGCGGCCATCTCCAGTGGGAGCAGCGGTGCCGAAGCCTGTCCCTGTGGGATCAATGCCTTGGGAGGCAACGTGGGCACCTGAGGTACCTGGGCTGGCACGGGTTGGGGCGAAGGGACAAGGTAGGGCGGTGGAAGGTTTTCCAGCAGTTCCCACTCCTTGCCCTGGTTTGCCAAGCATCTGAGAGCTCTGATCGGGTGTAGACCCCAACAAGCGTATTTCCACATCTCAACATACTCAATTTCCTCAAAATCCTTGAAAGTGCCAAACACCGGCCAAACCACATATTTTGCAATCTCCTTTCCCCCCCACTTTTCCATACAAAAATGTATCATCTTTCCCTTGGACTTTCCCACCCTCCTGGGGCTGTCATCCCAGTGTTCTAATATCCATCTGTCCTGGTTTAGGGCAAAGTTGTTAAAGAATCTGCAAAGGTGGGCCCCTCCAGAAAGCAAAACCCACACGGCCCTTCCCCCAACCTGTACGGGAAAAAATTCCTTGGAGAGAGGTGGAAAGAACCCGTTTATTTCAGGCACAGCACCCCCCAGAACACAAAATTAACAATACCCGATGACACCGCTCTGAGAAAGATGACAAAATCAGAAAGTCTCTTTCGGGGGTGGTTGCTCTGTTCTCGGTCCCTCCGGCGCTGGGGCAGCTGCTGCAGGCAAAAACGGTGCAAACCTTCGGTGTTCCCGGGTCCCAGTCCAGAGCAGGTTCAAGATGGTCACAGAAACAAGAGAGGAGAAACAGTCCAGGAAGGAATGTGGACTGTTTAGCTAGAGCTAGCTAATAAGCAGAGGCCAAAGCAGAGCAGAAGCGAGAGCAGAAAAGAGAGCAAGCAAAGCAGCAAGCTGAAAGCAAGAAGTGAAAAACAGCCCTGTGTACTGCTCGTCTCTGTGTCCCTGATAAGAGAAACCCAAACAAAACTTCCACTCTTCAGAGTCGGTCTTAAAGGCACAGAACAGATGAATGGGGATACAAACATCATAACGTCACCCCAGGACACCATCCCAATGGGCTTCCCCTCAAAATTTCAGGCATAACCTTCCCGGGATCTTGGGGAGGTTTTTCCTGGGGCTCTTTCCAGCACTTACACTTTTTCAATCCCATTTTCCCAAAAACCCCATTCACTAATTTTCTCACCTTGTGTCCTTCAGCTGGGATTCTCGACGTAAGTCCCAAGTCTTTGTCCGATGTTGATTTCCTAAGTCTGTGAAACTCTACCAGTCTACTCAGCCATGTGGAGAACCCTTCTGCGGGTCTTTTGACTGGTATCAAGCTCTCTTACCTGATTCTCTAGATCAGAAGGCAGACCGGCTCCCAGAATATTTCGGGAACGTTCTTTCCCCTCCTGACCCCAACCATGACTGATCCCCTGAACTCACAATAAGTCCCAGGTCCCACGTGTGACAAGAAAAAGCGCTTGCTTCCCCTTTCACCAACCACTTTACTTGCAGGAGAGGGGAACTGCAATTGTGGTATCCACACTTGCTTCATGATAAAATCACGTCTCGCACACGTTCAGTCACACTCCACTCAACCACATGGTACTCACGGTTCCTTTTCCCAGGTGGATTCCTTCTGCACGTCAATTTTCTGAGTGAAGAAAAAGCACCACGGCCTCGGAGATCCCTCTTCGGATCGTTCCAAATTTCCAAGAGCTCTGGGCTCATTTTATCCATCTTTGGCTGTGGTTCTGGCTTCGGTTTGGTATTTGATTGGTATCACCAGCCAGGGGCTGTGTACAAATCACAAAAGGGACAGGACTGCTGTGGAACATGCCTTGAGCCGTTTCATTTTTCAGCATCAGTCTCATTACATGGTTATGACAATGGGAAGATGCCACCAGCTCACATCCCAGGCAGCAGACAAAGAACTTAATAATACAACTTACTGTATATGTTTTTTGACCAATCACACAAAGCAAAAGCATATTGACAGTAGTTCTATCCAACCACTATAAGCACACATACCTTTGGTTAAAACAATGCTTGCTTATTTCGAATACAATACCTACTTGTAAGCCTGAAAATACAATGCACAGAGCTCCATTATTAAGCTTAAACTTTCTAATATCTTGTTAGATAAACTTTTCTGTAGCTTCGAGAGTTATTCTAGACAAGCGTTAATACACAGACCATTGTTCTATTTGTCCATGCCTTTCTACTTTGCAAATAATTTCTCTGCTGACCTATCTAGTGACTGCTGCTTAGGTCTAATCACAGTTCTACTGTCTCTGAGGCCTGCCTTTTGCAGCTTTCCCAAAAGCCTTTAATTTTTGTGGATTCCCACAGATTGGTTTCGTGAACTCCCAATCCCGTCACCCCGCTGAAATCAGCGGGGAGCCTCCTAACAGGAAAGGGGTGCCCGAACCCAAAATTCAAATCACATCAGTGTGGCCCTAATTGTTATAAATGATCAATTGAAAGTCAAATTATCAAAAAATGCGAAAATATTTATTTACCTTTTCCGCAACAAAAATACGGTCCTCAAAACCACCACAGCGAAAGAGACAGCGTTGAGCCTGGGTTCAGCGCTGGGTGAACCTGGATCTAACCTCTATCACATCAGATTCCCCCTTGTTCACAAGAGCCGCCTCTAGCAAGGATGTTTTATACTGTTTATTGTGCCAGAGGTGAAGGAGTTCAAGTTTCTTTTCTAACTCTGCATATTCATGGTTGGCTGTTTCACTGTGCAGAGCCGGACAAAGGCTGTCTCCTGGCTGATAGCCAGCGTTGATCGAGTTCAGGGAAGCCATGTATTCACATGCATGTTCCTGGCAAATCTGGCTATCTTGATGGATGTTATCAACAGGGCGATGATCACTCTTAGGCGGTTTCCATGGCTCAGGATGGCAGTGATCATCGCCCTGGATGTGTCTATTCTCAGGCTAAAATGCCGATTGTTATGCTGTCTCCTTCAGGAATTTCAGAGTTTGAATAGATGTCTGCTTCTTGGGCTCCCAGTGGTCAGAGACTGGTTTGGATTTCACAATCTTTAAAAAATACAATCTTTTATAACATGAATTATTTCTAACATATATTACATTGCTGATGGGATGTGCCTTGGCTTGTCTGGCCCCCGCAGCTGAACCAAATAGCAGCAACTGTAGTGTTCCACCCCAGAGACACTTTCGGCCAGCTGGATGTTGCAGCTGGGCACGTGGGGACAGGTCCAGACATGTCGGGACTCCAGTGCCAGCGGGATGGAGCTTCCTCCCCTGGAGGGTCTGCTCCTCAGGCTTCCCTCTGCCAGAGACACTTTAAGGTGGTAGTGAAGGAGAGGAGTCGGTTCTGATGGAGGGTTTTAATCCAGAGCTTTATTCTGGCCCAAAGGCCACTGAATCCAGCAACTGCTCCAATGGAACTCCTGGACCGCATGGTTACTCGCCCTTTTACCCGAGGGAGGGCAGGAGGGAAGGGATAGAGAGCCCACCAACCTGGGACAGGAGAGGAGATCTCAAGGGACAAATGACACATGGATGGCCCAATGCCCCCCCCCCCCCCCACCAAGGTAGAGGGCATCTTTTAAATCTGCCAATCACTCAATGACATTCTGGAATTGCAGGATTGAGAGACGGTGCTCAGCAGGGGTAAGACTGGGGAAAGGAGGGATGATGGACACACCTGGGAGGGAATCTTCAGGGGAGAAAGCCGGGGTTTTGGGGTAAACCATGAAATCACACTGCAACACTCCTGGAGCACACTGTCTGTTATAGGCAGACTTCACTGCCCAGCCCATGAATCCTCTCAGGGCCAATTGCTAAAGGACACAACTACCAAAATAGAGCTGCCACATAATCACCCCAGCACTAATCCAGCACTGCTTTGATGGTGCCCAGGAGCACAGAATGGCTTGGCTTGAAAGGGACAATTAAAGGCCATCAAGTCCAATGCCCTGCAGTGAGCAGGAACACCTTTAAGTAGGTCAGGTTGCTGAGAGCATGAGCTTGAATGTCTGCAGGGATGGATGTCCACCTCTCTGGGCAACCTGTGCCAGGCCTTCCAGACCTAGTGTAAAAAATGGGTTTCTTTTGTCCAGTCTGAATTGACCATCTTTTAGATTAAAACCATTCCCCCTAGGTCGGCTCACAAAAGGCTCTACTAAAAGTGCTGTCCCATCTCTTTTACAAGCCCCCTTAAGGTACTGAAACGCAACAATCAGGTCTCCCTGGAGTCTGCTCCCTTGCAGGCTGAACGCCACCAGCTCTCCCAGCCTGTCTCCAAAGCAGAAGGGCTCCAGCCCTCAGAGCAATTTGTCCCTCCTCTGGACTAGATCCAACAGGACCATGGCTTTCCTGTGTGGGGAGCCCAGAGATGGATGCAGTACTCTGTCGTGGTAGAGACGGAGACAGTACAAAGCAACACACTCCGTTTCCAGAAGGCTTCAAACACTGTTTTTATTCTAGCATGCATGCTTGTTCTACATTCTTACAAAGCTCATAAGTTTACATTTTACTCACTGGTCATGAGCGACAAGCAAAGTGCTTCTTGAAATAAGCAGTTACAAGTTTCACTTATTTATCCTTCTTTCTTTTTTGGTTTCTATGTCAACAACCTTGGTACTAAATTCTTTCAGGGATAAACATGGATTTTCATGTCAAACTTCTCAATGACTCACAGAGGTCGATGTAAAACCTCTTCCACTGTACTCCAGGTGGGGTCTCACAAGAGCAGAGGGGTGGAATCACCTCCTTCAAGCTGCTGGGCACTCTCCTTTGGATGCACATGGCTGGCTCATGTGCCGCCTCTCATCTAGCAGCACCCCCAAGTCCTTCTTGGCAGGGCTGCTCTCCATCCCTTCATGGCCCAGCCTGTGAGATCAGCTGGGCTGGGACTGTGTCACAGCCCTTGGACAGAGCAGCTGGGCAGGACGAGCTCCCTGCCAAAGAAAGCAGATCCCACTCCCCACACAACTCCACCCTGGCCATGCAGTCACAGCAGGCTCTGAGGTCACAGAGGTGCCAGAGCCCCGTGGTTGCACAGCAGCACAAGGAGCGAGCAGTCAGTGCTTGAGCACAACTGTTGCGGCAGCAGCAGCGGCGCTGGCAGCAGTGGTGCTGACATTGGGACAGCGGTGTCAGGACAGCGGTGGCAGCAAGAGCTGAGGACTGGCAGAGGGCAAGGCAGCATGGCCCTTGCTCTGCGCCTCTTCCTCCTGCTCCTCCTGGCCGTGGCCCTGCCTGCCAGGGCTGCCCAGGCTGCTCCGCTGCAAGCGCGGCCAGCAGGTGAGCCGGCAGCCTGGCTCCCCTTTCCCGGGAAGCGCTCCCTGCTCCCCGGGAAGCGCTGGGGATGGTTTTCCCCAGGCCTTCAGGGAGGGTTTCCTCTGGGGGAGGGAGAGAGCCCCCATGGGCCCTGGGCTGGCCCTGTTTCCTCTCCAGGGATGTGTCACAGGGCCTGCAAAGAGGGTGCAGAGTGACCAGGAGCCAGCCCAGAGCTCCCCAGGCCCCTGTGCTGTTTGGCCTTGTCCATTGACATCTGGCTTCCACGGCCTTACCCGAAACCTTGCAGTGCCCAGTTCGCATAGGCAGAGAGGGATCCCAGGACACCATGATCTGTGCTCCCTTCTAGATCACAGTGGTGGCATTGCTTTGCCAGCAGCTGCGATGGAAGATGGTTTGGAGCACTTGGGAGCTTCTGCAGGTAAGTTCTGAGAGAATAATCATTGACAACCTGGCAGGAACCAGGTGACAGAAGCTTCTGTGGCTCTTGAGTTACAGGTGTGTCTGCAGGGAGGATCTTCCCAGGTCCTTTGGTGGATGTTGCACACAAGCCCAGCTCCCATCGCAGGGGTGAGTAGTGTGTCACTGCTGACCCCACAGGCTGAGCCCTGCTTCTGTGGGATCTATTCCTGGTGAAATAAAAATACTTTCTCTTAAGGTCCTCTGAGAGGGAGGAAAAAACCTACAAAACAGAATGTGCCCGTGGAGGAGTCCAAACAACTGGACCAAACCCTGATTGACTTGGACAGGCACCGTGGTGGGTGCATTTCCCTCAGCCTTGTCCTGGGGCTCAGCAGCCGGGGGCTTTGGCTGCCCATCTGGAAACGCTGTGCCCGGCACAGCAGGAAGGGATCCATGGCAGCCTCGCTGCCCCACTGCTGCTTCCACACCCTGCAGGGCTGTTTGCCAGCCTGGCCTGGCTGCAGCTTCTCCCCAGCCTCTGCAGGAAGGCATTTGGCATCGGTTAACAGGCAGCCCAAACTGCACCATGAGCCGGAAATTCCCTGGTCTCTGGTCAGAGACAGAGAGGCAGATATTTGGAGGAGCAAGGACCCTGGAGCACCCCAAGACCCTTGGCCTTTCCCTGATTGTTAGCCATGTCTTTCACAAGTGGTACCTCCTGAAGATGCCACCTCCCCAGTGGGCAATGGCTCCACCTGATCCGGCTGTCCCTTTTCCTTTCTCCAGAGATGGACCAAAAGTCTTTCCGGAAGGCTGCACATCCTGGAGGACGCAATGTACCCGTGCTAGCCACTGATACAGGAAGTGAGGAGATGCCAGACAGTGCCACAGAAGGTGATTGCTGTGCCAGGCTCAGCCAGTCTGAGCAGTCCTGCTGGGGTCCCTCCGTGTGGGACATGTCCTGAAACCAGCGAGCCACTGCATGGGGTGCCCATGGTGGGGAAAGGGCAGAGGGGGAGGGCAATGCTCCAGTGTGTCCTGACAGGGCCTGGGTGTGTGTCCCTGGGCAGGGGGAGCTGTCATGGGGCAGGGAGGGCCAGGGCTGGCAGTGGCTGCTCAGGGATGGCTTTGGCCCGTGTCCCTCCAAGCAGCCACTGCCCAAGCAGCTGCGCTGTCCCCGGGCTCTCCTCCCGGCCTGCTGGGCTTTGTTGGGTGTCACTGCCTGTGCCAAGGGGCGGCAAGGTGCCTGCAGGCCCCAGCTCTGGGGGAAACGGAGAACGTCCTGCCCGCATCCACCGTGCTGCCAGCTCAGCAGTGCAGCACAGCACGGGCTGACGCTCCCCATTGCTCCCACAGACGTTGTCACTGAAGCAGGAATATATGGCCCGGATCCAGTGCGCCTCCCAAGAATTGTCTGCCCCCAGGATGTGCGCAGGAAATGCATGATAGGCACAGTGGTGATAGTGTGCACTGTGCCACTTGTGCTGCTAGGCTGCTATCTTGGCATTCGCAAGCTGTATGAGATCAGACGTTCAGTTGCTGATTTTTCTCCACAGTTTTCTTATAACTCTGCTCTATAGCATTGGTAGCCTGACTCGTAGTCGTGCTGCTGTGGAGGAGTGGCCAGTCCATGGTTGTCCAAAGAACTCTGCTGAGGGTTCTGCTGCTGCCCTGAGCTTTCCTTGGCCTCCTAATTTCCAGGCCTTGTCCTGGGGGTCCCGCTGGGGCTGCAGCCAGTGCTGGCTCCCACTGAGGCTGCCTGGCCAAGAGCAGGGCAGAGGCACAGCAAGTTCTCAGCAGTGTTTGGGCAGCACAGTTCAGGACAGGACAGTGCTTATTTGCTGCCTCACAAAAAGTTTAATGGCAACAGTGGTGTTGCAGCACAAGAAAATGTGCTCCAGGTCAGTGTTAAAACGTGGTTTTCTTTATAAATTCATTCACTGTGTTAAAAGTTAGTTTTAAATATAACTTCTTTTCCAGTGCTTTATACCGTTATTTGGTTTAAAGAATGATGGCCTAATTATCCCATGCCTGAATTAGAAGACTGTAAGTACTATAAAATGGAATCATTTTTCTGCTCTTATGTCTTTCACAGACTTATGAAACTTTTGTTGGCTAATGTGACCAACATAAGAGTTTTTCTCTGCTTTAATTCAAACAAGCAGCAGAGCTGGAACCTGTTGAGCAGAGTCTCTTCACTTCATAGCTAAAGCAAACTGCCAGGGTTCTTTATGGAACAATATAAAATCTATATTTTATGTATAAACTCCTGTCAAGTGACTGATAGAAATTAGGGATTTGGACTCTTTGGGATGTACTGATCAGCTGTGCATTGGCTCTGCGACTCTCAGTCTGTAATAATCAATCTTTTTCAGAAGAGAATGTTCAGTTTCTTCCTGGCACTCACTCTTGCATTTGTACTCAAAACCACTTCTTGAAAGAAATTTACAACGGCTCTTTATGCTCCCTTAGATGACTTTTCTCTCTTTCTCCAGAGATGCCGATGAATACCGGGATGATGGCATTAAAAAAGCTGCAAAGCAGATCCTGGAGAAGAGGGCATACATCTGCTCCCACCCTCTGGACAGGACCTTCTGATCCCTCCCTGACAGCAGGCACTCATCACTGGCAGTCAGGGAGGAACTTGCTTCAATTCCAGAATTTGTCAGCTAAATGCATCTGTTAATTAATGTCTTTAATAAATGCAATTGTATAAAATAAAACTTCTTTGTAAACACTATATGATAAGGATAAATAAAGAGATTTCATTTAAAGCTGACAGTATTTTGTCAGATATATAGGTAGATAGATAGATAGATGATAGATAGATAGATAGATAGATAGATAGATAGATAGATAGATAGATGTCAGTCCCTCTTGGAGCTGGATAAAGAAAGGGAGGGGAGGTTTGGATGGGGAGATGTTTCTTCCCAGGGAAGGGACTGAGGGACTGTGTGGTTTCTCAGTATCTTTTCACTTCAGTGAGCTCCTCATTCCCTGAGCAAGTCTGAAAGACTTGGGCAATCAGAACAGTTCTGTTTTGGAGGCCCCTCCAGCTCTCTTGTCCAGCAGCACCACCAGGACACTGAGTCCCCAGTGTCCAGGGAGCTTCTGCTGTCACCCTTAGGGACACCATTGGTCACTGACGTCCATCGGGCCTCTGAGCCATTGACCACAACCCCCTGGATGTGACCAGCCAGGCAATTGCTCGTTCTCCAAACTGTGCCTCCATCAGATCCATAGCTCACCAAAGGAGGGACAAGGATGCTGGGCAGGGCTGATGTGTCCAGGGCATGGCAGAAGTCCAGAGTGGTGGCATCTCTAGCTCTTCCCTTGTGCACTGGGGTGTAACTTCGCGGCTGGGTCACAGGCAATATGTTCTCTGGCCAGCTCACTGCCTGAGTCCCATGGACAGTCACAAGAGAGGCTGCCCCTGGATCCCTACAGGGACCTTCCTGGCTGGCGGTGCGTACAGGGGCTCGCAGCTCCCTGCAGCCGACACCTGTGGCACGGGTGACACAGCAGCAACCCAGTACGAGGGACCGAGGCGAAGGAACCGAGAGAGAGATCACTTGTTTGAGTTCTAAGGAAGGTTTATGTCCCCAGAGGAGTCAGGGACAAGCGACAATAACTGAGGGCAAAACACTGATTTTTAAGGAAGGGAGGGAAGAAGGGGAGTGACACAACCTTTTACCAAGGGGTAGGCATTGGGGAAGGAGTGCAGGGCAAGGGCTATCCAATAGAAACCAACAAGGGGAAGGAGCAAACCTTGAAATCCAATCTTGCTTTGAAGAGGGGATGAACGACAGTGTACACACCAGAACAAAGGCTGTGCTTTGTTGGACAGGGGCATTGACATATACTTGGTGAATAAAAAACTCAGGACTGAACCAGAGAAACCAAATGGGATACGTGGAATGAAGCATTACAAACATATAACAAGGAATATTTAAAACTTACTACAGAAGAACAAACTGTAAAAGAACAGACTACCACACTGGGGTGTTGCGGTGTGTCTCTACTGTGTTTATAACTGCAATTCAGTTTCAATGGTCAGTTCTAAAATCCCCCCCCCCCCAGTCTCTTGTATTGTTATAGCATGTTTTATCCTTAATGGATTGTTCCTTTGCACCTCTCTTGTTGGTTTTGTCCTGGTTTTACATCTTCTCAATGACCTGCCCTTTGTTCCTGAATGTTCCCTGTTCCTTCTCCTAGGGGGAGCAATGTCAATCCCTCCTCATACCTGCCCCTTTCTCCAGAAACTTCCCTGTCATTTTTGTATCCCTGGAGGTCTCATTGGTTTGTTTAAACTCTTCCCCTCCCCTGTAATTCCCAATTGGTTTAAACACTGTATTGCCTGCCTTATGCTTCTCCCCAGGTTTCTCCCACTTGGTTAAAGTTTTGTACTCTCCTCTTGAACCTCTCCTTGTTGAAAAACCCCTTTTAGAGCCTGGACTTGTGTCTTTCTGACAAGGAAGACTTGTGTCTTCCTGGGCATAAACACCTTTGGGAGTCATACAGAAGACCTCTCCTTGTTCCTTGTCCCTGCCCTTGAAGCATTCCGCCTGCGCCATAGAACAGTTGTGCCCTACAGTCACACCCAAAATTGTGTGGCTTTTTGGGGGCAGCCCCCTCGTGGTGACAGTGCTGGGAGCAGCCCAGGCTGAAGAACTCTGGCACCGCATCACTGAGGCAGCCACTCCATCATGGAAGGGCTCTGGCTTGGTCAGGCAGCACAGACCCACCCTGTGCTCCTCAAGGTTTGCTTTGGCATATCCAAGCATTGAAGAGGTTGGGTGGTTTTTCCCCCTCTTTTATTGACTGTGTCCTTTGAGAACCACAAGAGGAAACAGTGCCTTAAATTGCACATGAAGAGCAAATGGTGAAGTAAAAGCTTCACCTTTCCTATGAAGCCAAAGGACTGTGCTAGCCATGGCCTCCCCAAGGTGCCAAATTTCCAGCTGGGAAGCTGCTGACAGGAGGGAATGTGGCACTTGTTTCCAGCCAGAGATCACTCATTCCTCAGCATGCTGGGCTGTGGCTGGCAGTGCCTGAGGAGCTCAGAAATCCTTGGATGTGATCTCCTGTGCCAGTGCCCAGAACACAGAGCAGTGAGCTCTACTGGGGGGGGGGGGGGGGGGGGGGGGGGGGCAAGTCCAGCCGTTGGACACAACTGCCAGGCAGGATGAGCTCCCTCCCAGAGAAGGAAAATTCCAGCCATGAGCAATCTGGTATTGCTGGAAGAGAAAATCGTGTTTTGTAATTCTTGAGCTCAAACAGCTGCCTTTAAATGCTTCTCATAGGCAGGGAACATTCCTAGTGAGGCTGCAGTGTCGGTGTGGCCAGTCCATGGTTGTCCAAAGAACTCTGCTGAGGGTTCTGCTGCTGCCCAGAGCTTTCATTGGCCTTCTCATTGCTGGGCCTTGTCCTGGGGAGCCCGCTGGGGCTGCAGCCAGTGCTGGCTCCCACTGAGGCTGCCTGGCCAAGGGAAACCCCAGGGGCACAGGGCAGAGGCAAAGCAAGGTGGGGAGGAGAAAGAGCAGGGACGAGATTGCCCTTGAAAGGCAGAGGCGCTCTGGGGCCCGCTCCTGGCCAGGGAGCCTGCCCAGAGCCGTGCCCTGCTCGCCGGGGCCTTGAGGGACAGCTGTGCAGCTGGGCCAAGCTGTGCCAGCAGCTCCAGCCGTGCTGGGGAGCCTTGCCAGCTCTGGGCCCTGCTGTGCAGGAGGCTCCCTGTGTGCCACTGGCAGCTGGGGCCTCAGCCACCTGCTCATTCCACAGTTCCACCTCTGGAAAAGAGTTGTAAGACGGTGGCTACACATCACACCCACACAGCTGCAGCAGCTCCTCCAACACTAAGAAGGGACTGGAAAGCCCTCTCCAGAGTTCTGAGAAGACTCCAGGAAAGTCATCTACAAGGAAACCTCCTATTCTCCCGTAGATCCCACTGCCACCTCCTCTCCCCATGTGTATCCCCAAGCTACTTTCATCTCTTATTGATCCTCCTCTGTCCCATCCCAAGTTCTTCTATAGACCCCAGGAGTGTAGCCCAGCACCCTCCAGCCCCTCCTGAGACCAACATGTCCCTTCCTCTGCCCCCAGGCCCCCTGGCCCTGCCCTCTAAATAACACTGAAGTTAACCCTGCTCTCTGCCAGGCTAGGTGATGGCCCTTTCTCCTGTTGCACTAAAGGGAAGGTGCCGTCACGCCAGTGTTTGGGTGGCAGCAGCAGCAAAGCCCAGCTGGCAGCAGCCCTGGCTGAGCTCCATGCCCAGGAGCAGCCGTGGATGCCCACGGTGTGGGCAGGCAGGAGCCAGGCAGGGGCTGCTGTGACCAGCGGCGGGGTCCCGAGGGCTGGGGGAGCCCAGGGGGCAGGCAGCAGCATGGGGCTCCTGAGAAAAAGCAAACCCATATTCTTAGTTTTTCAGTTTTAGAAATTAGAAATTTGTAGTAATATGTAGAAATATTTTTTCTGTAGAGAGACATCCCCAAATATTCCTTCCCAGTTTCAATAGTAGTTAAAGATATTTTAAAGTAGTTTTAGAATCCAGAAAAAGTGACCTCATTTTGTCTTCACTTTTCATTTTTAGAAATATTTGGAAATATGTTCTGTAGAGAGAAACCCCCAAATGTTTCGTTCCTGTTGCCACAACACATCTGTATTTTTGAAACTAGTTTTAGAGTTCTGGAAAATATATTTTCCCCTTATACAATAAAAAATAAAATTGCATTTCAGTGGTAATCATTATTCTAGGAAGAAGTAAGACCCCCTCAGCCAGACTGCTGCAGAGGCTCTTTACCCACAGGAGCTTTCTGCCATACATAAAACCTTTTCCCAGATATTTCCTGGGATATTTGACAAGCTCATGTCTTAGTCTTCTCAGACAAACTTTGAGCACAGTGGGAATCTCTTCAAGTTGACATCTTTCTTTGCTTCTGGTGGAACTCCCTCCGTTCTAGAGCAGGGCCTTCTCTCAGCTTCCTGCTGTCCCTGGGCTCTCCTCCCGGCCTGCTGGGCTTTGTTGGGTGGCACAGCCTGTGCCAAGGGGCGGCAAGGTGCCTGCAGGCCCCAGCTCTGGGGGAAACGGAGAACGTCCTGCCCGCATCCACCGTGCTGCCAGTTCAGCAGTGCAGACCACCAGCAGGGACCTTTAGGAGAAATTAAATGGCCCCTGGCAGTCCCTAACTGGGATCATAACAATGACCAAGATAGGCAGAATATGGTGGATCTCAGGAATATAATTATTCAGGGAATTCAAGAAGCAGTCCCTGGAGGGCAAAATATTAGCAAGGCCCTGAATGAACATCAGGGGAAAGATGAGTCAACCATAGATCAGTTAGAAAGAATAAAGTAGAGTATACAAATGTATTTGGGATTAGATCCTGATACAGCTGTGGGGAAGCGTTAATCAAAACTCCATTTGTGGCAAAATCATGGGAGGAAATTACAAGGAAACTTGGAAAGTTAGACGGCTGGCAGGAGAGAGGTTTGCAAGAATTGTTAAGGGAAGCACAGAGAGAGAGAGATGAAGAGAAGGTGAAAGCTAAAGCTAAGGTTTTCATGGCTGCAGTAAAAGAGGTTCAGAACGGTAGTGCATCTTCAAGTAATGCTAAAAGCATGAGAAAAATAACAGGTGAGGGTTCTGAAAGACCTACCTGCTTTTACTGTGGTATGGAAGGACATGTTAAAAGGGTTTGCAGGAAGGGAGAGGCAGATCAAAAACTGTTTGTAGAGGAAAATTAAGAGTAGTTCCCCAAGGTGAAGAAGTCAGCCTTTTAGTAGATATGGCTGCTGAAAGATCAACAGTGCAAAGATTACCAAAAAGATGCAAAATCAGCCGGAAAACAGCTCAAGTAATTAGAGCAAAAGGGGAGGCCTTTAAGGTTCCCATTATTGAACAAGTACTAATTGAAGCAAAAGGACAAGTGGATATGAGTGATCTATTACTAGTTTCAGAAGCAGAATGCAATCTTTTGGGAAGGGACCTGATTATTTCATTAAGAAAAGATAAGGTGAGGACAATTTACGCAGACTCAAAATATGCTTTTGGAATTGTGCACACATTTAGATAGAAAGAAGTTTGATAAACACTCAAGGGAAGAAACTGATCCATCAGGAGTTAAAAATCAGAGTGCTTGAAGCCCTGAAAAGACCTAAGAGAATAGCGGTAGTACATGTAAGAGGTCATCAACAAGGGTCAAGCTACTTAGTAAGAAGAAAAAGAGGCAGCTTGTAAACTAAAAGAGACTATCCAGCTGAACACTATAGCGGAAATTCAAGAGAAGCTGCCAAAAAGCTATAGTACTCAAGAGGAGGAAGCTATAAAAAAATTAGAAGCTAAGAAAGAGCTGGGAAAGTAGATACTATCAGATAAGAGAGAGATTTTTACCTAATGCTTATGCTAGAAGGATTTTAAGCCAGTTGCACCAACATACTCGTCGGGGAACAAGAGCCTTATGTGATCATTTTTTAAAATATTATAGATGTATTGGAATTTTTGAGATAGCAAAACGAATAACACAGGAGTGCTTGACATGTCAAAAAGTTAACAAAAAGGGAATGAGACAAGCTTCAACCGGCGGTAGAAAAATAGCCTGCCAACCATTTGAAAGGGTTCAGGTGGATTATACTGAATTACCAAGGGTGGGCAGATGGAAATACTTGTTAATATTAGTAAATCAACTGACTCATTGGGTGGAGGCCTACCCGGCTGCCCGAGCCACGGCGAAGTTTGTAGTTAAAATATTGTTGGAACAAATCATTCCTCGATTTGGGGTTATCAGGGCCATTGATTCTGATCAAGGCTCCCACTTTACTTCCAGCATCATAAAAGGAGTAACAAAAGCCATGGGGATTTCCTGGGAATATCACACCCCTTGGCACCCCCAGAGCTCTGGGAGGGTAGAAAGAATGAACCAAACAATAAAACAGCAGTTAACAAAATTAATGATTGAGGCCCAAATGTCATGGGTCAAATGTTTACCTTTAGCATTGCTTAATATAAGGACACTTCCAAATGCAGATACGGGACTTTCTGCATGTGAGATGCTTTATGGGCTGCCTTATTCCCAGGAAGTACCCCAAACATCAGCAGTCATAGCCGATATGACTATTCAAACGTACATCCAGAAGATGGGACAACATGTCCTAGAACTAAGGGAGAAAGGTGTAATTGCTCAATCAGCCCCTCTCAGATTTAGCAGACATCAAATAAAACCAGATGACTGGGTGCTGATTAAAAGCTAGAAGGAAGAGAGTTTGTCTCCTAGATGGGAAGGTCCATACTTAACTCTGCTGACCACTGATACAGCTGTCCAACTGCGGTAAAAGGCTGGACCCACGCGTCGCGGGTCAAAGGCCCAGTGGAACCACCGACAGAGATGGAACCACCGACAGAGACGCCTGCTGAATCCCAGTGGAGAATTGCATCTACCCCCTGAGAACTGAAAATCAAGTTAAAAAGAGACTGATGTATGTCACGAAAACGCTCCTACCTTAAGCTGCAAAACCAATTGTACTCACGAGAGGTAGAAAGTACTACTCTAAACTGTAAGTGTTATCCATGGGGTTGTTTTAAGTGTATAGAGTGTGAAGAATTTTGGTATACAAACCTACCAAGGGGACAGATCCCTAATGCTCTCTGCTGTAATTTTATGAAAGAAATAGAGAAAGAAACTGATAAAACTTTATCAGTGGGCTCCAGTAAGGAAAGGATATATTAAAACAGGAGATAAAGGCTGGTGGAGAACCTGGGTACACGGAACAAGAGCAGGAATTGATTTGCAGGAAGTACCAAAAGCCAAATTAGAAAAAGTAGAGTGTGACAAGAGCAATTGGATACCGGACAAATATCAAATTAAAGCAAAAGAGTGGCAGGAAGCCAAGTACCGCTGGAAGAGGGGGAGGCACATACACCAACCCTATTGCAGTCGCACATCCCCCGAACTCAGGGGCCAATTAGCCTGAATTAAAAAGATTCGGACCACAACCACGATAAATAGAGATCTGAAGGCTCATGAGTCAAAAGGCAAAAATGAAATGGAAAATACCAGTGACTAAATCCCAAGGTATAAACTCTGCTACCGAGAAGATCTACATCTCGGCCCTTGGATGCAACCCAAGGGGCCTTGAGAGAGGTAGAGAGTTCAACCCCTTGAGGATTATTTTCACTGTATTGATCATTGCATCCCAGGCAATGGGCCTTAATAGCCTCACTCCTGAACTCCACGTAATCCACGAGCGAGCTGCAGTATCAGAGCCTATTGCTCCAGCTGTCTGTGACAAACGCAATCATACTGTCTGGATTGGGGGAAAAATAGAATCAATGTTCATGGCACATTCCCATGTTAGTGAAGTGTGCTATGACCATAACCAATTAAAGATGTGCACTATAGGTGGCAAATTATACTGGGTTGGAGAAAATTTAAAACCTGAAGGTGTAAATGACCCATTGAAAGCCCAAAAGGTATATATTAGATTTGTGGACAAAAAGCTTACAGAGAACTGCCCCGTAGATAGAAAAGTTGAGATTGATGACTACGGAGAAACCATCCGGGGTTTAGCAGCAGAGATCAAAAGGGTGGCTCATGTCCCTGTCCAAAAACGGAATTCCATTCTTCAAGCCTCATGGTGAGACCAGATGCTTAGAGGAGGAACTTAGTAGAAGAAAAAAGGGTTCCTGATATTGTCCTCATTAGCTAGGTTATTGTTTCTACCTTGCCTTATTCCATATTTTATCCAACCAATCCACTCGGTTCTTCAAAGCATGCAGATTGCAGTAACCAACTCAGAACTGGCTACCAGAGAAGCTGGTAGATTTGAGAAAAGAGCTAAGATAACCAAAATAATGAAATTAAAGATAAGAGACCAAAAAGAGAAAGCTTCCAAAGTTTTAGCCAGAGTTGAAGCCCAGACACAAATGAGTAAGAGAAATGAAAATTTATACAAGCAGAGGGGGGATTGTGAAATACAAAGTTGTGTTTCGTGTCAGGTACAAACAGGTGATGTGTGTAGCTGTGAATGCGAAATGTGTGGACTCCGACCATGGCAGAGCTGTGAATTCTAATAATAACTGAGGAGAATAAAGCATGGAAAAAGGCCTTTGAACCTATCTTTTGTTTGCAATTAACCCTGGTTGATTTAAGAGCATTGGAATTAAGGTGGTAAAGATGTTGCTTTTTGCTTGCATTTAATCCATAAAAACCTCTGCAATAATAACCTTTTGAAGTATAATTTTAGAATATAACTTGTATCATTGAAACTATAGCTTTGGAATATATATAAAGGAAATATACTTATCTCACGCCTTATGGAAGCAGAGAAAAACAGCTTTAGAGAAGAAGATGAACATCACCTCAAAGGTTTATAGTTTTGACCAAAGGGAAGCTGGACATCACTGTTATGAGATTTAGAGTCTCTTCAGTTAAAAGGTGGACACACATCTGGGGAGCTGGACCCCACCAGATGGGAGTCGTCTTTCTTCTTTTGGAAACTGGACCACCACCATCTGGGGATACTCCTTTCAGATACATCCTGAGAAATTAAAATCACAACAGTGTATGGAATTGTGATGTAATAATTTGGAATAAAAATTGCTGATGAGTCAAAGATTGGAAATAGAAACTGCTGAAAAAAGGTGATGAGTACGCCTATAAATACCTGTAACCCTCAATTATTGGTGTGCAGTTGGAGGGAAAACTTCCCCCACTGTACCCAGCGCTGTATTGCTCATACTTTACCATATTAAATAATAAATTGATTGCTGCTTGAATATTGGCCTAGTCAAGCTTTTTATTCATAACAAGGACAAGGTAGCAGAGAACAATGTAAACATCAGCTGAAAATAAAATGAGGAAATGCTAAAGGAGTTATTTGTGCACATTTGGAGATTTATTTTTCTTGGGTGCAAAGCAAAATGAAAAGGTCCTAAATGCCCAAAAGATTGGAAATGTGGAATGTCCTCCATAGCAGAGTGTCAGACCTCTGGATCCTTAAAACAATTTTATGGTGGTGGAACAGTGGCAGCTTGAGCTGGTGCCTCTGGGGGACTCTGAACAAAGAACCCCTGGGCTTTGATACCCTCCCAGGTGAAGTGTGACAGTCTGGGGTATTGCTGCTGTGTCCGAGTGCCCGGGCACTGGCTGGCACCACAGGTCCCCAGAGCCTCTGCTGATCCATCCCTCTCCTACAGTCAAGTTTGGTCTGTCACATTTGGCTTTTCTCTCTGATGCACTAGCAGGACCACAAGAGCACGTGGTGCTGAGGATGTAAAAATGCCTGTTCTGGCTGGAACATTGCTGTTGTGTGACAGCCTGCAGGCAGAGCGGGCAGCTGGAGGGATGTTGACTCGTGTCCCCGGTGCCAGCCGTGCTGCATACATGAGAGCTGCTGGGTGTTGGTGCTCGCTGGTGTTAGAAATAGGGCCAGGAGAGGAGCTAATTTAAAATGCCTTTATTAAAGACAGCTCTGGGTGGGGAACCCAAGGTGTCACGCACACTGCCACTGCTCCCACTGGACGACGCTGAGGAGGAAGAGTACAGCTTTGTCTCTCGGCACAGCTGGGCCTTCCATCCTCACCAGAGTCCTTAGGAATGCAAATATTGGCTCACAGCCGAGGGGTATCTTCCAAGCTGGGTACTATCAAAATTATGGGGACAGGACGGAATCCGGCTCTGGCCAAGAGTGGGTGGCTTAGTGTGGTTCTGATGGGCTAAAGTCAAAGTTTATGTGCTGGTTTGCTGTTTTGAGAGGGTTCATATAGTTCCCACAGCCTCTCATTTAAATTCAGTCCGGGTGCAAGTCCTCCTGCGAGGAGGGGAGTAGGAAAAGTGGTTCCCAAAGGGAATGGATACAAATCCCGGGTGAGACGGAAAGGGGAACAAATACAGAGAATGACGGGGAAAGATAAAAATACAGGGTGAAATAGCAACATCCAACAGCGGCAGCTAAAAGCAAGTCTTAGAATACTAACATTCAAAGTTTAACAAATGACTAACAAGGGGTACAAATATAGAGTATGACAAGAAGAGATACAAATACAGGTAAAATAGTAACACTCAGCAAAGGCAACTGAAGGCAACTCCTAGAACTCTAACAGTCAAAGTTTAACAACAGACCAATATTTCAAATAAAGACCTTATCAATTTCACTAACGTCAACTACCAATGACAACTCTGAAAAGAGCTCTCATATCCTGGATTTCATTCCTTACACTGGGACCCGGCCTGGCCCGGCACCACGGGGAGTTACAAAGCGTCTTCAAGGAATCCCTGTGGCATTGTGTGTTTTATACGGGTTTTATTGTAAAGTTGATTATTTTGGAAATTAAGATTTTGGTTTGACCCTCGGTTCCCCCCCTGTTCTCCCTCATAAAATTTTGTTTCTCCCGTCAGTTCCCTGTCCATCATTGTAAGCAGCCCCCTTTCATTTCGAGAAATTTCTGTGTCAATCTTGCCTTACTTAACACATGATTTGTCCCCTGACGCTTCTCCCTCCCCAGTGCCATTGCTATTGGTTCGGTTGTGTCCCTCGCTCCTCCCCTGGGCTTCGTTCATTGGTCCCTTGAGTCCCCTCGTGTCACGCCCTTCGCCTTTATAAGTGCCTCCCCAACAGTTTTTCTGCGCAACCGTTACTGCCCCTGGCTGTGTTAGTAGAGCGGCTGGGCATCCCTACGTGGGTCCAGTCCTTCCTTCCTTCGCCTCAGTGCTTCACAGTGCTGCACTCGCCTGCGTGGCTACACTGCAGACAGAGACAGAACTCGGGGTCCTGGCAACGAACCTGGGAGTGGCGGGATTCGTGGTCTCCACTGGTCACTCTAGCAGTTGCTGTGGCTGCGGGACGAGACTGCAAATCCTCAGGCGTTAAAGCACACGATTTAGCCTGGGATTTTAAGTTGTTTCGCAGTAAATCTTGTGAAAGGCCTGAGCAAGTCTCCTATGAATTGTCTTCCTGGCAAGCCCAGTCCCGGCCCCGAAGGCTCCTCAGCGTTGTCAGGGCAGTGGCAGGAGCCGGCAGCTCGCCCAGAGCGAGCCCCTGCCGCCCGGGATGGCCACAGGAGAGGCGGGCGGGCAGCGCCAGGGCCCTGCGTGGGGCTCCCCAGGCTCCTGTGGCATCGGTTCCGTCCCCTCGGGCGCCGAGCGGAGCCCGGAGCCGCCGCTCTGCCTGCCGGGCTGTTGTGTGCCCGGCCCCGAAGGAGGCAGGGCCGGGGCTGTGGCGCCGCCTGCCCGGCGCTCAGCGCTGCCCGTGCCGTGCCCGTTCAGCGCGACCCGGCGGGGCAGCTCCGGCTCGGCTCTTCGCCAGCGCCGTCCCGGCACGGCGGCTGCCCCAGGGCCGCGGCAGCCCCGAGCCGGACGGGCCCGGAGGGCCTCGGGAGGGAGCGCGGGAGGGCCCCGAGCCCTGCGGGCCTCAGCAGAGACTCCCGCCCCACTGCGGGCAGCAGGAGGGGCGCAAGGCCCCGGGACGCTTATGAGAGCCCACAGCCCTCTCCGCATGTGAAGTGAGACCCCAAAACCCCGTCATGTGCCTCAGCAGAGACCCTAGCACCCTGCACACCTTGGGAGAGATCCCTAACTCCGTGCATCCCTCACACAAAATTCCAAATCCTTTGCATGACTTGAAGTGGACCCCAGCCCCCTCCGTGCCTCAGAGGGAGCCTGGAATATCCCTGTGTGTCCCACAAGGGACCTCAGCCCCTCGTGCGCCTTATGGGGCCCCAAAGCCCGCAAAGGTGCCTTACGGGGAAGGCCAGGGCAGCTACGCCAAGTGTTTTGACCAGGAAAGGGAGTGTGGCTGCAGCTGGGCTGTTGTGCCTCTGGGGCTGTTCATCAGCCCCATCAGGCCCCAAGGCCACACAGCCCTTCCCTTCCCTCCCCTTCTGGCCCTCGTCCAGAGGAGCAGACCCTGTGCAGCACCCTGCATTGGTGATGGGCCATCAATTAGGTTCTATCAAGTGTGTGTTAATTAGGGTGGGGCTTTGTTTTGCCTGCTGGAATTGCTGGTCAGGCTGTGTCTGTGGAGATGCTCTTGATGGCTTCCCTCTTTTCCTGGGCTTGCCACTGGAAGAGGTGCAGGGCCAAATGATGCCGGGGAAGGAAATGTGCCCTCAGCCCAGGGACGCTCAGCATGGGCTCCCCCAGCCCTGGGGACCCCGCCGCTGGTCACAGCAGCCCCTGCCTGGCTCCTGCCTGCCCACACCGTGGCCATCCACGGCTGCTCCTGGGCACGGAGCTGAGCCAGTGCTGCTGCCGGCTGGGCTTTGCTGCTGCTGCCACCCGGACATTGGGGTGACAGCTCCATCTCTTTATTGCAATAGAAGAAGGGGCCATCACCTACCTGGGTGGGGATGGGGGGATGGGGGGGGTGTGAAAAATGTGTACTTTATGATTGGCTTTTCGCAAATACTAAAATGAATATTATAGGTGTTGTGTTACAATGTAATGCTGTATTAATTAGTTTAAGTAGTGTGTTAAATACAGTTTTAGCTTATAAAAAAAATGTTAAAATAGGAGCTACAGTATGTATGATACTGTTTTTTAAAGAAGTGACTCACAGCAAGATAGCAGCCACGGGACACATAAATCTGTCAGAGGAAAAGAATTCATTGCCCTCTTATCAGAAGAAACAAACTTGTTCCCGCCTCGAAGGCGCTGTTAGGATTCAGAGGAAGAAGTTGATGATGAGTGCACAGAATCCTGTATTTGAATGGAATTTATGCATCATGTATGAAGTGTGTGAATGTGCAACAGGGTATTGTTTTTAAGGGTTAATCCTTTGATAACAGGTGTCCTCTTTTGAGCATGTGCTGCCCAGAAAAAGGTACCCGGACGTCTGTAACTCTTTGTTTCCATTGTATCATATTGTCCTAATCCAAATTGTGCAAATTCTCATTACTCTAATTGTATGACTATCTTTAAAACCATTTTATTAAACCTTAAAATTTTAAAAAGAAGTGATTGGTGTTTTTCACAGGGGTGTAACCTACAGGGTTGTTCAGAGGGCATGGCAAGGGGGCTCGGGGGCAGAGGAAGGGACGTGTTGGTCTCAGGAGGGGCTGGAGGGTGCTGGGCTGCTGCTGGGGTCTATAGAAGAACTCGGGAATGGGCTGGGATGGGACAGAGGAAGATCAAAAAGAGAATGAGGGCAGCTCAGGGATACACATGGGGAGAGGAGGTGGCAGTGGGATCTACACTGGGAAAATAGCAGGTTTCGTCGTAGATGGCCGTTCCGGGGTCCTCTTCTCAGAGCTCTTGAGAGGGCTGCCCAGGCCCTCCGGGTGTGAGGTGCTGCCGCCTTTAAACTGCTGTCCAGAGGTGGAACTGTGGAGAGAGGAGGTGGCTGAGGCCCCAGCTGCCAGTGGCACACAGGGAGCCTCCTGCACAGCAGGGCCCAGAGCTGGCAAGGCTCCCCAGCACGGCTGGAGCTGCTGGCACAGCTTGGCCCAGCTGCACAGCTGTCCCTCAAGGCCCCGGCGAGCAGGGCACGGCTCTGGGCAGGCTCCCTGGGCAGGAGCGGGCCCCAGAGCGCCTCTGCCTTTCAAGGGCAATCTCGTCCCTGCTCTTTCTGCTCCCCACCGTGCTTTGCCTCTGCCCTGTGCCCCTGGGGTTTCCCTTGGCCAGGCAGCCTCAGTGGGAGCCAGCACTGGCTGCAGCCCCAGCGGGCCCCCCAGGACAAGGCCCAGCAATGAGGAGGCCACTGAAAGCTCTGGGCAGCAGCAGAACCCTCAGCAGAGTTCTTTGGACAATCATGGACTGGCCACACCTACACTGCAGCCTCACTAGGAATGTTTCCTGTCTGCGGTAGACTTTCAAAAGAAGCTGTTTGAGGGGGAGAGCAACAAAACACTCACTGTTTTCTCTTCCAGGAATACCAGATTCCAAAGCAACAGAACATGATGACAAGCTCCAAAAGAAGTAGGCCTGCCAGTAACCCCAGCCAGCAGCCTGTTCCCTGACAGAAACCCCCTCCAGGGCCCTTCTGGGAATCAGGAACATGTGCTGTGGTTCCAGCTGCACCTGTGGGAGCAATGGGGAGCGTCAGCCCGTGCTGTGCTGCACTGCTGAGCTGGCAGCACGGTGGATGCGGGCAGGACGTTCTCTGTTTCCCCCAGAGCTGGGGCCTGCAGGCACCTTGCCGCCCCTTGGCACAGGCTGTGCCACCCAACAAAGCCCAGCAGGCCAGGAGGAGAGCCCGGGGGCGGCGCAGCTGCTTGGGCAGTGGCTGCTTGGAGGGACACGGGCCAAAGCCATCCCTGAGCAGCCACTGCCAGCCCTGGCCCTCCCTGCCCCGTGACAGCTCCCCCAGCCCCGGGGCACAGAGTCAGGCCCTGTCAGGACCCAGTGCAGCCCCTGCCCAGTCGGGAGCCAAGGCTGGCTCTGGCCCTGGGCTCGTGCCGGGGCTCCCGCTTGGGGCTGCTCCTGTGCCTTGGGCCTCTGGGCACTCAGGGCCAGCTCCGGAGCAGCTGCAGCGGGAGGGACGTTGGTGCACGAGTCCCCTTTCCCCGGGGCTGTGAACGAGCTCCAGAGGCACCTCCAGCTTTGGCTGCTGCCGGGCCTGTGCAGGGCAGGCCTGGGGGAAGAGCTGCTGCCACAGAGCCCCGCCAAGGGCTGAGCCCTGCTGAGCCTGGCACAGCAATTATCTTCAGTGCTTTTACCTGTGCTTGGCATCACATTTGTTCCTGCAGTAAAGCCTGACACCGATCCACTGCTTCCTCCGGGTTGTGGCTCCTTCTGCACAGATTTTTGGCCCATCACTTGAAAAAGAAAGAGGCAAAGCTGGATCAGATGGCAACATTCCCCACTGGGGAGGTGACATCGGCAGGAGGCACTGCTTGTAAAAGTCAGTGAAAAGACTGGGAAATGCCCCTGCTGTTGGGGCTGGGCCAGAACACTCCCTCCTCCAAATAGCTGTGCCTCCTGATTAGCTCAGAGACAGGGATGTTGCAGGGGATCTGAGGCCCGTGGTGCGGTTTGGTCTGTGTGGCAGCTGATGCCCAATGCCTTCCTGCAGAGGCTGGGGAGAAGCTGCAGCCAGGCCAGGCTGGCAAACAGCCCTGCAGGACGTGGAAGGAGCAGCGGGGCAGCGTGGCTGCCATGGATCCCTTCTGGCTGTTCCGGGCACGGCGTGTCCAGATGGGCAGCCAAAGCCCCGGGCTGCTGAGCCACAGGACAAGGCTGAGGGAATGCACCCACTTTGTCCAGCCCCCATTCTGTGTTTGTCTCAGGAATTCATTTGAGTCAAGAGACATTTTGGCTGCACTATCATGGGTCTTTCCTTTTGTTCCATGTTCCATTTCCCATGAATGGATGCCACAAAAGCAGAGCTCAGCTTGTGGAGCCAGCAGGGACACACTACTCACCCCTGCGATGGGAGCTGGGTTGGTGCCAAGAATCCAGCCGAGCCGCTGGAGAAGTCCTCCCTGCAGACACATCTGTAACACAACAGCCACAGAAGCTTCTGCCATCTCTGCTCAGCTGCACGGGCACCACTGAGCCGCAGGAGCGGTGAGGGGATCGCGCAGGGCGAGGGCACACACGTGCATGGCTCTGTCCTGGCACCTGCAGCGATGCCCCCCTGGCCGAGCTTTGGGCTCTGAGCTGGCAGCTCTCCCAGGGGAAAGGCCTTGACCTACCCTCACCACCTCCCAGAGGCTCAGTCCTGGATGTGGTTTGGGAAGCCAGATCACCTTCACCAACTGGTTCAGCTGCAAAGAAAGGCAGGACAAAACAGCTCCCATGGCACTGTAGGAGATCCTCAGGCTGCAGGCAAGGCTCAGCCCCGGGGCACAGCCCTGGGCCTGGACCCTGCCCATTCTACCCTTCTTTGTGGCTGCACAGCGCACACAGAAGGACACGGCCATTGCACACGGGAAGTGGATGGACAGCTCAATGCTCCTTCCTCTCATTCACAGCAATCCTGTGCGATCACTGAGGGCTCCAGAAGGAGCAGGGCAAGAATTCAAGAATCTTTCAACCATGAGATTATGTTAAAGGAAATGGAAGGCAAGGGAGCTCTAGTGACATAGACAGTGATTATTGTCTCGGGAAAGGCACACTGAGAACTTGCCTCCAGCATCTTCCAGGAATTTCAAGCCATTGTCCAGCAGGGCATCCAAATAATCCATGTTACGATTCCAGTCTGGAACAGAGCACAGATCAGAACCATTTCCATGCTGTGCTGAGATCCCCTTCTGCTTCTGGGAAATGGGCACTGCAAGGGGGTCGGGTAAGACCATGGGAGCCAGGTGTGAATGGACATGGCCAAAGCTGCACAGGGGTCTGGAGAGCGCTGGGCTGGCTCCTGGCCACTCTCCACAATCTTTGCAGGTCCTGGGCAATGTCCCTGGTGGGGCAGCTGGAGCAGCCCAAGGCCCTGGGGCTCTCTCCCTCACACACACAAAGGAAATCCTCCCTAAAGCCCAGAGGGAAACTGCAGCAGGCAGTGCCACAGCTCTCCCTGCCTCCCTCTGTCCCTCCTGCCCTCCTTCTGCTGGGACACTGCCCATGTCCTCAAGGGCACGTGGCCAGGCCCTGTCAGGACCCAGTGGAGCCTTGCTCTGCCCCTCTGCCCTTTCCCCACCATGGGCACCCCGTGCAGCCGCTCCCAGGTTTGGGGACGTGTCTCCCACGGAGGGAGCCCAGCAGGACAGCTCAGTACCCGAGTGCTCTGAGCCTGCTCGGGACAATTCCTCTGGGCTGTGCCCGTCTTGTCCGGGCTGTGCCCGCAGTGCCAAGCAGCAGAGCGGGCAGCTCAAGCCTCAGCAGGGCTCAGGCCCAGAGGCACAGCAATTACCTCCTGTGGCTGTGCCTGGCATGGCCTGCCTTCCTGCAGCAGAGGCTGGCACAGAATCCCTGCTTCCTGTGGGAAACGCCGCCTTCAGCACAGCCTCTGCATCCACTTCTGGAGAAAGGAAAAGGAACACTGGGTCAGATGGGGCTGTTTCCCATCGGCAAGGGCGCAGCTTAGGAGGCATTGCTTCTCAAAGACACGGATAAGAATCAGGAAAACGCCCAGACTCTTGGGATTGGGCAGGAGCACTCCCTTGTGCAAACAACTGTGCGCCTCCTGATCTGCTCAGAGACAGGGAAATTGCAGGGGATCTCAGGGTGTGCATGGCCCGTGGTGCAGTTTGGGCTCCCTGTGAGCTGATGCCCCAGATGCTTCCTGCAGAGGCTGGGGAGAAGCTGCAGCCAGGCCAGGCTGGGAAACAGCCCTGCAGGGCGTGGAAGCAGCAGCGGGGCAGCGAGGCTGCCATGGATCCCTTCCCGCTGTGCCGGGCACGGCGTGTCCAGATGTGCAGCCAAAGCCCCCGGCTGCTGAACCCCAGGACAAGGCTGAGGGAATGCACCCACCTTGTCCTCCCTGAAGCACTTTCTTTAGCAGTTGCCACATGACATCAAATGGCTTCTGGAATTTCTTGTCTGTCGTGTGTTTGGGCTTTACTGTTGGAGGATCTTGACAGAAAGTAGTTCCATTTCCCATGAATGGATGCCACAAAAGCAGGGCTCAGCCTGTGAGGCCAGCCGGGACACGCTACTCACCGCTGTGATGGGAGCTGGTTTGGTGCTCACTATGCAGCCCAGGAGTTGGTGAAGTTGTCCCTGCAGTCACATCTGTAACTGAACAGCCACAGAAGCTTCTGTCACCTGGTTCTTGCCAGCTTGTCAATGATTACGCCTTGGTGGGACCATGAGAACGCACCTGCAGAACCCTCAGTGGGCTTCACAATTTCAAACCTCCAGGTTAATGGATAAGCCATCCCAGTATCCCAGTCTGGAAGCAAACCAAGATGAGAACTGTTTCCTTTGTGTGCCAAGGCTGGCTCTGGCCCTGGGCTCGCGGCAGGGCTCCCGCTCGGGGCTGCTCCTGTGCCTTGGGCCTCTGGGCACTCAGGGCCAGCTCTGGAGCAGCTGCAGCGGGAGGGACGTTGGTGCACGAGTCCCCTTTCCCCGGGGCTGTGAACGAGCTCCAGAGGCACCTCCAGCTTTGGCTGCTGCCGGGCCTGTGCAGGGCAGGCCCTGGGGAAGAGCTGCTGCCACACAGCCCTGCCAAGGGCTGAGCCTGGCACAGCAATTACCTTCTGTGCCTGTGCCTGTGTCTGGCATCTCCTCCTTTCCTGTGGCAGGGGCTGGCAACGAAGAGCGACTGCTTCCTTCAGGAAATGCTGCTTTCCACAGAACCTCTATGTCCATCTCTTGAGAAAGGAAGGGAGACAGCTGCATCAGAGGGAACTGTTTGCTATTTGGGTGCTGGCATCTACAGGAGGCAATATTTGTTCAAGACCAGGAAAACGGCCAAGTTTTTGGGGCTGTGTCAGATCACTCCCTGCTGCAAACCACCTCCTTTTCCTAATGTGGAGACCAGGATATTGTGGGGAATTTCAGGGTCTGTTGATGTTTGGTCTGCCTGTCAGCTGATGCCCAATGCCTTCCTGCAGAGGCTGGGGAGAAGCTGCAGCCATGCCAGGCTGGGAAACAGCCCTGTAGGGCGTGGAAGCAGCAGTGGGGCAGCGAGGCTGCCATGGATCCCTTCCCGCTGTGCCGGGCACGGCGTGTCCAGATGTGCAACCAAAGCCCCCGGATGCTGAGCCCCAGGACAAGGCTGAGAGAAATGCTCTCACCATTACCTTTGTGCAGTTCCTCCACTATTTGTTTCAAGATGTTGTTTGACTCAGGGGATTTCGTCTCGCCTCTAGGTTTGTTCTTCCTTCTTGGAGGACCTTAAGAGAAAGTAGCTCCATTTCCCATGACTGGATGGCACAAAAGCAGGGCTCAGCCTGTGGGGTCAGCAGGGACACGCTACTCACCCCTGCGATGGGAGCTGGGTTTGCGTGCAGGAACCAGAATAGGAGCAGCAAAAGTCCTCCCTGCAGAAGCATCTATAACTCAACAGACACAGAAGCTTCCTTCACCTGGTCCTGCCAGGTTGTCAATGATTAATCCTTGGTGGGACAGTGAGAACATACCTGCAGGAGCCTCCAAGGGCTTCAAAACTTTATCCAGCCAATCTAATGGCGATGCCTTCTCAGCAACCTTATCTAGAAGAGAGCACAGAGGACAACATTTTTCAGGCTGTGCTGGGATCCCCTTCTGCCTCTGGGAAATGGGCACTGCAAGGGGGTGGGATAAGGTCATGGGAGCCAGACGTGAATGGACATGGCCAAAGCTGCACAGGGGACTGAGGAGCTCTGGGCAGGCTCCTGGTCACTCTCTACCCACTCAGCAGGTCCTGTGCAACATCCCTGGAAGGGGCAACTGGAGTAGCCCAGGCGCTGGGGGCTTCCACTCACACACAGAGGAAATCCTCCCTAAAGCCCAGAGGGAAACTGCAGCAGGCAGTGCCACAGCTATCCCTGCCTCCCTCTGTCCCTCCTGCCCTCCTTCTGCTGGGACACTGCCCAGTCCTCAAGGGCACGTGGCCAGGCCCTGTCAGGACCCAGTGGAGCCTTGCTCTGCCCCTCTGCCCTTTCCCCACCATGGGCACCCCGTGCAGCCGCTCCCAGGTTTGGGGACGTGTCTCCCACGGAGGGAGCCCAGCAGGACAGCTCAGTACCCGAGTGCCCTGAGGCTGCTCGGGACAATTCCTCTGGGCTGTGCCCGTCTTGTCTGGGCTGTGCCCACAGTGCCAAGCAGCAGAGAGGGCAGCTCAAGCCTCAGCAGGGCTCAGGCCCAGAGGCACAGCAATTACCTCCTGTGGCTGTGCCTGGCATCGCCTCCCTTCCTGCAGCAGAGGCTGGCACAGAATCCCTGCTTCCTCCTGGGAACTCAGCTTCCAGCACAGGCTCTCCTTTCATTTCTGAAGAATGGAAAAGAGACACCTGGATCAGATGGAAACATTCCTCATTGGGAATGGGGAAGATGACAGATTCAGGCAGCAATAGTTGAGAAAGGCATGGATAAGGATCAGGAAACACCCTGGATTTTGGGACTGTCCCAGACTGGTCCATTTTCCAAACAGCCCCTACACCTGATGCGCCCGGAGACAGGGAAATTGCGGGGCATCTCAGGGTGTGCATGGCCTGTGGTGTGTCCCAGGTTCCCTGCTGGGCTAATTTGCCCCCGAGCAGGCAGCACTGGCTGGATACCTCAGTCCTTCATGGGGACAGAGTGTCCGAGTACCCAGGCCGCGCTCAGCCGCTGGCTACCTTAGCAAGCCCAGTGGATATCAGCTCTTTAGTGATTATCAGCTCTCTTATGGTTTCAGCTCTTTGCTTGCTAAGGCGCCTTGCAGGCTAGCCGGGAAACAGTTGCTACAAGTGAGGAGAAGAAACGTCCTGGCGTTCCACAGTGAGGGTTTATTGAGGGGTCTGTGAAGGGTTCTAGAGATGACTCTACTCCAGTATGGGCTAAACCACCTGTATATATGGGGTGTAAGGGGATCCATACTTGTACAATAGTAGGGGATAAGTGGAAGTGACCTATGGGGCTACAGAGAGATATCCTGGGGTCCGAAAGGCAGAAGGCAGGGGCTTCTTTTGCTACTTCATCATGACTTGGCAATTCCTGTCCTTAAGCCTCGGCCCTCCATGGGGCCCTAGGATGCTCGGAGCCTGCTACAGTGGTGCAGTTTGGGCTGTCTGTCAGCTGATGCCCACTGCCTTCCTGCAGAGGCTGGGGAGAAGCTGCAGCCAGGCCAGGCTGGCAAACAGCCCTGCAGGGCGTGGAAGCAGCAGCGGGGCAGCGAGGCTGCCATGGATCCCTTCCTGCTGTGCCGGGCACGGCGTGTCCAGATGTGCAGCCAAAGTCCCCGGCTGCTGAGCCCCAGGACAAGGCTGAGGGAAATGCTCTCACCATTCTCTTTGTGCAGTTTCTCCAGTATTTCTTTCCACATGTCGTTTGACTTAAGCGATTTCTTCTCGTTCCTATGTTTGTTCTTCCCTCTCGGAGGACCTTAAGAGAAAGTAGTTCCATTTCCCATGACTGGATGGCACAAAAGCAGGGCTCAGCCTGTGGGGTCAGCACGGACACACTACTCACCCCTGCGATGGGAGCTGGGTTTGCGTGCAGGAAGCAGAAGAGGAGCAGCTAAAGTCCTCCCTGCAGACACACGTGTAACTCAACAGTCACAAAAGTTTCTGTCTCCTGGTCTTCCAGGTTGTCAATGATTAATCCTTGGTGGGACAGTGAGAACATACCTGCAGGAGACTCCAAAGGCTTCAAAGCTTTCTGCAGCAAAGCTAATGGAGAATCCTTCCCAGCGACCTCATCTAGAACATAGCACAGATTATCACATTTTCCATGGTTTGCTGGGATCCCCTTCTGCCTCTGGGAAATGAGCACTGCAAAGGGGTCGGGTAAGGCCATGGAAGCCAGGTGTGAATGGACATGGCCAGAGCTGCACAGGGGCCTGAGGAGCTCTGGGCAGGCTCCTGAAAACTCTCTAGCCTCTTTCCCTGCCCTCTGCAACATCACTGGAGAGGAAAGAGGGGCCGCCCAGGGCCCTGGGGCTCTCTCCTTCACATACAGAGGAAATCCTCCCTAAAGCCCAGAGGGAAACTGCAGCAGGCAGTGCCACAGCTCTCCCTGCCTCCCTCTGTCCCTCCTGCCCTCCTTCTGCTGGGACACTGCCCAGTCCTCAAGGGCACGTGGCCAGGCCCTGTCAGGACCCAGTGGAGCCTTGCTCTGCCCCTCTGCCCTTTCCCCACCATGGGCACCCCGTGCAGCCGCTCCCAGGTTTCGGGACGTGTCTCCGACGGAGGGAGCCCAGCAGGACAGCTCAGTACCCGAGTGCCCTGAGCCTGCTCGGGACAATTCCTCTGGGCTGTGCCCGTCTTGTCCGGGCTGTGCCCGCAGTGCCAAGCAGCAGAGAGGGCAGCTCAAGCCTCAGCAGGGCTCAGGCCCAGAGGCACAGCAGTTACCTCCTGTGGCTGTGCCTGGCATCGCCTGCCTTCTTGCAGCAGAGGCTGGCACAGAATCCCTGCTTCCTCCAGGGAACTCAGCTTTCAGCACAGGCTCTCCTTTCATTTCTGAAGAATGGAAAAGAGACACCTGGATCAGATGGAAATATTCCTCATTGGGAATGGGGAAGATGACAGATTCAGGCGGCAATAGTTGAGAAAGGCATGATAGGGATCAGGAAACACCCTGGATTTTGGGACTGTCCCAGACTGGTCTGTTTTCCAAACAGCCTCTACACCTGATGTGCCCGGAGACAAGGGAATTGCGGGGGATCTCAGGGTGTACATTGCCCGTGGTGTAGTTTTGCCTGCCTGTCAGCCTTCCTTCAGAGGTTGGGGAGAAGCTGCAGCCAGGCCAGGCTGGGAAACAGCCCTGCAGGGCGTGGAAGCAGCAGCGGGGCAGCGAGGCTGCCATGGATCCCTTCCCGCTGTTCCGGGCACGGCGTGTCCAGATGTGCAGCCAAAGTCCCCGGCTGCTGAGCCCCAGGGCAAGGCTGAGAGAAATGCTCTCACCATTCTCTTTGTGCAGTGTCTCCAGTATTTGTTTCAAGATGTTGTTTGACTCAAGTGATTTTTTCTCGTCTCTAGGTTTGTTCTTCCCTCTCGGAGGACCTTAAGAGAAAGAAGTTCCATTTCCCATGAATGGATGCCAGAGAAGCAGTGCTCAGCCTGTGGGGTCAGCAGGGACACGCTACTCACCCCTGCGACGGGAGCCTGGCTTCCGTGTAGGACTGATCACAGGGACAGGAAAACTCCTCCCTTCAGACACATCTGTAACTCAACAGTCACAGAAGTTTCTGCCATCTCTGCTCAGCTGCACGGGCACCACTGAGCCGCAGGAGCGGTGAGGGGATTGCGCAGGGCGAGGACACACACGTGCATGGGTCTGTCCTGGCACCTGCAGCGATGCCCCCCTGGCCGAGCTTTGGGCTCTGAGCTGGCAGCTCTCCCAGGGGAAAGGCCTTGACCTACCCTCACCATCTCCCAGAGGCTCAGTCCTGGACGTGGGTTGGGAAGCCAGATCACCTTCACCAACAGGTTCAGCTGCAAAGAAAGGCAGGACAGAACAGCACCTGTGGCACTGTGGCAGATCCTCAGGCTGCAGGCAAGGCTCAGCCCCGGGGCACAGCCCTGGGCCCAGCCCCTTCCCTCTCTGCTCTTCTCTGTGGCTGCACAGCACACACGGAAGGACGCACTGGCATTGCACAAGGGAAGAGGATGGACAGCTAAATGCTCCTTCCTCCCACTGAGAGCGATCCTGTGGGATCCCTCAGGGCTCCAGAAAGGAGCTGGGTAAGGTTTTCAGAATCCTTGAACCTTTAGATTATGTTAAAGGAAATGGCTTATGAGTGAGCTCTTGTCACATTGTTTATTGTCTCGGGAAAGGCACACTGAGAACTTGCCTCCAGCATCCTCCAAGAACTTCAAAACATGATTCATCAGGCCTTCCAAAACACCCGTGTCATGCTTCCAGTCTAGAAGGGAGCACTGATCAGAACCATTTCCGTGTTGTGTTGGGATCCCCTTCTGCCTTTGGGAACAGGGCACTGCCAGGGGCTTGGTTAAGGCTATGGGAGCCAGGTGTGAATGGACAAGGCCAAACTGCACAGGGGCCTGGGGAGCTCTGGGCTGGCTCCTGGTCACTCTGCACCCTCTTTGCAGGCCCTGTGACACATGCCTGGAGAGGAAACTGGGGCTGCCCAGGACCCTGGGGGCTCTCTCCCTCCGCCAGAGGAAACCCTCCCTCAAGGCCTGGGGAAAACCATCCCCAGCGCTTCCCGGGGAGCAGGGAGCGCTGTCCCGGGAAAGGGGAGCCAGGCTGCCGGCTCACCTGCTGGCCGCGCTTGCAGCGGAGCAGCCTGGGCAGCCCTGGCAGGCAGGGCCACGGCCAGGAGGAGCAGGAGGAAGAGGCGCAGAGCAAGGGCCATGCTGCCTTGCCCTCTGCCAGTCCCGCAGCTCTTGCTGCCACCGCTGTCCTGACACCGCTGTCCCAATGTCAGCACCACTGCTGCCAGCGCCGCTGCTGCTGCCGCAACAGTTGTGCTCAAGCACTGACTGCTCGCTCCTTGTGCTGCTGTGCAACCACCGGGTCTGGCACCTCTGTGACCTCAGAGCCTGCTGTGACCTCAGCCTGCTGTGACCCCTGAGCCTGCTGTGACCTCATGGCCTCAGCTGTACCCCCAGAGTGTGCCCCCATCTGTACAAATGGGCTGCCCTGATTGTAAATGTTTTGCTTCATCAAAGGGCCATTGCTCAGCAAAACTTTTTGTTTTTCCAGCTTCCATTGCTGGTCGGTCAGGCTGTGTCTCTGAAGATGCTCTTGATTGTTGCAGTTTGAATTTATTTTATTGATTCCTGTTTAAGTGGTTCATGGTTTACCCGTGGGTTTTACCCTCCCTCAAAGCTGTCCCTCATGCCATTCCCCGCCCCTTGTTCCAGCTCTTTCCCTGCCTGCCACGGCACCCCAACCCCTTGGTTCCCGAAGGAGCCTTCGGGCCAATCTCTGACTGCAACAGCCCTTTGGAATTCCCCTATTCCGGAGCCCCCGTGGGCCCATGTGAGCCATCCTCTCCACCCTCCTACCGCAATGGGCCCCAGACACTTGACTAATCCCCTCACTGCTCCCTGAGGATTCCCTATTGGTCAGCTGTTTGTGTGCACCCCCTGACTTTTATGTGTATAAACCCCCTTGCACAATAAATCTAGGGGCTTTTTATCCTATTTCTTTCACCTGGAATAAACTCTTCCTTGTGGAACCTCAGAGGGCCTCCTCCTTTCTCCTCTGCCTGGTCCCTGTCGTGGCTGGTGTCTGGCACAGTGGAGCAAGTGGCTCTAAAGGTTCTGCCTCTGGTAAATCCCTATCCTGAGGCAGTTCCCTACTCCGGTGGCTTCGGAGTTCTGAGAGTTAGCCCGGGTTCCAGCAGTCTCGTCACTAATCCCCCTGTCCTGGTTTAGGGCAAATTTGTTAAAGAATCTGCAAAGGAGGGCGCCTCCAGAAAGCAAAACCCACACGGCCACTCCCCCCAACCGGTTTGGGAAAAAATTGCTCAGACAGAGGTGGAAAGAACCTGTTTATTTCAGGCACAGCACGCCCCAGCACACAAAATGAACAATACCCGATGACACCCCTCTGGGAAAGATGACAAAATCAGAAAGTCTCTTTTGGGGGTGGTTGCTCTGTTCTCAGTCCCTCCGGCACTGGGGTAGCTGCTGCAGGCCAAAACGGTGCAAATCCTCGGTGTTCCCAGGTCCCAGTCCGGAGTAGGTTTGAGATGGTCGAAGAAAAGGAGAGGAGAAATAGTCCAGGAAGGAATTTGGACTGTTTAGCTAGAGCTAGCTAATAAGCAGAGGCCAAAGCAGAGCAGAAGCGAGAGCAGAAAAGAGAGCAAGCAAAGCAACAAGCTGAAAGCAAGAAGTGAAAACAGCCCTAAGTACTGCCCCTCTCTGTGTCCCTGATAAGAGAAACCCAAACAAAACTTCCACTCTTCAGAGCCGGTCTTAAAGGCACAGAACAGATGAATGGGGATACAAGCATCATAACGTCACCCCAGGACATTCCACTGTTGCCCGATTGATAAATGACACAAAACTCGGGTAAGTTTTGTGGGTGCTTTATTAAGGGCCCGGGGAACTGGGGGACTCACGTCCCAAAGTCCGAGCCCCCAAATTCACGTATGGGTGCTTCCCTCTTATACATGCGATTCACAACAAAGTTTCTAATAAACAGTTCTCCGTTCCCCTTGCCTGGTCACAGACCCCTTGTGATACATTCCTTGGTTCACAAACAGATCATTAATCCTCTGCTTATCTTATTCTAAGAGCATTGTATGCTGCCTCTAGACAGGTTAGCATTCTTACTTTCTTGCACTAGTTTAATTATTTATTAAATCTCTAAGACTACCTGCTAGGTAGCACACAAAACCCAACACACACTTTTAACGGCTACAAAACTACTTTTTAACAAACCAGTTCACACACAACTCACTATAATTAAATATTTTGCTAAATTTCATTTCTTTTCCAACATTTCCCCCCTTTTGAGCATCCTTCAGTCCTGCTGCAAGGATGCTGAATCAACAGTATTGACAGTAACATCTTCATAACGAGGTGGGGAGTGTTCTTCATTCTGCCGCCCACGGGTCATCGCCTTCTGCAACCGGAGAGATCGCCTCTTTTCCTTTTCGATCACACCTAAGAGGCATCTATATACAATCCATATAGTCACTAGAAATACTTAAAACATTAGTACATATTGTATAGCAGACGTAATCCAGCCAGACAGGTGAAGCCCCAAAGAATCAAATACTGCTCCTATCTAATTATGCTGTGCTTCCCTTTCAATTTCCTTGGTTTTTGTTTCCACTTCTGCCAGTTGAGAAATATCTTTCTCAACTTCAAGTGTAACATTTGGAATGTGTACACAGCAATGATCTATTCTCCTACTCAGGTAACCACAAACTCCATGTTCCTTTAACAGTAGCAAATCCAATGCCATTCTGTTTTGTAGGGTCATTCTTGATGTAGCTTGCAATTGCAAATTTAGATCTTTAAATCCCTTCTTAGTAGCTGCTGCCAACCTTTCTGTCTGTCCTAACAAATTGTTGAGCATTTCCCTGTTTCGATATGTCGCTACCGGAGGGAATAATGACTCTAATATCCATCCAAATTGCACTCCTGAGCCAGGTTCATGCCACTGCTCCTCTAGGGATTCTTCCCTCTTTCTGAGTCCTTTCCTTTGGATCAATCTATTCTCTTTCCAGTATGGACACAATGTGGGAACCCCTAGGGTGATTTGTGTTACTGATCCATCTAGAGGTAAATGTGTGGTCCACTGTCCGTGTCCCAACACCCAGACTAGATTTCCAGGGCTATGCACAGTAGTATATCTGCAATCTATAGGCCCATCCATGGACTCTCTGCTAATCGTGTGATCATACCCCCTACACTCGCATCCCCACTTTAATGCCATTTTCACCGGTACCAATCCGATTCGGTCTTCCGGTGTATCACATGTAAAAACCTCAGTACAATTCCAATCCTCTTTCTGCGGTCTGAACTCTCGGGAAGATGTAGACGTGATAAGGGCCCTATAATGTGACTGATTCTTTACTCCTGACCATTGGATGCACCATTGTACTTCCCCAAGGTAATTATAGTGTTCCAAAACACTAGGTCCCCATAATGTCTTCCAACTATTCCAGGTGTCAAAATTCTGTGTGACATTCTGACAACTCATCTCGTTTTGTTGGGATTTCGTTCTTATTCGTACTGTATTGCATGGCTCATCTATTGGGGTTGCAATTAAACACCTCCTGGTATTTTGAATCCAACCATAATGATTGGATTTCTTTTCACATTCCTCTTTAGTCATAGCCCAAGTGGTCATACACAAATCCCTCCATACATCTACTGGTTTGGGAACTGACTGGCAGGACCATGAAACATTCTTGAATGTTTCAGGCATTTTGGTTACTGGTATTATTCCCCAGGGAATTGGTTCACCTGCAGCCTGTGGTAACGGCAGGCAAGCTGTTATTTTAGTCACATTCTGCATGATCCCAAAATCTCTGATTAATCCTACCACTAAATTTTCCTGCTCAGTATTTCGTTCTATTGTATCATTAACCTCCCGTCTACTCCTACCGTGTCTCTGTAAGGATAACATCATTCTGTCATGCCTCCACCATGCATTTCCTATTCTAGGATTAGTGACACTCGACCACCCACAACCTTTGCCTTCCTTCCCCCACCAATTGGTCCCGTCCTCTATTCTGTCCCAGGTCAGTTCCCTATTTTGTTTCCACCATTTGACCCAAAGGTTCCTTTGATATCTTGATTTTACTAGGAAGGAACAATTTATTCTGAGAGGTGGCCCATCCCACATGTCCACTGCCATTGATACTGGATTAACCTTTATGTTTTCAGCACGATCCCCTGTCCATGGCAAAACCCTCATACTCACTCTTTTGTAATCAAAACTATCCCGTATTTTGACCAAACATGTATATTCTCCCGTATCGTTTGTGGTTACCTTGGTAAGATTCAGTACCGTGTTTCCTTGTTGTTTATCCTGATCCCAACCGACTCCTATCTTGCCTCGGCTTCTTTCAGCCCCCCGTTGCCATATTGCAATAACTTCACAGGCCTCAACTTTCTGGCTGTCAAAGATAACACAAGTTAATTGAACATCCATCCCTTCCATGACTGTAACCTTTGTTTCTTCAACCTGTACAAGAGTAGACCCTTGAACGGGTAATAGTCTCATGATCACTAGCAGTAATATAATTAAGAAGGCGGCTTTGCGCGGAAGATCATCCGGGTTGGAGACACTATCTGGGTTTCCCACTGGAACGGTGCCTTCTTTACCCTGGTGTAATGGATCCAAGCATCCATCCCCTGGACTTTCACCACCGTGTAGGTCGTCATCATCACCTGGTGGGGTCCGCTCCATGATTCCCGTAGCGGATCCGTGATCCACTTCTTGACGTACACCTGGTCCCCAGGCTGGATGTCGTGGACAGAATTCTCCAGCGTGAGTGGTCTATTCCACTGTAACGTATTTCTTAAAGAATTCAAGATCTTATTAAGTGACATAACATACTCTGCAATCGCCTGGTCCCCACTCACATGTACCTCCCCTTTTAATACAGTTGCATGATATGGTTTGCCATATAATATCTCATATGGACTTACGCCTACCTTTTCCCTTGGTTTAATTCGAATCCTGAGTAGGGCCAAAGGCAAAGCTTGAGGCCAGTGCAGTTTAGCTTCCTGGCAAATCTTTTTGATTTGTCCTTTCAGGGTTTGATTCATCCTTTCCACCTGCCCACTAGACTGAGGTCTCCAGGGGGTATGCATATTCCAGGTTATATCTAACATTCGTGCTAATTCCTGCACTACCCCGGCTATAAAATGCGGACCCCTATCTGATGACAATCCTAAAGGTACTCCAAATCTTGGTATTATTTCTTTTAACAAGGTTTTTTACCACCTCCTTAGCCTGATTAGTTCTACATGGAAAAGCTTCCGGCCACCCTGAGAATGTACATACATACACTAACAAGTATCTGTATCCCTGTGCCCTAGGCAATTCAGAAAAATCAACTTGCCAGTAATCTCCTGGTTGTGGCCCGACTTGCAACTTTCCCATTTGTATTTGTCTCCTAACTACTGGATTATTTTTCAAACATACTAGGCACATTGCATTAACTCTTTTTGCCATTGTTAACATCTGATTAGAGATTATCTCATTCTTCAAAAATTTTACCAATACTTCTGCCCCCCAATGACATTTATTATGTTCTGATTCCAAAATAAATTTCATTATGCGGGTAGGTACCACTATTTGTCCCATTGGTGTAACGTACCACCCAAGTTGATTCTTCTGTGCCCCTAGCAAGTTTATTAGTTTTCCATCTTCTATTGAATATTTGGGCTCCTGATTCAGGTATGGGGTAGCCGGATTTGTTCTTACCGGTACCAATGCCATTTGAGTCCATACTTCCCGTGCCACTTGCCGAGCTGTAACATCAGCAAATCGATTTCCTCTGTAAACATCTCCTTCCGCAGTCTGATGTCCTCTAACATGCATTACTGCAACTGCTTTGGGACTGTGTATCGCATCCAATAGCTGTAGCACTTCTTCCCGGTGCTTGATGTTGGTTCCCTGTGAATTCAAAAGCCCCCTTTCCTTCCATAACGCCCCATGTACATGAACCACACCAAAGGCATATTTAGAATCTGTCCAGATATTAACCCTTTTGTCCTTGCTCAAATACAGGGCTCTGGTGAGTCCAATCACCTCTGCCTTCTGGGCCGAAGTTCCAGGTAACAAAGCCTTTGCCTCTATTACCTGATCCAATGTTACCACTGCATACCCGGCATAGCGAGTCCCATTCTCGACAAAACTGGATCCATCAGTGTATAGTTCCCATTCAGGTTCTTCCAATGGTTCATCCTTTAGGTCGGGTCTGCTGGCATATACTTGTTCAATTACCTCTACGCAATCATGCACCAGTCCCCCAGCTTCCTGGTCACTGCGTAAAAACTCTGCTGGATTAACATGATTAGTAGTCCTTATTTCAATATCATCCTGTTCTCTCAGGATGGCCTGGTATTGCAACATTCGACTGGATGATAGCCAGTGACCCCCCTTTTGCTCCAAAACGGCTATGACCATATGGGGAACAAACACTTTCATTTTTGCCCCCAAAGTCAATTTCCGGGCCTCTTGAATAAGAATTATTGTTGCCGCCACGGCTCGTAAACACGAGGGCCACCCGGAACTTACCGAATCCAGTTGTTTAGAGAAGTATCCCACTGGCCTCTTCCAGGATCCCACCTTCTGGGTGAGGACCCCCAATGCCAGTTTTTGCCTCTCATTCACGTACAACTGGAATTCCTTGGTCACATCAGGGAGTCCTAGGGCTGGGGCCTCCTTTAGTGCCTGCTTCAATTCCTGGAAGGCCTTCTTTTGCTGTGTCGTCCACTCCAACCGATGCTGCTTCAAGGCCTCATATAGTGGCTTGGCTAGGAGACCGAAATTCATGATCCACAGTCGACACCATCCCACCATTCCTAGAAAAGATCTCAATTCCTGATGGTTACGAGGCAAAGGAATAGCACATATTGCCTCTATTCGGTTTACTCCCAAACGTCTCTGCCCTTGTGTGATCTCACAACCGAGGTAAATAACGCTATTTTTGACCAATTGAGCTTTTTCCTTAGAAACCCGATACCCTGCTTGGCCAAGCATGTTGAGTAATTTAATTGTTAATTCCACGCACATTTCCCTTTCCTTAGTAGCCAGAAAAATGTCATCCACGTACTGCAGGACTACATACAAGGATGGGGATATTGTTACCTGGGTTATCTTCCATTCCTCCAGCTCCTTGGCCAGTTGGTTTCCAAAAATAGTAGGGGAGCATTTAAATCCCTGTGGGAGTCTCGTCCACATAAGCTGCTTCTTTCTCCCAAAATCAGGACTCTCCCACTCGAAGGCAAAATATTTCCTACTCTCTATTGCCAGTGGGATGCAGAAGAAGGCATCTTTAAGGTCAATCACTGAGAACCATTTAAACTCCTCTGATACAGATGTTAATAAAGTATAAGGATTAGCAACAACTGGATGTATGTCTTTCACTATTTCATTAATAGCCCTTAAGTCCTGTACCAAACGGTACTTACCATTAGGTTTCTTTACTGGAAAAATTGGAGTATTATACTCCGATTCACATTCCTGTAATATTCCTTGAGCCAAAAATTGTTTAATTAACGGGGCTACTCCCCTCCTTGCCTCAAGCTTCAAGGGGTACTGCTTTATCCTCACTGGTCGGGCCCCTTCCTTTAGCTCCACCTTTACTGGCTGTGCAGCTTTAGATTTTCCGGGGACCCCTGACTCCCATACCCAGGGTACTACAGCCTGCTCAATTTCTTCTGGAATAGGAGAGGCATCCACTTCCTTGATCACAAAAATGCCTGCTATTTGATCCTCAGGTATTTCCAATTTCACCCTTCCCCCTTCAAATATTATTTTCACATTAAGTCGGGACAACAGGTCTCTGCCAAGAAGGGGTGTGGGGCAGTTTGGCATATACAAAAATTGGTGATCTAATTCCTTTCCCCCAAACCTAAGATTTAAAGGTTGTAGAAATGGTTGTTCCTCTAGCTTCCCTGTTGCCCCCACCACCTGTACCGTTGTGTCACTCAAAGGTCCCAATCGTCTATTGAGTACAGAATAAGTAGCTCCAGTGTCTACCATAAATTCTTGATTCTTTCCATCTATTTCTAAAACTACCCTTAAATCCTTTTCTAGTCAGCTTTGATTCTGATAGTTTCCCAAAACTAGTGCTTGAGCGACTTCTGCTGGTCCTCCCGTGAATCCTCCCACAGGGGCATTTCCCATTGGGGCTGTCCTTAATCCCATGTTTCCCATGCCCATACCTCCTCTAACCGGGCATTCATTTTTCCACTGTCCCAATTGTCGGCAAAAGGCACACTGGTTTGGATCCAACCTCCCCATGTTAGGTGCAAACCCAAATCCTCCCCGACCTCTTGGCAACCCCCTCTGTCCGTGATTAGCTCCTCCCCGACCTCGACCCCAATGGGTCTTCCTCCTGCCCCTGCCTGTTGCATTACAGCCAGAATACTAACTTGTTGTCTTTTTGCAGTTTCTTTTTCCCTGTTGTTGTATACCTTCCATGCTACCTCCAGCATTTTTTTCGAGTGGCTCTAACAACCATTTCCTTTTTCGTGGAATCCATTATAGTATCTAATAATACCTGTAAATCATTCCAGTCCGGATTCTGAGTCTTTATTACCATCTTAACCACCCTTGCCACACTTTCAGGATCCTCCCGATAACTCCCCGCTGATTGCTTCCATATTACCAGATCCCCGGGGGAGAAAGGCACCTTTATAAGTATCCTTTCTCCCTGTGGTCCCACAGCTTCCCTCAACGGCACAATTAAATGTGGCCCCTTTTGCCCCTTCCTTCCCTTGCGAGTCCGCCCTGCTAACAGAGTTCTTTTAACACTCTCACTCTTTTCACCATCACCACCATCACTATCACTCTCACTAGATCCCGTTTTTATAGCTATATCTGCAGGGGGAGCAGGGGGCACATTAGGAGCAACCGGAACCCTTGGAGGTGCTATACAATAAGACAAATCTTCCTCGACTGAAGGATACAAATTACGCTCCTTTCTTACTTTACATCCCACACACTCCCTTTCATCATTCACTTCTAAAACCAAAATACCACATTCCTTTTGCCATTCCTCTTTCCGATATAAAACGAAAAACAAATCCAAATATGGTATTTCATCCCATTTCTCATTTCTCCTTAAAAATTGCATCAAAGATTCCATTATCCCCAATTCCAGTGTACCATTCACCGGCCATCCCGCTTCCCCAATCTCATATTCAGGCCACCAATGATTACAATAATCTACCATTTTGCTTTTATCCAATTCTTGATAATACCCCTCACTTTTCCACCGTTTCAATATACAACCTAATGGTGTATTTCCAGGTATTTTACCATTGGCTTGCACTAAGGTTTTAAAAGTTTTAAAAGACATCATATTACAACCTTTAATTCCACTATTAATCCAAATAAACCAATATACCTTAAACCAATATACCTTCTCGCCGTCCTTCCCTAAAACAAACAGGAGGCGAGTTCCGGTCCTGCGTCCTTAGACGTCTTATGGCCGGAGCCTAGGCTTTTTTACCAACCACCAAATCCAAATCCAATTATCACCTTTTTCCAATATAAAGCACCTTCGGGCTTACCTTGGCAGTTGTCCAACAGGCGCGGGGTGTCGGTCACGACCGATTACTCCCCGAGAAGTGCTCGGTGCCGGCTTGGAGTGGATCAGGACGCGAACCACCCCAGCAGCCCTTGGAGTCCTGCCGCGGTCGCCAGAAAACTGTTGCCCGATTGATAAATGACACAAAACTCGGATAAGTTTTGTGGGTGCTTTATTAAGGGCCCGGGGAACTGGGGGACTCACGTCCCAAAGTCCGAGCCCCCAAATTCACGTATGGGTGCTTCCCTCTTATACATGTGATTCACAAAAAAGTTTCTAAGAAACAGTTCTCCGTTCCCCTTGCCTGGTCACAGACCCCTTGTGATACATTCCTTGGTTCACAAACAGATCATTAATCCTCTGCTTATCATATTCTAAGAGCATTGTATGCTGCCTCTAGACAGGTTAGCATTCTTACTTTCTTGCACTAGTTTAATTATTTATTAAATCTCTAAGACTACCTGCTAGGTAGCACACAAAACTCAACACACACTTTTAACGGCTACAAAACTACTTTTTAACAAACCAGTTCACACACAACTCACTATAATTAAATATTTTGCTAAATTTCATTTCTTTTCCAACACCACCCCTTATGCCCATATCATCAACATACTACAACACATCATGCATTATTCATACAAAATTTCCATCTGTTCCCCCAAAATGTACAAGCAATACCTATCATGCCTTCATCACATCCCCACACTGGACCACTGAATCCAGGCCCTATATTACAGAGCTGCAGGATTCCCCCTTTTCTCTTTAGTCACTTAAAGCTCCATCTATCACTTGCTCAGACCTTCAGCACTTACACATTTCCTTCTCCATCTTCCACTTGCCCAGACCTTCAACACTTACACATTTGCTTCTATCTCATGTCTGTATGGTTTAATGTACAGACAATGGCAGTAACATTCAATGAACAGCGATATTGCACATCATTCTTAGCCCACAATCAGATCTCCTTGAGGTACACATCATGTTGTTCCATCTCTTTGCATTATCCACCAGGTGCAACCTGGTCCCTGAGCAAAGACAACCCCACGAATGTGTTTGTCTGTACTTGAGGCAGAATTGATCCACACAGTCTTCCCTTACAAACCTCTGATATGTACCACTGGGACTTTGTCTCCTTCTATTATATTCAGGGACTCAGACTGGGCAGGACCTGCTCAGTTGGTGGAACCTCGGTTGTTAACTAACCAGGTGGCCTTTGCTAAATGCTGCTCTCAGTTTTTGAAAGATCCCCCACCCAAAGCTTTCAACTGGGTTTTTGGTAGTCCATTGTACCTCTCCACTTTGCCTGCAGCTGATGCATGGTAGGGGATATGGTACACCCACTCAATGCCATGTTCCCTAGCCCAGATGTTGATAAGGCTGTTCTTGAAATGAGTCCCGTTGTCTGACTCCATCCTCTCAGGGGTACCATGTCTCCACAGGACTTGCTTTTCAAGGGCCAGGATGGTGTTCCGGGCTGTAGCATGAGACACAGGGTAGGTTTCCAACCATCCAGTGGTGGCTTCCACCATGGTCAGCACGTAGCGTTTGCCCTGGCGTGTCTGGGGCAGTGTGATGGAGTCAATCTGCCAGGCTTCCCCGTACTTGTACTTGGACCACCGCCCACCGTACCAGAGGGGCTTCACTCGCTTGGCCTGCTTGATGGCAGCACGCGTCTCACAGTCATGGATACCCTGAGAAATACTGTCCATGGTTCGATCCACCCCTCGGTCTCGTGCCCAGGTATAGGTGGCATCTCTGCCCTGGTGGCCTGAGGCATCATGGGCCCATCGAGCTAGGAATAACTCTCCCTTATGTTCCCAATCTAGGTCTATTTTGGACACCCCTATCTTTGCAGCCTGCTCATTGTTTTGGTGCTCCTCATTGGCCCTACTCTTGGGTACATGGGCATGTACATGGCGGACTTTCACAGGTAGCCTCCCTACCCTGGTAGCAATGTCTTTCCACTCTTCAGCAGCCCAAATTGGTTTCCCTCTACGTTGCCAGTTAGCCTTTTTCCACCTCTCCAGCCATCCCCACAGAGCATTGGCTACCATCCATGAATCAGTGTAGAGGTAGAGCTTTGGCCACTTCTCTCTCTGTGGTAGCTAGGGAAGAGGCGCTGCGGAAGATTCCCGCGATGTCACGGAAAGGCAGGACCCTCTGTTTCCTGTAGATAAGACCCCCAGGTACTCATAGATAAGAAACTAACAATAGGAATGTGGCCCCACTAACAATAAGAATGCTGTCCCACTGAAGTCAGCAACTTTCTATCCCTTACCCAGCACTTTTCCACTCCTTACCCAGTACTTTTCCATTCCCTACTAACTATAGATAAGAAAGACAAACCCCTTTTTGACGTAGAGACCCCTAAGACTATAAGACCCCATGAGAAGGAGTAATAAATGCCTTTTGACCGTCCACCACATTGGTGTCTGCGTGCGTCATTGGCCCGAACAGCCCTGGAGAAGAGGGCTGTCGAGCTGTACCTCAGAACCAGGTCGCCTGCCTTGATATAGAAAGCAACATTTTGGTGTCGAAACTCGGGAAAGCGGCTTGCGCCCGGCGAACGGGGATTCTCCTGGAAAGAGGACGGCGGCTGCGGCAGCAGGTCTGGCCTCAGCGGGGAGGACGCTCCCGGACCAGCGTGGACAATGGAAGCCATAGTGAAGGTCGTAACAGAGATGCATGCACAAGGGGGTATAGAATGTAAAGTTAGGGATTTAACTCTTGCATTGTCGAGATTGATTAAGCTTGGGGCTATTGAAAGCCCCGTGGACGTCCTGCATTCGGACGTGTGGGATAATTGTACAAAAGCTCTGGCGGAGGACACTATATCCTTGGGTTCAGGGAAAGCCTTCTAATCGTGGGGCAGAGTTGTCCAGGCTCTGCAAAAAGCTCGACAAGAGCAAGAGACCTGGAAAGCCGCACGAACTTGTTTATTAGCCGTGCCGCATTTGGGGGTGGGCGCGGCGACACAAACCGTGGAGGTGCCTGACCCGGGTGGGCGCGCGGAGGCGCGAACACCAGATCCCCCTCAGCAAGCGGACTCACCATCGGAGGGGGAAGAGCACGTGCGGGCGTTCTGGCAGGGGCTTGCGGAGGAGGCGCGGAACGCGGCCAGAATGTCGGACCCCATAGAGACCGATAAAAAAGCCCCCCCACCATATGCGTTTGAAAATGGCGCCGGACCGCATGGTCAGGGCGGAAAGGAGGAGGCGGGGGGCGGAAACGCAGTCAGCCCACCTAACAATGCATGCGCGGGCGAGCGGGGAGACGGGGCAGCCCCCGCAGAGGCGCGTAAGACCAATCAGAGCGCTTTACTCAAATTAAATCCTTGTAGGGCAAGGACCTCCCCCAGCAGGAGGCGGAGGGACCCCAGGGGGAGGGAACTGCCCGACTCCCGCAAGAAGGGGCGGGGTCGGAGCCCGAGGAAAAGGCAGAGCAGCCCGGAAGCGTCTCTTTACTCGGCTTCCGGCTCGGACTCGGACTCGAGCTCTGAGCCCGAGATAGGGTCGGAGGATTCCGACTCAGATTCTAGCTTTAACAGAGAGAGAGCAGCGGCATGTAAGGTCACTAGTCACAGCGCTCCTGCATGGGTGAAGGGGTTACCAGAGAAAAACCGAACCCCGCTTACAAACTGGAGGAAAATAAAAATGGCTTGCGCGGAATGGGCTCCGTCTGCCACTCTGGTGTTCCCGGTCCGTGGGGGGGGGGCAGGCCGAAACCAAAGGACTTATTCGCCGGTCAATCTGAAAGATGTGCAGGCAATTCTTAAAGCGATTGCGGATAAGGGAATTAATTCTGCCATGGTTTGCACGCTTATTGACGGCCTTTTCGGTGGGGACGATATGCTTCCCTTTGATATTAAGCAGACGTGTAGAATGATATTTGATGGTGCAGGGATGATCGTTTTTAAACAAGAATGGGAGGATAATTGCATTAAACAGCTAGCCTTGGTAACAGGGGCAGACCATCCACTGCACGGTTCCAGCATACAGAGGCTAATGGGTACAGACCCCACTATGATCATCCCCCAGCAACAGGCTGAGGGCTTGCGGGCCCATGAGGTTATGACAACAACCCATGCTGCCCGAGAAGCCATCCGTGACGCTTCTAAAGTGGTAGCTAAACCATCTCCGTGGTCTTCCATAAAACAGGGTGAGAGTGAGAGCTTCACTCAGTTTGTGGACAAACTTCAGGCCGCATTAGATTCCTCTGCGTTACCCTCAGAGGCGAAGGGTCCCGTGCTGGCAGAGTGCCTACGTCAGCAATGCAACTCAGCCACCAAAGACATTTTAAGGTCACTGCCACAGGGGTCTTAATATAGCTGCCATGATCAGACACGTTGCAAAGGAGGAACATCTAGTTCCCATTCAAGCAGCAGTTCACACTGCAATAACCAGTGTGATGGCGTGCCTTAAGTGTGGCCAGGCAGGCCACTTGGCAACAAACTGCCCCCAGCCAAGGCGCCTATCAGCAGATGCTCCACCACGCCAAGGCGGAGGTAGGGGGCCGTGCTGGGGGTGTGGAAGGAAAGGGCATTTAGCTAAGGAATGCAGATCCAGGCCCCAGGGAAACGGGAGAGGGAGGGGGCACCTGGGCCGCAGCCAGCCCCCTCCCACCTGGAATATGCAGCGGCCCAGCTACAGCAACCCCCAGTGGGGCAGGGTACCCTCATACCCTATGCCCCCACAGGGAGCAGTCAACTTTGCATCCCCCCCAGCAATACAATGGCAGAGTTGTGCAGCACCCTCAATACCTTTGCACCCCCCACTGCCCCAAGCCACGCCGGTGTCACAGGAACAGCAGGGGATGCCCCAGAGCGGGATCCCTGGGTGGCCTTGGTCATGAAAATAGGGAAGGAGCCCCTGATGGTGTGGGGGACATGCCGCCTTCACGGCAGCCAGGATCCCCACGTCATAGGGTTTCAGTTTTGGGCGGACACGGGATCAGACTGCACGATTTTTCCAAAGCACATTGGCCCCAGCATTGGCAATTCAAAGAAGTCCCCCCAGTGAACGGAGTGGGGGGGCAGTCCAGGGCATGGAAAAGCACCCAGCTGGTGGCTATAACACTTCACACGAAAAAGGGACCAGAACGGACAGTAGCTATCTACCCCTACATTTTGCAAAATTCTCCACCCCTGTTAGGAAGGGACGTCCTTTCCATGCTCGGATTTCGGATTACAAATTTATCATGAGGGCCACTGCCGTACATCCTCCGCTGCCAATCAAATTGACTTGGAAATCATCAGACCCTGTATGGGTGGAGCAGTGGCCCCTGACAGAGCCTCGAATGGCAGCCTTGCTGGAACTGGTCGACCACGAACTGCAAAAGGGTCACATAGAACCCTCCACCAGCCCATGGAACACCCCTGTATTCGTGATCCCCAAAAGGTCCGGACAAGGCTGTCGTCTCGTCCACGACCTGAGAGAGGTGAACAAGACGATCCGACCCCTGGGTCCAGTCCAGACACTGCTACCTGCAAACTCAGCCATTCCCACAGGGCAGCCGTGCGCAGTGCTGGATATCAAGGACTGTTTCTTTTCAATACCTCTGCACCCTGAGGACAGAGAACGATTCGCATTTTCCGTGGCGTTTCGGAACGGCGAGCGGCCTAACCTTCGCTTCCAATGGAGAGTGCTCCCACAAGGCCTGGTCGACAGCCCGACCATATGCCAGATCACCGTGGACAAAGCACTGATGCCAGTCCGACACTCCAATCCCATCGCAACCATCATCCAGTACATGGACGACATCCTGGTCGCAGCACCATCGACAAGCCAAGTAAATCACCCGGTGACCACAATCACAGAGACCCTTCAGGCCAACGGCTTCGAGATCGCGAGCGCAAAGATCAAGAGAGGACCCTGCGTGACCTTCCTGGGAGTAGGGATCACAAGCTCCTACGTGACACCCCCCGAGATGAAGATCAACCGAGACGTCGAGACGCTCCACGACGTGCAACGCCTGGTGGGATCGCTGCAGTGGCTTCGCAACATCATCCTGATTCCTCCCGAGGTCATGGACCCTCTGTACGACCTCCTGAAAGGGAAGAACCCCTGGGATCCCAAGGAGCTGACGCCACAAGCAACGAGCTCCCTCGACTTCATCGAAAACCAGATGTCCACTGGCACGCTTGCCAGGTGGAACCCAGCCATGCCACTGGACCTGTACGTCCACTTTACACCGAAGGGGGGAGTGGGAGCACTGGCCCAAGGACTCGCTGAAAAGGCCCGACCGATCCAATGGGTGGTCCTCGGAAGACCCACTCGTGCATTTTCCCCAGGAATCGAATGCATCGCCAGCCTCATCATGAAAGGCAGGAGACTCGCCTTGAAACACCTAGGGACCGAGCCGACAAGCATCCATCTTCCATTTCGCAAGCAGCCAACCTCGGAGTCAGCCACAGTATCGGAGTACCTGGCCCTTGCTCTCTCCGGCTTCGGAGGAGAAATCTCCTACTCCTCCAAGCCACCCTGGACTAAGCTGCTGACCGTAGTCGACATGGACATGCCACTGAAGGTCAAGGACAGACCGCAGCCAGGACCAACGGTCTTCACAGATGCTTCCTCCACGACTTCAACCGCAGCAGCAGTGTGGCAGGCAGGAGAGCAATGGCACTGCGTCAAAGCGTGTGACCCCACACTGTGGGTGCAACAGCTGGAGGCAGCAGCAGTGGTTTTGGCGTGCGGACTCTTCCAAGACGAACACCTCAACATCGTAACGGACTCTATATTCGTGGCAAGGCTCTGCCTAGCCATGGCAGGACCAGGAGTGTCAACATCAGCAGCAGCCCTAATGCTGGAAGAAGCTCTCTCCTCACGACAGGCCGTAGTTGAGAGAGCAAACCAGACCCTGAAAACCAAGATAGAAGTGTTGGCAAAAGCAGAGGGCTTTGCCAATGCCATTCCCCCAGGAGATCAGGCACGTATGCTGGCAACCGCTTTGCTGGCACTGAATCAATTCCCTAGGGGAGATGAAACAAACAGTCCCGTCCAAAAACACTGGGCCATTCAAACGCTGGAAGAGGGCCCACAGGTGGTAATCAGAAACGAGCTAGGCGAGTGGGAACGGGGTTGGAGGCTGATGCTTACGGGGCGAGGGTACGCAGCTGTCAAAAAGGACGGCAAAATCAGGTGGTGGCCACTTAAGTCGATTAAACCAGACCTTCATAGCGAGCAGAATGAGACTGACGAGAATTGCGAGTCTTTGTTTACAGGACCTGCTCGTGGGACGTGCTCGTGACGCGTACATCCCGGTTCCAGATGAAAGCGACAGACCACCAAGCCGTCAGGCAGCACCCGAGAGACCCGCACGGGTGAGACCCAAGCACCAAGGGTGTTTCTGTGTGATTTTGCTGTTGGGGCTTGTCGCCAGAGGGCAAGCCAGCACAGACCACTACCCCCATCGGCCATTCAGGTGGGTCATGCGACACCTTAGTAGTGGCAAAGCACTCAGAGAAATCACCACTCCAAACACCCCATCCTTCGTGCTCCGCATCACCAACCTGTTTCCAGGACAGCCAAGGGTAAACCCCTATTCCACACACGTCACACACTCGTACTTATCCTACTGGTGCCCACCTTCAAACCCTGGGAAAAGCTACTGCAATTACCCAGGTTGGGGATATTGTGGGCACTGGGGCTGCGAAACCATAGTCACAGATGCCAGACCGTCGGGGCCTGGGTGGGATCCACAAGAGCCAGACAAATTCTTACAGTTCACCTGGGCACCCATCGGCTGCAAAATACCCTTCTTCTCCCACGGAAACTTCCATCGAAACCAACATAAAGTCCCTAGTTTTCGGGCGTGCACAGATTATAACATGACGGTCTTGCAGCCAGATCACCCTAGCTGGGCCACAGGCAAGACGTGGACAGTGGTCCTTCAAGGGTCAAAAGAGAGGGTGAACGTGCAAATTATCAGGCTCCAACCATCGGTACCCCGAGCGGTCGGACCCAACAAAGCGATTAAAAGCGTGCCGAAAGGGAAAAATGTAACCTACCCCAAAACCTTACCCACAGGGGTCAGCAATGTCCCGACCGGTCAAGCGGAAACCTTTCAGATGAGCCGCTTAACCGGGTCAGACGCAGACCCAATCCTTCGTATGTTAGAAGCTACCTTTGTATCCCTGAACGAATCCAATCCTGACCTAACCGAATCCTGCTGGCTTTGTTACGATGTCAAACCCCCCTTTTACGAAGGAGTCGCTCTAAACACTCCCTTCAGTTATTCCTCAGCCAATGCCCCTCACCAGTGCAGATGGGATACCCCTCGCAAAGGAATCACCCTGAGTCAAGTCACAGGCCGAGGCAGATGCTTTGGCAATGCAACCCTAGCTAAGCGGAAAGGCAACGTCTGCACCAAAATTGTCAAGCCTAACAGGAAAAACAATAAGTGGGTAGTCCCATCCACATCAGGGATGTGGGTTTGCCAGCGATCCGGAGTGAGTCCTTGTGTGTTCCTTCCCAAATTCAATGACTCTAACGACTTCTGTGTCCAAGTTCTGATTGTTCCTTCGTCCTGTACCACTCAGACGAAGAAATGTACCATCTTCTTGAGGGACCCAGCAGGATCCACAAAAGAGAAATAATGACAGGTATAACTATCGCAATGCTGCTCGGCCTGGGAGCAGCAGGAACGACCACGCGTGTCTCAGCCCTAGCGACACAGAACCAAGGACTGTCCCAGCTGCAGGCAACGATTGACGAGGACCTGCAAAGGATCGAGAAATCCATCTCCTTTCTAGAGAAGTCAGTCTCCTCACTCTCGGAAGTGGTCTTGCAGAACAGGCGAGGCTTGGACCTCCTGTTCATGCAGCAAGGGGGCCTGTGTGCTGCCTTGAAAGAGGAGTGCTGTTTCTATGCAGACCACACGGGAGTTGTGAGAGACTCCATGGCAGAACTCCGGAACCAACTGGCTCAGAGGCTGAAAGACAGGGAAGCCCAACAGGGCTGGTACGAGTCCTGGTTCAATCAATCACCTTGGCTAACCGCTCTGATTTCTGCCCTGATAGGTCCATTGGCGATGCTGTTTCTAACAGTCACCTTCGGACCATGCCTGCTGAACAAGCTGGTCTCGTTCGTTCAGAGCCGCCTGGAATGGGCCAACATCCTGTTCATAGGGCGACGACAGTTGCTGTGAATTCAACCAGGGAATTCAACCAAGGAACACTGCCAGCCACAAAATTTTCCAAACTTGTCTGGCAAAAGCTTACTCAGGTCTCCCAAAACCCCTTTCCCTTGTTAAGTTACAACCTTATACCTCATTTCAGTACCTATGTATGTGGGATCTCAGCACCTCAGGATGGAGGTGCAGAGAGGCCGAGACCACCCTTGGGGGGCTCGGGAGTCCTGGAATGCTGCCAGAAGTGTCTGGTGGCAGGATTTTGATCCTACACAGGAGACGAGACCTGTATGAGGACTGGGAGGAATTCACTGGGTGAATGGTGAAGGGATAAGTTAGTTAAAGTGTAAAACACAGGGTTTAGGATTTTGGTACAGGGGGGGTCTAAAGAAGTAAGATGGAGGAATTGGGGCGTGTCCTGTTCTTCTTCTTCTTCTTCTTGGCCTCCATCTTCTGTGGTGGTGGTGGCACTTTGGGATTGGTTATTACTAAAAGTGCGCCGGTTAATAAGGGTAGAAGGTATTGGGGAGAAATGATAAATATTGCACACGTAACTTAGGGTATAAAGATAAGTGACCGCCCAGGGGCTTGTGGAGTGTGCCCATGGCTGACTTGCTGTGCAGACCTCTGTCGGGCTGAAAGAAAATCTTTTAGATAAACAATTAATAAACACCAAGACCGAGACAAGATCAGAAGTCTCTCCTCGTCCTTTGAAGCGCCGGGCTCTTCAAGGCCATCCCTGGGCCTTTCCAAACAGCCTAAACAATACAGAAAACCTTACAAGTGGCGTTCGCTGGGTGGGCACCCCCCACCAACCCTTTCGGGGGGGGATCAGCCCTGAAGAGCTGAAGAGCTGAAGAGCTGACGAGCTGAGACGGCAGCTCCTGAGGAGAGAAGCCTGAAGAAAAAAGGAAAAGAAGAAAGAAGAAAAGAAAAAAACGGCCAGAAGAGTCTGCAAAAAAACAGCAGTCACTGAGAATTCCATCTCTCAGCTTCTGCCGAAGACAGTTCGTAGCAGAGCAGCCCGGATCGGAACCGGAAGGTGCCTCTGGATCCTTCTCCTGTGACCTGCTGGGCGGAGATCAGGAGCCTCCGGACAGCTCTGACAACAGATTCGGTGAGAAGGTCAAAAAATAAGAATATGAGGGGTACACTGTCCCAAGAGCAAAAAGAAATTTTGTCCGCCTTACAAGGCGTGGCTCAAGCATATACAGAAGGGATCCCAAGAAAAGAATTAAAACAGCTGTTGTTGTGGGCAAGGCTTAATTACCCACTGGCCGAAACATGCCTGCTATTCGAAGTGGGGTTTTGGCAGGAAATTAATAGGCACTTATATTTTTTAGCAACAAAAAAGGACGAGACAGCGTTAAAGGTGCTCTCGCCGGCAAGGATAATGCTGGAAGGCATATCGGAACAGTCGAAAAGACTGGGAGAGCAACGAAAAATTGCGGCACCCTCAGAGGGAGGGGGAGGAGCAATGCTCCGGGGAAAAATTAGCTCTGGCCCCAAGAAGCCAGGGGAAAGGGCTCTCGAGAAAAGAGAGCAGGAAATAATATTAAAGCCCCCGGTCCCAAAACCCAGAAACCCCAGGAAGCTCCTAAAGCGTCCTGAAACTCCGGAGAGTACAGGGGAGTCAGGATCGGAAGGGGGGGTGAAGGGGGGAGAGAAGGGATCGGGGGGGGAGGCGCTTCCTCGCGGGGGACACGGCGCGGCAGCGACGGAGCCGGCGGGGAGCGGGGGTGAAGAGACAGAGAAGGGAGACATGAGTGCAGACGCGGCTTTTGTCAGCACAGCGCCGGGGGTGGCGGCCGGCCCGGCCGGCAAAAATAGCGGAGACGTGCGCGGCGGGCAAAACTCGCAACAACCCGGGAGCAAAGTCGGGTCGAATTGCGGGGCGGGCCCGGGTGCCGGCGGGGGGCGGGCTGTACACACACCGGCGAGGGGAGTGGACACAACGTCAGAGGAGGAGGAGACAGAGTCAAGGACAGACCGAGGGGGGAGGCCTCGGAGGTGGAGCAAGGGGGAGAGAGTGACGTCGGCTCGGGAGAGACAGGGAGCGGCTCGGAGAGCACCCATGCGCAGGGAGTAGAGCGCGGGCGGGGGCGGGCCAAGTCCCCTGTGACGTCTCGGGCGAGGAGGGGCCGTGCTCAGGATCCTATGTCCCAGCGGCTCCACACCCTCTTCGGAATTGGCACCTTCGGATGAAAACCTCGGAGTCCCAGTCCCTTCCCTTCAAGGGAGACGTTCTGGTGTTCAAGCTCCATTTTCAGCTGAATTAAAAGCCAAGCAGACAAGGTCTCAAATGAGATCACGAACGCGGCAGTCGACAGGACAGGGGCAGTCGAGCTCATGCTGTCATCCGAGCTGGGGAGGCCGGTGACAGCGCCACCTAGTGGGGGGCAAGGCTTTCGCTTCTATCTCCACAGATCGAGGTCTGACGTGGGTGTCGGCACGACACGTGAAACCATTTCGAGTGCGAGAACATGAAAACGCGGATCCCAGAAACAAAGATCCAAAAAACAAAGAGACGAGTACTCAGACAGGAGTCGAGACTCAGATTGCCAAGACGACTCGGAAGAGAAAATAAGAAGAAACTAAGGACTTTGGGGGAATTCTCTGTTAAGGTCCTGAATGAAAAGCAAAGCAATGATGTCACACAAAAGTGAAGCCATGAGTTTCATGATGCTTATGCGCATCATTCTTTCATTCATTGCAATAAGCAATGGGGGTAATTTACCTATCTGTCAGCCAAAGCAAAATGTATGGTAGAATTCTTTGACATCTCTCCCATTTGGAGAGGAATTTTAAGGGTAGAGATCTTTGACATCTCTCCCATTTGGAGAGGAATTTGAAGAATAGGGTTCTATGTTCTAATAGTTCTCCTAGTCCTCATACTTGTTGTCTCATGCATATTTGCATGTTTAAAACACACTATGAATCGGATAGCAAAAGAGGTCTTCCTAGTGCAAACAGAAGGGGGAGATGTGGGATCTCAGCACCTCAGGATGGAGGTGCAGAGAGGCCGAGACCACCCTTGGGGGGCTCGGGAGTCCTGGAATGCTGCCAGAAGTGTCTGGTGGCAGGATTTTGATCCTACACAGGAGACGAGACCTGTATGAGGACTGGGAGGAATTCACTGGGTGAATGGTGAAGGGATAAGTTAGTTAAAGTGTAAAACACAGGGTTTAGGATTTTGGTACAGGGGGGTCTAAAGAAGTAAGATGGAGGAAATGGGGCGTGTCCTGTTCTTCTTCTTCTTCTTCTTGGCCTCCATCTTCTGTGGTGGTGGTGGCACTTTGGGATTGATTATTACTAAAAGTGCACCGGTTAATAAGGGTAGAAGGTATTGGGGAGAAATGATAAATATTGTACACGTAACTTAGGGTATAAAGATAAGTGACCGCCCAGGGGCTTGTGGAGTGTGCCGATGGCTGACTTGCTGTGCAGACCTCTGTCGGGCTGAAAGAAAATCTTTTAGATAAACAATTAATAAACACCAAGACCGAGACAAGATCAGAAGTCTCTCCTCGTCCTTTGAAGCGCCGGGCTCTTCAAGGCCATCCCTGGGCCTTTCCAGGCCACCTAAACAGCGCCAGAAAACTTACAAGCCTAAACAGCCGAGAAACCGAGCAAGTGGCATCCCTGAGCTATCACCGGTCAATAAATCAGCAAAGAGAAACACTGAAATCAACATATGTACATGACTACCTCGTTCATTTGTGAAAAGGGGGGGGGAGATGTGGTAGCTAGGGAAGAGGCGCTGCGGAAGATTCCCGCGATGTCACAGAAAGGCAGGACCCTCTGTTTCCCGTAGATAAGACCCCCAGGTACTCATAGATAAGAAACTAACAATAGGAATGTGGCCCCACTAACAATAAGAATGCTGTCCCACTGAAGTCAGCAACTTTCTATCCCTTACCCAGCACTTTTCCACTCCTTACCCAGTACTTTTCCATTCCCTACTAACTATAGATAAGAAAGACAAACCCCTTTTTGACGTAGAGACCCCTAAGACTATAAGACCCCATGAGAAGGAGTAATAAATGCCTTTTGACCGTCCACCACATTGGTGTCTGCGTGTGTCATTGGCCCGAACAGCCCTGGAGAAGAGGGCTGTCGAGCTGTACCTCAGAACCAGGTCGCCTGCCTTGATATAGAAGGCAACATCTCTCTCAGCAATGTCTAGGGCCAGCTGAACAGCTTTGAGTTCAGCAAGTTGGCTTGATCCACCTTCTCCTTCAGTAGCTTGTGCAACCTGTTGTGTGGGGCTCCATACGGCTGCTTTCCACTTCCGGTTCATCCCTACGATGCGACAGGAACCGTCAGTGAAAAGAGCGTAGCGTGTTTCCTCTGGGGGCACTTGGTTATAGGGAGGAGCCTCTTGAGCACGTGTCACTGGTTCTTGTTCCTCTTCATCTGTGACACCAAAATTCTCACCTTCGGGCCAATTTGTAATTACCTCCAAAATCCCAGGGCGATTCAGTCTACCTATACGGGCGCACTGAGTGATAAGAGCAATCCACTTGCTCCATGTAGCACTGGTGGCATGGTGAGTGGAAGGAACCTTGCCTTTGAGCACCCACCCCAGCACCGGTAGTCAGGGTGCCAGGAGGAGTTGTGCTTCAGTGCCTATTACCTCCGAGGCAGCCTGGACTCCTTCATAGGCAGCCAAGATTTCCTTCTCTATTGGAGTGTAGCTGGCTTCAGACCCTCTGTAGCTTCGACTCCAAAATCCCAGTGGTCGACCCCGATTCTCCTCAGACACCTTCTGCCAAAGGCTCCAGGACAAGCCATGGTTCCCGGCTGCAGAGTAGAGCATGTTCTTTACCTCTGGTCCTGTCCTGACTGGGCCAAGGGCTACGGCATGAGCAATCTCCTGCTTGATCTGTGCAAAGGCTTGTTGCTGCTCAGGGCCCCACTGGAAATTGTTCTTCTTGCGGGTGACCAGGTAAAGAGGGCTCACGATCTGACTGTACTCAGGAATATGCATCCTCCAAAAACCTATTGCACCCAGGAAAGCTTGTGTCTCTTTCTTATTGGTGGGTGGAGACATTGCTGTGATCTTGTTGAAAACATCTGTAGGAATCTGACGCCGTCCATCTTGCCACTTCACTCCCAGGAATTGAATCTCATGAGCTGGTCCCTTCACTTTGCTCTTTTTAATGGCGAAACCAGCTCCCAGGAGGATCTGGATGATTTTCTCCCCTTTCTCAAACACTTCCGCAGCTGTGTTCCCCCACACAATGATGTCATCAATATATTGCAGGTGTTCTGGAGCCTCACCCTTTTCCAGTGCAGCCTGGCTCAGTCCATGGCAGATGGTGGGGCTGTGCTTCCACCCCTGGGGCAGTCGGTTCCAGGTGTACTGCACTCCCCTCCATGTGAAGGCAAACTGAGGCCTGCATTCTGCTGCCAGAGGAATGGAGAAAAATGCATTGGCAATGTCTATAGTAGCGTACCACCTTGCTGCCTGGGACTCCAGCTCATACTGGAGCTCTAATATGTCTGGCACAGCAGCACTCAGTGGTGGAGTCACTTCATTCAATGCACGGTAGTCCACAGTCAATCTCCATTCTCCTTCAGATTTTCGCACAGGCCAAATGGGGCTGTTGAAGGGTGACTGGGTCTTGCTGACCACCCCTTGGCTCTCCAGCTCTCGGATCATCTTATGGATGGGGATCACAGCATCTCGAGTGGTCCTATACGGCCGTCGATGCACTATGGAAGTGGCAATTGGCACTCGTTGCTCTTCTCCCGTCAGGCATCCTACTGCAGATGGATTCTCAGACAACCCAGGCAAGGTGTTCAATTGCTGGATGCCCTCTGTCTCTACAGCAGCTATTCCAAATGCCCATCTGAGTCCCTTTGGGTCTTTGAAGTACCCACTTCAAAGGTAGTCTATACCCAAAATACATGGGGCCTCTGGGCCAGTCACTATAGGATGCTTCTTCCACTCATTTCCCGTTAGGCTCACATCACCTTCCACCAAAGTGAAATCCTGGGATCCCCCTGGCACACCAGCAATGGAAACAGACTCTGTCCCCACATGTCTTGATGGGATTAATGTGCATGGCGCACCAGTATCAACCAAAGCTTTGTACTCCTGTGGTTCCGATGTGCCAGGCCAACGAATCCACACAGACCAGAAAACACGATTTTCCCTGGCCTCTACCTGACTAGAGGCAGGGCCCCTCTAAGCCTGGTTTTCCTTCTTTCCCTGGGCGTATGTTTTGGATGTTCCTTCGAGGGGATCAGACATGTCATCATCATCATACCTCGCCGTTCGGCTACGGGCAACTGGAGCTGCTTTCCTTCTGGTGGCTTCCTTCAGTTCACGCACCCGTCGTGCCAGAACAGCAGTAGGTTTCCTATCCCACCTTCTCATGTTTTCCCCACAATCACGCAGGTAAAACCACAGCTCAGCTCGTGGGGTATACCTTCTCTCACCATCTGGGAGATGTCTGCCTTGGATACCAGAACCTCGGATCTGTACTGCTGAAATTTGGAGAAGGTCTTCTTTAATCTCCTCTCTAAGCTTCTTATGATTCTCCTCTATCTTATCCTCTAAATTCTGCAGACGTGTTTCTACCGCTGCGATTCTGGCATGTGTCGGGCCATGCAGAGCATCTGCATATGCTCGGAGCTTCCTTGCCATGTCAAGCACAGTCTCATCCCTCTCATCCCTCTTCATGATGGCTAAGGCAGAAGCATATTCGTGTGGCCCAAGTCGTACGAGTTTTCACCACATCACAGAGGTGCATGGTACTAAGTCTGGGTCCCTAGTTGTTACATCATCTGAGAAGATAATCTCTGCCACTGCCATTTCTCTCAGGCGTTGGATCCCTTGCTCTATGGTCTTCCACTGAATTTGCTGCATGTAGAGATCGTCTGCGCACAGGTATCTTTCTGCTACACTTGTTAGGACCCGTTCCCAAAGGCTGTGAGAGTTAGCCCCCCTCATCGTTCCTTGGTCTATGGCAGGACCCTGTGACAGGGATCCCAAATGCCTGGCTTCAGTGCCATCCAGAATTGTAGCCTCGCCTGCAGCATCCCAGAGACGGACCAGCCAACTAATTATGGATTCATCAGACCTTCGAGTGTAATCCTTCCATAGGCCACGAAGGTCCTTCAGGGAATAAGACTCAAAATTTGCATCTGATCGTGCACCTGCTGCTTTGACTCCTGATTTTATGTCAGGAGGCATTGAGGTTCCTTCTCCTTTATCATCATCATCATCCACTGGTCGATGGGTGTTGTCCGTGCATTTCCCACTTCTAGTGCTGGTAGCAACAGCCATGGGTTTAGATGCTGGCTTCGAGCCTGGAGTGTTAGCTGCAGCCTGAGTCACCGGGACAGTTGCTGATTTATCTCCCTGCCCCCTGCCTCTGTCTGCTGCCCGACAGTATCTAGCAGCGTGCGATAAGCGTATGCCAGGGCCCAGCTCACTGCAATGACCTTCCTCTCCTTAGGCTCATCCTGGTACTTCTCTTTCAGATATTTGCCCACCTCAGCTTGGTTCTGAATTTGTTCATGGGGAAAATCCCAGACTATAGGGTCAGAGAATTCCTTCAGGATTTGGCCCATATCCTCCCATTTCCCACACCACTTAGGATTTTCCACACCGGGGTTTACTCCTGAGTCAGGGGTCTCATCAGCCCATCTAGAAATCTCAGCCCTCATTCCAGAGTAGCAGCAGGCTGTATAGAGGAAGGTTACCAGATTGAATACCAGAAAGATGGTTTCTTTAACATTGAGGGGAAACTGAACATCCTTCACTAGTGATGCAACTGATTCATAGGAGAAGAAGGAAAGCAGAGGCTGAAAAACCTCATTCCCTGCTGCTCCTCCTGCAACAAACTGGATGCATAACCATAGCCATGAACCATTCATACCTGGAGCAGAGCCTAGCATGTTTATAAACTTCTTGCACATCATTGCCACCAAGCCCAGCAGGATAGCTACTCTGGTCACTGCCCCTCTGATGTAAAAACTATGTATTAGGGACAATACTAAAGCTCTTTCTGGATGAGAAAATAAACCTGGGGACCAGAGAGGTATTAAAATCTCAAGAAACCCTAGGGACCAGAAATGCACGCAAACCTTCATCCCAACAGACATTATGAACTCAAAAAGCATGGCTACTAGCTGACTTAAATGAACACAGAGTAATAGCAACCAAAATGCCGTCAAAACAGGGTTTTTCCACTCTCTCTCGAGTCCCACATTGGGCGCCAATATTTTGTCCTGGTTTAGGGCAAATTTGTTAAAGAATCTGCAAAGGAGGGCCCCTCCAGAAAACAAACGCACACGGCCGCTCCCTCCAACCGGTTCGGGAAAAAATTCCTCAGACAGAGGTGGAAAGAACCTGTTTATTTCAGGCACAGCACCCCCCAGCACACAAAATGAACAATACCTGATGACACCGCTCTGGGAAAGATGACAAAATCAGAAAGTCTCTTTCGGGGGTGGTTGCTCTGTTCTCAGTCCCTCCGGCACTGGGGTAGCTGCTGCAGCCCAAAACGGTGCAAATCCTCGGTGTTCCCAGGTCCCAGTCCGGAGCAGGTTTGAGATGGTCGAAGAAAAGGAGAGGAGAAACAGTCCAGGAAGGAATTTGGACTGTTTAGCTAGAGCTAGCTAATAAGCAGAGGCCAAAGCAGAGCAGAAGCGAGAGCAGAAAAGAGAGCAAGCAAAGCAGCAAGCTGAAAGCAAGAAGTGAAAACAGCCCTACGTACTGCCCCTCTCTGTGTCCCTGATAAGAGAAACCCAAACAAAACTTTGACTCTTCAAAGCCAGTCTTAAAGGCACAGAACAGATGAATGGGGATACAAGCATCATAACGTCACCCCAGGACATTCCACCCCCGAATGTCCGTGCTTCAGGGCCTGCTCTGGTGCCCTGCCATCTCCCACACCACAGTGGGATTCACATACTGCAGCCCAGAGTTAGGCTTGTGCAACAGTGAAATGGGTGTGCTCGGCAGCATTGCTGGAGATACATCCTTACGGAACTAAAGAAAATGTGTGCGCCAAGCCAGGGCTTGAATAGGCACAGGAATTTTGGAAAGACGAGGACAAGGTAGCAGAGAACAATGTAAAAATCAGCTGAAAATAAAATGAGGAAATGCTGAAGGAGTTATTTGTGCACATTTGGAGATTTATTTTTCTTGGGTGCAAAGCAAAATGAAAAGGTCCTAAATGCCCAAAAGATTGGAAATGTGGAATGTCCTCCATAGCAGAGTGTCAGACCTCTGGATCCTTAAAACAATTTTATGGTGGTGGAACAGTGGCAGCTTGAGCTGGTGCCTCTGGGGGACTCTGAACAAATAACCCCTGGGCTTTGATACCCTCCCAGGTGAAGTGTGACAGTCTGGGGTATTGCTGCTGTGTCCGAGTGCCCGGGCACTGGCTGGCACCACAGGTCCCCAGTGCCTCTGCTGAGCCATCCCTCTCCTACAGACAGGTTTGGTCTGTCACATTTGGCTTTTCTCTCTGATGCACTAGCAGGACCACAAGAGCACGTGGTGCTGAGGATGTAAAAATGCCTGTTCTGGCTGGAACATTGCTGTTGTGTGACAGCCTGCAGGCAGAGCGGGCAGCTGGAGGGATGTTGACTCGTGTCCCCGGTGCCAGCCGTGCTGCATACATGAGAGCTGCTGGGTGTTGGTACTCGCTGGTGTTAGAAATAGGGCCAGGAGAGGAGCTAATTTAAAATGCCTTTATTAAAGACAGCTCTGGGTGGGGAACCCGAGGTGTCACACACACTGCCACTGCTCCCACTGGACGACGCTGAGGAGGAAGAGTACAGCTTTGTCTCTCGGCACAGCTGGGCCTTCCATCCTCACCAGAGTCCTTAGGAAGGCAAATATTGGCTCGCAGCCGAGGGGTATCTTCCAAGCTGGGTACTATCAAAATTATGGGGACAGGACGGAATCCGGCTCTGGCCAAGAGTGGGTGGCTTAGTGTGGTTCTGATGGGCTAAAGTCAAAGTTTATGTGCTGGTTTGCTGTTTTGAGAGGGTTCATATAGTTCCCACAGCCTCTCATTTAAATTCAGTCCGGGTGCAAGTCCTCCTGCGAGGAGGGGAGTAGGAAAAGTGGTTCCCAAAGGGAATGGATACAAATCCCGGGTGAGACGGAAAGGGGAACAAATACAGAGAATGACGGGGAAAGATAAAAATACAGGGTGAAATAGCAACATCTAACAGCAGCAGCTAAAAGCAAGTCTTAGAATACTAACATTCAAAGTTTAACAAATGACTAACAAGGGGTACAAATATAGAGTATGACAAGAAGAGATACAAATACAGGTAAAATAGTAACAGTCAGCAACGGCAACTGAAGGCAACTCCTAGAACTCTAACAGTCAAAGTTTAACAACAGACCAATATTTCAAATAAAGACCTTATCAATTTCACTAACGTCAACTACCAATGACAACTCTGAAAAAGAGCTCTCATATCCTGGATTTCATTCCTCACACTGGGACCCGGCCTGGCCCGGCACCACGGGGAGTTACAAAGCGTCTTCAAGGAATTCCTGTGGCATTGTGTGTTTTATACGGGTTTTATTGTAAAGTTGGTTATTTTGGAAATTAAGATGTTGGTTTGACCCTTGGTTCCCCCCAGGTTCTCCCTCATAAAATTTTGTTTCTCCCGTCAGTTACCTGTCCATCATTGTAAGCAGCCCCCTTTCATTTCGAGAAATTTCTGTGTCAATCTTGCCTTACTTAACACATGATTTGTCCCCTGACGCTTCTCCCTCCCCTGTGCCATTGCTATTGCTTGGGTTGTGTCCCTCGCTCCTCCCCTGGGCTTTGTTCATTGGTCCCTTGTGTCCCCTCGTGTCACGCCCTTCGCCTTTATAAGTGCCTCCCCAAGAGTTTTTCTGTGCCACCGTTTCTGGCCCCGGCTGTGTCAGTAGAGCGGCTGGGCATCCCGACGTGTGTCCAGTCCTTCCTTCCTTCGCCTCAGTGCTTCGCAGTGCTGCTCTCGCCTGCGTCACTGCGCCGGAGCCGGAGCCAGAACTCGGGGTCCTGGCAACGAACCTGGGAGTGGCGGGATTGGTGGTCTCCACCGGTCACTCTAGCAGTTGCTGTGGCTGCGGGACGAGACTGCAAATCCCCAGGCGTTAAATCACACGATTTAGCCTGTGATTTTAAGTTGTTTCGCAGTGAATCTTGTAAAAGGCCTGAGCAAGTCTCCTATGAATTGTCTTCCTGGCAAGCCCAGTCCCGGCCCCGAAGGCCCCTCAGCGTTGTCAGGGCAGTGGCAGGAGCCGGCAGCTCGCCCAGAGCGAGCCCCTGCCGCCCGGGATGGCCACAGGAGAGGCGGGCGGGCGGCGCCAGGGCCCTGCGCGGGGCTCCCCAGGCTCCTGTGGCATCGGTTCCGTCCCCTCGGGCGCCGAGCGGAGCCCGGAGCCGCCGCTCTGCCTGCCGGGCTGTTGTGTGCCCGGCCCCGAAGGAGGCAGGGCCGGGGCTCTGGCGCCGCCTGCCCGGCGCTCAGCGCTGCCCGTGCCGTTCCCGTGCAGCGCGACCCGGCGGGGCAGCTCCGGCTCGGCTCTTCGCCAGCGCCGTCCCGGCATGGCGGCTGCCCCAGGGCCGCGGCAGCCCCGAGCCGGACGGGCCCGGAGGGCCTCGGGAGGGAGCGCGGGAGGGCCCCGAGCCCTGCGGGCCTCAGCAGAGACTCCCGCCCCACTGCGGGCAGCAGGAGGGGCGCAAAGCCCCGGGACGCTTATGAGAGCCCACAGCCCTCTCCGCATGTGAAGTGAGACCCCAAAACCCCGTCATGTGCCTCAGCAGAGACCCCAGCACCCTGCACACCTTGGGAGAGATCCCTAACTCCGTGCATCCCTCGCACAAAATTCCAAATCCTTTGCATGACTTGAAGTGGACCCCAGCCCCCTCCGTGCCTCAGAGGGAGCCTGGAATATCCCTGTGTGTCCCACAAGGGACCCCAGCCCCTCGTGCGCCTTATGGGGCCCCAAAGCCCGCAAAGCTGCCTTACGGGGAAGGCCAGGGCAGCTACGCCAAGTGTTTTGACCAGGAAAGGGAGTGTGGCTGCAGCTGGGCTGTTGTGTCTCTGGGGCTGTTCATCAGCCCCATCGGGCCCCAAGGCCACACAGCCCTTCCCTTCCCTCCCCTTCTGGCCCTCGTCCAGAGGAGCAGACCCTGTGCAGCACCCTGCATTGGTGATGGCCCATCAATTAGGTTCTATCAAGTGTGTGTTAATTAGGGTGGGGCTTTGTTTTGCCTGCTGGAATTGCTGGTCAGGCTGTGTCCCTGGAGATGCTCTTGATGGCTTCCCTCTTTTCCTGGGCTTGCCACTGGAAGAGGTGCAGGGCCAAATGATGCCGGGGAAGGAAATGTGCCCTCAGCCCAGGGACGCTCAGCATGGGCTCCCCCAGCCCTGGGGACCCCGCCGCTGGTCACAGCAGCCCCTGCCTGGCTCCTGCCTGCCCACACCGTGGCCATCCACGGCTGCTCCTGGGCACGGAGCTGAGCCAGTGCTGCTGCCGGCTGGGCTTTGCTGCTGCTGCCACCCGGACACTGGGGTGACAGCTCCACCTCTTTATTGCAATAGAAGAAGGGTCCATCACCTACCTGGGTGGGGATGGGGGGTGTGAAAAATGTGTACTTTATGATTGGCTTTTCGCAAATACTAAAATGAATATTATAGGTGTTGTGTTACAATGTAATGCTGTATTAATTCTTTTAAGTAGTGTGTTAAATATAGTTTTAGCTTATAAAAAAATGTTAAAATAGAAGCTACGCTATGTAAGATACTTTTTTTAAAAGAAAGGACTCACAGCAGGATAGCAGCCACAGGACACATATATCTGTCAGAGAAAAAGAATTCATTGTACTCTTATCAGAAGAAACAAACTTCTTCCCGCTTCGAAGGCACTGTTAGGATTCAGAGGAAGAAGTTGATGATGAGTGCACAGAATCCTGTATTTGAATGGAATTTATGCATCATGTATGAAGTGTGTGAATGTGCAACAGGGTATTGTTTTTAAGGGTTAATCCTTTGATAACAGGTGTCCTCTTTTGAGCATGTGCAGCCCAGAAAAAGGTACCTGGATGTCCATAACTCTTTGTTTCCATTGTATCATATTGTCCTAATTCAAATTGTGCAAATTATCATGACTCTAATTGTATGACTATCTATATAACCATTTTATTAAACCTTAAAATTTTAAAAAGAAGTGATTGGCGTTTTTGACAGGGGTGTAACCTACAGGGTTGTTCAGAGGGCATGGCAAGGGGGCTCGGGGGCAGAGGAAGGGACATGTTGGTCCCAGGAGGGGCTGGAGGGTGCTGGGCTGCTGCTGGGGTCTATAGAAGAACTCGGGAATGGGCTGGGACGGGACAGAGGAAGATCAAAAAGAGGATGAGGGCAGCTCAGGGATACACATGGGGATAGGAGGTGGCAGTGGGATCTACACTGGGAGAATAGCAGGTTTCGTCGTAGATGGCCGTTCCGGGGTCCTCTTCTCAGAGCTCTTGAGAGGGCAGCCCAGGCCCTCCGGGTGTGAGGTGCTGCCACCTTTAAACTGCTGTCCAGAGGTGGAACTGTGGAGAGAGGAGGTGGCTGAGGCCCCAGCTGCCAGTGGCACACAGGGAGCCTCCTGCACAGCAGGGCCCAGAGCTGGCAAGGCTCCCCAGCACGGCTGGAGCTGCTGGCACAGCTTGGCCCAGCTGCACAGTTGTTCCTCAAGGCCCCGGCGAGCAGGGCACAGCTCTGGGCAGGCTCCCTGGCCAGGAGCGGGCCCCAGAGCGCCTCTGCCTTTCAAGGGCAATCTCGTCCCTGCTCTTTCTGCTCCCCACCGTGCTTTGCCTCTGCCCTGTGCCCCTGGGGTTTCCCTTGGCCAGGCAGCCTCAGTGGGAGCCAGCACTGGCTGCAGCCCCAGCGGGCCCCCCAGGACAAGGCCCAGCAATAAGGAGGCCACTGAAAGCTCTGGGCAGCAGCAGAACCCTCAGCAGAGTTCTTTGGACAATCATGGAAAGGCCACAACTCCACTGCAGCCTGACTGGGAATGTTTCCTGTCTGCAGTAGACTTTCAAAAGAAGCTGTTTGAGGGGGAGAGCCACAAAACACTCACCCGTTTCGCTTCCAGGTATACCAGATTCCAAAGCAGCCGAACATGATGACGAGCTCCAAAAGAAGTAGGCCTGCCAGTAACCCCAGCCAGCAGCCTGTTCCCTGACAGAAACCCCCTCCAGGGCCCTTCTGGGAATCAGGAACATGTGCTGTGTTTCCAGCTGCACCTGTGGGAGCAATGGGGAGCGTCAGCCCGTGCTGTGCTGCACTGCTGAGCTGGCAGCACGGTAGATGCGGGCAGGACGTTCTCCGTTTCCCCCAGAGCTGGGGCCTGCAGGCACCTTGCCGGCCCTTGGCACAATCTGTGCCACCCAACAAAGCCCAGCAGACTGGGAAGAGAGCCCAGGGGCAGCGCAGCTCCTTGGGCAGTTGTGGAGGGACACGGGCCAAAGCCATCCCTGAGCAGCCACTGCCAGCCCTGGCCCTCCCTGCCCCGTGACAGCTCCCCCAGCCCCAGGGCACAGAGTCAGGCCCTGTCAGGACCCAGTGCAGCCCCTGCCCAGTCGGGAGCCAAGGCTGGCTCTGGCCCTGTGCTCGCAGCAGGGCTCCCGCTTGGGGCTGCTCCTGTGCCTTGGGCCTCTGGGCACTCAGGGCCAGCTCCGGAGCAGCTGCAGCGGGAGGGACGTTGGTGCACGAGTCCCCTTTCCCCGGGGCTGTGAACGAGCTCCAAAGGCACCTCCAGCTTTGGCTGCTGCTGGGCCATGCAAGGGCAGGCCCTGGGGGAAGAGCTGCTGCCACAGAGCCCCGCCAAGGGCTGAGCCCTGCTGAGCCTGGCACAGCAATTACCTTCTGTGCTTTCACCTGTGCTTGGCATCACATTTGTTCCTGCAGTAAAGCCTGACACCGATCCACTGCTTCCTCCGGGTTGTGGCTCCTTCTGCACAGATTTTTGGCCCATCACTTGAAAAAGAAAGAGGCAAAGCTGGATCAGATGGCAACAATCCCCACTGGGGAGGTGACATCGGCAGGACACACTGCTTGTAAAAGTCAGTGAAAAGACTGGGAAATGCCCCTGCTGTTGGGGCTGGGCCAGAACACTCCCTCCTCCAAATAGCTGTGCCTCCTGATTAGCTCAGAGACAGGGATGTTGCAGGGGATCTGAGGCCCGTGGTGCGGTTTGGTCTGTGTGGCAGCTGATGCCCAATGCCTTCCTGCAGAGGCTGGGGAGAAGCTGCAGCCAGGCCAGGCTGGCAAACAGCCCTGCAGGGCGTGGAAGGAGCAGCGGGGCAGCGAGTCTGCCATGGATCCCTTCTGGCTGTACCGGGCTCGGCGTGTCCAGATGTGCAGCCAAAGCCCCCGGCTGCTGAGCCCCAGGACAAGGCTGCGGGAATGCACCCACTTTGTCCAGCCCCCATTCTGTGTTTGTCTCAGGAATTCATTTGAGTCAAGAGACATTTTGGCTGCACTATCATGGGTCTTTCCTTTTGTTCCATGTTCCATTTCCCATGAATGGATGCCACAAAAGCAGAGCTCAGCCTGTGGGGTCAGCAGGGACACACTACTCACCCCTGCGATGGGAGCTGGGTTGTTCCCAAGAATCCAGCCGAGCCACTGGAGAAGTCCTCCCTGCAGACACATCTGTAACACAACAGCCACAGAAGCTTCTGCCATCTCTGCTCAGCTGCACGGGCACCACTGAGCCGCAGGAGCGGTGAGGGGATCGCGCAGGGCGAGGGCACACACGTGCATGGCTCTGTCCTGGCACCTGCAGCGATGCCCCCCTGGCTGAGCTTTGGGCTCTGAGCTGGCAGCTCTCCCAGGGGAAAGGCCTTGACCTACCCTCACCATCTCCCAGAGACTCAGTCCTGGATGTGGTTTGGGAAGCCAGATCACCTTCACCAACTGGTTCAGCTGCAAAGAAAGGCAGGACAAAACAGCTCCCATGGCACTGTAGGAGATCCTCAGGCTGCAGGCAAGGCTCAGCCCCGGGGCACAGCCCTGGGCCTGGACCCTGCCCATTCTACCCTTCTCTGTGACTGCACAGCGCACACAGAAGGACACGGCCATTGCACACGGGAAGAGGATGGACAGCTAAATGCTCCTTCCTCTCATTCACAGCAATCCTGTGCGATCACTGAGGGCTCCAGAAGGAGCAGGCCAAGAATACAAGAATCTTTCAACCATGAGATTATGTTAAAGGAAATGGAAGGCAAGGGAGCTCTAGTGACATAGACGGTGATTATTGTCTCGGGAAAGGCACACTGAGAACTTGCCTCCAGCATCTTCCAGGAATTTCAAGCCATTGTCCCGCAGGGCATCCAAATAATCCATGTTACGATTCCAGTCTGGAAAAGAGCACAGATCAGAACCATTTCCATGCTGTGCTGAGATCCCCTTCCGCTTCTGGGAAATGGGCACTGCAAGGGGGTCGGGTAAGGCCGTGGAAGCCAGGTGTGAATGGACATGGCCAAAGCTGCACAGGGGTCTGGAGAGCGCTGGGCTGGCTCCTGGCAACTCTCCACAATCTTTGCAGGTCCTGGGCAATGTCCCTGGTGGGGCGGCTGGAGCAGCCCAAGGCCCTGGGGCTCTCTCCCTCACACACACAAAGGAAATCCTCCCTAAAGCCCAGAGGGAAACTGCAGCAGGCAGTGCCACAGCTATCCCTGCCTCCCTCTGTCCCTCCTGCCCTCCTTCTGCTGGGACACTGCCCAGTCCTCAAGGGCACGTGGCCAGGCCCTGTCAGGACCCAGTGGAGCCTTGCTCTGCCCCTCTGCCCTTTCCCCACCATGGGCACCCCGTGCAGCCGCTCCCAGGTTTCGGGACGTGTCTCCGACGGAGGGAGCCCAGCAGGACAGCTCAGTACCCGAGTGCCCTGAGCCTGCTCGGGACAATTCCTCTGGGCTGTGCCCGTCTTGTCCGGGCTGTGCCCGAAGTGCCAAGCAGCAGAGAGGGCAGCTCAAGCCTCAGCAGGGCTCAGGCCCAGAGGCACAGCAATTACCTCCTGTGGCTGTGCCTGGCATGGCCTGCCTTCCTGCACCAGAGGCTGGCACAGAATCCCTGCTTCCTTTGGGAAACGCCGCCTTCAGCACAGCCTCTGCATCCACTTCTGGAGAAAGGAAAAGGAACACTGGGTCAGATGGGGCTGTTTCCCATCGGCAAGGGCGCAGCTTAGCAGGCATTGCTTCTCAAAGACACGGATAAGAATCAGGAAAACGCCCAGACTCTTGGGATTTGGCTGGAGCACTCCCTTGTGCAAACAACTGTGCACCTCCTGATCTGCTCAGAGACAGGGAAATTGCAGGGGATGTCAGGGTGTGCATGGCCCGTGGTGCAGTCTGGGCTCCCTGTGAGCTGATGCCCCGGATGCTTCCTGCAGAGGCTGGGGAGAAGCTGCAGCCAGGCCAGGCTGGGAAACAGCCCTGCAGGGCGTGGAAGCAGCAGCGGGGCAGCGAGGCTGCCATGGATCCCTTCCTGCTGTGCCGGGCATGGCGTGTCCAGATGTGCAGCCAAAGCCCCCGGCTGCTGAACCCCAGGACAAGGCTGAGGGAATGCACCCACCTTGTCCTCCCTGAAGCACTTTCTTTAGCAGTTGCCACATGACTTCAAATGGCTTCTGGAATTTCTTGTCTGTCGTGTGTTTGGGCTTTACTGTTGGAGGATCTTGACAGAAAGTAGTTCCATTTCCCATGAATGGATGCCACAAAAGCAGGGCTCAGCCTGTGAGGCCAACCGGGACACGCTACTCACCACTGTGATGGGAGCTGGTTTGGTGCTCACTATGCAGCCCAGGAGTTGGTGAAGTTGTCCCTGCAGTCACATCTGTAACTGAACAGCCACAGAAGTTTCTGTCACCTGGTTCTTGCCAGCTTGTCAATGATTACGCCTTGGTGGGACCATGAGAACGCACCTGCAGAACCCTCAGTGGGCTTCACAATTTCAAACCTCCAGGTTAATGGATAAGCCATCCCAGTATCCCAGTCTGGAAGCAAACCAAGATGAGAACTGTTTCCTTTGTGTGCCAAGGCTGGCTCTGGCCCTGGGCTCGCGGCAGGGCTCCCGCTCGGGGCTGCTCCTGTGCCTTGGGCCTCTGGGCACTCAGGGCCAGCTCCGGAGCAGCTGCAGCGGGAGGGACGTTGGTGCACGAGTCCCCTTTCCCCGGGGCTGTGAACGAGCTCCAGAGGCACCTCCAGCTTTGGCTGCTGCCGGGCCTGTGCAGGGCAGGCCCTGGGGAAGAGCTGCTGCCACACAGCCCTGCCAAGGGCTGAGCCTGGCACAGCAATTACCTTCTGTGCCTGTGCCTGTGTCTGGCATCTCCTCCTTTCCTGTGGCAGGGGCTGGCAACGAAGAGCGACTGCTTCCTTCAGGAAATGCTGCTTTCCACAGAACCTCTATGTCCATCTCTTGAGAAAGGAATGGAGACAGCTGCATCAGAGGGAATTGTTCGCTATTTGGGTGCTGGCAACTACAGGAGGCAATATTTGTTCAAGACCAGGAAAACGGCCAAGTTTTTGGGGCTGTGTCAGATCACTCCCTGCTGCAAACCACCTCCTTTTCCTAATGTGGAGACCAGGATATTGTGGGGAATTTCAGGGTCTGTTGATGTTTGGTCTGCCTGTCAGCTGATGCCCAATGCCTTCCTGCAGAGGCTGGGGAGAAGCTGCAGCCAGGCCAGGCTGGGAAACAGCCCTGCAGGGCGTGGAAGCAGCAGTGGGGCAGCGAGGCTGCCATGGATCCCTTCCCGCTGTGCCGGGCACGGCGTGTCCAGATGTGCAGCCAAAGCCCCCGGATGCTGAGCCCCAGGACAAGGCTGAGAGAAATGCTCTCACCATTCCCTTTGTGCAGTTCCTCCACTATTTGTTTCAAGATGTTGTTTGACTCAGGGGATTTCGTCTCGCCTCTAGGTTTGTTCTTCCTTCTTGGAGGACCTTAAGAGAAAGTAGCTCCATTTCCCATTACTGGATGGCACAAAAGCAGGGCTCAGCCTGTGGGGTCAGCAGGGACACGCTACTCACCCCTGCGATGGGAGCTGGGTTTGCGTGCAGGAACCAGAATAGGAGCAGCAAAAGTCCTCCCTGCAGAAGCATCTATAACTCAACAGACACAGAAGCTTCCTTCACCTGGTCCTGCCAGGTTGTCAATGATTAATCCTTGGTGGGACAGTGAAAACATACCTGCAGGAGCCTCCAAGGGCTTCAAAACTTTATCCAGCCAATCTAATGGCGATGCCTTCCCAGCAACCTCATCTAGAAGAGAGCACAGAGGACAACATTTTTCAGGCTGTGCTGGGATCCCCTTCTGCCTCTGGGAAATGGGCACTGCAAGGGGGTGGGATAAGGTCATGGGAGCCAGACGTGAATGGACATGGCCAAAGCTGCACAGGGGACTGAGGAGCTCTGGGCAGGCTCCTGGTCACTCTCTACCCACTCAGCAGGTCCTGTGCAACATCCCTGGAAGGGGCAACTGGAATAGCCCAGGGCGCTGGGGGCTTCCACTCACACACAGAGGAAATCCTCCCTAAAGCCCAGAGGGAAACTGCAGCAGGCAGTGCCACAGCTATCCCTGCCTCCCTCTGTCCCTCCTGCCCTCCTTCTGCTGGGACACTGCCCAGTCCTCAAGGGCACGTGGCCAGGCCCTGTCAGGACCCAGTGGAGCCTTGCTCTGCCCCTCTGCCCTTTCCCCACCATGGGCACCCCGTGCAGCCGCTCCCAGGTTTCGGGACGTGTCTCCCACGGAGGGAGCCCAGCAGGACAGCTCAGTACCCGAGTGCCCTGAGCCTGCTCGGGACAATTCCTCTGGGCTGTGCCCGTCTTGTCTGGGCTGTGCCCGCAGTGCCAAGCAGCAGAGAGGGCAGCTCAAGCCTCAGCAGGGCTCAGGCCCAGAGGCACAGCAATTACCTCCTGTGGCTGTGCCTGGCATGGCCTGCCTTCCTGCACCAGAGGCTGGCACAGAATCCCTGCTTCCTCCATGGAACTCAGCTTTCAGCACAGACTCTCCTTTCATTTCTGAAGAATGGAAAAGAGACACCTGGATCAGATGGAAACATTCCTCATTGGGAATGGGGAAGATGACAGCTTGAGGCGGCAATAGTTGAGAAAGGCATGGATAAGGATCAGGAAACACCCTGGATTTTGGGACTGTCCCAGACTGGTCCGTTTTCCAAACAGCCCCTACACGTGATGTGCCCGGAGACAAGGAAATTGCGGGGAATCTCAGGGGGTACATTGCCCGTGGTGTAGTTTTGCCTGCCTGTCAGCCTTCCTGCAGAGGCTGGGGAGAAGCTGCAGCCAGGCCAGGCTGGGAAACAGCCCTGCAGGTCGTGGAAGCCGCAGCGGGCCAGCAAGGCTTCCATGGATCCCTTCCCGCTGTTCCGGGCACGGCGTGTCCAGATGTGCAGCCAAAGTCCCCGGATGCTGAGCCCCAGGACAAGGCTGAGGGAAATGCTCTCACCATTCTCTTTGTGCAGTTTCGCCAGTATTTGTTTCAAGATGTTGTTTGACCCAAGTGATTTTTTCTCGTCTCTAGGTTTGTTCTTCCCTCTCAGAGGACCTTAAGAGAAAGAAGTTCCATTTCCCATGAATGGATGCCAGAGAAGCAGGGCTCAGCCTGTGGGGTCAGCAGGGACACATTACTCACCCCTGCGACGGGAGCCTGGCTTCCGTGTAGGACTGATCACAGGGACAGGAAAACTCCTCCCTTCAGATACATATGTAACTCAACAGTCACAGAAGTTTCTTCCATCTCTGCTCAGCTGCACGGGCACCACTGAGCCGCAGGAGCGGTGAGGGGATCGTGCAGGGCGAGGGCACACACGTGCATGGCTCTGTCCTGGCACCTGCAGCGATGCCCCCCTGGCCGAGCTTTGGGCTCTGAGCTGGCAGCTCTCCCAGGGGAAAGGCCTTGACCTACCCTCACCACCTCCCAGAGGCTCAGTCCTGGATGTGGGTTGGGAAGTCAGATCACCTTCACCAACAGGTTCAGCTGCAAAGAAAGGCAGGACAGAACAGCACCCGTGGCACTGTAGGAGATCCTCAGGCTGCAGGCAAGGCTCAACCCCGGGGCACAGCCCTGGGCCTGATCCCTGCCCTCTCTGCTCTTCTCTGTGGCTGCACAGCGCACACGGAAGGACGCACTGGCATTGCACACGGGGAGAGGATGGACAGCAAAATGCTCCTTCCTCCCACTGAGAGCGATCCTGTGGGATCCCTCACGGCTCCAGAAAGGAGCCGGGTAAGGTTTTCAGAATCCTTGAACCTTAAGATTATGTTAACGGAAATGGCTTATGGGTGAGCTCTTGTCACATTGATTATTGTCTCGGGAAAGGCACACTGAGAACTTGCCTCCAGCATCCTCCAAGAACTTCAAAACATGATTCATCAGGCCTTCCAAAACACCCGTGTCATGCTTCCAGTCTAGAAGGGAGCACTGATCAGAACCATTTCCGTGTTGTGTTGGGATCCCCTTCTGCCTTTGGGAACAGGGCACTGCCAGGGGCTTGGTTAAGGCTATGGGAGCCAGGTGTGAATGGACAAGTCCCTGCACAGGGGCCTGGGGAGCTCTGGGCTGGCTCCTGGTCACTCTGCACCCTCTTTGCAGACCCTGTGACACATGCCTGGAGAGGAAACTGGGCTGCCCAGGGCCCTGGGGTCTCTCTCCCTCCACCAGAGGAAACCCTCCCTGAAGGCCTGGGGAAAACCATCCCCAGCGCTTCCCGGGGAGCAGGGAGCGCTGTCCCGGGAAAGGGGAGCCAGGCTGCCGGCTCACCTGCTGGCCGTGCTTGCAGCGGAGCAGCCTGGGCAGCCCTGGCAGGCAGGGCCACGGCCAGGAGGAGCAGGAGGAAGAGGCGCAGAGCAAGGGCCATGCTGCCTTGCCCCCTGCCAGACCTGCAGCTCTTGCTGCCACCGCTGTCTTGACACCGCTGTCCCAATGTCAGCACCACTGCTGCCACCGCCGCTGCTGCTGCCGCAACAGTTGTGCTCAAGCACTGACTGCTCGCTCCTTGTGCTGCTGTGCAACCACCGGGTCTGGCACCTCTGTGACCTCAGAGCCAACTGTGACCTCAGCCTGCTGTGACCCCTGAGCCTGCTGTGACCTCATGGCCTCAGCTGTACCCCTAGACTGTGCCCCCATCTGTACCAATGGGCTGCCCTGATTGTAAATGTTTTGCTTCATCAAAGGGCCATTGCTCAGCAAAACTTTTTTTTTTTTCCAGCTTCCATTGCTGGTCGGTCAGGCTGTGTCTCTGAAGATGCTCTTGATTGTTGCAGTTTGAATTTATTTTATTGATTCCTGTTTAAGTGGTTCATGGTTTACCCGTGGGTTTTACCCTCCCTCAAAGCTGTCCCTCATGCCATTCCCCGCCCCTTGTTCCACCTCTTTCCCTGCCTGCCATGGCACGCCAACCCCTTGCTTCCCGAAGGTGCCTTCGGGCCAATCTCTGACAGGAACAGCCCTTTGGAATTCCCCTATTCCGGAGGCCCCGTGGGCCCATGTGAGCCATCCTCTCCACCCTCCTACCGCAATGGGCCCCAGACACTTGACTAATCCCCTCACTGCTCCCCTGAGGATTCCCTATTGGTCAGCTGTTTGTATGCACCCCCTGACTTGTATCTGTATAAACCCCCTTGCACAATAAATCTAGGGGCTTTTTATCCTATTTCTTTCACCTGGAATAAACTCTTCCTTGTGGAACCTCAGAGGGCCTCCTCCTTTCTCCTCTGCCTGCTCCCTGTCATGGCTGGTGTCTGGCACAGTAGAGCAAGTGGCTCTAAAGGTTCTGCCTCTGGTAACTCCCTATCCTGAGGCAGTTCCCTACTCCTGCGGTGGCTTCGGAGTTCTGAGAGTTAGCCCGGGTTCCAAAAGTCTCGTCACTAATCCCCATGTCCTGGTTTAGGGCAAATTTGTTAAAGATTTTGCAAAGGAGGGCCCCTCCAGAAAGCAAAACCCACATGGCCCCTGCCCCCAACCGGTTTGGGAAAAAATTCCACAGACAGAGGTGGAAAGAACCTGTTTATTTCAGGCACAGCAGCCCCCAGCACACAAAATGAACAATACCCGATGACACCGCTCTGGGAAAGATGACAAAATCAGAAAGTCTCTTTTGGGGGTGGTTGCTCTGTTCTCAGTCCCTCCGGCACTGGGGTAGCTGCTGCAGGCAAAAACGGTGCAAATCCTCGGTTTACCCAGGTCCCAGTCTGGAGCAGGTTTGAGATGGTCGAAGAAAAGGAGAGGAGAAACAGTCCAGGAAGGAATTTGGACTGTTTAGCTAGAGCTAGCTAATAAGCAGAGGCCAAAGCAGAGCAGAAGCAAGAGCGGAAAAGAGAGCAAGCAAAGCAGCAAGCTGAAAGCAAGAAGTGAAAACAGCCCTAAGTACTGCCCCTCTCTTTGTCCCTGATAAGAGAAACCCAAACAAAACTTCCACTCTTCAGAGTCAGTCTTAAAGGCACAGAACAGATGAATGGGGATACAAGCATCATAACGTCACCCCAGGACATTCCACCCCTTATGCCCATATCATCAACATACTACAACACATCATGCATTATTCATACAAAATTTCCATCTGTTCCCCCAAAATGTACAAGCAATACCCATCATGCCTTCATCACATCCCCACACTGGACCACTGAATCCAGGCCTTATATTTCAGAGCTGCAGGATTCCCCCTTTTCTCTTTAGTCACTTAAAGCTCCGTCTATCACTTGCTCAGACCTTCAGCACTTACACATTTCCTTCTCCATCTTCCACTTGCCCAGACCTTCAACACTTACACATTTGCTTCTATCTCATGTCTGTATGGTTTAATGTACAGACAATGGCAGTAACATCCAATGAACAGCGATATTGCACATCATTCTTAGCCCACAATCAGATCTCCTTGAGGTACACATCGTGTTGTTCCATCTCTTTGCATTATCCACCAGGTGCAACCTGGTCCCTGAGCAAAGACAACCCCACGAATGTGTTTGTCTGTACTCGAGGCAGAGTTGATCCACACAGTCTTCCCTTACAAACCTCTGATATGTACCACTGGGACTTTGTCTCCTTCTATTATATTCAGGGACTCAGACTGGGCAGGACCTGCTCAGTTGGTGGAACCTCGGGTGTTAGCTAACCAGGTGGCCTTTGCTAAATGCTGCTCCCAGTTTTTGAAAGATCCCCCACCCAAAGCTTTCAACTGGGTTTTTGGTAGTCCATTGTACCTCTCCACTTTGCCTGCAGCTGATGCATGGTAGGGGATATGGTACACCCACTCAATGCCATGTTCCCTAGCCCAGGTGTTGATAAGGCTGTTCTTGAAATGAGTCCCGTTGTCTGACTCAGTCCTCTCAGGGGTGCCATGTCTCCACAGGACTTGTTTTTCAAGGGCCAGGATGGTGTTCCGGGCTGTAGCATGAGACACAGGGTAGGTTTCCAACCATCCAGTGGTGGCTTCCACCATGGTCAGCACGTAGCGTTTGCCCTGGCGTGTCTGGGGCAGTGTGATGGAGTCAATCTGCCAGGCTTCCCCGTACTTGTACTTGGACCACCGCCCACCGTACCAGAGTGGCTTCACTCGCTTGGCCTGCTTGATGGCAGCACGCGTCTCACAGTCATGGATAACCTGAGAAATACTGTCCATGGTTAGATCCACCCCTCGGTCTCGTGCCCAGGTATAGGTGGCATCTCTGCCCTGGTGGCCTGAGGCATCATGGGCCCATCGAGCTAGGAATAACTCTCCCTTATGTTCCCAATCTAGGTCTATTTTGGACACCCCTATCTTTGCAGCCTGCTCATTGTTTTGGTGCTCCTCATTGGCCCTACTCTTGGGTACGTGGGCATCTACATGGCGGACTTTCACAGGTAGCCTCTCTACCCTGGTAGCAATGTCTTTCCACTCTTCAGCAGCCCAAATTGGTTTCCCTCTACGTTGCCAGTTAGCCTTTTTCCACCTCTCCAGCCATCCCCACAGAGCATTGGCTAACATCCATGAATCAGTGTAGAGGTAGAGCTTTGGCCACTTCTCTCTCTCAGCAATGTCTAGGGCCAGCTGAACAGCTTTGAGTTCAGCAAGTTGGCGTGATCCACCTTCTCCTTCGGTAGCTTGTGCAACCTGTCGTGTGGGGCTCCATACGGCTGCTTTCCACTTCCGGTTCATCCCTACGATGCGACAGGAACCGTCAGTGAAAAGAGCGTAGCGTGTTTCCTCTGGGGGCACTTGGTTATAGGGAGGAGCCTCTTGAGCACGTGTCACTGGTTCTTGTTCCTCTTCATCTGTGACACCAAAATTCTCACCTTCGGGCCAATTTGTAATTACCTCCAAAATCCCAGGGCGATTCAGTTTACCTATATGGGCGCGCTGAGTGATGAGAGCAATCCACTTGCTCCATGTAGCACTGGTGGCATGGTGAGTGGAAGGAACTTTGCCTTTGAACATCCACCCCAGCACTGGTAGTCAGGGTGCCATGAGGAGCTGTTCTTCAGTGCCTATTACCTCCGAGGCAGCCTGGACTCCTTCATAGGCAGCCAAGATTTCCTTCTCTATTGGAGTGTAGTTGGCTTCAGACCCTCTGTAGCTTCGACTCCAAAATCCCAGTGGTCGACCCTGATTCTCCTCAGGCACCTTCTGCCAAAGGCTCCAGGACAAGCCATGGTTCCCGGCGGCAGAGTAGAGCATGTTCTTTACCTCTGGTCCTGTCCTGACTGGGCCAAGGGCTACTGCATGAGCAATCTCCTGCTTGATCTGTGCAAAGGCTTGTTGCTGCTCAGGGCCCCACTGGAAATTGTTCTTCTTGCGGGTGACCAGGTAAAGAGGGCTCACGATCTGACTGTACTCAGGAATATGCATCCTCCAAAAACCTATTGCACCCAGGAAAGCTTGTGTCTCTTTCTTATTGGTGGGTGGAGACATTGCTGTGATCTTGTTGAAAACATCTGTAGGAATCTGACGCCGTCCATCTTGCCACTTCACTCCCAGGAATTGAATCTCATGAGCTGGTCCCTTCACTTTGCTCTTTTTAATGGCGAAACCAGCTCCCAGGAGGATCTGGATGATTTTCTCCCCTTTCTCAAACACTTCCGCAGCTGTATTCCCCCACACAATGATGTCATCAATATATTGCAGGTGTTCTGGAGCCTCACCCTTTTCCAGTGCAGCCTGGCTCAGTCCATGGCAGATGGTGGGGCTGTGCTTCCACCCCTGGGGCAGTCGGTTCCAGGTGTACTGCACTCCCCTCCATGTGAAGGCAAACTGAGGCCTGCATTCTGCTGCCAGAGGAATGGAGAAAAATGCATTGGCAATGTCTATAGTAGCGTACCACCTTGCTGCCTGGGACTCCAGCTCGTACTGGAGCTCTAATATGTCTGGCACGGCAGCACTCAGTGGTGGAGTCACTTCATTCAATGCACGGTAATCCACAGTCAATCTCCATTCTCCTTCAGATTTTCGAACAGGCCAAATGGGGCTGTTGAAGGGTGACTGGGTCTTGCTGACCACCCCTTGGCTCTCCAGCTCTTGGATCATCTTATGGATGGGGATCACAGCATCTCGAGTGGTCCTATACTGCCGTCGATGCACTATGGAAGTGGCAATTGGCACTCGTTGCTCTTCTCCCGTCAGGCATCCTACTGCAGATGGATTCTCAGACAACCCAGGCAAGGTGTTCAATTGCTGGATGCCCTCTGTTACAGCAGCTATTCCAAATGCCCATCTGAGTCCCTTTGGGTCTTTGAAGTACCCACTTCGAAGGTAGTCTATGCCCAAAATACATGGGGCCTCTGGGCCAGTCACAATAGGATGCTTCTTCCACTCATTTCCCGTTAGGCTCACATCACCTTCCACCAAAGTGAAAACCTGGGATCCCCCTGTCACACCAGCAATAGAAACAGACTCTGTCCCCACATGTCTCGATGGGATTAATGTGCGTGGCACACCAGTATCAACCAAAGCTTTGTACTCCTGTGGTTCCGATGTGCCAGGCCAACGAATCCACACAGACCAGAAAACACGATTTTCCCTGGCCTCTACCTGGCTAGAGGCAGGGCCCCTCTAAGCCTGGTTTTCCTTCTTTCCCTGGGCGTATGTTTTGGATGTTCCTTCGAGGGGATCAGACATGTCATCATCATCATACCTCGCCGTTCGGCTACGGGCAACTGGAGCTGCTTTCCTTCTGGTGGCTTCCTTCAGTTCACGCACCCGTCGTGCCAGAACAGCAGTAGGTTTCCTATCCCACCTTCTCATGTTTTCCCCACCATCACGCAGGTAAAACCACAGCTCAGCTCGTGGGGTGTACCTTCTCTCACCATCTGGGAGATGTCTGCCTTGGATACCAGAACCTCGGATCTGTACTGCTGAAATTTGGAGAAGGTCTTCTTTAATCTCCTCTCTAAGCTTCTTATGATTCTCCTCTATCTTATCCTCTAAATTCTGCAGACGTGTTTCTACTGCTGCAATTCTGGCATGTGTCGGGCCATGCGCAGCATCTGCATATGCTCGGAGCTTCCTTGCCATGTCAAGCACAGTCTCATCCCTCTCATCCCTCTTCATTATGGCTAAGGCAGAAGCATATTCGTGTGGCCCAAGTCGTACAAGTTTTCACCACATCACAGAGGTGCATGGTACTAAGTCTGGGTCCCTAGTTGTTACATCATCTGAGAAGATAATCTCTGCCACTGCCATTTCTCTCAGGCGTTGGATGCCTTGCTCTATTGTCTTCCAGTGAGTTTGCTGCATATAGAGATCATCCGCGCGCAGGTATCTTTCTGCTACACTTGTTAGGACCCGTTCCCAAAGGCTGTGAGAGTTAGCACCCCTCATCATTCCTTGGTCTATGGCAGGATCCTGTGACAGGGATCCCAAATGCCTGGCTTCAGTGCCATCCAGAATTGTAGCCTGGCCTGCAGCGTCCCAGAGACGGAGCAGCCAACTAATTATGGATTCATCAGACCTTCGAGTGTAATCCTTCCGTAGGCCACGAAGGTCCTTCAGGGAATAAGACTCAAAATTTGCATCTGATCTTGCACCTGCTGCTTTGACTCCTGATTTTATGTCAGGAGGCATTGAGGTTCCTTCTCCTTTATCATCATCATCATCCACTGGTCGATGGGTGTTGTCCGTGCATTTCCCACTTCTAGTGCTGGTAGCAACAGCCATGGGTTTAGATGCTGGCTTCGAGCCTGGAGTGTTAGCTGCAGCCTGAGTCACCGGGACAGTTGCTGATTTATCTCCCTGCCCCCTGCCTCTGTCTGCTGCCCGACAGTATCTAGCAGCGTGCGATAAGCGTATGCCAGGGCCCAGCTCACTGCAATGACCTTCCTCTCCTTAGGCTCATCCTGGTACTTCTCTTTCAGATATTTGCCCACCTCAGCTTGGTTCTGAATTTGTTCATGGGGAAAATCCCAGACTATAGGGTCAGAGAATTCCTTCAGGATTTGGCCCATATCCTCCCATTTCCCACACCACTTAGGATTTTCCACACCGGGGTTTACTCCTGAGTCAGGGGTCTCATCAGCCCATCTAGAAATCTCAGCCCTCATTCCAGAGTAGCAGCAGGCTGTATAGAGGAAGGTTACCAGATTGAATACCAGAAAGATGGTTTCTTTAACATTGAGGGGAAACTGAACATCCTTCACTAGTGATGCAACTGATTCATAGGAGAAGAAGGAAAGCAGAGGCTGAAAAACCTCATTCCCTGCTGCTCCTCCTGCAACAAACTGGATGCATAACCATAGCCATGAACCATTCATACCTGGAGCAGAGCCTAGCATGTTTATAAACTTCTTGCACATCATTGCCACCAAGCCCAGCAGGATAGCTACTCTGGTCACTGCCCCTCTGATGTAAAAACTATGTATTAGGGACAATACTAAAGCTCTTTCTGGATGAGAAAATAAACCTGGGGACCAGAGAGGTATTAAAATCTCAAGAAAACCTAGGGACCAGAAATGCATGCAAACCTTCATCCCAATAGACATTATGAACTCAAAAAGCATGGCTACTAGCTGACTTAAATGAACACAGAGTAATAGCAACCAAAATGCAGTCAAAACAGGGTTTTTCCACCCTCTCTCGAGTCCCACATTGGGCGCCAATATTTTGTCCTGGTTTAGGGCAAATTTGTTAAAGAATCTGCAAAGGAGGGCACCTCCAGAAAACAAATGCACACGGCTGCTCCCCCCAACCGGTTCGGGAAAAAATGCCTCAGACAGAGGGGGAAAGAACCTGTTTATTTACCAGACACAGCACCCCCCAGCACACAAAATGAACAATACCCGATGACACCGCTCTGGGAAAGATGACAAAATCAGAAAGTCTCTTTTGGGGGTGGTTGCTCTGTTCTCAGTCCCTCCGGCACTGGGGCAGCTGCTGCAGGCCAAAACGGTGCAAATCCTCGGTGTTCCCAGGTCCCAGTCCGGAGCAGGTTTGAGATGGTCGAAGAAAAGGAGAGGAGAAACAGTCCAGGAAGGAATTTGGACTGTTAACTAGAGCTAGCTAATAAGCAGAGGCCAAAGCAGAGTAGAAGCGAGAGCAGAAAAGAGAGCAAGCAAAGCAACAAGCTGAAAGCAAGAAGTGAAAACAGCCGTAAGTACTGCCCCTCTCTGTGTCCCTGATAAGAGAAACCCAAACAAAACTTTGACTCTTCAAAGCCAGTCTTAAAGGCACAGAACAGATGAATGGGGATACAAGCATCATAACGTCACCCCAGGACATTCCACCCCCGAATGTCCGTGCTTCAGGGCCTGCTCTGGTGCCCTGCCATCTCCCACACCACAGTGGGATTCACATACTGCAGCCCAGAGTTAGGCTTGTGCAACAGTGAAATGGGTGTGCTCGGCAGCGTTGCTGGAGATACATCCCTACAGAACTAAAGAAAATGTGTGCGCCAAGCCAGGGCTTGAATAGGCACAGGAATTTTGGAAAGACGAGGACAAGGTAGCAGAGAACAATGTAAAAATCAGCTGAAAATAAAATGAGGAAATGCTGAAGGAGTTATTTGTGCACATTTGGAGATTTATTTTTCTTGGGTGCAAAGCAAAATGAAAAGGTCCTAAATGCCCAAAAGATTGGAAATGTGGAATGTCCTCCATAGCAGAGTGTCGGACCTCTGGATCCTTAAAACAATTTTATGGTGGTGGAACAGTGGCAGCTTGAGCTGGTGCCTCTGAGGGACCCTGAACAAAGGACCCTCGGCTTTGATACCCTCCCAGGTGAAGTGTGACAGTCTGGGGTATTGCTGCTGTGTCCGAGTGCCCGGGCACTGGCTGGCACCACAGGTCCCCATGTGAAATTCAAAGTTGTGTTTCGTGTGAGGTACAAACAGGCAATGTGTGTAGTTGTGAATGCGAATTGTGTGGACGCCGACAATGGGAGAGCTGTGAATTCTAAAAATAACTGAGGAGAATAAAGCATGGAAAAGGCCTTTGAACCTATCATTTGTATGCAATTAACCCTGGTTGATTTAGGAGCATTGGAATTAAGGTGATAAAGATGTTGCTTTTTGCTTTAACCGTGGTTGATTTAAGAGCATTGGAATTAAGGTGTTAAAGATGTTGCTTTTTACTTGCATTTAATCCATAAAAACCTCTGCAATAATAACCTTTTGAAGTATAATTTTAGAATACAACTTGTATCGTTGAAACTATAGCTTTGGAATATATATAAAGGAAATATGCTTATCTCATGCCTTATTGAAGCAGAGAAAAACAGCTTGAGAGAAGAAGATGAACATCACCTCAAAGGTTTATAGTTTTGACCAAAGGGAAGCTGGACATCACTGTTCTGAGATTTAGAGTCTCTTCAATTAAAAGGTGGACAAACATCTGGGGAGCTGGATCCCACCAGATGGGAGTCGTCTTTCTTCTTTTGGAAACTGGACCACCACCATCTGGGAATACTCCTTTCAGATACATCCTGAGAAATTAAAATCACAATAGTGTATGGAATTGTGATGTAATAATTTGGAATAAAAATTGCTGATGAGTAAAAGATTGGAAATAGAAACTGCTGAAAAAAGGTGATGAGTACCCCTATAAATTCCTGTAACCCTCAATTATCGGTGTGCAGTTGGAGGGAAAACTTCCCCCACTGTACCCAGCGCTGTATTGCTCATACTTTACCATATTAAATAATAAATTGATTGCTGCTTGAATATTGGCCTAGTCAAGCTTCTTATTCATAACAAGGACAAGGTAGCAGAGAACAATGTAAACATCAGCTGAAAATAAAATGAGGAAATGCTAAAGGAGTTTTTTGTGCACATTTGGAGATTTATTTTTCTTGGGTGCAAAGCAAAATCAAAAAGGTCCTAAATGCCCAAAAGACTGGAAATGTGGAATGTCCTCCATAGCAGAGTGTCAGACCTCTGGATCCTTAAAACAATTTTATGGTGGTGGAACAGTGGCAGCTTGAGCTGGTGCCTCTGAGGGACCCTGAACAAAGAACCCCTGGGCTGTGATACCCTCCCAGGTGAAGTGTGACAGTCTGGGGTATTGCTGCTGTGTCCGAGTGCCCGGGCACTGGCTGGCACCACAGGTCCCCAGAGCCTCTCCCACAGTCAAGTTTGGTCTGTCACATTTGGCTTTTCTCTCTGATGCACTAGCAGGACCACAAGAGCACGTGGTGCTGAGGATGTAAAAATGCCTGTTCTGGCTGGAACATTGCTGTTGTGTGACAGCCTGCAGGCAGAGCGGGCAGCTGGAGGGATGTTGACTCGTGTCCCCGGTGCCAGCCGTGCTGCATACATGAGAGCTGCTGGGTGTTGGCGCTCGCTGGTGTTAGAAATAGGGCCAGGAGAGGAGCTAATTTAAAATGCCTTTATTAAAGACAGCTCTGGGTGGGGAACCCAAGGTGTCACGCACACTGCCACTGCTCCCACTGGACGACGCTGAGGAGGAAGAGTACAGCTTTGTCTCTCGGCACAGCTGGGCCTTCCATCCTCACCAGAGTCCTTAGGAATGCAAATATTGGCTCGCAGCCGAGGGGTATCTTCCAAGCTGGGTACTATCAAAATTATGGGGACAGGACGGAATCCGGCTCTGGCCAAGAGTGGGTGGCTTAGTGTGGTTCTGATGGGCTAAAGTCAAAGTTTATGTGCTGGTTTGCTGTTTTGAGAGGGTTCATATAGTTCCCACAGCCTCTCATTTAAATTCAGTCCGGGTGCAAGTCCTCCTGCAAGGAGGGGAGTAGGAAAAGTGGTTCCCAAAGGGAATGGATACAAATCCCGGGTGAGACGGAAAGGGGAACAAATACAGAGAATGACGGGGAAAGATAAAAATACAGGGTGAAATAGCAACATCTAACAGCGGCAGCTAAAAGCAAGTCTTAGAATACTAACATTCAAAGTTTAACAAATGACTAACACGGTGTACAAATACAGAGTATGACAAGAAGAGATACGAATACAGGTAAAATAGTAACAGTCAGCAACGGCAACTGAAGGCAACTCCTAGAACTCTAACATTCAATGTTTAACAACAGACCACTACTTCTAATTAAGACCTTACCAATTTCATTAACGTCAACTACCAATGACAACTCTGAAAAAGAGCTCTCATCTCCAGGATTTCATTCCTCACACTGGGACCCAGCCTGGCCCGGCACCACGGGGAGTTACAAAGCGTCTTCAAGGAATCCCTGTGGCATTGTGTGTTTTATACGGGTTTTATTGTAAAGTTGGTTATTTTGGAAATTAAGATTTTGGTTTGACCCTCGGTTCCCCCCATGTTTTCCCTCATAAAGGTTTGTTCCTCCGGCCAGTTACCTGTCCATCATTGTAAGCAGCCCCCTTTCATTTCGAGAAATTTCTGTGTCAATCTTGCCTTACTTAACACATGATTTGTCTCCTGACGCTTCTCCCTCCCTTTTGCCATTGCTATTGGTTCGGTTGTGTCCCTCGCTCCTCCCCTGGGCTTCGTTCATTGGTCCCTTGTGTCCCCTCGTGTCACGCCGTTCGCCTTTATAAGTGCCCACCCAACAGTTTTTCTGTGAACCGGTGCTGGCCCCAGCTGTGTCAGTAGTGCGACTGGGCATCCCGACGTGTGTCCAGTCCTTCTTTCCTTCGCCTCAGTGCTTCGCAGTGCTGCTCTCGCCTGCGTCACTGCGCCGGAGCCGGAGCCAGAACTCGGGGTCCTGGCATCGAGCCTGGGAGCGGCGGGTTTCGTGGTCTCCTCCCGTCAGCTGCTGTGGCCGCGGGACGAGACTGCAAATCCTCAGGCATTAAACCACACTGTTATGAACAAAAATTCAGTTAATATTTTTTTCTGTGAGAAAAAGTTACCACTACTGCTGGGCTGCTGCCTTTGTTATTGTAATCACGGGTCGTTGTCGTTAATGGTTGTTTTTGTATTAGTAAAAGCCCTGGCTGGGGTGAGGTAATGGCCCTTCTCCTGGGTGGGGACCTTGCCCGAGGCTAAGTTTTACCTTTCTCAGAATAGGGAAGACACCTGAGAAGGTGGGGGGGGGTTATGCAAAGTGACTCCCAAGACCAGAATGCTTTGTGGGACCCCCATCTCCAAACTCATGGAGAAACCCCAAAAACAACGAGCCACCTAAGAGTTGAGAGACTGGAGTGATGTCTGGACGTGAGGAGCTGAGTGCTGAGCCTGCAGAGACACGGAACACCTTTGGACCCTCTCGGCCTGACCATGAGAGTTGACCCCGGCGGTGAGACCAAGCTGACAGGGTGGGAGGGGCACCATCTGACGGGATCAGCAGGCCCTAAAGGCTCCCAAGAGGATCTGATCCCCAGCTCTGCCCCTGGTGGACAGAGCTGTGCATATCCTCCTCCTCTGAGTCGCCTTGGGAGAGACAACGGACGCTGCAGACCTGTCGAGCCGCCCGATCCTGAGCTGATCACTTTTAATAAAGGCATTAAAAAGGAGAAGAAGTCTCCTGGCCCTTGTTTATTTCAGCTGGGAGCTATCGTCCGGAATAACCACGCCGCAAGAGGACTCAGGACTGGCCATCTTGGATCTTCAGAGGACAGCTGGCTACCAGAACCAAGAGGGACCGGCTCAGGACAGCGATGCAGAGGAGCACCGGAGCACTGGACTGGTGAGAAATCCGGTGGCGGGAGTGGGAGACGTGCGCATGTGTGTGAGTGAGACGAGGGCCGGCAGCCGGACCTTCGAAGTGAGAGGGACCCCTCAGTACTGCGGTTCCGGCTTTTCGCGAGAAAACCGGCCAGGAACAGGGGGAAGTGAGTGGAATTAGCGTGAGTGAAGTCGTCTCCCAAGGGGGAATAAAGGGCCCCCCCACTCAGGGCGTGCGGAGTGAATTACTGTGTATGAATGGCACGCACCTAAAGTAAGTCCTGACAGAGGGAGGTCAGGCACTTTTGTAAGCCTCGAGAAGGATTCGAGCAAGATTTGTCAGTCCCGAGAAGGATTCGGGTGTTTCACAAGCCCTGCAGGCAAAGTAAGTCCTGACAGAGGGAGTCAGGCACAAACCCCAGCGAAGGAGGCTGTGGTTTGCTTTTAAGTCCTGATATGGTGAAGCCTAAGAATTGGCGGCTTAGGCGAACTAAAAAATCAGGCAGTTGTTTTCCTGACTGAGGGAGTCAGGCACGACCCGGATTTTTGGCCGAGGCTTCGTGTCTTCAAGTCCCAATAGATGTAAGACCTGACGTTGGGAAGTTGGGCCATCAAGAGATTGGGCAGTTGTTTCAGTATAAAGTCCTGAGCATCAGGCAGAAATTTGAAGTTCAGTGGAGGAGGCTGAAGCTCCTCAGACAAGGTTTTTTTTGAAATTCCCGGTCAGTAGAGGCACCTTTGGGACTTTTTTTTATTGAGACCTGAAAAATGGGATGTTGTAATAGTAAAAAGACTGGCAAGAGACTGAGGTATATACATCCCAATAGTCCCTTAGGAGAACTGTTAGTAAAATGGGATTCTAAAGAGCCACAGAGGGATTAGATAAAGTGAAAATGATCCATTATTGTATGGAAGTGTGGCCAGAATTAGAGGTGCAAGGAGGATGGCCTTGGTGTGGGACAAAGGATAAGTGGATGTGCCAACAATTAAATAATTATCTGACAGCTCGAGGCGATACTGATCCTGAGCAATTACTCTATGTATCTTGCTGGGTAAAGAGCACTGTTGAGGATGAAGGGGTGCGAATTTGTAAGGTACAGAGGAAGAAAGAGGGGAATGAAGGAGGGGATGATAGAACTAGTAAAAGATGGGACCCCCTGAATTATTTGCCTCCTTCTGCCCCTCCACCTTATAATCCTCTTCTTCAAGCACCTCAAATGGCAGGTCCGGTTCCTCCCCCGGCTGCCATCTCATTACCACCTGCTCAAACTCCTCCTTCTACCTCTTCAGCTTCAGCTATGATGAACCCAGTATCTCCTCCAGTTCCTTCTGCATCACCACAAGTGCCTACTCCACCTGCTGCATTTTCCACCCCTTCTCCAGCTCCACTTAATATCTACTCAGGTCCCTCTCCCCCTCCTATTGCTGTCCCTTTACCTCCTCCTAGTTGGGACACAAATGCCTCCTCGCCCGATGAACATCTATCAGCACATACACCTGCTGATGAGCAGAAAGTTCAGGGTAACCCAGAGAACCCTCAAAGTAGTTTGGCATCTGAAGATGGGCCATACTGTAGCACCAGATCCAAGACCTCCAAGGCAGAGAGACTCTTTCCCCTCAGAGAGGTTCCTATGGGAGGAGTGGCGGGAGGTGTTGGCTTTGTGAATGCTCCCCTAACTGCTTCTGAGGTGAGAGGATTCAAGAAAGAGTTGGGGCATTTAGCTGAGGACCCAGTGGGCATAGCCAACCAAGTGGATCAATTTCTAGGTCCAAATATCTACACTTGGGGGGAGATGAATTCCATCCTGAGTATATTATTTTCCCCAGAGGAGGTTCAGATGATAAGGGCGGCAGGCATAAGAATATGGGAGAAAGATAACAGTCCAGGACCCCAGGTGCCAACAGGTGAACAGAAATTGCCATTAACGGAGCCCAGCTGGAACCCTAACCAGGAGGAGGGGAGGAAGGTCATGAGGGAATATAGGTCTTTGATAATACGGGGGATCAAAGAGTCAGTTCCCAAAGGAACTAACACCCAATTGGCATTTGAGGGTACACAGGAGAAAGATGAAGCTCCTGCTGCCTGGCTTAATCGCCTAAGGCAGAACTTCCAGTTGTACTCTAGAATAGACCCAGACACCTCAGAAGGTCAAATGCCGCTAAAAGTCCAATTTGTTACCAAATCTTGGCCTGATAATAAGGAGAAAACTGGAAAAGATGGAAGATTGGCAAGAGAAGGACATTAATGAGTTATTAAAGGAGGCATTGAAGGTGTATTTAAGGAGGGAGGAAGAAAAAGTAAAGGCCAAGGCTAAGGTCATGGTTGCAGTAGCTAGAGAAAGTGCAGGGTGGGCGGGTCCACCATCAGGGGGAGGCAGAGGTAGGCCAGTACTGACCTAAGGACGGAGAGTCTTCAAGAAGTCCCTTTGAGAGGACGACGGTGTTATTACTGTGGGGAGGCAGGACACGTCAGGAGGTTTTGTAAAAAGCTCAGTCTCAATGAGGCAATAGCCAAGGAACAGGACAATTTAGGAAGGATTCTTAAGGGGGAGGACTAGGGGTGTCAAGAGCTTTTTACTATAGGGGACCCGATGAAACATCTAGAAGAGCCCTTGGTAAACTTTGAAGTGGGACCCCTAAATGAGGAATTTGAGTTTTTGGTTGATACAGGGACAGATAAGTCCTGTCTCAACAAAATACCACAAGGTATGGAAATTGGGAGACAATTTTGTGAAGTATTGGGTGCAGAGGGGAGACCATTTAGAGCATCGGTGATTGAAGAAGTGAAAATAATTGGAAACTCAAGGCAATGTAAAGCTAATTTTCTTTATCTGCCTAACTTAGAAAAAAGTTTGTTAGGAAGGGATCTGCAAGTTCATTTGGGGGTTGGGATTGTTCCAAGGGAAGGGAGGATGGTAGTTCAAGTGATGAAGCTGTCTCAAGGAGATGTTGCAGAGATAAATCCTGAGGTATGGGCTGAGGGGGGAAAGAGAGGCTTATTAGACATTCCACCGATAGCAATAAAAATGCAGGATGATACCTCACCCATAGGGTTAAACAGTATCCGATTTCCCTAGAAGGAAAGAACGGGCCTGGTTTAGTCATTGAGCAACTGTTGCAGGAGGGAATGGTAGAACCCTGCATGTCACCACATAATACCCCTATACTGGCAGTTAAAAAGGCTGAAGGGAAATATAGGCTGGTACAAGATTTGAGGGAAGTCAACAAAAGAACCATTGCCAGACATCCAGTTGTGCCCAAAACATATAGTCTCCCAAGCAGAATTCCAAGGGAACATGCTTGGTTCACTGTCATAGATTTGAAGGATACTTTCTGGGCGTGTCCTCTGGCAACAGAATGTAGGGATTGGTTTGCCTTTGAATGGGAGGACCCGAGTACGAAAAGGAGACAACAGTTAAGGTGGACCCGATTACCACAGGGGTTCACTGAATCCCCCAATCTCTTTGGACAAGCTTTAGAGAGTTTGTTGGAACAATTTGTCCCTGAACAAGAAGTGCAGATCTTGCAGTATGTTGATGACCTGATGGTATCAGGAAAGGAAAAAGATCAGGTCAGACAAACTAGTATTACACTTTTGAATTTTCTGGGGGAGAAAGGACTAAAAGTTTCCCAAGGGAAACTACAATTTGTGCAATCAGAAGTAACATACTTGGGGCACATAATAGGGGGAGGGTATAAGAAACTGAGCCCTGACAGAATTTCAGGTATTTTAGCTCTCCCGGCCCCAAAAACTAAAAGAGATGTGAGAAAACTCCTGGGCTTGTTCGGGTATTGTAAGTTATGGTTGGATCAATACACACAGAGTGTGAAATTTTTGTACAATAAACTAGTGGATCCAGAACCCCTAATTTGGACAGCTGAAGATGATCAGCAATTGGAAAACTTAAAAAACAAATTGTCCTTTGCCCCGGTCCTAAGCTTACCAGATCTCAGAAAGGGCTTTGACCTGTTTGTGAGTGCAGAAGGAGGTGTAGCCTATGGAGTATTAACTCAAGAGTGGGGAGGGTGCAGGAAACCCGTGGCATACATCTGCAAATTGTTAGATCCAGTGACTAGAGGCTGGCCAGTTTGTATACAGGCAGTAGCAGCAACCACAATCCTGATAGAGGAGACTCAAAAATTGACCTTACAGGGAAAAATTAAAGTGCATACTCCTCATGATCTTAAGGCAGTACTGAGACAGAGGGCTCCGCAGTGGTTAACCGATGCTAGAATATTAAAATATGAGATAATACTAATGAATACAGAGGACTTAGAATTTATCACATCAAATGCCCTCAATCCAGCACAATTCCTAATGGGAGAGCCTATAGAGAATTTAGAACATGATTGTCTAGAATTGGTTTATCTCCAAACAAAAGTAAGAGAAGATTTGGAAGATCAGCCTCTAGCAACTGGAAGAAGCTTATTCATAGATGGCTCTTCAAGAGTAGTAAATGGAAAAAGAGCTTCAGGTTATGCCATTATAGATGGAGAAACATTACAAATTGCAGAAAAAGGGAAACTATCCCCAAGCTGGTCAGCCCAAAGTTGTGAAATATATGCCCTGAAAAGGGGACTGGACTTACTGGAGGGGGACCGGGGAACCATTTATACGGACTCCCAATATGCGTATGGGACAGTTCACACATTTGGGGAAATATGGGAGGAATGTGGGTATTTAAGTTCAAAGGGAAAGAGCTTAGCCCATGAGAACCTAGTCCGATCAGTACTAGAAGCCCTACAAAAACCTACAGAAATAGCAGTGGTCCATATAAAGGGGCACCAAAGAGGAGACAGTTTAGAAGTTAAAGGAAACCGACTGGCTGATCAGATAGCCAAAGAAGCAGCTCTAGAACCAGGGGATCCAGTAAAAATTTTGAAGACAAAAATGACACCTGAAAAAGGGGAAGAACCTATATTTAGTGAAGAAGAATTAGAAGCAATAAAAGATTTAAAGTTACATCAAGGACAACAGGGAGAGTGGTTAACCTCAGATGGACGGGTGTTTTTGAATAAAGCACTGGCTCGGACAGTGCTAACAGAACTACATAAATTAACTCACTGGGGAGTCCAAGGACTATGTGATCATTTCCTAAGAAATAACCTATGCATCGGGGTATATAGCCTGGCTAAAGCTGTTACCAGAGGGTGTATCATTTGTCAAAAAGTGAACCAGAAAGTTATGAGAAAAGTAGCACCTGGAGGAAGGGAATTAGCCTTGAGACCCTTCCAAAGCATACAGATAGATTTCACTGAAATGCCCCCAGTGCAAGGATACAGATATTTACTGGTTATAGTTGATCATCTCACACACTGGGTAGAAGCCTTCCCGACCAGGAGGGAAACAGCTCAAGTCATGGCAAAAGCAATCCTAGAGAATATTATCCCCAGATATGGTATTGTGAACACCATAGACTCAGACCGAGGTCCACATTTTGTGTCCCAAACATTACAAAATATAATTGAGGCTTTAGGAATGAAATGGAAGTTGCATACTCCGTGGCACCCCCAGAGTTCTGGGAGGGTGGAGCGAATGAACAAAACTCTCAAAAATGTATTAACTAAATTGATTGAGGAAACAAAGATGAATTGGCTGAAGTGTTTGCCCCTAGCGCTATTGCGCATCAGAACAAGACATCGGGCTGACATAAGAATTTCACCTTATGAAATGAGGTTTGGGCTGCCATTCTTGTTAACACCTTATAGCACAGGAGACTATCTGGAAGGGGAAGAAGCTACCAGAAAGTATTTAGAAATAATTGGAAGAACTCTGGAGGGACTTAGAAAGAAAGGATACCTTCCTCAAACTTCCCCTCTCAACACAAAAGGTCACAACATTAGTCCAGGAGATTGGGTTTTGATAAAATCATGGACTACGGGAACATTAATGCCTAAATTTGAAGGCCCCTTCCAGGTGCTCCTGATCACAAATTCAGCTGTGCGGACCAAAGAAAAAGGTTGTACTCATATCACAAGAATAAAAGGGCCAGTCTCACCCCCAGGTACGGGACCGGATCCAACATCAGCTGCCCCCTCTGGCATTGGACCAGAGTCCACACCACTCTCACCCCCCGGCGCTGGACAAGATTCATCTGCTTCACAAGCTAAATCACCTGAGTACACTGTGGTAAAAGGACCAAAAGATTTAAAGTTGACTCTCAGAAGGAAGAGTCAAAAAGACTGAACTGTGTGGAAAAATTGTTTGTTAAGAGTTCTAATATTGCTTAAAATGTTTTAAGACTGTTCTGTGTAAACTATGTTGGTAAAAAGTTTAAGACTGTAAATAAGTAATTCTAGTTAAGTTCCCCAATTTATTTCTAAAGACTCCAGGTTAATCCTCTACAGAACACTCCCCTGGGAGGGGAAACCAAAATTGGCAGGGAACAGACCAAGAGAGGTTTAACCAGAGAAATGGGTAGAAGGGACTCTAAAGAGCTTGGAAGCTTTTCCTCAGTAAAATTCCCCAAGAGGCAAGGCCGGGTGGGCAGGCTGTGCAAGATGACCCATACCGGACTCTTGGGAAGGGTAGTAATGATGGCTCTGATTGCTGGTGGTGCTCAGGGGAGCCCAGCTGAGCCGTGCAATGAATGCTACCAACCCCTCTGTGAGGAGGAAGTGAGCTCCTTGTCGAGAGTCCACATCAGTTCTAACCCTGATTGTGTTAACCTCTCCCAACTGGTCCTTTATCAGAAAACTAAGAGAGTGTATTGGATAGCATACAATACTGCCACTTTTAGGCAGCCACTCCTAGGAGAGTGCCCTATAGGGGAAGCCTGGTTGTGCTTTGAATGGGAGACTGCTGAAACAAGCTCAGCGGATCTAGTAAAAAGCAAAGAAATGGTGAAAATGGTAAGAAAAATTGTTTGTTACAAGTATTTATATGAGTGTACTGGAAAAGAGATAAACCCCTTTAGAACACATTTCAGGGGAGCTCAACCCCTAGGTTTGATCGTATCTGGCAGCTGCACCGCTAGAGTGATAAAACCAATTTTCTTATTACCCAAAGAAACTGGATCAAGTTTGGGAGTTCCTATATATAATGATTTGGGAGAAATTAAACAGAACAAGCAAAGTGGAATAGAAATTGAGAAAATCCAAGACTGTAAAAGCCAAATTCGGATCCCAATATCTATGTTAAACAAAGTTATCCGGCTCCAGGCAGTATTAAAAATAAAGAATTCAATTATTAGGAACATTTCAAACGAAATAAAAAGGTTAGCATGTGCAAATAATGAGGAACAAACTCCTACACTTGATCCCAGTGGGTGGGAGGACCTGGAGATTTTCAAAAAGGATGTATGGGAAAAGGTAGTTTTTCTGACTGTGTGTGTACTTGGAGGATTGCTCTTTTTACTATGCTTATTTATCTGTTTTAATAGAATAGTACTTGCTTTTTACTATGCTTATTTATTTGTTTTAATAGAATAGTACTTGCCGTGCAGACCAACCTGAAGAAACCAAAGAAAGTAACAAGGTTAAGTAACCATGATTACCAAAGTGCACAAGAGATTTATAGTAGATTCAAGACAAAAATTGGGAGTTGATGCGAGCTTAGAATTTAAGCTAGATCAAAGAAAAAGAGGGGGGACTGTTATGAACAAAAATTCGGTTAATATTTTTTTCTGTGAGAAAAAGTTACCACTACTGCTGGGCTGCTGCCTTTGTTATTGTAATCACGGGTCGTTGTCGTTAATGGTTGTTTTTGTATTAGTAAAAGCCCTGGCTGGGGTGAGGTAATGGCCCTTCTCCTGGGTGGGGACCTTGCCCGAGGCTAAGTTTTACCTTTCTCAGAATAGGGAAGACACCTGAGAAGGTGGGGGGGGTTATGCAAAGTGACTCCCAAGACCAGAATGCTTTGTGGGACCCCCGTCTCCAAACTCATGGAGAAACCCCAAAAACAACGAGCCACCTAAGAGCTGAGAGACTGGAGTGATGTCTGGACGTGAGGAACCGAGTGCTGAGCCTGCAGAGACGCGGAACACCTTTGGACCCTCTCGGCCTGACCATGAGAGTTGACCCCGGCGGTGAGACCAAGCTGACAGGGTGGGAGGGGCACCATCTGACGGGATCAGCAGGCCCTAAAGGCTCCCAAGAGGATTTGATCCCCAGCTCTGCCCCTGGTGGACAGAGCTGTGCATATCCTCCTCCTCTGAGTCGCCTTGGGAGAGACGACGGAGGCTGCAGACCTGTCGAGCCGCCCAATCCCGAGCTGATCACTTTTAATAAAGGCATTAAAAAGGAGAAGAAGTCTCCTGGCCTTGTTTATTTAAAAAGGATTTAGCCTGGGATTTTAAGTTGTTTCGCAGTAAATCTTGTAAAAGGCCTGAGCAAGTCTCCCATGAATTGTCTCCCTGGCAAGCGCAGTCCCGGCCCCGAAGGCCCCTCAGCGTTGTCAAGGCAGTGGCAGGAGCCGGCAGCTCGCCCAGAGCGAGCCCCTGCCGCCCGGGATGGCCACAGGAGAGGCGGGCGGGCAGCGCCAGGGCCCTGCGCGGGGCTCCCCAGGCTCCTGTGGCATCGGTTCCGTCCCCTCGGGCGCCGAGCGGAGCCCGGAGCCGCCGCTCTGCCTGCGGGGCTGTGTGTGCCCGGCCCCGAAGGAGGCAGGGCCGGGGCTGTGGCGCCGCCTGGCAGGCGCTCAGCGCCGCCCGTGCCGTGCCGTGCGCGTGCGCGTGCGCGTGCAGCGCGACCCGGCGGGGCAGCTCCGGCTCGGCTCGTCGCCAGCGCCGTCCCGGCACGGCAGCTGCCCCAGGGCCGCGGCAGCCCCGAGCCGGACGGGCCCGGAGGGCCTCGGGAGGGAGCGCGGGAGGGCCCCGAGCCCTGCGGGCCTCAGCAGAGACTCCCGCCCCACTGCGGGCAGCAGGAGGGGCGCAAAGCCCCGGGACGCTTATGAGAGCCCACAGCCCTCTCCGCATGTGATGTGAGACCCCAAAACCCCGTCGTGTGCCTCAGCAGAGACCCCAGCGCCCTGCACACCTTTGGAGAGATCCCTAACTCCGTGCATCCCTCACACAAAATTCCAAATCCTTTGCATGACTTGAAGTGGACCCCAGCCCCCTCCGTGCCTCAGAGGGAGCCTAAAATATCCCTGTGTGTCCCAAAAGGGACCCCAGCCCCTCGTGCGCCTTATGGTCCCCAAAGCCCGCAGGTGCCTTACGGGAAAGGCCAGGGCAGCTACGGCTAGGGTTCTGACCAGGAAAGGGAGTGTGGCTGCAGCTGGGCTGTTGTGCCTCTGGGGCTGTTCATCAGCCCCATCGGGCCCCAAGGCCACACAGCCCTTCCCTTCCCTCCCCTTCTGGCCCTCGTCCAGAGGAGCAGACCCTGTGCAGCACCCTGCATTGGTGATGGGCCATCAATTAGGTTCTATCAAGTGTGTGTTAATTAGGGTGGGGCTTTGTTTTGCCTGCTGGAATTGCTGGTCAGGCTGTGGCTGTGGAGATGCTCTTGATGGCTTCCCTCTTTTCCTGGGCTTGCCACTGGAGGAGGTGCAGGCCCAGATGATGCCGGGGAAGGAAATGTGCCCTCAGCCCAGGGACGCTCAGCATGGGCTCCCCCAGCCCTGGGGACCCTGCCGCTGGTCACAGCAGCCCCTGCCTGGCTCCTGCCTGCCCACACCGTGGGCATCCATGGCTGCTCCTGGGCACGGAGCTGAGCCAGTGCTGCTGCCGGTTGGGCTTTGCTGCTGCTGCCACCCGGACACTGGGGTGACAGCTCCACCTCTTTATTGCAATAGAAGAAGGGGCCATCACCTACCTGGGTGGGGATGGGGGGATGGGGGGTGTGAAAAACGCGTACTTTATGATTGGCTTTTCGCAAATACTAAAATGAATATTATAGGTGTTGTGTTACAATGTAATGCTGTATTAATTCTTTTAAGTAGTGTGTTAAATATAGTTTTAGCTAATAAAAAAAGTTAAAATAGAAGCTACGCTATGTAAGATACTTTTTTTTAAAGAAAGGACTCACAGCAGGATAGCAGCCACCTGACACATATATCTGTCAGAGAAAAAGAATTCATTGTACTCTTATCAGAAGAATAGAACTTGTTCCCGCCTCGAAGGCACTGTTAGGATTCAGAGGAAGAAGTTGTTGATGACCCGACAGAATCCTGTATTTGAATGGAATTTATGCATCATGTATGAAGTGTATGAATATGCAACAGGGTATTGTTTTTAAGGGTTAATCCTCTGATAACAGGTGTCCTCTTTTGAGCTTGTGCTGCCCAGAAAAAGGTACCCGGAGTCTGTAAATCTTTGTTTCTATTGTCTCATATTGTCCTAATTCAAATTGTGCAAATTATCATGACTCTAATTGTATTACTATCTATATAACCATTTTATTAAACTTTAAAATTTTAAAAACAAGTGATTGCCGTTTTCCACAGGGTTGTAACCTACAGGGTTGTTTAGAGGAGGGCACGGCAAGGGGGCTCGGGGGCAGAGGAAGGGACGTGTTGGTCTCAGGAGGGGCTGGAGGGTGCTGGGCTGCTGCTGGGGTCTATAGAAGAACTCGGGAATGGGCTGGGACGGGACAGAGGAAGATCAAAAAGGGGATGAGGGCAGCTCAGGGATACACATGGGGAGAGGAGGTGGCAGTGGGATCTACACTGGGAGAATAGCAGGTTTCGTCTTAGATGGCCGTTCCGGGGTCCTCTTCTCAGAGCTCTTGAGAGGGCTGCCCAGGCCCTCTGGGTGTGAGGTGCTGCCGCCTTTAAACTGCTGTCCAGAGGTGGAACTGTGGAGAGAGGAGGTGGCTGAGGCCCCAGCTGCCAGTGGCACACAGGGAGCCTCCTGCACAGCAGGGCCCAGAGCTGGCAAGGCTCCCCAGCACGGCTGGAGCTGCTGGCACAGCTTGGCCCAGCTGCACAGCTGTCCCTCAAGGCCCTGGCGAGCAGGGCACGGCTCTGGGCAGGCTCCCTGGCCAGGAGCGGGCCCCAGAGCGCCTCTGCCTTTCAAGGGCAATCTCGTCCCTGCTCTTTCTGCTCCCCACCATGCTTTGCCTCTGCCCTGTGCCCCTGGGGTTTCCCTTGGCCAGGCAGCCTCAGTGGGAGCCAGCACTGGCTGCAGCCCCAGCGGGCCCCCCAGGACAAGGCCCAGCAATGAGAAGGCCAATGAAAGCTCTGGGCAGCAGCAGAACCCTCAGCAGAGTTCTTTGGACAATCATGGACTGGCCACACCGACACCGCAGCCTCACTGGGAATGTTTCCTGTCTGCGGTAGACTTTCAAAAGAAGCTGTTTGAGGGGGAGAGCCACAAAACACTCACTGTTTTCTCTTCCAGGAATACCAGATTCCAAAGCAGCACAACATGAAGACAAGCTCCAAAAGAAGTAGGCCTGCCAGTAACCCCAGCCAGCAGCCTGTTCCCTGACAGAAACCCCCTCCAGGGCCCTTCTGGGAATCAGGAACACGTGCTGTGGTTCCAGCTGCAACTGTGGGAGCAATGGGGAGCGTCAGCCCGTGTTGTGATGCACTGCTGAGCTGGCAGCACGGTGGATTCGGGCAGGACGTTCTCCGTTTCCCCCAGAGCTGGGGCCTGCAGGCACCTTGCCGCCCCTTGGCACAGGCTGTGCCACCCAACAAAGCCCAGCAGGCCGGGAGGAGAGCCCGGGGGCAGCGCAGCTGCTTGGGCAGTGGCTGCTTGGAGTGACACAGGCCAAACCCATCCCTGAGCAGCCACTGCCAGCCCTGGCCCTCCCTGCCCCGTGACAGCTCCCCCAGCCCCAGGGCACAGAGTCAAGCCCTGTCAGGACCCAGTGCAGCCCCTGCCCAGTCGGGAGCCAAGGCTGGCTCTGGCCCTGGGCTCGCGGCAGGGCTCCCGCTCGGGGCTGCTCCTGTGCCTTGGGCCTCTGGGCACTCAGGGCCAGCTCTGGAGCAGCTGCAGCGGGAGGGACGTTGGTGCACGAGTCCCCTTTCCCCGGGGCTGTGAACGAGCTCCAAAGGCACCTCCAGCTTTGGCTGCTGCTGGGCCGTGCAAGGGCAGGCCCTGGGGGAAGAGCTGCTGCCACAGAGCCCTGCCAAGGGCTGAGCCCTACTGAGCCTGGCACAGCAATTACCTTCTGTGCTTTCACCTGTGCTTGGCATCACATTTGTTCCTGCAGTAAAGCCTGACACCGACCCACTGCTTCCTCCAGGGTGTGGCTCCTTCTGCACAGATTTTTGGCCCATCACTTGAAAAAGAAAGAGGCAAAGCTGGATCAGATGGCAACATTCCCCATTGGGGAGGTGACATCGGCAGGAGGCAACACTTGTAAAAGTCAGTGAAAAGACTGGGAAAATGCCCATGCTGTTGGGGCTGGGCCAGTACACTCCCTCCTCCAAATAGCTGTGCTTCCTGATTAGCTCAGAGACAGGGATGTTGCAGGGGATCTGAGGCCAGTGGTGCGGTTTGGTCTGTGTGGCAGCTGATGCCCAATGCCTTCCTGCAGAGGCTGGGGAGAAGCTGCAGCCAGGCCAGGCTGGCAAACAGCCCTGCAGGGCGTGGAAGCAGCAGCGGGGCAGTGAGGCTGCCATGGATCCCTTCCAGCTGTACCGGGCACGGCATGCCCAGATGGGCAGCCAAAGCCCCCGGCTGCTGAGCCACAGGACAAGGCTGAGGGAAATGCACCCACTTTGTCCAGCCCCCATTCTGTGTTTGTCTCAGGAATTCATTTGAGTCAAGAGACATTTTGGCTGCACTATCATGGGTCTTTCCTTTTGTTCCATGTTCCATTCCCCATGAATGGATGCCACAAAAGCAGAGCTCAGCCTGTGGGGTCAGCAGGGACACACTACTCACCCCTGCGATGGGAGCTGGGTTGTTCCCAAGAACCCAGCCGAGCAGCTGGAGAAATCCTCCCTGCAGACACATCTGTAACACAACAGCCACAGAAGCTTCTGCCATCTCTGCTCAGCTGCACGGGCACCACTGAGCCGCAGGAGCGGTGAGGGGATCGCGCAGGGCGAGGGCACACACGTGCATGGCTCTGTCCTGGCACCTGCAGCGATGCCCCCCTGGCCGAGCTTTGGGCTCTGAGCTGGCAGCTCTCCCAGGGGAAAGGCCTTGACCTACCCTTACCATCTCCCAGAGGCTCAGTCCTGGATGTGGTTTGGGAAGCCAGATCTCTGTCAGCAGCAGGTTCAGCTGCAAAGGAAAGCAGGACAAAACAGCTCCCATGGCACTGTAGGAGATCCTCGGGCTGCAGGCAAGGCTCAGCCCCGGGGCACAGCCCTGGGCCTGGACTCTGCCCGTTCTACCCTTCTCTGTGACTGCACAGCGCACACAGAAGGACACGGCCATTGCACACGGGAAGAGGATGGACAACTAAATGCTTCTTCCTCTCATTCACAGCAATCTTCTGGGATCACTCAGGGCTCCACAAGGAGCGGGGCAAGAATTCAAGAATCTCTCAACCATGAGATTATGTTAAGGGAAATGGAAGGCGAGGGAGCTCTAGTGACATAGACACTGATTATTGTCTCGGGAAAGGCACACTGAGAACTTGCCTCCAGCATCTTCCAGGAATTTCAAGCCATTGTCCAGCAGGGCCTCCAAATAATCCATGTTACGATTCCAGTCTAGAACAGAGCACAGATCAGAACCATTTCCATGCTGTGCTGAGATCCCCTTCTGCTTCTGGGAAATGGGCACTGCAAGGGGGTCAGGAAAGGCCGTCGAAGCCTGGTGTGAATGGACATGGCCAAAGCTGCACATGGGTCTGGAGAGCGCTGGGCTAGCTCCTGGCCACTCTCCACAATCTTTGCAGGTCCTGGGCAATGTCCCTGGTGGGGCGGCTGGAGCAGCCCAGGGCCCTGGGGCTCTCTCCCTCACACACACAGAGGAAATCCTCCCTAAAGCCCAGAGGGAAACTGCAGCAGGCAGTGCCACAGCTATCCCTGCCTCCCTCTGTCCCTCCTGCCCTCCTTCTGCTGGGACACTGCCCAGTCCTCAAGGGCACGTGGCCAGGCCCTGTCAGGACCCAGTGGAGCCTTGCTCTGCCCCTCTGCCCTTTCCCCACCATGGGCACCCCGTGCAGCCGCTCCCAGGTTTGGGGACGTGTCTCCCACGGAGGGAGCCCAGCAGGACAGCTCAGTACCCGAGTGCCCTGAGCCTGCTCGGAACAATTCCTCTGGGCTGTGCCCGTCTTGTCCGGGCTGTGCCCGCAGTGCCAAGCAGCAGAGAGGGCAGCTCAAGCCTCAGCAGGGCTCAGGCCCAGAGGCACAGCAATTACCTCCTGTGGCTGTGCCTGGCATCGCCTGCCTTCCTGCACCAGAGGCTGGCACAGAATCCCTGCTTCCTGTGGGAAACGCCGCCTTCAGCACAGCCTCTGCATCCACTTCTGGAGAAAGGAAAAGGAACACTGGGTCAGATGGGGCTGTTTCCCATCGGCAAGGGCGCAGCTTAGGAGGCATTGCTTCTCAAAGACATGGATAAGAATCAGGAAAATGCCCAGACTCTTGGGATTGGGCAGGAGCACTCCCTTGTGCAAACAACTGTGCGCCTCCTGATCTGCTCAGAGAAAGGGATGTTGCAGGAGATCTGAGGCCCATGGTGCGGTTTGGGCTGTGTTGCAGCTGATGCCCAATGCCTTCCTGCAGAGGCTGGGGAGAAGCTGCAGCCAGGCCAGGCTGGGAAACAGCCCTGCAGGGCATGGAAGCAGCAGCGGGGCAGCGAGGCTGCCGTGGATGCCTTCCCGCTGTGCCGGGCACGGCGTGTCCAGATGTGCAGCCAAAGCCCCCGGCTGCTGAACCCCAGGACAAGGCTGAGGGAATGCACCCACCTTGTCCTCCCTGAAGCTCTTCCTTTAGCAGTTGCCACATGACTTCAAATGGCTTCTGGAATTTCTTGTCTGTCGTGTGTTTGGGCTTTACTGTTGGAGGATCTTGACAGAAAGTAGTTCCATTTCCCATGAATGGATGCCACAAAAGCAGGGCTCAGCCTGTGAGGCCAGCCGGGACACGCTACTCACCACTGTGATGGGAGCTGGTTTGGTGCTCACTATGCAGCCCAGGAGTTGGTGAAGTTGTCCCTGCAGTCACATCTGTAACTGAACAGCCACAGAAGCTTCTGTCACCTGGTTCTTGCCAGCTTGTCAATGATTACGCCTTGGTGGGACAGTGAGAAAGTACCTGCAGAACCCTCAGTGGGCTTCACAATTTCAAACCTCCAGGTTAATGGATAAGCCATCCCAGTATCCCAGTCTGGAAGCAAACCAAGATGAGAACTGTTTCCTTTGTGTGCCAAGGCTGGCTCTGGCCCTGGGCTCACGGCAGGGCTCCCGCTCGGGGCTGCTCCTGTGCCTTGGGCCTCTGGGCACTCAGGGCCAGCTCCGGAGCAGCTGCAGCGGGAGGGACGTTGGTGCACGAGTCCCCTTTCCCCGGGGCTGTGAACGAGCTCCAGAGGCACCTCCAGCTTTGGCTGCTGCCGGGCCTGTGCAGGGCAGGCCCTGGGGAAGAGCTGCTGCCACACAGCCCTGCCAAGGGCTGAGCCTGGCACAGCAATTACCTTCTGTGCCTGTGCCTGTGTCTGGCATCTCCTCCTTTCCTGTGACAGGGGCTGGCAACAAAGAGCGACTGCTTCCTTCAGGAAATGCTGCTTTCCACAGAACCTCTATGTCCATCTCTTGAGAAAGGAAGGGAGACAGCTGCATTAGACGGAATTGTTCGCTATTTGGGTGCTGGCATCTACAGGAGGCAATATTTGTTAAAGACCAGGAAAACGGCCAAGTTTTTGGGGCTGGGTCAGATCACTCCCTGCTGCAAACCACCTCCGTTTCCTAATGTGGAGACCAGGATATTGTGGGGAATTTCAGGGTCTGTTGATGTTTGGTCTGCCTGTGAGCTGATGCCCAATGCCTTCCTGCAGAGGCTGGGGAGGAGCTGCAGCCAGGCCAGGCTGGCAAACAGCCCTGCAGGGCGTGGAAGCAGCAGCGGGGCAGCGAGGCTGCCATGGATCCCTTCCTGCTGTGCCGGGCACGGCGTGTCCAGATTTGCAGCCAAAGCCCCCAGCTGCTGAGCCCTGGGACGAGGCTGAGGGAAATGCTCTCACCATTCCCTTTGTGCAGTTCCTCCACTATTTGTTTCAAGACGTTGTTTGACTCAAGGGATTTCGTCTTGCCTCTAGGTTTGTTCTTCCTTCTTGGAGGACCTTAAGAGAAATAGCTCCATTTCCCATGACTGGATGCCACAAAAGCAGGGCTCAGCCTGTGGGGTCAGCAGGGACACGCTACTCACCCCTGCGATGGGAGCTGGGTTTGCGTGCAGGAACCAGAAAAGGAGCCGCAAAAGTCCTCCCTGCAGAAGCACCTATAACTCAACAGACACAGAAGCTTCTGTCACCTGGTCCTGCCAGGTTGTCAATGATTAATCCTTGGTGGGACAGTGAGAACATACCTGCAGGAGCCTCCAAGGGCTTCAAAACTTTATCCAGCCAATCTAATGGCGATGCCTTCCCAGCAACCTTATCTAGAACAGAGCACAGAGGACAACATTTTTCAGGCTGTGCTGGGATCCCCTTCTGCCTCCGGGAAATGGGCACTGCAAGGGGGTGGGATAAGGTCATGGGAGCCAGACGTGAATGGACATGGCCAAAGCTGCACAGGGGACTGAGGAGCTCTGGGCTAGCTCCTGGTCACTCTCTACCCACTCAGCAGGTCCTGTGCAACATCCCTGGAAGGGGCAACTGGAGTAGCCCAGGGCGCTGGGGGCTTCCACTCACACACAGAGGAAATCCTCCCTAAAGCCCAGAGGGAAACTGCAGCAGGCAGTGCCACAGCTATCCCTGCCTCCCTCTGTCCCTCCTGCCCTCCTTCTGCTGGGACACTGCCCAGTCCTCAAGGGCACGTGGCCAGGCCCTGTCAGGACCCAGTGGAGCCTTGCTCTGCCCCTCTGCCCTTTCCCCACCATGGGCACCCTGTGCAGCCGCTCCCAGGTTTGGGGACGTGTCTCCCACGGAGGGAGCCCAGCAGGACAGCTCAGTACCCGAGTGCCCTGAGCCTGCTCGGAACAATTCCTCTGGGCTGTGCCCGTCTTGTCCGGGCTGTGCCCGCAGTGCCAAGCAGCAGAGAGGGCAGCTCAAGCCTCAGCAGGGCTCAGGCCCAGAGGCACAGCAATTACCTCCTGTGGCTGTGCCTGGCATCGCCTGCCTTCCTGCAGCAGAGGCAGGCACAGAATCCCTGCTTCCTCCATGGAACTCAGCTTTCAGCACAGACTCTCCTTTCATTTCTGAAGAATGGAAAAGAGACACCTGGATCAGATGGAAACATTCCTCATTGGAAATGGGGAAGATGACAGCTTCAGGCAGCAGTAGTTGCAAAAGGCATGGATAAGGATCAGGAAACACCCTGGATTTTGGCACTGTCCCAGACTGGTCCGTTTTCCCAACAGCCCCTACACCTGATGCGCCCGGAGACAGGGAAATTGCGGGGCATCTCAGGGTGTGCATGGCCTGTGGTGTGTCCCAGGTTCCCTGCTGGGCTAATTTGCCCCCGAGCAGGCAGCACTGGCTGGATACCTCAGTCCTTCATGGGGACAGAGTGTCCGAGTACCCAGGCCGCGCTCAGCCGCTGGCTACCTTAGCAAGCCCAGTGGATATCAGCTCTTTAGTGATTATCAGCTCTCTTATGGTTTCAGCTCTTTGCTTGCTAAGGCGCCTTGCAGGCTAGTGGGGAAGCAGTTGCTACAAGAGAGGAGAAGAAACGTCCTGGCGTTCCACAGTGAGGGTTTATTGAGGGGTCTGTGAAGGGTTCTAGAGATGACTCTACTCCAGTATGGGCTAAACCACCTGTATATATGGGGTGTAAGGGGATCCATACTTGTACAATAGTAGGGGATAAGTGGAAGTGACCTATGGGGCTACAGAGAGATATCCTGGGGTCCGAAAGGCAGAAGGCAGGGGCTTCTTTTGCTACTTCATCATGACTTGGCAATTCCTGTCTTTAAGCCTCGGCCCTCCATGGGGCCCTAGGATGCTTGGAGCCTGCTACAGTGGTGCAGTTTGGGCTGCCTGTCAGCTGATGCCCAATGCCTTCCTGCAGAGGCTGGGGAGAAGCTGCAGCCAGGCCAGGCTGGCAAACATCCCTGCAGGGCGTGGAAGCAGCAGCGGGGCAGCGAGGCTGCCATGGATCCCTTCCCACTGTGCCGGGCACGGCGTGTCCAGATGTGCAGCCAAAGTCCCCAGCTACTGAGCTGCAGGACAAGGCTGAGAGAAATGCTCTCACCATTCTCTTTGTGCAGTTTCTCCAGTATTTCTTTCCCGATGTTGTTTGACTGAAGCGATTTCTTCTTGTTCCTATGTTTGTTCTTCCCTCTCGGAGGACCTTAAGAGAAAGTAGTTCCATTTCCCATGACTGGATGGCACAAAAGCAGGGCTCAGCCTGTGGGGTCAGCAGGGACACACTACTCACCCCTGCGATGGGAGCTGGGTTTGCGTGCAGGAAGCAGAAGAGGAGCAGCTAAAGTCCTCCCTGCAGTCACACGTGTAACTCAACAGTCACAAAAGTTTCTGTCTCCTGGTCTTCCAGGTTGTCAATGGTTACTCCTTGGTGGGACAGTGAGAACATACCTGCAGGAGACTCCAAAGGCTTCAAAGCTTTCTGCAGCAAAGCTAATGGAGAATCCTTCCCAGCGACCTCATCTAGAACAGAGCACAGATTAGCACATTTTCCATGGTTTGCTGGGATCCCCTTCTGCCTCCGGGAAATCAGCACTGCAAAGGGGTCGGGTAAGGCCATGGAAGCCAGGTGTGAATGGACATGGCCAGAGCTGCACAGGGGCCTGAGGAGCTCTGGGCAGGCTCCTGAAAACTCTCTAGCCTCTTTCCCTGCCCTCTGCAACATCACTGGAGAGGAAAGAGGGGCCGCCCAGGGCCCTGGGGCTCTCTCCTTCACATACAGAGGAAATCCTCCCTAAAGCCCAGAGGGAAACTGCAGCAGGCAGTGCCACAGCTATCCCTGCTTCCCTCTGTCCCTCCTGCCCTCCTTCTGCTGGGACACTGCCCAGTCCTCAAGGGCACATGGCCAGGCCCTGTCAGGACCCAGTGGAGCCTTGCTCTGCCCCTCTGCTCTTTCCCCACCATGGGCACCCCGTGCAGCCGCTCCCAGGTTTCGGGACGTGTCTCCGACGGAGGAAGCCCAGCAGGACAGCTCAGTACCCGAGTGCCCTGAGCCTGCTCGGGACAATTCCTCTGGGCTGTGCCCGTCTTGTCCGGGCTGTGCCCGCAGTGCCAAGCAGCAGAGAGGGCAGCTCAAGCCTCAGCAGGGCTCAGGCCCAGAGGCACAGCAATTACCTCCTGTGGCTGTGCCTGGCGTCGACTGCCTTCCTGCAGCAGAGGCTGGCACAGAATCTCTTCTTCCTCCAGGGAACTCAGCTTTCAGCACAGGCTCTCCTTTCATTTCTGAAGAATGGAAAAGAGACACCTGGATCAGAGGGAAACATTCCTCATTGGGAATGGAGAAGATGACAGATTCAGGCGACAATAGTTGAGAAAGGCATGGATAAGGATCAGAAAACACCCTGGATTTTGGGACTGTCCCAGACTGGTCCGTTTTCCAAACAGCCCTACACCTGATGTGCCCAGAGACAGGGAAATTGCGGGGGATCTCATAGTGTGCATGGCCTGTGGTGTAGTTTTGCCTGCCTGTCAGCCTTCCTGCAGAGGCTGGGGAGAAGCTGCAGCCAGGCCAGGCTGGAAAACAACCCTGCAGGTCGTGGAAGCAGCAGTGGGGCAGCGAGGCTGCCATGGATCCCTTCCCGCTGTTCCGGGCACGGCGTGTCCAGATGTGCAGCCAAAGACCCCGGCTGCTGAGCCCCAGGACAAGGCTGAGGGAAATGCTCTCACCATTCTCTTTATGCAGTATCTCCAGTATTTGTTTCCAGATGTCGTTTGACTCAAGTGATTTCTTCTCGTCTCTAGGTTTGTTCTTCCCTCTCAGAGGACCTTAAGAGAAAGAAGTTCCATTTCCCATGAATGGATGCCAGAGAAGCAGGGCTCAGCCTGTGGGGTCAGCAGGGACACACTACTCACCCCTGCGACGGGAGCCTTGCTTCTGTGTAGGAATGATCACAGGGACCGGAAAACTCCTCCCTTCAGACACATCTGTAACACAACAGCCACAGAAGCTTCTGCCATCTCTGCTCAGCTGCACAGGCACCACTGAGCCGCAGGAGCGGTGAGGGGATCGCGCAGGGCGAGGGCACACACGTGCATGGCTCTGTCCTGGCACCTGCAGCGATGCCCCCCTGGCCGAGCTTTGGGCTCTGAGCTGGCAGCTCTCTCAGGGGAAAGGCCTTGACCTACCCTCACCATCTCCCAGAGGCTCAGTCCGGGACGTGGGTTGGGAAGCCAGATCACCTTCACCAACAGGTTCATCTGCAAAGAAAGGCAGGACAGAACAGCACCCGTGGCACCGTAGGAGATCCTCAGGCTGCAGGCAAGGCTCAACCCCGGGGCACAGCCCTGGGCCTGATCCCTCCCCTCTCTGCTCTTCTCTGTGGCTGCACAGCGCACACGGAAGGACGCACTGGCATTGCACACGGGAGGAGGATGGACAGCAAAATGCTCCTTCCTCCCACTGAGAGCGATCCTGTGGGATCCCTCAGGGCTCCAGAAGGAGCCGGGTAAGGTTTTCAGAATCCTTGAACCTTAAGATTATGTTAAAGGAAATGGCTTATGAGTGAGCTCTTGTCACATTGATTATTGCCTCGGGAAAGGCACACAGAGAACTTGCCTCCAGCATCCTCCAAGAACTTCAAAACATGGTTCATCAGGCCTTCCAAAACACCCGTGTCATGCTTCCAGTCTAGAAGGGAGCACTGATCAGAACCATTTCCGTGTTGTGTTGGGATCCCCTTCTGCCTTTGGGAACAGGGCACTGCCAGGGGCTTGGTTAAGGCTATGGGAGCCAGGTGTGAATGGACAAGGCCAAACTGCACAGGGGCCTGGGGAGCTCTGGGCTGGCTCCTGGTCACTCTGCACCCTCTTTGCAGGCCCTGTGACACATGCATGGAGAGGAAACTGGGGCTGCCCAGGACCCTGGGGGCTCTCTCCCTCCCCCAGAGGAAACCCTCCCTCAAGGCCTGGGGAAAACCATCCCCAGCGCTTCCCGGGGAGCAGGGAGCGCTGTCCCGGGAAAGGGGAGCCAGGCTGCCGGCTCACCTGCTCGCCGCGCTTGCAGCGGAGCAGCCTGGGCAGCCCTGGCAGGCAGGGCCACGGCCAGGAGGAGCAGGAGGAAGAGGCGCAGAGCAAGGGCCATGCTGCCTTGCCCTCTGCCAGTCCCGCAGCTCTTGCTGCCACCGCTGTCCTGACACCGCTGTCCCAATGTCAGCACCACTGCTGCCACCGCCGCTGCTGCTGCCGCAACAGTTGTGCCCAAGCACTGACTGCTCGCTCCTTGTGCTGCTGTGCAACCACCGGGTCTGGCACCTCTGTGACCTCAGAGCCTGCTGTGACCTCAGCCTGCTGTGACCCCTGAGCCTGCTGTGACCTCATGGCCTCAGCTGTACCCCCAGAGTGTGCCCCCATCTGTACAAATGGGCTGCCCTGATTGTAAATGTTTTGCTTCATCAAAGGGCCATTGCTCAGCAAAACTTTTTGTTTTTCCAGCTTCCATTGCTGGTCGGTCAGGCTGTGTCTCTGAAGATGCTCTTGATTGTTGCAGTTTGAATTTATTTTATTGATTCCTGTTTAAGTTCATGGTTTACCCGTGGGTTTTACCCTCCCTCAAAGCTGTCCCTCATGCCATTCCCCGCCCCTTGTTCCAGCTCTTTCCCTGCCTGCCACGGCACCCCAACCCCTTGCTTCCCGAAGGTGCCTTTGGGCCAATCTCTGACTGGAACAGCCCTTTGGAATTCCCCTATTCTGGAGGCCCCGTGGGCCCATGTGAGCCATCCTCTCCACCCTCCTACCGCAATGGGCCCCAGACACTTGAGTAATCCCCTCACTGCTCCCTGAGGATTCCCTATTGGTCAGCTGTTTGTATGCACCCCCTGACTTGTATCTGTATAAACCCCCTTGCACAATAAATCTAGGGGCTTTTTATCCTATTTCTTTCACCTGGAATAAACTCTTCCTTGTGGAACCTCAGAGGGCCTCCTCCTTTCTCCTCTGCCTGGTCCCTGTCGTGGCTGGTGTCTGGCACAGTAGAGCAAGTGGCTCTAAAGGTTCTGCCTCTGGTAAATCCCTATCCTGAGGCAGTTCCCTACTCCGGTGGCTTCGGAGTTCTGAGAGTTAGCCCGGGTTCCAGCAGTCTCGTCACTAATCCCCCTGTCCTGGTTTAGGGCAAATTTGTTAAAGAATCTGCAAAGGAGGGCCCCTCCAGAAAGCAAAACCCACACGGCCACTCCTACCAACCGGTTTGGGAAAAAATTCCTCAGACAGAGGTGGAAAGAACCTGTTTATTTCAGGCACAGCACGCCCCAGCACACAAAATGAACAATACCTGATGACACCGCTCTGGGAAAGATGACAAAATCAGAAAGTCTCTTTTGGGGGTGGTTGCTCTGTTCTCAGTCCCTCCGGCACTGGGGTAGCTGCTGCAGGCAAAAACGGTGCAAATCCTCGGTGTTCCCAGGTCCCAGTCCGGAGTAGGTTTGAGATGGTCGAAGAAAAGGAGAGGAGAAACAGTCCAGGAAGGAATTTGGACTGTTTAGCTAGAGCTAGCTAATAAGCAGAGGCCAAAGCAGAGCAGAAGCGAGAGCAGAAAAGAGAGCAAGCAAAGCAGCAAGCTGAAAGCAAGAAGTGAAAACAGCCCTAAGTACTGCCCCTCTCTGTGTCCCTGATAAGAGAAACCCAAACAAAACTTCGACTCTTCAAAGCCAGTCTTAAAGGCACAGAACAGATGAATGGGGATACAAGCATCATAACGTCACCCCAGGACATTCCACTGTTGCCCGATTGATAAATGACACAAAACTCGGATAAGTTTTGTGGGTGCTTTATTAAGGGCCCGGGGAACTGGGGGACTCACGTCCCAAAGTCCGAGCCCCCAAATTCACGTATGGGTGCTTCCCTCTTATACATGCGATTCACAACAAAGTTTCTAAGAAACAGTTCTCCGTTCCCCTTGCCTGGTCACAGACCCCTTGTGATACATTCCTTGGTTCACAAACAGATCATTAATCCTCTGCTTATCTTATTCTAAGAGCATTGTATGCTGCCTCTAGACAGGTTAGCATTCTTACTTTCTTGCACTAGTTTAATTATTTATTAAATCTCTAAGACTACCTGCTAGGTAGCACACAAAACCCAACACACACTTTTAATGGCTACAAAACTACTTTTTAACAAACCAGTTCACACACAACTCACTATAATTAAATATTTTGCTAAATTTCATTTCTTTTCCAACATTTCCCCCCTTTTGAGCATCCTTCAGTCCTGCTGCAAGGATGCTCAATCAACAGTATTGACAGTAACATCTTCATAACGAGGTGGGGAGTGTTCTTCATTCTGCCGCCCACGGGTCATCGCCTTCTGCAACCGGAGAGATCGCCTCTTTTCCTTTTCGATCACACCTAAGAGGCATCTATATACAATCCATATAGTCACTAGAAATACTTAAAACATTAGTACATATTGTATAGCAGACGTAATCCAGCCAGACAGGTGAAGCCCCAAAGAATCAAATACTGCTCCTATCTAATTATGCTGTGCTTCCCTTTCAATTTCCTTGGTTTTTGTTTCCACTTCTGCCAGTTGAGAAATATCTTTCTCAACTTCAAGTGTAACATTTGGAATGTGTACACAGCAATGATCTATTCTCCTACTCAGGTAACCACAAACTCCATGTTCCTTTAACAGTAGCAAATCCAATGCCATTCTGTTTTGTAGGGTCATTCTTGATGTAGCTTGCAATTGCAAATTTAGATCTTTAAATCCCTTCTTAGTAGCTGCTGCCAACCTTTCTGTCTGTCCTAACAAATTGTTGAGCATTTCCCTGTTTCGATATGTCACTACCGGAGGGAATAATGACTCTAATATCCATCCAAATTGCACTCCTGAGCCAGGTTCATGCCACTGCTCCTCTAGGGATTCTTCCCTCTTTCTGAGTCCTTTCCTTTGGATCAATCTATTCTCTTTCCAGTATGGACACAATGTGGGAACCCCTAGGGTGATTTGTGTTACTGATCCATCTAGAGGTAAATGTGTGGTCCACTGTCCGTGTCCCAACACCCAGACTAGATTTCCAGGGCTATGCACAGTAGTATATCTGCAATCTATAGGCCCATCCATGGACTCTCTGCTAATCGTGTGATCATACCCCCTACACTCGCATCCCCACTTTAATGCCATTTTCACCGGTACCAATCCGATTCGGTCTTCCGGTGTATCACATGTAAAAACCTCAGTACAATTCCAATCCTCTTTCTGCGGTCTGAACTCTCGGGAAGATGTAGACGTGATAAGGGCCCTATAATGTGACTGATTCTTTACTCCTGACCATTGGATGCACCATTGTACTTCCCCAAGGTAATTATAGTGTTCCAAAACACTAGGTCCCCATAATGTCTTCCAACTATTCCCGGTGTCAAAATTCTGTGTGACATTCTGACAACTCATCTCGTTTTGTTGGGATTTCGTTCTTATTCGTACTGTATTGCATGGCTCATCTATTGGGGTTGCAATTAAACACCTCCTGGTATTTTGAATCCAACCATAATGATTGGATTTCTTTTCACATTCCTCTTTAGTCATAGCCCAAGTGGTCATACACAAATCCCTCCATACATCTACTGGTTTGGGAACTGACTGGCAGGACCATGAAACATTCTTGAATGTTTCAGGCATTTTGGTTACTGGTATTATTCCCCAGGGAATTGGTTCACCTGCAGCCTGTGGTAACGGCAGGCAAGCTGTTATTTTAGTCACATTCTGCATGATCCCAAAATCTCTGATTAATCCTACCACTAAATTTTCCTGCTCAGTATTTCGTTCTATTGTATCATTAACCTCCCGTCTACTCCTACCGTGTCTCTGTAAGGATAACATCATTCTGTCATGCCTCCACCATGCATTTCCTATTCTAGGATTAGTGACACTCGACCACCCACAACCTTTGCCTTCCTTCCCCCACCAATTGGTCCCGTCCTCTATTCTGTCCCAGGTCAGTTCCCTATTTTGTTTCCACCATTTGACCCAAAGGTTCCTTTGATATCTTGATTTTACTAGGAAGGAACAATTTATTCTGAGAGGTGGCCCATCCCACATGTCCACTGCCATTGATACTGGATTAACCTTTATGTTTTCAGCACGATCCCCTGTCCATGGCAAAACCCTCATACTCACTCTTTTGTAATCAAAACTATCCCGTATTTTGACCAAACATGTATATTCTCCCGTATCGTTTGTGGTTACCTTGGTAAGATTCAGTACCGTGTTTCCTTGTTGTTTATCCTGATCCCAACCGACTCCTATCTTGCCTCGGCTTCTTTCAGCCCCCCGTTGCCATATTGCAATAACTTCACAGGCCTCAACTTTCTGGCTGTCAAAGATAACACAAGTTAATTGAACATCCATCCCTTCCATGACTGTAACCTTTGTTTCTTCAACCTGTACAAGAGTAGACCCTTGAACGGGTAATAGTCTCATGATCACTAGCAGTAATATAATTAAGAAGGCGGCTTTGCGCGGAAGATCATCCGGGTTGGAGACACTATCTGGGTTTCCCACTGGAACGGTGCCTTCTTTACCCTGGTGTAATGGATCCAAGCATCCATCCCCTGGACTTTCACCACCGTGTAGGTCGTCATCATCACCTGGTGGGGTCCGCTCCATGATTCCCGTAGCGGATCCGTGATCCACTTCTTGACGTACACCTGGTCCCCAGGCTGGATGTCGTGGACAGAATTCTCCAGCGTGAGTGGTCTATTCCACTGTAACGTATTTCTTAAAGAATTCAAGATCTTATTAAGTGACATAACATACTCTGCAATCGCCTGGTCCCCACTCACATGTACCTCCCCTTTTAATACAGTTGCATGATATGGTTTGCCATATAATATCTCATATGGACTTACGCCTACCTTTTCCCTTGGTTTAATTCGAATCCTGAGTAGGGCCAAAGGCAAAGCTTGAGGCCAGTGCAGTTTAGCTTCCTAGCAAATCTTTTTGATTTGTCCTTTCAGGGTTTGATTCATCCTTTCCACCTGCCCACTAGACTGAGGTCTCCAGGGGGTATGCATATTCCAGGTTATATCTAACATTCGTGCTAATTCCTGCACTACCCCGGCTATAAAATGCGGACCCCTATCTGATGACAATCCTAAAGGTACTCCAAATCTTGGTATTATTTCTTTTAACAAGGTTTTTTACCACCTCCTTAGCCTGATTAGTTCTACATGGAAAAGCTTCCGGCCACCCTGAGAATGTACATACATACACTAACAAGTATCTGTATCCCTGTGCCCTAGGCAATTCAGAAAAATCAACTTGCCAGTAATCTCCTGGTTGTGGCCCGACTTGCAACTTTCCCATTTGTATTTGTCTCCTAACTACTGGATTATTTTTCAAACATACTAGGCACATTGCATTAACTCTTTTTGCCATTGTTAACATCTGATTAGAGATTATCTCATTCTTCAAAAATTTTACCAATACTTCTGCCCCCCAATGACATTTATTATGTTCTGATTCCAAAATAAATTTCATTATGCGGGTAGGTACCACTATTTGTCCCATTGGTGTAACGTACCACCCAAGTTGATTCTTCTGTGCCCCTAGCAAGTTTATTAGTTTTCCATCTTCTATTGAATATTTGGGCTCCTGATTCAGGTATGGGGTAGCCGGATTTGTTCTTACCGGTACCAATGCCATTTGAGTCCATACTTCCCGTGCCACTTGCCGAGCTGTAACATCAGCAAATCGATTTCCTCTGTAAACATCTCCTTCCGCAGTCTGATGTCCTCTAACATGCATTACTGCAACTGCTTTGGGACTGTGTATCGCATCCAATAGCTGTAGCACTTCTTCCCGGTGCTTGATGTTGGTTCCCTGTGAATTCAAAAGCCCCCTTTCCTTCCATAACGCCCCATGTACATGAACCACACCAAAGGCATATTTAGAATCTGTCCAGATATTAACCCTTTTGTCCTTGCTCAAATACAGGGCTCTGGTGAGTCCAATCACCTCTGCTTTCTGGGCCGAAGTTCCAGGTAACAAAGCCTTTGCCTCTATTACCTGATCCAATGTTACCACTGCATACCCGGCATAGCGAGTCCCATTCTCGACAAAACTGGATCCATCAGTGTATAGTTCCCATTCAGGTTCTTCCAATGGTTCATCCTTTAGGTCGGGTCTGCTGGCATATACTTGTTCAATTACCTCTACGCAATCATGCACCAGTCCCCCAGCTTCCTGGTCACTGCGTAAAAACTCTGCTGGATTAACATGATTAGTAGTCCTTATTTCAATATCATCCTGTTCTCTCAGGATGGCCTGGTATTGCAACATTCGACTGGATGATAGCCAGTGACCCCCCTTTTGCTCCAAAACGGCTATGACCATATGGGGAACAAACACTTTCATTTTTGCCCCCAAAGTCAATTTCCGGGCCTCTTGAATAAGAATTATTGTTGCCGCCACGGCTCGTAAACACGAGGGCCACCCGGAACTTACCGAATCCAGTTGTTTAGAGAAGTATCCCACTGGCCTCTTCCAGGATCCCACCTTCTGGGTGAGGACCCCCAATGCCAGTTTTTGCCTCTCATTCACGTACAACTGGAATTCCTTGGTCACATCAGGGAGTCCTAGGGCTGGGGCCTCCTTTAGTGCCTGCTTCAATTCCTGGAAGGCCTTCTTTTGCTGTGTCGTCCACTCCAACCGATGCTGCTTCAAGGCCTCATATAGTGGCTTGGCTAGGAGACCGAAATTCATGATCCACAGTCGACACCATCCCACCATTCCTAGAAAAGATCTCAATTCCTGATGGTTACGAGGCAAAGGAATAGCACATATTGCCTCTATTCGGTTTACTCCCAAACGTCTCTGCCCGTGTGTGATCTCACAACCGAGGTAAATAACGCTATTTTTGACCAATTGAGCTTTTTCCTTAGAAACCCGATACCCTGCTTGGCCAGGCATGTTGAGTAATTTAATTGTTAATTCCACGCACATTTCCCTTTCCTTAGTAGCCAGAAAAATGTCATCCACGTACTGCAGGACTACATACAAGGATGGGGATATTGTTACCTGGGTTATCTTCCATTCCTCCAGCTCCTTGGCCAGTTGGTTTCCAAAAATAGTAGGGGAGCATTTAAATCCCTGTGGGAGTCTCGTCCACATAAGCTGCTTCTTTCTCCCAAAATCAGGACTCTCCCACTCGAAGGCAAAATATTTCCTACTCTCTATTGCCAGTGGGATGCAGAAGAAGGCATCTTTAAGGTCAATCACTGAGAACCATTTAAACTCCTCTGATACAGATGTTAACAAAGTATAAGGATTAGCAACAACTGGATGTATGTCTTTCACTATTTCATTAATAGCCCTTAAGTCCTGTACCAAACGGTACTTACCATTAGGTTTCTTTACTGGAAAAATTGGAGTATTATACTCCGATTCACATTCCTGTAATATTCCTTGAGCCAAAAATTGTTTAATTAACGGGGCTACTCCCCTCCTTGCCTCAAGCTTCAAGGGGTATTGCTTTATCCTCACTGGTCGGGCCCCTTCCTTTAGTTCCACCTTTACTGGCTGTGCAGCTTTAGATTTTCCGGGGACCCCTGACTCCCATACCCAGGGTACTACAGCCTGCTCAATTTCTTCTGGAATAGGAGAGGCATCCACTTCCTTGATCACAAAAATGCCTGCTATTTGTTCCTCAGGTATTTCCAATTTCACCCTTCCCCCTTCAAATATTATTTTCACATTAAGTCGGGACAACAGGTCTCTGCCAAGAAGGGGTGTGGGGCAGTTTGGCATATACAAAAATTGGTGATCTAATTCCTTTCCCCCAAACCTAAGATTTAAAGGTTGTAGAAATGGTTGTTGCTCTAGCTTCCCTGTTGCCCCCACCACCTGTACCGTTGTGTCACTCAAAGGTCCCAATCGTCTATTGAGTACAGAATAAGTAGCTCCAGTGTCTACCATAAATTCTTGATTCTTTCCATCTATTTCTAAAACTACCCTTAAATCCTTTTCTAGTCAGCTTTGATTCTGATAGTTTCCCAAAACTAGTGCTTGAGCGACTTCTGCTGGTCCTCCCGTGAATCCTCCCACAGGGGCATTTCCCATTGGGGCTGTCCTTAATCCCATGTTTCCCATGCCCATACCTCCTCTAACCGGGCATTCATTTTTCCAGTGTCCCAACTGTCGGCAAAAGGCACACTGGTTTGGATCCAACCTCCCCATGTTAGGTGCAAACCCAAATCCTCCCCGACCTCTTGGCAACCCCCTCTGTCCGTGATTAGCTCCTCCCCAACCTCGACCCCAATGGGTCTTCCTCCTGCCCCTACCTGTTGCATTACAGCCAGAATACTAGCTTGTTGTCTTTTTGCAGTTTCTTTTTCCCTGTTGTTGTATACCTTCCACGCTACCTCCAGCATTTTTTTCGAGTGGCTCTAACAACCATTTCCTTTTTCGTGGAATCCATTATAGTATCTAATAATACCTGTAAATCATTCCAGTCCGGATTCTGAGTCTTTATTACCATCTTAACCACCCTGGCCACACTTTCAGGATCCTCCCGATAACTCCCCGCTGATTGCTTCCATATTACCAGATCCCCGGGGGAGAAAGGCACCTTTATAAGTATCCTTTCTCCCTGTGGTCCCACAGCTTCCCTCAACGGCACAATTAAATGTGGCCCCTTTTGCCCCTTCCTTCCCTTGCGAGTCCGCCCTGCTAACAGAGTTCTTTTAACACTCTCACTCTTTTCACCATCACCACCATCACTATCACTCTCACTAGATCCCGTTTTTATAGCTATATCTGCAGGGGGAGCAGGGGGCACATTAGGAGCAACCGGAACCCTTGGAGGTGCTATACAATAAGACAAATCTTCCTCGACTGAAGGATACAAATTACGCTCCTTTCTTACTTTACATCCCACACACTCCCTTTCATCATTCACTTCTAAAACCAAAATACCACATTCCTTTTGCCATTCCTCTTTCCGATATAAAACGAAAAACAAATCCAAATATGGTATTTCATCCCATTTCTCATTTCTCCTTAAAAATTGCATCAAAGATTCCATTATCCCCAATTCCAGTGTACCATTCACCGGCCATCCCGCTTCCCCAATCTCATATTCAGGCCACCAATGATTACAATAATCTACCATTTTGCTTTTATCCAATTCTTGATAATACCCCTCACTTTTCCACCGTTTCAATATACAACCTAATGGTGTATTTCCAGGTATTTTACCATTGGCTTGCACTAAGGTTTTAAAAGTTTTAAAAGACATCATATTACAACCTTTAATTCCACTATTAATCCAAATAAACCAATATACCTTAAACCAATATACCTTCTCGCCGTCCTTCCCTAAAACAAACAGGAGGCGAGTTCCGGTCCTGCGTCCTTAGACGTCTTATGGCCGGAGCCTAGGCTTTTTTACCAACCACCAAATCCAAATCCAATTATCACCTTTTTCCAATATAAAGCACCTTCGGGCTTACCTTGGCAGTTGTCCAACAGGCGCGGGGTGTCGGTCACGACCGATTACTCCCCGAGAAGTGCTCGGTGCCGGCTTGGAGTGGATCGGGACGCGAACCGCCTCAGCAGCCCTTGGAGTCCTGCCGCGGTCGCCAGAAAACTGTTGCCCGATTGATAAATGACACACAACTCAGATAAGTTTTGTGGGTGCTTTATTAAGGGCCCGGGGAACTGGGGGACTCACGTCCCAAAGTCCGAGCCCCCAAATTCACGTATGGGTGCTTCCCTCTTATACATGCGATTCACAACAAAGTTTCTAAGAAACAGTTCTCCGTTCCCCTTGCCTGGTCACAGACCCCTTGTGATACATTCCTTGGTTCACAAACAGATCATTAATCCTCTGCTTATCATATTCTAAGAGCATTGTATGCTGCCTCTAGACAGGTTAGCATTCTTACTTTCTTGCACTAGTTTAATTATTTATTAAATCTCTAAGACTACCTGCTAGGTAACACACAAAACTCAACACACACTTTTAACGGCTACAAAACTACTTTTTAACAAACCAGTTCACACACAACTCACTATAATTAAATATTTTGCTAAATTTCATTTCTTTTCCAACACCACCCCTTATGCCCATATCATCAACATACTACAACACATCATGCATTATTCATACAAAATTTCCATCTGTTCCCCCAAAATGTACAAGCAATACCCATCATGCCTTCATCACATCCCCACACTGGACCACTGAATCCAGGCCCTATATTACAGAGCTGCAGGATTCCCCCTTTTCTCTTTAGTCACTTAAAGCTCCATCTATCACTTGCTCAGACCTTCAGCACTTACACATTTCCTTCTCCATCTTCCACTTGCCCAGACCTTCAACACTTACACATTTGCTTCTATCTTATGTCTGTATGGTTTAATGTACAGACAATGGCAGTAACATTCAATGAACAGCGATATTGCACATCATTCTTAGCCCACAATCAGATCTCCTTGAGGTACACATCATGTTGTTCCATCTCTTTGCATTATCCACCAGGTGCAACCTGGTCCCTGAGCAAAGACAACCCCACGAATGTGTTTGTCTGTACTTGAGGCAGAATTGATCCACACAGTCTTCCCTTACAAACCTCTGATATGTACCACTGGGACTTTGTCTCCTTCTATTATATTCAGGGACTCAGACTGGGCAGGACCTGCTCAGTTGGTGGAACCTCGGTTGTTAACTAACCAGGTGGCCTTTGCTAAATGCTGCTCTCAGTTTTTGAAAGATCCCCCACCCAAAGCTTTCAACTGGGTTTTTGGTAGTCCATTGTACCTCTCCACTTTGCCTGCAGCTGATGCATGGTAGGGGATATGGTACACCCACTCAATGCCATGTTCCCTAGCCCAGATGTTGATAAGGCTGTTCTTGAAATGAGTACCGTTGTCTGACTCCATCCTCTCAGGGGTACCATGTCTCCACAGGACTTGCTTTTCAAGGGCCAGGATGGTGTTCCGGGCTGTAGCATGAGACACGGTAGGTTTCCAACCATCCAGTGGTGGCTTCCACCATGGTCAGCACATAGCGTTTGCCCTGGCGTGTCTGGGGCAGTGTGATGGAGTCAATCTGCCAGGCCTCCCCATACTTGTACTTGGACCACCGCCCACCGTACCAGAGGGGCTTCACTCGCTTGGCCTGCTTGATGGCAGCACGCGTCTCACAGTCATGGATACCCTGAGAAATACTGTCCATGGTTAGATCCACCCCTCGGTCTCGTGCCCACTTACAGGTGGCATCTCTGCCCTGGTGGCCTGAGGCATCATGGGCCCATCGAGCTAGGAATAACTCTCCCTTATGTTCCCAATCTAGGTCTATTTTGGACACCCCTATCTTTGCAGCCTGCTCATTGTTTTGGTGCTCCTCATTGGCCCTACTCTTGGGTACATGGGCATGTACATGGCGGACTTTCACAGGTAGCCTCCCTACCCTGGTAGCAATGTCTTTCCACTCTTCAGCAGCCCAAATTGGTTTCCCTCTACGTTGCCAGTTAGCCTTTTTCCACCTCTCCAGCCATCCCCACAGAGCATTGGCTACCATCCAATTAATCAGTGTAGAGGTAGAGCTTTGGCCACTTCTCTCTCTGTGGTAGCTAGGGAAGAGGCGCTGCGGAAGATTCCCGCGATGTCACGGAAAGGCAGGACCCTCTGTTTCCCGTAGATAAGACCCCCAGGTACTCATAGATAAGAAACTAACAATAGGAATGTGGCCCCACTAACAATAAGAATGCTGTCCCACTGAAGTCAGCAACTTTCTATCCCTTACCCAGCACTTTTCCACTCCTTACCCAGTACTTTTCCATTCCCTACTAACTATAGATAAGAAAGACAAACCCCTTTTTGACGTAGAGACCCCTAAGACTATAAGACCCCATGAGAAGGAGTAATAAATGCCTTTTGACCGTCCACCACATTGGTGTCTGCGTGCGTCATTGGCCCGAACAGCCCTGGAGAAGAGGGCTGTCGAGCTGTACCTCAGAACCAGGTCGCCTGCCTTGATATAGAAAGCAACATTTTGGTGTCGAAACTCGGGAAAGCGGCTTGCGCCCGGCGAACGGGGATTCTCCTGGAAAGAGGACGGCGGCTGCGGCAGCAGGTCTGGCCTCAGCGGGGAGGACGCTCCCGGACCAGCGTGGACAATGGAAGCCATAGTGAAGGTCGTAACAGAGATGCATGCACAAGGGGGTATAGAATGTAAAGTTAGGGATTTAACTCTTGCATTGTCGAGATTGATTAAGCTTGGGGCTATTGAAAGCCCCGTGGACGTCCTGCATTCGGACGTGTGGGATAATTGTACAAAAGCTCTGGCGGAGGACACTATGTCCTTGGGTTCAGGGAAAGCCTTCTAATCGTGGGGCAGAGTTGTCCAGGCTCTGCAAAAAGCTCGACAAGAGCAAGAGACCTCGAAAGCCGCACAAACTTGTTTATTAGCCGTGCCGCAGTTGGGGGTGGGCGCGGCGACACAAACCGCAGAGGTGCCTGACCCGGGTGGGCGCGCGGAGGCGCGAACACCAGATCCCCCTCAGCAAGCGGACTCACCATCGGAGGGGGAAGAGCACGTGCGGGCGTTCTGGCAGGGGCTTGCGGAGGAGGCGCGGAACGCGGCCAGAATGTCGGACCCCATAGAGACCGATAAAAAAGCCCCCCCACCATATGCGTTTGAAAATGGCGCCGGACCGCATGGTCAGGGCGGAAAGGAGGAGGCGGGGGCGGAAACGCAGTCAGCCCACCTAACAATGCATGCGCGGGCGAGCGGGGAGACGGGGCAGCCCCCGCAGAGGCGCGTAAGACCAATCAGAGCGCTTTACTCAAATTAAGTCCTTGTAGGGCAAGGACCTCCCCCAGCAGGAGGCGGAGGGACCCCAGGGGGAGGGAACTGCCCGACTCCCGCAAGAAGGGGCGGGGTCGGAGCCCGAGGAAAAGGCACAGCAGCCCGGAAGCGTCTCTTTACTCGACTTCCGGCTCGGACTCGGACTCGAGCTCTGAGCCCGAGATAGGGTCGGAGGATTCCGACTCAGATTCTAGCTTTAACAGAGAGAGAGCAGCGGCATGTAAGGTCACTAGTCACAGCGCTCCTGCATGGGTGAAGGGGTTACCAGAGAAAAACCGAACCCCGCTTACAAACTGGAGGAAAATAAAAATGGCTTGCGCGGAATGGGCTCCGTCTGCCACTCTGGTGTTCCCGGTCCGTGTGGGGGGGGCAGGCCGAAACCAAAGGACTTATTCGCCGGTCAATCTGAAAGATGTGCAGGCAATTCTTAAAGTGATTGCGGATAAGGGAATTAATTCTGCCATGGTTTGCACGCTTATTGACGGCCTTTTCGGTGGGGACGATATGCTTCCCTTTGATATTAAGCAGACGTGTAGAATGATATTTGATGGTGCAGGGGTGATCGTTTTTAAACAAGAATGGGAGGATAATTGCATTAAACAGCTAGCCTTGGTAACAGGGGCAGACCATCCACTGCACGGTTCCAGCATACAGAGGCTAATGGGTACAGACCCCACTATGATCATCCCCCAGCAACAGGCTGAGGGCTTGCGGGCCCATGAGGTTATGACAACAACCCGTGCTGCCCGAGAAGCCATCCGTGACGCTTCTAAAGTGGTAGCTAAACCATCTCCGTGGTCTTCCATAAAACAGGGTGAGAGTGAGAGCTTCACTCAGTTTGTGGACAAACTTCAGGCCGCATTAGATTCCTCTGCGTTACCCTCAGAGGCGAAGGGTCCCGTGCTGGCAGAGTGCCTACGTCAGCAATGCAACTCAGCCACCAAAGACATTTTAAGGTCACTGCCACAGGGGTCTTAATATAGCTGCCATGATCAGACACGTTGCAAAGGAGGAACATCTAGTTCCCATTCAAGCAGCAGTTCACACTGCAATAACCAGTGTGATGGCGTGCCTTAAGTGTGGCCAGGCAGGCCACTTGGCAACAAACTGCCCCCAGCCAAGGCGCCTATCAGCAGATGCTCCACCACGCCAAGGCGGAGGTAGGGGGCCGTGCTGGGGGTGTGGAAGGAAAGGGCATTTAGCTAAGGAATGCAGATCCAGGCCCCAGGGAAACGGGAGAGGGAGGGGGCACCTGGGCCGCAGCCAGCCCCCTCCCACCTGGAATATGCAGCGGCCCAGCTACAGCAACCCCCAGTGGGGCAGGGTACCCTCATACCCTATGCCCCCACAGGGAGCAGTCAACTTTGCATCCCCCCCAGCAATACAATGGCAGAGTTGTGCAGCACCCTCAATACCTTTGCACCCCCCACTGCCCCAAGCCACGCCGGTGTCACAGGAACAGCAGGGGATGCCCCAGAGCGGGATCCCTGGGTGGCCTTGGTCATGAAAATAGGGAAGGAGCCCCTGATGGTGTGGGGGACATGCCGCCTTCACGGCAGCCAGGATCCCCACGTCATAGGGTTTCAGTTTTGGGCGGACACGGGATCAGACTGCACGATTTTTCCAAAGCACATTGGCCCCAGCATTGGCAATTCAAAGAAGTCCCCCCAGTGAACGGAGTGGGGGGGCAGTCCAGGGCATGGAAAAGCACCCAGCTGGTGGCTATAACACTTCACACGAAAAAGGGACCAGAACGGACAGTAGCTATCTACCCCTACATTTTGCAAAATTCTCCACCCCTGTTAGGAAGGGACGTCCTTTCCATGCTCGGATTTCGGATTACAAATTTATCATGAGGGCCACTGCCGTACATCCTCCGCTGCCAATCAAATTGACTTGGAAATCATCAGACCCTGTATGGGTGGAGCAGTGGCCCCTGACAGAGCCTCGAATGGCAGCCTTGCTGGAACTGGTCGACCACGAACTGCAAAAGGGTCACATAGAACCCTCCACCAGCCCATGGAACACCCCTGTATTCGTGATCCCCAAAAGGTCCGGACAAGGCTGTCGTCTCGTCCACGACCTGAGAGAGGTGAACAAGACGATCCGACCCCTGGGTCCAGTCCAGACACTGCTACCTGCAAACTCAGCCATTCCCACAGGGCAGCCGTGCGCAGTGCTGGATATCAAGGACTGTTTCTTTTCAATACCTCTGCACCCTGAGGACAGAGAACGATTCACATTTTCCGTGGCGTTTCGGAACGGCGAGCGGCCTAACCTTCGCTTCCAATGGAGAGTGCTCCCACAAGGCCTGGTCGACAGCCCGACCATATGCCAGATCACCGTGGACAAAGCACTGATGCCAGTCCGACACTCCAATCCCATCGCAACCATCATCCAGTACATGGACGACATCCTGGTCGCAGCACCATCGACAAGCCAAGTAAATCACCTGGTGACCACAATCACAGAGACCCTTCAGGCCAACGGCTTCGAGATCGCGAGCGCAAAGATCAAGAGAGGACCCTGCGTGACCTTCCTGGGAGTAGGGATCACAAGCTCCTACGTGACACCCCCCGAGATGAAGATCAACCGAGACGTCGAGACGCTCCACGACGTGCAACGCCTGGTGGGATCGCTGCAGTGGCTTCGCAACATCATCCTGATTCCTCCCGAGGTCATGGACCCTCTGTACGACCTCCTGAAAGGGAAGAACCCCTGGGATCCCAAGGAGCTGACGCCACAAGCAACGAGCTCCCTCGACTTCATCGAAAACCAGATGTCCACTGGCACGCTTGCCAGGTGGAACCCAGCCATGCCACTGGACCTGTACGTCCACTTTACACCGAAGGGGGGAGTGGGAGCACTGGCCCAAGGACTCGCTGAAAAGGCCCGACTGATCCAATGGGTGGTCCTCGGAAGACCCACTCGTGCATTTTCCCCAGGAATCGAATGCATCGCCAGCCTCATCATGAAAGGCAGGAGACTCGCCTTGAAACACCTAGGGACCGAGCCGACAAGCATCCATCTTCCATTTCGCAAGCAGCCAACCTCGGAGTCAGCCACAGTATCGGAGTACCTGGCCCTTGCTCTCTCCGGCTTCGGAGGAGAAATCTCCTACTCCTCCAAGCCACCCTGGACTAAGCTGCTGACCGTAGTCGACATGGACATGCCACTGAAGGTCAAGGACAGACCGCAGCCAGGACCAACGGTCTTCACAGATGCTTCCTCCACGACTTCAACCGCAGCAGCAGTGTGGCAGGCAGGAGAGCAATGGCACTGCGTCAAAGCGTGTGACCCCACACTGTGGGTGCAACAGCTGGAGGCAGCAGCAGTGGTTTTGGCGTGCGGACTCTTCCAAGACGAACACCTCAACATCGTAACGGACTCTATATTCGTGGCAAGGCTCTGCCTAGCCATGGCAGGACCAGGAGTGTCAACATCAGCAGCAGCCCTAATGCTGGAAGAAGCTCTCTCCTCACGACAGGCCGTAGTTGAGAGAGCAAACCAGACCCTGAAAACCAAGATAAAAGTGTTGGCAAAAGCAGAGGGCTTTGCCAATGCCATTCCCCCAGGAGATCAGGCACGTATGCTGGCAACCGCTTGGCTGGCACTGAATCAATTCCCTAGGGGAGATGAAACAAACAGTCCCGTCCAAAAACACTGGGCCATTCAAACGCTGGAAGAGGGCCCACAGGTGGTAATCAGAAACGAGCTAGGCGAGTGGGAACGGGGTTGGAGGCTGATGCTTACGGGGCGAGGGTACGCAGCTGTCAAAAAGGACGGCAAAATCAGGTGGTGGCCACTTAAGTCGATTAAACCAGACCTTCATAGCGAGCAGAATGAGACTGACGAGAATTGCGAGTCTTTGTTTACAGGACCTGCTCGTGGGACGTGCTCGTGACGCGTACATCCCGGTTCCAGATGAAAGCGACAGACCACCAAGCCGTCAGGCAGCACCCGAGAGACCCGCACGGGTGAGACCCAAGCACCAAGGGTGTTTCTGTGTGATTTTGCTGTTGGGGCTTGTCGCCAGAGGGCAAGCCAGCACAGACCACTACCCCCATCGGCCATTCAGGTGGGTCATGCGACACCTTAGTAGTGGCAAAGCACTCAGAGAAATCACCACTCCAAACACCCCATCCTTCGTGCTCCGCATCACCAACCTGTTTCCAGGACAGCCAAGGGTAAACCCCTATTCCACACACGTCACACACTCGTACTTATCCTACTGGTGCCCACCTTCAAACCCTGGGAAAAGCTACTGCAATTACCCAGGTTGGGGATATTGTGGGCACTGGGGCTGCGAAACCATAGTCACAGATGCCAGACCGTCGGGGCCTGGGTGGGATCCACAAGAGCCAGACAAATTCTTACAGTTCACCTGGGCACCCATCGGCTGCAAAATACCCTTCTTCTCCCACGGAAACTTCCATCGAAACCAACATAAAGTCCCTAGTTTTCGGGCGTGCACAGATTATAACATGACGGTCTTGCAGCCAGATCACCCTAGCTGGGCCACAGGCAAGACGTGGACAGTGGTCCTTCAAGGGTCAAAAGAGAGGGTGAACGTGCAAATTATCAGGCTCCAACCATCGGTACCCCGAGCGGTCGGACCCAACAAAGCGATTAAAAGCGTGCCGAAAGGGAAAAATGTAACCTACCCCAAAACCTTACCCACAGGGGTCAGCAATGTCCCGACCGGTCAAGCGGAAACCTTTCAGATGAGCCGCTTAACCGGGTCAGACGCAGACCCAATCCTTCGTATGTTAGAAGCTACCTTTGTATCCCTGAACGAATCCAATCCTGACCTAACCGAATCCTGCTGGCTTTGTTACGATGTCAAACCCCCCTTTTACGAAGGAGTCGCTCTAAACACTCCCTTCAGTTATTCCTCAGCCGATGCCCCTCACCAGTGCAGATGGGATACCCCTCGCAAAGGAATCACCCTGAGTCAAGTCACAGGCCGAGGCAGATGCTTTGGCAATGCAACCCTAGCTAAGCGGAAAGGCAACGTCTGCACCAAAATTGTCAAGCCTAACAGGAAAAACAATAAGTGGGTAGTCCCATCCACATCAGGGATGTGGGTTTGCCAGCGATCCGGAGTGAGTCCTTGTGTGTTCCTTCCCAAATTCAATGACTCTAACGACTTCTGTGTCCAAGTTCTGATTGTTCCTTCGTCCTGTACCACTCAGACAAAGAAATGTACCATCTTCTTGAGGGACCCAGCAGGATCCACAAAAGAGAAATAATGACAGGTATAACTATCGCAATGCTGCTCGGCCTGGGAGCAGCAGGAACGACCACGCGTGTCTCAGCCCTAGCGACACAGAACCAAGGACTGTCCCAGCTGCAGGCAACGATTGACGAGGACCTGCAAAGGATCGAGAAATCCATCTCCTTTCTAGAGAAGTCAGTCTCCTCACTCTCGGAAGTGGTCTTGCAGAACAGGCGAGGCTTGGACCTCCTGTTCATGCAGCAAGGGGGCCTGTGTGCCGCCTTGAAAGAGGAGTGCTGTTTCTATGCAGACCACACGGGAGTTGTGAGAGACTCCATGGCAGAACTCCGGAACCAACTGGCTCAGAGGCTGAAAGACAGGGAAGCCCAACAGGGCTGGTACGAGTCCTGGTTCAATCAATCACCTTGGCTAACCGCTCTGATTTCTGCCCTGATAGGTCCATTGGCGATGCTGTTTCTAACAGTCACCTTCGGACCATGCCTGCTGAACAAGCTGGTCTCGTTCGTTCAGAGCCGCCTGGAATGGGCCAACATCCTGTTCATAGGGCGACGACAGTTGCTGTGAATTCAACCAGGGAATTCAACCAAGGAACACTGCCAGCCACAAAATTTTCCAAACTTGTCTGGCAAAAGCTTACTCAGGTCTCCCAAAACCCCTTTCCCTTGTTAAGTTACAACCTTATACCTCATTTCAGTACCTATGTATGTGGGATCTCAGCACCTCAGGATGGAGGTGCAGAGAGGCCGAGACCACCCTTGGGGGGCTCGGGAGTCCTGGAATGCTGCCAGAAGTGTCTGGTGGCAGGATTTTGATCCTACACAGGAGACGAGACCTGTATGAGGACTGGGAGGAATTCACTGGGTGAATGGTGAAGGGATAAGTTAGTTAAAGTGTAAAACACAGGGTTTAGGATTTTGGTACAGGGGGGTCTAAAGAAGTAAGATGGAGGAATTGGGGCGTGTCCTGTTCTTCTTCTTCTTCTTCTTGGCCTCCATCTTCTGTGGTGGTGGTGGCACTTTGGGATTGGTTATTACTAAAAGTGCGCCGGTTAATAAGGGTAGAAGGTATTGGGGAGAAATGATAAATATTGCACACGTAACTTAGGGTATAAAGATAAGTGACCGCCCAGGGGCTTGTGGAGTGTGCCCATGGCTGACTTGCTGTGCAGACCTCTGTCGGGCTGAAAGAAAATCTTTTAGATAAACAATTAATAAACACCAAGACCGAGACAAGATCAGAAGTCTCTCCTCGTCCTTTGAAGCGCCGGGCTCTTCAAGGCCATCCCTGGGCCTTTCCAAACAGCCTAAACAATACAGAAAACCTTACAAGTGGCGTTCGCTGCGTGGGCACCCCCCACCAACCCTTTCGGGGGGGGATCAGCCCTGAAGAGCTGAAGAGCTGAAGAGCTGACGAGCTGAGACGGCAGCTCCTGAGGAGAGAAGCCTGAAGAAAAAAGGAAAAGAAGAAAGAAGAAAAGAAAAAAACGGCCAGAAGAGTCTGCAAAAAAACAGCAGTCACTGAGAATTCCATCTCTCAGCTTCTGACGAAGACAGTTCGTAGCAGAGCAGCCCGGATCGGAACCGGAAGGCGCCTCTGGATCCTTCTCCTGTGACTTGCTGGGCGGAGATCAGGAGCCTCCGGACAGCTCTGACAACAGATTCGGTGAGAAGGTCAAAAAATAAGAATATGAGGGGTACACTGTCCCAAGAGCAAAAAGAAATTTTGTCCGCCTTACAAGGCGTGGCTCAAGCATATACAGAAGGGATCCCAAGAAAAGAATTAAAACAGCTGTTGTTGTGGGCAAGGCTTAATTACCCACTGGCCGAAACATGCCTGCTATTCGAAGTGGGGTTTTGGCAGGAAATTAATAGGCACTTATATTTTTTAGCAACAAAAAAGGACGAGACAGCGTTAAAGCTGCTCTCGCCGGCAAGGATAATGCTGGAAGGCATATCGGAACAGTCGAAAAGACTGGGAGAGCAACGAAAAGTTGCGGCACCCTCAGAGGGAGGGGGAGGAGCAATGCTCCGGGGAAAAATTAGCTCTGGCCCCAAGAAGCCAGGGGAAAGGGCTCTCGAGAAAAGAGAGCAGGAAATACTATTAAAGCCCCCGGTCCCAAAACCCAGAAACCCCAGGAAGCTCCTAAAGCGTCCTGAAACTCCGGAGAGTACAGGGGAGTCAGGATCGGAAGGGGGGGTGAAGGGGGCAGAGAAGGGATCGGGGGGGGAGGCGCTTCCTCGCGGGGGGCACGGCGCGGCAGCGACGGAGCCGGCGGGGAGCGGGGGTGAAGAGACAGAGAAGGGAGACATGAGTGCAGACGCGGCTTTTGTCAGCACAGCGCCGGGGGTGGCGGCCGGCCCGGCCAGCAAAAATAGCGGAGACGTGCGCGGCGGGCAAAACTCGCAACAACCCGGGAGCAAAGTCGGGTCGAATTGCGGGGCGGGCCCGGGTGCCGGCGGGGGGCGGGCTGTACACACACCGGCGGGAGGAGTGGACACAACGTCAGAGGAGGAGGAGACAGAGTCAAGGACAGACCGAGGGGGGAGGCCTCGGAGGTGGAGCAAGGGGGAGAGAGTGACGTCAGCTCGGGAGAGACAGGGAGCAGCTCGGAGAGCACCCATGCGCAGGGAGTAGAGCGCGGGCGGGGGCGGGCCAAGTCCCCTGTGACGTCTCGGGCGAGGAGGGGCCGTGCTCAGGATCCTATGTCCCAGCGGCTCCACACCCTCTTCGGAATTGGCACCTTCGGATGAAAACCTCGGAGTCCCAGTCCCTTCCCTTCAAGGGAGACGTTCTGGTGTTCAAGCTCCATTTTCAGCTGAATTAAAAGCCAAGCAGACACGGTCTCAAATGAGATCACGAACGCGGCAGTCGACAGGACAGGGGCAGTCGAGCTCATGCTGTCATCCGAGCTGGGGAGGCCGGTGACAGCGCCACCTAGTGGGGGGCAAGGCTTTCGCTTCTATCTCCACAGATCGAGGTCTGACGTGGGTGTCGGCACGACACGTGAAACCATTTCGAGTGCGAGAACATGAAAACGCGGATCCCAGAAACAAAGATCCAAAAAACAAAGAGACGAGTACTCAGACAGGAGTCGAGACTCAGATTGCCAAGACGACTCGGAAGAGAAAATAAGAAGAAACTAAGGACTTTGGGGGAATTCTCTGTTAAGGTCCTGAATGAAAAGCAAAGCAATGATGTCACACAAAAGTGAAGCCATGAGTTTCATGATGCTTATGCGCATCATTCTTTCATTCATTGCAATAAGCAATGGGGGTAATTTACCTATCTGTCAGCCAAAGCAAAATGTATGGTAGAATTCTTTGACATCTCTCCCATTTGGAGAGGAATTTTAAGGGTAGAGATCTTTGACATCTCTCCCATTTGGAGAGGAATTTGAAGAATAGGGTTCTATGTTCTAATAGTTCTCCTAGTCCTCATACTTGTCGTCCCATGCATATTTGCATGTTTAAAACACACTATGAATCGGATAGCAAAAGAGGTCTTCCTAGTGCAAACAGAAGGGGGAGATGTGGGATCTCAGCACCTCAGGATGGAGGTGCAGAGAGGCCGAGACCACCCTTGGGGGGCTCGGGAGTCCTGGAATGCTGCCAGAAGTGTCTGGTGGCAGGATTTTGATCCTACACAGGAGACGAGACCTGTATGAGGACTGGGAGGAATTCACTGGGTGAATGGTGAAGGGATAAGTTAGTTAAAGTGTAAAACACAGGGTTTAGGATTTTGGTACAGGGGGGTCTAAAGAAGTAAGATGGAGGAAATGGGGCGTGTCCTGTTCTTCTTCTTCTTCTTCTTGGCCTCCATCTTCTGTGGTGGTGGTGGCACTTTGGGATTGATTATTACTAAAAGTGCACCGGTTAATAAGGGTAGAAGGTATTGGGGAGAAATGATAAATATTGTACACATAACTTAGGGTATAAAGATAAGTGACCGCCCAGGGGCTTGTGGAGTGTGCCCATGGCTGACTTGCTGTGCAGACCTCTGTCGGGCTGAAAGAAAATCTTTTAGATAAACAATTAATAAACACCAAGACCGAGACAAGATCAGAAGTCTCTCCTCGTCCTTTGAAGCGCCGGGCTCTTCAAGGCCATCCCTGGGCCTTTCCAGGCCACCTAAACAGCACCAGAAAACTTACAAGCCTAAACAGCCGAGAAACCGAGTAAGTGGCATCCCTGAGCTATCACCGGTCAATAAATCAGCAAAGAGAAACACTGAAATCAACATATGTACATGACTACCTCGTTCATTTGTGAAAAGGGGGGGGGAGATGTGGTAGCTAGGGAAGAGGCGCTGCGGAAGATTCCCGCGATGTCACAGAAAGGCAGGACCCTCTGTTTCCTGTAGATAAGACCCCCAGGTACTCATAGATAAGAAACTAACAATAGGAATGTGGCCCCACTAACAATAAGAATGCTGTCCCACTGAAGTCAGCAACTTTCTATCCCTTACCCAGCACTTTTCCACTCCTTACCCAGTACTTTTCCATTCCCTACTAACTATAGATAAGAAAGACAAACCCCTTTTTGACGTAGAGACCCCTAAGACTATAAGACCCCATGAGAAGGAGTAATAAATGCCTTTTGACCGTCCACCACATTGGTGTCTGCGTGTGTCATTGGCCCGAACAGCCCTGGAGAAGAGGGCTGTCGAGCTGTACCTCAGAACCAGGTCGCCTGCCTTGATATAGAAGGCAACATCTCTCTCAGCAATGTCTAGGGCCAGCTGAACAGCTTTGAGTTCAGCAAGTTGGCTTGATCCACCTTCTCCTTCAGTAGCTTGTGCAACCTGTTGTGTGGGGCTCCATACGGCTGCTTTCCACTTCCGGTTCATCCCTACGATGCGACAGGAACCGTCAGTGAAAAGAGCGTAGCGTGTTTCCTCTGGGGGCACTTGGTTATAGGGAGGAGCCTCTTGAGCACGTGTCACTGGTTCTTGTTCCTCTTCATCTGTGACACCAAAATTCTCACCTTCGGGCCAATTTGTAATTACCTCCAAAATCCCAGGGCGATTCAGTTTACCTATACGGGCGCACTGAGTGATAAGAGCAATCCACTTGCTCCATGTAGCATTGGTGGCATGGTGAGTGGAAGGAACCTTGCCTTTGAGCACCCACCCCAGCACCGGTAGTCAGGGTGCCAGGAGGAGTTGTGCTTCAGTGCCTATTACCTCCGAGGCAGCCTGGACTACTTCATAGGCAGCCAAGATTTCCTTCTCTGTTGGAGTGTAGCTGGCTTCAGACCCTCTGTAGCTTCGACTCCAAAATCCCAGTGGTCGACCCCGATTCTCCTCAGACACCTTCTGCCAAAGGCTCCAGGACAAGCCATGGTTCCCGGCTGCAGAGTAGAGCATGTTCTTTACCTCTGGTCCTGTCCTGACTGGGCCAAGGGCTACGGCATGGGCAATCTCCTGCTTGATCTGTGCAAAGGCTTGTTGCAGCTCAGGGCCCCACTGGAAATTGTTCTTCTTGCGGGTGATCAGGTAAAGAGGGCTCACGATCTGACTGTACTCAGGAATATGCATCCTCCAAAAACCTATTGCACCCAGGAAAGCTTGTGTCTCTTTCTTATTGGTGGGTGGAGACATTGCTGTGATCTTGTTGACGACATCTGTAGGAATCTGACGCTGTCCATCTTGCCACTTCACTCCCAGGAATTGAATCTCATGAGCTGGTCCCTTCACTTTGCTCTTTTTAATGGCGAAACCAGCTCCCAGGAGGATCTGGATGATTTTCTCCCCTTTCTCAAACACTTCCGCAGCTGTGTTCCCCCACACAATGATGTCATCAATATATTGCAGGTGTTCTGGAGCCTCACCCTTTTCCAGTGCAGCCTGGCTCAGTCCATGGCAGATGGTGGGGCTGTGCTTCCACCCCTGGGGCAGTCGGTTCCAGGTGTACTGCACTCCCCTCCATGTGAAGGCAAACTGAGGCCTGCATTCTGCTGCCAGAGGAATGGAGAAAAATGCATTGGCAATGTCTATAGTAGCGTACCACCTTGCTGCCTGGGACTCCAGCTCATACTGGAGCTCTAATATGTCTGGCACAGCAGCACTCAGTGGTGGAGTCACTTCATTCAATGCACGGTAGTCCACAGTCAATCTCCATTCTCCTTCAGATTTTCGCACAGGCCAAATGGGGCTGTTGAAGGGTGACTGGGTCTTGCTGACCACCCCTTGGCTCTCCAGCTCTCGGATCATCTTATGGATGGGGATCACAGCATCTCGAGTGGTCCTATACTGTCGTCGATGCACTATGGAAGTGGCAATTGGCACTCGTTGCTCTTCTCCCGTCAGGCATCCTACTGCAGATGGATTCTCAGACAACCCAGGCAAGGTGTTCAATTGCTGGATGCCCTCTGTCTCTACAGCAGCTATTCCAAATGCCCATCTGAGTCCCTTTGGGTCTTTGAAGTACCCACTTCGAAGGTAGTCTATGCCCAAAATACATGGGGCCTCTGGGCCAGTCACAATAGGATGCTTCTTCCACTCATTTCCCGTTAGGCTCACATCAGCTTCCACCAAAGTGAAATCCTTGGATCCCCCTGGCACACCAGCAATGGAAACAGACTCTGTCCCCACATGTCTTGATGGGATTAATGTGCATGGCGCACCAGTATCAACCAAAGCTTTGTACTCCTGTGGTTCCGATGTGCCAGGCCAACAAATCCACACAGATCAGAAAACACGATTTTCCCTGGCCTCTACCTGACTAGAGGCAGGGCCCTCTAAGCCTGGTTTTCCTTCTTTCCCTGGGCGTATGTTTTGGATGTTCCTTCGAGGGGATCAGACATGTCATCATCATCATACCTCGCCGTTTGGCTACGGGCAACTGGAGCTGCTTTCCTTCTGGTGGCTTCCTTCAGTTCACGCACCCGTCGTGCCAGAACAGCAGTAGGTTTCCTATCCCACCTTCTCATGTTTTCCCCACAATCACGCAGGTAAAACCACAGCTCAGCTCGTGGGGTGTACCTTCTCTCACCATCTGGGAGATGTCTGCCTTGGATACCAGAACCTCGGATCTGTACTGCTGAAATTTGGAGAAGGTCTTCTTTAATCTCCTCTCTAAGCTTCTTATGATTCTCCTCCATCTTATCCTCTAAATTCTGCAGACGTGTTTCTACCGCTGCGATTCTGGCATGTGTCGGGCCATGCAGAGCATCTGCATATGCTCGGAGCTTCCTTGCCATGTCAAGCACAGTCTCATCCCTCTCATCCCTCTTCATGATGGCTAAGGCAGAAGCATATTCATGTGGCCCAAGTCGTACGAGTTTTCACCACATCACAGACGTGCATGGTACTAAGTCTGGGTCCCTAGTTGTTACATCATCTCAGAAGATAATCTCTGCCACTGCCATTTCTTTCAGGCGTTGGATCCCTTGCTCTATGGTCTTCCACTGAATTTGCACATAGAGATCGTCTGCGCACAGGTATCTTTCTGCTACACTTGTTAGGACCCGTTCCCAAAGGCTGTGAGAGTTAGCCCCCCTCATCGTTCCTTGGTCTATGGCAGGATCCTGTGACAGGGATCCCAAATGCCTGGCTTCAGTGCCATCCAGAATTGTAGCCTCGCCTGCAGCATCCCAGAGACGGACCAGCCAACTAATTATGGATTCATCAGACCTTCGAGTGTAATCCTTCCATAGGCCACGAAGGTCCTTCAGGGAATAAGACTCAAAATTTGCATCTGATCGTGCACCTGCTGCTTTGACTCCTGATTTTATGTCAGGAGGCATTGAGGTTCCTTCTCCTTTATCATCATCATCATCCACTGGTCGATGGGTGTTGTCCGTGCATTTCCCACTTCTAGTGCTGGTAGCAACAGCCATGGGTTTAGATGCTGGCTTCGAGCCTGGAGTGTTAGCTGCAGCCTGAGTCACCGGGACAGTTGCTGATTTATCTCCCTGCCCCCTGCCTCTGTCTGCTGCCCGACAGTATCTAGCAGCGTGCGATAAGCATATGCCAGGGCCCAGCTCACTGCAATGACCTTCCTCTCCTTAGGCTCATCCTGGTACTTCTCTTTCAGATATTTGCCCACCTCAGCTGGGTTCTGAATTTGTTCATGGGGAAAATCCCAGACTATAGGGTCAGAGAATTCCTTCAGGATTTGGCCCATATCCTCCCATTTCCCACACCACTTAGGATTTTCCACACCGGGGTTTACTCCTGAGTCAGGGGTCTCATCAGCCCATCTAGAAATCTCAGCCCTCATTCCAGAGTAGCAGCAGGCTGTATAGAGGAAGGTTACCAGATTGAATACCAGAAAGATGGTTTCTTTAACATTGAGGGGAAACTGAACATCCTTCACTAGTGATGCAACTGATTCATAGGAGAAGAAGGAAAGCAGAGGCTGAAAAACCTCATTCCCTGCTGCTCCTCCTGCAACAAACTGGATGCATAACCATAGCCATGAACCATTCATACCTGGAGCAGAGCCTAGCATGTTTATAAACTTCTTGCACATCATTGACACCAAGCCCAGCAGGATAGCTACTCTGGTCACTGCCCCTCTGATGTAAAAACTATGTATTAGGGACAATACTAAAGCTCTTTCTGGATGAGAAAATAAACCTGGGGACCAGAGAGGTATTAAAATCTCAAAAAACCCTAGGGACCAGAAATGCACGCAAACCTTCATCCCAACAGACATTATGAACTCAAAAAGCATGGCTACTAGCTGACTTAAATGAACACAGAGTAATAGCAACCAAAATGCAGTCAAAACAGGGTTTTTCCACTCTCTCTCGAGTCCCACATTGGGCGCCAATATTTTGTCCTGGTTTAGGGCAAATTTGTTAAAGAATCTGCAAAGGAGGGCCCCTCCAGAAAACAAACGCACACGGCCGCTCCCCCCAACCGGTTCGGGAAAAAATTCCTCAGACAGAGGTGGAAAGAACCTGTTTATTTCAGGCAGAGCACCCCCCAGCACACAAAATGAACAATACCCGATGACACCGCTCTGGGAAAGATGACAAAATCAGAAAGTCTCTTTTGGGGGTGGTTGCTCTGTTCTCAGTCCCTCTGGCACTGGGGTAGCTGCTGCAGGCAAAAACGGTGCAAATCCTCGGTGTTCCCAGGTCCCAGTCCGGAGCAGGTTTGAGATGGTCGAAGAAAAGGAGAGGAGAAACAGTCCAGGAAGGAATTTGGACTGTTTAGCTAGAGCTAGCTAATAAGCAGAGGCCAAAGCAGAGCAGAAGCGAGAGCAGAAAAGAGAGCAAGCAAAGCAGCAAGCTGAAAGCAAGAAGTGAAAACAGCCCTAAGTACTGCCCCTCTCTGTGTCCCTGATAAGAGAAACCCAAACAAAACTTCGACTCTTCAAAGCCAGTCTTAAAGGCACAGAACAGATGAATGGGGATACAAGCATCATAACGTCACCCCAGGACATTCCACCCCCGAATGTCCGTGCTTCAGGGCCTGCTCTGGTGCCCTGCCATCTCCCACACCACAGTGGGATTCACATACTGCAGCCCAGAGTTAGGCTTGTGCAACAGTGAAATGGGTGTGCTCGGCAGCGTTGCTGGAGATACATCCTTACGGAACTAAAGAAAATGTGTGCGCCAAGCCAGGGCTTGAATAGGCACAGGAATTTTGGAAAGACGAGGACAAGGTAGCAGAGAACAATGTAAAAATCAGCTGAAAATAAAATGAGGAAATGCTGAAGGAGTTATTTGTGCACATTTGGAGATTTATTTTTCTTGGGTGCAAAGCAAAATGAAAAGGTCCTAAATGCCCAAAAGATTGGAAATGTGGAATGTCCTCCATAGCAGAGTGTCGGACCTCTGGATCCTTAAAACAATTTTATGGTGGTGGAACAGTGGCAGCTTGAGCTGGTGCCTCTGGGGGCTCTGAATATATATAAAGGAAATATGCTTATCTCACGCCTTATTGAAGCAGAGAAAAACAGCTTGAGAAAGGAAGATGAACATCATCTCAAGGGTTTATGGTTTCGACCCAAGGGAAGCTGGACATCACTGTTATGAGATTTAGAGTGTCTTCAATTAAAAGGTGGACACACATCTGGGGAGCTGGACCCCACCAGATGGGAGTCGTCTTTCTTCTTTCGGAAACTAGACCGTCACCATCTGGGGATACTCCCTTGAGATATATCCTGAGAAGTTAAAATCACAACAGTGTATAGAATTGAGATGTAATAATTTGGAATAAAAATTTCTGATGAGTAAAAGATTGGAAATAGAAACTGCTGAAAAAAGGTGATGAGTACCCCTATAAATACCTGTAACCCACAATTATCGGTGTGCAGTTGGAGGGAAAACTTCCCTCACTGTACCCAGCGCTGTACTGCTCATACTTTACCATATTAAATAATAAATTGATTGCTGCTTGAATATTGGCCTAGTCAAGCTTCTTATTCATAACAGATTTGGTGCATTGGCAGGGAATTTCCAAATCCATTGAGGGAGACTCCTGATCATGGGGAGGCGCCCCACCTTGGAGGCTTCTGCCTCCAGTGACCCTGAGTGACGGGGGAATGTCTGAGGGAAGAGGAAATCCATAAGGTAAATTATGAGCAAAGAATTTGGAGCTCCCGGAGTAGACTGCAGTAAAATTCACCTGTAATAAATTCGTGCACTAGTTTATTAAACTCTCACCCAGGCGAGGAAAAGAGGCTGTAAGTATCACTTGGTTTGGTGGGATAAGAACGGGTGGGTGTAGGTGTGTAAGAGTGTGAATGGTGTGTGTATGAGACGTGACCTAGTCACGACACGAGTGAGGAGTTCTTTTAACCTCGGTTTCGCTACCCCGCGAGGGGGGCGGCAGGTGAAGGAACAAAGTGTGTGGAAAAAGATTCTCTGTATGTAAAAGGTCGGGGGTGGTGAGATAAGATAATGGTTACGGAGAGGAATTTGTTTTCTTTTCCCGGTAGAGAATCAGAGGCGGGAGGATTTAGAAGGGACTTTTTATTAAGGAAATTCCTGACAAGAAAGGACTAAGGTCTGAACAAGTGAAGTCAAAGCGAGTGAGGGAACACCCGTTTGGTGGAAAAATGGGTCAATGCCAGAGCAAAAACCCAGGAGCTGGTATAAACCAGCAGGAAAATAAAGGTACTGAAAGTACTGGAAAAAGAGGGAGTATTTTGCCAGATATACCCCAGGACAGCCCCCTTGGGGTAATGTTAAAATTGTAAGATAAATGTGAATCCAGCAGAGGAAAAAAAATAAAGAGAAAATGATACAATATTGTATGGTAGAATGGACTAAGGAAATGATACGACCGGATAATTTATACTGGCCAATGTATGGGTCATCTGAAGGGTGGATCTGTAAAGCTTTGAATGCCTATGTAAATGAAAAGGACCCTATTAACCAAGAAGAAAGCGATTATTCTGCCTTATGGCATGGGTCCTGGCCTACTCCCCTGTATGCATTAAAAACCAAAAAGAAAAGGGATCAGTGGGACCCTTTAGATAACCTTCCCCCCTTATCTACCACAGCCAGCTGCACTGGCAGAGGTGCCTCATCCAGCACCTAACCCAGCACCCTTTGCACCCATTCCAGCACCCGCTGCACTGCAAGCCCCAGAGGTTCCACTAACACTGCCACAAGCCCCAGAGGTTCCACTAACGCTGCCACAAGCCCCGGTGGCTCCGCTCCCGCTGCCACAAGCCCCGGTGGTTCCAGTCAGGCTGCCACAAGCCCTGGTGGTTCCACTAACACTGCCACAAGCCCCGGTGGTTCCAGTCCTGCTGCCAGAAACTCCGGTGGCTCGCTCCTGCTGCCACAAGCCCCGGTGGCTCCGCTCCCCATACTTGATTCACCACCAGCACACAGAACAAGAAGCCAGGAAAGGGCACGAGCAGAAAGCAGTGGGGATAGCAATAAAGAAGGGAAGGGGGGGCAGCTGTACCCATTAAGGAAAGTATCATTAGTAGGAAATCAAGGGACACCAGTCCTTGGGTATGTGCCAGCACCCCTGAACACCGGGGATGTAAGGACTTTTAAAGAAAGAAATGGGAAGGTTACTTGAAGATCCTCTGGGGGTGTCTCAAAGGCTAGATCAGTTTCTAAGACCCAGACGGAGATTCAGTCAATTTTAAGTCTTTTATTTACAGCAGAGGAGAGGCAGCTGATAAGACAGGCTGGCATGAGAATTTCGGATAGGGACCACCATCAGGGACCTTTAGGAGAAATTAAATGGCCCCTGGTAAGACAGGCTGGCATGAGAATTTCGGATAGGGACCACCATCAGGGACCTTTAGGAGAAATTAAATGGCCCCTGGCAGTCCCTAACTGGGATCATAACAATGACCAAGATAGGCAGAATATGGTGGATCTCAGGAATATAATTATTCAGGGAATTCAAGAAGCAGTCCCTGGAGGGCAAAATATTAGCAAGGCCCTGAATGAACATCAGGGGAAAGATGAGTCAACCATAGATCAGTTAGAAAGAATAAAGTAGAGTATACAAATGTATTTGGGATTAGATCCTGATACAGCTGTGGGGAAGCATTAATCAAAACTCCGTTTGTGGTGAAATCATGGGAGGAAATTAGAAGGAAACTTGGAAAGTTAGACGGCTGGCAGGAGAGAGGTTTGCAAGAATTGTTAAGGGAAGCACAGAGAGAGAGAGATGAAGAGAAGGTGAAAGCTAAAGCTAAGGTTTTCATGGCTGCAGTAAAAGAGGTTCAGAACGGTAGTGCATCTTCAAGTAATGCTAAAAGCATGAGAAAAATAACAGGTGAGGGTTCTGAGAGACCTACCTGCTTTTACTGTGGTATGGAAGGACATGTTAAAAGGGTTTGCAGGAAGGGAGAGGCAGATCAAAAACTGTTTGTAGAGGAAAATTAAGAGTAGTTCCCCAAGGTGAAGAAGTCAGCCTTTTAGTAGATATGGCTGCTGAAAGATCAACAGTGCAAAGATTACCAAAAAGATGCAAAATCAGCCGGAAAACAGCTCAAGTAATTAGAGCAAAAGGGGAGGGCTTTAAGGTTCCCATTATTGAACAAGTACTAATTGAAGCAAAAGGACAAGTGGATATGAGTGATCTATTACTAGTTTCAGAAGCAGAATGCAATCTTTTGGGAAGGGACCTGATTATTTCATTAAGAAAAGATAAGGTGAGGACAATTTACACAGACTCAAAATATGCTTTTGGAATTGTGCAGACATCTAGATAGAAAGAAGTTTGATAAACACTCAAGGGAAGAAACTGATCCATCAGGAGTTAAAAATCAGAGTGCTTGAAGCCCTGAAAAGACCTAAGAGAATAGCGGTAGTACTTGTAAGAGGTCATCAACAAGGGTCAAGCTACTTAGTAAAAAGAAAAAGAGGCAGCTTGTAAACTAAAAGAGACTATCCAGCTGAACACTATAGCGGAAATTCAAGAGAAGCTGCCAAAAAGCTATAGTACTCAAGAGGAGGAAGCTATAAAAAAATTAGAAGCTAAGAAAGAGCTGGGAAAATAGATACTATCAGATAAGAGAGAGATTTTACCTAATGCTTATGCTAGAAGGATTTTAAGCCAGTTGCACCAACATACTCGTCGGGGAACAAGAGCCTTATGTGATCATTTTTTAAAATATTATAGATGTATTGGAATTTTTGAGATAGCAAAACGAATAACACAGGAGTGTTTGACATGTCAAAAAGTTAACAAAAAGGTAATGAGACAAGCTCCGGCCGGCGGTAGAAAAATAGCCTACCGACCATTTGAAAGGGTTCAGGTGGATTATACTGAATTACCAAGGGTGGGCAGATGGAAATACTTGTTAATATTAGTAAATCAACTGACTCATTGGGTGGAGGCCTACCCGGCTGCCCGAGCCACGGCGAAGTTTGTAGTTAAAATATTGTTGGAACAAATCATTCCTCGATTTGGGGTTATCAGGGCCATTGATTCTGATCAAGGCTCCCACTTTACTTCCAGCATCATAAAAGGAGTAACAAAAGCCATGGGGATTTCCTGGGAATATCACACCCCTTGGCACCCCCAGAGCTCTGGGAGGGTAGAAAGAATGAACCAAACAATAAAACAGCAGTTAACAAAATTAATGATTGAGGCCCAAATGTCATGGGTCAAATGTTTACCTTTAGCATTGCTTAATAGAAGGACACTTCCAAATGCAGATACGGGACTTTCTGCATGTGAGATGCTTTATGGGATGCCTTATTCCCAGGAAGTACCCCAAACATCAGCAGTCATAGCCGATATGACTATTCAAAAGTACATCCAGAAGATGGGACAACATGTCCTAGAACTAAGGGAAAAAGGTGTAATTGCTCAATCAGCCCCTCTCAGATTTAGCAGACATCAAATAAAACAGATGACTGGGTGCTGATTAAAAGCTAGAAGGAAGAGAGTTTGTCTCCTAGATGGGAAGGTCCATACTTAACTCTGCTGACCACTGATACAGCTGTCCAACTGCGGTAAAAGGCTGGACCCAGGCGTCGCGGGTCAAAGGCCCAGTGGAACCACCGACAGAGATGGAACCACCGACAGAGACACCTGCTGAATCCCAGTGGAGAATTGCATCTACCCCCGGAGAACTGAAAATCAAGTTAAAAAGAGACTGATGTATGTCACGAAAACGCTCCTACCTTAAGCTGTAAAACCAATTGTACTCACGAGAGGTAGAAAGTACTACTCTAAACTGTAAGTGTTATCCATGGGGTTGTTTTAAGTGTATAGAGTGTGAAGAATTTTGGTATACAAACCTACCAAGGGGACAGATCCCTAATGCTCTCTGCTGTAATTGTATGAAAGAAATAGAGAAAGAAACTGATAAAACTTTATCAGTGGGCTCCAGTAAGGAAAGGATATATTAAAACAGGAGATAAAGGCTGGTAGAGAACCTGGGTACACGGAACAAGAGCAGGAATTGATTTGCAGGAAGTACCAAAAGCCAAATTAGAAAAAGTAGAGTGTGACAAGAGCAATTGGATACTGGACGAATATCAAATTAAAGCAAAAGAGTGGCAGGAAGCCAAGTACCGCTGGAAGAGGGGGAGGCACATACACCAACCCTATTGTAGTCGCACATCCCCCGAACTCAGGGGCCAATTAGCCTGAATTAAAAAGATTCGGACCACAACCACGATAAATAGAGATCTGAAGGCTCATGAGTCAAAAGGCAAAAATGAAATGGAAAATATCAGTGACTAAATCCCAAGGTATAAACCCTGCTACCGAGAAGATCTACATCTCGGCCCTTGGATGCAACCCAAGGGGCCTTGAGAGAGGTAGAGAGTTCAACCCCTTGAGGATTATTTTCACTGTATTGATCATTGCATCCCAGGCAATGGGCCTTAATAGCCTCACTCCTGAACTCCACGTAATCCACGAGCGAGCTGCAGGATCAGAGCCTATTGCTCCAGCTGTCTGTGACAAATGCAATCATACTGTCTGGATTGGGGGAAAAATAGAATCAATGTTCATGGCACATTCCCATGTTAGTGAAGTGTGCTATGACCATAACCAATTAAAGATGTGCACTATAGGTGGCAAATTATACTGGGTTGGAGAAAATTTAAAACCTGAAGGTGTAAATGACCCAATGAAAGCCCAAATGGTATATATTAGATTTGTGGACAAAAAGCTTACAGAGAACTGCCCCATAGATAGAAAAGTTGAGATTGATGACTACGGAGAAACCATCCGGGGTTTAGCAGCAGAGATCAAAAGGGTGGCTCATGTCCCTGTCCAAAAACAGAATTCCATTCTTCAAGCCTCATGGTGAGACCAGATGCTTAGAGGAGGAACTTAGTAGAAGAAAAAAGGGTTCCTGATATTGTCCTCATTAGCTAGGTTATTGTTTCTACCTTGCCTTATTCCATGTTTTATCCAACCAATCCACTCGGTTCTTCAAAGCATGCAGATTGCAGTAACCGACTCAGAACTGGCTACCAGAGAAGCTGGTAGATTTGAGAAAAGAGCTAAGATAACCAAAATAATGAAATTAAAGATAAGAGACCAAAAAGAGAAAGCTCCCAAAGTTTTAGCCAGAGTTGAAGCCCAGACACGAATGAGTAAGAGAAATGAAAATTTATACAAGCAGAGGGGGGATTGTGAAATACAAAGTTGTGTTTCGTGCCAGGTACAAACAGGCGATGTGTGTAGTTGTGAATGCGAAATGTGTGGACACCGACAATGGGAGAGCTGTGAATTCTAATAATAACTGAGGAGAATAAAGCATGGAAAAAGGCCTTTGAACCTATCTTTTGTTTGCAATCAACCCTGGTTGATTTAAGAGCATTGGAGCTAAGGTGTTAAAGATGTTGCTTTTTGCTTGCATTTAATCCATAAAAAGCTCTGCAATAATAACGTTTTGAAGTATAATTTTAGAATATAACTTGTATAATTGAAACTATAGCTTTGAAATATATATAAAGGAAATATGCTTATCTCACGCCTTATGGAAGCAGAGAAAAAGAGCTTGAGAGAAGAAGATGAACATCACCTCAAAGGTTTATAGTTTTGACCAAAGGGAAGCTGGACATCACTGTTCTGAGATTTAGAGTCTCTTCGATTAAAAGGTGGACACACATCTGGGGAGCTGGACCCCACCAGATGGGAGTCGTCTTTCTTCTTTTGGAAACTGGACCACCACCATCTGGGGATACTCCTTTCAGATACATCCTGAGAAATTAAAATCACAACAGTGTATGGAATTGAGATGTAATAATTTGGAATAAAAATTGCTGATGAGTAAAAGATTGGAAATAGAAACTGCTGAAAAAAGGTGATGAGTACACCTATAAATACCTGTAACCCTCAATTATCGGTGTGCAGTTGGAGGGAAAACTTCCCCCACTGTACCCAGCGCTGTATTGCTCATACCTTACCATATTAAATAATAAATTGATTGCTGCTTGAATATTGGCCTAGTCAAGCTTCTTATTCATAACAAGGACAAGGTAGCAGAGAACAATGTAAAAATCAGCTGAAAATAAAAGGAGGAAATGCTAAAGGAGTTTTTTGTGCACATTTGGAGATTTATTTTTCTTGGGTGCAAAGGAAAATCAAAAGGTCCTAAATGCCCAAAAGACTGGAAATGTGGAATGTCCTCCATAGCAGAGTGTTGGACCTCTAGATCCTTAAAACAATTTTATGGTGGTGGAACGGTGGCAGCTTGAGCTGGTGCCTCTGGGGGGCTCTGAACAAAGAACCCCTGGGCTTTGATACCCTCCCAGGTGAAGTGTGACAGTCTGGGGTATTGCTGCTGTGTCCGAGTGCCCGGGCACTGGCTGGCACCACAGGTCCCCAGAGCCTCTGCTGAGCCATCCCTCTCCTACAGTCAAGTTTGGTCTGTCACATTTGGCTTTTCTCTCTGATGCACTAGCAGGACCACAAGAGCACGTGGTGCTGAGGATGTAAAAATGCCTGTTCTGGCTGGAACATTGCTGTTGTGTGACAGCCTGCAGGCAGAGCGGGCAGCTGGAGGGATGTTGACTCGTGTCCCCGGTGCCAGCCGTGCTGCATACATGAGAGCTGCTGGGTGTTGGTGCTCGCTGGTGTTAGAAATAGGGCCAGGAGAGGAGCTAATTTAAAATGCCTTTATTAAAGACAGCTCTGGGCGGGGAACCCGAGGTGTCACGCACACCGCCACTGCTCCCACTGGACGACGCTGAGGAGGAAGAGTACAGCTTTGTCTCTTGGCACAGATGGGCCTTCCATCCTCACCAGAGTCCTTAGGAAGGCAAATATTGGCTCACAGCCGAGGGGTATCTTCAAAGCTGGGTACTATCAAAATTATGGGGACAGGACGGAATCCGGCTCTGGCCAAGAGTGGGTGGCTTAGTGTGGTTCTGATGGGCTAAAGTCAAAGTTTATGTGCTGGTTTGCTGTTTTGAGAGGGTTCATATAGTTCCCACAGCCTCTCATTTAAATTCAGTCCGGGTGCAAGTCCTCCTGCGAGGAGGGGAGTAGGAAAAGTGGTTCCCAAAGGGAATGGATACAAATCCCGGGTGAGACGGAAAGGGGAACAAATACAGAGAATGACGGGGAAAGATAAAAATACAGGGTGAAATAGCAACATCTAACAGCGGCAGCTAAAAGCAAGTCTTAGAATACTAACATTCAAAGTTTAACAAATGACTAACAAGGGGTACAAATACAGAGTATGACAAGAAGAGATACGAATACAGGTAAAATAGTAACAGTCAGCAACGGCAACTGAAGGCAAGTCCTAGAACTCTAACATTCAATGTTTAACAATAGACCAATATTTCAAATAAAGACCTTATCAATTTCATTAACGTCAACTACCAATGACAACTCTGAAAAGAGCTCTCATCTCCTGGATTTCATTCCTTACACTGAGACCCGGCCTGGCCCGGCACCACGGGGAGTTACAAAGCGTCTTCAAGGAATCCCTGTGGCATTGTGTGTTTTATACGGGTTTTATTGTAAAGTTGGTTATTTTGGAAATTAAGATTTTGGTTTGACCCTTGGTTCCCCCCAGGTTCTCCCTCATAAAATTTTGTTTCTCCCGTCAGTTCCATGTCCATCATTGTAAGCAGCCCCCTTTCATTTCGAGAAATTTCTGTGTCAATCTTGCCTTACTTAACACATGATTTGTCCCCTGACGCTTCTCCCTCCCCTGTGCCATTGCTATTGGTTCGGTTGTGTCCCTCGCTCCTCCCCTGGGCTTCGTTCATTGGTCCCTTGAGTCCCCTCGTATCACGCCCTTCGCCTTTATAACTGCCCCCCCAACAGTTTTTCTGTGAAACCGGTGCTGGCCCCGGCTGTGTCAGTAGAGCGGCTGGGCATCCCTACTTGCGTCCAGTCCTTCCTTCCTTCGCCTTAGTGCTTCGCAGTGCTGCTCTCGCCTGTGTGGCTACACTGCAGACGGAGCCAGAACTCGGGGTCCTGGCAACGAACCTGGGAGTGGCGGGATTCGTGGTCTCCACCGGTCACTCTAGCAGTTGCTGTGGCTGCGGGACGAGAGTGCAGATCCCCCGGCGTTAAACCACCCGATTTAGCCTGTGATTTTAAGTTGATTCGCAGTAAATCTTGTAAAAGGCCTGAGCAAGTCTCCTATGAATTGTCTTCCTGGCAAGCCCAGTCCCGGTCCCGAAGGCCCCTCAGCGTTGTCAGGGCAGTGGCAGGAGCCGTTAGCTCGCCCAGAGCGAGCCCCTGCCGCCCGGGATGGCCACAGGAGAGGCGGGCGGGCAGCGCCAGGGCCCTGCGCGGGGCTCCCCAGGCTCCTGTGGCATCGGTTCCGTCCCCTCGGGCACCGAGCGGAGCCCGGAGCCGCCGCTCTGCCTGCGGGGCTGTGTGTGCCCGGCCCCGAAGGAGGCAGGGCCGGGGCTGTGGCGCCGCCTGGCAGGCGCTCAGCGCCGCCCGTGCCGTTCCCGTGCAGCGCGACCCGGCGGGGCAGCTCCGGCTGGGCTCGTCGCCAGCGCCGTCCCGGCACGGCGGCTGCTCCAGGGCCGCGGCAGCTCCGAGCCGGACGGGCCCGGAGGGCCTCGGGAGGGAGCGCGGGAGGGCCCCAAGCCCTGCGGGCCTCAGCAGAGACTCCCGCCCCACTGCGGGCAGCAGGAGGGGCGCGAGGCCCCGGGACGCTTATGAGAGCCCACAGCCCTCTCCGCATGTGAAGTGAGACCCCAAAACCCCGTCATGGTTCTCAGCAGAGACCCCAGCACCCTGCACACCTTGGGAGAGATCCCTAACTCCGGGTATCCCTCGCACAAAATTCCAGCGCCCTCCGTGCCTCAGAGGGAGCCTAAAATATCCCTGTGTGTCCCACAAGGGACCCCAGCCCCTCGTGCGCCTTATGGGGGCCCCCAAAGCCCCCAGGTGCCTTACGGGGAAGGCCAGGGCAGCTACGGCTAGGGTTCTGACCAGGAAAGGGAGTGTGCCTGCAGCTGGGCTGTTGTGCCTCTGGGGCTGTTCATCAGCCCCATCGGGCCCCAAGGCCACACAGCCCTTCCCTTCCCTCCCCTTCTGGCCCTCGTCCAGAGCAGCAGACCCTGTGCAGCACCCTGCATTGGTGATGGGCCATCAATTAGGTTCCATCAAGTGTGTGTTAATTAGGGTGGGGCTTTGTTTTGCCTGCTGGAATTGCTGGTCAGGCTGTGTCCCTGGAGATGCTCTTGATGGCTTCCCTCTTTTCCTGGGCTTGCCACTGGAGGAGGTGCGGGCCCAGATGATGCCAGGGAAGGAAATGTGCCCTCAGCCCAGGGACGCTCAGCATGGGCTCCCCCAGCCCTGGGGACCCTGCCGCTGGTCACAGCAGCCCCTGCCTGGCTCCTGCCTGCCCACACCGTGGGCATCCATGGCTGCTCCTGGGCACGGAGCTGAGCCAGTGCTGCTGCCGGCTGGGCTTTGCTGCTGCTGCCACCCGGACACTGGGGTGACAGCTCCACCTCTTTATTGCAATAGAAGAAGGGGCCATCACCTACCTGGGTGGGGATGGGGGGTGTGAAAAACGCCTACTTTATGATTGGCTTTTCGCAAATACTAAAATGAATATTATAGGTGTTGTGTTACAATGTAATGCTGTATTAATTTGTTTCAGTAGTATGTTAAATATAGTTTTAGCTTATAAAAAAATGTTAAAATAGGAGCTACAGTATGTATGATACTGTTTTTTAAAGAAGTGACTCACAGCAACATAGCAGCCACAGGACACATAAATCTGTCAGAGAAAAGGAATTCATTGCCCTCTTATCAGAAGAAACAAAGTTGTTCCCGCCTCGAAGGCACTGTTAGGATTCAGAGGAAGAAGTTGATGATGAGTGCACAGAATCCTGTATTTGAATGGAATTTATGCATCATGTATGAAGTGTATGAATGTTCAACAGGGTATTGTTTTTAAGGGTTAATCCTCTGATAACAGGTGTCCTCTTTTGAGCTTGTGCTGCCCAGAAAAAGGTACCCGGACGTCCGTAACTCTTTGCTTTTATTGTCTCATATTGTCTTAATTCAATTTGTCCAAATTGTTATTACTCTATTGTACCTGGACGTCCGTAACTCTTTGTTTCCATTGTATCATATTGTCCTAATCCAAAATGTGCAAATTCTCATTACTCTAATTGTATGACTATCTATATAACCATTTTATTAAACCTTAAAATTTTAAAAACAAGTGATTGTCGTTTTCCACAGGGGTGTAACCTACAGGGTTGTTTAGAGGAGGGCACGGCAAGGGGGCTCGGGGGCAGAGGAAGGGACGTGTTGGTCTCAGGAGGGGCTGGAGGGTGCTGGGCTGCTGCTGGGGTCTATAGAAGAACTCGGGAATGGGCTGGGACGGGACAGAGGAAGATCAAAAAGGGGATGAGGGCAGCTCAGGGATACACATGGGGAGAGGAGGTGGCAGTGGGATCTACACTGGGAAAATAGCAGGTTTCGTCTTAGATGGCCGTTCCGGGGTCCTCTTCTCAGAGCTCTTGAGAGGGCTGCCCAGGCCCTCTGGGTGTGAGGTGCTGCCGCCTTTAAACTGCTGTCCAGAGGTGGAACTGTGGAGAGAGGAGGTGGCTGAGGCCCCAGCTGCCAGTGGCACACAGGGAGCCTCCTGCACAGCAGGGCCCAGAGCTGGCAAGGCTCCCCAGCACGGCTGGAGCTGCTGGCACAGCTTGGCCCAGCTGCACAGCTGTCCCTCAAGGCTCAGGCGAGCAGGGCACGGCTCTGGGCAGGCTCCCTGGGCAGGAGCGGGCCCCAGAGCGCCTCTGCCTTTCAAGGGCAATCTCGTCCCTGCTCTTTCTGCTCCCCACCGTGCTTTGCCTCTGCCCTGTGCCCCTGGGGTTTCCCTTGGCCAGGCAGCCTCAGTGGGAGCCAGCACTGGCTGCAGCCCCAGCAGGCCACCCAGGACAAGGCCCAGCAATGAGGAGGCCACTGAAAGTTCTGGGCAGCAGCAGAACCCTCAGCAGAGTTCTTTGGACAATCATGGACTGGCCACACCGACACCGCAGCCTCACTGGGAATGTTTCCTGTCTGCAGTAGACTTTCAAAAGAAGCTGTTTCAAGGGGAGAGCAACAAAACACTCACCTGTTTCTCTTCCAGGAATACCAGATTCCAAAGCAGCACAACATGATGACAAGCTCCAAAAGAAGTAGGCCTGCCAGTAACCCCAGCCAGCAGCCTGTTCCCTGACAGAAACCCCCTCCAGGGCCCTTCTGGGAATCAGGAACATGTGCTGAGGTTCCAGCTGCATCTGTGAGAGCCACGGGGAGCGTCAGCCCGTGTTGTGCTGCTCTGCTGAGCTGGCAGCATGGTGGATTCGGGCAGGACGTTCTCCGTTTCCCCCAGAGCTGGGGCCTGCAGGCACCTTGCCGCCCCTTGGCACAGGCTGTGCCACCCAACAAAGCCCAGCAGGCTGGGAGGAGAGCCCGGAGCAGCGCAGCTGCTTGGGCAGACCCTGCTCGGAGGGACACGGGCCAAAAGCCATCCCTGAGCAGCCACTGCCAGCCCTGGCCCTCCCTGCCCCGTGACAGCTCCCCCAGCCCCAGGGCACAGAGTCAGGCCCTGTCAGGACCCAGTGCAGCCCCTGCCCAGTCGGGAGCCAAGGCTGGCTCTGGCCCTGGGCTCGCGGCAGGGCTCCCGCTCGGGGCTGCTCCTGTGCCTTGGGCCTCTGGGCACTCAGGGCCAGCTCCGGAGCAGCTGCAGTGGGAGGGACGTTGGTGCAGGAGTCCCCTTTCCCTGGGGCTGTGAATGAGCTCCAGAGGCACCTCCAGCTTTGGCTGCTGCTGGGCCATGCAAGGGCAGGCCCTGGGGGAAGAGCTGCTGCCACAGAGCCCCGCCAAGGGCTGAGCCCTGCTGAGCCTGGCACAGCAATTACCTTCTGTGCTTTCACCTGTGCTTGGCATCACATTTGTTCCTGCAGTAAAGCCTGACACCGACCCACTGCTTCCTCCGTGTTGTGGCTCCTTCTGCACAGATTTTTGGCCCATCACTTGAAAAAGAAACAGGCAAAGCTGAATCAGATGGCAACATTCCCCACTGGGGAGGTGACATCGGCAGGAGGCACTGCTTGTAAAAGTCGGTGAAAAGACTGGGAAATGCCCCTGCTGTTGGGGCTGGGCCAGAACACTCCCTCCTCCAAATAGCTGTGCCTCCTGATTAGCTCAGAGACAGGGATGTTGCAGGGGATCTGAGGCCAGTGGTGCGGTTTGGTCTGTGTGGCAGCTGATGCCCAATGCCTTCCTGCAGAGACTGGGGAGAAGCTGCAGCCAGGCCAGGCTGGCAAACAGCCCTGCAGGACGTGGAAGGAGCAGCGGGGCAGCAAGGCTGACATGGATCCCTTCTGGCTGTACTGGGCTCGGCGTGTCCAGATGTGCAGCCAAAGCCCCCGGCTGCTGAGCCCCAGGACAAGGCTGAAGGAATGCACCCACTTTGTCCAGCCCCCATTCTGTGTTTGTCTCAGGAATTCATTTGAGTCAAGAGACATTTTGGCTGCACTATCATGGGTCTTTCCTTTTGTTCCATGTTCCATTCCCCATGAATGGATGCCACAAAAGCAGAGCTCAGCCTGTGGGGTCAGCAGGGACACACTACTCACCCCTGCGATGGGAGCTGGGTTGTTCCCAAGAATCCAGCCGAGCCGCTGGAGAAATCCTCCCTGCAGACACATCTGTAACACAACAGCCACAGAAGCTTCTGCCATCTCTGCTCATCTGCACGGGCACCACTGAGCCGCAGAAGCAGTGAGGGGATCGCGCAGGGCGAGGGCACACACGTGCATGGCTCTGTCCTGGCACCTGCAGCGATGCCCCCCTGGCCGAGCTTTGGGCTCTGAGCTGGCAGCTCTCCCAGGGGAAAGGCCCTGACCTACCCTCACCACCTCCCAGAGGCTCAGTCCTGGATGTGGTTTGGGAAGCCAGATCACCTTCAGCAACAGGTTCAGCTGCAAAGAAAGGCAGGACAAAACAGCTCCCATGGCACTGTAGGAGATCCTCGGGCTGCAGGCAAGGCTCAGCCCCGGGGCACAGCCCTGGGCCTGGACCCTGCCCATTCTACCCTTCTCTGTGACTGCAAAGAGCACACAGAAGGACACGGCCATTGCACATGGGAAGAGGATGGACAGCTAAATGCTCCTTCCTCTCATTCACAGCAATCCTGTGGGATCACTGAGGGCTCCATAAGGAGCAGTCCAAGAATTCAAGAATCTTTCAACCATGAGATTATGTTAAGGGAAATGGAAGGCGAGGGAGTTCTATTGACATAGACAGTGATTATTGTCTCGGGAAAGGCACACTGAGAACTTGCCTCCAGCATCTTCCAGGAATTGCAAGCCATTGTCCAGCAGGGCATCCAAATAATCCATGTTACGATTCCAGTCTGGAACAGAGCACAGATCAGAACCATTTCCATGCTGTGCTGAGATCCCCTTCTGCTTCTGGGAAAAGGGCACTGCAAGGGGGTCGGGAATGGCCATAGGAGCCAGGTGTGAATGGACATGGCCAAAGCTGCACAGGGGTCTGGAGAGCGCTGGCCTAGCTCCTGGTCACTCTCCACAATCTTTGCAGGTCCTGGGCAATGTCCCTGGTGGGGCGGCTGGAGCAGCCCAAGGCCCTGGGGCTCTCTCCCTCACACACACAAAGGAAATCCTCCCTAAAGCCTAGAGGGAAACTGCAGCAGGCAGTGCCACAGCTATCCCTGCCTCCCTCTGTCCCTCCTGCCCTCCTTCTGCTGGGACACTGCCCAGTCCTCAAGGGCACGTGGCCAGGCCCTGTCAGGACCCAGTGGAGCCTTGCTCTGCCCCTCTGCCCTTTCCCCACCATGGGCACCCCGTGCAGCCGCTCCCAGGTTTGGGGACGTGTCTCCCACGGAGGGAGCCCAGCAGGACAGCTCAGTACCCGAGTGCCCTGAGCCTGCTCGGAACAATTCCTCTGGGCTGTGCCCGTCTTGTCCGGGCTGTGCCCGCAGTGCCAAGCAGCAGAGAGGGCAGCTCAAGCCTCAGCAGGGCTCAGGCCCAGAGGCACAGCAATTACCTCCTGTGGCTGTGCCTGGCATGGCCTGCCTTCCTGCAGCAGAGGCTGGCACAGAATCCCTGCTTCCTGTGGGAAACGCCGCCTTCAGCACAGCCTCTGCATCCACTTCTGGAGAAAGGAAAAGGAACACTGGGTCAGATGGGGCTGTTTCCCATCGGCAAGGGCGCAGCTTAGGAGGCATTGCTTCTCAAAGACACGGATAAGAATCAGGAAAACGCTCAGACTCTTGGGATTGGGCAGGAGCACTCCCTTGTGCAAACAACTGTGCGCCTCCTGATCTGCTCAGAGACAGGGAAATTGCAGGGGATGTCAGGGTGTGCATGGCCCGTGGTGCAGTTTGGGCTCCCTGTCAGCTGATGCCCCTGATGATTCCTGCAGAGGCTGGGGAGAAGCTGCAGCCAGGCCAGGCTGGCAAACAGCCCTGCAGGGCGTGGAACAGCAGCGGGGCAGCGAGGCTGCCATGGATCCCTTCCCGCTGTGCCGGGCACGGCGTGTCCGGATGTGTAGCCAAAGCCCCCGGCTGCTGAGCCCCAGGGCAAGGCTGAGGGAATGCACCCACCTTGTCCTCCCTGAAGCACTTTCTTTAGCAGTTGCCACATGACTTCAAATGATTTCTGGAATTTGTCTGTCGTGTGTTTGGGCTTTACTGTTGGAGGATCTTGATAGAAGGTAGTTCCATTTCCCATGAATGGATGCCACAAAAGCAGGGCTCAGACTGTGAGGCCAGCCGGGACACGCTACTCACCGCTGTGATGGGAGCTGGTTTGGTGCTCACTATGCAGCCCAGGAGTTGGTGAAGTTGTCCCTGCAGTCACATCTGTAACTGAACAGCCACAGAAGTTTCTGTCACCTGGTTCTTGCCAGCTTGTCAATGATTACGCCTTGGTGGGACCATGAGAACGCACCTGCAGAACCCTCAGTGGGCTTCACAATTTCAAACCTCCAGGTTAATGGATAAGTCGTCCCAGTATCCCAGTCTGGAAGCAAACCAAGATGAGAACTGTTTCCTTTGTGTGCCAAGGCTGGCTCTGGCCCCGGGCTCGCGGCAGGGCTCCCGCTCGGGGCTGCTCCTGTGCCTTGGGCCTCTGGGCACTCAGGGCCAGCTCCGGAGCAGCTGCAGCGGGAGGGACGTTGGTGCACGAGTCCCCTTTCCCCGGGGCTGTGAACGAGCTCCAAAGGCACCTCCAGCTTTGGCTGCTGCCGGGCCTGTGCAGGGCAGGCCCTGGGGAAGAGCTGCTGCCACACAGCCCTGCCAAGGGCTGAGCCTGGCACAGCAATTACCTTCTGTGCCTGTGCCTGTGTCTGGCATCTCCTCCTTTCCTGTGGCAGGGGCTGGCAACGAAGAGCGACTGCTTCCTTCAGGAAATGCTGCTTTCCACAGAACCTCTATGTCCATCTCTTAAGAAAGGAAGGGAGACAGCTGCATCAGAGGGAACTGTTTGCTATTTGAGTGCTGGCATCTACAGGAGGCAATATTTGTTAAAGACCAGGAAAATGGCCAGGTTATTGGGCCTGGCTCAGATCACTCCCTGGTGCAAACCACCTCCTTTTCCTAATGTAGAGACCAGGATATTGTGGGGAGTTTCAGGGTCTGTTGATGTTTGGTCTGCCTGTCAGCTGATGCCCAATGCCTTTCTGCAGAGGCTGGGGAGAAGCTGCAGCCAGGCCAGGCTGGCAAACATCCCTGCAGGGCGTGGAAGCAGCAGCAGGGCAGCGAGGCTGCCATGGATCCCTTCCTGCTGTGCCAGGCACGGCGTGTCCAGATGTGCAGCCAAAGCCCCCGGCTGCTGAGCCCCAGGACAAGGCTGAGAGAAATGCTCTCACCATTCTCTTTGTGCAGTTTCTCCAGTATTTCTTTCCACATGTCGTTTGACTTAAGCGATTTCGTCTCGCCTCTAGGTTTGTTCTTCCTTCTTGGAGGACCTTAAGAGAAAGTAGTTCCATTTCCCATGACTGGATGGCACAAAAGCAGGGCTCAGCCTGTGGGGTCAGCACGGACACTCTACTCACCCCTGTGATGGGAGCTGGGCTTGCGTGCAGGAAGGAGAAGAGGAGCAGCAAAAGTCCTCCCTGCAGACACACGTGTAACTCAACAGCCACAAAAATTTCTGTCTCCTGGTCTTCCAGGTTGTCAATGGTTACTCCTTGGTGGGACAGTGAGAACATACCTGCAGGAGACTCCAAAGGCTTCAAAACTTTCTGCAGCAAAGCTAATGGAGAATCCTTCCCAGCGACCTCATCTAGAACAGAGCACAGATTAGCACATTTTCCATGGTTTGCTGGGATCCCCTTCTGCCTCTGGGAAATCAGCACTGCAAAGGGGTCTGGTAAGGCCATGGAAGCCAGGTGTGAATGGACATGGCCAGAGCTGCACAGGGGCCTGAGGAGCTCTGGACAGGCTCCGGAAAACTCTCTAGCCTCTTTCCCTGCCCTCTGCAACATCACTGGAGAGGAAAGAGGGGCCACCCAGGGCCCTGGGGCTCTCTCCTTCACATACAGAGGAAATCCTCCCTAAAGCCCAGAGGGAAACTGCAGCAGGCAGTGCCACAGCTATCTCTGCCTCCCTCTGTCCCTCCTGCCTTCCTTGTGCTGGGACACTGCCCAGTCCTCAAGGGCACGTGGCCAGGCCCTGTCAGGACCCAGTGGAGCCTTGCTCTGCCCCTCTGCCCTTTCCCCACCATGGGCACCCCGTGCAGCCGCTCCCAGGTTTGGGGACGTGTCTCCCACGGAGGGAGCCCAGCAGCACAGCTCAGTACCCGAGTGCCCTGAGCCTGCTCGGGACAATTCCTCTGGGCTGTGCCCGTCTTGACTGGGCTGTGCCCGCAGTGCCAAGCAGCAGAGAGGGCAGCTCAAGCCTCAGCTGGGCTCAGGCCCAGAGGCACAGCAATTACCTCCTGTGGCTGTGCCTGGCATGGATAAGGATCAGGAAATACACTGGATTTTGGTACTGTCCCAGACTGGTCCATTTTCCAAAGAGCCCCTACACCTGATGTGCCTGGAGACAAGGGAATTGCTGGGGATCTCAGGGTGTACATTGCCCGTGGTGTAGTTTTGCCTGCCTGTCAGCCTTCCTGCAGAGGCTGGGGAGAAGCTGCAGCCAGGCCAGGCTGGCAAACAGCCCTGCAGGGCGTGGAAGCAGCAGCGTGGCAGCGAGGCTGCCATGGATCCCTTCCCGCTGTTCGGGCACGGCGTGTCCAGATGGGCAGACAAAGTCCCCGGATGCTGAGACCCAGGAGAAGGCAGAGGGAAATGCTCTCACCATTCTCTATGTGCAGTGTCTCCAGTATTTGTTTCAAGATGTTGTTTGACTCAAGTGATTTCTTCTCATCTCTAGGTTTGTTCTTCCCTCTCGGAGGACCTTAAGAGAAAGAAGTTCCATTTCCCATGAATGGATGCCAGAGAAGCAGGGCTCAGCCTGTGGGGAAAGCAGGGACACGCTACTCACCCCTGCGACGGGAGCCTGGCTTCCGTGTAGGACTGATCACAGGGACAGGAAAACTCCTCCCTTCAGACACATCTGTAACTGAACAGCCTCAAAAGTTTCTGCCATCTCTGCTGAGCTGCACGGGCAGCACTGAGCCGCAGGAGCGGTGAGGGGATCGCGCAGGGCGAGGGCACACACGTGCATGGCTGTGTCCTGGCACCTGCAGCGATGCCCCCCTGGCCGAGCTTTGGGCTCTGAGCTGGCAGCTCTCCCAGGGGAAAGACCTTGACCTACCCTCACCACCTCCCAGAGGCTCAGTCCGGGACGTGGGTTGGGAAGCCAGATCACCTTCACCAACTGGTTCAGCTGCAAAGAAAGGCAGGACAGAACAGCACCCGTGGCACTGTAGGAGATCCTCAGGCTGCAGGCAAGGCTCAACCCCGGGGCAGAGCCCTGGGCCTGATCCCTGCCCTCTCTGCTCTTCTCTGTGGCTGCACAGAGCTCACGGAAGGACACACTGGCATTGCACACGAGAGGAGGATGGACAGCTAAATGCTCCTTCCTCCCTCTGAGAGCGATCCTGTGGGATCCCTCAGGGCTCCAGAAAGGAGCCGGGTAAGGTTTTCAGAATCCTTGTATCTTAAGATTATGTTAAAGGACATGGCTTATGAGTGAGCTCTTGTCACATTGCTTATTGTCTCGGGAAAGGCACACAGAGAACTTGCCTCCAGCATCCTCCAAGAACTTCAAAACATGATTCATCAGGCCTTCCAAAACACCCGTGTCATACTTCCAGTCTAGAAGGGAGCACTGATCAGAACCATTTCTGTGTTGTGTTGGGATCCCCTTCTGCCTTTGGGAACAGGGCACTGCCAGGGGCTTGGTTAAGGCTATGGGAGCCAGGTGTGAATGGACAAGGCCAAACTGCACAGGGGCCTGGGGAGCTCTGGGCTGGCTCCTGGTCACTCTGCACCCACTTTGCAGGCCCTGTGACACATGCATGGAGAGGAAACTGGGGCTGCCCAGGGCCCTGGGGGCTCTCTCCCTCACCCAGAGGAAACCCTCCCTCAAGGCCTGGGAAAACCATCCCCAGCGCTTCCCGGGGAGCAGGGAGCGCTGTCCCGGGAAAGGGGAGCCAGGCTGCCGGCTCACCTGCTGGCCGCGCTTGCAGCGGAGCAGCCTGGGCAGCCCTGGCAGGCAGGGTCACGGCCAGGAGGAGCAGGAGGAAGAGGCGCAGAGCAAGGGCCATGCTGCCTTGCCCTCTGCCAGTCCCGCAGCTCTTGCTGCCACCGCTGTCCTGACACCGCTGTCCCAATGTCAGCACCACTGCTGCCACCGCCGCTGCTGCTGCCGCAACAGTTGTGCTCAAGCACTGACTGCTCGCTCCTTGTGCTGCTGTGCAACCACCGGGTCTGGCACCTCTGTGACCTCAGAGCCTGCTGTGACCCCTGAGCCTGCTGTGACCTCATGGCCTCAGCTGTACCCCCAGAGTGTGCCCCCATCTGTACAAATGGGCTGCCCTGATTGTAAATGTTTTGCTTCATCAAAGGGCCATTGCTCAGCAAAACCTTTTTGTTTTTCTAGCTTCCATTGCTGGTTGGTCAGACTGTGTCTCTGAAGATGCTCTTGATTGTTGCAGTTTGAATTTATTTTATTGATTCGTTTTGTTCTGTTTGCCCAATTATCCCATCATAAAAAAACCAAACAATATTAAAAGTAGTAACGATTTTAATTGAATAGTTAAAATAAAAAATATAAAATTTGGTACAATATAATTTGATTATAATAAGGGATAATGGGGTTCCAATAATAGCGCATAAGCAAAAATAACCGCGGGGTACGGAGGGCAGAGTTCTGGGACCCTTGCCACATCATGTACGTGTTTGCCAAGTGAAAATCACCCCTTATATGCCATGTGTCAATGCCATCTCCTCCCATTTTCGGTTCGTCATATCTCTATCTCCGCCCTCATTACCACCCTTATATCACGCATGCGCCGCCACTCGGTTTGGTGGTCGCACAAGTCTTTGGGGGTCGTTTTGGATGAAGACCTCTCCTCTTCCTCTTTGTCCTTTAATTCACCTTTGGATTACACATGCGCACCAAGCCACTACAATGTAAGCCAAGACTAACATATGACTGCATCTATATATCAAAGCAATAAATCCCTTATAATTAACATTTTCTGGGACCCAACCAGGTTCTTTACTCATTTTTATCAGCTGTATCTTCAGTTTCTTTCCTGTGGTCCTTGAAAGCATCTGCTGGGAAAGGGGGGCTGGAGCCCCTCCTCTCCCTCTCTTCTTTGGCATTAGAACTTTTTAACTATTTATTATTCTCAAATAATAATTACTGTATCAATATCAATTACTCTTTCAATTTTTATCAGCACGAGTCATACCTATTTATCACAAATCCCCCATTTCTCTTTTTGATCATTATGATTTGTGCTGTGTTTAAAAGCCTGTGCCCTGGTATCTTTTATATTTTTCAAAATTTTGGTTTTCTTCTTGTCTCTTTTTAGCTTCAAACTTTTCCAACATTTCTATTCCTGCTTCTAGTCTTTCACACTCTCTTTCAAGTTTAGTTAGCATTTCCTGGTCTATTTCAATCTTTTTAAGTCGGTCGATTTAGCTTTTAATACCATTATAGATCTTGGTTTTCGTTTTCCTGCTGATTCTGAATCTAGAGACATTGTTGTAATCTGCATCCCCTGAATCACTGAATGAATTAACCTAATAAAACACAAAATCATACAAGGCAGAAACAGAAGTCTCAGAATTGAGCATAACAACATGAACTCTAACTTTTTCCTCCAAACACTTCCAAAGAGGTTACCCCACCAATCTGTTTTCAAGATTGAATTCCACTTTTGTACTGGTACATGAGCCACCCTTTTAATTTCTTCTGCAAGTCCTGTAATAGCTTCCCCATAATCATCAATTTTTACACAGCACTCAGATTCATTAAATATTCTACAAACTCCTCCTTCTTCTGCTAACAGACAGTCCTGTTTGGTACACAAACACACACATTTCTGTATATTGCCTGGCCAACATTTTTAAGGCACCGGAGGTGTGATTTGACATCACCTTCACTACTGCTTGGAGCCTTATTAATCTATTCAAGAGATAAACTGGGGTCTTATATCCCCATGACCCATCCTGAGCCCATGTTGCTGGGTCATAATATGCTATAATTTGTTTTGCAGGCCATTCATCCTCCTCCCATTTTTGATTCCCTCCTGCTGTTGGAAAATTTAAATTCAAATCTCCTTTATTCCACTGCATGGTTTCATACAGTGGAGTTCCTAGCACATTGCTCCTAGACCTTGGTAGAACAAAGAAGGCGGGTTGTATTACTCCCAAAGTACAGGTTCCTCTCCATTTTTGAGGTAACTCACTGTATGCTCATTGCTCACAAATCCAATATATCCCATCTGAGGCTTTCCATCTCTTATCTGTTTTCTCCAGTTGTTCCCAATAAGACCTCAGGCTCTCGATGGATTGGTAGGGTTAGCTCCAGGACTTTTGTACCAGCATAAATTAATCTGTTCATCCCATTCACAATTTATTTCTTTTATTGGTCCCCAATATCCAACAGGGTTTTCAGGTCACCAAATTTTTGAATGATTATCCATATTAACCACCAATGTGGATTTACAAGGAGTATGCCCTACTATTTTAATAAATTTCCTTCCTTCTTGAGTTATACAAATGATTCCAATTACTTGATGGCTTAAAATCCATCTTTCAGGTCTCTTCAATGTTCCAGAAATTTGGGCGTGGTTCTGTAGTAAAGCCCTCAGGTTTAGCCAGGGCCCCTTGGAGAATAGAATGCTGACACAGCGGCAAAGAAGTTTCCTGTCTCCAGGGACATCCGCCTTGTACCTTATCCCTACAGCCATGTAAGGCAATATGTTGTTAACCCTACTATTGGTCACTTATGGTCACTCCAACACCTTTGCCATTGGTCAGGATTGGATCCGGGCCAAGGGTATAATAGTAGCATACTGTACCCCTACTAACTGGGAAGAAGAAGAGCTGAGACCCTTCACGGACCCTCCAATAAAGCCATACTCGTGGAACAGCCAGCGTCTTCTGCTTCTCCTCTCTCTACCATCTGCTGGAGCCTTAGGCCAAGGGAAAGCTACCTAGCAAGCAATGCTGAAATCACAAGAGCTGCCTAATCACTAAGAGCTGAATATTCCCTGCTTGCTAGGGCTGTGCCGCGGCCTTGGTTTGAGAGCGAGCTGGCTTCTGGCACCCAGTCCCCTTGGGGACTGAGCTCTGGAGCTGTAGTAGCTTGCATTGGATAAGACCAAGCAAGGCTCATTTATGGTTCATATCAGCTTCTTCCTGATGTCTCCCCTCGGGACTCCAGAAGGCAGCATACTCACTCTCCTCCTGATTAACAGGGTCTTTTGAATTCACATATATATTTAGAGCCTGGCAAATCTAATCCTCAAATGATCCAAACTTGGGCCAATATAAATTATCTTTCTGGAATATTTCCTTTGTCCATTTAAACATGTAATACTTAACTATTTTCTGTTTACTTTTTCCACTTTAGGATTCCCATTCATCCCAAAACCGTATTATCATCCCCAGTGGGCTGTCCTGAGGAATGCCCCCCCCCCCGGAGAACCCCGCTCACGGTTCCCAGATACCTCAAACGACTGTGAATTTTTCACACAATCCACAGCCCCTGGGTCAAGGAACTTACTTTTTCCCTGACCCATTTCTGGCGGTGACAAACTAAGAATTCCCCGGTACCAGGAGAGTCTTAGTTTGCCACACTCACCTTGTGGCTCAACTTCCTCACTTACTACTCTGTCACACTGCCTTTTCAATCTACCTGTTCCACTCCTATGTCTCCCTCTGCAATCTACTTGTTTCACTCCTATCTCTCCCTCTTTCTAAATCTATTAGCCCCGTCCTCTCACCATCTAATCACATACTAAATTGCCTGCTACCAACCCCTCCAAGGAAATTGAACCTATTCATTCACTCTCTCAGTCTCCCTACTAAGTCAATCCCTCCTGCCCAAGGACCTTCCTACAGGTGCCTGGACCAGGATCCCCTCCTTACCCCTGGGTCAAACGCTCCCGGGGTCCCCACTCATTCACTTTTCTTTTGCTTCCCTCCTTTCCCGGCCGGTCTCCTCGCGGAGAACGTGAAAATGCCGTTCTGGGAGGTCCCAATCACTTCGGGGGTCTGGGACTGCCCAGCCCCCGTCTCAGACACTCCACACACACTCACAAACACATACAGCCGTCCCCCGACCCAAAACCTCATGATACTCACAGCCTCCTTTTCTCACGAGGGTCTTTGTGCACAAAGCAGTTTTCTATGGGTACTCTCTCTCCTACAAGCCGGCACTCTGATGGGAGCCTCTCTTGCGCGCTCTTAAAAAATAATTTGCTTATGTGTTATTGTAAAAAGGACTCTCTTGTCCCAAGTGAGAGTGGTCTAGCCTCAGGACCACTTAAAAGTCTTGTGGGGAGTTCCTTCCCAGAAGCTATCCACCTCCCTGCAACTGAGAGAGTCCCCGGTCTCGGCACCAAAATTGTTATGTTATGTTCAAGTTGTTTTGCAGTAAATCTTGTGTAAGGCCTGAGCAAGTCTCCTACGAATTGTCTCCCTGGTATGCCCAGTCCCGGCCCCGAAGGCCCCTCATTGTTGTCAGGGCAGTAGCAGGAGCCGGCAGCTCGCCCAGAGCGAGCCCCTGCCGCCCGGAATGGCCACAGGAGAGGCGGGTGGGCGACGCCAGGGCCCTGCGCGGGGCTCCCCAGGCTCCTGTGGCGTCGGTTCCGTTCCCTCGGGCGCCGAGCAGAGCCCGGAGCCGCCGCTCTGCCTGCGGGGCTGTGTGTGCCCGGCCCCGAAGGAGGCAGGGCCGGGGCTGTGGCGCCGCCTGCCCGGCGCTCAGCGCCGCCCGTGCCGTGCCCGTGCAGCGCGACCCGGCGGGGCAGCTCCAGCTCGGCTCGTCGCCAGCGCCGTCCCGGCACGGCGGCTGCCCCAGGGCCGCAGCAGCCCCGAGCCGGACGGGCCCGGAGGGCCTCGGGAGGGAGCGCGGGAGGGCCCCGAGCCCTGCGGGCCTCAGCAGAGAGTCTCACCCCACTGCGGGCAGCAGGAGGGGCGCAAAGCCCCGGGACGCTTATGAGAGCCCACAGCCCTCTCCGCATGAGAAGTGAGACCCCAAAACCCCATCATATGCCTCAGCAGAGACCCCAGTGTCCTGCACACCTTGGGAGAGATCCCTAACTCTGGGTATCCCTCACACAAAATCCCAAATCCTTTGCATGACTTGAAGTGGACCCCAGCACCCTCCGTGCCTCAGAGGGAGCCTGAAATATCCCTGTGTGTCCCACAAGGGACCCCAGCCCCTCGTGCGCCTTATGGGGGCCCCCAAAGCCCCCAGGTGCCTTACGGGGAAGGCCAGGGCAGCTACGGCTAGGGTTCTGACCAGGAATCGGAGTGTGGCTGCAGCTGGGCTGTTGTGCCTCTGGGGCTGTTCATCAGCCCCATCGGGCCCCAAGGCCACACAGCCCTTCCCTTCCCTCCCCTTCTGGCCCTCGTCCAGAGGAGCAGGCCCTGTGCAGCACCCTGCATTGGTGATGGGCCATCAATTAGGTTCTATCAAGTGTGTGTTAATTAGGGTGGGGCTTTGTTTTGCCTGCTGGAATTGCTGGTCAGGCTGTGTCCCTGGAGATGCTCTTGATGGCTTCCCTCTTTTCCTGGGCTTGCCACTGGAGGAGGTGCGGGCCCAGATGATGCCAGGGAAGGAAATGTGCCCTCAGCCCAGGGACGCTCAGCATGGGCTCCCCCAGCCCTGGGGACCCTGCCGCTGGTCACAGCAGCCCCTGCCTGGCTCCTGCCTGCCCACACCGTGGGCATCCACGACTGCTCCTGGGCACGGAGCTGAGCCTGTGCTGCTGCCGGCTGGGCTTTGCTGCTGCTGCCACCTGGACCCTGGGGTAACAGCACGTTCTCTTTATTGCAATAGAAGAACTGATTCGGGATGCTCTCAGTCCGTGGTCAGTTGAGCACTTCCAAATACTTTCCTGGGGCTTTCACCTTTCGCCCCAGATGGAGGGCTGGGCCTGTGGCCTCAAAGCACCACAGAGCTTTCAGGTACAAATGTAAACTGGTCAGATTCAGAGCTGCTGCTCTTCCGGCTGTAGAGGTCTTATGACCAGCCACCAGCTTTAAACTTTTCTTTGAGGTGGTGCCTGTGAAGAGAGGAGGTGGCTGAGGCCCCAGCTGCCAGTGGCACACAGGGAGCCTCCTGCACAGCAGGGCCCAGAGCTGGCAAGGCTCCCCAGCACGGCTGGAGCTGCTGGCACAGCTTGGCCCAGCTGCACAGCTGTCCCTCAAGGCCCCGGCCAGCAGGGCACGGCTCTGGGCAGGCTCCCTGGCCAGGAGCGGGCCCCAGAGCGCCTCTGCCTTTCAAGGGTAATCTCGTCCCTGCTCTTTCTCCTCCCCACCGCGCTTTGCCTCTGCCCTGTGCCCCTGGGGTTTCCCTTGGCCAGGCAGCCTCAGTGGGAGCCAGCACTGGCTGCAGCCCCAGCGGGCCCGCCAGGAGAAGGTCCGGCAATGAGGAGGCCACTGAAAGCTCTGGGCAGCAGCAGAACCCTCAGCAGAGTTCTTTGGACAATCATGGAAAGGCCACAACTCCACCGCAGCCTCACTGGGAATGTTTCCTGTCTGCAGTAGACTTTCAAAAGAAGCTGTTTGAGGGGGAGAGCAACAAAACACTCACTGTTTTCTCTTCCAGGAATACCAGATTCCAAAGCAGCACAATATGAAGACAAGCTCCCCACCAGCCAGAATGGCCATTAACTCTAGCAAACAGCGAGTTCCCATACAGAAACAGCTTCCATGGCCCTTCTGGGAATCAGGAACATGTGCTGTGGTTCCAGCTGCAGCTGTGGGAACAATGGCGAGCGTCAGCCCGTTCTGTGCTGCACTGCTGAGCTGGCAGCACGGTGGATGCGGGCAGGACATTCTCCGTTTCCCCCAGAGCTGGGGCCTGCAGGCACCTTGCCGCCCCTTGGCACAGGCTGTGCCACCCAACAAAGCCCAGCAGGCCGGGAGGAGAGCCCGGGGGCAGCGCAGCTGCTTGGGCAGTGGCTGCTTGGAGTGACACGGGCCAAAGCCATCCCTGAGCAGCCCCTGCCAGCCCTGGCCCTCCCTGCCCCGTGACAGCTCCCCCAGCCCCAGGGCACAGAGTCAGGCCCTGTCAGGACCCAGTGCAGCACCTGCCCAGTCGGGAGCCAAGGCTGGCTCTGGCCCTGGGCTCGCGGCAGGGCTCCCGCTCGGGGCTGCTCCTGTGCCTTGGGCCTCTGGGCACTCAGGGCCAGCTCCGGAGCAGCTGCAGCGGGAGGGACGTTGGTGCAGGAGTCCCCTTTCCCCGGGGCTGTGAACGAGCTCCAGAGGCATCTTCAGCTTTGGCTGCTGCCAGACCGTGCAAGGGCAGGCCTTGGGGAAGAGCTGCTGCCACACAGCCCTGCCAAGAGCTGAACTTGGCACAGCAATTCCCTCCTGTGCCTGTGCCTGTATCTGGCTTGGCCTTCCTTCTTGCACCAGGGGCTGCCAATTGGCCTCTGCTTCCTTGGGGAAACACCTCCTTCTCTGCTGCCATTTGGTCCATCACTTGAGAAACAAAAAAGAACAGCTAGATCAGGTGGAGCAACTCCCCATTTCTTTGGTGGCATCTTCAGGGCATCATGCTTATTAAAAATGGGGAAATGATCCACAAAACCTCTGGGCTTTTTCAGCTGGGCCAGGCCCACCCTCATCCAAACAGCTGCCAGTGCTGAGCAGAAGTTGTGAGGGGATCGTGCAGGGCGAGGGCACACACGCGCATGGCTCTGTCCTGGCACCTGCAGCGATGCCCCCCTGCCCGAGCTTTGGGCTCTGAGCTGGCAGCTCTCCCAGGGGAAAGGCCATGACCTACCCTCACCATCTCCCAGAGGCTCAGTCCTGGATCCCACAGGTTCAGTCCTGGACATGGGTTGGGAAGCTGCATCACCTTCACCAGCAGGCTCAGCTGCAACTAAAAGGCCATGATACTGCTGAAGATTCTCCTTCAGGCCCGAGTGGCAGTGAGGGCACCTGGGTGATTGGTGCCCTCCAAGGCACTCCCTCAGCTCTGCCTTCCACTCAGGAGCAGGGCCAGGGAGACCTCGTGCCTGCAGTGGCCCCACACTGGAATGGAAGGAGCCCCCTGTGGGGCAGTCTGGGCAGAAAGGACTCCCTGGAGGTGCCAGCAGCTCCAAACCCAGCCGCAGGCAGGGCCAGGGCTTGGCAGTGGCAGCAGGAGCAGCTCAGGTTCCCTGTGGCTGGCAAAGGAGCTGAGAAAGGCTCAGCCCCATGGAACAGCTCTGGGCCCAGCCCCTTCCCTCTCTGCTCTTCTCTGTGGCTGCACAGAGCACATGGAAAGACACAGTGGCATTGCACACGGGAGGAGGATGGACAGATAAATGCTCCTTCCTCACACTGACAGCGATCCTGTGGGATCCCTCAGTGCTGCAGAAAGGAGCAGGGCAAGGCTTCCAGATTCCTTCAGCCCTGAGATTATGTTAAAGGGAAATGTAGCACGAATGAGCTCTTGCCACATAGGCACTGATAATTCTCTCAGAAAAGGTATATGGAGAACTTGCCTTCGCCATCCTCCAAGGACTTGAAATGGTTATGTGCCAGGACTTCCAGATAATCCATCTCAGGATCCCAGTCTAGAACAGAGCACAGATCAGAACTATTTCCATGCTGTGCTGAGATCCCCTTCTGCCTCTGGGAAATGGGCACTGTAAGGGGGTCGGGTAAGGCTGTGGGAGCCATGTGTGAATGGACATGGCCAGAGCTGCACAGGGGCCTGGGGAGCTCTGGGCTGGCTCCTGGCCACTCGCCACCCTCTTTCCATGCCCATTGCAGCATCACTGGAAGGAAACAGGGGCAGCCCAGGGCCCTGGGGCTCTCTCCCTCACATACAGAGGAAATCCTCACTAAAGCCCTGGGAAAAACTTCAGCAGGCAGTGCCACAGCTATCCCTGCCTCCCTCTGTCCCTCCTGCCCTCCTTCTGCTGGGACACTGCCCAGTCCTCAAGGGCATGTGGCCAGGCCCTGTCAGGACCCAGTGGAGCCTTGCTCTGCCCCTCTGCCCTTTCCCCACCATGGGCACCCCGTGCAGCCGCTCCCAGGTTTGGGGACGTGTCTCCGACGGAGGGAGCCCAGCAGGACAGCTCAGTACCCGAGTGCCCTGAGCCTGCTCGGGACAATTCCTCTGGGCTGTGCCCGTCTTGTCCAGGCTGTGCCCACAGTGCCAAGCAGCAGAGAGGGCAGCTCAAGCCTCAGCTGGGCTCAGGCCCAGAGGCACAGCAATTACCTCCTGTGGCTGTGCCTGGCATCGTCGCCCTTCCTGCAGCAGAGGCTGCCAATGAGCCCCTGCTTCCTCCAGGAAATGCTTCCTTCTGCACAGCCTCTCCATCTGCTTCTGGAGCAAAGAAAAGACAGAGCTGGATCAGACTGGGCTGTTCCCCATTTGAGAGGTGGCATCTTCAGGAGGCAATGCCTCTTAAAGACATGGTTAAGATTCAGGAAATCCATTTCAATATTTTGGGTCGGGTAGGGCTCTCCCTTCTTCATATTGTTGCCCCTTTTGCCTGGAGATGGGAAATTGCAGGGCATTTCATGCCTGTGGCGCGGTTTGGGCTGCCTGTCAGCTGATGCCCAGTGCCTTCCTGCAGAGGCTGGGGAGAAGCTGCAGCCAGGCCAGGCTGGCAAACAGCCCTGCAGGGCGTGGAAGCAGCAGTGGGGCAGCGAGGCTGCCATGGATCCCTTCCCGCTGTGCCGGGCTCAGCGTGTCCACATGTGCAGCCAAAGCGCCCGGCTGCTGAGCCCCAGGACAAGGCTGAGAGAAATGCACCCACCATTCCCTTTGAGGAGTTGTCTCACGATGTGCTTCAGGATGTATTTTGGGAATAAAAAAGTCCCAGGTCACAAGAAAATCCATGAGCCAAACAACATCCTTAACCAAATGGTGACGCAAGTGCACCAAGTGAATGGTGGGTGCATTGCCCTCAGCACAGCAGGACGGGATCCATGGCTGCATCGCTTCCCCGCTGCTACTTCCACCTCCTGCAGGGCTCTTTGCCATCCTGGCCTGGCTGCAGCTTCTCCCCAGCCCCTGCATGAAGGCATTCGGTATCAGTTGAAAAGCAGCCCAAACTGCACCAGGGGCTATGCACACCCAGAGATCCCCTGGAATTTCCTTGTCACCAGGCAGATCAGAAGGGCAGGTGTTTGAAGAAGGAAGGGCCCTGGCCTACTGAAAATTTTTTTATGATTTCTAATCCATATCAATGTGATTCATAAGCATTGCGTCCTGAAGATGCCTCCTCCAATCTGTGTAATGGTTGCATGTGATCCAGGTGTACAATTTTCTTTCTCCAGAGAAAGATCAGAAAGGTGTGCAGAAGGAAGCATTTCCTGGAGGAAGCAGTGGCTCACTGGCAGCCTCTTCTGCAGGAAGGGAGGCAATGCCAGGCACAGCCACAGAAGGTAATTGCTGTGTAATTGCAATAAATACCCAGAGGTAATTGCCTCTGGGCCTGAGCCCTGCTGAGGCTTGAGCTGCCCTCTCTGCTGCTTGGCACTGCGGGCACAGCCCAGACAAGACGGGCACAGCCCAGAGGAATTGTCCTGAGCAGGCTCAGGGCACTCGGGTACTGAGCTGTCCTGCTGGGCTCCCTCCGTGGGAGACACGTCCCCAAACCTGGGAGCGGCTGCACGGGGTGCCCATGGTGGGGAAAGGGCAGAGGAGGGGAGATCAATGCTCCACTGGGTCCTGACAGGGCCTGGCCTAGTGTCAAAAGGTTGGGCAAGGTGTCCCAGCAGAAGGAGGGAGAGAGGGGGGAGTGGAGGGAAGGAGGTAAGAATGGTTCTGGCACTACATGCTGCAGTTTTCCCCAAGGCTTTAGGGAAGTTTCCCGCTGTTGCAGGGAGAGAGTCCCAGGGCCGCTGGGCGACTCCAGCTGCCCCTCCAGAAATGTTACACAGGGCCTGCAAAGCATCACCAGGAGCCAGCCCAGAGCCTCCCAGGCCCCTTTGCAGCTTTGGCCACGTCTGTGGACATCCAGCTTTCACAGGCTTACCCAAACCCCTTGCAGCACCCAGGTTCCAAAGCCAAAAAGAGATCCTAGCACCTCACAGAAACAGTTCTGTTTTCTGTTCTTTTCTAGACTTGCGTTGTGACATGGATTCTCTGCTTATCCTTCTGGATGACAGTTTGAAGACCTTGGCACATGCAGGAGCCAATTTCTCAAAGTCCCTTTTCAATTAGAGGATAATCAGTGTCAGTGAGGCAAAACCAAATGCATGCTCCACTGTCCTTAATGGTAGAAAGGTTGTTGAATTCTAGAAGTCTGGCACTGCTCCCTTCTGGAGCCCTGAGTGATCCCACAGGATCGCTGTCAGTGGGAAGAATGGGCATTTATCTGTCCATTCTCCTCCCATGTGCAATGCCAGTGTGTCCTTCTGTGTGCTCTGTGCAGCCACAGAGAAGAGCAGAGAGGGAAGGGGCTGGGACCAGGGCTGTGCCCCAGGGCTGAGCCTTTCTCAGCTCCTTTGCCGGCCCCAGGGAGCCTGAGCTGCTCCTGCTGCCACTGCCAAGCCCTGGCCCTGCCTGGGGCTGGGTTTGGAGCTGCAGTAGCTCCAGGGAGTCCTTTCTGCCCCGACTGCCCCACAGGGGGCTCCTTCCATCCCAGTGTGGGGCCACTGCAGGCACGAGGTCTCCCTGGCCCTGCTCCTGAGTGGAAGGCAGAGCTGAGGGAGTGCCTTGGAGGGCACCAATCACCCAGGTGCCCTCACTGCCACTCGGGCCTGAAGGAGAATCTTCAGCCGTGCCATGGGTGCTGTTCAGTCCTTCCTTTCTTTGCAGCTGAACCTGTTGGTGAAGGTGATCTGGCTTCCCAACCCACATCCAGGACTGAGTCTCTGGGAGGTGGTGAGGGTAGGTCAAGGCCTTTCCCCTGGGAGAGCTGCCAGCTCAAAACCCAAAGCTCGACCAGGGGGGCATCGCTGCAGGTGCCAGGACAGAGCCATGCACGTGTGTGCCCTCGCCCTGCGCGATCCCCTCACCGCTCCTGCGGCTCAGTGGTGCCCGTGCAGCTGAGCAGAGATGACAGAAGCTTCTGTGGCTGTTGAGTTACAGGGGTGTCTGCAGGGAGGACTTTCCCAGGCCCTTTGGTGGATTTTTCATGAAAGCCCAGATCCCGTCGCAGGGGTGAGTAGCGTGTCCCTGCTGACCCCACAGGCTGAGCCCTGCTTTTGTGGCATCCATTCCCGGGAAATGGAACCATGTTGCTCTAAGGTCCTCCAAGGGGAAAGAACAAAGCTACAGGACAGAAGAAACCCCATGAGCAATCTGAACACATGAGGCAAATGCTGAAGGAAATGCAGCAGGCAGGACCAGGTGGGTGCATTTCCCTCAGCCTTGTCCTGGGGCTCAGCAGCCGGGGGCTTTGGCTGCACATCTGGACACGCCTTTCCCGGCACAGCAGGAAGGGATCCATGGCAGCCTCGCTGCCCCGCTGCTGCTTCCACGCCCTGCAGGGCTGTTTGCCAGCCTGGCCTGGCTGCAGCTTCTCCCCAGTCTCTGCAGGAATGCATTGGGCATCAGCTGACAGGCAGACCAAACTGCAGAAAGGGCATGAGATGCCCTGCAATTTCCTGGTCTCGAGGAGGATCAGGAGGCGTGGTGGTTTGGACAAGAGAGAGCCCTGTCACAACCCCAATAGCCCGGGCCTTATCCTGATCCTTATCCATGTCTTGGACAAGTATTGGTTCCTGAAGAGGCCACCTCCCGGATGTGCAATGATTCCATCTGATCCAGCTCTGCCTCTTTCTTTCTCAAGAGATGGACAGAGAGGCTCTGTGGAAGGCTGCATTTCCTGAAGGAAGGGAGGCAATCCCAGGCATGGGCTCAGCCACAGGAGGTAATTGCTGGTCTGGGCTCAACCCTCAGGGAGGCTGTGTGCCAGAAACTCTTCCATTGTGAGAGGTTCTGACTTTTCCTTGAGCTGTCTGAGCTGCCCCAGCAGAGAGAGGCAAGAAGTGATAGTTGTTGCACTGCCTGCTGCAGATTACCCCAGGGATTTAGGGAGGGTTTCCTCTGTGGGAGCAAGAGAATAACCATGGGCCCTGGGCAGGTCAAGCCACCTCCCCAGGCATGTGTCACAGGGCCTGCAAAGAGGGTGGAGGGTGACCAGGAGCCAGGCCAGAGCTCCCCAGGCCCCTGTGCAGTTTGGCCATGTCCATTTACATTTGGCCTCACAGCTTTACCCGAGACCCTTGCAGAGCCCATTTCCCTAAGGCAGAGAGAGACCCCAGCAGGCCATGGAAATGGTTCTGATCTCTTCTTTCCTCTAGACTGGGACCTTGACATCGTTTATCTGGGAACCCTGGCACATGACAGTTTGAAGACATTGGGAAATGCTGGAGGCAAGTTCTCAATGTACCTTTCCTGACAACATTTGCAGAGACCAGGTGGCAAGAGCTCATAGATGTGCCCTTTCCCTTCAGACCATCTCAAGGTTGATGGATTCAGGAAAATTTGCCCTGCTCCTTTCTAGAGCCCTGAGTGATCCCACAGGATTGCTGTCAGTGGGAGGAAGGAGCATTTAGCTGTCCATCCTCCTCCCATGTGCAATGCCACTGTGTCCTTCCATGTGCTCTGTGCAGCCACGGAGAAGAGCAGAGAGGGAAGGGGCTGGGCCCAGGGCTGTGCCCCAGGGCTGAGCCTTGCCACAGTCTGAGGATCTCCTACAGTGCCATGGGAGCTGTTCTGTCCTGCCTTTCTTTGCAGCTGAACATTTTGGTGAAGGTGGTGCAGCTTCCCAACCCACGTTCAGGATTGAGCCTCTGGGAGATGGTGAGGGTAGGTCAAGGCCTTTCCCCTGGGAGAGCTGCCAGCTCAGAGCCCAAAACTCGGCCAGGGGGGTGTCGGTTTCTGAGCTGTTTTAATGACCTGGAAAGGCCCGGGGTGGCCTTAGACAGCCTGCGCTTCAAAGGACGAGAAGAGGCTTCAGGTTTTTTCTCGGTCTTCAGTGTTTATTAGTTGTTTATCTAAAAGATTTTCCCTCGGCCCAACAGAGGTCTGCACAGCAAGCCAGTCATGAGCACACTGCGCCCCCCCGGGGCGGTCACCTATCTTTATACTCAAAATTACGTATACAATATTTATCAATTTTCCCCAATACCTTTTACCCTTATTGACCTGTGCACTTTTAGTAATAACCAATCCCAAAATGCCAACATCACCACAGAAGATGGAGGCTAAGAAGAAGAAGAAGAAGAAGGAGGACAGGACACGCCCTAATTCCTCCATCTTTCTTCTCTAAACCCCCCTGTACAGAAATCATAAACCCTGTTTTTCACTCTCTAATTAACTTATCCCTTCACCATTTACCCAAGTGAAATCCTCCCATCCTCATACAGGTGTCGTCTCCCGTGTAGGATCAAAGTCCAGCCACCAGACACTTCTGGCAACATTCCAGGACTCCAGAGCCCCCCAAGGGTGGTCTTGGTCACTCTGCACATCAGTCCTGAGGTGCTGAGATCCCACTGCGGGGCATCGCTGCAGGTGCCAGGACAGAGCCATGCATGGGTGTGCCCTCGCCCTGCATGATTCCCTTGCGACTTCTGCTCAGGCCTGGCAGTTGTTTGGAGGTGGGAGGGCCCTGGCCCAGCCCCAAAATCCCAAATATGGTCCTGATCCTTATCCGTTTCTTTGAAAAGCATTGCCACCTAAAGATGCCACCTCCATGAATAGTGGATGGTTCCATCTAATCCAGCTGTGCCTCTTCCTCTCTCAAGTGATAGACCAAACGTCTTTGCAGCAGGAGGCCCACCCTGGACAAAGCAGAGACCCATTGCCAGTCCCTGCTGCAGCAAAGGAGAAGATGCCAGACACAGGCACCCGTACAGAAGGTAATTGCTGTGCCAGGCTCAGCCCTTGGCAGGGCTGTGTGGCAGCAGCTCATCCCCAGGGCCTGCCCTTGCATGGCCCGGCAGCAGCCAAAGCTGGAAGCGCCTCTGGAGGCTTGGAGGCCTCTGGAGCTCATTCACAGCCCCGGGGAAAGGGGACTCCTGCACCAACGTCCCTCCTGCTGCAGCTGCTCTGGAGCTGGCCCTGAGTGCCCAGAGGCCCAAGGCACAGGAGCAGCCCCGAGCGGGAGCCCTGCCACGAGCCCAGGGCCAGAGCCAGCCTTGGCTCCCGACTGGGCAGGGGCTGCGCTGGGTCCTGACAGGGCCTGACTCTGTGCCCTGGGGCTGGGGGAGCTGTCACGGGGCAGGGAGGGCCAGGGCTGGCAGTGGCTGCTCAGGGATGGCTTTGGCCCGTGTCCCTCCAAGCAGCCACTGCCCAAGCAGCTGCGCTGTCCCCGGGCTCTCCTCCCGGCCTGCTGGGCTTTATTGGGTGGCACAGCCTGTGCCAAGGGGCGGCAAGGTGCCTGCAGGCCCCAGCTCTGGGGCAAACGGAGAACGTCCTGCCCGCATCCACCGTGCTGCCAGCTCAGCAGTGCAGCACAGCATGGGCTCACGCTCCCCATTGCTCCCACAGGTGCAGCTGGAACCACAGCACATGTTCCTGATTCCCAGGAGGGCCCTGGAGGGGTTGTCTGTAGGGGAAGAGGCTGCTGGCTGGGATTAATGGCTGGCCTACTTTTTGTTGAGTTTATCTTTATTTTATGCTGTTTCCAAATTTGGAATTACTGGAAAAGAAAAGGGTGAGTGTTTTGTTCATCTTTCCCTCAACAACTTCTTTTGAAAGTCTACTGCAGACAGGAAACATTCCCAGTCAGGCTGTGGTGGAGTTGTGGCCTTTCCATGAGAACTCTGCTGAGGGTTCTGCTGCTGCCCAGAGCTTTCATTGGCCTCCTCATTGCTGGGCTTTGTCCTGGGGGGCCTGCTGGGGCTGCAGCCAATGCTGGCTCCCACTGAGGCTGCCTGGCCAAGGGAAACCCCAGGGGCACAGGGCAGAGGCAAAGCACGGTGGGGAGGAGAAAGAGCAGGGACGAGATTGCCCTTGAAAGGCAGAGGCGCTCTGAGGCCCGCTCCTGGCCAGGGAGCCTGCCCAGAGCCGTGCCCTGCTGGCCGGGGCCTTGAGGGACAGCTGTGCAGCTGGGCCAAGCTGTGCCAGCAGCTCCAGCCGTGCTGGGGAGCCTTGCCAGCTCTGGGCCTTGCTGTGCAGGAGGCTCCCTGTGTGCCACTGGCAGCTGGGGCCTCAGCCACCTCCTCTCTCCACAGGAGCGCCTCTGCAGATTCACAAGTCCGGCCGAGGACTTCAGTGTGGGAGAACTGGACCTGCCATCTTGCATCTCCGTGCCAGTGTCCATTGTCCCTTCCTCAGGTGCATTACCAGCTTATTGTTGGAAACATCCTGCAACCACTACACAGAACAGCACCCTCATTCCCCAAAGGGACTGGCCGTGATCTCCTGTCAGGGCAAGAGTTGCAGCCCTGCAATCCAGGGAGTTGCTTTTGAGGAAAATGATACTTTCTCCTAAAAATTCAAGAGGTTTATTAAAAATTTTTTTGAAATATCACAGGAGACTGAATAGGAAATTATTACAGCACCAGGAGTAGAGGATTTTCTCACCATATGCTCATCTACAGAAGGGAGGTTTCACTTTTTAACTCTTTTGCCCTTCCTAAAGTTCGGTCCATTGACCTATTCTTTGCTGTCCAGTGGTGCACTTTGATTCCTTACATCTCGATTGGAGGTCAGGTGCTGCTTTCATAACAAGGTGACCCTCCTGATGTCCAGAACTGAGGTCACCCCATGATAACAATGCAAGGGGGGTAAAACATAACAATAAGTCCATAAAACTTCTCTTAATATATACATTATATTTGTCTTTTAATTGTGAGAGTCAAATGGCACATTACTCACCTATCACAGGCTTGAGTCCAGCTCCAGCTCAGGTGTCTCTGTGCTACCACCAGCACTGGCAGAGCTGTGTGTCTGGGCACAGCCAGGGCTGGGCAGGCAGCAGCCAGGCATGGGGCTCGTGAGACCAACAGCACCCTCATGTTGTCTTTGTTTTTCATTTGAAACATTTTGATATGTTCTTCATTTGTAGCATTTAGAAAAGTTTTTCATAGAATACAGACCCCAGATATTTGTTCCCCTTCACTCCAACAGTTCTCTATTTGTCAAAGTAGTTTTACAGTTACCTAGTTTTACAGAAACCTAGAATCTTCTGACACTTTGACAATAAAAAATAAAATTGCTTTTAATTCTTAATGTTTACTCTTGCACAGCCCGGACAAGACGGGCACAGCCCAGAGGAATTGTCCCGAGCAGGCTCAGGGCACTCGGGTACTGAGCTGTCCTGCTGGGGTCCCTCTGTGTGGGACATGTCCTGAAACCTGGGAGAGACTGCATGGGGTGCCCATGGTGGGGGAAGGGCAGAGGGGGAGGGCAAGGCTCCAGTGTGTCCTGAGAGGGCCTGGCTGTGTGTCCCTGGGCAGGGGGAGCTGTCATGGGGCAGGGAGGGCCAGGGCTGGCAGGGGCTGCTCAGGGATGGCTTTGGCCCGTGTCCCTCCAAGCAGCCACTGCCCAAGGAGCTGCGCTGTCCCCGGGCTCTCCTCCTGGCCTGCTGGGCTTTGTTGGGTGGCACAGCCTGTGCCAAGGGGCGGCAAGGTGCCTGCAGGCCCCAGCTCTGGGGGAAATGGAGAACGTCCTGCCCGCATCCACCGTGCTGCCAGCTCAGCAGTGCAGCACAGAACGGGCTGACGCTCCCCATGGATTCTGTAGAGGTTCAAAACAAGACAGGAATACATGATCTAAGTCCACTTGATGAATCCTTAGGATTTTCTGCTTGCAGGACTGCCACTCTTTACTGTGTCTCTTGCCATGGCCTCTTTCCACAGTCATATCTTTCCCCCTTCATAGGTCCTGCCAAACACCTAAGGGAGAACTGGATCTTTAATTGCACATCTCCCTGCCCACACCCGATGTCCCTGTCACAGCTGCTTTACCAGCTTGTTGCTTTGCAGATGCTGCCATCACCCAAACAAGGTCCTCTCCTGCTGAAGGCACTGGCCCTGCCCTCTGGCCCCTACTGAAGGTTCGGGGCTTGGCCCAGCTCTTCTCTTGCAGTAAACAGAAGGTGCTGTTGCCCCAGTGTCCAGGTGGTAGCACCAGCAAAGCCCACCCGGCGGCAGCATGTAGGAAAAAATTAGGCAAGCCAAAGCTCAGTTTGAACTTGAAATAGCGACTTCTGTAAAGGATAATAAAAAGTATTAATGTTTTTACAAATATATCAGTGGTAAAAGGAAGGGTAAGACCAATCTTTGTTCTTTAGTAGCTGTGGGAGGGAACTTAGTAACTGCAGTTGAGGAGAAGGCAGAGGCCTTTGCCTCAGTCTTCAGTGGGAAGACAACTTGTCCTCTAGTCAACTGTCTTCCTGGGTTGCTAGATGGTATCAGGGAGCAGAATGGGCCTCCTGTTATCCAAGAGGAGGTAGTCAAAGAACTGCTGAGCCACTTGGATGCTCATAATCTATGGGGCCAGATGGGATCCACCCCAGGGTGATGAGAGAACTGGCAGATGAGCTTGCCAAGCTGGTCTCCATTATTTACCAGCAGCCCTGGCTCACTGGTGAGGTTCCAGATGACTGGAAGCTGGCCAATGTGACATCCATCCACAAAATAGGTGGGAAGGAGGATCCTGGTAATTACAGACCTGTTAGCCTGACCTCAGTACCCGGTGAGGTGATGGAATAGTTTATACTGAGTGTCATCACAGAGAACTTAGAGGATGGCCAGGCTACCAGAGGCAGCCAACAGGGGCTTAGCAGGCATAGGTTGTGTCTGACCAATCTGATCTCCTTTTATGACCAGGTGACCCTCCTGGTGGGTGCAGGAAAGGCTGTGGATGTGTCTATTTGGACTCCAGCAAGGCCTTTGGCACTGTGGAGTGTCCCACAGCACACTCCCAGAAAAGCTGCAGCCCACAGCTTGGACAGGAGAACTCTTTGCTGGTTTAAGAACTGGATGGCCGAGAGAGTGGTGGTGAACGGTGCTGCATCCAGCTGGCACCCGTCACCAGGGGCGTCCCTCAGGGCTCAGTGCTGGGGCCAGCTCTGTTCAATATTTTTATTGACACCATGGATGAGCGGGTTGAGTCTTTCATTAGTAAATCTGCAGATGACACGGAGCTGCGAGCTCTGTCCATCTGTTGGAAGGTAGGAGGGTTCTGCAGGGAGACCTGGAATGGTTGCAGGGATGGGCAGAGTCCAATAGGATGAAGTTTTGTAAGTCCAAGTGCCCAGTCCTGCATTTTGGCCACAATAACCCCCTGCAGCGTTCTAGGCTGGGGACGGTGTGGCTGGACAGTGCCCAGGCAGAAAGGGACCTGGGAGTGCTGCTCGAATGTGAGCCAGCAGTGTGCCCTGCTGGCCAAGAAGGCCAAGGGCATCCTGGCCTAGATCAGGAATAGTGTGGCCAGCAGGAGCAGGGAGGTCACTCTTCCCCTGTACTTGGCACTGGTGAGGCCTCACCTCGAGTGCTGTGTCCAGTTCTGGCCCCTCAGTTTGGGAAGGACATTGAGATGCTGAGCACATCCAGAGGAGGCAATGACGCTGGAGAGGGGCTTGGAAAAGAAACCCTGTGAGAAACGTCTGAGGGAGCTGGGGGTATTTAGCCTGGAGAAAAGAAGGCTCAGAGGTGAGCTTCTTCGACAACTCTCTGAAAGATGGAGCCACCCAGGACAACCCCACCTATAGTCAGGTGGGGTTGGTCTCTTTCCCCAGGCAGCAACTGGCAGAATGAGAGGACACAGTCTCAAGCCATGCCAAGGGAAATACAGGTTGGTATTAAGAAAAAGTTTTTCACAGAAAGAGTGTTAAGGTTCTGACATGGCCTGTCCAGGGAGATGGTGGAGTCACCATTCCTGGATGTGTTAAAAGAAGACTGGATGTGACACTGGGTTCAATGGTTTAGTTGAGGTGTTGGGACATGGGTTGGACTCAATGATCTTCAAGGTCTATTCAAACTTGGTCATTCTGTGAATTCTGAAAATTTGGAGCATCCCAGGGACAGAGCTTGACCAGCAATGTCATCAGGCAAAACAAAGGCTTTGCCAAGCAATGGCCCTTTGATGAAGCAAAATATTTACAATCAGGGCAACCCATTTGTACAGATGGGGGCACACTCTGGGGGTGCAGCTGAGGCCATGAGGTCACAGCAGGCTCAGGGGTCACAGCAGGCTGAGGTCACACTTGGCTCTGAGGTCACAGATGTCCCAGACCCGGTGGTTGCACAGCAGCACAAGGAGCGAGCAGTCAGTGCTTGAGCACAACTGTTGCGGCAGCAGCAGCGGCGGTGGCAGCAGTGGTGCTGACATTGGGACAGCGGTGTCAGGACAGCGGTGGCAGCAAGAGCTGCGGGACTGGCAGAGGGCAAGGCAGCATGGCCCTTGCTCTGCGCCTCTTCCTCCTGCTCCTCCTGGCCGTGGCCCTGCCTGCCAGGGCTGCCCAGGCTGCTCCGCTGCAAGCGCGGCGAGCAGGTGAGCCGGCAGCCTGGCTCCCCTTTCCCGGGACAGCGCTCCCTGCTCCCCGGGAAGCGCTGGGGATGGTTTTCCCCAGGCCTTGAGGGAGGGTTTCCTCTGGTGGAGGGAGAGACGCCTCGGGGCCCTGGGCAGCCCCAGTTTCCTCTCCAGGGATGTGTCCCAGGGCCTGCAAAGAGGGTGCAGAGTGATCAGGAGCCTGCCCAGAGCACCCCAGGCCCCTGTGAAGTTTGGCCTTGTCCATTCACACCTGACCCCCAAACTCTTACCTGAACCCCTTGCAGTACCCAATTCCCAAAGGCAGAAGGAGATCCCAGCACATCACAGAAATGGTTCTGATCTCTGCTTCCCTCCAGACTGGGATCACAACTTGCGTATTCTAGATGCTGTATTGGATGACAGTTTGAAAATGTTGGAGGATGCTGGAGGTACGTTCTCCATCTGCCTTTCCTAAGAGAATGATCCTATGTGTCTATGTTGCAAGAGCTCACTCATGAGCCAATTCCCTGTACATAATCTCATGGCTGAAGGAATCTGGAATTCTTGACCTTCTCCTTCTGAAGCCCTGAGTGATCCCACAGGATCGCTGTTATTGGGAGGAAGGAGGATTTAGCTGTCCATCCTCCTCCCATGTGCAGTGCTGCTGTGTCCTTCCATGTGCTCTCTACAGCCACAGAGAAGAGCAGAGAGGGAAGGGGCTGGGCCCAGAGCTGTGCCCCGGGGCTGAGCCTTGCCTGCAGCCTGAGGATCTCCTAAAGTGCCACAGGAGCTGATCTGTCCTGTCTTTCTTTGCAGCTGAACCTGTTGGTGAAGGTGATTTGGCTTCCCAACTCAAATCCAGGATTGAGCCTCTGGGAGATGGTGAGGGTACGTCAAGGCCTTTCCCCTGGGAGAGCTGCCAGCTCAGAGCCCAAAGCTCAGCAACGGAGATGGACATAGAGATGACCGAAGCTTCTGTGGGTGTTGAGTTACAGGGATGTCCGCAGGGAGGACTTTTCAAGGTCCTTTGCTGGTTCCTGCACACAAGCCCAGATCCCATCGCAGGGGTGAGTAGTGTGTCCCTGCTGACCACACAGGCTGAGCCCTGCTTTTGTGGCATCCATTCATGAGAAATGGAACCATGTTGCTCCTAGGTCCTCCAAGGGGAATGAACAAAGCTACAGCACAGAAAAAAACCCATGAGTCATCTGAACACATGAGGCAAATGCTGAAGGAAATGCAGAAGGCAGGAAAAGGTGGGTGCATTTCCCTCAGCCTTGTCCTGGGGCTCAGCAGCCGGGGGCTTTGGCTGCACATCTGGACACGCCGTGCCCGGCAGAGCGGGAAGGGATCCATGGCAGCCTCGCTCCCCTGCTGCTGCTTCCACCCCCTACAGGGCTGTTTGCCAGCCTGGCCTGGCAGCAGCTTCTCCCCAGCCTCTGTACGAAGGCATTATGCATCAGCTGACAGGCAGCCCAAACTCACCAAAGATCCCCTGTATTTTCCTGGTCCGAAGGCACATCCTGAGGTGTGGCTGCTTGGAGGAGGGAGGGCCATAGCCAGCCCCAAATGCCTGGGGGGATCAGGATTTTTCTGATCCTTAACCCTGTCTTGGACAAGTATTGCTTTCTGAAGAGGCCACCACCTGGATGTGCAATGATTCCATGTGATCCAGCTGTGCCTCTTCCTTTCTCAAGGGATGGACAGAGGGGCTCTGTGGAAGGTGGCATTTCCTGCAGGAAGGGAGGCGATGCCAGGCACAGCCACAGGAGGTAATTGCTGTGCCTCTGGGCCTGAGCCCTGCTGAGGCTTGAGCTGCCCTCTCTGCTGCTCGGCACTGCGGGCACAGCCCGGACAAGACGGGCACAGCCCAGAGGAATTGTCCCGAGCAGGCTCAGGGCACTCGGGTACTGAGCTGTCCTGCTGGGCTCCCTCCGTCGGAGACACGTCCCCAAACCTGGGAGTGGCTGCACGGGGTACCCATGGTGGGGAAAGGGCAGAGGGGCAGAGCAAGGCTCCACTGCGTCCTGAGAGGGCTTGGCCATGTGCCCTTGGGATGGGGAAGGGGTCCCAAGGCAAAGAGAGATGGAGAGATAGAAGAAGGTGGGAAAGGCAGGAGAAAGGGCAGGAGAGTCAGAGGGACAGGGGGATAGCTGTGGCACTGCCTGCTGCAGTTTTCGCCAGGGCTTTAGGAAGAGTTGCAGCTGTGGGAGTGAGAGCCCACAGGGCCCTGGGCTGCTTCAGCCACCCCACCAGGGATGTTGCACAGGGCATGGAAAGAGTGTGCAGAGTGACCAGGAGCCTGCCCAGAGATCCCCAGGCCCCTGTGCAGCTTTGACCTTGTCCATTGACATCTGGCTCCCACAGCCTTAACCTACCCCCTTGCAGTGCCCATTTCCCAGAGGCAGACGGGGATCTCAGCATGCCCTGAAAAACGTTCTCATCTGTGCTCCGTTTTTGATGAGGTGTCTGGAAAGGCTTCTCCATTAGATGGGCGGCATAAAGTTTTGAAGCCTTTGGAACCTCCTGCAGGTATGTTCTCACTCTCCCACCAAGGAATAATGGTAGGAATAATTGTTGACCACCTGGCAGGAACCTGGTTACAGAAGCTTCTGTGGCTGTTGTGTTACAGATGTGTCTGCAGGTAGGACTTTTCCTGTTCCTTTGCTGGTTCCTTCACCGAAGCCAGGCTCTCATCGCAGGGGTGAGTAGTGTGTCCCGGCTGACCCCACAGGCTGAGCCCTGCTTTTGTGGCATCCATTCATAGGAAATCAAACCATGTTTTTCGAAGGTCCTGCAAAAGGAAAGTACAAATCTACAGCACAGAAGAAAGCTCATGAGCCATCTGAATACATGAGGCAAAGGACGAAGGAAATGCAGCAGGCAGGAAAAGGTGGGTGCATTTCCCTCAGCCTTGTCCTGGGGCTCAGCAGCCGGGGGCTTTGGCTGCCCATCTGGACACGCCGTGCCCGGCACAGTGGGAAGGGATCCATGGCAGCCTCGCTGCCCCGCTGCTGCTTCCACGCCCTGCAGGGATGTTTGCCAGCCTGGCCTGGCTGCAGCTTCTCCCCAGCCTCTGCAGGAAGGCATTGGGCATCAGCTGGCAGGCAGCCCAAATAGCAGCACGGACCTCAGATCCCCTGGGATTTCCCTGTCGCCAGTCAAATCAGAAGGGGCAGCTGTTTGGAGTACAGAGGGCCCTGGCCTCACCAAAAATTTTATAGGGATTTCTTGCTTCTTAACCGTGTCTTTGACAAGCATTGCCTCCTGAAGGTTCCCCATCCTCAAAGGGGAACAGCCCCACCTGACCCAGCTGTACCTCATCCTTTCTCCAGAAGTAGATGGAGAGGCTGTGATGAAGGCCCAGTTTCCCGGAGGAAGCAGTGGCTCATTGGCAGCTTCTGCTGCAGGAAGCGGGGCGATGCCAGGCACAGCCACAGGAGGTAATTGCTGTGCCTCTGGGCCTGAGCCCTGCTGAGGCTTGAGCTGCCCTCTCTGCTGCTTGGCACTGCAGGCACAGCCCGGACGAGATGGGCACAACCCAGAGGAATTGTCCCGAGCAGGCTCAGGGCACTCGGGTACTGAGCTGTCCTGCTGGGCTCCCTCCGTGGGAGACACGTCCCCAACCTGGGAGCGGCTGCACGGGGTGCCCATGGTGGGGAAAGGGCAGAGGGGGAGAGCAAGGCTCCACTGGGTCCTGACAGAGCCTGGCCATGTGCCCTTGGATGGGGGAAGCTGTTCCATGGGAAGGTGGGAAAACAGGAGGGTGGGACAGAGGTTGGGAGCAATAGCTGTGGCACTGCAGATTTCCCCGAGCATTTAGTGAGGGTTTCCTGTGTGGCAGCGAGAGAGCCCCAGGGCCCTGGGCTGCTCCAGCTGCCCCTCCAGGGATGTTGCACAGGGACTGCAAAGTGTCTGGAGAGTGATCAGGAGCCACAGGCTCCCACAGCCTTACCTCACCCCCTTGCAGAGCCCAATTCCCCAAGTCAGAAAGGGATCCCAGCACATCATGGAAATGGTTCTGTAGCATCTCTGCTCCCTTCTAGATTGGGATCATGACTTGGATTATTTGGAAATGCTGGTGAATGGTGGTTGGAAGATGTGTTCAGATGCTGGAGACAAGTTCTCAACGTACCTTTCCTGACAGAATAATCAGTGTCTATGTGGCAACAGCTCACTCATATGGCATTTCCTTTAAGTTCCTCTAAAGGTTGTTCAGTTCTGGAAACTTTGCCCTGCTCCCTGCTAGAGCCATGAGGGATCCCACAGGATGACTGTCAGTGGGAGGAAGGAGCATTTAGCTGTCCATCCTTTTTCCATGTGCAATGTCAGTGTGTACTTCTGTGTGCTCTGTGCAGCCACAGAGAAGAGCAGAGAGGGAAGGTGCTGGGCCCAGGGCTGTGCCCCAGGGCTGAGCCTTTCCTGTAGCCTGAGGATCTCCTGCAGTGTCACGGGAGCTGTTCTGTCCTGCCTTTCTTTGCAGCTGAGCCTGTTGGTGAAGTTGATCTGGCTTCCCAACCCACATTCAGGATTGAGCCTCTGGGACATGGCGAGGGTAGGTCATGGCCTTTCCCCTGGGAGAGCTGCCAGCTCAGAGCCCAAAGCTCGGCCAGGGGGTCATTGCTGCAGGTGCCAGGACAGAGCCATGCACGTGTGTGCCCTCGCCCTGCGCAATCCCCTCACACCTTCTGCTCAGGCCTGGCAGCTATTTGGAGGAAGGTGGGCCCAGGCCCTGCCCCAAAAGGCCAGATGGTTTTGAATCTTATCCCCATTTTTGACAAGCCTGATATCCTAAAGATGCCACCCAAAGAAATCAGAAATTGTTCCATCTGATCCAGCTGAACTTTTTCCTTTTTCAAGTGATGGAGCAGAAGGCAGGACACAAGGGAGTGTTTCCCCAAGCAAGCAGAGGCCATCTGGCAGCCCTTGCTGCAGGAAAGGAGGAGATGCCAGACATGGGCACAGGCACAGGAGGTAATTGCTCTGCCACAGTCAGCCATTTAGCAGGGCTGTGTGGCGGCACCTCTTTCCACCAGGTCCTGCCCTTGCATGGCCCAGCACCAGCCAAAGCTGGAGGCACCTCTGGAGGCTTGGAGGCCTCTGGAGCTCATTCACAGCCCCAGGGAAAGGGGACTCGTGCACCAATGTCCCTCCCACTGCAGCTGCTCCGGAGCTGGCCCTGAGTGCCCAGAGGCCCAAGGCAGAGGAGCAGCCCCGAGCGGGAGCCCTGCCGCGAGCCCAGGGCCAGAGCCAGCCTTGGCTCCCGACTGGGCAGGGGCTGCACTGGGTCCTGACAGGGCCTGACTCTGTGCCCTGGGGCTGGGGGAGCTGTCACGGGGCAGGGAGGGCCAGGGCTGGCAGTGGCTGCTCAGGGATGGCTTTGGCCCGTGTGCCTCCAAGCAGCCCCTGCCCAAGCAGCTGCGCTGTCCCCGGGCTCTCCTCCCGGCCTGCTGGGCTTTATTGGGTGGCACAGCCTGTGCCAAGGGGCGGCAAGGTGCCTGCAGGCCCCAGCTCTGGGGGAAACGGAGAATGTCCTGCCCACATCCATCGTGCTGCCAGCTCAGCAGTGCAGCACAGCACGTGCTGACGCTCCCCATTGCTCCCACAGGTGCAGCTGGCCCCACCACACGTGTTCTGGATTCTCAGGAGGACCCTGGAAGGGGTTTCTGTACGGGAACAGGCTGCTGGATGGGATTAATTGCAGGCCTGCTTTTTTTAGAGCTTATTTTCATCTTATGCTGTGTCCAAATTTGGACTTGCTGGAAGAGAAAAGGGTGAGTGTTTTGTTCACCTTTCCCTCAAACACCTTCTTTTAAAAGTCTGATGTTGTAGACAGGAAACATTCCCAGAGAAGCTGCGTTGGTGTTGTTGCCAGTCTGTGATTGTCCAGAGAAGCTGAGGAGCCTTGCCAGCTCTGGGCCTTGCTGTGCAGAAGGCTCCCTTTGTGCCACTGGCAGCTGGGGCCTCAGCCACCTCCTCTCTCCACAGGGATGCCTCTGCAGCTTCACAAGACAGGCCACATAACTCAGCCAGGGAGAACTGGACCTGTCATCTCGCATCTCCGTGCCCGTGTCCATTGTCCCTTCCACAGCTGCATTACCAGCTCATTGCTAGGGACAGCTTGTTGGTATCACCACCCAGAGCAAGCAGGAGCCTCTGTCCCCAAAGGTGCTGCCCCTGGTGTCCAGCCGGGCCAGGAGGTGCTGCCCTCCTAGCAGGGAAGGCCTGAGCCTGGCAACATCTTTGGGGTTCAGCTCAGGTGTGTCTGTGCTACCGCCAGCTCTGGCGGAGCTGCTTGTCTGGGCACAGCCAGGGCTGGGCAGGCAGCAGCTGAGCACGGGGCTCCTGAGACAAAGCAACCTCATTTTGTCTTTGTTTTACATTTATACACAGCAGAAGATTTTAGAAATATTTAGAAACATTTTTTGTAGAAAAATATCCCCAAATATTTCTTCCCTTTTCCCATTGTAGTTTAGGATTTTTCAAAGTAGTTTTAGAATTTTGAAAAATTTGGAACACTTTTACACTTGCCGAATAAAAAATAAAACTGCATTTAATTGGTAATCTTTACTCTTAGATGAACTAAGTCATCACAAGACACCCAGTGTACTGGAGAGGCTCTTTTCCCACTGGAGATTTTTACCTAGTGACAACAACGGACTTAAAGCCCTTTCCCTGATAATTTCCGGATTTCTTACAAGCTCATCTCTCAGTCTTCAGAGGCAAACTTTGAGCACAGTGGGAATCTCCTGCTGTGCAGGAGGGTCTCTGTGAGCCAGCTGACACTGGGGCCTGTTTTGCGGAGATAAACGAAACTCCACGACTTTGTGAAAGTCGTAAAGTTGGTATGTTTATTACTGTGCTGGATGCATGTGGAGATTCCTCTCCTTAAAAGACATGTGTACCTCTGGGAACTCCAGATCCTTTTTTATCACCCTCTCAAATAGATATGCATCCAATTTTACGATAGGTTCATATATATTCATTTATACAAATTTAGCTTGACATTTACCGCTAGTTAATCTTCATCAGAAAGAATTCCCAGGTCAGGTTGGCCTGTTCTCATAGCAGTTCCTCTGTCTCTGTGTCCCCTGCCACCCCCTAATCTCTTTCCTTCACTGAAGCAGTTTCTCTGAGCCTAGGCTTTTTACCAGTCAAACTAAACAGCTATATTTTCCAACTTCAGACTTAACTCAAAGATGTACATTTCACCTAAATCAAAATGGGTTTCTACTCTGGAAAATTTCTACTCTGTCTCTTTTCCCCCCTTTCCTAGAAATAAGTAAATTCTTTTATCTAATGCAAATGCCTACGACAATAAGTGTCTCTTAATGCTTTAACATGTACGTTTGATAATGCGGTTAACACAGCTGTTCGCTGTAGTATTCTCCAATTTCAAATTAGCAATATAATGGATAACCCTAAACTTAGTCCAACTAATATTAACAAAATTACAATGGGATGACACCATTTATTAAGGATTATTGCATTTGGTGACCACCCAAAGATCACATCCCACCAGTGATGATCTGCATTTTGTTTTATTCTTTGCTGAATTCTAGTTATTTCTTTGTTATCATGTTGGACAGTAATTAGGGCTTTCTCTGCTTTCTTGGATTTCTTTCAAGATTTCCAGTAGGTCTTGGTGCTTAATTAATTGTTTTGCCAATGTAAGGTCCATCCCAATAGGAGTAGGTGATAGTCTGTGTTACATTATGTAATTGGTTTTAATCAACTGGTGGGATGTCACTGGGGCCACGTACAAAAAATCACACCCGATAATCTTTACAAAATTACAAATACAAAAATTAAAATTATTTCTTCTAGACAAAATAACATCAGCGCTATCAATTTTTACAGCAGCACATGCAGCTCTCAGCCACACATAACTTTTACTAGTATATACAAGCACAGTTTTCTGATCAGTGACTGGATGTATCTCAAAGTGGCAAATACTCTGTTCAGTGTCTAGACACACATCTTGGGCATTAATTGTATTGCTTTCACAAATGAATCCTAGTTGTTCTCTAGTAATGCAGGATTCTAACTTTACTGTTTGCCACTTTTCATTCACCTTTCCTGCCCACACCCTATGTTCTGAAGGGTAGAGCACTCTTTTTTCATTATTTAATCCCAGTGCAATGATAGGGCGGATAACATAAACAGTGGCATTACGTATGGTAAGCACAAAGGCAGTGGCCACATAAGAAGCAGGATCATAGGTGAAATTTACTATAGTCCACCAGGATTGAAACTTCTTTTCAAAATCAATCACATTCTCCCAGACAACTTTCCGAACTTCAGCTGGAAAATTACCTTCACCCCCTTCCCGTATGATCAGAGCTGCTGTTGCCTGCATCTATAACTGTGCTTGTATACAACTGAAAGCTAAAGACACATTATTTCCAACTGTACCAAGTGCTTCTAATATTACCCTGTGGTCTTGGCCCCTGACCGTTTCCCACTTTGGCAGTCAGTACTTTGGAAATCTGCCACTGGCTAGTTCCCAAAGCCAATAGAGATGACTGTAAAAGCCGCTTCAATTTTGCTAGGTCACCTGCTGCAGTGGCCAGCTTATTCATCAGTATTTCTGAATCAATTTCATTTAAAACTCTCAATCCATTCCCTAACATCCCAGTTATATAATTTCTTATTCTGCTCCTGAGGTATATCTGTCTTTGTAACCACGTAGTGCAGCCCTCAAAGGATGTTCTTAGGAAAGGGGAGCAGGCTGGTTGGATTTTTGAGATGTTAATTTGCACAAGCAACTCTACACGTTTGAGAGACCGTTCTGGATTGGACAACAGGCGTTGTTCACCCACATTCCTCACTATGTATGGGCCTATTTCATACACTTCAGGTTTAAGTTTGGGTTGGGTCTGTACCATTTGATTACTAGTGTGGGTTGTGTAAGGTTCTGCTGTTGTAAAATTGCAGTGTCTATTTAAAATTTAAATGAGAGTTTGATAGCATCTCGAGCTTAAAGGCAGGTCACTTCTACAGGCTGTATCAAGGAGAAATTACACCAACAGTCTGATTCACTTGGGCTATCACAAACTTCTTGGTGCCTGTATATGGGGAGGTTGAGACACTAATTTCATCTGGTTTCTCATAAGCTGTCTCATTGACTACCTAGCACTCTATTTTGATTTCTTCTCTCTTGATCTCCTGAAGTGTCCACAGTTCTCGTTCTTGCCACTCTTGCTCCTCATATACCTGATCTTCATGAATTACTGCAGTGGATAGGTTTAGCTCTTTTATCTCAGAAAGTTCTCCCATGGATCCAGTATACAGATTGAAAGCTTGGGACCAAGGCATTGCTTTGGATAGAGGTACTCTCTAATTCTAAGACTCCAGTTATAATTACATACAAATCAATTCTGTAATTGAAATGACAAACAACCCCTGGCTGCAATATACTCATTTTGCCTGAGTAAGTTTTAATCTCAGTTCATTGTTTCTTGATGTCCCTCTCTAAGGGGCTCCTGGGGCTTTCTTCACTCGAGAGTGATGGATCCAGGCATTCTGCTCCTTGATCTGGATTGCAGTGAAGGTGGTGAGAAGCACTTGCAGTGATCTCTCCCACTGTGCATCCAAAGTCTTTTCTGCAAGAGGCTTAACATATACATAATCTCTCGACTGTATGTTATGTACTGGTCTGTCTAGCTCTTTGCTCCGAGTTCTAGACACGTGTTTCTCAATTTCTCTGAGCTGTTTGCTTAAAGCCACCATGCAGGTGGCCAGGGTTCTCTCTCCAATGTGGGTGGACATTCTCTTTCGTATTCCATATGGTTTTCCATAAAGCATTTCAAAAGGACTCAGCTTTTCTTTAGCTCGTGGTTTAGTCTGAATTCGCAATAGTGCCAGTGGAAGAGCTTGGGGCCAGAGTAGATTAACATCCTGCCCCAGTCTTACAATCTGCTGCTTAATCAAATGATTCATTTTCTCCACCTGGCTGCTTGATTGCGGGTGGTATGGAGTGTGAAGTTCTCAATCTATGAATCTATGCCCAGGTGGCTACTAATCGGTGGCACTATTTTGGAAATGAAATGTGATCCTCTATCCGAGGATATTGTGGCTGGAGCTCTGAAGCATGGTATTATTTCTTGTAATAATACCCTGGTCACCTCTTGAGCTTTGGCAGTTCTGGTGGGGAATGCTTCTGGCTAGCCTGAAGATGTACCTGTCAATACTAATAAATACAGATACCCCCCTTTCCTTGGGAGTTCTGAAAAGTTAATTTGCCACGGCTGTCCAGGCCCATGGCCTCTCTTAATTTGACCGAGTTTCAGCCTGGGGGTATTTTTGGCGTTAGTCTGGAGGCAAGGATCTCACTGTTGCTTTACCTGAGTAATAGTGGCAGATAAATTCTTGGCAATGATTCTTTCAATCAGATATGCATTTTAGAAAGCCTGTGGAAACTACTACTTAAAAGTCAACACTTTATTTTGATGCACTCTGTATCACTGGCAGTCTTGGTCATTCTGGGAAAGGAGCCACACTTCATAAAAGCTTTTAAGTAGTTAGGCCCCAGTGTGTTTTCTGGTGCTCTTCTTTCACTAGTGATCACAAAAATGGGAAGGGATTACTGGCTCTCTTTCAATGGTAGCCCACCCCTTGTGGTTGCATGTCTCTTTTGATTAGTACTATTATATTTTGGCTTTCTTTTTAGGGAAATCTGTCCATAATTACTCCACTTTTTGCTGCTTTATTTGCCTCTCCATCCACTAGCTCATTTCCTTCTTCCAGTTCTGAGCTCACTCTCTGGTGTGCCTTAATACGCCTTTTCAGGCAGCTGAACTGCTTCCAGCAGCTGCATTCTCTTCTTTTTGTGAGGTTAGCAGTCCCCTCTCGTTCCAGATGGCTCCATGTGCATGCACAACTCTGAATGCATACCTCGAGTCTGTATAGATGTTTATTCTCTTTCCTTTTGCCATTTCCAAGGCAAGGGTCAGGGCAATTATCGCTGCCTTCTGTGCAGAGGTGCCTGTCTGTAAGGGCCTGGATTCTATTACTTCTCTGCAGGCAGTCACTGTGTATCCAGCATGTTGCTTTCCACTGGCAATGTGGCTCCTACTCCCATCAGTGAACCAGGTCTCTGCATCGTCCAGCGGAATGTCTTTCAAGTCTGGGCATCTGGAGTAAGTAGCTTCAATGGTCTCCAGGCAATTGTGGTGTACTCCTTCTCCTTGATTTCCACTGAGAAAAGAAGCTGGGTTGACAATATTAGTCACCACTATCTGTACATCATCTTGCTCTACCATGATGGCCTGGTATTTCAGAAACTTCTGTGGTGAAAGCCAGAGGCCACCCTTTGCTTCCAGTACTGCGGACACTGTGTGGGACACTAGCACAGCCATTTTGGTCCCAGGGTAAACTTGCGTGCCTCTTGAATATTCAGCACGACTGCTGCTACAGCTCTGAGGCAACCTGGCCTTCCTTTTGCTGATGCATCTAGCTGCTTGGAGAGGTAAGCAACTGCCCTCTGATATGGACCCAAGTCCTGAGCCAATATTCCCAGGGCAATGCCCTGTCTTTCATGGGAACCCAGAAAGAATGGTTCACTTACATCTGGAAGTCCCAAAGCTGGAGCTGACATGCAGGCACTCTTTAGCTGGTGAAAGGCCCGTTTGCCTTCCTTTGTCCACCTGAGATCTCTGTTTCCATTGGCAATAAGAGCATAGAGGAGTCTGACGAGCAGTCCATAATTATAAACCACAGCCGGCACCACCCTGCCATGCCTAAGAAGGTTTGGAGTTCCTTTATTGTCTGGGGTTTTGGGGTTTGGCTTATGGCTCCTTGTGAGCCTGCCCTAACGTCCGTTGCCCAGCACTCACCTGGTACCCCAGGTAGATTACTTTCTCTTTCACTGCCTGTGCCTTTTTCTTTGATACTCTGTGTCCTTGGGGTCCTAGGAAATTCAAAAGGCTTACTGTCCAGGCCAGACATGCTTCCCTCGTCCGAGTGGCTACTAGAAGATCATCCACGTACTACAAAAGCCTTCCTTCTTCCTATTGAGCTTCCCAAAACTCCAAATCTTTTGCAAGTTGCTCCTCAAACAGAGTAGGGGAAATTTTGAAGCCTTCAGACACATGGACCATATGAGCTGGGTTTTGTGCCCACTTTTAGGGCTTTCCCATTCGAATGCAAAAATTTTCTGGCTGACTTTGTGGATAGGGAGGCAAAAGAAGACATCTTTTGCATCTAAAATGGTTAACCAGATTAGCTCAGGTGTTCAACAAGTTCATAAAGCATATGGATTGGCTACCAGAGGATACAAATCTTCTGTTACTTTATTGACAGCCCTCAAATCTTGTACTATCCGGTCTGACCCATCAGATTGCCAAACGGGTAAAATGGGAGTATTGAAATCAGATTGGCATTCTTTTAATTATGCTACCCGCAGATAATTTCAAATTATTGGGCTGATTCCTTCCCTGTCTTAATTTTTTAGGGGCTACTGCCTAATTCTGACTTGTTGTGTCCCTTCCTTAAGCTTAATTACTATGGAGGAGGCATTTTTCGCCATCCCTGGTACACCAGAGGTCCATACCCTGGGAAATACTTGACTTAGTATCTCTTCATCAATTTCCCCCTCAATTTCAATAGCTGGTATGGTTAAACTTAATACCTCGATGTACTTTTGATCATTCAGCTCCAGAGCACCCTCCCCATTTTTGAATGTAATTGTGGCTTCAAAACTCCTTCAAAAAATCACTTCCTAAAAGTGCCTTTGGTGAATTGGGCATATACAAAAAATTATGAATACCCCACTGTTTTCCCAATTTCCCAGCCACCACCTCTCTTCACAGGGATGATTTTGCAGCTTCGCAATACCAGTCAAATAACTCAGGCAGGGAAATCTGGACCTGTCATCTCTCATTTCTGTGCCAGTGTCCGTTGTCCCTTCCACGGCTGCCCTACCAGCTTATTGATGGGGACATGCTGTTGCCAATACCACCCAGAGCAGGACCCCCTGTCCCCAGAGATGCTGGCCCTAGTGACCAGAAGCACGGGGAGCACAAATGGACACAGCCAGGAGGCCCAGCAGCTCCTTGCTGAAGGTCCATTTCATGCAATAGCTGGCAATCAGAATATTAAACAAAATAAAAATAAAAGGGTGGGAGGAGGCAGAAGTGAGGTGGCCTCACAGGTTCAATTCTGCATTCTGCTTTTGTCACCAGCATTATCCAAGTTCCTGTATTTTTTTATTGGAGAATTTGCAGTCAACAGAACTTCACTCCCTTTCATCAAATCAGTCTTAAGGCCAGCTTTGGACTGGGTCATTCATTTAAACTCGAGCACTGACTGGGGTCCAGGCAACAAAAGAACATTAGCTGCAGGCCACCCATGCAGCTTTTCATATTAATGAGCACAAAGCCTTTATTTCTGCAAGCTCAGGGATGCTGGGGGGATCTTTGCACCATCAGGCCGAGGTACAAGGCTCTGGATCCTCCAAAGGAACAGAACCAGCCCCCTTGACTGGGAGAAGGCATGACCTCAGTTGCAGCCCCGGGTGCCTCCTGTGGGCCAGGGCACGGCCCTGGCTGTAAATGTGTTGGGCTGCAGCACAGGGCCAGGGCGGAGCTCAGCAGCCTCATCAGAGCCCAAGGCCGCGGCCGTTTCCTGCCGGGACCGAGCCGGCCCGGCCTGGCCTGAGCAGCCCGGCCTGGCCCCAGGGGATGGGCTCTGCCCGCCCGCTGTGCCCGCAGGCCGGGCCCAAGGCTTTGCAAGAGGCTTTCTCCCAGCATTGCAAAACCTCAGCCAAGTGACCCTTTGCTGTGATGAGAAGAGTAAAAACCCCTCAAATGTAACCGCACTGCACACCTCATGAGGGATGCCTGCACACCTTAGGAGAGGCCATCAATACTCCTTTGTGATTCATGAGGGATCCCTGCACCCCTCAGCAGGGACCCCAAAATATCCATGCCTGCCTCATGGGGCACAGGCCCAGATGATGCCAGCGAAGGAAATGTGCCCTCAGCCCAGGGACGCTCAGCATGGGCTCCCCCAGCCCTGGGGGCCCCGCCGCTGGTCACAGCAGCCACTGGTCACAGCAGCCCCTGCCTGGCTCCTGCCTGCCCACAGCGTGGGCATCCACGGCTGCTCCTGGCCATGGAGCTCAGCCTGTGCTGCTGTGGGGTGGCCTTTGCGGCTGTTACCATCTAGACAGAGCTGTGACAACTCCATTTCTTTATTGAAATATAAAATGTGGGCCAAGCCCTACCCTGGCAGACAGGGGCTTCCCACCTTCACTCCTGGGTGGGAAACAGGACTTGGGGACTCTGGGGTAGAGGGTCTGTTTTGGAGGGCAAAACCAATTTGGAATTTGAGAAGGCCTTGTGACGGTGCTGCAGCCATGGCAGGGCAGATAGGGGCAGAAGTGGAGACCTGGGATAACAAGTCAAGTTCTCTTTGCCCGAGTTGCTAGGCCTCTCTTCTGAAGATGCACAGGAGCACCTGTGGAGAGAGGAGGTGGCTGAGGCCCCAGCTGCCAGTGGCACATAGGGACCCTCCTGCACAGCAGGGCCCAGAGCTGGCAAGGCTCCCCAGCACGGCTGGAGCTGCTGGCACAGCTTGGCCCAGCTGCACAGCTGTCCCTCAAGGCCCTGGCGAGCAGGGCACGGCTCTGGGCAGGCTCCCTGGGCAGGAGCGGGCCCCAGAGCGCCTCTGCCTTTCAAGGGCAATCTCGTCCCTGCTCTTTCTCCTCCACATTTTGCTTTGCCTCTGCCCTGTTTTTGGCCAGGAAGCCTCAGTGGGAGCCAGAACTGGCTGCAGCCCCACCAAATCTTAAGCCCATGCTTCAGCTTGGGCTCCCTGCCAGCTGATGCCAAATGCCTTCCTGCAGAGGCTGGGGAGAAGCTGCAGCCAGGCCAGGCCAGAAAACAGCCCTGCAGGGCGTGGAAGCAGCAGCAAGGCAGTGAGGTTTCCATGGATGCCCTCCCGCTGTGCCGGGCACCGGGGGTTGGACATTGTGATGCTGTAGAACCACACGGCTCTGTGACCCCAGAGCCTGCTGTGACCTCACAATCCTGCTATGACCTCATGGCCTGCTTGGGGATGGACCTCATGGCTGGAATTTTCCTTCTCTAGGAGGGAGCTCATGCTTGCCTGGCTGTTGTGTCCAAGGGCCGGCCTTGCCTCCCCAAGCTGAGCTCACTGCTCTGTGTTCTGGGCACTGGCACAGGAAATCACATCCAATGATTTCTGGGCTACTCAGGCACTGTCAGCCACAGCCCAGCATGCTGAGGAATGAGTGATCTCTGGCTGGACACAAGTGCCACATTCCCTCCTGTCAGCAGCTTCCCAGCTGGAAATTTGGCACCTTGGGGAGGCCATGGCTAACACAGTCCTTCGGCTTCATAGGAAAGGCGAACTTTTACTTCACCATTTGCTCTTCATGTGCAATTTAAGGCACTGCTTCCTCTTGTGGTCCTCAAAGGACACAGCCAATAAAAGAGGGGGAAAACCCACCCAACCTCTTCAATGCATGGATATGCCAAAAAAACCCTTGAGGAGCACAGGGTGGGTCTGTGCGGCCTGACCAAGCCAGAGCCCTTCCATGATGGAGTGGCTGCTTCAGTGATGTGGTGCCAGAGTTCTTCAGCCTGGGCTGCTCCCAGCACTGTCACCAGGAGGGGGCTGCCCCCAAAAAGCCACACAATTTGGGGTGCAGCTGTAGGGCACAACTGCTCTATGGCACAAGTGGAATGCTTCAAGGGCAGGGACAAGGAACAAGGAGAGGTCTTCTGTATGACTCCCAAAGGCATTTATGTCCAGGAAGTTCAGGCACAGAAAGACACAAGTCCAGGCTCTAGAAGGGGTTTTCAACAAGGGGAGGTACAAGAGGAGGGTACAGAACTTTAACCAAGTGGGAGAAACCTGGGGAGAAGCATAAGGCAGGGAATACAGTGTTTAAACCAATTGGGAATTACAGGGGAGGGGAAGAGGGTAAACAAACCAATGAGACCTCAAGGGATACAAAAATGACAGGGAAGTTTCTGGAGAAAGGGGCAGGTATGAGGAGGGACTGAACATGTTCCTCCTGGGAGAAGGAACAGGTAACATTCAGGAACAAAGGGCAGGTCTTTTGGAGGATGGAATATCAGGGCAAAACCAATGAGGGAGGTGCAAAGGAACAATCCATTAAGGATAAAATATGCTATAACAATACAAGAGACTGGGGGGGGGGGGTGGGGTGGATTATAGAACTGACCATTGAACCTGAATTGCAATTGAAAACACAATAGAGACACACCGCAACACCCCAGTGTGGTAGTCTATTTTACAGTTTGTTCTTCTGTAGTAAGTCTTAAACATTCCTTGTTATACGTCTGTAATGCTTCATTCCACGTATCCCACTTGGTTTCTCTGGTGGTTCAGTCCTGAGTTGTTTATTCACCAAGTATATGTCAATGCCCCTGTCCAACAAAGCACAGCCTTTTGTTCTGGTGTGTACACTGTCGTTCATCCCCTCCTCAAAGCAAGATTGGATTTCAAGGTTTGCTCCTTCCCCTTGTTGGTTTCTATTGGATAGCCCTTGCCCTGCACTCCTTCCCCAATGCCTTCCCCTTGGTAAAAGGTTCTGTCCTCCCCTTCCTCTCTCTCTTCCTTAAAAATCAGTTATTGTCAGTTGTCCCTGACTCCTCTGGGGGCACAAACCTTCCTTAGAACTCAAACAAGTGATCTCTCTCTCGGTTCCTTCGCCTCGGTCCCTTGTACTGGGTTGCTGCTGTGTCACCCGTGCCACAGGTGTCGGCTGCAGGGAGCTGCGAGCCCCTGTACGCACCGCCAGCCGGGAAGGTCCCTGTAGGGATCCAGGGGCAGCCTCTCTTGTGACTGTCCATGGGACTCAGGCAGTGAGCTGGCCAGAGAACATATTGCCTGTGACCACAGCCGCGAAGTTACACCCCAGTGCACAAGGGAAGAGCTAGAGATGCCACCACTTTGGACTTCTGCCATGCCCTGGACACATCAGCCCTGCCCAGCATCCTTGTCCCTCCTTTGGTGAGCTATGGATCTGATGGAGGCACAGTTTGGAGAATGAGCAATTGCCTGGCTGGTCATATCCAGGGGGTTGTGGTCAATGGTTCAGAGGCCCGATGGACGTCAGTGACCAATGGTGTCCCTCAGGGTGACAGCAGAAGCTCCCTGGACACTGGGGACTCAGTGTCCTGGTGGCGCTGCTGGACAAGAGAGCTGGAGGGGCCTCCAAAGCAGAACTGTTCTGATTGCCCAAGTCTTTCAGACTTGCTCAGGGAATGAGGAGCTCACTGAAGTGAAAAGATACTGAGAAACCACACAGTCCCTTCCCTGGGAAGAAACATTTCCCCATCCAAACCTCCCCTCCCTTTCTTTATCCAGCTCCAAGAGGAAAAGACATGTATATCTATCTATCTATCTATCTATCTATCTATCTATCTATCTATCTATCTATCTATCTAAGCCTATCTTAGTTATCTAGCTATCTAGCTAAGTATCTACCTATCTTCCTATATATCTACCAATCTATCTATCTGACAAAATAATTTCAGCTTTAAATTAAATCACTTTATTTATCCTTATCCTTTGAAGTACTTGTTTAGAAAGAATTTTTATTTTTTACAATTACATTTATTAAATGCATTAATTAACAGATGCATTTAGCTGACAAATTCTGGAATTGAAGCAAATTCCTCCCTGACTGACAGTCATGAGTACCTGCTGTCAGGGAGGGATCAGAAGGTCCTGTCCAGAGGGTGGGAGCAGATGTATGCCCTCTTCTCCAGGATCTGCTTTGCAGCTTTTTTAATGCAATCATCCCGGTTTTCATCGGCATCTCTGGAGAAACAGAGAAAAGTCGTCTAAGGGAGCATAAAGAGCCGTTGTAAATTTCAAGAAGTGGTTTTGAGTATGAGTGCAAGAGTGAGTGCCAGGAAGAAACTGAACATTCTCTTCTGAAAAAGATTGATTATTACAGACTGAGCTTTGGAGAGCCAATGCACTGCTGGTGAGTACATCCCAAAGAGTCCAAATCCCTCATTCCTATCAGTCACTAGACAGGAGTCTATACATATAATATAGATTTTAGATTGTTCCATAAAGGACCCTGGCAGTTTGCTTTAGCTATGAAGTGAAGTGACTCTGCTCAACAGGTTCCAGCTCTGCTGCTTGTTTGAATTAAAAGCAGAGAAAAACTCTTCTGTTGGTTAATTAACACTACCAAAAGTTTCATAAGTCTGTGAAAGACATAAGAGCAGAAAAATGATTCCATTTTATAGTACTTACAGTCTTCTAATTCAGCCATGGGATAATTAGGCCATAATTCATTATACCAAATAACGGTATAAAGCACTGGAAAAGAAGTTATATTTTAAACTAAGTTTTAAAACAGTGAATGAATTTCATAAAGAAAACCACATTTTAACACAGAACTGGAGCACATTTGCTTGTCCTCCAACACCACTGTTGCCATGAAAGTTTACATGAGCTACTAAATAAGCACTGTCCTGTCCTGAACTGTGCTGCCCAAACACTGCTGAGAACTTGCTGTGCCTCTGCCCTGTGGCCCTGGGGTTTCCCTTGGCCAGGCAGCCTCAGTGGGAGCCAGCACTGGCTGCAGCCCCAGTGGGGCCCCCAGGACAAGGCCCAGCAATGAGGAGGCCAAGGAAAGCTCTGGGCAGCAGCAGAACCCTCAGCAGAGTTCTTTGGACAACCATGGACTGGCCACAGCTCCACAGCAGCATGACTATGAGTCAGGCTACCAATGCTATGGAGCACAGTTATAAGAAAACCATAGAGAAAAATCAGCAACTGACCGTCTGATCTCATACAGCTTGCGAATGCCAAGATAGCAGCCTAGCAGCACAAGTGGCACAGTGAACACTATCACCACTGTGCCTATCATGCATTTCCTGCGCACATCCTGGGGGCAGACAATTCTTGGGAGGCGCACTGGATCCGGGCCATATATTCCTGCTTCAGTGACAACGTCTGTGGGAGCAATGGGATGCGTGAGCCCGTGCTGTGCTGCACTGCTGAGCTGGCAGCACGGTGGATGCGGGCAGGACGTTCTCCGTTTCCCCCAGAGCTGGGGCCTGCAGGCACCTTGCCGCCCCTTGGCACAGGCTGTGCCACCCAACAAAGCCCAGCAGGCCAGGAGGAGAGCCCGGGGACAGCGCAGCTGCTTGGGCAGTGGCTGCTTGGAGGGACACGGGCCAAAGCCATCCCTGAGCAGCCCCTGCCAGCCCTGGCCCTCCCTGCCCCATGACAGCTCCCCCTGCCCAGGGACACACAGCCAGGCCCTCTCAGGACACACTGGAGCCTTGCCCTCCCCCTCTGCCCTTTCCCCACCATGGGCACCCCATGCAGTCTCTCCCAGGTTTCAGGACATGTCCCACACAGAGGGACCCCAGCAGGACTGCTCATCCGGGCTGAGCCTGGCACAGCAATCACCTTCTGTGGCACTGTCTGGCATCTCCTCACTTCCTGTATCAGTGGCTAGCACGGGTACATTGCGTCCTCCAGGATGTACTGCCTTCCGGAAAGACTTTTGGTCCATCTCTTTAGAAAGGAAAAGGAACAGCCAGATCAGGTGGAGCCATTGCCCACTGGGGAGGTGGCATCTTCAGGAGGTACCACTTGTGAAAGACATGGATAAGGATCAGGGAAAGGCCAAGGCTCTTGGGGCTGCAACAGGGCCCTCCCTCCTCCAAATATCTGCCCCACCGGATCTGCCCAGAGATCAGGAAATTCCAGGGAATTTCAGGCTCATGATGCAGGTTGGGCTGCCTGTTAACCGATGCCAAATGCCATCCTGCAGAGGCTGGGGAGAAGCTGCAGCCAGGCCAGGCTGGCAAACAGCCCTGCAGGGCGTGGAAGCAGCAGCGGGGCAGCGAGGCTGCCATGGATCCCTTCCCGCTGTGCTGGGCATGACGTGTCCAGATGTGCAAGCAAAGCCACCAGCTGCTGAGCCCCAGGACAAGGCTGAGGGAAATGCACCCACCACGCTGCCTCTCCCGGTCAATCAGGATTTGGTCCAGTTGTTTGGATTCCTCCAGGGGCACATTCTGTTTTGTAGCTTTGTTCTTCCCTCTCAGAGGACCTTAGGAGAAAATATTTCCATTTCACCAGGAATAGATCCCACGGAAGCAGGGCTCAGCATGTGGGGTCAGCAGGGACACACTACTCACCCCTACGATGGGAGCTGGGCTTGTGTGCAACATCCACCAAAGGACCTGGGAAGATCCTCCCTGCAGACACACCTGTAACTCAAGAGCCACAGAAGCTTCTGTCACACAGTTCCTGCCAGGTTGTCAATGATTATTCTCTCAGAACTTACCTGCAGAAGCTCCCATGGGTTCCAAACCATCTTCCATCCCAGCTGCTGGCAAAGCCATTCCAGCATTCTCATCTAGAAGGGAGCACAGACCAGACCCATTTTCATGGTGTCCTGGGATGTCCCTCTGCCTTTGGGAACTGTGCACTGCAAGGTGATCGGGTAAGGCTGTGGGAGCCGGATGTGAATGGACAAGGCCAAACTGCACAGGGGCCTGGGGAGCTCTGGGCTGGCTCCTGGTCACTCTGCACCCTCTTTGCAGGGCCTGTCTGACATCCCTGGAGGGCAGGCACTGACGCACAGCCAAGATGGCAGCTCAAGCCTCAGCAGGGCTCAGGCCCAGAGGCCTAGCAATTACCTCCTGTGACTGTGCTGGGCATCACCTCCCTTCCTGCAGCAGAGGCTGCCAATGAGCCCCTGCTTCCTCCAGAAAGTGCTGTTTTCAGCACAGCCTTTCGGTTCATCTCTGGAGAAAGAAAAAGAGACAGCTAAATTAGGTGGGTATGTTCCCCTTTGTGGGAGGTGGCATTTTCAGGAGGCAATAGTGGTCAAATTGATGGATAATGAGCAAGAAATCGTAAAAACTTTTGGGATTGGCCAGGGTTCGCCGTTCTCTAAACTGCTGTCATTCCTGATCTCCCCATGGTCCAGGCAATTGCAGGGGATCTCAGGGCATACATGGACCATGGTGCAGTTTGGTCTGCCTGTCAGCAGATGCCAAATGCCATCCTGCAGAGGCTGGGGAGAAGCTGCAGCCAGGCCAGGCTGGCAAACAGCCCTGCAGGGCGTGGAAGCAGCAACGGGGCAGCGAGGCTGCCATGGATCCCTTCCTACTGTGCCGGGCACGGCGTGTCCCGATGTGCAGCCAAAGCCCCCAGCTGCTGAGCCCCAGAACAAGACTGAGGGAAATGCACCCACCACGGCGCCTCTCCAGGTCACTCAGCATCATGTCCAGAAGTTTGGCTGCCTCCAGGGATTTCTTGTCTCCTGTCCCTTGGTCCATCCAACTAGGAGGATCTTAATAGAAAGTTTTTCCATTTCTACTTCTTGCCGGAGTGGCAGTGAGGGCACCTGGGTGATTGGTGCCCTCCAAGGCACTCCCTCAGCTCTGCCTTCCACTCAGGAGCAGAGTCAGGGGCACCTCATGCCTGCAGTGGCCCCACACTGGAATGGAAGGAGCCCCTTGTGGGGCAGTCAGGGCAGAAAGGACTCCCTGGAGCTGCCAGCAGCTCCAAACCCAGCCGCAGGCAGGGCCAGGGCTTGGCAGTGGCAGCAGAAGCAGCTCAGGCTCCCTGGGGCCGGCAAAGGAGCTGAGAAAGGCTCAGCCCCGGGGCGCAGCCCTGGTCCCAGCCCCTTCCCTCTCTGCTCTTCTCTGTGGCTGCACAGAGCACATGGAAGGACACACTGGCATTGCACACGGGAGGAGGTTGCATAGATAAATGATTCTTTTTATCAATGACAGCGATCCTGGGGGATTTTGCAGTCTGCATTGCTGCTAGTAAAGTGCAAGGTAAAGAAGCAAAAAAGGGCCTTTGAAAAATATCCGCGGATGTTTAATTCAGCCAGGCGGTGAAATATTCAGGTCCCAGAAACAAACACACAGTGGGTCCAGCTTTCTCTCTCTCGGGGCCCGAGGCCTGACGTTGGTCTCAGGGCACTACAAAGGGCCAATCAAGGAAATGAGTGGCAATGGCTCAGGAACATAAGAAGTGGAGGGAGCCAATGGGGTGTAACTTAGGAGATGCCCCCCAGGGCCTCCAGAGTGGGATTGCTCAGGCTCCAGAAGGGAGCAGGGAAAGGTTATTAGATTCTTTCAACCCTGAAATGATGTTAACCTAAAGTGTTCATGAGTGACCTCTTCGCACATGGACATGGATAATTTTGTCAGGAAAGGCAAAGAGAGAACTTACCACCAGCATTCTCCAGGGATTTCAAGCCATCATCCGATAGGGCATCCAGATAATCTATGACGCCATCCCAATCTAGAATGGAGCACAAACAGACCCATTTCCATGGTGTGCTGGGATCCCCCTCTGCCTTAGGGAACTGGGCACTGCAAGGGGGTCAGGAAGGGCCACGGGAACCAGATATGAATGGACAAGGCCAGAGCTGCACAGGGGCCTGGGGAGCTCTGGGCAGGCTCCTGGTCACTCGCCATCCTCCTTGCAGGCCCTGTGACACATCCCTGGAGAGGAAACAGGGCCAGCCCAGGGCCCTTGGAGGCTCTCTCCCTCCCCCAGAGGAAACCCTCCCTCAAGGCCTGGGGAAAACCATCCCCAGCGCTTCCCGGGGAGCAGGGAGCGCTGTCCCGCGAAAGGGGAGCCAGGCTGCCGGCTCACCTGCTCGCCGCGCTTGCAGCGGAGCAGCCTGGGCAGCCCTGGCAGGCAGGGCCACGGCCAGGAGGAGCAGGAGGAAGAGACGCAGAGCAAGGGCCATGCTGCCTTGCCCTCTGCCAGTCCCGCAGCTCTTGCTGCCACCGCTGTCCTGACACCGCTGTCCCAATGTCAGCACCACTGCTGCCAGCGCCGCTGCTGCTGCCGCAACAGTTGTGCTCAAGCACTGACTGCTCGCTCCTTGTGCTGCTGTGCAACCACCAGCTCTGGCCACTCTGTGACCTCAGAGCCAACTGTGACCTCATGGCCTTAGCTATACCCCCAGATTGCATCCCCACCAAGGGACCAAAGCGCACACACAAAGGAGAAAAGTTCCAAAGTTCAGTCATGAGGAAGACCACAGTCTTCCCCCTCAGAGATCACTAAGAGACCCCTGTGCGAACACCACAGCAAACAATGCATGCCCAGAAGGACCTGGATCTGATTACCATGTGAGGCAAGGACAGCAGGGGCCAGGTGTTGAATATGCATGGCAAGGTTGTGCAATGTAATGAACATGGAACATCTTGGAGAATGAAGATGTGGGTCAGACCGAGGCTCAGGGCACAAGTTTTCACAAGAGCTATCTCGCTTGTGTCGGCTGCTGACAATACATACCCACTTCATAACTTCATCAGACTGTGGAGTCTAATTATTTTGCGTATCGCTTCAAGAGCACACAGTTTTCAAAGACACAGGGCCTTGCAGGTCTGAGATGACTTTAAAAACAAAAACAACCTTTATGTCTAACACCTGTGTATCAAAACTTCACAATACAAATCACAAGCTGATTTTTGCTGTTAAGGGGATTAAAAAAACCCAAAAACCAATAGCAAAACTGTGAACAAATAGAACAGGCAAACAAAACATCCACCAAGAAAAAAAATCAAAACCAACAAAAAATCCTCACAAATCCAGAAACAGATAAAAATCAGGTGAAGGAGGTAGAGATCCAAGAGCAACAAATGGGCAGAGGAACTACAGGACTACAGAAAGGACAGATAATAAGAAAGAAGAGATAATAAGTGGCTATGGCACCAACGCACCCAGGGGATCTGAGATACTGCTCTCACCCTTCTGAAAACTATCTGAAACCAAAATAAACTGAAAATCAATGATTATGACTGTGATCATGGGAACCTCCATGTTTAGCTCTAATAAATCCATTGTGTGTGAGTTCTGTTTTCCTTGTTAAGTCACATCATCCTGCAAGGGGGCTTTTCTGTCCAAAGAAAGACACTGCAGTGGAAAAGGTGGCCAACTGGAAAACATTAAGAACAAGAGCTACAAATAAAGTACTTTTCAAAATATGTTGTTTGGTAGGTTTGCTGTTTGTTTATGGGGTTTGGGTCTGTCTTTGAAAGCAGCCCCTTAGATGTTAATGCTCACACAAGTCCTTTCTAAAGGGCTGTCTTTGCAAAAACCCTGCCAATTTGGTGATGCAAGACAGAAACAGCTTCCCTTGGGCTACAGCTGGAAGGCTTGGAAATGTGTTCCAGAAACTCATGATGGGACAAAGTCTGATTAACACAATTTAATATCATGAAGTGCAGGATTGTGAAATACCAAGCTGTGTTATGTGTCAGGTACATACAGGCAACGTATGTATTTGTCATTGTGATATGTGGGGAAACCAACCATGGGACAGTTATAAAGACAAATTCTAACAATAACTGAGGAAAGTAAAGCATGGGAAAAGGCCTTTGAACCTATCTTTTGCTCGCAATTAACCTTTATTAGTCTTAAGTTGATTTAGGAGCATTTGAATTAAAGCATTATGGATGTTCCTGTTTGACAGGAACTTTCTGCTTGTAGCTAAGCCTTAAAGAGTTTTGCAATATTAACCTTTTAATTTTAGCATAAATTAAGTATAATTTTAGAATATTGCTTGTTGTAAGGATCTTGGAAACTACAGCTTTAGAATATATAAAAAGGAAGTATGCTTATCTCAGGCCTTAACAAAACAGAGAAAAGCAGCTTGAGAAAAGAAGATGAACATCAACTCAAGGATTAATAGTTTTGACCAAGGGAAGCTGGACATCACTGTGATGAGATTTATAGTCCTTGCAATTAAAAGTTGGACACACATCTGGAGACCTGGACCTCACCAGATGGGATACTTCTTCCTTATTTCGGAAACCGGACCACCACCACCTGGGACACTCTTTTTCTGGGATACATCCTGAGTAAAACTAAATCACAATAGTGTATAGAATTGTGACACAAAATTGGGAATAAAAACTGCTGATGAGTAAAAATTGGAATAGAAACTCTTGAGAAAGCTTATGAATACCCCTTTTAAATACCTGTAAGCCTCAACTATCGGTGTGCAGTGGGAGGGAAAACTTCCCCCACTGTACCTACCACTGTATTGCTCATACTTTACCATATTATTTAATAAATTGATTGCTGCTTGAATATTGGCCTAGTCAAGCTTCACATTTATAACAAGGTGTAAGTTATCCAATAAAATAATTACAGTATTTAAATGACAAGCAGCGGGAAAGGGCTGTGCATTGGAATGACAGGAAACAGACACGTAGGCATGATGGACAAGTGTCCCAGCTGTTATGTTTACCCAATTATCCCATCATAAAATAACCAAACAATATTAAAAATAGTAACAATTTCAATTGAATAGTTAAATAAAAAAATATAAAATTGGATACAATATAATTTGATTAAAATAAGGGATAATTTGGTTCCAATAATAGTGCATAAGCAAAAGTTAACTGCGGGGTACGGAGTGCAGGGCTCTTGGACCCTTGCCACATCACATACAAGCTTGCCAAGAGAAAATCACCCCTTATATGCCATGTGTCAATACCATCTCCTCCCATTTTTGGTTTGTCATATCTCTATCTCTGCTTTCATTACCACTTTTACCACGCATGCGCCACTACTCGGTTTGGTGGTCGCACAAGTCTTTGGGGGTCATCACTGATGAAGGCTCTGTAGTCTTCTTCTTTGTCCTTTAATTCATCTTTGGGTTACACATGCGCATCAAGCCAGTACAGTATAAGCCAAGAATAACATATCACTATATCTATATAACAAGGCAATAAATCCCTTATAATTAGCAATTTCTAGGACCCAACCAGGTTTTGCTTCCTTTCTGCTCATTTTTAGAAACTGTATCTTCAGCTTCTTTCCTCCTGTCCTTGTGAACATCTGCCGGGAGGGGGGTAGTGGAGCCCCTCCTCTCCCTCTCTTCTCTGGCACTACAACTTTTACTATTTTATTATTCCTAAATATTAATTACTGTATCAATATTGATTACTGTTTCAATTTCCATCAGCATGAATCACACCTATTTATCACAGCAGCCCAACCAGACCAGAAGCACTGGGAGCACAAATGGACACAGCCAGGAGGCCCAGCAGCTCCTTGCTGAGGGCCCATTTCATGCAAAAGTTGGCACTCAGAATATTAAACAAAATAAAAATAAAAGGGTTGGGGGAGGAGGCATTGAGGTGGCCTCACAGGTTCAACTCTGCACTCTGCTTTTGTCACCAGCATTATCCAAGTTCCTGTACTTTTTTCCTGGAGAATTTGCAGTCAACAGAGCTTCACTCCCTCTCATCAAATCAGTCTTAAGGCCAGCTTCAGGCTGGGTCATTCATTTAAACTCGAGCACTGACTGGGGTCCAGGCAACAAAAGAACATTAGCTGCAGGCCACCCATGCAGCTTTTCATATTAATGAGCACAAAGCCTTTATTTCTGCAAGCTCAGGGATGCTGGGGGGATCTTTGCACCATCAGGCCGAAGTACAAGTCTCTGGATCCTCCAAAGGAACAGAACCAGCTCCCTTGAGTGGGAGAAGGCACGGCCTCAGTTGCAACCCCGGGTGCCTCCTGTGGGCCCAGGCAGGGCCCTGACTGTAAATGTGTTGGGCTGCAGCACAGGACCAGGGCGGAGTTCAGCAGCCTCATCAGAGCCCAGGGCCGCGGCCGTTGCCTGCCGGGCCCGGCCTGGCCCGGCCTGGCCTGAGCAGCCCGGCCTGGCCCCAGGGGATGGGCTCTGCCCGCCCGCTGTGCCTGCAGGCCGGGCCCAAGGCTTTGCAAGAGGCTTTCTCCCAGCTTTGCAAAACCTCAGCCAAGTGACCCTTTGCTGTGATGAGAAAAGTAAAAAGCCACCTCAAATGTAACCCCGCTGCACACCTCATGAGGGGTCCCTGCACGCGTTAGAAGCAGCCATCAATACTCCTTTGTGATTCATGAGGGATCCCTGCACCCCTCAACAGGGACCCCAAAACATCCTGGTGTGCCTCATGGGGCCCAGACCCAGATGATGCCAGTGAAGGAAATGTGCCCTCAGCCCATGGATGCTCAGCATGAGCTCCCCCAGCCCTGGGGGCCCCGCCGCTGGTCACAGCAGCCCCTGCCTGGCTCCTGCCTGCCCACACAGTGGGCATCCATGGCTGCTCCTGGGCATGGAGCTAAGCCTGTGCTGCTGCTGGGTGGGCTTTGCTGCTGCTACCACCTGGACAGTGAGGTTACAGCTTCATCTCTTTATTGCAACAAAAAAGCTGGGCAAGGCTCTGTAATGTGGACATGGGGTGGGGGACAAAAGCACCTTCAGTGTCATTTGGAAGACAGGTCAGATGATTTTGGGAGGCGGGGGATGTGGTCGTCTCAGCTGGGTACGGAAGCTGCTGAACTGGTTTTGGGGTCGCCGCACAGATTGGGATGGACCGGAGGGGGGTGAAGGCATATTGGTGATCTCTGTGGGGACTAGAGGAGGCTCAGGGATTCCTGCAGGGAGTGGAGTAGGCTCAGGGACTCCTGCAGGGAGTGGAGGAGGCTCAGAGATTCCTGCAGGGAGTGGAGGAGGCTCAGGGATTCCTGCAGGGAGTGGAGGTGGTACTGGGATCTCCACAGGGATCGGCTGCTTCCTCCTATATGGCAACTGTTCTGGAGTTGCCTTCTGAGAGCTTTTGTTGGTGCTACCCAGGTCCTCACCACTGCTGGAGGAGCTGCTCAAGGTATCTGGGCGTGAGATCCTGTCACTGTCCTTCAGCTACTGTTGAGAGGTGTGACTGCGGAGAGAGGAGGTGGCTGAGGCCCCAGCTGCCAGTGGCACACAGGGAACCTCCTGCACAGCTGGGCCCAGAGCTGGCAAGGCTCCCCAGCACGGCTGGAGCTGCTGGCACAGCTTGACCCAGCTGCACAGCTGTCCCTCAAGGCCCCGGCGAGCAGGGCACGGCTCTGGGCAGGCTCCCTGGGCAGGAGCGGGCCCCAGAGCGCCTCTGCCTTTCAAGGGCAATCTCGTCCCTGCTCTTTCTGCTCCCCACCGTGCTGTGCCTCTGCCCTGTGCCCCTGGGGCTGCTCTTGGCCAGGCAGCCTCAGTGGGAGCCAGCACTGGCTGCAGGCCCAGCGGGCCCCCCAGGACAAGGCCCAGCAATTAAGAGGCCAATGAAAGCTCTGGGCAGCAGCAGAACCCTCCCCACCGTTCTTTGGACAACCATGGACTGGCCACAACTCCACTGCATCCTCACTGGGAATGTTTCCTGCCTATGAGAAGCATTTAAAGGAAGCTGTGTGAGGTAGAGGTGAGCACACCTTACTGTTTCTTTTCCTTCCACCACTGGAACCCAACATAGCACAGCACCATGGAAATTGGCACAGTGAACAGTGTCACTACTGTGCCAATCATGCAGGAGCTGCGCACATCCTGGGGGCAGATAATTCTTGGGGTGTTCCATGGATTCTGGGCGTTTGTGTCTGACTTGCCAAGAACTTCTGTGGGAGCAATGTGGAGCGTGAGCCCGTGCTGTGCTGCACTGCTGAGCTGGCAGCACAGTGGATGCGGGCTGGACGTTCTCCGTTTCCCCCAGAGCTGGGGCCTGCAGGCACCTTGCCGCCCCTTGGCACAGGCTGTGCCACCCAACAAAGCCCAGCAGGCTGGGAGGAGAGCCCGGGGGCAGCGCAGCTGCTTGGGCAGTGGCTGCTTGGAGGGACACAGGCCAAAGCCATCCCTGAGTGGCCACTGCCAGCCCTGGCCCTCCCTGCCCTGTGACAGCTCCCCCAGCCCCAGGGAACTGACTGACAAAAACTCTACAGCCAGCAAAGAGATTGTCCCAGTGATTTCTGCTTTTCTTCCCTGCAGTGGTCTCAGAAACATGCCTCACACTGCTCTAAATGCCCACACATGAGCTGACCAGCCCCTATGCCTTTCCAGTCTGCTCTCAGAAATTTTTAAACAAATCCACCAATAAATCCCAGGTTACCTCTGTGAATTGCACTCTGCAGTTTCCTTCATTTTTTTTCCAATAGCTGGAAGTTCCTGCATATGGTAATGGTCTTGAGGATCTCCAATTCTTTTCAGTAATTTTTTTGTATTGAGACAAATGAAAGAGCCTTATTGGTTTTAGTTTTTTGCAGCTCTGGTTTTTTTCTTAGAGTGATGGTTTACTTATTATCTACATGTAAACTTATTTTTATTTATGTTTTTTTTTTTTGTTTCCCATGCAATTATTTTGACAATCTGTCATTCACTTCTTAGGTAATGTTCCGTATATGAACAATTTTGAATCTCTTTTTATAGGAATATATAGATTTCAGAAAGCTGTATTTTTAATTTTGAAGACACTCCTTCTCCCCATTCCCAGCTTTTATAATGATCCTTTTAGAAACATCCTTGAGAATAGGTAGAGTTTTTTGGAAAATGCTTGGCTTAACCTGGGAATGGATTACCATTTTTAATGCTATAAACCTACATTGCTTCAAGCTTCACAGCCACAGTCCTGAATTGTGGCTAAAGGCATGGATGCCTGTCTGAATTAAAACAATGTTTGTGAGGCAGCTGAAGAGCTTAGACCTCAGACATTGAAATTCCTAGGAGGAGGAGGAGAAGGAAGAAAGGATAAAATTGTGTTTCAAAGGCTGTTTTTTCACTTCTAGTATGCGAGAAGTATGGTAGACTACACGTGTCTTCAAGTGCCATTTAATTCCAGAACAACTCTCTACAGTGCCAGACACCAGGACAAATTACGCAAAACTTTGCATCCTAATGCATCAGCTTTAATTCTAGTGAGAGATACGCCTTATTTACAGTGCAATTAGAGCAAATCCACAAAGCAATCTTGCCACTGTGTGAATGGCAAGAAGAATTTGCTTGTGAACAGGTGAATATGTCCCACTCAATCATGACCAAAATTTGCCTTGACTTGGAAGCAAGTAGACAAGAAGCAATGCAGTATTTGGGTTTCATCCAGTGATAAAAGAGGCAAGAAGCATTAACAACTTACCTGTTATACAGAACACATGTACTGATACAGCCAATAATGCACCCACATGAAGGGATCTTCAGGACATTCCTTTATTTCTTAACCAGGAATGGGCAGCAAAATGCTGGCATTTATCTGAACTGGAAGCTGTATTCCTCTCCTGTTTCTCCTTTATTGGAATTACCAATATTGCAGTTATAAATGATGAATCAAAAGCCAAATTATAAAAGAATGAGAAAAGATTTATTTATCTTTTTCTGCAACCAAAATACAGTCTTCAAAACTACCATAGCCAAAGAGACAGTGTCAAGCCTGGGTTCGGTGCTGGGTGAGCCTGGATCAAATCTCTATCACATCAGAGCCCTCCTTGTTCACAAGAGCCACTTCTAGTGGGGATGTTTTATACAGTTTATTGTGCCCGAGGAGAAGGAGTCCAAGTTTGTTTTGGAACTCTTCACATTCTTAGTTGGTTCTTTCACTGTACAGAGCTGGACAATTGCCGTTTCCCTGGTAATAGCCAGCGTTGATCGAATCCTGGGAAGTCGCTTATTCACATATATGTTCCTGGTGACTTTGGCTATCTTGATTGATGTTATCAACAGGGCAATGATCGCTCTTAGGCGTCTTCCCACTCTCACGGCGGTGATCATCACGCTGGGTGCGTTTATTCATAAGCTAAATGCTGAGTGTTATCCTGCCTCCTTCCGGAATTTCGGAGTTTGAATAGACGTCTGCTTCTTGGGCTGCTTGTAGTCAGAGACCTGTTTGGATTTCACAATCTTTATAAAATACATTCTTTTATAGCATTAATTATTTCCCAACATATATTACAATCCCTCCCCTTTAATGTCAACACATTCATTTATGCTCCCTCTACATCCCAAATTACCATTATCTATTTACTTCCTACATCTACCCTCCACTGTTAAGGGTACCCTACAAAGAGCAGGCTTTATTAAATTCTCATGCCATGCACTCTTTGAGGGATTCCCTAATAACCATTATAATTGTTCCCATTTGTTTTGACCTGTTTCTCAAATTTTGCCAAGACCTCAGCAGCATTGCTTGTACACTTCCCGTCTCCCAGGTTCATGATCATGGACACGTTGTTTCTGGAAGCCAACTCCAGGTCCACAGCCACTATAGCTATCTGCATACCCTGTACCACAGAGTGTATCAGTCTATTAAAAGAAGGTATTAGACAAGGGAGGAATATGACTCCTGCTAGTGAACACAGCACAAAAAATATTATTTTGTTCCACCAGGCCCCCTCAAATAATCTGTCCCACCAAGATGACTGCAAGATCGAATTCCATTTCTGGACTGGGACATGGGCTACTTTCTTAATTTTGGCTGCCAATCCTCTAATGGTTTCCCCATAATCATCAATTTCAATACAACATTATGATTCACTGAATTTTCCACAGACTCCCTCTTCTTCAGCCAGCAAATAGTCTAAAACTATTTGATTCTGGTACACAAAAGACTGTACCTGAGTGTGCTGCTGACTCAACAATCCAGGGCCTCTGAGGTGTGATTCGACACAATTTCCTCCACTGCCTGCAGCCTGATCAACCAGTTCAGTAGATAGATTGCAGTCCTATATCCATAGCTTCTGTCCTGAACTCATGTGGCCGGCCCATAATAATCAATTATCCTTGCTGCCAGCCACTCCTCCTCCCCCCAAGTTTGCCTGCCACTTAGGACAGGTATCATTTTCTTCAAGCTTCTTCTCTCCCTCCTCAGGGTCTCATACAGAGGAGCCCTGAGTAAGTTGCTTTTTGTTTGAGGAAGAGTGAAGAAAACTGGCTGGATCATGCCCAAAGTGCACGATCCCTTCCACCTTGGAGGTAACTCACTGTAGGCTTTCTTTCCACAAATCCAATAAATTCCGTCTGGGGCTTTCCATCTGATATTAGTTTTCCCTGGGTCTCCCCAATATTCTCTCAGTCCTGCCAAGGATTGGTAAGGATTAGCTCCGGGACTCTTGACCCAACAAAGTGCCATCTGACCATTCCAATCACAATTTGTTTCATTCTTCTGACTCCAGTACACCATAGGAGGTTCTGGTTGCCAGACTTTGCTCTTGCTGTCTGAATTCACCAACAAAGTGGTTATATACGGTGTGCATCCCACCATTTCAGTATATTCTTTCCCTTCTCGACTGATGCAGATAGTCCCAATCACTCGCTGCTCCAACACCCATCCCTTAGGTCTTAGTGCCAATTTTGAGACCCTTGGGTTGTCCCATTTCAGAAGCTGTTCTGGAGCCAAGAGGCCTTCCAAGAGGCTCTTCCAAGGCCACTTCTCTGCCAATTTCAGCCCCCTACAAATCCAATAGTTTGACAGTCCCAATTCCGTGGCAATTTCCTCAACTAAATCAATGAGTAAGTTTCGATCTGGGAAGGTAGTTCCCCATCAGCGTATTGTCTCATGAACTGTTCGTACTGCTCACTCAAAGTTTTCAATCTTTCCTGTTCCACCCTTTTCTTTCTCAGTTCTGACTCCCTCCTTTTCAGCTCCTGAGTAATCGCTCTCATTTTTCCCTCAGGATCTATTCCATCTTTGTTCCTTGCAAAACAGACAGCCCTAAACATATTGCAGGCAGACTCCAGCATCATTTGCCTGTGCTAAGTCCAACATGATCGGCTCTCTGTTCAGGGTGAATTTGCTATCAAATTTCATATTTCTTCCCACACAGTACATTTTCCTGTTCATCACGCACATTCCCAGATTCAAATTGTCGTAACACAATGGATTCACCTGGTGATACACTACAAAAATTGATTCTGTCTTTCCCCCAACCCACATTGTTTGGTTACATTGACTGCAAACGGGGATCGACATTGGTTCTACATTTCTTTTCAGCACTCAGTGTTGGTGCTTTTCTGACTGCCCCTTCAGCGTCCCAGCCTTCAGATCTAAACACAGGATCTCTTTGCCCAATCTGCACAATTTGACCTGAGTGCCGTTTATCAAACAGTACCTGCCAGATTCCCTTGATGCATTTCTCCGGGGCTTGGCATGCTAAGATCCCCTTGTCCCTTCGCTCAGTCGGGACCATCTGAGTGCACTTACTGCACCCATCCATGGAGCTCTGATTTCCCACATGGATCGGGGTCTCACTGTGCAGACTCTGTGTGCTGCACATGGCTAGGCTCAGGCCAATCAGGATTCCCACCAGGCGTACTCCTCTGCCTTTGCCTCCACCCCCTGGGGTGCCACCAGCGGCAAGGAAGACCATCTTTGCGGCAGCAGGAGTATTCTTCAGGGAACAACTTCTCTGACCTAGCCACATACCTCCTCTTAAAGGAGCCCCACCTCAAGATCTTGACAGCATCTGAGCTGCATGGTACTTTGATTGACTTCCGACATTCCACATCCAATATTTCTGCCTTAGATTTGAGTTTTCCATGCACGCCATTCTGGAAAATGTGGAACCACTCCTGTGAATCTAATTCGATAATTCCTAAATTTGCGTCTAGGGTTAGATTGCGGTCAGTCAGCTCAAGCTCCTCTTCCAGACAGTGGGGGCACAATCCATTTGGTGTCTGCCCCCTCCTATAGTATACAAGAAAAACCCCTTGACAATATTCACACTTGAAGTGTACAAACAGATAGCATACACAGTCAGACAGTATACAACCTATCTGTTCACCATCGGTCATTTATGAGGACGTTGGAGTTTGATCTTTAGGTCGCCTGGAGAAGAGGTGATCCTCTACTCGGGAGCCTCCTCCTGATGCTCGACTTTCTTCACCCTGGACATGTGTGTCCAACCTTTTTCTGCCATCTGAATGGCCATGTCTTTTGTCAGGACAAGGAAGGGGCCTTCCCAGTGAGGGGAGAGGGGTAAATCTTTCCATACTTTCACAAGTACTCTGTCACCTGGCTGAATTTTGTGGATCGCAAATCCCAGAAGGGCGCTCTGAGATACTATCCCCTGTTCTCTCAATTCCTCTAAGTTTCTGTTTATCGCTACTAAATACGGTTGAATTTGGCTGTCCTCCAATCTGGGGTGTCCCACTGGTGTCCTGTGCTTATATGGCATTCCATATAGCATTTCAAAGGGTGAGAGCCCCGTTTCTGAATGAGGCATCGTCCTGATACTAAGCAAGGCCAGAGGGAGGCATTTCAGCCAGGATATCCGAGTTTCTAAAATTAATTTAGAGAACTGCGCCTTCAAAGTCTGAGTCATCCTTTCAACTTGTCCCAAGCTCTGGGGATGTCACGGAGTAGTATTCCCACCAAATGCCCAGTGCCTCTGCCATCTGCTTAATAATTTTCGAAGTAAAATTAGTCCCTTGATCCAAGTCCATGTAATTCACCACCCCATATCGGGGCACAATTTCTTCCAGCAAATTCCTGGACACTGTCTGAGCTGTTGCCCTTGGACTGGGGGAAGTTTCCACCAAATGGGTCAATTTGTCGACTTTTACAAGCACAAATTTGAACCTTCTCAGCTGGGGCAATTCAGTAAAATCAACTTGAATTCTCTCCAAAGGTCAGTACCCAATGTGGCGACTCCCCAGGATTGCCTGTCTTGCCTTGATTTTGTTAACTTTCTGACAGATCAGGCATCCTTGTACCTCTTGTTTGGCCAATTCATAAATTCCTCTGCACCAGAAAAATTTCCAAAATTGTTCAGCCAGGGCCTAAACCCCCCAGTGTGTTTGCTGCTGCAGTCTCCTCAAAATTCTCCTGGTAAAACCTTCAGAGGCTAGTTCTCTCCCATCCAGTAGTTTCCACTTAGCTTGCTCCAATTTTTCCCCAACCTTCTCAGAACTTTCAATCTCCTTTGGGGGGAGGATGGCGGAGGGTCATTTGGGACCTCGATCCCTTTGATCTCCGGGGTACTTACCATCATCAATGCCGCGGTTTTTGCCTCCTGGTCTGCCAAGTGGTTTTCCCAGATCTGGAACTGCATCCCTGCCTGATGTCCCTTCACATGGACAACCGATATTTCCTCCGGCTCCGTTATCGCTTCCAGAATTTGCCAGATCAATTCCCTGTGCATCAGTTCCTGTCCCTGGGTGTTGATCGTCCCCCTTTCTTCTCAAATTTTCCCAAAGGTGTGAAGCTTCCCAAAGACATACCTAGAGTCTGTAAAAATTGTTCCTTTCTTTCCCTTCAGTTCTTTAAAGGCTCTCGGAACTGCATGCAATTCACAAGCCTGTGCTGACCAACCCACATTCAGGAGGCCTGCTTCTATCACTTTTCCTGTTTGCCTGTTGACGACTGCATATCGTGACTTCCTTTTCCCTTCAATCACTCTGCTTGAGCCATCTACAAGCCCTTTTCCTCCTTTGTCTAATTCCTCTTCTTCCAAATCTGCTCTTTGTCTGCAATTCGACTGCTTCCACACAATCATGGACGAGTTTTTCCGCAGCTTCCCCAAACAAAAACTGAGCCAGGTTTTGCACGATTGATGTCCGCAATTGCAAGTCTGGTGAGCGAATCAAAGTGGCTTCATACTTCAGCAATCTAGCATCCATGAGCCATTTATCTGCCTTTTGTTGTAGTATGCCCCGCACATTGTGCAGTGCAAATACTACCAAAGATGCTCCAAAAGTTACTTTCTTGGCTTCCTCCAGCAACAATGCTACAGCTACCGTCACTTGCAAGCACGCAGGCCAGCCCCTGCTTACAGGGTCCAAAAGCCTAGACAAGTAAGCACCCGGTTTCCTGCCCCCCGCCCAGTCCTGTGTCAGCACACCATGTGCTGTGTGATTGCTCACATCCATAAACAACTGGAATGGCCGTCTCACATCGGGCAGCCTCAGCACTGGTACTGCTGTGAGCACTTCCTTGACTCCCCTAAATTCTTCCTCATCCTTTTCTGTCCATTTGATTCTGTCCGTGGTGAGATTTTCATACAAAAACTTCACCTTCTCACTCTATCCTTCGATCCACTGCCGACAATATCCCAACAACCCCAGAAGTTGCCTAACTTCTCTTTTTGTCCGTGGGGGTGGTAGGGCAATAATCCCTGCCACCCTTTCAGGATCCAACTTCTTTTTCCCTTTTGCTAACCAATGTCCCAAATATCTGACCTCTGGCTCTGTGAACTGCAACTTTGACTTAGACACCTTCAATCCTTTTTCCCCTAAAAAGTTCAAAAGTTCAATGGTACTCGTCCTCACATCCTCCTCCCTCAGACCTGCAATCAACAAATCATCTACGTATTGTAGCAATTGTGTTCCCTCTATTGGTACAAAATGACTCAGCACTTGCTCGAGTGCTTGCCCAAAAAGTTTGGAGAATCCACGAAGCCCTGAGGCAACGATGTCCATCTGAGCTGCTGCTTTCTGTTTGTTTCTGGGTCTTCCCACTGAAACACAAAGTAATCTCTGCTGTCCTCTGCTAAAGGACAGGTCCAGAAAGCATCTTTCAAACTGATCACGCTGTATCATGTGTCCTCGGGAGAGATGTTATTCAGCAGGGTGTAAGGATTCGAGACTGTGGGGAACAGTGTCTTAGTCCTTTGATTCACAGCCCTTAAATCCTGCACTAGCCTGTGGCTACCATCCGCTTTTCACACTGCCAAAGTCGGGGTGTTGTGTTGGGGCATTCATGGCTCCAACGTTCCCTTTTTTATCAATTCATCAATCACCGGTTTCAGCCTCCTCCTCCCTTCCGTGGGGATGGGGTACTGTTTGACCCGAATGGGGTCTTCTGGCCTTTCAATTTCAACATGGATTGGCTCTATGTCCAACTTCCCGGCCTCCCCCTGGACATACCAAACCTGTGGATTAATCATCTCCTCATCCTGGGTGGTGAGTTTATACAATCTCACTTTGAGCTGGGAATCTTGCACTGCTAAACCCATTTCCAACGCCACCATCAAATACCACCCCACCAAATTCAAGTCTGCATCTTTGATCAATAACATTTTTCCTTTACACTTTTTACTTTCTGTCTCTATGTCAACATTCTTTATGATCAGAACCTTAAAAGGTTCGCCTTTGCTCCAATTACCATCATTGCATCATTGCTTAGAGAGCACCCTCGCAGTAACTGCTGCACCGTGGTCCGTTCAGCCCCAGAATCTACTGAAAACCAAATTTCCTGCCTGTGAGGTCCCACTCACAATTTTATCAAGGCCTCCCTTGGTGTTCCAGACCCCAAACTGAGAAGCCCCTGACACCCCTAATCTTCCTGAAACATAATTTGATCCTTGACCTTGTTGGGACAATTCCTCTGAATGTGTCCCCTTGGCTTGCAGTAGTAGCACTTGAAGTCCTTTTTCTGGCTGTTTGAACCTTTTCCTTGGGAAGGATTTTGTTTCTTCATGGGCGCTGTTTTTGCCAAGTCTCTGACCTCTTCCTGTTCTTGTGCCTCCCTCACTGCAGCCACTAGCACTTTCACCTGAATCTTTTGCTTTTCTTTGTCTCTTCTAATGTAGATTTTTCTGGGCTTCTCAGAGCAATTCCTGCAGTTCCCTGTCCTGCCATCCATCTATCTTTTCCAATTTCTTCCTTATGTCTTCCCATGATTTCAACACAAATTGGGTCTTCAGCAAGACCGCCCCAATCGGAGATTCAGGGTCCATCCTGGAATACATACTCAAGCTCTTTCGGAGCCTTTCCAGCCATTCCATGGGGGTTTCATCTTTTCCCTGGCATTCCCTGAGTACTTTGCTCATGTTTTGTCCCTTTGGCACTGCCTCCCTGATACCTTCTATTATCATATTTCTCAAGTTTATCCTTTTCTGCCTCCCTTCCTCCATTTGGGCATTCCAAGATGGCCACATCTAATCTCCTCGCTCCCCCTGGGGATTCCTGTTCTCCCAATCCCTGATCACGGCTTGTCTGATCATTTCTCTTTCCTCATTGTTGAACAGTGACCTCAGGATCGCACTGAGATCCTTGTACATGTAGGTGCTGGTTCCTAGAAATTCATCTAGTCGTTCTGCCACCCCCAAAGGATCGTCCATCAACTTCCCCATCTCTTTCTTGAAAGCCCTCACATCCCCGGTGTCGATCGGCGCATGTACGAAGCCAATAACCCCTGGAGCCGTCGGTACTTCCCGTAAAGGGAAGAGTCCAGGCTTTTCCTCGTTGTCATCACTATCTCCAGTGGTTGCCCTCCTCGTCCTCCACCTTGTTCAATGGGCTGGAGGAGAGTTTGCTTTCTTTAGGGAAATTATCTGTTTCTCCTTGATTTTGGGAAGGGTCGGTGGCTGGGACTGCTTGCATGGGAGTGGAGGCGCCAATACCTGCTCACATGGGAGAGAAGGTGCCGCGGCCATCTCCAGTGGGAGCAGCGGTGCCGAAGCCTGTCCCTGTGGGATCAATGCCTTGGGAGGCAACGTGGGCACCTGAGGTACCTGGGCTGGCACGGGTTGGGGCGAAGGGACAAGGTAGGGCGGTGGAAGGTTTTCCAGCAGTTCCCACTCCTTGCCCTGGTTTGCCAAGCATCTGAGAGCTCTGATCGGGTGTAGACCCCAACAAGCGTATTTCCACATCTCAACATACTCAATTTCCTCAAAGTCCTTGAAAGTGCCGAACACCGGCCAAACCACATATTTTGCAATCTCCTTTCCCCCCCCCACTTTTCCATACAAAAATGTATCATCTTTTCCTTGGACTTTCCCACCCTCCTGCGGCTGTGGGCGTCCCCTCAAGATTTCAGGCATAACCTTCCCGGGATCTTGAGGAGGTTTTTCCTGGGGCTTTTTCTGGCACTTACACTTTTTCAATCCCATTTTCCCAAAAACCCTGTTCGCTAATTTTCTCACCTTGTGTCCTTCAGCTGGGATTCTCGACGTGAGTCCCAAGTCTTTGTCCAATGTCGATTTCCTAAGTCTGTGAAACACTACCAGTCTACTCAGCCATGTGGAGAACCCTTCTGCGGGTCTTTTGACTGGTATCAAGCTCTCTTACATGATTCTCTAGATCAGAAGGCAGACTGGCTCCCAAAATATTTCGGGAACGTTCTTTCCCCTCCTGACCTCAACCATGATTGATCCCCTGAACTCACAATAAGTCCCAGGTCCCACGTGTGACAAGAAAAAATGGCTTGCTTCCCCTTTCACCAACCACTTTACTTGCGGGAGAGGGGAACTGCAATTGTGGTATCCACACTTGCTTCATGATAAAATCACATCTCACACATGCTCAATCACACCCCGTTCAATCACATGGTACTCACGGTTCCTTTTCCCAGGTGGATTCCTTCTGCACGTCAATTTTCGAGTGAAGAAAAAGCACCACAGCCTCGGAGATCCCTCTTCAGATTGTTCCGAATTTCCAAGAGCTCTGGGCTCATTTTATCCATCTTTGGCTGTGGTTCTGGCTTCGGTTTGGTATTTGATTGGTATCGCCGGCCAGGGGCTGTGTACAAATCACAAACGGGACAGGACTGCTGTGGAACATGCCTTGAGCCGTTTCACTTTTCAGCATCAGTCTCATTACATGGTTATGACAATGGGAAGATGCCACCAGCTCACATCCCAGGCAGCAGACAAAGAACTTAATAATACAACTTACTGTATATGTTTTTTGACCAATCACACAAACAAAAACATATTGACAGTAGTTCTATCCAACCACTCTAAGCACACGTACCTTTGGTTAAAACAATGCTTGCTTATTTCAAATACAATGCCTACTTATAAGCCTGAAAACACAATGCACAGAGCTCCATTATTAAGCTTAAATTTTCTAATATCTTGTTAGATAAACTTTTCTGTAGCTTAGAGAGTTATTCTAGACAAGCGTTAATACACAGACCATTGTTCTATTTGTCCTTGCCTTTCTACTTTGCAAATAATTTTTCTGCTGACCTATCTAGTGACTGCTGCTTAGGTCTCATCACAGTTCTACTGTCTCTGAGGCCTGCCTTTTGCAGCTTTCCCAAAAGCCTTTAATTTTTGTGGATTCCCACAGATTGGTTTTGTGAACTCCCAATCCCGTCACCCCGCTGATATCAGCGGGGAGCCTCCTAACAGGAAAGGGGTGCCCGAACCCAAAATTGAAATCACATCAGGGTGGCCCTAATTGTTATAAATGATCAATTGAAAGTCAAATTATCAAAAAATGCAAAAAGATTTATTTACCTTTTCCGCAACCAAAATACGGTCCTCAAAACCACCACAGCCAAAGAGACAGCATTGAGCCTGGGTTCAGCGCTGGGTGAACCTGGATCTAACCTCTATCACATCAGATTCCCCCTTGTTCACAAGAGCCGCCTCTAGCAAGGATGTTTTATACAGTTTATTGTGCCAGAGGTGAAGGAGTTCAAGTTTCTTTTCTAACTCTGCATATTCATAGTTGGCTGTTTCACTGTGCAGAGCCGGACAAAGGCTGTCTCCTGGCTGATAGCCAGCGTTGATCGAGTTCAGGGAAGCCATGTATTCACATGAATCTTCATGGGGTCCCTGGCTATCTTGATGGATGTTATCAAATGGGCGATGATCACTCTTAGGCACCTTGATGGCTCAGGATGGCGGTGATCATCGCCCTGGATGCGTCTATTCTCAGGCTAAAATGCCGATCGTTATCCTGCCTCCTTCAGGAATTTCAGAGATTGAATAGATGTCTTCTTCTTGGGCTGCCAGTGGTCAGAGACTGGTTTGGATTTACCAATGTTTATAAAATACAATCTTTAATAGCATGAATTATTTCTAACATATATTACATTGCTGATGGGACGTGCCTTGGCTTGTCTGGCCCCTGCAGCTGAACCAAATAGCAGCAACTGTGGTGTTCCACCCCAGAGACACTTTCGGCCAGCTGGATGTTGCAGCTGGGCGCGTGGGGACAAGTCCAGTCATGTCGGGACTCTGGTGCCATTGGGATGGAACTTCCTCCCCTGGAGGGTCTGCTCCTCAGGCTTCCCTCTGCCAGAGAAGCTTTAAGGCGGTAGTAAAGGAAAGGAGTCGGTTCTGATGGAGGGTTTTAATTCAGAGCTTTATTCTGGCCCAAAGGCCACTGAATCCAGCAACTGCTCCAATGGAACTCCTGGACCACATGGTTACTCGCCCTTTTACCCGAGGAAGGGTGGGAGGGAAGGGATAGGGAACCCACCAACCTGGGACAGGAGAGGAGATCTCAAGGGACAAATGACACATGGATGGCCCAATGCCCCCCCCCACCAAGGTAGAGGGCATCTTTTGAATCTGCCAATCACTCAATGACATTCTGGAATTGCAGGATGGGGAGACAGTGCTCAGCAGGGGTCAGGGTGGGAAAAGGAGGGGTGATGGACACACCTGGAAGGGAATCTTCAGGGGAGAAACCCGGGGTTTTGGGGTAAAACATGAAATCACACTGCAACACTCCTGGAGCACACTGTTATTTGCAGACATCACTGCCCAGCCCATGAATCCTCTCAGGGCCAATTGCTAAAGGACCCAACTACCAAAATACAGCTGCCGCATAATCACCCCAGTACTAATCCAGCACTGCTTTGATGGTGCCCAGGAGCACAGAATGGCTTGGCTTGGAAGGGACATTTAAAGGCCATCTAGTCCAATGCCCTGCAGTGAGCAGGAACACCTTTAAGTAGGTCGGGTTGCTGAGAGCATGAGTTTGAATGTCTGCAGGGATGGATGTCCACCTCTCTGGGCAACCTGTGCCAGGCCTTCCAGACCCAGTGTAAAAAATGGGTTTTTTTTTGTCCAGTCTGAATCGACCATCTTTTAGATTAAAAGCATACCCTCTCGGTCTGCTCACAAAAGGCTCTACTAAAAGTGCTGTCCCATCTCTTTTACATGCCTCCTTAAGGTACTGAAACACAGCAATCAGGTCTCCCTGGAGTCTGCTCCCTTGCAGGCTGAACGCCACCAGCTCTCCCAGCCTGTCTCCAAAGCAGAAGGGCTCCAGCCCTCAGAGCAATTTGTCCCTCCTCTGGACTAGATCCAACAGGACCGTGGCCTTCCTGTGTGGGGAGCCCAGAGCTGGATGCAGTACTCTGTCATGGTAGAGACGGAGACAGTACAAAGCAACACACTCCGTTTCCAGAAGGCTTCAAACACTGTTTTTATTCTAGCATGCATGCTTGTTCTACATTCTTACAAAGCTCATAATTTACATTTTACTCACTGGTCATAGAGACAAGCAAGGTGCTTTTTGAAATAAGCAGTTACAAGTTTCATTTATTTATCCTTCTTTCTTTTTTGGTTTCTATATCAACGACCTTGGAATCAAATTCTTTCAGGGGTAAACATGGATTTTCATGTCAAACCTCTCAATGACTCACAGAGGTTGATGTAAAACCTCTTCCACTGTACTCCAGGTGGGGTCTTACCAGAGCAGAGGGGTGGAAGCACCTCCTTCAAGCTGTGGGAACTCTTCTTTGGATGCACATGGCTGGCTCATGTGCAGCTGTGGGATCTCAGCACCTCAGGATGGAGGTGCAGAGTGGCCGAGACCACCCTTGGGGGGCTCGGGAGTCCTGGAATGTTGCCAGAAGTGTCTGGTGGCAGGGCTTTGATCCTACACAGGAGACGACACCTGTATGAGGACTGGGAGGAATTCACTGGGTGAATGGTGAAGGGAAAAGTTAATTAGAGTGTAAGACACAGGGTTTAGGATTTCTGTACAGGGGGGTCTAAAGAAGTAAGATGGAGGAATTGGGGTGTGTCCTGTCCTTCTTCTTCTTCTTCTTGGCCTCCATCTTCTGTGGTGATGGTGGCACTTTGGGATTGGTTATTACTAGAAGTGCACCGGTTAATAAGGGTAGAAGGTATTGGGGAAAAATGATAAATATTGTACACGTAACTTCGGGTATAAAGATAAGTGACCGCCCGGGGGCTTGGAGTGTGCCCATGGCTGACTTGCTGTGCAGACCTCTGTCGGGCTGAAAGAAAATCTTTTAGATAAACAATTAATAAACACCGAGACCGAGACAAGATCAGAAGTCTCTCCTCGTCCTTTGAAGTGCCGGGCTCTTCAAGGCCATCCCTGGGCCTTTCCAGGCCACCTAAACAGCAACAGAAAACTTACATGCAGCCTCTCATCTTCCAGCACCCCCAAGTCCTTCTTGGCAGGGCTGCTCTCCATCCCTTCATGGCCCAGACTGTGAGATCAGCTGGGCTGGGACTGTGTCACAACCCTTGGACAGAGCAGCTGGGCAGGATGAGCTCCCTGCCAAAGAAAGCAGATGCCACTCCCCACACAACTCCACCCTGGCCATGAGGTCACAGCAGGCTCTGAGATCACAGAGGTGCCAGAGCCCCGTGGTTGCTCAGCAGCACAAGGAGCGAGCAGTCAGTGCTTGAGCACAACTGTTGCGGCAGCAGCAGCGGCGCTGGCAGCAGTGGTGCTGACATTGGGACAGCGCTGTCAGGACAGCGGTGGCAGCAAGAGCTGTGGGACTGGCAGAGGGCAAGGCAGCATGGCCCTTGCTCTGCGCCTCTTCCTCCTGCTCCTCCTGGCCGTGGCCCTGCCTGCCAGGGCTGCCCGGGCTGCTCCGCTGCAAGCGCGGCGAGCAGGTGAGCCGGCAGCCTGGCTCCCCTTTCCCGGGACAGCGCTCCCTGCTCCCCGGGAAGCGCTGGGGATGGTTTTCCCCAGGCCTTGAGGGAGGGTTTCCTCTGGGGGAGGGAGAGAGCCTCCACGGGCCCTGGGCTGGCCCTGTTTCCTCTCCAGGGATGTGTCACAGGGCCGGCAAAGAGGGTGGAGAATGTCCAGGAGCAAGCCCAGAGCTCCCCAGGCCGCTGTGCAGCTTTGGCCTTGTCCATTGACATCTGGCCCCCACGGACTTACCCGACCACCTTGAAGTGCCCATTTACTATAGGCAGAGGAGAATCCCAGCACACCATAGAATAAGTCTGATCTGTGCATCCCCTCTAGATGAGCATGCTAGGAAGGTTTCTCAGGCACCTTGGCTCCATGAAGATTTCCAGCCTCTAAAGCCTCCTGCAGGTTTGTTGTCAATGTTCCCCTAAGCAGATAATCCTTGACAACCTGGCAGGAACCAGGTGACAGAAGCTTCTGTGGCTGTTGTGTTACAGCAGTGTCTGCAGGGAGGACTTATCAAGCTCCTTTCCGGGTTGATGCACACAAGCCCAGCTCCCATCGCAGGGGTGAGTAGTGTGTCCCTGCTGACCCCACGGGCTGAGCTCTGGCGTTGAGGGATCCATTCCAGGGAAATGCAAATACTTCTCTTAATGTCCTATGAGAGGGAGGAACAAGCCTGCAGGAGACAGTAAGTCCCTAGAGGCCGCCAAACACATGGACAGGATCCTGAGTGACCTGGAGAGGCACCGTGGTGGGTGCATTTCCCTCAGCCTTGTCCTGGGGCTCAGCAGCCGGGGGCTTTGCCTGCACATCTGGACACGCCGTGCCTGGAACAATGGGAAGGGATCCATGGCAGCCACGCTGCCCTGCTGCTGCTTCCACGCCCTGCAGGGCTGTTTGCCAGCCTGGCCTGGCTGCAGCTTCTCCCCAGCCTCTGCCGGAAGGCATTGGGCATCAGCTGACAGGCAGACCAAACTCCACCACAGGCCCCGCACATCCTGAGATCTCCTCCAAATTTTCTGGTCTCCAGACAGATCAGGAGGGGTGGTGGTTTGGAGAAGGGAACGCCCTGGCCCATCTCCAAAGTTTGATTGAGTTCCAGAAACTTATGAATGTCTTTGTCAGGCATTCCTGCAGAAGAGGCCACCTACCCATTGGGGAACAGGCCCACCTGATCCAGCTGTCCCTCTTCTTTTCTGCAGAGACGGAAGGAGAGGCTGGGCAGAAGGTGGCATTTCCAGGAGGAAGCAGTGGCTCATTGGCAGCCTCTGCTGCAGGAAGGGCGACGATGCCAGGCACAGCCACAGGAGGTAATTGCTGTGCCTCTGGGCCTGAGCCCTGCTGAGGCTTGAGCTGCCCTCTCTGCTGCTTGGCACTGCGGGCACAGCCCGGACAAGATGGGCACAGCCCAGAGGAATTGTCCCAAGCAGGCTCAGGGCACTCGGGTACTGAGCTGTCCTGCTGGGCTCCTTCTGTGGGAGACACGTCCCGAAACCTGGGAGCGGCTGCACGGGGTGCCCATGGTGGGGAAAGGGCAGAGAGGGAGAGCAAGGCTCCAGTGGGTCCTGAGAGGGCCTGGCTATGTCCCCTTGGGCTGGGGGAAGCTTTCCTGGTAGAAGGAGGGACAGAGGTTGGGAGGGATAGTTGTGGCACTGCCTGCCGCAGTTTCCCCCAGGGATTTAGTGAGGGTTTCCCGTGCGGCACTGGGAGAGCCCCAGGGCCGTGGGCCATTCAGTTGCCTCACTAGGGATGTAGCACGGCAACTGCAAAAAGTGTGGAGAGGGACCAGGAGCCAGCCCAGAGCTCCCAAGGCCCCTGTGCAGCTTTGGCCTTTTCCATTCACATCTGGCTCCCACACCCGCAGTTCATTAGGGCAGAAGGGGATCCCAGCAAAGCATGGAAATGGGTCTGATCTGTGCTCCCTTCTAGATGAGCATGCTAGGAAGGTTTCTCCAGCAGCTTGGCTCCTTGAGGATTTGCAGCCTCTTCCGCCTCCTGCAGGTATGTTGTCAATGTTCCCCCCTCAGGGGATAATCATTGACAACCTGGCAGGAACCAGGTGACAGAGGCTTCTGTGGCTGTTGTGTTACAGCAGTGTCTGCAGGGAGGTCTTTTCAGGATCCTTTCTGGGTTGCTGCTCACAAGTCCAGCTCCCATCGCAGGGGTGAGTAGTGTGTCCCTGCTGACCGCAAAGTATGAGCCCTGCTTCTGTAGGATCCACTCTTCTGACATGCAAACACTTCTCTTAAGCTCCCCCGAGAGGGAGGAACAAACATGGAGGAGACAGTAAGTCCCTAGAGGCAGCCAAACACATGGACAGGATGCTGAGTGACCTGGACAGACGCCGTGGTGGGTGCATTTCCCTCAGCCTTGTCCTGGGGCTCAGCAGCTGGGGGCTTTGGCTGCACATCTGGACACGCCGTGCCTGGCACAGCGGGAAGGGATCCATGGCAGCCTCGCTGCCCCTCTGCTGCTTCCACACCCTTCAGGGCTGTTTTCCAGCCTGGCCTGGCTGCAGCTTCTCCCCAGCCTCTGCAGGAAGGCATTGGGCATCGGTTCACAGGGAGACCAAACAGCACCATGGGCCTGAGATCCCCTGCAATTTCCCGGTCTCTGAGCACATCTGGAGGGCAGCTCTTTGGAGGAGGGAGGCCCCTGGAGCAGCCCAAATAACCTCATCTTTCTCCTGCATCTTATCCATTACTTGGACATGCAGTGCTTCCTTCAGATGCCACCTTCTCATTGGGGAACAGACCCCCTGATCCAGCTGTCCCTTTTCCTTTCTGCAGAGCTGGAAAGAGAGGATTTGCTGAAGGCTTGGTTTCCCAGTGGAAGCAGGAGGTCATTGGCAGCCTCTGCTGCAGGAAGGGAGGTGATGCCAGGCACAGCCGCCGGAGGTAATTGCTGTGCCTCTGGGCCTGAGCCCTGCTGAGGCTTGAGCTGCCCTCTCTGCTGCTTGGCACTCCTGGCACACAGCATTACCTGACCCCCTTGCAGTGCTGGGTTCCCTATAGAAGGGGATCCCAGCACAGCATGGAACGGTTCCCATCTGTGCTCCTTTCTAGACTGGGATCCTGAGTTGCATCATTTGGGAATGGTGGTAAAGCACGGCATAAGGATGTTGGAGCTTGGTGAAGGTAGGCTACCAGCAACCCTTCCCTAACAGTAAGCATTTTCCAAGAGGAATCATTGTCCAGAGTAATATTACTGTGTCATTCCCCTAAAGATCCTCTGAAGTTTGATGCATTTTGGGAATCCCGGCCTCCAAATTTCACCTCTTGTGCCCAACCGTGATCCCACAGGCTCGCTGTCAGTGGGAGGAAGGAGCATTTATCTGTCCATTCTCCTCCCGTGTGCAATGCCACTGTGTCCTTCCGTGTGCTCTGTGCAGCCACAGAGAAGAGCAGAGAGGGAAGGGGCCGGGCCCAGAGCTGTGCCCCTGGCTGAGCCTTTCTCAGCTCCTTTGCCAGCCCCAGGAAGCCTGAGCTGCTCCTGCTGCCACTGCCAAGCCCTGGCCCTGCCTGGGGCTGGGTTTGGAGCTGCTGGCAGCTCCAGGGAGTCCTTTCTGCCCCGACTGCCCCGCAAGGGGCTCCTTCCATCCCAGTGTGGGGCCACTGCAGGCATGAGGTGCCCCTGGCTCTGCTCCTGAGTGGAAGGCAGAGCTGAGGGAGTGCCTTGGAGGGCACCAATCACCCAGGTGCTCTCCCTGCCAGTCGGGCCTGAAGGAGAATATTCAGCAGTATCACAGGGGCTGTTCTGTCCTGCCTTTCTTTGCAGATGAAGCTGATGATGAAGATTATCCTGATGATGAAGATTATCCTGTTGATGAAGATGATCATGTTGATGAAGATGATCTGGATTCACAACCCATAGTCATCATTGAGCCTCAGAGACATGGTGAGGGTAGGTCAATTCCTTTCCCCTGGAAGAGCTGCCAGCTTAAAGCCCAAAGCTCGGCCAGGGGGGCATCGCTGCAGGTGCCAAGACAGAGCCATGCGCGTGTGTGCCCTCGCCCTGCGCGATCCCCTCACTGCTCCTGCGGCTCAGTGGTTCCTTTGCAGCTGAGCAGAGATGGCAGAAGCTTCTGTGGCTGTTGTGTTACAGATGTGTCTGCAGGGAGGACTTTCCCAGGTCCTTTGGTGGAGGTTGCACACAAAGCCCAGCTTCTAGAGCAGGGGTGAGCAGTGTGTCCCTGCTGACCCCACAGGCTGAGCCCTGCTTCTGTGGGATCCATTCATGGGAAATGGAAACATTTCTTTTAAGACCCCCTGAGAATGAAGAAGAAACCTATAGGAGCTGGTAATTCCTTAGAGGAATCGAAACATCTGGAAAAAAAATGGAGTGATATGGACAGCCAGCGTGGTGGGTGCATTCTCTCAGCCTTGTCCTGGGGCTCTGCAGCCGGGGGCTTTGGCTGCCCATCTGGACACGCCGTGCCCGGCACAGCCAGAAGGGATCCATGGCAGCCTCGCTGCCCCGCTGCTGCTTCCACGCCTTGCAGGGCTGTTTGCCAGCCTGGCCTGGCTGCAGCTTCTCCCCAGCCTCTGCAGGAAGGCATTTGGCATCTGCTGACAGGCAGCCCAAACTGCACCACAGGCCTGAGATCCCCTGCGATTTCCCTGTCTCTGGGTAGATGCAGAGAGGCAGCTGTTTGCAGGAGGGAGGGCCCTGGAGCAGCTCCAAAACCCTGGGCATTTTCCTTGTCCTTATCCATGCCTTTGACAAGTATTGCTTGGGGCAGAAGGGCACAGCACAGAGGAATTATGGCATGCAGGCTCAGGGGTTTGGGTACTGAGCACTCCTGTGCCAAGGGGCAGCAAGTTGCCTGCAGGCCCCAGCTCAGGGGGAAACAGGGAGTGAGAACATCCTGCCCGCAACCACCGTGCTGCTAGCTCAGCAGTGCAGCACAGCATGGGCTCACACTCCCCATTGCTCCCACAGATGCAGCTGGCACCTCAACACGTGCTGACAACACCTGGAGAAGAGTTTTCTGCTGGGGAACATCTTGTCTGATCAAGTTGATGGCCATTGTGGCTGTTGTAGCACTTTTCCTGTTGATTTGCTGTGCAGCGATCTGGTATTACTGGAAGAGAAAATTGTGAGTGTTTTGTGATTCTCTATTTAAAACAGCTTCATTTAAAGACTGCTCATAGGCAGGGAACATTCCCAATGAGGCTGCAGTGGAGCTGTGGCCAGTCCATGGTTGTCCAAAGAACTCTGCTGAGGGTTCTGCTGCTGCCCAGAGCTTTCATTGGCCTCCTCATTGCTGGGCCTTGTCCTTGGGGGCCCACTGGGGCTGCAGCCAGTGCTGGCTCCCACTGAGGCGGCCTGGCCAAGAGCAGCCCCAGGGGCACAGGGAAGAGGCAGAGCAAGGTGGGGAGGAGAAAGAGCAGGGACGAGATTGCCCTTGAAAGGCAGAGGCGCTGTGGGGCCCGCTCCTGGCCAGGGAGCCTGCCCAGAGCCGTGCCCTGCTCGCCGGGGCCTTGAGGGACAGCTGTGCAGCTGGGCCAAGCTGTGCCAGCAGCTCCAGCTGTGCTGGGGAACCTTGCCAGCTCTGGGCCCAGCTGTGCAGGAGGCTCCCTGTGTGCCACTGGCAGCTGGGGCCTCAGCCACCTCCTCTCTCCACAGGTGCTCCTGTGCATCTACAGAAGAGGAGCCTAAAACCTCAGCCAAAGTGCTCCCCACCTGTTATCCCACCTGTCCACGTCTGCCCCCATCTCCCCTGCCACGGCTTCAACCTCATCACAAGGCCTGCCCAAAACCCACCCCTCCTAAACGAGCCCCTCTGCCCCAGAGCCCCCTGGTCCTTTTCCCCAGCCAGAACTGAAGCTAGGCAGGCCCTATCGGCCAGGGGAGGGATTGTCCCCAGTTTTTTGTTCAAATAAAGTAATGGAGATGTCACAGCTCTATCCAGGTGGTAGAATCAGTAAAGCCCACCCAGCAGCAGCATAGGCTTAGCTCCATGCCTAGGAGCAGCCGTGGATGCCCACGGTGTGGGCAGGCAGGAGCCAGGCAGGGGCTGCTGTGACCAGCGGCGGGGCCCCGAGGGCTGGGGGAGCCCATGCTGAGCGTCCCTGGGCTGAGGGCACATTTCCTTCCCTGACATCATCTGGGCCTGGGCCCCATGAGTCACACAGGGATATTTTGGGGTCCCTGGTGAGGGGTGCAGGGGTATCATGAGGAACAAAGGAGTATTGATGGCCTCTCCTAAGGTGTGCAGGGATCCCTCAAGAGGAATGTAGCAGGGATACACTTGAGAGGTGTGATAAATACATATTTCATGATTGTCTTTTTGAAAATATTAAAATGAATATTATATGTGTTGTGTTAGAAAGTAATGCTGTATTAATTATCTTAATTAGTGTGGCAAATATAGTTTTAGGTTAAAACAAAATGTTAGAATAGAAACTGCACTATGTAGGATACTTTTTTCCTAAAGAAAGGACTCACACTGAGATAGCAGCCACAGGACACCTAAATCTTTCAGAGAAAGAGAATTTATTGCTGCCTCACACAGCCAGGGCAACACCATTCATCTTATGAGGAAGAAGTTGATGATGACCAGACAGAATCCTGTGTTTGAATGGAATTTATGCATCATGTATGAGATATATGAATATGTAACAAGTTATTGGTTTTAAGGGTAAATTATCTGTTAACGTGGGTCCTTGTTTGGGCTTATGCTGTCCAGAAAATGGGTACCCAGACATCCGTAACTCTTTGTTTCTATTGTCTCATATTGTCCTAATCCAAATTGTCCAAATTATTGCTACTCTAATTGTATTGGAATTTTTATAACCATTTTATTATTATTAAAATTTTAAAATTTTGAAAACAAGTGATTGGCATTTTTTACAACTATGGTAGCAGAGGATGGTTACCAACACCTCGCTGCTGGTGCTTTAGGATTGTCAGAGTGGGGAAGGCGCACCCTGCCCACTTTGGCAGCCTGACTCTGTTTCCCCTGGGGTGACCAACAGACACAGGTTACGATCGGTGGACAAGCGGAGACAGTAAAACAAAGAGAAGGGAAAAAGGCTCCCTGCAACCGTGGTAATTGGCCCCCTAAGACTCGTAGTGCACATGAAGAACCCGGGAAGGAAAAGGGACTGGTACTTTTTGGGGGGGGCAGGCACGGGGGGATGGATGCATGTGAATGAGAGACAGGCTGGTTGTCCCAGACCTGCCAAGTGAGTGCTGGAGTCTCCCATGCTGCGTTTCCGACTTTCCGCGAGGAAAGTGGCCAGTAAAGAGACAAAGCGAGTGATGAGAGAGTGAAAGAATCCCCCGGGGTGACTGGGACTGGGTCTCAGGGAGGGGTTGGACCCCTTGGAGGTAGGGAACAAGGTTTCCTAGCCCAATCCACTAGGAAACGGGACAGGAGGGGTCCCTAAAACCTGCTGGATTGAGGGATTTACATTCAAAGAGCATCTAGGGTTGAGCAGCATTCTGCCGGACTGAGGATATGCCCAAGAACATGCAGGATGGGACAACACAGCTAGACTGAGGGACAAAAATTTTCCCCAAGAGCATCTGTGGTTGTACCACACACCTGGGTTGAGGGACAGAAAAATGTCCAACAGCATCCGGGGTTGGACAACCCAGCTGGATTGAGGGAAAAATGCCCAAGAGCATCTGGGATTGGACAACACAGGTGGGTTGAGGGATATCCAATAGCATCTGAATGGCCAGTAACACCTAAACTTGTAATAGGTGATGTGAAAGTAAAAGGTACCTTGTTGTTGTCTTGTTGTGTGTGAGAGTGAGTCACACACAAAATCAGTCTCAACTTCCTGCGTGGGTGGGAAGAGGGGGCAGTGGAATGAGGAGTGTGTGACCCACAAAACAAGCCAGTGTTCCCTGGGTGGGTGGGGGCTGTGGCATAAAGTGCAGGTGACCTGCAAACAGGCTATTGTTCCCCGGGCAGGTGGGGCTTTGGCTGAAGGCTTTGTGGGACCTGCACACCAAGCTAGTGTTCCCCAGGCGTGTGAGGGGCCGTAGCTGAAGAGTGTGAAAGACACGCAGACAGCCTCACAGGTGAACGGGCACCAGAGGCCACCAGAGTCAGGGCCCTTCCAGGAGCCCCGGCAACACTGAGACCTGGAGGCCAACCCCAAGGCGAGGGAGGGGGCCACAGGGACCCGTGATTTTCTGGCAACAGGGATCCGCTTTGTGTCTTGAGGGTGTGAAAGAATTTGTGAAAGTGAATGAGAGGTAAAAGTGAGTGAATGTAGACGAATGGAAGTATTGGTAATGTAGAAGCTTTACCATATCTCCTTGGAGGGAGGTGTATTGTATTGAAAAGTAGTGTGTGAAAAACGTTTTTTCATTTTAGGTATAAGTAGTTGAAAGATAAGTGGTATTTAAGCTGTTTAGTGAAAGTGAGAAACAGAAGCAGGGGATGTGTCGACGGAAGGAGACCAGGACATCAATTAGATCATCATAGGCCCAATTTTATTGATCAGTACAGCAGGTTAAATACAGTTCATAATGAGCTTCATACATATTGCAAAAGTTGAGCTCAGGATTGGTTAGTTACATATCAGCAACTACGCCTACTTCTACATTCTTATGGTTATATTTTTGATACTTTCTACATATTCTCAGGAAGAATCTCTCTTCCCTATCCTCATGTTGCGGCAGGGGCATTCTGTCCTTGCCTGTCATTGGTCACTGACTGCTGACTTCCCTCTCTCAGCTTAACCAGCGGCATTATGTCAGCATGGCCTTTCTCAGCTAACCAACTATTAATAAATCTCTCCACAGGGATGAATAGATAAGATCTTGAAAATGGAACAGAAAGCCAGTAAGTTAGATACAGGAAAAAAAAAAACAACTGGGGGGAATAAAAGCATGCTGGAAGAGATACCCCCAAGAGAGCCCTTTGGGAGTTATGTTAGCTAACAGAAATACAACTCCTTGCAAAACACAGGGTATGCAGAAGTTGATCGGAAAAAAAAGGAAACTATGGAAAAAGGGAAGTTAACCTTAAACTAGAAGTCTCAAACTTGTGAATTATATACTTTTAAAAGATCACGAGAATATTTAACACAAAAGAAAGGAGTTATATATTGATTCAAGTTATGCCTTTAAAGTAGTACATACTTTAAGAAATATGTTTTAAAAAGGAGATTAAATAATTCAAGAGGAAAAGGATTAGTGTATGAGAACCCTTTTTTACAGGTTTTAGAGACATTAAAATTACCTAAGAGTGATAGCTATAGTACATATTAAGGGACACCAAAAGGTAAAGACCCCAGAAATAAGAGGAAAGAATTTGGCAGATCAGGAAGCTAAAGATGCAGGAGAGAATGGAGATGAAAGAGTTAATATTAACGCCAAATAAGGAAAAATTAGAAATTCCAAAGGTTAGGGAAGCAGAGCAATCAGGAATTAAACAAGATAGGTGGTGAACAAGATAAATCAGGAAAATAGAAACATCTTGATGGAAGACAATTAGTTAATAAAATGCTTACTAGGGAATATTAGAAGACATGCATCAGAAAACCCAGTGAATACTCAGGTTTTGTGTGATTTTATTTAAGGAACTATGGCTGCATTGGGATTTTTGGAGTAGAAAAGCAAGTAACTGAAAGATGTATAATTTGCCAAAAGATAAATAAAAGGGTGATAAGAAAAACAACATGAGAAGGTGGTGAGTTAGCTTGTCAACCATTTCATAGTATCCAAGCAGAAGTTTGGAGGAAGTCGTAAGAAAATAGCATTGTTATAAATGATCAATCAAAAGCCAAATAATCAAAAAAATGCCAAAAGATTTCTTCATCTTTTTCCGCAACCAAAATATGATCCTCAAAACCACCACAGCCAAAGAGCCAGCGTTGAGCCCGGGTTCAGCGCTGGGCGAACCTGGATCCGACCTCTATCGCATTGGAGCCCTCCTCGTTCACAAGAGCCGCTTCTAGCGGGGATGCTTTATACAGTTTATTGTGGAGAAGGAGAAGGTTCTTTTCTAACTCTGCATATTCATAGTTGGCTGTTTCACTGTGCAGAGCTGGACAAAGGCTGTCTCCTGGCTGATAACCAGTGTTGATTGAGTTCAGGGAAGCCATGTATTCACATGAATCTTCATGGGGCCCCTGGCTATCTTGATTGATGTTATCAACAGGGCGATGATCTGATCGCTCTTAGGCGGTTGCCTTTCCAATGGCTCAGGATGGCGGTGATCATCGCCCTGGATGCGTCTATTCTCAGGCTAAAATGCCGATCGTTATCCTGCCTCCTTCAGGAATTTCAGAGATTGAATAGATGTCTTCTTCTTGGGCTGCCAGTGGTCAGAGACTGGTTTGGATTTACCAATGTTTATAAAATACAATCTTTAATAGCATGAATTACTTCTAACATATATTACATTGCTGATGGGACGTGCCTTGGCTTGTCTGGCCCCTGCAGCTGAACCAAATAGCAGCAACTGTGGTGTTCCACCCCAGAGACACTTTCGGCCAGCTGGATGTTGCAGCTGGGCACGTGGGGACAGGTCCAGACATGTCGGGACTCCGGTGCCATTGGGATGGAACTTCCTCCCCTGGAGGGTCTGCTCCTCAGGCTTCCCTCTGCCAGAGAAGCTTTAAGGTGGTAGTGAAGGAAAGGAGTCGGTTCTGATGGAGGGTTTTAATTCAGAGCTTTATTCTGGCCCAAAGGCCACTGAATCCAGCAACTGCTCCAATGGAACTCCTGGACCGCATGGTTACTCGCCCTTTTACCCGAGGGAGGGCAGGAGGGAAGGGATAGGGAACCCACCAACCTGGGACAGGAGAGGAGATCTCAAGGGACAAATGACACATGGATGGCCCAATGCCCCCCCCCCCACCCCGGGTAGAGGGCATCTTTTGAATCTGCCTGTCGCAGACATTTCTCCACAGAAATCCTTTCTTTCAGATTTCTGCATCTTCGGGAGGCCAGAGGCCCCTGAAGAGAAGGTAAACAATTATTATCAGCTGCTGGGGAATGCAACAGCAACACCTTGATTGGCTCATTTTCTATATTTATAATTAAGGGCCAATCACCAGTGCAAGCCACGGGACTGAGTCCTTGGCCACAGCTTTGTTGTGGATTCTTTTCTATCTCTTCCTAGCTAGCCTAGCTGCTCTGCAAACCTGTCTCTATATTCTATTTAGTATAGTAATAATGTATTATATATAATATCTTAATAAATATGCCTTCAGATCAAGAAACAAGATTCACCGTCTCTCTCTCACCAGCCGCGCCCACTCAGGTGCGGTAGTATCTGCCAATCACTGAAAGCCCTTCTGGAATTGCAGGATTGACAGACAGTGCTCAGCAGGGGTCAGGGTGGGAAAAGGAGGGATGATGGACACACCTGGAAGGGAATCTTCAGGGGAGAAACCCGGGGTTTTGGGGTAAAACATGAAATCACACTGCAACACTCCTGGAGCACGCTGTCTGTTATTTGCAGACATCACTGCCCAGCCCATGAATCCTCTCAGGGCCAATTGCTAAAGGACCCAACTACCAAAATACAGCTGCCGCATAATCACCCCAGCACTAATCCAGCACTGCTTTGATGGTGCCCAGGAGCACAGAATGGCTTGGCTTGGAAGGGACATTTAAAGGCCATCTAGTCCAATGCCCTGCAGTGAGCAGGAAAACCTTTAAGAAGGTCAGGTTGCTGAGAGCATGAGTTTGAATGTCTGCAGGGATGGATGTCCACCCCTCTGGGCAACCTGTGCCAGGCCTTCCAGACCCAGTGTAAAAAATGGGGTTTTTTTTGTCCAGTCTGAATCGACCATCTTTTAGATTAAAAGCATACCCTCTCGGTCTGCTCACAAAAGGCTCTACTAAAAGTGCTGTCCCATCTCTTTTACAAGCCCCCTTAAGGTACTGAAAAACAGCAATCAAGTCTCCCTGGAGTCTGCTCCCTTGCAGGCTGAACGCCACCAGCTCTCCCAGCCTGTCTCCAAAGCAGAAGGGCTCCAGCCCTCAGAGCAATTTGTCCCTCCTCTGGACTAGATCCAACAGGACCGTGGCCTTCCTGTGTGGGGAGCCCAGAGCTGGATGCAGTACTCTGTCGTGGTACAGACAGAGACAGTACAAAGCAACACACTCCGTTTCCAGAAGGCTTCAAACACTGTTTTTATTCTAGCATGCATGCTTGTTCTACATTCTTACAAAGCTCATAATTTACATTTTACTCACTGGTCAAGAGAGACAAGCAAAGTGCTTCTTTAAATAAGCAGTTGAAAGTTTCACTTATTTATCCTTCTTTCTTTTTTGGTTTCTATGTCAACCACCTTGGAATGAAATTCTTTCAGGGGTAAACATGGATCCTCTTGTCAAAGTTCTCAGTGGCTCAAAGAGGTCACTGTAAAACCTCTTCCACTGTACTCCAGGTGGGGTCTCACCAGAGCAGAGGGGTGGAAGCACCTCCTTCACGCTGTGGGAACTCTCCTTTGGATGCACATGGCTGGCTCATGTGCAGCCTCTCATCTAGCAGCACCCCCAAGTCCTTCTTGGCAGGGCTGCTCTCCATCCCTTCATGGCCCAGACTGTGAGATCAGCTGGGCTGGGACTGTGTCACAGCCCTTGGACAGAGCAGCTGGGCAGGATGAGCTCGCTGCCAAAGAAGGCAAATCCCACTCCCCACACACCTCCACCCTGGCCATGAGGACACAGCAGGCTCAGGGGTCACAGAGGTGCCAGACCCGGTGGTTGCACAGCAGCACAAGGAGCGAGCAGTCAGTGCTTGAGCACAACTGTTGCGGCAGCAGCAGCGGCGCTGGCAGCAGTGGTGCTGACATTGGGACAGCGGTGTCAGGACAGCGGTGGCAGCAAGAGCTGCGGGACTGGCAGAGGGCAAGGCAGCATGGCCCTTGCTCTGAGCCTCTTCCTCCTGCTCCTCCTGGCCGTGGCCCTGCCTGCCAGGGCTGCCCAGGCTGCTCCGCTGCAAGCGCGGTGAGCAGGTGAGCCGGCAGCCTGGCTCCCCTTTCCCGGGACAGCGCTCCCTGCTCCCCGGGAAGCGCTGGGGATGGTTTTCCCCAGGCCTTGAGAGAGGGTTTCCTCTGGGGGAGGGAGAGAGCCCCCATGGGCCCAGGGCTGGCCCTGTTTCCTCTCCAGAGATGTGTCACAGGGCCTGCAAAGAGGGTGGAGAGTGACCAGAAGCCAGCCCAGAGCTCCCCAGGCCTCTGTGCAGCTCTGGCCTTGTCCATTCATATTTGGCTGCCGCAGCCATATACAACCATCTTGCAGTGCCCATTTAATATAGGCAGAGGAGGATCCCAGCACACCATAGAATACGTCTGATCTGTGCATCCCCTCTAGATGAGCATGCTAGGAAGGTTTCTCAGGCACCTTGGATCCATGAAGATTTCCAGCCTCTAAAGCCTCCTGCAGGTTTGTTGTCAATGTTCCCCTAAGCGGATAATCCTTGACAACCTGGCAGGAACCAGGTGACAGAAGCTTCTGTGGCTGTTAGGTTACAGGAGTGTCTGCAGGGAGGACTTATCAAGCTCCTTTCCGGGTTGCTGCTCACAAGCCCAGCTCCCATCGCAGGGGTGAGTAGTGTGTCCCTGCTGACCCCACGGGCTGAGCCCTGCTTCTGTGGGATTCACTCTTCTGACATGGAAACACTTCTCTTAATGTCCTCCAAGAGGGAGGAACAAGCCTGGAGGAGGCACTAATTCCGTAGGGGAGTCCCAACACATGGAGAGGGCCCTGAGTGACCTGGAGAGGCACCGTGGTGGGTGCATTCCCTCAGCCTTGTCCTGGGGCTCAGCAGCCAGGGGCTTTGGCTGCACATCTGGACACGCCGTGCCCGGCACAGCAGGAAGGGATCCATGGCAGCCTTGCTGCCCCACTGCTGCTTCCACGCCCTGCAGGGCTGTTTGCCAGCCTGGCCTGGCTGCAGCTTCTCCCCAGCCTCTTCAGGAAAGCATTTGGCGTGGGTTCACAGGCAGACCAAACTGCATCATGAGCCTGAAATTCCCTGGGATTTCCTGATCTCTGGGCAGAGACAGAGGGGCAGATATTTGGAGGAGGGAGGGTCTTGTGGCACCCCCAAGAGCCTTGGCCTTTCCCTGATCCTTATCCATGACTTTCACAAGTGATACTCCTTGAAGATGCCATCTCCCCAGTGGGCAATGGCTCCACCTGATCCAGCTGTCCCTTTTCCTTTCTAAAGTGATGGACCAAATGTCTTTCCGGAAGGCAGTACATCCTGGAGTATGCAATGTACCCATGCTAGCCACTGATACAGGAAGTGAGGAGATGCCAGACAGTGCCACAGAAGGTGATTGCTGTGCCAGGATCAGCCAGTCTGAGCAGTCCTGCTGGGGTCCTTCCATGTGAGATATGTCCTGAAACCTGGGAGCGAAACCCCATGGTGGGGAAAGGGCAGAGGGGGAGGGCAAGGCTCCAGTGCGTCCTGAGAGGGCCTGGCTGTGTGTCCCTGGGCAGGGGGAGCTGACACAGGGCAGGAAGGGGCAGGGCTGAGAGTGGCTGCTCAGGGATGGGTTTGGCCCGTGTCCCTCCAAGCAGCCACTGCCCAAGCAGTTGCGCTGCCCCCGGGCTCTCCTCCTGGCCTGCTGGGCTTTGTTGGGTGTCACTGCCTGTGCCAAGGGGTGGCAAGGTGCCTGCAGGCCCCAGCTCTGGGAGAAACGGAGAATGTCCTGCCCGCATCCACCGTGCTGCCAGCTCAGCAGTGCAGCACAGCACGGGCTGACACTCCCCGTTGCTCCCACAGACGTTGTCACTGAAGCAGGAATATATGGCCCGGATCCAGTGCGCCTCCCAAGAATTGTCTGCCCTCAGGATGTTCGCAGTAAATGCATGATAGGCACAGTGGTGATAGTGTTCACTGTGCCACTTGTGCTGATAGGCTGCTATCTTGGCATTCGCAAGCTGTATGAGATCAGACGGTCAGTTGCTGATTTTTCTCCACAGTTTTCTTATAACTTTGCTCCATAGCATTGCTGGCCTGACTCGTAGTCATGCTACTGTGGAGTTGTGGCCAGTCCATTGTTGTCCAAAGCACTCTGGGGATGGTTCTGCTGCTGCCCTGAGCTTTCATTGGCCTCTTAATATCTGGGCCTTGTCCTGGGGGCCCCGCTGGGGCTGCAGCCAGTGCTGGCTCCCACTGAGGCTGCCTGGCCAAGAGCAGCCCCAGGGCCACAGGGCAGAGGCACAGCAAGTTCTCAGCAGTGTTTGGGCAGCACAGTTCAGGACAGGACAGTGCTTATTTACTGCCTCACAAAAAGTTTAATGGCAACAGTGGTGTTGCAGCACAAGCAAATGTGGTCCAGTTCAGTGTTAAAACATGATTTTCTTTATAAATTCATTCACTGTTTTAAAACTTAGTTTAAAATATAACTTCTTTTCCAGTGCTTTATACCGTTATTTGGTTTAAAGAATGATGGCCTAATTATCCCATGCCTGAATTAGAAGACTGTAAGTACTATAAAATGGAATAATTTTTCTGCTCTTATGTCTTTCACAGACTCATGAAACTTTTGTTGGTTAATGTGACCAACAGAAGAGTTTTTCTCTGCTTTTAATTCAAACAAGTGGCAGAGCTGGAACCTGTTGAGCAGAGTCGCTTCACTTCATAGCTAAAGCAAACTTCCAGGATTCTTTATGGAACAATATAAAATCTATATTTTATGTATATACTCCTGTCACATGACTGATAGGAATGAGGGATTTGGACTCTTTGGGAAGTACTCACCAGCTGTGCATTGGCTCTCCAAAGCTCAGTCTGTAATAATCAATCTTTTTCAGAAGAGAATGTTCAGTTTCTTCCTGGCACTCACTCTTACATTTGTACTCAAAAACACTTCTTGAAAGAAATTTACAACGGCTCTTTATGGTCCCTTAGTTGACTTTTCTCTCTTTCTCCAGAGATGCTGATGAAAACCGGGATGATTGCATTAAAAAAGCTGCAAAGCAGATCCTGGAGAAGAGGGCATACATCTACTCCCACCCTCTGGACAGGACCTTCTGATCCCTCCCTGACAGCAGGCACTCCTGAACGTCAGTCAGGGAGAGATTTGCCTCTGTTTCCATATTTGAGAGCTTAAAAGCATCTGTTAATTAATGTCTTTAATAAATGCAATTGTATAAAATAAAACTTCTTTGTAAACACTATTTCAAAGGATAAGGATAAATAGAGATTTCATTTAAAGCTGACAGTATTTTGTCAGATATATGGGTAGATAGTAAATAGATAGATAGATAGATAGATAGATAGATAGATAGATACATAGATACATAGATACATAGATACATAGATACATAGATACATAGATGGATATATATATATGTCAGTCCCTCTTGGAGCTGGATAAAGAAAGGGAGGGGAGGTTTGGATGGGGAAATGTTTCTTCCCAGGGAAGGGACTGTGTGGTTTCTCAGTATCTTTTCACTTCAATCAGCTGCTCATTCACTGAGCAAGTCTGAAAGACTTGGGCAATCAGAACAGTTCTGCTTTGGAGGCCCCTCCAGCTCTCTTGTCCAGCAGCGCCACCAGGACACTGAGTCCCCAGTGTCCAGGGAGCTTCTGCTGTCACCCTGAGGGACACCATTGGTCACTGATGTCCATCGGGCCTCTGAGCCATTGACCACAACCCCCTGGATGTGAACAGCCCGGCAATTGCTCATTCTCCAAACTGTGTCTCCATCAGATCCATAGCTCACCAAAGGAGGGACAAGGATGCTGGGCAGGGCTGATGTGTCCAGGGCATGGCAGAAGTCCAAAGTGGTGGCATCTCTAGCTCTTCCCTTGTGCACTGGGGTGTAACTTCGCGGCTGTGGTCACAGGCAATATGTTCTCTGGCCAGCTCACTGCCTGAGTCCCATGCACAGTCACAAGAGAGGCTGCCCCTGGATCCCTACAGGGACCTTCCCGGCTGGCGGTGCGTACAGGGGCTCGCAGCTCCCTGCAGCCGACACCTGTGGCACGGGTGACACAGCAGCAACCCAGTACGAGGGACTGAGGCGAAGGAACCGAGAGAGATCACTTGTTTGAGTTCTAAGGAAGGTTTATGTCCCCAGAGGAGTCAGGGACAAGTGACAATAACTGAGGGCAAAACACTGATTTTTAAGGAAGGGAGGGAAGAAGGGGAGTGACACAACCTTTTACCAAGGGGAAGGCATTGGGGAAGGAGTGCAGGGCAAGGGCTATCCAATAGAAACCAACAAGTGGAAGGAGCAAACCTTGAAATCCAATCTTGCTTTGAAGAGGGGATGAACAACAGGGTACACACAAGAACAACAGGCTGTGCTTTGTTGGACAGGGGCATTGACATATACTTGGTGAATAAACAACTCAGGACTGAACCACCAGAGAAACCAAATGGGATATGTGGAATGAAGCATTACAAACATATAGGAAGGAATATTTAAAACTTACTACAGAAGAACAAACTGTTAAATAACAGACTACCACACTGGGGTGTTGCGGTGTGTCTCTATTGTGATTTCAACTGCAATTCAGGTTCAATGGTCAGTTCTAAAATCCGCCCCCCCCCCCCCCCCGTCTTTTGTATTGTTATACCATATTTTATCCTTAATGGATTGTTCCTTTGCACCTCTCTTGTTGGTTTTGTCCTGGTTTTACATCTTTCCAAAGACCTGCCCTTTGTTCCTGAATGTTACCTGTTCCTTCTCCTAGGGGGAGCAATGTCAATCCCTCCTCATACCTGCCCCTTTCTCCATAAACTTCTCTGTCATTTTTGTATCCCTGGAGGTCTCATTGGTTTGTTTACCCTCTTCCCCTCCCCTGTAATTCCCAATTGGTTTAAACACTGTATTCCCTGCCTTATGCTTCTCCCCAGGTTTCTCCCACTTGGTTAAAGATTTGTATTCTCCTCTTGAACCTCCCCTTGTTGAAAAACCCCTTCTACAGCCTGGACTTATGTCTTTCTGTGCCTGACCTTCTAGGGCATAAACGCCTTTAGGAGTCATACAGAAGACCTCTCCTTGTTCCTTGTCCCTGCCCTTGAAGCATTCCACTTGTGCCATAGAGCAGTTGTGCCCTACAGCCGCACCCCAAATTGTGTGGCTTTTTGGGGGCAGCCCCCTCCTGGTGACAGTGCTGGGAGCAGCCCAGGCTGAAGAACTCTGGCACCGCATCACTGAGGCAGCCACTCCATCATGGAAGGGCTCTGGCTTGGTCAGTCAGCACAGACCCACCCTGTGCTTCTCAAGGTTTCCTTTGGCATATCCATGCATTGAAGAGGTTGGGTGGGTTTTCCCCCTCTTTTATTGACTGTGTCCTTTGAGAACCACAAGAGGAAGCAGTGCCTTAAATTGCACATGAAGAGCAAATGGTGAAGTAAAGGCTTCACATTTCCTATGAAGTCAAAGGACTGTGCTAGCCATGGCCTCCCCAAGGTGCCAAATTTCCAGCTGGGAAGCTGCTGACAGGAAGGAATGTGGCACTTGTCTCCAGCCAGAGATCACTCATTCCTCCGCATGCTGGGCTGTGGCTGACAGTGCCTGAGGAGCTCAGAAATCCTTGGATGTGATCTCCTGTGCCAGTGCCCAGAACACAGAGCAATGAGCTCAGCTTGGGGGTGGGGGCAAGTCCAGCCATTGGACACAACTGCCAGGCAGGATGAGCTCCCTCCCAGAGAAGGAAAATTCCAGCCATGAGCAATCTGGTATTGCTGGAAGAGAAAATCGTGTTTTGTAATTCTCGACCTCAAACAGCTTCCTTTAAATGCTTCTCATAGGAAGACAACATTCCCAGTAAGGCTGCAGTGGAGTTGTGGCGCGTCCATGGTTGTCCAAAGAACTCTGGGGAGGGTTCTGCTGCTGCCCAGAGCTTTCATTGGCCTCCTAATTGCTGGGCCTTGTCCTGGGGGTCCCGCTTGGGCTGCAGCCAGTGCTGGCTCCTACTGAGGCTGCCTGGCCAAGAGCAGCCCCAGGGGCACAGGGCAGAGGCAAAGCACGGTGGGGAGCAGAAAGAGCAGGGACGAGATTGCCCTTGAAAGGCAGAGGCGCTGTGGGGCCCGCTCCTGGCCAGGGAGCCTGCCCAGAGCCGTGCCCTGCTCGCCGGGGCCTTGAGGGGCAGCCGTGCAGCTGGGCCAAGCTGTGCCAGCAGCTCCAGCCGTGCTGGGGAGCCTTGCCAGCTCTGGGCCCTGCTGTGCAGGAGGCTCCCTGTGTGCCACTGGCAGCTGGGGCCTCAGCAACCTCCTCTCTCCACAGTTCCACCTCTTGATAGCAGCTGAAGGAGAGTGGCATGATCTCACGCCCAGATAACTTGAGCAGTTCCTCCAGCAGTCATGAGGACCTAGGCAGACCCATCAGAAGCCCTCAGAGGACAATCCCAGAACAGCTGCCATCTATGCGGAAACCGCCTGTGGAAGTCCCAGTGCCTCCTCCACTCCCTGCGGAAATCCATGAGCCTCCTCCACTCCTCACAGGGATCACCAATATGCCCCTCCCAGTCCATCCTAACAACTGCCACGACCCCAAAACCAGTTCAGCACCTTCCATACCCAGCTGAGTCCACCATGTCCCCCTCCTCCCAAAACCATCTAACCTGCCTGCCAAATGACACTGAAGGTGCTTCTGTCCCCCACCCCGTCTCCATTCCAGAGCTTTGCCCAGCTCTTCAGCTACAATAAAGAGATGGAGCTGTAACCTCAGTGTCTGGGTGGCAGCAGCAGCAAAGCCCACCCGGCAGCAGCACAGGCTGAACTCCATGGCCAGGAGCAGCCGTGGATGCCCACGGTGTGGGCAGGCAGGGGCTGCTGTGACCAGCGGCGTGGCCCCAAGGGCTGGGGGAGCCGATGCTGAGCATCCCTGGGCTGAGGGCACATTGCCTTCTGGTGGATGATCAAGGCCTGAACCTCATGACGCAGGCATGGATATTTTGGGGTCCCTGCTGAGGGGTACAGGGATCCCTCTTGAATCACAAAGGAGTATTGATGGCCTCTCCTAAGGTGTGCAGGCATCCCTCATGAGATGTGCAGTGGGGTTACATTTGAGGGACTTTGAGGGGGATTTTACTCTTCTCAACACAGCAAAGGGTCACTTGGCCGAGGTTTTGCAAAGCTGGGGGAAAGCCTCTTGCAAAGCGTTGGGCCCGGCCTGCGGGCACAGCGGGAGGACAGACCCTATACTCTGGGGCCAGACTGGGCTGCTCAGGCCAGGCCGGGCCGGGCCAGGCTCGGGCCCCGGCAGGCAACGGCCGCGGCCCTGGGCTCTGATGAGGCTGCTGAGCTCCACCCTGGCCCTGTGCTGCAGCCCAACACATTTACAGTCAGGGCCGTGCCCTGGCCCACAGGAGGCACCCGGGGCTGCAACTGAGGCCATGCCTTCTCCCACTCAAGGGGGCTGGCTCTGTTCCTTTGGAGGATCCAGAGCCTTGTACCTCGGCCTGATGGTGCAAAGATCCCCCCAGCATCCCTGAGCTTGCAGAAATAAAGGCTTTGTGCTCATTAATATGAAAAGCTGCATGGATGCCCTGCAGCTAATGTTCTTTTGTTGCCTGGACCCCAGTCAGTGCTCGAGTTTAAATGAATGACCCAGCCCGAAGCTGGCCTTAAGACTGATTTGATGAGAGGGAGTGAAGCTCTGTTGACTGCAAATTCTCCAGAAAAAAAATACAGGAACTTGGATAATGCTGGTGACAAAAGCAGAGTACAGAGTTGAACCTGTGAGGCCACCTAAATGCCGTCTTCCCCCACCCTTTTGTTTTTAATTTGTTTAATATTCTGAGGGCCAGTTCTTGCATGAAATGGGCCCTCAGCAAGGAGCTGCTGGGCCTCCTGGCTGTGTCCATTTGTGCTCCCTGTGCTTCTGGTTGCCCGGGCCAGCACCTCTGGGGACAGGGGGTCCTGCTCTGGGTGGTGGTGGCAACAGCATGTCCCCAGCAATAAGCTGGTAGCGCAGCCGTGGAAGGGACAACGGACACTGGCACAGAAATCAGAGATGACAGGTCTAGTTTTCCCTGCCTGAGTTATTGATTGGTATTGTGAAGCTGCAGAATCATCCCTGTGAAGAGAGGAGGAGGATGGGGAATTGGGTAAACAATGGGGTATGCATAAGTTTTTGTATATGCCCCATTCAGCATAGGCATTTTTAGGAAGTGATTTATTGAAGGAGTTTTGAAGCAACCATTACATTCAAAAATGGAGAGGGTCCTCTGGAGCTGAATGATCAAAAGTACATTGAGGTATTAAGTTTAACCTTAACAGCTGTTGAAATTGAGGGGGAAATTGATGAAGAGATACTAAGTCAAGTATTTCCCAGGGTATGGACCTCTGGTGTACCAGGGATGGCGAAAAATGCCTCCTCCATAGTAATTAAGCTTAAGGGACACAACAAGTCAGAATTAGGCAGCAGTACCCCCTAAAAAATTTAAACAGGGAAGGAATCAGCCCAATAATTGAAAATTTTCTGTGGTTAGGGTTATTGAAAGAATGCCAATCTGATTTTAATACTCCCATTTTACCCATTCGGCAATCTGATGGGTCAGACCAGATAGTACAGGATTTGAGGGCTGTCAATAAAGCAAGAGAAGATTTGTATCCTGTGGTAGCCAATCCATATACTTTATGAACTTGTTGAACACCTGAGCTAACCTGGTTAACCATTTTAGAATCAAATGATGCCTTCTTTTGCCTCCCTATCCACAAAGTCAGCCAGAAAATTTTTGCATTCGAATGGGAAAGCCCTAAAAGTGGGCACAAAATCCAGCTCACATGGCCCGTGCTTCCTCAGTGCTTCAAAATTTCCCCTACTCTGTTTGAGGAGCAACTTGCAAAAGATCTGGAGTTTTGGGAAGCTCCACAGGAAGAAGGAAGGCTTTTGTAATATGTGGATGATCTTCTAGTAGCCACATGGATGAGGGAAGCATGTCTGGCCTGGACAGTAAGCCTTTTGAATTTCCTAGGACCCCAAGGACACAGAGTATCAAAGAAAAAGGCACAGGCAGAGAAAGAGAAAGTAATCTACCTGGGGTACCAGGTGAGTGCTGGGCAACGGACGTTAGGGCAGGCTCACAAGGAGCCATATGCCAAACCCCAAAACCCCAGACAATAAAGGAACTCCAAACCTTCTTAGGCATGGCAGGGTGGTGCTGGCTGTGGTTTATAATTATGGACTGCTCGTCAGACTCCTCTATGCTCTTTTTGCCAGTGCAAACAGAGATCTCCAGTGGACAAAGGAAGGCAAACGGGCCTTTCACCAGCTAAAGAGTGCCCTCATGTCAGATCCAGCTTTGGGACTTCCAAATGTAAGTGAACCATTCTTTCTGGGTTCCCATGAAAGACAGGGCATTGCCCTGGGAATATTGGCTCAGGACTTGGGTCCATATCAGAGGGCAGTTGCTTACCTCTCCAAGCAATTAGTTGCAAAAGCCAAATGAAATTAGTGTCTCAAGTGTGATTCCTAAGTGAATCAGATTTTTGGTGTAATTTCACCTTGGTACAGCCAGTAGAAGTGACTTGCCTTTAAGCTCAAGATGCTATCGGGCTCTCATTTAAATTTTAAATCGACACTGCACTTTTTACAATGGCAGGATCTTATACAACCCACACTAGTAATCAAATAGTTCAGACCCAACCTAAACTTAAACCTGAAGTGTATGAAATAGGCCCATACATCATCGTGAGGAATGTGAGTGAACAACGACTGTTGTTCAATCCAGAATGGTCTCTCAAATGTGTTGACTTGATAGTGCAAATTAACATCTCAAAAATCCAACCAGCCTGCTCCTCTTTCCGAAGAACATCCTTTGAGGGCTGCACTACGTGGTTACAAAGACAGATATACCTCAGGAGCAGAACAAGAAATGATCTAACTGGGATGTTAGGGAATGGATTGAGAGTTTTAAATGAAATTGATTCAGAAATACTGATGAATAAGCTGGCCACTGCAGCAGGTGACCTAGCAAAATTGAAGCGGCTTTTACAGTCATCTCTATTGGCTTTGGGAACTAGCCAGTGGCAGATTTCCAAAGTACTGACTGCCAAAGTGGGAAAAGGTCGTGGGCCAGGACCACAGGGTAATATTAGAAGCACTTGGTACAGTTGAAAATAATGTGTCTTTAGCTTTCAGTTGTATACAAGCACAGTTATAGATGCAGGCAACAGCAGCTCTGATCATACGGGAAGGGGGTGAAGGTAATTTTCCAGCTGAAATTCGGAAAGTTGGCTGGGAGAATGTGATTGATTTTGAAATGAAGTTTCAGTCCTGGTGAACTATAGCAAATTTCACCTATGATCCTGCTTCTTATGTGGCCACTGCCTTTGTGCTTACCATACGTAATTCCACTGTTTATGTTATCCGCCCTATCATTGCACTGGGATTAAATAATGAAAAAAGAGTGCTCTACCCTTCAGAACATAGGGTGTGGGCAGGAAAGGTGAATGACAAGTGGCCAACAGTAAAGTTAGAATCCTGCATTACTAGAGAACAACTAGGATTCATTTCTGAAAGCAATACAATCAGTGCCCAAGATGTGTGTCTAGACAGTGAATAGAGTATTTCCACTTTTGAGATTCACCCAGTCACTGATCAGAAAACTGTGCTTGTATATACTAGTAAAAGTTATGTGTGCCTGAGAACTGCTTGTGCTGCTGTAAAAATTGATAGCGCTGATTTGTTTTTGTCTAGAAGAAATAATCTTAATTTTTGTATTTGTAATTTTGTTAAGATTATCGGGTGTGATTTTTTGTACGTGGCCCCAGTGACATCCCACCAGTTGATTAAAACCAATTACACAATGTAACACAGACTGTCACTTACTCCTATTGGGATGGACCTTACATTGGTAAAACAATTAATTAAGCACCAAGACCTCCTACAGATCTTGAAGGAAATTCCAGAAAGCACAGAAAACCTTAATTACTGTCCAACATGATAACAAAGAAATAACCAGAATTCTTCAAAGAGTAAAGCAAAATGCAGGTCATCACTGGTGGGATGTGATCTTTGGGTGGTCACCAACTGACAATAGAATCCTTAATAAAATATGTCATCCCATTGTAGTTTTGTTAATATTAGTTGGACTAAGTTTAGGGTTATCCATTATATTGCTAATTTGAAATTGGAGAATACTACAGCGAACAGCTGTGTTAACGTCCTTATCAAATGTACATGTTAAAGCATTAAGAGACACTTTCTTAGGGATTTTTATTAGATAAAAAATTTACCTATTGTCTAGGAAAGGGAGGAAAAGAGACAGAGTAGAAATTTTCCAGAGTAGAAATCCATTTTGATTTAGGTGAAATGTACTACAGTCTGTAGTTTGAAAACATAGCTGTTTAGACTGACTGCCTGTTCTGGAAAAAAGCCTAGGCTCAGAGAAACTGCTTCAGTGAAAAACAGAGATTGGGGGGGGGGATGGGGACAGAGAGACAGAGGAACTGCTATGAGAACAGGCCAACCTGACCTGAGAATTCTTTCTGATAAAGATTAACTAGCGGTAAATGTCACGCCAAATTTGTAAAAATGAATATGTATGAACCTATCATAAATTGGATGCATATCTATTTGAGAGGGTGATAAAAAAGGATCTGTAGTTCCCAGAGGTACACATGTCTTTTATGGAGAGAAATCTCCACATGCATCCAGCACAGTAATAAACATACCGGCTTTACAACTTTCACAAAGTTGTGGAGTTGCATTTATCTCCTCAAAACAGGCCCCAGTGTCAGCTGGCTCACAGAGACCCTCCTGCACAGCAGGCGATTCCCGCTGTGCTCAAAGTTTGCCTCTGAAGACTGAGAGATGAGCTTGTAAGAAATGCCGGAAATTCTCAGGGAAAGGGCTTTAAGTCTGTTGTTGTCACTAGGTAAAAATCTCCAGTGGGAAAAGAGCCTTTCCAGTATACAGGGTGTCCTGTTATGACTTAGTTCATCTAAGAGTAATGATCACCAATTAAATGCAGTTTCATTTTTTATTCGGCAAGTGTAAAAGTGTTCCAAATTTTTCAAAATTCTAAAACTATTTTGAAAAATCCTAAACTACAATGGGAAAATGGAAGTAATACTTGGGGATATTTTTCTACAAAAAATGTTTCTAAATATTTCTAAAATCTTCTGCTGTGTATAAATGTAAAACAAAGACAAAATGAGGTTGCTTTGTCTCAGGAGCCCCGTGCTCAGCTGCTGCCTGCCCAGCCCTGGCTGTGCCCAGACAAGCAGCTCCGCCAAAGTTGGTGGTAGCACAGACACACCTGAGCTGAACCCCAAAGATGTTGCCAGGCTCAGGCCCACTGGATGGCCCACCTACACGCGGTGTTAGTGCTGTAGTAGGCCATCTGCCTTAACATCTACTCCCTCTCCCTTTCCCCCGGAACCTGCGCCTCGACGCATGAACACCAGGTAAGGTTCCTGCGCGCCCTGCCTGATCTCATCTTCTTCCATTTGGGATGTGGTTGTACCTAGCTTGTAAAAAGACTTCCCTGTTTCAACCAGCTGTATAGCAAACAACGCCTTAGCCTGAGCTGCCCTGCTTGTCCACTGCCCGGTGCCCACTAGATGGTCTTCCGAGATCACTAAGCCCTCGGTGTCGTGAGATGTGGAGGGATTCCCCCAAAGTATTGGGAGAACCTCCACAATCTCCCTCCTCCATTTTCCCACCCAGACCCTGAATTCCATCGGGCCTAAAAGGCTGGAGAAGAGAGCCCTCAGCTCCGCGGGCACCAGATCTCCCTGTATAAGAGCCGGCTGAAGGAGCCCCCAGAAATATTCAGATTCCTGGGAGTACTCCCTCTGGGCCTTGCACAGTTCCTTAATCCTGGCCTGGGTGATAGGCACCCATTGGGCCTGAGCACTCCCCTCCCCGCTGAGGTGGTATGTAACCAGGGCAGCTTCCAATAAAGGCACCTGCCCTGGCTTCCGGTCATCCACTCCCCCCCCCCACCCCGGAATACGAAGCGTGGGAACTGGGAAGGGGAGCATGGGAACTGGAATTGGAGGAGGTTGAGGCGGGACTTGGTCTCTGGGCCGGGCACCAGCAGGGGCGTGGTGACTCATTTTTCTCCGCCTCAAAGGTGGAGTTAGGAGGCGGAGTGGAATAAGGAGGTGGGACATGGGAGGAGTCAAAGGAGGGTGGAACTGTGGGCAGGGCCAGGGGAGGAGCTGAGGGAGGAACCATGGGCAGAGAAAGGGGTGGAACTGAGGGAGGAACCGAGGGTGGAGCTAAGGGAAAAGAGGGAGGGTCAGGGGAAAGGAAGGGGTTGGGTTTAGGGAGAAAGGGATTCGGGGTAGAAGAAGGGTCAAAAGCGGGAAAGACCATGCGGTCTCCACCATTTTGGGCTCCTTGGGAGCCATCTTGAGGAACTTCAGTAAAGCTTACAACTTTGGGGATTACAACTGGGGACTTAGGGAGAGGAGGAACAGGGGGATCGGGAAGAGAGCTCCGAAGAGCTCGGCCAGGGCTCTTTGGAGGGGGAGGCCGAGCCAGTCTCGAGGGAGCAGGGGCAGGGTGGACCCCTGCTTCTTACTGGCCTTGAGGATCCCTCGAGAGGGCTCCTGCTGCAGGGAAGAGAGAGAGGAATGGGGGGTAGGAACACATGAACCGGGAGGACTGGGGAGCAAACTAAAACGAGATGGGCTTTTCCTCAAATTCCCAGGTGGGCGCAGTGTGGTTAGCACTTTGCCCGCCCAATACGCCACAGTAGATAAATGAGTCTCCCCGGAATTGACTTCACTATCTAATTTTGCCACAACGGCTGCCCAAAACTGTGGCTCCTTTACAAGTTCCGGGGTGACCTCAGGAAAATGAGAAAAATTCCACTTAACCAATAACTTCAATTCTTTCTTGGGGGCAGCAAACCCTCCACCAAGCAACAAACCTTTAATAACATAAAAAACTCCTTTTTGGGTTTTGCTCAGACCTGCACCCATGATCCTGCTCCTAAAGCACCCTAGACAAGGCGACTTCAGGAGGAGCAAGAACCCACGATGGAACACTCCACCCGCCCGAGAAAAATGCAAACTAAAACAATGAAGCACACGCTGTCGGCCCCTGCTCCCCCCACTGTCCTCAAGTCGGAGGGTTCACTGAGGGGAAAAAAGGAATTTAGGTGGTAGGACCTGGCCCCAAGTCTGGGGAAGCAGACCCCACAGGAAAGGGAAAACAAAAAACGATAGGGGTGAGGACTGTCCCCAGAAGAACACCCCGTGCCAAGAGGCCCATGAGGACTGTCCCCAGAAGAACACCCTGTGCCAAGAGGCCCACCCCTGCGGACAGAGAGAAGGCAGAGCTTCCCCGCGCCCGCCAGCACGAATTCCAAAAGACAGCAAAACACGCCACAGAGAGAGACAATGCAGCTGTGTATACTGCTTTTAAAATTCCCGGGCAGCAGCAGCAGGGGCTGGGACATGCCCTGCTGAGCCGAGTCAGACACAAAGGCTCCCCCGCCGTGGAATGCAGCCCCCCCGCAGAGCCGAGAGCCACGCCATGTGGCAGACACCGGGGCCCCCCGTGCCATGCAGCAAAAAGCGGCGGAGGGTGCCGGGAGCGGCCCTGGTGCAGCAAACCGCGCGGAAAAACCACCCCGCGCTGAAAAAACCACGGCAGCCGCCTAACGCTGCGCCGAGAGCTTGTAGCTGGCCCCGGTGCAGCGAGCAGGGACGCTGCGCGTGCGAAAAAGTGGCGGAGGTGGGGGGGAGCGGTCCTGCCACGGCGAGCTGCACGGAAAAACTGCCTGCACTGAAAAAAACCCGCGGCAACCGCTCGGTGCCGCACCGAGAGCCCCGCTATTCTCCGCGGCGCCACCGTGCGGGGACACTGCACACGCGAAAAGCGGCAGAGGGCTCCGCGGTGCGGCGCGGCGGGCGGGGCCTGCCGGGGCTTCCCGCGGCATGTGAAAAACGGCAGACTGCGGCCCCCAGCGACATGAGCTCTCCCCCCGCCCCGCGCCGAGAGAGAGAGAGAATTTCCCCTGGTTGCGAGCAGCGCCCGAGAACCAGTCCCCAAGGGAAGAAGGATTGGGAGTGCTCCCCAGCGCAGGGAGGGGTCCCAGGGAAAATTAAAAAGGCAGGGGGGTAACCACCGAGTCCGGGGCTCACCTAACCCAGCAGCGGTGCAAACGAAAAGTTCAGGCGGATGGTTTCTCGTCTCAAAGCCATCCTCAGGTGCGGGGAGTTGCGGCTTCAAATCCCCCAGGACCGCCACCCCTAGAACAGGGTCTGCTGCCACCGGAGGTAGTCTGATGGCCAGAGGAATTTATAATCCATTCGTGGGGTCTGGCAGTCCCAACGGCTAAGCGTCCGGGCGTGGTCCAGGCCCCACGTTGGGCGCCACATTGCAGCAACGTGTATTTAGCCTTCTAGAACAGAGAAGGTCAGAGTCCGGCTAGCTGAGGTTAAGGCCGACACCTGGCTGCATAACCTGCCAGCACCCCTCGGCGTCGTAAGGCCTCAGGCTGTGCTGGTTGCAGACTGGATTGCTGCTAAACGACGAGAAGGAAGGAGCTGGACACTTGCCGGTGGAGGGGCTAAACTTTGTTTATTGGAAAGGCCACGATGTCCCAGCAAATGACAGTGAAAAAAGGGTGCTTAGGGGTTATAAAGGGAAGGAGTGGACCCAGGAGGGGTTTACAGAAGACCAATGGGGGGAGAAGATGGGATGAACTTAACACAAATGACATAGTGCAGAGCCCAATAGGTACTAGGTATGGGAGGGGTCCCGGGACCACAGCCAACCACAACCCCCAAAGAGGAGAACCTTCTGGAATACTAGGCGGAGTGGGGGGGGTGATTCACTTGGCCCAGGGAGGAGAAAAAGCATATATATAAGGGAAAAAGGGGAGGAAGAATTATATAACCCAACAGATTGACAGTATAACTGACAGGGCTGTGGCGGGACAACTGAGGAGGGCAGCACCATTTTACACAACATGGCGGGGAGCAGATACATAAAATGGGGGAGGAATTAAATGAACTTAACGAACACACTACAACACACCGGGTGTACTGTGATGACTTAGTTAATCTAAGAGTAAAGATCACCAATTAAATGCAGTTTTATTTTTTATTCGGCAAGTGTAAAAGTGTTCCAAATTTTTCAAAATTCTAAAACTACTTTGAAAAATCCTAAACTACAATGGGAAAAGAGAAGAAATATTTGGAGATATTTTTAAACAAAAGATGTTTCTAAATATTTCTAAAATCTTCTGCTGTGTATAAATTTAAAACAAAGACAAAATGAGGTTGCTTTGTCTCAGGAGCCCCGCGCTCAGCTGCTGCCTGCCCAGCCCTGGCTGTGCCCAGACAAGCAGCTCCACCAAAGTTGGTGGTAGCACAGACACACCTGAGCTGAACCCCAAAGATGTTGCCAGGGTCAAGCTCATCCCTGGTAGGAGGACTGCACCTCCTGGCCTGGCTGGACACCAGGGGCAGCACCTTTGGGGACAGAGGGTCCTGCTCTGGGTGGTGATACCAACAAGCTGTCCCTAGCAATGAGCTGGTAATGCAGCCGTGGAAGGGACAACGGACACGGGCACAGGGATGCGAGATGACAGGTCCAGTTCCCCCTGGCTGAGTTATTTGGCCGGTCTTGTGAAGCTGCAGAGGCATCCCTGTGGAGAGAGGAGGTGGCTGAGGCCCCAGCTGCCAGTGGCACACTAGGACCCTCCTGCACAGCTGGGCCCAGAGCTTGCAAGGTTTCCCAGAACAGCTGGAGCTGGTGGCAGAGCTTGGCCCAGCTGCACAGGCGAGCAGGGCATGGCTCTGGGCAGGCTCCCTGGCCAGGAGCGGGCCCCAGAGCGCCTCTGCCTTTCAAGGGCAATCTCTTTCTTCTCCCCAACTTGCTCTGCCTATGCCTTGAGCCCCTGGGGCTGCTCTTGGCCAGGCAGCCTCAGTGGGAGCCAGCACTGGCTGCAGCCCCAGTGGGGCCTCCAGGACAAGGCCCAGCAATTAGGAGGCCAATGAAAGCTCTGGGCAGCAGCAGAATCCTCAGCAGAGTTACATGGACAACCATGGACTGGCCACAGCTCCACTGCAGCTTGTCTGGGAATGTTTTGTGTCTACATTAGACTTTCTAAAGAAGTTGTTTGAGGGAAAAATGAACAAAACACTCACCCTTTTCTCTTCCAGTAAGTCCAAATTTGGACACAGCATAAGATGAAAATAAGCTCCAAAAAAAGCAAGCCTGCAATTAATCCTATCCAGCAGCCTGTTCTCTTACAGAAACCCCTTCCAGGGCCTTTCTGGGAATCCAGAACACGTGTGGTGGGGCCAGCTGCACCTGTGGGAGCAATGGGGAGCGTCAGCCCGTGCGGTGCTGCGCTGCTGAGCTGGCAGCACGGTGGATGCGGGCAGGGTGTTCTCCGTTTCCCCCAGAGCTGGGGCCTGCAGGCACCTTGCCGCCCCTTGGCACAGGCTGTGCCACCCAACAAAGCCCAGCAGGCCGGGAGGAGAGCCCACGGGCAGCGCAGCTGCTTGGGCAGTGGCTGCTTGGAGGGACATGGGCCAAAGCCATCCCTGAGCAGCCACTGCCAGCCCTGGCCCTCCCTGCCCCGTGACAGCTCCCCCAGCCCCAGGGCACAGAGTCAGGCCCTGTCAGGACCCGGTGCAGCCCCTGCCCAGTCAGGAGCCAAGGCTGGCTCTGGCCCTGGGCTCGTGGCAGGGCTCCCGCTCGGGGCTGCTCCTGTGCCTTGGGCCTCTGGGCACTCAGGGCCAGCTGCAGAGCAGCTGCAGTGGGAGGGACATTGGTGCACGGGTCCCTTTTCCCCGGCCCTGTGTATGAGCTCCAGAGGCCTCCAAGGCTCCAGAGACCTCCGAGCCTCCAGAGGTGCCTCCAGCTTTGGCTGGTGCTGGGCCATGCAAGAGTTTGCTCTGATGGAAAGAGCTGCTGCCACACAGCCCCTCCAAGGGCAGACCGTGGCAGAGCAATTACCTCCTGTGCCTGTGCCTATGTCTGGCATCTCCTCCTTTCCTGCAGCTGAGGCTGCCAATCGGCCTTTACTTCCTTGTGGAAACATTTCCTTCTGTCCTGCCTTTTGCGGTATCACCTGAAAAAGGAAAAAGTTCAGCTGGATCCGATGGAACAATTTCTGATTTCTTTTGGTGGCATCTCAGGACATGATGCCTATCAAAAATGGAGATAAGATGCAAAAACATCTGGTTTTTTGGGGCTGGGCCAGGGCCCACCATCCTCTAAATAGTTGCCAGGCCTGAGCAGAAGGTGTGAGGGAATCGCGCCGGGCGAGGGCACACACGTGCATGGCTCTGTCCTGGCACCTGCAGAGATGCCCCCCTGGCCTGGGCTCTGAGCTGGCAGCTCTCCCGGGGAAAGGCCTTGACCTACCCTTGCCATGTTCCAGAGGCTCAATCCTGAACGTGGGTTGGGAAGCCAGTTCACCTTCACCAACAGGTTCAGCTGCAAAGAACGGCAGGACAGAACAGCTCCCATGGCACTGTAGGAGATCCTCAGGCTGCAGGCAAGGCTCAGCCCCAGGGTGTCGTAGACATTTCTCCGCAGAAATCCTTTCTTTCGGATTTCTGTGTCTTCGGGAGGCCAGAGGCTCCAGAAGACAAGGTAAACAATTATTATCAGATGCTGTGGAATGCAACAGGAACACCTTGATTGGCTCATTTCCTATGTTTATAATTAAGGGCCAATCACCAGTGCAAGCTAGGGGACTGAGTCCTTGAACACAACGTTGTTGTAGAGTCTTTTTCGATCTCTTCCTAGCTAGCCTAGCTGCTCTGCAAACCTCTCTCCTTATTCTTTTTAGTATAATTATAATGTATTTTATTTTATATTGATAAATTCAGCCTTCTGATTCAAGAAACGAGATTCACCGTCTCTCTATCACCAGCAGCGCCCACTCAGGCGCGGTAATATCTGGTGACCTGACATGTGAGAGCAGAAATTAATTTAATAAGACCAGAGGAACAAAATTGCTGCACTGGGTAAAATCCTGTATGTGTGGCATTTGATGGTTGCTTTGAAGTGACCACAAAAGTGGATTCAAGCCAGGAGCTGAAGAACTGAAGATCCTGATTCGGACAGAGTTCACAGCCAAGGCTGACCACAACAGAACCTTCTTCTGGAAAACCATCAGGAAACATGGTAGACAAGAGCAGCATACCTGCAGAGCTGGCCCGAGAAGGCCGGACTTTTGAAAAAGGTACTGTTCACTTTTCTATCCCTGAGGGTTCAGCCGTGAGAAAATTATGGCTGTTTATATGGGGGAGATACCCTTTGAAGTACGTGGTTTGTTTTACTCTTTCAGAGAAGAAACTCATAGCCCTCTGGAAACATTGGTGCAGGGAAGATGGTTTCCTTTTGTCAGAAACAGATATCTATGAGTTCTTTAGATGGGCAAAGCTTTTTGGGTTTTTTACTGATGTCCTGTACGCTTTAGATGTTTTTGTCTGGGAGTGCATGGACTCGATTATCCAGTGCGTCTACAGTCAGGGACGCATGTTGCCTTCTACCTACCCAGCATTTATAAAGCTTTTCCCAGTTTTGAGACGCAGAGCAGCTCTTTTCCAATGGATCTCTAATTGTTATGGACAAGCTCCGTTTCCACCGCCTTTGGCATAAGACGTGGAGGAGGACATTTTTCTTCCCACCCCCCACTGCTTTGCTGCGGGGGGTGCTGAAATTTCGCCGGGCGAAGAAGTTTTTTTTACTCTTGCTCCGGAGCATGCTCAGTTGGAGCCTTCTCCTTCTCCCCCTTCTCCCCCGCAGGGGGGATGGGAGTGGACGCCGCTCAAGCCAGCGCCGGCCTCTCAGACTCCGCCTCCTTCACACATGGGGGCGGCACCGGTCTCTGAGGCTTCCTCCACGCCCCTGCCAGAGCCTGCGTTGGAGACTGAAGAAGCACTTCCGGTCCCAAAGCTGTTGCTAGGCGACGAGGATGCGTCTCCAGCTTCCGGCTCAGCATTGGAGAAGGCAGAAAAGACAGCACTTCCGGCGATTGACCTGTTGCTAAGCAACAGCGACGCTCCGCCGCTTCTCCCGGCTCCGCTGCTGCCTGTTTGCGCTGCGACAGAGACTGCGACTGCGCCTCCACAGGGGACCCCGGAGTCAGCGGCAGGGGACGGCGCCGGCCCTGCGCTGTGCCTGCCGCCGCTTTCAGGGCCGGGGGACGCAGCGGAGGCTTGTTCTCGCGCGTCCCCGCCGCCTCAAGCCGAGACAGTCCCAGAGTCAGCGGCAGAAAATGGCGTTGAACCCGTGGGCCCCCACCCCAGCCCGGCGTCCCCCATGGCCGGCCTGCCAGCTCCGGGCCTGCCCCAGGAAGCGGCCCCAGAGGCTGGTCTCTCCTTCAGTGGAGTGGGGGCTGCCCACCAGCTGACTCTTGCGGCAGTCCAGCTGCCGGCTTTCAAGCTCGGCGTTCTCTGCGGTTTGGGGGGTGGTGTTTCGGTTGCTGTCCCATGGGGGTTGCCATCTCTGCTGCCCCTCTTGTGCCCTAGGGGCGAGGGAGAGGGGGCTCCCAAAAGTTCTGCCTTTGGTCCCCAGCCCAGTGGGGGTGGTGCTGTGTTGCTGTGGGAAACAAACATTCCCAGACCCGAGATGAAGATTCTCGGGGCAGCTTCTATTTCGCTGCTGCTGGCATGCCTCAGTGGTTTAGAGGAAAGGAAGCGTCTCACTACCTGTGCTGCCATTGTGCTGGCAGCAGGGTTCAGGCCTGTGGATATGCAGAGCCTTCCTCATGGGTTTGGCCTGGGACATTGGGCTCAGGAGGTTCCTGGGTCAGGGCCATCACTTGGCCTCCTTGTGTTTTTGGGGACTGGTTTCTCCTACTGGTCCTGGTCCCCCTTTGTGAGCCAGTTTTGGGGTTCCTGGTCCAGCATGGGCCAGGGCCCCAAGGGCCTTTGCTTCTCTGGCACTGCTCTGCTTGGTTGCTGCTCTTTTGTTTTCGATCAAAAAAAAAAAAAAAATTTTTAATTAAAAAAAAAAGATTGAAATTAGCGGGCAGCAGCGATGAAGCATTGAAGGGCCAGAAAAGGACATTTCAAAATGAACATAAATTGTTTTAAATTGTTTTAAATTGTGTTATGCTGTTTCAGGACAAAAAGGACTCTCAGATGTCCAAAAGAAACATCTTCAGCTGCATGGACTTGAATTCTCTTTGCATTGTTTCTTGCAATTTTCTTATATTGTAGGATTGTTTTAGTGAATTGTTAGTATTCTATATTTAATAGGTGAAGGAATTTCCTGTTCATTCCACATCAGCTTTTTTTTTTTTAATACAATTTAGAAAGGTGAGATGTCACAGACATTTCTCCACAGAAATCCTTTCTTTTGGATTTCTGTGTCTTCGGGAGGCCAGAGGCTCCAGAAGACAAGGTAAACAATTATTATCAGATGCTGTGGAAAGCAACAGGAACACCTTGATTGGCTCATTTCCTATGTTTATAATTAAGGGCCAATCACCAGTGCAAGCGAGGGACTGAGTCCTTGAACACAACTTTGTTGTAGAGTCTTTTTCGATCTCTTCCTAGCTAGCTTAGCTGCTCTGCAAACCTCTCTCTATATTCTTATTAGTATAGTCTTAATGTATTCTATATAATATCTTAATAAATTCAGCCTTCTGATTCAAGAAACAAGATTCACCGTCTCTCTATCACCAGCAGCGCCCACTCAGGCGCGGTAATACCGGGGCACAGCCCTGGGCCCGGCCCCTTTCCTCTCTGCTCTTCTTCATGGCTGCACAGAGCACACAGAAGGACACACTGCCATTTCACATAGAAGAAGAATGGACAGTTAAATGTTCCTTCCTCCTACTGACAGTGATCTTGTGGGATCACTCAGGGCTCCAGAAGGGAGCAGGGCAAGGTTTCCAGAACTGATTGTCTTGTCTGGGCTGTGCCCACAGTGCCAAGCAGCTGAGAGGGAAGCTCAAGCCTCAGCAGGGCTCAGACCCAGCGGCAATTACCTCCTGTGGCTGTGCTAGGCATCGCTTCCATTCCTGCGGCAGAGGCTGCCAATGAGCCACTGCTTCTGCTGGGAAGTGCTTCCTTCTGCCAAGCCTCTAACTCTGCTTCTGGAGAAAAGATGAGGTATAATTGGATAAGGTGGGGCTGTTCCCCCCTGGGCTCATGGCATCTTCAGGAGACAATGCTTGTCAAAGACACGGTTAAAAAGCAGGAAATCCCTGTCAATTTTTGGGTAGGACAGGGCCCTCTGTTCTCCAAACAGTTGCCTGTTCTGATTTGCCTGGTGACAGAGAAATCGCAGGAGATCTCAGGCCCATGGTGCAGGTTGATCTCCCTGTCAGCTAATGCCAAATGCCTTCCTGCAGAGGCTGGGGAGGAGCTGCAGCCAGGCCAGGCTGGCAAACAGCCCTGCAGGGTGTGGAATCAGCAACGGGGCAGCGAGGCTGCCATGGATCCCTTCCCGCTGTGCTGGGCACGGTGTTTCCAGATGTGCAGCCAAAGCCCTCGGCTGCTGAGCCCCAGGCAAGGCTGAGAGAAATGCATCCACCACAGTGCCTCTCCAGGTCTCTCAGGACCCTGGCCCTTTGTTTGGTTGCCTCCAGAGATTTCTTGTCTTCTGTGACTTGCTTCTAGGTGTGAGAGTCTGTGCGAATTTTCCCTCATCTGCCTCACGATCGTCATTTGGGGAGCACTGAAGAGAAGATCACCCCTGTCTAGCTCTGTAGGAGAAAGTCACACGCCAAAGGCCCTGAGACCTGAGAGCACAGTGCTAAGTTGTTGTTTTCACAGGTGTTGTTTGTTGTATGCTGCACTGAGCCCAAAGAAGGGGGCACTGTGCCCTTTCTGCAACAATAGCCCTTGGAAGCTCTCCCACCTCTCGGCCTGGCTGGACTTCTCCTAAGTTTTGGGTGGTCTCCCACAGAAGACCCTCACCTGTTTTACAACCACCGTGACAGACAGACTGAGATGTAAGAAGCCTCTCCATCAAGGACTGAGACATGAAACCCCTATGTGAAAAGGCCACTCTCCTCCTTCTAAGGACTGGGACTGAAACCCCCAACCCGGGGAAGTGTGTGGGGGCGGCAAGCTGACCAAAGTGAGATGTTTGCCTGCAGGTTGTGATCACTGGACCACAAAAACATTGCCTCATCCCTTCCCTCCTCCCCTCCCTCGGGTAAAAGGGCGAGCAACGATACGGTCCAGGAGTTCCATTGGAGCAGTTGCTGGATTCAGTGGCCTTTGGGCCAGAATAAAGCTCTGGATTAAAACCCTCCGTCAGAACCGACTCCTCTCCTTCACTACCGCCTTAAAGCTTCTCTGGCAGAGGGAAGCCTGAGGAGCAGACCCTCCACGGGAGGACGCTCCATCCCGCTGGCACTGGAGTCCCGGCATGACTGGACTTGTCCCCACACGCCCAGCAGCAACATCCAGCTGGCCGAAAATGTCTCTGGGGTGGAACACCACAGTTGCCGCTATTTGGTTCAGCTGCAGGGGCCAGACAAGCCAAGGCATGTGCCATCAGTAGTATTGGTTTAATATATGGTATGAAAAATTCATGCTGTTAATGAATGGTATAAAATATTGTGAAATCCAAAATCATGTCTTTGACCTCCTGGCTGGGAGCAGCTCTCTATTTAGATTCAACTAGCTCCTGAACACAAGTTAAGATAACAATCAACACCTTAACATAAGAATAGAAGCTTCCATGGTGATGATCACTGGTTTCTTGAGTCATGGGGAGCCACCTAAGAGTGATTATCACCTTGCCAGTTGCATCTATCAAGATGGTCAGCGGTGCCACATTGGTGCCGCTGAATATACGGCATCCCTGGACCCGATTAACACCGCCGATGGCACACCTAGACTTGGCCTTTTTCCAACTCTGCACATGGAAAGAAACAGCAATGCACGGGAAGAGATACAAAGGAAATTTGGTCATCTTTGCCTCGGGCAGAATAAACTGCATAAAACCTCGTTGCAAGAAGCAGCGTGCGTGAACGGGGGAGACTCTGACACTCGGGAGGTCAGATACAGGTTCACCCGGCGGCGATCCTGGGCTCGACGCTGTCTCTTTGGCTGTGGTGGTTTCAAGGACCAAAATTCGGTGTCACAGACAAATTAATAAACCTTTGCTAAATTTTTGACAATTTTGGCTCATGATTTGATCATTTATAACATTGGTAATTCCAATAAAGGAAAAACAGGAGAGGAACAGGGCTTCCAGTTCAGATAAGTGCCACCATTTTGCTGCCTATTCCTGGTTAAGAAATAAAGGAATGTCCTGAAGAACCCTTCATGTGGGTGCATTATTGGCTGTATCAGTACATGTGTTCTGTAAAACAGGGAAGTTGTTACAGCATCTTGCTCCATTTACCACTGGATGAAACCCAAATACTGCATTGCTCCTTGTCTACTTGCTTCCAAGTCAAGGCAAATTTTGGTCATGATTGAGTGGGACATATTCATCTGTTCACAAGCAAATTCTTCTTGCCATTCACACAGTGGCAAGGTTGCTTTGTGAATTTGCTCTAATCGGACAGGAATTAAGGCCTACCTCTCACTAGAACTAAAGCTGATGCATTGGGAGGCAAAGTCTTGAGTAATTTATCCTGGTGTCTGGCACTGTAGAGAGTTGTTCTGGAATTAAATGACACTTGAAGACATGTGTAGCCTACCACACTTCTGGCGCACTAGAAGTGAAAAAACAGCCTTTGAAACACAATTTTATACTTTCTTCCTTCTCCTCCTCCTAGGAATTTTAATCTCTGAGGTCTAAGCTCTTCAGCTGCCTCACAAACATTGTTTTAATTCAGACAGGCATCCAGGCATTGAGCCACAAATCAGGCCTTTGGTGTGAAGCCAGAGTGCCATCAAAATTACAAATACAGCTTTCTGAGATCTTTCTATTCCTATAGAAAGAGATTCAAAATTGTTCATACATGCAACATTGACTAAGAAGTGAATGACAGATTGTCAAAACAATTGCTTGGGGAACAAAAAGACATAAATAAAAATAAGTTTACATGTAGATAATAAGTAAACCCTCACGATAAGGACAAAACCAGACCTCCCAAAAGTAAAACCAGTAAGGCTGTTTCATCTGTCTCAATAAAAAAAAAATGCTGAAAAGTATCAGAGATCCTTAAGAGCATTACTATATACAGGAAATTCCAGCTATTGGAAAAAATGAAGAAAATTTTAGTATGCAATTCACAGAGGTACCCTGTAAATTTTTGGTGGGTTTGTTGAAAAATTTCAGAGAGCAGACTGGAAAAGCATAGGGGCTGGTCAGCCCATGTGTGTGCATTTAGAGCAGTGTGAGGGATGTTTCTGGGACCAACTGCAGGGAAGAAGAGCAGCAGACAATTACTGGGACAATCTCTTTGCTGGCTGTGGAGTTTGTGTCAGTCAGTTCCCTGGGGCTGGGGGAGCTGTCACGGGGCAGGGAGGGCCAGGGCTGGCAGTGGCTGCTCAGGGATGGGTTTGGCCCGTGTCCCTCCAAGCAGACACTGCCCAAGCAGCTGCGCTGCCCGTGGGCTCTCCTCCCGGCCTGCTGGGCTTTGTTGGGTGGCATATCCTGTGCCAAGGGGCGGCAAGGTGCCTGCAGGCCCCAGCTCTGGGGGAAACGGAGAACGTCCTGCCCGCATCCACCGTGCTGCCAGCTCAGCAGCGCAGCACAGCACGGGCTGACGCTCCCCATTGCTCCCACAGGTGCAGCTGGCCACACCACACATGTTTCTGATTCCCAGAAGAGGTGTGAAAAATGTCAATCCCTTGTTTGAAAAATTTTAAAACTATTATTAATAAAATGTTTATAAAAATAGCAATATCATTAGCGTGGTAAAAATTTTGGACAATTTGGATTAGGACAATAGGAGACAATAGAAACAAAGAGTTACGGACATCTGGGTACCTATTTTCTGGGCAACAGAAGTCCAAAAAAGAACACATGTTAACGGAGGATTAACCCTTAAAAAGAATAAGCTGTTGCATGTTCATACATCTCATACATGATGCATAAATTCCATTCAAACACAGGATTTTGTCTGGTCCTCGTCAACTTCTCTCTCTTAATCCTAACCGGCTTCCTGAGGGCTGAACGACGCAGGAGAAAGTTAGTTTCTGCTGAGAGAAGAGCAATAAATTCTTTTTCTCTTAAAAATTTCAGTGTTCTATGGCTGCTACCTCGCTATGAGCTCTTGCTTTCAATCAAGTATCTTACATAGTGTAGTTTATATTTTAACATTCTGTTATAACCTAAAATTATATTTATAAGACTACTTGAGAAAATTAATACAACATTAGTTCTAAGATAACACATAAAATATTCTTTTTAATAATTGCAAAAAGCCAATCATAAAACAACCATGTTTCACAGGGGTTTGGAAGTGGTTGCTGTTGGGGAACACTCCTGTTTACTTGTGATAAGGGCAAATTTGACCTTCTGTTGATGCCAGGAAAAGATTTGGAAATGCTCAACCGAGCCCTGACTGAGAGCTTCCCTGGTGCGGTGCATGTTTTTGACTGTTATTCAGTCCTAGTAGTCAGTTTTATAACACCCCCTTATTTGGTATTGTTATACCATATTTTATTGCCAATGGGTTGCTCCTTTCCCCTCTGTGTTGTTGGCTTTGCCCTAGTTGTCCATCTCCCCAAAGTCCTGCCATTGTGTTCCCTGTTCCTCCTCCCATTCAATGTCAATCCCTTCCCAAGCCTGCCCCTTTCTCTAGAAACTTCCCTATCCATTTGGTATCCTTTGAAACCCTATTGGTTTGTTTAAGTTGTCCTCCTCCCCTGTAATCCCCTATTGGTTTAAACAATGTATTCCCTGCCTTTTGTTCCACCCTCAGTTTCTCCCAATTGGCTAAAGACTGTATCCTCCCCAGGGACTTTTCCAGTTTGGAAATCAGTGTATGGCAGTAATTCAGTGTCATTCTGTCGCCGAGTCGGCAGGCAACAACCATACAGAAGAGCTCTCCCTGTTCCTTGTCCCTACCCCAGTGCAGTCCACCTGTGCTGTAAAGCAGCTGTGCCCTACAGCCAAACCCCAGAGTTGACAGTTTGCTGGGGGCGGCCCACTCTGGGTGTTGGTGTTGGCAGCTAGTCGGGCTGAAGAAATCGGGCACTGCACCACTTCCCAAATGAGCTCTTCTGTTGCAATAAAGAGATGGAGCTGCCAGCCCAGTGTCCGGGTGGCAGCAGCAGCAGCAAAGCCCACCCAGCAGCAGCACTGGCTCAGCTCCGTGCCCAGGAGCGGCCGTGGATTGGCCTTGTTCATCGACATCTGGCCCCCACGGACTTTCCCGACCCCCTTGCAGTGCCCAGTTCCCGGAGGCAGAAGGGGATGCCAGTGCATCATGGAAATGGGTCTGGTCTTTGCTCCCTTCTAGATTTGGATCGCGACTGATGATTTGGAATGGTTGTTGAATGATATTTCTAATGTCTTGAAGAATGCTGGAGGTAAGTTCTGAATTTCCCTTTCTAGTGACATATTAATCTGTATCCAGGTGGCAAGAGCTCGTTCATCTGCCATTTTCGTTAGAGGTTAAGTCAGGGCAGTAGGGTTCTGAAAACCTTGCCCTGCTCCTTTCTGGAGCCCTGAATGATCCCACAGGATGACTGTCAGTGGGAGGAAGGAGCATTTAACTGTCCATCCTCCTCCCATGTGCAATGCCACTGTGTCCTTCCGTGCGATCTGTGCAGTCACAGAGAAAAGCAGAGAGGGAAGGTGCTGGGCCAAGGGCTGTGCCCCAGGGCTGAGCCTTTCCTGCAGCCTGAGGATCTCCTACAGTGCCAAGGGTGCTGTTCTGTCCTGCCTTTCTTTGCAGCTGAACCTGTTGGTGAAGGTGAAATGGCTTCCCAACCCAAGTGCACGACTGAGCCTCTGGGAGATGGTGAGGGTAGGTCAAGGCCTTTCCCCTGAGAGAGCTGCCAGCTCAGAGCCCAAAGCTCAGCCAGGGGGGCATCGCTGCAGGTGCCAGGACAGAGCCATGCACGTGTGTGCCCTCGCCCTGCGCGATCCCCTCACCACTCCTGTGGCTCAGTGGTGCCCGTGCAGCTGAGCAGAGGCAGCAGAAGCTTCTGTTGTTGTTGTGTTACTGATGTGTCTGCAGGGAGGACTCTTCCTGATCCTTCCCGCATTCCTACACAGAAGCCTGCCTCCCATCACAGGGGTGAGTAGTGTGTCCCTGCTGACCCCACAGGCTGAGCCCTGCTTCTGTGGGATCCATTAATGGGAAGAGGAAACATGTTTTTCTAAGGTCCTCTAAAAGGAAAGAAGAAAGCTGCAGAGCAGAAGAAAGCCCATGAGTCATCTGAACACATGAGGCAAAGGACGAAGGAAATGCAGCAGGCAGGACAAGGTGGGTGCATTTCCCTCAGCCTTGTCCTGGGGCTCAGCAGACAGGGGCTTTGGCTGCATATTTGGACTCGCCGTGCCCGGAACAGTGGGAAGGGATCCATGGCAGCCTCGCTGCCCCGCTGCTGCTTCCACGCCCTGCAGGGCTGTTTGCCAGCCTGGCCTGGCTGCAGCTTCTCCCCAGCCTCTGCAGGAAGGCATTGGGCATCAGCTGACAGGCAGCCCAAACTGCACAATGCACCTCAGATCCCCTGCACTTTCCCATCTCCAGGCAAATCAGAAGGGGCAGCTGTTTGGAGTACAGAGGGCCCTGGCCTAAACAAAAATTTTATAGGGATTTCCTAACCATTCTTAACCATGTCTTCGACAAGCATTGCCTCTTGAAGATTCCCCATCCTCAATGGGGAACAGCACTACCTAATCCTGCTGTACCTCATAATTTCTCCAGAAGCAGATGGAGAGGCTGTGATGAAGGCTCAGTTTCCCGGAGGAAGCAGTGGCTCATTGGCAACTTCTGCTGCAGGAAGGGAGGCGATGCCAGGCACAGCCACAGGAGGTAATTGCTGTGCCTCTGGGCCTGAGCCCGGCTGAGGCTTGAGCTGCCCTCTCTGCTGCTTGGCACTGCAGGCACAGCCCGGACAAGACGGGCACAGCCCAGAGGAATTGTCCCGAGCAGGCTCAGGGCACTCGGCTACTGAGCTGTCCTGCTGGGCTCCCTCCGTGGGAGACACGTCCCCAAACCTGGGAGCGGCTGCACGGGGTGCCCATGGTGGGGAAAGGGCAGAGGGGGAGAGCAAGGCTCCACTGGGTCTTGAAAGGTCTTGGCCATGTGCCCTTGGGGTGGGGAAGGGGTCCCAAGGCAAATAGAGATGGAGAGATAGAAGAAGGTGGGAAAGGCAGGAGAAAGGGCAGGAGAGTCAGAGGGACAGGGGGATAGTGTGGAACTGCCTGCTGCAGTTTTCGACAGGGCTTTAGCAAGAGTTGCAGCTGTGGGTGTGAGACCCCACAGGGCCCTGGGCTGCTTCAGCTGCCCCACCAAGAGTGTCACACAGGGCATGGAAAGAGGGTGCAGAGTGTCCAGGAGCCTGCCCTGAGCTCCCCAGGCCCCTGTGCAGCTTTGGCCTTGTCCATTGACATCTGGCTCCCACAGCCTTACTCGACCCCCTTGCAGTGCCCATTTCCCAGAGGCAGACGGGGATCCCAGCATGCCCTGAAAAATGTTCTTATCTGTGCTCCGTTTTAGATGAGGTGTCTGGAAAGGCTTCTCCATTAGATGGGCGGCATAAAGTTTTGAAGCCTTTGGAACCTCCTGCAGGTTTGTTCTCATTGTCCACCACGGAATAATTGTTGACAACCTTGCAGGAACCTGGTTACAGAAGCTTCTGTGGCTGTTGTGTTACAGATGCATCTGCAGGGAGGACTTTTCCTGTTCCTTTGAATGTTCCTTCACTGAAGCCAGGCTCTCATCGCAGGGATGTGTAGTGTGTCCCTGTTGACCCCACAGGTTGAGCCCTTCTTCTGTGGGATCCATTCATAGTAAATGGAACCACTTTCTCTTAAGGTCCTCTAAGAGGGAAGAACAAAGCCACAGGGCACAAGAAAGCCAATGAGCCAAATAACATCCTTAAACAAATCGTGACGGAACTGCACAAAGGGAATGGTGAGAGCATTTCCCTCAGCCTTGTCCTGGGGCTCAGCAGCTGGGGGCTTTGGCTGCACATCTGGACACGCCGTGCCCGGCACAGCGGGAAGGGATCCATGGCAGCCTCGCTGCCCTGCTGCTGCTTCCACGCCCTGCAGGGCTGTTTGCCAGCCTGGCCTGGCTGCAGCTTCTCCCCAGCCTCTGCAGGAAGGCATTGGGCATCAACTGACAGAGAGCCCAAACTGCACCATGGATCCCCTGCATTTTTCCGGTGTCTGAGCACATCCTGAGGTGTGGCTGCTTTGCAGAGTGAGGGCCGTAGGAAGCCCCAAAGGCCTGTGGGGATCAGGATTTTCCTGATTCTTATCCATGTTGTGGACAAGTATTGCCTCCTGAAGAGGCCACCACCTGGATGTGCAATGTTTGCATCTGATCCCACCAAGCCTTTTCTTTTCTCAAGGGATGGACAGAGAGGCTCTGTGGAAGGCGGCATTTCCTGCAGGAAGGGAGGCGATGCCAGGCATAGCCACAGGAGGTAATTGCTGTGCCTCTGGGCCTGAGCCCTGCTGAGGTTTGAGCTGCCCTCTCTGCTGCTTGGCACTGCGGGCAAAGCCCGGACAAGACGGGCACAGCCCAGAGGAATTGTCCCGAGCAGGCTCAGGGCACTCGGCTACTGAGCTGTCCTGCTGGGCTCCCTCCGTGGGAGACACGTCCCGAAACCTGGGAGCGGCTGCACGGGGTGCCCATGGTGGGGAAAGGGCAGAGGGGGAGAGCAGGGCTCCAGTGGGTCCTGACAGAGCCTGGCCCTGTGCCCTTGGGCAGGGGAAGCTGTTCCTTGGGCAGGTTGGAAAATAGGAGGGTGGGACAGAGGTTGGGAGCAATAGCTGTGGCACTGTAGATTTCCCTGAGCATTTAGTGAGGGTTTCCTGTGTGGCAGCGAGAGAGCCCCAGGGCCCTGGGCTGCTCCAGCTGCCCCTCCAGGGATGTTGCACAGGGACTGCAAAGTGTCTGGAGAGTGATCAGGAGCCACAGGCTCCCACAGCCTTACCCCACCCCCTTGCAGTGCCCAATTCCCCAAGTCAGAAGGGGATCCCAGCACATCATGGAAATGGTTCTGTAGAATCTCTGCTCCCTTCTAGACTGGGATCATGACTTGGGTTATTTGGAAATGCTGGTGAATGGTGGTTGGAAAATGTTGTCAGATGCTGGAGACAAGTTCTCAATGTACCTTTCCTGACAGAATAATCAATGTCTATGTGGCAACAGCTCACTCATATGGCATTTCCTTTAAGTTCCTCTAAAGGTTGTTCAGTTCTGGAAACTTTGCCCTGCTCCCTTCTGGAGCCCTGAGGGATCCCACAGGATGACTGTCAGTGGGAGGAAGGAGAATTTAGCTGTCCATCCTTCTTCCGTGTGCAATGTCAGTGTGTCCTTCTGTGTGCTCTGTGCAGCCACGGAGAAGAGCAGAGAGGGAAGGGGCCGGGCCCAGGGCTGTGCCCCGGGGCTGAGCCTTTCCTGCAGCCTCAGGATCTCCTACAGTGCCATGGGAGCTGTTCTGTCCTGCCTTTCTTTGCAGCTGAGCCTGTTGGTGAAGGTGATCTGGCTTCCCAACCCACATTCAGGATTGAGCCTCTGGGACATGGCGAGGGTAGGTCAAGGCCTTTCCCCTGGAGAGCTGCCAGCTCAGAGCCCAAAGCTCCGCCAAGGGGGCATTGCTGCAGGTGCCAGGACAGAGCCATGCACGTGTGTGCCCTCGCCCTGCGCGATCCCCTCACACCTTCTGGTCAGGCCTGGCAGCTATTTGGAGGAAGGTGGGCCCTGGCCCTGCCCCAAAAGACCAGATGGATTTTGCATCTTATCCCCATTTTTGATAAGCCTGATGTCCCAAAGATGCCACCAAAAGAAATCAGAAATTGTTCCATCTGATCCAGCTGAATTTTTTCCTTTTTCAAGTGATGGAGCAAAAGGCAGGACAGAACGAAATGTTTCCGCAAGCAAGCAGAGGCCAGACATGGGCACAGGCACAGGAGGTAATTGCTCTGCCACGGTCAGCCATTTAGCAGGGCTGTGTGGCGGCACCTCTTTCCACCAGGTCCTGCCATTGCATGGCCCAGCACCATCCAAAGGTGGAGGCACCTCTGGAGGCTTGGAGGCCTCTGGAGCACATTCACAGCCCCGGGGAAAGGGGACCCGTGCACCAATGTCTCTCCCGCTGCAGCTGCTCCGGAGGTGGCCCTGAGTGCCCAGAGGCCCAAGGCACAGGAGCAGCCCCGAGCGGGAGCCCTGCCACGAGCCCAGGGCCAGAGCCAGCCTTGGCTCCCGACTGGGCAGGGTCTGCACTGGGTCCTGACAGGGCCTGACACTGTGCCCTGGCGCTGGGGGAGCTGTCATGGGGCAGGGAGGGCCAGGGCTGGCAGTGGCTGCTCAGGGATGGGTTTGGCCCGTGTCCATCCGAGCAGCCACTGCCCAAGCAGCTGCACTGCCCCCGGGCTCTCCTCCCGGCCTGCTGGGCTTTGTTGGGTGGCACAGCCTGTGCCAAGGGGCGGCAAGGTGCCTGCAGGCCCCAGCTCTGGGGCCTCCTCCCCGCATCCACCGTGCTGCCAGCTCAGCAGTGCAGCACAGCACAGGCTGACGCTCCCCATTGCTCCCACAGGTGCAGCTCTGGGCCCTGCTGTGCAGGAGGCTCCCTGTGTGCCACTGGCAGCTGGGGCCTCAGCCACCTCCTCTCTCCACAAGGATGCCTCTGCAGCTTCACAAGACCGGCCAAATAACTCAGCCAGGGAGAACTGGACCTGTCATCTCGCATCTCCGTGCCCGTGTCCGTTGTCCCTTCCACGGCTGCATTACCAGCTCATTGCTAGGGACAGCTTGTTGGTATCACCACCCAGAGCAGGACCCTCTGTCCCCAAAGGCGCTGCCCCTGGTGTCCAGCCAGGCCAGGAGGTGCTGCCCTCCTAGCAGGGAAGGCCTGAGCCTGGCAACATCTTTGGGGTTCAGCTCAGGTGTGTCTGTGCTACCGCCAGCTCTGGCGGAGCTGCTTGTCTGGGCACAGCCAAGGCTGGGCAGGCAGCAGCTGAGCACGGGGCTCCTGAGACAAAGCAACCTCATTTTGTCTTTGTTTTAAATTTATACACAGCAGAAGATTTTAGAAATATTTAGAAACATTTTTTGTAGAAAAATATCCCCAAGTATTTCTTCTCTTTTCCCATTGTAGTTTAGGATTTTTCAAAGTAGTTTTAGAATTCTGAAAAATTTGGAACACTTTTACACTTGCCGAATAAAAAATAAATCTGCAATAATTGGTGATCATTACTCTTAGATGAACTAAGTCATCACAAGACACCCAGTGTACTGGAGAGGCTCTTTTCCCACTGGAGATTTTTACCTAGTGACAACAACGGAATTAGAGCCCTTTCCCTGATAATTTCCGGGATTTCTTACAAGCTCATCTCTCAGTCTTCAGAGGCAAACTTTGAGCACAGTGGGAATCTCCTGCTGTGCAGGAGGGTCTCTGTGAGCCAGCTGACACTGGGGCCTGTTTTGCAGAGATAAATGCAACTCTACCACTTTGTGAAAGTTGTAAAGTTGGTATGTTTATTACTGTGCTGGATGCATGTGGAGATTCCTCTCCATAAAAGACATGTGTACCTCTGGGAACTACAGATCCTTTTTTATCACCCTCTCACATAGATATGCATCCAATTTAAGATAGGTTCATACATATTCATTTTTACAAATTTGGTTTGACATTTACCGCTAGTCAATCTTTATCAGAAAGAATTCCCAGGTCAGGTTGGCCTGTTCTCATAGCAGTTCCTCTGTCTCTGTGTCCCCTGCCACCCCCTAATCTCTTTCCTTCACTGAAGCAGTTTCTCTGAGCTTAGGCTTTTTGCCAGTCAGACTAAACAGCTATATTTTCCAACTACAGACTTAACTCAAAGATGTACATTTCACCTAAATCAAAATGGATTTCTACTCTGGAAAATTTCTACTCTGTCTCTTTTCCCCCCTTTCCTAGAAATAAGTAAATTCTTTTATCTAATGCAAATGCCTACGACAATAAGTGTCTCTTAATGCTTTAACATGTACGTTTGATAAGGAGGTTAACACAGCTGTTCGCTGTAGTATTCTCCAATTTCAAATTAGCAATATAATGGATAACCCTAAACTTAGTCCAACTAATATTAACAAAACTACAGTGGGATGACACCATTTATTAAGGATTATTGCATTTGGTGACCACCCAAAGATCACATCCCACCAGTGATGATCTGCATTTTATTTTTTTCTTTGCCGAATTCTGGTTATTTCTTTGTTATCATGTTGGACAGTAATTAGGGCTTTCTCTGCTTTCCTGGATTTCTTTCAAGATTTCCAGTAGGTCTTGGTGCTTAATTAACTGTTTTACCAATGTAAGGTCCATCCCAATAGGAGTAGGTGATAGTCTGTGTTACATTATGTAATTGGTTTTAATCAATTGGTGCGATGTCGCTGGGGCCACGTACAAAAAATCACACCCGATAATCTTAACAAAATTACAAATACAAAAATTAAAATTATTTCTTCTAGACAAAATAACATCAGCGCTATCAATTTTTACAGCAGCACAAGCAGTTCTCAGGCACACATAACTTTTACTAGTATATACGAGCAAAGTTTTCTGATCAGTGACTGGGTGAATCTCAAAGTGGCAAATACTCTGTTCAGTGTCTAGACACACATCTTGGGCATTAATTGTATTGCTTTCACAAATGAATCCTAGTTGTTCTCTAGTAATGCAGGATTCTAACTTTACTGTTTGCCACTTTTCATTCACCTTTCCTGCCCACACCCTATGTTCTGAAGGGTAGAGCACTCTTTTTTCATTATTTAATCCCAGTGCAATGATGGGGCGGATAACATAAACAGTGGCATTACATATGGGAAGCACAAAGGCAGTGGCCACATAAGAAGCAGGATCATAGGTGAAATTTACTATAGTCCACCAGGACTGAAACTTCTTTTCAAAATCAATCACATTCTCCCAGACAACTTTCCGAATTTCAGGTGGAAAATTACCTTCACCCTCTTCCCGTATGATCAGAGCTGCTGTTGCCTGCATCTATAACTGTGCTTGTATACAACTGAAAGCTAAAGACACATTATTTTCAACTGTACCAAGTGCTTCTAATATTACCCTGTGGTCCTGGCCCACGACCTTTTCCCACTTTGGCAGTCAGTACTTTGGAAATCTGCCACTGGCTAGTTCCCAAAGCCAATAGAGATGACTGTAAAAGCCGCTTCAATTTTGCTAGGTCACCTGCTGCAGTGGCCAGCTTATTCATCAGTATTTCTGAATCAATTTCATTTAAAACTCTCAATCCATTCCCTAACATCCCAGTTAGATCATTTCTTGTTCTGCTCCTGAGGTATATCTGTCTTTGTAACCACGTAGTGCAGCCCTCAAAGGATGTTCTTCGGAAAGAGGAGCAGGCTGGTTGGATTTTTGAGATGTTAATTTGCACTATCAAGTCAACACATTTGAGAGACCATTCTGGATTGAACAACAGTCGTTGTTCACCCACATTCCTCACGATGATGTATGGGCCTATTTAATACACTTCAGGTTTAAGTTTAGGTTGGGTCTGAACTATTTGATTACTAGTGTGGGTTGTATAAGATCCTGCCATTGTAAAAAGTGCAGTGTCGATTTAAAATTTAAATGAGAGCACGATAGCATCTCGAGCTTAAAGGCAGGTCACTTCTACAGGCTGTATCAAGGAGAAATTACACCAACAGTCTGATTCACTTGGGCTATCACAAACTTCTTGGTGCCTGTATACGGGGAGGTTGAGACACTAATTTCATCTGGTTTCTCATAAGCTGTCTCATTGACTCCCTAGCACTCTATTTTGATTTCTTCTCTCTTGATCTCCTGAAGTGTCCACAGTTCTCATTCTTGCCACTCTTGCTCCTCATATACCTGATCTTCATGAATTACTGCAGTGGATAAGTTTAGCTCTTTTATCTCAGAAAGTTCTCCCATGTATCCAGTATACAGATTGAAAGCTTGGGACCAAGGCCATTCAGCATTTCTTTGGATAGAGGTACTCTCTAATTCTAAGACTCCAGTTATAATTACATACAAATCAATTCTGTAATTGAAATGACAAACAACCCCTGGCTGCAATATACTCATTTTGCCTGAGTAAGTTTTAATCTCAGTTCATTGTTTCTTGATGTCCCTCTCTAAGGGGCTCCTGGGGCTTTCTTCACTCAAGAGCGATGGATCCAGGCATTCTGCTCCTTGATCTGGATTGCAGTGAAGGTGGTGAGAAGCACTTGCAGTGATCTCTCTCACTGTGCATCCAAAGTCTTTTCTGCAAGAGGCTTAACATATACATAATCTCTCGACTGTATGTTATGTACTGGTCTGTCTAGCTCTTTGCTCCGAGTTCTAGACACGTGTTTCTCAATTTCTCTGAGCTGTTTGCTTAAAGCCACCATGCAGGTGGCCAGGGTTATCTCTCCAATGTGGGTGGACATTCTCTTTTGTATTCCATATGGTCTTCCATAAAGCATTTCAAAAGGACTCAGCTTTTCTTTAGCTTGTGGTTTAGTCTGAATTCGCAGTAGTGCCAGTGGAAGAGCTTGGGGCCAGAGTAGATTAACATCCTGCCCCAGTCTTACAATCTGCTGCTTAATCAAATGATTCATTTTCTCCACCTGGCTGCTTGATTGCGGGTGGTATGGAGTGTGAAGTTCTCAATCTATGAATCTATGCCCAGGTGGCTACTAATCGGTGGCACTATTTTGGAAATGAAATGTGATTCTCTATCCGAGGATATTGTGGCTGGAGCTCTGAAGCATGGTATTATTTCTTGTAATAATACCCTGGTCACCTCTAGAGCTTTGGCAGTTCTGGTGGGGAATGCTTCTGGCTAGCCTGAAAATGTACCTGTCAATACTAATAAATACAGATACCCCCCTTTCCTTGGGAGTTCTGAAAAATTAATTTGCCACGGCTGTCCAGGCCCATGGCCTCTCTTAATTTGACCGAGTTTCAGCCTGGGGGTATTTTTGGCGTTAGTCTGGAGGCAAGGATCTCACTGTTGCTTTACCTGAGTAATAGTGGCAGATAAATTCTTGGCAATGATTCTTTCAATCAGATATGCATTTTAGTAAGCCTGTGGAAACTACTACTTAAAAGTCAACACTTTATTTTGATGCACTCTGTATCACTGGCAGTCTTGGTCATTCTGGGAAAGGAGCCACACTTCATAAAAGCTTTTAAGTAGTTAGGCCCCAGTGTGTTTTCTGGTGCTCTTCTTTCACTAGTGATCACAAAAATGGGAAGGGATTACTGGCTCTCTTTCAATGGTAGCCCACCCCTTGTGGTTGCATGTCTCTTTTGATTAGTACTATTATATTTTGGCTTACTTTTGAGGGAAATCTGTCCATAATTACTCCCCTTTTTGCTGCTTTATTTGCCTCTCCATCCACTAGCTCATTTCCTTCTTCCAGTTCTGAGCTCTTTCTATGGTGTGCCTTAAAACGCCTTTTCAGGCAGCTGAACTGCTTCCAGCAGCTGCATTGTCTCTTCTTTTTGTGAGGTTAGCAGTCCCCTCTCGTTCCATGTGCATGCACAACTCTGAATGCATACTTCGAGTCTGTATAGATGTTTATTCTCTTTCCTTTTGCCATTTCCAAGGCACGGGTCAGGGCAATTATCGCTGCCTTCTGTGCAGAGGTGCCTGTCTGTAAGGGCCTGGATTCTATTACTTCTCTGCAGGTAGACACTGTGTATCCAGCATGTTGCTTTCCACTGGCAACGTGGCTACTACTGCCATCAGTGAACCAGGTCTCTGTATCGTCTAGATGAGTGTCTTTAAAATTCTGGGCATCTGGAGTAAGTAGCTTCAATGGTCTCCAGGCAATCGTGGTGTACTCCTTCTCCTTGATTTCCACTGAGAAAAGAAGCTGGGTTGACAATATTAGTCACCACTATCTGTACATCATCTTGCTCTACCATGATGGCCTGGTATTTCAGAAACTTCTGTGGTGAAAGCCAGAGGCCACCCTTTGCTTCCAGTGCTGCGGACACTGTGTGGGACACTAGCACAGCCATTTTTGTCCCAGGGTAAACTTGCATGCCTCTTGAATATTCAGCATGACTGCTGCTACAGCTCTGAGGCAACCTGGCCATCCTTTTGCTGATGCATCTAGTTGCTTGGAGAGGTAAGCAACTGCCCTCTGATATGGACCCAAGTCCTGAGCCAATATTCCCAGGGCAATGCCCTGTCTTTCATGGGAACCCAGAAAGAATGGTTCACTTACATCTGGAAGTCCCAAAGCTGGAGCTGACATGAGGGCACTCTTTAGCTGGTGAAAGGCCCATGTGCCTTCCTTTGTCCACTGGAGATCTCTGTTTCCACTGGCAATAAGAGCATAGAGGAGTCTGACGAGCAGTCCATAATTATAAACCACAGCCGGCACCACCCTGCCATGCCTAAGAAGGTTTGGAGTTCCTTTATTGTCTGGGGTTTTGGGGTTTGGCTTATGGTTCTTTGCGAGTCTGCCCTAACGTCCGTTGCCCAGCACTCACCTGGTACCCCAGGTAGATTACTTTCTCTTTCACTGCCTGTGCCTTTTTCTTTGATACTCTGTGTCCTTGGAGTCCTAGGAAATTCAAAAGGCTTACTGTCCAGGCCAGACATGCTTCCCTCGTCCGAGTGGCTACTAGAAGATCATCCAGGTACTACAAAAGCCTTCCTTCTTCCTGTGGAGCTTCCCAAAACTCCAGATCTTTTGCAAGTTGTTCTCTATTCGGAGTGGGGGAATTTTTTGAAGCCTTCAGGCACATGGACCATGTGAGCTGGGCTTTGCACTGCTTTTAGGCCTTTCTCATTTGATTGCAAAAATTTTCTGGCTGGCTTCATGGGTATGGAGTCAAAAGAAGGCATCTCTCAGGTCTAAAACAGCAAACCAGGTTAGCTCAGGTGTTAAGTTAGTAAAGTATATGGATTTGCTACCACATGGTATAAATTCTTTGTTATCTTATTGACAGCCCTCAATCCAGTAGTATCAATTATTGGGCTGATTTCTTCCCTATCTTCTTTTTGAGGGGATACTACTTTATTCTCACTGGTTGACTTTTTTCTTTAAGCTTGATTAATATGGGAGGGCATTTTTCACCTTCCCTTGTACAGCAGAGGCCCACACCCCCGAAAATACTTATTTACTTATTCTAATACCTGTTTACTCATATTTTTTTTAATTTCAATGGCTGTTAATGTTAAGCTTAACATCTATATATCATTTGCCTCCAGAGTAACCTCTCCATTTGAGAATGTTTAGCGAATTGGTCATATACAAAAGCTTCTAAGTACACGTTACTTTAAAGGTATGCAAAAGTATGCCTTATTAGACTGGCCAGTTGTGCCCTACACTACAACATAAACATTGTCCACAGATACTAAAGCTTTATTTAAAACTGAATATATGGCCTCTGTATCAACTAAAATTCTATCCTTTTCTTTTCTTCTGGTCTCACTGCCTCTCGCAGAGGGGTCTGTTACATCCGAGTTCTGGATGAAATTGAACTGCCAGGAGGGGGATGGGTGCGAGTGGGTATACCTTTGGAGCCTGAGTCCTCGTGCCTTTTGGAGAGGTCATCTTTTTCCTTCCTCCCTTACCTTAGGAGGAGCCTTTAACAAATCCTATGTACTCAATTTGCGAATTGTGATTGCTTTGCGTTTCAGCATTATAATCTTTGTCTGACTTCATACATTGCTATCTTACGCTGCATGCTGAACAACACGTTTGATTTGCCTTCTCTTTGCTTTGTTTTGTTTTTTTTCAGAGATCTACTCAAGTAGGTCAGAGGGAGCTCTGAACCCACAGTTACTCAGCTATTCTGGGTGATTTTTTAAAGCAAAAAACACATCAGCATACGGGATGTTCTCTCATTTACCTTCTCATTTTAAAACAGCATTAACTGCAATAAGGTATTATAAATCTTTTTATTTTCTGAGCCGCCCCTACTGACAGCCTTCTCCCAGTGAGCTCTTTTCAAAAGGGGCTAGTTCAGGAACCTCTTTACTCTGGTTAGTTCTCATTATCTCCTTCTCCTTATACTATCTTGTTTCTACCCAAGCCTCACAGTGTCTTTTCTCAGTTTTTCTTCACACACAGACCTTCAGGTGGCAGGTAGCAGAAGTGATTCTCCACACATAAGCTTTAAGATCTCAGGTTCTGAAGTGGTTTGATCAGGAACATTTAAGTTACACTTAAGACACAGAACAGTAATACTAGTGCCTCTCACAAACTCTGCATTGCACACAAGGTGCCAGCCTCTCAATGCACCAAAAACTCCCGGGAATTGCCTGCAGGCTATCCCATTTATCACTTCGGCGTTTATCACTTAACCTCTATGGCAGGTTGTTCTCCGTCTAAACTTACTATATTACCCACTGAAGTCCCATCTCTTCTATCTAAACTCTGTTTTACAAAATCTCAGTCTTTTCTAGTTCTCTTCTTGCACAGTCTAATTAAAGCATTGTTTCTACGGACACTCACTTTACTGCCTTGCTTGTTACAGCAAAAACTCTAAAGTGCCTACAAACACAGACACACACACAGACACACACACACACAGACACACACACAGACACACACACACATCTATCTCAAATTCACTAGAGCCAGGGCTTGAATTGCTGTGGGGGGGGGGGAATTCTTGAAATTCTTTTAATTTGCTTTACCACCGTTAAACATAAATCACCATACCATAGTTCTTCTGTGTAAAAAGCTACACTTGTTGCAAACAAAATCTTAAAATCTCCACAAACACCATTATACAATCCAAGACTCAAATTACTACAATGTGGACGAAGAACTACACAAAATCACTGGGAAAGGGCATATCTCTCCAAGTGCCCACTTTCCTCAACACAGCACAGCATACAATAATTCAGCATTTACCCACATCAGCTTTCTCTGGACACAAAATCAAAATAACACAGTAAAATTCATGAGATCAAGTCCAAACTACCAGGGCAAAGAAACTCCCTGAGCTTGTACTCACAGTTAAAATGTGCCAAATCTACATAAATCACCACATTTAAACACAATAAATATCCTCACTGATGTTTCTCCACTTGTTCTACGTCTCTGCAGGGCGCTCCCTGCCCCCACAGCCTGCCTCAGCCGGTGCTTCAAGCTTCACTCGGCCGCTTCTAACACGGGTAGAACTCACCCCTCACGCCATGGGTCAACTCACTTGTTCGCTCTCTCTTTCATACGCCACACATTCGCACGATTGCAAACACATTAATGATAACCACACAATGCATTAACCATACAATGATACAGTGTCCGGACACCACATAGACACACAGGTTCACTCAACCCACCCTCAGGGTTGCTAGCGGCCGCTCTATCAGAGGGTGAACCCCCGTCTCTAGTGCAGCCACTCAATTGGCTGCAAGCACAGGCGGAGCACTCAGATGTCTCTGAGTGACTTATTCAGCCATCCTATCTCTCTTTTCCCTCTGGGGCCCTTTGATATACATACCATATCCTCCGCACAGCAGCAGGTCCTTGTCTGTCTCCGCAGGTGGCAAGCTGAGACGAGCAGAGCTCCTGCGGGAAAATCCCGGGGCACGCCTAGGAGGTCTGTCTATCCATTCTGCCCCTGTGGGGAGAGAGACGGTCCCATCAGGGTCACCAAAATGTTTTGCAGAGATCAACAAAACTCCACAACTTTGTGAAAGTTGTAAAGCCAATATGTTTATTACAGTGCTGGACGCATGTGGGAATCATTCCCCTAAAATGACACGTGTACTTCTGGGAACTTCAGGTCTCTTCTTATCCCCCTCTCAAATACACATGCATACAATTTCACAATAGGTTCATACATATTCATTTTTACGAATTTTGTGTGACATTTGCAGCTAGTTCTTCTTTATCAGAAAGAATTCTTAGGTCAGGTTGACTTGCTGTCACAGCAGTCTCTCTGTCTCTTTCTATCACCCTCTGTCTCCCCGCCCTTATCTCTGTCTTTCACTGAAGTAGTTTCTCTGAGCTTAGGCTTTTGCAGTCAGACTACACAGCAAGCTACATACTTAAAGATGTAAATTCAACTTAAACAAAAATGGATTTTTACCCTGGAAAATTTCTACTCTGCCTCACTCCCATGGGTTTACCCATCCCCATTGTAGTGCCAAGTTCCCTAAGGCACAAGGTGATTCCAGCAAACCATGGAAATGGTCTGATCTGCGCTCCTTTCTCGATGAGGGTGCTGGGACAGCTTCTCCAGCAGCTGGGATGGAGGATGGTTTGGAACCCTTGGGAGCTTCTTCATGTAAGTTCTCAACTTTCCCTCAAAGAATAATCATTGTCAACCCGTCAGGAACCAGGTGACAGAAGCTTCTGTGTCTTTTGAGTTAAAGGGTGTCTGCAGGATGGTCTTTTCCAGCTCCTTTGCTGGTCACTGCTCACAAGCCCAGCTCCCATTGCAGGGGTGAGTAGTGTGTCCCTGCTGATCCCCCAGGCTGAGCCCTGCTTCTGAGACATCCACTCCTGGAGAAATGGAAATAATTTCTCTTAAGGTCCTCTGAGAGGGAGGAAAAAACCTACAAAACAGAATGTGCCCCTGGGGGAATCCAAACAACTGGACCAAATCAGGAATGAACTGGAGAGGCACCGTGGTGGGTGCATTACCCTAAGCCTTATCCCCGAGGCTCAGCAGCTGGGGGCTTTGGCTGCACATCTGGACACGCCATGCCCGGCACAGCGGGAAGGGATCCATGGCAGCCTCACTGCCCTGCTGCTGCTTCCACACCCTGCAGGGCTGTTTGCCAGCCTGGCCTGGCTGCAGCTTCTCCCCAGCCTGGCAGGAAGGCATTGGGCATCAGCTGACAGGCAGTCCAAACTGCACCATCAGCCATGCAAACCCAGAGATTCCCTGATATTTCCCAGTCTCAAGCAGATCAGGACAGAGAAGGGAAGGCCCTTGAGTAGCCTCAACAGCCCTGGCCTTCCCCTCATCCTTATCCATGTGTTTAGAAGTACTTCCTGAAGATGCCACCTCCCCAGTGGGGAATAAATGGTCTGCCCTCATCGAGCTGTCCCTTTTTGTTTCTCCAGAAATGGACCAAAAGGCTTTGCTGAAGGCAGCACTTTCTGAAGGAAGCAGTGGCACATGCCAGACACAGATACACAAAGGGAGGAGATGCCAGAAAGTACCACAGAAGGTGATCATTGTGCCGGGCTCAGCAGTGACTGCCCAAGCAGCTGCGCTGCCCCCGGGCTCTCCTCCCGGCCTGCTGGGCTTTGTTGGGTGGCACAGCCTGTGCCAAGGGGCGGCAAGGTGCCTGCAGGCCCCAGCTCTGGGGGAAACGGAGAACGTCCTGCCCGCATCCACCGTGCTGCCAGCTCAGCAGTGCAGCACAGCACGGGCTGACGCTCCCCATTGCTCCCACAGACGTTGTCACTGAAGCAGGAATATATGGCCCGGATCCAGTGCGCCTCCCAAGAATTGTCTGCCCTCAGGATGTGCGCAGGAAATGCATGATAGGCACAGTGGTGATAGTGTTCACTGTGCCACTTGTGCTGCTAGGCTGCTATCTTGGCATTTGCAAGCTGTATGAGATCAGACGGTCAGTTGCTGATTTTTCTCTACGGTTTTCTTATAAATTTGCTCCCTAGCATAGCTGGCCTGACTCGTAGTCATGCTGCTGTGGAGGAGTGGCCAGTCCATGGTTGTCCAAAGAACTCTGCTGAGGGTTCTGCTGCTGCCCAGAGCTTTCATTGGCCTCTTAATATCTGGGCCTTGTCCTGGGGGCCCCGCTGGGGCTGCAGCCAGTGCTGGCTCTCACTGAGGCTGCCTGGCCAAGAGCAGCCCCAGGGCCACAGGGCAGAGGCACAGCAAGTTCTCAGCAGTGTTTGGGCAGCACAGTTCAGGACAGGACAGTGCCTATTTGCTGCCTCATGAAAAGTTTAATGGCAATACAAACTTTTAGTGGTGTTGCAGCACAAGCAAATGTGGTCCAGTTCAGTGTTAAAATGTGGTTTTCTTTACAAATTGATTCACTGTTTTAAAACTTAGTTTTAAATATAACTTCTTTTCCAATGCTTTATACCGTTATTTGGTTTAAAGAATGATGGCCTAATTATCCCATGCCTGAATTAGAAGACTGTAAGTACTATAAAATGGAATAATTTTTCTGCTCTTATGTCTTTCACAGACTCGTGAAACTTTTGTTGGTTAATGTGACCAACAGAAGAGTTTTTCTCTGCTTTAATTCAAACAAGCAGCAGAGCTGGAACCTGTTGAGAAGAGTCTCTTCACTTCATAGCTAAAGCAAACTTCCAGAGTTTTTTATGGAACAATATAAAATCTATATTTTATGTATATACTCCTGTAACGTGACTGATAGAAATGAGGGATTTGGACTCTTTGGGAAGTACTGACCAGCTGTGCATTGGCTCTGTGAATCTCAGTCTGCAATAATCAATCTTTTTCAAAAGAGAATGTTCAGTTTCTTCCTGGCACTCACTCTTGCACTCATACTCAAAACCACTTCTTGAAAGAAATTTACAACGGCTCTTTATGCTCCCTTAGTTGACTTTTCTCTCTTTCTCCAGAGATGCCGATGAAAACCGGGATGATTGCATTAAAAAAGCTGCAAAGCAGATCCTGGAGAAGAGGGCATACATCTGCTCCCACCCTCTGGACAGGACCTTCTGATCCCTCCCTGACAGCAGGTACTCATGACTGTCAGTCAGGGAGGAATTTGCTTCAATTCCAGAATTTGTCAGCTAAATGCATCTGGTAATTAATGTCTTTAATAAATGCAACTGTATAAAATAAAACTTCTTTTTAAATACTACTTTATATGATAAGGATAAAGAAAGAGATTTCATTTAAAGCTGACAGTATTTTGTCAGATATATGGGTAGATAGATAAATAGATAGATAGATAGATAGATAGATAGATAGATAGATAGATAGATAGATAGAAGATAGATACATAGATGTATATACATGTCTGTTCCTCTTGGAGCTGGATAAAGAAAGGGAGGGGAGGTTTGGATGGGGAAATGTTTCTTCCCAGGGAAGGGACTGTGTGGTTTCTCAGTATCTTTTCACTTCAGTGAGCTCCTCATTCCCTGAGCAAGTCTGAAAGACTTGGGCAATCAGAACAGTTCTGTTTTGGAGGCCCCTCCAGCTCTCTTGTCCAGCAGCGCCACCAGGACACTGAGTCCCCAGTGTCCAGGGAGCTTCTGCTGTCACCCTGAGGGACACCATTGGTCACTGACGTCCATCGGGCCTCTGAGCCATTGACCACAACCCCCTGGATGTGACCAGCCAGGCAATTGCTCATTCTCCAAACTGTGTCTCCATCAGATCCATAGCTCACCAAAGGAGGGACAAGGATGCTGGGCAGGGCTGATGTGTCCAGGGCATGGCAGAAGTCCAAAGTGGTGGCATCTCTAGCTCTTCCCTTGTGCACTGGGGTGTAACTTCGCGGCTGGGTCACAGGCAATATGTTCTCTGGCCAGCTCACTGCCTGAGTCCCATGGACAGTCACAAGAGAGGCTGCCCCTGGATCCCTACAGGGACCTTCCTGGCTGGCGGTGCGTACAGGGGCTCGCAGCTCCCTGCAGCCGACACCTGTGGCACGGGTGACACAGCAGCAACCCAGTACGAGGGACTGAGGCGAAGGAACCGAGAGAGATCACTTGTTTGAGTTCTAAGGAAGGTTTATGTCCCCAGAGGAGTCAGGGACAAGTGACAATAACCGAGGGCAAAACACTGATTTTTAGGGAAGGGAGGGAAGAAGGGGAGTGACACAACCTTTTACCAAGGGGAAGGCATTGGGGAAGGAGTGCAGGGCAAGGGCTATCCAATAGAAACCAACAAGTGGAAGGAGCAAACCTTGAAATCCAATCTTGCTTTGAGGAGGGGATGAACGACAGTGTACACACCAGAACAACAGGCTGTGCTTTGTTGGACAGGGGCATTGACATATACTTGGTGAATAAACAACTCAGGACTGAACCACCAGAGAAAGCAAATGGGATACGTGGAATGAAGCATTACAAACATATTACAAGGAATATTTAAAACTTACTACAGAAGAACAAACTGTAAAATAACAGACTACCACACTGGGGTGTTGCGGTGTGTCTCTATTGTGTTTTCAACTGCAGTTCAGTTTCAATGGTCAGTTCTAAAATCCTCCCCCCCTCCCAGACTCTTGTATTGTTATAGCATATTTTACCCTTAATGGATTGTTCCTTTGCACCTCTCTTGTTGGTTTTGTCTAGGTTTTACATCTTCTCAATGACCTGCCCTTTGTTCCTGAATGTTACCTGTTCCTTCTCCCAGTATGAACATGGTCAGTCCCTCCTCATGCCTGCCCCTTTCTCCAGAAACTTCCCTGTCATTTTTGTATCCTTTGAGGTCTCATTGGTTTGTTTAAACTCTTCCCCTCCCCTGTAATTCCCAATTGGTTTAAACACTGTATTGCCTGCCTTATGCTTCTCCCCAGGTTTCTCCCACTTGGTTAAAGATTTGTATTCTCCTCTTGAACCTCCCCTTGTTGAAAAACCCCTTCTACAGCCTGGACTTGTGTCTTTCTGTGCCTGACCTTCCTGGACATAAACACCTTTGGGAGTCATACAGAAGACCTCTCCTTGTTCCTTGTCCCTGCCCTTGAAGCATTCCCCCTGTGCCATACAGCAGTTGTGCGCTACAGCCGCACCCCAAATTGTGTGGCTTTTTGGGGGCAGCCCCCTCCTGGTGACAGTGCTTGGAGCAGCCCAGGCTGAAGAACTCTGGCACCGCATCACTGAGGCAGCCACACAATCATGGAAGGGCTCTGGCTTGGTCAGGCAGCACACACCCACCTTGTGCTCCTCAAGGTTTCCTTTGGCATATCCAAGCATTGAAGAGGTTGGGTGGGTTTTCCCCCTCTTTTATTGACTGTGTCCTTTGAGAACCACAAGAAGAAGCAGTGCCTCAAATTGCACATGAAGAGCAAATGGTGAAGTAAAGGCTTCTCCTTTCCTATGAAGCCAAAGGACTGTGTTAGCCATGGCCTCCCCAAGGTGTCAAATTTCCAGCTGGGAAGCTGCTGACAGGAGGGAATGTGGAACTTGTCTCCAGCCTGAGATCACTCATTCCTCAGCATGCTGGGCTGTGCCTGGCAGTGCCTGAGGAGCTCAGAAATCATTGGATGTGATCTCCTGTGCGAGTGCCCAGAACACAGAGCGCTGAGCTCAGCTTGGGGGTGGGGGCAAGTCCAGCCGTTGGACACAACTGCCAGGCAGGATGAGCTCCCTCCCAGAGAAGGAAAATTCCAGCCATGAGCAATCTGGTATTGCTGGAAGAGAAAATCGTGTTTTGTAATTCTCAACCTCAAACAGCTCCCACTAAATGCTTCTCATAGGAAGGAAATATTCCCAGTGAGGCTGCAGTGTAGGAGTGGCCAGTCTATGGTTGTCCAAAGAACTCTGGGGAGGGTTCCGCTGCTGCCCAGTGCTTTCATTGGCCTCCTAATTGCTGGGCCTTGTCCTGGGGGGCCCGCTGGGGCTGCAGCCACTGCTGGCTCCCACTGAGGCTGCCTGGCCAAGAGCAGCCCCAGGGGCACAGGGCAGAGGCAAAGCAGGGTGGGGAGCAGAAAGAGCAGGGACGAGATTGCCCTTGAATTGCACGAGTGGTGCTTTGGGGCCCGCTCCTGGCCAGGGAGCCTGCCCAGAGCCGTGCCCTGCTGGCCGGGGCCTTGAGGGACAGCTGTGCAGCTGGGCCAAGCTGTGCCAGCAGCTCCAGCCGTGCTGGGGAGCCTTGCCAGCTCTGGGCCCTGCTGTGCAGGAGGCTCCCTGTGTGCCACTGGCAGCTGGGGCCTCAGCCATCTCCTCGCTCCACAGTTCCACCTCTTGACAGCAGCTGAAGGAGAGTGGCACGATCTCACGCCCAGATAACTTGAGCAGTTCCTCCAGCAGTGGTGAGGACCTGAGCAGACCCATCAGAAGCCCTTAGAGGACAACGACAGAACAGCTGCCATCTATGCGGAAACCGCCTGTGGAAGTCCCAGTGCCACCTCCTCTCCCGGCGGGAATCCCTGAGCCTCCTCCACTCCTCACAGGGATCACCAATATGCCTCCATCCCTCGCAGTGCATTCTAACAACTGCCACGACCCCAAAACCAGTTCAGCACCTTCCATACCCAGCTGAGTCCACCACGTCCCCCTCCTCCCAAAATCATCTAACCTGCCTGCCAAATGACACTGAAGGTGCTTCTGTCCCGACCACCCCGTCTCTATTCCAGAGCTTTGCCCAGCTCTTCAGCTACAATAAAGAGATGGAGCTGTAACCTCAGTGTCCAGGTGGAAGCTGCAGCAAAGCCCACCCAGCAGCAGCACAGGCTGAGCTCCATGCACAGGAGCAGTCGTGGATGCCCACGGTGTGGGCAGGCAGGAGCCAGGCAGGGGCTGCTGTGACCAGCGGCGGGGCCCCAAGGGCTGGGGGAGACCATGCTGAGGTCCCTGGGCTGAGGGCACATTTCCTTCCCTGGCATCATCTGGGCCTGGACCATCTCCAGGGACACAGCCTGACCAGCAATGTCAGCAGGCAAAACAAAGGTTTTGCTGAGCAGTGGCCCTTTATTGAAGCAAAATATTTACAACCAAGGCAGTCCATTACTACACTTGAGGGGCCACTCTGGGGGTACAGCTGAGGCCATGAGGTCACAGCAGGCTCAGGGGTCACAGCAGGCTGAGGTCACAGCAGGCTCAGGGGTCACAGCAGGCTGAGGTCACAGTTGCCTCTGAGGTCACAGAGATGCCAGACCCGGTGGTTGCACAGCAGCACAAGGAGCGAGCAGTCAGTGCTTGAGCACAACTGTTGCGGCAGCAGCAGCGGCGGTGGCAGCAGTGGTGCTGACATTGGGACAGCGGTGTCAGGACAGCGGTGGCAGCAAGAGCTGTGGGACTGGCAGAGGGCAAGGCAGCATGGCCCTTGCTCTGCGCCTCTTCCTCCTGCTCCTCCTGGCCGTGGCCCTGCCTGCCAGGGCTGCCCAGGCTGCTCCGCTGCAAGCGCGGCGAGCAGGTGAGCCGGCAGCCTGGCTCCCCTTTCCCGGGACAGCGCTCCCTGCTCCCCGGGAAGCGCTGGGGATGGTTTTCCCCAGGCCTTGAGAGAGGGTTTCCTCTGGGGGAGGGAGAGAGCCCGCATGGGCCCTGGGGCTGGCCCTGTTTCCTCTTCAGGGATGTGTCCCATGGCCCGCAAAGAGGGTGGAGAGTGTCCAGGAGCCAGCCCAGAGCTCCCCAGGCCCCTGTGCAGTTTGGCCTTGTCCATTGACATCTGGCCCCCACGGACTTTCCCGACCCCCTTGCAGTGCCCAGTTCCCGGAGGCAGAAGGGGATGCCAGTGCATCATGGAAATTGGTCTGGTCTTTGCTCCCTTCTAGATTTGGATCGCGACTTTGATGATTTGGAATGGTTGTTGAATGATATTTCTAATGTCTTGAAGAATGCTTTAGGTAAATTCTGAATTTCCCTTTCTAGTGACATATTAATCAGTATCCAAGTGGCAAGAGCTTGTTCATCTGCCATTTTCGTTAGAGGTTAAGTCAGGGCAGTAGGGTTCTGAAAACCTTTCCCTGCTCCTTTCTGGAGCCCTGAGTGATCCCACAGGATGACCAGGATGACTGTCAATGGGAGGAAGGAGCATTTAGCTGTCCATCCTCCTCCCATGTGCAATGCCACTGTGTCCGTCTGTGTGCTCTGTGCAGCCACAGAGAAAAGCAGAGAGGGAAGGTGCTGGGCCCAGGGCTGTGTCCCGGGGCTGAGCCTTTCCTGCAGCCTGAGGATCTCCTACAGTGCCACGGGTGCTGTTCTGTCCTGCCTTTCTTTGCAGCTGAACCTGTTGGTGAAGGTGAAATGGCTTCCAAACCCACGTCCACGACTGAGCCTCTGGGAGATGGTGAGGGTAGGTCAAGGCCTTTCCCCTGGGAGAGCTGCCAGCTCAGAGCCCAGAGCTTGGCCAGGGGCGCATCACTGCAGGTGCCAGGACAGAGCCAAGCACGTGTGTGCCCACACCCTGCGCGATCCCCACACTGCTCCTGCGGCTCAGTGGTGTCCGTGCAGCTGAGTAGAGGCGGCAGAATCTTCTGTGGTTGTTGTGTTACAGATTTGTCTGCAGGGAGGACTCTTCCTGATCCTTCCCTCATTCCTACACAGAAGCCTGCCTCCCATCGCAGGGGTGAGTAGTGTGTCCCTGCTGACCCCACAGGCTGAGCCCTGCTTCTGTGGGATATATTAATGGGAAGAGGAAACATGTTTTTCTAAGGTCCTCTAAAAGGAAAGAAGAAAGCTGCAGGACAGAAGAAAGTCCATGAGTCATCTGAACACATGAGGCAAAGGACGAAGGAAACGCAGCAGGCAGGACAAGGTGGGTGCATTTCTCTCAGCCTTGTCCTGGGGCTCAGCAGCCGGGGGCTTTGGCTGCACATCTGGACACGCCGTGCCCGGCACAGTGGGAAGGGATCCATGGCAGCCTCGCTGCCCCACTGCTGCTTCCACGCCCTGCAGGGCTGTTTCCTGGCCTGGCTGCAGCTCCTCCCCGGCCACTGCAGGATTTATTGTGGCATCAACTGACAGGCAGCCCAAACTGCAGATCCAAAGGGATCTGCAGCTCAGATCCCCTGCAATTTCCCATCTCCAGGCAAATCAGAAGGGGCAGCTGTTTGGAGTACCGAGGGCCCTAGCCTAAACAAAAATTTAGGATTTCCTAACCATTCTTAACCATGTCTTCGACAAGCATTGCCTCTTGAAGATTCCCCATCCTCAATGGGGAACAGCACTACCTAATCCAGCTTACCTCACCCTTTCTCAAGAAGCAGATGGAGAGGCTGTGCAGAAGGAAGGCTGTGCATTTCCCGGAGGAAGCAGTGGCTCACTGACAGCCTCTGCTGCAGGAAGGGAGGCGATGCCAGGCACAGCCACAGGAGGTAATTGCTGTGCCTCTGGGCCTGAGCCCTGCTGAGGCTTGAGCTGCCCTCTCTGCTGCTTGGCACTGCGGGCACAGCCCGGACAGGACGGGCACAGCCCAGAGGAATTGTCCCGAGCAGGCTCAGGGCACTCGGCTACTGAGCTGTCCTGCTGGGCTCCCTCCGTGGGAGACACGTCCCGAAACCTGGGAGCGGCTGCACGGGGTACCCATGGTGGGGAAAGGGCAGAGGGGGAGAGCAAGGCTCCACTGGGTCTTGAAAGGGCTTGGCCATGTGCCCTTGGGATGGGGAAGGGGTCCCAAGGCAAAGAGAGATGGAGAGATAGAAGAAGATGGGAAAGGCAGGAGAAAGGGCAGGAGAGTCAGAGGGACAGGGGGATAGTGTGGCACTGCCTGCTACAGCTTTCCCCAGGGCTTTAGCAAGAGTTGCAGCTGTGGGAGTGAGAGCCCACAGGGCCTTGGGCTGCTTCACCCGCCCCACCAGGGATGTTGCACAGGGCATGGAAAGAGGGTGGCGAGTGGCCAGGAGCCTGCCCAGAGATCCCCAGGCCCCTGTGCAGCTTTGGCCATGTCCATTGACATCTGGCTCCCACAGCCTTACTCGACCCCCTTGCAGTGCCCATTTCACAGAGGCAGACGGGGATCTCCGCATGCCCTGAAAAATGTTCTTATCTGTGCTCCATTTTAGATGAGGTGTCTGGAAAGACTTCTCCATTAGATGGGCGGCATAAAGTTTTGAAGCCTTTGGAACCTCCTGCAGGTTTGTTCTCATTGTCCACCACGGAATAATTGTTGACAACCTTGCAGGAACCTGGTTACAGAAGCTTCTGTGGCTGTTGTGTTACAGATGTGTCTGCAGGCAGGACTTTTCCTGTTCCTTTGCTGGTTCCTTCACTGAAGCCAGGCTCTCATCGCAGGGGTGAGTAGTGTGTCCCGGCTGACCCCACAGGCTGAGTTCTGCTTTTGTGATATCCCTTCTTAGGAAATCAAACCATGTTTTTCGAAGGTCCTCCAACAGGAAAGTACAAATCTGCAGCACAGAAGAAAGCTCATGAGCCATCTGAATACATGAGGCAAAGGACGAAGGAAATGCAGCAGGCAGGACAAGGTGGGTGCATTTCCCTCAGCCTTGTCCTGGGGCTCAGCAGCCGGGGGCTTTGGCTGCACATCTGGACACGCCGCGCCCAGCACAGCGGGAAGGGATCCATGGCAGCCTCGCTGCCCCGCTGCTGCTCCCACGCCCTGCAGGGCTGTTTGCCAGCCTGGCCTGGCTGCAGCTTCTCCCCAGCCTCTGCAGGAAGGCATTGGGCATCAGCTGACAGGCAGACCAAACAGCATCACGGACCCTGGGATTTCCCTGTCGCCAGTCAAATCAGAAGGGGCAGCTGTTTGGAGTACAGAGGGCCGTGGCCTCACTAAAAATTTTATAGGGATTACTTGCTTCTTAACCATGTCTGTGACAAGCATTGCCTCCTGAAGGTTCCCCATCCTCAAAGGGGAACAGCACCACCTGACCCATCTGTACCTCATCCTTTCTCCAGAAGTAGATGGAGAGGCTGTGATGAAGGCCCAGTTTCCCACAGGAAGCAGTGGATCATTGGCAGCTTCTGCTGCAGGAAGCGGGGCGATGCCAGGCACAGCCACAGGAGGTAATTGCTGTGCCTCTGGGCCTGAGCCCTGCTGAGGCTTGAGCTGCCCTCTCTGCTGCTTGGCACTGCAGGCACAGCCCGGACAAGACGGGCACAGCCCAGAGGAATTGTCCCGAGCAGGCTCAGGGCACTCGGCTACTGAGCTGTCCTGCTGGGCTCCCTCTGTGGGAGACACGTCCCGAAACCTGGGAGCGGCTGCACGGGGTGCCCATGGTGGGGAAAGGGCAGAGGGGGAGAGCAAGGCTCCACTGGGTCTTGAAAGGGCTTTGCCATGTGCCCTTGGGATGGGGAAGGGGTCCCAAGGCAAAGAGAGATGGAGAGATAGAAGAAGGTGGGAAAGGCAGGAGAAAGGGCAGGAGAATCAGAGGGACAGGGGGACAGCTGAGGGACTGCCTGCTGCAGCTTTCCCCAGGGCTTTAGCAAGAGTTGCAGCTGTGGGAGTGAGAGCCCACAGGGCCCTGGGCTGCTTCAGCTGCCCCACCAAGAGTGTCACACAGGGCATGGAAAGAGGCTGCAGAGTGTCCAGGAGCCTGCCCTGAGCTCCCCAGGCCCCTGTGCAGCTTTGGCCATGTCCATTGACATCTGGCTCCCACAGCCTTACTCGACCCCCTTGCAGTGCCCATTTCCCAGAGGCAGACGGGGATCCCAGCATGCCCTGAAAAACGTTCTCATCTCTGCTCTGTTCCAGATGAGCTTGCTAGGAAGATTTCTCCATTAGATTGGCTGAAGAAAGTTTTGAAGCCTTTGGAGCCTCCTGCGGGTTCGTTCTCATTGTCCACCACGGAATAATTGTTGACAACCTGGCAGGAACCTGGTTAAAGAAGCTTCTGTGGCTGTTGTGTTACAGATGCGTCTGCAGGGAGGACTTTTCCGGTTCCTTTGCTGGTTCCTACACCGAAGCCAGGCTCTCATCGCAGGGGTGTGTAGTGTGTCCCTGTTGACCCCACAGGCTGAGCCCTTCTTCTGTGGGATCCATTCATAGTAAATGGAACCACTTTCTCTTAAGGTCCTCTAAGAGGGAAGAACAAAGCCACAGGGCACAAGAAAGCCCATGAGCCAAATAACATCCTTAAACAAATCGTGACGGAACTGCACAAAGGGAATGGTGAGAGCATTTCCCTCAGCCTTGTCCTGGGGCTCAGCAGCCGGGGGCTTTGGCTGCCCATCTGGACACGCCGTGCCCGGTACAGCAGGAAGGGATCCATGGCAGCCTCGCTGCCCCGCTGCTGCTTCCACGCCCTGCAGGGCTGTTTGCCAGCCTGGCCTGGCTGCAGCTTCTCCCCAGCCTCTGCAGGAAGGCAGTGGGCATCAACTGACAGAGAGCCCAAACTGCACCATGGATCCCCTGCATTTTCCCAGTGTCTGAGCACATCCTGAGGTTTGGCTGCTTTGCAGAGTGAGGGCCGTAGGAAGCCCCAAAGGCCTGTGGGGATCAGGATTTTCCTGATTCTTATCCATGTTGTGGACAAGTATTGCCTCCTGAAGAGGCCACCATCTGGAAGTGCAATGTTTGCATCTGATCCCACCAAGCCCTTTCCTTTCTCAAGGGATGGACAGAGAGGCTCTGTGGAAGGCGGCATTTCCTGCAGGAAGGGAGACGATGCAAGGCACAGCCACAGGAGGTAATTGCTGTGCCTCTGGGCCTGAGCCCTGCTGAGGTTTGAGCTGCCCTCTCTGCTGCTTGGCACTGCAGGCACAGCCCGGACAAGACGGGCACAGCCCAGAGGAATTGTCCCGAGCAGGCTCAGGGCACTCGGCTACTGAGCTGTCCTGCTGGGCTCCCTCCGTGGGAGACACGTCCCGAAATCTTGGAGCGGCTGCACGGGGTGCCCATGGTGGGGAAAGGGCAGAGGGGGAGAGCAAGGCTACACTGGGTCCTGACAGAGCCTGGCCATGTGCCCTTGGGCTGGGGAAGCTGTTCCTTGGGCAGGTTGGCAAACAGGAGGGCGGGACAGAGGTTGGGAGCAATAGCTGTGGCACTGTAGATTTCCCCGAGCATTTAGTGAGGGTTTCCTGTGTGGCAGCGAGAGAGCCCCAGGGCCCTGGGCTGCTCCAGCTGCCCCTCCAGGGATGTTGCACAGGGACTGCAAAGTGTCTGGAGAGTGATCAGGAGCCACAGGCTCCCACAGCCTTACCCCACCCCCTTGCAGTGCCCAATTCTCCAAGTCAGAAAGGGATCCCAGCACATCATGGAAATGGTTCTGAAGCATATCTGCTCCCTTCTAGATTGGGATCACGACTTGGGTTATTTGGAAATGCTGGTAAATGGTGGTTGGAAGATTTTGTCAGATGCTGGAGACAAGTTCTCAATGTACCTTTCCTGACAGAATAATCAATGTCTATGTGGCAACAGCTCACTCATATGGCATTTCCTTTAAGTTCCTCTAAAGGTTGTTCAGTTCTGGAAACTTTGCCCTGCTCCCTTCTGGAGCCCTGAGGGATCCCACAGGATGACTGTCAGTGGGAGGAAGGAGAATTTAGCTGTCCATCCTTCTTCCATGTGCAATGTCAGTGTGTACTTCTGTGTGCTCTGTGCAGCCACAGAGAAGAGCAGAGAGGGAAGGTGCTGGGCCCAGGGCTGTGCCCCGGGGCTGAGCCTTTCCTGCAGCCTGAGGATCTCCTACAGTGCCACGGGAGCTGTTCTGTCCTTCCTTTCTTTGCAGCTGAACCTGTTGGTGAAGGTGATCTGGCTTCCCAACCCACATTCAGGATTGAGCCTCTGGGACATGGCGAGGGTAGGTCAAGGCCTTTCCCCTGGAGAGCTGCCAGCTCATAGCCCAAAGATCTGCCAAGGGGGCATTGCTGCAGGTGCCAGGACAGAGCCATGCACGTGTGTGCCCTCGCCCTGCGCAATCCCCTCACACCTTCTGCTCAGGCCTGGCAGCTATTTGGAGGAAGGTGTGCCCTGGCCCTGCCCCAAAAGGCCAGATGGATTTTGCATCTTATCCCCATTTTTGATAAGCCTGATGTCCCAAAGATGCCACCAAAAGAAATCAGAAATTGTTGCATCTGATCCAGCTAAACTTTTTCCTTTTTCAAGTGATGGAGCAAAAGGCAGGACAGAAGGAAATGTTTCCCCAAGCAAGCAGAGGCCATCTGGCAGCCCTTGCTGCAGGAAAGGAGGAGATTCCAGATATGGGCACAGGCACAGGAGGTAATTGCTCTGCCACAGTCAGCCATTTAGCAGGGCTGTGTGGCGGCACCTCTTTCCACCAGGTCCTGCCCTTGCATGGCCCAGCACCAGCCAAAGCTGGAGGCACCTCTGGAGGCTTGGAGGCCTCTGGAGCTCATTCACAGCCCTAGGGAAAGGGGACCCGTGCACCAACGTCCCTCCCACTGCAGCTGCTCCGGAGCTGGCCCTGAGTGCCCAGAGGCCCAAGGCAGAGGAGCAGCCCCGAGCGGGAGCCCTGCCACGAGCCCAGGGCCAGAGCCAGCCTTGGCTCCCGACTGGGCAGGGGCTGCACCGGGTCCTGACAGGGCCTGACTCTGTGCCCTGGGGCTGGGGGAGCTGTCACGGGGCAGGGAGGGCCAGGGCTGGCAGTGGCTGCTCAGGGATGGCTTTGGCCCGTGTGCCTCCAAGCAGCCACTGCCCAAGCAGCTGCGCTGCCCCCGGGCTCTCCTCCCGGCCTGCTGGGCTTTGTTGGGTGGCACAGACTGTGCCAAGGGGCGGCAAGGTGCCTGCAGGCCCCAGCTCTGGGGGAAACGGAGAATGTCCTGCCCGCATCCACCGTGCTGCCAGCTCAGCAGCGCAGCACCACACGGGCTGACGCTCCCCATTGCTCCCACAGGTGCAGCTGGCCCCACCACACGTGTTCTGGAATCCCAGAAGGGCCCTGGAAGGGGTTTCTGTAAGGGAACAGGCTGCTGGATAGGATTACTTGTAGGCCTGCTTTTTTTGGAGCTTATTTTCATCTTATGCTGTGTCCAAATTTGGACTTGCTGGAAGAGAAAAGGGTGAGTGTTTTGTTCACCTTTTCCTCAAACAGCTTCTTTTAAAAGTCTAATGTTGTAGACAGGAAACATTCCCAGAGAAGCTGAGTTGGTGCTGTTGCCAGTCTGTGATTGTCCAGAGAAGCTGGGGAGCCTTGCCAGCTCTGGGCCCTGCTGTGCAGGAGGCTCCCTTTGTGCCACTGGCAGCTGGGGCCTCAGCCACCTCCTCTCTCCACAGGGATGCCTCTGCAGCTTCACAAGACCGGCCAAATAACTCAGCCAGGGAGAACTGGACCTGTCATCTCGCATCTCCGTGCCCGTGTCCGTTGTCCCTTCCACGGCTGCATTACCAGCTCATTGCTAGGGACAGCTTGTTGGTATCACCACCCAGAGCAGGAGCCTCTGTCCCCAAAGGTGCTGCCCCTGGTGTCCAGCCAGGCCAGGAGGTGCTGCCCTCCTAGCAGGGAAGGGCCTGAGCCTGGCAACATCTTTGGGGTTCAGCTCAGGTGTGTCTGTGCTACCGCCAGCACTGGCAGAGCTGCTTGTCTGGGCACAGCCAGGGCTGGGCAGGCAGCAGCTGAGCACGGGGCTCCTGAGACAAAGCAACCTCATTTTGTCTTTGTTTTAAATTTATACACAGCAGAAGATTTTAGAAATATTTAGAAACATTTTTTGTAGAAAAATATCCCCAAGTATTTCTTCTCTTTTCCCATTGTAGTTTAGGATTTTTCAAAGTAGTTTTAGAATTCTGAAAAATTTGGAACACTTTTACACTTGCCGAATAAAAAATAAAACTGCAATAATTGGTGATCACTACTCTTAGATGAACTAAGTCATCACAAGACACCCAGTGTACTGGTGAGGCTCTTTTCCCACTGGAGATTTTTACCTAGTGACAACAACAGAGTTAAAGCCCTTTCCCTGATAATTTTCGGGATTTCTTACAAGCTCATCTCTCAGTCTTCAGAGGCAAACTTTGAGCACAGTGGGAATCTCCTGCTGTGCAGGAGGGTCTCTGTGAGCCAGCTGACACTGGGGCCTGTTTTGCAGAGATAAATGCAACTCTACCACTTTGTGAAAGTCATAAAGTTGGTAGGTTTATTACTGTGCTGGATGCATGTGGAGATTCCTCTCCTTAAAGACATGTGTACCTCTGGGAACTACAGATCCTTTTTTATCACCCTCTCAAATAGATATGCATCCAATTTTACGATAGGTTCATACATATTCATTTTTACAAATTTGGTTTGACATTTACCGCTAGTCAATCTTTATCAGAAAGAATTCCCAGGTCAGGTTGGCCTGTTCTCATAGCAGTTCCTCTGTCTCTGTGTCCCCTGCCACCCCCTAATCTCTTTCCTTCACTGAAGCAGTTTCTCTGAGCTTAGGCTTTTTACCAGTCAAACTAAACAGCTATTTTTTCCAACTACAGTCTTAACTCAAAGATGTACATTTCACCTAAATCAAAATGGATTTCTACTCTGGAAAATTTCTACTCTGTCTCTTTTCCCCCCTTTCCTAGAAATAAGTAAATTCTTTTATCTAATGCAAATGCCTACGACAATAAGTGTCTCTTAATGCTTTAACATGTACGTTTGATAAGGAGGTTAACACAGCTGTTCGCTGTAGTATTCTCCAATTTCAAATTAGCAATATAATGGATAACCCTAAACTTAGTCCAACTAATATTAACAAAACTACAGTGGGATGACACCATTTATTAAGGATTATTGCATTTGGTGACCACCCAAAGATCACATCCCACCAGTGATGATCTGCATTTTGTTTTTTTCTTTGCCGAATTCTGGTTATTTCTTTGTTATCATGTTGGACAGTAATTAGGGCTTTCTCTGCTTTCTTGGATTTCTTTCAAGATTTCCAGTAGGTCTTGGTGCTTAATTAATTGTTTTACCAATGTAAGGTCCATCCCAATAGGAGTAGGTGATAGTCTGTGTTACATTATGTAATTGGTTTTAATCAACTGGTGGGATGTCACTGGGGCCACGTACAAAAAATCACACCCGATAATCTTTACAAAATTACAAATACAAAAATTAAAATTATTTCTTCTAGACAAAATAACGTCGTTGTTATCAATTTTTACAGCAGCACATGCAGCTCTCAGCCACACATAACTTTTACTAGTATATACAAGCACAGTTTTCTGATCAGTGACTGGGTGAATCTCAAAAGTGGAAATACTCTGTTCACTGTCTAGACACACATCTTGGGCACTGATTGTATTGCTTTCAGAAATGAATCCTAGTTGTTCTCTAGTAATGCAGGATTCTAACTTTACTGTTTGCCACTTTTCATTCACCTTTCCTGCCCACACCCTATGTTCTGAAGGGTAGAGCACTCTTTTTTCATTATTTAATCCCAGTGCAATGATAGGGCGGATAACATAAACAGTGGCATTACGTATGGGAAGCACAAAGGCAGTGGCCACATAAGAAGCAGGATCATAGGTGAAATTTACTATAGTCCACCAGGATTGAAACTTCTTTTCAAAATCAATCACATTCTCCCAGCCATCTTTCCGAATTTCAGCTGGAAAATTACCTTCATCCCCTTCCCGTATGATCAGAGCTGCTGTTGCCTGCATCTATAACTGTGCTTGTATACAACTGAAAGCTAAAGACACATTATTTCCAACTGTACCAAGTGCTTCTAATATTACCCTGTGGTCCTGGCCCACGACCTTTTCCCACTTTGGCAGTCAGTACTTTGGAAATCTGCCACTGGCTAGTTCCCAAAGCCAATAGAGATGACTGTAAAAGCTGCTTCAATTTTGCTAGGTCACCTGCTGCAGTGGCCAGCTTATTCATCAGTATTTCTGAATCAATTCCATTTAAAACTCTCAATCCATTCCCTAACATCCCAATTAGATCATATCTTGTTCTGCTCCTGAGGTATATCTGTCTTTGTAACCACGTAGTGCAGCCCTCAAAGGATGTTCTTCGGAAAGGGGAGCAGGCTGGTTGGATTTTTGAGATGTTAATTTGCACTAGCAACTCAACACATTTGAGAGACCATTCTGGATTGAACAACAGTTGTTTTCACTTACATTGTTCACTACGTAGGGGCCTATTTCATACACTTCAGGTTCAAGTTTGGGTTGGGTCTGTACTATTTGATTACTAGTGTGGGTTGTATAAGGTTCTGCTGTTGTAAAATTGCAGTGTCGATTTAAAATTTAAATGAGAGCACGATAGCATCCCGAGCTTAAAGGCAGGTCACTTCTACAGGCTGTACCAAGGTGAAATTTCACCAACAGTCTGATTCACTTGGGCTATCACAAACTTCTTGGTGCCTGTATATGGGGAGGTTGAGACACTAATTTCATCTGGTTTCTCATAAGCTGTCTCATTCACTACCTAGCACTCTATTTTGATTTCTTCTCTCTTGATCTCCTGAAGTGTCCACAGTTCTCGTTCTTGCCACTCTTGCTCCTCATATACCTGATCTTCATGAATTACTGCAGTGGATAAGTTTAGCTCTTTTATCTCAGAAAGTTCTCCCATGTATCCAGTATACAGATTGAAAGCTTGGGACCAAGGCCATTCAGCATTTCTTTGGATAGAGGTACTCTCTAATTCTAAGACTCCAGTTATAATTACATACAAATTGAAATGACAAACAACCCCTGGCTGCAATATACTCATTTTGCCTGAGTAAGTTTTAATCTCAGTTCATTGTTTCTTGATGTCCCTTTCTAAGGGGCTCCTGGGGCTTTCTTCACTCGAGAGTGATGGATCCAGGCATTCTGCTCCTTGATCTGGATTGCAGTGAAGGTGGTGAGAAGCACTTGCAGTGGTCTCTCTCACTGTGCATCCAAAGTCTTTTCTGCAAGAGGCTTAACATATACATAATCTCTCGACTGTATGTTATGTACTGGTCTGTCTAGCTCTTTGCTCCGAGTTCTAGACACGTGTTTCTCAATTTCTCTGAGCTGTTTGCTTAAAGCCACCATGCAGGTGGCCAGGGTTATCTCTCCAATGTGGGTGGACATTCTCTTTTGTATTCCATATGGTCTTCCATAAAGCATTTCAAAAGGACTCAGCTTTTCTTTAGCTTGTGGTTTAGTCTGAATTCGCAATAGTGCCAGTGGAAGAGCTTGGGGCCAGAGTAGATTAACATCCTGCCCCAGTCTTACAATCTGCTGCTTAATCAAATGATTCATTTTCTCCACCTGGCTGCTTGATTGCGGGTGGTATGGAGTGTGAAGCTCTCAATCTATGAATCAATGCCCAGGTGGCTACTAATTGGTGGCACTATTTTGGAAATGAAATGTGATTCTCTATCCGAGGATATTGTGGATGGAGCTCTGAAGCATGGTATTATTTCTTGTAATAATACCCTGGTCACCTCTAGAGCTTTGGCAGTTCTGGTGGGGAATGCTTCTGGCTAGCCTGAAAATGTATCTGTCAATACTAATAAATACAAATACCCCCCTTTCCTTGGGAGTTCTGAAAAGTTAATTTGCCACGGCTGTCCAGGCCCATGGCCTCTCTTAATTTGACCGAGTTTCAGCCTGGGGGTATTTTTGGCGTTAGTCTGGAGGCAAGGATCTCACTGTTGCTTTACCTGAGTAATAGTGGCAGATAAATTCTTGGCAATGATTCTTTCAATCAGATATGCATTTTAGTAAGCCTGTGGAAACTACTACTTAAAAGTCAACACTTTATTTTGATGCACTCTGTATCACTGGCAGTCTTGGTCATTCTGGGAAAGGAGCCACACTTCATAAAAGCTTTTAAGTAGTTAGGCCCCAGTGTGTTTTCTGGTGCTCTTCTTTCACTAGTGATCACAAAAATGGGAAGGGATTACTGGCTCTCTTTCAATGGTAGCCCACCCCTTGTGGTTGCATGTCTCTTTTGATTAGTACTATTATATTTTGGCTTACTTTTGAGGGAAATCTGTCCATAATTACTCCCCTTTTTGCTGCTTTATTTGCCTCTCCATCCACTAGCTCATTTCCTTCTTCCAATTCTGAGCTCACTCTCTAGTGTGCCTTAATATGCTTTTTCAGGCAGCTGAACTGCTTCCAGCAGTTGCATTGTCTCTTCTTTTTGTGACGTTAGCAGTCCCCTCTCGTTCCAGATGGCTCCATGTGCATGCACAACTCTGAACGCTTACCTCGAGTCTGTATAGATGTTTATTCTCTTTCCTTTTGCCATTTCCAAGGCACGGGTCAGGGCAATTATCGCTGCCTTCTGTGCAGAGGTGCCTGTCTGTAAGGGCCTGGATTCTATTACTTCTCTGCAGGTAGACACTGTGTATCCAGCATGTTGCTTTCCACTGGCAACGTGGCTACTACTGCCATCAGTGAACCAGGTCTCTGTATCGTCTAGATGAGTGTCTTTAAAATTCTGGGCATCTGGAGTAAGTAGCTTCAATGGTCTCCAGGCAATCGTGGTGTACTCCTTCTCCTTGATTTCCACTGAGAAAAGAAGCTGGGTTGACAATATTAGTCACCACTATCTGTACATCATCTTGCTCTACCATGATGGCCTGGTATTTCAGAAACTTCTGTGGTGAAAGCCAGAGGCCACCCTTTGCTTCCAGTGCTGCAGACACTGTGTGGGACACTAGCACAGCCATTTTGGTCCCAGGGTAAACTTGCGTGCCTCTTGAATATTCAGCACGACTGCTGCTACAGCTCTGAGGCAACCTGGCCATCCTTTTGCTGATGTATCTAGTTGCTTGGAGAGGTAAGCAACTGCCCTCTGATATGGACCCAAGTCCTGAGCCAATATTCCCAGGGCAATGCCCTGTCTTTCATGGGAACCCAGAAAGAATGGTTCACTTACATCTGGAAGTCCCAAAGCTGGAGCTGACATGAGGGCACTCTTTAGCTGGTGAAAGGCCCGTGTGCCTTCCTTTGTCCACTGGAGATCTCTGTTTGCACTGGCAATAAGAGCATAGAGGAGTCTGACGAGCAGTCCATAATTATAAACCACAGCCAGCACCACCCTGCCATGCCTAAGAAGGTTTGGAGTTCCTTTATTGTCTGGGGTTTTGGGGTTTGGCATATGGCTCCTTGTGAGCCTGCCCTAACGTCCGTTGCCCAGCACTCACCTGGTACCCCAGGTAGATTACTTTCTCTTTCACTGCCTGTGCCTTTTTCTTTGATACTCTGTGTCCTTGGGGTCCTAGGAAATTCAAAAGGCTTACTGTCCAGGCCAGACATGCTTCCCTCATCCGAGTGGCTACTAGAAGATCATCCACGTACTACAAAAGCCTTCCTTCTTCCTGTGTAGCTTCCCAAAACTCCACATCTTTTTTCAAGTTGCTCCCCAGAGTAGGGGAAATTTTGAAGCACTGAGGAAGCACGGGCCATGTGAGCTGGGTTTTGAGCCCACTTTTAGGGCTTTCCCATTTGAATGCAAAAATTTTCTGGCTGACTTTGTGGATATGAAGGCAAAAGAAGGCATCTTTTGCATCTAAAATGGTTAACCAGAGTATCTCAGGTGTTCAACAAGTTCATAAAGTATATGGATTGGCTACCACAGGATACACATCTTCTGTTACTTTATTGACAGCCCTCAAATCTTGTACTATCCGGTCTGACCCCTCAGATTGCTGGTAAAATGGGAGTATTAAAATCAGATTGGCATTCTTTTAATAATGCTAACCGCAGAAAATTTTTAATTATTGGGCTGATTCCTTCCCTGTTTAAATTTTTTAGGGGGTACTGCTGCCTAATTCTGACTTGTTGTGTCCCTTCCTTAAGCTTAATTACTATGGAGGAGGCATTTTTTGCCATCCCTGGTACACCAGAGGTCCATACCCTGGGAAATACTTGACTTAGTATCTCTTCATCAATTTCCCCCTCAATTTCAATAGCTGTTAAGGTTAAACTTAATACCTCGATGTACTTTTGATCATTCAGCTCCAGAGGACCCTCTCCATTTTTGAATGTAATGGTTGCTTCAAAACTCCTTCAATAAATCACTTCCTAAAAATGCCTATGCTGAACGGGGCATATACAAGAACTTATGCATACCCCATTGTTTGTTTTCCCAGTTCCCCAGCCACCTCCTCTCTTCACAGGGATGATTCTGCAGCTTCACAAGACCTGTCAAATAACTCAGGCAGGGAAAACTAGACCTGTCAATTCTGATTTCTGTGCCAGTGTCCGTTGTCCCTTCCACGGCTGCGCTACCAGCTTATTGCTGGGGACATGCTGTTGCCACCACCACCCAGAGCAGGATGCCCTGTCCTCAGAGGTGCTGGCCCTGTGTGAGAGTCTGTCCTAATTTTCCCTCATCTGCCTCACAATCGTCTTTGGGAGACCACTGAAGAGAAGACCCCCCCCATCTATATCTGGCTCTGAAGGAGAAAAGTCACACGCCACGGGCCCTGAGACCTGAAAGCTCAGTTTTGAGCTGTTGTTTTCCCAGGAGTGTTTGCTGTATGCTAAGAAGAGGACACCATGCCCCATTTGCAACAATAGCAGCTTTAGAAGCTGTCCCACCTCTCGGCCTGGCTGGACTTCTCCTGAGTTTCAGGTGGTCTCCCATAGAAGACCCTTGCCTGTTTTACAACCACCGTGACAGACAGATGGAGATGTGAGAAGCTTTTCCATCAAGGACTGAGACATGAAACTCCTAAAAAGGCCCCTCTGCTCCTTCCAAGGACTGGGACTGAAACCCCCAGCCCGGGGGAGGTGTGTGGGGAGGCAAGCTGACCAAAGTGAGATGTTTGCCTGCAGATTGTGACCACTGGAGCAAGAAAACAATGGCTCTCATTTACTGCTGAGAACACAGACTACCTGTTACATCTATCAAGCTCATTTACTGCTGAGAACATGGACTACCTGTTACATCTGTTCCCTATTGTATCTGTTCCCCCCCTCCTCATAATTTTCAGTAATAAAAACCTCTGAGTTAGCCAGAGCCTTTGAGATCTCCCCAGCATAGCAGGCAGACCCTGGGCTGGACTGCACCAAAGTTGGTACAGTTGGTACTGTTGGTACAGTTGGTACAGTTCGTCTCTGCGTTGGTAGCTATATCCCCCCTCTCTCTCTCTCTCTTTCTCTCTCTTTTTCTCTCCCTTAATCCCTCTATCACATTTTTGCTGTAGTTATTTCAATAAAACTGCATTTGATTTGATTATCACTGCAAACCCCCTTGTACCGTGTTGGTGTTTTGCACTCTGTGATCATTCCTACGAACCATCAGGTCATCTGTCCACTAAGACAGACCCTGACACCCTGGCAACCAGAAGCACAGGGAGCACAAACAGACACAGCCAGGAGGCCCAGCAGCTCTTTCCTGAGGGCCCATTTCATGCAAGAACTGGCCCTCAGAATATTAAACAAAATAAAAATAAAAGGGTTGGGGGAGGAGGCATTGAGGTGGCCTCACAGGTTCAACTCTGCACTCTGCTTTTGTCACCAGCATTATCCAAGTTCCTGTACTTTTTTCCTGGAGAATTTGCAGTCAACAGAGCTTCACTCCCTCTCATCAAATCAGTCTTAAGGCCAGCTTCAGGCTGGGTCATTCATTTAGACTCGAGCACTGACTGGGGTCCAGGCAACAAAAGAACATTAGCTGCAGGCCACCCATACAGCTTTTCATATTAATGAGCACAAAGCCTTTATTTCTGCAAGCTCAGGGATGCTGGGGGGATCTTTGCACCATCAGGCTGAAGTACAAGGCTCTGGATCCTCCAAAGGAACAGGGCCAGCTCCCTTGAGAGGGAGAAGGCGCGGCCTCAGTTGCAGCCCCGGGTGCCTCCTGTGGGCCAGGGCACAGCCCTGGCTGTAAATGTGTTGGGCTGCAGCACAGGGCCAGGGCGGAGCTCAGCAGCCTCATCAGAGCCCAAGGCCGCGGCCGTTGCCTGCCGGGACCCAAGCCTGGCCCGGCCTGGCCTGGCCTGAGCAGCCTGGCCTGGCCCCAGGGGATGGGCTCCGCCTGTCTGCTGTGCCTGCAGGCCAGGCCCAAGGCTTTGCAAGAGGCTTTCTCCCAGCTTTGCAAAACCTCGGCCAAGTGACCCTTTGCTGTGCTGAGAAGAGTAAAATCCCCCTCAAACGTAACCCCACTGCACACCTCATGAGGGATCCCTGCACACTTTAGAAGAGGCCATCAATACTCCTTTGTGATTCACGAGTGACCCCGGAACCCCTCAGTAGGGAGCCCAAAATATCCATGCCTGCCTCATGGGGCCAGGGCTCAGATGATGCCAGGGAAGGAAATGTGTCCTCGGCCCAGGGACGCTCAGCATGGGCTCCCCCAGCCCTCAGGGCCCCCCCACTGGTCACAGCAGCCCCTGCCTGGCTCCTGCCTGCCCACACCGTGGGCATCCACGGCTGCTCCTGGCCATGGAAATCAACTTGTGCTGGTGCCGCATGGGCTTTCCTACTGCTATCACCTGGACAGAGCTGTGAAAACTCCATTTCTTTATTGAAATATAAAATGTGGGCCAAGCCCGGCCCTGGCAGACAAGAGCTGCCCACCTTCAATCCTGGCTGGGGAACAGGACAAGGGGTCCCTGAGGTTTAGGGTCTCGTTTTGGGGGAGAGTAATTTGGGAAGGCCTCGTGATGGTGCTGCAACCGCAGCAGGCCAGATAAGGGCATAAGTGGAGACCTGGGATAACAGGCCAAGTTCTCTTTGCCCGAGATGCTAGGCCTCTCTTCTGAAGATGTACAGGAGCACCTGTGGAGAGAGGAGGTGGCTGAGGCCCCAGCAGCCAGTGGCACACAGGGAGCCTCCTGCACAGCTGGGCCCAGAGCTGGCAAGGCTCCCCAGCACGGCTGGAGCTGCTGGCACAGCTTGGCCCAGCTGCACAGCTGTCCCTCAAGGCCCTGGCGAGCAGGGCACGGCTCTGGGCAGGCTCCCTGGCCAGGAGCGGGCCCCATTGCACCTCTGCCTTTCAAGGGCAATCTCGTCCCTGCTCTTTCTCCTCCCCACCGTGCTTTGCCTCTGCCCTGTGCCCCTGGGGTTTCCCTTGGCCAGGCAGCCTCAGTGGGAGCCAGCACTGGCTGCAGCCCAAGCGGACCCCCCAGGACAAGGCCCAGCAATTAAGAGGCCAATGAAAGCACTGGGCAGTAGCAGAACCCTCCCCACCATTGTTTGGACAACCATGGACTGGCCACAACTACACTGCAGCCTCACTGGGAATGTTTCCTGCCTATGAGAAGCATTTAAAGGAAGCTGTGTGAGGTAGAGGTGAGCACAACTTACTGTTTCTTTTCCTTCCACCACTGGAACCCAACATAACACAGCACCATGGAAATTGGCACAGTGAACAGTGTCACTACTGTGCCAATCATGCAGGAGCTGCGCACATCCTGGGGGCAGATAATTCTTGGGGTGTTCCGTGGATTCTGGGCATTTGTGTCTAACTTGCCAAGCACTTCTTTAGGAGCAATGGGGAGCATCAGGCCGTGCTGTGCTGCACTGCTGAGCTGGCAGCACGGTGGATGCGGGCAGGACGTTCTCCGTTTCCCCCAGAGCTGGGGCCTGCAGGCACCTTGCCGGCCCTTGGCACAGGCTGTGCCACCCAACAAAGCCCAGCAGGCTGGGAGGAGAGCCCGGGGACAGCGCAGCTGCTTGGGCAGTGGCTGCTTGGAGGGACACAGGCCAAAGACATCCCTGAGCGGCCACTGCCAGCCCTGGCCAACCCTGCCCCGTGACAGCTCTCCCAGCCCAGGGAACTGACTGACAAAATCTCTACAGCCAGCAAAGTGATTGTCCCAGTGATTTCTGCTTTTCTTCCCTGCAGTGGTCTCAGAAACATGCCTCACACTGCTCTAAATGCCCACCCATGGGCTGACCAGCCCCTATGCCTTTCCAGTCTACTCTCAGAAATTTTTAAACAAATCCACCAATAAATTCCAGGTTACCTCTGTGAATTGCACTCTGCAGTTTCCTTCATTTTTTTCCCAGTACCTGGAAGTTCCTGTATATGGTAATGGTCTTGAGGATCTCCAATTCTTTTCAGTAATTTTTTTTGTATTGAGACAGATGAAAGATCCTTATTGATTTTAGTTTTTTGCAGCTCTGGTTTTTTTCTTAGAGTGATGGTTTACTTATTATCTACATGTAAACTTATTTTTATTTATGTTTTTTTGTTTCCCATGCAATTATTTTGACAATCTGTCATTCACTTCTTTGGTAATGTTCCGTATATGAACAATTTTGAATCTCTTTATAGGAATATATAGATTTCAGAAAGCTGTATTCTTAATTTTGAAGACACTCCTTCTCCCAATTCCCAGCTTTTATAATGATCCTTTTTGAAACATCCTTGAGAATAGGTAGAGTTTTTTGGAAAATGCTTGGCTTAACCTGGGAATGGATTACCATTTTTAATGCTATAAACCTACATTGCTTCAAGCTTCACAGCCACAGTCCTGAATTGTGGCTAAAGGCATGGATGCCTGTCTGAATTAAAACAATGTTTGTGAGGCAGCTGAAGAGCTTAGACCTCAGACATTGAAATTCCTGGGAGGAGGAGGAGAAGGAAGAAAGGATAAAATTGTGTTTCAAAGCCTCTTTTTTCACTTCTAGTATGCGAGAAGTATGGTAGAATACACGTCTTCAAATGTAATTTAAATCCAGAACAACTCTCTACAGTTGCAGACACCAGGACAAATTACGCAAAACTTTGTATCCTAATGCATCAGCTTTAATTCTAGTGAGAGATACGCCTTATTTACAGTGCGATTAGAGCAAATCCACAAAGCAATCTTGCCACTGTGTGAATGGCAAGAAGAATTTGCTTGTGAACGGGTGAACATGTCCCACTCAATCATGACCAAAATTTGCCTTGACTTGGAAGCAAGTAGACAAGAAGCAATGCAGTATTTGGGTTTCATCCAGTGATACATGTGTTCTGTTATACAGAACACATGTACTGATACAGCCAATAATGCACCCACATGAAGGGATCTTCAGGACATTCCTTTATTTCTTAACCAGGAATGGGCAGCAGAATGCTGGCATTTATCTGAACTGGAAACTGTATTCGTCTCCTGTTTCTCCTTTATTGGAATTACCAATATTGCTGGTATAAATGATCAATCAAAAGCAAAATTATCAAAAAATGAGAAAAGATTTATTTATCATTTTCCGCAACCAAAATACGGTCTTCAAAACCACCATAGCCAAAGAGACAGCGTCGAGCCTGGGTTCAGTGCTGGGTGAGCCTGGATCAAATCTCTATCACATCAGAGCCCTCCCTGTTCACAAGAGCTGCCTCTAGCAAGGATGTTTTATACAGTTTATTGTGCCAGAGGTGAAGGAGTTCAAGTTCTTTTCTAACTCTGCATATTCATAGTTGGCTGTTTCACTGTGCAGAGCTGGACAAAGGCTGTCTCCTGGCTGATAGCCAGCGTTGATCGAGTTCAGGGAAGCTATGTATTCACATGCATGTTCCTGGGAAATCTGGGTATCTTGATGGATGTTATCAACAGGGGAATGATGACTCTTAGGCGGTTTCCATGGCTCAGGATGGCAGTGATCATCGCCCTGGATGCATCTATTCTCAGGCTAAAATGCCAATTGTTATGCTGTCTCCTTCAGGAATTTCAGAGTTTGAATAGATGTCTGCTTCTTGGGCTGCCTGTGGTCAGAGACCTGTTTGGATTTCACAATCTTTATAAAATACATTCTTTTATAGCATGAATTATTTCCCAACATATATTACAATCCCCCCCATTTAATGTAAACACATTCATTTATGCTCCCTCTACATCCAAAATTACCATTATCTATTTACTTCCTACATCTACCCTCCACTGTTAAGGGTACCCTACAAAGAGCAGGCTTTATTAAATTCTCATGCCATGCACCCTTTGAGGGATTCCCTAATAACCATTATAATTTTCCCATTTGTTTTGACCTGTTTCTCAAATTTTGCCAAGACCTCAGCAGCATTGCTAGTACACTTCCCGTCTCCCAGGTTCATGATCATGGACACGTTGTTTCTGGAAGCCAACTCCAGGTCCACAGCCACTATAGCTATCTGCATACCCTGTACCACAGAGTGTATCAGTCTATTAAAAGAAGGTATTAGACAAGGGAGGAATATGACTCCTGCTAGTGAACACAGCACAAAAAATATTATTTTGTTCCACCAGGCCCCCTCAAATAATCTGTCCCACCAAGATGACTGCAAGATCGAATTCCATTTCTGGACTGGGACATAGGCTACTTTCTTAATTTTGGCTGCCAATCCTCTTATGGTTTCCCCATAATCATCAATTTCAATACAACATTATGATTCATTGAATTTTCCACAGACCCCCTCTTCTTCAGCCAGCAAAGAGTCTAAAACTATTTGATTCTGGTACACAAAACACTGTACCTGAGTGTGCTGCTGACTCAACAATCCAGGGCCTCTGAGGTGTGATTCGACACAATTTCCTCCACTGCCTGCAGCCTGATCAACCGGTTCAGTAGATAGATTGCAGTCCTATATCCATAGCTTCTGTCCTGAACTCATGTGGCCGGCCCATAATAATCAATTATCCTTGCTGCCAGCCACTCCTCCTCCCCCCAAGTTTGCCTGCCACTTAGGACAGGTATCATTTTCTTCAAGCTTCTTCTCTCCCTCCTCAGGGTCTCATACAGAGGAGCCCTGAGTAAGTTGCTTTTTGTTTGAGGAAGAGTGAAGAAAACTGGCTGGATCATGCCCAAAGTGCACGATCCCTTCCACCTTGGAGGTAACTCACTGTAGGCTTTCTTTCCACAAATCCAATAAATTCCGTCTGGGGCTTTCCATCTGATATTAGTTTTCCCTGGGTCTCCCCAATATTCTCTCAGTCCTGCCAAGGATTGGTAAGGATTAGCTCCGGGACTCTTGACCCAACAAAGTGCCATCTGACCATTCCAATCACAATTTGTTTCATTCTTCTGACTCCAGTACACCATAGGAGGTTCTGGTTGCCAGACTTTGCTCTTGCTGTCTGAATTCACCAACAAAGTGGTTATATACGGTGTGCATCCCACCATTTCAGTATATTCTTTCCCTTCTCGACTGATGCGGATAGTCCCAATCACTCGCTGCTCCAACACCCATCCCTTAGGTCTTAGTGCCAATTTTGAGATCCTTGGGTTGTCCCATTTCAAAAGCTGTTCTGGAGCCAAACCTTCACCCTTCCAAGGCCACTTCTCTGCCAATTTCAACCCCCTACAAATCCAATAGTTTGACAGTCCCAATTCCGTGGCAATTTCCTGAAATAAATCAATGAGTAAGTTTCGATCTGGGAAGGTAGATCCCCATCAGCGTATTGTCGCCTGAGCTGTTCGTACTGCTCACTCAAAGTTTTCAATCTTTCCTGTTCCACCCTTTTCTTTCTCGGTTCTGACTCCCTCCTTTTCAGCTCCTGAGTAATCGCTCTCATTTTTCCCTCAGGATCTATTCCATCTTTGTTCCTTGCAAAACAGACAGCCCTAAACATATTGCAGGCAGACTCCAGCATCATTTGCCTGTGCTAAGTCCAACATGATTGGCTCTCTGTTCAGGGTGAATTTGCTATCAAATTTCATATTTCTTCCCACACTGTACATTTTCCCGTTCATCACACACATTCCCAGATTCAAATTGTCGTAACACAATGGATTCACCTGGTGATACACTACAAAAATTGATTCTGTCTTTCCCCCAACCCACATTGTTTGGTTACATTGACTGCAAACAGGGATCGACATTGGTTCTACATTTCTTTTCAGCACTCAGTGTTGGTGCTTTTCTGACTGCCCCTTCAGCGTCCCAGCCTTCAGATCTAAACACAGGATCTCTTTGCCCAATCTGCACAATTTGACCCGAGTGCCGTTTATCAAACAGTACCTGCCAGATTCCCTTGATGCATTTCTCCGGGGCTTGGCATGCTAAGATCCCCTTGTCCCTTCGCTCAGTCGGGACCATCTGAGTGCACTTACTGCACCCATCCATGGAGCTCTGATTTCCCACATGGATGGGAGTCTCACTGTGCAGACTCTGTGTCCCGCACATGGCTAGGCTCAGGCCAATCAGGATTCCCACCAGGCGTACTCCTCTGCCTTTGCCTCCACCCCCTGGGGTGCCACCAGCGGCAAGGAAGACCATCTTTGCGGCAGCAGGAGTATTCTTCAGGGAACACATTCTCTGACCAAGCCACATTCCTCCTCTTAAAGGAGATCTTGACAGCATCTGAGCTGCATGGTACTTTAAATGACTTCTGACATTCCACATCCAATATTTCTGCCTTAGATTTGAGTTTTCTATGCACGCCGTTCTGGAAAATGTGGAACCACTCCTGTGAATCTAATTCGATAATTCCTAAATTTGCGTCTAGGGTTAGATTGCGGTCAGTCAGCTCAAGCTCCTCTTCCAGACACTGGCGGCACAATCCATTTGGTCTCTGCCCCCTCCTACAGTATACAAGAAAAACCCCTTGACAATATTCACACTTGAAGTGTACAAACGGATAGCATACACAGTCAGACAGTATACAACCTATCCGTTCACCATCGGTCATTTATGAGGATGTTGGAGTTTGATCTTTAGGTCGCCTGGAGAAGAGGTGATCCTCTACTCGGGAGCCTCCTCCTGATGCTCGACTTTCTTCACCCTGGACATGTGTGTCCAACCTTTTTCTGCCATCCGAATGGCTATGTCTTTTGTCAGGACAAGAAAGAGGCCTTCCCAGTGAGAGGAGAGGGGTAAATCTTTCCATACTTTCACAAGTACTCTGTCACCTGGCTGAATTTTGTGGATAGCAAATCCCAGAAGGGCGCTCTGAGATACTATCCCCTGTTCTCTCAATTCCTCTAAGTTTCTGTTTATCGCTACTAAATACGGTTGAATTTGGCTGTCCTCCAATCTGGGATGTCCCACTGGTGTCCTGTGCTTATATGGCATTCAATATAGCATTTCAAAGGGTGAGAGCCCCGTTTCTGAATGAGGCATCGTCCTGATACTAAGCAAGGCCAGAGGGAGGCATTTCAGCCAGGTTATCCGAGTTTCTAAAATTAATTTAGAGAACTGCGCCTTCAAAGTCTGAGTCATCCTTTCAACTTGTCCCAAGCTCTGGGGATGCCACGGAGTAGTATTCCCACCAAATGCCCAGTGCCTCTGCCATCTGCTTAATAATTTTCGAAGTAAAATCAGTCCCTTGATCCGAGTCAATGTAATTCACCACCCCATATTGGGGCACAATTTCTTCCAGCAATTTCCTGGACACTGTCTGAGCTGTTGCCCTTGGAATGGGGGAAGTTTCCACCAAATGGGTCAATTTGTCAACTTTTACAAGCACAAATTTGAACCTTCTCAGCTGGGGCAATTCAGTAAAATCAACCTGAATTCTCTCCAAAGGTCAGTACCCAATGTGGCGACTCCCCAGGATTGCCTGTCTTGCCTTGATTTTGTTAACTTTCTGACAGATCAGGCATCCTTGTACCTCTTTGTTTGGCCAATTCATAAATTCCTCTGCACCAGCAAAATTTCCAAAATTGTTCAGCCAGGGTCTGAACCCCCCAGTGTGTTTGCTGCTGCAGTCTCCTCAAAATTCTCCTGGTAAAACCTTCAGAGGCTAGTTCTCTCCCATCCAGTAGTTTCCACTTACCTTCCTCCCATTTTCCCCCAATCTTCTCATAACTTTCAATCTCCTTTTGGGAGGATTGAGGAGGGTCATTTGGGACCTCGATCCCTTTGATCTCCGGGGTACTTACCATCATCAATGCCGCGGTTTTTGCCTCCTGGTCTGCCAAGTGGTTTCCCCAGGTCTGGAATCGCATCCCTGCCTGATGTCCTTTCACATGGACAACTGATATTTCCTCTGGCTCCGTTATCGCTTCCAGAATTTGCCGGATAAATTCCCTGTGCATCAGTCCCTGTCCCTGGGTGTTGATCGTCCCCCTTTCTTCTCAAATTTTCCCAAAGGTGTGAACCTTCCCAAAGGCATACCTAGTGTCTGTAAAAATTGTTCCTTTCTTTCCCTTCAGTTCTTTCAAGGCACTCAGAAGTGCATACAATTCACAAGCCTGTGCTGACCAACCCACATTCAGGAGGCCTGCTTCTATCACTTTTCCTGTTTGCCTGTCGACGACTGCATATCGTGACTTCCTTTTCCCTTCAATCACTCTGCTTGAGCCATCTACAAGCCCTTTTCCTCCTTCGTCTAATTCCTCTTCTTCCAAATCTGCTCTTTGTCTGCAATTCGACTGCTTCCACACAATCATGGACGAATTTTTCCGAAGCTTCCCCAAATAAAACCTGAGCCAGGTTTTGCACGATTGATGTCCGCAATTCCAAGTCTGGTGAGTGAATCAAAGTGGCTTCATACTTCAGCAATCTAGCATCCATGAGCCATTTATCTGCCTTTTGTTGTAGTATGCCTCGCACATTGTGCAGTGCAAATACTACCAAAGGTGCTCCAAAAGTTACTTTCTTGGCTTCCTCCAGCAACAATGCTACAGCTACAGTCGCTTGCAAGCACGCGGGCCAGCCCCTGCTTACAGGGTCCAAAAGCCTAGACAAGTAAGCACCCGGTTTCCTGCCCCTGCCCAGTCCTGTGTCAGCACACCATGTGCTGTGTGATTGCTCACATCCATAAACAACTGGAATGGCCGTCTCACATCGGGCAGCCTCAGCACTGGTACTGCTGTGAGCACTTCCTTGACTCCCCTAAATTCTTCCTCATCCTTTTCTGTCCATTTGATTCTGTCCGTGGTGATATTTTCATACAAAAACTTCACCTTCTCACTCTATCCTTCGATCCACGGCCAACAATATCCCAACAACCCCAGAAATTGCCTAACTTCTCTTTTTGTCCATGGGGGTGGTAGGGCAATAATCCCTGCCACCCTTTCAGGATCCAACTTCTTTTTCCCTTTTGCTAACCAATGTCCCAAATATCTGACCTCTGGCTCTGTGAACTGCAACTTTGACTTAGACACCTTCAATCCTTTTTCTCCTAAAAAGTTCAAAAGTTCAATGGTACTCGTCCTCACATCCTCCTCCCTCAGACCTGCAATCAACAAATCATCTACGTATTGTAGCAATTGTGTTCCCTCTATTGGTACAAAATGACTCAACACTTGCTCGAGTGCTTGCCCAAAAAGTTTGGAGAATCAACGAAGCCCTGAGGCAACGATGTCCATCTGAGCTGCTGCTTTCTGTTTGTTTCTGGGTCTTCCCACTGAAACGCAAAGTAATCTCTGCTGTCCTCTGCTAAAGGACAGGTCCAGAAAGCATCTTTCAAATCGATCAGGCTGTACCATGTGTCCTCGGGAGAGATGTTATTCAGCAGGGTGTAAGGATTCGAGACTGTGGGGAACAGTGTCTTAGTCCTTTGATTCACAGCCCTTAAATCCTGCACTAGCCTGTGGCTACCATCCGCTTTTCACACTGCCAAAGTCAGGGTGTTGTGTTGGGGCATGCATGGCTCCAACGTTCCCTTTTTTATCAATTCATCAATCACTGGTTTCAGCCTCCTCCTCCCTTCCGTGGGGATGGGGTACTGTTTGACCCGAATGGGGTCTTTTGGCCTTTCAATTTCAACATGGATTGGCTCTATGTCCAACTTCCCGGCCTCCCCCTGGACATACCAAACCTGTGGATTAATCATCTCCTCATCCTGAGTGGTGAGTCTATACAATCTCACTTTGAGCTGGGAATCTTGCACTGCTAAACCCATTTCCAATGCCACCATCAAATACCACCCCACCAAATTCAAGTCTGCATCTTTTATCAATAACATTTTTCCTTTACACTTTTTACTTTCTGTCTCTATTTCTGTCTCTATTTCTTTATGATCGGAACCTTAAAAGGTTCGCCTTTGCTCCAATTACCATCATTGCATCATTGCTTAGAGAGCACCCTCGCAGTAACTGCTGCACCGTGGTCTGTTCAGCCCCAGAATCTACTAAAAAACAAATTTCATGCCTGTGAGGTCCCACTCACAATTTTATCAAGGCCTCCCTTGGTGTTCCAGACCCCAAACTGAGAAGCCCCTGACACCCCTAATCTTCCTGAAACATAGTTTGATCCTTGACCTTGTTGGGACAATTCCTCCGAATGTGCCCCTTTGGCTTGCAGTAGTAGCACTTGAAGTCCTTTTTCTGGCTGTTTGAACCTTTTCCTTGGGAAGGATTTTGTTTCTTCATGGGCGCTGTTTTTGCCAAGTCTCTGACCTCTTCCTGTTCTTGTGCCTCCCTCACTGCAGCCACTAGCACTTTCACCTGAATCTTTTGCTTTTCTTTGTCTCTTCTAATGTAGATTTTTCTGGGCTTCTCAGAGCAATTCCTGCAGTTCCCTGTCCTGCCATCCATCTATCTTTTCCAATTTCTTCCTTATGTCTTCCCATGATTTCACCACAAATTGGGTCTTCAGCAAGACCGCCCCAATTGGAGATTCGGGGTCCCTCCTGGAATACATTCTCAAGCTCTTTTGGAGCCTTTCCAGCCATTCCATGGGGGTTTCATCTTTTCCCTGGCATTCCCTGAGTACTTTGCTCATGTTTTGTCCCTTTGGCACTGCCTCCCTGATACCTTCTATTATCATATTTCTCAAGTTTATCCTTTTCTGCCTCCCTTCCTCCATTTGGATGTTCCAAGATGGCCACATCTAATCTCCTCGCTCCCCCTGGGGATTCCTGTTCTCCCAATCCCTGATCACGGCTTGTCTGATCATTTCTCTTTCCTCATTGTTGAACAGTGACCTCAGGATCGCACTGAGATCCTTGTACGTGTAGGTGCTGGTTCCTAGAAATTCATCTAGTCGTTCTGCCACCCCCAAAGGATCATCCATCAACTTCCCCATCTCTTTCTTGAAAGCCCTCACATCCCCGGTGTCGATCGGCGCATGTACGAAGCCACTAACCCCTGGAGCCGTCGGTACTTCCCGTAAAGGGAAGAGTCCAGGCTTTTCCTCGTCGTCATCACTATCTCCAGTGGTTGCCCTCCTCGTCCTCCACCTTTCTCAATGGGCTGGAGGAGAGTTTGCTTTCTTTAGGGAAATTATCTGTTTCTCCTTGATTTTGGGAAGGGTCAGTGGCTGGGACTGCTCGCATGGGAGTGGAGGCGCCAATACCTGCTCACATGGGAGAGAAGGTGCCGCGGCCATCTCCGGTGGGAGCAGCGGTGCCGAAGCCTGTCCCTGTGGGATCAATGCCTTGGGAGGCAACGTGGGCACCTGAGGTACCTGGGCTGGCACGGGTTGGGGCGAAGGGACAAGGTAGGGCGGTAGAAGGTTTTCCAGCAGTTCCCACTCCTTGCCCTGGTTTGCCAAGCATCTGAGAGCTCTGATCGGGTGTAGACCCCAACAAGCGTATTTCCACATCTCAACATACTCAATTTCCTCAAAATCCTTGAAAGTGCCGAACACCGGCCAAACCACATATTTTGCAATCTCCTTTCCCCCCCACTTTTCCATACAAAAATGTATCATCTTTTCCTTGGACTTTCCCAGCCTCCTGGAGCTGTCATCCCAGTGTTCTAATATCCATCTGTCCTGGTTTAGGGCAAATTTGTTAAAGAATCTGCAAAGGAGGGCCCCTCCAGAAAGCAAAACCCACACGGCTGCTCCCCCCAACCTGTACAGGAAAAAATTCCTTGGAGAGAGGTGGAAAGAACCCGTTTATTTCAGGCACAGCACCCCCCAGCACACAAAATGAACAATACCCGATGACATCGCTCTGAGAAAGATGACAAAATCAGAAAGTCTCTTTCGGGGGTGGTTGCTCTGTTTTTGGTCCCTCCGGCGCTGGGGCAGCTGCTGCAGGCCAATACGGTGCAAACCTTCAGTGTTCCCGGGTCCCAGTCCAGAGCAGGTTCGAGATGGTCACAGAAACAAGAGAGGAGAAACAGTCCAGGAAGGAATGTGGACTGTTTAGCTAGAGCTAGCTAATAAGCAGAGACCAAAGCAGAGCAGAAGCGAGAGCAGAATAGAGAGCAAGCAAAGCAGCAAGCTGAAAGCAAGAAGTGAAAAACAGCCCTATGTACTGCTCGTCTCTGTGTCCCTGATAAGAGAAACCCAAACAAAACTTCCACTCTTCAGAGCCAGGCTTAAAGGCACAGAACAGATGAATGGGGATACAAGCATCATAACGTCACCCCAGGACATTCCAGCCCTTATGCCCATATCATCAACATACTACAACACATCATGCATTATTCACACAAAATTTCCATCTGTTTCCCCAAAATGTACAAGCAATACCTATCATGCCTTCATCACATCCCCACACTGGACCACTGAATCCAGGCCCTATATTACAGAGCTGCAGGATTCCCCCTTTTCACTTTAGTCACTTAAAGCTCCATCTATCACTTGCCCAGAACTTCGACACTTACACATTTCCTTCTCCCTCTTCCACCTACCCAGACCTTCAACACTTACACATTTGCTTCTATCTCATGTCTGTATGGTTTAATGTACAGACAATGGCAGTAACATCCAATGAACAGCGATATTGCACATCATTCTTAGCCCACAATCAGATCTCCCTGAGGTACACATCATGTTGTTCCATCTCTTTGCATTATCTACCAGGTGCAACCTGGTCCCTGAGCAAAGACAACCCCACGAATGTGTTTGTCTGTACTCGAGGCAGAATTGATCCACACAGTCTTCCCTAACAAACCTCTGATATGTACCACTGGGACTTTGTCTCCTGTTATATTCAGGGACTCAGACTGGGCAGGACCTGCTCGGTTGGTGGAACCTCGGGTGTTAACTAACCAGGTGGCCTTTGCTAAATGCTGCTCCCAGTTTTTGAAAGATCCCCCACCCAAAGCTCTCAACTGGGTTTTTGGTAGTCCATTGTACCTCTCCACTTTGCCTGCAGCTGGTGCATGGTAGGGGATATGGTACACCCACTCAATGCCATGTTCCCTAGCCCAGGTATTGATAAGGCTGTTCTTGAAATGAGTCCCGTTGTCTGACTCGATCCTCTCAGGGGTGCCATGTCTCCACAGGACTTGCTTTTCAAGGCCCAGGATGGTGTTCCAGGCTGTAGCATGAGACACAGGGTAGGTTTCCAACCATCCAGTGGTGGCTTCCACCATGGTCAGCACATAGCGTTTGCCCTGGCGTGTCTGGGGCAGTGATGGAGTCAATCTGACAGGCCTCCCCATACTTGTACTTGGACCACCGCCCACCGTACCAGAGGGGCTTCACTCGCTTGGCCTGCTTGATGGCAGCACACGTCTCACAGTCATGGATAACCTGAGAAATACTGTCCATGGTTAGATCCACCCCTTGGTCTCGTGCCCACTTATAGGTGGCATCTCTGCCCTGGTGGCCTGAGGCATCATGGGCCCATCTAGCTAGGAATAACTCTCCCTTATGTTCCCAATCTAGGTCTATTTTGGACACCCCTATCTTTGCAGCCTGCTCATTGTTTTGGTGCTCCTCATTGGCCCTACTCTTGGGTACATGGGCATCTACATGGCGGACTTTCACAGGTAGCCTCCCTACCCTGGTAGCAATGTCTTCCCACTCATCAGCAGCCCAAATTGGTTTCCCTCTACGTTGCCAGTTAGCCTTTTTCCACCTCTCCAGCCATCCCCACAGAGCATTGGCTACCATCCATGAATCAGTGTAGAGGTAGAGCTTTGGCCACTTCTCTCTCTCAGCAATGTCTAGGGCCAGTTGAACAGCTTTGAGTTCAGCAAGTTGGCTCGATCCACCTTCTCCTTTGGTAGCTTGTGCAACCTGTCGTGTGGGGCTCCATACGGCTGCTTTCCACTTCCGGTTCATCCCTATGATGCGACAGGAACCGTCAGTGAAAAGAGCTTAGCGTGTTTCCTCTGGGGGCACTTGGTTATAGGGAGGGGCCTCTTCAGCACGTGTCACTGGTTCTTGTTCCTCTTCATCTGTGACACCAAAATTCTCACCTTCAGGGCAATTTGTAATTACCTCCAAAATCCCAGGGCGATTCAGTTTACCTATACGGGCACGCTGAGTGATGAGAGCAATCCACTTGCTCCATATAGCACTGGTGGCATGGTGAGTGGAAGGAACCTTGTCTTTGAGCACCCACCCCAGCACTGGTAGTCGGGGTGCCAGGAGGAGTTGTGCTTCAGTGCCTATTACCTCCGAGGCAGCCTGGACTCCTTCATAGGCAGCCAGGATTTCTTTCTCTGTTGGAGTGTAGCTGGCTTCAGACGCTCTGTAGCTTCAACTCCAAAATCCCAGTGGTCGGCCCCGAGTCTCCTCAGGCACCTTCTGCCAAAGGCTCCAGGACAAGCCATGGTTCCCGGCTGCAGAGTAGAGCATGTTCTTTACCTCTGGTCCTGTCCTGACTTGGCCAAGGGCTACTGCATGGGCAATCTCCTTCTTGATCTGGACAAAGGCTTGTTGCTGCTCAGGGCCCCACTGGAAATTGTTCTTCTTGCGGGTGACCAGGTAAAGAGGGCTCACGATCTGACTGTACTCAGGAATATGCATCCTCCAAAAACCTATTGCACCCAAGAAAACTTGTGTCTCTTTCTTATTGGTGGGTGGAGACATTGCTGTGATCTTGTTGACTACATCTGTAGCAATCTGACGCCGTCCATCTTGCCACTTCACTCCCAGGAATTGAATCTCATGAGCTGGTCCCTTTACTTTGCTCTTTTTAATGGCGAAACCAGCTCCCAGCAGGATCTGGATGATTTCCTTCCCTTTCTCAAACACTTCCGCAGCTGCGTTCCCCCACACAATGATGTCATCAACATACTGCAGATTTTCTGGAGCCTCTCCCCTTTCTAGTGCAGTCTGGATCAGTCCATGGCAGATGGTGGGGCTGTGCTTCCACCCCTGGGGCAGTCGGTTCCAGGTGTACTGCACTCCCCTCCATGTGAAGGCAAACTGAGGCCTGCATTCTGCTGCCAGAGGAATGGAGAAAAATGCATTGGCAATGTCTATAGTGGCGTACCACTTTGCTGCCTTGGACTCAAGCTCATACTGGAGCTCTAATATGTCTGGCAGGGCAGCACTCAGTGGTGGAGTCACTTCATTCAATGCACCGTAGTCCACAGTCAATCTCCATTCTCCTTCAGATTTTTGCACAGGCCAAATGGGGCTGTTGAAGGGTGACTGAGTCTTGCTGACCACCCCTTGGCTCTCCAGCTCTCGGATCATCTTATGGATGGGGATCACAGCATCTCGAGTGGTCGTATGCTGCCGTCGATGCACTATGGAAGTGGCAATTGGCACTCGTTGCTCTTCTCCCGTCAGGCATCCTACTGCAGATGGATTCTCAGACAACCCAGGCAAGGTGTTCAATTGCTGGATGCCCTCTGTCTCTACAGCAGCTATTCCAAATGCCCATCTGAGTCCCTTTGGGTCTTTGAAGTACCCATTAGAAGGTAGTCTATGCTCAAAATACATGGGGCATCTGGGCCAGTCACAATAGGATGCTTCTTCCACTCATTTCCCGTTAGGCTCACATCAGCCTCCACCAAAGTGAAATCCTGGGATCCCCCTGGCACACCAGCAATAGAAACAGACTCTGTCCCCACATGTCTTGATGGGATTAATGTGCATGGCGCACCAGTATCAACCAAAGCTTTGTACTCTTGTGGTTCCGATGTGCCAGGCCAACAAATCCACACAGACCAGAAAACACGATTTTCCCTGGCCTCTACCTGGCTAGAGGCAGGGCCCCTCTAAGCCTGGTTATCCTTCTTTCCCTGGGCGTATGTTTTGGATGTTCCTTCGAGGGGATCAGACATGTCATCATCATCATACCTGGCCGTTCGGCTACGGGCAACTGGAGCTGCTTTCCTTCTGGTGGCTTCCTTCAGTTCACGCACCCGTCGTGCCAGAACAGCGGTAGGTTTCCTATCCCATCTTCTCATGTTTTCCCCACAATCACGCAGGTAAAACTACAGCTCAGCTTGTGGGGTGGTACCTTCTCTCACCATCTGGGAGATGTCTGCCTTGGATACCAGAACCTCAGATCTGTACTGCTGAAATTTGGAGAAGGTCTTCTTTAATCTCCTCTCTAAGCTTCTTATGGTTCTCCTCTATCTTATCCTCTAAATTCTGCAGACGTGTTTCTACTGCTGCGATTCTGACATGTGGCGGGCCATGTACAGATCTGCATATGCTCGGTGCTTCCTTGCCATGTCAAGCACAGTCTCATCCCTCTCATCCCTCTTCATTATGGCTAAGGCAGAAGCATATTCATGTGGCCCAAGTCGTACAAGTTTTCGCCACATCACAGACGTGCATGGTACTAAGTCTGGGTCCCTAGTTGTTACATCATCTGAGAAGATAATCTCTGCCACTGCCATTTCTTTCAGGTGTTGGATCCCTTGCTCTATGGTCTTCCACTGAGTTTGCTGCATATAGAGATCGTCTGCGCACAGGTATCTTTCTGCAACACTTCTTAGGACCCGTTCCCAAAGGCTGTGAGAGTTAGCCCCCCTCATCATTCCTTGGTCTATGGCAGGATCCTGTGACAGGGATCCCAAATGCCTGGCTTCAGTGCCGTCCAGAATTGTATCCTGGCCTGCAGCATCCCAGAGACGGACCAGCCAACTAATTATGGATTCATCAGACCTTCGAGTGTAATCCTTCCGTAGGCCACAAAGGTCGTTCAGGGAAAAGGAATCAATATTTGCATCTGATCTTGCACCTGCTGCTTTGACTCCTGATTTTATGTCAGAAGGCATTGAGGTTCCTTCTCCTTGTAGAAGTCCATCTGAAAATCCTTCATTTTTTGCCTCACAATTGTCATGAGAAAAGACTACCGAAGGGTTAAAACTGCTGAGCCGGTTGGGAAAGAAAGTCTCCTGCTTATCTAGTGTGTTCTCAAGTGATGCTTGCAGAACACGCCATGCTGTACTCGAAGCGGGCATGCTGCCCTTTTATGGACAATTGAACTGGACTTTCTTCCAAACTCCTGACCTGGCTGGACTGAGCTCTGGGGTGGCTCCTCCCCGCTCCATGAGAAGACCCCTCTTGCCTGTCTTCAACCACCGTGACAGACGAACTGAGATGAGAATCCCCTCATCAAGGAACCAAGAACCCCTCTGGCACCCTATTGTCACCCCCATGGCACCCCCCTGGCAACCTCCTTCCAGAGACTGGGACTGCACTCCCTCCCAACTCAGGGAGGGGGAAAACTTAACGTACATGTGAGCATTCGGCCATGAAAACAATGGACTTCTCCCCTCCATGGAAACCTAATTTCAGTTACCTTCCCCCAACCAAGAACAGTATATATATTGGGGTTCGGCCCGACTGTCCTTTGAGTACTCCCCAAGACGTGTACCAGCGAGTTTCGGTGGCGGGACCCCGAAGACATCACGTTTTGGTAGCTATACCCCATTCCCTGACCTCCTTTCCTCCCTTTTTCCTTGTCTTACCCTTCTCTTCCCCGGATCCCTTAACCAACGCATATTTAGCTGTGGTTATAATCAATAAATTGCACCTTGTTGATTTGTTACTGCAAAACCCCTGTGCCTTGGGTTGGTTATTTTTGCACCCAAAAATCATTCGTCACCCGTTTATTTCGGGCGGACCTTCACACTCCTTCATTATCATCATCATCATCCACTGGTCGATGGGTCTTGTCTGTGCATTTCCCACTTCTAGTGCTGGTAGCAACAGCCATGGGTTTAGATGCTGGCTTCGAGCCTGGAGTGTTAACTGCAGCCTGAGTCACCGGGACAGTTGCTGATTTATCTCCCTGCCCCCTGCCTCTGTCTGCTGCCCGACAGTATCTAGCAGTGTGCGATAAGCACATGCCAGGGCCCAGCTCACTGCAATGACCTTCCTCTCCTTAGGCTCATCCTGGTACTTCTCTTTCAGATATTTGCCCACCTCAGCTGGGTTCTGAATTTGTTCATGGGGAAAATCCCAGACTATAGGGTCAGAGAATTCCTTCAGGATTTGGCCCATATCCTCCCATTTCCCACACCACTTAGGATTTTCCACACCGGGGTTTACTCCTGAGTCAGGGGTCTCATCAGCCCGTCTAGAAACCTCAGCCCTCATTCCAGAGAAGCAGCAGGCTGTATAGAGGAAGGTTACCAGATTGAATACCAGAAAGATGGTTTCTTTAACATTGAGGGGAAACTGAACATCCTTCACTAGTGATGAAACTGATTCATAGGAGAAGAACGAAAGCAGAGGCTGAAAAAACCTAATTCCCTCCTGCTCCTCCTGCAACAAACTGGATGCATAACCATAGCCATGAACCATTCATACCTGGAGCAGAGCCTCCTTGTACATTATTGCCACCAAGCCCAGCTGGATAGCTGCTCTGGTCACTGTCCCTCTGATGTAAAAACTATGTATTAGGGACAATACTAAAGCCATTTCTGGATAAGAAAATAAACCTAGGGACCAGAGAGGTATTAAAATCTCAAAAAACCCTAGGGACAGAAATGCATGCAAACCTTCACCCCAATAGATATTATGAATTCAAAAAGCATGGCTATTAGCTGATTTAAACGAACACAGAGTAATAGCAACCAAAATGCAGTCAAAATAGGGTTTTTCCACTCTCTCGAGCCCCACAGTTGGGCACCAATATTTTGTCCTGGTTTAGGGCAAATTTGTTAAAGAATCTGCAAAGGAGGGCCCCTCCAGAAAGCAAAACCCACACGGCTGCTCCCCCCAACCTGTACAGGAAAAAATTCCTTGGAGAGAGGTGGAAAGAACCCGTTTATTTCAGGCACAGCACCCCCCAGCACACAAAATGAACAATACCCGATGACACCGCTCTGGGAAAGATGACAAAATCAGAAAGTCTCTTTCGGGGGTGGTTGCTCTGTTTTTGGTCCCTCCGGCACTGGGGTAGCTGCTGCAGGCCAAAACGGTGCAAACTCTCGATGTTCCCAGGTCCCAGTCCGGAGCAGGTTTGAGATGGTCGAAGAAAAGGAGAGGAGAAACAGTCCAGGAAGGAATTTGGACTGTTTAGCTAGAGCTAGCTAATAAGCAGAGGCCAAAGCAGAGCAAAGCAAGAGCAGAAAAGAGAGCAAGCAAAGCATCAAGCTGAAAGCAAGAAAAGAAAACAGCCCTATGTACTGCTCGTCTCTGTGTCCCTGATAAGAGAAACCCAAAGAAAACTTCCACTCTTCAAAGCCAGTCTTAAAGGCACAGAACAGATGAATGGGGATACAAGCATCATAACGTCACCCCAGGACATTCCACCCCCGAATGTCCATGCTTCAGGGCCTGCTCTGGTGCCCTGCCATCTCCCACACCACAGTGGGATTCACATACTGCAGCCCAGAGTTAGGCTTGTGCAACAGTGAAATGGGTGTGCTCGGCAGCGTTGCTGGAGATACATCCCTAGAGAACTAAAGAAAATGTGTGCGCCAAGCTAGGGCTTGAATAGGCACGGGAATTTTGGAAAGACAAGGACAAGGTAGCAGAGAACAATGTAAAAATCAGTTGAAAATAAAATGAGGAAATGCTGAAGGAGTTATTTGTGCACATTTGGAGATTTATTTTTCTTGGGTGCAAAGCAAAATCAAAAGGTCCTAAATGCCCAAAAGATTGGAAATGTGGAATGTCCTCCATAGCAGAGTGTCAGACCTCTGGATCCTTAAAACAATTTAATGGTGGTGGAACAGTGGCAGCTTGAGCTGGTGCCTCTGGGGACTCTGAATAAAGAACCCCTGGGCTTTGATACCCTCCCAGGTGAAGTGTGACAGTCTGGGGTATTGCTGCTGTGTCCGAGTGCCCGGGCACTGGCTGGCACCACAGGTCCCCAGAGCCTCTGCTGAGCCATCCCTCTCCCACAGTCAAGTTTGGTCTGTCACATTTGGCTTTTCTCTCTGATGCACTAGCAGGACCACAAGAGCACGTGGTGCTGAGGATGTAACAATGCCTGTTCTGGCTGGAACATTGCTGTTGTGTGACAGCCTGCAGGCAGAGCGGGCAGCTGGAGGGATGTTGACTCGTGCCCCCAGTGCCAGCCGTGCTGCATACATGAGAACTGCTGAGTGTTGGCGCTCGCTGGTGTTAGAAATAGGGCCAGGAGAGGAGCTAATTTAAAATGCCTTTATTAAAGATAGCTCTGGGTGGGGAACCCGAGGTGTCATGCACACCGCCACTGCTCCCACTGGACGACGCTGAGGAGGAAGAGTACAGCTTTGTCTCTCGGCACAGCTGGGCCTTCCATCCTCACCAGAGTCCTTAGGAAGGCAAATATTGGCTCGCAGCCGAGGGGTATCTTCCAAGCTGGGTACTATCAAAATTATGGGGACAGGACAGAATCCGGCTCTGGCCAAGAGTGGGTGGCTTAGTGTGGTTCTGATGGGCTAAAGTCAAAGTTTATGTGCTGGTTTGCTGTTTTGAGAGGGTTCATATAGTTCCCACAGCCTCTCATTTAAATTCAGTCCAGGTGCAAGTCCTCCTGCGAGGAGGGGAGTAGGAAAAGTGGTTCCCGAAGGGAATGGATACAAATCCTGGGTGAGACGGAAAGGGGAACAAATACAGAGAATGACGGGGAAAGATAAAAATACAGGGTAAAATAGCAACATCTAACAGCGGCAGCTAAAAGCGACTTTTAGAATACTAACATTCAAAGTTTAACAAATGACTAACAAGGGGTACAAATACAGAGTATGACAAGAAGAGATACAAATACAGGTAAAATAGTAACAGTCAGCAACGGCAACTGAAGGCAAGTCCTAGAACTCTAACATTCAAAGTTTAACAACAGACCAATACTTCAAATTAAGACCTTATCTATTTCATTAACGTCAACTACCAATGACAACTCTGAAAAAGAGTTCTCATCTCCAGGATTTCATTCCTCACACTGGGACCCGGCCTGGCCCAGCACCACGGGGAGTTACAAAGCGTCTTCAAGGAATCCCTGTGGCATTGTGTGTTTTATACGGGTTTTATTGTAAAGTTGGTTATTTTGGAAATTAGGATTTTGGTTTGACCCTTGGTTCCCCCCATGTTCTCCCTCATAAAGGTTTGTTCCTCTAGCCAGTTACCAGTCCATCATTGTAAGCAGCCCCCTTTCATTTCGAGAAATTTCTGTGTCAATCTTGCCTTACTTAACACATGATTTGTCCCCTGACCCTTCTCCCTCCCCTGTTCCATTGCTATTGGTTCGGTTGTGTCCCTCGCTCCTCCCCTGGGCTTCGTTCATTGGTCCCTTGTGTCCCCTCGTGTCACGCCCTTCGCCTTTATAAGTGCCCCCCCAACAGTTTTTCTGTGCCACCGTTTCTGGCCCTGGCTGGGTCAGTAAATCTGCTGGGCATCCCTACGTGTGTCCAGTCCTTCCTTCCTTCGCCTCAGTGCTTCACAGTGCTGCTCTCGCCTGCGTCGCTGCGCCGCAGACGGAGCCAGAACTCGGGGTCTTGGCATCGAGCCTGGAAGTGGCGGGGTTCGTGGTCTCCCCCCGTCAGCTACTGTGGCCGCAAGACAAGACTGCAAATCGCCAGGCATTAAACCACACGATTTAGCCTTGGATTTTAAGTTGTTTCGCAGTAAATCTTGTAAAAGGCCTGAGCAAGTCTCCTATGAATTGTCTCCCTGGCAAGCCCAGTCCCGGCCCCGAACGCCCCTCAGCGTTGTCAGGACAGTGGCAGGAGCCGGCAGCTCGCCCAGAGCGAGCCCCTGCCGCCCGAAATGGCCACAGGAGAGGCGGGCGGGCAGCGCCAGGGCCCTGCGCGGGGCTCCCCAGGCTCCTGTGGCATCGGTTCCGTCCCCTCGGGCGCCGAGCACAGCCCGGAGCCGCCGCTCTGCCTGCGGGGCTGTGTGTGCCCGGCCCCGAAGGAGGCAGGGCCGGGGCTCTGGCGCCGCCTGCCCGGCGCTCAGCGCCGCCCGTGCCGTGCCCGTGCAGCGCGACCCGGCGGGGCAGCTCCGGCTCGGCTCGTCGCCAGCGCCGTCCCGGCACGGCGGCTGCTCCAGGGCCGCGGCAGCTCCGAGCCGGACGGGCCCGGAGGGCCTCGGGAGGGAGCGCGGGAGGGCCCCGAGCCCTGCAGGCCTCAGCAGAGACTCCCGCCCCACTGCGGGCATCAGGAGGGGCGCAAAGCTCCGGGACGCTTATGAGAGCCCGCAGCCCTCTCCGCATGTGAAGTGACACCCCAAAACCCCGTCATGTGCCTCAGCAGAGACCCCAGCACCCTGCACACCTTAGGAGAGATCCCTAACTCCGTGCATCCCTCACACAAAATCCCAAATCCTTTGCATGACTTAAGTGGACCCCAGCACCCTCCGTGCCTCAGAGGGAGCCTAAAATATCCCTGTGCATCCCACAAGGGACCCCAGCCCCTCGTGCGCCTTATGGGGGCCCCCAAAGCCCCCAGGTGCCTTACGGGGAAGGCCAGGGCAGCTAACCCGAGTGTTTTGACCAGGAAACGGAGTGTGGCTGCAGCTGGGCTGTTGTGCCTCTGGGGCTGTTCATCAGCCCCATTGGGCCCCAAGGCCACACAGCCCTTCCCTACCCTCTTCTTCTGGCACTCCAGAGCAGCAGACCCTGTGCAGCACCCTGCATTGGTGATGGCCCATCAATTAGGTTCCATCAAGTGTGTGTTAATTAGGGTGGGGCTTTGTTTTGCCTGCTGGAATTGCTGGTCAGGCTGTGTCCCTGGAGATGCTCTTTGATGGCTTCCCTCTTTTCCTGGGCTTGCCACTGGAGGAGGTGCAGGCCCAGATGATGCCAGGGAAGGAAATGTGCCCTCAGCCCAGGGACGCTCAGCATGGGCTCCCCCAGCCCTGGGGACCCCGCCGCTGGTCACAGCAGCCCCTGCCTGGCTCCTGCCTGCCCACACCGTGGCCATCCACGGCTGCTCCTGGGCACGGAGCTGAGCCAGTGCTGCTGCCGGCTGGGCTTTGCTGCTGCTGCCACCCGGACACTGGGGTGACAGCACGTTCTCTTTATTGCAATAGAAGAACTGATTCGGGATGCTCTCAGTCCGTAGTCACTTGAGCACTTCCAAATACTTTCCTGGGGCTTTCATCTTTGGCCCCGGATGGAGGGCTGGGCCTGTGGCCTCAAGGCACTACAGAGCTTTGAGGTACAAATGTAAACTGGTCAGATTCAGAGCTGCTGCTATTCCTCTTCCGGCTGTAGAGGTCTTGTAACCAGCCACCAGCTTTAAACTTTTCTTTGAGGTGGTGCCTGTGAAGAGAGGAGGTGGCTGAGGCCCCAGCTGCCAGTGGCACACAGGGAGCCTCCTGCACAGCAGGGCCCAGAGCTGGCAAGGCTCCCCAGCACGGCTGGAGCTGCTGGCACAGCTTGGCCCAGCTGCACAGCTGTCCCTCAAGGCCCCGGCGAGCAGGGCACGGCTCTGGGCAGGCTCCCTGGCCAGGAGCGGGCCCCACAGTGCCTCTGCCTTTCAAGGGCAATCTCGTCCCTGCTCTTTCTGCTCCCCACCTTGCTTTGCCTCTGCCCTGTGCCCCTGGGGTTTCCCTTGGCCAGGCAGCCTCAGTGGGAGCCAGCACTGGCTGCAGCTCCAGCGGGCCCCCCAGGACAAGGCCCAGCAATGAGAAGGCCACTGAAAGCTCTGGGCAGCAGCAGAACCCTCAGCAGAGTTCTTTGGACAATCATGGACTGGCCACACCTACACCGCAGCCTCACTGGGAATGTTTCCTGTCTGCGGTAGACTTTCAAATGAAGCTGTTTGAGGGGGAGAGCAACAAAACACTCACTGTTTTCTCTTCCAGGAATACCAGATTCCAAAGCAGCACAACATGAAGACAAGCTCCCCACCAGCCAGAATGGCCATTAACTCTAGCAAACAGCGAGTTCCCATACAGAAACAGCTTCCTTGGTCCTTCTGGGAATCAGGAACATGTGCTGAGGTTCCAGCTGCACCTGTGGAAGCGATGGGGAGCATCAGCCCGTGCTGTGCTGCACTGCTGAGCTGGCAGCACGGTGGATGCGGGCAGGACGTTCTCCGTTTCCCCCAGAGCTGGGGCCTGCAGGCACCTTGCCGCCCCTTGGCACAGTCTGTGCCACCCAACAAAGCCCAGCAGACTGGGAGGAGAGCCCGGGGGCAGCGCAGCTGCTTGGGCAGTGGCTGCTTGGAGGGACATGGGCCAAAGCCATCCCTGAGCAGCCACTGCCAGCCCTGGCCCTCCCTGCCCCGTGACAGCTCCCCCAGCCCCAGGGCACAGAGTCAGGCCCTGTCAGGACCCAGTGCAGCCCCTGCCCAGTCGGGAGCCAAGGCTGGCTCTGGCCCTGGGCTCGTGGCAGGGCTCCCGCTCGGGGCTGCTCCTCTGCCTTGGGCCTCTGGGCACTCAGGGCCAGCTCCGGAGCAGCTGCAGCGGGAGGGACGTTGGTGCAGGAGTCCCCTTTCCCCGGGGCTGTGAACGAGCTCCAGAGGCACCTCCAGCTTTGGCTGCTGCCGGGCCATGCAAGGGCAGGCCCTGGGGGAAGAGCTGCTGCCACACAGCCCTGCCAAGAGCTGAGCTTGGCACAGCAATTACCTTCTGTACGGGTGCCTGTATCTGGCTTGGCCTCCCTTCTTGAACCAGGGGCTGCCAATTGGCCTCTGCTTCCTTGGGGAAACACCTCCTTCTCTGCTGCCATTTTGTCCATTACTTGAGAAACAAAAAAGAACAGCTAAAACTGGTGGAACAACTCCCCATTTCTTTGGTGGCATCTTCAGGGCATCATGTTTCATAAAAATGGGGAAATGATCCACAAAACCTCTGGGCTTTTTCAGCTTGGCCAGGGCCCACCCTCCTCCAAACAGCTGCCAGTGCTGAGCAGAAGTTGTGAGTGGATCGTGCAGGGCGAGGGTACACATGCGCATGGCTCTGTCCTGGCACCTGCAGCGATGCCCCCCTGGCCGAGCTTTGGGCTCTGAGCTGGCAGCTCTCCCAGGGGAAAGGCCATGACCTACCCTCACCATCTCCCAGAGGCTCAGTCCTGGATCCCACAGGTTCAGTCCTGGACATGAGTTGGGAAGCTGCATCACCTTCACGAGCAGGCTTGGCTGCAACTAAAAGGCCATGATACTGCTGAAGATTCTCCTTCAGGCCCGAGTGGCAGTGAGGGCACCTGGGTGATTGGTGCCCTCCAAGGCACTCCCTCAGCTCTGCCTTCCACTCAGGAGCAGGGCCAGGGAGACCTTGTGCCTGCAGTGGCCCCACACTGGGATGGAAGGAGCCCCTTGCGGGGCAGTCGGGGCAGAAAGGACTTCCTGGAGCTGCCAGCAGCTCCAAACACAGCCCCAGGCAGGGCCAGGGCTTGGCAGTGGCAGCAGGAGCAGCTCAGGCTCCCTGGGGCTGGCAAAGGAGCTGAGAAAGGCTCAGCCCCGGGGCACAGCCCTGGTCCCAGCCCCTTCCCTCTCTGCTCTTCTCTGTGGCTGCACAGAGCACACGGAAGGACACAGTGGCATTGCACACGGGAGGAGGATGGACAGATAAATGCTCCTTCCTCCCACTGACAGTGATCCTGTGGGATCCCTCAGTGCTCCAGAAGGGAGCAGGGCAAGGCTTCCAGATTCCTTCAGCCCTGAGATTATGTTAAAGGGAAATGTAGCACGAATGAGCTCTTGCCACATAGGCACTGATAATTCTCTCAGAAAAGGTATATGGAGAACTTGCCTTCGCCATCCTCCAAGGACTTGAAATGGTTATGTGCCAGGACTTCCAGATAATCCATCTCAGGATCCCAGTCTAGAACAGAGCACAGATCAGAACCATTTCCATGCTGTGCTGAGATCCCCGTCTGCCCCTGGGAAATGGGCACTGTAAGGGGGTCGGGAAAGGCTGTGGGAGCCATGTGTGAATGGACATGGCCAAAGCTGCACAGGGGCCTGGGAGGCTCTGGGCTGGCTCCTGGCTACTCGCCACCCTCTTTCCATGCCCATTGCAGTATCACTGGAGAGGAAACAGGGGCAGCCCAGGGCCCTGGGGCTCTCTCCCTCACATACAGAGGAAATCCTCACTAAAGCCCTGGGGAAAACTTCAGCAGGCAGTGCCACAGCTATCCCTGCCTCCCTCTGTCCCTCCTGCCCTCCTTGTGCTGGGACACTGCCCAGTCCTCAAGGGCATGTGGCCAGGCCCTCTCAGGACCCAGTGGAGCCTTGCTCTCCCCCTCTGCCCTTTCCCCACCATGGGCACCCCGTGCAGCCGCTCCCAGGTTTTGGGACGTGTCTCCCACGGAGGGAGCCCAGCAGGACAGCTCAGTAGCCGAGTGCCCTGAGCCTGCTTGGGACAATTCCTCTGGGCTGTGCCCGTCTTGTCCGGGCTGTGCCCACAGTGCCAAGCAGCAGAGAGGGCAGCTCAAGCCTCAGCAGGGCTCAGGCCCAGAGGCACAGCAATTACCTCCTGTGGCTGTGCCTGGCATCGTCGCCCTTTCTGCTGAAGAGGCTGCCAATGAGCCCCTGCTTCCTCCAGGAAATGCTTCCTTCTGCACAGCCTCTCCATCTGCTTCTGGAGAAAAGAAAAGACAGAGCTGGATCAGACTGGGCTGTTCCCCATTTGAGAGGTGGCATCTTCAGGAGGCAATGCCTCTTAAAGACATAGTTAAGATTCAGGAAATCCATTTCAATATTTTGGGTCGGGTAGGGCTCTCCCTTCTCCATATTGTTGCCCCTTTTGCCTGGAGATGGGAAATTGCAGGGCATTTCATGCCTGTGGCGCGGTTTGGGCTGCCTGTCAGCTGATGCCCAGTGCCTTCCTGCAGAGGCTGGGGAGAAGCTGCAGCCAGGCCAGCCTGGCAAACATCTCTGCAGGGCATGGAAGCAGCAGCGGGGCAGCGAGGCTGCCATGGATGCCTTCCCGCTGTGCCGGGCTTGGCGTGTCCAGATGTGCAGCCAAAGCGCCCGGCTGCTGAACCCCAGGACAAGGCTGAGAGAAATGCACCCACCATTCCCTTTGAGGAATTGTCTCACGATGTGCTTCAGGATGTATTTTGGGAATAAAAAAGTCCCAGGTCACAAGAAAATCCATGAGCCAAACAACATCCTTAACCAAATGGTGACGCAAGTGCACCAAGTGAATGGTGGGTGCATTGCCCTCAGCACAGCAGGACGGGATCCATGGCTGCATCGCTTCCCCGCTGCTACTTCCACCTCCTGCAGGGCTCTTTGCCATCCTGGCCTGGCTGCAGCTTCTCCCCAGCCCCTGCATGAAGGCATTCGGTATCAGTTGAAAAGCAGCCCAAACTGCACCAGGGGCTATGCACACCCAGAGATCCCCTGGAATTTCCTTGTCACCAGGCAGATCAGAAGGGCAGGTGTTTGAAGAAGGAAGGGCCCTGGCCTACTGAAAATTTTTTTATTATTTCCTAATCCATATCAATGTGATTCATAAGCATTGCGTCCTGAAGATGCCTCCTCCAATCTGTGTAATGGTTGCATGTGATCCAGGTGTACAATTTTCTTTCTCCAGAGAAAGACCAGAAAGGTGTGCAGAAGGAAGCATTTCCTGGAGGAAGCAGTGGCTCATTGGCAGCCTCTTCTGCAGGAAGGGAGGCAATGCCAGGCACAGACACAGGAGGTAATTGCTGTGTAATTGCAATAAATACCCAGAGGTAATTGCCTCTGGGCCTGAGCCCTGCTGAGGCGTGAGCTGCCCTCTCTGCTGCTTGGCACTGCGGGCACAGCCCAGACAAGACGGGCACAGCCCAGAGGAATTGTCCTGAGCAGGCTCAGGGCACTCGGGTACTGAGCTGTCCTGCTGGGCTCCCTCCGTGGGAGACACGTCCCCAAACCTGGGAGCGGCTGCACTGGGGTGCCCATGGTGGGGAAAGGGCAGAGGGGGAGAGCAAGGCTCCACTGGGTCCTGACAGGGCCTGGCCTAGTGTCAAAAGGTTGGGCAAGGTGTCCCAGCAGAAGGAGGGAGAGAGGGGGGCTGGAGGGAAGGAGGTAAGAATTGTTCTGGCACTACATGCTGCAGTTTTCCCCAAGGCTTTAGGGAAGTTTCCCGCTGTGGCAGGGAGAGAGTTCCAGGGCCGCTGGGCGACTCCAGCTGCCCCTCCAGAAATGTTACACAGGGCCTGCAAAGCATCACCAGGAGCCAGCCCAGAGCCTCCCAGGCCCCTTTGCAGCTTTGGCCACGTCCGTGGACATCCAGCTTTCACAGGCTTACCCAAACCCCTTGCAGCACCCAGGTTCCAAAGCCAAAAAGAGATCCTAGCACCTCACAGAAACAGTTCTGTTTTCTGTTATTTCTAGACTTGCGTTGTGACATGGATTCTCTGCTTATCCTTCTGGATGACAGTTTGAAGACCTTGGCACATGCAGGAGCCAAGTTCTCAAAGTCCCTTTTCAATTAGAGGATAATCAGTATCAGTGAGGCAAAACCAAATGCATGCTCCACTGTCATTAATGGTAGAAAGGTTGTTGAATTCTAGAAGCCTGGCCCTGCTCCCTTCTGGAGCCCTGAGTGATCCCACAGGATCGCTGTCAGTGGGAAGAATGGGCATTTATCTGTCCATCCTCCTCCCATGTGCAATGCCAGTGTGTCCTTCTGTGTGCTCTGTGCAGCCACAGAGAAGAGCAGAGAGGGAAGGGGCTGGGACCAGGGCTGTGCACCAGGGCTGAGCCTTTCTCAGCTCCTTTGCCAGCCCCAGGGAGCCTGAGCTGCTCCTGCTGCCACTGCCAAGCCCTGGCCCTGCCTGGGGCTGTGTTTGGAGCTGCTGGCAGCTCCAGGAAGTCCTTTCTGCCCCGACTGCCCCACAGGGGGCTCCTTCCATCCCAGTGTGGGGCCACTGCAGGCACGAGGTCTCCCTTGCCCTGCTCCTGAGTGGAAGGCAGAGCTGAGGGAGTGCCTTGGAGGGCACCAATCACCCAGGTGCCCTCACTGCCACTCGGGCCTGAAGGAGAATATTCAGCCGTGCCGCGGGTGCTGTTCAGTCCTTCCTTTCTTTGCAGCTGAGCCTGTTGGTAAAGGTGATCTGGCTTCCCAACCCATATTCAGGATTGAACCTCTGGGAGATGGTGAGGGTAGGTCAAGGCCTTTCCCCTGAGAGAGCTGCCAGCTCAGAGCGCAAAGCTCGGCCAGGGGGGCATTGCTGCAGGTGCCAGGACAGAGCCATGCATGGGTGTGCCCTCGCCCTGCATGATTCCCTCAAGACTTCTGCTCAGGCCTGGCAGCTATTTGGAGGTGGGAGGGCCCTGGCCCAGCCCCATAATCCGAAACATGGTTCTGATCCTTATCCATTTCTTTGAAAAGCATTGCCACCTAAAGATGCCACCTCCATGAATAGTGGATGATTCCATCTGATCCAGCTGTGCCTCTTCCTCTCTCAAGTGATAGACCAAACGTCTTTGAAGCAGGAGGCCCACCCCGGACAAAGCAGAGACCCATTGCCAGTCCCTGCTGCAGCAAAGGAGGAGATGCCAGACACAGGCACCTGCCCTTGCTGGGCCCAGCAGCAGCCAAAGCTGGAAGCGCCTCTGGAGGCTTGGAGGCCTCTGGAGCTCGTTCACAGCCCCAGGGAAAGGGGACTTGTGCACCAATGTCCCTCCCACTGCAGCTGCTCCGGAGGTGGCCCTGAGTGCCCAGAGGCCCAAGGCACAGCAGCAGCCCTGAGCGGGAGCCCTGGCACGAGCCCAGGGCCAGAGCCAGCCTTGGCTCCCGACTGGGCAGGGGCTGCACCGGGTCCTGACAGGGCCTGACTCTGTGCCCTGGGGCTGGGGGAGCTGTCACGGGGCAGGGAGGGCCAGGGCTGGCAGTGGCTGCTCAGGGATGGCTTTGGCCTGTGTCCCTCCAAGCAGCCACTGCCCAAGCAGCTGCGCTGGCTCTGGGCTCTCCTCCCGGCCTGCTGGGCTTTGTTGGGTGGCACAGCCTGTGCCAAGGGGCGGCAAGGTGCCTGCAGGCCCCAGCTCTGGGGGAAACGGAGAACGTCCTGCCCACATCCACCGTGCTGCCAGCTCAGCAGTGCAGCACAGCACGGGCTGACGCTCCCCATTGCTTCCACAGGTGCAGCAGGAACCACAGCACATGTTCCTGATTCCCAGGAGGGCCCTGGAGGGGTTGTCTGTAGGGGAAGAGGCTGCTGGCTGGGATTAATGGCTGGCCTACTTTTTGTGGAGCTTATCTTTATTTTATGCTGTTTCCAAATTTGGAATTACTGGAAGAGAAAAGAGTGAGTGTTTTGTTCATCTTTCCCTCAACAACTTCTTTTGAAAGTCTACTGCAGACGGGAAACATTCCCAGTCAGGCTGCAGTGGAGTTGTGGCCTTTCCATGATTGTCCAAAGAACTCTGCTGAGGGTTCTGCTGCTGCCCAGAGCTTTCAGTGGCCTCCTCTTTGCTGGGCCTTGTCCTGGGGGGCCCGCTGGGGCTGCAGCCAGTGCTGGCTCCCACTGAGGCTGCCTGGCCAAGGGAAACCCCAGGGGCACAGGGCAGAGGCAAAGCACGGTGGGGAGGAGAAAGAGCAGGGACAAGATTGCCCTTGAAAGGCAGAGGCGCTCTGAGGCCCGCTCCTGGCCAGGGAGCCTGCCCAGAGCCGTGCCCTGCTCGCCAGGGCCTTGAGGGACAGCTGTGCAGCTGGGCCAAGCTGTGCCAGCAGCTCCAGCCGTGCTGGGGAGCCTTGCCAGCTCTGGGCCCTGCTGTGCAGGAGGGTCCCTGTGTGCCACTGGCAGCTGGGGCCTCAGCCACCTCCTCTCTCCACAGGAGCGCCTCTGCAGATTCACAAGTCCGGCCGAGGACTTCAGTGTGGGAGAACTGGACCTGCCATCTTGCATCTCCGTGCCAGTGTCCATTGTCCCTTCCTCCGGTGCATTACCAGCTTATTGTTGGAAACATCCTGCAACCACTACGCAGAACAGCACCCTCATTCCCCAAAGGGACTGGCCGTGATCTCCTGTCAGGGCAAGAGGTGCAGCCCTGCAAGCCAGGGAGTTGCTTTTGAGGAAAATGATACTTTCTCCTAAAAATTCAAGAGGTTTATTAAAAATTTTTTTGAAATATCACAGGAGACTGAATAGGAAATTATTACAGCACCAGGAGTAGATGGTTTTCCCATCATATGCTCATCTACAGAAGGGAGGTTTCACTTTTTAACTCTTTTGACCTTCCTACAGTTCTGTCCATTGACCTATTCTTTGCTGTCCAGTGGTGCACTTTGATTCCTTACATCTCGACTGGAGGTCAGGTGCTGCTTTCATAACAAGGTGACCCTCCTGATGTCCAGAACTGAGGTCACCCCATGATAACAATGCAAGGGGGGGTAAAACATAACAATAAGTCTATAAAACTTCTCTTAACATATATACATTATATTTGTCTTTTAATTGAGAGAGTCAAATGGCACATTACTCATCTATCACAGGCTTGAGTCCAGCTCCAGCTCAGGTGTCTCTGTCCTACCACCAGCACTGGCAGAGCTGTTTGTCTGGGCACAGCCAGGGCTGGGCAGGCAGCAGCCAGGCATGGGGCTCGTGAGACCAACAGCACCCTCATGTTATCTTTGTTTTTCATTTGAAACATTGTGATATGTTTTTCATTTGTAGCATTTAGAAAAGTTTTTCATAGAATACAGACCCCAGATATTTGTTCCCCTTCACTCCAACAGTTCTCTATTTGTCAAAGTAGTTTTACAGTTACCTAGTTTTACAGAAACCTAGAATCTTCTGACACTTTGACAATAAAAAATAAAATTGCTTTTAATTCTTAATGTTTACTCTTGCACAGCCCGGACAAGATGGGCGCGGCCCAGAGGAATTGTCCCGAGCAGGCTCAGGGCACTCGGGTACTGAGCTGTCCTGCTGGGCTCCCTCCGTGGGAGACACGTCCCGAAACCTGGGAGCGGCTGCACGGGGTGCCCATGGTGGGGAAAGGGTAGAGGGGGAGAGCAAGGCTCCACTGGGTCCTGACAGGGCGTGGCTGTGTGCCCTTGGACTGGGAGAATTTGTCCCAGCAGAAGGAGGGGTGGTTGGGAGGAGACGAGGGAGGGAGTTTGCAACACAGCCTGCTGCAGTTTTCCCCAGGGATCAAAGGAGGATTTCATTTGTGCAGCTGAGAGAACCAAAAGGGGCCTTGGCTGGTCCAGCTACCATACCAGGGATGTTACACAGGGTCTGCAGAGAGGGTGGAGAGTGGCCAGGAGTCACCCCAGAGCTCCCAAGGCCCCTGCGCAGCTTTGGCCTTGTCCATTCACATCTGGATCCTAGGGACTTGCCTGAACTCCTTGCTGTGCCCAGTTCCCTTGAGGCAGACAGGGATTCCAGCACACAATGGAAATGAATCTTATTTCTGCTAACCTCTAGATTGGGATCAGGACATGGATTATCTGCAAGCCCTGCTGGAGTACGGCTTGAATCTCTTAGGAAAGGCTGGAGGCAAGTTCTCAATGTACCTTTCCTGACAACATTTGCAGAGACCAGGTGGCAAGAGCTCATAGATGCGCCCTTTCCCTTCAGACCATCTCAAGCTTGATGGATTCAGGGAAACCTTGCCTTGCTCCCTTCTGGAGCCCTGAGGGATCCCACAGGATCACTGTCAGAGGGAGGAAGGAGCATTTAGCTGTCCATCCTCCTCCCATGTGTCCTTCCATGTGCTCTGTGCAGCCACAGAGAAGAGCAGAGAGGGAAGGGGCCGGGCCCAGGGCTGTGTCCCAGGGCTGAGCCTTGCCTGCAGCCTGAGGATCTCCTACAGTGCCACAGGAGCTGTTCTGTCCTGTCTTTCTTTGCAGCTGAACCTGTTGCTGAAGGTGATCTGGCTTCCCAACCCATGTCCAGGACTGAGCCTCTGGGGGATGGTGAGGGTAGGTCAAGGCCTTTCCCCAGGGAGAGCTGCCAGCTCAGAGCCCAAAGCTCGGCCAGGGGGGCATCGCTGCAGGTGCGAGGACAGAGCCATGCATGGGTGTGCCCTCGCCCTGCATGATTCCCTCACTGCTCCTGCAGCTCAGGCCTGGTGGCTGTTTGGAACAGGGAGAGTCCTGGCCCTGCCCCAAAAGCCCACACATTTTCTGAATCATTTCCCCATATTTGGCAAGCATGACATCCTGAAGGTGCCAGCACCCAAATCAGGAACACTTCCATTTGATTCAGCTGTCCATTTCCATTTATCAAGGGATGGACCAAATATCTATACAGAAAGAGGCATATCCTGAAGGAAGCAGGGGCCAATTGGCAGCCCCTGTCGCAGGAAAGGAGGAGATGCCAGATACGGGCAGAGACACAGAGGGTAATTGCTTTGCCAGGCTGAGCCCTAGACAGGGTTGTGTGGCAGCAGCTCTTCCCCCAGGGCCTGCCCTTGCATGGCCTGGCAGCAGCCAAAGCTGGAGGCGCCTCTGGAGGCCTTGAGGCCTCTGGAGCTCATTCACAGCCCCAGGGAAAGGGGACTTGTGCACCAATGTCCCTCCCACTGCAGCTGCTCCGGAGCTGGCCCTGAGTGCCCAGAGGCCCAAGGCACAGGAGCAGCCCTGAGCGGGAGCCCTGGCACGAGCCCAGGGCCAGAGCCAGCCTTGGCTCCCGACTGGGCAGGGGCTGCACTGGGTCCTGACAGGGCCTGACTCTGTGCCCTGGGGCTGGGGGAGCTGTCACGGGGCAGGGAGGGCCAGGGCTGGCAGTGGCTGCTCAGGGATGGCTTTGGCCCATGTCCCTCCAAGCAGCGACTGCCCAAGCAGCTGCGCTGCCCCCGGGCTCTCCTCCCGGCCTGCTGGGCTTTGTTGGGTGGCACAGACTGTGCCAAGGGGCGGCAAGGTGCCTGCAGGCCCCAGCTCTGAGGGAAACGGAGAACGTCCTGCCCATATCCACCGTGCTGCCAGCTCAGCAATGCAGCACAGCACAGGCTGACGCTCCCCATTGCTTCCACAGGTTCAGCAGGAACCACAGCACATGTTCCTGATTCCCAGGAGGGCCCTGGAGGGGTTGTCTGTAGGGGAAGAGGCTGCTGGCTGGGATTAATGGCTGGCCTACTTTTTGTGGAGCTTATCTTTATTTTATGCTGTTTCCAAATTTGGAATTACTGGAAGAGAAAAGGGTGAGTGTTTTGTTCATCTTTCCCTCAACAACTTCTTTTGAAAGTCTACTGCAGACGGGAAACATTCCCAGTCAGGCTGCAGTGGAGTTGTGGCCTTTCCATGATTGTCCAAAGAACTCTGCTGAGGGTTCTGCTGCTGCCCAGAGCTTTCATTGGCCTCCTCTTTGCTGGGCCTTGTCCTGGGGGGCCCGCTGGGGCTGCAGCCAGTGCTGGCTCCCACTGAGGCTGCCTGGCCAAGGGAAACCCCAGGGGCACAGGGCAGAGGCAAAGCACGGTGGGGAGGAGAAAGAGCAGGGACGAGATTGCCCTTGAAAGGCAGAGGCGCTCTGGGGCCCGCTCCTGGCCAGGGAGCCTGCCCAGAGCCGTGCCCTGCTTGCCAGGGCCTTGAGGGACAGCTGTGCAGCTGGGCCAAGCTGTGCCAGCAGCTCCAGCCGTGCTGGGGAGCCTTGCCAGCTCTGGGCCCTGCTGTGCAGGAGGGTCCCTGTGTGCCACTGGCAGCTGGGGCCTCAGCCACCTCCTCTCTCCACAGGAGCGCCTCTGCCGATTCACAAGTCCGGCCGAGGACTTCAGTGTGGGAGAACTGGACCTGCCATCTTGCATCTCCGTGCCAGTGTCCATTGTCCCTTCCTCCGGTGCATTACCAGCTTATTGTTGGAAACATCCTGCAACCACTACGCAGAACAGCACCCTCATTCCCCAAAGGGACTGGCCGTGATCTCCTGTCAGGGCAAGAGGTGCAGCCCTGCAAGCCAGGGAGTTGCTTTTGAGGAAAATGATACTTTCTCCTAAAAATTCAAGAGGTTTATTAAAAATTTTTTTGAAATATCACAGGAGACTGAATAGGAAATTATTACAGCACCAGGAGTAGATGGTTTTCCCATCATATGCTCATCTACAGAAGGGAGGTTTCACTTTTTAACTCTTTTGCCCTTCCTACAGTTCTGTCCATTGACCTATTCTTTGCTGTCCAGTGGTGCACTTTGATTCCTTACATCTCGACTGGAGGTCAGGTGCTGCTTTCATAACAAGGTGACCCTCCTGATGTCCAGAACTGAGGTCACCCCATGATAACAATGCAAGGGGGGGTAAAACATAACAATAAGTCTATAAAACTTCTCTTAACATATATACATTATATTTGTCTTTTAATTGAGAGAGTCAAATGGCACATTACTCATCTATCACAGGCTTGAGTCCAGCTCCAGCTCAGGTGTCTCTGTCCTACCACCAGCACTGGCAGAGCTGTTTGTCTGGGCACAGCCAGGGCTGGGCAGGCAGCAGCCAGGCATGGGGCTCGTGAGACCAACAGCACCCTCATGTTATCTTTGTTTTTCATTTGAAACATTGTGATATGTTTTTCATTTGTAGCATTTAGAAAAGTTTTTCATAGAATACAGACCCCAGATATTTGTTCCCCTTCACTCCAACAGTTCTCTATTTGTCAAAGTAGTTTTACAGTTACCTAGTTTTACAGAAACCTAGAATCTTCTGACACTTTGACAATAAAAAATAAAATTGCTTTTAATTCTTAATGTTTACTCTTGCACAGCCCGGACAAGATGGGCGCGGCCCAGAAGAATTGTCCCGAGCAGGCTCAGGGCACTCGGCTACTGAGCTGTCCTGCTGGGCTCCCTCCGTCGGAGACACGTCCCGAAACCTGGGAGCGGCTGCACGGGGTGCCCATGGTGGGGAAAGGGCAGAGGGGGAGATCAGGGCTCCACTGGGTCCTGACAGGGCGTGGCTGTGTGCCCTTGGACTGGGAGAATTTGTCCCAGCAGAAGGAGGGGTGGTTGGGAGGAGACGAGGGAGGGAGTTTGCAACACAGCCTGCTGCAGTTTTCCCCAGGGATCAAAGGAGGATTTCATTTGTGCAGCTGAGAGAACCAAAAGGGGCCTTGGCTGGTCCAGCTACCATACCAGGGATGTTACACAGGGTCTGCAGAGAGGGTGGAGAGTGGCCAGGAGTCACCCCAGAGCTCCCAAGGCCCCTGCGCAGCTTTGGCCTTGTCCATTCACATCTGGATCCTAGGGACTTGCCTGAACTCCTTGCTGTGCCCAGTTCCCTTGAGGCAGACAGGGATTCCAGCACACAATGGAAATGAATCTTATTTCTGCTAACCTCTAGATTGGGATCAGGACATGGATTATCTGCAAGCCCTGCTGGAGTACGGCTTGAATCTCTTAGGAAAGGCTGGAGGCAAGTTCTCAATGTACCTTTCCTGACAACATTTGCAGAGACCAGGTGGCAAGAGCTCATAGATGCGCCCTTTCCCTTCAGACCATCTCAAGCTTGATGGATTCAGGGAAACCTTGCCTTGCTCCCTTCTGGAGCCCTGAGGGATCCCACAGGATCACTGTCAGAGGGAGGAAGGAGCATTTAGCTGTCCATCCTCCTCCCATGTGTCCTTCCATGTGCTCTGTGCAGCCACAGAGAAGAGCAGAGAGGGAAGGGGCCGGGCCCAGGGCTGTGTCCCAGGGCTGAGCCTTTCCTGCAGCCTGAGGATCTCCTACAGTGCCACGGGAGCTGTTCTGTCCTGCCTTTCTTTGCAGCTGAACCTGTTGTTGAACGTGATCTGGCTTCCCAACCCATGTCCAGGACTGAGCCTCTGGGGGATGGTGAGGGTAGGTCAAGGCCTTTTCCCTGGGGGAGCTGCCAGCTCAGAGCCCAAAGCTCAGCCGGGGGGATAGAGATGACAGAAGCTTCTATGGCTGTTGAGTTACAGGGGTGTCTGCAGGGAGGATATTCCCAGGTCCTTTGGTGGATGTTGCACACAAGCCCAAACGCAGGTGTGAGTAGTGTGTCCCTGCTGACCCCACAGGCTGAGCCCTGCGTCTGTTGCATCCATTCATGGGAAATGGAAATTTTTCTCTTAAGGTTCCCCAAGAATGAACAACAAACCTTGAGGAGACAGTAAGTCTCTAGAGGCATCCAAATACATGGACAAGATACTGAGTCATCTGGAGAGATGCCGTGGTGGGTGCATTCCCTCAGCCTTGTCCTGGGGCTCAGCAGCCGGGCGCTTTGGCTGCACATCTGGACACGCTGTGCCCAGCACAGCGGGAAGGGATCCATGGCAGCCTCGCTGCCCCGCTGCTGCTTCCATGCCCTGCAGGGCTGTTTGCCAGCCTGGCCTGGCTGCAGCTTCTCCCCAGCCTCTGCAGGAAGGCTTTGGGCATCAGCTGACAGGGAGTCCAAACTGCACCACAGGCCTGCGATCCCCTGCAATTTCGGTGTCTGGGTAGATGCTGAGAGGCAGCTGTTTGCAGGGTGTAGGGCCCTGGAGCTGCTCCAATACCCTTGGCATTTTCCTTGTCCTTTTCCATGTTTTTGACAAGTATTGCCTGGCGCAGAAGGGCACAGCACATAGGAATTTTGGCATGCAGGCTCAGGGGTTTGGGTACTGAGCACTCCTGGGCCAAGGGGCAGCTAGGTGCCTGCAGGCCCCAGCTTGGGGGGAAACAGTGAGCGAAAACATCCTGGCCGAATCCACTGTGCTGCCAGCTCAGCAGTGCAGGACAGCACGGGCTGACGCTCCCCATTGCTCCCACAGATGCAGCCAGCCCTGCAACAAGTGTTGACAACATCTGGAAAGGCAGGAGAAGAGTTTTCTCCCGGGCAACACCTTCTTTGAATAAGGTGATGGCAATTGTGTTTTGTGCGGCACTTGGCCTTATGATATGCTGTGCAGCAATCTGGTATTGCTGGAAGCAAAAAAGGGGAGTGTTTTGCAGAGCTTTACCACAATCAGCTTCCTTTGAAGGGTGCTCATAGTCAGGGAAACTTTCCCAGAGAGGTTGCAGTGGAGTTGTGGCCAGTCCATGGCTGTCCATGGAACTCTGCTGAGGGTTCTGCTTCTGCCCAGAGCTTTCAGTGGCCTCCTCATTGCTGGGCTTTGTCCTGGGGGGCCCGCTGGGGCTGCAGCCAGTGCTGGCTCCCACTGAGGCAGCCTGGCCAAGAGCAGCCCCAGGGGCACAGGGCAGAGGCAGAGCACGGTGGGGAGGAGAAAGAGCAGGGACGAGATTGCCCTTGAAAGGCAGAGGCGCTCTGAGGCCCGCTCCTGGCCAGGGAGCCTGCCCAGAGCCGTGCCCTGCTCGCCGGGGCCTTGAGGGACAGCTGTGCAGCTGGGCCAAGCTGTGCCAGCAGCTCCAGCCGTGCTGGGGAGCCTTGCCAGCTCTGGGCCTTGCTGTGCAGGAGGCTCCCTGTGTCCCACTGGCCGCTTGGGCCTCAGCCACCTCCTCTCTCCACAGGTGCTCCTGTGCGTCTTCAGAAGAGGGGCCTAGCAACTCAGGCAAAGAGAACTTGACCTGTTATCCCAGGTCTCCACTTATGCCCTTATCTGCCCTGCTGAGGCTGCAGCACCGTCACGAGGCCTTCTCAAATTCCCCTCCTCCAAAACGAGGCCCGCTACCCCAGAGCCCCTCGTCCTGTTCCCCAGCCAGGAGTGAAGGGGGGATCCCCTGTCAGCCAGGGCCGGGCAGGACTTGGCCCACATTTTATATTTCAATAAAGAAATGGAGTTGTCACAGCTCTGTCCAGGTGATAACAACTGCAAAGGCCACCCCGCAGAAGCACTGGCTGAGCTCCATGGCCAGGAGCAGCCATGGATGCCCACGGTGTGGGCAGGCAGGAGCCAGGCAGGGGCTGCTATGACCAGTGGTGGGGCCCCCAGGGCTGGGGAAGCCCATGCTGAGCGTCCCTGGGCTGAGGGCACATTGCCTTCTGGGGGATGATCTGGGCCTGAACCTCATGAGGCAGGCATGGATATTTTCGGGTCCATGCTGAGGGGTGCAGGGATCCCTCATGAATCACAAAGGAGTATTGATGGCCTCTCCTAAGGTGTGCAGGCATCCCTCTTGAGGTGTGCAGCAAGGTTACATTTGAGGGGGTTTTTTACTCTTCTCAGCACAGCAAAGGGTCACTTGGCTGAGGTTTTGCAATGCTGGGAGAAAGCCTCCTGCAAAGCCTTGGGCCCGGCCTGCAGGCACAGCGGGCGGGCAGAGCCCATCCTCTGGGGCCAGGCCGGGCTGCTCAGGCCAGGCTGGGCCGGGCCAGGCTCGGGGCCCGGCAGGGAAGGGCCGCGGCCTTGGGCTCTGATGAGGCTGCTGAGCTCCGCCCTGGCCCTGTGCTGCAGCCCAACACATTTACAGCCAGGGCCGTGCCCTGGCCCACAGGAGGCACCCGGGGCTGCAACTGAGGCCGCACCTTCTCCCACTCAAGGGGGCTGGCTCTGTTCTTTTGGAGGATCCAGAGACTTGTACTTCGGCCTGATGGTGCAAAGATCCCCCCAGCATCCCTGAGCTTGCACAAATAAAGGCTTTGTGCTCATTAATATGAAAAGCTGCATGGGTGGCCTGCAGCTAATTTTCTTTTGTTGCCTGGACCCCAAACAGTGCTCGAGTTTAAATGAATGACACAGCCCAAAGCTGGCCTTAAGACTGATTTGATGAGAGGGAGTGAAGCTCTGTTGACTGCAGATTCTCCAGGAAAACAAGTGGAGGAACTTGGATAATGCTGGTGACAAAAGCAGAGTACAGAGTTGAACCTGTGAGGCCACCTCAATGCTGCCTCGCCCCACCCTTTTGTTTTTATTTTGTTTAATATTCTGAGGGGCAGTTCTTGCATGAAATGGGCCCTCAGCAAGGAGCTGCTGGGTCTCCTGGCTGTGTCCATTTGTGCTCCCGGTGCTTCTGGTTGCCAGGGCCAGAACCTCTGGGGACAGGGGGTCCTGCTCTGGGTGGTGGTGGCAACAGCATGTCCCCAGCAATAAGCTGGTAGCACAGCTGTGGAAGGGACAACGGACACTGGCACAGAAATCAGAGATGACAGGTCTAGTTTTCCCTGCCTGAGTTATTTGGCAGGTCTTGTGAAGCTGCAGAATCATCCCTGTGAAGAGAGGAGGAGGCTGGAGAATTGGGAAAACAATGGGGTATGCATGTGTTTTTGTATATGCCCCATTCAGCATAGGCATTTTTAGGAAGTGATTTATTGAAGGAGTTTTGAAGCAACCATTACATTCAAAAATGGGGAGGGTCCTCTGGAGCTGAATGATCAAAAGTACATCGAGGTATTAAGTTTAACCATAACAGCTATTGAAACTGAGGGGGAAATTGATGAAGAGACACTAAGTCAAGTATTTCCCAGGGTATGGACCTGTGGTGTACCAGGCATGGCAAAAAATGCCTCCTCCATAGTAATTAAGCTTAAGGAAGGGACACAACAAGTCAGAATTAGGCAGCAGTACTCCCTAAAGAATGAAGACAGGGAAGGAATCAGCCCAATAATTAAAAATTTTCTGCGGTTAGAGTTATTGAAAGAATGCCAATCTGATTTCAATACTCCCATTTTACCCATTCAGCAATCTGATGGGTCAGACCGGATAGTACAGGATTTGAGGGCTGTCAATAAAGCAAGAGAAGATTTGTATCCTGTGGTAGCCAATCCATATACTTTATGAACTTGTTGAACACCTGAGCTAATCTGGTTAACCATTTTAGAATCAAATGATGCCTTCTTTTGCCTCCCTATCCACAAAGTCAGCCAGAAAATTTTTGCATTCAAATGGGAAAGCCCTAAAAGTGGGCGCAAAACCCAGCTCACATGGCCCGTGCTTCCTCAGTGTTTCAAAATTTCCCCCACTCTGTTTGAGGAGCAACTTGCAAAAGATCTGGAGTTTTGGGAAGCTCCACAGGAAGAAGGAAGGCTTTTGTAGTATGTGGATGATCTTCTAGTAGCCACTCGGACGAAGGAAGCATGTCTGGCCTGGACATTAAGCCTTTTGAATTTCCTAGGACCCCAAGGACACAGAGTATCAAAGAAAAAGGCACAGGCAGTGAAAGAGAAAGTAATCTACCGGGGGTACCAGGTGAGTGCTGGGCAACGGACGTTAGGGCAGGCTCACAAGGAGCCATATGCCAAACCCCAAAACCCCAGACAATAAAGGAACTCCAAACCTTCTTAGGCATGGCAGGGTGGTGCCGGCTGTGGTTTATAATTATGGACTGCTCGTCAGACTCCTCTATGCTCTTATTGCCAGTGCAAACAGAGATCTCCAGTGGACAAAGGAAGGCAAACGGGCCTTTCACCAGCTAAACAGTGCCCTCATGTCAGATCCAGCTTTGGGACTTCCAAATGTAAGTGAACCATTCTTTCTGGGTTCCCATGAAAGACAGGGCATTGCCCTGGGAATATTGGCTCAGGACTTTGGTCCATATCAGAGGGCAGTTGCTTACCTCTCCAAGCAACTAGTTGCAACAGCCAAATGAAATTAGTGTCTCAAGTTTGTGGTAGCCTAAGTGAATCAGATTGTTGGTGTAATTTCACCTTGGTACAGCCTGTAGAAGTGACTTGCCTTTAAGCTCGAGATGCTATCGTGCTCTCATTTAAATTTTAAATCGACACTGCACTTTTTACAATGGCAGGATCTTATACAACCCACACTAGTAATCAAATAGTTCAGACCCAACCTAAACTTAAACCTGAAGTGTATTAAATAGGCCCATACTTAGTGAAGAATGTAAGTGAAAACAACTGTTGTTCAATCCAGAATGGTCTCTCAAATGTGTTGAGTTGCTAGTGCAAATTAACATCTCAAAAATCCAACCAGCCTGCTCCCCTTTCCGAAGAACATCCTTTGAGGGCTGCACTACGTGGTTACAAAGACAGATATACTTCAGGAGCAGAATAAGAAATGATCTAACTGAAATGTTAGGGAATGGATTGAAAGTTTTAAATGGAATTGATTCAGAAATACTGATGAATAAGCTGGCCACTGCAGCAGGTGACCTTGCAATATTGAAGCGGATTTTACAGTCATCTCTATTGGCATTAGGAATTGCCAGTGGCAGATTTCCAAAGTACTGACTGCCAAAGTGGGAAAAGCTTGGGGGCCAAGACCACAGGGTAATATTAGAAGCACTTGGTACAGTTGGAAATAATGTGTCTTTAGCTTTCAGTTGTATACAAGCACAGGTATAGATGCAGGCAACAGCAGCTCTGATCATACGGGAAGGGGGTGAAGGTAATTTTCCTGCTTCTTATGTGGCCACTGCCTTTGTGCTTCCCATATGTAATGCCACTGTTTATGTTATCCGCCCTATCATTGCACTGGGATTAAATAATGAAAAAAGAGTGCTCTACCCTTCAGAACATAGGGTGTGGGCAGGAAAGGTGAATGACAAGTGGCCAACAGTAAAGTTAGAATCCTGCATTACTGGAGAACAACTAGGATTCATTTGTGAAAGAAATACAGTTAATGCCCAAATGTGTGCCTAGACAGTGAACAGAGTATTTGCCACTTTGAGATTCATCCAGTCACTGATCAGAAAACTGTGCTCGTATATACTAGTAAAAATTATGTGTGCCTGAAAGCTGCTTGTGCTGCTGTAAAAATTGATAGCAAGGATGTTATTTTGTCTAGAAGAAATAATTTTAATTTTTGTATTTGTAATTTTGTTAATATTATCGGGTATGATTTTTCGTACGTGGCCCCAGTGACATCCCACCAGTTGATTAAAACCAATTACACAATGTAACACAGACTATCACCTACTCCTGTTGGGATGGACCTTACATTGATAAAACAATTAATTAAGCATCAAGACCTACTACAGATCTTGAAGGAAATTCTAGAAAGCAGAGGAAACCCTAGTTACTGTCCAACATGATAACAAAGAAATAACCAGAATTCGGCAAAGAGTAAAGCAAACTGCAGATCATCACTGGTGGGATGTGATCTTTGGGTGGTCACCAAATGCAATAATCCTTAATAAATGGTATTATCCCGTTGTAGTTTTGTTAATATTAGTTGGACTAAGTTTAGGGTTATCCATTATATTGCTAATTTGAAATTGGAGAATACTACAGCGAACAGCTGTGTTAACCTCCTTATCAAACGTACATGTTAAAGCATTAAGAGACACTTATGGTCGTAGGGATATGCCTTAGATAGAAGAATTCACCTATTGTCTAGGAAAGGGGGGAAAAGAGACAGAATAGAAATTTTCCAGAGTAGAAATCCATTTTGATTTAGGTGAAATGTACATCTTTGAGTTAAGACTGTAGTTGGAAAAAATAGCTGTTTAGTCTGACTGGTAAAAAGCCTAAGCTCAGAGAAACTGCTTCAGTGAAGGACAGAGATAAGGGGGTGGCAGGGGACAGAGAGACAGAGGAACTGCTATGAGAACAGGCCAACCTGACCTGGGAATTCTTTCTGATAAAGATTGACTAGCGGTAAATGTCAAACCAAATTTGTAAAAATGAATATGTATGAACCTATCGTAAAATTGGATGCATATCTATTTGAGAGGGTGATAAAAAAGGATCTGGAGTTCCCAGAGGTACACATGTCTTTTAAGGAGAGGAATCTCCACATGCATCCAGCGCTGTAATAAACATACCAAATTTACAACGTTTACAAAGTCATGGAGTTGCGTTTATCTCCGCAAAACAGGCCCCAGTGTCAGCTGGCTCACAGAGACCCTCCTGCACAGCAGGAGATTCCCGCTGTGCTCAAAGTTTGCCTCTGAAGACTGAGAGATGAGCTTGTAAGAAATGCTGGAAATTATCAGGGAAAGGGCTTTAACTCTGTTGTTGTCACTAGGTAAAAATCTCCAGTGGGAAAAGAGCCTCTCCAGTACACTGGGTGTTTTGTGATGACTTAGTTCATCTAAGAGTAATGATCACCAATTATTGCATTTTTTTTTTTATTCGGTAAGTGTAAAAGTGTTCCAAATTTTTCAGAATTCTAAAACTACTTTGAAAAATCCTAAACTACAATGGGAAAAGGGAAGAAATACTTGGGGATATTTTTCTATAAAAAATGTTTCTAAATATTTCTAAAATCTTCTGCTGTGTATAAATGTAAAACAAAGACAAAATGAGGTTGCTTTGTCTCAGGAGCCCCGTGCTCAGCTGCTGCCTACCCAGCCCTGGCTGTGCCCAGAAAAGCAGCTCCACCAGAGCAGTGGCTGCTTGGAGGGACAGGAGCCAAAGCCATCCCTGAGCAGCCACTGCCAGCTCTGGCCCTCCCTGCCCCGTGACAGCTCCCCCAGCCCCAGGACACAGAGTCAGGCCCTGTCAGGACCCAGTGCAGCCCCTGCCCAAGGCTGGCTCTGGCCCTGGGCTCGTGGCAGGGCTCCTTCTCGGGGCTGCTCCTGTGCCTTGGGCCTCTGGGCACTCAGCGCCAGCTCTGGAGCAGCTGTTGTGTGAGGGACATTGGTGCACGGGTCCCTTTTCCCTGGGGCTGTGAATGAGCTCCAGAGGCCTCCAAGGCTCCAGAGGCCTCCAAGCCTCCAGAGGCTCCAGCATTGGCTGCTGCTGGGCCATGCAAAGGTAGGCTCTGGTGGAAAGAACTGCTGCCACACAGCCCCTCTAAGGGCTGACCGTGGCAGAGCAATTACCTCCTGTGCCTGTGCCCATGTCTGGCATCTCCTCCTTTCCTGCAGCAGAGGCTGCCAATCGGCCTCCAATTCCTTGTGGAAACACTCCCTTCTGTCCTGTCTTTTGCACTATCACTTGAAAAAGGAAAAAGTTCAGCTGGATCAGATGGAACAATTTCTGATTTCTTTTGGTGGAATCTGTAGGACATCATGCCTATCAAAAATGGGGATAAGATTCAAAAAACATCTGGTTTTTTGGGGCTTGGCCAGGGCCCACCTTCCTCCAAATAGCTGCCAGGCCTGAGCAGAAGGTGCGAGGGTATTGTGCATGGCTCTGTCCTGGCACCTGCAGCGATGACCGCCTGGCCGTGCTTTGGGCTCTGAGCTGGAAGCTCTCCAGGGGAAAGGCCTTGACCTACCCTCGCCATGTCCCAGAGGCTCAATCCTGAATGTGGGTTGTGAAGCCAGATCACCTTCACCAACAGGTTCAGCTGCAAAGAAAGGCAGGACAGAACAGCTCCTGTGGCACTGTAGGAGATCCTCAGGCTGCAGGCAAGGCTCAGCCCTGGGGCACAGCCCGGGGCCCAACCCCTTCCCTCTCTGCTCTTCTCCATGGCTGCACAGAGCACACAGAAGGACACACTGCCATTGCACACAGAAGAAGAATGGACAGCTAAATGCTCCTTCCTCCTACTGACAGTGATCTTGTGGGATCCCTCAGGGCTCCAGAAGGGAGCAGGGCAAGGTTTCCAGAACTGAGCGTCTTGTCTGGGCTGTGCCCTCAGTGCCAAGCAGCCGAGAGGGCAGCTCAAGCCTCAGCATTGAGACTTGATTACCTCCTGTGGCTGTGCTAGGCAGCACTTCCATTCCTGCGGCAGAGGTTGCCAATGAGCCACTGCTTCTGCTGGGAAGTGCTTCCTTCTGCCAAGCCTCTACCTCTGCTTCTGGAGAAAAGATGAGGTATAATTGGATAAGGTGGGGCTGTTCCCCACTGGGGACATGTCATCTTCAGAAGCCAATGCTTGTCAAAGACACGGTTAAAAAGCAGGAAATCCCTATCAACTACTTGGGTAGGCCAGGGCCCTCTGTTCTCCAAACAGTTGCCCATTCCGATTTGCCTGGCAACAGGGAAATCACAGGGGATCTCAGGCCCATGGTGCAGGTTGATATCCCTGTCAGCTAATGCCAAATGCCTTCCTACAGAGGCTGGGAAGGAGCTGCAGCCAGACCAGGCTGGCAAACAGCCCTGCAGGGTGTGGAATCAGCAGCGGGGCAGCGAGGCTGCCATGGATCCCTTCCCACTGTGCCGGGCACGGCATTTCCAGATGCGCACCCAAAGCCCCCGGCTGCTGAGCCCCAGGACAAGGCTGAGGGAAATGCACCCACCACGGTGCCTCTCCAGGTCTCTCAGGATCCTGGCCCTGTGTTTGGCTGCCTTCCAGAGATTTCTTGTCTTCTGTGACTTGCTTCTAGGTGTGAGAGTCTGTGCGAATTTTCCCTCATCTGCCTCACGATCGTCATTTGGGGAGCATTGAAGAGAAGATCACCCCTGTCTAGCTCTGTAGGAGAAAGTCACACGCCAAAGGCCCTGAGACCTGAGAGCACAGTGCTAAGTTGTTGTTTTCACAGGTGTTGTTTGCTGTATGCTGCACTGAGCCCAAAGAAGGGGGCACTGTGCCCTTTCTGCAACAATAGCCCTTGGAAGCTCTCCCACCTCATGGCCTGGCTGGACTTCTCCTAAGTTTTGGGTGGTCTCCCACAGAAGACCCTCACCTGTTTTACAACCACCGTGACAGACAGACTGAGATGTAAGAAGCCTCTCCATCAAGGACTGAGACATGAAACCCCTATGTGTAAAGGCCCCTCTCCTCCTTCTAAGGACTGGGACTGAAACCCCCAACCGGGGGGAAGTGTGTGGGGGCGGCAAGCTGACCAAAGCGAGATGTTTGCATGCAGGTTGTGATCACTGGACCACAAAAACATTGCCTCGTCCCTTCCCTCCTCCCCTCCTTCGGGTAAAAGGGCGAGTAACCATGCAGTCCAGGCGTTCCATTGGAGCAGTTGCTGGATTCAGTGGCCTTTGGGCCAGAATAAAGCTCTGGATTAAAACCCTCCGTCAGAACCGACTCCTTTCCTTCACTACCGCCTTAAAGCTTCTTTGGCAGAGGGAAGCCTGAGGAGCAGACCCTCCACGGGAGGACACTCCATCCCGCTGGCACTGGAGTCCAGGCATGACTGGACTTGTCCCCACACGCCCAGCGGCAACATCCAGCTGGCTGAAAGTGTCTCTGGGGTGGAACACCACATTTGCCGCTATTTGGTTCAGCTGCAGGGGCCAGACAAGCCAAGGCATGCGCCATCAGTAGTATTGGTGTAATATATGGTATGAAAAATTCGTGCTGTTAATGAATGGTGTAAAATATTGTGAAATCCAAAATCATGTCTTTGACCTCCTGGCTGGGGGCAGCTCTCTATTTAGAATCAGCTATCTCCTGAACACAAGTTAAGATAACAATCAACACGTTAACATAAGAATAGAAGCTTCCATGGTGATGATCACCGGTTTCTTGAGTCATGGGGAGCCACCTAAGAGTGATTATCACCTTGCCAGTTGCATCTATCAAGATAGTCAGCTGTGCCAAATTGGTGCAGCTGAATACACGGCATCCCTGAACCGATTGACACCGATGCCACACCTGGACTCGGCCTTTGTCCAGCTCTGCCCATGGAAAGAAACAGCAATGCACGGGAAGAGATACAAAGGAAATTTGGTCATCTTTGCCTTGGGCAGAATAAACTGCATAAAACCTTGTTGCAAGAAGCAGCGTGCATGAACGGGGAAGACTCTGACACTCGGGAGGTCAGATACAGGTTCACCCAGCGGCGATCCCAGGCTCGACGCTGTCTCTTTGGCTGTGGTGGTTTCAAGAACCAAAATTCGGTGTCACAGACAAATTAATAAACCTTTGCTAAATTTTTGACAATTTTGGCTCATGATTTGATCATTTATAACATTGGTAATTCCAATAAAGGAAAAAGAGGAGAGGAACAGGGCTTCCAGTTCAGATAAGCCACCATTTTGCTGACTATTTCTGGTTAAGAAATAAAGGAATGTCCTGAAGGTCCCTTCATGTGGGTGCATTATTGGCTGTATCAGTACTTGTGTTCTGTAAAACAGGGAAGTTGTTACAACTTCTTGCCCCATTTATCACTGGATGAAACCCAAATACTGCATTGCTCCTTGTCAACTTGCTTCCAAGTCAAGGCAAATTTTGGTCATGATTGAGTGGGACATATTCATCTGTTCAGAAGCAAATTCTTCTTGCCATTCACACAGTGGCAAGGTTGCTTTGTGGATTTGCTCTAATCGGACAGGAATTAAGGCCTACCTCTCACTAGAACTAAAGCTGATGCATTGGGAGGCAAAGTCTTGAGTAATTTCTCTTGTTGTCTCGCACTGTAGAGAGTTGTTCTGGAATTAAATGAAACTTGAAGACACGTGTAGCCTACCACACTTCTGGCGCACTAGAAGTGAAAAAACAGCCTTTGAAACACGATTTTATACTTTCTTCCTTCTCCTCCTCCCAGGAATTTTAATCTCTGAGGTCTAAGCTCTTCAGCTGCCTCACAAACATTGTTTTAATTCAGACAGGCATCCAGGCATTGAGCCACAAATCAGGCCTGTGCTGTGAAGCCAGAGTGCCATCAAAATTACAAATACAGCTTTCTGAGATCTTTCTATTCCTATAGAAAGAGATTCAAAATTCTTCATACATGCAACAGTGACTAAGAAGTGAATGACAGATTGTCAAAATAATTGCTTAGGGAACAAAAAGACATAAATAAAAATAAGTTTACATGTAGATAATAAGTAAACCATCACGCTAAGGACAAAACCAGACCTGCCAAATGTAAAACCAGTAAGGCTGTTTCATCTGTCTCAATACAAAAAAATTGCTGTAAAGTATCAGAGCTCCTTAAGAGCATTACTATATACAGGAAATACCAGGTATTGGGAAAAAAATGAAGAAAATTTTAGTATGCAATTCACAGAGGTAACCTGTAATTTATGGTGGATTTGTTGCAAAATTTTAGAGAGCAGACTGGAAAAGCATAGGGGCTGGTCAGCCCATGTGTGTGCATTTAGAGCAGTGTGAGGGATGTTTCTGGGACCAACTGCAGGGAAGAAGAGCAGCAGACAATTACTGGGACAATCTCTTTGCTGGCTGTGGAGTTTGTGTCAGTCAGTTCCCTGGGCTGGGAGAGCTGTCACGGGGCAGGGAGGGCCAGGGCTGGCAGTGGCTGCTCAGGGATGGCTTTGGCCCGTGTCCCTCCAAGCAGCCACTGCCCAAGCAGCTGCGCTGTCCCCGGGCTCTCCTCCCGGCCTGCTGGGCTTTGTTGGGTGGCACAGCCTGTGCCAAGGGGCGGCAAGGTGCCTGCAGGCCCCAGCTCTGGGGCAAACGGAGAACGTCCTGCCCACATCCACCGTGCTGCCAGCTCAGCAGTGCAGCACAGCACAGGCTGACACTCCCCATTGCTCCCACAGGTGCGGCCAGCCCCACCGCACGTGCTCCTGATTCCCAGAAGAGGTGTGAAAAATGTCAATCCCTTGTTTTTAAAATTTTAAAATTTTATTAATAATAAAATGTTTATAAAAATAGCGATATCATTAGAGTGATAAAAATTTTGGAAAATCTGGATTAGGAGAATAGGAGACAATAGAAAGATAGAGTCACAGACATCTAGGTACCTATTTTCTGGGAAGCATAAGTCCAAAAATGGACACACTTGAACGGAGGATTAACCCTTGGAAACAATAACCTGTTGCATATTAATGCATCTCATACATGATGCATAAATTCCATTCAAACACAGGATTCTGTCTGGTCATCCTCAACTTGTCCCTCTTAGTCTTAACCAGCTTCTTGAGGGCTTAGCGAGGCAGGAAGAAATTAGTTAATTCTGATAGGAGAGCAATAAATTCTTTCTCAGCCGTCCTGTGGCTGCTATATTTGCAAAAAGCCAATCATAAAATTATATTTCTCAGAGGACCTCAGAGTGGGGTGCAGTTGGGGAACATTCTGTTTGCTTGGGATAAGGGCAAGTTTGACCTTCTGTTGATGCCAGGAAAGTATTTGGAAGTGCTCAACAGAGCCCTGACTGAGAGCTTCCCTGGTGCGGTGCATGTTTTTGATTGTAATTCGGTCCTAGTAGTCAGTTTTATCACACCCCCTTGTTTGGTATTGTTATACCATATTTTATTGCCAATGAGTTGCTCGATTCCCCCCTGTATATTGCTGATTTTTTCCCTAGTTGTCCATCTCCCCAAAGACCTGCACTTTTGTTCACTGTTCCTCCTCCCATTCAATGTTAATCCCTTCCCAAGCCTGCCCCTTTCTCTAGAAACTTCCCTATCAATTTGTTATCTTTTGAAACCCTATTGGTTTGTTTAAGTTGTCCTCCTCCCCTGTAATCCCCTATTGGTTTAAACATTGTATTCCTCGCCTTGTGTTCCACCCTCAGTTTCTCCCAACTAGACTGTATCCTCCCAGGGACCTCCCCATTTTGGAAATTGGTGTATGGTTTTAATTCAGTGTTTTTCTGTCACTGACTCTGCGGGGAATAAACATACAGAAGAGCTCTCCCTGTTCCTTGTCCCTACCCCAGCACAGTCCACCCGTGCTGTAAAGCAGCTGTGCCCTACAGCCAAACCCCAGAGTTGACAGTTTTCTGGGGGCGGCCCACTCTGGGTGGTGGTGTTGGCAGCTAGTCGGGCTGAAGAAATCAGGCACTGCAGCACTTTCCAAATGAGCTCTTCTCTTGCAATAAAGAGATGGAGCTGTCAGCCCAGTGTCCGGGTGGCAGCAGCAGCAGCAAAGCCCAGCCGGCAGCAGCACTGGCTCAGCTCCGTGCCCAGGAGCAGCCGTGGATGCCCCCGGTGTGGGCAGGCAGGAGCCAGGCAGGGGCTGCTGTGACCAGCGGCGGGGTCCCCAGGGCTGGGGGAGCCCATGCTGAGCGTCCCTGGGCTGAGGGCACATTTCCTTCCCCGGCATCAGCTGGGCCTGGAGCTCCTCCAGTGGCATGCCCAGGGAAAGAGGGAAGCCATCGGGAGTTGCTTTCATTGAGAATAATGGAAAGAGGCTGGACTCTGAAGGAAGTCCTTCATAGCCTGAGGGATGAGCTCAGAGCCCGACAGACACTGGGCCCGTGGCAGCCCTGCATCTCTTATGAGCAGAGTGGGGATTTGCCCCCCAGGCCTCATCTGTTCACCCAGGGACACATGGTGAACACACACACACAGAAGATGGCTCAGCACTGGTGCTGCTCCCTGAGTGTTATGTTTGGGTCCCTCTAAAGGCATGCAGGGGCTTTGGGTCACCTCTGTGCTGTGCAGGGGACTGGGGACACCAAGAAGTTGTGCATGGAATTTAATGAATGTCCCAAGTTGTGCAGGGGCATCTGTAAATTGAGCAGGACTTGGGGGTCTCCTGTGAGGCACACGGGGGGAGTTTAGGGTGGCTGAGGACACCTATAAGTTGTGCTGTGGGTTTGGGTGTCCCCTGAAGTGTGCAACTACCCTGATGTCCTGTGTTTCATTATTTTTGTAAGCTTTCACATCAAGTTCTTCACTTTTAAAATATGGGACAAATGGCCGCACAGCGCAGAGCAGGGACTCGGTGTTAGCATGGCAGGGCTGCTGCTGCCTGCAATAGCGGGAATCACCAACATGAGTGGAATTTTGGATTTGGCATTGCTGTTGTATGTAGAGCCACGAAATGTTCCACTTTTCCAATATCATATATCTCACTTCTTTTAAAGAAAATCTAGATTGCAAATAGACACAAGGCGGGACAGGCTCTCCTTGCTGGAAGGGTACCTCTTGAGATCCATTCCAATGCAATCCTGCCCCAGCCATGAGGTCACAGCAGGCTCTGAGGTCACAGAGGTGCCAGAGCCCCGTGGTTGCTCAGCAGCACAAGGAGCGAGCAGTCAGTGCTTGAGCACAACTGTTGCGGCAGCAGCAGCGGCGGTGGCAGCAGTGGTGCTGACATTGGGACAGCGGTGTCAGGACAGCGGTGGCAGCAAGAGCTGCGGGACTGGCAGAGGGCAAGGCAGCATGGCCCTTGCTCTGCGCCTCTTCCTCCTGCTCCTCCTGGCCGTGGCCCTGCCTGCCAGGGCTGCCCAGGCTGCTCCGCTGCAAGCGCGGCCAGCAGGTGAGCTGGCAGCCTGGCTCCCCTTTCCCGGGACAGCGCTCCCTGCTCCCCGGGAAGCGCTGGGGATGGTTTTCCCCAGGCCTTTAGGGAGGGTTTCCTCTGGGGGAGGGAGAGAGCCCCCATGGGCCCTGGGCAGCCCCAGTTTCCTCTCCATGCATGTGTCACAGGGCCTGCAAAGAGGGTGGAGAGGGACCAGGAGCCAGCCCAGAGGGCCCAGGGCCCCTGTGCAGCTCTGGCCTTGTCCATTCATATCTGGCTCCCACAGCCTTACCTGACCACCTTGCAGTGCCCAGGTCCCAAAACCAGAGGGGGGATCCCAGGACACCATGGAAATGGGTTTGGGTTATTGCTTCCCTCTAGATGAGCTTGCTAGGAAGGTTTCTCCAGCAGCTTGGCTCCATGAGGATTTCCAACTTCATAAGCGTCCTGCAGGTATGTTGTCAATGTTCCCCCCTCAGGGGATAATCATTGATAACCTGGCTGGAACCAGGTGACAGAAGCTTCTGTGGCTGTTGGGTTACAGGAGTGTCTGCAGGGAGGACTTTTCAGGCTCCTTTCCGGGTTGCTGCTCACAAGCCCAGCTCCCATCACAGGGGTGAGTAGTGTGTCCCTGCTGACCCCATGGGCTGAGCCCTGCTTCTGTGGGGTCCACTCTTCTGACATGCAAACACTTCTCTTAAGGTCCCCCAAGAGGGAGGAACAAGCCTGGAGGAGACAAAAAGTCTCTAGAGGTGTCCAGACCCATGGCCGGGATCCTGAGTGACCTGGAGAGACGCCATGGTGGGTGCATTCCCTCAGCCTCGTCCTGGGGCTCAGCAGCCGGGGGCTTTGCCTGCACATCTGCACACGCCGTGCCCGGCACAGTGGGAAGGGATCCATGGCAGCCTCACTGCCCCGCTGCTGCTTCCACGCCCTGCAGGGCTGTTTTCCAGCCTGGCCTGGCTGCAGCTTCTCCCCAGCCTCTGCAGGAAGGCATTTGGCATCTGCTGACAGAGAGCACCAACTGCAACATGGGCTTGAGATCCCTTGCAATTTTCCGGTCTCTGAGCACACCTGGAGGGGCAGCTCCTTGGAAAAGGGAGGGCTCTTGAGCCGCCCCAGTAACCTGATCTTTCTTCTGCATCTTATCCATTACTTGGGCAAGCATTGCTTCCTGAAGGTGCCACCTTCCCATTGGGGAACAGCCCCACCTGATCCAGCTTTCTCTTTTCCTTTCTGCAGAGATGGAAGGAGAGGATGCACTGAAGGCGCAGTTTCCCGGAGGAAGCAGGGGCTCATTGGCAGCCTCTGCTGCAGGAAGGGAGGCGATGCCAGGCACAGCCACAGGAGGTAATTGCTGTGCCTCTGGGCCTGAGCCTTGCTGAGGCTTGAGCTGCCCTCTCTGCTGCTTGGCATTGCTGACACGCAGCATTACCTGACTCCCTTCCAGTGCTGGGTTCCCTATAGAGGGGGATCCCAGCACAGCATGGAAAGGTTCCCATCTGTGCTCCTTTCTAGACTGGGATCCTGACTTGCATCATTTGGGAATGGTGGTAAAGCACGGCATAAGGATGTTAGAGCTTGGTGAAGGTAGGCTATCAGCAATCCTTTCCTAACAGAGTAAACATTGCCCAAGTAATGTTAGAGCATCATTTCCCTTAAGATCCTCTGAAGTTTGATGGATTCTGGGAATCCTGGCCTCCAAATTTCACCTCTTGTGCCCAACACTGGTCCCACAGTATCGCTGTCAGTGGGAGGAAGGAGTATTTATCTGTCCATCCTCCTCCCATGTGCAATGCCACTGTGTCCTTCTGTGTGCTCTGTGCAGCCACAGAGAAGAGCAGAGAGGGAAGGGGCTGGGACCAGGGCTGTTCCATGCGGCTGAGCCTTTCTCAGCTCCTTTGCCAGCCCCAGGGAGCCTGAGCTGCTCCTGCTGCCACTGCCAAGCCCTGGCCCTGCCTGGGGCTGTGTTTGGAGCTGCTGGCAGCTCCAGGGAGTCCTTTCTGCCCCAACTGCCCCACAGGGGGCTCCTTCCATCCCAGTGTGGGGCCACTGCAGGCACGAGGTCTCCCTGGCCCTGCTCCTGAGTGGAAGGCAGAGCTGAGGGAGTGCCTTGGAGGGCACCAATCACCCAGGTGCCCTCACTGCCACTCGGGCCTGAAGGAGAATCTTCAGCAGTGTCACAGGAGCTGTTCTGTCCTGCCTTTCTTTGCAGATGAACGTGATGACGAAGATGATCCTGATGATGACAATGATCCTGTTGATGACGTTGATCTGGATTCCAAGCCCATACCCATTACTGGGCCACAGAAAGATGGTGACGGTCGTCAAGGCCTTTCCCTTGGGAGAGCTGCCAGCTCAGAGCCCAAAACTCATCCTGCAGGTGACAGGACAGAAACAGGTGTCCCTGCTGACACCATGGGCTGAGCCCTGCTTTTGTGGCATCCATTCCCGGGAAATGGAAATATTTCTCTTAAGGTCCCCTGAGAAGGAAGAGCAAACCTGGAGGAGCGAGTGAGTCCCTGAAGGAATCCCAACATCCAGAAAAAAAACGGAGTGATGTGGACAGCCAGTGTGGTGGGTGCATTCCCTCAGCCTTGTCCTGGGGCTTAGCAGCCGGGGGCTTTGGCTGCACATCTGGACACGCCGTGCTCGGCACAGCAGGAAGGGATCCATGGCAGCCTCGCTGCCCCACTGCTGCTTCCACGCCTTGCAGGGCTGTTTGCCAGCCTGGCCTGGCTGCAGCTTTTCCCCAGCCTCTGCAGGAAGGCTTTGGGCATCAGCTGACAGGGAGCCCAAGCTGCACCACAGACCTGAGATCCCCTGCGATTTCCCAATCTCTGGGTAGATGCAGAGAGGCAGCTGTTTGCAGGAGGGAGGGCCCTGGTGCAGCTCCAAACCCTGGGCATTTTTCTTGTCTTTTTCCATGCCTTTGACAAGGATTGCCTGGGGCAGAAGGGCACAGCACAGAGGAATTATGGCATGCAGGCTCAGGGGTTTGGGTACTGAGCAGTCGTGTGCCAAGGGGCAGCAAGGTGCCTGCAGGCCCCAGCTCAGGGGGAAACAGGGAGTGAGAACGTCCTAGCTGTATCCACTGTGCTGCTAGCTCAGCAGTGCAGCACATCATGGGCTCACACTCCCCACTGCTCTCACAGATGCAGCCGGCACCTCAACATGTGCTGACAACACCTGGAGAAGAGTTTTCTGCTGGGAAAAACCTTGTCTGATCAAGTGGATGGCCATTGTGTCTGGTGCAGCACTTTGCCTGTTGATTTGCTGTGCACCAATCTGGTATTGCTAGAAGAGAAAATCGTGAGTGTTTTGTGATTCTCTACCTCAAACAGCTTCCTTTAAAGACTGCTCATAGTCAGGGAACATTCCCAGTGAGGCTAGTGTGGAGTTGTGGCCAGTCCATGGTTGTCCAAAGAACTCTGCTAAGGGTTCTGCTGCTGCCCAGAGCTTTCAGTGGCCTCCTCATTGCTGGGCCTTGTCCTGGGGGGCCTGCTGGGGCTGCAGCCAGTGCTGGCTCCCACTGAGGCTGCCTGGCCAAGGGAAACCCCAGGGGCACAGGGCAGAGGCAAAGCACGGTGGGGAGGAGAAAGAGCAGGGACGAGATTGCCCTTGAAAGGCAGAGGCACTCTGGGGCCCACTCCTGGCCAGGGAGCCTGCCCAGAGCCGTGCCCTGCTCGCCGGGGCCTTGAGGGGCAGCTGTGCAGCTGGGCCAAGCTGTGCCAGCAGCTCCAGCCGTGCTGGGGAGCCTTGCCAGCTCTGGGCCCTGCTGTGCAGGAGGGTCCCTGTGTCCCACTGGCAGCTGGGGCCTCAGCCACCTCCTCTCTCCACAGGTGCTCCTGTTCATTGTCAGAAGAGGAGCCTAACATCTCAGGCAAAGTTCTTCCGACCTCTTATCCCAATTCTCCATGTCTGCCCCTCTCTGCTCTTCTGTGGCTGCAGCACCGTCATGAACCCTTCCCAAAACCCACCCCTCCCAAACGAGACCCTCTTCCCCTGAGCCCCATGGTCCTGTTCCCTGGCCAGCACTGAAGTTGGCCAGCCCCTGTCTGCCAGGGCAGGACTTGGCCCACATTTGATGTTTTAATAAAGAAATTGAGTTTTCACAGCTCTGTCCAGGTGGTAGCATGTGCAAAGCCCAGCCGGCAGCAGCACTGGCTCAGCTCTGTGCCCAGGAGCAGCCACGGATGCCCACAGTGGGGGCAGGCAGGAACCAGGCAGGGGCTGCTGTGACCAGCGGCGGGGCCCCGAGGGCTGGGGGAGCCCATGCTGAGCGTTTCTTGGCTGAGGGTACATTGCCTTCTGGGGGATGATCTGGGCCTGAACCTCATGAGACACAATGTGATATTTTGGGGTCTGTGCTCAGAGGTGAAGGGGTCCCTCATGAGGTACACAGTGATATTTTGGGGTCCCTGCTGAGGGGTGAAGGGATCCCTCATGAGACACACAGTGATATTTTCGGGTCCCTACCGAGGGATGCCGGGGTCACCCATGAATCACAAAGGAGTATTGATGGCCACTCCTAAGGTGTGCAGGCATCCCTCTTGAGGTGTGCAGCAAGGTTACATTTGAGGGGGTTTTTTACTCTTCTCAGCACAGCAAAGGGTCACTTGGCCGAGGTTTTGCAAAGCTGGGAGAAAGCCTCTTGCAAAGCCTTGGGCCCGGCCTGCGGGCACAGCAGGCGGACAGAGCCCATCCTCTGGGGCCAGGCCGGGCTGCTCAGGCCAGGCTGGGCCGGGCCCCGGCAGGGAAGGGCCGCGGCCCTGGGCTCTGATGAGGCTGCTGAGCTCCGCCCTGGCCCTGTGCTGCAGCCCAACACATTTACAGCCAGGGCCGTGCCCTGGCCCACAGGAGGCACCCGGGGCTGCAACTGAGGCCGCGCCTTCTCCCACTCAAGGGGGCTGGCTCTGTTCCTTTGGAGGATCCAGGGACTTGTACCTCGGCCTGATGGTGCAAAGATCCCCCCAGCATCCCTGAGCTTGCAGAAATAAAGGCTTTGTGCTCATTGTTATGTTTGCCCAATTACCCCATCATCAGAAAAACCCAACAATATTAGAGGTATTAGCAAATCTAATTGAATAGTTTAGAAAATATATAAAATTGGATACACTTGAAATATTGACAGTATAATTTGATTAAAAATAAGGGATCATTTGGTTCCAATAATAGTGCATAAGCAAAAGATAACTGTGGGGTACGGGTTGCAAGGTTCTTGGACCCTTGCCACCTCACGAACAAGCTTGCCAATTGAAGATTCTCCTCTTCTATGCCATATGTCAATGGCATCTCCTCCCATTTTCGATTCATCACACTTCTACCTCCGCCCTCATCACCACCTTTACCACGCATGCTCCACCATTCTTTTGGTGGTCGCACCCCTTTTTGGGGGTCATCTTTGGATGAAGGCTGTCCTCTTCTTCGATGTCTTTTGATTCACTTTTGGGTTACGCATGTGCACTAAGCTAGCATAATGCAAGCCAAAACGAACATAATATTATATTTAAGCTTCAAAGCAATAAATCTCTTATAGCTGGCATTTTCCTGGGTCCCAACCAGATTTTCCTTTCTTTCTCCTAATTTTTAGTACCTGATATCTCTTGCTTTTTCCTGCTTTGAACATCTGCAGGAAAGAGGGGGGTCGAACCCCTCCTCTCCCTTTCTTTCTGGGCATGACACGTTTTAACTGTGTTATTATTTCCAAATATTAATTACTGTATGAATATTGATTACTGTTTTAATTTTGTCAGCACGAACCATACTTATTTACCACAAATCCCTCATTTCTCTTCTTCATCACTGATTTGTGCTTTATCAAAAAACTGTGCCCCGATATCCTTTATATTCTTCAGATTTTGGATTTTCTTGTTGTCTCATTTCAACTTCAAACTTTCCTAGCATTTCTCTCACTCCCTTTAGTTTTTCACACTCTTTTTCAAATTTGGTTAGCATTTCCTGGGTTATTTCAATCTCTCCAGGTCCTGCCACAGTTAATTGGTTCCTTGTTCTTTAACACAGGTCGATTTAGCTCTTACTACCATTATAGATCTTGGTTTTCCTTTCACTGCTGATTCTGGATCTAGAGGCATTGTTGTAATCTGCATCCCTTGAATCACGAGTGAATTAGCCTACTGAAACATGGAATCATACAAGGCAGAAACAAAAGTCCCAAAACTGAACATAACAACGTGAATCCTAACTTTTTCCACCAAACACCTCCAAAGAGGTTATCTCACCAATCTGCTTTCAAGATTGAATTCTACTTTTGTACTGGCACATGAGCCACCCTTTTAATTTCCTCCGCATGTTCGGTGATAGCTTCTCCATAATCATCAATTTCTATGCAGCACTCAGATTCATTAAATCTCCCAGAAACTCCTCCTCCTTCTGCTAACAGATAGTCTAGGGCAATCCTGTTTTGGTACACAAACGCCCGCATTTGTGAATATTGCCTGGCCAGCAATTTTAGGGCACCGGAGGTGTTATTTGACACCACTTCCACTACTGCTTGGAGCCTTATCAATCAATTCAACAGGTAAATTGGGGTCCTATATCCCCATGGCCCGTCCTGAGCCCATGTTGCTGGGTCATAATATGCTATAATTCTTTCTGCAGGCCATTTGTCCTCTCCCCATTTTTGGTTCCCCCCCGCTGTTGGAAAATTGAAATTCAAATATCTTTTCTTCCGCTGCAGGGTTTCATACAATGGAGTTCCTAACGTATTGCTCCTAGACCTCAGTAGAACAAAGAAGGAGGGTTGTATTACTCCTAAGGTAGAGGTTCCTCCCCATTTTTGAGGTAACTCACTGTATGCTCGTTGCCCACAAATCTGATATATCCCCTATGGGGCTTTCCATTTCTTATCAGTTTTCTCTGGCTGTTCCCAATAAGACCTCAGGCTGCTGATGGATTGGTAGGGGTTAGCTCCAGGACTTCTGTACCAGCATAAATCAATTTGATCATCCCACTCACAGTTTGTTTCTTTTATTGGTCCCCCATATCCATCAGGAATTTCAGGTCGCCAAACTTTTGAACCATTATCCGTATTGACTACTAATGTGGACTTAACAGGAGTATGCTGCACTATTTTATTACATTTCTTTCCTTCTCGGGTTATACAAATGGTTCCAATTACTTGATGGCTTAAAATCTATCCTTCAGTTCTCTTCAATGTTCCAGAAATTTGGGTGTGGTTCATTTTAAAAATTGCTCTGGAGCTAAGCTCTCACATTTCCACAGCCATGTTTCAGCCATTTTTAGACCCCCATAAATCCAACATTTGGATAATCCCAATTCTGCGGCAATCTCTTGCATCAATCCCACAAACGGATTCTTTTTGAGGCTGGCAGGTCCCAATCTTTGTAGTGCTGTTTTAGTTGTTTATACAATTCGGCCAGTTCTTTTGACTCTTTTTTTCTCCTGTTCTTTCCTCTATTCCCCTTTGGTTCCTTTTCTTCTTTCCTGTTCTCTTTTAATTTTTCTCTTATTTCCCAGCCTCCTATGCCTATACTTGGATCATCTCCATTATCATCGCTTTCAAAACAAAAGAATCTTTCGAATTGAGGGCAAATCTGATCGCCATGGGGATAAGGAACTCGTTCATTGTATTCCAAATTTTTCCTTACCCAATACATCTTTCCCTTTTTAACACAAACATCTATAAAGCTGCTGCAATTGTAGCAGACAGAACTAACACAGATTCTATTTTGTCCCTAATCCAAACAGGGTGATTGCAATAGTCACAAATGTTGAAATTGCTGGGACTTGGTTTTTCTCTGTTTGCTTTTTCATTGCCGATCCTTTCATTTCTTGAACTCTGTCCAGTGTGGCTTTCTGGCTTTGGCCAACTGTCCAGGGTACTATAATAAACACAGTGAAAATAATCCTCAGGAAATCTACCTTTCTACCATTCTCAAGGCCCCTTGGGTTGCAACCAAGGGCCGAGATGCCAGTCTTCTCAGTAGCAAAGGTAATATCCCGGGATCTAGTCACTGGTGGTTTTAGTTTCCTTGGTACCCATAGCCCCACAGAGCTTGCTTTTCCCCTTTTAAATGCCATTTCCCAGTTCAGAATGGTTAAGAAAAGATAATTAAAATTAAAAGAACAGGGAAAAGGTTAGGCTGAAACACCATAAACCTGTATTTTCCAAAATCTCTGGGATGTGCCAACCACAATAGGATTTTACCAATTATTTTCTGCTTCAAGGGCGGGGAGTTCATTAAGTCGCCACCAATAGGCAAACTCGTAGCACTAATATGCCCCTGGAATGTGCCTACGATGTGGTATATAGACTTCTTCTCCACAACAACTATTGATTATAAGACACTGGACTATAAGGCCATTAATTGCTCGTTCTCTTATTTGTGCTACAGCAAATATAGCAAGAACCAATTGATCTAAGTTCTCTGTTAATCCAATTGTTGCTGGAAGGGTCCCAGTCTCAAAGGTATCTCAAAAAATCACTAGCAATGCGTTCTATATTTAGCCAGCTAAATACATAACCATAGCAAAACCAACAAATCAATCGTCTCTCCTTCTCTTCCCTCTTAGTTACTCTCAACCATAAGTTAAAGCAACGTGTGCAAACAATACACATCCAGAGATGACACTTTAAACCATGTTCACCGCACTCCCAACGTTTTACTTGTCTCTGAGGTCTTTTAACAACAGGTGTTATCAATCTCAGTTTCTAAAATTGCAGTGAAATGCGTACCCTGGTCTGAATCAATGACCCTCACTAATCCAAATCTTGGAATTTACATGTTCTAACAATATTTTAGCCACCGTTTGAGCTGTAGCCCAAGCTGCTGGAAATGCTTCTCCCACAGAGTTAATTGATCTATTATAACTAACAAATACTTCCACTGACCCACTTTAGACAATTCTGTGAAGTCAGCCTGGATTTTTTCAAATGGCCTGTAGGCTGTTTTGTGTCCTCCAGAGAGAGGGCTCCTCAACACATACTTAGACACCCCTGCGTAATTTGTTTTCCACTTTCAAATATCTCTATACACCCATAAAATTTTAAAAAGTGATCACAAAGGGCTCTTGTTCCCCAGTGTGTCTGTCTGTGCAAGTTATCTAAGATCTGACGTGCCACTGGCTTTGGCATCATAATCCTGCCATCAGGAAGAACCCACTTTCCCTCCTTAAATGTTGCTCCTAATTTCCTTATAGCTGCCAGTTCTGCTAGTGAAAGGGAAAGTGTCTCCTGCTGAATGTCTGTTTCTTTTAAGGTCAGGATTTCGGTATCTCTTTTCCTTAAGGCTGCTCTTCTTGCTTCTTCATTGGCCAGATTATTTCCTCTGACTCTAATATCCCTCCCTCTCTGGTGCCCCTTTACATGAACCACTGCTATTCTCTTTGGGCCCTTTAAAGCTTCAAGTATCTGAATTATCAATCTCTCGTGTACTAACCCTTTTCCTTGAGTGCTTATAAGTCTCCTTTCCTTCCAAATTTTTCCAAAAGTATGTACTACACTGAAAGCATATCTGGAGTCCATATAAATAGTCCCTTCTCTCCCTTTTAGTATTAATGATGCACGGACTAATGCATTAAGTTCACAAGCTTGTGCTGACCAGGATGGACTAAGGGGACCAGACTCCTTTACCTCAAGCTGTCCCCCACTGATTATAGCATAACCTGATTTTCTTTTCCCACTCACTACCCGAGATGACGCATCTGTAACTAACTTTTCTCCCCTTTGTAATTCTTGGTCTCCCAAATCTGGACGTATTTTTGTTTGTAATTCTGTAACCTCTATGCAATCATGTACCAGCTGTTCCCCTGGATCCCCATAAAGAAATTGAGCAGGGCTCTGTACTTGTGTCACCTTCAAGTCTAATTCAGGGGAGGTAATCAAGACAGCCTCGTACTTCAGTATTCGTCTATCTCTTAACCATTTTTCAGCTTTTTGTGCTAAAATTCCCCTAATATTGTGAGGAGTGTATACTTCCAAAGGTGCACCAAAGGTTACTTTTTGGGCCTCTTCCACTAGCAACGCAGGCACTACCAAAGCCTTAAACATGATGGCCAGCCTTTACTAACTGGATTTAATAGTTTTGAACAATAGCCCACTGGTTTCAAGCTTCCTGCCCAGTCTTGAGTCAGTACCCCATAGGCTGTCTGATGAGTTGTACTTACAAATAACTGAAAGGGTTTTCCCAAATCAGGAAGACTTAGTACAGGAGCCTGCAACAAAACTTCTTTAACCTCTTCACATTTTTTCTAATCCTCCGTAGTCCACTTAAAATGGTTTGTAGGCAATTTTTCATACAAAAATTTCACTTTTCCACTAAATCCTTCAATCCACTGTCTGCAATAACCCAAAAGACCTAAAAACTGTCTTATTTTTTATTTTAGGGGTCCCATGTTTCATATTCCTCAAACTCTCTCAGGGTCCAGCTTTTTCTTTCCCTTACTGATCCAATGACCTAAGTACCTGACTTCTGACTCCACAAACTGTAATTTGGATCTGAATATTTTCAGACCATTTTCACCTAAAAAATTCAGCAAATGAATAGTGCTCCTCCTAGTTTTCTCCTCCATTTCCTCTGCTAATAACAAATCATCCACATACTGTAACAACTTGATTCCTTCAGGCAACTCAAAAGTTTTTAAGAGATTTTCTAATGCTCTCCCAAAAAGATTAGGTGACTCAGTGAAACCCTGCGGTAGTACCATCCACCTGAGCTGTTCTCTTCTACCTGTCTCCCAATCTTCCCACTCAAAAGCAAAATAATCTCTACTGCCCTCATCCAAAGGGCAAGTCCAAAAGGCATCTTTTAAATCCACCACACTATACCACATGTAATTAGGAGGCAATTGACTCAACAAAGTATATGGGTTAGCCACTATTGGAAAATGTGTAATAGTCCTTTGTTTTATTGCCCTTAAATCTTGAACCAGCCTGTAACTCCCGTCAGGTTTCTTTACCCATAAAATGGGAGTATTAGGGGGTGACGTGCAAGGTTCTAATATTCCTTGCTGTATTAAATTTTCAATCACTGGTTTTAATCCCTTCCGCCCCTCTAGTGATATTGAATATTGCTTCACTCAGATTGATACTTCTCGATTCTGTATTTCAATTTTAATAGGCGGAATGTTGAGGTTACCCCCTTCACCCGAATGCCAAACTGTATCATTAATTTCCAGATTATCCTCTCCAGTTAAAGAATAACTTTTAAGTTTTTCTTCACAGGGTTTTATCTGTAAATCCAAGGCTATTATTAGATCTCTGCCTAATAAATTATTCTCGGCCTCCAGTATCAACAATAAATCATTTACTCCAAATTTGTCATCTGTTTCAATTTGCACCCCTTTAATTACAGGAACGGGAAAAGCCTCTCCCTTAACTCCAATTACTGGAACTCGCTCATGACTTATCTTACATCCCTGGGGTAATTTTCTAAGTGTTGCCCGAGAAGCTCCAGTATCCACTAAAAATACAACTTCTTTACTCTGGGGACCTATCTTGAACTTTATCAAGGGCTCTTCTGGTGGTGTTTTGGTCCCCTTCATTAAATAGAGCCCCTGACCTCCCTAATCCTCCTGAAAATTTTTCTCCTCTTGCTGTTTCTTCCTAAAACTTTTTTGTAGGTGCCCCTTTTTATGACAGTAAAAACAGGTGGGTCCTGCACCCCTCAAGGTAGGGCAAGAATTTTTAAATGCCCATTCTTGTGGCAAGAAAAACACATGGGTCCTGTGTTCCTAAAAATAGATCCTGACATCTGCTCTGTTCTTTCCTGCAGGTTTTTCTGTAATCAAAGCTGCCTGCATTTCTTTAACTGCCGCCACCAAAATTCATGCATCTGCCTTCTGCTTTTCCTCATCTCTCCTTACATACACCTTTTGTGCTTCTCTCAGTGATTCCTGAAGTCCCCTGTCCTGCCAATCTTCTAATTTTTCCAGCTTCTTCATGATGTGTCCCCAGGATTTTGCTACAAACTGAGTTTTTAAAGAACCTGCCCCGCTGCAGTATCAGTATCTATGCCTGAATATAATTGCAAGTCTTTCTTTAATATCTCTAACCATTCTGCCGGGGACTCATTCTTTCTCTGCTGCTCACTCAAAGCTTTTCCTATATTATGCCCCCTAGGCACTGACCCACAAATTCCTTGAACAATTATCCACCGGAGATCACTCATATTCTACCTATGCTTTGCATTCTGATTATTCCAATTTGGATCCTGGATAGGGCATTTCTGATCACTCCGCCCTTGTCCCTCAGTTCTCTGTCCCAAATCCACATTCCTGCCTGTCTGATCATCTCTCTATCTTCTCTTGTAAACAAAATTCCTAGCATAGACTGCATCTGCACCCAGGTATATGTGTTTGGTCCCAAAAACTGATCTAACTTTTCTGCCTCCGACGGGGTCCTCTATCAGTGTACCCATCTCCTTCTTAAACTCCCTGACATCCCCGGTCTTTAGGGGAACACTCACATAACCAATAGGTGGCCTCTGTCCTGGATTTGCCATAGTGATAGTGGAACCCTGGAAAAAGTTAAAGATAGAATCTAAAATGTTAGGCTTTGTGCTTTCCCAGATCAACTGCACCTGCATAAGCAGTATGATAAATTATATAATTGTTAGATGTGATGATTGTTTAGTAATTAAATGTAATTCTTATATAACCATAAGAAGAATAGTGAGAAACTATGTTGGAAATTCAGAGAGGGGCTAAATTTATGTATACAATAGAACAATATAAGTTTAATAATTAACATGAAAGTTATGTAACGATAGAGTATAAAACACGATCATTTCGGATTTATGGTCGGAGTCAGATTTGGGTTGAATATACCCCATTTCCCAGAGCTCTTAATAAAAAGCACCGCATATAATCGCTCTGTGATTATGTGTTTTTGAATGCTAACATTTTGGCAACCCCAGAAGGGACCCTTGTGAGTGCTGCTGAGCGAGTTTGCGACTCAATCATGCTCTAGCCAGCACCGAGGGATTCTTGGGGAGCCCATCGGCCGCGACCGCTTCCACCGCTCACAAACGTCCTCAGGAGAAAGGTAAGGTGCTTTTTACTTTGGTTTGGATGCCTGCCAATAAGACGCAGCGAAAGCTACGCTTGGTTGGGCTAAAGGAATTCCTGTTGGTGTAAGCCTAGGCGCCGTTCTGTAAGACAATCGCGAAAGCGTTGCGGGTTCGGCATTTGTGGTATTTTTGAAATGGAGAAACTTAAAAGGATTTTGGGCAGTAACACCCCTATCCCGCAAAATTCTCCTTTGGGGTGCTTATTAGCGCATTGGAAACAAGGTAACTTTGGGGAAGGATTACATAAAACTAAGTTGATTGATTATTGTAATTCATGGTGGCCAGAATATGCCTTGGAGAACGGTGAAAAATGGCCAAAATACGGTACTCTGCAATATAACACTATTTCGCAGTTAATGTCATTTTGTAAATAAGAAGGAAAATGGGATGAAGTCCCATATGTTGATCTGTTTTTCTACTTACGGGGAAAGCCAGAATGGCAGGATCAATGTGGATTAATAGTGGTTAAAACATCTGCAAAGTGTGGGGTTTGTGAGGATAGTTCTTTAGAACACTTGGCATTAAGAGAAAGCTTGAGTAGGGAAAATTATACAGATATTGATTTACAAGTAGCTCCAATAGGAACAAGAGAACCTAACCCTATCCCACTACCTGCTCCTCACCCACATACCCCTGAACCTGTCTCATCTAGTACACCTTTCCCTCTTTATCCTCCTCTCCCATCATCACCTGATCCCTCTTCCTCGGAAGATGAGCAAAACCTAACTGTGATAGAAAGGGGAAAGAGGTATGCGAGTGAAAAAGATAGCGATGGTAATGAATCAGTGACCCCAATAGCCCATAGAACCTGGGGTCGGGCAAAGCTTGCTCCAGCTGTGCATAGAGATGGCATAAGGAAACAAAAACGGACTGTGATTGCCCCCTTGCGACAAGGTGTCAGAGTGGAAGGGCCAGTATTTGTAAAAGTGCCTTTTTCCCTGGCAGACTTAGTTATTTGGAAACAGTCAGCCGGAACTTATAGAGAAAATCCTCATAAAGTGGCACGCGTAGTAAAATGGTTATGAAAACTCAAAATCCTGACTGGGATGACGTACAAGTAATATTAGATACTCTGATGGATTCTAGTGAAAAAGAAATGGTACTTAAGGCAGCCAAAGAGAGGGCAAGAGAAGATATTAGAAATGGGCTGGTAACAGGGAATTTAGATGTGAATTTCCCAATTGAGGATCTAAATTGGGACCCTAATTTATTGTGCGATATGAGGAGATTACGGAAATACCAAGAGTGGATCCAAATAGGAGTTCAGAATGCTGTCCCCAAAACTATAAATTGGTTCAAACTATATGAGGTTCGACAGGAAAAGAAGGAATCTCCCACTGCGTTTTTGGAGAGGCTTAAGGAGGTAGCAAGGAAATATACAGACCTTCAAATGGATACAGAGCAAGCAAAGGTTCAGCTTGCTCTCATATTCTTGGGCCAATCACAGGATGACATTCGTAGAAAATTGCAAAAATTAGAAGGGGAAGAATTAAGGAATTTGGATAAGTTACTCGAGGTCGTCTGGAAGGTATATAACAATCGGGAAAAAGAAGCTAGTAAAAGGCAGCAGCAGAATCTTTTGGCAGTAATACAGGGCAGAGGGAACCCAAATTTCAGGGGGCGTAACAGGAATGGTCGGGGTAGGAGACCAGTTACCCAAGGGGTAAGCCTGAATCAGTGTGCATATTGTAAGCAGGAGGGGCATTGGAAGCAAAATTGCCCAAGTTTGAATAACCAGTTTGACCAGGGCAATCAGTTCCAGCAGGCTACCAAGGAGATGGTCCTGGGAGAGTATACCAGCTGACTAGACATAGAACCGGTAGAACAAGTTAAGGAACCTGTTGTAAATATACAGTTAGGGCATAAAGAGGTCAGATTTCTAATAGATACTGGAGCTACTTTTCCTGTATTGAATGATTTGCAAGGACAAATTGGGGACAAGGAAACGACAATAGTCGGCGCTACAGGGAAAGAGGAAAAACGGCCTTTCCTGCAACCCCTAGATTTGTGTTTTGGAAACAAGGTTATAACTCACGAATTTTTATATGTACCTGAGTGTCCAATTCCGCTTTTAGGGAGAGATTTGCCAGCAAAACATGATGCAGTAATAACCTTTGAAAATGGAGAGCTTATAATGAAAATACCTGAATCAAAGACGGGACAGATATTAATGATCAAAGAAAAACCTGTCCCCTCTATCCCTAGGGAGGTAGAAGATGCAGTGATTCCCTCTGTATGGGAGACAGATATACCAGGGAAATCTAAATTGGCACAACCAGTGCATGTAGAGTTAAAAGAAGGGGCAAGGGCTGTACAAGTCAAACAATATCCCATAAAACCAGAAGCACGGCAAGGAATAGTAAAGATTATTGAGAAATTCTTGAAATACCGAATTTTAGAAGAATGTGAATCAGAATTTAATACACCAATATTTCCAGTAAAGAAGCCAAATGGTGAATATAGATTAGTGCAGGATTTGAGAGCAATAAATAAAATAACAAAGGACATTTATCCAGTGGTAACAAATCCTTATACATTGCTAACATCCGTAAAGGAGATATATAAATGGTTTACCGTAATTGATTTAAAAGATGCCTTTTTCTGTATCCCCCTTGACAAAGAAAGTAGGAAACTGTTTGCCTTTGAGTGGGAAAACCCAGGGAACAGAAGAAAGACCCAGCTCACCTGGACATGACTCCCACAAGGCTACAAGAACAGTCCTACCCTATTTGGAAACCAACTGGCAAAGGAACTGGAGATTTGGACTGAAAATGGGCAAGTACCAAGAGACCAATACTTATTGTGGCAGTATGTTGATGATATAGCTGCAGAAGAAAGAGCAACCTGTATAAAGGTAACCGTTGAGATTTTAAATTCACTGGGAATGGGAGGCTATAAAGTATCCAGAGGAAAGGCACAAATCACACAACAGACTGTGATTTACCTGGGATGTGAAATTTCACAAGGGCAACGAAAACTAGGTACTAATCGTATCCAAGCTATTTGTGCTATTCCAGAGCCCCAGAATTTACATGAGCTGCGAGTCTTCCTTGGGATGGCAGGATGGTGTCGCTTGTGGATCATGGACTATGGACTGATTGCAAAACCCCTGTATGAAGCTCAGAAGACACAGCCATTCACCTGGGGCAAACCACAGAAAGAAGCCTTCCTAAAATTAAAGGAAGCACTGACAACTGCTCCAGCATTAGGGTTACCTGATCTGTCTAAAGATTTTCAGCTGTTTGTACATGAAAGGCTGCGCCTAGCACTAGGAGTCCTGACCCAACGTCTGGGAAGCTGGAAAAGGCCGGTGGGCTACTTTTCCAAACAACTCGACAACACAAGTGCCGGGTGGCCCCCATGTCTGCGGGCAGTCGCAGCTACTGTGATCCTGATACAAGAAGCCAGGAAACTTACTATGGGAAGGCACATAGATGTCTATGTACCACACATGGTAACCACTGTCTTAGAACAAAAGAGGGGCCATTGGCTATCTCCCAGCTGGATGATGAAATTCCAGGTAGTCCTGACTGAACAGGATGATGTCACATTAAAAACAACTAACCTTTTGAATCCAGCTTTGTTCCTAGGTACCACACCTGAAGAAGGCCCATTAGAACACGACTGTGTAGAAGTAATAGAGTACACCTATTCAGCAAGAGAAGACCTGAAAGATGTCCCACTAGAGCAGCTGGAGTGGGAGCTCTTTACAGATGGGAGCAGCTTCGTGGAAAACGGAACCAGATACCCTAGATATGCGGTAACAACAGTCAATACAGTAGTGGAGGCAAAGGCATTACCACCAAATACATCTGCCCAGAAGGCAGAACTGGTTGCTTTAACCAGGACACTAGAATTAAGTGAAGGGAAAAAGGTAAATATCTGGACTGACTCAAAATATGCTTTTGGAGTGGTGCATGTACACGGAGCACTGTGGAAAGAAAGAAGACTGTTATCTTCTCGGGGTACGCACATCAAACATCAGGATGCAGTCCTGCAATTGATAAAGGCAGTACAAAAACCTGAACAAGTGGCAATCATACACTGCAAAGCACACCAATCAGGAAACTCCAAAATCTGTGAGGGAAATCAAAAGGCAGACTGGGCAGCCCGACAGTTTGCTCGAGAGGTACAAACAACAATGGCATTGATACCTTTGAAGCTTAATGTATCCCAATTCAATTTGCCTCCAAAATCAAAATATTCAGTAGAAGATGAGAGACTGGCACGTTTGCTAAATGCACAAAAGAATTCAGAGGGATGGTATGTAACTACACAAAGACAAATAGTGGTACCCCCCTTGATAATGAGAGAAGTTCTACAAATTAAACATAATGAATGTGTACCGGGGAGCAGAGGCATTGGTAAAATTGCTAAAGCAGAGTTTAATTTCAGTACGGATGTTAACAATGGCAAAATCAGTAATGTCAAAATGTGATATCTGCTTGAAAAACAAGCCGGTGGCCAGGCGACAGGCACAGCTAGGAAGAATTTAGATAGGAATAGAGCCAGGAGACTATTGGCAGGTAGATTTTGTAGAACTACCAAGGACTCGAGGATACAAATACCTGTTAGTGGGGGTTGACACATTCTCTGGGTGGCCAGAAGCCCTTCCCTGTCGCACAAACCAAGCAAAGGAAACAGTTAAGTGGTTACTACAGGAGATTATTCCCAGGTTTGGGGTACCCCTAGGGGTATCATCAGATAGGGGACCCCATTCCATAGCTACAGTAGTAAGGGAGGTAAGTAGATTGTTGGGGATAAATTGGGACCTCCACACCACTTGACCCCAGTCAAGTGGACAGGTAGAGAGGATGAATCAGACACTAAAAAGGCAAATCAGTAAAATATGCCAAGAAGCCAAATTGCAGTGGCCCCAGGCTTTGCCAATAGCACTGTTGAGGATTCAGATAAAGCCTAGGAGTGGGATGTCAGTCAGTCCTTATGAGATATTGTATGGGAAACCATATGAATCTCCTGAGCCTAACCCTAATGTACATGTCACAGGAAAGCAGGATGTGTATAATTATGTTCTGTCTCTTGGGAAAACTTTAGCTCGGCTCCAGAGTATCCTTGTGTGGAATAGACCACTGACTCTCGAGAACCCAGTCCATAACATACATCCAGGAGACGAGGTGTACATCAAGAACTGGAACTAGGAACCGCTGAAAGAAAAGTGGAGTGGACCCCATCAAGTACTACTAATCACCTTTACAGCAGTCAAAGTAGCCGGCGTGGACCCCTGGATTCACTATACCCGAGTGAAGAAAGTCCATCCTGGATCACAGACTGTATAAACTCTGGAATGAACAAAGGCTGCAGATAAGACATGTTTAATTGCTTTCAGAATGCTATCAGTAATTGTGCTAACGTTATGGTTATTAATATCTTTGGGATGTGGAATGCAAAATGATCAACTAACCACTCTTCATTCTAGAATGAAGAGAGAGGTACAAACGGAAACACAGGTGATAAAGGTTTCTAATGCAGTTCAGGCTGAGAATGTAATGATTGGATTAGTCAAAGATTTTGCCAAAATGCAAAACACCAGCCGAATAACTGCCTGTCTGCCAATACCAAAGGCAGCAGGAGACCCAGTAAATTAGGGAATCATAACATCAAAACTACCTGAAATACAAAAGAACAAAACAATTACATGTAAACTGGTACCCGAATCAAGGCAAGTTACAGAAACAACTCTGGTATGGGAATGTGAGGCCAAGGATAAGAAAGATCAGATAGAACCTTGGGACAGTGCGTGGTCTGTGAGTATTCTTCAAAGATTCCAATATATGGCAAACACCCCTTGGTGTATTAAGTGGGAAGGCCCCGAGAATGAAACAGATCCAGCAATAACGAACACTGACACTAGTAGCAGAACGAGGGCAGACAAAGTAAGTTGGTGGGCATGTAATAAAACTTACGACTGCACTTCAGATGATGAAGAGATAAAACAGATGCCAGCCCTGGCAATAGCCCTAGAAATTGGTTGTGCTTGCAGAGGGATCAAACATAACCAAGGCAGAGTGAATTATAAAGTAATTATAGGGTGTACCAGGATTACAATCCGAGGTCCAAGACAATTTGTATGGGCAGCAAGTGATGGTACCTGGACAACACATCTGCCTGTAGACGGGAAAGTAAAGGAGATTACTTTAGGCCTCCCAACCTTATGTCCAATTTGGAAAAAGTCCCCATTTAATGGAAAACATGAACTTCTGCAGATAAGAGCAAGACGAGAAGTTCTAGACAATGAAAATCCAGATGACACTTGGCAAGAACCCTCTAGTGGAGTGAAATTTGGATGGGCCCTAGAGTCATTGCTTGGTCCTATAGCAAACTATCAGAGTAGAGAGATGCTGTACAAACTTACAGGTCAGGTAGGTAGACTGGCAAGAGTCACCCGAGAAGGATTTAAAGAATTAAATATACAGTTACAAGCCACCACAAAAATGACTTTACAAAATCGATTGGCCTAGATATGTTACTCCTGAAAGAGCATGGAGTATGTGGATTTTTAAAGGGACAAGTTGATCATTGCTGTGTTCATATCCCAAATGTAACTGCAGATGTAGAATATGACATCAATCAGTTGAAACAAATAGATCATGAAGCACAAGAAAAGCAAAAGGATTTGGCTACAAGCTGGTTAGTAAAAAATCTTTAAAGGATTAGGGTGGAATGTGAGTTTATGGATTAAATCTATCATTGAGAGTGTGATAATCTTACTAATTGTATTCTTAGGTATTCTTAGCAATTTGGTTAGTTTACAGCATCTTAAAGGGAGAGATACAAAAGAAAACATCCTGGAACCAGAGGATAATAAAGGCACTAACACGAGATCCACGCCCACCATCTTCTGGTTCTCCAGTTTGTAACAGCATCCATTACAACGTTTATATCAACCCTGTATTTGAAGAACCAAGTACGAACTGAGGAATAAAGGACTGTATCAAGTGAAAACATTTACACCTATAGTGAAGTGAAAATGCTTTCAAAGGGGGGAGAATGATAGTGGAACCCTGGAAAAAGTTAAAGATAGAATCTAAAATGTTAGGCTTTGTGCTTTCCCAGATCAACTGCACCTGCATAAGCAGTATGATAAATTATATAATTGTGAGATGTGATGATCGTTTAGTAATGAAATGTAATTCTTATATAGCCATAAGAAGAATAGTGAGAAACTATGTTGGAAATTCAGAGAGGGGCTAAATTTATGTATACAATAGAACAATATAAGTTTAATAATTAACATGAAAGTTATGTAACGATAGAGTATAAAACATGATCAATTTGGATGTATGGTCGGAGTCAGATTTGGGTTGAATATACCCCATTTCCCAGAGCTCTTAATAAAAAGCACTGCATATAATCGCTCTGTGATTATATGTTTTGAACACTAACATTTTGGCGAACCTCTCTAAGTGAGTACAATTGATTCTCCCTTTCTTCCCCCTCATCTCCATCATTTTCCTCCCCTTGTCTCCCTCTGCCTCTGGTTCTGTGTGCCACCAGCTCCTCTTGAATAGGAGGTGCATTTGGATTTATGGGGGGACTCTCAGGGGCCTGTGGCTGAGCTAGCTGGTTGGGTTGTCCATAAGGGGGTGGGAGTTGATTTAGTGGGTCCCACGGCTCCTGCCTGTTCCTTTTAACCACCTGCCCTTTGGTTAATAAAGGATACATCGGGAAGCCCCAGCTTCCTGCCTCTGAACAACAAATCTACTTCTCCCCTCAGGACTCCATAAGGCAGCATACTCACTTGCCTGCTGATTAACAGGGTTTTTCGAATTCATATATATATTTAGAGCCTGGCAAATCCAATCCTCAAATGATCCAAACTTAGGCCAATATATCTTTCAGGATCATTTCCTTTGTCCATTCAAACATGCAATACTTAATCATTTTCATTTACTTTTTCCCCTTCAGGATTCCCATTCCATCCCAAAACCGTATCATCATCGCCAGTGGGCTGTCCTGACGAATGCTCCCTTCCTGAGAACCCCCCTCAAAGTTCCCAGATACCCTAAGCTCCTGCGAATTTTTCACACAATCCACAGCCCCTGGGTCTAAGGACTTACTTTTCCCTGACCCATCTCTGGCAGCAACAAACTAAGAGATACCCGGTACCAGGAGAGTCTTGGTTTTCCACACTCACCTCATGATTCAACTTCCTCACTTACTACTCTGTCACACCGCCTTTTCAATCTACTTGTTCCACTCCTATTTCTCACTCTTTCTCAATCTATTAGCCACGTCCTCTCACCATCTAATCTCATACTAAATTGCCAGCTACCAAGCCCTCCAAGGAAATTGAACCTATTCAATCACTCTCCTTCTCATTCTCCCTACTGAGTCAATCCCTCCTGCTCAAGGACCTTCCCACAGGTGCTTGGACCAGGGACGCCCTCCTTCCCCCTGGGTCAAACCCTCCTGGGGTCCCCACTCGTTCACTTTTCTTTCACTTCCCTCCTTTACTGGCCAGTCTCCTTGCGGATATCTTGGAAACGCGGTACCGGGAGGCCTCACCCACTTGAGGGGTCCAGGACTGCCCAGCCTCTGTCTCAGATACTCTACACACACTCACACATGCATACAGCCGCCCCCAGACCCAAAACCTGGTGATACTCACAGCCTCCTTTTCTCTTTGGGGGTCATTTTTGATGAAGGCCTCTCCTCTTCTTTGATGTCCTTAACTCACACTAGGGTTACACATGTGCACCAAGCCAGTAGAATGTAAGGCAAAACTAACATATTACCACATTTAAGCATCAAAGCAATAAATCTTTTATAGCTGGCATTTTCCTGGGACCCAACCAGATTTTCCCGTCTTTCTATTAATTTTTAGTAACTGTTATCTCTTGCTTTTTCGTGTCCTTGAACATGTGCAGGAAAGGGGGGGGGGGGGGGTGGAAACCCTCCTCTCCCTTTCTTTCTTGGCATGACACATTTTAACTGCTTTATTATTTCCCAATATTAATTACTGTATCAATATTACTTAGTGTTTAAATTTTGGCAGCAAAATTCATACCTATTTACCACAAAACCAATCTGGCTGATAGGTGAGGAAAGAGAATTCAAGTTCATTTAAAGCACTGCTCAATTGTTGGCTTTCTTTTGACTGAGCTGATGCTAAGAACTATTTTCTCACATATGGCGGCGTTTCTCTGCAAACAGGCTTTGATGAGAAATTTCTGACCACATTTGCTATTGCTCTTTAAGATAAGTCAAGAACATGAGTAGCTTTGTTGAGGAATGGAGAATTGTTTGTAGCTCAGGAGGAACCTTACATTTTAGCACAGGAGGAAGGTAAGGCACAGGTTTAAATGCTTTCTCCTCCTGGAGTGACACACTTTCAGAGGAGTCTGTGACGAGAAGTCCCCTCAGCCACTGCCAGAGCTGTCTGCCTCCTCTGCAGGCTCAGTATTCTGGGAGTTCCACGAGCCTCAGCTGCCAGTGAATATTCTTCTGAATATTTCTTGTTGTGCAGTACACGGGGAGAATATTTGGTGCTAGATTCCCTATCTGGGCTTTGAGGTAAATCTCAGTAATGCTGGTGATTTTTATGTCCAGATGAACTTTTTATGGATAGTACAGAAAAAGGAAGCAGTACCGTGGAAAATTAATTGCTGAAAATGTGAGCAGCCCAACCACAATAAAAATTAAATCAAAACTGAAGAATTTTTTAAATTTTTTTCCCTTGACTGGTAAGGTAAAGATGCAGTGCTAATAAAGCTTTAAGAGATGCAACAAGCTCCCAACTGTATGAAAAGCAAAGAGATAAAGGATGAGAAAGGGCATGGGAAGAATCTTCAGCCTTTCCTGTTGAAGGTCCAAGAGTATGAAAACAGACTCTGGCTGTTGCCTGTAGGTAACACATGCTCATTTTAGAGGAGGGCAGGTGGCCAAGCTGTTGGTGGCCCAAGCCCTGCGTGGCTGGCCCAGTTGCAGTCCTAGTTGGACCAGGGCGGTGGGCTCGGCAGGGGAGGAGGTGAGGGGATCTCGGGAGGCTTCCGCTTCAAGGCCGGGCTGGGGGGCCGTGGGGGAGGCACGGAGGGCTGGTGCTCTGCTTTCTTGGGCAACTGCTGCTGCCAAGGCCTCGTGTGAGAGCTGTCAAAGGCAACGGTCTCTGGGCTCTCTGGGGGCGAGGGAGAGGCACGCCTTCTCGGCCGGGATGCTGGAGCGGCGGCAGCACGACTGTGGAGAGAGGAGGCGGCTGAGGCCCCAGCTGCCAGTGGCACACAGGGACCCTCCTGCACAGCAGGGCCCAGAGCTGGCAAGGCTCCCCAGCACGGCTGGAGCTGCTGGCACAGCTTGGCCCAGCTGCACAGCTGTCCCTCAAGACCCCGGCGAGCAGGGCACGGCTCTGGGCAGGCTCCCTGGCCAGGAGCAGGCCCCAGAGCGCCTCTGCCTTTCAAGGGCAATCTCGTCCTTGCTCTTTCTCCTCCCCACCTTGCTGTGCCTCTGCCCTGTGGCCCTGGGGCTACTCTTTGCCAGGCAGCCTCAGTGGGAGCCAGCACTGGCTGCAGCCCAAGCGGGACCCCCAGGACAAGGCTCAAAAATTAAGAGGCCAATGAAAGCTCTGGGCAGCAGCAGAACCCTCAGCAGAGTTCTTTGGACAGCCATGGACTGGCCACACCTACACTGCAGCCTCTCTGTTCCCTGAATGTTCCCTGACTGTGTGCAGGCTTTAAAGAAGCTGGTGGGTAGAGATGAGCAACAACTTACCGTTTCTTTCCCTTCCACCACCGGAACCCAACACAACACAGCACCATGGAAATTGGCACAGTGAACAGTGTCACTACCGTGCCAATCATGCAGGACCTGCGCACGTCCTGGGGGCAGATAATTCTTGGGGTTTTTCGTGGATTCTGGGCGTCAGTGTCTGACTTGCCAAGCACTTCTGTAAGGGAGCAATGGGGACCGTCAGCCCGTGCTGTGCTGCACTGCTGAGCTGGCAGCACGGTGGATGCGGGCAGGACGTTCTCCGTTTGCCCCAGAGCTGGGGCCTGCAGGCACCTTGCTGGCCCTTGGCACAGTCTGTGCCACCCAACAAAGCCCAGCAGGCTGGGAGGAGAGCCCGGGGGCAGCGCAGCTGCTTGGGCAGTGGCTGCTCGGAGGGACACGGGCCAAAGCCATCCCTGAGCAGCCACTGCCAGCCCTGGCCCTCCCTGCCCCGTGACAGCTCCCCCAGCCCCGGGGCACAGAGTCAGGCCCTGTCAGGACCCAGTGCAGCCCCTGCCCAGTCGGGAGCCAAGGCTGGCTCTGGCCCTGGGCTCGTGGCAGGGCTCCCGCTCAGGGCTGCTCCTGTGCCTTGGGCCTCTGGGCACTCAGGGCCAGCTCCGGAGCAGCTGCAGCGGGAGGGACATTGGTGCACGAGTACCCTTTCCCTGGGGCTGTGAATGAGCTCCAGAGGCTTAAGGCTCCAGAGGCTCCTCCAGCTTTGGCTGCTGCCAGGCTGGGCAATGGCAGGCCCTGCGGAAGAGCTGCTGCCACACAGCCCCACCAAGGGCTGAGCCTGGCGGAGCAATTACCTCTTGTACCTGTGCCCATGTCTGGCATCTCCTCCTTTCCTGCATCAGTGGCTGGCACAAAGCCTTTGCTTCCTACAGGATATGGCTCCATCTGCATGGACTTTTGCTCCATGGCTTGGGAAAGGAAAAAGCACAGCTGGATCCAATGGAATCATTGCAGGAGGTGGCAACTTCAGGAGACAGTACTTGTAAAGTCATAGATAAGGATAAGGAAAATAGCCAATTTATTTGGGCTGGGCCAGGGCCCTCCCAGACCGAAAAAGCCCCTACACCTGATCTGACTGGAGACTAGGAAATAGCAGGGGATCTCAGGGCATGTATGGCCCGTGGTGCAGTTTGGGCTGCCTGTGAACTGATGCCCAATGCCTTCCTGCAGAGGCTGGGGAGAAGCTGCAGCCAGGCCAGGCTGGCAAACAGCCCTGCAGGACGTGGAAGCAGCAGCGGGGCAGCGAGGCTGCCATGGATCCCTTCCCACTGTGCTGGGCACGGCGTGTCCAGATGTGCAGCCAAAGCCCCCGGCTGCTGAGCCCCAGGACAAGGCTGAGGGAAATGCACCCACCACGGCGTCTCTCCAGGTCATTCAGCATCTGGTCCAGATGTTTGGCTGCCTCCAAGGATTTCATATCTCCTATGTCTTGGTTCTTCCATTTAGGAGGACCTTAATGGAAAGTTCCATTTCTCCTTCAGGCCCAAGTGGCAGTGAGGGCACCTGGGTGATTGGTGCCCTCCAAGGCACTCCCTCAGCTCTGCCTTCAACTCCGGAACAGGGCCAGGGAGACCTCGTGCCTGCAGTGGCCCCACACTGGGATGGAAGGAGCCCCCTGTGGGGCAATCTGGGCAGAAAGGACTCCCTGGAGCTACTGCAGCTCCAAACACAGCCCCAGGCAGGGCCAGGGCTTGGCAGTAGCAGCAGGAGCAGTTCAGGCTCCCTGGGGCCGGCAAAGGAGCTGAGAAAGGCTCAGCCAGGGGCACAGCCCTGGGCTCAGCCCCTTCCCTCTCTGCTCTTCTCTGTGGCTGCACAGAGCACACAGAAGGACACAGTGGCATTGGACATGGGAGGAGGATGGACAGATAAATACTCCTTCCTCCCGCTGACAGGGATCCTGTGGGATCACAGAAGGGAGCAGGGCAAGATGTCCAGATTCTTTATACCTAGAGATTATGTTAAGGGAGCGGGCTCATGAGTGAGCCGTTGCCACATGGACACTGATTATTTTTCAGGAAAGGCACACAGAGAACTTGCCTCCACCATGCCCTAGAGTCTTCATATGGTCATTCACCAGCTTTTCCATATAAGTCATCTTATCATTCCAGTCTAGAAGAGAGCATAGACCAGAACATTTCCATCGTTTCCTGGGATCCCCCTCTGTCTATAGTAAATGGGCACTGCAAGGGGGTCATGTAAGGCTGTGGGAACCAGATGTGAAGGCCAAAGCTGCACAGGGGCCTGGGGAGCTCTAGGCTGGCTCCTGGTCACTCTCCACCCTCTTTGCAGGCCCTGTGACACATCCCTGGAGAGGAATCAGGGGCTGCCCAGGGCCCTGGGGTCTCTCTCCCTCCCCCAGAGGAAACCCTCCCTCAAGGCCTGGGGAAAACCATCCCCAGCGCTTCCCGGGGAGCAGGGAGCGCTGTCCCGGGAAAGGGGAGCCAGGCTGCCAGCTCACCTGCTGGCCGCGCTTGCAGCGGAGCAGCCTGGGCAGCCCTGGCAGGCAGGGCCACGGCCAGGAGGAGCAGGAGGAAGAGGCGCAGAGCAAGGGCCATGCTGCCTTGCCCTCTGCCAGTCCCACAGCTCTTGCTGCCACCGCTGTCCTGACACCCGTGTGCAAGAATTGCTAAGGACTGAGGGGCTGGACATTGTGATGCTGGGACCCCAGAGTCTGTTTGGACGTCAGCCTGTCGTGACCTCACAATCCTGATTGACCTCATGGCCTGCTTGGGGATGGACCTCATGGCTGGAATTTTCCTTCTCTGGGAGGGAGCTCCTCCTGCCTGGCAATTGTGTCCAACGGCTGGACATGCCCCACCAAGTTGAGTTCACTGCTCTGTGTTCTGGGCACTGGCACAGGAGATCACATCCAAGGATTTCTGAGCTCCTCAGGCACTGTCAGCCACAGCCCAGCATGCTGAGGAATGAGTGATCTCTGGCTGGAGACAAGTGCCACATTCCCTCCTGTCAGCAGCTTCCCAGCTGGAAATTTGGCACCTTGGGGAGGTCATGGCTAACACAGCCCTTTGGTTTCATAGGAAAGATGAAGCCTTTACTTCACCATTTGCTCTTCATGTGCAATTTAAGGCAATGCTTCCTCTTAAGGCACTGTGTCCTCAAAGGACACAGCCAATAAAACAGGGGGAAAACCCACCCAAACTATTCAGTGCTTGGATATGCCAAAGGAAACCTTGAGGAGCACAAGGTGGGTCTGTGCTGCCTGACCAAATCAGAGCCCTTCCATGATGGAGTGGCTGCCTCAGTGATGCGGTGCCAGAGTTCTTCAGCCTGGGCTGCTCCAAGCACTGTCACCAGGAGGGGGCTGCCCCCAAAAAGCCACACAATTTGGGGTGCGGCTGTAGGGCACAACTGCTGTATGGCACAGGGGGAATGCTTCAAGGGCAGGGACAAGGAACAAGGAGAGGTCTTCTGTATGACTCCCAAAGGTGTTTATGCCCAGGAAGGTCAGGCACAGAAAGACACAAGTTCAGGCTCTAAAAGGGGTTTTTCAACAAGGGGAGGTTCAAGAGGAGAATACAAATCTTTAACCAAGTGGGAGAAACCTGGGGAGAAGCATAAGGCAGGCAATACAGTGTTTAAACCAATTGGGAATTACAGGGGAGGGGAAGAGGGTAAACAAACCAATGGGACCTCGTGGTATACAAAAATGACAGGGAAGTTTCTGGAGAAAGGGGCAGGTATGAGGAGGGATTGACATTGTTCTTCCTGGGAGCAGGACTACGGAACATTCATGAACAAAGGGTAGGTTTTTGGGAAGATGGAAACCCAGGGCAAAACCAACAAGAGAGGTGCAAAGGAACAATCCATTACGGATAAAATATGCATAACAATACAAAAGACTGCAGGGGATTATAGAACCGACTGTTAAAACTGAATTGCAATTGAATATACAATAGAGAGACACCACAACACCCCAGTGCCCAAGGGAAGAGCTAGAGATGCCACCACTCTGGACTTCTGCCATGCCCTGGACACATCAGCCCTGCCCAGCATCCTTGTCCCTCCTTTGGTGAGCTATGGATCTGATGGAGGCACAGTTTGGAGAATGAGCAATTTCCAGGCTGGTTACATCCAGGGGGTTGTGGTCAATGGCTCAGAGGCCCGATGGACGTCAGTGACCAATGGTGTCCCTCAGGGTGCCAGCAGAAGCTCCCTGGACACTGGGGACTCAGTGTCCTGGTGGTGCTGCTGGACAAGAGAGCTGGAGGGGCCTCCAAAGCAGAACTGTTCTGATTGCCCAAGTCTTTCAGACTTGCTCAGGGAATGAGGAGCTGATTGAAGTGAAAAGATACTGAGAAACCACACAGTCCCTTCCCTGGGAAGAAACATCTCCCCATCCAAACCTCCCCTCCCTTTCTTTATCCAGCTCCAAGAGGAACAGATATATATATGTATATCTATTCCACTTTAAATAAAATCTGTTTATTTTTCCTTTTTCTATGAAGTAGTGTTTACGAAGAAGTTTTATTTTATGCCCTTACATGTATTAAAGACATTAAATAACAGATGCTTTCAAGGTGTCAAATTCTGGAACTGCAGCAAATTCCTCCCTGACTGACATTCATGAGTGCCTGCTGTCAGAGAGGGATCAGAAGGTCCTGTCCAGAGGGTGGGAGCAGATGTATGCCCTCTTCTCCAGGATCTGCTTTGCAGCTTTTTTAATGGAATCATCCTGATTGTCATTGGTATCTCTGGAGAAACAGAGGAAAGTCAACTAAAGGAGCATAAAAAGCTGTTGTAAATTTCTTTCAAGAAGTGGTTCTGATTACAAATGCAAGAGTGAGTGCCAGGAAGAAACTGAACATTGTCTTCTGAAAAACATTGATTATTACAGACTGAGCTTCGGAAAGACAATGCACCGCTGGTCAGTACATCCCAAAGAGTCCAAATCCCTCATTTCTATCAGTGACTTGTCAGGAGTATTGTCCCAGATTGTATCTTCAATTAAGTGGGCAGTTTTCCTTATCTCTTTCACAACCACTCCTCATTTGGGGGCTGGGGTGGTGGGGGAAGGGTGGGTGGGCAGAGGGGGATTGGTTGGGGGGGATTGGGGGCGGGACTGGGACATTCAGGAACAGGACACAAACATCTGCTGATAACCGGCTATTGAATGAATGATAAGAACTACAGCATCCCCGGTTGAGATGCTCTGCCCAGAGGCAATTCCTGCCAGAGATATAATGTAGAGATTCTGGAACACCAAGACAGCTTCTCCACTGGCTCTCCCAGAGGAACAGCAGCTGCCTCTTCTTCCCCTGGATCTTCAGAGGAAGACTACACCCTTTTCTACAGGATTCCTGCTCCAGCAGAACAACACCTGACACTCCAGGAGGACTGCAGCCATAATTCCACTTGGACTGCTACCAACACCCTGACCCACAGGGTGTCAGGTTGTGTTCTTAGTTTACTGCACTGTTTATTTTATACTTTTATTTTCTTCCCTATTTAAGAACTGTTATTTCCTGCTGCCATATTTTTGTTCCTAAGAGGCCCTAAATTTCAAATTTATAACAATTTGGAGGTTGGGGGGGGGGGGGCACTTACATTCTCCCTTTCAGGGGACGCTACTGCCTTCCTTAGCAGACTCCTGTCTATTCCAAACCACAACCGATTTTGGTGCCCAACCAAAAGGCTCGAGGGCACAGAAATAAAAAGGGAATAACAGTTCTTGAGTAATCAATTTTTCTGTGTACGACTATAGAAACTTTGTTAAGCGACCCCATGTGGTCCAGCTTGCCCTGGTTTGGGTCGCACGTGGTACTGGCTGTATTCCTCCCATGTGCAAGCCCTTATCTAAACATGGGTTCTATAACCAAAGCTACTGTGTCTGTTATCTGGTTTGTTTTATGGGTGAATAAGGTGAGGAATTAATGGATTTTTAACTTGCTCTGGAAAGCAGGTACATGGATTCACAGCTATCACACACTAACTGTATGTTTTTGGGGTTACTTTATTAATGGCAGCTGGTGTAAGGAAATGACACGGGAGGAAATTTTCTCCCAACCCTTTAATCATCTCTTTGGGTCTGTCCCACGAGTTTTTGAAGAGTTCAGATCCACTCTCAATACTAACAATATCATGCAGTGGCTGGTGTTGCTGATAGGTCTGTTCTATTTAGCATTTAGAGAGAAGGGAAGATTAACCTGGATAACTACCCTGACACCTACCCCAGAACCTGACATGGCACCAGAGCCTTGGGATGCTGCTGCCCCAGAGCCTGACCCTGCCCCACAGCCCATCCCAGATGTGAACTACCCAGATTGGGTGGGGGATCTGGTGAAGGAGATGCGTGATATGGGCCAGATGCTGAAGGAATACACTTCCCCAGCTGGTGAGAAGCCCTCCCCCTGCCTTGAAGAGGGAGAGTCTAATAGGGCAGCAGCAGAACCCACAGATGTTACAACTGTCCAGGTTCCAGGTGAACTGCAAAGGCAGACACAGCCAGCAGCAGTCACCCCTGTGGAAACAAGGATATCTAAGATGAAAGCAGAGCACCCAGATAGGAGAGGGCCCTCACAACCCACAGGGGAGCCAGAGGTTGCGATCATCACCGAGTCCCTGATGTACGAAAGTCTCCGTAATCTGCACAAAGACATTGTATGACGGGGATGTGAGGCTTATACAACCTGGCTACTCCGGGTCTGGGACCTTATGGGTACAGGTGTCCAGCTGGATGGTGGTGAGGCAAGGAATCTGGGAGCCTTGACCCAGGACTCCGGTATGAATCAGATTTTTATAAGGGAGCCAGGGTCCCTTTCCCTCTGGGAGTGGCTTTTCGTAAGTGTCAGAGAGAGGTTTGTGTGGGGGTCCCAGTCATTGGTTTTTCTGGGTCTGGATTGAAGGCACTTGAGACGGTAATTTCTGTTCAGACTCAAGTGTTTATTATTTCTTATCAGTAAAACAGTCTCATTACGGTGAGTTCAGCAGCTTTTCATTAGAAGGCACAAAATGGCCAACAAGCTCTTGTTCCAAGGTCTTTTAAGACTAAACTATCCAATTAGGAACTGACACCTAGATTATTTTACCTTTTAACCCAATACCTGCTCCCAAAGAGCTGCAATGTTGACTTTTCTGCCCAATTACAAAATGCCACCCAAACCCATGAAGAAGGAGGAAGAAGAAGCATGGAGAAGAAACCCAGGATGACACCCTGTGCCCTCCATCTTGCTTTCATCCACAACATACTAAAAATCCCAAAACAAAATTTCTCACCAAGTGATATAACTACACTACTCTCTATAAACTATTTCACACTTTTGTGGATTCTAGTTTATCTTGAAGTGTAGGAAACTTTCTCCATGAATGAGTGAGACAGAGTAAAGATCCATTCTGAATTAGGTGAAGTGTCTAAGAAAAGTGAAAAGTCTGTGAGACCAAAGCTGAAAGAAAAACTCGCATGCCGAGACAGCAAGGAGACAGAGAGAGAAAAACAGAAAAGACCACAAGGTCGATTTGCCCCCGACTTAGAAATTCCTTTGATAAAGAAGAACTGGTGCTAAATGTCACGCGGAATGAATATGTATGAACTTATTGTGAAACTGTATGCATATGCATTTGGAAGGGGGATAAAAGAAGACCCGAGGTCTTCAGAGGTACGCATGCCTTGTTGGGGGACTTGTGTCCGGCGCGTGTCGTAATAAAAGCATAACGGGATTTACAACTTTTACAAAGTTGTGAGATTTCTTCTATTCTCCGCAAAACATTATGGCGAGCCAGGCAGGAGTTCTCTGTCGGGGCAGGGGGGATAGACGGACCTCCAAGGCGCGCCCTAAGATTTTTTTCCTGGTGGGGCTCCACTCATCTCAACTTGCCACCTGCGAGGACAGACAAGGACCTGCTGGCCTGCAGAGGAGGCCAGCTGTATGCTGTATAACTGTATGCTGTTATTTTGATTGTGTCCAAGAAAAATTGATGTGAGTAAATGCCGAATTATGGTATGGTCTGTTGTGTTGAGAAAAGTGAGCTCTTTGAGAGATGTGCCCTTTCCCAGTGATTTTGTGTGGTGATTTTCTTCCGCTGCATTGTGGTAATTTGATTCTCAGATTGTATAGTAGTGTTTGTAGAGATTTTAAGATTTTGTTGCAACAAAAGTGGCATTTTACATAAGAGAACTATAGTACAGTGATTTATGCTTAACTACGATAAAGCGAGTTAAAGGAATTCCAAGAATTCTCCCCCTCACAGCAATTCAAGCCTTGGCTCTAGTGAATTTGAGATAAAGGGGGGGTGTGGGTGCATGTGTCCGTGTCTGTGAGCATATCAGAGTTTTGTCTGTGACTAGCAACAGCCTTTTTGCAAAGCAGTAAAAGAAGTGTAAGTAGGCACAGTGCTTAATTAGATTGTGCAAGAAGAGAACTAGAAAAGACATATTTTGTTTGATCAGAACATAGTGTCTATGTCACGTTTTTGATTAGCATGCTGTGTGAGGTGACAGTGGCTGTCCCCTGGGCACAGGGACAGCTCTGGCTGCCCCGTCTCCCCAGGGAACACGGGAATGGCCTGTGGGCAAAAGCTGGATGTGCAGGTATTATTGCAGTGCGGTGTTTATGAGAAACACTAGTATTGCTGTTTTGCTGTCAGGGCACATGCCCCGAGTATAAATTAGAAGTTTCTGGTCAAGCAGATTCAGAACCTAAAGTCTTAGAGCTTGTGTGTGAGAACCACATCTGATACCTGCCACCTAGAGCTGTGTGTATAAGAAGAAAGTTGAGAAACTACTGTGAAGGTCTGTAAAAAAGTTTGAGTGGAAGCAAGATAAGGCAAGGAGAAATAAATAATGCGAATTGACCAGAGCAAAGAGGTTCCTAAATTAGCCCCTTTTGGGAGGGGCTCACTAAGAGAAAGCTGCCAGTAAGAGCAGCTCAGAAAATAAAAAGATTTATAATACTTCATTGCTGTTAGTACTGTTTTATAATAAGAAGATAAATGAGATAGAGTTTTTGTATGCTGAAATGTCTTTTTGTTTTAAGAAATCACCCAGAATGGCAACGAGACTGTAAGATCAGACCTCCCTCTAGTCTTGGCCCTTGAAAAAGGAAAACAAGGCAAAGAGAAAGCAAATCAAACATGTTGTTCAGCATGCAGCATAAGATAGCAACGTATGAAATCAGGTAAAGATTATCATGCTGAAATGCAAAGCAATCACAGTTTACAAAATAAGTACATATGATTTGCTAAAAGCTCCTCCCAAGGTAAGGGAGGAAGACTAAAGATGACCTCCCCAAAAGGGAAGAACTTTTGTCGACACAAGGGTCATATATTCAGTTTTAATAAAGCTTTAGTACCTGTGGAGAATGTTTATGTTGTAGTGTGGGGAATGAACAACTGGTCAGTCTGAGAAAGCACACTTGTGCAAACCTTTAAAGTAAATGTGTACTATGTGTACCTAAAAGCTTTTGTACAATTCACTCAATTTACTAAACATTCTCAAATGAGAAAGGTTACTCTAGAAGCAAATGATATAAAGATGTGAGGCTTAACATTAACAGACACTGAAATTAAGAAAGACATTAGTAAAGAGATATTAGAATAAGTAAATAAATGTTTTCAAGGGTATAAGCCTCTGCTGTACCAGAGAGACTGAAAGATGCTCCCCCATGAGCATCACGCTTAAAGAAAGAACACAAGTAGTGAGAACTGAGTAGTACCCTCAAAAAGAAGATAAGGAAAGAATCAGCCAAATAGCTGATAGTACTAGATTAAGGACTGTTAATAAGATAACACAGAATTTAGACCCTGTGGTAGCAAATCCATATACCTTACTTACTTGTTTAACACCTGAGCAAACCTAGTTCCCTGTTTTAGGCCTAAGAGATGCCTTCTTTTCCTCCCTATCCACGAAGCCAGCCAGAAAACATAGTCCATGTGCCTGAAGGCTTCAAGATTTCCACTCCAATTAGAGAACAGCTTGCAAAGACCCAGAGTCCCAGGAAGCTTCACAAGAAGAAAAGAGGCTGTTGCAGTACGTAGACGATCTTCTAGTAGCCACTCGGACAAGGGAAGCAGGAGAAGCCTGGACAGTAAGCCTTTCGAATTTCCTAGGACTCCAAGGACACAGAGTCTCAAAAAAAAAGGCACAGGTAGTGAAACAGAAGGTAATCTACCTAGAGTAAGAAGTGAGTGCTGAGCAGCAGACTTTAAGGCAAAGAAGCCGTATGCCAAACCCCAAAACCCCAGACAATGAAAGAACTCCGAACCTTCTTAGGCATGGTAGGGTAGTGCCAGCTGTGGGTTTATAATTATAGACTGTTCGTCAGACCCCTCTATGCTCTTATTGCCAATGGAAACTGAAATCTCCAGTAGACAAAAGACACCACCCGAGCCTTTCGCCAGCTAGAGAGAGTGCCCTCAAAGTCAGAGCTTCCCTGGGGGTCAGGGTGCTCCAGAGCAGACAGAGAAATATTCCTGGTGCCCTGGGATTCCACAGGTTTGTCCACAAGGAGACAGTGCAGGAGCACCACCATAGAATGTGCTGGAAGACCCTTGAGGGGGGGATCCAACAGCTGAGAGAAGTGGCAGTATTGGAGGTACTCTTTGGGAGGGATGGACAGCATGAAAATGACCCCGACAAGGTCTGGTGCGCAGGTCAAATGTTGTGGAGTCTGGCAAATCTGGGGCCATCTCAATACACCACCTTCATTGCAACAATTAATGCCAACACCAACCAAGAGACAGTGGGTTCTGTGGCCCCCAAGCTTAGAAATTGTGTGAGTATGATCAATGGCCCAATGCAGGCTCATGTCTCTGCCGTTGTCCAAGAACTCAGAGAGGAGATGAGGGAGAAGGTGAGGAGGAACAGTTCCCACATGGCACCGGTGCGAGTCACAGGCCCCAGAGTCAGAGCCCAACATTCCCCAGCTAGATAGAGAGGGTACACCCCACGGGCTGACCTGTGGTTCCTTCTGTGTAACCATGGGAGAGATATGGGAAGGTGGGATGGGAAACCCACTTCTGTCCTGGCAGTACGGGTGATTCAACTCAAGGAGGGAAACACTAACTGAGGGAATTCCGGTAAAGGTAGCCTCAACCTCCCATGACCGAGCTGCTGAGTATGATCTGTCAGATCCTCTTGAAGGTACCTCTACCATTTATACCCAGGGTTAGAGGGGCCCTGCCTCTAGCCAGGGAAAAGCATGGGGAAAACAGGATCTTCTGGATGTTGTGGATCCACTGGCCTGGCACATCAGAGCCACAAAAATACGATGCCTTAGTTGATACTGGTGCACAGTGTGCCCTGATACCATCAGGACATGTGGGGGGCAGAACCTGTTTCCATTGCCGGGGTGACAGGGGGATCACAGCAATTGATCCTGTTGGGACCCAAGATGAGCCTGACTGGGAAAAAGTGGAAAAAACATCGTATTGTGACTGGCCCAGAGGTCCCCTGTGTTCTGGGCATAGACTTTCTCCAGAATGGCTATTACAAAGACCCAGAGGGACTCAGATGGGCATTTGGAATAGCTGCTGTAGAGGCAGAGAACATTAAGCAGTTGAACACCTTGCCCTGACTATCAGAAAGCCCATCTGCAGTAGGACTCCTGAAGGTAGAAGAGCAACGAGTGCCAATTGCCACCTCGACAGTGCACCGCCGGCTGTATCAGACGAATCGAGATGCTGTGATCCCCATCCACAAAATGATCCGTGAGCTGGAGAGCCAGGGGGTGGTCAGCAAAACACACTCGCCCTTCAACAGTCTCATCTGGCCTGTGTGCAAGTCTGACAGAGAATGGAGATTGACTGTGGAATATTGTGCCTTGAATGAAGGGACTCCACGGCTGAGCGCTGCTGGGCTGGACATGCTGGAGTTCCAGTACGAGCTGGAGTCCAAGGCAGCGAAGTGGTACGCCACTATAGACATTGCTAACGCGTTTCTCTCCATTCCTCTGGCAGCAGAATGCAGGCCTCAGTTGGCTTTCACCTGGAGGGGAGTGCAGTACACCTGGAACTGACTGCCCCAGGGATGGAAGCACAGCCCCACTATCTGCCATGGACTGATCCAGGCTGCACTGGAAAAGGGTGAGGCTCCAGAACATCTGCAGTACATCGATGACATCATTTTGTGGGGGAACACAACAATGGAAGTATTTGAGAAAGGAGAGAGGATCCTCTAGATTCCCCTGGAAGCCAGCTTCACCATCAAGAAGAGTAAAGTCAAGGGACGTGCCCGAGAGATCCAGTTCCTGGGAGTAAAGTTGCAAGATGGACAGCGTCAGATTCCCACTGAGGTCATCAGTAAGATCACAGCAATGTCTCCACCAACCAGCAAGAAAGAAACACAAGCTTTCTAGGCGCCATAGGTTTTTGGAGAATGCCAATTCCTGAGTACAGTTCAGATCGTGAGCCCTCTTTACCATGTCACCTGCAAGAGAATGATTTCCACTGCGGCCCTGAACAGCAACAAGCTTTTGCCCAGATTAAGCAGGAAAACGCTCATGCAGTAGCCTTTGGCCCAGTCAGGACAGGACCAGAGGTGAAGAATGTGCTCTACTCTGCAGCCAGGAACCATGGCTTGTCCTGGAGCCTTTGGCAGAAAGTGCCTGGGGAGACTTGGGGTCAACCACTGGGATTTTGGAGTCAAAGTTACAGAGGGTCTGAAGCTCACTACACTCCAACAGAAGAAATCTTGGCTGCCTATGAAGGAGTCCAGGCTGCCTCAGAGGTGATTGGCACGGAAGCACAACTCCTCCTGGCACCCTGACTACCGGTGCTGGGGTGGATGTTCAAAGCAAAGGTTCCCACTACCCACCATGCCACTGACACCACATGGAGCAAATGGATTGCTGTTATCACACAGCACGCCCATATTGGAAACCTGAATTGCTGTGGGATTTTGGAGATAATTACAAACTGGCCGGAAGGTGAAAACTTTGGTCTCACTGGTGAACAAGAGCAAGTGAGACATGCTGAAGAAGCTCCACCATACAACCATCTACCAGCACAGGAAACACGCTACACTCTTTTCACTGACGGTTCCTATTGCATGGTAGGGATGAACTGGAAGTGGAAAGCAGCCGTATGGAGCCCCCCACAACAGGTTGCACAAACTACTAAAGGAGAAGGTGGTTCAATGAACTTACTGAACTCAAAGCTGTTCAGCTGGCCCTGGCCATTGCTGAGCGAGAGAAGTGGCCAAAGCTCTGCCTTAATACTGATTTGTGGATGGTAGCCAATGCTCTGTGGAGCTGGCTGGAAAGGTGGAAGAAGGTCAACTGGCAGCGTAGGGGAAAACCAGTCTGGGCTGCTGATGAATTGCTGCTCGATTGGAGAAGCTACCTGTGAAAGTCCATCATGTAGATGCCCATGTACCCAAGAGTAGGGCTAATGAGGAACACCGAAACAATGAACAGGTAGATCAGGCAGCAAAAAGAGAGGTGTTGAAGACAGACTTAGATTGGCAGCATAAGGGGGAGTTGTTCCTAGCTTGATGGGGCCATGATGCCTAAGGCCATCAGGGCAGAGATGCCACCTCTAAGTGGGCACAAGACCAAGGGGTGGATTTAACCATGGACAGTATTTCTAGGGTTATCCATGACTGTAAGATGTGTGCTGCCATCAAGCAGGCCAAGCGAGTGAAGCCCCTCTGGTACGGTGGGCGGTGGTCCAAGTATGGGAAGGCCTGTCAGATTGACTCCATCACACTGCCCCAGACACGCCAGGGCAAACGCTATGTGCTGACCATGGTGGAAGCCACCACTGGATGGTTGGAGACCTACCCTGTGCAACTGCCTGGAACACCATCCTGGCACTTGAAAAGCAAGTTCTGTGGAGACACAGCACCCCTTAAAGGATTGAGTTGGACAACAGGACCCATTTCAAGAACGGCCTTATCAACACCTGGGCCAGGGAACATGGCATTGAATGGATATCCTCTATGATGCACCAGCTGCTAGGAAAGGTGAATGGTGCAATGGACTTCTTAAGACTACCCTGAAGGCACCTGGGGAGGAGACTTTTAGAAACAGGGAAATGAACTTAGCAAAAGTCACCTGGATGATCAACACCCGAGGGTCCATCAATTGAGCTGGTCCTGCCCAGTCTGAACCCCTGCACACAGTGGATGGAAATAATGTCCTTGTTGTACATATGAAAGGTATTTTGGGAAAGACTGTTTGGATTAATCCCACCTCAGGCAAAGACAAACCCATCCATGGAATTGTTTTTGCTCAAGAACATGGTTACACTTGGTGGGTAATGCAGGAAGATGAAGATCCTTGTGTACCACAGAAAAACCTGGTATTAAGTGAGAGTTGTGTGTAAAGTTTGTGATGCAGATGGCAATAGAATAAGGGGTGCATAGTGTCCCAGACTGCAAAGCAATATGTTTTCTATTACCATCTGTATGGCAGCTGTGTTCTGTTAAGTGGCCAGTTTGCCTTATCTCTTCCACACCCACTCCTGCCTTGGGGGAGGGGGCGGGGACCCAAACATCTGCTGATAACAGGCTATTGAATGTCACTGCATGACTGATAAGAACTACAGCATCCCAGTCAGAGATGCTCTGCCCCAGAGGAAATTCCTGCCAGAGATATAATGTGGAGATTCTGGAACACCAAGACAGCTTCTCCACTGGCTCTCCCAGAGGAACAGCAGCTGCCTCTTCTTCCCCTGGATCTTCAGAGGAAGACTACACCTTTTCTACAGGATTCCTCCTCCAGCAGAACAACACCTGACACTCCAGGAGGACTGCAGCCATAATTCCACTTGGACTGCTACCAACACCCTGACCCACTGGGTGTCAGGATGTGTTCTGACTCTGTCAGTGTTGTTTTAGTTTACTGCATTGTTTATTTTATACTTTTATTTTCTTCCCTGTTAAAGAACTGTTATTTCCTGCTCCCACATTTTTTTGCCTAAGAGACCCTTAATTTAAAATTTATAACAATTCAAAGGGGGTACATTCTCCATTTCAGGGGACGCTACTGCCTTCCTTAGCAGGCAACTGTCTTTCCAAACCAAGACAAATATATTCATAAAATAAAGATGTATATTCCTCAACAAAGAACCCTGGCAGGCTGCTGTAGCTGTGAAGAGACTCCTCTCAACAGGTTCCAGCCCTGCTGCTTGTTTGAATTAAAAGCAGAGCAGAACTCTTCTGTTGGTCACATCAAAGCAACAAAAGTTTCATGAGCCTGTGAAAGACATAAAAGTGTAAAAATTATTCCATTTTATGATACCTACAGTCTTCTAATTCAGCCATGGGATAATCATGGCACCATTCACAATATCAAATAATGGTAAAAAGCACTGGGAAATTTTTTTTTTTTGAACTAAAATTAGAAAAAGTGAACAAATTTCATAGGAAAAAAAAATGTAGAAAAATTACAGTAATTTAAACTTCTCAAGCCCTTGGATAATGGAGCCCGATGCCCAGTCATATGCACTGCAGCCTCAGCTGTCCCTTTGAGGCCTGAACTGCCAAGGCTCAGGGCTGGGAGGAGCCTTCCCCCAAAAGTGGCTCCAAGAATGATTGGGAATCAATCCAAAACAGGGCTCACACAAAGAGCAAAGTCTCATGGCCAAAGCCAAACCTTCATCAGGTTGGATTTGTTTTAACACTGAACTGGAGCAAATCAGATGAAACTATACATGAGCTACTAAATAAACATTGTCCTGTCCTGGACTGTGCTGCCCAAACACTGCTGAGAACTTGCTGTGCCTCTGCCCTGTGCCCCTCAGGCTGCTCTTGGCCAGGCAGCCTCAGTGAGAGCCAGCACTGGCTGCAGCCCCAGCGGGCCCCCAGGAAAAGGCCCAGCAATGAGGAGGCAAATGAAAGCACCAGAACCCTCAGCAGAGTTCTTTGGAATATCAGACTGGCCACAACTCCACAGCAGCACGACAACGAGTCAGGCTACCAATGCTATGGAGCAGAGTTATAAGAAAACCGAGGAGAAAAATCAGCAACTGACCGTCTTTTCTCCTGCACCATGCGAATGCCAAGATAGCAGCATAGCAGCACAAGTGGCACAGTGCACACTATCACCACTGTGCCTATCATGCATTTCCTGCGCACGTCCTGGGGGCAGACAATTTCTGGGAGGTGCACTGGATCCGGGACATATATTCCGGCTTCAGTGACAACGTCTGTGGGAGCAATGGGGAGCGTGAGCCCATGCTGTGCTGCACTGCTGAGCTGGCAGCACGGTGGATGTGGGCAGGACGTTCTCTGTTTCCCCCAGAGCTGGGGCCTGCAGGCACCTTGCCGCCCCTTGGCACAGTCTGTGCCACCCAACAAAGCCCAGCAGGCCGGGAGGAGAGCCCGGGGGCAGCGCAGCTGCTTGGGCAGTGGCTGCTTGGAGGGACACGGGCCAAAGCCATCCCTGAGCAGCCACTGCCAGCCCTGGCCCTCCCTGCCCCGTGACAGCTCCCCCAGCCCCAGGGCACAGAGTCAGGCCCTCTAAAAACACAGTGGAGCATTGCTCTCCCCCTCTGCCCTTTCCCCACCATGGGCACCCCATGCAGTCTCTCCCAGGTTTCAGGACATGTCCCACACAGAGGGACCCCAGCAGGACTGCTCAGACTGGCTGAGCCTGGCACAGCAATCACCTTCTGTGGCACTGTCTGGCATCTCCTCACTTCCTGTATCAGTGGCTAGCACGGGTACATTGTGTCCTCCAGGATGTGCTGCCTTCCGCAAAGACTTTTGGTCCATCTCTGGAGAAAGGAAAAGGGAGAGCTGGATCAGGTGGAGCCATTGCCCAATGGGAAGGTGGCATCTTCAGTAAGTACATCTTGTGAAAGACATGGGTAAGGATCAGGGAAAGGCCAAGGCTCTTGGGGCTGCCACAGGGCCCTCACTCCTCCAAACATCTGCCCCTCTGGATCTGCCCAGAGACCGGGAAATCCCAGGGAATTTCAGGCCCATGGTGTAGTTTATTCTGCCCATCAGCACATGCCCAATGCCTTCCTGCAGAGGCTGGGGAGAAGCTGCAGCCAGGCCAGGCTGGCAAACAGCCCTGCAGGGCGTGGAAGCAGCAGCGGGGCAGCGAGGCTGCCATGGATCCCTTCCCGCTGTGCTGGGCACGGCGTGTCCAGATGTGCAGCCAAAGCCCCCGGCTGCTGAGCCCCAGGACAAGGCTGAGGGAAATGCACCCACCACGGTGCCTCTCCAGGTCAATCAGGGTTTGGTCCAGTTGTTTGGATTCCTCCAGGGGCACATTCTGTTTTGTAGGTTTTTTCCTCCCTCTCAGACGACCTTAAGAGAAAGTATTTTCATTTCACCAGGAATAGATCCCACGGAAGCAGGGCTCAGCCTGTGGGGTCAGCAGGGACACACTACTCACCCCTATGATGGGAGCTGGGCTTGTGTGCAACATCCACCAAAGGACCTGGGAAGATCCTCCCTGCAGGCACACCTGTAACTCAAGAGCCACAGAAGTTCCTGTCACCTGGTTCCTGCCAGGTTGTCAATGTTTATTCTCTCAAAACATACCTGCAGAAGCTCCCAAGTGCTCCAAACCATCTTCCATCCCAGCTGCTGGCAAAGCAATGGCACCACTCTCATCTAGAAGGGAGCACAGACCAGACCCATTTCCATGGTGTCCTGGCATCCCCCTCTGCCTTTGGGAACTGTGCACTGCAAGGTGATCGGGTAAGGCTGTGGGAGCCAGATGTGAATGGACAAGGCCAAACTGCACAGGGGCCTGGGGAGCTCTGGGCTGGCTCCTGGTCACTCTGCACCCTCTTTGCAGGGCCTGTCTGACATCCCTGGAGGGCAGGCACTGACGCACAGCCAAGATGGCAGCTCAAGCCTCAGCAGGGCTCAGGCCCAGAGGGACACCAATTACCTTCTGTATATTTCCTGGGCATCACCTCCCTTCCTGCAGCAGAGGCTGCCAATGAGCCCCTGCTTCCTGCAGGAAATGCTGTTTTCGGCACAGCCTTTTGGTTCATCTCTGGAGAAAGAAAAAGAGACAGCTAAATTAGGTGCGTATGTTCCTCTTTCTGGGAGGTGGCATCTTCAGGAGGCAATACTGGTCAAACTGATGGATAAGGAGAAGGACATCATAAAAACTTTTGGGATTGGCCAGGATTTGCCCTTCTCAAAACTGCTGTCATTCCTGATCTCCCCATGGTCCAGGCAATTGCAGGGGATCTCAGGGCATACATGGACCATGGTGTAGTTTGGGCTCCCTGTCAGCTGATGCCCAATGCCTTCCTGCAGAGGCTGGGGAGAAGCTGCAGCCAGGCCAGGCTGGCAAACAGCCCTGCAGGGCGTGGAAGCAGCAGCGTGGCAGCAAGGCTGCCATGGATCCCTTCCTGCTGTGCTGGACACGGCGTGTCCAGATGTGCAGCCAAAGCCCCCGGCTGCTGAGCCCCAGGACAAGGCTGAGGGAAATGCACCCACCATGGGGCCTCTCCAGGTCACTCATCACCTGGTCCAGAAGTTTGTCTGCCTCCAGCGATTTCTTGCCTCCTGTACTTTGATTCATCCAACTAGGAGGATCTTAAAAGAAAATTGTTCCATTTCTAACTCTTGCCGGAGTGGCAGTGAGGGCACCTGGGTGATTGGTGCCCTCCAAGGCACTCCCTCAGCTCTGCCTTCCACTCAGGAGCAGGGCCAGGGGCACCTCGTGCCTGCAGTGGCCGCACACTGGGATGGAAGGAGCCCCATGTGGGGCAGTTGGGGCAGAAAGGACTCCCTGGAGCTGCTGCAGCTCCAAACCCAGCCCCAGGCAGGGCCAGGGCTTGGCAGTGGCAGCAGGAGCAGCTCAGGCTCCCTGGGGCTGGCAAAGGAGCTGAGAAAGGCTCAGCCCTGGGGCACAGCCCTGGGCCCAGCCCCTTCCCTCTCTGCTCTTCTCTGTGGCTGCACAGAGCACATGGAAGGACACACTGGCATTGCACACGGGAGGAAGATGGACAGATAAATGATCCTTCCTCTCACTGACAGTGATCCTGTGGGATCCTGTAGGATGCCTGTTGGATAAAGGAGCAGAAATTTGGAGGCCAGGATTCCCAGAATTTATCAAAATTTAGAGGACCTTAAGGGGAATGACACAGGAATATTACTCTGAACGAGGATTTCACTTGGACAACGATTACTCTGTTACGGAAGGGTTGCTGGTAGCCTACCTTCACCAAACTCCAGCATCCTTAAGTATTGCTTTACCAGCATTTCAAAATTACTCAAGTCAGGATCCCAGTCTAGAAAGGAGCACAGATGGGAACCGTTCCATGCTGTGCTGGGATCCCCCTCTATAGGGAACCCAGCACTGGAAGGGGGTCAGGTAATGCTGCGTGCCAGCCATGCCAAGCAGCAGAGAGGGCAGCTCAAGCCTCAGCACGGCTCAGGCCCAGAGGCACAGCAATTACCTCCTGTGGCTGTGCCTGGCATCTCCTCCCTTCCTGCAGCAGAGGCTGCCAATGAGCCCCTGCTTCCTCCGGGAAACTGCGCCTTCACCACAGCCCCTCCTTCCATCTCTGCAGAATGGAAAACGGACAGCTGGATCAGGTGGGGCTGTTCCCCAATGGGAAGGTGGCATCTTCAGGAGGCACTGTGTGTCCAAGTAATGGATAAAATGCAGAAGAAAGATCAGGTTGATGGGGCTGCTGCAGGGTCCTCCCTCCTCTAAAGAGCTGCCCCTCCAGATGTGCTCAGACACCCGGAAATTGCAGGGGATCTCAGGCCCATGTTGCTGTTTGGGCTGCCTGTCAGCAGATGCCCAATGCCTTCCTGCAGAGGCTGGGGAGAAGCTGCAGCCAGGCCAGGCTGGCAAACAGCCCTGCAGGGCGTGGAAGGAGCAGCGGGGCAGCGAGGCTGCCATGGATCCCTTCCCGCTGTGCTGGGCACGGCGTGTCCAGATGTGCAGCCAAAGCCCCTGGCTGCTGAACCCCAGGACAAGGCTGAAGGAAATGCCCCCACCAGGGGGCCTCTCCAGGTCACTCAGGGTCCTCCAGTCCATGGGTTTGGATGCCTCTAGGGACTTACTTTCTCCTCCATGCTTGTTCCTCCCTCTCAGAGGACCTTAAGAGAAGTGTTTGCATGTCAGATGAAATGATTCCACATAAACAGGGCTCCGCCGTTGGGGTCAGCAGGGACACACTACTCACCCCTGCGATGAGAGCTGGGCTTGTGAGCAGCAACCAGGAGAGGATCTTGATAAGTCCTCCCTGTAGACACTCATGTAACCCAACAGCCACAGCAATGTCTGTAACCAGGTTCCTGCCAGGTTGCCAAGGATTATCCTCTGAGGCGAACATTGACAACATACCTGCAGGAGGCTTTAAAGGCTTCAAATCTTCATGGAGCCAAGCTGCTGGAGAAACCTTCCTAGCAAGCTCATCTAGAGGGAAGCAAACACCCAAACCCATTTCCATGGTGTCCTGAGATTCCCCCTCTGCCTTTGGGACCTGGGCACTGCAAGGGAGTCGGGTAAGGCTGTGGGGACCTGATGTGAATGGACAAGGTCAGAGCTGCACAGGGGCCTGGGGAGCTCTGGGCTGGCTCCTGGTCACTCTCCACCCTCTTTGCCGGCCCTGTGACACATCCCTGGTGATGAAACTGGGGCTGCCCAGGGCCCGTGGGGGCTCTCTCCCTCCCCCAGAGGAAACCCTCCCTGAAGGCCTGGGGAAAACCATCCCCAGCGCTTCCCGGGGAGCAGGGAGCGCTGTCCCGGGAAAGGGGAGCCAGGCTGCCGGCTCACCTGCTGGCCGCGCTTGCAGCGGAGCAGCCTGGGCAGCCCTGGCAGGCAGGGCCACGGCCAGGAGGAGCAGGAGGAAGAGGCGCAGAGCAAGGGCCATGCTGCCTTGCCCTCTGCCAGTCCCGCAGCTCTTGCTGCCACAGCTGTCCTGACACCGCTGTCCCAATGTCAGCACCACTGCTGCCAGCGCCGCTGCTGCTGCCGCAACAGTTGTGCTCAAGCACTGACTGCTTGCTCCTTGTGCTGCTGTGCAACCATGGGGCTCTGGCACCTCTGTGACCTCAGAGCCTGCTGTGACCTCATGGCCAGGGTGGAGTTGTGTGGGGAGTGGGATCTGCCTTCTTTGGCAGGGAGCTCGTCCTGCCCAGCTGCTCTGTCCAAGGGCTGTGACACAGTCCCAGCCCAGCTGATCTCACAGGCTGGGCCATGAAGGGATGGAGAGCAGCCCTGCCAAGAAGCACTTGGGGGTGCTGCAAGATGAGAGGCTGCACATGAGCCAGCCATGTGCATCCAAAGGAGAGTGTCCTGCAGCTTGAAGGAGGTGATTCCACCCCTCTGCTCTGGTGAGACCCAACCTGGAGTACAGTGGAAGAGGTTTTACAGTGACCTCTGTGAGCCATTGAGAACTTTGGCAAGAGGATCCAGGTGTACCCCTGAAAGAATTTATTATCAAGGTTTTTACACTGAAACCAAGAAAGAAAGTAGGATAAATAAGGAAAACTTGTAACTGCTTATTTCAAGAAGCACTTTGCTTGTCTCTCGTGACCAGTGAGTAAAGTGTAAACTTATGAGCTTTGTAAGATAGTAAAACAAGCATGCATGCTAGAATAAAAACAGGGTTTGAAGCCTTCTGGAAACGGAGTGTCTTGCTTTGTACTGTCTCTATCTGTACCACGACAGAGTACTGCATCCATCTCTGGGCTCCCCACACAGGAAGGCCATGGTCCTGTTGGATCTAGTCCAGAGGAGGGACAAATTGCTCTGAGGGCTGGAGCCCTTCTGCTTTGGAGACAGGCTGGGAGAGCTGGTGGCGTTCAGCCTGCAAGGGAGCAGACTCCAGGGAGACTTGATTGCTGCCTTTCAGTACCTTAAGGGGGCTTGTAAAAGAGATGGGACAGCACTTTTAGTAGAGCCTTTTGTGAGCAGACCGAGAGGGAATGCTTTTAGTGCAAAATATGGTCGATTCAAATTGGACAAAAGAAACCCATTTTTTTCACTGTAGGTTTTGAAAACCGGGCACAGGTTGCCCAGAGAGGTGGATATCCATCCCTGCAGACATTCAAACTCATGCTCTCAGCAACCTGACCTACTTAAAGGTGTCCCTGCTCACTGCAGGGCATTGGACTAGATGGCCTTTAATTGTCCCTTCCAAGCCAAGCCATTCTGTGCTCCTGGGCACCATCAAAGCAGTGCTGGATTACTGCTGGAGTGATTATGTGGCAGCTCTATTTTGGTAGTTTTGTCCTTTAGCAATTGGCCCTGAGAGGATTCATGGGCTGGGCAGTGAAGTCTGCAAATAACAGACAGTGTGCTCCAGGAGTGTTGCAGTGTGATTTCATGGTTTACCCCAAAACCCCGGGTTTCTCCCCTGAAGATTCCCTCCCAGGTGTGTCCATCATCTCTCCTTTCCCCAGTCTTACCCCTGCTGAGCACTGTCTGTCAATCCTGCAATTCCAGAATGTCATTGAGTGATTGGCAGATTTAAAAGATGCCCTCTACCTTGGGGGGCAGGGCAGGCATTGGGCCATCCATGTGTCATTTGTCCCTTGAGATCTCCTCTCCTGTCCCAGGTTGGTGGGCTCCCTATCCCTTCTCTCCTGCCCTCCCTAGGGTAAAAGGGCAAGTAACCATGTGGTCCAGGAGTTCCATTGGAGCAGTTGCTGGATTCAGTGGCCTGTGGGCCAGAATAAAGCTCTGGATTAAAACCCTCCATCAGAACCGACTCCTTTCCTTCACTACCGCCTTAAAGCTTCTCTGGCAGAGGGAAGCCTGAGGAGCAGACCCTCCAGGGGAGGAAGCTCCATCCTGCTGGCACCGGAGTCCCGGCATGTCTGGACTTGTCCCCACGCGCCCAGCTGCAACATCCAGCTGGCCGAAAATGTCTCTGGGGTGGAACACCACAGTTGCTGCGATTTGGTTCAGCTGCAGGGGCCAGACAAGCCAAGGCACGTCCCGTCAGCTATATTGGAGTAATATACGGTAGGGATAATTCATGCTGTTAATGAATGGTATACAATACTGTGAAATCCAAAATCATGTCTTGGACCTCCTGGCTGGGAGCAGCTCTCTATTTAGATTCAACTAGCTCCTGGACACAAGTTGAGATAATGATGAACACGTTAACATAAGAAGAGAAGCTTCCATGGCGATGATCACTGGTTTCTTGAGTCATGGGGAGCCACCTAAGAGTGATTATCACCTTGCCAGTTGCATCTATCAAGATAGTCAGCTGTGCCAAATTGGTGCAGCTGAATACACGGCATCCCTGAACTGATTGACGCCGATGGCACACCTGGACTCGGCCTTTGTCCAGCTCTGCCCATGGAAAGAAACAGCAATGCACGGGAAGAGATACAAAGGAAATTTGGTCATCTTTGCCTTGGGCAGAATAAACTGCATAAAACCTCATTGCAAGAAGCAGCGTGCGTGAACGGGGGAGACTCTGACACTCGGGAGGTCAGATACAGGTTCAACCAGCGGCGATCCTGGGCTCGACGCTGTCTCTTTGGCTGTGGTGGTTTCAAGGACCAAAATTCGGTGTCACAGACAAATTAATAAACCTTTGCTAAATTTTTGACAATTTTGGCTCATGATTTGATCATTTATAACATTGGTAATTCCAATAAAGGAAAAAGAGGAGAGGAACAGGGCTTCCAGTTCAGATAAGCCACCATTTTGCTGCCTATTCCTGGTTAAGAAATAAAGGAATGTCCTGAAGAACCCTTCATGTGGGTGCATTATTGGCTGTATCAGTACTTGTGTTCTGTAAAACAGGGAAGTTGTTACAACTTCTTGCCCCATTTATCACTAGATAAAACCTAAATACTGCATTGCTCCTTGTCAACTTGCTTCCAAGTCAAGGCAAATTTTGGTCATGATTGAGTGGGACATATTCATCTGTTCAGAAGCAAATTCTTCTTGCCATTCACAAGGTGGCAAGGTTGCTTTGTGGATTTGCTCTAATCGGACAGGAATTAAGGCCTACCTCTCACTAGAACTAAAGCTGATGCATTGGGAGGCAAAATCTTGAGTAATTTCTCCTGGTGTCTGGAACTGTAGAGAGTTGCTCTAGAATTAAATGACACTTGAAGACACGTGTAGTCTACCATACTTCTGGCAGACTTGAAGACTTTGGTAACACCTTTTTATCCTTTCTTCCTCCTCCTCATCCTCCCAGGAATTTTAATCTCTGAGGTCTAAGCTCTTCAGCTGCCTCACAAACATTGTTTTAATTCAGACAGGCATCTGTGCATTGAGCCACAAATCAGGCCTGTGCTGTGAAGCCAGAGTGCCATCAAAATTACAAATACAGCTTTCTGAGACCTTTATATTCCTATAGAAAGAGATTCAAAATTGTTCATACATGCAACAGTGACTAAGAAGTGAATGACAGATTGTCAAAATAATTGCTTGGGGAACAAAAAGACATAAATAAAAATAAGTTTACATGTAGATAATAAGTAAACCATCACGCTAAGGACAAAACCAGACCTGCCAAAAGTAAAACCAGTAAGACTGTTTCATCTGTCTCAGTACAAAAAAATTGCTGTAAAGTATCAGAGATCCTTAAGAGAATTACTATATACAGGACATTCCAGGTATTGGGAAAAAATGAAGCAAACTGTAGTGTGCAATTCCCAGAGGTAACCTGTAATTTATGGTGGATTTGTTGCAAAATTTTAGAGAGCAGACTGGAAAAGCATAGGGGCTGGTCAGCCCATGTGTGTGCATTTAGAGCAGTGTGAGGGATGTTTCTGGGACCAACTGCAGGGAAGAAGAGCAGCAGACAATTACTGGGACAATCTCTTTGCTGGCTGTGGAGTTTGTGTCAGTCGGTTCCCTGGGGCTGGGGGAGCTGTCACGGGGCAGAGAGGGCCAGGGCTGGCAGTGGCTGCTCAGGGATGGCTTTGGCCCATGTCCCTCCAAGCAGCCACTGCCCAAGCAGCTGCGCTGCCCGTGGGCTCTCCTCCCGGCCTGCTGGGCTTTGTTGGGTGGCACAGCCTGTGCCAAGGGGCGGCAAGGTGCCTGCAGGCCCCAGCTCTGGGGCAAACGGAGAACGTCCTGCCCACATCCACCGTGCTGCCAGCTCAGCAGTGCAGCACAGCACGGGCTGACGCTCCCCATTGCTCCCACAGGTGCAGCTGGAACCACAGCACATGTTCCTGATTCCCAGAAGAGGTGTGAAAAATGTTAATCACTTGTTTTTAAATTTTAAAATTTTATTAATAATATAATGTTTATTAAAATAGCGATATCATTAGAGTGATAAAAATTTTGGACAATTTGGATTAGGAGAATAGGAGACAATAGAAACAAAGAGTTACAGACATCTGGGTACCTATTTTCTGGGCAATATAAGTCGAAAAATAACACATGTTAACAGAGGATTAACCCTTAAAAAAAATAACCTGTTGCATATTCATGCATCTCATACATGATGCATAAATTCCATTCAAGCACAGGATTTTGTCTGGTCATCGTCAACCTCTCCCTCTTAGTCCTAACCAGCTTTCTGAGGGCTGAGCGAGGCAGGAAGAATTTAGTTTCTTCTGATAGGAGAGCAATAAATTCTTTTTCTCTGACAAATTGCAGTGTTCTATGGCTGCTACCTCGCTATGAGCCCTTGCTTTCAAACAAGTATCTTACATAGTGTCGTTTATATTTTAACATTCTTTTATAACCTAAAATTATATTTATAAGACTACTTGAGAAAATTAATACATCATTAGTTTCTAAGATAACACATATAAATTTCATTTTAATATTTGCAAAAAGCCAATGATAAAACAAGCATGTTTCACAGGGGTTTGGAAGAGGTTACTGTGGGGGAACATTCTGTTTGCTTGTGATAAGGGCAAGTTTGGCCTTCTATTGATGCCTGGAAAGTATTTGGAAGTGCTCAACAGAGCCCTGACAGAGAGCTTCCCTGTTGCGGTGCATGTTTTTCATTGTATTTCGGTTCTAGTAGTCAGTTTTATGACACCCCCTTGTTTGGTATTGTTATACCATATTTTATTGCCAATGGGTTGTTCCTTTCCCCTCTGTGTTGTTGGCTTTGCCCTAGTTTTCCATCTCCCTAAAGTCCTGCCCTTTTATTCCCTGTTCTTGCTCCCATCCAATGTCAATCCCTCCCCAAGCCTAGAAACTTCCCTATTCATTTGGTATCCTTTGAAACCCTATTGGTTTGTTTAAGTTGTCCTCCTCCCCTTTAATCCCCTATTGGTTTAAACATTGTATTCCCTGCCTTTTGTTCCACCCTCAGTTTCTCCCAATTGGCTAAAGACTGTATCCTCCCCAGGGACCTCCCCAGTTTGGAAATCGGTGTATGGCTTTAATTCAGTGTCTTTCTGTCGCCGAGTCGGCAGGGAACAAACATACAGAAGAGCTCTCTCTGTTCCTTGTCCCTACCCCAGCCCAGTCCACCTGTGCTGTAAAGCAGCTGTGCCCTACAGCCAAACCCCAGAGCTGACAGTTTTCTGGGGGCGGCCCATTCTGAGTGGTGGTGTTGGCAGCTAGTCGGGCTGAAGAAATCAGGCACTGCACCACTTTCAAAATGAGTTCTTCTGTTGCAATAAAGAGATGGAGCTGCCAGCCCAGTGTCCGGGTGGCAGAAGCAGCAGCAAAGCCCAGCCGGCAGCAGCACTGGCTCAGCTCCGTGCCCAGGAGCAGCCGTGGATGGCCACGGTGTGGGCAGGCAGGAGCCAGGCAGGGGCTGCTGTGACCAGCGGCGGGGCCCCGAGGGCTGGGGGAGCCCATGCTGAGCGTCCCTGGGCTGAGGGCACATTTCCTTCCCTGGCATCAGCTGGGCCTGGAGCTCCTCCAGTGGCAAGCCCAGGGTAAGAGGGAAGCCATCGGGAGGTGCTTGCCTTGAGAACAATGGAAAGAGGCTGGACTCTGAAGGAAGTCCTTCATAGCCTGAGGGATGAGCTCAGAGCCCGACAGACACTGCGCCTGTGGCAGCCCCGGATCTCTTATGAGCAGAGTGGGGATTTGCCCCCCAGGCCTCATCTATTCACCCAGGGACACATGGTGAACACACACACACACACACACACACACACACACACACACACACACACACACAGAAGATGGCTCAGCACTGGTGCTGCTCCCTGAGTGTTATGTTTGGGTCCCCCTAAAGGCATGCAGGGGCTTTGGGTCACCTCTGTGCTGGGCAGGGGACTGGGGAGACCAAGAATTTGTGCAGGGAATTTAATGTATGTCCAAAGGTGTGCAGGGGCTGAGGGACAGCTGTAAATTGATCATGGCTTTTGGGTCTCTTGTGGAGGCCATAGGAGGATTTTAGGGTGGCTGTTGCTTGTATCTATAACTGTGTTAGTATACAACTGAAAGTTAAAGACACATTATCTTGTACTATACCAAGTTAACTTGTTAACTTATTAACTTGTGGTTTTGGTTTTTGGTTTTTTCATATTTCTTTACTTTGGCAGTACTTTTGAAATTTGTTATTGGCTAGTTTTTAATGCTAATAGAGATTACTATAAAGGTTGCTTTAATTTTGTTAGGCTACTTGTTGCAGTGGTTAGTTTATTTACTAGTATTTTTGAATTAATTCTATTTAAAATTCCTAATTTTGTTTTTAATATGCTAGTTAGATGTTTGTTATGGGGAACAGGAACTGCTTTCTGTTTATGACTATCTTTCTTTGCTAGAGGGATGTGCTGGGCTTATACTGCAAATTTAGACACACTTCACAAGTGTATCTGACAGAGGTTTAGGTCATATTTGAGGCAGATGTTTGTTTTGAAATATAGAGACTTCAGGAATTTCTTTCCCCCTCCAGAGCACTTGATTTTTCAGATGTGTGGCAAGCAGGAATGTTTCTCTTGGTTTACGAAACTTTACTTACTTTGCTCTTAGCTTCAGGTCTAAGCTTCAAGTAAATAATGAAGGGGAAGTCTAAGAGAAGAGTCTAAATTCATTTGCAGTGTCTCAGAAGAAACTGGGACTAGGTTTTTGTTATTTGAAACACTCAGCACAAAAGTGATGCTTAAAATCTTACAGCTTGCTGCTGAGTTTTGAGGGGGAGTCTCTTTCTACTTTTTTTAAGCAGAATTTAACTGTTTTAGACTGGGACAATCACTGATCTAAATCTCAGTAGGAAAAGGGATAGCTATAAATAAAGAAAATCACTTTTTTTGCTTGGGTTAATTTACTATTTGTAGTTTAGCACTCTTTACTAGTCATTGCTTGAGTGTTTAGTTAACTGACTTGGAAAATGACTTAAGGAGTTGTTGTTCAGTCACATTCTTTACTACGTTAGGTTTAAGTTTGGAGTTTGGGTAGAGTCTGAATTAGTATGGGGTGTATAAGGCTTTGTTGTGGTAAAAAGTGTAGAGTCTACTTTGAATTTAAATGAAAATTTGATAATAATTTGAGTTCAAAGGCAGGTTACTTTTACAGGCTGTATTAAGGTGAAATTACACTAATAGTCTGATTTATTTAGGTTATTACAGACTTCTTGGTGTTCATATACACTAGGAGAGGTTTAGACATTAATTACATTTGGTCTCTCATAAGCTGTTTTATTGATGATTTGGCACTCTACTTTGATTTTTTTTTTCTGATTTTTTGAAGAGTCTACAGTTTTTGTTTTTGCTATTCTTGTTCTTCACATATCTGATTTTCGTGGATGACTACAGTAGATATGTTTAAATTTTTTATTTTAGAAGGTTTTTTTATGATTTAGTATACTGATTAAATGCTAGGGACTAAGGCTATTTAGCATTACTTTGAACAGAGGTACTCTTAAGTTCTGAAACTTCAGTTATGATTATACACAATACAATTTTACAAACTAAAATATGAGCTACTTTTGACTGCAATATATTTATTTTGCTCAAGTAAGTTTTAATCTCAGTTCATTGTTTTTTGGCGTCACTTTTTAAGGGGTTTCTGGGTTTTCTTCACTTGAGAGTGATGGATTTAGGTATTTTGCTCTTTGATTTTGATTGCAGTGAAGGTGGTGAGAAGTACTCGTAGTGGTCTGTCTCACTGTGGTTCTGAAGTCTTCTCTGTAAGAGATTTAACATATACATCATCTCTAGGTTATCTAACTCTTTGCTTTAAGTTCTAGCTACATGTTTTTCAATTACTCTGAGCTGTTTGCTTAATGCTACTATGTAGGTGGATATTTTGGACATTTTTTTTGTATTTTGTATGGTTTTTTATAAGGCATTCTAAAAGGATTCAGCATTTTTTTAGCTTAAGGTTTAGTTTGAATTTGTAATATTGCTAGTGGAAGAGCTTGGGTTAGGGTAGATTAACTTCTTGCTCTAGTTTTATTCATTCTCTTCACTTGGCTGCTTGATTGGGGGTGGTATGGGGTGTGAAGTTTTTGATTTGTGCTCAGATGGCTATTAATCTGTTGCACTATTTTGGAAATGAAATGTGATTCTTTATTTGAGGATATAGTGGCTGGAACTCTGAAGTGTGGTATTATTTCTTGTAAAAATAATTTAGTCACTTTTTGAGCTTTGACAGTTTTGGTGGGGAATGTTTCTGGCTACTCTGAAAATGTATTTATTAATATTAGTAAATACTGATACTCTTCTTTTTTTGGGAGTTTTGAAAAGTTAATTTGCTACTGCTGTACAGGCTCATGGCTTCTCTCAGTTTGAGTTTTGGCTGGGGGCGTATTTTGGGGTTAGTCTGGAGGCAAGGATTACATTGTCGGCTTACTTGAGTGATAGTGGCATATAAATTTTTGACAACGATACGATTGTTTCAATTAGATGTGTGTTTTAGAAAGTTTGTGGAAATTACTGCTTCAAAGTCAACACTTTATTTTAATGCACTCTGTATCACTCGCAGCTTTGGTCATTTTGAAAAGGAGTTACATTCTATAAAAGGCTTTTAAGTAGTTAGGCTTTATTGTGTTTTTTAGTGCTTTTCTTTCACTAGTAATTACGAAAATGGGAAGGGATTATTAGCTTTCTTTCAATGGTAGTTTACTCTTTGTAGTTGTACGTCTCTTTTGGTTAGTATTGTTGTATTATGGCTTATTTTTGAGGAAAATTTGTACTTCACTTTTTGCTGCTTTTTTTGCTTTTTTATTTGCTAGTTCATTTCTTTTTTTTAATTTTAAGCTTACTCTCTAGTGTGTTTTAATATGCTTTTTTAGGTAGCTGAATTGCTTTTAGCAGCTGGATTGTCTCTTTTTTCTCTGTGAGGTTAGCAGTTTTCTCTCTTTTTAGATGGCTTTATGTGCATGTGTGACTCTAAATGTATTCTTTGGGTCTGTGTAGATGGTTATTTTTTTCTCTTTTGCTTTTTTTAGGGCACGGGTCAGGGCAATTATTTTAGCTTTTTGCGCAGAGGTACTTGTTGGTAAGGGTCTAGACTCGATTACTTCTCTGCAGGCAGTCACTGTGAACTTTGCAATGTCGCTTTCTTGTCAGTGAAGTAGGTCTCTGCATAGTTTGGAGGAGTGTCTTTTAAGTTTGGGCGGAGGGAGTACGTAGCTTCGGTGGTCTCTAGGTAACTATGGTGTCTACTGAGAAAAGAAGTTGGGTTGATAATATTAGTTACTACTATTTTTACATTGTAAATTTGTATGGTGAGAGTTAGTGGCCACTCTTTACCTTTAGTGCTGCGAACACTGTGTGGGACACTAGCACAGTCATTTTTGTATTAGGGTAAACTTGCATGCCTCTTGAATATTTAGTACGACTGCTGCTACAGCTCTGAGGCAACCTGGCTATCTTTTGGCTGTTGCATTTAGTTGCTTAGAGAAGTAAGCAACTGCCTTTTAGTAAGGGTCTAAGTCTTGAGCTAGTATTTTTTGGGCAATTTTTTGCGTGGGAAAAATAGAAAGAATGGTTTATTTACATTTGGAAGTTTCAAAGCTGGAACTGACATGAGGGCACTCTCTCTAGCTGGTGAAAGGCTTATGTGGTGTCTTGTGTCTACTGGAGATTTTTGTTTTTATTGGCAATAAGAGTATAGAGGGGTCTGGCGAGCAGTCTATAATTATAAACAGTTGGCACTACTTTGCTATGCTTAAGAGGGTTCGGAGTTTTTTCATTGTCTGGGGTTTCAGGGTTTGGCATAGGGCTTTTCTGCTTTAAAGTCTGCTGTTCAGTATTCACTTTTTACTTTAGGTATATTACTTTCTGTTTCACTACTTGTGCTTTTTTTTTGAGACTCTGTGTTCTTGGAGTCTTAGGAAATTTAAAAGGCTTACTGTCTAGGCTTCTCTCGCTTCTCTCATCTGAGTGGTTACTAGAAGATTGTCTACGTACTGCAATAGTTTTTTTTCTTCTTGTGGAGCTCTCAGAGCTCTCAGAGCTACTAGCGGTCTGCTCTATCAGAACGATGAATTTCGTCTCTAATACAGCTGCTCTATCAGCTGAACCTAGACGTCTCTGGGTGGTTTACTCTCTTGCTCTCTTTTCTCTCTTTTGGGGCTCTTCAGTACATACTGTATCTTCTTCTGCAGGCTAGCAGGTCTTTGTCTGTCTTCGCAGGTGGCAAGTTGAGACGAGCGGAGCCCCACTAGGAAAAAATCTTAGGGCACGCCTTGGAGGTCTGTCTATTTCTCCTGCCTCTGCGGGGACAGAGAACTCCTGGCTGGCTCGCCATAATGTTTTGCGGAGAAAAGAAGAAACTTCACAACTTTATAAAAGTTGTAAAGCTTGGTATGTTTATTTTATGACGCGCGCTGGGCGCAAATCTCTTAACAAGGCATGCGTGCTTCTGAAGACCTCGGGTCTTCTTTTATCTTTCTTTTAAATGCATATGCATACAGTTTCACAATAAGTTCCTACATATTCATTTCGTGTGACATTTAGCACTAGTTCTTCTTTATCAAAGGAATTTCTAAGTCGGGGGCAAATCGACTTGTTGGTCTTTTCTGGTTTTTTTTCTTTGTCTCTTTGCTGCCTCGGCATGCGAGTTTTTCTTTCAGCTTTGGCTTCACAGACTTTTTACTTTTTTTAGACACTTTACTTAATTCAGAACGGATCTTTATTCTGTCTCATTGGGCAGCCCTGGCAGGCAGGGCCACGGCCAGGAGGAGCAGGAGGAAGAGGCGCAGAGCAAGGGCCATGGTGCCTTGCCCTCTGCCAGTCCCGCAGCTCTTGCTGCCACCGCTGTCCTGACACCGCTGTCCCAATGTCAGCACCACTGCTGCCACCGCCGCTGCTGCTGCCGCAACAGTTGTGTTCAAGCACTGACTGCTCGCTCCTTGTGCTGCTGTGCAACCACCGGGTCTGGCACCTCTGTGACCTCAGAGCCTGCTGTGACCTCAGCCTGCTTTGACCCCTGAGCCTGCTGTGACCTCATGGTCTCAGCTTTACCCCCAGAGTTTGCCCCATCTGTAGAAATGGACTGCCCTGGTTGTAAGTGTTTTGCTTCAATGAAGGGCCACTACTCAGCAAAACCTTTGTTTTGCCTGCTGGCATTGCTGGTTAGGCTGTGGAGATCCTGTCCCTGGAGATCGTCTTGATGACTTCCCTCTTTCCCTGGGCTTGCCAATGGAGGAGCTCCAGGCCCAGCTGATGCCAGGGAAGGAAATGTGCCCTCAGCCCAGGGACGCTCAGCATGGGCTCCCCCAGTCCTCGGGGCCCCGCCGCTGGTCACAGCAGCCCCTGCCGGGCTCCTGCCTGCCCACACCGTGGGCATCCACGGCTGCTCCTGGCCATGGAGCTCAGCCAGTGCTTCTGCGGGATGGCCTTTGCTGCTGCTGTCATGCAGACACTGAGGTTACAGCTCCATTTCTTTATTGCAACAGAAGTGCTGATTAAGGAAGCTTTGAGTCAATGTTGAGTTGAGCACTTCCAAATCCTTTCCTGGCAGAAACAGAAGGCCAAACTTGCCCTTATCAGAAGCATGCAGTGTTTACAAAGTGCAAGCCCCTTCTGAACCCTTTCTGGGAATCAGGAGCACGTGTGGTGGGGCCGGCTGCACCTGTGGGAGCAACGGGGAGCGTCAGCCCGTGCTGTGCTGCACTGCTGAGCTGGCAGCACGGTGGATGTGGGCAGGACGTTCTCCGTTTCCCCCAGAGCTGGGGCCTGCAGGCACCTTGCCGCCCCTTGGCATGGGCTGTGCCACCCAACAAAGCCCAGCAGGCCGGGAGGAGAGCCCGGGGGCAGCGCAGCTGCTTGGGCAGTGGCTGCTTGGAGGGACACGGGCCAAAGCCATCCCTGAGCAGCCACTGCCAGTCTTGGCCCTCCCTGCCCCGTGACACCTCCCCCAGCCCCAGGGAACTGACTGACACAAACTCCACAGCCAGCAAAGAGATTGTCCCAGTAATTGTCTGCTGCTCTTCTTCCCTGCAGTTGGTCCCAGAAACATCCCTCACACTGCTCTAAATGCACACACATGGGCTGACCAGCCCCTATGCCTTTCCAGTCTGCTCTCAGAAATTTTGCAACAAACCCACCAATAAATTACAGGTTAACTCTGTGAATTGCACACTATAATTGTCTTCATTTTTCCCAATATCCGGAATTTCCTGTATATAGTAATGCTCTTGAGGATCTCTGATATTTTCAGCAATTTTTTTGTACTGAGACAGATGAAACAGTCTTACTGGTTTTACTTTTGGCAGGTCTGGTTTTTTTTCTTAGTGTGATGGTTTACTTATTATCTATATGTAAACTTATTTTTATTTATGTTTTTTTCTTTCCAAAGCAATTATTTTGACAATCTGTCATTCACTTCATAGTCAATGTTGAATGTATGAACAATTTTGAATCTCTTTTTATAGGAATAGAAAGATCTCAGAAAGCTGTATTTGTAATTTTGATGACACTTTTTCTCCCCATTCCCAGCTTTTACAATGATTCTTTTTGAAACATTCCTGAGGATAGGTAGAGTTACTTGGGAAATGCTTGGCTTAACCTGGGAATGGATTATTACTTTTAGTGCTATAAACCTACATTGCCTCAAGCTTCACAGCCACAGTCATGATTTGTGGCTAAAGGCATGGATGCCTGTCTGAATTAAAACAATGTTTGTGAGGCAGCTGAAGAGCTTAGACCTCAGACATTGAAATTCCTGAGACGAGGAGAAGGAAGAAAGGATAAAATTGTGTTTCAAAGGCTGTTTTTTCACTTCTAGTATGCGAGAAGTATGGTAGACTACACGTGTCTTCAAATGTCATTTAAATCCAGAACAACTCTCTACAGTTGCAGACACCAGGAGAAATTACACAAAACTTTGCATCCTAATGCATCAGCTTTAATTCTAGTGAGAGATACGCCTTATTTACAGTGCGATTAGAGCAAATCCACAAAGCAATCTTGCCATTGTGTGAATGGCAAGAAGAATTTGCTTCTGAACAGATGAATATGTCCCACTCAATCATGACCAAAATTTGCCTTGACTTGGAAGCAAGTAGACAAGAAGCAATGCAGTATTTGGGTTTCATCCAGTGATAAATGGGGCAAGAAGCATTAACAACTTACCTGTTATACAGAACACAAGCACTGATACAGCCAATAATGCACCCACATGAAGGGATCTTCAGGACATTCCTTTATTTCTTAACCAGGAATGGGCAGCAGAATGCTGGCATTTATCTGAACTGGAAGCTGCATTCCTCTCCTGTTTCTCCTTTATTGGAATTACCAAAATGGCTGTTATAAATGATTAATCAAAAGCCAAATGATAAAAAAAAAATGTGAAAAGATTTATTTATCTTTTTCCGCAACCAAAATACGGTCTTCAAAACCACCATAGCCAAAGAGACAGCATCGAGCCTGGGTTCGGTGCTGGGTGAGCCTGGATCAAATCTCTATCACATCAGAGTCCTCCTTGTTCACAAGAGCCACTTCTAGTGGGGATGTTTTATACAGTTTATTGTGCCCGAGGAGAAGGAGTCCAAGTTTCTTTTGGAATTCTTCACATTCTTAGTTGGTTCTTTCACTGTGCAGAGCTGGACAATTGCCGTTTCCTGGTAATAGCCAGTGTTGATCGAATCCTGGGAAGTCGCTTATTCACATGTACATTCCTGGTGACTTTGGCTATCTTGATTGATGTTTTTAACAGGGCGATGATCACTCTTAGGCATCTTCCGATGGCTCAGGACGGCGGTGATCATCACGCTGGGTGCGTTTATTCATAAGCTAAATGCTGAGTGTTATCCTGCCTCCTTCAGGAATTTCGGAGTTTGAATAGACATCTACTTCTTGGGCTGCTTGTAGTCAGAGACTTGTCTGTATTTCACAATCTTTATAAAATACTTTCTTTTATAGTATGAATTATTTCCCAACATATATTACAATCCCTCCCCTCTAATGTCAACACATTGATTTATGCTCCCTCTACATCCCAAATTACCATTATCTATTTACTTCCTACATCTACCCTCCACTTTTAAGGGTCCCCTACAAAGAGCAGACTTTATTAAATTCTCATGCCATGCACTCATTGCGGGATTCCCTAATGACTATTAAATTGTTCCCATTTGTTTTGACCTGTTTCTCAAATTTTGCCAAGACCTCAGCATCATTGCTTGTACACTTCCCGTCTCCCAGGTTCATGATCATGGACACGTTGTTTCTGGAAGCCAACTCCAGGTCCACAGCCACTATAGATATCTGCATACCCTGTACCACGGAGTGTATCAGTCTATTAAAACAAGGTATTAGACAAGGGAGGAATATGACTCCTGCTAGTGAACACAGCACAAAAAATATTATTTTGTTCCACCAGGCCCCCTCAAATAATCTGTCCCACCAAGATGACTGCAAGATCGAATTCCATTTCTGGACTGGGACATGGGCTACTTTCTTAATTTTGGCTGCCAATCCTCTTATGGTTTCCCCATAATCATCAATTTCAATACAATATTATGATTCATTGAATTTTCCACAGACTCCCTCTTCTTCAGCCAGCAAATAGTCTAAAACTATTTGATTCTGGTACACAAAAGACTGTACCTGAGTGTGCTGCCGACTCAACAATCCAGGGCCTCTGAGGTGTGATTCGACACAATTTCCTCCACTGCCTGCAGCCTGATCAACTGGTTCAGTAGATAGATTGCAGTCCTATATCCATAGCTTCTGTCCTGAACTCATGTGGCCGGCCCATAATAATCAATTATCCTTGCCACCAGCCACTCCTCCTCCCCCCAAGTTTGCCTGCCACTTAGGACAGGTATCATTTTCTTCCAAGCTTCTTCTCTGCCTCCTCAGGGTCTCATACAGAGGAGCCCCAAGTAAGTTGCTTTTGGTTTGAGGAAGAGTGAAGAAAACTGGCTGGATCATGCCCAAAGTGCATGATCCCTTCCACCTTGGAGGTAACTCACTGCAGGCTTTCTTTCCACAAATCCAATAAATTCCGTCTGGGGCTTTCCATCTGATATTAGTTTTCCCTGGGTCTCCCCAATATTCTCTCAGTCCTGCCAAGGATTGGTAAGGATTAGCTCCGGGACTCTTGACCCAACAAAGTGCCATCTGACCATTCCAATCACAATTTGTTTCATTCTTCTGACTCCAGTACACCATAGGAGGTTCTGGTTGCCAGACTTTGCTCTTGCTGTCTGAATTCACCAACAAAGTGGTTATACACAGTGTGTATCCCACCATTTCAGTATATTCTTTCCCTTCTCGACTGATGCAGATAGTCCCAATCACTCGCTGCTCCAACACCCATCCCTTAGGTCTTAGTGCCAATTTTGAGATCCTTGGGTTGTCCCATTTCAAAAGCTGTTCTGGAGCCAAACCTTCACCCTTCCAAGGCCACTTCTCTGCCAATTTCAGCCCCCTACAAATCCAATAGTTTGACAGTCCCAATTCTGTGGCAATTTCCTGAACTAAATCAATGAGTAAGTTTCGATCTGGGAAGGTAGATCCCCATCAGCGTATTGTCTCATGAACTGTTCGTACTGCTCACTCAAAGTTTTCAATCTTTCCTGTTCCACCCTTTTCTTTCTCAGTTCTGACTCCCTCCTTTTCAGCTCCTGAGTAATCGCTCTCATTTTTCCCTCAGGATCTATTCCATCTTTGTTCCTTGCAAAACAGACAGCCCTAAACATATTGCAGGCAGATTCTATCATCATTTGCCTGTGCTAAGTCCAACATGATCGGCTCTCTGTTCAGGGTGAATTTGCTATCAAATTTCATATTTCTTCCCACATAGTACATTTTCCTGTTCATCACGCACATTCCCAGATTCAAATTGTCGTAACACAATGGATTCACCTGGTGATACACTACAAAAATTGATTCTGTCTTTCCCCCAACCCACATTGTTTGGTTACATTGACTGCAAACGGGGATCGACATTGGTTCTACATTTCTTTTCAGCACTCAGTGTTGGTGCTTTTCTGACTGCCCCTTCAGCGTCCCAGCCTTCAGATCTAAACACAGGATCTCTTTGCCCAATCTGCACAATTTGACCCGAGTGCCGTTTATCAAACAGTACCTGCCAGATTCCCTTGATGCATTTCTCCAGGGCTTGGCATGCTAAGATCCCCTTGTCCCTTCCCTCAGTCGGGACCATCTGAGTGCACTTACTGCACCCATCCATGGAGCTCTGATTTCCCACATGGTTCGGGGTCTCACTGTGCAGACTCTGTGTGCTGCACATGGCTAGGCTCAGGCCAATCAGGATTCCCACCAGGCGTACTCCTCTGCCTTTGCCTCCACCCCCTGGGGTGCCACCAGCGGCGAGAAAGACCATCTTTGCGGCAGCAGGAGTATTCTTCAGGGAACACATTCTCTGACCTAGCCACATTCCTCCTCTTAAAGGAGACCCACCTCAAGATCTTGACAGCATCTGAGCTGCATGGTACTTTGATTGACTTCCGACATTCCACATCCAATATTTCTGCCTTAGATTTGAGTTTTCCATGCACGCTGTTCTGGAAAATGTGGAACCACTCTTGTGAATCTAATTCGATAATTCCTAAATTTGTATCTAGGGTTAGATTGCGGTCAGTCAGCTCAAGCTCCTCTTCCAGACACTGGGGGCACAATCCATTTGGTCTCTGCCCCCTCCAACAGTATACAACAAAAACCCCTTGACAATATTCACACTTGAAGTGTACAAACGGATAGCATACACAGTCAGACAGTATACAACCTATCCGTTCACCATCGGTCATTTATGAGGATGTTGGAGTTTGATCTTTAGGTCGCCTGGAGAAGAGGTGATCCTCTACTCGGGAGCCTCCTCCTGATGCTCGACTTTCTTCACCCTGGACATGTGTGTCCAGCCTTTTTCTGCCATCCGAATGGCCACGTCTTTTGTCAGAACAAGAAAGGGGCCTTCCCAGTGAGAGGAGAGGGGTAAATCTTTCCATACTTTCACAAGTACTCTGTCACCTGGCTGAATTTTGTGGATAGCAAATCCCAGAGGGGCGCTCTGAGATACTATCCCCTGTTCTCTCAATTCCTCTAAGTTTCTGTTTATCGCTACTAAATACGGTTGAATTTGGCTGTCCTCCAATCTGGGGTGTCCCACTGGTGTCCTGTGCTTATATGGCATTCAATATAGCATTTCAAAGGGTGAGAGCCCCGTTTCTGAATGAGGCATCGTCCTGATACTAAGCAAGGCCAGAGGGAGGCATTTCAGCCAGGATATCCGAGTTTCTAAAATTAATTTAGAGAACTGCGCCTTCAAAGTCTGAGTCATCCTTTCAACTTGTCCCAAGCTCTGGGGATGCCACGGAGTAGTATTCCCACCAAATGCCCAGTGCCTCTGCCATCTGCTTAATAATTTTCAAAGTAAAATCAGTCCCTTGATCCGAGTCAATGTAATTCACCACCCCATATTGGGGCACAATTTCTTCCAGCAATTTCCTGGACACTGTCTGAGCTGTTGCCCTTGGACTGGGGGAAGTTTCCACCAAATGGGTCAATTTGTCAACTTTTACAAGCACAAATTTGAACCTTCTCAGCTGGGGCAATTCAGTAAAATCAACCTGAATTCTCTCCAAAGGTCAGTACCCAATGTGGCGACTCCCCAGGATTGCCTGTCTTGCCTTGATTTTGTTAACTTTCTGACAGATCAGGCATCCTTGTACCTCTTTGTTTGGCCAATTCATAAATTCCTCTGCACCAGAAAAATTTCCAAACTTGTTCAGCCAAGGCCTGAACCCCCCAGTGTGTTTGCTGCTGCAGTCTCCTCAAAATTCTCCTGGTAAAACCTTCAGAGGCTAGTTCTCTCCCATCCAGTAGTTTCCACTTACCTTCCTCCCATTTTCCTCCAATCTTCTCATAACTTTTAATCTCCTTTGGGGAGCATGGAGGAGGGTCATTTGGGACCTCGATCCCTTTGATCTCCGGGGTACTTACCATCATCAATGCCGCGGTTTTTGCCTCCTGGTCTGCCGAGTGGTTTCCCCAGGTCTGGAACTGCATCCCTGCCTGATGTCCCTTCACATGGACAACCGATATTTCCTCTGGCTCCGTTATCGCTTCCAGAATTTGCCGGATCAATTCCCTGTGCATCAGTCCCTGTCCCTTGGTGTTGATCGTCCCCCTTTCTTCTCAAATTTTCCCAAAGGTGTGAACCTTCCCAAAGGCATACCTAGTGTCTGTAAAAATTGTTCCTTTCTTTCTCTTCAGTTCTTTCAAGGCTCTCGGAACTGCATGCAATTCACAAGCCTGTGCTGACCAACCCACATTCAGGAGGCCTGCTTCTATCACTTTTCCTGTTTGCCTGTCAACGACTGCATATCGTGACTTCCTTTTCCCTTCAATCACTCTGCTTGAGCCATATACAAGCCCTTTTCCTCCTTCGTCTAATTCCTCTTCTTCCAAATCTGCTCTTTGTCTGCAATTCGACTGCTTCCACACAATCATGGACGAGTTTTTCCGCAGCTTCCCCAAACAAAACCTGAGCCAGGTTTTGCGCGGTTGATGTCTGCAATTCCAAGTCTGGTGAGTGAATCAAAGTGGCTTCATACTTCAGCAATCTAGCATCCATGAGCCATTTATCTGCCTTTTGTTGTAGTATGCCTCGCACATTGTGCAGTGCAAATACTACCAAAGGTGCTCCAAAAGTTACTTTCTTGGCTTCCTCCAGCAACAATGCTACAGCTACCGTCACTTGCAAGCACGCGGGCCAGCCCCTGCTTACAGGGTCCAAAAGCCTAGACAAGTAAGCACCCGGTTTCCTGCCCCCTGCCCAGTCCTGTGTCAGCACACCATGTGCTGTGTGATTGCTCACATCCATAAACAACTGGAATGGCCGTCTCACATCGGGCAGCCTCAGCACTGGTACTGCTGTGAGCACTTCCTTGACTCCCCTAAATTCTTCCTCATCCTTTTCTGTCCATTTGATTCTGTCCGTGGTGAGATTTTCATACAAAAACTTCACCTTCTCACTCTATCCTTCGATCCACGGCCAACAATATCCCAACAACCCCAGAAATTGCCTAACTTCTCTTTTTGTCCATGGGGGTGGTAGGGCAATAATCCCTGCCACCCTTTCAGGATCCAACTTCTTTTTCCCTTTTGCTAACCAATGTCGCAAATATCTGACCTCTGGCTCTGTGAACTGCAACTTTGACTTAGACACCTTCAATCCTTTTTCCCCTAAAAAGTTCAAAAGTTCAATGGTACTTGTCTTCACATCCTCCTCCCTCAGACCTGCAATCAACAAATCATCTACGTATTGTAGCAATTGTGTTCCCTCTATTGGTACAAAATGACTCAAAACTTGCTCGAGTGCTTGCCCAAAAAGTTTGGAGAATCAACGAAGCCCTGAGGCAACGATGTCCATCTGAGCTGCTGCTTTCTGTTTGTTTCTGGGTCTTCCCACTGAAACGCAAAGCAATCTCTGCTGTCCTCTGCTAAAGGACAGGTCCAGAAAGCATCTTTCAAATCGATCAGGCTGTACCATGTGTCCTCGGGAGAGATGTTATTCAGCAGGGTGTAAGGATTCGAGACTGTGGGGAACAGTGTCTTAGTCCTTTGATTCACAGCCCTTAAATCCTGCACTAGCCTGTGGCTACCATCCGCTTTTCACACTGCCAAAGTCGGGGTTGTGTTGGGGCATGCATGGCTCCAACGTTCCCTTTTTTATCAATTCATCAATCACCGGTTTCAGCCTCCTCCTCCCTTCCGTGGGGATGGGGTACTGTTTGACCCGAATGGGGTCTTCTGGCCTTTCAATTTCAACATGGATTGGCTCTATGTCCAACTTCCCGGCCTCCCCCTGGACATACCAAACCTGTGGATTAATCATCTCCTCATCCTGGGTGGTGAGTTTATACAATCTCACTTTGAGCTGGGAATCTTGCACTGCTAAACCCATTTCCAATGCCACCATCAAATACCACCCCACCAAATTCAAGTCTGCATCTTTTATCAATAACATTTTTCCTTTACACTTTTTACTTTCTGTCTCTATTTCTGTCTCTATTTCTTTATGATCGGAACCTTAAAAGGTTCCCCTTTGCTCCAATTACCATCATTGCATCATCGCTTAGAGAGCACCCTCGCAGTAACTGCTGCACCGTGGTCTGTTCAGCCCCAGAATCTACTGAAAACCAAATTTCATGCCTGTGAGGTCCCACTCACAATTTTATCAAGGCCTCCCTTGGTGTTCCAGACCCCAAACTGAGAAGCCCCTGACACCCCTAATCTTCCTGAAACATAGTTTGATCCTTGACCTTGTTGGGACAATTCCTCTGAATGTGCCCCTTTGGCTTGCAGTAGTAGCACTTGAAGTCCTTTTTCTGGCTGTTTGAACCTTTTCCTTGGGAAGGATTTTGTTTCTTCATGGGCGCTGTTTTTGCCAAGTCTCTGACCTGTTCCTGTTCTTGTGCCTCCCTCACTGCAGCCACTAGCACTTTCGCCTGAATCTTTTGCTTTTCTTTGTCTCTTCTAATGTAGATTTTTCTGGGCTTCTCAGAGCAATTCCTGCAGTTCCCTGTCCTGCCATCCGTCTATCTTTTCCAATTTCTTCCTTATGTGTCTTCCCATGATTTCACCACAAATTGGGTCTTCAGCAAGACCGCCCCAATTGGAGATTCGGGGTCCCTCCTGGAATACATACTCAAGCTCTTTCGGAGCCTTTCCAGCCATTCCATGGGGGTTTCATCTTTTCCCTGGCATTCCCTGAGTACTTTGCTCATGTTTTGTCCCTTTGGCACTGCCTCCCTGATACCTTCTATTATCATATTTCTCAAGTTTATCCTTTTCTGCCTCCCTTCCTCCATTTGGGCATTCCAAGATGGCCACATCTAATGTCCTCGCTCCCCGTGGGGATTCCTGTTCTCCCAATCCCTGATCACGGCTTGTCTGATCATTTCTCTTTCCTCATTGTTGAACAGTGACCTCAGGATCGCACTGAGATCCTTGTACATGTAGGTGCTGGTTCCTAGAAATTCATCTAGTCATTCTGCCACCCCCAAAGGATCATCCATCAACTTCCCCATCTCTTTCTTGAAAGCCCTCACATCCCCGGTGTCGATCGGCGCATGTACGAAGCCAATAACCCCTGGAGCCGTCGGTACTTCCCGTAAAGGGAAGAGTCCAGGCTTTTCCTCGTCATCATCACTATCTCCAGTGGTTGCCCTCCTCGTCCTCCACCTTTCTCAATGGGCCGGAGGAGAGTTTGCTTTCTTTAGGGAAATAATCTGTTTTTCCTTGATTTTGGGAAGGGTCAGTGGCTGGGACTGCTCGCATGGGAGTGGAGGCACCAATACCTGCTCACATGGGAGAGAAGGTGCCGCGGCCAGCTCCGGTGGGAGCAGCGGTGCCGAAGCCTGTCCCTGTGGGATCAATGCCTTGGGAGGCAACGTGGGCACCTGAGGTACCTGGGCTGGCACGGGTTGGGGCGAAGGGACAAGGTAGGGCGGTGGAAGGTTTTCCAGCAGTTCCCACTCCTTGCCCTGGTTTGCCAAGCATCTGAGAGCTCTGATCGGGTATAATCCCGAACAAGCGTATTTCCACATCTCAACATACTCAATTTCCTCAAAATCCTTGAAAGTGCCGAACACCAGCCAAACCACATATTTTGCAATCTCCTTTCCCCCCCACTTTTCCATACAAAAATGTATCATCTTTTCCTTGGACTTTCCCACCCTCCTGGGGCTGTGATCCCAGTGTTCTAATATCCATCCCAATGGGCGTCCCCTCAAGATTTCAGGCATAACCTTCCCGGGATCTTGGGGAGGTTTTTCCTGGGGCTTTTTCCAGCACTTACACTTTTTCAATCCCATTTTCCCAAAAACCCCGTTCGCTAATTTTCTCACCTTGTGTCCTTCAGCTGGGATTCTCGACGTGAGTCCCAAGTCTTTGTCCAATGTCGATTTCTTAAGTCTGTGAAACACTACCAGTCTGCTCAGCCATGTGGAGAACCCTTCTGCGGGTCTTTTGACTGGTATCAAGCTCTCTTACATGATTCTCTAGATCAGAAGGCAGACCAGCTCCCAAAATATTTCGGGAACGTTCTTTCCCCTCCTGACCCCAACCATGATTGATCCCCTGAACTCACAATAAGTCCCAGGTCCCACGTGTGACAAGAAAAAGCGCTTGCTTCCCCTTTCACCAACCACTTTCCCCGCAGGAGAGGGGAACTGCAATTGTGGTATCCACACTTGCTTCATGATAAAATCACGTCTCACACACGCTCAATCACACCCCACTCAACCACATGGTACTCACGGTTCCTTTTCCCAGGTTGATTCCTTCTGCACGTCAATTTTCTGAGTGAAGAAAAAGCACCACAGCCTCGGAGATCCTTCTTCGGATCGTTCCGAATTTCCAAGAGCTCTGGGCTCATTTTATCCATCTTTGGCTGTGGTTCTGGCTTCAGTTTGGTATTTGATTGGTATCGCCGGCCAGGGGCTGTGTACAAATCACAAATGGGACAGGACTGCTGTGGAACATGCCTTGAGCTGTTTCATTTTTCAGCATCAGTCTCATTACATGGTTATGATAATGGGAAGATGCCACCAGCTCACATCCCAGGCAGCAGACAAAGAACTTAATAATACAACTTACTGTATATGTTTTTTGACCAATCACACAAAGCAAAAGCATATTGACAGTAGTTCTATCCAACCACTATAAGCACACGTACCTTTGGTTAAAACAATGCTTGCCTATTTCGAATACAATACCTACTTGTAAGCCTGAAAACACAATGCACAGAGCTCCATTATTAAGCTTAAACTTCCTAATATCTTGTTAGATAAACTTTTCTGTAGCTTCGAGAGTTATTCTAGACAAGCGTTAACACACAGACCATTGTTCTATTTGTCCTTGCCTTTCTACTTTTCAAATAATTTTTCTGCTGAACTATCTAGTGACTGCTGCTTAGGTCTAATCACAGTTCTACTGTCTCTGAGGCCTGCCTTTTGCAGCTTTCCCAAAAGCCTTTAATTTTTGTGGATTCCCACAGATTGGTTTCGTGAACTGCCAAAACCGTCACCCCGCTGATATCAGCAGGGAGCCTCCTAACAGGAAAGGGCTGCCCAAACCCAAAATTCAAATCACATCAGGGTGGCCCTAATTGTTATAAATGATCAATTGCAAGTCAAATTATCAAAAAATGCGGAAATATTTTTTTTACTTTTCTGCAACCAAAATACGGTCCTCAAAACCACCACAGCCAAAGAGACAACGTTGAGCCTGGGTTCAGCTCTGGGTGAACCTGGATCTAACCTCTATCACATCAGATTCCCCCTCATTCACAAGAGCCGTCTCTAGCAAGGATGTTTTATACAGTTTATTGTGCCAGAGGTGAAGGAGTTCAAGTTCTTTTCTAACTCTGCATATTCATAGTTGGCTGTTTCACTATGCAGAGCCGGACAAAGGCTGTCTCCTGGCTGATAGCCAGCGTTGATCGAGTTCAGGGAAGCCATGTATTCACATGCATGTTCCTGGCAAATCTGGCTATCTTGACGGATGTTATCAACAGGGTGATGATCACTCTTAGGCACCTTCCCATGGCTCAGGATGGCGGTGATCATCGCCCTGGGTGCGTCTATTCTCAGGCTAAAATGCCGATCGTTATGCTGCCTCCTTCAGGAATTTCAGAGATTGAATAGATCTCTGCTTCTTGGGGTGCCTGCGGTCCGAGACTGGTTTGAATTTCATAATGTTTATAAAATACAATCTTTAATAGCATGAATTATTTCTAACATATATTACATTGCTGATGGGATGTGCCTTGGCTTGTCTGGCCCCCGCAGCTAAACCAAATAGCAGCAAATGTAGTGTTCCACCCCAGAGACACTTTCGGCCAGCTGGATGTTGCAGCTGGGCGCGTGGGGACAAGTCCAGACATGCCGGGACTCCGGTGCCATTGGGATGGAACTTCCTCCCCTGGAGGGTCTGCTCCTCAGGCTTCCCTCTGCCAGAGAAGCTTTAAGGCGGTAGTGAAGGAAAGGAGTCGGTTTTGATGGAGGGTTTTAATCCAGAGCTTTATTCTGGCCAACAGGCCACTGAATCCAGCAACTGCTCCAATGGAACTCCTGGACCGCATGGTTGCTCGCCCTTTTACCCGAGGGAGGGGAGGAGGGAAGGGATAGAGAGCCCACCAACCTGGGACAGGAGAGGGGGTCTCCAGGGACAAATGACACCTGGATGGCCCAATGGCCGCCCTGCCCCCCAGGGTAGAGGGCATCTTTTGAATCTGCCAATCACTCAATGCCCTTCTGGAATTGCAGGATTCAGAGACAGTGCTCAGCAGGGGTAAGACTGGGGAAAGGAGGGATGATGGACACACCTGGGAGGGAATCTTCAGGGGAGAAACCCGGGGTTTTGGGGTAAACCATGAAATCACACTGCAACACTCCTGGAGCACACTGTCTGTTATTTGCAGACTTCACTGCCCAGACCATGAATGCTCTCAGGGCCAATTGCTAAAGGACACAAGTCCCAAAATACAGGTGCCACCTAATCATCCCAGCACTAATCCAGCATTGCTTTGATAGTGCCCAGGAGCACAGAATGGCTTGGCTTGGAAGGGATATTTAAAGGCCATCTAGTCCAATGCCCTGAAGTGAGCAGGGACACCTTTAAGTAGGTCAGGTTGCTGAGAGCATGAGCTTGAATGTCTGCAGGGATGGATGTCCACCTCTCTGGGCAACCTGTGCCAGGCCTTCCGGACCTAGTGTAAAAAATGGGTTTCTTTGGTCCAGTCTGAATCGACCATCTTTTAGATTAAAACCATTCCCCCTAGGTCGGCTCACAAAAGGCTCTACTAAAAGTTCTGTCCCATTTCTTTTACAAGCCCCCTTAGGTACTGAAAGGCAGCAATCAGGTCTCCCTGGAGTCTGTTCCCTTCCAGGATGAATGCCACCAGCTCTCCCAGCCTGTCTCCAAAGCAGAAGGGCTCCAGCCCTCAGAGCAATTTGTCCCTCCTCTGGACTAGATCCAACAGGACCATGGCCTTCCTGTGTGGGGAGCCCAGAGATGGATGCAGTACTCTGTCGTGGTAGAGACGGAGACAGTACAAAGCAACACACTCCATTTCCAGACGGCTTCAAACACTGTTTTTATTCTAGCATGCATGCTTGTTCTACATTCTTACAAAGCTCATAAGTTTACACTTTACTCACTGGTCACGAGAGACAAGCAAAGTGCTTCTTAAAATAAGCAGTTACAACTTTCACTTATTTATCCTCCTTTCTTTTTTGGTTTCTATGTCAACAACCTTGGTACGAAATTCTTTCAGGGGTAAACATGGATTTTCATGTCAAACTTCTCAATGGCTCACAGAGGTCAATGTAAAACCTCTTCCACTGTACTCCAGGTGGGATCTCACCAGAGCAGAGGGGTGGAATCACCTCCTTCAAGCTGCAGGACACTCTCCTTTGGATGCTCATGTGCAGCCTCTCATCTTGCAGCACCCCCAAGTCCATCTTGGCAGGGCTGCTCTCCATCCCTTCATGGCCCAGCCTGTGAGATCAGCTGGGCTGGGACTGTGTCACAGCCCTTGGACAGAGCAGCTGGGCAGGACGAGCTCCCTGCCAAAGAAGGCAGATCCCACTCCCCACACAACTCCACCCTGGCCATGAGGTCACAGCAGGCTCTGAGGTCACAGAGGTGCCAGAGCCCCGTGGTTGCTCAGCAGCACAAGGAGCGAGCAGTCAGTGCTTGAGCACAACTGTTGCGGCAGCAGCAGCGGCGCTGGCAGCAGTGGTGCTGACATTGGGACAGCGGTGTCAGGACAGCGGTGGCAGCAAGAGCTGCGGGACTGGCAGAGGGCAAGGCAGCATGGCCCTTGCTCTGCGCCTCTTCCTCCTGCTCCTCCTGGCCGTGGCCCTGCCTGCCAGGGCTGCCCAGGCTGCTTTGCTGCAAGCGCGGCGAGCAGGTGAGCCGGCAGCCTGGCTCCCCTTTCCCGGGACAGCGCTCCCTGCTCCCCGGGAAGCGCTGGGGATGGTTTTCCCCAGGCCTTCAGGGAGGGTTTCCTCTGGGGGAGTGAGAGAGCCCCCACGGGCCCTGGGGCTGGCCCTGTTTCCTCTCCAGGCATGTGTCACAGGGCTGGCAAAGAGGGTGGGAGTGACCAGGAGCCAGCCCAGAGCTCCCCAGGCCCCTGTGCAGCTTTGGCCTTGTCCACTGACATCTGACCCCCACGGACTTTCCTGACCCCCTTGCAGTGCCCAGTTCCCGGAGGGAGAAGGGGATGCCAGTGCATCATGGAAATGGGTCTGGTCTTTGCTCCCTTCTAGATTTGGATCGCGACTTTGATGATTTAGAATTGTTGTTGAATTATATTTCGAATGTCTTGAAGAATGCAGGAGGTAAGTTCTGAATTTCCCTTTCTAGTGACATATTAATCAGAATCCAAGTGGCAAGAGCTCGTTCCTCTGCCATTTCCGTTAGAGGTTAAGTCAGGGCAGAAGGGTTCTGAAAACCTTGCCCTGCTCCTTTCTGGAGCCCTGAGTTATCCCACACGATGACTGTCAGTGGGAGGAAGGAGCATTTAACTGTCCATCCTCCTCCCATGTGCAATGCCACTGTGTCCTTCCGTGCGGGCTGTGCAGTCACAGAGAAAAGCAGAGAGGGAAGGGGCCGGGCCCAGGGCTGTGCCCCGGGGCTGAGCCTTTCCTGCAGCCTGAGGATCTCCTACAGTGCTATGGGTGCTGTTTTGTCCTGCCTTTCTTTGCAGCTGAACCTGTTGGTGAAGGTGGTGTGGCTTCCCAGCCCATGTCCATGACTGAGCCTCTGGGAGATGGTGAGGGTAGGTCAAGGCCTTTCCCCTGGGAGAGCTGCCAGCTCAGAGCCCAAAGCTCGGCCAGGGGGGCATCGCTGCAGGTGCCAGGACAGAGCCATGCGCGTGTGTGCCCTCACCCTGTGCGATCCCCTCAGCGCTCCTGCAGCTCAGAGGTGCCTGTGCAGCTGAGTAGAGGCAGCAGAAGCTTCTGTGGCCTTTGTGTTACAGATGTGCCTGCAGGGAGGACTCTTCCTGATCCTTCCCTCATTCCTACACAGGAGCCTGCCTCCCATCGCAGGGGTGAGTAGTGTGTCCCTGCTGACCCCACAGGCTGAGCCCTGCTTTTGTGGGATCCATTAATGGGAAGAGGAAACATGTTTTTCTAATGTCCTCTAAAAGGAAAGAACAAAGCTGCAGGACAGAAAAAAGCCCATGAGTCATCTGAACACATGAGGCAAAGGACGAAGGAAATGCAGCAGGCAGGACAAGGTGGGTGCATTTCCCTCAGCCTTGTCCTGGGGCTCAGCAGCCGGGGGCTCTGGCTGCACATCTGGACACGCCGTGCCCGGCACAGCAGGAAGGGATCCATGGCAGCCTGGCTGCCCCGCTGCTGCTTCCACGCCCTGCAGGGCTGTTTGCCAGCCTGGCCAGGCTGCAGCTTCTCCCCAGCCTCTGCAGGATTGATTGTGGCATCAGCTGACAGGCAGACCAAACTGCACAATGCACCGCAGATCCCCTGCAATTTCCCATCTCCAGGCAAATCAGAAGGGGCAGCTGTTTGGAGTACAGAGGGCCCTGGCCTAAACAAAAATTTTATAGGGATTTCCTAACCATTCTTAACCATGTCTTTGACAAGCATTGCCTCTTGAAGATTCCCCATCCTCAAAGGGGAACAGCACTACCTAATCCAGCTGTACCTCATCCTTTCTCCAGAAGCAGATGGAGAGGCTGTGCAGAAGGAAGGCTGTGCATTTCCCGGAGGAAGCAGTGGCTCACTGACAGCCTCTGCTGCAGGAAGGCAGGCCATGCCAGGCACAGCCACAGCAGGTAATTGCTGTGCCTCTGGGCCTGAGCCCTGCTGAGGCTTGAGCTGCCCTCTCTGCTGCTTGGCACTGTGGGCACAGCCCAGACAAGACGGGCACAGCCCAGAGGAATTGTCCCGAGCAGGCTCAGGGCACTCGGGTACTGAGCTGTCCTGCTGGGCTCCCTCCGTGGGAGACACGTCCCGAAACCTGGGAGCGGCTGCACGGGGTGCCCATGGTGGGGAAAGGGCAGAGGGGGAGAGCAAGGCTCCACTGGGTCCTGACAGGGCCTGGCTATGTGCCCTTGGGCTGGGGAAGCTGTTCCTTGGGCAGGTTGGCAAACAGGAGGGCGGGACGGAGGTTGGGGGCAATAGCTGTGGCACTGCAGATTTCCCTGAGCATTTAGTGAGGGTTTCCTGTGTGGCAGCGAGAGAGCCACAGGGCCCTGGGCTGCTCCAGCTGCCCCTCCAGGGATGTTGCACAGGGACTGCAAAGTGTCTGGAGAGTGATCAGGAGCCACAGGCTCCCACAGCCTTACCCCACAGCCTTGCATTGCCCAATTCCCCAAGTCAGAAGGGGATCCCAGCACATCATGGAAATGGTTCTGTAGAATCTGTGCTCCCTTCTAGATTGGGATCATGACTTGGATTATTTGGAAATGGTGGTAAATGGTGGTTTGAAGATGTTGTCAGATGCTGGAGACAAGTTCTCAACGTACCTTTCCTGACAGAATAATCAGTCTCTATGTGGCAAAAGCTCACTCATATGGCACTTTCTGGAGCCCTGAGGGATCCCACAGGATGACTGTCAGTGGGAGGAAGGAGCATGTAGCTGTCCATCCTCCTCCCATGTGCAATGCCACTGTGTCCTTCTGTGTGCTCTGTGCAGCCACGGAGAAGAGCAGAGAGGGAAGGGGCCGGGCCCAGGGCTGTGCCCCGGGGCTGAGCCTTTCCTGCAGCCTGAGGATCTCCTGCAGTGTCATGGGAGCTGTTCTGTCCTGCCTTTCTTTGCAGCTGAGCCTGTTGGTGAAGGTGATCTGGCTTCCCAACCCACATTCAGGATTGAGCCTCTGGGACATGGCGAGCATAGGTCAAGGCCTTTCCCCTGGGAGAGCTGCCAGCTCAGAGCCCAAAGCTCGGCCAGGGGGGCATCGCTGCAGGTGCCAGGACAGAGCCATGCACGTGTGTGCCCTCGCCCTGCGTGATCCCCTCACACCTTCTGCTCAGGCCTGGCAGCTATTTGGAGGAAGGTGGGCCCTGGCCCAGCCCCAAAAGGCCAGATGATTTTGAATCTTATCCCCATTTTGATAAGCCTGATGTCCAAAAGATGCCACCAAAAGAAATCAGAAATTGTTCCATCTGATCCAGCTGAACTTTTTCCTTTCTCAAGTGATGGAGCAAAAGGCAGGACAGAAGGGAGTGTTTCCCCAAGCAAGCAGAGGCCGACTGGCAGCCCCTGCTGCAGGAAAGGAGGACATTCCAGACATGGTCACAGGCACAGGAGGTAATTGCTCTGCCACTGTCAGCCATTTAGCAGGGCTGTGTGGTGGCACCTCTTTCCCCCAGGTCCTGCCCTTGCATGGCCCAGTACCAGCCTTGGAGCCTTGGAGGCCTCTGGAGCTCGTTCACAGCCCCAGGGACAGGGGACCCATGCACCCATGTCCCTCCTGCTGCAGCTGCTCCGGAGCTGGCCCTGAGTGCCCAGAGGCCCAAGGCACAGGAGCAGCCCCGAGCGGGAGCCCTGCTGCGAGCCCAGGGCCAGAGCCAGCCTTGGCTCCCGACTGGGCAGGGGCTGCACTGGGTCCTGACAGGGCCTGACTCTGTGCCCTGGGGCTGGGGGAGCTGTCATGGGGCAGGGAGGGCCAGGGCTGGCAGTGGCTGCTCAGGGATGGCTTTGGCCCGTGTCCCTCCAAGCAGCCACTGCCCAAGCAGCTGCGCTGCCCCCGGGCTCTCCTCCCGGCCTGCTGGGCTTTGTTGGGTGGCACAGCCTGTGCCAAGGGGCGGCACGGTGCCTGCAGGCCCCAGCTCTGGGGCAAATGGAGAACATTCTGCCAACATCCACCATGCTGCCAGTTCAGCAGTGCAGCACAGCACGGGCTGACGCTCCCCATTGCTCCCACCGGTGCAGCTGGAACCACAGCACATGTTCCTGATTCCCAGAAGGGCCATGGAAGGGGTTGCTGGATAGGATTAATTGCAGGCCTGCTTTTTTTGGAGCTTATTTTCATCTTATGCTGTGTCCAAATTTGGACTTGCTGGAAGAGAAAAGGGTGAGTGTTTTGTTCACCTTTCCCTCAAACAGCTTCTTTTAAAAGTCTAATGTTGTAGACAGGAAACATTCCCAGAGAAGCTGCTGTGGTGTTGTTGCCAGTCTGTGATTGTCCAGAGAAGCTGGAGAGCCTTGCCAGCTCTGGGCCCTGCTGTGCAGGAGGCTCCCTGTGTGCCACTGGCAGCTGGGGCCTCAGTCCCCTCCTCTCTCCACAGGGATGCCTCTGCAGCTTCAGAAGACTGGCCAAATACCTCAGCCAGGGGGAACTGGACCTGTCATCTCGCATCTCCGTGCCCGTGTCCGTTGTCCCTTCCACGGCTGCATTACCAGCTCATTGCTAGGGATAGCTTGTTGGTATCACCACCCAGAGCAGGACCCTCTGTCCCCAAAGGTGCTGCCCCTGGTGTCCAGCCAGGCCAGGAGGTGCTGCCCTCCTAGCAGGGAAGGGCCTGAGCCTGGTAACATCTTTGGGGTTCAGCTCAGGTGTGTCTGTGCTACCACCAGCTCTGCGGAGCTGCTTGTCTGGGCACAGCCAGGGCTGGGCAGGCAGCAGCTGAGCACGGGGCTCCTGAGACAAAGCAACCTCATTTTGTCTTTGTTTTACATTTATACACAGCAGAAGATTTTAGAAATATTTAGAAACATTTTTTGTAGAAAAATATCCCTAAATATTTCTTCCCTTTTCCTATTGTAGTTTTGGATTTTTCAAAGTAGTTTTAGAATTCTGAAAAATTTGGAACGAATAAAAAATAAAACTGCATTTAATTGGTGATCATTACTCTTAGATGAACTAAGTCATCACAAGACGCCCAGTGTACTGGTGAGGCTCTTTTCCCACTGGAGAATTTTACCTAGTGACAACAACAGACCTAAAGCCCTTTCCCTGATAATTTCTGGGATTTCTTACCAGCTCATCTCTCAGTCTTCAGAGGCGAACTTTGAGCACAGAGGGAATCTCCTGCTGTGCAGGAGGGTCTCTGTGAGCCAGCTGACACCGGGGCCTCTTTTGCGGAGATAAACGCAACTCCAAGACTTTGTGAAAGTTGTAAAGTTGGTATGTTTATTACTGCGCTGGATGCATGTAGAGATTCCTCTCCTTAAAAGACATGCGTACCTCTGGGAACTCCAGATCCTTTTTTATCACTCTCTCAAATAGATATGCATCCAATTTTACGATAGGTTCATACATATTCATTTTTACAAATTTGGTTGGACATTTACCGCTAGTTAATCTTTATCAGAAAGAATTCCCAGGTCAGGTTGGCCTGTTCTCATAGCAGTTCCTCTGTCTCTGTGTCCCCCGCCACCCCCTTATCTCTGTCCTTGACTGAAGCAGTTTCTCTGAGCCTAGGCTTTTTACCAGTCAGACTAAACAGCTATGTTTTCCAACTACAGACTTAACTCAAAGATGTACATTTCGCCTAAATCAAAATGGATTTCTACTCTGGAAAATTTCTACACTGTCTCTTTTTCCCCCTTTCCTAGAAAATAAGTAAATTCTTTTATCTAATGCAAATCCCTATGACAATAATTGTCTCTTAATGCTTTACCATGTACGTTTGATAAGGAGGTTAACACAGCTGTTTGCTGTAGTATTCTCCAATATCACATTAGCAATATAATGGATAACCCTAAAATTAGCTTATTCCAGCTAATATTAACAAAACTACAATGGGATGACACATTTTATTAAGGATTCCATTGTCAGTTGGTGACCACCCAAAGATCACATCCCACCAGTGATGATCTGCAGTTTGCTTTACTCTTTGCAGAATTCTGGTTATTTCTTTGGTATCATGAGAGACAGTAATTAGGGCTTTCTCTGTTTTCTGGAATTTCCTTTGAGATCTGCAGTAGGTCTTGGTGCTTAATTAATTGTTTTATCAATGTAAGGTCCATCCCAACAGGAGTTGGTGATAGTCTGGTTCCATTGTGTAATTGGTTTTAATCAACTGGTGGGATGTCACGGGGGCCATGTACAAAAAATCACACCCGATAATCTTAACAACATTGCAATACAAAAATTAAAATTATTTCTTCTAGACAAAATAATATTGTTGTTATCAATTTTTACAGCAGCACAAGCAGTTCTCAGGCACACATAACTTTTACTAGTATACATGAGCACAGTTTTCTGATCAGTGACTGCATGAATCTCAAAGTGGCAAATACTCTGTTCAGTGTCTAGACACACATTTGGGCATTAATTGTATTGCTTTCACAAATGAATCCCAGTTGTTCTCTAGTAATGCAGGATTCTAACTTGACTGTTTGCCACTTTTCATTCACCTTTCCAGCCCACACCCTATGTTCTGAAGGGTAGAGCACTCTTTTTTCATTATTTAATCCCAGTGCAATGATGGGGCGGATAACATAAACAGTGGCATTATGTTAGGTAAGGACAAAGGCAGTGGCCACATTAGAAGCAGGATCATAGGTGAAATTTACTATAGTCCACCAGGATTGAAACTTCTTTACAAAATCAATCACATTATCCCAGACAACTTCCCAAATTTCAGCTGGAAAATTACCTTCACCCCCTTCCCATATGATCAGAGCTGCTGTTGCCTGCATCTATAACTGTGCTTGTATACAACTGAAAGCTAAAGACACATTATTTCCAACTGTACCAAGTGCTTCTAATATTACCCTGTGGTCTTGGCTCCCAGCCTTTTCCCACTTTGGCAGTACTTTGGAAATCAGCCACTGCCTAGTTCCTAATGCCAATAGAGCTGACTGATAAGGCTGCTTCAATTTTGCTAGGTCACCTGCTGCAGTGGCCAGCTTATTCATCAGTATTTCTGAATCAATTCCATTTAAAACTCTCAATCCATTCCCTAACATCCCAGTTAGATAATTTCTTATTCTGCTCCTGAGCTATATCTGTCTTTGTAACCACGTTGTGCAGCCCTCAAAGGATGTTCTTAGGAAAGAGGAGCAGGCTGGTTGGATTTTTGAGAAGTTAATTTGCACTAGCAACTCAACACGTTTGAGAGACCATTCTGGATTGAACAACAGTTGTTTTCACATACATTCTTCCCTACGTAGGGGCCTATTTCTCACACTTCAGGTTCAAGTTTGGTTTGGGTCTGAACTATTTGATTACTAGTGTGGGTTGTATAAGGTCCTGCCATTGTAAAAAGTGCAGTGTTGATTTAAAATTTAAATGAGAGCTTTATAGCATCTCGAGCTTAAAGGCAGGTCACTTCTACAGGCTGTATCAAGGAGAAATTACACCAACAGTCTGATTCACTTGGGCTATCACAAACTTCTTGGTGCCTGTATACAGGGAGGTTGAGACACTAATTTCATCTGGTTTCTCATAAGCCGTCTCATTGACTACCTAGCGCTCTATTTTGATTTCTTCTCTCTTGATCTCCTGAAGTGTCCACAGTTCTCGTTCTTGCCACTCTTGCTCCTCATATACCTGATCTTCATGAATTACTACAGTGGACAGGTTTAGCTCTTTTATCTCAGAAAGTTCTCCCATGGATCTGGTATACAGATTGAAAGCTTGGGACCAAGGCCATTCAGCATTGCTTGGGATAGAGGTACTCTCTAATTCTAAGACTCCAGTTATAATTATCAATCAATCCTGTAATTGAAATGACAAACTACCCCTGGCTGCAATATTCTCATTTTGCCTGAGTAAGTTTTAATCTCAGTTCATTGTTTCTTGATGTCCCTCTCTAAGGGGCTCCTGGGGCTTTCTTCACTCGAGAGTGATGGATCCAGGCATTCTACTCCTTGGTCTGGATTGCAGAGAAGGTGCAAAGTCTTTTCTGCAAGAGGCTTAACATATACATAATCTCTAGACTGTATGTTATGTACTGGTCTGTCTAGCTCTTTGCTCCGAGTTCTAGCCACGTGTTTCTCAATTTCTCTGAGCTGTTTGCTTAAAGCCAGCATGCAGGTGGCCAGGGTTATCTCTCCAATGTGGGTGGACATTCTCTTTCGTATTCCATATGGTCTTCCATAAAGCATTTCAAAAGGACTCAGCTTTTCTTTAGCTCGTGGTTTAGTCTGAATTCGCAATAGTGCCAGTGGAAGAGCTTGGGGCCAGGGTAGATTAACATCCTGCCCCAGTCTTACAATCTGCTGCTTAATCAAATGATTCATTTTCTCCACCTGGCTGCTTGATTGCGGGTGGTATGGAGTGTGAAGTTCTCAATCTATGAATCTATGCCCAGGTGGCTACTAATCGGTGGCACTATTTTGGAAATGAAATGTGATCCTCTATCCGAGGATATTGTGGATGGAGCTCTGAAGCATGGTATTATTTCTTGTAATAATACCCTGGTCACCTTTGACAGAGCTTTGACAGTTCTGGTGGGGAATGCTTCTGGCTACCCTTAAAATGTATCTGTCAATACTAATAAATACAGATACCCCCCTTTCTCTGGGAGTTCTGAAAAGTTAATTTGCCACAGCTGTCCTGGCCTATGGCCTCTCTTAATTTGACCGAGTTTTGGCCTGGGGGTATTTTTGGGGTTTGTCTGGAGGCAAGGATCTCACTGTTGGTTTACCTGAGTAATAGTGGCAGATTAATTCTTGGCAATGATTCTTTCAATCAGATATGCATTTTAGAAAGCCTGTGGAAACTACTACTTAAAAGTCAACACTTTATTTTGATGCACTCTGTATTACTGGCAGCCTTAGTCATTCTGGGAAAGGAGTCACACTTCATAAAAGCTTTTAAGTAGTTAGGCCCCAGTGTGTTTTCTGGTGCTCTTCTTTCACTAGTGATCACAAAAATGGGAAGGGATTACTGGCTGTCTTTCAACGGCAGCCCACCCCTTGTGGTTGCATATCTCTTTTGATTAGTACTATTATATTTTGGCTTACTTTTGAGGGAAATCTGTCCATAATTACTCCACTTTTTGCTGCTTTATTTGCCTCTCCATCCACTAGCTCATTTCCTTCTTCCAATTCTGAGCTCACTCTCTGGTGTGCCTTAATATGCCTTTTCAGGCAGCTGAACTGCTTCCAGCAGCTGCATTGTCTCTTCTTTTTGTGAGGTTAGCAGTCCCCTCTCGTTCCAGATGACTCCATGTGCATGCACAACTCTGAATGCATACCTTGAGTCTGTACATACGTTTATTCTCTTTCCTTTTGCCATTTCCAAGGCACGGGTCAGGGCAATTATCGCTGCCTTCTGCGCAGAGGAGTCTGTCTGTAAGGGCCTGGATTCTATTACTTCTCTGCAGGTAGACACTGCGTATCCAGCATGTCGCTTTCCACTGGCAACGTGGCTACTACTGCCATCAGTGAACCAGGTCTCTGTATCGTCTAGACGAGTGTCTTTAAAATTCTGGGCATCTGGAGTAAGTAGCTTCAATGGTCTCCAGGCAGTCGTGGTGTACTGCTTCTCCTTGATTTCCACTGAGAAAAGAAGCTGGGTTGACAATATTAGTCACCACTATCTCCACATCATCTTGCTCTACCATGATGGCCTGGTATTTCAGAAACTTCTGTGGTGAAAGCCAGAGGCCACCCTTTGCTTCCAGTGCTGCGGACACTGTGTGGGACACTAGCACAGCCATTTTTGTCCCAGGGTAAACTTGCATGCCTCTTGAATATTCAGCATGACTGCTGCTACAGCTCTGAGGCAACCTGGCCATCCTTTTGCTGATGCATCTAGTTGCTTGGAGAGGTAAGCAACTGCCCTCTGATATGGACCCAAGTCCTGAGCCAATATTCCCAGGGCAATTCCCTGTCTTTCATGGGAAAACCAGAAAGAATGGTTCACTTACATCTGGAAGTCCCAAAGCTGGAGCTGACATGAGGGCACTCTTTAGCTGGTGAAAGGCCCATGTGCCTTCCTTTGTCCACTGGAGATCTCTGTTTGCACTGGCAGTAAGAGCATAGAGGAGTCTTACGAGCAGTCCATAAGTATAAACCCACAGCCGGCACCACCCTGCCATGCCTAAGAAGGTTTGGAGTTCCTTTATTGTCTGGGGTTTTGGGGTTTGGCTTATGGCTCCTTGCGAGCCTGCCCTAACGTCCGTTGCCCAGCACTCACCTGGTACCCCAGGTAGATTACTTTCTCTTTCACTGCCTGTGCCTTTTCTTTGATACTCTGTGTCCTTGGGGTCCTAGGAAATTCAAAAGGCTTACTGTCCAGGCCAGACATGCTTCCCTCATCCGAGTGGCTACTAGAAGATCATCCAGGTACTACAAAAGCCTTCCTTCTTCCTGTGGAGCTTCCCAAAACTCCAGATCTTTTGCAAGTTGCTCCCCAAAGAGAGTAGGGGAAATTTTGAAGCGCTGAGGAAGCACGGGCCATGTGAGCTGGGTTTTGTGCCCACTTTTAGGGCTTTCCCATTCGAATGCAAAAATTTTCTGTCTGACTTTGTGGATAGGGAGGCAAAAGAAGGCATCATTTGATTCTAAAATGGTTAATCAGATTAGCTCAGGTGTTAAATAAGTTCATAAAGTATATGGATTGGCTACCACAGGATACAGATCTTCTGTTACTTTATTGACAGCCCTCAAATCCTGTACTATCCGGTCTGACCCAACAGATTGCAGGTAAAATGGGAGTATTGAAATCAGATTGGCATTCTTTTAATAATGCTAACTGCAGAAAATTTTCAATTATTGGACTGATTCCTTCCCTGTCTTCATTCTTTATACTGCTGCCTAATTCTGACTTGTTGTGTCCCTTCCTTAAGCTTAATTACTATGGAGGAGGCATTTTTCGCCATCCCTGGTACACCAGAGGTCCATACCCTGGGAAATACTTGACTTAGTATCTCTTCATCAATTTCCATCTCAATTTCAATATCTGTTAAGGGTAAACTTAATACCTCAATGTACTTTTGATCATTCAGCTCCAGAGGACCCTCTCCATTTTTGAATGTAATGGTTGCTTCAAAACTCCTTCAATAAATCACTTCCTAAAAATGCCTATGCTGAATGGGGCATATAGAAAAACTTATGCATACCCCATTGTTTGTTTTCCCAATTCCCCAGCCACCTCCTCTCTTCACAGGGATGATTCTGCAGCTTCACAAGACCCGTCAAATAACTCAGGCGGGGAAAACTAGACCTGTCATCTCTCATTTCTGTGCCAGTGTCCCTTGTCCCATGGCTGCGCTACCAGCTTATTGCTGGGGACATGCTGTTGCCACCACCACCCAGAGCAGGACGCCCTGTCTTAGAGGTGCTGGCCCTGTGTGAGAGTCTGTCCTAATTTTCCCTCATCTGCCTCACGATCATCCTTGGGAGACCACTGAAGAGAAGACCCCCCCCTCTATATCTGGCTCTGAAGGAGAAAAGTCACACGCCACGGGCCCTGAGAGCTGAAAGCTCAGTTTTGAGCTGTTGTTTCCACAGGAGTGTTTGCTGTATGCTAAGAAGAGGACACCATGGCCCGTTTGCAACAATAGCAGCTTGGGAAGCTGTCCCACCTCTCGGCCTGGCTGGACTTCTCCTGACTTTCAGGTGGTCTCCCATAGAAGACCCTTGCCTGTTTTACAACCACCGTGACAGACAGACGGAGATGTGAGAAGCTTTTCCATCAAGGACTGAGACATGAAACTCCTAAAAAGGCCCCTCTGCTCCTTCCAAGGACTGGGACTGAAACCCCCAGCCCGGGGGAGGTGTGTGGGGAGGCAAGCTGACCAAAGCGAGATGTTTGCCTGCAGATTGTGACCACTGGAGCAAGAAAACAATGGCTCTCATTTACTGCTGAGAACACCGACTACCTGTTACATCTATCAAGCTCATTTACTGCTGAGAACATGGACTACCTGTTACATCTGTTCCCTATTGTATCTGTTTCCCCCCCTCGCAATTTTCAGTAATAAAAACCTCTGAGTTAGCCAGAGCATTTGAGATCTCCCCAGCGTAACAGGCAGACCCTCGGCTAGACTGCACCAAAGGACTTCGTCTCTGAGTTGGTAGCTATATCCCCTCTCTCTCTCTCTCTCTCTCTTTCTCTCTCTTTTTCTCTCCCTTAATCCCTCTATCGCATTTTTGCTGTAGTTATTTCAATAAAACTGCATTTGATTTGATTATCACTGCAAACCCCCTTGTACCGTGTTGGTGTTTTGCACTCTGAGATCATTCCTACGAACCATCAGGTCATCTGTCCACTAGGACAGACCCTGACATTAAATTGGCGTCATGGACAGAATTCCATTAAACAGAGGGATTTGCAGGCAAATCCCATGCTTAATTGAGTGCTCTGTCTCCGGAATTGGCACAAAAGATCTCTCAGTGCAAAACAGGGGAAACTGTTACTGTCACTACTGTTGGTGACTCTGATACCGGCACTGACACCGACACTGATACTTCTCCTGATCCTGATATTGATGCTGTTACTGATATTGATATTGATATTGATACTGTTGTTGTTGTATTTGAGTTGAATCTGAACCTGTTACTGTTGTATTTGAGCTGAATTTGAAACTGTTACTGTTTTTACTGTTGTATTTTTGTGTACCTGGACTGTCTAAAAAGGGAAGGGTCATACTTGAAGTAATTAAGCTGTGCCTTTTAGACAGATATTGTCCCTTCACCTACACAGGGAGCGAGGGGCGGCCTGGCAAAGGCTGAGTGGCTTTTTCCCTGTTCTAGGTTTCTGGTCCCCTCACAAAGAAAACATTTGTGTGTGTGTGTTCATGTGGGTGCGTATCTGTACTGTCTGGGAAGGAAGAGACAAATTTGAAGCAACCTCACAGAGCCTTCCAGACTGATTCTGTCTCTTCAACTTCCCAGAAAGCAAGGGGACAGTGGAAAGTCTGTGTGACTTAAGTTAACTCCCTGGTGTAGCTTTGGTCCCCTCACAAAATGACTAAAAACTTCAGTGCAAAAGGTAAAGCTGAATTTTATGCTCTGCTTGCTAAATACAATGCCACACCTTCTCTGGGGGGAGAAGAATGGGCAAACTGCAATTGGTTTAACTTAGAAAATATTATTGATAGAATATTTTCTTTGCAACATGAAACAAAATTCAAACTGGGCACAAATAAAACCATCCTCTGCTCACTCTTGGGCACCTGCCTAACAGCAGCCATAGAAACTCGCTTTAAGCAAAAAAGTGAGGAAAATGCTATCATAGACTCCCTGCAAAACCTAGTTGAAGTTTTGCAAAAACAATTGGATGAAGAAAGAAATGTAAATAACTTGTTACGGGCTGCCCTGAGAGAGGAACATGTTAAAAATTCACAGAACACTGATTTTTCAAAAGAAACAGAAGACAAAAAACATCCTCACATTAATCAAAATTGCCCTCAAAAAGAATTAGCCCTGATGAAAAATTGCGAGAAACACTGCTGTAACAACATAAAACCTTTAATTAAAACAGAATGCAACTATATCAATAATGAAGATCTTAGCCCGCACAGAACCACTAAAGAAATCCCGTACACTGCTACTGAATTAACAAAACTTGCAAAGCAGTATGGGCTTCTCCCTCAAAAATCTGAAACAGAACACATTTGTCAAGTGTCTCTCACTGGGGGAGATCAAATTCTTTTGTCAGAACAAGAAGCCGGTGGGTGCTGGGGACATAGGGTGTTCCTAACAACAGCAGACAGACGCATCCCATGGTCCCTGACTCAGCACACAGCTCATTGGGCAGGGGGGCTTAACCCCTTGGAAAGGAGAGACCCTTTGGTTGGTACCCCCGACCAACTCCTGGAAAACATTCACAAAGCTGGCTGCCTGCAATCGATTAATGAAAATAAATTAATTCCTGGTCTTGAATCTCCAATCCAATCACCTGTAAAGCCTGAAATTATGACCTCTTTAACTCAAGGGCTTCCGGGAACACTTAAACCTACAGCAATTCTCCTTCAGAAAACCATAGTAGCTATGTCTCCTATAGAAAGACCAGATAAACTTCTTAGTAACCAGAATGACCCTTTTGTTTCCCTTTATGACTTGCTGAGAAAAAGAATAAAATGGGATTGTACTTCTTCTCAGAAGGAAACATTGCAGTTGCTGATTCTTGAAGTGACAGCTCATCAGGCACTGGACCCTATCCATCCTATAGACCCCTTTCAGGTGGAGTGGGGATTTGCCTCCTCACAACTTTCAGTAAACATTTGGCAACAAGGTCCCGAGGGTCTGATAAAGCCTGTTGGTTTTTATTCCTGTGGTTTCAAAGATGCTGAGAAAAGGTACACTACCTGGGAAGGGGTGTTTGTGGTTGGCTTGGCTCCCAGGGAAGTAGAGGAGAACTGGGCAATCCAAGAAACTGGCAGCTTGGGTAGCAGCCAAAATAAACCTGCCTCTGTGACTAAAGAAACCCCTCCTCTCTCCCCCGCTTCTGCTAACAGAGAGAAACAGGACAATGCCCAGGTTGGGGAACTGTTAACTGTTTGGAGCATTTTCCAAAGTGAGGGATAGAATTGCTTTCTTGTCTGTATTAACACCAAGTCCTATGCTATGTTTATATTTGCATTGCTCCAGGCTGATGCTTTTAAAAGAACTACAGGAGATAATACTGTTAAAGCAATGCAGGGATGGTTTGGGATTTTCCTAAACCCACAGGAAATTCAATCTGGTAATGTTTCTCACTTTACTGTCAAAAGTGTGCAGGATAGGGCAGAAGGTGAAAAGATTAAATGGACTTCTCATACCTCTTACTATAGATGGGGGGTAAATGAGTGTTCCAAAATCACTGCTTTTTGCCAGACAGCTCCAAGCATAATTCCTTCACTACAGGGACCAGATGATGATTTCAAGAGCCCAGGACCTTACCCTGGACAACCTGTTTTTGGTGGACTCCCTGCTGCTGTAGGGGAAGTACCACTGCTGTTCAAAACCTCTCTGACAATTCCATTGTTCTAACTTTCTGCCTATTCACGGCAGAGTCTGTTGTGTTTACTTTTCAGAAGAACTCCGAGGGACATGAAGACCTGATAAACCATGATAACACAAGTGATGGACAACAGAAATAATGTTTTCCCTTCCCCTTATGGTAACAGCAGGTGATGATATTACACATGACATGTAAATTAATTGAACTTGAATAAATTGGCTGTCACAATTAGAGATTTGATCAAATTACAGCAACCACTGCAGTCATTCTTATTGGCTTTTGTGAACACACCAGTGGCTGCTATCAATCATATTACCAAATTGGGAGAAGGCAAATGTAAATGATCACAAATTGATAATTGATGCACTTTGTGCTACACAAAACAATGTTTCTTTGGCTCTCAGCTGTATCCAGGCACAACTGTGGATGCAGCCAATTTCTGCTTCAATTATAAGAGAAGGTGAAGAAGGCACTTTTCCCACTGAAATCTGGAAAATAATTTGGGACAGTGCCACTGATTTTGAAAGAGAATTCCAGTCCTGGTGGAACCTAGTGAAATTTGACCTGTGACCCCATTTTAAATACAACCACAGTTTTGGTGTTAACCATACACAATGCCCCAGTGCATTTGATTTTCCCTGTTATAGCATTAGAACTGAATTACGACGGAGCCATTCTCTATTTTTTCTGAACATAGAGAATGGGCCCGTCAAATTGGTAAGAAATAGCAAACAGTTAATTTGGAATCTTGTATTACCCGAGAACAACAAGGGCTTATCTGTGAAAGCAATGTAATCATAGCTCAAGAAATTTGTTAAGACATAGAGCAAAATATCTGTCATTTTTAGATTTGTCCTAATGAGGCTTTTGAAACAGTTCTTATATACATAGGCAATAGATGCACATGCTTTAGAACCATTTGTTATTTTGTGCTCATATAAAATGCTATAGGAGGTACTAAAAATCATTCCAATTTCTGTGCTTGTAACTTTACTAAAATTTCAGAATGTGATTTTTTCTTGTGAAGCTCCAGTCACTTCTCACTACCTATTGCAATACAACTACACACTGATTCACAAGCTGATGCCTACTCCTATTGAGATGAATCTTACTTTGGTAAGACAACTGCTGCTCCATCAGAACTTGGTTGAAATCCTGGAGAAGATCAAGGAAAGCGGACAGAAGACCCTGGTGACTGTTCATCACAATGTAAGACAGATACATCGTGTCATGGAAAGAGTGAAGAAAGATGCCAAGCCCAGGTGGTGGGACACACTTTTGGGTGGTCTCCTACTGCCGTGGGTGTCTTGAACAGTGTGTGTCATCCCATTGTTATGCTTTTGATTTTAATTCTGTTTGATGTTATTTTATCAGCAATCCTAGTCGTTATGAACTAGAAGATGGTGAAACAGCTGACAAGATTGACGTGTATAGTTAAAGCACACAATTTGGCTGCTGTCCCCTGCACTGTGGAAATCCCCAAGACATTTGACACAAAGCAATTATGAATCAAGCATATGTGTTTTAGAGTAATCCTGAGTACCCTTTATGATTTTGTGAAATTATATTTTTATTTTCAGTTAATGGTTTTAGAAAATTATTTTGAAGTTAATGCTTATATTATGATTAGTTTATTGCTTTTGCTTTTGATTATTTGTGATTTGTTTTAACCATTTTTGAAATTGTTATAAAAATAATATTGTTTTAATTAATCAACCATTTGCGAAAATTGTTATGATAATCAATATTAACTATGTTTGTTTATTCTCTCCCTTTTTCCCCTTCTTTTTCCCATCCTTTCTTTTCCTCCTTTTCTCTTTTCTCTCTCTCTGTCATACTGTCTCTACTTTTCTGGGTATGCTACCAATACACAGCAAGACTGATCAGCGACACCCCAGAGCCCTGTTGATGAAGATCCCTTCAACACAATCGTGAGTCACGGGGTCGTGTGAGAGTCTGTCCTAATTTTCCCTCATCTGCCTCACGATCGTCCTTGGGAGACCACTGAAGAGAAGACCCCCCCCCCCCCCCCCCCTCTATATCTGGCTCTGAAGGAGAAAAGTCACACGCCACGGGCCCTGAGAGCTGAAAGCTCAGTTTTGAGCTGTTGTTTCCACAGGAGTGTTTGCTGTATGCTAAGAAGAGGACACCATGGCCCGTTTGCAACAATAGCAGCTTGGGAAGCTGTCCCACCTCTCGGCCTGGCTGGACTTCTCCTGACTTTCAGGTGGTCTCCCATAGAAGACCCTTGCCTGTTTTACAACCACCGTGACAGACAGACGGAGATGTGAGAAGCTTTTCCATCAAGGACTGAGACATGAAACTCCTAAAAAGGCCCCTCTGCTCCTTCCAAGGACTGGGACTGAAACCCCCAGCCCGGGGGAGGTGTGTGGGGAGGCAAGCTGACCAAAGCGAGATGTTTGCCTGCAGATTGTGACCACTGGAGCAAGAAAACAATGGCTTTCATTTACTGCTGAGAACACCGACTACCTGTTACATCTATCAAGCTCATTTACTGCTGAGAACATGGACTACCTGTTACATCTGTTCCCTATTGTGTCTGTTTCCCCCCCCTCGCAATTTTCAGTAATAAAAACCTCTGAGTTAGCCAGAGCCTTTTTGATCTCCCCAGCGTAACAGGCGGACCCTCGGCTGGACTGCACCAAAATTGGTGCAGTTGGTACAGTTGGTACAGTTGGTACAGTTCGTCTCTGCGTTGGTAGCTATATCCCCCCCCCCTCCCTTTCTCTCTCTTTTTCTCTCCCTTAATCCCTCTATCACATTTTTGCTGTAGTTGTTTCAATAAAACTGCATTTGATTTGATTATCACTGCAAACCCCGTTGTACTGTGTTGGTGTTTTGCACTCTGAGATCATTCCTACGAACCATCAGGTCATCTGTCCACTAGGACAGACCCTGACACCTTGGCAACCAGAAGCACAGGGAGCACAAACAGACACAGCCAGGAGGCCCAGCAGCTCTTTCCTGAGGGCCCATTTCATGCAAGAACTGGCCCTCAGAATATTAAACAAAATGAAAATAAAAGGGTTGGGGGAGGAGGCATTGAGGTGGCCTCACAGGTTCAACTCTGCACTCTGCTTTTGTCACCAGCATTATCCAAGTTCCTGTACTTTTTTCCTGGAGAATTTGCAGTCAACAGAGCTTCACTCCCTCTCATCAAATCAATCTTAAGGCCAGCTTCAGGCTGGGTCATTCATTTAGACTCGAGCACTGACTGGGGTCCAGGCAACAAAAGAACATTAGCTGCAGGCCACCCATACAGCTTTTCATATTAATCAGCACAAAGCCTTTATTTGTGCAAGCTCAGGGATGCTGGGGGGATCTTTGCACCATCAGGCCGAGGTACAAGGCTCTGGATCCTCCAAAGGAACAGAGCCAGCCCCCTTGAGGGGGAGAAGGCGCGGCCTCAGTTGCAGCCCCGGGTGCCTTCTGTGGGCCAGGGCACGGCCCTGGCCGTAAATGTGCTGGGCTGCAGCACAGGGCCAGGGCGGAGCTCAGCAGCCTCATCAGAGCCCAGGGCCATGGCCGTTGCCTGCCGGGGCCCGAGCCTGGCCCGGCCCGGCCTGGCCTGAGCAGCCCGGCCTGGCCCCAGGGGATGGGCTCCGCCTGTCTGCTGTGCCTGCAGGCTGGGCCCAAGGCTTTGCAAGAGGCTTTCTCCCAGCTTTGCAAAACCTCAGCCAAGTAACCCTTTGCTGTGCTGAGAAGAGTAAAATCCCCCTCAAATGTAACCCCACTGCACACCTCATGAGGGATGCCTGCACACTTTAGAAGAGGCCATCAATACTCCTTTGTGATTCATGAGTGACCCCGGCACCCCTCAGCAGGGACCCCAAAATATCCATGCCTGCCTCATGGGGCCAGGGCTCAGATGATGCCAGGGAAGGAAATGTGTCCTCGGCCCAGGGACGCTCAGCATGGGCTCCCCCAGCCCTCAGGGCCCCCCCACTGTTCACAGCAGCCCCTGCCTGGCTCCTGCCTGCCCACACCGTGGGCATCCACGGCTGCTCCTGGCCATGGAGCTCAGCCTGTGCTGCTGCCAGGTGGCCTTTGTGGCTGTTACGATCTGGACAGAGCTGTGACAACTCCATTTCTTTATTGAAATATAAAATGTGGGCCAAGCCCTACCCTGGCAGACAGGGGCTGCCCACATTCACTCCTGGCTGGGACACAGGACTTGTGGGCTCTGGGGCAGAGGGTCTTGTTTTGGAGGGGAAAACGAATTTGGAATGTGAGAAGGCCTTCTGACGGTGTTGCAGCCACGGCAGGGCAGATAAGGGCATAAGTGGAGACCTGGGATAACAGGTCAAGTTCTCTTTGCCCGAGTTGCTAGGCCTCTCTTCTGAAGATGCACAGGAGCACCTGTGGAGAGAGGAGGTGGCTGAGGCCCCAGCTGCCAGTGGCACACAGGGAGCCTCCTGCACAGCAGGGCCCAGAGCTGGCAAGGCTCCCCAGCACGGCTGGAGCTGCTGGCACAGCTTGGCCCAGCTGCACAGCTGCCCCTCAAGGCCCCGGCGAGCAGGGCACGGCTCTGGGCAGGCTCCCTGGCCAGGAGCGGGCCCCACAGCGCCTCTGCCTTTCAAGGGCAATCTAATCCCTGCTCTTTCTCCTCCACATTTTCCTTTGCTTCTGCCCTGTTTTTGGCCAGGAAGCCTCAGCGGGAGCGAGCCCTGGTTGCAGCCCCAGCAGATCTTAAGCCCATGCTTCAGCTTGGGCTCCCTGCCAGCTGATGCCAAATACCTTCCTGCAGAGGCTGGGGAGAAGCTGCAGCCAGGCCAGGCCAGAAAACAGCCCTGCAGGGCATGGAAGCAGCAGCAAGGCAGTGAGGTTTCCATGGATGCCCTCCCGCTGTGCCGGGCACCGGGGGTTGGACATTGTGATGCTGTAGAACCACACGGCTCTGTGACCCCAGAGCCTGCTGTGACCTCACAATCCTGCTGTGACCTCATGGCCTGCTTGGGGATGGACCTCATGGCTGGAATTTTCCTTCTCTAGGAGGGAGCTCATGCTTGCCTGGCTGTTGTGTCCCAGGGCTGGCCTTGCCTCCCCAAGCTGAGCTCACTGCTCTGTGTTCTGGGCACTGGCACAGGAGATCACATCCAGGGATTTCTGAGCCCCTCAGGCACTGTCAGCAACATCCCAGCATGCTGAGGAGTAAGTGATCTCTGGCTGGAGACAAGTTCCACATTCCCTCCTGTCAGCAGCTTCCCAGCTGGAAATTTGGCACCTTGGGGGGGCCAGTCCTCTGGCTTCATAGGAAAGGTGAAGCTTTTACTTCACCATTTGCTCTTCATGTGCAATTTAAAGCACTGCTTCCTTTGGTGGTCCTCAAAGGACACAGTGAATAAAACAGGGGGGAAAGTCACCCAACCTCTTCAATGCTTGGATATGCCAAAAAAAACCTTGAGGAGCATAGGGTGGGTGTGTGTGGTCTGACCAAGCCAGAGCCCTTCCATGAATGAGTGGCTGCCTAAGTGACGCAGTGCCAGAGTTCTTCAGCCTGGGCTGCTCCCAGCACTGTCACCAGGAGGAGGCTGCCCCCAAAAAGCCACACAATTTGGGTGCTACTATAGGTCACATTTGCTCTATGGCATAGGTGGAATGCTTCAAGGGCAGGGACAAGGAACAAGGAGAGGTCTTCTGTATGACTCCCAAAGGTGTTTATGCCCAGGAAGGTCAGGCTCAGAAAGACACGAGTCCAGGCTCTAGAAGGGGTTTTTCAACAAGGGGAGGTTGAAGAGGAGGGTACAAAACTTTAACAAATTGGGAGAAACCTGGGGAGAAGCATAAGGCAGGGAATACAGTGTTTAAACCAATTGGGAATTACAAGGGAGGGGAAGAGTTTAAACAAACCAATGAGACCTCAAGGGATACAAAAATGACAGGGAAGTTTCTGGAGAAAGGGGCAGGTATGAGGAGGGACTGACCATGTTCATACTGGGAGAAGGAAGAGGGAACATTGAGGAACAAAGGGCAGGTCTTTGGGAAGATGGAAAACCAGGGCAAAACCAACAAGAGAGGTGCAAAAGAACAAGCAATTAAGGATAAAATATGCTATAATAATACAAGAGATGGGGCGGGGGGTGGGGGTTTGAACTGACCATTGAAACTGAATTGCAGTTGAAAACACAATAGAGACACACCGCAACACCACAGTGTGGCGGTCTGTTATTTTACAGTTTGTTCTTCTGTAGTAAGTTTTAAATACTCCTTGTTATACGTTTGTAATGCTTCATTCCACATATCCCATTTGGTTTCTCCGGTGGTTCAGTCCTGAGTTGTTTATTCACCAAGTATATGTCAGTGCCCCTGTCCATCAAAGTCAGCACAGCCTTTTGTTCTGGTGTGTACCCTGTAGTTCATCCCTTCCTCAAAGCAAGATTGGATTTCAAGGTTTGCTCCTTCCCCTTGTTGGTTTCTGTTGGATAGCCCTTGCTCTGCACTCCTTCCCTAATGCCTTCCCCTTGGTAAAAGGTTGTGTCACTCCCCTTCTTCCCTCCCTTCCTTAAAAATCAGTGTTTTGCCCTCAGTTATTGTCGCTTGTCCCTGACTCCTCTGGGGACATAAACCTTCCTTAGAACTCAAACAAGTGATCTCTCTCTCGGTTCCTTCGCCTCGGTCCCTCGTACTGGGTTGCTGCTGTGTCACCCGTGCCACAGGTGTCGGCTGCAGGGAGCTGCGAGCCCCTGTACGCACCGCCAGCCGGGAAGGTCCCTGTAGGGATCCAGGGGCAGCCTCTCTTGTGACTGTCCATGGGACTCAGGCAGTGAGCTGGCCAGAGAACATATTGCCTGTGACCCAGCCGCGAAGTTACACCCCAGTGCACAAGGGAAGAGCTAGAGATGCCACCACTCTGGACTTCTGCCATGCCCTGGACACATCAGCCCTGCCCAGCATCCTTGTCCCTCCTTTGGTGAGCTATGGATCTGATGGAGGCACAGTTTGGAGAACGAGCAATTGCCTGGCTGGTCACATCCAGGGGGTTGTGGTCAATGGCTCAGAGGCCCGATGGACGTCAGTGACCAATGGTGTCCCTCAGGGTGACAGCAGAAGCTCCCTGGACCCTGGGGACTCAGTGTCCTGGTGGTGCTGCCAGACAAGAGAGCTGGAAGGGACTCCAAAGCAGAACTGTTGTGATTGCCCAAGTCTTTCAGACTTGCTCAGTGAATGAGGAGCTGATTGAAGTGAAAAGATACTGAGAAACCCCACAATCCTTTATCTGGGAAGAAACATTTCCCCATCCAAACTTCCTCTCCCTGTCTTTATCCCACTCCAAGAGGAACAGACATGTATATACATCTATCTATCTATCTATCTATCTATCTATCTATCTATCTATCTATCTATTTATCTATCTATTTCTGTCTTAGTTATTTAACTATCTAGCGATCTAATACCTACCAATCTTCCTATATCCATCTACCTATCTGACAAAATAATTTCAGCTTTAAATTAAATCTCTTTATTTATCCTTATCCTTTGAAATAGAGTTTAGAAAGTAGTATTTTTATACAATTACATTTATCAAAGACATTAATTAACAGATGCTTCTAATCTCTCCATCATGAAACTGCAGCAAATTCCTCCCTGACTGACAGTGATGAGCGCCTGCTGTCAGGGAGGGATCAGAAGGTCCTGTCCAGAGGGTGGGAGCAGATGTATGCCCTCTTCTCCAGGATCTGCTTTGCAGCTTTTTTAATGCCATCATCCCGGTATTCATCGGCATCTCTGGAGAAAGAGAGAAAAATCAACTAAGGGAGCATAAAGAGCCGTTGTAAATTTCTTTCAAGAAGTGTTTTTGAGTACGAGTGCAAGAGTGAGTGCCAGGAAGAAACTGAACATTCTCTTCTGAAAAAGATAGATTATTACAGACTGAGCTTTGGAGAGCCAATGCACAGCTGGTCAGTACTTCCCACAGAGTCCAAATCCCTCGTTTCTATCAGTAACTTGACAGGAGTATATACATAAAATATAGATTTTATATTGCTCAATAAAGAACCCTGGCAGTTTGCTTTAGCTATGAAGTGAAGAGACTCTTCTCAACAGGTTCCGGCTCTGCCGCTTGTTTGAATTAAAAGTAGAGAAAAACTCTTCTGTTGGTCACATAAACCAACAAAAGTTTCATGAGTCTGTGAAAGACATAAGACGGTAAACCTCATTCCATTTTATAGTACTTACAGTCTCTTAATTCAGCCATGGGATAATTGGGCCATCATTCACTATACCAAAAAACTGGAATAGGCACTGGAAAAAAAGTTAGTTTCAAAACTAAGTTTAGAAAAAGTGAATGAATTTCATAAAGAAAAACATGTAGAAAACACATAGGAATTTAAACTTCTCAAAGCCCTTTGATAATAGAGCCCTGATTCCCAGTCATGTCCAGTGAAGCCTCAGCTGTCCCTTTGAGGCCAGAACTGCCAACGCTCAGGGCTGGGATGAGCCTTCACCCAGAATTGGCTCCAAGATTGATTGGGAATCAATCCAGAACAGGGCTCACAAAAAGAGCAAAGTTTCACGGCCAAATCCAAACCTTCATCAGGCTGGATTTGTTTTAACACTGAACTGGAGCATATTTGCTTGTGCTGCAACACCGTTGAAATTAAACTTTACATGAGCTACAAAATAAGCATTGCCCTGTCCTGAACTGTGCTGCCCAAACACTGCTGAGAACTTGCTGTGCCTCTGCCCTGTGCCCCTGGGGCAGCTCTGGGCCAGGCAGCCTCAGTGGGAGCCAGCACTGGCTGCAGGCCCAGCGGGCCCCCCAGGACAAGGCCCAGCAATGAGGAGGCCAAGGAAAGCTCAGGGCAGCAGCTGAACCGTCCCCAGAGTTCTTTGGACAACCATGGACTGGCCACAACTCTACAGCAGCACGACTACGAGTCAGGCTACCAATGCTGAAGAGCAAAGTTATAAGAAAACTGTGGAGAAAAATCAGCAACTGACCGTCTGATCTCATACAGCTTGCGAATGCCAAGATAGCAGCCTATCAGCACAAGTGGCACAGTGAACACTATCACCACTGTGCCTATCATGCATTTCCTGCGCACATCCTGGGGACAGACAATTCTTGGGAGGCGCATTGGATCCGGGCCATATATTCCTGCTTCAGTGATAACGTCTGTGGGAGCAATGGGGAGCGTGAGCCCGTGCTGTGCTGCACTGCTTAGCTGGCAGCACGGTGCATGCGGGCAGGACGTTCTCCGTTTGCCCCAGAGCTGGGGCCTGCAGGCACCTTGCCGCCCCTTGGCACAGGCTGTGCCACCCAACAAAGCCCAGCAGGCCGGGAGGAGAGCCCGGGGGCAGCGCAGCTGCTTGGGCAGTGGCTGCGTGGAGGGACACGGGCCAAAGCCATCCCTGAGCAGCCACTGCCACCCTGGCCCTCCCTGCCCCGTCACAGCTCCCCCAGCCCCACAGTACAGTGTTAGGCCCTATAAAAACACAATGGATCTTTGCCCTCCCCCTCTGCCCTTTCCCCACCATGGGCACCCCATGCAGTGGCTCGCTGGTTTCAGGACATGTCCCACAAGGAGGGACCCCAGCAGGACTGCTCATCCGGGCTGAGCCTGGTACAGCAATCACCTTCTGTGGCACTGTCTGGCATCTCCTCACTTCCTGTATCAGTGGCTAGCACGGGTACATTGCGTCCTCCAGGATGTGCTGCCTTCCGGAAAGACTTTTGGTCCATCTCTGGAGAAAGGAAAAGGGACAGCCGGATCAGGTGGAGCCATTGCCCACTGGGGAGGTGACATCTTCAGGAGGTACCACTTGTAAAAGACATGGATAAGGATCAGGGAGAGGCCAAGGCTCTTGGGGCTACCACAGGGCCCTCCCTCCTCCAATGAGCTGCACCTCTGGATCTGCCCAGAGAATGGGAAATCCCAGGCCCATGGTGCAGTTTGGGCTCTCACTTAGCTGATGCCCAATGCCTTCCTGCAGAGGCTGGGGAGAAGCTGCAGCCAGGCCAGGCTGGCAAACAGCCCTGCAGGGCGTGGAAGCAGCAGCGGGGCAGCGAGGCTGCCATGGATCCCTTCCCACTGTGCCGGGCACGGCGTGTCCAGATGTGCAGCCAAAGCCCCCGGCTGCTGAGCCCCAGGACAAGGCTGAGGGAAATGCACCCACCACGGTGCCTCTCCAGGTCAATCAGGATTTGGTCCAGTTGTTTGGATGCCTCCAGGGGCACATTCTGTTTTGTAAGTTTTTTCCTCCCTCTCAGAGGACCTTAAGATAAAGCCAGATGTGAATGGACAAGGCCAAAGCTGCACAAGGGCCTGGGGAGCTCTGGGCTGGCTCCTGGTCACTCTGCACCCTCTTTGCAGGGCCTGTCTGACATCCCTGGAGGGCAGGCACTGACGCACAGCCAAGATGGCAGCTCAAGCTTCAGCAGGGCTCAGGCCCAGAGGCACAGCAATTACCTCCTGTGACGGTGCTGGGCATCACCTCCCTTCCTGCAGCAGAGGCTGCCAATGAGCCCCTGCTTCCTGCAGGAAATGCTGTTTCCGGCACAGCCTTTCGGTTCATCTCTGGAGAAAGAAAAAGAGACAGCTAAATTAGATGGAGATGTTCCCCTTTCTGGGAGGTGGCATCTTCAGGAGGCAATACTGGTCAAACTGATGGATAAGGAGCAAGAAATCATAAAAGCTTTTGGGATTGGCCAGGATTTTCCCTTCTCAAAACTGCTGTCATTCCTGATCTCCCCATGGCCCAGGCAATTGCAGGGGATCTCAGGGCATGTATGAACCATGTTGCGGTTTGAGCTCTCTGTATGCAGATGCCAAATGCCTTCGTGCAGAGGCTGGGGAGGAGCTGCAGCCAGGCCAGGCTGGCAAACAGCCCTGCAGGGCGTGGAAGCAGCAGCGGGGCAGTGAGGCTGCCATGGATCCCTTCCCGCTGTACCGGGCACGGAGTGTCCAGATGTGCAGCCAAAGCCCCTGGCTGCTGAGCCCCAGGACAAGGCTGAGGGAAATGCTCTCACCATGGGGCCTCTCCATGTCACTGAGCATCTCGTCCAGAAGTTTGGCTGCCTCCAGGGATTTCTTGTCTCCTGTACCTTGGTTCATCCAACTAGGAGGACCTTAATAGAAAGTTGTTCCATTTTTACTTCTTGCTGGAGTGGCAGTGAGGGCACCTGGGTGATTGGTGCCCTCCCAGGCAGTCCCTCAGCTCTGCCTTCCACTCAGGAGCAGGGCCAGGGGCACCTTGTACCTGCAGTGGCCCCACACTGGGATGGAAGGAGCCCCTTGTGTGGCAGTCAGGGCAGAAATGACTCCCTGGAGCTGCTGCAGCTCCAAACACAGCCCCAGGCAAGGCCAGGGCTTGGCAGTGGCAGCAGGAGCAGCTCAGGCTCCCTGGGGCCGGCAAAGGAGCTGAGAAAGGCTCAGCCCTGGGGCACAGCCCTGGGCCCAGCCCCTTCCCTCTCTGCTCTTCTCTGTGGCTGCACAGAGCACATGGAAGGACACACTGGCATTGCACATGGCAGGGGGTTGGACAGATAAATGATCCTTTTTCTCTATGACTGAGATCCTGTGGGATCACTGTTGGACACAAGAGCAGAAATTTGGAAGACAGGATTCCCACAATTTAGCAAACTTAAGCGGATCTTGACGGGAATGACACAGGAATATTACTCTGAGCAAGGATTTCACTTTGACAATGATTACTCTGTTAGGGAAGGGGTTTCGCTAGCCTACCTTCACCAAGGTCCAGCATCCTTAAGTATTGCTTTACCAGAATTTCCAATCTACGCAACTCAGGATCCCAGTCTAGAAAGGAGCACAGATGGGAACCGTTCCATGCTGTGCTGGGATCCCCCTCTATAGGGAAGCCAGCACTGGAAGGGGGTCAGGTAATGCTGCGTGCCAGCAATGCCAAGCAGCAGAGAGGGCAGCTCAAGCCTCAGCAGGGCTCAGGCCCAGAGGCACAGCAATTACCTCCTGTGGCTGTGCCTGGCATCTCCTGCCTTCCTGCAGCAGAGGCTGCCAATGCGCCCCTGCTTCCTCCGGGAAACTGCGCCTTCAGCGCATCCTCTCCTTCCATCTCTGCAGAAAGGAAAAGGCACAGCTGGATCAGGGGGGGCTGTTCTCCAATGGGAAGGTGGCATCTGCAGGAGGCACTGCGTGTCCAAGTAATGGATAAGATGTAGAAGAAAGATCAGGTTATTGGGGCTGCTGCAGGGTCCTCCCTCCTCGAAAGTGCTGCACCTCCAGATGTGCTCAGAAACCAGGAAATTGCAGGGGATCACAGGCCCATGGTGCAGTTTTGGCTGCCTTTCAGCAGATGCCCAATGCCTCCCTGCAGAGGCTGGGGAGAAGCTGCAGCCAGGCCAGGCTGGCAAACAGCCCTGCAGGGCGTGGAAGCAGCAGCAGGGCAGCGAGGCTGCCATGGATCCCTTCCCACTGTGCCGGGCACGGCGTGTCCAGATGTGCAGCCAAAGCCCCCGGCTGCTGAGCCACAGGACAAGGCTGAGGGAAATGCACCCACCACGGCGTCTCTCCAGGTCACTCAGGGTCCTTTCCATGTATTGCGACGCCTCTAGGGAATTAGTGCCTCCTCCAGGCTTGTTCCTCCCTCTCAGAGGACCTTAAGTGACGTGTTTGCGTGTCAGAAGAGTGGATCCCACAGAAGAAGGGTTCAGCCCGTGGGGTCAGCAGGGACACACTACTCACCCCTGCGATGGGAGCTGGGCTTCTGAGCAGCAACCCAGAAAGGAGCTTGATAAGTCCTCTCTGCAGAGACTCCTGTAACACAACAGCCACAGAAGCTTCTGTCACCTGGTTCCTGCCAGGTTGTCAAGGATTATCCGCTTAGGGGAACATTGACAATGTACCTGCAGGAGGCGGAAGAGGCTGGAAATGCTCATGGAGCCAAGCTGCTGGAGAAACCTTCCTAGCAAGCTCATCTAGAGGGAAGCAAACACACAAAACCATTTCCATGGTGTCCTGGGATCCCCCCTCTGCTTTTGGGACCTGGGCACTGCAAGGTGGTCGGGTAAGTCTTTGGGAGCCAGATGTCAATGGAAAAGGGCAGAGCTGCACAGGGGCCTGGGGAGCTTTGGGCTGGCTCCTGAACACCCTCCCCCCTCTTTGCAGGCCCTGTGACACATCCCTGGAAAGGAAACAGGGGCAGCCCCAGGGCCCGTGGGGGCTCTCTCCCTCCCCCAGAGGAAACCCTCCATGAAGGCCTGGGGAAAACCATCCCCAGCGCTTCCCGGGGAGCAGGGAGCGCTGTCCCGGGAAAGGGGAGCCAGGCTGCCGGCTCACCTGCTGGCCGCGCTTGCAGCGGAGCAGCCTGGGCAGCCCTGGCAGGCAGGGCCACGGCCAGGAGGAGCAGGAGGAAGAGGCGCAGAGCAAGGGCCATGCTGCCTTGCCCTCTGCCAGTCCCGCAGCTCTTGCTGCCACCGCTGTCCTGACACCACTGTCCCAATGTCAGCACCACTGCTGCCACCGCCACTGCTGCTGCCGCAACAGTTGTGCTCAAGCACTGACTGCTCGCTCCTTGTGCTGCTGTGCAACCACGGGGCTCTGGCACCTCTGTGACCTCAGAGCCTGCTGTGACCTCATGGCCAGGGTGGAGGTGTGTGGGGAGTGGGATCTGCCTTCTTTGGCCGGGAGCTCGTCCTTCCCAGCTACTCTGTCTGAGGGCTGTGACACAGTCCCAGCCCAGCTGATCTCACAGGCTGGGCCATGAAGGGATGGAGAGCAGCCCTGCCAAGATGGACTTGGGGGTGCTGCAAGATGAGAGGCGGCACATGAGCCAGCCATGTGCATCCAAAGGAGAGTGTCCTGCAGCTTGAAGGAGGTGATTCCACCCCTCTGCTCTGGTGAGACCCCACCTGGAGTACAGTGGAAGAGGTTTTACAGTGACCTCTGTGAGCCATTGAGAACTTGGACAAGAGGATCCAGGTTTACCCCTGAAAGAATTTATTATCAAGGTTTTTTACACTGAAAGCAAGAAAAAATGTAGGATAAATAAGGAAAACTTGTAACTGCTTATTCTAAGAAGTACTTTGCTTGTCTCTCGTGACCAGTGAGTAAAGTGTAAACTTATGAGCTTTGTAGGAATGTAGAACAAGCATGCATGCTAGAATAAAAACAGGGTTTGAAGCCTTCTGGAAACAGAGTGGGTCGCTTTGTACTGCCTCCGTCTCTACCACGACAGAGTACTGCATCCATCTCTGGGCTCCCCACACAGGAAAGCCATGGTCCTGTTGGATCTAGTCCAGAGGAGGGACAAATTGCTCTGAGGGCTGGAGCCCTTCTGCTTTGGAGACAGGCTGGGAGAGCTGGTGGCGTTCAGTCTTGAAGAGAGCAGACTCCAGGGACACTTGATTGCTGCCTTTCAGTACCTTAAGGGGGCTTGTAAAAGAGATGGGACAGCACTTTAAGTAGAGCCTTTTGTGAGCAGACCAAGAGAGAATGGTTTTAGTCCAAAAGACGGTCGATTCAAATTGGACAAAAGAAACCCATTTTTTTCACTGTAGGTTTTGAAAGCCTGGCACAGGTTGCCCAGAGGGGTGGACATCCATCCCTGCAGACATTCAAGCTCATGCTCTCAGCAACCCGACCTACTTAAAGGTGTCCCTGCTCACTTCAGGGCATTGGACTAGATGGCCTTTAAATATCCCTTCCAAGCCAAGCCATTCTGTGCTCCTGGGCACCATCAAAGCAGTGCTGGATTAGTGCTGGGGTGATTAGGTGGCACGTGTATTTTGGGACTTGTGTCCTTTAGCAATTGGCCCTGAGAGCATTCATGGTCTGGGCAGTGAAGTCTGCAAATAACAGACAGTGTGCTCCAGGAGTGTTGCAGTGTGATTTCATGGTTTACCCCAAAACCCCGGGTTTCTCCCCTGAAGATTCCCTCCCAGGTGTGTCCATCATCCCTCCTTTCCCCAGTCTTACCCCTGCTGAGCACTGTCTCTGAATCCTGCAATTCCAGAAGGGCATTGAGTGATTGGCAGATTCAAAAGATGCCCTCTACCCTGGGGGGCAGGGCGGCCATTGGGCCATCCAGGTGTCATTTGTCCCTGGAGACCCCCTCTCCTGTCCCAGGTTGGTGGGCTCTCTATCCCTTCCCTCCTCCCCTCCCTTGGGTAAAAGGGCGAGCAACCATGCGGTCCAGGAGTTCCATTGGAGCAGTTGCTGGATTCAGTGGCCTTTGGGCCAGAATAAAGCTCTGGATTAAAACCCTCCATCAGAACCGACTCCTTTCCTTCACTACTGCCTTAAAGTTTCTCTGGCAGAGGGAAGCCTGAGGAGCAGACCCTCCAGGGGAGGAAGCTCCATCCCGCTGGCACCGGAGTCCCGGCATGTCTGGACTTGTCCCCATGCGCCCAGCTGCAACATCCAGCTGGCCGAAAATGTCTCTGGGGTGGAACACCACAGTTGCTGCGATTTGGTTCAGCTGCAGGGGCCAGACAAGCCAAGGCACGTCCCGTCAGCAATATTGGAGTAATGTATGGTAGGGATAATTCATGCTGTTAATGAATGGTATAAAATATTGCAAAATCCAAAATCATATCTTTGACCATCCCGGCTCAGAGCAGCTCTCTATTTAGATTCAACTAGCTCCTGGACACAAGTTGAGATAATGATGAACACGTTAACATAAGAAGAGAAGCTTCCATGGCGATGATCACTGGTTTCTTGAGTCATGGGGAGCCACCTAAGAGTGATTATCACCTTGACAATTGCATCTATCAAGATAGTCAGTGGAGCCAAACTGATGCAGCTGAATACACGGCATCCCTGAACCGATTGATGCCGATGGCACACCTGGACTTGGCCTTTGTCCAGCTCTGCACATGGAAAGAAACAGCAATGCACGTGAAGAGATACAAAGGAAATTTGGTCATCTTTGCCTCGGGCAGAATAAACTGCATAAAACCTCGTTGCAAGAAGCAGCGTGCGTGAACGGGGGAGACTCTGACACTCGGGAGGTCAGATACAGGTTCACCCGGCGGCGATCCCAGGCTCGACGCTGTCTCTTTGGCTGTGGTGGTTTCAAGGACCAAAATTCGGTGTCACAGACAAATTAATAAACCTTTGCTAAATTTTTGACAATTTTGGCTCATGATTTGATAATTTATAACATTGGTAATTCCAATAAAGGAAAAACAGGAGAGGAACACGGCTTCCAGTTCAGATAAGTGCCACCATTTTGCTGCCTATTCCTGGTTAAGAAATAAAGCAATGTCCTGAAGATCCCTTCATGTGGGCGCATTATTGGCTGTATCAGTGCTTGTGTTCGGTAAAACAGGGAAGTTGTTACAACTTCTTGCCCCATTTATCACTAGATAAAACCCAAATACAGCATTGCTCCTTGTCTACTTGCTTCCAAGTCAAGGCAAATTTTGGTCATGACTGAGTGGGACATATTCACCTGTTCACAAGCAAATTCTTCTTTCCATTCACACAGTGGCAAGGTTGCTTTGTGGATTTGCTCTAATCGGACAGGATTTAAGGCCTACCTCTCACTAGAACTAAAGCTGATGCATTGGGAGGCAAAGTCTTGAGTAATTTCTCCTGGTGTCTGGCACTGTAGAGAGTTGTTCCGGAATTAAATGACACTTGAAGACATGTGTAGTCTACCATACTTCTGGCAGACTAGAAGACTTTGGTAACACCTTTTTATCCTTTCTTCCTCCTCCTCATCCTCCCAGGAATTTTAATCTCTGAGGTCTAAGCTCTTCAGCTGCCTCACAAACATTGTTTTAATTCAGACAGGCATCTGTGCATTGAGCCACAAATCAGGCCTGTGCTGTGAAGCCAGAGTGCCATCAAAATTACAAATACAGCTTTCTGAGACCTTTATATTCCTATAGAAAGAGATTCAAAATTGTTCATACATGCAACAGTGACTAAGAAGTGAATGACAGATTGTCAAAATAATTGCTTGGGGAAAAAAAAGACATAAATAAAAATAAGTTTACATGTAGATAATAAGTAAACCATCATGCTAAGGAAGAAACCAGACCTGCCAAAAGTAAAACCAGTAAGGCTGTTTCATCTGTCTCAGTACAAAAAAATTGCTGAAAAGTATCAGAGATCCTTAAGAGCATTACTATATACAGGAAATTCCAGGTATTGGGAAAAAATGAAGCAAAAGGGAGTGTGCAATTCCCAGAGGTAACCTGTAATTTATGGTGGATTTCCTGCAAAATTTTAGAGAGCAGACTGGAAAAGCACAGGGGCTGGTCAGCCCATGGGTGGGCATTTAGAGCAGTGTGAGGGATGTTTCTGGGACCAACTGCAGGGAAGAAGAGCAGCAGACAATTACTGGGACAATCTCTTTGCTGGCTGTGGAGTTTGTGTCAGTCGGTTCCCTGGGGCTGGGGGAGCTGTCACAGGGCAGGGCCAGCCAGGGCTGGCAGTGGCTGCTCAGGGGTGGCTTTGGCCCGTGTCCCTCCACGCAGCCACTGCCCAAGCAGCTGCGCTGCCCCCGGGCTCTCCTCCCGGCCTGCTGGGCTTTGTTGGGTGGCACAGCCTGTGCCAAGGGGCGGCAAGGTGCCTGCAGGCCCCAGCTCTGGGAGAAACGCAGAACGTCCTGCCCACATCCACCGTGCTGCCAGCTCAGCAGCGCTGCACAGCACGGGCTGACGCTCCCCATTGCTCCCACAGGTGCAGCTGGAACCACAGCACATGTTCCTGATTCCCAGAAGGGCCCTGGAAGGGGTTTCTGTAAGGGAACAGGCTGCTGGATAGCATTAATTGCAGGCCTGCTTTTTTTGGAGTTTATTTTCATCTTATGCTGAGTCCAAATTTGGACTTGCTGGAAGAGAAAAGGGTGAGTGTTTTGTTCACCTTTCCCCCAAACACGTTCTTTTAAAAGTCTAATGTCGTAGACAGGAAACATTTCCAGAGAAGCTGCTGTGGTGTTGTTTGTTGCCAGTCTGTGATTGTCGAGAGAAGCTGGGGAGCCTTGCCAGCTCTGGGCCCTGCTGTGCAGGAGGCTTCCTGTGTGCCCCTGGCAGCTGGGGCCTCAGCCACCTCCTCTCTCCACAGGGATGCCTCTGCAGCTTCACAGGACAGGCCAAATAACTCAGCAAGGGGGAACTGGTCCTGTCATCTCGCATCTCCGTGCCCGTGTTTGTTGTCCCTTCCACGGCTGCATTACCAGCTCATTGCTAGGGACAGCTTGTTGGTATCACCACCCAGAGCAGGAGCCTCTGTCCCCAAAGGTGCTGCCCCTGGTGTCCAGCCAGGCCAGGAGGTGCTGCCCTCCTAGCAGGGAAGGGCCTGAGCCTGGCAACATCTTTGGGGTTCCTCTCAGGTGTGTCTGTGCTACCACCAGCACTGGCGGAGCTGCTTGTCTGGGCACAGCCAGGGCTGGGCAGGCAGCAGCTGAGCACGGGGCTCCTCAGACAAAGCAACCTCAAAATATTTACAACCAAGGCAGTCCATTGCTACACTTGAGGGTCCACTCTGGGGGTACAGCTGAGGCCATGAGGTCACAGCAGGCTCAGGGGTCACAGCAGGCTCTGAGGTCACAGAGGTGCCAGAGCCCCGTGGTTGCTCAGCAGCACAAGGAGCGAGCAGTCAGTGCTTGAGCACAACTGTTGCGGCAGCAGCAGCGGCACTGGCAGCAGTGGTGCTGACATTGGGACAGCGGTGTCAGGACAGCGGTGGCAGCAAGCGCTGCGGGACTGGCAGGGGGCAAGGCAGCATGGCCCTTGCTCTGCGCCTCTTCCTCCTGCTCCTCCTGGCCGTGGCCCTGCCTGCCAGGGCTGCCCAGGCTGCTCCGCTGCAAGCGCGGCCAGCAGGTGAGCCGGCAGCCTGGCTCCCCTTTCCCGGGACAGCGCTCCCTGCTCCCCGGGAAGCGCTGGGGATGGTTTTCCATCACTGCACGGGCTGACGCTCCCCATTGCTCCCACAGACGTTGTCACTGAAGCAGGAATATATGGCCCGGATCCAGTGCGCCTCCCAAGAATTGTCTGTCCCCAGGATGTGCGCAGGAAATGCATGATAGGCACAGTGGTGATAGTGTTCACTGTGCCACTTGTGCTGATAGGCTGCTATCTTGGCATTCGCAAGCTGTATGAGATCAGACGGTCAGTTGTTGATTTTTCTCTACGGTTTTCTTATAACTGTGCTCCATAGCATTGCTGGCCTGACTCGTAGTCATGCTGCTGTGGAGGAGTGGCCAGTCCATGGTTGTCCAAAGAACTCTGCTGAGGGTTCTGCTGCTGCTCTGAGCTTTCCTTGGCCTCCTCATTGCTGGGCCTTGTCCTGGGGGCCCCACTGGGGCTGCAGCCAGTGCTGGCTCCCACTGAGGCTGCCTGGCCAAGAGCTGCCCCAGGGGCACAGGGCAGAGGCACAGCAAGTTCTCAGCAGTGTTTGGGCAGCACAGTTCAGGACAGGACAGTGCTTATTTAGTAGCTCATGTAAACTTTCATGGCAACAGTGGTGTTGGAGGACAATCAAATGTGCTCCAGTTCTGTGTTAAAATGTGGTTTTCTTTATGAAATTCATTCACTGTTTTAAAACTTAGTTTAAAATATAACTTCTTTTCCAGTGCTTTATACCCTTCTTTGGTATAATGAATGTTGGCCTAATTATCCCATGCCTGAATTAGAAGACTGTAAGTACTATAAAATGGAATCATTTTTCTGCTCTTATGTCTTTCACAGACTCGTGAAACTTTTGGTAGTGTTAATTAACCAACAGAAGAGTTTTTCTCTGCTTTTAATTCAAACAAGCAGCAGAGCTGGAACCTGTTGAGCAGAGTCACTTCACTTCATTGCTAAAGCAAACTGCCAGGGTCCTTTATGGAACAATCTAAAATCTATATTATATGTATAGACTCCTGTCAAGAGACTGATAGAAATGAGAGATTTGGACTCTTTGGGATGTACTGACCAGCAGTGCATTGGCTCTGCGAATCTCAGTCTGTAATAATCAATCTTTTCAGAAGAGAATATTAAATTTCTTCCTGGCACTCCCTCTTGCATTTGTACTCAAAACCACTTCTTGAAAGAAATTTACAATGGCTCTTTATGCTCCCTTAGACGACTTTTCTCTGTTTCACCATAGATGCAGATGAAAATCGGGAGGATTCCATTAAAAAAGCTGCAAAGCAGATCCTGAAGAAGAGGGCATACATCTGCTCCCACCCTCTGGACACGCTCTGATCCCTCCCTGACAGGAGGTGCTCATGACTGTCAGTCAGGGAGGAATTTGTTGCAGTTTCCATAATGGACAGCTTAAAAGCATCTGTTATTTAATGCATTTAATAAATGTAATTGTTTAAAATAAAAATTCTTTCTAAACAAGTACTTCAAAGGATAAGGATAAATAAAGAGATTTAATTTAAAGCTGAAATTATTTTGTCAGATAGACAGATGGGTAGATATATAGGAAGATAGTTAGATACTTAGATAGCTAGATAGCTAGATAACTAAGATAGACTTAGATAGATAGATAGATAGATAGATAGATAGATAGATAGATAGATAGATGTATATATATGTTTGTTCCTCTTGGAGCTGGATAAAGAAAGGGAGGGGAGGTTTGGATGGGGAGATGTTTCTTCCCAGGGAAGGGACTGAGGGACTGTGTGGTTTCTCAGTATCTTTTCACTTCAATCAGCTGCTCATTCACTGAGCAAGTCTGAAAGACTTGGGCAATCAGAACAGTTCTGCTTTGGAGGCCCCTCCAGCTCTCTTGTCCAGCAGCACCACCAGGACACTGAGTCCCCAGTGTCCAGGGAGCTTCTGCTGTCACCCTGAGGGACACCATTGGTCACTGACGTCCATCGGGCCTCTGAGCCATTGACCACAACCCCCTGGATGTGACCAGCCAGGCAATTGCTCGTTCTCCAAACTGTGCCTCCATCAGATCCATAGCTCACCAAAGGAGGGACAAGGATGCTGGGCAGGGCTGATGTGTCCAGGGCATGGCAGAAGTCCAGAGTGGTGGCATCTCTAGCTCTTCCCTTGTGCACTGGGGTGTAACTTCGCGGCTGGGTCACAGGCAATATGTTCTCTGGCCAGCTCACTGCCTGAGTCCCATGGACAGTCACAAGAGAGGCTGCCCCTGGATCCCTACAGGGACCTTCCCGGCTGGCGGTGCGTACAGGGGCTCGCAGCTCCCTGCAGCCGACACCTGTGGCACGGGTGACACAGCAGCAACCCAGTACGAGGGACCGAGGCGAAGGAACCGAGAGAGAGATCACTTGTTTGAGTTCTAAGGAAGGTTTATGTCCCCAGAGGAGTCAGGGACAAGCGACAATAACTGAGGGCAAAACACTGATTTTTAAGGAAGGGAGGGAAGAAGGGGAGTGACACAACCTTTGACCAAGGGGTAGGCATTGGGGAAGGAGTGCAGGGCAAGGGCTATCCAATAGAAACCAACAAGGGGAAGGAGCAAACCTTGAAATCCAATCTTGCTTTGAGGAGGGGATGAACGACAGTGTACACATGTTGAAGTGAGGGGGAGAACGACCATCCTATAATGCATCGAACTCCAAATTTATTGATCGATCAGTCACTTTAAATAACAGTGTTAATTAACTTCATGCATATTCCAAAATACAGCTTTATGATAGGCTAACAGAGAAAACTCTAACCACTCCTTTTGTTTTACAATACCGTTGATTGTTTACATCAAACAAAATCAGTGTTCTCACTGTGATACGAACGGTTCTCAAAACTTCCATAACTGTTCCCAGGGTGCCATCTTTTCCCAGAGAGGATGTTACCTTTGTTATGGGAAGACTGCCTGAGAACTTTATTGTTTATGCAAGGATGCCTGAGAGAGACTAATTGTTTATAGAAGTCAGGCTGGAAACTGCTTTGAAACTGCTTCACAGCTACCTGTTACTTTTCTCTCAGCTGCATGGCTTCGTGGCCTTTTTCTTTAAGCCATGCTTGAACTAAACTCCCGACATTTCCCCCGTCTTTTTCTTTAAAAGAAAGGAGGTTAGTTTGCCACATTTTCTCTATCATCCTACTAACCATCTTTTGGATACAGCCACAGAAACAAGGTAAGATAAGTAAAAGCAATAAGCGTACACCTAATATCCCTATAGCATATTTTACAAGGTTTCTTAGCCGTGGTCCCAATCCTAAATTTTTAAGCCACTCATCAATACCCAATCCTTCTTCTTCCTTAAGGCTGTTAAGCCCTAGCCGTAGCTCTTTCAACTTAGCATGAATAGATACAGAATGATTAGACAGGTTCATGCAACACATTCCTTCAAACTCTTCACACCCATGGCCTTGAGCTAATAATAAGAAATCTATAGCAGCTCTATTTTGTAAATCAGTGTGGTTAACACTTTGTACATCTGAAGATAACATATCTAATATCTGTGAAGTTTTATTTAGTTCACCCTTAGCCCAACACCCTATTTGTTTTGCTAGAGTCAATGCTTTGCTTGCAGCACCCCAGGGTAGGAAAGCTGAAACCATCACTTGTTTAAATTTACTCCAGAACCATGGATCTCCTATTTGACTACAGTCTAAATTATGTAAGCTACGCTTTTGCCTGCTTACCTGATGACTTAATTGCATCAGCACAGATATATTAGGGTGAAATAGTGATAACTTGCCTAAATAACAAGTTCCACCCTGAGGTTGGGCTGGTATTCCATTCCAGGCTCTATCTCCACAAACCAGAAATATTCCTGTAGGTAATTTCTTAGGTGTCATGATGCTAGAGCCTTTACAATGGCTGTAGAGTTGTTTAGACACTATGTTTGGCTTTAGAGCTGAATCCAAAGTTGCCCATGTTTGTTTATATGGATTCATCTTTTGAGGATTAAAATAATCAAAGTTAAACCATCCACCATCAGAAGTGCTGGTCATGCTAGCATTTGCACTTCCAAAAAGCTCCAACTCCTCAGGTGGAGAATGCAAAGGAGTATTAAGTGATTGAATTAACAGACATTGTTGGTAGCCATCACTCTGACTGGCAGTATACCCTTTCTGTGCAGGCAATTTAATATTTACCATACTGTGCATACATAAGGCACAATTATTAATAAGACTGCAGAATTCTTGAGGAGACGATACTGGCAATGCTGAGACAAAGCGACGACTGATTAATCTGTCTAGCAAGTGTTATTCATACATTATCTCTAGGTTGATTAAACTGTATTACCCTTAATTCTTCAGCTACCACTACACCTAGCAATATAACAAAAGTAAACCTCATTTTTCTGTTTTTACTTTGACCTTTTTTTTTTTTTTTTCTTATCAGTTTTTAACCTTTAACCCTTTTCAAAATACACTGTACCTCCCACCGATAATAAGCCAAGATTTTCTGCTCATGCGACTCATAAAGACCTAAAGCTGAGGCAGTGTTTAGTCCTGTTTCGTTCCGTAGAGCCCACTCCCAGTTATATTCCCAGTTATGTCTATGATTACAGGTATCACACCATAAACGAAAAAGTGACAACTGATCCACCCAAAAGGTCTCATCACAACCTCCACAACACAGTGCAACCCAAGCAGCACAATGTGGGCTGTGACATTCAAGGCAGTTCTCTTTTGCCGATCCTTTTATATGGAAAGATGATAATGATTCAATAATGTCAATCAGTTCCCCGGTCGTCCGGCAACAGTGTTTTATCCCAAAGGGTTAAAACCACCCTCAGCTGAGCTACAATGTCCGGCCTTATCAGGCATTGCACGGTAGGTGGTAATTGGACTAAGAAAAGAAAGCTGTTAGCTGTTTTCATTTATGTGAACCTGGAGAGGAGGCGAATGGCAAGTCTGAAAACGATCCTTTCTGTCCTTGAGATTTTCACATCCACCTCTTCCCTGGGTTTCTCAAAAATGTTCAAAATCAATTTTATAGTCTGTAATCCTTTAGTCATTTGGCTGAAATGGCATCAGCTGGGCGATTCTCAGTCCTTTGTTGATTTGGAGTGGTGAGAAAGTAGTATGCACTTGAAGCACTTAAAATACTTAACTTAGCAGACTTATTTTCAAATTAATAGAACTTAACTGGCTTCAAAATTCTATGGGCTAACTGTGCTACACTCTTTGCAACATAAGAATAGGCAATTCTAATAACTAAATAGTATTTTCAGCTAGCAAGGTTTCTCTGATGTTTACAACAACACTTTGAACACAAGTCATAAAACAAACACCTATCCTAAAAGCATAAATCTATCTAACATCACTTAAACTTAATAGCACTTATACTTAAAATACTTAAACTTAAAATATTTAAACTTAATAGAACTTAACATTACTTAAACTTATCTTTACTTAAACTTAATAGAATTTTAAATCAACAGAACTTACACGTAAAATCTCTTAATTCTAACAAAACTATAACAAAATCTAACTGATTTTAGACTTATTTGTAAATAATGTAAGATCAAACTTAACAGAATCTAACTTATCTTAAACCTAATATGATTTAACCTTAACAGACCTCGAAACTTAACAGCAAATAAACTTAACAAACTTAACCTTAATAGTATTTAGCATTTAATTTAACTTAAACTACTTAATAACAGATAAAACTTACTATAGACATAAAATATAGCATTTACTATAACTTACTTACAGGCCTGATTCTAAAATATTAAGCTAAAATAACTTTGTTCACGTGTTTGCTATAGCATTTCTATATCAAAAAGCACACTCACAACATCTCACTCATACAATCAGTCTAACATATCTTAACATTTTTAAACTTTTCAAAATATAATTCTAGAGTCTGATGTTCCACTGACTGAGCCATCCGGGCTTCTGATGTTAAAGTCTCTGCCAATACAGGTGATTTCAAGACAGCATAACTAATGCCGAGCCAAACCGGCCGAAATTTGACCCATGCATACAGTACGCTGATTCCTGTTTCACAGTCTCTGCCAGGAAAAACAAAAGTTCCTTTAACTTTCCTTGTTTACCATCACTTGTTTCTTAATTTCAACAGGGATCTTTTCCTTTTGTTGACAAAAGTTACATCCATTAGGCTGTTAGGTCTTAAACTGAAGCTTTTGCCGGCTGTGGGGGGAGGGAGAAACGCTCCCGCTGCAAAAAGCGCTCCAGTCCCGCGGTGCGTGTGTCGGAGCGGGCGAAACCCCCCCCCCTGCGCTGGGCTCTTTGTTTACTCGCCGGCAGGCTGACTCCGCTGCAGGCACCGCTGCACCCGTGGCTGCTCCCCCCGCGGCGGCTTCGCTCTCTCCCCGCGGCGGCTTCGTGTGGTGTCGGGTTGGAGACAGAAGAAGGTGCCGATGCTGCAGCGATGACTTCTGTTGGTGCCTGGTCGTCCGAGCGGCATTTTTGGGCCCATATTATTTGATTTGCAAATGCAGCTGACGCTTGGTGAGGTGCAAGAGCAGCTAATACCTGACTCTGAGAGGACTTTGCCTGTTCTTGCAAGCCTATTCCTGACGTTGATTTCTGTTTGATCGCATCTACCACAAAAGCCTGCTGTCCCGTAGATATGAGGGCCATCTTCTCTAATGCCTCTTCTATAGTCCAATTAGTACCTAGGGTGTTAAGTACTCTCCTATTAGTAGAATTACAATTTCGGAGAGCACACTCCCTGAGCAATACTCCCCTAAGATATTTTGGCACCTCAGCTCTTTCAATTTCTGCAGCAACCTTGTCAACAAAAGAGCTAAATGATTCCTCTCTGCCTTGCTTGATTCCTATATATACAGGTCTCTCTTCTGGTTCCTTTACCCTTTCCATCGCGAGTCTGACTAACCTTATTGCCTCCCGGCACTTCTCTTGACCTATTAAGGCTTGTGCCTCAGGACGAAAGAAAGGTCCCAGACCCATAAGCTCACTAACAGTGACGCCATGGAGAGGGTCACCCTGCTGCCTTTGTACTGCCACGCACTCGCTAACGAGCGCTTGCCAATGAGCATTAAACAGCAATTGTTGATGTTGGGTAAAGATTAATTTAACTATGCCACGACAATCATTAATAAGAAGAATACTGGTGTCAAAAATATAGTCGAGCATTTGCTTGGCTGGTTCGCTTTTAAAGCCAAACTGGCTAACAATAGCTCGCAACTGAGATAACATCTTCCAATCTAAAGCACTAATTGTCGCTTGCATACCTCCGCCAGCCTGGGGGGTGAAAATAACCGGACAAGCCAGTTCGCTCGCTAAGCTTATCAACTCCTGGTCTCCCTTCTCCATTGCATCTTTGGCAAGAGCTGCCCACGCATCCCGTCTTTCCCGTGCAATCATCACCGCTCGATCGTTTTCCAACCCAGGGCTCTGATTACTTTTCGGGAACGGGACACACGTTTGTGGCCCTGGCTGCTGCGATGCAAGCAATACGGGAGACTCAGAAGTGCTATGCGTAGCCTGCGGCGAAGCGGGCAATAAAGCACCCTGCGGAGCACCCTGCGGAGCTTGGCTCGTCAGGGGGGGCTGGCTCGTTAAAGGAGGCGGTAGAAGCGGCGCAGAGGGTAGTAAAGCGCCCTGTGGAGCCTGGCTCGGCGCCTGGCTTGCCGAGGGAGGAGGCGAGGTCGGTAATGAAACCGTCCTCATTGCAGGGCCAGGAGGAGTCCCCGACTCTTTATCAAACTCCCTCTCTTGATCGTATTCTTTATTACGATCGTGAGCGGCAGTAGCCTGATAGGCAGCCCTCTTTTCCGCCTGAAACTGCAACAGTTCGTTATTAATAACCCGCCATAATTTACCCATTTTCCTAGCAGTTTTATCATCGTCTAACGTAGCCTGCCATAATATATCACCAAATTTACGCCACTCCGACAACTCGTGAACCGTGTGGGGATTCACAAAGACTCCCCTTTCCAGACCATAAGCCAAAAGACCTTGCAATTCTTTCTGTAAGTCTATACCCTTAATTTGCCTTTTTTGCAAAAATGTAATAAAAAGTTCATATGCGGCTTGTCTTTCCATACCTCTTTTTAAGTGCGCACTTTCACCTAGCAGCGTATTCCAAGACTTCTATGCCGCACGTATCAGCTGGCCCATCTAATTATGGTCGCCAGGGCACGGCGCGTATCGGCGGTTTTCTTTTTTCCTCCGCTTTAATTTCGCGCTTATTGCCGCTCCCGCTGCTTCGGAGCCTGAACCATTCCTCACTTATCCTTTGGTGTTCGCAATCCCCGTGATGGCCGCGATCGTCGTGGTGTCCGCTATCACGTCCGGGTGTCACCAATTTGTTGAAGTGAGGGGGAGAACGACCATCCTATAATGCATCGAACTCCAACTTTATTGATCGATCAGTCACTTTAAATAACAGTGTTAATTAACTTCATGCATATTCCAAAATACAGCTTTATGATAGGCTAACAGAGAAAACTCTAACCACTCCTTTTGTTTTACAATACCGTTGATTGTTTACATCAAACAAAATCAGTGTTCTCACTGTGATACGAACGGTTCTCAAAACTTCCATAACTGTTCCCAGGGTGCCATCTTTTCCCAGAGAGGATGTTACCTTTGTTATGGGAAGACTGCCTGAGAACTTTATTGTTTATGCAAGGATGCCTGAGAGAGACTAATTGTTTATAGAAGTCAGGCTGGAAACTGCTTTGAAACTGCTTCACAGCTACCTGTTACTTTTCTCTCAGCTGCATGGCTTCGTGGCCTTTTTCTTTAAGCCATGCTTGAACTAAACTCCCGACATACACACCAGAACAAAAGGCTGTGCTTTGTTGGACAGGGGCATTGACATATGCTTGGTGAATAAAAAACTCAGGACTGAACCACCAGAGAAACCAAATGGGATATGTGGAATGAAGCATTACAAACATATTACAAGGAATATTTAGAACTTACTATAGAAGAACAAACTAAAATAACAGACTACCACACTGGGGTGTTGCGGTGTGTCTCTACTGTGTTTATAACTGCAATTCAGTTTCAATGGTCAGTTCTAAAACTCGCCCCCCCTCCCAGTCTCTTGTATTGTTATAGCATGTTTTATCCTTAATGGATTGTTCCTTTGCACCTCTCTTGTTGGTTTTGTCCTGGTTTTCCATCTTCCCAAAGACCTGCCCTTTGTTCCTCAATGTTCCCTCTTCCTTCTCCTAGGGAAGCAATGTCAATCCCTCCTCATACCTGCCCCTTTCTCCAGAAACTTCCCTGTCATTTTTGTATCCCCTGAGGTCTCATTGGTTTGTTTAAACTCTTCCCCTCCCCTGTAATTCCCAATTGGTTTAAACACTGTATTGCCTGCCTTATGCTTCTCCCCAGGTTTCTCCCACTTGGTTAAAGTTTTGTACTCTCCTCTTGAACCTCCCCTTGCTGAAAAACCCCTTCTAGAGCCTGGACTTGTGTCTTTCTGTGCCTGACCTTCCTGGACATAAACACCTTTGGGAGTCATACAGAAGACCTCTCCTTGTTCCTTGTCCCTGCCCTTGAAGCATTCCCCCTGTGCCATACAGCAGTTGTGCCCTACAGCCGCACCCCAAATTGTGTGGCTTTTTGGGGGCAGCCCCCTCCTGGTGACAGTGCTTGGAGCAGCCCAGGCTGAAGAACTCTGGCACCGCGTCACTGAGGCAGCCACTCCATCATGGAAGGGCTCTGGCTTGGTCAGGCAGCACAGACCCACCTTGTGCTCCTCAAGGTTTCCTTTGACATATCCAAGCATTGAAGAGGTTGGGTGGTTTTTCCCCCTGTTTTATTGGCTGTGTCCTTTGAGGATCACAAGAGGAAGCAGTGCCTTAAATTGCACATGAAGAGCAAATGGTGAAGTAAAAGCTTCACCTTTCCTATGAAGCCAGAGGACTGTGTTAGCCATGGCCTCCCCAAGGTGCCAAATTTCCAGCTGGGAAGCTGCTGACAGGAGGGAATGTGGCACTTGTCTCCAGCCAGAGATCACTCACTCCTCAGCATGCTGGGCTGTGCCTGGCAGTGCCTGAGGAGCTCAGAAATCCCTGGATGTGATCTCCTGTGCCAGTGCCCAGAACACAGAGCGCTGAGCTCAGCTTGGGGGTGGGGGCAAGTCCAGCCATTGGACACAACTGCCAGGCAGGATGAGCTCCCTCCCAGAGAAGGAAAATTCCAGCCATGAGCAATCTGGTATTGCTGGAAGAGAAAATCGTGTTTTGTAATTCTCAACCTCAAACAGCTCCCACTAAATGCTTCTCATAGGAAGGAAACATTCCCAGTGAGGCTGCAGTGTAGGAGTGGCCAGTCCATGACTGTCCAAAGAACTCTGCTGAGGGTTCTGCTGCTGCTCTGAGCTTTCATTGGCCTCTTAATTGCTGGGCCTTGTCCTGGGGGGCCCGCTGGGGCTGCAGCCAGTGCTGGCTCCCACTGAGGCTGCCTGGCCACAGCAGCCCCAGGGGCACAGGGCAGAGGCAAAGCAAGGTGGGGAGGAGAAAGAGCGGGGACGAGATTGCCCTTGAAAGGCAGAGGCGCTGTGGGGCCCGCTCCTGGCCAGGGAGCCTGCCCAGAGCCGCGTCCTGCTCGCCGGGGCCTTGAGGGGCAGCTGTGCAGCTGGGCCAAGCTGTGCCAGCAGCTCCAGCCGTGCTGGGGAGCCTTGCCAGCTCTGGGCCTTGCTGTGCAGGAGGCTCCCTGTGTGCCACTGGCAGCTGGGGCCTCAGCCACCTCCTCTCTCCACAGGGATGCCTCTGCAGCTTCACAGGACAGGCCAAATAACTCAGCAAGGGGGAACTGGTCCTGTCATCTCGCATCTCCGTGCCCGTGTTTGTTGTCCCTGCCACGGCTGCATTACCAGCTCATTGCTAGGGACAGCTTGTTGGTATCACCACCCAGAGCAGGAGCCTCTGTCCCCAAAGGTGCTGCCCCTGGTGTCCAGCCAGGCCAGGAGGTGCTGCACTCCTAGCAGGGAAGGGCCTGAGCCTGGCAACATCTTTGGGGTTCCTCTCAGGTGTGTCTGTGCTACCACCAGCACTGGCGGAGCTGCTTGTCTGGGCACAGCCAGGGCTGGGCAGGCAGCAGCTGAGCACGGGGCTCCTCAGACAAAGCAACCTCAAAATATTTACAACCAAGGCAGTCCATTGCTACACTTGAGGGTCCACTCTGGGGGTACAGCTGAGGCCATGAGGTCACAGCAGGCTCAGGGGTCACAGCAGGCTCTGAGGTCACAGAGGTGCCAGAGCCCCGTGGTTGCTCAGCAGCACAAGGAGCGAGCAGTCAGTGCTTGAGCACAACTGTTGCGGCAGCAGCAGCGGCGCTGGCAGCAGTGGTGCTGACATTGGGACAGCGGTGTCAGGACAGCGGTGGCAGCAAGAGCTGCGGGACTGGCAGAGGGCAAGGCAGCATGGCCCTTGCTCTGCGCCTCTTCCTCCTGCTCCTCCTGGCCGTGGCCCTGCCTGCCAGGGCTGCCCAGGCTGCTCCGCTGCAAGCGCGGCCAGCAGGTGAGCCGGCAGCCTGGCTCCCCTTTCCCGGGACAGCGCTCCCTGCTCCCCGGGAAGCGCTGGGGATGGTTTTCCATCACTGCACGGGCTGACGCTCCCCATTGCTCCCACAGACGTTGTCACTGAAGCAGGAATATATGGCCCGGATCCAATGCGCCTCCCAAGAATTGTCTGTCCCCAGGATGTGCGCAGGAAATGCATGATAGGCACAGTGGTGATAGTGTTCACTGTGCCACTTGTGCTGATAGGCTGCTATCTTGGCATTCGCAAGCTGTATGAGATCAGACGGTCAGTTGTTGATTTTTCTCTACGGTTTTCTTATAACTGTGCTCCATAGCATTGCTGGCCTGACTCGTAGTCATGCTGCTGTGGAGGAGTGGCCAGTCCATGGTTGTCCAAAGAACTCTGCTGAGGGTTCTGCTGCTGCTCTGAGCTTTCCTTGGCCTCCTCATTGCTGGGCCTTGTCCTGGGGGCCCGCTGGGGCTGCAGCCAGTGCTGGCTCCCACTGAGGCTGCCTGGCCAAGAGCTGCCCCAGGGGCACAGGGCAGAGGCACAGCAAGTTCTCAGCAGTGTTTGGGCAGCACAGTTCAGGACAGGACAGTGCTTATTTAGTAGCTCATGTAAACTTTCATGGCAACAGTGGTGTTGGAGGACAATCAAATGTGCTCCAGTTCTGTGTTAAAATGTGGTTTTCTTTATGAAATTCATTCACTGTTTTAAAACTTAGTTTAAAATATAACTTCTTTTCCAGTGCTTTATACCCTTCTTTGGTATAATGAATGTTGGCCTAATTATCCCATGCCTGAATTAGAAGACTGTAAGTACTATAAAATGGAATCATTTTTCTGCTCTTATGTCTTTCACAGACTCGTGAAACTTTTGGTAGTGTTAATTAACCAACAGAAGAGTTTTTCTCTGCTTTTAATTCAAACAAGCAGCAGAGCTGGAACCTGTTGAGCAGAGTCACTTCACTTCATTGCTAAAGCAAACTGCCAGGGTCCTTTATGGAACAATCTAAAATCTATATTATATGTATAGACTCCTGTCAAGAGACTGATAGAAATGAGAGATTTGGACTCTTTGGGATGTACTGACCAGCAGTGCATTGGCTCTGCGAATCTCAGTCTGTAATAATCAATCTTTTCAGAAGAGAATATTAAATTTCTTCCTGGCACTCCCTCTTGCATTTGTACTCAAAACCACTTCTTGAAAGAAATTTACAATGGCTCTTTATGCTCCCTTAGACGACTTTTCTCTGTTTCACCATAGATGCAGATGAAAATCGGGAGGATTCCATTAAAAAAGCTGCAAAGCAGATCCTGAAGAAGAGGGCATACATCTGCTCCCACCCTCTGGACACGCTCTGATCCCTCCCTGACAGGAGGTGCTCATGACTGTCAGTCAGGGAGGAATTTGTTGCAGTTTCCATAATGGACAGCTTAAAAGCATCTGTTATTTAATGCATTTAATAAATGTAATTGTTTAAAATAAAAATTCTTTCTAAACAAGTACTTCAAAGGATAAGGATAAATAAAGAGATTTAATTTAAAGCTGAAATTATTTTGTCAGATAGACAGATGGGTAGATATATAGGAAGATAGTTAGATACTTAGATAGCTAGATAGCTAGATAACTAAGATAGACTTAGATAGATAGATAGATAGATAGATAGATAGATAGATAGATAGATAGATAGATGTATATATATGTTTGTTCCTCTTGGAGCTGGATAAAGAAAGGGAGGGGAGGTTTGGATGGGGAGATGTTTCTTCCCAGGGAAGGGACTGAGGGACTGTGTGGTTTCTCAGTATCTTTTCACTTCAATCAGCTGCTCATTCACTGAGCAAGTCTGAAAGACTTGGGCAATCAGAACAGTTCTACTTTGGAGGCCCCTCCAGCTCTCTTGTCCAGCAGCACCACCAGGACACTGAGTCCCCAGTGTCCAGGGAGCTTCTGCTGTCACCCTGAGGGACACCATTGGTCACTGACGTCCATCGGGCCTCTGAGCCATTGACCACAACCCCCTGGATGTGACCAGCCAGGCAATTGCTCGTTCTCCAAACTGTGCCTCCATCAGATCCATAGCTCACCAAAGGAGGGACAAGGATGCTGGGCAGGGCTGATGTGTCCAGGGCATGGCAGAAGTCCAGAGTGGTGGCATCTCTAGCTCTTCCCTTGTGCACTGGGGTGTAACTTCGCGGCTGGGTCACAGGCAATATGTTCTCTGGCCAGCTCACTGCCTGAGTCCCATGGACAGTCACAAGAGAGGCTGCCCCTGGATCCCTACAGGGACCTTCCCGGCTGGCGGTGCGTACAGGGGCTCGCAGCTCCCTGCAGCCGACACCTGTGGCACGGGTGACACAGCAGCAACCCAGTACGAGGGACCGAGGCGAAGGAACCGAGAGAGAGATCACTTGTTTGAGTTCTAAGGAAGGTTTATGTCCCCAGAGGAGTCAGGGACAAGCGACAATAACTGAGGGCAAAACACTGATTTTTAAGGAAGGGAGGGAAGAAGGGGAGTGACACAACCTTTGACCAAGGGGTAGGCATTGGGGAAGGAGTGCAGGGCAAGGGCTATCCAATAGAAACCAACAAGGGGAAGGAGCAAACCTTGAAATCCAATCTTGCTTTGAGGAGGGCATGAACGACAGTGTACACACCAGAACAAAAGGCTGTGCTTTGTTGGACAGGGGCATTGACATATGCTTGGTGAATAAAAAACTCAGGACTGAACCACCAGAGAAACCAAATGGGATATGTGGAATGAAGCATTACAAACATATTACAAGGAATATTTAGAACTTACTATAGAAGAACAAACTAAAATAACAGACTACCACACTGGGGTGTTGCGGTGTGTCTCTACTGTGTTTATAACTGCAATTCCGTTTCAATGGTCAGTTCTAAAACTCGCCCCCCCTCCCAGTCTCTTGTATTGTTATAGCATGTTTTATCCTTAATGGATTGTTCCTTTGCACCTCTCTTGTTGGTTTTGTCCTGGTTTTCCATCTTCCCAAAGACCTGCCCTTTGTTCCTCAATGTTCCCTCTTCCTTCTCCTAGGGAAGCAATGTCAATCCCTCCTCATACCTGCCCCTTTCTCCAGAAACTTCCCTGTCATTTTTGTATCCCCTGAGGTCTCATTGGTTTGTTTAAACTCTTCCCCTCCCCTGTAATTCCCAATTGGTTTAAACACTGTATTGCCTGCCTTATGCTTCTCCCCAGGTTTCTCCCACTTGGTTAAAGTTTTGTACTCTCCTCTTGAACCTCCCCTTGCTGAAAAACCCCTTCTAGAGCCTGGACTTGTGTCTTTCTGTGCCTGACCTTCCTGGACATAAACACCTTTGGGAGTCATACAGAAGACCTCTCCTTGTTCCTTGTCCCTGCCCTTGAAGCATTCCCCCTGTGCCATACAGCAGTTGTGCCCTACAGCCGCACCCCAAATTGTGTGGCTTTTTGGGGGCAGCCCCCTCCTGGTGACAGTGCTTGGAGCAGCCCAGGCTGAAGAACTCTGGCACCGCATCACTGAGGCAGCCACTCCATCATGGAAGGGCTCTGGCTTGGTCAGGCAGCACAGACCCACCTTGTGCTCCTCAAGGTTTCCTTTGACATATCCAAGCATTGAAGAGGTTGGGTGGTTTTTCCCCCTGTTTTATTGGCTGTGTCCTTTGAGGATCACAAGAGGAAGCAGTGCCTTAAATTGCACATGAAGAGCAAATGGTGAAGTAAAAGCTTCACCTTTCCTATGAAGCCAGAGGACTGTGTTAGCCATGGCCTCCCCAAGGTGCCAAATTTCCAGCTGGGAAGCTGCTGACAGGAGGGAATGTGGCACTTGTCTCCAGCCAGAGATCACTCACTCCTCAGCATGCTGGGCTGTGCCTGGCAGTGCCTGAGGAGCTCAGAAATCCCTGGATGTGATCTCCTGTGCCAGTGCCCAGAACACAGAGCGCTGAGCTCAGCTTGGGGGTGGGGGCAAGTCCAGCCATTGGACACAACTGCCAGGCAGGATGAGCTCCCTCCCAGAGAAGGAAAATTCCAGCCATGAGCAATCTGGTATTGCTGGAAGAGAAAATCGTGTTTTGTAATTCTCAACCTCAAACAGCTCCCACTAAATGCTTCTCATAGGAAGGAAACATTCCCAGTGAGGCTGCAGTGTAGGAGTGGCCAGTCCATGACTGTCCAAAGAACTCTGCTGAGGGTTCTGCTGCTGCTCTGAGCTTTCATTGGCCTCTTAATTGCTGGGCCTTGTCCTGGGGGGCCCGCTGGGGCTGCAGCCAGTGCTGGCTCCCACTGAGGCTGCCTGGCCACAGCAGCCCCAGGGGCACAGGGCAGAGGCAAAGCAAGGTGGGGAGGAGAAAGAGCGGGGACGAGATTGCCCTTGAAAGGCAGAGGCGCTGTGGGGCCCGCTCCTGGCCAGGGAGCCTGCCCAGAGCCGCGTCCTGCTCGCCGGGGCCTTGAGGGGCAGCTGTGCAGCTGGGCCAAGCTGTGCCAGCAGCTCCAGCCGTGCTGGGGAGCCTTGCCAGCTCTGGGCCTTGCTGTGCAGGAGGCTCCCTGTGTGCCACTGGCAGCTGGGGCCTCAGCCACCTCCTCTCTCCACAGGGATGCCTCTGCAGCTTCACAGGACAGGCCAAATAACTCAGCAAGGGGGAACTGGTCCTGTCATCTCGCATCTCCGTGCCCGTGTTTGTTGTCCCTGCCACGGCTGCATTACCAGCTCATTGCTAGGGACAGCTTGTTGGTATCACCACCCAGAGCAGGAGCCTCTGTCCCCAAAGGTGCTGCCCCTGGTGTCCAGCCAGGCCAGGAGGTGCTGCACTCCTAGCAGGGAAGGGCCTGAGCCTGGCAACATCTTTGGGGTTCCTCTCAGGTGTGTCTGTGCTACCACCAGCACTGGCGGAGCTGCTTGTCTGGGCACAGCCAGGGCTGGGCAGGCAGCAGCTGAGCACGGGGCTCCTCAGACAAAGCAACCTCAAAATATTTACAACCAAGGCAGTCCATTGCTACACTTGAGGGTCCACTCTGGGGGTACAGCTGAGGCCATGAGGTCACAGCAGGCTCAGGGGTCACAGCAGGCTCTGAGGTCACAGAGGTGCCAGAGCCCCGTGGTTGCTCAGCAGCACAAGGAGCGAGCAGTCAGTGCTTGAGCACAACTGTTGCGGCAGCAGCAGCGGCGCTGGCAGCAGTGGTGCTGACATTGGGACAGCGGTGTCAGGACAGCGGTGGCAGCAAGAGCTGCGGGACTGGCAGAGGGCAAGGCAGCATGGCCCTTGCTCTGCGCCTCTTCCTCCTGCTCCTCCTGGCCGTGGCCCTGCCTGCCAGGGCTGCCCAGGCTGCTCCGCTGCAAGCGCGGCCAGCAGGTGAGCCGGCAGCCTGGCTCCCCTTTCCCGGGACAGCGCTCCCTGCTCCCCGGGAAGCGCTGGGGATGGTTTTCCATCACTGCACGGGCTGACGCTCCCCATTGCTCCCACAGACGTTGTCACTGAAGCAGGAATATATGGCCCGGATCCAATGCGCCTCCCAAGAATTGTCTGTCCCCAGGATGTGCGCAGGAAATGCATGATAGGCACAGTGGTGATAGTGTTCACTGTGCCACTTGTGCTGATAGGCTGCTATCTTGGCATTCGCAAGCTGTATGAGATCAGACGGTCAGTTGTTGATTTTTCTCTACGGTTTTCTTATAACTGTGCTCCATAGCATTGCTGGCCTGACTCGTAGTCATGCTGCTGTGGAGGAGTGGCCAGTCCATGGTTGTCCAAAGAACTCTGCTGAGGGTTCTGCTGCTGCTCTGAGCTTTCCTTGGCCTCCTCATTGCTGGGCCTTGTCCTGGGGGCCCACTGGGGCTGCAGCCAGTGCTGGCTCCCACTGAGGCTGCCTGGCCAAGAGCTGCCCCAGGGGCACAGGGCAGAGGCACAGCAAGTTCTCAGCAGTGTTTGGGCAGCACAGTTCAGGACAGGACAGTGCTTATTTAGTAGCTCATGTAAACTTTCATGGCAACAGTGGTGTTGGAGGACAATCAAATGTGCTCCAGTTCTGTGTTAAAATGTGGTTTTCTTTATGAAATTCATTCACTGTTTTAAAACTTAGTTTAAAATATAACTTCTTTTCCAGTGCTTTATACCCTTCTTTGGTATAATGAATGTTGGCCTAATTATCCCATGCCTGAATTAGAAGACTGTAAGTACTATAAAATGGAATCATTTTTCTGCTCTTATGTCTTTCACAGACTCGTGAAACTTTTGGTAGTGTTAATTAACCAACAGAAGAGTTTTTCTCTGCTTTTAATTCAAACAAGCAGCAGAGCTGGAACCTGTTGAGCAGAGTCACTTCACTTCATTGCTAAAGCAAACTGCCAGGGTCCTTTATGGAACAATCTAAAATCTATATTATATGTATAGACTCCTGTCAAGAGACTGATAGAAATGAGAGATTTGGACTCTTTGGGATGTACTGACCAGCAGTGCATTGGCTCTGCGAATCTCAGTCTGTAATAATCAATCTTTTCAGAAGAGAATATTAAATTTCTTCCTGGCACTCCCTCTTGCATTTGTACTCAAAACCACTTCTTGAAAGAAATTTACAATGGCTCTTTATGCTCCCTTAGACGACTTTTCTCTGTTTCACCATAGATGCAGATGAAAATCGGGAGGATTCCATTAAAAAAGCTGCAAAGCAGATCCTGAAGAAGAGGGCATACATCTGCTCCCACCCTCTGGACACGCTCTGATCCCTCCCTGACAGGAGGTGCTCATGACTGTCAGTCAGGGAGGAATTTGTTGCAGTTTCCATAATGGACAGCTTAAAAGCATCTGTTATTTAATGCATTTAATAAATGTAATTGTTTAAAATAAAAATTCTTTCTAAACAAGTACTTCAAAGGATAAGGATAAATAAAGAGATTTAATTTAAAGCTGAAATTATTTTGTCAGATAGACAGATGGGTAGATATATAGGAAGATAGTTAGATACTTAGATAGCTAGATAGCTAGATAACTAAGATAGACTTAGATAGATAGATAGATAGATAGATAGATAGATAGATAGATAGATAGATAGATGTATATATATGTTTGTTCCTCTTGGAGCTGGATAAAGAAAGGGAGGGGAGGTTTGGATGGGGAGATGTTTCTTCCCAGGGAAGGGACTGAGGGACTGTGTGGTTTCTCAGTATCTTTTCACTTCAATCAGCTGCTCATTCACTGAGCAAGTCTGAAAGACTTGGGCAATCAGAACAGTTCTGCTTTGGAGGCCCCTCCAGCTCTCTTGTCCAGCAGCACCACCAGGACACTGAGTCCCCAGTGTCCAGGGAGCTTCTGCTGTCACCCTGAGGGACACCATTGGTCACTGACGTCCATCGGGCCTCTGAGCCATTGACCACAACCCCCTGGATGTGACCAGCCAGGCAATTGCTCGTTCTCCAAACTGTGCCTCCATCAGATCCATAGCTCACCAAAGGAGGGACAAGGATGCTGGGCAGGGCTGATGTGTCCAGGGCATGGCAGAAGTCCAGAGTGGTGGCATCTCTAGCTCTTCCCTTGTGCACTGGGGTGTAACTTCGCGGCTGGGTCACAGGCAATATGTTCTCTGGCCAGCTCACTGCCTGAGTCCCATGGACAGTCACAAGAGAGGCTGCCCCTGGATCCCTACAGGGACCTTCCCGGCTGGCGGTGCGTACAGGGGCTCGCAGCTCCCTGCAGCCGACACCTGTGGCACGGGTGACACAGCAGCAACCCGGTACGAGGGACCGAGGCGAAGGAACCGAGAGAGAGATCACTTGTTTGAGTTCTAAGGAAGGTTTATGTCCCCAGAGGAGTCAGGGACAAGCGACAATAACTGAGGGCAAAACACTGATTTTTAAGGAAGGGAGGGAAGAAGGGGAGTGACACAACCTTTGACCAAGGGGTAGGCATTGGGGAAGGAGTGCAGGGCAAGGGCTATCCAATAGAAACCAACAAGGGGAAGGAGCAAACCTTGAAATCCAATCTTGCTTTGAGGAGGGCATGAACGACAGTGTACACACCAGAACAAAAGGCTGTGCTTTGTTGGACAGGGGCATTGACATATGCTTGGTGAATAAAAAACTCAGGACTGAACCACCAGAGAAACCAAATGGGATATGTGGAATGAAGCATTACAAACATATTACAAGGAATATTTAGAACTTACTATAGAAGAACAAACTAAAATAACAGACTACCACACTGGGGTGTTGTGGTGTGTCTCTACTGTGTTTATAACTGCAATTCCGTTTCAATGGTCAGTTCTAAAACTCGCCCCCCCTCCCAGTCTCTTGTATTGTTATAGCATGTTTTATCCTTAATGGATTGTTCCTTTGCACCTCTCTTGTTGGTTTTGTCCTGGTTTTCCATCTTCCCAAAGACCTGCCCTTTGTTCCTCAATGTTCCCTCTTCCTTCTCCTAGGGAAGCAATGTCAATCCCTCCTCATACCTGCCCCTTTCTCCAGAAACTTCCCTGTCATTTTTGTATCCCCTGAGGTCTCATTGGTTTGTTTAAACTCTTCCCCTCCCCTGTAATTCCCAATTGGTTTAAACACTGTATTGCCTGCCTTATGCTTCTCCCCAGGTTTCTCCCACTTGGTTAAAGTTTTGTACTCTCCTCTTGAACCTCCCCTTGCTGAAAAACCCCTTCTAGAGCCTGGACTTGTGTCTTTCTGTGCCTGACCTTCCTGGACATAAACACCTTTGGGAGTCATACAGAAGACCTCTCCTTGTTCCTTGTCCCTGCCCTTGAAGCATTCCCCCTGTGCCATACAGCAGTTGTGCCCTACAGCCGCACCCCAAATTGTGTGGCTTTTTGGGGGCAGCCCCCTCCTGGTGACAGTGCTTGGAGCAGCCCAGGCTGAAGAACTCTGGCACCGCGTCACTGAGGCAGCCACTCCATCATGGAAGGGCTCTGGCTTGGTCAGGCAGCACAGACCCACCTTGTGCTCCTCAAGGTTTCCTTTGACATATCCAAGCATTGAAGAGGTTGGGTGGTTTTTCCCCCTGTTTTATTGGCTGTGTCCTTTGAGGATCACAAGAGGAAGCAGTGCCTTAAATTGCACATGAAGAGCAAATGGTGAAGTAAAAGCTTCACCTTTCCTATGAAGCCAGAGGACTGTGTTAGCCATGGCCTCCCCAAGGTGCCAAATTTCCAGCTGGGAAGCTGCTGACAGGAGGGAATGTGGCACTTGTCTCCAGCCAGAGATCACTCACTCCTCAGCATGCTGGGCTGTGCCTGGCAGTGCCTGAGGAGCTCAGAAATCCCTGGATGTGATCTCCTGTGCCAGTGCCCAGAACACAGAGCGCTGAGCTCAGCTTGGGGGTGGGGGCAAGTCCAGCCATTGGACACAACTGCCAGGCAGGATGAGCTCCCTCCCAGAGAAGGAAAATTCCAGCCATGAGCAATCTGGTATTGCTGGAAGAGAAAATCGTGTTTTGTAATTCTCAACCTCAAACAGCTCCCACTAAATGCTTCTCATAGGAAGGAAACATTCCCAGTGAGGCTGCAGTGTAGGAGTGGCCAGTCCATGACTGTCCAAAGAACTCTGCTGAGGGTTCTGCTGCTGCTCTGAGCTTTCATTGGCCTCTTAATTGCTGGGCCTTGTCCTGGGGGGCCCGCTGGGGCTGCAGCCAGTGCTGGCTCCCACTGAGGCTGCCTGGCCACAGCAGCCCCAGGGCCACAGGGCAGAGGCACAGCAAGGTGGGGAGGAGAAAGAGCGGGGACGAGATTGCCCTTGAAAGGCAGAGGCGCTCTGGGGCCCGCTCCTGGCCAGGGAGCCTGCCCAGAGCCGCGTCCTGCTCGCCGGGGCCTTGAGGGACAGCTGTGCAGCTGGGCCAAGCTGTGCCAGCAGCTCCAGCCGTGCTGGGGAGCCTTGCCAGCTCTGGGCCTTGCTGTGCAGGAGGCTCCCTGTGTGCTACTGGCAGCTGGGGCCTCAGCCACCTCCTCTCTCCACAGGGATGCCTCTGCAGCTTCACAGGACAGGCCAAATAACTCAGCAAGGGGGAACTGGTCCTGTCATCTCGCATCTCCGTGCCCGTGTTTGTTGTCCCTTCCACGGCTGCATTACCAGCTCATTGCTAGGGACAGCTTGTTGGTATCACCACCCAGAGCAGGAGCCTCTGTCCCCAAAGGTGCTGCCCCTGGTGTCCAGCCAGGCCAGGAGGTGCTGCACTCCTAGCAGGGAAGGGCCTGAGCCTGGCAACATCTTTGGGGTTCCTCTCAGGTGTGTCTGTGCTACCACCAGCACTGGCGGAGCTGCTTGTCTGGGCACAGCCAGGGCTGGGCAGGCAGCAGCTGAGCACGGGGCTCCTCAGACAAAGCAACCTCAAAATATTTACAACCAAGGCAGTCCATTGCTACACTTGAGGGTCCACTCTGGGGGTACAGCTGAGGCCATGAGGTCACAGCAGGCTCAGGGGTCACAGCAGGCTCTGAGGTCACAGAGGTGCCAGAGCCCCGTGGTTGCTCAGCAGCACAAGGAGCGAGCAGTCAGTGCTTGAGCACAACTGTTGCGGCAGCAGCAGCGGCGCTGGCAGCAGTGGTGCTGACATTGGGACAGCGGTGTCAGGACAGCGGTGGCAGCAAGCGCTGCGGGACTGGCAGAGGGCAAGGCAGCATGGCCCTTGCTCTGCGCCTCTTCCTCCTGCTCCTCCTGGCCGTGGCCCTGCCTGCCAGGGCTGCCCAGGCTGCTCCGCTGCAAGCGCGGCCAGCAGGTGAGCCGGCAGCCTGGCTCCCCTTTCCCGGGACAGCGCTCCCTGCTCCCCGGGAAGCGCTGGGGATGGTTTTCCATCACTGCACGGGCTGACGCTCCCCATTGCTCCCACAGACGTTGTCACTGAAGCAGGAATATATGGCCCGGATCCAGTGCGCCTCCCAAGAATTGTCTGTCCCCAGGATGTGCGCAGGAAATGCATGATAGGCACAGTGGTGATAGTGTTCACTGTGCCACTTGTGCTGATAGGCTGCTATCTTGGCATTCGCAAGCTGTATGAGATCAGACGGTCAGTTGCTGATTTTTCTCTACGGTTTTCTTATAACTGTGCTCCATAGCATTGCTGGCCTGACTCGTAGTCATGCTGCTGTGGAGGAGTGGCCAGTCCATGGTTGTCCAAAGAACTCTGCTGAGGGTTCTGCTGCTGCTCTGAGCTTTCCTTGGCCTCCTCATTGCTGGGCCTTGTCCTGGGGGCCCCACTGGGGCTGCAGCCAGTGCTGGCTCCCACTGAGGCTGCCTGGCCAAGAGCTGCCCCAGGGGCACAGGGCAGAGGCACAGCAAGTTCTCAGCAGTGTTTGGGCAGCACAGTTCAGGACAGGACAGTGCTTATTTAGTAGCTCATGTAAACTTTCATGGCAACAGTGGTGTTGGAGGACAATCAAATGTGCTCCAGTTCTGTGTTAAAATGTGGTTTTCTTTATGAAATTCATTCACTGTTTTAAAACTTAGTTTAAAATATAACTTCTTTTCCAGTGCTTTATACCCTTCTTTGGTATAATGAATGTTGGCCTAATTATCCCATGCCTGAATTAGAAGACTGTAAGTACTATAAAATGGAATCATTTTTCTGCTCTTATGTCTTTCACAGACTCGTGAAACTTTTGGTAGTGTTAATTAACCAACAGAAGAGTTTTTCTCTGCTTTTAATTCAAACAAGCAGCAGAGCTGGAACCTGTTGAGCAGAGTCACTTCACTTCATTGCTAAAGCAAACTGCCAGGGTCCTTTATGGAACAATCTAAAATCTATATTATATGTATAGACTCCTGTCAAGAGACTGATAGAAATGAGAGATTTGGACTCTTTGGGATGTACTGACCAGCAGTGCATTGGCTCTGCGAATCTCAGTCTGTAATAATCAATCTTTTCAGAAGAGAATATTAAATTTCTTCCTGGCACTCCCTCTTGCATTTGTACTCAAAACCACTTCTTGAAAGAAATTTACAATGGCTCTTTATGCTCCCTTAGACGACTTTTCTCTGTTTCACCATAGATGCAGATGAAAATCGGGAGGATTCCATTAAAAAAGCTGCAAAGCAGATCCTGAAGAAGAGGGCATACATCTGCTCCCACCCTCTGGACACGCTCTGATCCCTCCCTGACAGGAGGTGCTCATGACTGTCAGTCAGGGAGGAATTTGTTGCAGTTTCCATAATGGACAGCTTAAAAGCATCTGTTATTTAATGCATTTAATAAATGTAATTGTTTAAAATAAAAATTCTTTCTAAACAAGTACTTCAAAGGATAAGGATAAATAAAGAGATTTAATTTAAAGCTGAAATTATTTTGTCAGATAGACAGATGGGTAGATATATAGGAAGATAGTTAGATACTTAGATAGCTAGATAGCTAGATAACTAAGATAGACTTAGATAGATAGATAGTTAGATAGATAGATAGATAGATAGATAGATAGATAGATAGATAGATAGATGTATATATATGTTTGTTCCTCTTGGAGCTGGATAAAGAAAGGGAGGGGAGGTTTGGATGGGGAGATGTTTCTTCCCAGGGAAGGGACTGAGGGACTGTGTGGTTTCTCAGTATCTTTTCACTTCAATCAGCTGCTCATTCACTGAGCAAGTCTGAAAGACTTGGGCAATCAGAACAGTTCTGCTTTGGAGGCCCCTCCAGCTCTCTTGTCCAGCAGCACCACCAGGACACTGAGTCCCCAGTGTCCAGGGAGCTTCTGCTGTCACCCTGAGGGACACCATTGGTCACTGACGTCCATCGGGCCTCTGAGCCATTGACCACAACCCCCTGGATGTGACCAGCCAGGCAATTGCTCGTTCTCCAAACTGTGCCTCCATCAGATCCATAGCTCACCAAAGGAGGGACAAGGATGCTGGGCAGGGCTGATGTGTCCAGGGCATGGCAGAAGTCCAGAGTGGTGGCATCTCTAGCTCTTCCCTTGTGCACTGGGGTGTAACTTCGCGGCTGGGTCACAGGCAATATGTTCTCTGGCCAGCTCACTGCCTGAGTCCCATGGACAGTCACAAGAGAGGCTGCCCCTGGATCCCTACAGGGACCTTCCCGGCTGGCGGTGCGTACAGGGGCTCGCAGCTCCCTGCAGCCGACACCTGTGGCACGGGTGACACAGCAGCAACCCAGTACGAGGGACCGAGGCGAAGGAACCGAGAGAGAGATCACTTGTTTGAGTTCTAAGGAAGGTTTATGTCCCCAGAGGAGTCAGGGACAAGCGACAATAACTGAGGGCAAAACACTGATTTTTAAGGAAGGGAGGGAAGAAGGGGAGTGACACAACCTTTGACCAAGGGGTAGGCATTGGGGAAGGAGTGCAGGGCAAGGGCTATCCAATAGAAACCAACAAGGGGAAGGAGCAAACCTTGAAATCCAATCTTGCTTTGAGGAGGGCATGAACGACAGTGTACACACCAGAACAAAAGGCTGTGCTTTGTTGGACAGGGGCATTGACATATGCTTGGTGAATAAAAAACTCAGGACTGAACCACCAGAGAAACCAAATGGGATATGTGGAATGAAGCATTACAAACATATTACAAGGAATATTTAGAACTTACTATAGAAGAACAAACTAAAATAACAGACTACCACACTGGGGTGTTGCGGTGTGTCTCTACTGTGTTTATAACTGCAATTCAGTTTCAATGGTCAGTTCTAAAACTCGCCCCCCCTCCCAGTCTCTTGTATTGTTATAGCATGTTTTATCCTTAATGGATTGTTCCTTTGCACCTCTCTTGTTGGTTTTGTCCTGGTTTTCCATCTTCCCAAAGACCTGCCCTTTGTTCCTCAATGTTCCCTCTTCCTTCTCCTAGGGAAGCAATGTCAATCCCTCCTCATACCTGCCCCTTTCTCCAGAAACTTCCCTGTCATTTTTGTATCCCCTGAGGTCTCATTGGTTTGTTTAAACTCTTCCCCTCCCCTGTAATTCCCAATTGGTTTAAACACTGTATTGCCTGCCTTATGCTTCTCCCCAGGTTTCTCCCACTTGGTTAAAGTTTTGTACTCTCCTCTTGAACCTCCCCTTGCTGAAAAACCCCTTCTAGAGCCTGGACTTGTGTCTTTCTGTGCCTGACCTTCCTGGACATAAACACCTTTGGGAGTCATACAGAAGACCTCTCCTTGTTCCTTGTCCCTGCCCTTGAAGCATTCCCCCTGTGCCATACAGCAGTTGTGCCCTACAGCCGCACCCCAAATTGTGTGGCTTTTTGGGGGCAGCCCCCTCCTGGTGACAGTGCTTGGAGCAGCCCAGGCTGAAGAACTCTGGCACCGCGTCACTGAGGCAGCCACTCCATCATGGAAGGGCTCTGGCTTGGTCAGGCAGCACAGACCCACCTTGTGCTCCTCAAGGTTTCCTTTGACATATCCAAGCATTGAAGAGGTTGGGTGGTTTTTCCCCCTGTTTTATTGGCTGTGTCCTTTGAGGATCACAAGAGGAAGCAGTGCCTTAAATTGCACATGAAGAGCAAATGGTGAAGTAAAAGCTTCACCTTTCCTATGAAGCCAGAGGACTGTGTTAGCCATGGCCTCCCCAAGGTGCCAAATTTCCAGCTGGGAAGCTGCTGACAGGAGGGAATGTGGCACTTGTCTCCAGCCAGAGATCACTCACTCCTCAGCATGCTGGGCTGTGCCTGGCAGTGCCTGAGGAGCTCAGAAATCCCTGGATGTGATCTCCTGTGCCAGTGCCCAGAACACAGAGCGCTGAGCTCAGCTTGGGGGTGGGGGCAAGTCCAGCCATTGGACACAACTGCCAGGCAGGATGAGCTCCCTCCCAGAGAAGGAAAATTCCAGCCATGAGCAATCTGGTATTGCTGGAAGAGAAAATCGTGTTTTGTAATTCTCAACCTCAAACAGCTCCCACTAAATGCTTCTCATAGGAAGGAAACATTCCCAGTGAGGCTGCAGTGTAGGAGTGGCCAGTCCATGACTGTCCAAAGAACTCTGCTGAGGGTTCTGCTGCTGCTCTGAGCTTTCATTGGCCTCTTAATTGCTGGGCCTTGTCCTGGGGGGCCCGCTGGGGCTGCAGCCAGTGCTGGGCTCCCACTGAGGCTGCCTGGCCACAGCAGCCCCAGGGCCACAGGGCAGAGGCACAGCAAGGTGGGGAGGAGAAAGAGCGGGGACGAGATTGCCCTTGAAAGGCAGAGGCGCTGTGGGGCCCGCTCCTGGCCAGGGAGCCTGCCCAGAGCCGCGTCCTGCTCGCCGGGGCCTTGAGGGACAGCTGTGCAGCTGGGCCAAGCTGTGCCAGCAGCTCCAGCCGTGCTGGGGAGCCTTGCCAGCTCTGGGCCTTGCTGTGCAGGAGGCTCCCTGTGTGCTACTGGCAGCTGGGGCCTCAGCCACCTCCTCTCTCCACAGGGATGCCTCTGCAGCTTCACAGGACAGGCCAAATAACTCAGCAAGGGGGAACTGGTCCTGTCATCTCGCATCTCCGTGCCCGTGTTTGTTGTCCCTGCCACGGCTGCATTACCAGATCATTGCTAGGGACAGATTGTTGGTATCACCACCCAGAGCAGGAGCCTCTGTCCCCAAAGGTGCTGCCCCTGGTGTCCAGCCAGGCCAGGAGGTGCTGCACTCCTAGCAGGGAAGGGCCTGAGCCTGGCAACATCTTTGGGGTTCCTCTCAGGTGTGTCTGTGCTACCACCAGCACTGGCGGAGCTGCTTGTCTGGGCACAGCCAGGGCTGGGCAGGCAGCAGCTGAGCACGGGGCTCCTCAGACAAAGCAACCTCAAAATATTTACAACCAAGGCAGTCCATTGCTACACTTGAGGGTCCACTCTGGGGGTACAGCTGAGGCCATGAGGTCACAGCAGGCTCAGGGGTCACAGCAGGCTCTGAGGTCACAGAGGTGCCAGAGCCCCGTGGTTGCTCAGCAGCACAAGGAGCGAGCAGTCAGTGCTTGAGCACAACTGTTGCGGCAGCAGCAGCGGCGCTGGCAGCAGTGGTGCTGACATTGGGACAGCGGTGTCAGGACAGCGGTGGCAGCAAGCGCTGCGGGACTGGCAGAGGGCAAGGCAGCATGGCCCTTGCTCTGCGCCTCTTCCTCCTGCTCCTCCTGGCCGTGGCCCTGCCTGCCAGGGCTGCCCAGGCTGCTCCGCTGCAAGCGCGGCCAGCAGGTGAGCCGGCAGCCTGGCTCCCCTTTCCCGGGACAGCGCTCCCTGCTCCCCGGGAAGCGCTGGGGATGGTTTTCCATCACTGCACGGGCTGACGCTCCCCATTGCTCCCACAGACGTTGTCACTGAAGCAGGAATATATGGCCCGGATCCAGTGCGCCTCCCAAGAATTGTCTGTCCCCAGGATGTGCGCAGGAAATGCATGATAGGCACAGTGGTGATAGTGTTCACTGTGCCACTTGTGCTGATAGGCTGCTATCTTGGCATTCGCAAGCTGTATGAGATCAGACGGTCAGTTGCTGATTTTTCTCTACGGTTTTCTTATAACTGTGCTCCATAGCATTGCTGGCCTGACTCGTAGTCATGCTGCTGTGGAGGAGTGGCCAGTCCATGGTTGTCCAAAGAACTCTGCTGAGGGTTCTGCTGCTGCTCTGAGCTTTCCTTGGCCTCCTCATTGCTGGGCCTTGTCCTGGGGGCCCCACTGGGGCTGCAGCCAGTGCTGGCTCCCACTGAGGCTGCCTGGCCAAGAGCTGCCCCAGGGGCACAGGGCAGAGGCACAGCAAGTTCTCAGCAGTGTTTGGGCAGCACAGTTCAGGACAGGACAGTGCTTATTTAGTAGCTCATGTAAACTTTCATGGCAACAGTGGTGTTGGAGGACAATCAAATGTGCTCCAGTTCTGTGTTAAAATGTGGTTTTCTTTATGAAATTCATTCACTGTTTTAAAACTTAGTTTAAAATATAACTTCTTTTCCAGTGCTTTATACCCTTCTTTGGTATAATGAATGTTGGCCTAATTATCCCATGCCTGAATTAGAAGACTGTAAGTACTATAAAATGGAATCATTTTTCTGCTCTTATGTCTTTCACAGACTCGTGAAACTTTTGGTAGTGTTAATTAACCAACAGAAGAGTTTTTCTCTGCTTTTAATTCAAACAAGCAGCAGAGCTGGAACCTGTTGAGCAGAGTCACTTCACTTCATTGCTAAAGCAAACTGCCAGGGTCCTTTATGGAACAATCTAAAATCTATATTATATGTATAGACTCCTGTCAAGAGACTGATAGAAATGAGAGATTTGGACTCTTTGGGATGTACTGACCAGCAGTGCATTGGCTCTGCGAATCTCAGTCTGTAATAATCAATCTTTTCAGAAGAGAATATTAAATTTCTTCCTGGCACTCCCTCTTGCATTTGTACTCAAAACCACTTCTTGAAAGAAATTTACAATGGCTCTTTATGCTCCCTTAGACGACTTTTCTCTGTTTCACCATAGATGCAGATGAAAATCGGGAGGATTCCATTAAAAAAGCTGCAAAGCAGATCCTGAAGAAGAGGGCATACATCTGCTCCCACCCTCTGGACACGCTCTGATCCCTCCCTGACAGGAGGTGCTCATGACTGTCAGTCAGGGAGGAATTTGTTGCAGTTTCCATAATGGACAGCTTAAAAGCATCTGTTATTTAATGCATTTAATAAATGTAATTGTTTAAAATAAAAATTCTTTCTAAACAAGTACTTCAAAGGATAAGGATAAATAAAGAGATTTAATTTAAAGCTGAAATTATTTTGTCAGATAGACAGATGGGTAGATATATAGGAAGATAGTTAGATACTTAGATAGCTAGATAGCTAGATAACTAAGATAGACTTAGATAGATAGATAGATAGATAGATAGATAGATAGATAGATAGATAGATGGATGTATATATATGTTTGTTCCTCTTGGAGCTGGATAAAGAAAGGGAGGGGAGGTTTGGATGGGGAGATGTTTCTTCCCAGGGAAGGGACTGAGGGACTGTGTGGTTTCTCAGTATCTTTTCACTTCAATCAGCTGCTCATTCACTGAGCAAGTCTGAAAGACTTGGGCAATCAGAACAGTTCTGCTTTGGAGGCCCCTCCAGCTCTCTTGTCCAGCAGCACCACCAGGACACTGAGTCCCCAGTGTCCAGGGAGCTTCTGCTGTCACCCTGAGGGACACCATTGGTCACTGACGTCCATCGGGCCTCTGAGCCATTGACCACAACCCCCTGGATGTGACCAGCCAGGCAATTGCTCGTTCTCCAAACTGTGCCTCCATCAGATCCATAGCTCACCAAAGGAGGGACAAGGATGCTGGGCAGGGCTGATGTGTCCAGGGCATGGCAGAAGTCCAGAGTGGTGGCATCTCTAGCTCTTCCCTTGTGCACTGGGGTGTAACTTCGCGGCTGGGTCACAGGCAATATGTTCTCTGGCCAGCTCACTGCCTGAGTCCCATGGACAGTCACAAGAGAGGCTGCCCCTGGATCCCTACAGGGACCTTCCTGGCTGGCGGTGCGTACAGGGGCTCGCAGCTCCCTGCAGCCGACACCTGTGGCACGGGTGACACAGCAGCAACCCAGTACGAGGGACCGAGGCGAAGGAACCGAGAGAGAGATCACTTGTTTGAGTTCTAAGGAAGGTTTATGTCCCCAGAGGAGTCAGGGACAAGCGACAATAACTGAGGGCAAAACACTGATTTTTAAGGAAGGGAGGGAAGAAGGGGAGTGACACAACCTTTGACCAAGGGGAAGGCATTGGGGAAGGAGTGCAGGGCAAGGGCTATCCAATAGAAACCAACAAGGGGAAGGAGCAAACCTTGAAATCCAATCTTGCTTTGAGGAGGGCATGAACGACAGTGTACACACCAGAACAAAAGGCTGTGCTTTGTTGGACAGGGGCATTGACATATGCTTGGTGAATAAAAAACTCAGGACTGAACCACCAGAGAAACCAAATGGGATATGTGGAATGAAGCATTACAAACATATTACAAGGAATATTTAGAACTTACTATAGAAGAACAAACTAAAATAACAGACTACCACACTGGGGTGTTGCGGTGTGTCTCTACTGTGTTTATAACTGCAATTCAGTTTCAATGGTCAGTTCTAAAACTCGCCCCCCCTCCCAGTCTCTTGTATTGTTATAGCATGTTTTATCCTTAATGGATTGTTCCTTTGCACCTCTCTTGTTGGTTTTGTCCTGGTTTTCCATCTTCCCAAAGACCTGCCCTTTGTTCCTCAATGTTCCCTCTTCCTTCTCCTAGGGAAGCAATGTCAATCCCTCCTCATACCTGCCCCTTTCTCCAGAAACTTCCCTGTCATTTTTGTATCCCCTGAGGTCTCATTGGTTTGTTTAAACTCTTCCCCTCCCCTGTAATTCCCAATTGGTTTAAACACTGTATTGCCTGCCTTATGCTTCTCCCCAGGTTTCTCCCACTTGGTTAAAGTTTTGTACTCTCCTCTTGAACCTCCCCTTGCTGAAAAACCCCTTCTAGAGCCTGGACTTGTGTCTTTCTGTGCCTGACCTTCCTGGACATAAACACCTTTGGGAGTCATACAGAAGACCTCTCCTTGTTCCTTGTCCCTGCCCTTGAAGCATTCCCCCTGTGCCATACAGCAGTTGTGCCCTACAGCCGCACCCCAAATTGTGTGGCTTTTTGGGGGCAGCCCCCTCCTGGTGACAGTGCTTGGAGCAGCCCAGGCTGAAGAACTCTGGCACCGCATCACTGAGGCAGCCACTCCATCATGGAAGGGCTCTGGCTTGGTCAGGCAGCACAGACCCACCTTGTGCTCCTCAAGGTTTCCTTTGACATATCCAAGCACTGAAGAGGTTGGGTGGTTTTTCCCCCTGTTTTATTGGCTGTGTCCTTTGAGGATCACAAGAGGAAGCAGTGCCTTAAATTGCACATGAAGAGCAAATGGTGAAGTAAAAGCTTCACCTTTCCTATGAAGCCAGAGGACTGTGTTAGCCATGGCCTCCCCAAGGTGCCAAATTTCCAGCTGGGAAGCTGCTGACAGGAGGGAATGTGGCACTTGTCTCCAGCCAGAGATCACTCACTCCTCAGCATGCTGGGCTGTGCCTGGCAGTGCCTGAGGAGCTCAGAAATCCCTGGATGTGATCTCCTGTGCCAGTGCCCAGAACACAGAGCGCTGAGCTCAGCTTGGGGGTGGGGGCAAGTCCAGCCATTGGACACAACTGCCAGGCAGGATGAGCTCCCTCCCAGAGAAGGAAAATTCCAGCCATGAGCAATCTGGTATTGCTGGAAGAGAAAATCGTGTTTTGTAATTCTCAACCTCAAACAGCTCCCACTAAATGCTTCTCATAGGAAGGAAACATTCCCAGTGAGGCTGCAGTGTAGGAGTGGCCAGTCCATGACTGTCTAAAGAACTCTGCTGGGGGTTCTGCTGCTGCTCTGAGCTTTCATTGGCCTCTTAATTGCTGGGCCTTGTCCTGGGGGGCCCGCTGGGGCTGCAGCCAGTGCTGGCTCCCACTGAGGCTGCCTGGCCACAGCAGCCCCAGGGGCACAGGGCAGAGGCAAAGCAAGGTGGGGAGGAGAAAGAGCGGGGACGAGATTGCCCTTGAAAGGCAGAGGCGCTGTGGGGCCCGCTCCTGGCCAGGGAGCCTGCCCAGAGCCGCGTCCTGCTCGCCGGGGCCTTGAGGGACAGCTGTGCAGCTGGGCCAAGCTGTGCCAGCAGCTCCAGCCGTGCTGGGGAGCCTTGCCAGCTCTGGGCCTTGCTGTGCAGGAGGCTCCCTGTGTGCCCCTGGCAGCTGGGGCCTCAGCCACCTCCTCTCTCCACAGGGATGCCTCTGCAGCTTCACAGGACAGGCCAAATAACTCAGCAAGGGGGAACTGGTCCTGTCATCTCGCATCTCCGTGCCCGTGTTTGTTGTCCCTTCCACGGCTGCATTACCAGCTCATTGCTAGGGACAGCTTGTTGGTATCACCACCCAGAGCAGGAGCCTCTGTCCCCAAAGGTGCTGCCCCTGGTGTCCAGCCAGGCCAGGAGGTGCTGCACTCCTAGCAGGGAAGGGCCTGAGCCTGGCAACATCTTTGGGGTTCCTCTCAGGTGTGTCTGTGCTACCACCAGCACTGGCGGAGCTGCTTGTCTGGGCACAGCCAGGGCTGGGCAGGCAGCAGCTGAGCACGGGGCTCCTCAGACAAAGCAACCTCAAAATATTTACAACCAAGGCAGTCCATTGCTACACTTGAGGGTCCACTCTGGGGGTACAGCTGAGGCCATGAGGTCACAGCAGGCTCAGGGGTCACAGCAGGCTCTGAGGTCACAGAGGTGCCAGAGCCCCGTGGTTGCTCAGCAGCACAAGGAGCGAGCAGTCAGTGCTTGAGCACAACTGTTGCGGCAGCAGCAGCGGCGCTGGCAGCAGTGGTGCTGACATTGGGACAGCGGTGTCAGGACAGCGGTGGCAGCAAGCGCTGCGGGACTGGCAGAGGGCAAGGCAGCATGGCCCTTGCTCTGCGCCTCTTCCTCCTGCTCCTCCTGGCCGTGGCCCTGCCTGCCAGGGCTGCCCAGGCTGCTCCGCTGCAAGCGCGGCCAGCAGGTGAGCCGGCAGCCTGGCTCCCCTTTCCCGGGACAGCGCTCCCTGCTCCCCGGGAAGCGCTGGGGATGGTTTTCCATCACTGCACGGGCTGACGCTCCCCATTGCTCCCACAGACGTTGTCACTGAAGCAGGAATATATGGCCCGGATCCAGTGCGCCTCCCAAGAATTGTCTGTCCCCAGGATGTGCGCAGGAAATGCATGATAGGCACAGTGGTGATAGTGTTCACTGTGCCACTTGTGCTGATAGGCTGCTATCTTGGCATTCGCAAGCTGTATGAGATCAGACGGTCAGTTGCTGATTTTTCTCTACGGTTTTCTTATAACTGTGCTCCATAGCATTGCTGGCCTGACTCATAGTCATGCTGCTGTGGAGGAGTGGCCAGTCCATGGTTGTCCAAAGAACTCTGCTGAGGGTTCTGCTGCTGCTCTGAGCTTTCCTTGGCCTCCTCATTGCTGGGCCTTGTCCTGGGGGGCCCGCTGGGGCTGCAGCCAGTGCTGGCTCCCACTGAGGCTGCCTGGCCAAGAGCTGCCCCAGGGGCACAGGGCAGAGGCACAGCAAGTTCTCAGCAGTGTTTGGGCAGCACAGTTCAGGACAGGACAGTGCTTATTTAGTAGCTCATGTAAACTTTCATGGCAACAGTGGTGTTGGAGGACAATCAAATGTGCTCCAGTTCTGTGTTAAAATGTGGTTTTCTTTATGAAATTCATTCACTGTTTTAAAACTTAGTTTAAAATATAACTTCTTTTCCAGTGCTTTATACCCTTCTTTGGTATAATGAATGTTGGCCTAATTATCCCATGCCTGAATTAGAAGACTGTAAGTACTATAAAATGGAATCATTTTTCTGCTCTTATGTCTTTCACAGACTCGTGAAACTTTTGGTAGTGTTAATTAACCAACAGAAGAGTTTTTCTCTGCTTTTAATTCAAACAAGCAGCAGAGCTGGAACCTGTTGAGCAGAGTCACTTCACTTCATTGCTAAAGCAAACTGCCAGGGTCCTTTATGGAACAATCTAAAATCTATATTATATGTATAGACTCCTGTCAAGAGACTGATAGAAATGAGAGATTTGGACTCTTTGGGATGTACTGACCAGCAGTGCATTGGCTCTGCGAATCTCAGTCTGTAATAATCAATCTTTTCAGAAGAGAATATTAAATTTCTTCCTGGCACTCCCTCTTGCATTTGTACTCAAAACCACTTCTTGAAAGAAATTTACAATGGCTCTTTATGCTCCCTTAGACGACTTTTCTCTGTTTCACCATAGATGCAGATGAAAATCGGGAGGATTCCATTAAAAAAGCTGCAAAGCAGATCCTGAAGAAGAGGGCATACATCTGCTCCCACCCTCTGGACACGCTCTGATCCCTCCCTGACAGGAGGTGCTCATGACTGTCAGTCAGGGAGGAATTTGTTGCAGTTTCCATAATGGACAGCTTAAAAGCATCTGTTATTTAATGCATTTAATAAATGTAATTGTTTAAAATAAAAATTCTTTCTAAACAAGTACTTCAAAGGATAAGGATAAATAAAGAGATTTAATTTAAAGCTGAAATTATTTTGTCAGATAGACAGATGGGTAGATATATAGGAAGATAGTTAGATACTTAGATAGCTAGATAGCTAGATAACTAAGATAGACTTAGATAGATAGATAGATAGATAGATAGATAGATAGATAGATAGATAGATGTATATATATGTTTGTTCCTCTTGGAGCTGGATAAAGAAAGGGAGGGGAGGTTTGGATGGGGAGATGTTTCTTCCCAGGGAAGGGACTGAGGGACTGTGTGGTTTCTCAGTATCTTTTCACTTCAATCAGCTGCTCATTCACTGAGCAAGTCTGAAAGACTTGGGCAATCAGAACAGTTCTGCTTTGGAGGCCCCTCCAGCTCTCTTGTCCAGCAGCACCACCAGGACACTGAGTCCCCAGTGTCCAGGGAGCTTCTGCTGTCACCCTGAGGGACACCATTGGTCACTGACGTCCATCGGGCCTCTGAGCCATTGACCACAACCCCCTGGATGTGACCAGCCAGGCAATTGCTCGTTCTCCAAACTGTGCCTCCATCAGATCCATAGCTCACCAAAGGAGGGACAAGGATGCTGGGCAGGGCTGATGTGTCCAGGGCATGGCAGAAGTCCAGAGTGGTGGCATCTCTAGCTCTTCCCTTGTGCACTGGGGTGTAACTTCGCGGCTGGGTCACAGGCAATATGTTCTCTGGCCAGCTCACAGCCTGAGTCCCATGGACAGTCACAAGAGAGGCTGCCCCTGGATCCCTACAGGGACCTTCCTGGCTGGCGGTGCGTACAGGGGCTCGCAGCTCCCTGCAGCCGACACCTGTGGCACGGGTGACACAGCAGCAACCCAGTACAAGGGACCGAGGCGATGGAACCGAGAGAGAGATCACTTGTTTGAGTTCTAAGGAAGGTTTATGTCCCCAGAGGAGTCAGGGACAAGCGACAATAACTGAGGGCAAAACACTGATTTTTAAGGAAGGGAGGGAAGAAGGGGAGTGACACAACCTTTGACCAAGGGGTAGGCATTGGGGAAGGAGTGCAGGGCAAGGGCTATCCAATAGAAACCAACAAGGGGAAGGAGCAAACCTTGAAATCCAATCTTGCTTTGAGGAGGGGATGAACGACAGTGTACACACCAGAACAAAAGGCTGTGCTTTGTTGGACAGGGGCATTGACATATGCTTGGTGAATAAAAAACTCAGGACTGAACCACCAGAGAAACCAAACGGGATATGTGGAATGAAGCATTACAAACATATTACAAGGAATATTTAGAACTTACTATAGAAGAACAAACTAAAATAACAGACTACCACACTGGGGTGTTGCGGTGTGTCTCTACTGTGTTTATAACTGCAATTCAGTTTCAATGGTCAGTTCTAAAACTCGCCCCCCCTCCCAGTCTCTTGTATTGTTATAGCATGTTTTATCCTTAATGGATTGTTCCTTTGCACCTCTCTTGTTGGTTTTGTCCTGGTTTTCCATCTTCCCAAAGACCTGCCCTTTGTTCCTCAATGTTCCCTCTTCCTTCTCCTAGGGAAGCAATGTCAATCCCTCCTCATACCTGCCCCTTTCTCCAGAAACTTCCCTGTCATTTTTGTATCCCCTGAGGTCTCATTGGTTTGTTTAAACTCTTCCCCTCCCCTGTAATTCCCAATTGGTTTAAACACTGTATTGCCTGCCTTATGCTTCTCCCCAGGTTTCTCCCACTTGGTTAAAGTTTTGTACTCTCCTCTTGAACCTCCCCTTGCTGAAAAACCCCTTCTAGAGCCTGGACTTGTGTCTTTCTGTGCCTGACCTTCCTGGACATAAACACCTTTGGGAGTCATACAGAAGACCTCTCCTTGTTCCTTGTCCCTGCCCTTGAAGCATTCCCCCTGTGCCATACAGCAGTTGTGCCCTACAGCCGCACCCCAAATTGTGTGGCTTTTTGGGGGCAGCCCCCTCCTGGTGACAGTGCTTGGAGCAGCCCAGGCTGAAGAACTCTGGCACCGCATCACTGAGGCAGCCACTCCATCATGGAAGGGCTCTGGCTTGGTCAGGCAGCACAGACCCACCTTGTGCTCCTCAAGGTTTCCTTTGACATATCCAAGCACTGAAGAGATTGGGTGGTTTTTCCCCCTGTTTTATTGGCTGTGTCCTTTGAGGATCACAAGAGGAAGCAGTGCCTTAAATTGCACATGAAGAGCAAATGGTGAAGTAAAAGCTTCACCTTTCCTATGAAGCCAGAGGACTGTGTTAGCCATGGCCTCCCCAAGGTGCCAAATTTCCAGCTGGGAAGCTGCTGACAGGAGGGAATGTGGCACTTGTCTCCAGCCAGAGATCACTCACTCCTCAGCATGCTGGGCTGTGCCTGGCAGTGCCTGAGGAGCTCAGAAATCCCTGGATGTGATCTCCTGTGCCAGTGCCCAGAACACAGAGCGCTGAGCTCAGCTTGGGGGTGGGGGCAAGTCCAGCCATTGGACACAACTGCCAGGCAGGATGAGCTCCCTCCCAGAGAAGGAAAATTCCAGCCATGAGCAATCTGGTATTGCTGGAAGAGAAAATCGTGTTTTGTAATTCTCAACCTCAAACAGCTCCCACTAAATGCTTCTCATAGGAAGGAAACATTCCCAGTGAGGCTGCAGTGTAGGAGTGGCCAGTCCATGACTGTCTAAAGAACTCTGCTGGGGGTTCTGCTGCTGCTCTGAGCTTTCATTGGCCTCTTAATTGCTGGGCCTTGTCCTGGGGGGCCCGCTGGGGCTGCAGCCAGTGCTGGCTCCCACTGAGGCTGCCTGGCCACAGCAGCCCCAGGGGCACAGGGCAGAGGCAAAGCAAGGTGGGGAGGAGAAAGAGCGGGGACGAGATTGCCCTTGAAAGGCAGAGGCGCTGTGGGGCCCGCTCCTGGCCAGGGAGCCTGCCCAGAGCCGCGTCCTGCTCGCCGGGGCCTTGAGGGACAGCTGTGCAGCTGGGCCAAGCTGTGCCAGCAGCTCCAGCCGTGCTGGGGAGCCTTGCCAGCTCTGGGCCTTGCTGTGCAGGAGGCTCCCTGTGTGCCCCTGGCAGCTGGGGCCTCAGCCACCTCCTCTCTCCACAGGGATGCCTCTGCAGCTTCACAGGACAGGCCAAATAACTCAGCAAGGGGGAACTGGACCTGTCATCTCGCATCTCCGTGCCCGTGTTTGTTGTCCCTGCCACGGCTGCATTACCAGCTCATTGCTAGGGACAGCTTGTTGGTATCACCACCCAGAGCAGGAGCCTCTGTCCCCAAAGGTGCTGCCCCTGGTGTCCAGCCAGGCCAGGAGGTGCTGCACTCCTAGCAGGGAAGGGCCTGAGCCTGGCAACATCTTTGGGGTTCCTCTCAGGTGTGTCTGTGCTACCACCAGCACTGGCGGAGCTGCTTGTCTGGGCACAGCCAGGGCTGGGCAGGCAGCAGCTGAGCACGGGGCTCCTCAGACAAAGCAACCTCAAAATATTTACAACCAAGGCAGTCCATTGCTACACTTGAGGGTCCACTCTGGGGGTACAGCTGAGGCCATGAGGTCACAGCAGGCTCAGGGGTCACAGCAGGCTCTGAGGTCACAGAGGTGCCAGAGCCCCGTGGTTGCTCAGCAGCACAAGGAGCGAGCAGTCAGTGCTTGAGCACAACTGTTGCGGCAGCAGCAGCGGCGCTGGCAGCAGTGGTGCTGACATTGGGACAGCGGTGTCAGGACAGCGGTGGCAGCAAGAGCTGCGGGACTGGCAGAGGGCAAGGCAGCATGGCCCTTGCTCTGCGCCTCTTCCTCCTGCTCCTCCTGGCCGTGGCCCTGCCTGCCAGGGCTGCCCAGGCTGCTCCGCTGCAAGCGCGGCCAGCAGGTGAGCCGGCAGCCTGGCTCCCCTTTCCCGGGACAGCGCTCCCTGCTCCCTGGGAAGCGCTGGGGATGGTTTTCCCCAGGCCTTCAGGGAGGGTTTCGTCTGGGGGAGGGAGACAAGCCCCAGGGCCCTGGGCAGCCCCAGTTTCCTCTCCAGGGATGTGTCACAGGGCCTGCAAAGAGGGTGGAGAGTGACCAGGACCAGCCCAGAGCTCCCCAGGCCCCTGTGCAGCTCTGGCCTTGTCCATTCATATCTGGCTCCCATGGCCCTTTCCTGACCCCCTTTAAGTGCCCTGTTCCCTAAGGCAGAGGGGGATCCCAGCACACCATGGAAATGGGTCTGTTTTTGCTCCATTCTAGATTGGGATGGCGTCATAGATTATCTGGATGCCCTATCGGATGATGGCTTGAAATCCCTGGAGAATGCTGGTGGTAAGTTCTCTCTTTGCCTTTCCTGACAAAATTATCCGTGTCCATGTGCGAAGAGGTCACTCATGAACACTTTAGGTTAACATCATTTCAGGGTTGAAAGAATCTAATAGCCTTTCCCTGCTCCCTTCTGGATCCTGAGCGATCCCACTCTGGAGGCCCTGGGGGGCATCCCCTAAGTTACACCCCATTGGCTCCCTCCACTGTTCTTATGTTCCTGAGCCATTGCCTCCCATTTCCTTGATTGGCCCTTTGTAGTGCCCTGAGATCAACGTCAGACCTCGGGCCCCCAGAGAGAGAAATCTGGACCACTGTGTGTTTGATTCTGGGACCTGAATATTTCACTGCCTGGCTGAATTAAACATCTGCAGATATTTTTCAAAGGCCCTTTTTGCTTCTTTTCCTTGCACTTTACTAGCAGCAATGCAGGCTGCAAAATACCCCAGGATCACTGTCATTGAGAAAAAGGATCATTTATCTCTCCATCCTCCTCCCGTGTGCAATGCCAGTGTGTCCTTCTGTGTGCTCTGTGCAGCCACAGAGAAGAGCAGAGAGGGAAGGGGCCGGGCCCAGGGCTGTTCCATGGGACTGAGCCTTTCTCAGCTCCTTTGCCGGCCCCAGGGAGCCTGAGCTGCTCCTGCTGCCACTGCCAAGCCCTGGCCCTGCCTGGGGCTGTGTTTGGAGCTGCTGGCAGCTCCAGGGAGTCTTTCTGCTCTGACTGCCCTACAAGGGGCTCCTTCCATCCCAGTGTGGGGCCACTGCAGGCAGGAGGTGCCCCTGGCTCTGCTCCTGAGTGGAAGGCAGAGCTGAGGGAGTGCCTTGGAGGGCACCAATCACCCAGGTGCCCTCACTGCCACTCCGGCAAGAAGTAGAAATGGAAAAACTTTCTATTAAGATCCTCCTAGTTGGATGGACCAAGGGACAGGAGACAAGAAATCCCTGGAAGCAGCCAAACTTCTGGACAAGATGCTGAGTGACCTGGAGAGGCACCGTGGTGGGTGCATTTCCCTCAGCCTTGTCCTGGGGCTCAGCAGCCGGGGTCTGTGGCTGCACATCTGGACACGCCGTGCCCGGCACAGTGGGAAGGGATCCATGGCAGCCTGGCTGCCCCGCTGCTGCTTCCACGCCCTGCAGGGCTGTTTGCCAGCCTGGCCTGGCTGCAGCTTCTCCCCAGCCTCTGCGGGAAGGAATTTGGCATCGGTTAACAGGCAGCCCAACATGCACCATGAGCCTGAAATTCCCTGGGATTTCCTGATTTCTGGGCATATCCAGTGGGGCAGATATTTGGAGGAGGGAGGGCCCTGTTGCAGCCCCAAGAGCCTTGGCCTTTCCCTGATCCTTATCCATCTCTTTAACAAGTGGTACCTCCTGAAGATGCCACCTCCCCAGTGGGCAATGGCTCCACCTGATCTGGCTGTCCCTTTTCCTTTCTCCAGAGATGGACCAAAAGTCTTTCCAGAAGGCAGCACATCCTGGAGGACGCAATGTACCCGTGCTAGCCACTGATACAGGAAGTGAGGAGATGCCAGACAGTGCCACAGAAGGTGATTGCTGTGCCAGGCTCAGCCAGTCTGAGCAGTCCTGCTGGGGTCCCTCCGTGGGAGACACATCCCAAAACCTGGGAGCGGCTGCATGGGGTGCCCATGGTGGGGAAAGGGCAGAGGGGGAGAGCAAGGCTCCACTGGGTCCTGACAGGGCCTGGCTCTGTGCCCTGGGGCTGGGGGAGCTGTCACAGGGCAGGGAGGGCCAGGGCTGGCAGTGGCTGCTCAGGGATGGCTTTGGCCCGTGTCCCTCCAAGCAGCCACTGCCCAAGCAGCTGCACTGCCCCCGGGCTCTCCTCCCGGCCTGCTGGGCTTTGTTGGGTGGCAAAGCCTGTGCCAAGGGGCGGCAATGTGCCTGCAGGCCCCAGCTCTGGGGGAAACGGAGAACGTCCTGCCCGCATCCACCGTGCTGCCAGCTCAGCAGTGCAGCACAGCACGGGCTGACGCTCCCCATTGCTCCCACCGGTGCAGCTGGAACCACAGCACATGTTCCTGATTCCCAGAAGGGCCATGGAAGGGGTTTCTGTAAAGGAACAGGCTGCTGGATAGGATTAATTGCAGGCCTGCTTTTTTTGGAGCTTATTTTCATCTTATGCTGTGTCCAAATTTGGACTTGCTGGAAGAGAAAAAAGTGAGTGTTTTGTTCACCTTTCCCTCAAACACCTTCTTTTAAAAGTCTAATATTGTAGACAGGAAACATTCCCAGAGAAGCTGCTGTGGCATTGTTGCCAGTCTGTGATTGTCGAGAGAAGATGGGGAGCCTTGCCCGCTCTGGGCCCTGCTGTGCAGGAGGCTCCCTGTGTGCCCCTGGCAGCTGGGGCCTCAGCCACCTCCTCTCTCCACAGGGATGCCTCTGCAGCTTCACAGGACAGGCCAAATAACTCAGCAAGGGGGAACTGGACCTGTCATCTCGCATCTCCGTGCCCGTGTCCGTTGTCCCTTCCACGGCTGCATTACCAGCTCATTGCTAGGGACAGCTTGTTGGTATCACCACCCAGCGCAGGAGCCTCTGTCCTCAAAGGTGCTGCCCCTGGTGTCCAGCCAGGCCAGGAGGTGCTGCCCTCCTAGCAGGGAAGGCCTGAGCCTGGCAACATCTTTGGGGTTCCTCTCAGGTGTGTCTGTGCTACCACCAGCACTGGCGGAGCTGCTTGTCTGGGCACAGCCAGGGCTGGGCAGGCAGCAGCTGAGCACGGGTCTCCTCAGACAAAGCAACCTCAAAATATTTACAACCAAGGCAGTCCATTGCTACACTTGAGGGTCCACTCTGGGGGTACAGCTGAGGCCATGAGGTCACAGCAGGCTCAGGGGTCACAGCAGGCTCTGAGGTCACAGAGGTGCCAGAGCCCCGTGGTTGCTCAGCAGCACAAGGAGCGAGCAGTCAGTGCTTGAGCACAACTGTTGCGGCAGCAGCAGCGGCGCTGGCAGCAGTGGTGCTGACATTGGGACAGCGGTGTCAGGACAGCGGTGGCAGCAAGCGCTGCGGGACTGGCAGAGGGCAAGGCAGCATGGCCCTTGCTCTGCGCCTCTTCCTCCTGCTCCTCCTGGCCGTGGCCCTGCCTGCCAGGGCTGCCCAGGCTGCTCCGCTGCAAGCGCGGCCAGCAGGTGAGCCGGCAGCCTGGCTCCCCTTTCCCGGGACAGCGCTCCCTGCTCCCCGGGAAGCGCTGGGGATGGTTTTCCATCACTGCACGGGCTGACGCTCCCCATTGCTCCCACAGACGTTGTCACTGAAGCAGGAATATATGGCCCGGATCCATTGCGCCTCCCAAGAATTGTCTGCCCCCAGGATGTGCGCAGGAAATGCATGATAGGCACAGTGGTGATAGTGTTCACTGTGCCACTTGTGCTGCTAGGCTGCTATCTTGGCATTCGCAAGCTGTATGAGATCAGACGGTCAGTTGCTGATTTTTCTCTACGGTTTTCTTATAACTGTGCTCCATAGCATTGCTGGCCTGACTCGTAGTCATGCTGCTGTGGAGGAGTGGCCAGTCCATGGTTGTCCAAAGAACTCTGCTGAGGGTTCTGCTGCTGCTCTGAGCTTTCCTTGGCCTCCTCATTGCTGGGCCTTGTCCTGGTGGGCCCACTGGGGCTGCAGCCAGTGCTGGCTCCCACTGAGGCTGCCTGGCCAAGAGCTGCCCCAGGGGCACAGGGCAGAGGCACAGCAAGTTCTCAGCAGTGTTTGGGCAGCACAGTTCAGGACAGGACAGTGCTTATTTAGTAGCTCATGTAAACTTTCATGGCAACAGTGGTGTTGGAGGACAATCAAATGTGCTCCAGTTCTGTGTTAAAATGTGGTTTTCTTTATGAAATTCATTCACTGTTTTAAAACTTAGTTTAAAATATAACTTCTTTTCCAGTGCTTTATACCCTTCTTTGGTATAATGAATGTTGGCCTAATTATCCCATGCCTGAATTAGAAGACTGTAAGTACTATAAAATGGAATCATTTTTCTGCTCTTATGTCTTTCACAGACTCGTGAAACTTTTGGTAGTGTTAATTAACCAACAGAAGAGTTTTTCTCTGCTTTTAATTCAAACAAGCAGCAGAGCTGGAACCTGTTGAGCAGAGTCACTTCACTTCATTGCTAAAGCAAACTGCCAGGGTCCTTTATGGAACAATCTAAAATCTATATTATATGTATAGACTCCTGTCAAGAGACTGATAGAAATGAGAGATTTGGACTCTTTGGGATGTACTGACCAGCAGTGCATTGGCTCTGCGAATCTCAGTCTGTAATAATCAATCTTTTCAGAAGAGAATATTAAATTTCTTCCTGGCACTCCCTCTTGCATTTGTACTCAAAACCACTTCTTGAAAGAAATTTACAATGGCTCTTTATGCTCCCTTAGACGACTTTTCTCTGTTTCACCATAGATGCAGATGAAAATCGGGAGGATTCCATTAAAAAAGCTGCAAAGCAGATCCTGAAGAAGAGGGCATACATCTGCTCCCACCCTCTGGACACGCTCTGATCCCTCCCTGACAGGAGGTGCTCATGACTGTCAGTCAGGGAGGAATTTGTTGCAGTTTCCATAATGGACAGCTTAAAAGCATCTGTTATTTAATGCATTTAATAAATGTAATTGTTTAAAATAAAAATTCTTTCTAAACAAGTACTTCAAAGGATAAGGATAAATAAAGAGATTTAATTTAAAGCTGAAATTATTTTGTCAGATAGACAGATGGGTAGATATATAGGAAGATAGTTAGATACTTAGATAGCTAGATAGCTAGATAACTAAGATAGACTTAGATAGATAGATAGATAGATAGATAGATAGATAGATAGATAGATAGATGTATATATATGTTTGTTCCTCTTGGAGCTGGATAAAGAAAGGGAGGGGAGGTTTGGATGGGGAGATGTTTCTTCCCAGGGAAGGGACTGAGGGACTGTGTGGTTTCTCAGTATCTTTTCACTTCAATCAGCTGCTCATTCACTGAGCAAGTCTGAAAGACTTGGGCAATCAGAACAGTTCTGCTTTGGAGGCCCCTCCAGCTCTCTTGTCCAGCAGCACCACCAGGACACTGAGTCCCCAGTGTCCAGGGAGCTTCTGCTGTCACCCTGAGGGACACCATTGGTCACTGACGTCCATCGGGCCTCTGAGCCATTGACCACAACCCCCTGGATGTGACCAGCCAGGCAATTGCTCGTTCTCCAAACTGTGCCTCCATCAGATCCATAGCTCACCAAAGGAGGGACAAGGATGCTGGGCAGGGCTGATGTGTCCAGGGCATGGCAGAAGTCCAGAGTGGTGGCATCTCTAGCTCTTCCCTTGTGCACTGGGGTGTAACTTCGCGGCTGGGTCACAGGCAATATGTTCTCTGGCCAGCTCACTGCCTGAGTCCCATGGACAGTCACAAGAGAGGCTGCCCCTGGATCCCTACAGGGACCTTCCTGGCTGGCGGTGCGTACAGGGGCTCGCAGCTCCCTGCAGCCGACACCTGTGGCACGGGTGACACAGCAGCAACCCAGTACGAGGGACCGAGGCGAAGGAACCGAGAGAGAGATCACTTGTTTGAGTTCTAAGGAAGGTTTATGTCCCCAGAGGAGTCAGGGAAAAGCGACAATAACTGAGGGCAAAACACTGATTTTTAAGGAAGGGAGGGAAGAAGGGGAGTGACACAACCTTTGACCAAGGGGAAGGCATTGGGGAAGGAGTGCAGGGCAAGGGCTATCCAATAGAAACCAACAAGGGGAAGGAGCAAACCTTGAAATCCAATCTTGCTTTGAGGAGGGCATGAACGACAGTGTACACACCAGAACAAAAGGCTGTGCTTTGTTGGACAGGGGCATTGACATATGCTTGGTCAATAAAAAACTCAGGACTGAACCACCAGAGAAACCAAATGGGATATGTGGAATGAAGCATTACAAACATATTACAAGGAATATTTAGAACTTACTATAGAAGAACAAACTAAAATAACAGACTACCACACTGGGGTGTTGCGGTGTGTCTCTACTGTGTTTATAACTGCAATTCAGTTTCAATGGTCAGTTCTAAAACTCGCCCCCCCTCCCAGTCTCTTGTATTGTTATAGCATGTTTTATCCTTAATGGATTGTTCCTTTGCACCTCTCTTGTTGGTTTTGTCCTGGTTTTCCATCTTCCCAAAGACCTGCCCTTTGTTCCTCAATGTTCCCTCTTCCTTCTCCTAGGGAAGCAATGTCAATCCCTCCTCATACCTGCCCCTTTCTCCAGAAACTTCCCTGTCATTTTTGTATCCCCTGAGGTCTCATTGGTTTGTTTAAACTCTTCCCCTCCCCTGTAATTCCCAATTGGTTTAAACACTGTATTGCCTGCCTTATGCTTCTCCCCAGGTTTCTCCCACTTGGTTAAAGTTTTGTACTCTCCTCTTGAACCTCCCCTTGCTGAAAAACCCCTTCTAGAGCCTGGACTTGTGTCTTTCTGTGCCTGACCTTCCTGGACATAAACACCTTTGGGAGTCATACAGAAGACCTCTCCTTGTTCCTTGTCCCTGCCCTTGAAGCATTCCCCCTGTGCCATACAGCAGTTGTGCCCTACAGCCGCACCCCAAATTGTGTGGCTTTTTGGGGGCAGCCCCCTCCTGGTGACAGTGCTTGGAGCAGCCCAGGCTGAAGAACTCTGGCACCGCATCACTGAGGCAGCCACTCCATCATGGAAGGGCTCTGGCTTGGTCAGGCAGCACAGACCCACCTTGTGCTCCTCAAGGTTTCCTTTGACATATCCAAGCACTGAAGAGGTTGGGTGGTTTTTCCCCCTGTTTTATTGGCTGTGTCCTTTGAGGATCACAAGAGGAAGCAGTGCCTTAAATTGCACATGAAGAGCAAATGGTGAAGTAAAAGCTTCACCTTTCCTATGAAGCCAGAGGACTGTGTTAGCCATGGCCTCCCCAAGGTGCCAAATTTCCAGCTGGGAAGCTGCTGACAGGAGGGAATGTGGCACTTGTCTCCAGCCAGAGATCACTCACTCCTCAGCATGCTGGGCTGTGCCTGGCAGTGCCTGAGGAGCTCAGAAATCCCTGGATGTGATCTCCTGTGCCAGTGCCCAGAACACAGAGCGCTGAGCTCAGCTTGGGGGTGGGGGCAAGTCCAGCCATTGGACACAACTGCCAGGCAGGATGAGCTCCCTCCCAGAGAAGGAAAATTCCAGCCATGAGCAATCTGGTATTGCTGGAAGAGAAAACCGTGTTTTGTAATTCTCAACCTCAAACAGCTCCCACTAAATGCTTCTCATAGGAAGGAAACATTCCCAGTGAGGCTGCAGTGTAGGAGTGGCCAGTCCATGACTGTCCAAAGAACTCTGCTGGGGGTTCTGCTGCTGCCCAGAGCTTTCATTGGCCTCTTAATTGCTGGGCCTTGTCCTGGGGGGCCCGCTGGGGCTGCAGCCAGTGCTGGCTCCCACTGAGGCTGCCTGGCCACAGCAGCCCCAGGGGCACAGGGCAGAGGCAAAGCAAGGTGGGGAGGAGAAAGAGCGGGGACGAGATTGCCCTTGAAAGGCAGAGGCGCTGTGGGGCCCGCTCCTGGCCAGGGAGCCTGCCCAGAGCCGTGCCCTGCTCGCCGGGGCCTTGAGGGACAGCTGTGCAGCTGGGCCAAGCTGTGCCAGCAGCTCCAGCCGTGCTGGGGAGCCTTGCCAGCTCTGGGCCTTGCTGTGCAGGAGGCTCCCTGTGTGCCACTGGCAGCTGGGGCCTCAGCCACCTCCTCTCTTCACAGGCACCACCTCAAAGAAAAGTTGAAAGCTGGTGGCTGGTCACAAGACCTCTACAGCCGGAAGAGCAGTAGCAGCAGCTCTGAATCTGACCAGTTTACATTTGTACCTGAAAGCGCTGTGGTGCTTTGAGGCCACAGGCACAGCCCTCCATCCGGGGCCAAAGGTGAAAGCCCCAGGAAAGTATTTGGAAGTGCTCAACTGACCACGGACTGAGAGCATCCCGAATCAGTTCTTCTATTGCAATAAAGAGATGGAGCTGTCATCCCAGTGTCTGGGTGGCAGCAGCAGCAAAGCCCAGCCGGCAGCAGCACTGGCTCAGCTCCGTGCCCAGGAGCAGCCATGGATGCCCACGGTGTGGGCAGGCAGGAGCCAGGCAGGGGCTGCTGTGACCAGCGGCGGGGTCCCCAGGGCTGGGGGAGCCCATGCTGAGCGTCCCTGGGCTGAGGGCACATTTCCTTCCCTGGCATCATCTGGGCCTGCACCTCCTCCAGTGGCAAGCCCAGGAAAAGAGGGAAGCCATCAAGAGCATCTCCACAGCCACAGCCTGACCAGCAATTCCAGCAGGCAAAACAAAGCCCCACCCTAATTAACACACACTTGATAGAACCTAATTGATGGGCCATCACCAATGCAGGGTGCTGCACAGGGTCTCTCCTCTGGACGAGGGCCAGAATGGGAGGGAAGGGAAGGGCTGTGTGGCCTTGGGGCCCGATGGGGCTGATGAACAGCCCCAGAGGCACAACAGCCCAGCTGCAGCCACACTCCGTTTCCTGGTCAGAACCCTAGCCGTAGCTGCCCTGGCCTTCCCCATAAGGCACCTGGGGGCTTTGGGGACCCTCATAAGGCGCACGAGGGGCTGGGGTCCCTTGTGGGACACACAGGGATATTTCAGGCTCCCTCTGAGGCACGGGGGGTGCTGGGGTCCACTTCAAGTCATGCAAAGGATTTGGAATTTTGTGTGAGGCATGCACGGAGTGAGGGATCTCTCCCAAGGTGTGCAGGGTGCTGGGGTCTCTGCTGAGGCACATGACGGGGTTTTGGGGTCTCACTTCACATGCGGAGAGGGCTGTGGGCTCTCATAAGCGTCCCGGGGCTTTGCGCCCCTCCTGCTGCCCGCAGTGGGGCGGGAGTCTCTGCTGAGGCCCGCAGGGCTCGGGGCCCTCCCGCGCTCCCTCCCGAGGCCCTCCGGGCCCGTCCGGCTCGGGGCTGCCGCGGCCCTGGGGCAGCCGCCGTGCCGGGACGGCGCTGGCGACGAGCCGAGCCGGAGCTGCCCCGCCGGGTCGCGCTGCACGGGCACGGCACGGGCGGCGCTGAGCGCCGGGCAGGCGGCGCCACAGCCCCGGCCCTGCCGCCTTCGGGGCCGGGCACACAACAGCCCCGCAGGCAGAGCGGCGGCTCCGGGCTGTGCTCGGCGCCCGAGGGGACGGAACCGATGCCACAGGAGCCTGGGGAGCCCCGCGCAGGGCCCTGGCGCCGCCCGCCCGCCTCTCCTGTGGCCATCCCGGGCGGCAGGGACTCGCTCTGGGCGAGCTGCCGGCTCCTGCCACTGCCCTGACAACGCTGAGGGGCCTTCGGGGCCGGGACTGGGCTTGCCAGGGAGACAGTTCATAGGAGACTTGCTCAGGCCTTTTACAAGATTTACTGCGAAACAACTTAAAATCCCAGGCTAAATCGTGTGGTTTAACGCCTGGGGATTTGCAGTCTCGTCCCACGGCCACAGCAGCTGACGGGTGGAGAGCACCAATCCCGCCACTCCCAGGTTCGCTGCCAGGACCCCAACTTATGGCTCCGTCTGCGGCGCAGCGCCGCAGGCGAGAGCAGCACTGCGAAGCACTGAGGCGAAGGAAGGAAGGACTGGACAATAGTAGGGATGCCCAGCCGCTCTACTGACCCAGCCGGGGACAGCACCGATTTCAGAGAAAAATTGTTGGGGGGGCAGTTATAAAGGCGAAGGGCGTGACACGACGGGGACACAAGGGACCAATGAACGAAGCCCAGGGGAGGAGCGAGGGACACAACCCAAGCAATAGCAATGGCACTGGGGAGGGAGAAGGGTCGGGGGACAAATCATGTGTTAAGTAAGATTGACAGAGAAATTTCTCGAAATGAAAGGGGGCTGCTTACAATGATGGACAGGTAACTGGCAGGAGGAACAAACCCTTATGAGGGAGAACATGGGGGGAACCGAGGGTCAAACCAAAATCCTAATTTCCAAAATAACCAACTTTACAATAAAACCGTATAAAACACACAATGCCACAGGGATTCCTTGAAGACGCTTTGTAACTCCCCGTGGTGCTGGGCCAGGCCGGGTCCCAGTGTGAGGAATGAAATCCTGGAGATGAGAGCTCTTTTTCAGAGTTGGCATTGGTAGTTGACGTTAATGAAATTGATAAGGTCTTAATTTGAAATATTGGTCTGTTGTTAAACACTGACTGTTAGAGTTCTAGGACTTGCCTGTTACTATTTTACCTGTATTTGTATCTCTTCTTGTCATACTCTGTATTTGTACCCTGTGTTAGTCATTTTTTAAACTTTGAATGTTAGTATTCTAAGACCTGCTTTTAGCTGCCGCTGTTAGATGTTGCTATTTCACACTGTATTTTTATCTTTCCCCATCATTCTCTGTATTTGTTCCCCTTTCCCTCTCACCCAGGATTTGTATCCATTCCCTTCGAGAACCACTTTTCCTACTCCCCTCCTCGCAGGAGGACTTGCACCCAGACTGAATTTAAATGAGAGGCTGTGGGAACTATATGAACCCTCTCCAAACAACAAACCAGCACATAAACTTTGACTTTAGCCCATCAGAACCACACTAAGCCACTCACTCTTGGCCCGAGCTGGATTCCGTCCTGTCCCCATAATTTTGATAGTACCCAGCTTGGAAGATGCCCCTCGGCTGCAAGCCAATATTTGCCTTCCTAAGGACTCTGGTGAGGATGGAAGGCCCAGCTGTGCCGAGAGACAAAGCTGTACTCTTCCTCCTCAGCGTCGTCCAGTGGGAGCAGTGGCTTGGTGCGTGACACCTTGGGTTCCCCACCCAGAGCTGTCTTTAATAAAGGCATTTTAAATTAGCTCCTCTCCTGGCCCTATTTCTAACACCAGCGAGCACCAACACCCAGCAGCTCTCATGTATGCAGCACGGCTGGCACTGGGGACACGAGTCAACATCCCTCCAGCTGCCCGCTCTGCCTGCAGGCTGTCACACAACAGCAATGTTCCAGCCAGAACAGGCATTGTTACATCCTCAGCACCACGTGCTCTTGTGGTCCTGCTAGTGCATCAGAGAGAAAAGCCAAATGTGACAGACCAAACTTGACTGTAGGAGAGGGATGGCTCCACAGAGGCTCTGGGGACCTGTGGTGCCAGGCAGTGCCCGGGCACTGGGACACAGCAGCAGTACCCCAGACTGTCACACTTCACCTGGGAGGGTATCAAAGCCCAGGGGTTCTTTGTTCAGGGTCCCCCAGAGGCACCAGCTCAAGCTGCCACTGTTCCACCACCATAAAATTGTTTTAAGGATCCAGAGGTCCAACACTCTGCTATGGAGGACGTTCCACATTTCCAATCTTTTGGGCATTTAGGACCTTTTGATTTTGCTTTGCACCCAAGAAAAATAAATCTCCAAATGTGCACAAATAACTCCTTTAGCATTTCCTCCTTTTATTTTCAGCTGATTTTTACATTGTTCTCTACTACCTTGTCCTTGTTATGATCAAGAAGCTTGACTAGGCCAATATTCAAGCAGCAATCAATTTATTATTTATTATGGTAAGGTATGAGCAATACAGCACTGGGTACAGTGGGGGAAGTTTTCCCTCCAACTGCACACCGATAATTGAGGGTTACAGGTATTTATAGGGGTACTCATCACTTTTTTTAAGCAGTTTCTACTTCCAATCTTTTACTCATCAGCAATTTTTATTCCAAATTATTACATCACAATTCCATACACTGTTGTGATTTTAATTTCTCAGGATGTATCTCAAAGGAGTATCCCCAGATTGTGACGGTCCAGTTTCCGAAAGAAGAAAGACGACTCCCATCTGGTGGGATCCAGCTCCCCAGATGTGTGTCCACCTTTTAATTGAAGAGACTCTAAATCTCATAACAGTGATGTCCAGCTTCCCTTTGGTCAAAACTATAAACCCTTGAGATGATGTTCATCTTCTTCTCTCAAGCTGTTTTTCTCTGCTTCAATAAGGCGTGAGATAAGCATATTTCCTTTATATATATTCCAAAGCTATAGTTTCAACAATACAAGTTATATTCTAAAATTATACTTCAGAAGGTTATTATAGCAGAGCTTTTTATGCATTAAATGCAAGCAAAAAGACACCTCTTTAACACCTTAATTCCAATGCTCTTAAATCAACCAGGGTTAATTGCAAACAAAAGATAAGTTCAAAGGCCTTTTTCCATGCTTTATTCCCCTCAGTTATTATTAGAATTCACAGCTCTCCCATTGTCGGTGTCCACACATTTCGCATTCACAACTACACACATCGCCTGTTTGTACCTGACACGAAACACAACTTTGTATTTCACAATCCCCCCTCTGCTTGTATAAATTTTCATTTCTCTTACTCATTCGTGTCTGGGCTTCAACTCTGGCTAAAACTTTGGAAGCTTTCTCTTTTTGGTCTCTTATCTTTAATTTCATTATTTTGGTTATCTTAGCTCTTTTCTCAAATCTACCAGCTTCTCTGGTAGCCAATTCTGAGTCAGTTACTGCAATCTGCATGCTTTGAATAACCGAGTGGATTGGTTGGATAAAACATGGAATAAGGCAAGGTAGAAACAATAACCTAGCTAATGAGGACAATATCAGGAACCCTTTTTTCTTCTACTAAGTTCCTCCTCTAAGCATCTGGTCTCACCATGAGGCTTGAAGAATGGACTTCCGTTTTTGGACAGGGACATGAGCCACCCTTTTGATCTCTGCTGCTAAACCCCGGATGGTTTCTCCGTAGTCATCAATCTCAACTTTTCTATCTATGGGGCAGTTCTCTGTAAGCTTTTTGTCCACCAATCTAATGTATACCATTTGGGCTTTCAATGGGTCATTTACACCTTCAGGTTTTAAATTTTCTCCAACCCAGTTTTATTTGCCACCTAGAGTGCACATCTTTAATTGGTTATGATCATAGCACACTTCACTAACATGGGAATGTGCCATGAACATTGATTCTATTTTTCCCCCAATCCAGACAGTATGATTGCATTTGTCACAGACAGCTGGAGCAATAGGCTCTGATCCTGCAGCTCGCTCGTGGATTACGTGGAGTTCAGGAGTGAGGCTATTAAGGCCCATTGCCTGGGATGCAATGATCAATACAGTGAAAATAATCCTCAAGGGGTTGAACTCTCTACCTCTCTCAAGGCCCCTTGGGTTGCATCCAAGGGCCGAGATGTAGATCTTCTCGGTAGCAGAGTTTATACCTTGGGATTTAGTCACTGATATTTTCCATTTCATTTTTGCCTTTTGACTCATGAGCCTTCAGATCTCTATTTATCTTGGTTGTGGTCCGAATCTTTTTAATTCAGGCTAATTGGTCCCTGAGTTCAGGGGATGTGCGACTACAATAGGGTTGGTGTATGTGCCTCCCCCTCTTCCAGCGGTACTTGGCTTCCTGCTTGGCTTCTTTTGCTTTAATTTGATATTCGTCCGGTATCCAATTGCTCTTGTCACACTCTACTTTTTCTAATTTGGCTTTTGGTACTTCCTGCAAATCAATTCCTGCTCTTGTTCCATGTAGCCAGGTTCTCCACCAGTCTTTATCTCCTGTTTTACTATATCCTTTCCTTACTGGAGCCCACAAAGTTTTATCAGTTTCTTTCTCTATTTCTTTCATACAATTACAGCAGAGAGCATTAGGGATCTGTCCCCTTGGTAGGTTTGTATACCAAAATTCTTCACACTCTATACACTTAAAACAACCCCATGGATAACGCTTACAGTTTAGAGTAGTACATTCTACCTCTCGTGAGTACAATTGGTTTTGCAGCTTAAGGTAGGAGCGTTTTCGTGACATACATCAGTCTCTTTTTAACTTGATTTTCAGTTCTCCGGGGGTAGATGCAATTCTCCACTGGGATTCAGCAGGCGTCTCTGTCGGTGGTTCCATCTCTGTCGGTGGTTCCACTGGGCCTTTGACCCGCGACGCCTGGGTCCAGCCTTTTTCCGCAGTTCAGATAGCTGTATCAGTGGTCAGCAGAGTTAAATATGGACCTTCCCATCTAGGAGACAAACTGTCTTCCTTCTAGCTTTTAATCAGCACCCAGTCACCTGGTTTTATTTGATGTCTGCTAAATCTGAGAGGGGCTGATTGAGCAATTATGCCTTTCTCCCTTAGTTCTAGGACACGTTGTCCCATCTTCTGGATGTACTTTTGAATAGTCATATCGGCTATGACTGTTGATGTTTGGGGTACTTCCTGGGAATAAGGCAGCCCATAAAGCATCTCACATGCAGAAAGTCCCGTATCTGCATTTGGAAGTGTCCTTCTATTAAGCAATGCTAAAGGTAAACATTTGACCCATGACATTTGGGCCTCAATCATTAATTTTGTTAACTGCTGTGTTATTGTTTGGTTCATTCTTTCTACCCTCCCAGAGCTCTGGGGGTGCCAAGGGGTGTGATATTCCCAGGAAATCCCCATGGCTTTTGTTACTCCTTTTATGATGCTGGAAGTAAAGTGGGAGCCTTGATCAGAATCAATGGCCCTGATAACCCCAAATCGAGGAATGATTTGTTCCAACAATATTTTAACTACAAACTTCGCCGTGGCTCGGGCAGCCGGGTAGGCCTCCACCCAATGAGTCAGTTGATTTACTAATATTAACAAGTATTTCCATCTGCCCACCCTTGGTAATTCAGTATAATCCACCTGAACCCTTTCAAATGGTCGGTAGGCTATTTTTCTACCGCCGGTTGAAGCTTGTCTCATTCCCTTTTTGTTAACTTTTTGACATGTCAAACACTCCTGTGTTATTCGTTTTGCTATCTCAAAAATTCCAATACATCTATAATATTTTAAAAAATGATCACATAAGGCTCTTGTTCCCCGATGAGTATGTTGGTGCAACTGGCTTAAAATCCTTCTAGCATAAGCATTAGGTAAAATCTCTCTCTTATCTGAGAGTATCTATTTTCCCAGCTCTTTCTTAGCTTCTAATTTTTTTATAGCTTCCTCCTCTTGAGTACTATAGCTTTTTGGCAGCTTCTCTTGAATTTCCTCTATAGTGTTCAGCTGGATAGTCTTTTTAGTTTACAAGCTGCCTCTTTTTCTTCTTACTACGTAGCTTGACCCTTGTTGATGACCTCTTACATGTACTACCGCTATTCTCTTAGGTCTTTTCAGGGCTTCAAGCACTCTGATTTTTAACTCCTGATGGATCAGTTTCTTCCCTTGAGTGTTTATCAAACTTCTTTCTATCTAGATGTGTGCACAGTTCCAAAAGCATATTTTGAGTCTGTGTAAATTGTCCTCACCTTATCTTTTCTTAATGAAATAATCAGGTCCCTTCCCAAAAGATTGCATTCTGCTTCTGAAACTAGTAATAGATCCCTAATATCCACTTGTCCTTTTGCTTCAATTAGTACTTGTTCAATAATGGGAACCTTAAAGGCCTCCCCTTTTGCTCTAATTACTTGAGCTGTTTTCCGGCTGATTTTGCATCTTTTTGGTAATCTTTGCACTGTTGATCTTTCAGCAGCCGTATCTACTAAAAGGCTGATTTCATCACCTTGGGGAACTACTCTTAATTTTCCTCTACAAACAGTTTTTGATCTGCCTCTCACTTCCTGCAAACCCTTTTAACATGTCCTTCCATACCACAGTAAAAGCAGGTAGGTCTTTCAGAACCCTCACCTGTTATTTTTCTCATGCTTTTAGCATTACTTGAAGATGCACTACCATTCTGAGCCTCTTTTACTGCAGCCATGAAAACCTTAGCTTTAGCTTTCACCTTCTCTTCATCTTTCTCTCTGTGCTTCCCTTAACAATTCTTGCAAACCTCTCTCCTGCCAGCCGTCTAACTTTCCAAGTTCCCTTCTAATTTCCTCCCATGATTTCGCCACAAACCGAGTTTTGATTAACGCTTCCCCACAGCTGTATCAGGATCTAATCCCAAATACATTTGTATACTCTACGTAAAATTGACTGAATCTCTGTCTGGGTCTTAGAAACTGATCTAGCCTTTGAGACACCCCCAGAGGATCTTCAAGTAACCTTCCCATTTATTTCTTTAAAAGTCCTTACATCCCCAGTGTTCAGGGGTGCTGGCACATACCCAAGGACTGATGTCCCTTGATTTCCTACTAATGGTACTTTCCTTAATGGGTACAGCTGCCCCCCCTTCCCTTCTTTATTGCTATCCCCACTGCTTTCTGCTCGTGCCCTTTCCTGCCTTCTCATTCTGTGTGCTGGTGGTGAATCAAGTATGGGGAGCGGAGCCACCGGGGCTTGTGGCAGCGGGACGGGAGCCACCGGGGCTTGTGGCAGAAGCAGTGGAGCCACCGGGGCTTGTGGCAGCGGGACGGGAGCCACCGGGGCTTGTGGCAGAAGCAGTGGAGCCACCGGGGCTTGTGGCAGCAGCCGTGGAACCTCTGGGGCTTGCAGTGCAGCGGGTGCTGGAATGGGTGCAAAGGGTGCTGGGTTAGGTGCTGGATGAGGCACCTCTGCCAGTGCAGCTGGCTGTGGTAGATAAGGGGGGAAGGTTATCTAAAGGGTCCCACTGATCCCTTTTCTTTTTGGTTTTTAATGCATACAGGGGAGTAGGCCAGGACCCATGCCATAAAGCAGCATAATCGCTTTCTTCTTGGTTAATAGGGTCCTTTTCATTTACATAGGCATTCAAGGCTTTACAGATCCACCCTTCAGATGACCCATACATTGGCCAGTATAAATTATCCGGTCGTATCATTTCCTTAGTCCATTCTACCATACAATATTGTATCATTTTCTCTTTATTTTTTTTCCTCTGCTGGATTCACATTTATCTTACAATTTTAACATTACCCCAAGGGGTTTGTCATGGGGTATATCCGGCAAAATGCTCCCTCTTTTTCCAGTACTTTCAGTACCTTTATTTTCCTGCTGGTTTATACCAGCTCCTGGGTTTTTGCTCTGGCATTGACCCATTTTTCCACCAAACGGGTGTTCCCTCACTCACTTTGACTTCACTTGTTCAGACCTTAGTCCTTTCTTGTCAGGAATTTCCTTAATAAAAAGTCCCTTCTAAATCCTCCCGCCTCTGATTCTCTACCGGGAAAAGAAAAATTCCTCTCCGTAACCATTATCTTATCTCACCCCCCCCGACCTTTTACATACAGAGAATCCTTTTCCACACGCTTTGTTCCTTCACCTGCCGCCCCCCTCGCGGGGTAGCGAAACCGAGGTTAGAAGAACTCCTCACTCGTGTCGTGACTAGGTCACGTCTCATACACACACCATTCACACTCTTACACACATACACCCACCCGTTCTTATCCCCCCAAACCAAGCGATAATTACAGCCTCCTTTTCTCACCTGGGTGAGAGTTTAATAAACTCATGCACGAGTTTATTACAGGTGAATTTTACTGCAGTCTACTCTGGGAGCTCCAAATTCTTTGCTCATAATTTACCTTATGGATTTCCTCTTCCCTGAGAGATTCTCCCGTCACTCAAGGCCACTGGAGGCAGAAGCCTCCAAGGTGGGGCGCCTCCCCAAGATCAGGAGTCTCCCTCAATGGATTTGGAGATTCCCGGCCAATGCACCAAATCTGTTATGAATAAGAAGCTTGACTAGGCAAATAATCAAGCAGCAATCAATTTATTATTTAATATGGTAAAGTATGAGCAATACAGCGCTGGGTACAGTGGGGGAAGTTTTCCCTCCAACTGCACACCGATAATTGTGGGTTACAGGTATTTATAGGGGTACTCATCACCTTTTTTCCGCAGTTTCTATTTCCAATCTTTTACTCATGAGCAATTTTTATTCCAAATGATTACATCACAATTCTATACACTATTGTGATTTTAATTTCTCAGGATGTATCTCAAAGGAGTATCCCCAGATGGTGGTGGTCCAGTTTCCAAAAGAAGAAAGACGACTCCCATCTGGTGGGATCCAGCTCCCCAGATGTGTGTCCACCTTTTAATTGAAGAGACTCTAAATCTCATAACAGTGATGTCCAGCTTCCCTTTGGTCGAAACCATAAATCCTTGAGATGATGTTCATCTTCCTTTCTCAAGCTGTTTTTCTCTGCTTCAATAAGGCGTGAGATAAGCATATTTCCTTTATATATATTCCAGAGCTATAGTTTCAACGATTCAAGTTATATTCTAAAATTATACTTCAGAAGATTTTTATTGTAGAACTCTTTATGAATTAAACGCAGGCAAAAAGCAACATCTTTAACACCTTAATTCCAATGCTCTTAAATCAAGCAGGGTTAATTGCAAACAAAAGATCGGTTCAAAGGCCTTTTTACATGCTTTATTCTCCTCAGTTATTATTAGAATTCACAGATCTCCCATTGTCAGTGTCCACACATTTTGCATTCACAGCTACACACAGCGCCTGTTTGTACCTCACACGAAACACAAGTTTGAATTTCACATGGGGACCTGTGGTGCCAGCCAGTGCCCGGGCACTGGGACACAGAAGTAGTACCCCAGACTGTCACACTTCACCTGGGAGGGTATCAAAGCCCAGGGGTTCTTTGTTCAGAGCCCCCCGAGGCACCAGCTCAAGCTGCCACTGTTCCACCACCATAAAATTGTTTTAAAGGATCCAGAGGTCCAACACTCTGCTATGGAGGACGTTCCACATTTCCAATCTTTTGGGCATTTAGGACCTTTTGATTTTGCTTTGCACCCAAGAAAAATAAATCTCCAAATGTGCACAAATAACTCCTTCAGCATTTCCTCCTTTTATTTTCAGCTGATTTTTACATTGTTCTCTGCTACCTTGTCCTTCCAAAATTCCTGTGCCTATTGAAGCCCTTGCTTGGCGCACACATTTTCTTTAGTTCTGTAGGGATGTACCTCCAGCAACGCTGCCGAGCACACCCATTTCACTGTTGCACAAGCCTAACTCTGGGCTGCAGTATGTGAATCCCACTGTGGCGTGGGAGATGGCAGGGCACCAGAGCAGGCCCTGAAGCACGGACATTCGGGGGCGGAATGTCCTGGGGTGATGTTATGATGCTTGTATCCCCATTCATCTGTTCTGTGCCTTTGAGACTGGCTTTGAAGAGTGGAAGTTTTGTTTGGGTTTCTCTTATCAGGGACACAGAGACGAGCAGTACATAGGGCTGTTTTCACTTCTTGCTTTCAGCTTGTTGCTTTGCTTGCTCTCTTTTCTGCTCTCGCTTCTGCTCTGCTTTGGCCTCTGCTTATTAGCTAGCTCTAGCTAAACAGTCCAAATGCCTTCCTGGACTGTTTCTCCTCTCCTTTTCTTTGACCATCTCAAACCTGCTCCGGACTGGGACCTGGGAACACCGAGGATTTGCACCGTTTTGGCCTGCAGCAGCTGCCCCAGTGCCGGAGGGACTGAGAACAGAGCAACCACCCCCGAAAGAGACTTTCTGATTTTGTCATCTTTCCCAGAGCGGTGTCATGGGGTATTGTTCATTTTGTGTGCTGGGGGGTGCTGTGTCTGGTAAATAGACAGGTTCTTTCCACCTCTGTCTGAGGAATTTTTTCCCGAACCGGTTGGGCGGAAGGGCCATGTGGGATTTGCTTTCTGGAGGGGCCCTCCTTTGCAGATTCTTTAACAAATTTGCTCTAAACCAGGACAAAATATTGACGCCCAACGTGGGGCTCGAGAGAGAGTGGAAAAACCCTGTTTTGACTGCATTTTGGTTGCTATTACTCTGTGTTCATTTAAGTCAGATAGTAGCCATGCTTTTTGAGTTCATAATGTCTATTGGGGTGAAGGTTTGCATGCATTTCATGTCCCTAGGGTTTTTTGAGATTTTAATACCTCTCTGGTCTCCAGGTTTATTTTCTCATCCAGAAAGAGCTTTAGTATTGTCCCTAATACATAGTTTTTACATAAGAGTGGCAGTGACCAGAGTAGCTATCCTGCTGGGCTTGGTGGCAATGATGTGCAAGAAGTTTATAAACATGCTAGGGTCTGCTCCAGGTATGAATGGTTCATGGCTATGGTTATGCATCCAGTTTGTTGCAGGAGGAGCAGCAGGGAATGAGGATTTTCAGCCTCTGCTTTCCTTCTTCTCCTATGAATCTGTTGCATCACTAGTGAAGGATGTTCAGTTTCCCCTCAATGTTAAAGAAACCATCTTTCTGGTATTCAGTCTGGTAACCTTCCTCTATACAGCCTGCTGCTTCTCTGGAATGAGGGCTGAGATTTCTAGACGGGCTGATGAGACCCCTGACTCAGGATAACACCCCGGTGTGGAAAATCCTGAGTGGTGTGGGAAATGGGAGGATATGGGCCAAATCCTGAAGGAATTCTCTGACCCTATAGTCTGGGATTTTCCCCATGAACAAATTCAGAACCCAGCTGAGGTGGGCAAATATCTGAAAGAGAAGTACCAGGATGAGCCTAAGGAGAGGAAGGTCATTGCAGTGAGCTGGGCCCTGGCATACGCTTATCGCACGCTGCTAGATACTGTCGGGCAGCAGACAGAGGCAGGGGGCAGGGAGATAAATCAGCAACTATCCCGGTGACTCAGGCTGCAGCTAACACTCCAGGCTCAAAGCCAGCATCTAAACCCATGGCTGTTGCTACCAGCACTAGAAGTGGGAAATGCACGGACAAGACCCATCGAGCAGTGGATGATGATGATGAAGGAGAAGGAACCTCAACGCCTCCTGACATAAAATCAGGAGTCAAAGCAGCAGGTGCAAGATCAGATGCAAATATTGAGTCTTATTCCCTGAAGGACCTTCGTGGCCTACGGAAGGATTACACTCGAAGGTCTGATGAATCCATAATTAGTTGGCTGCTCCGTCTCTGGGACGCTGCAGGCCAGGCTACAATTCTGGATGGCACTGAAGCCAGGCATTTGGGATCCCTGTCACAGGATCCTGCCATAGACCAAGGAATGATGAGGGGGGCTAACTCTCACAGCCTCTGGGAACGGGTCCTAAGAAGTTGTCCTGGTTTAGGACAAATTAGGGGAAATCTCCAAAAGGGAGCCCCCAAAAAAAACAAACCTCCAACCACCCCTCCCCCAATACTGGGTTCGGGAAGGAATTCCTCGGAGGAGCAAAGTGGAAAACAAAACCTATTTATTAACAAGTAACAAAAGAACACTCCCCAACACAAGAAAAGAAAAGAAACCAGGCAGTGTTGTAGAGGGCACTGAGCTTCTCTCTCAGACTCCGGGGGTCCTGGATGTCTCAAGTCAGGTCCGGAGCCTGTCCAATATCTTCAGGGGAGGGTAAGAAAGAGGGAACAAAAGAAAAGAAAAAAAAACAGCGCAGAAAGCAGAAAGCAGCAAAAAAACCTATCAGCTAGGGGCCGAGGCAGGGGCAAGGAAGCAAGCAAGCAAGCGGCAAGCCAAGACAAGCAGCCAGAAGCCAAAAGCGAAAGTGCCCCGGTCACACTCCCTCCTCCCTCCCCGCCCCGCCGCGGCAAGACGGCCGGGGGGGGGGGAGAGAGAAAAAGCACAGCTGCCAGACACAACACACGATATTGGGATAAAGGCTGTCACCCCACGACACTCCACCCCTTATCCCATATCGTGAACATACAATAAAAAACTTTCATTTCACTTACTCACACCTTTGACACTTACACATTCCTCTCATCTTACTTGCTCAGACCTTTGATACTTACAGTTTCCTTCTGTCTCACATTCAACAAACAATGACATTCATATATGAGTCTCATCCCACAATCAGGTCTCCCTGAGGTACGCACCGTGTTGTTCCATCTTTCTGCATTATCCACCATGTATAACCTGGTCCTTGAGCAAAGACAATCCCACGGATGGTTTTGTCTGTACTCGAGGCAGGGTTGATCCATACTGTCTTTCCAACAAACCTCTGACATGGGCCACTGGGGCTTTATCCCCATCTACTATATTAGTGAGCTCAGACTGAGCAGGACCCGCTCAGTTGGTGGAACCTCGAGTGTTAACTAACCAGGTAGCCTTTGCCAAATGCTGCTCCCAGTTTTTTAAAGACCCCCCCCCCACCCAATGCTTTTAAGGTGGTTTTTAACAATCCATTGTACCTTTCCACTTTCCCTGCAGCTGGTGCATGATAGGGGATATGGTATACCCACTCGATGCCATGTTCCCTAGCCCAAGTATTAATGACATTGTTTTTAAAATGAGTTCCATTATCCAACTCAATTCTCTCGGGAGTACCGTGCCTCCAAAGGACCTGCTTTTCAAGGCCCACGATAGTGTTACGGGCTGTAGCATGAGACACAGGGTAGGTTTCCAACCATCCCTTGGTGGCTTCTACCATGGTTAGTACATAGCGCTTGCCTTGGCGGGTTTGAGGCAGTGTGATGTAATCAATCTGCCAGGCCTCCCCGTATTTGTACTTAGATCACTGCCCCCCATACCAGAGGGGCTTCACCCGCTTGGCCTGCTTAATGGCAGCGCACGTCTCACAGTCACGAATAACCTGAGAGATACTGTCCATGGTTAGATCCGCCCCTCGGTCTCGTGCCCACTTATAGATGGCATCTCTGCCCTGCTGGCCTGAGGCATCATGGGCCCATCGTGCTAAGAATAACTCTACCTTATGCTCCCAGTCGAGATCTATCTTCAACTCCCCTATCTTTGCAGTCTTATGTACTTGCTGGTTGTTTTGCTGCTCTTCATTAGCTCTACTTCTGGGGACACGGGCATCTACATGGCGAACCTTCACAGGTAACTTCTCTAACCAAGTAGCGATATCTTTCCACTCTTCCGCAGCCCAAATTGGTTTTCCTCTGCGCTGCCAGTTGGCCTCTTTCCATCTATTCAGCCATCCCCATAGAGCGTTGGCTACCATCCAAGAATCGGCATACAAATAGAGCTTTGGCCACTTCTCTCTCTCTGCAATACCTAGGGCCAGTTGAACAGCTTTGATTTCAGCAAATTGACTGGATTCACCCTCTCCTTCAGTAGCCTCTGCAACCCGTCGAGTGGGACTCCATACAACACCCACGATATTGGGATAAAGGCTGTCACCCCACGACAGAAGTGTAGCAGAAAGATACCTGTGCGCAGACGATCTCTATATGCAGCAAACTCAGTGGAAGACCATAGAGCAAGGGATCCAACACCTGAGAGAAATGGCAGTGGCAGAGATTATCTTCTCAGATGATGTAACAACTAGGGACCCAGACTTAGTACCATGCACGTCTGCGATGTGGCGAAAACTTGTACGACTTGGGCCACATGAATATGCTTCTGCCTTAGCCATCATGAAGAGGGATGAGAGGGGTGAGACTGTACTTGAAATGGCAAGGAAGCTCCAAGCATATGCAGATGCTGTGCATGGCCCGACACATGCCAGAATCGCAGCGGTAGAAACACGTCTGCAGAACTTAGAGGATAAGATAGAGGAGAATCATAAGAAGCTTAGAGAGGAGATTAAAGAAGACTTTCTCCAAATTTCAGCAGTACAGATCCGAGGTTCTGGTATCCAAGGCAGACGTTTCCCAGATGGTGAGAGAAGGTACACCCCACGAGTTGAGCTGTGGTTTTACCTGCGTGATTGTGAGCAAAACATGAGAAGGTGGGATAGGAAACGTACCGCTGTTATGGCACGATGGGTGCGTGAACTGAAGGAAGCCACCAGAAGGAAAGCAGCTCCAGTTGCCTGTAGCCGAACGGCCAGGTATGATGATGATGACATGTCTGATCCCCTCGAAGGAACATCCAAAACATACGCCCAGGGAAAGAAGGATAACCAGGCTTAGAGGGGCCCTGCCTCTAGCCAGGTAGAGGCCAGAGAAAATCGTGTTTTCTGGTCTGTGTGGATTTGTTGGCCTGGCACACGGGAACTACAGGATTACAAAGCTTTGGTTGATACTGGTGCGTCATGCACATTAATCCCATCAAGACATGTGGGGACAGAGTCTGTTTCTATTGCTGGTGTGCCAGGGGGATCCCAGGATTTCACTTTGGTGGAAGCTGATGTGAGCCTAACGGGAAATGAGTGGAAGAAGCATCCTATTGTGACTTGCCCAGAGGCCCCGTGTATTTTGGGCATAGACTACCTTCTAATGGGTACTTCAAAGACCCAGAGGGACTCAGATGGGCATTTGGAATAGCTGCTGTAGAGACAGAGGGCATCCAGCAATTGAACACCTTGCCTGGGTTGTCTGAGAATCCATCTGCAGTAGGATGCCTGACGGGAGAAGAGCAACGAGTGCCAATTGCCACTTCCATAGTGCATCGACAACAGTATAGGACCACTCGAGATGCTGTGATCCCCATCCACAAAATGATCCCTGAGCTGGAGAGCCAAGGGGTGGTCAGCAAGACCCAGTCACCCTTCAACAGCCCCATTTGGCCTGTGCGAAAATCTGAAGGAGAATGGAGATTGACTGTGGACTACCGTGCATTGAATGAAGTGACTCCACCACTGAGTGCTGCCGTGCCAGACATATTAGAGCTCCAGTATGAGCTGGAGTCCCAGGCAGCAAGGTGGTACGCCACTGTAGACATTGCCAGTGCATTTTTCTCCATTCCTCTGGCAGCAGAATGCAGGCCTCAGTTTGCCTTCACATGGAGGGGAGTGCAGTACACCTGGAAGCGACTGCCCCAGGGGTGTAAGCACAGCCCCACCATCTGCCATGGACTTATCCAGGCTGCACTGGAAAAGGGTGAGGCTCCAGAACACCTGCAATATATTGATGACATCACTGTGTGGGGGAACACAGCTGCGGAAGTGTTTGAGAAAGGGGAGAAAATCATCCAGATCCTCCTGGGAGCTGGTTTCGCCATTAAAAAGAGCAAAGTAAAGGGACCAGCTCATGAGATTCAATTCCTGGGAGTGAAGTGGCAAGATGGACGGCGTCAGATTCCTACAGATGTCGTCAACAAGATCACAGCAATGTCTCCACCCACCAATAAGAAAGAGACACAAGCTTTCCTGGGTGCAATAGCGTTTTGGAGGATGCATATTCCTGAGTACAGTCAGATCGCGAGTCACCCGCAAGAAGAACAATTTCCAGTGGGGCCCTGAGCAGCAACAAGCCTTTGCACAGATCAAGCAGGAGATTGCTCATGCAGTAGCCCTTGGCCCAGTCAGGACAGGACCAGAGGTAAAGAACATGCTCTACTCTGCAGCCGGGAACCATGGCTTGTCCTGGAGCCTTTGGAAGAAGGTGTCTGTGGAGACTCGGGGTCGACCACTGGGATTTTGGAGTCGAAGCTACAGAGAGTCTGAAGCCAACTACACTCCAACAGAGAAGGAAATCTTGCCTATGAAGGAGTCCAGGCTGCCTTGGAGGTAATATACACTGAAGCACAACTCCTCCTGGCACCCTGACTACCAGTGCTGGGGTGGATGCTCAAAGGCAAGTTTCCTTCCACTCACCATGTCGCCAGTGCTACATGGAGCAAGTGGATTGCTCTCATCACTCAGTGCGCCCGTATAGGTAAACTGAATCGCCCTGGGATTTTGGAGGTAATTACAAATTGCCCCGAAGGTGAGAATTTTGGTGTCACAGATGAAGAGGAACAAGAACCAGTGACACGTGCTGAAGAGGCTTCTCCCTATAACCAAGTGTCCCCAGAGGAAACACGCTAAGCTCTTTTCACTGACGGTTCCTGTTGCATCGTAGGGATGAACCGGAAGTGGAAAGCAGTCGTATGGAGCCCCACACAACAGGTTGCACAAGCTACCAAAGGAGAAGGTGGATCAAGCCATCTCGCTGAACTCAAAGATGTTCAGCTGGCCCTAGACATTGCTGAGAGAGAGAAGTGGCCAAAGCTCTACCTCTACACTGATTCATGGATGGTAGCCAATGCTCTGTGGGGATGGCTGGAGAGGTGGAAAAAGGCTAACTGATGAAACCCCAAAACAGATAGCCTTCAAGAAATAATGAGTTAAATCATAGAATGTGAGGCATTTGAAGAAAGCATAGCATTAGGAAACACATAAAGCAATAAATCAGCTAAAGCATGAAACACAATGACAGAAAAGAGAGATAGGAGTAGGGAACTGATGGGCTAAGCATGTTCAGAGCCAACAATGTCAAACTGACCCTAAGAACTTTGCCAAGCCATAGAGACCAAGCCAAGTACACCGGGAATTGACCAAATTAGGAAAGAAGTTCAAAAGTTTAAAGAGGAAGACCCATCAGGAGACCCCAGCCCATGATGAAGGCAACCGGAACGACCACCAAGATGATCCTCAAGAGAGGTGTCCCTGCCCACGCTCCGCCTACAACGCGCCCCCTATGAATATTCATGATTATGCATATGATCTGATGTAATCCTATATTCAAAACTGTATAAAAGCCTGCTTTTGTTACGGGAGACTCAGAAATCCATTTTGTGATTTCTCCGACGCGTCGCAATAAAATACCTCCTGCTTATCTGACTTAGGCTGAGTCTCTTAAGCAGTTATTCTTTGCCTTTTGGGGCAAAATTCGGCATCATGTTCTGGCGACCCAGATGGGCCCAGACAGGAGATCCGGGCCTTGAGAGGTCCTCCCGGGCCGAGTCCGGGGTCGGGATTCTCTGGGCGCCCCTGACGAATTTTTTGTCAGAAGAGACTTCCCCCCCGGACCGGCGCTTTCGGTGGACGAAGGGTTCCCTGCATCTCCTGCTCCAATTAAGAGGTATTTGAATTGTTTATTGGTTTTGGGATAAAGCGCTTTGTTGGGAAACGGGGGTCAGACGTGACCGCCCGAAGGGAAAGCTGGGGGACGCCCCAGTAAAGAATCCCAGCTGGGTTAGAGGCATGGTAATAGAAACGCAGGTTAAAGTCCTGCTACTGGGTTAGAGTCCTGGTAATAGAAACGCAGGTTAAAGTCCTGCTACTGGGTGAGAGTCCCGGTAATAGAAACGCAGGTTAAAGTCCTGCTGCTAGAAGGAGTATTTGTTTATCTTGGTATCTTTAGTTTGTTTTTATTGTGTGGGAAACTTTTTAACATTGTGTTTAATGTTATAATACTGTGAATTAAGGGTCAAGAACTAAGATTGCTTTCTGAGAATGGGAGAGAGGTCTGTTAGTTGGTGGTTTTCATGTGTCTGTCTGGTCTATTAGTTGGTGGTCTTCATGTGTCTGTTCTACTAGCCCTGGAAAGGGATAAGAAGGGTCCAAAGCCTAAGGAACGTTGCTGTGATGCATGTAGTAGAAATGAGAAAAAGCAGAAAGCAGATGCCAGAATTTTGGTGGCAGCAGTTCAAGAAATGCAGGCAGCTTTGAATACAGAAAAATTTGCAGGGAAAGACAAACAGTGGAATTCAGGATCTATTTTTAGGAACACAAGACCTGTGCGTTTTTTTCCGCGGCAAGAAAAAAAACACTTTAAAAATTCTTGCCCCACTTTGAAGGGTGCGGGACCTACCTGTTTTTATTGTCATAAGAAGGGGCACCTGCAAAAAAATTGCAGAAAGAAACAGCAAGATGAGAAAACTTCTCAAGAAAATCAGAGAGGGCAAGAGTTTTCTTTAACGAAGAGGACCGAATTGCACCTAGAAGAGCCCTTGATAATAAAGCTAAGAGTAGGTCCTCAGAGTGAAGAATTTGTACTTTTTAGTAAATACAGGAGTTTCTCGGTCAACAGTGACAAAATTACCCCAGGGATGTGAGATAAGTTGTGAGCGAGTTTCAGTAATCGGAATCACAGGAGAAGCTTTCCCTGTTCCTGTAATAAAAGGAGCGAAAATTGAAACAAATGACAAATTTGGAGTAAATGATTTATTGTTGATACCAGAGGCCGAGGAGAATATGTTAGGCAGAGATCTAATACTAGCCCTAAATTTACAGATAAAACCCTGTGAAGGAAAACTTGAAATTCATTCTTTACCTGAAGAAGATAATCTAGAAATTAATGACATGAGTTGGCATTCAGGTGAAGTGGGAAAAAGTTTAGGGTGAAGGAGTCTAGTCCCCTTAGTCCCTCCTGGTCAGCGCAAGCCTGTGAATTTTAAAAAGGCAAAAAGGGACTATTTATACAGACTCCAAAGTAGGTTTTTAGTGTAGTACATACTTTTAGAGAAATTTGGAAGGAGACTTATAAACACTCAAAGGAAGGGGTTAATATATGGGGGTTTGATAATTAAAAAAAAAAAAAAAAAAAAAAAAGCGATAGTTCATATAAAAAAAAAAAACACCAGAGGGAGAGGGATATTAGAGTCAGAGAAATAATTTGGCTGGTAAAGAAGCAAAAAGAGCGACCTTAAGAAAGGGAGATACTGAAATCATGACTTTATAAAAAAAAAAAAAAATAGAAATTCAGCAGGAGACTCTTTCCTTTCCGCTAGTAAAATTGGCAGCTATAAGGAAATTAGGAGCAACATTTAAGGAAGAAAAGTGAGTTTTTCCTGATGATAGAATTATGATGCCAAAACCAGTGGCACATTTGATTTTAGATAACTTGTATAGACGGACATACTGGGAAACAAGAGCCTTTTGTGACCACTTTTTAAAATGTCTTTGAGTGTATGAGGATATTTGAAATTAAAAAGCAAATTACCCAGGGGTGTCTCACCTGTTAAAAGGTAAATAAAAAGGTGTTTAAAAGCCCTCCCCCTGGAGGATGCAAAACAGCCTAACGGCTATTTCAAAAGGTCCAAGTTGATTTTGTAGACTTGCTTAAAGTAGGTTGGTGGAAATATTTGTTAATTATAGTAGATCAATTAACTTAGTGGGTTAAAGCACAGTTCAAACAGTACTTTTGATTAATACGGGAGCAACTTTTTCGGTTTTAAATCAGGAATTGGTACCTAAAAGTGATGAATTTGTACAATTTGTGAGAGCAACAGGCCAACCAGAAAAGACTTACTTTTTAAAACCCATTAAATACAATATTGGGAAACAAATGGGAATTCATCAGTTCTTATATTTACCAAATTCACCAAAGCCCTTATTGGGAAGAGACCTATTGGAGAACTTGGGAGCCATAATAAAATTCAACAAAGACAAATTAGAATTTCAAGTAAATGAGGAACGACTGATTACAGCTAGTTCTAAGCCTAACAATCAGCTGTGTAGAACCTTAACCTGAGAATCACAATTTCGAGCAAATCCTGAGCAAGACTCACCCGTTAGTCTGGGCTACTGCTCGAGCGGGAGATAAAACAGCTGTTGATTTAGCAGTAACCTGGAACTCGCTCTTTGAAGCTTTAAAGGAATGGAGAATAGAGAGAGAAACTGAGTAAGATGCGGACGAAGAGTCGGGGCTGATACCAGACAAGGGGGGGGGGGGGGGGGGGGGGGGCTGAGGTAGAAGGGGGCTCTGATGGGGAACTTGGTGAAGAAAGTTCAGATGCCAAGGGAGTTACCTGGCATGCTACCAGAGCTTCTGGGAAAGCTGCCAAAACTTCCAGGAAAGCTGCCGAAGCTTCTGGGAAAGCTGCCAAGGCCTTGGAGAAAGCTCCTTATCAGCCTCTTCTTCTTACTTCTCGCTCCTTTAGCTAACAGGCCCGCTGCTAGCCCCTTCCACAATTCCCCCTGAAATCAAAACAAGCAGCACCGATTGGGGCAAGACCAGTGGTAAGAAAACAATACCCTCTGAGGATAGAAGAAAGGAAGGGGATTGAGCCCATAATCAAAAGGTTTTTGGAACTGAGGTCATTGATAGAATGCGAATCGGATTTTAATACACCGATCCTGCCAGTAAAGAAACCTAATGGAGCATATAGACTAGTTCAGGATCTGAGAGCAGTAAACGAAATAACCAAGACATTACATCCGATAGTCGCTAATCCATACACGCTTTTAACTAGACTGAAGGACAACTTGGCCTGGTTCACCGTATTAGATTTGAAAGACGCATTCTTCTGCCTTCCCTTAGCTCCCGAGAGTCAAAAGATTTTTGCCTTAGAACAGTGAGAAAGGCCGCTGGGAGATGGCACTCTTCTGCAGTGTATGTAGACGACCTCCTAATAGCAACAGTGACAGAAGAAGAATGCATTGAATGGACTATTTCCTTGTTAAATTTCCTGGGTTTAAGTGGATATCGAGTCTCTCAACAGAAAGCACAGCTGGTGCAAAAGAAGTGGTGTACCTGGGATACGAAGTCTCCAGAGGACAGCGATCCCTGGGAGCAGCTAGGAAAGAGGCCATCTGCCAGATGTCTAAACCAGAGACGGTGAGAGATCTGCGCGCCTTTCTGGGGATGACAGGTTGGTGTCGGCTATGGATCTACCAGTATGGAATACTCGCTAAACCACTGTATGATTTGTTGAAGGAAACTAAGGACGTTCTAGTTTGGACTCCCGAGGCAGAAGGGGCCTTCAGGAAGTTGAAGCTGGAGCTAATGAGAGCACCGGCCTTAGGTCTCCCAGATGTATCAAAACCATTCTGGCTGTTCTCCCATGAACGACAAGGGATGGCCCTAGGAGTCTTAGCACAGCAGTTGGGACCACACAAGAGGGCTGTGGCCTACTTCTCCAAGCGATTGGATGAAGTAAGTAAAGGATGGCCAGGCTGTCTGAGGACAGTGGCCGCAGTGATAATTAACATAGAGGAGGCCAGGAAGCTCACGTTGGGCCAAAAGGTGACTGTGTTAGTATCTCACACTGTGTCGGCTGTGCTGGAACAGAAAGGCAACCATTGGTTGTCGCCTTCCAGATTCCTAAAATACCAGGCCATCCTGGCTGAATCAGATGATGTAACCATTCAGGTAACTAACATTGTGAACCCAGCTTCATTTCTAGAAGGGAGAGCCCCAGCAGAACCCATCGAACACGACTGCCTGGAAACAATTGAAGCCGTCTACTCCAGTCGCCCAGATCTCAAAGAAGAGCTGCTCGAAGATGCGGACAACTGGTTCTCGGATGGCAGCAGCTTCGTGAAGCGAGGAGTAAGAATGGCTGGCTATGCAGTCACTACTACAGAAAGGGTAATTGAGTCGAACCCCTTGCCTGCAGGGACTTCAGCCCAAAAGGCAGAACTGATAGCTCTGACTCGAGCCCTGGAATTGGCGGAAAACATGCAAATTAATATATGGACAGACTCTAAATATGCTTTTTCCGTTGTACACGCTCATGGGGCCATCTGGAAAGAAAGAGGACTGCTGACTACACAAGGAAAAACAGTCAAACATGCAGAGGAGGTTCTGCGATTGCTAGAGGCGGTGCAACTCCCAGCACAAGTGGCCATAATGCATTGTAAGGGACATCTGAAAGGTGACACTGTTCCAGAAATAGGGAACAGGAAGGCAGATACAGAAGCTAAATTGGCTGCCACAAGAACTAGGGAAGTGGAAATAGTGGCCCTAATAAATAGTTGGGGTCAATTGGAAACAAGACAGTTAGTAGTACCAGGAAATGTGATGTGGCAGTTTGTAAAAGCAGAACATGAGAAGGCCCACTGGGATCTAGATTCGCTTTACCAATATTTGCAAACCAAGATAGCAGGACCAAAATTATTTACTACTGTAAAACACGTTACGTCCCAGTGCGAGTGGTGTCTGAAAAACAACCCGAATACGAGAACCAAGGTACACCAAGGGGCCATAAATCGAGGTAAATTCCCAGGTGAAGTATGGCAAATTGATTTTTCTGAACTCCCAAGAAAAAGGGGGGTTTCGGTATTTGTTGGTATTAACTGATACATTTTCTGGGTGGCCTGAAGCATTCCCTTGTAGGACAAATAAGGAAAGAGAGGTAACTAAAGTACTGTTGAATGAAATTATTCCACGGTTTGGGGTACCGAAGAGCATTTCTTCGGATAGGGGTACACATTTCTGTGCAAAAGTAGTGAGAGCAATAAGTAAAGCATTACAAATCAAATAGCAATTACACACGCCTTACCGTCCACAGGCCAGTGAGCAAGTAGAAAAGATGAATCATCTTATCAAACAGCAAATTGCCAAAATTTTGCTCTGCTGAGGTTGAGAGTCAAACCGAGATCAAGAGAAAGGTTAAGCCCATTTGAAATTTTGTATGGTAGACCTTATGCTATGCAAGTTGTAAATGGGGACGCCATAGACCAAATCGGTAATCAATACATTTACGATTATGTAATTACGGTGGAGAAACAGTTTGATAAAAATGCTACTGTGATGATAGAGCACCAACCCAAACAACCTGATTGCAAATTGCATCAGTTTAATCCCGGTGATTGGGTATGTTAAGAATCTTTTAAGAGAACCCCTACAAGAGAAGTGGGAGGAAGCTTTCCAAGTGCTGCTGACTACCTTCACTGCGGTTCAGATCAAAGAGCAAACCACGTAGATCCACTCCACGAGTCAAGAAAGCTCCAGAGAACAAACAAGAGGAGCAGACATTATAATTCTGACTCCACCTCAAACCTTTACAACTCTGATCATTGAGTTCTCGAGGGACTCTCTAGATACCTGCTAAATAGATAAAGCCTTACGTATCTGAGATGTTGGGTAGTGGAATAGAATAACAGCAAGAGATGAAGGACGACGACTGCTGAGAAAGCTTTTCTTTAATGTACAGCAAGACCTCCAGCGTCTCGCGCAATATAGTGAACCAGCTGCCAGAGCCCTAACAAACCCACCACAAGATTAGATAAACAGGGTTCTTACCACGCAATTTGATGAATCCAAACCACTGAATAGTACAACCTGTTGTGCTTGTAGTAATTTGTTTTGCTGTGCTTGAGTTGCTCTAAAGTGTGCTAGGTGTGGGTATACTTACTGGTATGATCAGGCACTTGTGTGGCAAATTTGGTGTTAGAGGTGTCATGGCCAATGAGCAAGAGAACATAGCTAGATTAGAGCGTTAAGTAAATTTACAAGTTTGCCAGGAAGAGAGGGACTTAATTTGTATGAGAGTGCAGAACAGATAATTACTGCTTTTGTGAGGTGGCGTTTGATTCACGAACTAAAAGGACTAGAAATAAAGAGAAATTCTCACATTGTGGCTGCCCGGTGTAGACAACAAGTCCCACTGACCCAAACATCTGTGGTAGGGCCCTTTGAGGGAGATCCTGACCAAGCATTGGGTCAGTGCATCGAGAACCTTCAGAGACTGAAGGTAGGAAAGTGGGGAACAGCAAAACTCAAAAGAAAGAAGGAAAAAAAAAAGTGAAAGCTACACGAGATGCATTTCATTGCTGCAGTTGTATTATAGCTAGTGAGCTAAACAAATGAGATGTTAGGCCAAAGATGGGCCAAATAAAACGACAGAAGTTTTAGGCTTATTAATTACAGGTGTGCAAAGTGTTAATCATGCCGAATAGAGCAGCTATAGACTTTCGCTTTAGCGCCAGGCCATGATTGTGAAGAGTTTGAAAAATGTGTTGCATGAGAATGTGTTGCATGAGTCTCTCTGATCATTCTGTTTTGATTCACAGCAAGATGGGCTATGGTACGAGCATGTCAACGCCCTATAAGATTAAAATTTGACGAAAGAATTCGTAAGTTATAAGAAAAAGGGGGGAATGAAACCCCAAAACAGATAGCCTTCAAGAAATAATGAGTTAAATCATAGAATGTGAGGCATTTGAAGAAAGCATAGCATTAGGAAACACATAAAGCAATAAATCAGCTAAAGCATGAAACACAATGACAGAAAAGAGAGATAGGAGTAGGGAACTGATGGGCTAAGCATGTTCAGAGCCAACAATGTCAAACTGACCCTAAGAACTTTGCCAAGCCATAGAGACCAAGCCAAGTACACCGGGAATTGACCAAATTAGGAAAGAAGTTCAAAAGTTTAAAGAGGAAGACCCATCAGGAGACCCCAGCCCATGATGAAGGCAACCGGAACGACCACCGAGATGATCCTCAAGAGAGGTGTCCCTGCCCATGCTCCGCCTACAACGCGCCCCCTATGAATATTCACGATTATGCATATGATCTGATGTAATCCTATATTCAAAACTGTATAAAAGCCTGCTTTTGTTACGGGAGACTCAGAAATCCATTTTGTGATTTCTCCGACGCGTCGCAATAAAATACCTCCTGCTTATCTGACTTAGGCTGAGTCTCTTAAGCAGTTATTCTTCGCCTTTTGGGGCAAAATTCGGCATCACTGGCAACGTAGAGGGAAACCAATTTGGGCTGCTGATGAGTGGAAAGACATTGCTACCAGGGTAGGGAGGCTACCTGTGAAAGTCTGCCATGTAGATGCCCACGTACCCAAGAGTAGGGCCAATGAGGAGCACCAAAACAATGAGCAGGCTGCAAAGATAGGGGTGTCCAAAATAGACCTAGATTGGGAGCATAAGGGAGAGTTATTCCTAGCTAGATGGGCCCATGATGCCTCAGGCCACCAGGGCAGAGATGCCACCTATAGGTGGGCACAAGACCGAGGGGTGGATCGAACCATGGACAGTATTTCTCAGGGTATCCATGACTGTGAGACGCGTGCTGCCATCAAGCAGGCCAAGCGAATGAAGCCCCTGTGGTACGGTGGGTGGTGGTCCAAGTACAAGTATGGGGAGGCCTGGCAGATTGACTCCATCGCACTGCCCCAGACACGCCAGGGAAAACGCTACGTGCTGACCATGGTGGAAGCCACCACTGGATGGTTGGAAACCTACCCCGGGTCTCATGCTACAGCCCGGAACACCATCGTGGGCCTTGAAAAGCAAGTCCTGTGGAGACATGGTACCCCTGAGAGGACTGAGCCAGACAATGGGACTCATTTCAAGAACAGCCTTATCAACACCTGGGCTAGGGAACATGGCATTGAGTGGGTGTACCATATTCCCTACCATGCACCAGCTGCAGGCAAAGTGGAGAGGTACAATGGACTACTAAAAACCCAGTTGAAAGCTTTGGGTGGGGGATCTTTCAAAAACTGGGAGCAACACTTAGCAAAGGCCGCCTGGTTAGTTAACACCCGAGGTTCCACCAACTGAGCAGGTCCTGCCCAGTCTAGTGGTACATATCAGAGGTTTGTTAGGGAAGACTGTGTGGATCAATTCTGCCTCGAGTACAGACAAACACATTCATGGGGTTGTCTTTGCTCAGGGACCAGGTTGCACGTGGTGGATAATGCAAAGAGATGGAACAACACGATGTGTACCTCAAGGAGATCTGATTGTGGGGTAAGAATGATGTGCAATATCGCTGTTCATTGAATGTTACTGCCATCGTCTGTACATTAAACCATACAGACATGAGATAGAAGCAAATGTGTAAGTGTTGAAGGTCTGGGCAAGTGGAAGATGGAGAAGGAAATGTGTAAGTGTTGAAGGTCTGAGCAAGTGATAGATGGAGCTTTAAGTGACTAAAGTGAAAAGGGGGAATCCTGCAGCTCTGTAATATAGGGCCTGGATTCAGTGGTCCAGTGTGGGGATGTGATGAAGGCATGATGGGTATTGCTTGTACATTTTGGGGGAACAGATGGAAATTTTGTATGAATAATGCATGATGTGTTGTAGTATGTTGATGATTTGGGGATAAGGGGTGGAATGTCCTGGGGTGACGTTATGATGCTTGTATCCCCATTCATCTGTTCGGTGCCTTTAAGACTGGCTCTGAAGAGTGGAAGTTTTGTTTGGGTTTCTCTTATCACGCACACAGAGAGGGGCAGTTCTTAGGGCTGTTTTCACTTCTTGCTTTCAGCTTGTTGCTTTGCTTGCTCTCTTTTCTGCTCTCGCTTCTGCTCTGCTTTGGCCTCTGCTTATTAGCTAGCTCTAGCTCAACAGTCCAAATGCCTTCCTGGACTGTTTCTCCTCTCCTTTTCTTCGACCATCTCAAACCTGCTCCGGACTGGGACCTGGGAACACCGAGGATTTGCACCGTTTTGGCCTGCAGCAGCTGCCCCAGTGCCGGAGGGACTGAGAACAGAGCAACCACCCCCGAAAGAGACTTTCTGATTTTGTCATCTTTCCCAGAGCGGTGTCATGGGGTATTGTTCATTTTGTGTGCTGGGGGGTGCTGTGCCTGAAATAAACAGGTTCTTTCCACCTCTGTCTGAGGAATTTTTTCCCAAACCGGTTGGGGGGGAGGGGCCGTGTGGGATTTGCTTTCTGGAGGGGCCCTCCTTTGCAGATTCTTTAACAAATTTGCCCTAAACCAGGACAGGGGGGTTAGTGACTAGACAGTTGGAACCCGGGCTAACTCTCAGAACTCCGGCACCACCGCAGGAGTAGGGAACTGCCTCAGGATAGGGATTTCCCAGAGGCAGAACCTTTAGAGCCACTTGCTCTACTGTGCCAGACACCAGCCACGACAGGGAGCAGGCAGAGGAGAAAGGAGGAGGCCCTCTGAGGTTCCACAAGGAAGAGTTTATTCCAGGTGAAAGAAATAGGATAAAAAGCCCCTAGATTTATTGTGCAAGGGGGTTTATACAGATACAAGTCAGGGGGTGCATACAAACAGCTGACCAATAGGGAATCCTCAGGGGAGCAGTGAGGGGATTACTCAAGTGTCTGGGGCCCATTGCGGTAGGAGGGTGGAGAGGATGGCTCACATGGGCCCACGGGGGCTCCGGAATAGGGGAATTCCAGAGGGCTGTTCCAGTCAGAGATTGGCCCGAAGGCACCTTCGGGAAGCAAGGGGTTGGGGTGCCGTGGCAGGCAGGGAAAGAGGTGGAACAAGGGGCGGGGAATGGCATGAGGGACAGCTTTGAGGGAGGGTAAAACCCACGGGTAAACCATGAACCACTTAAACAGGAATCAATAAAATAAATTCAAACTGCAACAATCAAGAGCATTTTCAGAGACACAGCCTGACCGACCAGCAATGGAAGCTGGAAAAACAAAAAGTTTTGCTGAGCAATGGCCCTTTGATGAAGCAAAACATTTACAATCAGGGCAGCCCATTGGTACAGATGGGGGCACAGTCTAGGGGTACAGCTGAGGCCATGAGGTCACAGCAGGCTCAGGGGTCACAGAGGTGCCAGAGCCCCGTGGTTGCACAGCAGCACAAGGAGCGAGCAGTCAGTGCTTGAGCACAACTGTTGCGGCAGCAGCAGCGGCGCTGGCAGCAGTGGTGCTGACATTGGGACAGCGGTGTCAGGACAGCGGTGGCAGCAAGCGCTGCGGGACTGGCAGAGGGCAAGGCAGCATGGCCCTTGCTCTGCGCCTCTTCCTCCTGCTCCTCCTGGCCGTGGCCCTGCCTGCCAGGGCTGCCCAGGCTGCTCCGCTGCAAGCGCGGCCAGCAGGTGAGCCGGCAGCCTGGCTCTCCTTTCCCGGGACAGCGCTCCCTGCTCCCCGGGAAGCGCTGGGGATGGTTTTCCCCAGGCCTTCAGGGAGGGTTTCCTCTGGGGGAGGGAGAGAGCCCCCAGGGCCCTGGGGCTGGCCCTGTTTCCTCTCCAGGCATGTGTCACAGGGCCGGCAAAGAGGGTGCAGAGTGACCAGGAGCCTGCCCAGAGCTCCCCAGGCCCCTGTGCAGTTTGGCCTTGTCCACTGACATCTGGCCCCCACGGACTTTCCTGACCCCCTTGCAGTGCCCAGTTCCCGGAGGGAGAAGGGGATGCCAGTGCATCATGGAAATGGGTCTGGTCTTTGCTCCCTTCTAGATTTGGATCGCAGCTTTGATTATTTGGAATTGTTGTTGAATGATATTTCGAATGTCTTGAAGAATGCTGTAGGTAAGTTCTGAATTTCCCTTTCTAGTGACATATTAATCAGAATCCAAGTGGCAAGAGCTCGTTCCTCTGCCATTTCCGTTAGAGGTTAAGTCAGGGCAGAAGGGTTCTGAAAACCTTGCCCTGCTCCTTTCTGGAGCCCTGAGGGATCCCACACGATGACTGTCAGTGGGAGGAAGGAGCATGTAGCCGTCCATCCTCCTCCCATGTGCAATGCCACTGTGTTCTTTCGTGCGGGCTGTGCAGTCACAGAGAAAAGCAGAGAGGGAAGGTGCTGGGCCCAGGGCTGTGCCCCGGGGCTGAGCCTTTCCTGCAGCCTGAGGATCTCCTGCAGTGCCACGGGAGCTGTTCTGTCCTGCCTTTCTTTGCAGCTGAACCTGTTGGTGAAGGTGGTGTGGCTTCCCAACCCACGTTCAGGATTGAGCCTCTGGGAGATGGTGAGGGTAGGTCAAGGCCTTTCCCCTGGGAGAGCTGCCAGCTCAGAGCCCAAAGCTCGGCCAGGGGGGCATCGCTGCAGGTGCCAGGACAGAGCCATGCGCGTGTGTGCCCTCGCGCTGTGCGATCCCCTCACTGCTCCTGCGGCTCAGTGGTGCCTGTGCAGCTGAGTAGAGGCGGCAGAAGCTTCTGTGGCCTTTGTGTTACAGATGAGTCTGCAGGGAGGACTCTTCCTGATCCTTCCCTCATTCCTACACAGGAGCCTGCCTCCCATCGCAGGGGTGAGTAGTGTGTCCCTGCTGACCCCACAGGCTGAGCCCTGCTTCTGTGGGATCCATTAATGGGAGGAGGAAACATGTTTTTCTAAGGTCCTCTAAAAGGAAAGAAGAAAGCTGCAGAACAGAAGAAAGCCCATGAGTCATATGAACACATGAGGCGAAGGACAAAGGAAATGCAGCAGGCAGGACAAGGTGGGTGCATTTCCCTCAGCCTTGTCCTGGGGCTCAGCAGCCGGGGGCTCTGGCTGCACATTTGGACACGCCGTGCCTGGCACAGCAGGAAGGGATCCATGGCAGCCTCGCTGCCCCGCTGCTGCTTCCACGCCCTGCAGGGCTGTTTGCCAGCCTGGCCAGGCTGCAGCTTCTCCCCAGCCTCTGCAGGATTGATTGTGGCATCAGCTGACAGGCAGACCAAACTGCACAATGCACCGCAGATCCCCTGCAATTTCCCATCTCCAGGCAAATCAGAAGGGGCAGCTGTTTGGAGTACAGAGGGCCCTGGCCTAAACAAAAATTTTATAGGGATTTCCTAACCATTTTTCACCATGTCTTTGACAAGCATTGCCTCTTGAAGATTCCCCATCCTCAAAGGGGAACAGCACTACCTAATCCAGCTGTACCTCATCCTTTCTCCAGAAGCAGATGGAGAGGCTGTGCAGAAGGAAGGCTGTGCATTTCCCGGAGGAAGCAGTGGCTCTCTGACAGCCTCTGCTGCAGGAAGGGAGACGATGCAAGGCACAGCCACAGGAGGTAATTGCTGTGCCTCTGGGCCTGAGCCCTGCTGAGGCTTGAGCTGCCCTCTCTGCTGCTTGGCACTGCGGGCACAGCCCAGAGGAATTGTCCCGAGCAGGCTCAGGGCACTCGGGTACTGAGCTGTCCTGCTGGGCTCCCTCCGTGGGAGACACGTCCCCAAACCTGGGAGCGGCTGCACGGGGTGCCCATGGTGGGGAAAGGGCAGAGGGGGAGAGCAAGGCTCCACTGGGTCCTGACAGGGCCTGGCCATGTGCCCTTGGGATGGGGAAGGGGTCCCAAGGCAAAGAGAGATGGAGAGATAGAAGAAGGTGGGAAAGGCAGGAAAAAGGGCAGGAGAGTCAGAGGGACAGGGGGATAGCTGTGGCACTGCCTGCTACAGCTTTCCCCAGGACTTTAGCAAGAGTTGCAGCTGTGGGAGTGAGAGCCCACAGGGCCCTGGGCTGCTTCAGCTGCCCCACCAAGAGTGTCCCACAGGGCATGGAAAGAGGGTGCAGAGTGACCAGGAGCCTGCCCAGAGCTGCCCAGGCCCCTGTGCAGCTTTGGCCTTGTCCATTGACATCTGGCTCCCACAGCCTTACCCAACCCCCTTGCAGTGCCCATTTCCCAGAGGCAGACGGGCATCCCAGCATGCCCTGAAAAACGTTCTCATCTCTGCTCTGTTCTACATGAGCTTGCTAGGAAGATCTCTCCATTAGATTGGCTGAAGACGGTTTTGAAGCCTTTGGAGCCTCGTGCAGGTTTGTTCTCATTGTCCCACCACAGAATAATTGTTGACAACCTGGCAGGAACCTGGTTACAGAAGCTTCTGTGGCTGTTGTGTTACAGATGCGTCTGCAGGGAGGACTTTTCCTGTTCCTTTGCTGGTTCCTTCACCGAAGCCAGGCTCTCATCACAGGGGTGAGTAGTGTGTCCCTGCTGTCCCCACAGGTTGAGCCCTTCTTCTGTGGGATCCATTCATAGGAAATGGAACCACTTTCTGTTAAGGTCCTCTGAAAGGGAAGAACAAAGCCACAGGGCACAAGAAAGCCCATGAGCCAAATACCATCCTTAAACAAATCGTGACGGAGCTGCACAAAGGGAATGGCGAGGGCATTTCCCTCAGCCTTGTCCTGGGGCTCAGCAGCCGGGGGCTTTGGCTGCACATCTGGACACGCCTTGCCCGGCACAGAGGGAAGGGATCCATGGCAGCCTGGCTGCCCCGCTGCTGCTTCCACGCCCTGCAGGGCTGTTTGCCAGCCTGGCCTGGCTGCAGCTCCTCCCCAGCCTCTGCAGGAAGGCATTGGGCATCAGCTGACAGGCAGCCCAAACTGCACCATGGATCCCCTGCATTTTCCCGGTGTCTGAGCACATCCTGAGGTGTGGCTGCTTTGCAGAGCGAGGGCCATAGGAAGCCCCAAAGGCTTGTGGGGATCAGGATTTTCCTGATTCTTATCCATGTTGTGGACAAGTATTGCCTCCTGAAGAGGCCACCTGGATGTGCCATGTTTGCATCTGATCCCACCAAGCCTTTTCCTTTCTCAAGGGATGGACACAGAGGCTCTGGGGAAGGCAGCATTTCCTGCAGGAAGGGAGACGATGCAAGGCACAGCCACAGGAGGTAATTGCTGTGCCTCTGGGCCTGAGCCCTGCTGAGGCTTGAGCTGCCCTCTCTGCTGCTTGGCACTGCGGGCACAGCCCAGAGGAATTGTCCCGAGCAGGCTCAGGGCACTCGGGTACTGAGCTGTCCTGCTGGGCTCCCTCCGTGGGAGACACGTCCCGAAACCTGGGAGCGGCTGCATGGGGTGCCCATGGTGGGGAAAGGGCAGAGCGGGAGAGCAAGGCTCCACTGGGTCCTGACAGAGCCTGGCTATGTGCCCTTGGGCTGGGGAAGCTGTTCCTTGGGCAGGTTGGCAAACAGGAGGGCGGGACAGAGGTTGGGGGCAATAGCTGTGGCACTGCAGATTTCCCCGAGCATTTAGTGAGGGTTTCCTGTGTGGCAGCCAGAGAGCCCCAGGGCCTTGGGCTGCTCCAGCTGCCCCTCCAGGGATGTTGCACAGGGACTGCAAAGTGTCTGGAGAGTGATCAGGAGCCACAGGCTCCCACAGCCTTACCCCACAGCCTTGCATTGCCCAATTCCCCAAGTCAGAAAGGGATCCCAGCACATCATGGAAATGGTTCTGAAGCATCTCTACTCCCTTCTAGATTGGGATCATGACTTGGGTTATTTGGAAATGCTGGTAAATGGTGGTTTGAAGATGTTGTCAGATGCTGGAGACAAGTTCTCAACGTACCTTTCCTGACAGAATAATCAATGTCTATGTGGCAACAGCTCACTCATATGGCATTTCCTTTAAGTTCCTCTAAAGGTTGTTCAGTTCTGGAAACTTTGCCCTGCTCCCTTCTGGATCCCTGAGGGATCCCACAGGATGACTGTCAGTCGGAGGAAGGAGCATGTAGCTGTCCATCCTTCTTCCGTGTGCAATATCAATGTGTCCTTCTGTGTGCTCTGTGCAGCCACGGAGAAGAGCAGAGAGGGAAGGGGCCGGGCCCAGGGCTGTGCCCCGGGGCTGAGCCTTTCCTGCAGCCTGAGGATCTCCTACAGTGTCACGGGAGCTGTTCTGTCCTGCCTTTCTTTGCAGCTGAACCTGTTGGTGAAGGTGGTGCGGCTTCCCAAGCCACGTCCACGACTGAGCCTCTGGGAAATGGTGAGGGTAGGTCAAGGCCTTTCCCCTGGGAGAGCTGCCAGCTCAGAGCCCAAAGCTCGGCCAGGGGGGCATCGCTGCAGGTGCCAGGACAGAGCCATGCACGTGTGTGCCCTCGCCCTGCGCAATCCCCTCACACCTTTTGCTCAGGCCTGGCAGCTGTTTGGAGGAAGGTGGGCCCTGGCCCAGCCCCAAAAGGCCAGATGGATTTTGAATCTTATCCCCATTTTTGATAAGCCTGATGTCCTAAAGATGCCACCAAAAGAAGTCAGAAATTGTTCCATCTGATCCAGCTGAACTTTTTCCTTTTTCAAGTGATGGAACAAAAGGCAGGACAGAAGGGAATGTTTCCCCAAGCAAGCAGAGGCCGACTGGCAGCCCCTGCTGCAGGAATGGAGGAGATTCCAGACATGGGCACAGGCACAGGAGGTAATTGCTCTGCCACTGTCAGACATTTAGCAGGGCTGTGTGGCGGCACCTCTTTCCACCAGGTCCTGCCCTTGCATGGCCCAGTACCAGCCAAAGCCGGAGGCACCTCTGGAGCTCATTCACAGCCCCAGGGAAAGGGGACCCATGCACCAATGTCCCTCCTGCTGCAGCTGCTCCGGAGCTGGCCCTGAGTGCCCAGAGGCCCAAGGCACAGGAGCAGCCCCGAGCGGGAGCCCTGCCGCGAGCCCAGGGCCAAAGCCAGCCTTGGCTCCCGACTGGGCAGGGGCTGCACTGGGTCCTGACAGGGCCTGACTCTGTGCCCTGGGGCTGGGGGAGCTGTCACGGGGCAGGGAGGGCCAGGGCTGGCAGTGGCTGCTCAGGGATGGCTTTGGCCCGTGTCCCTCCAAGCAGCCACTGCCCAAGCAGCTGCGCTGCCCCCGGGCTCTCCTCCCGGCCTGCTGGGCTTTGTTGGGTGGCACAGCCTGTGCCAAAGGGCGGCAAGGTGCCTGCAGGCCCCAGCTCTGGGGGAAACGGAGAACGTCCTGCCCGCATCCCCCGTGCTGCCAACTCAGCAGTGCAGCACAGCACGTGCTGACGCTCCCCATTGCTCTCACAGGTGCAGCTGGAACCACAGCACATGTTCCTGATTCCCAGAAGGGCCATGGAAGGGGTTGCTGGATAGGATTAATTGCAGGCCTGCTTTTTTTGGAGCTTATTTTCATCTTATGCTGTGTCCAAATTTGGACATGCTGGAAGAGAAAAGGGTGAGTGTTTTGTTCACCTTTCCCTCAAACAGCTTCTTTTAAAAGTCTAATGTTGTAGACAGGAAACATTCCCAGAGAAGCTGCTGTGGTGTTGTTGCCAGTCTGTGATTGTCCAGAGAAGCTGAGGAGCCTTGCCAGCTCTGGGCCCTGCTGTGCAGGAGGCTCCCTGTGTGCCCCTGGCAGCTGGGGCCTCAGCCACCTCCTCTCTCCACAGGGATGCCTCTGCAGCTTCACAGGACAGGCCAAATAACTCAGCCAGGGAGAAATGGACCTGTCATCTCGCATCTCCGTGCCCGTGTTTGTTGTCCCTTCCACGGCTGCATTACCAGCTCATTGCTAGGGACAGCTTGTTGGTATCACCACCCAGAGCAGGAGCCTCTGTCCCCAAAGGTGCTGCCCCTGGTGTCCAGCCAGGCCAGGAGGTGCTGCCCTCCTAGCAGGGAAGGGCCTGAGCCTGGCAACATCTTTGGGGTTCAGCTCAGGTGTGTCTGTGCTACCACCAGCACTGCGGAGCTGCTTGTCTGGGCACAGCCAGGGCTGGGCAGGCAGCAGCTGAGCACGGGGCTCCTCAGACAAAGCAACCTCATTTTGTCTTTGTTTTACATTTATACACAGCAGAAGATTTTAGAAATATTTAGAAACATTTTTTGTAGAAAAATATCCCTAAATATTTCTTCCCTTTTCCTATTGTAGTTTTGGATTTTTCAAAGTAGTTATAGAATTCTGAAAAATTTGGAACACTTTTACGCTTGCCGAATAAAAAATAAAACTGCATTTAATTGGTGATCATTACTCTTAGATGAACTAAGTCATCACAAGACACCCAGTGTACTGGTGTGGCTCTTTTCCCACTGGAGAATTTTACCTAGTGACAACAACAGACTTAAAGCCCTTTCCCTGATAATTTCCGGGATTTCTTACAAGCTCATCTCTCAGTCTTCAGAGGCAAACTTTGAGCACAGTGGGAATCTCCTGCTGTGCAGGAGGGTCTCTGTGAGCCAGCTGACACCGGGGCCTCTTTTGCGGAGATAAACACAACTCCACGACTTTGTGAAAGTTGTAAAGTTGGTATGTTTATTACTGTGCTGGATGCATGTGGAGATTCCTCTCTTTAAAAGACATGCGTACCTTTGGGAACTCCAGATCCTTTTTTATCACTCTCTCAAATAGATATGCATCCAATTTTACGATAGGTTCCTACATATTCATTTTTACAAATTTGGTTGGACATTTACCGCTAGTTAATCTTTATCAGAAAGAATTCCCAGGTCAGGTTGGCCTGTTCTCATAGCAGTTCCTCTGTCTCTGTGTCCCCCGCCACCCCCTTATCTCTGTCCTTGACTGAAGCAGTTTCTCTGAGCCTAGGCTTTTTACCAGTCAGACTAAACAGCTATGTTCTCCAACTACAGACTTAACTCAAAGATGTACATTTCACCTAAATCAAAATGGATTTCTACTCTGAAAAATTTCTACTCGGTCTCTTTTCCCCCTTTCCTAGAAAATAAGTAAATTCTTTTATCTAATGCAAATCCCTATGACAATAATTGTCTCCTAATGCTTTACCATGTACTTTTGCTAAGGAGGTTAACACAGCTGTTTGCTGTAGTATTCTCCAATATCACATTAGCAATATAATGGATAACCCTAAAATTAGCTTATTCCAGCTAATATTAACAAAACTACAATGGGATGACACATTTTATTAAGGATTCCATTGTCAGTTGGTGACCACCCAAAGATCACATCCCACCAGTGATGATCTGCAGTTTGCTTTACTCTTTGCAGAATTCTGGTTATTTCTTTGGTATCATGAGAGACAGTAATTAGGGCTTTCTCTGTTTTCTGGAATTTCCTTCGAGATCTGCAGTAGGTCTTGGTGCTTAATTAATTGTTTTATCAATGTAAGGTCCATCCCAACAGGAGTTGGTGATAGTCTGGTTCCATTGTGTAATTGGTTTTAATCAACTGGTGGGATGTCACGGGGGCCATGTACAAAAAATCACACCCGATAATCTTAACAACATTGCAATACAAAAATTAAAATTATTTCTTCTAGACAAAATTGTTGTTATCAATTTTTACATCAGCACAAGCAGTTCTCAGGCACACATAACTTTTACTAGTAAACATGAGCACAGTTTTCTGATCAGTGACTGCATGAATCTCAAAGTGGCAAATACTCTGTTCAGTGTCTAGACACACATTTGGGCATTAATTGTATTGCTTTCACAAATGAATCCCAGTTGTTCTCTAGTAATGCAGGATTCTAACTTTACTGTTGGCCACTTTTCATTCACCTTTCCAGCCCACACCCTATGTTCTGAAGGGTAGAGCACTCTTTTTTCATTATTTAATCCCAGTGCAATGATGGGGCGGATAACATAAACAGTGGCATTATGTTAGGTAAGGACAAAGGCAGTGGCCACATTAGAAGCAGGATCATAGGTGAAATTTACTATAGTCCACCAGGATTGAAACTTCTTTACAAAATCAATCACATTATCCCAGACAACTTCCCAAATTTCAGCTGGAAAATTACCTTCACCCCCTTCCCATATGATCAGAGCTGCTGTTGCCTGCATCTATAACTGTGCTTGTATACAACTGAAAGCTAAAGACACATTATTTCCAACTGTACCAAGTGCTTCTAATATTACCCTGTGGTCTTGGCTCCCAGCCTTTTCCCACTTTGGCAGTACTTTGGAAATCAGCCACTGCCTAGTTCCTAATGCCAATAGAGCTGACTGATAAGGCTGCTTCAATTTTGCTAGGTCACCTGCTGCAGTGGCCAGCTTATTCATCAGTATTTCTGAATCAATTCCATTTAAAACTCTCAATCCATTCCCTAACATCCAAGTTAGATAATTTCTTGTTCTGCTCCTGAGCTATATCTGTCTTTGTAACCACGTTGTGCAGCCCTCAAAGGATGTTCTTAGGAAAGAGGAGCAGGCTGGTTGGATTTTTGAGAAGTTAATTTGCACTAGCAACTCAACACGTTTGAGAGACCATTCTGGATTGAACAACAGTTGTTTTCACTTACATTCTTCCCTACGTAGAGGCCTATTTCTCACACTTCAGGGTCAGGTTTGGTTTGGGTCTGAACTATTTGATTACTAGTGTGGGTTGTATAAGGTCCTGCCATTGTAAAAAGTGTAGTACCTATTTAAATTTAAATGAGAGCTTTATAGCATCTCAAGCTTAAAGGCAGGTCACTTCTACAGGCTGTATCAAGGAGAAATTACACCAACAGTCTGGTTCACTTGGGCTATCACAAACTTCTTGGTGCCTGTATACGGGGAGGTTGAGACACTAATTTCCTCTGGTTTCTCATAAGCCGTCTCATTGACTACCTAGCACTCTATTTTGATTTCTTCTCTCTTGATCTCCTGAAGTGTCCACAGTTCTCGTTCTTGCCACTCTTGCTCCTCATATACCTGATCTTCATGAATTACTACAGTGGACAGGTTTAGCTCTTTTATCTCAGAAAGTTCTCCCATGGATCCCGTATACAGATTGAAAGCTTGGGACCAAGGCCATTCAGCATTGCTTGGGATAGAGGTACTCTCTAATTCTAAGACTCCAGTTATAATTATATACAAATCAATTCTGTAATTGAAATGACAAACTACCCCTGGCTGCAATATACTCATTTTGCCTGAGTAAGTTTTAATCTCAGTTCATTGTTTCTTGATGTCCCTCTCTAAGGGGCTCCTGGGGCTTTCTTCACTCGAGAGTGATGGATCCAGGCATTCTACTCCTTGGTCTGGATTGCAGAGAAGGTGGTGAGAAGCACTTGCAGTGATCTCTCTCACTGTGCATCCAAAGTCTTTTCTGCAAGAGGCTTAACATATACATAATCTCTAGACTGTATGTTATGTACTGGTCTGTCTAGCTCTTTGCTCCGAGTTCTAGCCACGTGTTTCTCAATTTCTCTGAGCTGTTTGCTTAAAGCCAGCATGCAGGTGGCCAGGGTTATCTCTCCAATGTGGGTGGACATTCTCTTTCGTATTCCATATGGTCTTCCATAAAGCATTTCAAAAGGACTCAGCATTTCTTTAGCTCGTGGTTTAGTTTGCATTCGCAATAGTGCCAGTGGAAGAGCTTGGGGCCAGGGTAGATTAACATCCTGCCCCAGTCTTACAATCTGCTGCTTAATCAAATGATTCATTTTCTCCACCTGGCTGCTTGATTGCGGGTGGTATGGAGTGTGAAGTTCTCAATCTATGAATCTATGCCCAGGTGGCTACTAATCGGTGGCACTATTTTGGAAATGAAATGTGATCCTCTATCCGAGGATATTGTGGATGGAGCTCTGAAGCATGGTATTATTTCTTGTAATAATACCCTGGTCACCTTTGACAGAGCTTTGACAGTTCTGGTGGGGAATGCTTCTGGCTACCCTTAAAATGTATCTGTCAATACTAATAAATACAGATACCCCCCTTTCTCTGGGAGTTCTGAAAAGTTAATTTGCCACAGCTGTCCTGGCCTATGGCCTCTCTTAATTTGACCGAGTTTTGGCCTGGGGGTATTTTTGGGGTTTGTCTGGAGGCAAGGATCTCACTGTTGGTTTACCTGAGTAATAGTGGCAGATTAATTCTTGGCAATGATTCTTTCAATCAGATATGCATTTTAGAAAGCCTGTGGAAACTACTACTTAAAAGTCAACACTTTATTTTGATGCACTCTGTATTACTGGCAGCCTTAGTCATTCTGGGAAAGGAGTCACACTTCATAAAAGCTTTTAAGTAGTTAGGCCCCAGTGTGTTTTCTGGTGCTCTTCTTTCACTAGTGATCACAAAAATGGGAAGGGATTACTGGCTGTCTTTCAACGGCAGCCCACCCCTTGTGGTTGCATGTCTCTTTTGATTAGTACTATTATATTTTGGCTTACTTTTGAGGGAAATCTGTCCATAATTACTCCACTTTTTGCTGCTTTATTTTCCTCTCCATCCACTAGCTCATTTCCTTCTTCCAATTCTGAGCTCACTCTCTGGTGTGCCTTAATATGCCTTTTCAGGCAGCTGAACTGCTTCCAGCAGCTGCATTGTCTCTTCTTTTTGTGAGGTTAGCAGTCCCCTCTCGTTCCAGATGGCTCCATGTGCATGCACAACTCTGAATGCATACCTTGAGTCTGTACATACGTTTATTCTCTTTCCTTTTGCCATTTCCAAGGCACGGGTCAGGGCAATTATCGCTGCCTTCTGCGCAGAGGAGTCTGTCTGTAAGGGCCTGGATTCTATTACTTCTCTGCAGGTAGACACTGCGTATCCAGCATGTCGCTTTCCACTGGCAACGTGGCTACTACTGCCATCAGTGAACCAGGTCTCTGTATCGTCTAGACGAGTGTCTTTAAAATTCTGGGCATCTGGAGTAAGTAGCTTCAATGGTCTCCAGGCAATCGTGGTGTACTGCTTCTCCTTGATTTCCACTGAGAAAAGAAGCTGGGTTGACAATATTAGTCACCACTATCTCCACATCATCTTGCTCTACCATGATGGCCTGGTATTTCAGAAACTTCTGTGGTGAAAGCCAGAGGCCACCCTTTGCTTCCAGTGCTGCGGACACTGTGTGGGACACTAGCACAGCCATTTTTGTCCCAGGGTAAACTTGCATGCCTCTTGAATATTCAGCATGACTGCTGCTACAGCTCTGAGGCAACCTGGCCATCCTTTTGCTGATGCATCTAGCTGCTTGGAGAGGTAAGCAACTGCCCTCTGATATGGACCCAAGTCCTGAGCCAATATTCCCAGGGCAATTCCCTGTCTTTCATGGGAAAACCAGAAAGAATGGTTCACTTACATCTGGAAGTCCCAAAGCTGGAGCTGACATGAGGGCACTCTTTAGCTGGTGAAAGGCCCGTGTGCCTTCCTTTGTCCACTGGAGATCTCTGTTTGCACTGGCAATAAGAGCATAGAGGAGTCTTACGAGCAGTCCATAAGTATAAACCCACAGCCGGCACCACCCTGCCATGCCTAAGAAGGTTTGGAGTTCCTTTATTGTCTGGGGTTTTGGGGTTTGGCATATGGCTCCTTGCGAGCCTGCCCTAACGTCCGTTGCCCAGCACTCACCTGGTACCCCCGGTAGATTACTTTCTCTTTCACTGCCTGTGCCTTTTTCTTTGATACTCTGTGTCCTTGGGGTCCTAGGAAATTCAAAAGGCTTACTGTCCAGGCCAGACATGCTTCCCTCGTCCGAGTGGCTACTAGAAGATCATCCACGTACTACAAAAGCCTTCCTTCTTCCTATTGAGCTTCCCAAAACTCCAAATCTTTTGCAAGTTGCTCCTCAAACAGAGTAGGGGAAATTTTGAAGCCTTCAGACACATGGACCATATGAGCTGGGTTTTGTGCCCACTTTTAGGGCTTTCCCATTCGAATGCAAAAATTTTCTGTCTGACTTTGTGGATATGGAGGCAAAAGAAGGCATCATTTGATTCTAAAATGGTTAATCAGATTAGCTCAGGTGTTAAATAAGTTCATAAAGTATATGGATTGGCTACCACAGGATACAGATCTTCTGTTACTTTATTGACAGCCCTCAAATCCTGTACTATCCGGTCTGACCCAACAGATTGCAGGTAAAATGGGAGTATTGAAATCAGATTGGCATTCTTTTAATAATGCTAACTGCAGAAAATTTTCAATTATTGGACTGATTCCTTCCCTGTCTTCATTCTTTATACTGCTGCCTAATTCTGACTTGTTGTGTCCCTTCCTTAAGCTTAATTACTATGGAGGAGGCATTTTTCGCCATCCCTGGTACACCAGAGGTCCATACCCTGGGAAATACTTGACTTAGTATCTCTTCATCAATTTCCATCTCAATTTCAATATCTGTTAAGGGTAAACTTAATACCTCAATGTACTTTTGATCATTCAGCTCCAGAGGACCCTCTCCATTTTTGAATGTAATGGTTGCTTCAAAACTCCTTCAATAAATCACTTCCTAAAAATGCCTATGCTGAATGGGGCATATAGAAAAACTTATGCATACCCCATTGTTTGTTTTCCCAATTCCCCAGCCACCTCCTCTCTTCACAGGGATGATTCTGCAGCTTCACAAGACCCGTCAAATAACTCAGGCGGGGAAAACTAGACCTGTCATCTCTCATTTCTGTGCCAGTGTCCCTTGTCCCATGGCTGCGCTACCAGCTTATTGCTGGGGACATGCTGTTGCCACCACCACCCAGAGCAGGACGCCCTGTCTTCAGAGGTGCTGGCCCTGTGTGAGAGTCTGTCCTAATTTTCCCTCATCTGCCTCACGATCATCCTTGGGAGACCACTGAAGAGAAGACCCCCCCCCCTCTATATCTGGCTCTGAAGGAGAAAAGTCACACGCCACGGGCCCTGAGAGCTGAAAGCTCAGTTTTGAGCTGTTGTTTCCACAGGAGTGTTTGCTGTATGCTAAGAAGAGGACACCATGGCCCGTTTGCAACAATAGCAGCTTGGGAAGCTGTCCCACCTCTCGGCCTGGCTGGACTTCTCCTGACTTTCAGGTGGTCTCCCATAGAAGACCCTTGCCTGTTTTACAACCACCGTGACAGACAGACGGAGATGTGAGAAGCTTTTCCATCAAGGACTGAGACATGAAACTCCTAAAAAGGCCCCTCTGCTCCTTCCAAGGACTGGGACTGAAACCCCCAGCCCGGGGGAGGTGTGTGGGGAGGCAAGCTGACCAAAGCGAGATGTTTGCCTGCAGATTGTGACCACTGGAGCAAGAAAACAATGGCTCTCATTTACTGCTGAGAACACCGACTACCTGTTACATCTATCAAGCTCATTTACTGCTGAGAACATGGACTACCTGTTACATCTGTTCCCTATTGTATCTGTTTCCCCCCCTCGCAATTTTCAGTAATAAAAACCTCTGAGTTAGCCAGAGCATTTGAGATCTCCCCAGCGTAGCAGGCGGACCCTCGGCTAGACTGCACCAAAGGACTTCGTCTCTGAGTTGGTAGCTATATCCCCTCTCTCTCTCTCTCTCTCTCTTTCTCTCTCTTTTTCTCTCCCTTAATCCCTCTATCGCATTTTTGCTGTAGTTATTTCAATAAAACTGCATTTGATTTGATTATCACTGCAAACCCCCTTGTACCGTGTTGGTGTTTTGCACTCTGAGATCATTCCTACGAACCATCAGGTCATCTGTCCACTAGGACAGACCCTGACATTAAATTGGCGTCATGGACAGAATTCCATTAAACAGAGGGATTTGCAGGCAAATCCCATGCTTAATTGAGTGCTCTGTCTCCGGAATTGGCACAAAAGATCTCTCAGTGCAAAACAGGGGAAACTGTTACTGTCACTACTGTTGGTGACTCTGATACCGGCACTGACACCGACACTGATACTTCTCCTGATCCTGATATTGATGCTGTTACTGATATTGATATTGATATTGATACTGTTGTTGTTGTATTTGAGTTGAATCTGAACCTGTTACTGTTGTATTTGAGCTGAATTTGAAACTGTTACTGTTTTTACTGTTGTATTTTTGTGTACCTGGACTGTCTAAAAAGGGAAGGGTCATACTTGAAGTAATTAAGCTGTGCCTTTTAGACAGATATTGTCCCTTCACCTACACAGGGAGCGAGGGGCGGCCTGGCAAAGGCTGAGTGGCTTTTTCCCTGTTCTAGGTTTCTGGTCCCCTCACAAAGAAAACATTTGTGTGTGTGTGTTCATGTGGGTGCGTATCTGTACTGTCTGGGAAGGAAGAGACAAATTTGAAGCAACCTCACAGAGCCTTCCAGACTGATTCTGTCTCTTCAACTTCCCAGAAAGCAAGGGGACAGTGGAAAGTCTGTGTGACTTAAGTTAACTCCCTGGTGTAGCTTTGGTCCCCTCACAAAATGACTAAAAACTTCAGTGCAAAAGGTAAAGCTGAATTTTATGCTCTGCTTGCTAAATACAATGCCACACCTTCTCTGGGGGGAGAAGAATGGGCAAACTGCAATTGGTTTAACTTAGAAAATATTATTGATAGAATATTTTCTTTGCAACATGAAACAAAATTCAAACTGGGCACAAATAAAACCATCCTCTGCTCACTCTTGGGCACCTGCCTAACAGCAGCCATAGAAACTCGCTTTAAGCGAAAAAGTGAGGAAAATGCTATCATAGACTCCCTGCAAAACCTAGTTGAAGTTTTGCAAAAACAATTGGATGAAGAAAGAAATGTAAATAACTTGTTACGGGCTGCCCTGAGAGAGGAACATGTTAAAAATTCACAGAACACTGATTTTTCAAAAGAAACAGAAGACAAAAAACATCCTCACATTAATCAAAATTGCCCTCAAAAAGAATTAGCCCTGATGAAAAATTGCGAGAAACACTGCTGTAACAACATAAAACCTTTAATTAAAACAGAATGCAACTATATCAATAATGAAGATCTTAGCCCGCACAGAACCACTAAAGAAATCCCGTACACTGCTACTGAATTAACAAAACTTGCAAAGCAGTATGGGCTTCTCCCTCAAAAATCTGAAACAGAACACATTTGTCAAGTGTCTCTCACTGGGGGAGATCAAATTCTTTTGTCAGAACAAGAAGCCGGTGGGTGCTGGGGACATAGGGTGTTCCTAACAACAGCAGACAGACGCATCCCATGGTCCCTGACTCAGCACACAGCTCATTGGGCAGGGGGGCTTAACCCCTTGGAAAGGAGAGACCCTTTGGTTGGTACCCCCGACCAACTCCTGGAAAACATTCACAAAGCTGGCTGCCTGCAATCGATTAATGAAAATAAATTAATTCCTGGTCTTGAATCTCCAATCCAATCACCTGTAAAGCCTGAAATTATGACCTCTTTAACTCAAGGGCTTCCGGGAACACTTAAACCTACAGCAATTCTCCTTCAGAAAACCATAGTAGCTATGTCTCCTATAGAAAGACCAGATAAACTTCTTAGTAACCAGAATGACCCTTTTGTTTCCCTTTATGACTTGCTGAGAAAAAGAATAAAATGGGATTGTACTTCTTCTCAGAAGGAAACATTGCAGTTGCTGATTCTTGAAGTGACAGCTCATCAGGCACTGGACCCTATCCATCCTATAGACCCCTTTCAGGTGGAGTGGGGATTTGCCTCCTCACAACTTTCAGTAAACATTTGGCAACAAGGTCCCGAGGGTCTGATAAAGCCTGTTGGTTTTTATTCCTGTGGTTTCAAAGATGCTGAGAAAAGGTACACTACCTGGGAAGGGGTGTTTGTGGTTGGCTTGGCTCCCAGGGAAGTAGAGGAGAACTGGGCAATCCAAGAAACTGGCAGCTTGGGTAGCAGCCAAAATAAACCTGCCTCTGTGACTAAAGAAACCCCTCCTCTCTCCCCCGCTTCTGCTAACAGAGAGAAACAGGACAATGCCCAGGTTGGGGAACTGTTAACTGTTTGGAGCATTTTCCAAAGTGAGGGATAGAATTGCTTTCTTGTCTGTATTAACACCAAGTCCTATGCTATGTTTATATTTGCATTGCTCCAGGCTGATGCTTTTAAAAGAACTACAGGAGATAATACTGTTAAAGCAATGCAGGGATGGTTTGGGATTTTCCTAAACCCACAGGAAATTCAATCTGGTAATGTTTCTCACTTTACTGTCAAAAGTGTGCAGGATAGGGCAGAAGGTGAAAAGATTAAATGGACTTCTCATACCTCTTACTATAGATGGGGGGTAAATGAGTGTTCCAAAATCACTGCTTTTTGCCAGACAGCTCCAAGCATAATTCCTTCACTACAGGGACCAGATGATGATTTCAAGAGCCCAGGACCTTACCCTGGACAACCTGTTTTTGGTGGACTCCCTGCTGCTGTAGGGGAAGTACCACTGCTGTTCAAAACCTCTCTGACAATTCCATTGTTCTAACTTTCTGCCTATTCACGGCAGAGTCTGTTGTGTTTACTTTTCAGAAGAACTCCGAGGGACATGAAGACCTGATAAACCATGATAACACTAGTGATGGACAACAGAAATAATGTTTTCCCTTCCCCTTATGGTAACACCGGGTGATGATATTACACATGACATGTAAATTAATTGAACTTGAATAAATTGGCTGTCACAATTAGAGATTTGATCAAATTACAGCAACCACTGCAGTCATTCTTATTGGCTTTTGTGAACACACCAGTGGCTGCTATCAAACATATTACCAAATTGGGAGAAGGCAAATGTAAATGATAATTGATGCACTTTGTGCTACACAAAACAATGTTTCTTTGGCTCTCAGCTGTATCCAGGCACAACTGTGGATGCAGCCAATTTCTGCTTCAATTATAAGAGAAGGTGAAGAAGGCACTTTTCCCACTGAAATCTGGAAAATAATTTGGGACAGTGCCACTGATTTTGAAAGAGAATTCCAGTCCTGGTGGAACCTAGTGAAATTTGACCTGTGACCCCATTTTAAATACAACCACAGTTTTGGTGTTAACCATACACAATGCCCCAGTGCATTTGATTTTCCCTGTTATAGCATTAGAACTGAATTACGACGGAGCCATTCTCTATTTTTTCTGAACATAGAGAATGGGCCCGTCAAATTGGTAAGAAATAGCAAACAGTTAATTTGGAATCTTGTATTACCCGAGAACAACAAGGGCTTATCTGTGAAAGCAATGTAATCATAGCTCAAGAAATTTGTTAAGACATAGAGCAAAATATCTGTCATTTTTAGATTTGTCCTAATGAGGCTTTTGAAACAGTTCTTATATACATAGGCAATAGATGCACATGCTTTAGAACCATTTGTTATTTTGTGCTCATATAAAATGCTATAGGAGGTACTAAAAATCATTCCAATTTCTGTGCTTGTAACTTTACTAAAATTTCAGAATGTGATTTTTTCTTGTGAAGCTCCAGTCACTTCTCACTACCTATTGCAATACAACTACACACTGATTCACAAGCTGATGCCTACTCCTATTGAGATGAATCTTACTTTGGTAAGACAACTGCTGCTCCATCAGAACTTGGTTGAAATCCTGGAGAAGATCAAGGAAAGCGGACAGAAGACCCTGGTGACTGTTCATCACAATGTAAGACAGATACATCGTGTCATGGAAAGAGTGAAGAAAGATGCCAAGCCCAGGTGGTGGGACACACTTTTGGGTGGTCTCCTACTGCCGTGGGTGTCTTGAACAGTGTGTGTCATCCCATTGTTATGCTTTTGATTTTAATTCTGTTTGATGTTATTTTATCAGCAATCCTAGTCGTTATGAACTAGAAGATGGTGAAACAGCTGACAGGATTGACGTGTATAGTTAAAGCACACAATTTGGCTGCTGTCCCCTGCACTGTGGAAATCCCCAAGACATTTGACACAAAGCAATTATGAATTAAGCATATGTGTTTTAGAGTAATCCTGAGTACCCTTTATGATTTTGTGAAATTATATTTTTATTTTCAGTTAATGGTTTTAGAAAATTATTTTGAAGTTAATGCTTATATTATGATTAGTTTATTGCTTTTGCTTTTGATTATTTGTGATTTGTTTTAACCATTTTTTGAAATTGTTATAAAAATAATATTGTTTTAATAAATCAACCATTTGCGAAAATTGTTATGATAATCAATATTAACTATGTTTGTTTATTCTCTCCCTTTTTCCCCTTCTTTTTTCCATCCTTTCTTTTCCTCCTTTTCTCTTTTCTCTCTCTCTGTCATACTGTCTCTACTTTTCTGGGTATGCTACCAATACACAGCAAGACTGATCAGCGACACCCCAGAGCCCTGTTGATGAAGATCCCTTCAACACAATCGTGAGTCACGGGGTCGTGTGAGAGTCTGTCCTAATTTTCCCTCATCTGCCTCACGATCGTCCTTGGGAGACCACTGAAGAGAAGACCCCCCCCCCCCCCCCCCCCTATATCTGGCTCTGAAGGAGAAAAGTCACACGCCACGGGCCCTGAGAGCTGAAAGCTCAGTTTTGAGCTGTTGTTTCCACAGGAGTGTTTGCTGTATGCTAAGAAGAGGACACCATGGCCCGTTTGCAACAATAGCAGCTTGGGAAGCTGTCCCACCTCTCGGCCTGGCTGGACTTCTCCTGACTTTCAGGTGGTCTCCCATAGAAGACCCTTGCCTGTTTTACAACCACTGTGACAGACAGACGGAGATGTGAGAAGCTTTTCCATCAAGGACTGAGACATGAAACTCCTAAAAAGGCCCCTCTGCTCCTTCCAAGGACTGGGACTGAAACCCCCAGCCCGGGGGAGGTGTGTGGGGAGGCAAGCTGACCAAAGCGAGATGTTTGCCTGCAGATTGTGACCACTGGAGCAAGAAAACAATGGCTCTCATTTACTGCTGAGAACACCGACTACCTGTTACATCTATCAAGCTCATTTACTGCTGAGAACATGGACTACCTGTTACGTCTGTTCCCTATTGTATCTGTTTCCCCCCCTCGCAATTTTCAGTAATAAAAACCTCTGAGTTAGCCAGAGCCTTTTTGATCTCCCCAGCGTAACAGGCGGACCCTCGGCTGGACTGCACCAAAATTGGTGCAGTTGGTACAGTTGGTACAGTTGGTACAGTTCGTCTCTGCGTTGGTAGCTATATCCCCCCCTCCCTCCATTTCTCTCTCTTTTTCTCTCCCTTAATCCCTCTATCACATTTTTGCTGTAGTTGTTTCAATAAAACTGCATTTGATTTGATTATCACTGCAAACCCCGTTGTACTGTGTTGGTGTTTTGCACTCTGAGATCATTCCTACGAACCATCAGGTCATCTGTCCACTAAGACAGACCCTGACACCCTGGCAACCAGAAGCACAGGGAGCACAAACAGACACAGCCAGGAGGCCCAGCAGCTCTTTCCTGCGGGCCCATTTCATGCAAGAACTGGCCCTCAGAATATTAAACAAAATGAAAATAAAAGGGTTGGGGGAGGAGGCATTGAGGTGGCCTCACAGGTTCAACTCTGCACTCTGCTTTTGTCACCAGCATTATCCAAGTTCCTGTACTTTTTTCCTGGAGAATTTGCAGTCAACAGATCTTCACTCCCTCTCATCAAATCAGTCTTAAGGCCAGCTTCAGGCTGGGTCATTCATTTAGACTCGAGCACTGACTGGGGTCCAGGCAACAAAAGAACATTAGCTGCAGGCCACCCATACAGCTTTTCATATTAATCAGCACAAAGCCTTTATTTCTGCAAGCTCAGGGATGCTGGGGGGATCTTTGCACCATCAGGCCCAGGTACAAGGCTCTGGATCCTCCAAAGGAACAGAGCCAGCCCCCTTGAGTGGGACAAGGCGCGGCCTCAGTTGCAGCCACGGGTGCCTCCTGTGGGCCAGGGCACGGCCCTGGCCATAAATGTGCTGGGCTGCAGCACAGGACCAGGGCGGAGCTCAGCAGCCTCATCAGAGCCCAGGGCCATGGCCGTTGCCTGCCGGGGCCCGAGCCTGGCCCAGCGCGGCCTGGCCTGAGCAGCCCGGCCTGGCCCCAGGGGATGGGCTCCGCCTGTCTGCTGTGCCTGCAGGCCGGGCCCAAGGCTTTGCAAGAGGCTTTCTCCCAGCTTTGCAAAACCTCGGCCAAGTAACCCTTTGCTGTGCTGAGAAGAGTAAAAAACCCCCTCGAATGTAACCCCACTGCACACCTCATGAGGGATGCCTGCACACTTTAGAAGAGGCCATCAATACTCCTTTGTGATTCATGAGTGACCACGGCACCCCTCAGCAGGGACCCCAAAATATCCATGCCTGCCTCATGGGGCCAGGGCTCAGATGATGCCAGGGAAGGTAATGTGTCCTCGGCCCAGGGACGCTCAGCATGGGCTCCCCCAGACCTCAGGGCCCCCCCACTGGTCACAGCAGCCCCTGCCTGGCTCCTGCCTGCCCACACCGTGGGCATCCACGCCTGCTCCTGGCCATGGAGCTCAGCCTGTGCTGCTGCCAGGTGGCCTTTGTGGCTGTTACGATCTGGACAGAGCTGTGACAACTCCATTTCTTTATTGAAATATAAAATGTGGGCCAAGCCCTACCCTGGCAGACAGGGGCTGCCCACATTCACTCCTGGCTGGGAAACAGGACTTGCGGGCTCTGGGGCAGAGGGTCTTGTTTTGGAGGGGAAAACGAATTTGGAATGTGAGAAGGCCTTCTGACGGTGTGGCAGCCACGGCAGGGCAGATAAGGGCATAAGTGGAGACCTGGGATAACAGGTCAAGTTCTCTTTGCCCGAGTTGCTAGGCCTCTCTTCTGAAGATGCACAGGAGCACCTGTGGAGACAAGAGGTGGCTGAGGCCCCAGCTGCCAGTGGCACACAGGGAGCCTCCTGCACAGCAGGGCCCAGAGCTGGCAAGGCTCCCCAGCACGGCTGGAGCTGCTGGCACAGCTTGGCCCAGCTGCACAGCTGCCCCTCAAGGCCCCGGCGAGCAGGGCACGGCTCTGGGCAGGCTCCCTGGCCAGGAGCGGGCCCCAGAGCGCCTCTGCCTTTCAAGGGCAATCTAATCCCTGCTCTTTCTCCTCCACATTTTGCTTTGCCTCTGCCCTGTTTTTGGCCAGGAAGCCTCAGTGGGAGCCAGCACTGGCTGCAGCCCCAGCAGATCTTAAGCCCATGCTTCAGCTTGGGCTCCCTGCCAGCTAATGCCAAATGCCTTCCTGCAGAGGCTGGGGAGAAGCTGCAGCCAGGCCAGGCCAGAAAACAGCCCTGCAGGGCATGGAAGCAGCAGCAGGCAGTGAGGTTTCCATGGATGTCCTCCCGCTGTGCCGAGCACCGGGGGTTGGACATTGTGATGCTGTAGAACCACACGGCTCTGTGACCCCAGAGCCTGCTGTGACCTCACAATCCTGCTGTGACCTCATGGCCTGCTTGGGGATGGACCTCATGGCTGGAATTTTCCTTCTCTAGGAGGGAGCTCATGCTTGCCTGGCTGTTGTGTCCAAGGGCTGGCCTTGCTTCCCCAAGCTGAGCTCACTGCTCTGTGTTCTGGGCACTGGCACAGGAGATCACATCCAATGACTTCTGAGCTCCTCAGGCACTGTCAGCCACAGCCCAGAATGCTGAGGAGTAAGTGATCTCTGGCTGGAGACAAGTTCCACATTCCCTCCTGTCAGCAGCTTCCCAGCTGGAAATTTGGCACCTTGGGTGGGCCATGGCTAACACAGTCCTCTGGCTTCATAGGAAAGGTGAAGCTTTTACTTCACCATTTGCTCTTCATGTGCAATTTAAGGCTTCCTTTTGTGGTCCTCAAAGGACACAGTGAATAAAACAGGGGGGAAAGTCACCCAACCTCTTCAATGCTTGGATATGCCAAAAAAAACCTTGAGGAGCATAGGGTGGGTGTGTGCGGTCTGACCAAGCCAGAGCCCTTCCATGATAGAGTGGCTGCCTCAGTGACACAGTGCCAGAGTTCTTCAGCCTGGGCTGCTCCAAGCACTGTCACCAGGAGGAGGCTGCCCCCAAAAAGCCACACAATTTGGGTGCTGCTATAGGTCACATTTGCTCTATGGCACAGGTGGAATGCTTCAAGGGCAGGGACAAGGAACAAGGAGAGGTCTTCTGTATGACTCCCAAAGGTGTTTATGTCCAGGAAGGTCAGGCACAGAAAGAAACAAGTCCAGGCTCTAGAAGGGGTTTTTCAGCAAGGGGAGGTTCAAGAGGAGAGTACAAAACTTAAACCAAGTGGGAGAAACCTGGGGAGAAGCATAAGGCAGGGAATACAGTGTTTAAACCAATTGGGAATTACAGGGGAGGGGAAGAGTTTAAACAAACCAATGAGACCTCAGGGGATACAAAAATGACAGGGAAGTTTCTGGAGAAAGGGGCAGGTATGAGGAGGGACTGACCATGTTCATACTGGGAGAAGGAAGAGGTAACATTCTGGAACAAAGGGCAGGTTTTTGGGAAGATGGAAAACCAGGGCAAAACCAACAAGAGAGGTGCAAAAGAACAAGCAATTAAGGATAAAATATGCTATAACAATACAAGAGATGGGGCGGGGGGTGGGGGTTTGAACTGACCATTGAAACTGAATTGCAGTTGAAAACACAATAGAGACACACCGCAACACCACAGTGTGGCGGTCTGTTATTTTACAGTTTGTTCTTCTGTAGTAAGTTTTAAATACTCCTTGTTATACGTTTGTAATGTTTCATTCCACGTATCCCACTTGGTTTCTCTGGTGGTTCAGTCCTGAGTTGTTTATTCACCAAGTATATGTCAATGCCCCTGTCCATCAAAGTCAGCACAGCCTTTTGTTCTGGTGTGTACCCTGTAGTTCATCCCTTCCTCAAAGCAAGATTGGATTTCAAGGTTTGCTCCTTCCCCTTGTTGGTTTCTATTGGATAGCCCTTGCTCTGCACTCCTTCCCTAATGCCTTCCCCTTGGTAAAAGGTTGTGTCCTCCCCTTCTTCTCTCTCTTCCTTAAAAATCAGTTATTGTCAGTTGTCCCTGACTCCTCTGGGGACATAAACCTTCCTTAGAACTCAAACAAGTGATCTCTCTCTCGGTTCCTTCGCCTCGGTCCCTCGTACTGGGTTGCTGCTGTGTCACCCGTGCCACAGGTGTCGGCTGCAGGGAGCTGCGAGCCCCTGTACGCACCGCCAGCCGGGAAGGTCCCTGTAGGGATCCAGGGGCAGCCTCTCTTGTGACTGTCCATGGGACTCAGGCAGTGAGCTGGCCAGAGAACATATTGCCTGTGACCCAGCCGCGAAGTTACACCCCAGTGCACAAGGGAAGAGCTAGAGATGCCACCACTCTGGACTTCTGCCATGCCCTGGACACATCAGCCCTGCCCAGCATCCTTGTCCCTCCTTTGGTGAGCTATGGATCTGATGGAGGCACAATTTGGAGAACGAGCAATTGCCTGGCTGGTCACATCCAGGGGGTTGTGGTCAATGGCTCGCTCAGAGGCCCGATGGACGTCAGTGACCAATGGTGTCCCTCAGGGTGACAGCAGAAGCTCCCTGGACACTGGGGACTCAGTGTCCTGGTGGTGCTGCTGGACAAGAGAGCTGGAGGGGCCTCCAAAGCAGAACTGTTCTGATTGCCCAAGTCTTTCAGACTTGCTCAGTGAATGAGCAGCTGATTGAAGTGAAAAGATACTGAGAAACCACACAATCCTTTATCTGGGAAGAAACATTTCCCCATCCAAACTTCCTCTCCCTGTCTTTATCCCACTCCAAGAGGAACAGACATGTATATACATCTATCTATCTATCTATCTATCTATCTATCTATCTATCTATCTATCTATCTATCTATCTATTTCTGTCTTAGTTATTTAACTATCTAGCAATCTAATACCTACCAATCTTCCTATATCCATCTACCTATCTGACAAAATAATTTCAGCTTTAAATTAAATCTCTTTATTTATCCTTATCCTTTGAAATAGAGTTTAGAAAGTAGTATTTTTATACAATTACATTTATCAAAGACATTAATTAACAGATGCTTTTAATCTCTCCATCATGAAACTGCAGCAAATTCCTCCCTGACTGACAGTGATGAGTGCCTGCTGTCAGGGAGGGATCAGAAGGTCCTGTCCAGAGGGTGGGAGCAGATGTATGCCCTCTTCTCCAGGATCTGCTTTGCAGCTTTTTTAATGCCATCATCCCGGTATTCATCGGCATCTCTGGAGAAAGAGAGAAAAATCAACTAAGGGAGCATAAAGAGCCGTTGTAAATTTCTTTCAAGAAGTGTTTTTGAGTACGAGTGCAAGAGTGAGTGCCAGGAAGAAACTGAACATTCTCTTCTGAAAAAGATAGATTATTACAGACTGAGCTTTGGAGAGCCAATGCACAGCTGGTCAGTACTTCCCACAGAGTCCAAATCCCTCGTTTCTATCAGTAACTTGACAGGAGTATATACATAAAATATAGATTTTATATTGCTCAATAAAGAACCCTGGCAGTTTGCTTTAGCTATGAAGTGAAGAGACTCTTCTCAACAGGTTCCGGCTCTGCCACTTGTTTGAATTAAAAGCAGAGAAAAACTCTTCTGTTGGTCACATAAACCAACAAAAGTTTCATGAGTCTGTGAAAGACATAAGACGGTAAACCTCATTCCATTTTATAGTACTTACAGTCTCTTAATTCAGCCATGGGATAATTGGGCCATCATTCACTATACCAAAAAACTGGAATAGGCACTGGAAAACAAGTTAGTTTCAAAACTAAGTTTAGAAAAAGTGAATGAATTTCATAAAGAAAAACATGTAGAAAAAACATAGGAATTTAAACTTCTCAAAGCCCTTTGATAATAGAGCCCTGATTCCCAGTCATGTCCAGTGAAGCCTCAGCTGTCCCTTTGAGGCCAGAACTGCCAACGCTCAGGGCTGGGATGAGCCTTCACCCAGAATTGGCTCCAAGACTGATTGGGAATCAATCCAGAACAGGGCTCACAAAAAGAGCAAAGTTTCACGGCCAAATCCAAACCTTCATCAGGCTGGATTTGTTTTAACACCGAACTGGAGCATATTTGCTTGTGCTGCAACACCGTTGCCATTAAACTTTACATGAGCTACAAAATAAGCATTGCCCTGTCCTGAACTGTGCTGCCCAAACACTGCTGAGAACTTGCTGTGCCTCTCCCCTGTGCCCCTGGGGCTGCTCTTGGCCAGGCAGCCTCAGTGGGAGCCAGCACTGGCTGCAGCCCCAGCGGGCCCCCCAGGACAAGGCCCAGCAATTAGGAGGCCAATGAAAGCTCAGGGCAGCAGCAGAACCGTCCCCAGAGTTCTTTGGACAGCCATGGACTGGCCACAACTCCACAGCAGCATGACTACGAGTCAGGCTACCAATGCTGTGGAGCAAAGTTATAAGAAAACTGTGGAGAAAAATCAGCAACTGACCGTCTGATCTCATACAGCTTGCGAATGCCAAGATAGCAGCCTAGCAGCACAAGTAGCACAGTGAACACTATCACCACTGTGCCGATCATGCATTTCCTGCGAACATCCTGGGGACAGACAATTCTTGGGAGGCGCATTGGATCCGGGCCATATATTCCTGCTTCAGTGACAACGTCTGTGGGAGCAATGGGGAGCGTCAGCCCGTGCTGTGCTGCACTGCTGAGCTGGCAGCACGGTGGATGCGGGCAGGACGTTCTCCGTTTCCCCCAGAGCTGGGGCCTGCAGGCACCTTGCCGCCCCTTGGCACAGGCTGTGCCACCCAACAAAGCCCAGCAGGCTGGGAGGAGAGCCCGGGGGCAGCGCAGCTGCTTGGGCAGTGGCTACTTGGAGGGACACAGGCCAAAACCATCCCTGAGCAGCCACTGCCACCCTGGCCCTCCCTGCCCCGTGACAGATCCCCCAGCCCCACAGTACAGTGTTAGGCCCTCTAAAAACACAATGGATCTTTGCCCTCCCCCTCTGCCCTTTCCCCACCATGGGCACCCCATGCAGTGGCTCGCTGGTTTCAGGACATGTCCCACAAGGAGGGACCCCAGCAGGACTGCTCAGACTGGCTGAGCCTGGTACAGCAATCACCTTCTGTGGCACTGTCTGGCATCTCCTCACTTCCTGTATCAGTGGCTAGCACGGGGACATTTCGTCCTCCAGGATGTGCTGCCTTCCGGAAAGACTTTTGGTCCATCTCTGGAGAAAGGAAAAGGGACAGCCAGATCAGGTGGAGCCATTGCCCACTGGGGAGGTGACATCTTCAGGAGGTACCACTTGTAAAAGACATGGATAAGGATCAGGGAGAGGCCAAAGCTCTTGGGGCTACCACAGGGCCTTCCCTCCTCCAATGAGCTGCACCTCTGGATCGGCCCAGAGAATGGGAAATCCCAGGCCCATGGTGCAGTTTGGGCTCTCACTTAGCTGATGCCCAATGCCTTCCTGCAGAGGCTGCGGAGAAGCTGCAGCCAGGCCAGGCTGGCAAACAGCCCTGCAGGGCGTGGAAGCAGCAGCGGGGCAGCCAGGCTGCCATGGATCCCTTCCCACTGTGCCGGGCACGGCGTGTCCAGATGTGCAGCCAAAGCCCCCGGCTGCTGAGCCACAGGACAAGGCTGAGGGAAATGCACCCACCACGGTGCCTCTCCAGGTCAATCAGGATTTGGTCCAGTTGTTTGGATGCCTCCAGGGGCACATTCTGTTTTGTAAGTTTTTTCCTCCCTCTCAGAGGACCTTAAGATAAAGCCAGATGTGAATGGACAAGGCCAAAGCTGCACAAGCGCCTGGGGAGCTCTGGGCTGGCTCCTGGTCACTCTGCACCCTCTTTGCAGGGCCTGTCTGACATCCCTGGAGGGCAGGCACTGACGCACAGCCAAGATGGCAGCTCAAGCCTCAGCAGGGCTCAGGCCCAGAGGCACAGCAATTACCTCCTGTGACTGTGCTGGGCATCACCTCCCTTCCTGCAGCACATTCTGTTTTGTAGGTTTTTTCCTCCCTCTCAGAGGACCTTAAGATAAAGTATTTCCATTTAACCAGGAATACATTCCACAGAAGCAGGGCTCAGCCTGTGGGGTCAGCAGGGACACACTACGCACCCCTGCGATGGGAGCTGGGCTTGTGTGCAACATCCACCAAAGGACCTGGGAAGATCCTCCCTGCAGGCACACCTGTAACTCAAGAGCCACAGAAGCTTCTGTCACCTGGATCCTGCCAGGTTGCCAGTGATTATTCTGTCAGAACATACCTGCAGAAGCTCCCAAGTGCTCCAAACCATCTTCCATCCCGGCTGCTGGCAAAGCAATGGCACCACTCTCATCTGGAAGGGAGCACAGATCAGACCCATTTCCATGGTGTGCTGGCATCCCCCTCTGCCTATGGGAACTGTGCACTGCAAGGAGATCAGGTAAGGCTGTGGGAGCCAGATGTGAATGGACAAGGCCAAAGCTGCACAGGGGCCTGGGGAGCTCTGGGCTGGCTCCTGGTCACTCTGCACCCTCTTTGCAGGGCCTGTCTGACATCCCTGGAGGGCAGGCACTGACGCACAGCCAAGATGGCAGCTCAAGCCTCAGCAGGGCTCAGGCCCAGAGGCACAGCAATTACCTCCTGTGACTGTGCTGGGCATCACCTCCCTTCCTGCAGCAGAGGCTGCCAATGAGCCCCTGCTTCCTGCAGGAAATGCTGTTTTCGGCACAGCCTTTTGGTTCATATCTGGAGAAAGAAAAAGAGACAGCTAAATTAGATGGAGATGTTCCCCTTTCTGGGAGGTGGCATCTTCAGGAGGCAATACTGGTCAAACTGATGGATAAGGAGCAAGAAATCATAAAAACTTTTGGGATTGGCCAGGATTTTCCCTTCTCAAAACTGCTGTCATTCCTGATCTCCCCATGGTCCAGGCAATTGCAGGGGATCTCAGGGCATGTATGAACCATGTTGCGGTTTGAGCTCTCTGTCTGCAGATGCCAAATGCCTTCCTGCAGAGGCTGGGGAGAAGCTGCAGCCAGGCCAGGCTGGCAAACAGCCCTGCAGGGCGTGGAAGCAGCAGCGGGGCAGCCAGGCTGCCATGGATCCCTTCCCACTGTGCCGGGCATGGTGTGTCCAGATGTGCAGCCAAAGCCCCCGGCTGCTGAGCCCCAGGACAAGGCTGAGGGAAATGCTCTCACCATGGGGCCTCTCCAGGTCACTGAGCATCTCGTCCAGAAGTTTGGCTGCCTCCAGGGATTTCTTGTCTCCTGTACCTTGGTTCATCCAACTAGGAGGACCTTAATAGAAAGTTGTTCCATTTCTACTTCTTGCCGGAGTGGCAGTGAGGGCACCTGGGTGATTGGTGCCCTCCAAGGCACTCCCTCAGCTCTGCCTTCCACTCAGGAGCAGGGCCAGGGGCACCTCGTGCCTGCAGTGGCCCCACACTGGGATGGAAGGAGCCCCATGCGGGGCAGTTGGGGCAGAAAGGTCTCCCTGGAGCTGCCAGAAGCTCCAAACCCAGCCCCAGGCAGGGCCAGGGCTTGGCAGTGGCAGCAGGAGCAGCTCAGGCTCCCTGGGGCTGGCAAATGAGCTGAGAAAGGCTCAGTCCCATGGAATAGCCCTGGGCCCAGCCCCTTCCCTCTCTGCTCTTCTCCATGGCTGCAGAGAGCACACAGAAGGACACACTGGCATTGCACATGGGAGGGGGATGGGCAGATAAATGATCCTTTTTCTCTATGACTGAGATCCTGTGGGATCACTGTTGGACACAAGAGCAGAAATTTGGAAGACAGGATTCCCACAATTTAGCAAACTTAAGCAGATCTTGACGGGAATGACACAGGAATATTACTCTGAGCAAGGATTTCACTTGGACAATGATTACTCTGTTAGGGAAGGGGTTTTGCTAGCCTACCTTCACCAAGGTCCAGCATCCTTAAGTATTGCTTTACCAGAATTTCCAATCTACGCAACTCAGGATCCCAGTCTAGAAAGGAGCACAGATGGGAACCGTTCCATGCTGTGCTGGGATCCCCCTCTATGGGGAAGCCAGCACTGGAAGGGGGTCAGGTAATGCTGCGTGCCAGCAATGCCAAGCAGCAGAGAGGGCAGCTCAAGCCTCAGCAGGGCTCAGGCCGAGACGCACAGCAATTACCTCCTGTGGCTGTGCCTGGCATCTCCTGCCTTCCTGCAGCAGAGGCTGCCAATGAGCCCCTGCTTCCTCCAGGAAACTGAGCCTTCAGCGCATCCTCTCCTTCCATCTCTGCAGAAAGGAAAAGGGACAGCTGGATCAGGGGGGGCTGTTCCCCAATGGGAAGGTGGCATCTGCAGGAGGCACTGCGTGTCCAAGTAATGGATAAGATGCAGAAGAAAGATCAGGTTATTGGGGCTGCTGCAGGGTCCTCCCTCCTCCAAAGAGCTGCACCTCCAGATGTGCTCAGAAACCAGGAAATTGCAGGGGATCACAGGCCTATGGTGCAGTTTGGGCTGCCTGTCAGCAGATGCCCAATGCCTTCGTGCAGAGGCTGGGGAGAAGCTGCAGCCAGGCCAGGCTGGCAAACAGCCCTGCAGGGCGTGGAAGCAGCAGCGGGGCAGCGAGGCTGCCATGGATCCCTTCCCACGGTGCCAGGCACGGTGTGTCCAGATGTGCAGCCAAAGCCCCCGGCTGCTGAGCCCCAGGACAAGGCTGAGGGAAATGCACCCACCACGGTGCCTCTCCATGTCAATCAGGATTTCGTCCAGTTGTTTGGATTCCTCCAGGGGCACATTCTGCTTTGTAAGTTTTTTCCTCCCTCTCAGAGGACCTTAAGATGAAGTATTTCCATTTAACCAGGAATACATTCCACAGAAGCAGGGCTCAGGCTGTGGGGTCAGCAGGGACACACTACTCACCCCTGCGATGGGAGCTGGGCTTGTGTGCAACATCCACCAAAGGACCTGGGAAGATCCTCCCTGCAGGCACACCTGTAACTCAAGAGCCACAGAAGCTTCTGTCACCTGGTTCCTGCCAGGTTGCCAGTGATTATTCTGTCAGAACATACCTGCAGAAGCTCCCAAGTGCTCCAAACCATCTTCCATCCCGGCTGCTGGCAAAGCAATGGCACCACTCTCATCTGGAAGGGAGCACAGATCAGACCCATTTCCATGGTGTGCTGGCATCCCCCTCTGCCTATGGGAACTGTGCACTGCAAGGAGATCAGGTAAGGCTGTGGGAGCCAGATGTGAATGGACAAGGCCAAAGCTGCACAGGGGCCTGGGGAGCTCTGGGCTGGCTCCTGGTCACTCTGCACCCTCTTTGCAGGCCCTGTCTGACATCCCTGGAGGGCAGGCACTGACGCACAGCCAAGATGGCAGCTCAAGCCTCAGCAGGGCTCAGGCCCAGAGGCACAGCAATTACCTCCTGTGACTGTGCTGGGCATCACCTCCCTTCCTGCAGCAGAGGCTGCCAATGAGCCCCTGCTTCCTGCAGGAAATGCTGTTTTCGGCACAGCCTTTCGGTTCATCTCTGGAGAAAGAAAAAGAGACAGCTAAATTAGATGGAGATGTTCCCCTTTCTGGGAGGTGGCATCTTCAGGAGGCAATACTGGTCAAACTGATGGATAAGGAGCAAGAAATCATAAAATCTTTTGGGATTGGCCAGGATTTTCCCTTCTCAAAACTGCTGTCATTCCTGATCTCCCCATGGTCCAGCAATTGCAGAGGATCTCAGGGCATGTATGAACCATGTTGCGGTTTGAGCTCTCTGTCTGCAGATGCCAAATGCCTTCGTGCAGAGGCTGGGGAGAAGCTGCAGCCAGGCCAGGCTGGCAAACAGCCCTGCAGGGCGTGGAAGCAGCAGCGGGGCAGCGAGGCTGCCATGGATCCCTTCCCACTGTGCCGGGCACGGCGTGTCCAGATGTGCAGCCAAAGCCCCCGGCTGCTGAGCCCCAGGACAAGGCTGAGGGAAATGCTCTCACCATGGGGCCTCTCCAGGTCACTGAGCATCTCATCCAGAAGTTTGGCTGCCTCCAGGGATTTCTTGTCTCCTGTACCTTGGTTCATCCAACTAGGAGGACCTTAATAGAAAGTTGTTCCATTTCTACTTCTTGCCGGAGTGGCAGTGAGGGCACCTGGGTGATTGGTGCCCTCCCAGGCAGTCCCTCAGCTCTGCCTTCCACTCAGGAGCAGGGCCAGGGGCACCTTGTACCTGCAGTGGCCCCACACTGGGATGGAAGGAGCCCCATGCGGGGCAGAAAGGACTCCCTGGAGCTGCTGCAGCTCCAAACCCAGCCCCAGGCAGGGCCAGGGCTTGGCAGTGGCAGCAGGAGCAGCTCAGGCTCCCTGGGGCCGGCAAATGAGCTGAGAAAGGCTCAGTCCCATGGAACAGCCCTGGGCCCAGCCCCTTCCCTCTCTGCTCTTCTCTGTGGCTGCACAGAGCACACAGAAGGACACACTGGCATTGCACATGGCAGGTGGATGGACAGATAAATGATCCTTTTTCTCTATGACTGAGATCCTGTGGGATCACTGTTGGACACAGGAGCAGAAATTTGGAAGATAGGATTCCCACAATTTAGCAAACTTAAGCGGATCTTGACAGGAATGACACAGGAATATTACTCTGAGCAAGGATTTCACTTGGACAATGATTACTCTGTTAGGGAAGGGGTTTTGCTAGCCTACCTTCACCAAGGTCCAGCATCCTTAAGTATTGCTTTACCAGAATTTCCAATCTACGCAACTCAGGATCCCAGTCTAGAAAGGAGCACAGATGGGAACCGTTCCATGCTGTGCTGGGATCCCCCTCTATGGGGAAGCCAGCACTGGAAGGGGGTCAGGTAATGCTGCGTGCCAGCAATGCCAAGCAGCAGAGAGGGCAGCTCAAGCCTCAGCAGGGCTCAGGCCCAGAGGCACAGCAATTACCTCCTGTGGCTGTGCCTGGCATCTCCTGCCTTCCTGCAGCAGAGGCTGCCAATGAGCCCCTGCTTCCTCCGGGAAACTGAGCCTTCAGCGCATCCTCTCCTTCCATCTCTGCAGAAAGGAAAAGGGACAGCTGGATCAGGGGGGGCTGTTCTCCAATGGGAAGGTGGCATCTGCAGGAGGCACTGCGTGTCCAAGTAATGGATAAGATGCAGAAGAAAGATCAGGTTATTGGGGCTGCTGCAGGGTCCTCCCTCCTCCAAAGTGCTGCACCTCCAGATGTGCTCAGAAACCAGGAAATTGCAGGGGATCACAGGCCTATGGTGCAGTTTGGGCTGCCTGTCAGCAGATGCCAAATGCCTCCCTGCAGAGGCTGGGGAGAAGCTGCAGCCAGGCCAGGCTGGCAAACAGCCCTGCAGGGCGTGAAAGCAGCAGCGGGGCAGCGAGGCTGCCATGGATCCCTTCCCGCTGTGCCGGGCACGGCGTGTCCAGATGTGCAGCCAAAGCCCCCGGCTGCTGAGCCCCAGGACAAGGCTGAGGGAAATGCACCCACCACGGCGTCTCTCCAGGTCACTCAGGGTCCTTTCCATGTACTGCGACGCCTCTAGGGAATTAGTGCCTCCTCCAGGCTTGTTCCTCCCTCTCGGAGGACCTTAAGTCACGTGTTTCCATGTCAGAAGAGTGGATCCCACAGAAGAAGGGCTCAGCCCGTGGGGTCAGCAGGGACACACTACTCACCCCTGCGATGGGAGCTGGGCTTCTGAGCCGCAACCCAGAAAGGAGCTTGATAAGTCCTCTCTGCAGAGTCTCCTGTAACACAACAGCCACAGAAGCTTCTGTCACCTGGTTCCTGCCAGGTTGTCAAGGATTATCCGCTTAGGGGAACATTGACAATGTACCTGCAGGAGGCGGAAGAGGCTGGAAATCCTCATGGAGCCAAGCTTCTGGAGAAACCTTCCTAGCAAGCTCATCTAGAGGGAAGCAAACACACAAAACCATTTCCATGGTGTCCTGGGATCCCCCCTCTGCTTTTGGGACCTGGGCACTGCAAGGTGGTCGGGTAAGTCTTTGGGAGCCAGATGTCAATGGAAAAGGGCAGAGCTGCACAGGGGCCTGGGGAGCTCTGGGCTGGCTCCTGGACACTCTGCACCCTCTTTCCATGCCCTGTAACACATCCCTGGAGAGGAAACAGGGGCAGCCCCAGGGCCCGTGGGGGCTCTCTCCCTCCCCCAGAGGAAACCCTCCCTGAAGGCCTGGGGAAAACCATCCCCAGCGCTTCCCGGGGAGCAGGGAGCGCTGTCCCGGGAAAGGGGAGCCAGGCTGCCGGCTCACCTGCTCGCCGCGCTTGCAGCGGAGCAGCCTGGGCAGCCCTGGCAGGCAGGGCCACGGCCAGGAGGAGCAGGAGGAAGAGGCGCAGAGCAAGGGCCATGCTGCCTTGCCCTCTGCCAGTCCCGCAGCGCTTGCTGCCACCGCTGTCCTGACACCGCTGTCCCAATGTCAGCACCACTGCTGCCACCGCCTCTGCTGCTGCCGCAACAGTTGTGCTCAAGCACTGACTGCTTGCTCCTTGTGCTGCTGTGCAACCACGGGGCTCTGGCACCTCTGTGACCTCAGAGCCTGCTGTGACCTCATGGCCAGGGTGGAGGTGTGTGGGGAGTGGGATCTGCCTTCTTTGGCCGGTAGCTCGTCCTGCCCAGCTGCTCTGTCCAAGGGCTGTGACACAGTCCCAGCCCAGCTGATCTCACAGGCTGGGCCATGAAGGGATGGAGAGCAGCCCTGACAGATGGACTTGGGGGTGCTGCAAGATGAGAGGCTGCACATGAGCCAGCCATGTGCATCCAAAGGAGAGTGTCCTGCAGCTTGAAGGAGGTGATTCCACCCCTCTGCTCTGGTGAGACCCCACCTGGAGTGTGGAGAGTATTATTAATAATTGGTTAGCTGAGAAAGGTCATTCTGAGATAATGCCGCTGGTTAAGCTGAAGGAGAAAAGTCAGCAGTCAGCAAGCTGAAAGGAAAGAGTCAGCAGTGACCTCGCTGCAACATGAAGGAAGGGAGTTGAGATTAGTCCTGGAATATCCTAAGAATATGTAGAAAGTATCAAAAGTAGAACCATAGGAATGTAAAAGTAGGCGTAGATGCTGATATGTAAGCTAACCAATCCTGAGCTCAACTTTTGCAATATGCATGAAGTTCATTATTAACTGTATTTAACCCGCCGTACTGATCAATAAAACTGAGCCTGTGATGATCAAACTGATGTCCTGGTTCCCTTCCATCGACACTGGAGTACTGTGGAAGAGGTTTTACAGTGACCTCTGTGAGCCATTTAGAACTTGGACAAGAGGATCCAGGTTTCCCCCTGAAAGAATTTATTATCAAGGTTTTTTACACTGAAAGCAAGAAAAAAAGTAGGATAAATAAGGAAAACTTGTAACTGCTTATTCTAAGAAGCACTTTGCTTGTCTCTCATGACCAGTGAGTAAAGTGTAAACTTATGAGCTTTGTAGGAATGTAGAACAAGCATGCATGCTAGAATATAAACAGGGTTTGAAGCCTTCTGGAAACGGAGTGGGTTGCTTTGTACTGTCTCTGTCTCTACCACGACAGAGTACTGCATCCATCTCTGTGCTCCCCACACAGGAAGGCCATGGTCCTGTTGGATCTAGTCCAGAGGAGGGACAAATTGCTCTGAGGTCTGGAGCCCTTCTGCTTTGGAGACAGGCTGGGAGAGCTGGTGGCGTTCAGCCTTGAAGAGAGCAGACTCCAGGGAGACTTGATTGCTGCCTTTCAGTACCTAAGGGGGCTTGTAAAAGAGATGGGACAGCACTTTAGGTAGAGCCTTTTGTGAGCAGACCAAGAGGGAATGGTTTTAGTCCAAAAGACGGTCGATTCAAATTGGACAAAAGAAACCCATTTTTTTCACTGTAGGTTTTGAAAGCCTGGCACAGGTTGCCCAGAGGGGTGGACATCCATCCCTGCAGACATTCAAGCTCATGCTCTCAGCAACCTGACCTACTTAAAGGTGTCCCTGCTCACTGCAGGACATTTGACTAGATGGCCTTTAAATGCCCCTTCCAAGCCAAGCCATTCTGTGCTCCTGGGCACTATCAAAGCAGTGCTGGATTAGTGCTGGGATGATTAGGTGGCACTTGCATTTTGGGACTTGTGTCCTTTAGCAATTGGCCCTGAGAGCATTCATGGTCTGGGCAGTGAAGTCTGCAAATAACAGGCAGTGTATTCCAGGAGTGTTGCAGTGTGATTTCATGGTTTACCCCAAAACCCCGGGTTTCTCCCCTGAAGATTCCCTCCCAGGTGTGTCCATCATCCCTCCTTTCCCCAGTCTTACCCCTGCTGAGCACTGTCTGTCAATCCTGCAATTCCAGAAGGGCATTGAGTGATTGGCAGATTCAAAAGATGCCCTCTACCCTGGGGGGCAGGGCGGCCATTGGGCCAATCCAGGTGTCATTTGTCCCTGGAGACCCCCTCTCCTGTCCCAGGTTGGTGGGCTCTCTATCCCTTCCCTCCTCCCCTCCCTTGGGTAAAAGGGCGAGTAACCATGCGGTCCAGGAGTTCCATTGGAGCAGTTGCTGGATTCAGTGGCCTTTGGGCCAGAATAACGCTCTGGATTAAAACCCTCCATCAGAACCGACTCCTTTCCTTCACTACTGCCTTAAAGCTTCTCTGGCAGAGGGAAGCCTGAGGAGCAGACCCTCCAGGGGAGGAAGCTCCATCCCGCTGGCACCGGAGTCCCGGCATGTCTGGACCTGTCCCCATGCCCCCAGCTGCAACATCCAGCTGGCCGAAAGTGTCTCTGGGGTGGAACACCACAGTTGCTGCGATTTGGTTCAGCTGCAGGGGCCAGACAAGCCAAGGCACGTCCCGTCAGCAATACTGGAGTAATGTATGGTAGGGATAATTCATGCTGTTAATGAATGGTATAAAATATTGCAAAATCCAAAATCATATCTTTGACCATCCTGGCTCAGAGCAGCTCTCTATTTAGATTCAACTAGCTCCTGGACACAAGTTGAGATAATGATGAACACGTTAACATAAGAAGAGAAGCTTCCATGGCGATGATCACTGGTTTCTTGAGTCATGGGGAGCCAACTAAGAGTGATTATCACCTTGACAATTTCATCTATCAAGATAGTCAGCGGAGCCAAACTGATGCAGCTGAATACACGGCAGCCCTGAACCGATTGACGCCGATGGCACACCTGGACTTGGCCTTTGTCCAGCTCTGCACATGGAAAGAAACAGCAATGCACGTGAAGAGATACAAAGGAAATTTGGTCATCTTTGCCTCGGGCAGAATAAACTGCATAAAACCTCGTTGCAAGAAGCAGCGTGCGGGAACGGGGGAGACTCTGACACTCGGGAGGTCAGATACAGGTTCACCCGGCAGCGATCCCAGGCTCGACGCTGTCTCTTTGGCTGTGGTGGTTTCAAGGACCAAAATTCGGTGTCACAGACAAATTAATAAACCTTTGCTAAATTTTTGACAATTTTGGCTCATGATTTGATAATTTATAACATTGGTAATTCCAATAAAGGAAAAACAGGAGAGGAACACGGCTTCCAGTTCAGATAAGTGCCACCATTTTGCTGCCTATTCCTGGTTAAGAAATAAAGCAATGTCCTGAAGATCCCTTCATGTGGGTGCATTATTGGCTGTATCAGTACTTGTGTTCGGTAAAACAGGGAAGTTGTTACAACTTCTTGCCCCATTTATCACTAGATAAAACCCAAATACTGCATTGCTCCTTGTCTACTTGCTTCCAAGTCAAGGCAAATTTTGGTCATGACTGAGTGGGACATATTCACCTGTTCACAAGCAAATTCTTCTTTCCATTCACACAGTGCCAAGGTTGCTTTGTGGATTTGCTCTAATCACACAGGAATTAAGGCCTACCTCTCACTAGAACTAAAGCTGATGCATTGGGAGGCAAAGTCTTGAGTAATTTGTCCTGGTGTCTGGCACTGTAGAGAGTTGTTCCGGAATTAAAGGACACTTGAAGACATGTGTAGTCTACCATACTTCTGGCAGACTAGAAGACTTTGGTAACACCTTTTTATCCTTTCTTCCTCCTCCTCATCCTCCCAGGAATTTTAATCTCTGAGGTCTAAGCTCTTCAGCTGCCTCACAAACATTGTTTTAATTCAGACAGGCATCTGTGCATTGAGCCACAAATCAGGCCTGTGGTGTGAAGCCAGAGTGCCATCAAAATTACAAATACAGCTTTCTGAGACCTTTATATTCCTATAGAAAGAGATTCAAAATTGTTCATACATGCAACAGTGACTAAGAAGTGAATGACAGATTGTCAAAATAATTACTTGGGGAACAAAAAGACATAAATAAAAATAAGTTTACATGTAGATAATAAGTAAACCATCATGCTAAGGAAGAAACCAGACCTGCTAAAAGTAAAACCAGTAAGGCTGTTTCATCTGTCTCAGTACAAAAAAATTGCTGAAAAGTATCAGAGATCCTTAAGAGCATTACTATATACAGGAAATTCCAGGTATTGGGAAAAAATGAAGCAAACGGTAGTGTGCAATTCCCAGAGGTAACCTGTAATTTATGGTGGATTTCCTGCAAAATTTTAGAGAGCAGACTGGAAAAGCATAGGGGCTGGTCAGCCCATGTGTGGGCATTTAGAGCAGTGTGAGGGATGTTTCTGGGACCAACTGCAGGGAAGAAGAGCAGCAGACAATTACTGGGACAATCTCTTTGCTGGCTGTGGAGTTTGTGTCAGTCGGTTCCCTGGGGCTGGGGGAGCTGTCACGGGGCAGGGAGGGCCAGGGCTGGCAGTGGCTGCTCAGGGATGGCTTTGGCCCGTGTCCCTCCACGCAGCCACTGCCCAAGCAGCTGCGCTGCCCCCGGGCTCTCCTCCCGGCCTGCTGGGCTTTGTTGGGTGGCACAGCCTGTGCCAAGGGGCGGCAAGGTGCCTGCAGGCCCCAGCTCTGGGGGAAACGCAGAACGTCCTGCCTGCATCCCCCGTGCTGCCAGCTCAGCAGTGCAGCACAGCACGGGCTGACGCTCCCCATTGCTCCCACAGGTGCAGCTGGAACCACAGCACATGTTCCTGATTCCCAGAAGAGGTGTGAAAAATGTTAATCACTTGTTTTTAAAATTTTGTTAATAATAAAATGTTTATAAAAATAGCAGTATCATTTGAGTGATAAAAATTTTGGACAATTTGGATTAGGAGAATAGGAGACAATAGAAACAAAGAGTTACGGACATCTGGGTACCTATTTTCTGGGCAATATAAGTTGAAAAATAACATATGTTAACGGAGGATTAACCCTTAAAAAAAAAAACCTGTTGCATATTCATGCATCTCATACATGATGCATAAATTCCATTCAAGCACAGGATTTTGTCTGGTCATCGTCAACCTCTCCCTCTTAGTCCTAACCAGCTTTCTGAGGGCTTAGCGAGGCAGGAACAATTTAGTTTCTTCTGATAGGAGAGCAATAAATTGTTTTTCTCTGGCAAATTGCAGTGTTCTATGGCTGCTTCCTCGCTATGAGCCCTTGCTTTCAAACAAGTATCTTACATAGTGTCGTTTATATTTTAACATTCTGTTATAACCTAAAATTATATTTATAAGACTACTTGAGAAAATTAATACAGCATTAGTTTCTAAGATAACACATATAAATTTCATTTTAATATTTGCACAAAGCCAATCATAATACAAGCATGTTTCACAGGGGTTTGGAAGAGGTTACTGTTGGGGAGCACTCTGTTTGCTTGTAATAAGGGCAAGTTTGGCCTTCTATTGATGCCAGGAAAGTATTTGGAAGTGCTCAACAGAGCCCTGACTGAGAGCTTCCCTGTTGCGGTGCATGTTTTTGATTGTAATTCGGTTCCAGTAGTCAGTTTTATGACACCCCTTTATTTGGTATTGTTATACCATATCTTATTGCCAATGGGTTGTTCCTTTCCCCTCTGTGTTGTTGGCTTTGCCCTAGTTGTCCATCTCCCCAAAGTCCTGCCCTTTAGTTCCCTGTTCCTCCTCCCTTTCAATGTTAATCCCTCCCCAAGCCTAGAAACTTCCCTATCCATTTGGTATCCTATGAAACCCTATTGGTTTGTTTAAGTTGTCCTCCTCCCCTGTAATCTCCTATTGGTTTAAACATTGTATTCCCCGCCTTGTGTTCCACGTTCATTTTGTCCCAATTGGCTAAAGACTGTATCCTCCCCAGGGACCTCCCCAGTTTGGAAATCGGTGTATGGCTTTAATTCCGTGTCTTTCTGTCACCGAGTCGGCAGGGAACAAACATACAGAAGAGCTCTCCCTGTTCCTTGTCCCTACCCCAGCACAGTCCACCTGTGCTGTAAAGCAGCTGTGCCCTAGAGCCAAACCCCAGAGCTGACAGTTTGCTGGGGGCGGCCCACTCTGGGTGTTGGTGTTGGCAGCTAGTCGGGCTGAAGAAATCTGGCACTGCAGCACTTCCCGAATGAGCTCTTCTGTTGCTATGAAGAGATGGAGCTGCCAGCCCAGTGTCCGGGTGGCAGCAGCAGCAGCAGCAAAGCCCACCTGGCAGCAGCACGGGCTGAGCTCCATGGCCAGGAGCAGCCGTGGATGCCCCCGGTGGGGTCAGGCAGGAGCCAGGCAGGGGCTGCTGTGACCAGCGGCGGGGCCCCGAGGGCTGGGGGAGCCCATGCTGAGCGTTCCTGGGCTGAGGGCACATTGCCTTCTGGGGGATGATCTGGGCTGAACCTCATGAGACACAATGTGATATTTTGGGGTCTGTGCTCAGAGGTGAAGGGTCCCTCATGAGGCACAAAGTGATATTTTGGGGTCCCTGCTGAGGGGTGAAAGGATCCCTCATGAGACACACAGTGATATTTTCGGGTCCCTACCGAGGGGTGCAGGGATCCCTCATGAATCACAAAGGAGTATTGATGGCCTCACCCAAGGTGTGCAGGGATCCCTCATGAGGTGCGCAGCGGAGTTACATTTGAGGGGGTTTTTTACTCTTCTCAGCACAGCCGGGGTCACTTGGCTGAGGTTTTGCAAAGCTGGGAGAAAGCCTCTTGCAAAGCCTTGGGCCTGGCCTGCGGGCACAGCGGGCAGGGGGAGCCCATCCCCTGGGGCCAGGCCGGGCTGCTCAGGCCAGGCCGGGCCGGGCCAGGCTCGGGCCCCGGCAGGCAACGGCCACGGCCTTGGGCTCTGATGAGGCTGCTGAGCTCTGCCCTTGCCCTGTGCTGCAGCCCAACACATTTACAGCCAGGGCTGTGCCCTGGCCCACAGGAGGCACCCAGGGCTGCAACTGAGGCCGCGCCTTGTCCCACTCAAGGGGGCTGGCTCTGTTCCTTTGGAGGATCCAGAGCCTTGTACCTCGGCCTGATGGTGCAAAGATCCCCCCAGCATCCCTGAGCTTGCAGAAATAAAGGCTTTGTGCTCATTGTTCTGTTTCCCCAATTACCCCATCATCAGAAAAACCCAACAATATTAGAGGTATTAGCAAATCTAATTGAATAGTTTAGAAAATATATAAAATTGGATACACTTGAAATATTGACAGTATAATTTGAATAAAATAAGAGATCATTTGGTTCCAATAATAGTGCATAAGCAAAAGATAACTGTGGGGTAGAGATTGCAAGGTTCTTGGACCCTTGCCACCTCACGAACAAGCTTGCCAAGTGAACATTCTCTTGTTCTATGCCATATGTCAATGGCATCTCCTCCCATTTTCGATTCATCACACTTCTACCTCCGCCCTCATCACCACCTTTACCACACATGCTCCACCATTCTTTTGGTGGTCGCACCCCTTTTTGGGGGTCATCTTTGGATGAAGGCTGTCCTCTTCTTCGATGTCTTTTAATTCACTTTTGGTTAAGCATGTGCACCAAGCCAGCATAATGCAAGCCAAAATGAACATAATATTATATTTAAGCTTCAAAGCAATAAATCTCTTATAGCTGGCATTTTCCTGGGACCCAACCAGATTTTCCTTTTTTCTGTTAATTTTTAGTACCTGATATCTCTTGCTTTTTCCTGCTTTGAACATCTGCAGGAAAGAGGGGGGTCGAACCCCTCCTCTCCCTTTCTTTCTTGGCATGACACGTTTTAACTGTGTTATTATTTCCAAATATTAATTACTGTATGAATATTGATTACTGTTTTAATTTTGTCAGCACGAATCATACTTATTTACCACAAATCCCCCATTTCTCTTCTTCATCATTGATTTGTGCTTTATTAAAAAACTGTGCCCTGATATCCTTTATATTCTTCAGAATTTGGATTTTCTTGTCTCATTTCAACTTCAAACTTTTCTAGCATTTCTCTCGCTGCCTTTAGTTTTTCACATTCTTTTTCAAATTTGGTTAGCATTTCCTGTGTTATTTCAATCTCTCCATGTCCTGCCACAGTTAATTGGTTCCTTGTTCTTTAACACAGGTCGATTTAGCTCTTATTACCATGATAGATCTTGGTTTTCCTTTCACTGCTGATTCTGGATCTAGAGGCATTGTTGTAATCTGCATCCCTTGAATCACAGGCGAATTAGCCTACTAAAACACGGAATCATAAGAGGCAGAAACAAAAGTCCCAAAACTGAACATAACAACATGAATTCTAACTTTTTCCACCAAACACCTCCAAAGAGGTTATCTCACCAATCTGCTTTCAAGATTGAATTCTACTTTTGTACTGGCACATGGGCCACCCTTTTAATTTCCTCCGCTTGTTCGGTGATAGCTTCTCCATAATCATCAATTTCTATGCAGCACTCAGATTCATTAAATCTGCCAGAAACTCCTCCTTCTTCTGCTAACAGATAGTCTAGGGCAATCCTGTTTTGGTACACAAACACCCGCATTTGTGAATATTGCCTGGCCAGCAATTTTAGGGCACCGGAGGTGTGATTTGACACCACTTCCACTACTGCTTGGAGCCTTATCAATCAATTCAACAGGTAAATTGGGGTCCTATATCCCCATGGCCTGTCCTGAGCCCATGTTGCTGGGTCATAATATGCTATAATTCTTTCTGCAGGCCATTTGTTCTCTCCCCATTTTTGGTTCACTCCTGCTGTTGGAAAATTGAAATTCAAATCTCTTTTATTCCGCTGCAGGGTTTCATACAATGGAGTTCCTAACGTATTGCTCCTAGACCTTGGTAGAACAAAGAAGGAGGGTTGTATTACTCCTAAGGTAGAGGTTCCTCCCCATTTTTGAGGTAACTCACTGTATGCTCGTTGCCCACAAATCTAATATATCCCCTATGGGGCTTTCCATTTCTTATCAGTTTTCTCTGGCTGTTCCCAATAAGACCTCAGGCTGTTGACGGATTGGTACGGGTTAGCTCCAGGATTTCTGTACCAGCATAAATCAATTTGATCATCCCACTCACAGTTTATTTCTTTTATTGGTCCCCCATATCCATCAGGAATTTCAGGTCGCCAAACTGTTGAACCATTATTCATATTGACTACTAATGTGGACTTAACAGGAGTATGCTGCACTATTTTATTTCATTTCTTTCCTTCTCGGGTTATACAAATGGTTCCAATTACTTGATGGCTTAAAATCTATCCTTCAGGTCTTCAATGTTCCAGAAATTTGGGTGTGGTTCCATTTTAAAAATTGCTCTGGAGCTAAGCTCTCACCTTTCCACAGCCATGTTTCAGCCATTTTTAGACCCCCATAAATCCAACATTTGGATAATTCCAATTCTGCAGCAATCTCTTGCATCAATCCCACAAACGGATTCTTTTTGAGGCTGGCAGGTCCCAATCTTTGTAGTGCTGTTTCAGTTGCTTATACAATTTGGCCAGTTCTTTTGACTCTTTTTTCTCCTGTTCTTTCTTCTATTTCCCTTTGGTTCCTTTTCTTCTTTCCTGTTCTCTTTTAATTTTTCATATTTCCCGTCCTCCTATGCCTATACTTGGATCATCTCCATTATCATAGCTTTCAAAACAAAAGAATCTTTCGTATTGAGGGCAAATCTGATCGCCATGGGGATAAGGAGCTCGTTCATTGTATTCCAAATTTTTCCTTACCCAATACATCTTTCCCTTTTTAACACAAACATCTATAAAGCTGCTACAATTGTAGCAGGCAGAACTAACACAGATTCTATTTTGTCCCTAATCCAAACAGGGTGATTGCAATAGTCACAAATGTTGAAATTGCTGGGACTTGGTTTTTGCTCTGTTTGCTTTTTCATTGCCGATCCTTTCATTTCTTGAACTCTGTCCAGTGTGGCTTTCTGGCTTTGGCCAACTGTCCAGGGTACCATAATAAACACAGTGAAAATAATCCTCAGGAAATCTACCTTTCTACCATTCTCAAGGCTCTTTGGGTTGCAACCAAGGGCCAAGATTCCAGTCTTCTCAGTAGCAAAGGTAATATCCTGGGATCTAGTCACTGGTGGTTTTAGTTTCCTTGGTACCCATAGCCCCACAGAGCTTGCTTTTCCCCTTTTAAATGCCATTTCCCAGTTCAGGCTGGTTAAGAAAAGATAATTAAAATTAAAAGAACAGGGAAAAGGTTAGGCTGAAACACCATAAACCTATATTTTCCAGGGATGTGCCAACCACAATAGGATTTTACCAATTATTTTCTGCTTCAAGGGTGGGGAGTTCATTAAGTCACCGCCTCCAATAGGCAAACTCGCAGCACTAATATGCCCCTGGAATGTGCCTATGATGTGGCATATAGACTTCTTCTCCACAACAACTCTTGATTATAAGACACTGGTCTATAAGGCCATTAATTGCTCGTTCTCTTAGTTGTGCTACAGCCAATATAGCAAGAACCAACTGATCTAAGTTCTCTGCTAATCCAATTGTTGCTGGAAGGGTCCCGTCTCCCAGTCTCAAAGGTATCTCAAAAAATCACTAGCAATGCGTTCTACAGTTAGCCAGCTAAATACATAACCCTAGCAAAACCAACAAATCAATCGTCTCTCCTTCTCTTCCCTCTTAGTTACTCTCAACCATAAGTTAAAGCAAAGTGTGCAAACAATACACATCCAGAGAGGACACTTTAAACCATGTTCACTGCACTCCCAACGTTTTACTTGTCTCTGAGGTCTTTTAACAACAGATGTTATCAATCTCAGTTTCTAAAATTGCAGTGAAATGCGTACCCTGGTGTGAATCAATGACCCTCACTAATCCAAATCTTGGAATTACATGTTGTAACAAAATTTTAGCCACTGTTTGAGCTGTAGCCCAAGCTGCTGGAAATGCTTCTCCCACTGAGTTAATTGATCTATTATAACTAACAAATACTTCCACTGACCCACTTTAGACAATTCTGTCAAGTCAGCCTGGATCTTTTCAAATGGCCTGTAGGCTGTTTTGTGTCCTCCAGAGAGAGGGCTCCAAAACACGTTCTTAGACACCCCTGGGTAATTTGTTTTCCACTTTCAAATATCTCTATACACCCATAAAATTTTGAAAAGTGATCACAAAGGGCTCTTGTTCCCCAGTGTGTCTGTCTATGCAAGTTATCTAAGATCTGACGTGCCACTGGTTTTGGCATCATAATCCTGCCATCAGGAAGAAGCCACTTTCCCTCCTTAAATGTTGCTCCTAATTTCCTTATAGCTGCCAGTTCTGCTAGTGAAAGGGAAAGTGTCTCCTGCTGAATGTCTGTTTCTTTTAAGGTCAGGATTTCAGTATCTCTTTTCCTTAAGGCTGCTCTTCTTGCTTCTTCATTGGCCAGATTATTTCCTCTGACTCTAATATCCCTCCCTCTCTGGTGCCCCTTTACATGAACCACTGCTATTCTCTTTGGGCCCTTTAAAGCTTCAGGTATCTGAATTATCAATCTCTCGTGTACTAACCCTTTTCCTTGAGTGCTTATAAGTCTCCTTCCCTTCCAAATTTTTCCAGAAGTATGTCCTACACTGAAAACATATCTGGAGTCCATATAAATAGTCCCTTCTCACCCTTCTAGTATTAATGACGCACGGAGTAATGCATTAAGTTCACAAGCTTGTGCTGACCAGGATGGACTAAGGGGACCAGACTCCTTTACCTCAAGCTGTCCCCCACTGATTATAGCATAACCTGATTTTCTTTTCCCACTCACTACCCGAGATGACCCATCTGTAACTAACTTTTCTCTCCTTTGTAATTCTTGGTCTCCCAAATCTGGACGTATTTTTGTTTGTAATTCTGTAACCTCTATGCAATCATGTACCAGCTGTTCCCCTGGATCCCCATAAAGAAACTGAGCTGGGCTCTGTACTTGTGTCACCTTCAAGTCTAATTCAGGGGAGGTAATCAAGACAGCCTCGTACTTTGGTATTTGGCTATCTGTTAACCATTTTTCAGCTTTCTTTTCTAAAATTCCCCTAATATTGTGAGGGGTGTATACTTCCAAAGGTGCACCAAAGGTTACTTTTTGGGCCTCTTCCACTAGCAAGGCAGGCACTACCAAAGCCTTAAACATGATGGCCAGCCTTTACTAACTGGATTTAATAGTTTTGAACAATAGCCCACTGGTTTCCAGCTTCCTGCCCAGTCTTGAGTCAGTACCCCATAGGCTGTCTGATGAGTTGTACTTACAAATAACTGAAAGGGTTTTCCCAAATCAGGAAGACTTAGTACGGGAGCCTGCAACAAAACTTCTTTAACCTCTTCAAATTTTTTCTAATCCTCTGTAGTCCACTTAAAATGGACAATTTTTCATACAAAAATTTCACTTTTCCACTAAATCCTTTAATCCACTGTCTGCAATAACCCAAAAGACCTAAAAACTGTCTTATTTTTTATTTCAGGGGTCCCATGTTTCATATTCCTCAAACTCTCTCAGGGTCCAGCTTTTTCCTTCCCTTACTGATCCAATGACCTAAGTACCTGACTTCTGACTCCACAAACTGTAATTTGGATCTGAATATTTTCAGACCATTTTCACCTAAAAAATTCAGCAAATGAATAGTGCTCCTCCTAGTTTTCTCCTCCCTTTCCTCTGCTAAGAACAAATCATCCACATACTGTAACAACTTGATTCCTTCAGGCAACTCAAAAGTTTTTAAGAGATTTTCTAATGCTCTCCCAAAAAGATTAGGTGACTCGGTGAAACCCTGCGGTAGTACCGTCCACCTGAGCTGTTCTCTTCTACCTGTCTCCCAATCTTCCCACTCAAAAGCAAAATAATCTCTACTGCCCTCATCCAAAGGGCAAGTCCAAAAGGCATCTTTTAAATCCACCACACTATACCACATGTAATTAGGAGGCGATTGACTCAACAAAGTATATGGGTTAGCCACTATTGGAAAATGTGTAATAGTCCTTTGTTTTATTGCCCTTCAATCTTGTACCAGCCTGTAACTCCCGTCAGGTTTCTTTACCCGTAAGATGTGAGTATTAGGGGGTGACGTGCAAGGTTCTGATATTCCTTACTGTATTAAATTTTCAATCTCTGGTTTTAATCCCTTCCACCCCTCTAGTGATATTGAATATTGCTTCACTCAGATTGGTACTTCTCAATTCTGTATTTCAATTTTAATAGGTGGAATGTTGAGGTTCCCCCCTTCACCCGAATGCCAAACTGTATCATTAATTTCCAGATTGTCCTCTCCAGTTAAAGAATAACTTTCAAGTTTTTCTTCACAGGGTTTTATCTGTAAATCCAAGGCTATTATTAGATCTCTGCCTAATAAATTATTCTTGGTCTCCAGCATCAACAATAAATCATTTACTCCAAATTTGTCATCTGTTTCAATTTGCACCCCTTTAATTACAGGAACGGGAAAAGCCTCTCCCTTAACTCCAATTACTGGAACTCGCTCACGACTTCTCTTACATCCCTGGGGTAATTTTCTAACTGTTGCCCGAGAAGCTCCAGTATCCACTAAAAATACAACTTCTTTACTCTGGGGACCTATCTTGAACTTTATCAAGGGCTCTTCTGGTGGTGTTTTGGTCCCCTTCATTAAATAGAGCCCCTGACCTCCCTAATCCTCCTGAAAATTTTTCTCTTCTTGCTGTTTCTTCCTAAAATTTTTTTGTAGGTGCCCCTTTTTATGACAGTAAAAACAGGTGGGTCCTGCACCCCTCAAGGTAGGGCAAGAATTTTTAAATGCCCCTTCTTGTGGCAAGAAAAACACATGGGTCCTGTGTTCCTAAAAATAGATCCTGACATCTGCTCTGTTCTTTCCTGCAGGTTTTTCTGTAATCAAAGCTGCCTGCATTTCTTTAACTGCCGCCACCAAAATTCATGCATCTGCCTTCTGCTCTTCCTCATCTCTCCTTACGTACACCTTTTGTGCTTCTCTCAGTGATTCCTGAAGTCCCCTGTCCTGCCAATCTTCTAATTTTTCCAGATTCTTCCTGATGTCTCCCCAACATTTTGCTATAAACTGAATTTTTAAAAGAACCTACCCCGCTGCAGTATCAGTATCTATGCCTGAATATAATTGCAAGTCTTTTTTTAATCTCTCTAACCATTCTGCCGGGGACTCATTCTTTCTCTGCTGCTCACTCAAAGCTTTTCCTAGATTATGTCCCCTAGGCACTGCCCCACAAATTCCTTGAACAATTATCCACCAGAGATCACTCATATTCTACCTATGCTCTGCATTCTGATTATTCCAGTTTGGATCCCGCATAGGCCATTTCTGATCACTCTGCCCTTGTCCCTCACATTCTCTGTCCAAAATCCGCATTCCTGCCTGTCTGATAACCTCTCTCTCTTCTCTTGTAAACAAAATTCCTAGCATAGACTGCATCTGCACCCAGGTATATGTGTTTGGTCACAAAAACTGATGTAACTTTTCTGCCACTCTGACGGGGTCCTCTATCAGTGTACCCATCTCCTTCTTAAACTCCCTGACATCCCCGGTCTTTAGGGCAACACTCACATAACCAATAGGTGGCCTCTGTCCTGAATTTGCCATGGGAGCCTCTCTAAGTGAGTACAATTGATTCTCCCTTTCTTCCCCCTCATCTCCATCATTTTCCTCCCCTTGTTTCCCTCTACCTCTGGTTCTGTGTGCCACCAGCTCCTCTTGAATAGGAGGTGCATTTGGATTTATGGGGGGACTCTCAGGGGCCTGTGGCTGAGCTAGGGGTTGTCCATAAGGGGGTGGGAGTTGATTTAGTGGGTCCCACGGCTCCTGCTTGTTCCTTTTAACCACCTGCCCTTTGGTTGATAAAGGATACATCGGGAACCCCCAGCTTCCTGCCTCTGAACAACAAACCTACTTCTCCCCTCAGGACTCCATAAGGCAGCATACTCACTCGCCTCCTGATTAACAGGGTTTTTCGAATTCACATATATATTTAGAGCCTGGCAAATCCAATCCTCAAATGATCCAAACTTTGGCCAATATATCTTTCAGGATCATTTTCTTTGTCCATTTGTTGCCCGATTGATAAATGACACAAAACTCGGATAAGTTTTGTGGGTGCTTTATTAATGGCCCGGGGAGCTGGTGGACTCACGTCCCAAGCCCGAGCCCCCAATTTCACGTATGGATGCTTCCCTCTTATACATGCGATTCACAACAAAGTCTCCAAGAAACAGTTCTCCGTTCCCCTTGCCTGGTCACAGACCCCTTGTGATACATTCCTTGGTTCACAAACAAGATCATTAATCTTCTGCTTATCTTATTCTAAGAGCATTGTATGCTGCCTCCAGACAGGTTAGCATTCTTACTTTCCTGCACTAGTTGAAATATTTATTAAATCCCTAAGACTACCTGCTAGGTTACACACAAAACCCAACACACTTTCAACGGCTACAAACCTGCTTTTAACAAACCAATTCACACACAACTCACTATAATTAAACATTTTGCTAAATTTCATTTCTTTTCCAACACATTCAAACATGTAATACTTAATCATTTTTGTTTACTTTTTCCCCTTCAGGATTCCCATTCCATCCCAAAACTGTATCATCGCCAGTGGGCTGTCCTGAGGAATGCTCCCTTCCTGAGAACCCCCCTCCAAGTTCCCAGATACCCTAAACTCCTGCGAATTTTTCACTCAATCTGCAGCCCCTGGGTCTAAGGACTTACTTTTTCCCTGACCCATCTCTGGCGGCAACAAACTAAGAGATCCCCGGTACCAGGAGAGTCTTGGTTTTCCACACTCATCTCGTGGTTCAACTTCCTCACTTACTACTCTGTCTCACTGCCTTTTCAATCTACTTGTTCCACTCCTATTTCTCACTCTTTCTCAATCCATTAGCCATGTTCTCTCACCATCTAATCTCATACTAAATTGCCAGCTACCAAGCCCTCCAAGGAAATTGAACCTATTCAATCACTCTCCTTCTCATTCTCCCTACTGAGTCAATCCCTCCTGCTCAAGGACCTTCCCACAGGTGCTTGGACCAGGGACACCCTCCTTCCCCCTGGGTCAAACCCTCCTGGGGTCTCCACTCGTTCACTTTTCTTTCACTTCCCTCCTTTACTGGCCAGTCTCCTTGCGGATATCTTGGAAACGCGGTACCGGGAGGCCTCACCTGCTTGAGGGGTGCAGGACTGCCCAGCCTCTGTCTCAGATACTCCACACACACTCACACATGCATACAGCCGCCCCCCAGACCCAAAACCTGGTGATACTCACGGCCTCCTTTTCTCTTTGGGGGTCATTTTTGATGAAGGCCTCTCCTCTTCTTCGATGTCCCTAACTCACCCTTGGGTTACACATGTGCACCAAGCCAGTAGAATGTAAGGCAAAACTAACATATTACCACATTTAAGCATCAAAGCAATAAATCTTTTATAGCTGGCATTTTCCTGGGACCCAACCAGATTTTCCCTTCTTTCTGTTAATTTTAATAACTGTTATCTCTTGCTTTTTCGTGTCCTTGAACATCTGCAGGAAAGAGGCAGGGGGTGGAAACCCTCCTCTCCCTTTCTTTCTTGGCATGACATGTTTTAACTGTTTTATTATTTCCAAATATTAATTACTGAATGAATATTGATTACTGTATAAATTTTGGCAGCAAAATTCATACCTATTTCCCACAAAACCAATCCGGCTGATAGGTGAGGAAAGAGAATTCAAGTTCATTTAAAGCACTGCTCAATTGTTGGCTTTCTTTTGACTGAGCTGATGCTAAGAACTATTTTCTCACATATGGCGGCGTTTCTCTGCAAACAGGCTTTGATGAGAAATTTCTGACCACATTTGCTATTGCTCTTTAAGATAAGTCAAGAACATGAGTAGCTTTGTTGAGGAATGGACAATTGTTTGTAGCTCAGGAGGAACCTTACATTTTAGCACAGGAGGAAGGTAAGGCACAGGTTGAAATGCTTTCTCCTCCTGGAGTGACACACTTTCAGAGGAATCTGTGATGAGAAGTCCCCTCAGCCACTGCCAGGGCTGTCTGCCTCCTCTGCAGGCTCAGTATTCCGGGAGTTCCACGAGCCTCACCTGCAACTATATTTTCCTCTGAATATTTCTTGTTGTGCAGTACACAGGAAGAATGTTTGGTGCTAGATTCCCTATTTAGGCTTTGAGGTAAATCTCAGTAATGCTGGTGATTTTTATGTCCAGATGAACTTTTTATGGATAGTACAGAAAAAGGAAGCAGTACCATGGAAAATTAATTGCTCAAAATGTGAGCAGCCCAACCACACTAAAAATGAAATCAAAACTGAAAATTTTTTTTATTTTTTTTCCCTTGACAGGTAAGGTAAAAGATGCAGTGCTAATAAAGTCTTTAAGATATGCAACCAGCTCCCAGCGGTATAAAAATCAAAGAGGTAAAGGATGAGAAAGGGCATGGGAAGAATCTTCAGCCCTTCCTGCTGAAGGTCCAAGAGTATGAAAACAGACTCTGGCTGTTGCCTGTAGGTAACACATGCTCATTTTAGAGGAGGGCAGGTGGCCAAGCTGTTGGTGGTCCAAGCCCTGCGTGGCTGGCCCAGTTGCAGTCCTAGTTGGACCAGGGCGGTGGGCTCGGGAGGGGAGGAGGTGGGGGGATCTCGGGAGGCTTCCGCTTCAAGGCCGGGCTGGGGGGCCGTGGGGGAGGCACGGAGGGCTGGTGCTCTGCTTTCTTGGGCAACTGCTGCTGCCGAGGCCTTGTGTGAGAGCTGTCAAAGGCGACGGTCTCTGGGCTCTCTGGGGGCGAGGGAGAGGCACGCCTTTTCGGCCGGGATGCTGGAGCGGCGGCAGCGCGACTGTGGAGAGAGGAGGTGGCTGAGGCCTCAGCTGCCAGTGGCACACAGGGACCCTCCTGCACAGCAGGGCCCAGAGCTGGCAAGGCTCCCCAGCACGGCTGGAGCTGCTGGCACAGCTTGGCCCAGCTGCACAGCTGCCCCTCAAGGCCCCGGCGAGCAGGGCACGGCTCTGGGCAGGCTCCCTGGCCAGGAGCGGGCCCCAGAGCGCCTCTGCCTTTCAAGGGCAATCTCATCCCTGCTCTTTCTCCTCCACACCTTGCTGTGCCTCTGCCCTGTGCCCCTGGGGCTGCTCTTGGCCAGGCAGCCTCAGTGGGAGCCAGCACTGGCCGTGGCGCAAGTGGGCCCCCCAGGACAAGGCCCAGCAATTAAGAGGACAATGAAAGCTCTGGGCAGCAGCAGAACCCTCAGCAGAGTTCTTTGGATAACCATGGACTGGCCACACCTACACTGCAGCTTCTCTGATCCCTGAATGTTCTCTGACTGTGTGCAACCTTTAAAGAATCTGGTGGGTAGAGATGAGCAACAACTTACCGTTTCCTTCCCTTCCACCACCGGAACCCGACATAGCACAGCACCATGGAAATTGGCACAGTGAACAGTGTCACTACCGTGCCTATCATGCAGGACCTGCGCACGTCCTGGGGGCAGATAATTCTTGGGGTTTTCCATGGATTCTGGGCATCAGTGTCCGACTTGCCAAGCACTTCTGTGGGAGCAATGGGGAGTGTCAGCCCGTGCTGTGCTGCACTGCTGAGCTGGCAGCACGGTGGATGCGGACAGGACATTCTCCGTTTGCCCCAGAGCTGGGGCCTGCAGGCACCTTGCCGCCCCTTGGCACAGGCTGTGCCACCCAACAAAGCCCAGCAGGCTGGGAGGAGAGCCCGGGGGCAGCGCAGCTGCTTGGGCAGTAGCTGCTTGGAGGGACACGGGCCAAAGCCATCCCTGAGCAGCCACTGCCAGCCCTGGCCCTCCCTGCCCCGTGACAGCTCCCCCAGCCCCAGGGCACAGAGTCAGGCCCTGTCAGGACCCGGTGCAGCCCCTGCCCAGTCGGGAGCCAAGGCTGGCTCTGGCCCTGGGCTCGTGCCAGGGCTCCCGCTCGGGGCTGCTCCTGTGCCTTGGGCCTCTGGGCACTCAGGGCCAGCTCCGGAGCAGCTGCAGCGGGAGGGACGTTGGTGCACGAGTCCCCTTTCCCTGGGGCTGTGAACGAGCTCCAGAGTCCTCCAAGCCTCCTGAGGCTCCTCCAGCTTTGGCTTGTGCCGGGCTGGGAAAGGGCAGGCCCTGGGGAAGAGCTGCTGCCACACAGCCCTGCCAAGGGCTGAGCCTAGCAGAGCATATTCTCCTGTACCTGTGCCCATGTCTGGCATCTCCTCCTTTCTTGCATCAGTGGCTGGCACAAAGCCATTGCTTCCTACAGGATATGGCCCCATCTGCATGGACTTTTGCTCCATTGCTTGAGAAAGGAAAAAGCACAGCTGGATCCAATGGATCATTGCAGGAGGTGGCAACTTCAGGAGACAATACTTGTGAAGTCATGGATAAGGATCAGGAAAATAGCCAGGTTATTGGGGCTGGGCCAGGGCCCTCCCTGACCAAAAAAGCCCCTACACCTGATTTGACTGGAGATTAGGAAATTGCAGGGGATCTCAGGGCATGTATGGCCCGTGGTGCAGTTTGGGCTGCCTGTGAACTGATGCCCAATGCCTTCCTGCAGAGGCCAGGCTGGCAAACAGCCCTGCAGGGCGTGGAAGCAGCAGCGGGGCAGTGAGGCTGCCATGGATCCCTTCCCACTGTGCCGGGCACGGCGTGTCCAGATGTGCAGCCAAAGCCCCTGGCTGCTGAGTCCCAGGACAAGGCTGAGGGAAATGCACCCACCACGGCGTCTCTCCAGGTCATTCAGCATCTGGTCCAGATGTTTGGCTGCCTCCAAGGATTTCGTGTCTCCTATGTCTCGGTTCTTCCATTTAGGAGGACCTTAATGGAAAGTTCCATTTTTCCTTCAGGCCCAAGTGGCAGTGAGGGCACCTGGGTGATTGGTGCCGTCCAAGGCACTCCCTCAGCTCTGCCTTCCACTCAGGAGCAGGGCCAGGGCGACCTCGTGCCTGCAGTGGCCCCACACTGGGATGGAAGGAGCCCCCTGTGGGGCAGTCAAGACTCTCTGGAGCTGCTGAACCTCCACACCCAGCCCCAGGCAGGGCCAGGGCTTGGCAGTGGCAGCAGGAGCAGCTCAGGCTCCCTGGGGCCAGCAAAGGAGCTGAGAAAGTCTCAGCCCCATGGAACAGCCCTGGTCCCAGCCCCTTCCCTCTCTGCTCTTCTCCATGACTGCACAGAGCACACAGAAGGACACACTGGCACTGCACATGGGAGGAGGATGGACAGATAAATGCTCCTTCCTCCCACTGACAGAAATCCTGTGGGATCACAGAAGGGAGCAGGGCAAGATGTCCAGATTCTTTATACCCAGAGATTATGTTAAGGGAGCGGGCTCATGACTAAGCCTTTCCCACATGGACACTGATTATTTTGTCAATAAATCACACAGAGAAATTGCCTCCACCATGCCCTAGAGTCTTCATATTGTCATTCACCAGCTTTTGCATTTAAGCCATCTTATCATTCCAGTCTAGAAGAGAGCAAAGACCAGAACATTTCCATTGTTTCCTGGGATCCCCCTCTGTCTATAATAAATGGGCACTGCAAGGGGGTCATGTAAGGCTGTGGGAGCCAGATGTGAATGCACAAGGCCAAAGCTGCACAGGGGTCTGGGGAGCTCTGGGCTGGCTCCTGGTCACTCTCCACCCTCTTTGCAGGCCCTGTGACACATCCCTGGAGAGGAATCAGGGGCTGCCCAGGGCCCGTGGGGGCTCTCTCCCTCCCCCAGAGGAAACCCTCCCTGAAGGCCTGGGGAAAACCATCCCCAGCGCTTCCCGGGGAGCAGGGAGTGCTGTCCCGGGAAAGGGGAGCCAGGCTGCCGGCTCACCTGCTCGCCGCGCTTGCAGCGGAGCAGCCTGGGCAGCCCTGGCAGGCAGGGCCACGGCCAGGAGGAGCAGGAGGAAGAGGCGCAGAGCAAGGGCCATGCTGCCTTGCCCTCTGCCAGTCCCGCAGCTCTTGCTGCCACCGCTGTCCTGACACCGCTGTCCCAATGTGTGCAAGAATTGCTAAGGACTGATGGGCTGGACATTGTGATGCTGTGACCCCAGAGTCTGTTTGGACCTCAGCCTGCTGTGACCTCACAATCCTGATTGACCTCATGGCCTGCTTGGGGATGGACCTCATGGCTGGAATTTTCCTTCTCTGGGAGGGAGCTCCTCCTGCCTGCCGGTTGTGTCCAACGGCTGGACATGCCCCAACAAGTTGAGCTCACTGCTCTGTGTTCTGGGCACTGGCACAGGAGATCACATCCAATGATTTCTGAGCTCCTCAGGCACTGTCAGCCACAGCCCAGCATGCTGAGGAATGAGTGATCTCTGGCTGGAGACAAGTGCCACATTCCCTCCTGTCAGCAGCTTCCCAGCTGGAAATTTGGCACCTTGGGGGGGCCATGGCTAACACAGCTCGTGGTATACAAAAATGACAGGGAAGTTTCTGGAGAAAGGGGCAGGTATGAGGAGGGATTGACATTGTTCTTCCTGGGAGCAGGAATACAGAACATTGAGGAACAAAGGGCAGGTTTTTGGGAAGATGGAAACACAGGGCAAAACCAACAAGAGAGGTGCAAAGGAACAATCGATTAAGGATAAAATATGCTATAACAACACAAAAGACTGCAGGGGATTTCAGAACTGACTGGTAAAACTGAATTGCAATTGAATATACAATAGAGAGACACCACAACACCCCAGTGCACAAGGGAAGAGCTAGAGATGCCACCACTCTGGACTTCTGCCATGCCCTGGACACATCAGCCCTGCCCAGCATCCATGTCCCTCCTTTGGTGAGCTGTGGATCTGATGGAGGCACAGTTTGGAGAATGAGCAATTGCCTGGCTGGTCACATCCAGGGGGTTGTGGTCAATGGCTCAGAGGCCCGATGGACGTCAGTGACCAATGGTGTCCCTCAGGGTGACAGCAGAAGCTCCCTGGACACTGGGGACTCAGTGACCTGGTGGTGCTGCTGGACAAGAGAGCTGGAGGTGCCTCCAAAGTAGAACTGTTGTAATTGCCCAAGTCTTTCAGACTTGCTCAGTGAATGAGCAGCTGATTGAAGTGAAAAGATACTGAGAAACCACACAGTCCCTTCCCTGGGAAGAAACATCTCCCCATCCAAACCTCCCCTGTCTTTATCCAGCTCCAAGAGGAACAGACATATATATGTATATCTATTCCACTTTAAATAAAATCTGTTTATTTTTCCTTTTTCTATGAAATAGTGTTTATGAAGAAGTTTTATTTTATGCCATTACATGTATTAAAGACATTAAATAACAGATGCTTTCAAGGTGTCAAATTCTGGAACTGCAGCAAATTCGTCCCTGACTGACAGTGATGAGTGCCTGCTGTCAGGGAGGGATCAGAAGGTCCTGTCCAGAGGGTGGGAGCAGATGTATGCCCTCTTCTTCAGGATCTGCTTTGCAGGTTTTTTAATGGAATCCTCCCGATTTTCATCTGCATCTATGGCGAAACAGAGAAAAGTCAATTATGGGAGCATAAAGAGAGGTTGTAAATTTCTTTCAAGAAGTGGTTTTGAGTACAAATGCAGGAGTGAGTGCCAGGAAGAAACTGAACATTGTCTTCTGAAAAAGATTGATTATTACAGACTGAGATTTGCAGAGCCAATGCACTGCTGATGAGTACTTCCCACAGAGTCCAAATCCCTCGTTTCTATCAGTCACTTGATGGGAGTCTATACATATAATATAGATTTTAGATTGTTCCATAAAGAACCCTGGCAGTTTGCTTTAGCTATGAAGTGGAGAGACTCTGCTCAACAGGTTTCAGCTCTGCTGCTTGTTTGAATTAAAAGCAGAGAAAAACTCTTCTGTTGGTTACATCACACTACGAATATTTTCATGAGTCTGTGAAAGACATAAGAGCAGAAAAATCATTCCATTTTATAGTACTTACAGTCTTCTAATTCAGCCATGGGATAATTAGGACACCATTATACCAAATAACGGTATAAAGCACTGGAAAAGAAGTTATATTTGAAACTAAATTTTAAAACAGTGAAAGAATTTCATAAAGAAAACCACATTTTAACACTGAACTGGAGCACATTTGCTTGTCCTGCAACACCACTGTTGCCATGACAGTTTATATGAGCTACTAAATAACACTGCAGCACTGTCCTGTCCTGAACTGTGCTGCCCAAACACTGCTGAGAACTTGCTGTGCCTCTGCCCTGTGCCTCTGGGGCTGCCCTTGGCCAGGCAGCCTCAGTGGGAGCCGGCACTGGCTGCAGCCCCAGCGGGCCCCCCAGGACAAGGCCCAGCAATTAGGAGGCCAATGTAAGCTCAGGGCAGCAGCTGAACCATCCCCAGAGTTCTTTGGACAACCATGGACTGGCCACAACTCCACAGCAGCATGACTACGAGTCAGGCTACCAATGCTACAGAGCAGAGTTATAAGAAAACTTTAGAGAAAAATCAGCAACTGACCGTCTGATCTCATACAGCTTGCGAATGCCAAGATAGCAGCCTATCAGCACAAGTGGCACAGTGAACACTATCACCACTGTGCCTATCATGCATTTCCTGCGCACATCCTGGGGACAGACAATTCTTGGGAGGCGCATTGGATCCGGGCCATATATTCCTGCTTCAGTGACAACGTCTGTGGGAGCAATGGGGAGCGTCAGCCCGTGCTGTGCTGCACTGCTGAGCTGGCAGCACGGTGGATGCGGGCAGGACGTTCTCCGTTTGCCCCAGAGCTGGGGCCTGCAGGCACCTTGCCGCCCCTTGGCACAGGCTGTGCCACCCAACAAAGCCCAGCAGGCCGGGAGGAGAGCCCGGGGGCAGCGCAGCTGCTTGGGCAGTGGCTGCTTGGAGGGACACAGGCCAAACCCATCCCTGAGCAGCCACTGCCAGCCCTGGCCCTCCCTGCCCCAGGGCACAGAGTCAGGCCCTCTAAAAACACAATGGATCTTTGCTCTCCCCCTCTGCCCTTTCCCCACCATGGGCACCCCATGCAGTCTCTCCCAGGTTTCAGGACATGTCCCACACGGAGGGACCCCAGCAGGACTGCTCAGCCGGGCTGAGCCTGGCACAGCAATCACCTTCTGTGGCACTGTCTGGCATCTCCTCACTTCCTGTATCAGTTGCTAGCACAGGTACATTGCGTCCTCCAGGATGTGCTCCCTTCTGGTAAGACTTTTGGTCCATCTCTGGAGAAAGGAAAAGGGACAGCCAGATCAGGTGGAGCCATTGCCCAGTGGGGAGGTGGCATCTTCAGGAGGTACCACTTGTAAAAGACATGGATAAGGACCAGGGAGAGGCCAAGCCTCTTGGGGCTGCCACAGGGCTCTCCCTCCTCCAAATATCTGCCCCACCGGATCTGCCCAGAGAATGGGAAATCCCAGGCCCATGGTGCAGTTTGGGCTCTCACTTAGCTGATGCCCAATGCCTTCCTGCAGAGGCTGGGGAGAAGCTGCAGCCAGGCCAGGCTGGCAAACAGCCCTGCAGGGCGTGGAAGCAGCAGCGGGGCAGCGAGGCTGCCATGGATCCCTTCCCACTGTGCCGGGCACGGAGTGTCCAGATGTGCAGCCAAAGCCCCCGGCTGCTGAGCCCCAGGACAAGGCTGAGGGAAATGCACCCACCATGGGGCCTCTCCAGGTCAATCAGGATTTGGTCCAGTTGTTTGGCTTCCTCCAGGGGTACATTCTGTTTTATAGGTTTTTTCCTCCCTCTCAGAGGACCTTAAGATAAAGTATTTCCATTTAACCAGGAATACATTCCACAGAAGCAGGGCTCAGGCTGTGGGGTCAGCAGGGACACACTACTCACCCCTGCGATGGGAGCTGGGCTTGTGTGCAACATCCACCAAAGGACCTGGGAAGATCCTCCCTGCAGACACACCTGTAACTCAAGAGCCACAGAAGCTTCTGTCACACAGTTCCTGCCAGGTTGTCAATGAATATTCTCTCAGAACTTACCTGCAGAAGCTCCCCTGGGTTCCAAACCATCTTCCATCCCAGCTGCTGGCAAAGCAATGGCACCACTCTCATCTGGAAGGGAGCACAGATCAGACCCATTTCCATGGTGTGCTAGCATCTCCCTCTGCCTATGGGAACTGTGCACTGCAAGGGGATCGGGTAAGGCTGTGGGAGCCAGATGTGAATGGACAAGGCCAAAGCTGCACAGGGGCCTGGGGAGCTCTGGGCTGGCTCCTGGTCACTCTGCACCCTCTTTGCAGGCCCTGTCTGACATCCCTGGAGGGCAGGCACTGACGCACAGCCAAGATGGCAGTTCAAGCCTCAGCAGGGCTCAGGCCCAGAGGCACAGCAATTACCTCCTGTGACTGTGCTGGGCATCACCTCCCTTCCTGCAGCAGAGGCTGCCAATGAGCCCCTGCTTCCTGCAGGAAATGCTGTTTCCGGCACAGCCTTTTGGTTCATCTCTGGAGAAAGAAAAAGAGACAGCTAAATTAGATGGAGATGTTCCCCTTTCTGGGAGGTGGCATCTTCAGGAGGCAATACTGGTCAAACTGATGGATAAGGAACAAGAAATCGTAAAAACTTTTGGGATTGGCCAGGATTTTCCCTTCTCAAAACTGCTGTCATTCCTGATCTCCCCATGGTCCAGGCAATTGCAGGGGATCTCAGGGCATGTATGAACCATGTTGCGGTTTGAGCTCTCTGTCTGCAGATGCCAAATGCCTTCCTGCAGAGGCTGGGGAGAAGCTGCAGCCAGGCCAGGCTGGCAAACAGCCCTGCAGGGCGTGGAAGCAGCAGCGGGGCAGCGAGGCTGCCATGGATCCCTTCCCGCTGTTCCGGGCATGGCGTGTCCAGATGTGCAGCCAAAGCCCCCGGCTGCTGAGCCCCAGGATAAGGCTGAGGGAAATGCACCCACCACGGCGCCTCTCCAGGTCATTCAGCATCTGGTCCAGAAGTTTGGCTGCCTCCAAGGATTTCGTGTCTCCTATGTCTCGGTTCTTCCATTTAGGAGGACCTTAATGGAAAGTCCCATTTCTCCTTCAGGCCCAAGTGGCAGTGAGGGCACCTGGGTGATTGGTGCCCTCCCAGGCACTCCCTCAGCTCTGCCTTCAACTCAGGAGCAGGGCCAGGGGCACCTCGTGCCTGCAGTGGCCCCACACTGGGATGGAAGGAGCCCCTTGCAGGGCAGTCGGGGCAGAAAGGACTCCCTGGAGCTGCTGCAGCTCCAAACCCAGCCCCAGGCAGGGCCAGGGCTTGGCAGTGGCAGCAGGAGCAACTCAGGCTCCCTGGGGCCGGCAAAGGAGCTGAGAAAGGCTCAGCCCCGGGGAACAGCCCTGGGCCCGGCCCCTTCCCTCTGTGCTCTACTCTGTGGCTGCACAGAGCACACAGAAGGACACAGTGGCATTACACATGGGAGGATGTTGGACAGATAAATGATCCTTTTTCTCAATGGCAGCAATCCTGGGGGATTTTGCAGCCTCCATTGCTGCTAGTAAAGTTTAAGGTAAAGAAGCAAAAAGGGCCTTTGCAAAATATCCGCAGATGTTTAATTCAGCCGTGCAGTGAAATATTCAGGTCCCAGAAACAGACACACAGTGGGTCCAGCTTTCTCTCTCTGTAGGCCCAAGGCCTGACGTTGGTCTCAGGGCACTACAAAGGGCCAATCAAGGAAATGGGAGGCAATGGCTCAGGAACATAAGAACAGTGGAGGGAGCCAATGTGGTGTAGCTTAGGGGATGCCCCCCAGGGCCTCCAGAGTGGGATTGCTCAGGGTCCAGAAGGGAGCAGGGAAAGGTTACTAGATTCTTTCAACCCTGAAATGATGTTAACCTGAAGGGTTCATGGGTGACCTCTTCGCACATGGACACGGATAATTTTGTCAGGAAAGGCAAAGAGAGAACTTACCACCAGCATTCTCCAGGGGTTTCAAGCCATCATCTGATAGGGCATCCAGATAATCTATGACGCCATCCCAATCTAGAATGGAGCACAAACGGACCCATTTCCATGGTGTGCTGGGATCCCCCTCTGCCTTAGGGAACTGGGCACTGCAAGGGGGTTGGGAAAGGCCATGGGAGCCAGATGTTAATGGACAAGGCCAGAGCTGCACAGGGGCCTGGGGAGCTCTGGGCAGGCTCCTGGTCACTCTGCACCCTCTTTGCAGGCCCTGTGACACATCCCTGGAGAGGAAATAGGGGCCAGCCCCGGGCCCTGGGGGCTCTCTCCCTCCCCCAGAGGAAACCCTCCCTGAAGGCCTGGGGAAAACCATCCCCAGCACTTCCCGGGGAGCAGGGAGCGCTGTCCCGGGAAAGGGGAGCCAGGCTGCCGGCTCACCTGCTGGCCGCGCTTGCAGCGGAGCAGCCTGGGCAGCCCTGGCAGGCAGGGCCACGGCCAGGAGGAACAGGAGGAAGAGGCGCAGAGCAAGGGCCATGCTGCCTTGCCCTCTGCCAGTCCCGCAGCTCTTGCTGCCACCGCTGTCCTGACACCGCTGTCCCAATGTCAGCACCACTGCTGCCACCGCCGCTGCTGCTGCCGCAACAGTTGTGCTCAAGCACTGACTGCTCGCTCCTTGTGCTGCTGTGCAACCACGGGGCTCTGGCACCTCTGTGACCTCAGAGCCTGCTGTGACCTCATGGCCAGGGTGGAGGTGTGTGGGGAGTGGGATCTGCCTTCTTTGGCCGGGAGCTCGTCCTTCCCAGCTGCTCTGTCCGAGGGCTGTGACACAGTCCCAGCCCAGCTGATCTCACAGGCTGGGCCATGAAGGGATGGAGAGCAGCCCTGCCAAGATGGACTTGGGGGTGCTGCAAGATGAGAGGCGGCACATGAGCATCCAAAGGAGAGTGTCCTGCAGCTTGAAGGAGGTGATTCCACCCCTCTGCTCTGGTGAGACCCCACCTGGAGTAATGTGGAAGAGGTTTTACAGTGACCTCTGTGAGCCATTGAGAACTTGGACAAGAGGATCCAGGTTTACCCCTGAAAGAATTTATTATCAAGGTTTTTTACACTGAAAGCAAGAAAGAAAGTAGGATAAATAAGGAAAACTTGTAACTGCTTATTCTAAGAAGCACTTTGCTTGTCTCTCGTGACCAGTGAGTAAAGTGTAAACTTACGAGCTTTGTAGGAATGTACAACAAGCATGCATGCTAGAATATAAACAGGGTTTGAAGCCTTCTGGAAACGGAGTGGGTTGCTTTGTACTGTCTCCGTCTCTACCACGACAGAGTACTGCATCCATCTCTGTGCTCCCCACACAGGAAGGCCATGGTCCTGTTGGATCTAGTCCAGAGGAGGGACAAATTGCTCTGAGGGCTGGAGCCCTTCTTCTTTGGAGACAGGCTGGGAGAGCTGGTGGCGTTCAGCCTTGAAGAGAGCAGACTCCAGGGAGACTTGATTGCTGCCTTTCAGTACCTTAAGGGGGCTTGTAAAAGAGATGGGACAGCACTTTAAGTAGAGCCTTTTGTGAGCAGACCAAGAGAGAATGGTTTTAGTCCAAAAGACAGTCGATTCAAATTGGACAAAAGAAACCCATTTTTTTCACTGTAGGTTTTGAAAGCCGGGCACAGGTTGCCCAGAGGGATGGACATCCATCCCTGCAGACATTCAAGCTCATGCTCTCAGCAACCTGACCTACTTAAAGGTGTCCCTGCTCACTGCAGGACATTCGACTAGATGGCCTTTAAATGCCCCTTCCAAGCCAAGCCATTCTGTGCTCCTGGGCACCATCAAAGCAGTGCTGGATTAGTGCTGGGATGATTAGGTGGCACTTGTATTTTGGGACTTGTGTCCTTTAGCAATTGGCCCTGAGAGCATTCATGGTCTGGGCAGTGAAGTCTGCAAATAACAGACAGTGTGCTCCAGGAGTGTTGCAGTGTGATTTCATGGTTTACCCCAAAACCCCGGGTTTCTCCCCTGAAGATTCCCTCCCAGGTGTGTCCATCATCCCTCCTTTCCCCAGTCTTACCCCTGCTGAGCACTGTCTCTGAATCCTGCAATTCCAGAAGGGCATTGAGTGATTGGCAGATTCAAAAGATGCCCTCTACCCTGGGGGGCAGGGCGGCCATTGGGCCATCCATGTGTCATTTGTCCCTGGAGACCCCCTCTCCTGTCCCAGGTTGGTGGGCTCTCTATCCCTTCCCTCCTCCCCTCCCTTGGGTAAAAGGGCGAGCAACCATGCGGTCCAGGAGTTCCATTGGAGCAGTTGCTGGATTCAGTGGCCTTTGGGCCAGAATAAAGCTCTGGATTAAAACCCTCCATCAGAACCGACTCCTTTCCTTCACTACTGCCTTAAAGTTTCTCTGGCAGAGGGAAGCCTGAGGAGCAGACCCTCCAGGGGAGGAAGCTCCATCCCGCTGGCACCGGAGTCCCGGCATGTCTGGACTTGTCCCCACGCGCCCAGCTGCAACATCCAGCTGGCCGAAAGTGTCTCTGGGGTGGAACACCACAGTTGCTGCGATTTGGTTCAGCTGCAGGGGCCAGACAAGCCAAGGCACGTCCCGTCAGCAATACTGGAGTAATGTATGGTAGGGATAATTCATGCTGTTAATGAATGGTATAAAATATTGCAAAATCCAAAATCATATCTTTGACCATCCTGGCTCAGAGCAGCTCTCTATTTAGATTCAACTAGCTCCTGGACACAAGTTAAGATAATGATCAACACGTTAACATAAGAAGAGAAGCTTCCATGGCGATGATCACTGGTTTCTTGAGTCATGGGGAGCCACCTAAGAGTGATTATCACCTTGACAATTGCATCTATCAAGATAGTCAGGGGAGCCAAACTGATGCAGCTGAATACACGGCATCCCTGAACCGATTGATGCCGATGGCACACCTGGACTTGGCCTTTGTCCAGCTCTGCACATGGAAAGAAACAGCAATGCACGTGAAGAGATACAAAGGAAATTTGGTCATCTTTGCCTCGGGCAGAATAAACTGCATAAAACCTCGTTGCAAGAAGCAGCGTGCGTGAACGGGGGAGACTCTGACACTCGGGAGGTCAGATACAGGTTCACCCGGCGGCGATCCCAGGCTCGACGCTGTCTCTTTGGCTGTGGTGGTTTCAAGGACCAAAATTCGGTGTCACAGACAAATTAATAAACCTTTGCTAAATTTTTGACAATTTTGGCTCATGATTTGATAATTTATAACATTGGTAATTCCAATAAAGGAAAAACAGGAGAGGAACACGGCTTCCAGTTCAGATAAGTGCCACCATTTTGCTGCCTATTCCTGGCTAAGAAATAAAGCAATGTCCTGAAGATCCCTTCATGTGGGCGCATTATTGGCTGTATCAGTACTTGTGTTCGGTAAAACAGGGAAGTTGTTACAACTTCTTGCCCCATTTATCACTAGATAAAACCCAAATACTGCATTGCTCCTTGTCTACTTGCTTCCAAGTCAAGGCAAATTTTGGTCATGACTGAGTGGGACATATTCACCTGTTCACAAGCAAATTCTTCTTTCCATTCACACAGTGCCAAGGTTGCTTTGTGGATTTGCTCTAATCACACAGGAATTAAGGCCTACCTCTCACTAGAACTAAAGCTGATGCATTGGGAGGCAAAGTCTTGAGTAATTTGTCCTGGTGTCTGGCACTGTAGAGAGTTGTTCCGGAATTAAAGGACACTTGAAGACATGTGTAGTCTACCATACTTCTGGCAGACTAGAAGACTTTGGTAACACCTTTTTATCCTTTCTTCCTCCTCCTCATCCTCCCAGGAATTTTAATCTCTGAGGTCTAAGCTCTTCAGCTGCCTCACAAACATTGTTTTAATTCAGACAGGCATCTGTGCATTGAGCCACAAATCAGGCCTGTGCTGTGAAGCCAGAGTGCCATCAAAATTACAAATACAGCTTTCTGAGACCTTTATATTCCTATAGAAAGAGATTCAAAATTGTTCATACATGCAACAGTGACTAAGAAGTGAATGACAGATTGTCAAAATAATTGCTTGGGGAACAAAAAGACATAAATAAAAATAAGTTTACATGTAGATAATAAGTAAACCATCATGCTAAGGAAGAAACCAGACCTGCCAAAAGTAAAACCAGTAAGGCTGTTTCATCTGTCTCAGTACAAAAAAATTGCTGAAAAGTATCAGAGATCCTTAAGAGCATTACTATATACAGGAAATTCCAGGTATTGGGAAAAAATGAAGCAAACGGTAGTGTGCAATTCCCAGAGGAAACCTGTAATTTCTGGTGGATTTCCTGCAAAATTTTAGAGAGCAGACTGGAAAAGCACAGGGGCTTGTCAGCCCATGTGTGGGCATTTAGAGCAGTGTGAGGGATGTTTCTGGGACCAACTGCAGGGAAGAAGAGCAGCAGACAATTACTGGGACAATCTCTTTGCTGGCTGTGGAGTTTGTGTCAGTCGGTTCCCTGGGGCTGGGGGAGCTGTCACGGGGCAGGGCCAGCCAGGGCTGGCAGTGGCTGCTCAGGGATGGCTTTGGCCCGTGTCCCTCCAAGCAGCCACTGCCCAAGCAGCTGCGCTGCCCCCGGGCTCTCCTCCCGGCCTGCTGGGCTTTGTTGGGTGGCACAGCCTGTGCCAAGGGGCGGCAAGGTGCCTGCAGGCCCCAGCTCTGGGAGAAACGCAGAACGTCCTGCCCGCATCCACCGTGCTGCCAGCTCAGCAGTGCAGCACAGCACGGGCTGACGCTCCCCATTGCTCCCACAGGTGCAGCTGGAACCACAGCACATGTTCCTGATTCCCAGAAGGGCCCTGGAAGAGGTTTCTGTAAGGGAACAGGCTGCTGGATAGGATTAATTGCAGGCCTTCTTTTTTTGGAGTTTATTTTCATCTTATGCTGAGTCCAAATTTGGACTTGCTAGAAGAGAAACTAGAAGGGAAAAGGGTGAGTGTTTTGTTCACCTTTCCCTCAAACACGTTCTTTTAAAAGTCTAATTTTGTAGACAGGAAACATTCCCAGAGAAGCTGCTGTGGTGTTGTTGCCAGTCTGTGATTGTCCAGAGAAGATGGGGAGCCTTGCCAGCTCTGGGCCCTGCTGTGCAGGAGGCTCCCTGTGTGCCCCTGGCAGCTGGGGCCTCAGCCACCTCCTCTCTCCACAGGGATGCATCTGCAGCTTCACAAGACTGGCCAAATAACTCAGCAAGGGGGAACTGGACCTGTCATCGCGCATCTCCGTGCCCGTGTTTGTTGTCCCTTCCACGGCTGCATTACCAGCTCATTGCTAGGGACAGCTTGTTGGTATCACCACCCAGAGCAGGAGCCTCTGTCCCCAAAGGTGCTGCCCCTGGGTGTCCAGCCAGGCCAGGAGGTGCTGCACTCCTAGCAGGGAAGGGCCTGAGCCTGGCAACATCTTTGGGGTTCCTCTCAGGTGTGTCTGTGATACCACCAGCACTGGCAGAGCTGCTTGTCTGGGCACAGCCAGGGCTGGGCAGGCAGCAGCTGAGCATGGAGCTCCTCAGACAAAGCAACCTCAAAATATTTACAACCAAGGCAGTCCATTGCTACACTTGAGGGTCCACTCTGGGGGTACAGCTGAGGCCATGAGGTCACAGCAGGCTCAGGGGTCACAGCAGGCTTTGAGGTCACAGAGGTGCCAGAGCCCCGTGGATTCTCATCAGCACAAGGAGCGAGCAGTCAGTGCTTGAGCACAGCTGTTGCGGCAGCAGCAGCGGCGCTGGCAGCAGTGGTGCTGACATTGGGACAGCAGTGTCAGGACAGCGGTGGCAGCAAGAGCTGCGGGACTGGCAGAGGGCAAGGCAGCATGGCCCTTGCTCTGCGCCTCTTCCTCCTGCTCCTCCTGGCCGTGGCCCTGCCTGCCAGGGCTGCCAAGGCTGCTCCGCTGCAAGCGCGGCCAGCAGGTGAGCCGGCAGCCTGGCTCCCCTTTCCCGGGACAGCGCTCCCTGCTCCCCGGGAAGCGCTGGGGATGGTTTTCCATTACTGCACGGGCTGACGCTCCCCATTGCTCCCACAGACGTTGTCACTGAAGCAGGAATATATGGCCCGGATCCAATGCGCCTCCCAAGAATTGTCTGTCCCCAGGATGTGCGCAGGAAATGCATGATAGGCACAGTGGTGATAGTGTTCACTGTGCCACTTGTGCTGATAGGCTGCTATCTTGGCATTCGCAAGCTGTATGAGATCAGACGGTCAGTTGCTGATTTTTCTCTACGGTTTTCTTATAACTGTGCTCCATAGCATTGCTGGCCTGACTCGTAGTCATGCTGCTGTGGAGGAGTGGCCAGTCCATGGTTGTCCAAAGAACTCTGCTGAGGGTTCTGCTGCTGCTCTGAGCTTTCCTTGGCCTCCTCATTGCTGGGCCTTGTCCTGGGGGGCCCACTGGGGCTGCAGCCAGTGCTGGCTCCCACTGAGGCTGCCTGGCCAAGAGCAGCCCCAGGGGCACAGGGCAGAGGCACAGCAAGTTCTCAGCAGTGTTTGGGCAGCACAGTTCAGGACAGGACAGTGCTTTTTTAGTAGCTCATGTAAACTTTCATGGCAACAGTGGTGTTGGAGGACAATCAAATGTGCTCCAGTTCTTTGTTAAAATGTGGTTTTCTTTATGAAATTCATTCACTGTTTTAAAACTTAGTTTAAAATATAACTTCTTTTCCAGTGCTTTATACCCTTATTTGGTATAATGAATGTTGGCCTAATTATCCCATGCCTGAATTAGAAGACTGTAAGTACTATAAAATGGAATCATTTTTCTGCTCTTATGTCTTTCACAGACTCGTGAAACTTTTGGTAGTGTTAATTAACCAACAGAAGAGTTTTTCTCTGCTTTTAATTCAAACAAGCAGCAGAGCTGGAACCTGTTGAGCAGAGTCACTTCATTGCTAAAGCAAACTGCCAGGGTCCTTTATGGAACAATCTAAAATCTATATTATATGTATAGACTCCTGTCAAGAGACTGATAGAAATGAGAGATTTGGACTCTTCGGGATGTACTGACCAGCAGTGCATTGGCTCTGCGAATCTCAGTCTGTAATAATCAATCTTTTCAGAAGAGAATATTAAATTTCTTCCTGGCACTCCCTCTTGCATTTGTACTCAAAACCACTTCTTGAAAGAAATTTACAATGGCTCTTTATGCTCCCTTAGACGACTTTTCTCTGTTTCACCATAGATGCAGATGAAAATCGGGAGGATTCCATTAAAAAAGCTGCAAAGCAGATCCTGAAGAAGAGGGCATACATCTGCTCCCACCCTCTGGACACGCTCTGATCCCTCCCTGACAGGAGGTGCTCATGACTGTCAGTCAGGGAGGAATTTGTTGCAGTTTCCATAATGGACAGCTTAAAAGCATCTGTTATTTAATGCATTTAATAAATGTAATTGTTTAAAATAAAAATTCTTTCTAAACAAGTACTTCAAAGGATAAGGATAAATAAAGAGATTTAATTTAAAGCTGAAATTATTTTGTCAGATAGACAGATGGGTAGATATATAGGAAGATAGTTAGATACTTAGATAGCTAGATAGCTAGATAACTAAGATAGACTTAGATAGATAGATAGGTAGATAGATAGATAGATAGATAGATAGATAGATAGATAGATAGATGTATATATATGTTTGTTCCTCTTGGAGCTGGATAAAGAAAGGGAGGGGAGGTTTGGATGGGGAGATGTTTCTTCCCAGGGAAGGGACTGAGGGACTGTGTGGTTTCTCAGTATCTTTTCACTTCAATCAGCTGCTCATTCACTGAGCAAGTCTGAAAGACTTGGGCAATCAGAACAGTTCTGCTTTGGAGGCCCCTCCAGCTCTCTTGTCCAGCAGCACCACCAGGACACTGAGTCCCCAGTGTCCAGGGAGCTTCTGCTGTCACCCTGAGGGACACCATTGGTCACTGACGTCCATCGGGCCTCTGAGCCATTGACCACAACCCCCTGGATGTGACCAGCCAGGCAATTGCTCGTTCTCCAAACTGTGCCTCCATCAGATCCATAGCTCACCAAAGGAGGGACAAGGATGCTGGGCAGGGCTGATGTGTCCAGGGCATGGCAGAAGTCCAGAGTGGTGGCATCTCTAGCTCTTCCCTTGTGCACTGGGGTGTAACTTCGCGGCTGGGTCACAGGCAATATGTTCTCTGGCCAGCTCACTGCCTGAGTCCCATGGACAGTCACAAGAGAGGCTGCCCCTGGATCCCTACAGGGACCTTCCCGGCTGGCGGTGCGTACAGGGGCTCGCAGCTCCCTGCAGCCGACACCTGTGGCACGGGTGACACAGCAGCAACCCAGTACGAGGGACCGAGGCGAAGGAACCGAGAGAGAGATCACTTGTTTGAGTTCTAAGGAAGGTTTATGTCCCCAGAGGAGTCAGGGACAAGCGACAATAACTGAGGGCAAAACACTGATTTTTAAGGAAGGGAGGGAAGAAGGGGAGTGACACAACCTTTGACCAAGGGGTAGGCATTGGGGAAGGAGTGCAGGGCAAGGGCTATCCAATAGAAACCAACAAGGGGAAGGAGCAAACCTTGAAATCCAATCTTGCTTTGAGGAGGGGATGAACGACGGTGTACACACCAGAACAAAAGGCTGTGCTTTGTTGGACAGGGGCATTGACATATGCTTGGTCAATAAAAAACTCAGGACTGAACCACCAGAGAAACCAAATGGGATATGTGGAATGAAGCATTACAAACATATTACAAGGAATATTTAGAACTTACTATAGAAGAACAAACTAAAATAACAGACTACCACACTGGGGTGTTGCGGTGTGTCTCTACTGTGTTTATAACTGCAATTCAGTTTCAATGGTCAGTTCTAAAACTCGCCCCCCCTCCCAGTCTCTTGTATTGTTATAGCATATTTTATCCTTAATGGATTGTTCCTTTGCACCTCTCTTGTTGGTTTTGTCCTGGTTTTCCATCTTCCCAAAGACCTGCCCTTTGTTCCTCAATGTTCCCTCTTCCTTCTCCTAGGGAAGCAATGTCAATCCCTCCTCATACCTGCCCCTTTCTCCAGAAACTTCCCTGTCATTTTTGTATCCCCTGAGGTCTCATTGGTTTGTTTAAACTCTTCCCCTCCCCTGTAATTCCCAATTGGTTTAAACACTGTATTGCCTGCCTTATGCTTCTCCCCAGGTTTCTCCCACTTGGTTAAAGTTTTGTACTCTCCTCTTGAACCTCCCCTTGCTGAAAAACCCCTTCTAGAGCCTGGACTTGTGTCTTTCTGTGCCTGACCTTCCTGGACATAAACACCTTTGGGAGTCATACAGAAGACCTCTCCTTGTTCCTTGTCCCTGCCCTTGAAGCATTCCCCCTGTGCCATACAGCAGTTGTGCCCTACAGCCGCACCCCAAATTGTGTGGCTTTTTGGGGGCAGCCCCCTCCTGGTGACAGTGCTTGGAGCAGCCCAGGCTGAAGAACTCTGGCACCGCATCACTGAGGCAGCCACTCCATCATGGAAGGGCTCTGGCTTGGTCAGGCAGCACAGACCCACCTTGTGCTCCTCAAGGTTTCCTTTGACATATCTAAGCATTGAAGAGGTTGGGTGGTTTTTCCCCCTGTTTTATTGGCTGTGTCCTTTGAGGATCACAAGAGGAAGCAGTGCCTTAAATTGCACATGAAGAGCAAATGGTGAAGTAAAAGCTTCACCTTTCCTATGAAGCCAGAGGACTGTGTTAGCCATGGCCTCCCCAAGGTGCCAAATTTCCAGCTGGGAAGCTGCTGACAGGAGGGAATGTGGCACTTGTCTCCAGCCAGAGCTGTGCCTGGCAGTCCCTGAGGAGCTCAGAAATCCCTGGATGTGATCTCCTGTGCCAGTGCCCAGAACACAGAGCGCTGAGCTCAGCTTGGGGGTGGGGGCAAGTCCAGCCATTGGACACAACTGCCAGGCAGGATGAGCTCCCTCCCAGAGAAGGAAAATTCCAGCCATGAGCAATCTGGTATTGCTGGAAGAGAAAATCGTGTTTTGTAATTCTCAACCTCAAACAGCTCCCACTAAATGCTTCTCATAGGAAGGAAACATTCCCAGTGAGGCTGCAGTGTAGGAGTGGCCAGTCCATGACTGTCCAAAGAACTCTGCTGAGGGTTCTGCTGCTGCTCTGAGCTTTCATTGGCCTCTTAATTGCTGGGCCTTGTCCTGGGGGGCCCGCTGGGGCTGCAGCCAGTGCTGGCTCCCACTGAGGCTGCCTGGCCACAGCAGCCCCAGGGGCACAGGGCAGAGGCAAAGCAGGTGGGGAGGAGAAAGAGCGGGGACGAGATTGCCCTTGAAAGGCAGAGGCGCTGTGGGGCCCGCTCCTGGCCAGGGAGCCTGCCCAGAGCCGCGTCCTGCTCGCCGGAGCCTTGAGGGACAGCTGTGCAGCTGGGCCAAGCTGTGCCAGCAGCTCCAGCCGTGCTGGGGAGCCTTGCCAGCTCTGGGCCTTGCTGTGCAGGAGGCTCCCTGTGTGCCACTGGCAGCTGGGGCCTCAGCCACCTCCTCTCTTCACAGGCACCACCTCAAAGAAAAGTTGAAAGCTGGTGGCTGGTCACAAGACCTCTACAGCTGGAAGAGCAGTAGCAGCAGCTCTGAATCTGACCAGTTTACATTTGTACCTGAAAGCTCTGTGGTGCTTTGAGGCCACAGGCACAGCCCTCCATCCGGGGCCAAAGGTGAAAGCCCCAGGAAAGTATTTGGAAGTGCTCAACTGACCACGGACTGAGAGCATCCCGAATCAGTTCTTCTATTGCAATAAAGAGATGGAGCTGTCACCCCAGTGTCTGGGTGGCAGCAGCAGCAAAGCCCAGCCGGCAGCAGCACTGGCTCAGCTCCGTGCCCAGGAGCAGCCGTGGATGGCCACGGTGTGGGCAGGCAGGAGCCAGGCAGGGGCTGCTGTGACCAGCGGCGGGGTCCCCAGGGCTGGGGGAGCCCATGCTGAGCGTCCCTGGGCTGAGGGCACATTTCCTTCCCTGGCATCATCTGGGCCTGCACCTCCTCCAGTGGCAAGCCCAGGAAAAGAGGGAAGCCATCAAGAGCATCTCCACAGCCACAGCCTGACCAGCAATTCCAGCAGGCAAAACAAAGCCCCACCCTAATTAACACACACTTGATAGAACCTAATTGATGGCCCATCACCAATGCAGGGTGCTGCACAGGGTCTCTCCTCTGGACGAGGGCCAGAATGGGAGGGAAGGGAAGGGCTGTGTGGCCTTGGGGCCCGATGGGGCTGATGAACAGCCCCAGAGGCACAACAGCCCAGCTGCAGCCACACTCCGTTTCCTGGTCAGAACCCTAGCCGTAGCTGCCCTGGCCTTCCCCGTAAGGCACCTGGGGGCTTTGGGGACCCTCATAAGGCGCACGAGGGGCTGGGGTCCCTTGTGGGACACACAGGGATATTTCAGGCTCCCTCTGAGGCACGGGGGGTGCTGGGGTCCACTTCAAGTCATGCAAAGGATTTGGAATTTTGTGTGAGGCATGCACGGAGTGAGGGATCTCTCCCAAGGTGTGCAGGGTGCTGGGGTCTCTGCTGAGGCACATGACGGGGTTTTGGGGTCTCACTTCACATGCGGAGAGGGCTGTGGGCTCTCATAAGCGTCCCGGGGCTTTGCGCCCCTCCTGCTGCCCGCAGTGGGGCGGGAGTCTCTGCTGAGGCCCGCAGGGCTCGGGGCCCTCCCGCGCTCCCTCCCGAGGCCCTCCGGGCCCGTCCGGCTCGGGGCTGCCGCGGCCCTGGGGCAGCCGCCGTGCCGGGACGGCGCTGGCGACGAGCCGAGCCGGAGCTGCCCCGCCGGCTCGCGCTGCACGGGCACGGCACGGGCGGCGCTGAGCGCCGGGCAGGCGGCGCCACAGCCCCGGCCCTGCCTCCTTCGGGGCCGGGCACACTCAGCCCCGCAGGCAGAGCGGCGGCTCCGGGCTCCGCTCGGCGCCCGAGGGGACGGAACCGATGCCACAGGAGCCTGGGGAGCCCCGCGCAGGGCCCTGGCGCCGCCCGCCCGCCTCTCCTGTGGCCATCCCGGGCGGCAGGGACTCGCTCTGGGCGAGCTGCCGGCTCCTGCCACTGCCCTGACAACGCTGAGGGACCTTCGGGGCCGGGACTGGGCTTGCCAGGGAGACAGTTCATAGGAGACTTGCTCAGGCCTTTTACAAGATTTACTGCGAAACAACTTAAAATCCCAGGCTAAATCGTGTGGTTTAACGCCTGGGGATTTGCAGTCTCGTCCCACGGCCACAGCAGCTGACGGGGGGAGAGCACCAATCCCGCCACTCCCAGGTTCGCTGCCAGGACCCCGACTTATGGCTCCGTCTGCGGCGCAGCGCCGCAGGCGAGAGCAGCACTGCGAAGCACTGAGGCGAAGGAAGGAAGGACTGGACAATAGTAGGGATGCCCAGCCGCTCTACTGACCCAGCCGGGGACAGCACCGATTTCAGAGAAAAATTGTTGGGGGGTCAGTTATGAAGGCGAAGGGCGTGACACGACGGGGACACAAGGGACCAATGAACGAAGCCCAGGGGAGGAGCGAGGGACACAACCCAAGCAATAGCAATGGCACTGGGGAGGGAGAAGGGTCGGGGGACAAATCATGTGTTAAGTAAGGCAAGATTGACAGAGAAATTTCTCGAAATGAAAGGGGGCTGCTTACAATGATGGACAGGTAACTGGCAGGAGGAACAAACCCTTATGAGGGAGAACATGGGGGGAACCGAGGGTCAAACCAAAATCCTAATTTCCAAAATAACCAACTTTACAATAAAACCCGTATAAAACACACAATGCCACAGGGATTCCTTGAAGACGCTTTGTAACTCCCCGTGGTGCTGGGCCAGGCCGGGTCCCAGTGTGAGGAATGAAATCCTGGAGATGAGAGCTCTTTTTCAGAGTTGGCATTGGTAGTTGACGTTAATGAAATTGATAAGGTCTTAATTTGAAATATTGGTCTGTTGTTAAACACTGACTGTTAGAGTTCTAGGACTTGCCTTCAGTTGCCGTTGCTGACTGTTACTATTTTACCTGTATTTGTATCTCTTCTTGTCATACTCTGTATTTGTACCCCGTGTTAGTCATTTGTTAAACTTTGAATGTTAGTATTCTAAGACCTGCTTTTAGCTGCCGCTGTTAGATGTTGCTATTTCACACTGTATTTTTATCTTTCCCCATCATTCTCTGTATTTGTTCCCCTTTCCCTCTCACCCAGGATTTGTATCCATTCCCTTCGAGAACCACTTTTCCTACTCCCCTCCTCGCAGGAGGACTTGCACCCAGACTGAATTTAAATGAGAGGCTGTGGGAACTATATGAACCCTCTCCAAACAACAAACCAGCACATAAACTTTGACTTTAGCCCATCAGAACCACACTAAGCCACTGACTCTTGGCCCGAGCTGGATTCCGTCCTGTCCCCATAATTTTGATAGTACCCAGCTTGGAAGATGGCCCTCGGCTGCAAGCCAATATTTGCCTTCCTAAGGACTCTGGTGAGGATGGAAGGCCCAGCTGTGCCGAGAGACAAAGCTGTACTCTTCCTCCTCAGCGTCGTCCAGTGGGAGCAGTGGCTTGGTGCGTGACACCTTGGGTTCCCCACCCAGAGCTGTCTTTAATAAAGGCATTTTAAATTAGCTCCCCTCCTGGCCCTATTTCTAACACCAGCGAGCACCAACACCCAGCAGCTCTCATGTATGCAGCACGGCTGGCACCAGGGACACGAGTCAACATCCCTCCAGCTGCCCGCGCTGCCTGCAGGCTGTCACACAACAGCAATGTTCCAGCCAGAACAGGCATTGTTACATCCTCAGCACCACGTGCTCTTGTGGTCCTGCTAGTGCATCAGAGAGAAAAGCCAAATGTGACAGACCAAACTTGACTGTAGGAGAGGGATGGCTCCACAGAGGCTCTGGGGACCTGTGGTGCCAGGCAGTGCCCGGGCACTGGGACATAGCAGCAGTACCCCAGACTGTCACACTTCACCTGGGAGGGTATCAAAGCCCAGGGGTTCTTTGTTCAGGGTCCCCCAGAGGCACCAGCTCAAGCTGCCACTGTTCCACCACCATAAAATTGTTTTAAGGATCCAGAGGTCCAACACTCTGCTATGGAGGACGTTCCACATTTCCAATCTTTTGGGCATTTAGGACCTTTTGATTTTGCTTTGCACCCAAGAAAAATAAATCTCCAAATGTGCACAAATAACTCCTTCAGCATTTCCTCCTTTTATTTTCAGCTGATTTTTACATTGTTCTCTGCTACCTTGTCCTTGTTATGATCAAGAAGCTTGACTAGGCCAATATTCAAGCAGCAATCAATTTATTATTTATTATGGTAAGGTATGAGCAATACAGCGCTGGGTACAGTGGGGGAAGTTTTCCCTCCAACTGCACACTGATAATTGAGGGTTACAGGTATTTATAGGGGTACTCATCACTTTTTTTAAGCAGTTTCTACTTCCAATCTTTTACTCATCAGCAATTTTTATTCCAAATTATTACATCACAATTCCATACACTGTTGTGATTTTAATTTCTCAGGATGTATCTCAAAGGAGTATCCCCAGATTGTGACGGTCCAGTTTCCAAAAGAAGAAAGACGACTCCCATCTGGTGGGATCCAGCTCCCCAGATGTGTGTCCACCTTTTAATTGAAGAGACTCTAAATCTCATAACAGTGATGTCCAGCTTCCCTTTGGTCAAAACTATAAACCCTTGAGATGATGTTCATCTTCTTCTCTCAAGCTGTTTTTCTCTGCTTCAATAAGGCGTGAGATAAGCATATTTCCTTTATATATATTCCAAAGCTATAGTTTCAACAATACAAGTTATATTCTAAAATTATACTTCAGAAGGTTATTATAGCAGAGCTTTTTATGCATTAAATGCAAGCAAAAAGACACCTCTTTAACACCTTAATTCCAATGCTCTTAAATCAACCAGGGTTAATTGCAAACAAAAGATAAGTTCAAAGGCCTTTTTCCATGCTTTATTCCCCTCAGTTATTATTAGAATTCACAGCTCTCCCATTGTCGGTGTCCACACATTTCACATTCACAACTACACACATCGCCTGTTTGTACCTGACACGAAACACAACTTTGTATTTCACAATCCCCCCTCTGCTTGTATAAATTTTCATTTCTCTTACTCATTCGTGTCTGGGCTTCAACTCTGGCTAAAACTTTGGAAGCTTTCTCTTTTTGGTCTCTTATCTTTAATTTCATTATTTTGGTTATCTTAGCTCTTTTCTCAAATCTACCAGCTTCTCTGGTAGCCAATTCTGAGTCAGTTACTGCAATCTGCATGCTTTGAATAACCGAGTGGATTGGTTGGATAAAACATGGAATAAGGCAAGGTAGAAACAATAACCTAGCTAATGAGGACAATATCAGGAACCCTTTTTTCTTCTACTAAGTTCCTCCTCTAAGCATCTGGTCTCACCATGAGGCTTGAAGAATGGACTTCCGTTTTTGGACAGGGACATGAGCCACCCTTTTGATCTCTGCTGCTAAACCCCGGATGGTTTCTCCGTAGTCATCAATCTCAACTTTTCTATCTATGGGGCAGTTCTCTGTAAGCTTTTTGTCCACCAATCTAATGTATACCATTTGGGCTTTCAATGGGTCATTTACACCTTCAGGTTTTAAATTTTCTCCAACCCAGTTTTATTTGCCACCTAGAGTGCACATCTTTAATTGGTTATGGTCATAGCACACTTCACTAACATGGGAATGTGCCATGAACATTGATTCTATTTTTCCCCCAATCCAGACAGTATGATTGCATTTGTCACAGACAGCTGGAGCAATAGGCTCTGATCCTGCAGCTCGCTCGTGGATTATGTGGAGTTCAGGAGTGAGGCTATTAAGGCCCATTGCCTGGGATGCAATGATCAATACAGTGAAAATAATCCTCAAGGGGTTGAACTCTCTACCTCTCTCAAGGCCCCTTGGGTTGCATCCAAGGGCCGAGATGTAGATCTTCTCGGTAGCAGGGTTTATACCTTGGGATTTAGTCACTGATATTTTCCATTTCATTTTTGCCTTTTGACTCATGAGCCTTCAGATCTCTATTTATCGTGGTTGTGGTCCGAATCTTTTTAATTCAGGCTAATTGGCCCCTGAGTTCAGGGGATGTGCGACTACAATAGGGTTGGTGTATGTGCCTCCCCCTCTTCCAGCGGTACTTGGCTTCCTGCTTGGCTTCTTTTGCTTTAATTTGATATTCGTCCGGTATCCAATTGCTCTTGTCACACTCTACTTTTTCTAATTTGGCTTTTGGTACTTCCTGCAAATCAATTCCTGCTCTTGTTCCATGTAGCCAGGTTCTCCACCAGTCTTTATCTCCTGTTTTACTATATCCTTTCCTTACTGGAGCCCACAAAGTTTTATCAGTTTCTTTCTCTATTTCTTTCATACAATTACAGCAGAGAGCATTAGGGATCTGTCCCCTTGGTAGGTTTGTATACCAAAATTCTTCACACTCTATACACTTAAAACAACCCCATGGATAACACTTACAGTTTAGAGTAGTACATTCTACCTCTCGTGAGTACAATTGGTTTTGCAGCTTAAGGTAGGAGCGTTTTCGTGACATACATCAGTCTCTTTTTAACTTGATTTTCAGTTCTCAGGGGGTAGATGCAATTCTCCACTGGGATTCAGCAGGCGTCTCTGTCGGTGGTTCCATCTCTGTCGGTGGTTCCACTGGGCCTTTGACCCGCGACGCCTGGGTCCAGCCTTTTTCCGCAGTTCAGATAGCTGTATCAGTGGTCAGCAGAGTTAAATATGGACCTTCCCATCTAGGAGACAAACTCTCTTCCTTCTAGCTTTTAATCAGCACCCAGTCACCTGGTTTTATTTGATGTCTGCTAAATCTGAGAGGGGCTGATTGAGCAATTATGCCTTTCTCCCTTAGTTCTAGGACACGTTGTCCCATCTTCTGGATGTACTTTTGAATAGTCATATCGGCTATGACTGTTGATGTTTGGGGTACTTCCTGGGAATAAGGCAGCCCATAAAGCATCTCACATGCAGAAAGTCCCGTATCTGCATTTGGAAGTGTCCTTCTATTAAGCAATGCTAAAGGTAAACATTTGACCCATGACATTTGGGCCTCAATCATTAATTTTGTTAACTGCTGTGTTATTGTTTGGTTCATTCTTTCTACCCTCCCAGAGCTCTGGGGGTGCCAAGGGGTGTGATATTCCCAGGAAATCCCCATGGCTTTTGTTACTCCTTTTATGATGCTGGAAGTAAAGTGGGAGCCTTGATCAGAATCAATGGCCCTGATAACCCCAAATCGAGGAATGATTTGTTCCAACAATATTTTAACTACAAACTTCACCGTGGCTGGGGCAGCCGGGTAGGCCTCCACGCAATGGGTCAGTTGATTTACTAATATTAACAAGTATTTCCATCTGCCCACCCTTGGTAATTCAGTATAATCCACCTGAACCCTTTCAAATGGTTGGCAGGCTATTTTTCTACCGCCGGTTGAAGCTTGTCTCATTCCCTTTTTGTTAACTTTTTGACATGTCAAACACTCCTGTGTTATTCGTTTTGCTATCTCAAAAATTCCAATACATCTATAATATTTTAAAAAATGATCACATAAGGCTCTTGTTCCCCGATGAGTATGTTGGTGCAACTGGCTTAAAATCCTTCTAGCATAAGCATTAGGTAAAATCTCTCTCTTATCTGAGAGTATCTATTTTCCCAGCTCTTTCTTAGCTTCTAATGTTTTTATAGCTTCCTCCTCTTGAGTACTATAGCTTTTTGGCAGCTTCTCTTGAATTTCCTCTATAGTGTTCAGCTGGATAGTCTTTTTAGTTTACAAGCTGCCTCTTTTTCTTCTTACTAAGTAGCTTGACCCTTGTTGATGACCTCTTACATGTACTACCGCTATTCTCTTAGGTCTTTTCAGGGCTTCAAGCACTCTGATTTTTAACTCCTGATGGATCAGTTTCTTCCCTTGAGTGTTTATCAAACTTCTTTCTATCTAGATGTGTGCACAGTTCCAAAAGCATATTTTGAGTCTGTGTAAATTGTCCTCACCTTATCTTTTCTTAATGAAATAATCAGGTCCCTTCCCAAAAGATTGCATTCTGCTTCTGAAACTAGTAATAGATCCCTAATATCCACTTGTCCTTTTGCTTCAATTAGTACTTGTTCAGTAATGGGAACCTTAAAGGCCTCCCCTTTTGCTCTAATTACTTGAGCTGTTTTCCGGCTGATTTTGCATCTTTTTGGTAATCTTTGCACTGTTGATCTTTCAGCAGCCGTATCTACTAAAAGGCTGATTTCATCACCTTGGGGAACTACTCTTAATTTTCCTCTACAAACAGTTTTTGATCTGCCTCTCACTTCCTGCAAACCCTTTTAACATGTCCTTCCATACCACAGTAAAAGCAGGTAGGTCTTTCAGAACCCTCACCTGTTATTTTTCTCATGCTTTTAGCATTACTTGAAGATGCACTACCATTCTGAGCCTCTTTTACTGCAGCCATGAAAACCTTAGCTTTAGCTTTCACCTTCTCTTCATCTCTCTCTCTGTGCTTCCCTTAACAATTCTTGCAAACCTCTCTCCTGCCAGCCGTCTAACTTTCCAAGTTCCCTTCTAATTTCCTCCCATGATTTCGCCACAAACCGAGTTTTGATTAACGCTTCCCCACAGCTGTATCAGGATCTAATCCCAAATACATTTGTATACTCTACGTAAAATTGACTGAATCTCCGTCTGGGTCTTAGAAACTGATCTAGCCTTTGAGACACCCCCAGAGGATCTTCAAGTAACCTTCCCATTTATTTCTTTAAAAGTCCTTACATCCCCGGTGTTCAGGGGTGCTGGCACATACCCAAGGACTGATGTCCCTTGATTTCCTACTAATGGTACTTTCCTTAATGGGTACAGCTGCCCCCCCTTCCCTTCTTTATTGCTATCCCCACTGCTTTCTGCTCGTGCCCTTTCCTGCCTTCTCATTCTGTGTGCTGGTGGTGAATCAAGTATGGGGAGCGGAGCCACCGGGGCTTGTGGCAGCGGGACGGGAGTCACCGGGGCTTGTGGCAGAAGCAGTGGAGCCACCGGGGCTTGTGGCAGCAGCCGTGGAACCTCTGGGGCTTGCAGTGAAGCGGGTGCTGGAATGGGTGCAAAGGGTGCTGGGTTAGGTGCTGGATGAGGCACCTCTGCCAGTGCAGCTGGCTGTGGTAGATAAGGGGGGAAGGTTATCTAAAGGGTCCCACTGATCCCTTTTCTTTTTGGTTTTTAATGCATACAGGGGAGTAGGCCAGGACCCATGCCATAAAGCAGCATAATCGCTTTCTTCTTGGTTAATAGGGTCCTTTTCATTTACATAGGCATTCAAGGCTTTACAGATCCACCCTTCAGATGACCCATACATTGGCCAGTACAAATTATCCGGTTGTATCATTTCCTTAGTCCATTCTACCATACAATATTGTATCATTTTCTCTTTATTTTTTTTCCTCTGCTGGATTCACATTTATCTTACAATTTTAACATTACCCCAAGGGGTTTGTCATGGGGTATATCCGGCAAAATGCTCCCTCTTTTTCCAGTACTTTCAGTACCTTTATTTTCCTGCTGGTTTATACCAGCTCCTGGGTTTTTGCTCTGGCATTGACCCATTTTTCCACCAAACGGGTGTTCCCTCACTCACTTTGACTTCACTTGTTCAGACCTTAGTCCTTTCTTGTCAGGAATTTCCTTAATAAAAAGTCCCTTCTAAATCCTCCCGCCTCTGATTCTCTACCGGGAAAAGAAAACAAATTCCTCTCCGTAACCATTATCTTATCTCACCCCCCCCGACCTTTTACATACAGAGAATCCTTTTCCACACGCTTTGTTCCTTCACCTGCCGCCCCCCTCGCGGGGTAGCGAAACCGAGGTTAGAAGAACTCCTCACTCGTGTCGTGACTAGGTCACGTCTCATACACACACCATTCACACTCTTACACACCTACACCCACCCGTTCTTATCCCCCCGAACCAAGCGATAATTACAGCCTCCTTTTCTCACCTGGGTGAGAGTTTAATAAACTCATGCACGAGTTTATTACAGGTGAATTTTACTGCAGTCTACTCCGGGAGCTCCAAATTCTTTGCTCATAATTTACCTTATGGATTTCCTCTTCCCTGAGAGATTCTCCCGTCACTCAAGGCCACTGGAGGCAGAAGCCTCCAAGGTGGGGCGCCTCCCCAAGATCAGGAGTCTCCCTCAATGGATTTGGAGATTCCCGGTCAATGCACCAAATCTGTTATGAATAAGAAGCTTGACTAGGCAAATAATCAAGCAGCAATCAATTTATTATTTAATATGGTAAAGTATGAGCAATACAGCGCTGGGTACAGTGGGGGAAGTTTTCCCTCCAACTGCACACCGATAATTGTGGGTTACAGGTATTTATAGGGGTACTATTTCTATTTCCAATCTTTTACTCGTGAGCAATTTTTATTCCAAATTATTACATCACAATTCCATACACTGTTGTGATTTTAATTTCTCAGGATGTATCTCAAAGGAGTATCCCCAGATGGTGGTGGTCCAGTTTCCAAAAGAAGAAAGACGATTCCCATCTGGTGGGATCCAGCTCCCCAGATGTGTGTCCACCTTTTAATTGAAGAGACTCTAAATCTCATAACAGTGATGTCCAGCTTCCCTTTGGTCGAAACCATAAATCCTTGAGATGATGTTCATCTTCCTTTCTCAAGCTGTTTTTCTCTGCTTCAATAAGGCGTGAGATAAGCATATTTCCTTTATATATATTCCAGAGCTATAGTTTCAACGATTCAAGTTATATTCTAAAATTATACTTCAGAAGATTTTTATTGCAGAACTCTTTATGAATTAAACGCAGGCAAAAAGCAGCATCTTTAATACCTTAATTCCAATGCTCTTAAATCAAGCAGGGTTAATTGCAAACAAAAGATAGGTTCAAAGGCCTTTTTCCATGCTTTGTTCTCCTCAGTTATTATTAGAATTCACAGATCTCCCATTGTCAGTGTCCACACATTTTGCATTCGCAGCTACACACAGCGCCTGTTTGTACCTCACACGAAACACAAGTTTGAATTTCACATGGGGACCTGTGGTGCCAACCAGTGCCCGGGCACTGGGACACAGCAGCAGTACCCCAGACTGTCACACTTCACCTGGGAGGGTATCAAAGCCCAGGGGTTCTTTGTTCAGAGCCCCCAGAGGCACCAGCTCAAGCTGCCACTGTTCCACCACCATAAAATTGTTTTAAAGGATCCAGAGGTCCAACACTCTGCTATGGAGGACGTTCCACATTTCCAATCTTTTGGGCATTTAGGACCTTTTGATTTTGCTTTGCACCCAAGAAAAATAAATCTCCAAATGTGCACAAATAACTCCTTCAGCATTTCCTCCTTTTATTTTCAGCTGATTTTTACATTGTTCTCTGCTACCTTGTCCTTCCAAAATTCCTGTGCCTATTGAAGCCCTTGCTTGGCGCACACATTTTCTTTAGTTCTGTAGGGATGTACCTCCAGCAACGCTGCCGAGCACACCCATTTCACTGTTGCACAAGCCTAACTCTGTGCTGCAGTATGTGAATCCCATTGTGGTGTGGGAGATGGCAGGGCACCAGAGCAGGCCCTGAAGCACGGACATTCGGGGGCGGAATGTCCTGGGGTGATGTTATGATGCTTGTATCCCCATTCATCTGTTCTGTGCCTTTGAGACTGGCTTTGAAGAGTGGAAGTTTTGTTTGGGTTTCTCTTATCAGGGACACAGAGACGAGCAGTACATAGGGCTGTTTTCACTTCTTGCTTTCAGCTTGCTGCTTTGCTTGCTCTCTTTTCTGCTCTCGCTTCTGCTCTGCTTTGGCCTCTGCTTATTAGCTAGCTCTAGCTAAACAGTCCAAATGCCTTCCTGGACTGTTTCTCCTCTCCTTTTCTTCGACCATCTCAAACCTGCTCTGGACTGGGACCTGGGAACACCGAGGATTTGCACCGTTTTGGCCTGCAGCAGCTGCCCCATTGCCGGAGGGACTGAGAACAGAGCAACCACCCCCGAAAGAGACTTTCTGATTTTGTCATCTTTCCCAGAGCGGTGTCATCGGGTATTGTTCATTTTGTGTGCTGGGGGGTGCTGTGTCTGGTAAATAGACAGGTTCTTTCCACCTCTGTCTGAGGAATTTTTTCCCGAACCGGTTGGGCGGAAGGGCCGTGTGCGTTTGCTTTCTGGAGGGGCCCTCCTTTGCAGATTCTTTAACAAATTTGCTCTAAACCAGTCAAAATATTGACGCCCAACGTGGGGCTCGAGAGAGAGTGGAAAAACCCTGTTTTGACTGCATTTTGGTTGCTATTACTCTGTGTTCATTTAAGTCAGATAGTAGTCATGCTTTTTGGGTTCACAATGTCTATTGGGGTGAAGGTTTGCATGCATTTCATGTCCCTAGGGTTTTTTGAGATTTTAATACCTCTCTGGTCTCCAGGTTTATTTTCTCATCCAGAAATACCTTTAGTATTGTCCCTAATACATAGTTTTTACATAAGAGTGGCAGTGACCAGAGTAGCTATCCTGCTGGGCTTGGTGGCAATGATGTGCAAGAAGTTTATAAACATGCTAGGGTCTGCTCCAGGTATGAATGGTTCATGGCTATGGTTATGCATCAAGTTTGTTGCAGGAGGAGCAGCAGGGAATGAGGATTTTCAGCCTCTGCTTTCCTTCTTCTCCTATGAATCTGTTGCATCACTAGTGAAGGATGTTCAGTTTCCCCTCAATGTTAAAGAAACCATCTTTCTGGTATTCAGTCTGGTAACCTTCCTCTATACAGCCTGCTGCTTCTCTGGAATGAGGGCTGAGATTTCTAGACGGGCTGATGAGACCCCTGACTCAGGATAAAACCCCGGTGTGGAAAATCCTGAGTGGTGTGGGAAATGGGAGGATATGGGCCAAATCCTGAAGGAATTCTCTGACCCTATAGTCTGGGATTTTCCCCATGAACAAATTCAGAACCCAGCTGAGGTGGGCAAATATCTGAAAGAGAAGTACCAGGATGAGCCTAAGGAGAGGAAGGTCATTGCAGTGAGCTGGGCCCTGGCATACGCTTATCGCACGCTGCTAGATACTGTCGGGCAGCAGACAGAGGCAGGGGGCAGGGAGATAAATCAGCAACTATCCCGGTGACTCAGGCTGCAGCTAACACTCCAGGCTCAAAGCCAGCATCTAAACCCATGGCTGTTGCTACCAGCACTAGAAGTGGGAAATGCACGGACAAGACCCATCGACCAGTGGATGATGATGATGAAGGAGAAGGAACCTCAACGCCTCCTGACATAAAATCAGGAGTCAAAGCAGCAGGTGCAAGATCAGATGCAAATATTGAGTCTTATTCCCTGAAGGACCTTCGTGGCCTACGGAAGGATTACACTCGAAGGTCTGATGAATCCATAATTAGTTGGCTGCTCCGTCTCTGGGACGCTGCAGGCCAGGCTACAATTCTGGATGGCACTGAAGCCAGGCATTTGGGATCCCTGTCACAGGATCCTGCCATAGACCAAGGAATGATGAGGGGGGCTAACTCTCACAGCCTCTGGGAACGGGTCCTAAGAAGTTGTCCTGGTTTAGGACAAATTAGGGGAAATCTCCAAAAGGGAGCCCCCAAAAAAAACAAACCTCCAACCACCCCTCCCCCAATACTGGGTTCGGGAAGGAATTCCTCGGAGGAGCAAAGTGGAAAACAAAACCTATTTATTAACAAGTAACAAAAGAACACTCCCCAACACAAGAAAAGAAAAGAAACCAGGCAGTGTTGTAGAGGGCACTGAGCTTCTCTCTCAGACTCCGGGGGTCCTGGATGTCTCAAGTCAGGTCCGGAGCCTGTCCAATATCTTCAGGGGAGGGTAAGAAAGAGGGAACAAAAGAAAAGAAAAAAAAAACCAGCGCAGAAAGCAGAAAGCAGCAAAAAAACCTATCAGCTAGGGGCCGAGGCAGGGGCAAGGAAGCAAGCAAGCAAGCGGCAAGCCAAGCCAAGCAGCCAGAAGCCAAAAGCGAAAGTGCCCCGGTCACACTCCCTCCTCCCTCCCCGCCCCGCCGCGGCAAGACGGCCGGGGGGGGGGGGAGAGAGAAAAGGCACAGCTGCCAGACACAACACACGATATTGGGATAAAGGCTGTCACCCCACGACACTCCACCCCTTATCCCATATCGTGAACATACAATAAAAAACTTTCATTTCACTTACTCACACCTTTGACACTTACGCATTCCTCTCATCTTACTTGCTCAGACCTTTGATACTTACAGTTTCCTTCTGTCTCACATTCAACAAACAATGACATTCATATATGAGTCTCATCCCACAATCAGGTCTCCCTGAGGTACGCACCGTGTTGTTCCATCTTTCTGCATTATCCACCATGTATAACCTGGTCCTTGAGCAAAGACAATCCCACGGATGGTTTTGTCTGTACTCGAGGCAGGGTTGATCCATACTGTCTTTCCAACAAACCTCTGACATGGGCCACTGGGGCTTTATCCCCATCTACTATATTAGTGAGCTCAGACTGAGCAGGACCCGCTCAGTTGGTGGAACCTCGAGTGTTAACTAACCAGGTAGCCTTTGCCAAATGCTGCTCCCAGTTTTTTAAAGACCCCCCCCCCCACCCAATGCTTTTAAGGTGGTTTTTAACAATCCATTGTACCTTTCCACTTTCCCTGCAGCTGGTGCATGATAGGGGATATGGTATACCCACTCGATGCCATGTTCCCTAGCCCAAGTATTAATGACATTGTTTTTAAAATGAGTTCCATTATCCGACTCAATTCTCTCGGGAGTAGCGTGCCTCCAAAGGACCTGCTTTTCAAGGCCCACGATAGTGTTACGGGCTGTAGCATGAGACACAGGGTAGGTTTCCAACCATCCCGTGGTGGCTTCTACCATGGTTAGTACATAGCGCTTGCCTTGGCGGGTTTGAGGCAGTGTGATGTAATCAATCTGCCAGGCCTCCCCGTATTTGTACTTAGATCACTGCCCCCCATACCAGAGGGGCTTCACCCGCTTGGCCTGCTTAATGGCAGCGCACGTCTCACAGTCACGAATAACCTGAGAGATACTGTCCATGGTTAGATCCACCCCTCGGTCTCGTGCCCACTTATAGATGGCATCTCTGCCCTGCTGGCCTGAGGCATCATGGGCCCATCGTGCTAAGAATAACTCTCCCTTATGCTCCCAGTCGAGATCTATCTTCAACTCCCCTATCTTTGCAGTCTTATGTACTTGCTGGTTGTTTTGCTGCTCTTCATTAGCTCTACTTCTGGGGACACGGGCATCTACATGGCGAACCTTCACAGGTAACTTCTCTAACCAAGTAGCGATATCTTTCCACTCTTCCGCAGCCCAAATTGGTTTTCCTCTGCGCTGCCAGTTGGCCTCTTTCCATCTCTTCAGCCATCCCCATAGAGCGTTGGCTACCATCCAAGAATCGGTATACAAATAGAGCCTTGGCCACTTCTCTCTCTCTGCAATACCTAGGGCCAGTTGAACAGCTTTGATTTCAGCAAATTGACTGGATTCACCCTCTCCTTCAGTAGCCTCTGCAACCCGTCGAGTGGGACTCCATACAACACCCACGATATTGGGATAAAGGCTGTCACCCCACGACAGAAGTGTAGCAGAAAGATACCTGTGCGCAGACGATCTCTATATGCAGCAAACTCAGTGGAAGACCATAGAGCAAGGGATCCAACACCTGAGAGAAATGGCAGTGGCAGAGATTATCTTCTCAGATGATGTAACAACTAGGGACCCAGACTTAGTACCATGCACGTCTGCGATGTGGCGAAAACTTGTACGACTTGGGCCACATGAATATGCTTCTGCCTTAGCCATCATGAAGAGGGATGAGAGGGGTGAGACTGTGCTTGAAATGGCAAGGAAGCTCCAAGCATATGCAGATGCTGTGCATGGCCCGACACATGCCAGAATCGCAGCGGTAGAAACACTTCTGCAGAACTTAGAGGATAAGATAGAGGAGAATCATAAGAAGCTTAGAGAGGAGATTAAAGAAGACCTTCTCCAAATTTCAGCAGTACAGATCCGAGGTTCTGGTATCCAAGGCAGACGTTTCCCAGATGGTGAGAGAAGGTACACCCCACGAGTTGAGCTGTGGTTTTACCTGCGTGATTGTGAGCAAAACATGAGAAGGTGGGATAGGAAACGTACCGCTGTTATGGCACGATGGGTGCGTGAACTGAAGGAAGCCACCAGAAGGAAAGCAGCTCCAGTTGCCTGTAGCCGAATGGCCAGGTATGATGATGATGACATGTCTGATCCCCTCGAAGGAACATCCAAAACATACGCCCAGGGAAAGAAGGATAACCAGGCTTAGAGGGGCCCTGCCTCTAGCCAGGTAGAGGCCAGAGAAAATCGTGTTTTCTGGTCTGTGTGGATTTGTTGGCCTGGCACACGGGAACTACAGGATTACAAAGCTTTGGTTGATACTGGTGCGCCATGCACATTAATCCCATCAAGACATGTGGGGACAGAGTCTGTTTCTATGGCTGGTGTGACAGGGGGATCCCAGGATTTCCCTTTGGTGGAAGCTGATGTGAGCCTAACGGGAAATGAGTGGAAGAAGCATCCTATTGTGACTGGCCCAGAGGCCCCGTGTATTTTGGGCATAGACTACCTTCTAATGGGTACTTCAAAGACCCAGAGGGACTCAGATGGGCATTTGGAATAGCTGCTGTAGAGACAGAGGGCATCCAGCAATTGAACACCTTGCCTGGGTTGTCTAAGAATCCATCTGCAGTAGGATGCCTGACGGGAGAAGAGCAACGAGTGCCAATTGCCACTTCCATAGTGCATCGACGACAGTATAGGACCACTCGAGATGCTGTGATCCCCATCCACAAAATGATCCCTGAGCTGGAGAGCCAAGGGGTGGTCAGCAAGACCCAGTCACCCTTCAACAGCCCCATTTGGCGTGTGCAAAAATCTGAAGGAGAATGGAGATTGACTGTGGACTACCGTGCATTGAATGAAGTAACTCCACCACTGAGTGCTGCCGTGCCAGACATATTAGAGCTCCAGTATGAGCTGGAGTCCCAGGCAGCAAAGTGGTACGCCACTATAGACATTGCCAGTGCATTTTTCTCCATTCCTCTGGCAGCAGAATGCAGGCCTCAGTTTGCCTTCACATGGAGGGGAGTGCAGTACACCTGGAAGCGACTGCCCCAGGGTGTAAGCACAGCCCCACCATCTGCCATGGACTGAGCCAGGCTGCACTGGAAAAGGGTGAGGCTCCAGAACACCTGCAATATATTGATGACATCACTGTGTGGGGGAACACAGCTGCGGAAGTGTTTGAGAAAGGGGAGAAAATCATCCAGATCCTCCTGGGAGCTGGTTTCGCCATTAAAAAGAGCAAAGTAAAGGGACCAGCTCATGAGATTCAATTCCTGGGAGTGAAGTGGCAAGATGGACGGCGTCAGATTCCTACAGATGTCATCAACAAAATCACAGCAATGTCTCCACCCACCAATAAGAAAGAGACACAAGCTTTCCTGGGTGCAATAGCGTTTTGGAGGATGCATATTCCTGAGTACAGTCAGATCGCGAGTCACCCGCAAGAAGAACAATTTCCAGTGGGGCCCTGAGCAGCAACAAGCCTTTGCACAGATCAAGCAGGAGATTGCTCATGCAGTAGCCCTTGGCCCAGTCAGGACAGGACCAGAGGTAAAGAACATGCTCTACTCTGCAGCCGGGAACCATGGCTTGTCCTGGAGCCTTTGGAAGAAGGTGTCTGTGGAGACTCGGGGTCGACCACTGGGATTTTGGAGTCGAAGCTACAGAGGGTCTGAAGCCAACTACACTCCAACAGAGAAGGAAATCTTGGCTGCCTATGAAGGAGTCCAGGCTGCCTTGGAGGTAATATACACTGAAGCACAACTCCTCCTGGCACCCTGACTACCAGTGCTGGGGTGGATGCTCAAAGGCAAGTTTCCTTCCACTCACCATGCCACCAGTGCTACATGGAGCAAGTGGATTGCTCTCATCACTCAGTGCGCCCGTATAGGTAAACTGAATCGCCCTGGGATTTTGGAGGTAATTACAAATTGCCCCGAAGGTGAGAATTTTGGTGTCACAGATGAAGAGGAACAAGAACCAGTGACACGTGCTCAAGAGGCTCCTCCCTATAACCAAGTGCCCCCAGAGGAAACACGCTACGCTCTTTTCACTGACGGTTCCTGTCGCATCGTAGGGATGAACCGGAAGTGGAAAGCAGTCGTATGGAGCCCCACACAACAGGTTGCACAAGCTACCAAAGGAGAAGGTGGATCAAGCCATCTCGCTGAACTCAAAGATGTTCAGCTGGCCCTAGACATTGCTGAGAGAGAGAAGTGGCCAAAGCTCTACCTCTACACTGATTCATGGATGGTAGCCAATGCTCTGTGGGGATGGCTGGAGAGGTGGAAAAAGGCTAACTGATGAAACCCCAAAACAGATAGCCTTCAAGAAATAATGAGTTAAATCATAGAATGTGAGGCATTTGAAGAAAGCATAGCATTAGGAAACACATAAAGCAATAAATCAGCTAAAGCATGAAACACAATGACAGAAAAGAGAGATAGGAGTAGGGAACTGATGGGCTAAGCATGTTCAGAGCCAACAATGTCAAACTGACCCTAAGAACTTTGCCAAGCCATAGAGACCAAGCCAAGTACACCGGGAATTGACCAAATTAGGAAAGAAGTTCAAAAGTTTAAAGAGGAAGACCCATCAGGAGACCCCAGCCCATGATGAAGGCAACCGGAACGACCACCGAGATGATCCTCAAGAGAGGTGTCCCTGCCCATGCTCCGCCTACAACGCGCCCCCTATGAATATTCACGATTATGCATATGATCTGATGTAATCCTATATTCAAAACTGTATAAAAGCCTGCTTTTGTTACGGGAGACTCAGAAATCCATTTTGTGATTTCTCCGACGCGTCGCAATAAAATACCTCCTGCTTATCTGACTTAGGCTGAGTCTCTTAAGCAGTTATTCTTCGCCTTTTGGGGCAAAATTCGGCATCACTGGCAACGTAGAGGGAAACCAATTTGGGCTGCTGATGAGTGGAAAGACATTGCTACCAGGGTAGGGAGGCTACCTGTGAAAGTCTGCCATGTAGATGCCCACGTACCCAAGAGTAGGGCCAATGAGGAGCACCAAAACAATGAGCAGGCTGCAAAGATAGGGGTGTCCAAAATAGACCTAGATTGGGAGCATAAGGGAGAGTTATTCCTAGCTAGATGGGCCCATGATGCCTCAGGCCACCAGGGCAGAGATGCCACCTATAGGTGGGCACAAGACCGAGGGGTGGATCGAACCATGGACAGTATTTCTCAGGGTATCCATGACTGTGAGACGCGTGCTGCCATCAAGCAGGCCAAGCGAGTGAAGCCCCTGTGGTACGGTGGGTGGTGGTCCAAGTACAAGTATGGGGAGGCCTGGCAGATTGACTCCATCGCACTGCCCCAGACACGCCAGGGAAAACGCTACGTGCTGACCATGGTGGAAGCCACCACTGGATGGTTGGAAACCTACCCCGGGTCTCATGCTACAGCCCGGAACACCATCGTGGGCCTTGAAAAGCAAGTCCTGTGGAGACATGGTACCCCTGAGAGGACTGAGCCAGACAACGGGACTCATTTCAAGAACAGCCTTATCAACACCTGGGCTAGGGAACATGGCATTGAGTGGGTGTACCATATTCCCTACCATGCACCAGCTGCAGGCAAAGTGGAGAGGTACAATGGACTACTAAAAACCCAGTTGAAAGCTTTGGGTGGGGGATCTTTCAAAAACTGGGAGCAACACTTAGCAAAGGCCGCCTGGTTAGTTAACACCCGAGGTTCCACCAACTGAGCAGGTCCTGCCCAGTCTAGTGGTACATATCAGAGGTTTGTTAGGGAAGACTGTGTGGATCAATTCTGCCTCGAGTACAGACAAACACATTCATGGGGTTGTCTTTGCTCAGGGACCAGGTTGCACGTGGTGGATAATGCAAAGAGATGGAACAACACGATGTGTACCTCAAGGAGATCTGATTGTGGGGTAAGAATGATGTGCAATATCGCTGTTCATTGAATGTTACTGCCATCGTCTGTACATTAAACCATACAGACATGAGATAGAAGCAAATGTGTAAGTGTTGAAGGTCTGGGCAAGTGGAAGATGGAGAAGGAAATGTGTAAGTGTTGAAGGTCTGAGCAAGTGATAGATGGAGCTTTAAGTGACTAAAGTGAAAAGGGGGAATCCTGCAGCTCTGTAATATAGGGCCTGGATTCAGTGGTCCAGTGTGGGGATGTGATGAAGGCATGATGGGTATTGCTTGTACATTTTGGGGGAACAGATGGAAATTTTGTATGAATAATGCATGATGTGTTGTAGTATGTTGATGATTTGGGGATAAGGGGTGGAATGTCCTGGGGTGACGTTATGATGCTTGTATCCCCATTCATCTGTTCGGTGCCTTTAAGACTGGCTCTGAAGAGTGGAAGTTTTGTTTGGGTTTCTCTTATCACGGACACAGAGAGGGGCAGTACTTAGGGCTGTTTTCACTTCTTGCTTTCAGCTTGTTGCTTTGCTTGCTCTCTTTTCTGCTCTCACTTCTGCTCTGCTTTGGCCTCTGCTTATTAGCTAGCTCTAGCTCAACAGTCCAAATTCCTTCCTGGACTGTTTCTCCTCTCCTTTTCTTCGACCATCTCAAGCCTGCTCCGGACTGGGACCTGGGAACACCGAGGATTTGCACCGTTTTGGCCTGCAGCAGCTGCCCCAGTGCCGGAGGGACTGAGAACAGAGCAACTACCCCCGAAAGAGACTTTCTGATTTTGTCATCTTTCCCAGAGCGGTGTCATCAGGTATTGTTAATTTTGTGTGCTGGGGGGTGCTGTGCCTGAAATAAACAGGTTCTTTCCACCTCTGTCTGAGGAATTTTTTCCCAAACCGGTTGGGGGGGAGGGGCCGTGTGGGATTTGCTTTCTGGAGGGGCCCTCCTTTGCAGATTCTTTAACAAATTTGCCCTAAACCAGGACAGGGGGGTTAGTGACTAGACAGTTGGAACCCGGGCTAACTCTCAGAACTCCGGCACCGCCGCAGGAGTAGGGAACTGCCTCAGGATAGGGATTTCCCAGAGGCAGAACCTTTAGAGCCACTTGCTCTACTGTGCCAGACACCAGCCACGACAGGGAGCAGGCAGAGGAGAAAGGAGGAGGCCCTCTGAGGTTCCACAAGGAAGAGTTTATTCCAGGTGAAAGAAATAGGATAAAAAGCCCCTAGATTTATTGTGCAAGGGGGTTTATACAGATACAAGTCAGGGGGTGCATACAAACAGCTGACCAATAGGGAATCCTCAGGGGAGCAGTGAGGGGATTACTCAAGTGTCTGGGGCCCATTGCGGTAGGAGGGTGGAGAGGATGGCTCACATGGGCCCACGGGGGCTCCGGAATAGGGGAATTCTAAAGGGCTGTTGCAGTCAGAGATTGGCCCGAAGGCTCCTTCGGGAACCAAGGGGTTGGGGTGCCGTGGCAGGCAGGGAAAGAGCTGGAACAAGGGGCGGGGAATGGCATGAGGGACAGCTTTGAGGGAGGGTAAAACCCACGGGTAAACCATGAACCACTTAAACAGGAATCAATAAAATAAATTCAAACTGCAACAATCAAGAGCATTTTCAGAGACACAGCCTGACCGACCAGCAATGGAAGCTGGAAAAACAAAAAGTTTTGCTGAGCAATGGCCCTTTGATGAAGCAAAACATTTACAATCAGGGCAGCCCATTGGTACAGATGGGGGCACAGTCTAGGGGTACAGCTGAGGCCATGAGGTCACAGCAGGCTCAGGGGTCACAGCAGGCTGAGGTCACAGCAGGCTCTGAGGTCACAGATGTCCCAGACCCGGTGGTTGCACAGCAGCACAAGGAGCGAGCAGTCAGTGCTTGAGCACAACTGTTGCGGCAGCAGCAGCGGCGCTGGCAGCAGTGGTGCTGACATTGGGACAGCGGTGTCAGGACAGCGGTGGCAGCAAGAGCTGCGGGACTGGCAGAGGGCAAGGCAGCATGGCCCTTGCTCTGTGCCTCTTCCTCCTGCTCCTCCTGGCCGTGGCCCTGCCTGCCAGGGCTGCCCAGGCTGCTCCGCTGCAAGCGCGGCCAGCAGGTGAGCCGGCAGCCTGGTTCCCCTTTCCCGGGACAGCGCTCCCTGCTCCCCGGGAAGCGCTGGGGATGGTTTTCCCCAGGCCTTCAGGGAGGGTTTCCTCTGGGGGAGGGAGAGAGCCCCCAGGGCCCTGGGGCTGGCCCTGTTTCCTCTCCAGGCATGTGTCACAGGGCCGGCAAAGAGGGTGCAGAGTGACCAGGAGCCTGCCCAGAGCTCCCCAGGCCCCTGTGCAGCTTTGGCCTTGTCCACTGACATCTGGCCCCCACGGACTTTCCTGACCCCCTTGCAGTGCCCAGTTCCCGGAGGGAGAAGGGGATGCCAGTGCATCATGGAAATGGGTCTGGTCTTTGCTCCCTTCTAGATTTGGATCGCAGCTTTGATTATTTGGAATTGTTGTTGAATGATATTTCGAATGTCTTGAAGAATGCTGTAGGTAAGTTCTGAATTTCCCTTTCTAGTGACATATTAATCAGAATCCAAGTGGCAAGAGCTCGTTCCTCTGCCATTTCCGTTAGAGGTTAAGTCAGGGCAGAAGGGTTCTGAAAACCTTGCCCTGCTCCTTTCTGGAGCCCTGAGTGATCCCACACGATGAGTGTCAGTGGGAGGAAGGAGCATTTAGCCGTCCATCCTCCTCCCATGTGCAATGCCACTGTGTCCTTTCGTGCGGGCTGTGCAGTCACAGAGAAAAGCAGAGAGGGAAGGTGCTGGGCCCAGGGCTGTGCCCCGGGGCTGAGCCTTTCCTGCAGCCTGAGGATCTCCTGCAGTGCCACGGGAGCTGTTCTGTCCTGCCTTTCTTTGCAGCTGAACCTGTTGGTGAAGGTGGTGCGGCTTCCCAAGCCACGTCCACGACTGAGCCTCTGGGAGATGGTGAGGGTAGGTCAAGGCCTTTCCCCTGGGAGAGCTGCCAGCTCAGAGCCCAAAGCTCGGCCAGGGGGGCATCGCTGCAGGTGCCAGGACAGAGCCATGCGCGTGTGTGCCCTCGCCCTGTGCGATCCCCTCACTGCTCCTGCGGCTCAGTGGTGCCCGTGCAGCTGAGTAGAGGCGGCAGAACATTCTGTGGCCTTTGTGTTACAGATGAGTCTGCAGGGAGGACTCTTCCTGATCCTTCCCTCATTCCTACACAGGAGCCTGCCTCCCATCGCAGGGGTGAGTAGTGCGTCCCTGCTGACCCCACAGGCTGAGCCCTGGTTCTGTGGGATCCATTAATGGGAGGAGGAAACATGTTTTTCTAATGTCCTCTAAAAGGAAAGAACAAAGCTGCAGGACAGAAGAAAGCCCATGAGTCATATGAACACATGAGGCAAAGGACAAAGGAAATGCAGCAGGCAGGACAAGGTGGGTGCATTTCCCTCAGCCTTGTCCTGGGGCTCAGCAGCCGGGGGCTCTGGCTGCACATCTGGACACGCCGTGCCCGGCACAGCGGGAAGGGATCCATGGCAGCCTGGCTGCCCCGCTGCTGCTTCCATGCCCTGCAGGGCTGTTTGCCAGCCTGGCCTGGCTGCAGCTTCTCCCCAGCCTCTGCAGGATTGATTGAGGTATCAGCTGGCAGGCAGCCCAAACTGCACAATGCACCGCAGATCCCCTGCAATTTCCCATCTCCAGGCAAATCAGAAGGGGCAGCTGTTTGGAGTACAGAGGGCCCTGGCCTAAACAAAAATTTTATAGGGATTTCCTAACCATTCTTAACCATGTCTTTGACAAGCATTGCCTCTTGAAGATTCCCCATCCTCAAAGGGGAACAGCACTACCTAATCCAGCTGTACCTCATCCTTTCTCCAGAAGCAGATGGAGAGGCTGTGCAGAAGGAAGGCTGTGCATTTCCCGGAGGAAGCAGTGGCTCTCTGACAGCCTCTGCTGCAGGAAGGGAGACGATGCAAGGCACAGCCACAGGAGGTAATTGCTGTGCCTCTGGGCCTGAGCCCTGCTGAGGCTTGAGCTGCCCTCTCTGCTGCTTGGCACTGCGGGCACAGCCCAGAGGAATTGTCCCGAGCAGGCTCAGGGCACTCGGGTACTGAGCTGTCCTGCTGGGCTCCCTCCGTGGGAGACATGTCCCGAAACCTGGGAGCGGCTGCACGGGGTGCCCATGGTGGGGAAAGGGCAGAGGGGGAGAGCAAGGCTCCACTGGGTCCTGACAGAGCCTGGCTATGTGCCCTTGGGCTGGGGAAGCTGTTCCTTGGGCAGGTTGGCAAACAGGAGGGCGAGACAGAGGTTGGGGGCAATAGCTGTGGCACTGCAGATTTCCCGGAGCATTTAGTGAGGGTTTCCTGTGTGGCAACCAGAGAGCCCCAGGGCCTTGGGCTGCTCCAGCTGCCCCTCCAGGGATGTTGCACAGGGACTGCAAAGTGTCTGGAGAGTGATCAGGAGCCACAGGCTCCCACAGCCTTACCCCACAGCCTTGCATTGCCCAATTCCCCAAGTCAGAAAGGGATCCCAGCACATCATGGAAATGGTTCTGAAGCATCTCTACTCCCTTCTAGATTGGGATCATGACTTGGGTTATTTGGAAATGCTGGTAAATGGTGGTTTGAAGATGTTGTCAGATGCTGGAGACAAGTTCTCAACGTACCTTTCCTGACAGAATAATCAATGTCTATGTGGCAACAGCTCACTCATATGGCATTTCCTTTAAGTTCCTCTAAAGGTTGTTCAGTTCTGGAAACTTTGCCCTGCTCCCTTCTGGATCCCTGAGGGATCCCACAGGATGACTGTCAGTCGGAGGAAGGAGCATGTAGCTGTCCATCCTTCTTCCGTGTGCAATATCAATGTGTCCTTCTGTGTGCTCTGTGCAGCCACGGAGAAGAGCAGAGAGGGAAGGGGCCGGGCCCAGGGCTGTGCCCCGGGGCTGAGCCTTTCCTGCAGCCTGAGGATCTCCTACAGTGTCACAGGAGCTGTTCTGTCCTGCCTTTCTTTGCAGCTGAGCCTGTTGGTGAAGGTGGTGCGGCTTCCCAACCCACGTTCAGGATTGAGCCTCTGGGAGATGGTGAGGGTAGGTCAAGGCCTTTCCCCTGGGAGAGCTGCCAGCTCAGAGCCCAAAGCTCGGCCAGGGGGGCATCGCTGCAGGTGCCAGGACAGAGCCATGCACGTGTGTGCCCTTGCCCTGCGCGATCCCCTCACACCTTTTGCTCAGGCCTGGCAGCTATTTGGAGGAAGGTGGGCCCTGGCCCAGCCCCAAAAGGCCAGATGGATTTTGAATCTTATCCCCATTTTTGATAAGCCTGATGTCCTAAAGATGCCACCAAAAGAAGTCAGAAATTGTTCCATCTGATCCAGCTGAACTTTTTCCTTTTTCAAGTGAAGGAGCAAAAGGCAGGACAGAAGGGAATGTTTCCCCAAGCAAGCAGAGGCCGACTGGCAGCCCCTGCTGCAGGAAAGGAGGAGATTCCAGACATGGGCACAGGCACAGGAGGTAATTGCTCTGCCACTGTCAGCCATTTAGCAGGGCTGTGTGGCGGCACCTCTTTCCACCAGGTCCTGCCCTTGCATAGCCCAGCAGCAGCCAAAGCTGGAGGCACCTCTGGAGCTCATTCACAGCTCCAGGGAAAGGGGACCCATGCACCAATGTCCCTCCTGCTGCAGCTGCTCCGGAGCTGGCCCTGAGTGCCCTGAGGCCCAAGGCACAGGAGCAGCCCCGAGCGGGAGCCCTGCCGCGAGCCCAGGGCCAGAGCCAGCCTTGGCTCCTGACTGGGCAGGGGCTGCACTGGGTCCTGACAGGGCCTGACTCTGTGCCCTGGGGCTGGGGGAGCTGTCACGGGGCAGAGAGGGCCAGGGCTGGCAGTCGCTGCTCAGGGATGGCTTTGGCCCGTGTCCCTCCAAGCAGCCACTGCCCAAGCAGCTGCGCTGCCCCTGGGCTCTCCTCCCGGCCTGCTGGGCTTTGTTGGGTGGCACAGCCTGTGCCAACGGGCAGCACGGTGCCTGCAGGCCCCAGCTCTGGGGGAAACGGAGAACGTCCTGCCCGCATCCCCCGTGCTGCCAGCTCAGCAGTGCAGCACAGCACGGGCTGACACTCCCCATTGCTCCCACAGGTGCAGCTGGAACCACAGCACATGTTCCTGATTCCCAGAAGGGCCATGGAAGGGGTTGCTGGATAGGATTAATTGCAGGCCTTCTTTGTTTGGAGCTTATTTTCATCTTATGCTGTGTCCAAATTTGGACTTGCTGGAAGAGAAAAGGGTGAGTGTTTTGTTCACCTTTCCCTCAAACAGCTTCTTTTAAAAGTCTAATGTTGTAGACAGGAAACATTCCCAGAGAAGCTGCTGTGGTGTTGTTGCCAGTCTGTGATTGTCCAGAGAAGCTGGAGAGCCTTGCCAGCTCTGGGCCCTGCTGTGCAGGAGTCTCCCTGTGTGCCACTGGCAGCTGGGGCCTCAGCCACCTCCTCTCTCCACAGGGATGCCTCTGCAGCTTCACAAGACTGGCCAAATACCTCAGCCAGGGAGAACTGGACCTGTCATCTCTCATCTCCGTGCCCGTGTCCGTTGTCCCTTCCACGGCTGCATTACCAGCTCATTGCTAGGGACAGCTTGTTGGTATCACCAGCCAGAGCAGGAGCCTCTGTCCCCAAAGGTGCTGCCCCTGGTGTCCAGCCAGGCCAGGAGGTGCTGCCCTCCTAGCAGGGAAGGGCCTGAGCCTGGCAACATCTTTGGGGTTCAGCTCAGGTGTGTCTGTACTACCACCAGCACTGCGGAGCTGCTTGTCTGGGCACAGCCGGGGCTGGGCAGGCAGCAGCTGAGCACGGGGCTCCTGAGACAAAGCAACCTCATTTTGTCTTTGTTTTACATTTATACACAGCAGAAGATTTTAGAAATATTTAGAAACATTTTTTGTAGAAAAATATCCCTAAATATTTCTTCCCTTTTCCTATTGTAGTTTTGGATTTTTCAAAGTAGTTATAGAATTCTGAAAAATTTGGAACACTTTTACGCTTGCCGAATAAAAAATAAAACTGCATTTAATTGGTGATCATTACTCTTAGATGAACTAAGTCATCACAAGACACCCAGTGTACTGGTGAGGCTTTTTTCCCACTGGAGAATTTTACCTAGTGACAACAACAGACTTAAAGCCCTTTCCCTGATAATTTCCGGATTTCTTACAAGCTCATCTCTCAGTCTTCAGAGGCGAACTTTGAGCACAGTGGGAATCTCCTGCTGTGCAGGAGGGTCTCTGTGAGCCAGCTGACACCGGGGCCTCTTTTGCGGAGATAAACACAACTCCACGACTTTGTGAAAGTTGTAAAGTTGGTATGTTTATTACTGTGCTGGATGCATGTGGAAATTCCTCTCTTTAAAAGACATGCGTACCTCTGGGAACTCCAGATCCTTTTTTATCACTCTCTCAAATAGATATGCATCCAATTTTACGATAGGTTCATACATATTCATTTTTACAAATTTGGTTGGACATTTACCGCTAGTTAATCTTTATCAGAAAGAATTCCCAGGTCAGGTTGGCCTGTTCTCATAGCAGTTCCTCTGTCTCTGTGTCCCCGCCACCCCCTTATCTCTGTCCTTGACTGAAGCAGTTTCTCTGAGCCTAGGCTTTTTACCAGTCAGACTAAACAGCTATGTTTTCCAACTACAGACTTAACTCAAAGATGTACATTTCACCTAAATCAAAATGGATTTCTACTCTGAAAAATTTCTACTCTGTCTCTTTTTCCCCCTTTCCTAGAAAATAAGTAAATTCTTTTATCTAATGCAAATCCCTATGACAATAATTCTCTCTTAATGCTTTACCATGTACTTTTGCTAAGGAGGTTAACACAGCTGTTTGCTGTAGTATTCTCCAATATCACATTAGCAATATAATGGATAACCCTAAAATTAGCTTATTCCAGCTAATATTAACAAAACTACAATGGGATGACACATTTTATTAAGGATTCCATTGTCAGTTGGTGACCACCCAAAGATCACATCCCACCAGTGATGATCTGCAGTTTGCTTTACTCTTTGCAGAATTCTGGTTATTTCTTTGGTATCATGAGAGACAGTAATTAGGGCTTTCTCTGTTTTCTGGAATTTCCTTCGAGATCTGCAGTAGGTCTTGGTGCTTAATTAATTGTTTTATCAATGTAAGGTCCATCCCAACAGGAGTTGGTGATAGTCTGGTTCCATTGTGTAATTGGTTTTAATCAACTGGTGGGATGTCACGGGGGCCATGTACAAAAAATCACACCCGATAATCTTAACAACATTGCAATACAAAAATTAAAATTATTTCTTCTAGACAAAATTGTTGTTATCAATTTTTACAGCAGCACAAGCAGTTCTCAGGCACACATAACTTTTACTAGTATACATGAGCACAGTTTTCTGATCAGTGACTGCATGAATCTCAAAGTGGTAAATACTCTGTTCAGTGTCTAGACACACATTTGGGCATTAATTGTATTGCTTTCACAAATGAATCCCAGTTGTTCTCTAGTAATGCAGGATTCTAACTTTACTGTTGGCCACTTTTCATTCACCTTTCCAGCCCACACCCTATGTTCTGAAGGGTAGAGCACTCTTTTTTCATTATTTAATCCCAGTGCAATGATGGGGCGGATAACATAAACAGTGGCATTATGTTAGGTAAGGACAAAGGCAGTGGCCACATTAGAAGCAGGATCATAGGTGAAATTTACTATAGTCCACCAGGATTGAAACTTCTTTACAAAATCAATCACATTATCCCAGACAAATTCCCAAATTTCAGCTGGAAAATTACCTTCACCCCCTTCCCATATGATCAGAGCTGCTGTTGCCTGCATCTATAACTGTGCTTGTATACAACTGAAAGCTAAAGACACATTATTTCCAACTGTACCAAGTGCTTCTAATATTACCCTGTGGTCTTGGCTCCCAGCCTTTTCCCACTTTGGCAGTACTTTGGAAATCAGCCACTGCCTAGTTCCTAATGCCAATAGAGCTGACTGATAAGGCTGCTTCAATTTTGCTAGGTCACCTGCTGCAGTGGCCAGCTTATTCATCAGTATTTCTGAATCAATTCCATTTAAAACTCTCAATCCATTCCCTAACATCCCAGTTAGATAATTTCTTGTTCTGCTCCTGAGCTATATTTGTCTTTGTAACCACGTTGTGCAGCCCTCAAAGGATGTTCTTAGGAAAGAGGAGCAGGCTGGTTGGATTTTTGAGAAGTTAATTTGCACTAGCAACTCAACACGTTTGAGAGACCATTCTGGATTGAACAACAGTTGTTTTCACTTACATTCTTCCCTACGTAGAGGCCTATTTCTCACACTTCAGGGTCAGGTTTGGTTTGGGTCTGAACTATTTGATTACTAGTGTGGGTTGTATAAGGTCCTGCCATTGTAAAAAGTGTAGTACCTATTTAAATTTAAATGAGAGCTTTATAGCATCTCAAGCTTAAAGGCAGGTCACTTCTACAGGCTGTATCAAGGAGAAATTACACCAACAGTCTGGTTCACTTGGGCTATCACAAACTTCTTGGTGCCTGTATACGGGGAGGTTGAGACACTAATTTCCTCTGGTTTCTCATAAGCCGTCTCATTGACTACCTAGCACTCTATTTTGATTTCTTCTCTCTTGATCTCCTGAAGTGTCCACAGTTCTCGTTCTTGCCACTCTTGCTCCTCATATACCTGATCTTCATGAATTACTACAGTGGACAGGTTTAGCTCTTTTATCTCAGAAAGTTCTCCCATGGATCCCGTATACAGATTGAAAGCTTGGGACCAAGGCCATTCAGCATTGCTTGGAATAGAGGCACTCTCTAATTCTAAGACTCCACTTATAATTATATACAAATCAATTCTGTAATTGAAATGACAAACTACCCCTGGCTGCAATATACTCATTTTGCCTGAGTAAGTTTTAATCTCAGTTCATTGTTTCTTGATGTCCCTCTCTAAGGGGCTCCTGGGGCTTTCTTCACTCGAGAGTGATGGATCCAGGCATTCTACTCCTTGGTCTGGATTGCAGAGAAGGTGGTGAGAAGCACTTGCAGTGATCTCTCTCACTGTGCATCCAAAGTCTTTTCTGCAAGAGGCTTAACATATACATAATCTCTAGACTGTATGTTATGTACTGGTCTGTCTAGCTCTTTGCTCCGAGTTCTAGCCACGTGTTTCTCAATTTCTCTGAGCTGTTTGCTTAAAGCCAGCATGCAGGTGGCCAGGGTTATCTCTCCAATGTGGGTGGACATTCTCTTTCGTATTCCATATGGTCTTCCATAAAGCATTTCAAAAGGACTCAGCTTTTCTTTAGCTCGTGGTTTAGTCTGAATTCGCAATAGTGCCAGTGGAAGAGCTTGGGGCCAGGGTAGATTAACATCCTGCCCCAGTCTTACAATCTGCTGCTTAATCAAATGATTCATTTTCTCCACCTGGCTGCTTGATTGCGGGTGGTATGGAGTGTGAAGTTCTCAATCTATGAATCTATGCCCAGGTGGCTACTAATCGGTGGCACTATTTTGGAAATGAAATGTGATCCTCTATCCGAGGATATTGTGGATGGAGCTCTGAAGCATGGTATTATTTCTTGTAATAATACCCTGGTCACCTTTGACAGAGCTTTGACAGTTCTGGTGGGGAATGCTTCTGGCTACCCTTAAAATGTATCTGTCAATACTAATAAATACAGATACCCCCCTTTCTCTGGGAGTTCTGAAAAGTTAATTTGCCACAGCTGTCCTGGCCCATGGCCTCTCTTAATTTGACCGAGTTTTGGCCTGGGGGTATTTTTGGGGTTTGTCTGGAGGCAAGGATCTCACTGTTGGTTTACCTGAGTAATAGTGGCAGATTAATTCTTGGCAATGATTCTTTCAATCAGATATGCATTTTAGAAAGCCTGTGGAAACTACTACTTAAAAGTCAACACTTTATTTTGATGCACTCTGTATCACTGGCAGCCTTAGTCATTCTGGGAAAGGAGCCACACTTTATAAAAGCTTTTAAGTAGTTAGGCCCCAGTGTGTTTTCTGGTGCTTTTCTTTCACTAGTGATCACAAAAATGGGAAGGGATTACTGGCTGTCTTTCAACGGCAGCCCACCCCTTGTGGTTGCATGTCTCTTTTGATTAGTACTATTATATTTTGGCTTACTTTTGAGGGAAATCTGTCCATAATTACTCCACTTTTTGCTGCTTTATTTGCCTCTCCATCCACTAGCTCATTTCCTTCTTCCAATTCTGAGCTCACTCTCTGGTGTGCCTTAATATGCCTTTTCAGGCAGCTGAACTGCTTCCAGCAGCTGCATTGTCTCTTCTTTTTGTGAGGTTAGCAGTCCCCTCTCGTTCCAGATGGCTCCATGTGCATGCACAACTCTGAATGCATACCTTGAGTCTGTACATACGTTTTTCCAGATGGCTCCATGTGCATGCACAACTCTGAATGCATACCTTGAGTCTGTACATACGTTTTTCCAGATGGCTCCATGTGCATGCACAACTCTGAATGCATACCTTGAGTCTGTACATACGTTTATTCTCTTTCCTTTTGCCATTTCCAAGGCACGGGTCAGGGCAATTATCGCTGCCTTCTGCGCAGAGGAGTCTGTCTGTAAGGGCCTAGATTCTATTACTTCTCTGCAGGTAGACACTGCGTATCCAGCATGTCGCTTTCCACTGGCAACGTGGCTACTACTGCCATCAGTGAACCAGGTCTCTGTATCGTCTAGACGAGTGTCTTTAAAATTCTGGGCATCTGGAGTAAGTAGCTTCAATGGTCTCCAGGCAATCGTGGTGTACTGCTTCTCCTTGATTTCCACTGAGAAAAGAAGCTGGGTTGACAATATTAGTCACCACTATCTCCACATCATCTTGCTCTACCATGATGGCCTGGTATTTCAGAAACTTCTGTGGTGAAAGCCAGAGGCCACCCTTTGCTTCCAGTGCTGCGGACACTGTGTGGGACACTAGCACAGCCATTTTTGTCCCAGGGTAAACTTGCATGCCTCTTGAATATTCAGCATGACTGCTGCTACAGCTCTGAGGCAACCTGGCCATCCTTTTGCTGATGCATCTAGTTGCTTGGAGAGGTAAGCAACTGCCCTCTGATATGGACCCAAGTCCTGAGCCAATATTCCCAGGGCAATGCCCTGTCTTTCATGGGAAAACCAGAAAGAATGGTTCACTTACATCTGGAAGTCCCAAAGCTGGAGCTGACATGAGGGCACTCTTTAGCTGGTGAAAGGCCCGTGTGCCTTCCTTTGTCCACTGGAGATCTCTGTTTCCACTGGCAATAAGAGCATAGAGGAGTCTTACGAGCAGTCCATAAGTATAAACCCACAGCCGGCACCACCCTGCCATGCCTAAGAAGGTTTGGAGTTCCTTTATTGTCTGGGGTTTTGGGGTTTGGCTTATGGTTCTTTGCGAGTCTGCCCTAACGTCCGTTGCCCAGCACTCACCTGGTACCCCAGGTAGATTACTTTCTCTTTCACTGCCTGTGCCTTTTCTTTGATACTCTGTGTCCTTGGGGTCCTAGGAAATTCAAAAGGCTTACTGTCCAGGCCAGACATGCTTCCCTCATCCGAGTGGCTACTAGAAGATCATCCAGGTACTACAAAAGCCTTCCTTCTTCCTGTGGAGCTTCCCAAAACTCCAGATCTTTTGCAAGTTGCTCCCCAAACAGAGTAGGGGAAATTTTGAAGCACTGAGGAGGCACGGGCCATGTGAGCTGGGTTTTGTGCCCACTTTTAGGGCTTTCCCATTCAAATACAAAAATTTTCTGTCTGACTTTGTGGATATGGAGGCAAAAGAAGGCATCATTTGATTCTAAAATGGTTAACCAGATTAGCTCAGGTGTTAAATAAGTTCATAAAGTATATGGATTGGCTACCACAGGATACAGATCTTCTGTTGCTTTATTGACAGCCCTCAAATCCTGTACTATCCGGTCTGACCCATCAGATTGCAGGTAAAATGGGAGTAGTGAAATCAGATTGGCATTCTTTTAATAATGCTAACCGCAGAAAATTTTCAATTATTGGACTGATTCCTTCCCTGTCTTCATTCGTTAGGGGGTACTGCTGCCTAATTGTGACTTGTTGTGTCCCTTCCTTAAGCTTAATTACTATGGAGGAGGCATTTTTCGCCATCCCTGGTACACCAGAGGTCCATACCCTGGGAAATACTTGACTTAGTATCTCTTCATCAATTTCCATCTCAATTTCAATATCTGTTAAGGTTAAACTTAATACCTCAATGTACTTTTGATCATTCAGCTCCAGAGGACCCTCTCCATTTTTGAATGTAATGGTTGCTTCAAAACTCCTTCAATAAATCACTTCCTAAAAATGCCTATGCTGAATGGGGCATCTACAAAAACTTATGCATACCCCATTGTTTGTTTTCCCAATTCCCCAGCCACCTCCTCTCTTCACAGGGATGATTCTGCAGCTTCACAAGACCTGTCAAATAACTCAGGCAGGGAAAACTAGACCTGTCATCTCTCATTTCTGTGCCAGTGTCCCTTGTCCCATGGCTGCGCTACCAGCTTATTGCTGGGGACATGCTGTTGCCACCACCACCCAGAACAGGACGCCCTGTCCTCAGAGGTGCTGGCCCTGTGTGAGAGTCTGTCCTAATTTTCCCTCATCTGCCTCACGATCATCCTTGGGAGACCACTGAAGAGAAGACCCCCCCCTCCTCTATATCTGGCTCTGAAGGAGAAAAGTCACACGCCACGGGCCCTGAGAGCTGAAAGCTCAGTTTTGAGCTGTTGTTTCCACAGGAGTGTTTGCTGTATGCTAAGAAGAGGACACCATGGCCCGTTTGCAACAATAGCAGCTTGGGAAGCTGTCCCACCTCTCGGCCTGGCTGGACTTCTCCTGACTTTCAAGTGGTCTCCCATAGAAGACCCTTGCCTGTTTTACAACCACCGTGACAGACAGACGGAGATGTGAGAAGCTTTTCCATCAAGGACTGAGACATGAAACTCCTAAAAAGGCCCCTCTGCTCCTTCCAAGGACTGGGACTGAAACCCCCAGCCCGGGGGAGATGTGTGGGGAGGCAAGCTGACCAAAGCGAGATGTTTGCCTGCAGATTGTGACCACTGGAGCAAGAAAACAATGGCTCTCATTTACTGCTGAGAACACCGACTACCTGTTACATCTATCAAGCTCATTTACTGCTGAGAACATGGACTACCTGTTACATCTGTTCCCTATTGTATCTGTTTCCCCCCCTCGCAATTTTCAGTAATAAAAACCTCTGAGTTAGCAGAGCCTTTGAGATCTCCCAAGCGTAGCAGGCGGACCCTCGGCTAGACTGCACCAAAATTGGTGCAGTTGGTACAGTTGGTACAGTTGGTACAGTTCGTCTCTGAGTTGGTAGCTATATCCCCCCTCTCTCTCTCTCTCTTTCTCTCTCTTTTTCTCTCCCTTAATCCCTCTATCACATTTTTGCTGTAGTTGTTTCAATAAAACTGCATTTGATTTGATTATCACTGCAAACCCCGTTGTACCGTGTGGTGTTTTGCACTCTGAGATCATTCCTACGAACCATCAGGTCATCTGTCCACTAGGACAGACCCTGACACCCTGGCAACCAGAAGCACAGGGAGCACAAACAGACACAGCCAGGAGGCCCAGCAGCTCTTTCCTGAGGGCCCATTTCATGCAAGAACTGGCCCTCAGAATATTAAACAAAATGAAAATAAAAGGGTTGGGGGAGGAGGCATTGAGGTGGCCTCACAGGTTCAACTCTGCACTCTGCTTTTGTCACCAGCATTATCCAAGTTCCTGTACTTTTTTCCTGGAGAATTTGCAGTCAACAGAGCTTCACTCCCTCTCATCAAATCAGTCTTAAGGCCAGCTTCAGGCTGGGTCATTCATTTAGACTCGAGCACTGACTGGGGTCCAGGCAACAAAAGAACATTAGCTGCAGGCCACCCACACAGCTTTTCATATTAATCAGCACAAAGCCTTTATTTCTGCAAGCTCAGGAATGCTGGGGGGATCTTTGCACCATCAGGCCGAGGTACAAGGCTCTGGATCCTCCAAAGGAACAGAACCAGCCCCCTTGAGGGGGAGAAGGCGCGGCCTCAGTTGCTGCCCCGGGTGCCTCCTGTGGGCCAGGGCACGGCCCTGGCTGTAAATGTGTTGGGCTGCAGCACAGGGCCAGGGTGGAGCTCAGCAGCCTCATCAGAGCCCAAGGCCCCGGCCCTTGCCCGCCGGGACCCGAGCCTGCCCCTGGGGCCCGGCCTGGCCTGAGCAGCCCGGCCTGGCCCCAGGGGATGGGCTCCGCTCTCTTGCTGTGCCTGCAGGCCGGGCCCAAGGCTTTGCAAGAGGCTTTCTCCCAGCTTTGCAAAACCTCAGCCAAGTGACCCCGGCTGTGCTGAGAAGAGTAAAAATCCCCCTCAAATGTAACTCCGCTGCGCACCTCATGAGGGATCCCTGCACACTTTAGAAGAGGCCATCAATATTACTCCTTTGTGATTCATGAGTGACCCCGGCACCCCTCAGCAGGGACCCCAAACTATCCATGCCTGCCTCATGGGGCCAGGGCTCAGATGATGCCAGGGAAGGAAATGTGTCCTCGGCCCAGGGACGCTCAGCATGGGCTCCCCCAGCCCTGGGGACCCCCCACTGGTCACAGCAGCCCCTGCCTGGCTCCTGCCTGCCCACACCGTGGGCATCCACGCCTGCTCCTGGCCATGGAGCTCAGCCTGTGCTGCTGCGGAGTGGCCTTTGCGGCTGTTACGATCTGGACAGAGCTGTGACAACTCCATTTCTTTATTGAAATATAAAATTTGGGCCAAGCCCTACCCTGGAAGACAGGGGCTGCCCACACTCACTCCTAGCTGGGAAACAGGACTTGCGGGCTCTGGGGCAGAGGGTCTTGTTTTGGAGGGGAAAACGAATTTGGAATGTGAGAAGGCCTTCTGACGGTGTTGCAGCCACGGCAGGGCAGATAAGGGCATAAGTGGAGACCTGGGATAACAGGTCAAGTTCTCTTTGCCCGAGTTGCTAGGCCTCTCTTCTGAAGATGCACAGGAGCACCTGTGGAGACAGGAGGTGGCTGAGGCCCCAGCTGCCAGTGGCACACAGGGAGCCTCCTGCACAGCAGGGCCCAGAGCTGGCAAGGCTCCCCAGCACGGCTGGAGCTGCTGGCACAGCTTGGCCCAGCTGCACAGCTGCCCCTCAAGGCCCCGGCGAGCAGGGCACGGCTCTGGGCAGGCTCCCTGGCCAAGAGCGGGCCCCAGAGCACCTCTGCCTTTCAAGGGCAATCTAATCCCTGCTCTTTCTCCTCCCCATTTTCCTTTGCTTCTGCCCTGTTTTTGTCCAGGAAGCCTCAGCCGGAGCGAGCACTGGTTGCAGCCCCAGCAGATCTTAAGCCCATGCTTCAGCTTGGGCTCCCTGCCAGCTGATGCCAAATGCCTTCCTGCAGAGGCTGGGGAGAAGCTGCAGCCAGGCCAGGCCAGAAAACAGCCCTGCAGGGCATGGAAGCAGCAGCAAGGCAGTGAGGTTTCCATGGATGCCCTCCCGCTGTGCCGGGCACCGGGGGTTGGACATTGTGATGCTGTAGAACCACACGGCTCTGTGACCCCAGAGCCTGCTGTGACCTCACAATCCTGCTGTGACCTCATGGCCTGCTTGGGGATGGACCTCATGGCTGGAATTTTCCTTCTCTAGGAGGGAGCTCATGCTTGCCTGGCTGTTGTGTGCAAGGGCTGGCCTTGCCTCCCCAAGCTGAGCTCAGCGCTCTGTGTTCTGGGCACTGGCACAGGAAATCACATCCAATGATTTCTGAGCTCCTCAGGCACTGTCAGCAACATCCCAGCATGCTGAGGAGTAAGTGATCTCTGGCTGGAGACAAGTTCCACATTCCCTCCTGTCAGCAGCTTCCCAGCTGGAAATTTGGCACCTTGGGTGGGCCATGGCTAACACAGTCCTCTGGCTTCATAGGAAAGGTGAAGCTTTTACTTCACCATTTGCTCTTCATGTGCAATTTAAGGCACTGCTTCCTCTTGTGATCCTCAAAGGACACAGTGAATAAAACAGGGGGGAAAGTCACCCAACCTCTTCAATGCTTGGGTATGCCAAAAAAAGCCTTGAGGAGCATAGGGTGGGTGTGTGCGGTCTGACCAAACCAGAGCCCTTCCATGATGGAGTGGCTGCCTCAGTGACGCGGTGCCAGAGTTCTTCAGCCTGGGCTGCTCCCAGCACTGTCACCAGGAGGGGGCTGCCCCCAAAAAGCCACACAATTTGGGTGCTGCTATAGGTCACATTTGCTCTATGGCACAGGGGGAATGCTTCAAGGGCAGGGACAAGGAACAAGGAGAGGTCTTCTGTATGACTCCCAAAGGTGTTTATGCCCAGGAAGGTCAGGCTCAGAAAGACACAAGTCCAGGCTCTAGAAGGGGTTTTTCAACAAGGGGAGGTTCAAGAGGAGGGTACAAAACTTTAACAAATTGGGAGAAACCTGGGGAGAAGCATAAGGCAGGCAATACAGTGTTTAAACCAATTGGGAATTACAGGGGAGGGGAAGAGTTTAAACAAACCAATGAGACCTCAAGGGATACAAAAATGACAGGGAAGTTTCTGGAGAAAGGGGCAGGCATGAGGAGGGGCTGACCATGTTCATACTGGGAGAAGGAAGAGGTAACATTCAGGAACAAAGGGCAGGTCTTTGGGAAGATGGAAAACCAGGGCAAAACCAACAAGAGAGGTGCAAAAGAACAAGCAATTAAGGATAAAATATGCTATAACAATACAAGAGATGGGGCGGGGGGGGGGGGGGGGTGGGGGTTTGAACTGACCATTGAAACTGAATTGCAGTTGAAAACACAATAGAGACACACCGCAACACCACAGTGTGGCGGTCTGTTATTTTACAGTTTGTTCTTCTGTAGTAAGTTTTAAATACTCCTTGTTATACGTTTGTAATGTTTCATTCCACGTAACCCACTTGGTTTCTCTGGTGGTTCAGTCCTGAGTTGTTTATTCACCAAGTATATGTCAATGCCCCTGTCCATCAAAGACAGCACAGCCTTTTGTTCTGGTGTGTACCCTGTAGTTCATCCCTTCCTCAAAGCAAGATTGGATTTCAAGGTTTGCTCCTTCCCCTTGTTGGTTTCTATTGGATATCCCTTGCTCTGCACTCCTTCCCTAATGCCTTCCCCTTGGTAAAAGGTTGTGTCCTCCTGTTCTTCTCTCTCTTCCTTAAAAATCTGTTATTGTCAGTTGTCCCTGACTCCTCTGGGGACACAAACCTTCCTTGGGACACAAACCTTCCTTAGAACTCAAACAAGGGATCTCTCTCTCGGTTCCTTCGCCTCAGTCCCTCGTACTGGGTTGCTGCTGTGTCACCCGTGCCACAGGTGTCGGCTGCAGGGAGCTGCAAGCCCCTGTACGCACCGCCAGCCGGGAAGGTCCCTGTAGGGATCCAGGGGCAGCCTCTCTTGTGACTGTCCATGGGACTCAGGCAGTGAGCTGGCCAGAGAACATATTGCCTGTGACCCAGCCGCGAAGTTACACCCCAGTGCACAAGGGAAGAGCTAGAGATGCCACCACTCTGGACTTCTGCCATGCCCTGGACACATCAGCCCTGCCCTGCATCCTTGTCCCTCCTTTGATGAGCTATGGATCTGATGGAGGCACAATTTGGAGAATGAGCAATTGCCTGGCTGGTCACATCCAGGGGGTTGTGGTCAATGGCTCAGAGGCCCGATGGACGTCAGTGACCAATGGTGTCCCTCAGGGTGACAGCAGAAGCTCCCTGGACACTGGGGACTCAGTGTCCTGGTGGTGCTGCCAGACAAGAGAGCTGGAAGGGACTCCAAAGCAGAACTGTTGTGATTGTCCAAGTCTTTCAGACTTGCTCAGTGAATGAGCAGCTGATTGAAGTGAAAAGATACTCAGAAACCACACAATCCCTTCCCTGGGAAGAAACATTTCCCCATCCAAACTTCCTCTCCCTGTTTTTATCCCACTCCAAGAGGAACAGACATGTATATACATCTATCTATCTATCTATCTATCTATCTATCTATCTATCTATCTATCTATTTCTGTCTTAGTTATTTAACTATCTAGCGATCTAATACCTACTTATCTTCCTATATATCTATCTATCTACCTATCTGACAAAATAATTTCAGCTTTAAATTAAATCTCTTTATTTATCCTTATCCTTTGAAATAGAGTTTAGAAAGTAGTATTTTTATACAATTACATTTATCAAAGACATTAATTAACAGATGCTTTTAATCTCTCCATCATGAAACTGCAGCAAATTCCTCCCTGACTGACAGTGATGAGTGCCTGCTGTCAGGGAGGGATCAGAAGGTCCTGTCCAGAGGGCGGGAGCAGATGTATGCCCTCTTCTCCAGGATCTGCTTTGCAGCTTTTTTAATGCCATCATCCCGGTATTCATCGGCATCTCTGGAGAAAGAGAGAAAAGTCAACTAAGGGACCATAAAGAGCCGTTGTAAATTTGTTTCAAGAAGTGTTTTTGAGTACGAGTGCAAGAGTGAGTGCCAGGAAGAAACTGAACATTCTCTTCTGAAACAGATAGATTATTACAGACTGAGCTTTGGAGAGCCAATGCACAGCTGGTCAGTACTTCCCACAGAGTCCAAATCCCTCGTTTCTATCAGTAACTTGACAGGAGTATATACATAAAATATAGATTTTATATTGCTCAATAAAGAACCCTGGCAGTTTGCTTTAGCTATGAAGTGAAGAGACTCTTCTCAACAGGTTCCTGCTCTGCCGCTTGTTTGAATTAAAAGTAGAGAAAAACTCTTCTGTTGGTCACATAAACCAACAAAAGTTTCATGAGTCTGTGAAAGACATAAGACGGTAAACCTCATTCCATTTTATAGTACTTACAGTCTCTTAATTCAGCCATGGGATAATTGGGCCATCATTCACTATACCAAAAAACTGGAATAGGCACTGGAAAACAAGTCAGTTTCAAAACTAAGTTTAGAAAAAGTGAGTGAATTTCATAAAGAAAAACATGTAGAAAAAACATAGGAATTTAAACTTCTCAAAGCCCTTTGATAATAGAGCCCTGATTCCCAGTCATGTCCAGTGAAGCCTCAGCTGTCCCTTTGAGGCCAGAACTGCCAACGCTCAGGGCTGGGATGAGCCTTCACCCAGAATTGGCTCCAAGACTGATTGGGAATCAATCCAGAACAGGGCTCACAAAAAGAGCAAAGTTTCACGGCCAAATCCAAACTTTCATCAGGCTGGATTTGTTTTAACACTGAACTGGAGCATATTTGCTTGTGCTGCAACACCGTTGCCATTAAACTTTACATGAGCTACAAAATAAGCATTGCCCTGTCCTGAACTGTGCTGCCCAAACACTGCTGAGAACTTGCTGTGCCTCTGCCCTGTGCCCCTGGGGCAGCTCTTGGCCAGGCAGCCTCAGTGGGAGCCAGCACTGGCTGCAGCCCCAGCGGGCCCCCCAGGACAAGGCCCAGCAATTAGGAGGCCAAGGAAAGCTCAGGGCAGCAGCTGAACCGTCCCCAGAGTTCTTTGGACAGCCATGGACTGGCCACAACTCCACAGCAGCAGACTACGAGTCAGGCTACCAATGCTGTGGAGCACAGTTATAAGAAAACTGTGGAGAAAAATCAGCAACTGACCGTCTGATCTCATACAGCTTGCGAATGCCAAGATAGCAGCCTAGCAGCACAAGTGGCACAGTGAACACTATCACCACTGTGCCTATCATGCATTTCCTGCGCACATCCTGGGGACAGACAATTCTTGGGAGGCGCATTGGATCCGGGCCATATATTCCTGCTTCAGTGACAACGTCTGTGGGAGCAATGGGGAGCGTCAGCCCGTGCTGTGCTGCACTGCTGAGCTGGCAGCACGGTGGATGCGGGCAGGACGTTCTCCGTTTGCCCCAGAGCTGGGGCCTGCAGGCACCTTGCCGCCCCTTGGCACAGGCTGTGCCACCCAACAAAGCCCAGCAGGCCGGGAGGAGAGCCCGGGGGCAGCGCAGCTGCTTGGGCAGTGGCTGCTTGGAGGGACACGGGCCAAACCCATCCCTGAGCAGCCACTGCCAGCCCTGGCCCCCCTGCCCCAGGGCACAGAGTCAGGCCCTCTAAAAACACAATGGATCTTTGCCCTCCCCCTCTGCCCTTTCCCCACCATGGGCACCCCTTGCAGTCTCTCCCAGGTTTCAGGACATGTCCCACACGGAGGGACCCCAGCAGGACTGCTCAGCCGGGCTGATCCTGGCACAGCAATCACCTTCTGTGGCACTGTCTGGCATCTCCTCACTTCCTGTATCAGTGGCTAGCACGGGTACATTGCGTCCTCCAGGATGTGCTGCCTTCCGGAAAGACTTTTGGTCCATCTCTGGAGAAAGGAAAAGGGACAGCCAGACCAGGTGGAGCCATTGCCCAGTGGGGAGGTGGCATCTTCAGGAGGTACCACTTGTAAAAGACATGGATAAGGATCAGGGAAAGGCCAAGGCCCTTGGGGCTACCACAGGGCCCTCCCTCCTCCAAATAGCTGCCCCTCCAGATCTGCCCAGAGAATGGGAAATCCCAGGCCGATGGTGCAGTTTGGGCTCTCACTTAGCTGATGCCCAATGCCTTTGCACAGAAGCTGGGGAGAAGCTGCAGCCAGGCCAGGCTGGCAAACAGCCCTGCAGGGCATGGAAGCAGCAGCAGGGCAGCGAGGCTGCCATGGATCCCTTCCTGCTGTGCCGGGCACGGCGTGTCCAGATGTGCAACCAAAGGCCCCGGCTGCTGAGCCCCAGGACAAGGCTGAGGGAAATGCACCCACCATGGTGCCTCTCCAGGTCAATCAGGATTTGGTCCAGTTGTTTGGATGCCTCCAGGGGCACATTCTGTTTTGTAAGTTTTTTCCTCCCTCTCAGAGGACCTTAAGATAAAGTATTTCCATTTAACCAGGAATACATTCCACAGAAGCAGGGCTCAGCCTGTGGGGTCAGCAGGGACACACTACTCACCCCTGCGATGGGAGCTGGGCTTGTGTGCAACATCCACCAAAGGACCTGGGAAGATCCTCCCTGCAGGCACACCTGTAACTCAAGAGCCACAGAAGCTTCTGTCACCTGGTTCCTGCCAGGTTGCCAGTGATTATTCTGTCAGAACATACCTGCAGAAACTCCCAAGTGCTCCAAACCATCTTCCATCCCGGCTGCTGGCAAAGCAATGGCACCACTCTCATCTGGAAGGGAGCACAGACCAGACCCATTTCCATGGTGTGCTGGCATCCCCCTCTGCCTATGGGAACTGTGCACTGCAAGGTGATCGGGTAAGGCTGTGGGAGCCAGATGTGAATGGACAAGGCCAAAGCTGCACAAGGGCCTGGGGAGCTCTGGGCTGGCTCCTGGTCACTCTGCACCCTCTTTGCAGGCCCTGTCTGACATCCCTGGAGGGCAGGCACTGACGCACAGCCAAGATGGCAGCTCAAGCCTCAGCAGGGCTCAGGCCCAGAGGCACAGCAATTACCTCCTGTGACTGTGCTGGGCATCACCTCCCTTCCTGCAGCAGAGGCTGCCAATGAGCCCCTGCTTCCTGCAGGAAATGCTGTTTTCGGCACAGCCTTTCGGTTCATCTCTGGAGAAAGAAAAAGAGACAACTAAATTAGATGGAGATGTTCCCCTTTCTGGGAGGTGGCATCTTCAGGAGGCAATACTGGTCAAACTGATGGATAAGGAGCAAGAAATCATAAAAACTTTTGGGATTGGCCAGGATTTTCCCTTCTCAAAACTGCTGTCATTCCTGATCTCCCCATGGTCCAGGCAATTGCAGGGATCTCAGGGCATGTATGAACCATGTTGCGGTTTGAGCTCTCTGTCTGCAGATGCCAAATGCCTTCCTGCAGAGGCTGGGGAGAAGCTGCAGCCAGGCCAGGCTGGCAAACAGCCCTGCAGGGCGTGGAAGCAGCAGCGGGGCAGCCAGGCTGCCATGGATCCCTTCCCGCTGTGCCGGGCACGGCATGTCCAGATGTGCAGCCAAAGCCCCCGGCTGCTGAGCCCCAGGACAAGGCTGAGGGAAATGCTCTCACCATGGGGCCTCTCCAGGTCACTGAGCATCTCGTCCAGAAGTTTGGCTGCCTCCAGGGATTTCTTGTCTCCTGTACCTTGGTTCATCCAACTAGGAGGACCTTAATAGAAAGTTGTTCCATTTTTACTTCTTGCTGGAGTGGCAGTGAGGGCACCTGGGTGATTGGTGCCCTCCAAGGCACTCCCTCAGCTCTGCCTTCCACTCAGGAGCAGGGCCAGGGGCACCTTGTACCTGCAGTTGCCCCACACTGGGATGGAAGGAGCCCCTTGCGGGGCAGAAAGGACTCCCTGGAGCTGCTGCAGCTCCAAACCCAGCCCCAGGCAAGGCCAGGGCTTGGCAGTGGCAGCAGGAGCAGCTCAGGCTCCCTGGGGCCGGCAAATGAGCTGAGAAAGGCTCAGCCCCATGGAATAGACCTGGGCCCAGCCCCTTCCCTCTCTGCTCTTCTCTGTGGCTGCACAGAGCACACAGAAGGACACACTCGCATTGCATATGGGAGGGGGATGGACAGATAAATGATCCTTTTTCTCTATGACTGAGATCCTGTGGGATCACTGTTGGACACAGGAGCAGAAATTTGGAAGACAGGATTCCCACAATTTAGCAAACTTAAGTGGATCTTGACAGGAATGACACAGGAATATTACTCTGAGCAAGGATTTCACTTTGACAATGATTACTCTGTTAGGGAAGGGGTTTTGCTAGCCTACCTTCACCAAGGTCCAGCATCCTTAAGTATTGCTTTACCAGAATTTCCAATCTACGCAACTCAGGATCCCAGTCTAGAAAGGAGCACAGATGGGAACCGTTCCATGCTGTGCTGGGATCCCCCTCTATGGGGAAGCCAGCACTGGAAGGGGGTCAGGTAATGCTGCGTGCCAGCAGTGCCAAGCAGCAGAGAGGGCAGCTCAAGCCTCAGCAGGGCTCAGGCCCAGAGGCACATGTGGAGAGTATTATTAATAATTGATTAGCTGAGAAAGGTCATTCTGAGATAATGCCGCTGGTTAAGCTGAAGGAGAAAAGTCAGCAGTCAGCAAGCTGAAAGGAAAGAGTCAGCAGTGACCTCGCTGCAACATGAAGGAAGGGAGTTGAGATTAGTCCTGGAATATCCTAAGAATATGTAGAAAGTATCAAAAGTAGAACCATAGGAATGTAAAAGTAGGCGTAGATGCTGATATGTAAGCTAACCAATCCTGAGCTCAACTTTTGCAATATGCATGAAGTTCATTATTAACTGTATTTAACCCGCCGTACTGATCAATAAAACTGAGCCTGTGATGATCAAACTGATGTCCTGGTTCCCTTCCATCGACAAATGGTGGAGAATGCGGGCATAACCGAATCTCTGCCCTTTTTCTCGGATTAAAAGAAAAAGGGATTACGCCACGGTCGAGGAAGTTGGGTCTGGGTCCCCCTGCAGCAGGGACGGTGCCGGAATTTGAAGCACCCTTAAGGTTTACAACGGTGACTTAAGCCAGTACGTGTCGCAGGAGCCTGGAGAGCTGCAACAGCGCGCGCTGATTAAGAGGTATGGATAGGCAAGCGGCATATGATTTATTTACCGCCTATTTAGAGCGGCGTGGGATAAAAGGGATAGATTTAAAAAAGGAGTTACAAGGGTTATTAGCTTATGGCCATGCTAAGGGTATCTTTTCTAATCCTCATACAGTTCATGAGTTATCAGAGTGGAGAAAGTTTGGGGAAATATTGTGGGATACAGTGCTAGGCGATGATAAGTCAGCAAAGAAATTCGGAAAGGTATGGCGGGTCGTGTATAACACGTTACTGCAGCAGGTCTCTGAGAGAAAGGCAGCAGAAAGGGCAACAGAAGCTCATAAGAGGAATATAGGGTATGGTCGTGAAGATGATCCCCTTGCACCTTCTGTAACTAAGGTACTTATGCCTAAGAGTCCCCAGCAAAGTGGTGTGGAGGATTTTTCTATAGGCGCAGTGGAACCGTCTGCACCTTTCCTGTCAGAGGGGGAGGGCGAGTCGGATGGTGGGGGTAAGAGCAAGCCAGCTTTGCCTCCGCCACCAGCTTCAGGCGGGTCGGATGGTGGGGGTGGGAGCAAGCCAGCTTTGCCTCCGCCGCCAGCCTTGCCTCCGCCGCTTCCCCTCAGCGAGCCGGCTCCGGTTACAGCTTCGGCGGGGGGGCCGCTTCCCCCGCCGACTCCGCGTGAATCGGCTCCGGTTTCACTGTCAGCTCCAGCGGGGGGGCCTCTGCTTCCCCCGCGCGAGCCAGCTCCTGCTTCACTGCCCCCCCCGCGCGAAACCTCGGTGTCTGTACCGAAGCGCCAGCAGCATAGCACCCTTAAAGAGCCAGATCCCATCCCGGGGGCACGCCGTGATCCATGGGGGGAGATGGCTAAACAGAGGAGGGAAGCTTGGGCTGCTTTGGCGAGGGAAGTAATGCAAATGGGGGATGGTGAGGCAGTGGAAATAGCTTCTAGTCTTGCATGCCCAGTTACATACACACCACAGTATGATGCACAGGGGAACCTTACGCATAATATAGCAGAATATACTCCCTTAGATTGGAAGCTGTTAACTCAGCTACGTTCTACGGTTAGTCAGTTTGGAGTAAAAAGTGAACCTGTTAAACAAATGTTAGATTATCTTTTTAATACTCAGGTTTTATGTCCTAATGATTTAAGAGGAATAGTTCGGTTGATATTTACTCAGCATCAGCAGTTATTGTTTAACGTCCATTGGCACGCGTTGGTAAATGAATCGGTTGCTGTACAATGAGCCCAGGGAGACCCATTACATGGGGTGACAGTAGAGGAGCTGATGGGCTTAGGGGCATATTTTCGTACAGAGGCACAGATGATATCGGGAGCAGATAAACTTACAGAGGCTATGAGGTTGGTGCGTGCTGCAATAGATATGGTTAAAGAGCCAGGAGGGTTACCGGCTTATATGGGTATTAAGCAAGGAAGGGAAGAATCATTTGGAAATTTTATCGATAGAACAGCTACTGCTATATATCGGGCTGGTGTTGCAGGGCGCTATTGAAGCAGTGTGCCTTGCAAAATAGCAATCCAGCAACCCAAAGAGTGTTAGCTACTTTAGGGGCAAATTGGACTATTGAGGAAGCATTAGAGGGAATGGCATTAATGCCAACAGCTTCATAGGCATTTATAGCAGAAGCCTTAAAGGAATTAGGATTAGGGTTGCAAAAGCATAGTCAAAATCAGCGTTAGCTGCTCTTGCTCCTCTCCCAAACGGCTCACTGGCAGTCACGCAAGGAGGCTCGAAACCATTCATCAAGTGTTACTGATGCGGCACTGAGGGACAGATACAAGTTACCACCGTGACATCGGAGACACCAGCAGCTGCTGTAACATCGCTGCTACCTCCTGTCTGCAACCCGCAACAACCGGGAGCCTCGGCTTGGACTTATCAGCAGCAGTAGACGTCACACTAAGGACGAATCGACCTGAGAGGATACCCACTGGAGTAAAGGGTCCTCTTATATTAAATGGACAAACATGTGGAGCATTATTGCTGGGACGTTCTTCTATAACTATGTTGGGATTATTTGTTTTGCCTGGTGTTATCGATGAGGATTTTACAGGGGAAATACAAATCATGGCTTACACCCTTTATCCTCCGATTAAAATTACAAAGGGACAACGCATTGCACAATTGGTACCATTGTCACAAATGACATCTGGAATACAATCATTTACTGGGCAAACACGGGATGAAAAAGGTTTTGGCTCTACTGGTGTTACACTTTTAACTGTGGATTTACAAAATAGACCAAAGCAAAAGGTTGAAATCACTTATGGTCATCAAAGCATAACCCTTTATGGATTATTGGATACAGGAGCAGATACCAGCATCATTTCTCCAGAAGCGTGGCCACAACATTGGCCTCTATTTCCATCATCAAACATGCTCACAGGAGTGGGAGGATTTACATTGGCAAGTAGATCGCCGTCTTTGTCTGTGTGCATTGAGAATCAACAAATATCTGCTGTGTTTTCAATTGTTCAACTGCCTCCTACAGTTTCCTGCTTAATTGGAAGGGATATTTTAACACAATTGGGAGTGGTGTTAACTAATCAGCACCCTTTGGGGTAATTGCCATTGCTTGGACTTTCCCCATTCCACTCACCTGGAAAACAAATACGCCGGTGATGGTTAAGCAATGGCCATTAAAAGGGGAGAGTCTTATGCATGCCCATGAATTGGTACAGGAACAATATACAAAGGGACACCTACGACTGTCCACAAGCCCTTGGAACACACCTATTTTTGTAATCAAAAAGAAATCAGGGAAATATCGATTGATACACGATTTGAGGGCTGTAAATGACCAAATGGAACCAATGGGGGCCTTACAGCCTGGTCTTCCAAATCCAGCTATGATTCCAGAACACTGGCTGCTTTTAATTATTGACTTAAAGGATTGTTTTTTCACTATTGGCCTACATCCTGATGACATGAAGAGATTTGCTTTTACTTTACCAGCAATAAATCGTGGAGAACCAGATAAAAGATTTGAATGGACATCTCTTCCGCAGGGCATGCGCAACTCCCCCACTTTATGTCAGCTTTATGTTGATGCTGCATTACAGCCACTACGTCGCAAATGGCCAGCAACTATAATATATCATTACATGGACGATATTTTGTTTGCACAGCAACAGCCATTCTCTTCTTTACAGATTGACACTATTAAAAATACTCTAGCTGCATATTCACTTGTTATTGCTGCAGAGAAAATTCAGACTACAAAGCCCTGGAAATATTTGGGATGGACTCTGATGGATCAAATAGTAATACCACAAAAATTGGAATTACAATTGGACATTAAAACTCTACATGATGCACAGAAGTTACTGGGAGACTTACAGTGGCTGAAGCCCATTGTGGGAATACCAAATCATTTGTTAGAAACCCTACGGCCTTTGTTAAAAGGCGTGGACCCTACTACTCCTGTACACCTAACAAAGGAGCATCATCTTGCCTTGCAGCAGATTAGTAACTGTGTACAGCAAGGGTATGTGTCTCGTCGACAACTCGACCACCCCATTGACCTTACTATCTGGAATAGCCCTTGCCACTTGTTTGGTGCTCTCTCTCAGTTGCAAAAGAAAACAGGGGAGATACGGGTGTTGGAATGGTTATCACCACCACTACAGCACAAGAAAACAATATCTTCAAAAATTGAACAATTGGCTGCATTAATCAAAAAGGGGCGTCTCAGAATTCTTGAAGTGGATGGTAGAGAACCTGTTACTATTAGACTGCCTATGGAAAAAGAAACCTTGGACTGGTATTTGATTAATTCGAAGAATTTACAAGAATCATTATTGATGTCACCTGCTAAAGTAGAGACTAGTAAATTAGTGCCTAGAGTTTTGCAATGGATGACAGAATGGAACTGGATCACTTGACCTTTGAGAGAAGAAAACCCCATAGAAGGAGCTATTACAGTTTTTACAGATGCAGGAAAGAAATCAAGGCGTGCTGCTGTTACCTGGCAAGAAAAGGGACAATGGAAGCATCAACTCCTCACAGCAGACCCTGCAGATAGCTTACAAACTTTGGAATTGTTAGCAGTAGTATGGGCGGTGTCCAACTTACAGGAGCCTTTAAATGTGGTCACAGACTCTATGTATGTTGCAGGAGTAGTCAAACGAATAGAGGAAGCAGCAATTAAGGAAGTGAATAATAAACGATTGTATGAGTTACTGATACAGTTAAGGAAGGCTTTACGGGAGAGAAATGCAGCATATTCTGTGATTCATATTAGAAGTCATAAGTGGTCTGAAGGTTTAGGTGAAGGGAATGAACGTGCAGATAAATTGGTTACCCTACCCATTGATAATTCTTGTCCTATTGATAAGCACACATTGGCCAGAGAAGCACATAGTAGGTATCATCAAAATGCAAGAGGTTTAGCAAAACACTTTGAGCTGAGTTTGTCAGAAGCCAAGGCCATTGTCAGAGCATGTCCAACATGTAGTTATCATAATGGTGGGATAGGTCTAGGCATCGGGGTTAATCCTCGAGGTTTAAAAATAAATGAGATATGGCAAATGGATGTTACACACATAGCCAGATTTGGTAAAGTCAAGCATGTGCACGTCACCATAGATACATACAGCCATTACATATGGGCTACAGCTCAGGCAGGACAGAAAGCTATACAGGTTATCAGACACCTGTTAAGTTGTTTTGCTGTTATGGGAGTTCCAAAGAGTATCAAAACCGATAATGGTTCAGCTTATGTAAGTGCTAGGGTTCGGAAATTTTTGAATCAGTGGTCTGTTAAACACGTGACAGGTATTCCACACTCTTCTACTGGACAGGCAATAGTGGAAAGAGCAAACGGTACCCTTAAGCAGTATATTGAAAAACATCAAGATTTGGCAGATCCACAAGCATGTTTGTCTAAGGTTTTGTATGTGATTAATCATTTATGCATTTTTGGGGAAGATGATACCCCTCCAGCAATGAAACATCATCCGAGGGCAGGTCAGGAAAATACTAAGGAAACAGAGATCTGGGTTAAGTATAAGAACCCAAGTACAGGATTATGGGAAAAACCTGCAAAAGTATTATATTGGGGTCGGGGGTATCTTTGTGTTTCCTCACCTACAGGGCCTTTGTGGGTGCCTGCTAAGTGGACTAAACCTGTTTTTGATGCAGCCTCTGGTGGATCGCCTTACGGAGGAGGACAGGGAGCAACTGGGGAAGAAACTGCTTCTAGTCCTACAACCACTACTGTTTCAATTGAAGGGGTACTCGGAAGCGGTGGACAGAGCACTGACACGTCACTATTGGACGGCCCAGGAGCTGATTGGTTTTATTGACTCATTATCAACCTTTCACTTAACAAATCCAGCGAAATTACATTGCCTTGACTGTCACAATCCACATTGTGCTGCCTGGATAGCTCTACGTTGTGGGGGTTGTGAAAGAACTTTTTGGATAGAACAATCATTATTGTGGGATTTGTGGTGTCACACTTGTGAACACGAGCACACGTGGGGCAAAAGCTGGCAAGATGAATTAAGGAGACAAACAGGGCAAAACGCATATATAGCTTTAAATCTTTATGAGTCTCCTGAACAGAAAATTCTTGCTTATTATCGATGGGAAGTACAATGTATTGTAAATAGAATTAAGGTTCAAAGTAAGTCACGTATAGTTTCTATAAGGTGTAGGAAATTAGTGCCTTTAACACAGCATTCAGTTGTAGGACCCTTCCAAGGGGATCCTGATAGGGCATTAGATTGCTGCATTGATAAGTTGCAAAAATTAAGTTTGCAAGTGGCAGGACCAGTAAAATCAGGAGCAGCAAGATTGAAGACAGATAAGAAAAGGAAGGCAAAAAGGGAACGGTCTCATTTGAATAAGGATATCAGTGATTGCTAATTAATTTTCTATGATTAGAACACTTTTACAGTTGTGGGACCCTCAGGAGGATATAGTTGTTGAGGAGGATAACGAACAAGAACTACGATTACGAAATAAGATACGCCTTGTGTTAAAGAAAGACCTTGAGCTGTTAGCCTCATATAGTAAAAAAGCTGAAGAGGCTTTGCGATCACCACCATTGAATTGGTTGCTTTGGATTGAAGAACCAGATTTTTATACTGGTCCTTACTTACATTCACTTCCTTGTTATGTTTGCAAAAAGGATAAAGATAAATGCTATGCATGGGTAGCTTTGCATTGTGCAGATTGTAATCAGGTTTATTGGTATCCACAGAAGTCATTGGGATATTTATGGTGTACATCTTGTTTTGGAAAGTGGATTCGAAATCATATCTGGGTTAGAGCTCTTGAACAAGGTACTGGCCTGCCAGGACGGACAGGATTACAGCTCTTTGAGAGTGCAGAACAAGTGGTTATAGCATATCTTAGGTGGAAGTTACAGGAAAACCTTAGAATATTTGAAATTACTAAAGCCTCACGCATCATAGCAGCTCGCTGTAAAGCTGATTTGCCTTCAAACTTACCTCATGCTATATCTGTGAGCAAGGATGCTAATTTAGAATTAGATCAGTATATTCAAAAATTGACTCAGCCTTGCAATAGACAATCTAGCAAACCAGGGAAAAGACAGCGTAGAAAGGAAAGACAACGCAAGCAGAAGGAAGAAAAGGAAAAGCAAAGCAAGCAGAAAGAAAAATGAGATTTGTTTTTGTTATACTGCTCAATGCTGTAGCAAGTGAGGCAGTAGGAGTAACACGCTTTAATCAACCAAGGGAAAATTTATGGGTGACACTTGCTAATCAAACTAACCAATCATCACTTTGTCTCAGTCTTGGAGGAGTCACTAACCCATTTCGAACATGCCTGGTGGGACTTCCGGTGTGGTCTCCTGGAGAATTTTGCAGTTTGATAAACAATCAAACCTTATGTATGTCTAACATGTCAAACATCACAATGCCGGTGCAACAAGGGTATACTGCAGGTCAGAGTGATGGCTATCGTCAATGCTTACTAATCCAATCACTTAACACCTCTTTGCGTTCTCCTCCTGAAGAATTGGATCTTTTTGGAAGTACAAATGCCAGCATATCTAACACTACAGCTGGTGGATGGTTTAGCTTCAAACTTTCGGGTGCTCAGAATTTAAACCAACCTAAAGAAACATGGGCCACCCTAGATTCATCCCTGAATGTGAGTGAATTCTCTCCACAGCATTACAGTCAATGTAACGGCACAAATATCACGGCTCCAATGAAATTACCCACAGGAATATTTTTGATTTGTGGAGACAGGGCATGGAATGGTATACCAGCTAAACCACAGGGTGGACCCTGTTTTTTGGGAAAATTGTCATTGTTTCATCCTAATGTATCCTTGCTAATGCAGCTGAGTCAAAATTCAAACAGGAGAAAACGTAGCATACATGACCTAGACTGCAGCAAGATAGGAGATCCACGATTTTGGGGCACATTTAAACAGGTGGTGGTTTCAACTATCTTGCCAGGAGGATCTGCCAATAAAGCCATGAATTTAGCAAAGCAATTAGGATGCTGGGCAAGGGATGAGCTGAACAAAACATTACAAATTCTAGACATGTTAACTGCAGATGTGCAAAGTGTTAACCATGCTGTTTTGCAGAATAGAGCTGCTGTAGATTTTTTGCTCTTAGCACAAGGGCATGGATGTGAAGAGTTTGAGGGAATGTGTTGCATGAATCTGTCTGATCATTCGGTGTCCATTCACACTAAGATAAAAGAACTGCAACAGGGACTTCACAAACTTAAGGAAGAAGACGGTTTAGGAATTGACGAATGGCTTAAAGGCTTAGGACTTGGACCGTGGCTGAGGAACCTTGTGATCTATGCTATAGGACTTCTGGGTGTAATTTTACTGTTTTTGCTTATTTTGCCTTGTATCTTTAACTGTATTCAAAACATGGTCAGCCGTACAATAGCAAAAACATGGCAAACTAATCTCCTTGCACAAGAAGAAAACGGGGGAAATGTGGAGAGTATTATTAATAATTGGTTAGCTGAGAAAGGTCATTCTGAGATAATGCCGCTGGTTAAGCTGAAGGAGAAAAGTCAGCAGTCAGCAAGCTGAAAGGAAAGAGTCAGCAGTGACCTCACTGCAACATGAAGGAAGGGAGTTGAGATTAGTCCTGGAATATCCTAAGAATATGTAGAAAGTATCAAAAGTAGAACCATAGGAATGTAAAAGTAGGCGTAGATGCTGATATGTAAGCTAACCAATCCTGAGCTCAACTTTTGCAATATGCATGAAGTTCATTATTAACTGTATTTAACCCGCCGTACTGATCAATAAAACTGAGCCTGTGATGATCAAACTGATGTCCTGGTTCCCTTCCATCGACAGGCACAGCAATTACCTCCTGTGGCTGTTCCTGGCATCTCCTGCCTTCCTGCAGCAGAGGCTGCCAATGAGCCCCTGCTTCCACCGGGAAACTGAGCCTTCAGCGCATCCTCTCCTTCCATCTCTGCAGAAAGGAAAAGGGATAGCTGGATCAGGTGGGGCTGTTCCCCAATGGGAAGGTGGCATCTGCAGGAGGCACTGCGTGTCCAAGTAATGGATAAGATGCAGAAGAAAGATCAGGTTATTGGGGCTGCTGCAGGGTCCTCCCTCCTCCAAAGAGCTGCACCTCCAGATGTGCTCAGAAACCAGGAAATTGCAGGGGATCACAGGCCCATGGTGCAGTTTGGGCTGCCTGTCAGCAGATGCCCAATGCCTTCGTGCAGAGGCTGGGGAGAAGCTGCAGCCAGGCCAGGCTGGCAAACAGCCCTGCAGGGCGTGGAAGCAGCAGCGGGGCAGCGAGGCTGCCATGGATCCCTTCCCACTGTGCCGGGCACGGCGTGTCCAGATGTGCAGCCACAGCCCCCGGCTGCTGAGCCCAAGGACAAGGCTGAGGGAAATGCACCCACCACGGTGCCTCTCCAGGTCAATCAGGATTTGGTCCAGTTGTTTGGCTTCCTCCAGGGGTACATTCTGTTTTGTAAGTTTTTTCCTCCCTCTCAGAGGACCTTAAGATAAAGTATTTCCATTTAACCAGGAATACATTCCACAGAAGCAGGGCTCAGCCTGTGGGGTCAGCAGGGACACACTACTCACCCCTGCGATGGGAGCTGGGCTTGTGTGCAACATCCACCAAAGGACCTGGGAAGATCCTCCCTGCAGGCACACCTGTAACTCAAGAGCCACAGAAGCTTCTGTCACCTGGTTCCTGCCAGGTTGCCAGTGATTATTCTGTCAGAACATACCTGCAGAAGCTCCCAAGTGCTCCAAACCATCTTCCATCCCGGCTGCTGGCAAAGCAATGGCACCACTCTCATCTAGAAGGGAGCACAGACCAGACCCATTTCCATGGTGTGCTGGCATCCCCCTCTGCCTATGGGAACTGTGCACTGCAAGGTGATCGGGTAAGGCTGTGGGAGCCAGATGTGAATGGACAAGGCTAAAGCTGCACAGGGGCCTGGGGAGCTCTGGGCTGGCTCCTGGTCACTCTGCACCCTCTTTGCAGGGCCTGTCTGACATCCCTGGAGGGCAGGCACTGACGCACAGCCAAGATGGCAGCTCAAGCCTCAGCAGGGCTCAGGCCCAGAGGCCTAGCAATTACCTCCTGTGACTGTGCTGGGCATCACCTCCCTTCCTGCAGCAGAGGCTGCCAATGAGCCCCTGCTTCCTGCAGGAAATGCTGTTTTCGGCACAGCCTTTCGGTTCATCTCTGGAGAAAGAAAAAGAGACAGCTAAATTAGATGGAGATGTTCCCCTTTCTGGGAGGTGGCATCTTCAGGAGGCAATACTGGTCAAACTGATGGATAAGGAGCAAGAAATCATAAAAACTTTTGGGATTGGCCAGGATTTTCCCTTCTCAAAACTGCTGTCATTCCTGATCTCCCCATGGTCCAGGCAATTGCAGGGGATCTCAGGGCATGTATGACCCATGGTGTGGTTTGAGCTCTCTGTCTGCAGATGCCAAATGCCTTCCTGCAGAGGCTGGGGAGAAGCTGCAGCCAGGCCAGGCTGGCAAACAGCCCTGCAGGGCGTGGAAGCAGCAGCGGGGCAGTGAGGCTGCCATGGATCCCTTCCCGCTGTGCCGGGCACGGCGTGTCCAGATGTGCAGCCAAAGCCCCCGGCTGCTGAGCCCCAGGACAAGGCTGAGGGAAATGCACCCACCATGGGGCCTCTCCAGGTCACTGAGCATCTCGTCCAGAAGTTTGGCTGCCTCCAGGGATTTCTTGTCTCCTGTACCTTGGTTCATCCAACTAGGAGGACCTTAATAGAAAGTTGTTCCATTTTTACTTCTTGCTGGAGTGGCAGTGAGGGCACCTGGGTGATTGGTGCCCTCCAAGGCACTCCCTCAGCTCTGCCTTCCACTCAGGAGCAGGGCCAGGGGCACCTTGTACCTGCAGTGGCCCCACACTGGGATGGAAGGAGCCCCCTGTGGGGCCATCGGGGCAGAAAGGACTCCCTGGAGCTGCTGCAGCTCCAAACCCAGCCCCAGGCAAGGCCAGGGCTTGGAAGTGGCAGCAGGAGCAGCTCAGGCTCCCTGGGGCCGGCAAATGAGCTGAGAAAGGCTCAGCCCCATGGAATAGACCTGGGCCCAGCCCCTTCCCTCTCTGCTCTTCTCCATGGCTGCAGAGAGCACACAGAAGGACACACTGGCATTGCACATGGCAGGGGGATGGACAGATAAATGATCCTTTTTCTCTATGACTGAGATCCTGTGGGATCACTGTTGGACACAAAAGCAGAAATTTGGAAGACAGGATTCCCACAATTTAGCAAACTTAAGCGGGTCTTGATGGGAATGACACAGGAATATTACTCTGAGCAAGGATTTCACTTTGACAATGATTACTCTGTTAGGGAAGGGGTTTTGCTAGCCTACCTTCACCAAGGTCCAGCATCCTTAAGTATTGCTTTACCAGAATTTCCAATCTACGCAACTCAGGATCCCAGTCTAGAAAGGAGCACAGATGGGAACCGTTCCATGCTGTGCTGGGATCCCCCTCTATAGGGAAGCCAGCACTGGAAGGGGGTCAGGTAATGCTGCGTGCCAGCAATGCCAAGCAGCAGAGAGGGCAGCTCAAGCCTCAGCAGGGCTCAGGCCCAGATGCACAGCAATTACCTCCTGTGGCTGTGCCTGGCATCTCCTGCCTTCCTGCAGCAGAGGCTGCCAATGCGCCCCTGCTTCCTCCGGGAAACTGAGCCTTCAGCGCATCCTCTCCTTCCATCTCTGCAGAAAGGAAAAGGGACAGCTGGATCAGGTGGGGCTGTTCCCCAATGGGAAGGTGGCATCTGCAGGAGGCACTGCGTGTCCAAGTAATGGATAAGATGCAGAAGAAAGATCAGGTTATTGGGGCTGCTGCAGGGTTCTCCCTCCTCCAAAGAGCTGCACCTCCAGATGTGCTCAGAAACCAGGAAATTGCAGGGGATCACAGGCCTATGGTGAAGTTTGGGCTCTCTGTCAGCAGATGCCAAATGCCTCCCTGCAGAGGCTGGGGAGAAGCTGCAGCCAGGCCAGGCTGGCAAACAGCCCTGCAGGGCGTGGAAGCAGCAGCGGGGCAGCGAGGCTGCCATGGATCCCTTCCCGCTGTGCTGGGCACGGCGTGTCCAGATGTGCAGCCAAAGCGCCCGGCTGCTGAGACCCAGGACAAGGCTGAGGGAAATGCACCCACCACGGCGTCTCTCCAGGTCACTCAGGGTCCTTTCCATGTACTGCGACGCCTCTAGGGAATTAGTGCCTCCTCCAGGCTTGTTCCTCCCTCTCGGAGGACCTTAGTGACGTGTTTGCATGTCAGAAGAGTGGATCCCACAGAAGCAGGGCTCAGCCCGTGGGGTCAGCAGGGACACAATACTCACCCCTGCAATGGGAGCTGGGCTTCTGAGCAGCAATCCAGAAAGGAGCTTGATAAGTCCTCTCTGCAGAGACTCCTGTAACACAACAGCCACAGAAGCTTCTGTCACCTGGTTCCTGCCAGGTTGTCAAGGATTATCCGCTTAGGGGAACATTGACACTGTACCTGCAGGAGGTGGAAGAGGCTGGAAATCCTCATGGAGCCAAGCTGCTGGAGAAACCTTCCTAGCAAGCTCATCTAGAGGGAAGCCAACACGCAAAACCATTTCCATGGTGTCCTGGGATCCCCCCTCTGCTTTTGGGACCTGGGCACTGCAAGGTGGTCGGGTAAGTCTTTGGGAGCCAGATGTCAATGGAAAAGGGCAGAGCTGCACAGGGGCCTGGGGAGCTTTGGTCTGGCTCCTGGTCACTCTCCACCCTCTTTGCAGGCCCTGTGACACATCCCTGGAGAGGAAACAGGGGCAGCCCAGGGCCCATGGGGGCTCTCTCCCTCCCCCAGAGGAAACCCTCCCTCAAGGCCTGGGGAAAACCATCCCCAGCGCTTCCCGGGGAGCAGGGAGCGCTGTCCCGGGAAAGGGGAGCCAGGCTGCCGGCTCACCTGCTGGCCGCGCTTGCAGCGGAGCAGCCTGGGCAGCCCTTGCAGGCAGGGCCACGGCCAGGAGGAGCAGGAGGAAGAGGCGCAGAGCAAGGGCCATGCTGCCTTGCCCTGTGCCAGTCCCACAGCTCTTGCTGCCACCGCTGTCCTGACACCGCTGTCCCAATGTCAGCACCACTGCTGCCACCGCCGCTGCTGCTGCCGCAACAGTTGTGCTCAAGCACTGACTGCTCGCTCCTTGTGCTGCTGTGCAACCACGGGGCTCTGGCACCTCTGTGACCTCAGAGCCTGCTGTGACCTCATGGCCAGGGTGGAGGTGTATGGGGAGTGGGATCTGCCTTCTTTGGCCGGGAGCTCGTCCTGCCCAGCTGCTCTGTCCGAGGGCTGTGACACAGTCCCAGCCCAGCTGATCTCACAGGCTGGGCCATGAAGGGATGGAGAGCAGCCCTGCCAAGATGGACTTGGGGGTGCTGCAAGATGAGAGGCTGCACATGAGCCAGCCATGTGCATCCAAAGGAGAGTGTCCTGCAGCTTGAAGGAGGTGATTCCACCCCTCTGCTCTGGTGAGACCCCACCTGGAGTACTGTGGAAGAGGTTTTACAGTGACCTCTGTGAGCCATTGAGAACTTGGACAAGAGGATCCAGGTTTACCCCTGAAAGAATTTATTATCAAGGTTTTTTACACTGAAAGCAAGAAAAAATGTAGGATAAATAAGGAAAACTTGTAACTGCTTATTCTAAGAAGCACTTTGCTTGTCTCTCGTGACCAGTGAGTAAAGTGTAAACTTATGAGCTTTGTAGGAATGTACAACAAGCATGCATGCCAGAATAAAAACAGGGTTTGAAGCCTTCTGGAAACGGAGTGTGTTGCTTTGTACTGTCTCCGTCTCTACCACGACAGAGTACTGCATCCATCTCTGGGCTCCCCACACAGGAAGGCCATGGTCCTGTTGGATCTAGTCCAGAGGAGGGACAAATTGCTCTGAGGGCTGGAGCCCTTCTGCTTTGGAGACAGGCTGGGAGAGCTGGTGGCGTTCAGCCTTGAAGAGAGCAGACTCCAGGGAGACTTGATTGCTGCCTTTCAGTACCTTAAGGGGGCTTGTAATAGAGATGGGACAGCACTTCAAGTAGAGCCTTTTGTGAGCAGACCAAGAGGGAATGGTTTTAGTCCAAAAGACGGTCGATTCAAATTGGACAAAAGAAACCCATTTTTTTCTCTGTAGGTTTTGAAAGCCTGGCACAGGTTGCCCAGAGGGGTGGACATCCATCCCTGCAGACATTCAAGCTCATGCTCTCAGCAACCCGACCTACTTAAAGGTGTCCCTGCTCACTGCAGGACATTCGACTAGATGGCCTTTAAATATCCCTTCCAAGCCAAGCCATTCTGTGCTCCTGGGCACTATCAAAGCAGTGCTGGATTAGTGCTGGGATGATTAGGTGGCACTTGTATTTTGGGACTTGTGTCCTTTAGCAATTGGCCCTGAGAGCATTCATGGTCTGGGCAGTGAAGTCTGCAAATAACAGACAGTGTGCTCCAGGAGTGTTGCAGTGTGATTTCATGGTTTACCCCAAAACCCCGGGTTTCTCCCCTGAAGATTCCCTCCCAGGTGTGTCCATCATCCCTCCTTTCCCCAGTCTTACCCCTGCTGAGCACTGTCTCTGAATCCTGCAATTCCAGAAGGGCATTGAGTGATTGGCAGATTCAAAAGATGCCCTCTACCCTGGGGGGCTGGGCGGCCATTGGGCCATCCAGGTGTCATTTGTCCCTGGAGACCCCCTCTCCTGTCCCAGGTTGGTGGGCTCTCTATCCCTTCCCTCCTCCCCTCCCTCGGGTAAAAGGGCGAGCAACCATGCGGTCCAGGAGTTCCATTGGAGCAGTTGCTGGATTCAGTGGCCTGTGGGCCAGAATAAAGCTCTGGATTAAAACCCTCCATCAGAACCGACTCCTTTCCTTCACTACTGCCTTAAAGTTTCTCTGGCAGAGGGAAGCCTGAGGAGCAGACCCTCCAGGGGAGGAAGCTCCATCCCGCTGGCACCGGAGTCCCGGCATGTCTGGACTTGTCCCCACGCGCCCAGCTGCAACATCCAGCTGGCCGAAAATGTCTCTGGGGTGGAACATCACAGTTGCTGCGATTTGGTTCAGCTGCAGGGGCCAGACAAGCCAAGGCACGTCCCGTCAGCAATACTGGAGTAATGTATGGTAGGGATAATTCATGCTGTTAATGAATGGTATAAAATATTGCAAAATCCAAAATCATATCTTTGACCATCCTGGCTCAGAGCAGCTCTCTATTTAGATTCAACTAGCTCCTGGACACAAGTTAAGATAATGATCAACATGTTAACATAAGAAGAGAAGCTTCCATGGCGATGATCACTGGTTTCTTGAGTCATGGGGAGCCACCTAAGAGTGATTATCACCTTGACAATTGCATCTATCAAGATAGTCAGCGGAGCCAAACTGATGCAGCTGAATACACGGCAGCCCTGAACCGATTGACGCCGATGGCACACCTGGACTTGGCCTTTGTCCAGCTCTGCACATGGAAAGAAACAGCAATGCACGTGAAGAGATACAAAGGAAATTTGGTCATCTTTGCCTCGGGCAGAATAAACTGCATAAAACCTCGTTGCAAGAAGCAGCGTGCGGGAACGGGGGAGACTCTGACACTCGGGAGGTCAGATACAGGTTCACCCGGCAGCGATCCCAGGCTCGACGCTGTCTCTTTGGCTGTCATGGTTTCAAGGACCAAAATTCGGTGTCACAGACAAATTAATAAACCTTTGCTAAATTTTTGACAATTTTGGCTCATGATTTGATAATTTATAACATTGGTAATTCCAATAAAGGAAAAACAGGAGAGGAACACGGCTTCCAGTTCAGATAAGTGCCACCATTTTGCTGCCTATTCCTGGTTAAGAAATAAAGCAATGTCCTGAAGATCCCTTCATGTGGGTGCATTATTGGCTGTATCAGTACTTGTGTTCGGTAAAACAGGGAAGTTGTTACAACTTCTTGCCCCATTTATCACTAGATAAAACCCAAATACTGCATTGCTCCTTGTCTACTTGCTTCCAAGTCAAGGCAAATTTTGGTCATGACTGAGTGGGACATATTCACCTGTTCACAAGCAAATTCTTCTTTCCATTCACACAGTGGCAAGGTTGCTTTGTGGATTTGCTCTAATCGCACAGGAATTAAGGCCTACCTCTCACTAGAACTAAAGCTGATGCATTGGGAGGCAAAGTCTTGAGTAATTTGTCCTGGTGTCTGGCACTGTAGAGAGTTGTTCCGGAATTAAATGACACTTGAAGACATGTGTAGTCTACCATACTTCTGGCAGACTAGAAGACTTTGGTAACACCTTTTTATCCTTTCTTCCTCCTCCTCATCCTCCCAGGAATTTTAATCTCTGAGGTCTAAGCTCTTCAGCTGCCTCACAAACATTGTTTTAATTCAGACAGGCATCTGTGCATTGAGCCACAAATCAGGCCTGTGCTGTGAAGCCAGAGTGCCATCAAAATTACAAATACAGCTTTCTGAGACCTTTATATTCCTATAGAAAGAGATTCAAAATTGTTCATACATGCAACAGTGATAAGAAGTGAATGACAGATTGTCAAAATAATTGCTTGGGGAACAAAAAGACATAAATAAAAATAAGTTTACATGTAGATAATAAGTAAACCATCATGCTAAGGAAGAAACCAGACCTGCCAAAAGTAAAACCAGTAAGGCTGTTTCATCTGTCTCAGTACAAAAAAATTGCTGAAAAGTATCAGAGATCCTTAAGAGCATTACTATATACAGGAAATTCCAGGTATTGGGAAAAAATGAAGCAAACGGTAGTGTGCAATTCCCAGAGGTAACCTGTAATTTATGGTGGATTTCCTGCAAAATTTTAGAGAGCAGACTGGAAAAGCACAGGGGCTGGTCAGCCCATGTGTGGGCATTTAGAGCAGTGTGAGGGATGTTTCTGGGACCAACTGCAGGGAAGAAGAGCAGCAGACAATTACTGGGACAATCTCTTTGCTGGCTGTGGAGTTTGTGTCAGTCGGTTCCCTGGGGCTGGGGGAGCTGTCACGGGGCAGGGAGGGCCAGGGCTGGCAGTGGCTGCTCAGGGATGGCTTTGGCCCGTGTCCCTCCAAGCAGCCACTGCCCAAGCAGCTGCGCTGCCCCCGGGCTCTCCTCCCGGCCTGCTGGGCTTTGTTGGGTGGCACAGCCTGTGCCAAGGGGCGGCAAGGTGCCTGCAGGCCCCAGCTCTGGGGGAAACGGAGAACGTCCTGCCCGCATCCACCGTGCTGCCAGCTCAGCAGTGCAGCACAGCATGGGCTGACGCTCCCCATTGCTCCCACAGGTGCAGCAGAAACCACAGCACATGTTCCTGATTCCCAGAAGAGGTGTGAAAAATGTTAATCACTTGTTTTTAAAATTTTGTTAATAGTAAAATGTTTATAAAAATAGCAGTATCATTTGAGTGATAAAAAGTTTTGGACAATTTGGATTAGGAGAATAGGAGACAATAGAAACAAAGAGTTACGGACATCTGGGTACCTATTTTCTGGGCAATATAAGTCGAAAAATAACACATGTTAACAGAGGATTAACCCTTAAAAAAAAAAACCTGTTGCATATTCATGCATCTCATACACGATGCATAAATTCCATTCAAGCACAGGATTTTGTCTGGTCATCGTCAACCTCTCCCTCTTAGTCCTAACCAGCTTTCTGAGGGCTGAGCGAGGCAGGAACAATTTAGTTTCTTCTGACAGGAGAGCAATAAATTCTTTTTCTCTGGCAAATTGCAGTGTTCTATGGCTGCTTCCTCGCTATGAGCCCTTGCTTTCAAACAAGTATCTTACATAGTGTCGTTTATATTTTAACATTCTGTTATAACCTAAAATTATATTTATAAGACTACTTGAGAAAATTAATACATCATTGGTTTCTAAGATAACACATATAAATTTCATTTTAATATTTGCAAAAAGCCAATAATAAAACAAGCATGTTTCACAGGGGTTTGGAAGAGGTTACTGTTGGGGAACACTCTGTTTGCTTGTGATGAGGGCAAGTTTGGCCTTCTATTGATGCCAGGAAAGTATTTGGAAGTGCTCAACAGAGCCCTGACTGAGAGCTTCCCTGTTGCGGTGCATGTTTTTGATTGTAATTCGGTTCCAGTAGTCAGTTTTATGACACCCCTTTATTTGGTATTATTATACCATATCTTATTGCCAATGGGTCGTTCCTTTCCCCTCTGTGTTGTTGGCTTTGCCCTAGTTGTCCATCTCCCCAAAGTCCTGCCCTTTAGTTCCCTGTTCTTGCTCCCATCCAATGTCAATCCCTCCCAACGCCTAGAAACTTCCCTATCCATTTGGTATCCTTTGAAACCCTATTGGTTTGTTTAAGTTGTCCTCCTCCCCTTTAATCCCCTATTGGTTTAAACATTGTATTCCCCGCCTTGTGTTCCACCCTCAGTTTCTCCCAATTGGCTAAAGACTGTATCCTCCCCAGGGACCTCCCCAGTTTGGAAATCGGTGTATGGCAGTAATTCAGTGTCATTCTGTCGCCGAGTCGGCAGGGAACAAACATACAGAAGAGCTCTCCCTGTTCCTTGTCCCTACCCCAGCACAGTCCACCCGTGCTGTAAAGCAGCTGTGCCCTACAGCCAAACCCCAGAGCTGACAGTTTGCTGGGGGCGGCCCACTCTGGGTGGTGGTGTTGGCAGCTAGTCGGGCTGAAGAAATCGGGCACTGCAGCACTTCCCGAATGAGCTCTTCTGTTGCTATGAAGAGATGGAGTTGCCAGCCCAGTGTCCGGGTGGCAGCAGCAGCAGCAAAACCCACCTGGCAGCAGCACAGGCTGAGCTCCATGGCCAGGAGCAGGCGTGGATGCCCACGGTGTGGGCAGGCAGGAGCCAGGCAGGGGCTGCTGTGACCAGCGGCGGGGCCCCGAGGGCTGGGGGAGCCCATGCTGAGCGTCCCTGGGCTGAGGGCACATTTCCTTCCCTGGCATCAGCTGGGCCTGGGCCTCCTCCAGTGGCATGCCCAGGGAAAGAGGGAAGCCATCGGGAGGTGCTTGCCTTGAGAACAATGGAAAGAGGCTGGACTCTGAAGGAAGTCCTTCATAGCCTGAGGGATGAGCTCAGAGCCCGACAGACACTGGGCCTGTGGCAGCCCCGGATCTCTTATGAGCAGAGTGGGGATTTGCCCCCCAGGCCTCATCTGTTCACCCAGGGACACATGGTGAACACAGACACACACACACAGAAGATGGCTCAGCACTGGTGCTGCTCCCTGAGTGTTATGTTTGGGTGCCTCTAAAGGCATGCAGGGGCTTTGGGTCACCTCTGTGCTGTGCAGGGGACTGGGGACACCAAGAAATTGTGCAGGGAATTTAATGTATGTCCAAAGGTGTGCAGGGGACAGCTGAGGGACAGCTGTAAATTGAGCAGGGCTTGGGGGTCTCTTGTGGAGGCCACAGGGGGATTTTAGGGTGGCTGAGGACACCCATGCGATGTGCACGGTGTTTGGGTGTCCCCTAAAGCGTGCAGGTACCCTGATGTCCCGTGTTGCATAATTTTTGTCAGCTTTGGCATCAAGTTCTTCACTTTTTAAACACGGGCCAAATGGCCGCACAGCACAGAGCAGGGACTCGGTGTTAGCATGGCAGGGCTGCCGCTGCCTGCAATAGTGGGAATCACCAACATGAGTGGGATTTTGGATTTGGAATTGCTGTTGTATATAGAACCATGAAAAGCCTCACTTGTCCAATGTTTTATAACTCACTTCCTGTGGAAAACAAAATGACATTGCAAATAGGTACCAGGAGGGACATCCTCTCCTTGCTGGAAGGGTACCTCTTGTGATCCATTCTAACAAAATCCTGCCCCAGCCATGAGGTCACAGCAGGCTCTGAGGTCACAGAGGTGCCAGAGCCCCGTGGTTGCACAGCAGCACAAGGAGCGAGCAGTCAGTGCTTGAGCACAACTGTTGCGGCAGCAGCAGTGGCGGTGGCAGCAGTGGTGCTGACATTGGGACAGCGGTGTCAGGACAGCGGTGGCAGCAAGAGCTGCGGGACTGGCAGAGGGCAAGGCAGCATGGCCCTTGCTCTGCGCCTCTTCCTCCTGCTCCTCCTGGCCGTGGCCCTGCCTGCCAGGGCTGCCCAGGCTGCTCCGCTGCAAGCGCGGCCAGCAGGTGAGCTGGCAGCCTGGCTCCCCTTTCCCGGGACAGCGCTCCCTGCTCCCCGGGAAGCGCTGGGGATGGTTTTCCCCAGGCCTTGAGGGAGGGTTTCCTCTGGGGGAGGGAGAGAGCCCCCACGGGCCCTGGGCTGCCCCAGTTTCCTCTCCAGGGATGTGTCACAGGGCCTGCAAAGAGGGTGCAGAGTGACCAGGAGCCAGCCCAGAGCTCCCCAGGCCCCTGTGCAGCTCTGGCCTTGTCCATTCATGTCTGGCTCCCACGGCGTTACCCTCTGAAAAGCAGAGGGGGGATGCCAGGACACCATGGAAATGGGTTTGGGTTATTGCTTCCCTCTAGATGAGCTTGCTAGGAAGGTTTCTCCAGCAGCTTGGCTCCATGAGGATTTCCAACCTCATAAGCCTCCTGCAGGTGTGTTGTCAATGCTCCCCTCAGAGGATAATCATTGACAACCTGTCTGGAACCAGGTGACAGAAGCTTCTGTGGCTCTTGTGTTACAGCAGTGTCTGCAGGGAGGACTTTTCAGGCTCCTTTCTGGGTTGCTGCTCACAAGCCCAGCTCCCATCGCAGGGGTGAGTAGTGTGTCCCTGCTGACCCCACGGGCTGAGCCCTGCTTCTGTGGGGTCCACTCTTCTGACATGGAAACACGTGACTTAAGGTCATCTGAGAGGGAGGAACAAGCCTGGAGGAGACAGAAAGTCTCTAGAGGTGTCCAGACCCATGGCCAGGATACTGAGTGACCTGGAGAGACGCCGTGGTGGGTGCATTCCCTCAGCCTTGTCCTGGGGTTCAGCAGCCGGGGGCTTTGACTGCACATCTGGACACGCCGTGCCCAGCACAGTGGGAAGGGATCCATAGCAGCCTCGCTGCCCCGCTGCTGCTTCCACGCCCTGCAGGGCTGTTTGCCAGCCTGGCCTGGCTGCAGCTTCTCCCCAGCCTCTGCAGGAAGGCATTTGGCATCTGCTGACAGGCAGCCCAAACTTCACTACAGGCCTGAGATCCCCTGCGATTTCCCAGTCTCTTGGTAGATGCAGCGAGGCAGCAGTTTGCAGGAGGGAGGGCCCTGGTGCAGCTCCAAAACCCTGGGCATTTTTCTTGTCTTTTTCCATGCCTTTGACAAGTATTGCCTGGGGCAGATGGGCACAGCACAGAGGAATTATGGCATGCAGGCGCAGGGGTTCGGGCACTGAGCACTCCTGTGTCAAGGGGCAGCAAGGTGCCTGCAGGCCCCAGCTCAGGGGGAAACAGGGAGTGAGAATGTCCTGGCCGTATCCACCGTGCTGCCAGCTCAGCAGTGCAGCACAGCACGGGCTCACACTCCCCATTGCTCCCACAGATGCAGCCGGCACCTCAACATGTGCTGACAACATCTGGAGAAGAGTTTTCTGCTGGGAAAAACCTTGTTTGGTGAAGTTGATGGCCATTGTGTCTGGTGCAGCACTTTGCCTGTTGATTTGCTGTGCAGCAATCTGGTATTGCTGGAAGAGAAAATCGTGTTTTGTGATTCTCTACCTCAAACAGCTTCCTTTAAAGACTGCTCATAGTCAAGGAACATTCCCAGTGAGGCTACTGTGGAGTTGTGGCCAGTGAATGGTTGTCCAAAGAACTCTGCTAAGGGTTCTGCTGCTGCCCAGAGCTTTCATTGGCCTCCTCATTGCTGGGCCTTGTCCTGGTGGGCCCGCTGGGGCTGCAGCCAGTGCTGGCTCCCACTTAGGCTGCCTGGCCAAGAGCAGACCCAGGGCCACAGGGCAGAGGCACAGCAAGGTGTGGAGGAGAAAGAGCAGGGACGAGATTGCCCTTGAAAGGCAGAGGCGCTGTGGGGCCTGCTCCTGGCCAGGGAGCCTGCCCAGAGCTGTGCCCTGCTCGCCGGGGCCTTGAGGGGCAGCTGTGCAGCTGGGCCAAGCTGTGCCAGCAGCTCCAGCCGTGCTGGGGAGCCTTGCCAGCTCTGGGCCCTGCTGTGCAGGAGGGTCCCTGTGTCCCACTGGCAGCTGGGGCCTCAGCCACCTCCTCTCTCCACAGGTGCTCCTGTTCATTGTCAGAAGAGGAGCCTAGCAACTCAGGCAAAGTTCTTCCAACCTCTTATCCCAATTCTCCACGTCTGCCCCTATCTGCTCTTCCACGGCTGCAGCACCGTCATGAACCCTTCCCAAAACCCACCCCTCCCAAACGAGACCCTCTGCCCCTGAGCCCCCTGGTCCTGTTCCCCGCCCAGCACTTAAGTTGGCCAGCCCCTGTCTGCCAGGGCAGGGCTTGGCCCACATTTGATGTTTTAATAAAGAAATGGTGTTGTCACAGCTCTGTCCAGGTGGTAGCATGTGCAAAGCCCACCCAGTGGAAGCACAGGCTGAGCCCTGTGCCCAGGAGCAGCCGTGGATGCCCCCGGTGGGGTCAGGCAGGAGCCAGGCAGGGGCTGCTGTGACCAGCGGCGGGGCCCTGAGGGCTGGGGGAGCCCATGCTGAGCGTTCCTGGGCTGAGGGCACATTGCCTTCTGGGGGATGATCTGGGCTGAACCTCATGAGACGCAATGTGATATTTTGGGGTCTGTGCTCAGAGGTGAAGGGGTCCCTCATGAGGCACAAAGTGATATTTTGGGGTCCCTGTTGATGGGTGCAGGGATCCCTCATGAATCACAAAGGAGTATTGATGGCCTCTTCTAAAGTGTGCAGGGATCCCTCATGAAGCGTGCAGCGGGGTTACATTTGAGGGGGTTTTTTACTCTTCTCAGCACAGCAAAGGGTCACCTGGCCGAGGTTTTGCGAAGCTGGGAGAAAGCCTCTTGCAAAGCCTTGGGCCCGGCCTGCGGGCACAGCAAGAGAGCGGAGCCCATCCCCTGGGGCCAGGCCGGGCTGCTCAGGCTGGGCCGGGCCGGGCCAGGCTCGGGTCCCGGCAGGCAACGGCCATGGCCCTGGGCTCTGATGAGGCTGCTGAGCTCTGCCCTGGCCCTGTGCTGCAGCCCAGCACATTTACAGCCAGGGCCATGCCCTGGCCCACAGTCGACACCATCCCACCATTCCTAGAAAAGATCTCAATTCCTGATGGTTATGAGGCAAAGGAATAGCACATATTGCCTCTATTCGGTTTACTCCCAAACGTCTCTGCCCTTGTGTGATCTCACAACTGAGATAAATAACGCTATTTTTGACCAATTGAGCTTTTTCCTTAGAAACCCGATACCCTGCTTGGCCAAGCATGTTGAGTAATTTAATTGTTAATTCCACACACATTTCCCTTTCCTTAGTAGCCAGAAAAATGTCGTCCACGTACTGCAGGACTACATACAAGGATGGGGATATTGTTACCTGGGTTATCTTCCATTCCTCCAGCTCCTTGGCCAGTTGGTTTCCAAAAATAGTAGGGCTGCTTCTTTCTCCCAAAATCAGGACTCTCCCACTCGAAGGCAAAATATTTCCTACTCTCTACTGCCAGTGGGATGCAGAAGAAGGCATCTTTAAGGTCAATCACTGAGAACCATTTAAACTCCTCTGATACAGATGTTAACAAGGTGTAAGGATTAGCAACAACTGGATGTATGTCTTTCACTATTCATTAATAGCCCTCAAGTCCTGTACCAAACGGTACTTACCATTAGGTTTCTTTACTGGAAAAATTGGAGTATTATACTCTGATTCACGTTCCTGTAATATTCCTTGAACCAAAAATTGTTTAATTAACGGGGCTACTCCCCTCCTTGCCTCAAGCTTCAAGGGGTATTGCTTTACCCTCACTGGTTGGGCCCCTTCCTTTAGTTCCACCTTTACTGGCTACGCAGCTTTAGATTTTCCGGGGACCCCTGACTCCCATACCCAGGGTACTACAGCCTGCTCAATTTCTTCTGGAATAGGAGAGGCATCCACTTCCTTGATCACAAAAATGCCTGCTATTTGTTCCTCAGGTATTTCCAATTTCACCCTTCCCCCTTCAAATATTATTTTCACATTAAGTCGGGACAACAGGTCTCTGCCAAGAAGGGGTGTGGGGCAGTTTGGCATATACAAAAATTGGTGATCTAATTCCTTCCCCCCAAACCTAAGATTTAAAGGTTGTAAAAATGGTTGTTCCTCTAGCTTCCCTGTTGTCCCCACCACCTGTACCGTTGTGTCACTCAAAGGTCCCAATCGTCTATTGAGTACAGAATATGTAGCTCCAGTATCTACCATAACTTCTTGATCCTTTCCACCTATCTCTAAAACTACCCTTAAATCCTTTTCTAGTCAGCTTTGAGTCTGATAGTTTCCCAAAACTAGTGCTTGAGCAACCTCTGCTGGTCCTCCCGTGAATCCTCCCACAGGAGCATTCCCCATTGGACCTGTCCTTAATCCCATGTTTCCCATGCCCATACTTCCTCTAACCGGGCATTCATTTTTCCAGTGTCCCAATTGTCGGCAAAACACACACTGGTTTGGATCCAACCTCCCCATGTTAGGTGCAAACCCAAATCCTCCCCGACCTCTTGCCAACCCCCTCTGTCCGCGATTACCTCCTCCCCCACCTCGACCCCTAATGGGTCTTCCTCCTGCCCCTGTCTGTTGCATTACAGCCAGAATACTAGCTTGTTGTCTTTTTGCAGTTTCTTGTTCCCTGTTGTTGTATACCTTCCACGCTACCTCCAGCATTTTATCCAAACTCCTAGTATCCTCTCCTTCCAGCTTTTGTAACATTTTCCTAATATCCTCTTGCAATTGCCCCATAAACAACAATGCCAATTGAGGTTTTCCTGATTGATCCTCTACATCTAAATTAGTAAACTTCCGAGCCATGTCTTTTAATCGTTCCAAAAAGGCAGACGGAAACTCATTTTTGTCCTGCTTGACCGAATACAACTTAGACCAATTCATAGTCTTAGGTATTCCTGTCCTAATTCCTTCCACCAACAATTCCTGATATCGTTTTACAGCCCTTATTCCTCCCGTAGAGTTTGGGTCCCACTTAGGTTCCTCACTTGGTACCAATTCATCAACTGTCTCATTTAGTTGTCTCAACCAAATCTCCTCACGAGCCTTTTCTCTAGTGGCTCTAATAACCATTTCCTTTTCCGTGGAATCCATTATAGTATCTAATAATACCTGTAAATCATTCCAGTCCAGATCCTGAGTCTTTATTACCATTTTAACCACCCTTGCCACCCTTTCAGGATCCTCCCGATAACTCCCCGCTGATTGCTTCCATATTACCAAATCCCCGGGGAAGAAAGGCACCTTTATAAGTATCCTTTCTCCCTGTGGTCCCACAGCTTCCCTTAACGGCGCAATTAAATGTGGCCCCTTCTGCCCCTTCCTTCCCTGGCGAGTCCGCCCTGGTAACGGAGTTCTTTTTACACTCTCATTCTTTTCACCATCACCACCATCACTATCACTCTCACTAGATCCCATTTTTATAGATATATCTGCAGGGGGAGCAGGGGGCACATTAGGAGCAACCAGAACCCTTGAGGGTGCTATACAATAAGACAAATCTTCCTCGACTGAAGGATACAAATTACGCTCCTTTCTTTCTTTACATCCCACACACTCCCTCTCATCATTCACTTCTAAAACCAAGATACTGCACTCCTTTTCCCATTCCTCTTTCCGGTATAAAATGTAAACAAATCCAAATATGGTATTTCATCCCATTTCTCATTTCTCCTTAAAAATTGCATCAAAGATTCCATTATCCCCAATTCCAGTGTACCATTCACCGGCCATCCCACTTCCCCAATCTCATATTCAGGCCACCAATGATTACAATAATCTATCATTTTACTTTTATCCAATTCTTGATAATACCCCTCACTTTTCCATCGTTCAATATACAACCTAATGGCGTATTTTAAGGTATTTTTCCATTGGCTTGCACTAAGATTTTAAAAGTTTTAAAAGACATCATATTACAGCCTTTAATTCCACCTTTAATCCCAATAAACCAATATACCTTAAACCAATATACCTTCTCGCCGTCCTTCCCTAAAAAAAAAACAGGAGGCGAGTTCCGGTACTGCGTACTTAGACGTCTTATGGCCAGAGCCTAGGCTTTTCTACCAACCACCAAATCCAAATCCAATTATCACCTTTTTCCAATATAAAGCACCTTCGGGCTTACCTTGGAAGTTTGTCCGACAGGCGCGGGGGTCGGAGACGACCGATGACTCCCCGCGAAGTGCTCGGTGCCGGCTTGGAGTGGATCGGGACGCGAACCGCCCCAGCAGCCCTTGGAGTCCTGCCGCGGTCGCCAGAAAACTGTTGCCCGATTGATAGATTACACAAAACTCGGATAAGTTTTGTGGGTGCTTTATTAATGGCCCGGGGAGCTTGGGGGACACACGTCCCAAAATCCGAGCCCCCAATTTCACGTATGGATGCTTCCCTCTTATACATGCGATTCACAACAAAGTCTCCAAGAAACAGTTCCCCGTTCCCCTTGCCTGGTCACAGACCCCTTGTGATACATTCCTTGGTTCACAAACAAGATCATTAATCTTCTGCTTATCTTATTCTAAGAGCATTGTATGCTGCCTCCAGACAGGTTAGCATTCTTACTTTCCTGCACTAGTTGAAATATTTATTAAATCCCTAAGATTACCTACTAGGTTACACACAAAACCCAACACACTTTCAACGGCTACAAACCTGCTTTTAACAAACCAATTCACACACAACTCACTATAATTAAACATTTTGCTAAATTTCATTTCTTTTCCAACACATTCAAACATGTAATACTTAATCATTTTTGTTTACTTTTTCCCCTTCAGGATTCCCATTCCATCCCAAAACTGTATCATCGCCAGTGGGCTGTCCTGAGGAATGCTTCCTTCCTGAGAACCCCCCTCCAAGTCCCCAGATACCCTAAACTCCTGCGAATTTTTCACTCAATCTGCAGCCCCTGGGTCTAAGGACTTACTTTTTCCCTGACCCATCTCTGGCGGCAACAAACTAAGAGATCCCCAGTACCAGGAGAGTCTTGGTTTTCCACACTCACCTTGTGGTTCAACTTCCTCACTTACTACTCTGTCTCACTGCCTTTTCAATCTACTTGTTCCACTCCTATTTCTCACTCTTTCTCAATCCATTAGCCATGTTCTCTCACCATCTAATCTCATACTAAATTGCCAGCTACCAAGCCCTCCAAGGAAATTGAACCTATTCAATCACTTTCCTTCTCATTCTCCCTACTGAGTCAATCCCTCCTGCTCAAGGACCTTCCCACAGGTGCTTGGACCAGAGACACCCTCCTTCCCCCTGGGTCAAACCCTCCTGGGGTCCCCACTCGTTCACTTTTCTTTCACTTCCCTCCTTTACTGGCCAGTCTCCTTGCGGATATCTTGGAAACGCGGTACCGGGAGGCCTCACCTGCTTGAGGGGTGCAGGACTGCCCAGCCTCTGTCTCAGATACTCCACACACACTCACACATGCATACAGCCGCCCCCCAGACCCAAAACCTGGTGATACTCACGGCCTCCTTTTCTCTTTGGGGGTCATTTTTGATGAAGGCCTCTCCTCTTCTTCGATGTCCCTAACTCACCCTTGGGTTACACATGCGCATCAAGCCAGTAGAATGTAAGGCAAAACTAACATATTACCACATTTAAGCATCAAAGCAATAAATCTTTTATAGCTGGCATTTTCCTGGGACCCAACCAGATTTTCCCTTCTTTCTGTTAATTTTTAGTAACTGTTATCTCTTGCTTTTTCGTGTCCTTGAACATCTGCAGGAAAGGGGGGGGGGTGGAAACCCTCCTCTCCCTTTCTTTCTTGGCATGGCACATTTTAACTGCTTTATTATTTCTCAATATTAATTACTGTATCAATATTAATTAGTGTTTAAATTTTGGCAGCAAAATTCATACCTATTTCCCACAAAACCAATCCGGCTGATAGGTGAGGAAAGAGAATTCAAGTTCATTTAAAGCACTGCTCAATTGTTGGCTTTCTTTTGACTGAGCTGATGCTAAGAACTATTTTCTCACATATGGCGGCGTTTCTCTGCAAACAGGCTTTGATGAGAAATTTCTGACCACATTTGCTATTGCTCTTTAAGATAAGTCAAGAACATGAGTAGCTTTGTTGAGGAATGGAGAATTGTTTGTAGCTCAGGAGGAACCTTACATTTTAGCACAGGAGGAAGGTAAGGCACAGGTTGAAATGCTTTCTCCTCCTGGAGTGACACACTTTCGGAGGAGTCTGTGATGAGAAGTCCCCTCAGCCACTGCCAGGGCTGTCTGCCTCCTCTGCAGGCTCAGTATTCCGGGAGTTCCACGAGCCTCACCTGCAACTATATTTTCCTCTGAATATTTCTTGTTGTGCAGTACACAGGAAGAATGTTTGGTGCTAGATTCCCTATTTAGGCTTTGAGGTAAATCTCAGTAATGCTGGTGATTTTTATGTCCAGATGAATTTTTATGGATAGTAAGGAAAAAAGAAGCAGTACCATGGAAAATTAATTGCTCAAAATGTGAGCAGCCCAACCACACTAAAAATGAAATCAAAACTGAAAATTTCTTTTATTTTTTTTCCCTTGACAGATAAGGCAAAACATGCAGTGCTAAAAAAGTCTTTAAGATATGCAACCAGCTCCCAACTGTATAAAAATCAAAGAGGTAAAGGATGAGAAAGGGCATGGGAAGAATCTTCAGCCCTTCCTGTTGAAGGTCCAAGAGTGTGAAAACTGACTCTGGCTGTTGCCCGTAGGTAACACGTGCTCATTGTAGAGGAGGGCAGGTGGCCAAGCTGTTGGTGGCCCAAGCCCTGCGTGGCTGGCCCAGTTGCAGTCCTAGTTGGACCAGGGCGGTGGGCTCGGGAGGGGAGGAGGTGGGGGGATCTCGGGAGGCTTCCGCTTCAAGGCCGGGCTGGGGGGCCGTGGGGGAGGCACGGAGGGCTGGTGCTCTGCTTTCTTGGGCAACTGCTGCTGCCGAGGCCTTGTGTGAGAGCTGTCAAAGGCGACGGTCTCTGGGCTCTCTGGGGGCGAGGGAGAGGCACGCCTTCTCGGCCGGGATGCTGGAGCGGCGGCAGCACGACTGTGGAGAGAGGAGGTGGCTGAGGCCCCAGCTGCCAGTGGCACACAGGGAGCCTCCTGCACAGCAAGGCCCAGAGCTGGCAAGGCTCCCCAGCACGGCTGGAGCTGCTGGCACAGCTTGGCCCAGCTGCACAGCTGCCCCTCAAGGCCCCGGCAAGCAGGGCACGGCTCTGGGCAGGCTCCCTGGCCAGGAGCGGGCCCCAGAGTGCCTCTGCCTTTCAAGGGCAATCTCGTCCCTGCTCTTTCTCCTCCACACCTTGCTGTGCCTCTGCCCTGTGGCCCTGGCTCTTGGCCAGGCAGCGTCACTGGGAGCCAGCACTGGCTGCAGCCCCAGCGGGCCCCCCAGGACAAGGCCCAGCAATTAAGAGGCCAATGAAAGCTCTGGGCAGCAGCAGAACCCTTAGCAGAGTTCTTTGCACAACCATGGACTGGCCACACCTACACTGCAGCTTCTCTGATCCCTGAATGTTCCCTGACTGTGTGCAACCTTTAAAGAAGCTGGTCGGTAGAGATGAGCAACAACTTACCGTTTCTTTCCCTTCCACCACCGGAACCCGACATAGCACAGCACCATGGAAATTGGCACAGTGAACAGTGTCACTACCGTGCCAGTCATGCAGGACCTGCGCACGTCCTGGGGGCAGATAATTCTTGGGGTTTTCCATGGATTCTGGGCATCAGTGTCCGACTTGCCAAGCACTTCTGTGGGAGCAATGGGGAGCGTCAGCCCGTGCTGTGCTGCACTGCTGAGCTGGCAGCACGGTGGATGCGGGCAGGACGTTCTGCGTTTCCCCCAGAGCTGGGGCCTGCAGGCACCTTGCCGCCCCTTGGCACAGGCTGTGCCACCCAACAAAGCCCAGCAGGCCGGGAGGAGAGCCCGGGGGCAGCGCAGCTGCTTGGGCAGTGGCTGCTTGGAGGGACACGGGCCAAAGCCATCCCTGAGCAGCCACTGCCAGCCCTGGCCCTCCCTGCCCCGTGACAGCTCCCCCAGCCCCAGGGCACAGAGTCAGGCCCTGTCAGGACCCGGTGCAGCCCCTGCCCAGTTGGGAGCCAAGGCTGGCTCGGGCCCTGGGCTCGTGGCAGGGCTCCCGCTCGGGGCTGCTCCTGTGCCTTGGGCCTCTGGGCACTCAGGGCCAGCTCCGGAGCAGCTGCAGCGGGAGGGACGTTGGTGCACGAGTCCCCTTTCCCTGGGGCTGTGAATGAGCTCCAGAGGCCTCCAAGGCTCCTGAGGCTCCTCCAGCTTTGGCTTGTGCCAGGCTGGGAAAGGGCAGGCCCTGGGGGAAGAGCTGCTGCCACACATCCCCGCCAAGGGCTGAGCCTAGCAGAGCATATTCTCCTGTACCTGTGCCCATGTCTGGCATCTCCTTCTTTCCTGCATCAGTGGCTGGCACAAAGCCATTGCTTCCTACAGGATATGGCCCCATCTGCATGGACTTTTGCTACAACGGTTGAGAAAGGAAAAAGCACAGCTGGATCCAATGGAATCTTTGCAGGAGCTGGCAACTTCAGGAGACAATACTTGTGAAGTCATGGATAAGGATCAGGAAAATAGCCAGGTTATTGGGGCTGGGCCAGGGCCCTCCCTGACCAAAAAAGCCCCTACACCTGATTTGACTGGAGATTAGGAAATTGCAGGGGATCTCAGGGCATGTATGGCCCGTGGTGCAGTTTGGGCTGCCTGTGAACTGATGCCCAATGCCTTCCTGCAGAGGCCAGGCTGGCAAACAGCCCTGCAGGGCGTGGAAGCAGCAGCGGGGCAGCGAGGCTGCCATGGATCCCTTCCCACTGTGCCGGGCACGGCGTGTCCAGATGTGCAGCCAAAGCCCCCGGCTGCTGAGCCCCAGGACAAGGCTGAGGGAAATGCACCCACCACGGCGTCTCTCCAGGTCATTCAGCATCTGGTCCAGATGTTTGGCTGCCTCCAAGGATTTCGTGTCTCCTATGTCTCGGTTCTTCCATTTAGGAGGACCTTAATGGAAAGTTCCATTTTTCCTTCAGGCCCAAGTGGCAGTGAGGGCACCTGGGTGATTGGTGCCCTCCAAGGCACTCCCTCAGCTCTGCCTTCCACTCAGGAGCAGGGCCAGGGCGACCTCGTGCCTGCAGTGGCCCCACACTGGGATGGAAGGAGCCCCCTGTGGGGCAGTCAGGACTCTCTGGAGCTGCTGAACCTCCACACCCAGCCCCAGGCAGGGCCAGGGCTTGGCAGTGGCAGCAGGAGCAGCTCAGGCTCCCTGGGACCGGCAAAGGAGCTGAGAAAGTCTCAGCCCCATGGAACAGCCCTGGGCCCGGCCCCTTCCCTCTCTGCTCTTCTCTGTGGCTGCACAGAGCACACAGAAGGACACACTGGCACTGCACATGGGAGGAGGATGGACAGATAAATGCTCCTTCCTCCCACTGACAGAAATCCTGTGGGATCACAGAAGGGAGCAGGGCAAGATGTCCAGATTCTTTATACCCAGAGATTATGTTAAGGGAGCGGGCTCATGAGTGAGCCTTTCCCACATGGACACTGATTATTTTGTCAATAAAGCACACAGAGAAATTGCCTCCACCATGCCCTAGAGTCTTCATATTGTCATTCACCAGCTTTTGCATTTAAGCCATCTTATCATTCCAGTCTAGAAGAGAGCAAAGACCAGAACATTTCCATTGTTTCCTGGGATCCCCCTCTGTCTATAATAAATGGGCACTGCAAGGGGGTCATGTAAGGCTGTGGGAGCCAGATGTGAATGCACAAGGCCAAAGCTGCACAGGGGTCTGGGGAGCTCTGGGCTGGCTCCTGGTCACTCTGCACCCTCTTTGCAGGCCCTGTAACACATCCCTGGAGAGGAATCAGGGGCTGCCCAGGGCCCGTGGGGGCTCTCTCCCTCCCCCAGAGGAAACCCTCCCTGAAGGCCTGGGGAAAACCATCCCCAGCGCTTCCCGGGGAGCAGGGAGCGCTGTCCCGGGAAAGGGGAGCCAGGCTGCCGGCTCACCTGCTGGCCGCGCTTGCAGCGGAGCAGCCTGGGCAGCCCTGGCAGGCAGGGCCACGGCCAGGAGGAGCAGGAGGAAGAGGCGCAGAGCAAGGGCCATGCTGCCTTGCCCTCTGCCAGTCCCGCAGCTCTTGCTGCCACCCCTGTCCTGACACCGCTGTCCCAATGTGTGCAAGAATTGCTAAGGACTGATGGGCTGGACATTGTGATGCTGTGACCCCAGAGTCTGTTTGGACCTCAGCCTGCTGTGACCTCACAATCCTGATTGACCTCATGGCCTGCTTGGGGATGGACCTCATGGCTGGAATTTTCCTTCTCTGGGAGGGAGCTCCTCCTGCCTGGCGGTTGTGTCCAACGGCTGGACATGCCCCAACAAGTTGAGCTCACTGCTCTGTGTTCTGGGCACTGGCACAGGAGATCACATCCAATGATTTCTGAGCTCCTCAGGCACTGTCAGCCACAGCCCAGCATGCTGAGGAATGAGTGATCTCTGGCTGGGGACAAGTGCCACATTCCCTCCTGTCAGCAGCTTCCCAGCTGGAAATTTGGCACCTTGGGGGGGCCATGGCTAACACAGCTCGTGGTATACAAAAATGACAGGGAAGTTTCTGGAGAAAGGGGCAGGTATGAGGAGGGATTGACATTGTTCTTCCTGGGAGCAGGAATACAGAACATTGAGGAACAAAGGGCAGGTTTTTGGGAAGATGGAAACCCAGGGCAAAACCAACAAGAGAGGTGCAAAGGAACAATCGATTAAGGATAAAATATGCTATAACAACACAAAAGACTGCAGGGGATTTCAGAACTGACTGGTAAAACTGAATTGCAATTGAATATACAATAGAGAGACACCACAACACCCCAGTGCACAAGGGAAGAGCTAGAGATGCCACCACTCTGGACTTCTGCCATGCCCTGGACACATCAGCCCTGCCCAGCATCCATGTCCCTCCTTTGATGAGCTATGGATCTGATGGAGGCACAGTTTGGAGAACGAGCAATTGCCTGGCTGGTCACATCCAGGGGGTTGTGGTCAATGGCTCAGAGGCCCGATGGACGTCAGTGACCAATGGTGTCCCTCAGGGTGACAGCAGAAGCTCCCTGGACACTGGGGACTCAGTGTCCTGGTGGTGCTGCTGGACAAGAGAGCTGGAGGTGCCTCCAAAGTAGAACTGTTGTAATTGCCCAAGTCTTTCAGACTTGCTCAGTGAATGAGCAGCTGATTGAAGTGAAAAGATACTGAGAAACCACACAGTCCCTTCCCTGGGAAGAAACATCTCCCAATCCAAACCTCCCCTGTCTTTATCCAGCTCCAAGAGCAACAGACATATATATGTATATCTATTCCACTTTAAATAAAATCTGTTTATTTTTCCTTTTTCTATGAAATAGTGTTTATGAAGAAGTTTTATTTTATGCCATTACATGTATTAAAGACATTAAATAACAGATGCTTTCAAGGTGTCAAATTCTGGAACTGCAGCAAATTCGTCCCTGACTGACATTCATGAGTGCCTGCTGTCAGGGAGGGATCAGAAGGTCCTGTCCAGAGGGTGGGAGCAGATGTATGCCCTCTTCTTCAGGATCTGCTTTGCAGGTTTTTTAATGGAATCCTCCCGATTTTCATCTGCATCTATGGCGAAACAGAGAAAAGTCAATTATGGGAGCATAAAGAGAGGTTGTAAATTTCTTTCAAGAAGTGGTTTTGAGTACAAATGCAGGAGTGAGTGCCAGGAAGAAACTGAGCATTGTCTTCTGAAAAAGATAGATTATTACAGACTGAGATTTGCAGAGCCAATGCACTGCTGATGAGTACTTCCCACAGAGTCCAAATCCCTCGTTTCTATCAGTCACTTGACGGGAGTCTATACATATAATATAGATTTTAGATTGTTCCATAAAGAACCCTGGCAGTTTGCTTTAGCTATGAAGTGGAGAGACTCTGCTCAACAGGTTTCAGCTCTGCTGCTTGTTTGAATTAAAAGCAGAGAAAAACTCTTCTGTTGGTTACATCACACTACGAATAGTTTCATGAGTCTGTGAAAGACATAAGAGCAGAAAAATCATTCCATTTTATAGTACTTACAGTCTTCTAATTCAGCCATGGGATAATTAGGACACCATTATACCAAATAACGGTATAAAGCACTGGAAAAGAAGTTATATTTGAAACTAAATTTTAAAACAGTGAAAGAATTTCATAAAGAAAACCACATTTTAACACTGAACTGGAGCACATTTGCTTGTCCTGCAACACCACTGTTGCCATGACAGTTTATATGAGCTACTAAATAAGCACTGTAGCACTGTCCTGTCCTGAACTGTGCTGCCCAAACACTGCTGAGAACTTGCTGTGCCTCTGCCCTGTGCCTCTGGGGCTGCCCTTGGCCAGGCAGCCTCAGTGGGAGCCAGCACTGGCTGCAGCCCCAGCGGGCCCCCCAGGACAAGGCCCAGCAATGAGGAGGCCAAGGAAAGCTCAGGGCAGCAGCTGAACCATCCCCAGAGTTCTTTGGACAATCATGGACTGGCCACAACTCCACAGCAGCATGACTACGAGTCAGGCTACCAATGCTACAGAGCAGAGTTATAAGAAAACTTTAGAGAAAAATCAGCAACTGACCGTCTGATCTCATACAGCTTGCAAATGCCAAGATAGCAGCCTATCAGCACAAGTGGCACAGTGAACACTATCACCACTGTGCCTATCATGCATTTCCTGCGCACATCCTGGGGACAGACAATTCTTGGGAGGCGCACTGGATCCGGGCCATATATTCCTGCTTCAGTGACAACGTCTGTGGGAGCAATGGGGAGCGTCAGCCCGTGCTGTGCTGCACTGCTGAGCTGGCAGCATGGTGGATGCGGGCAGGACGTTCTGCGTTTCCCCCAGAGCTGGGGCCTGCAGGCACCTTGCCGCCCCTTGGCACAGGCTGTGCCACCCAACAAAGCCCAGCAGGCCGGGAGGAGAGCCCGGGGGCAGCGCAGCTGCTTGGGCAGTGGCTGCTTGGAGGGACACGGGCCAAAGCCATCCCTGAGCAGCCACTGCCAGCCCTGGCCCTCCCTGCCCCAGGGCACAGAGTCAGGCCCTCTAAAAACACAATGGATCTTTGCTCTCCCCCTCTGCCCTTTTCCCACCATGGGCACCCCATGCAGTCTCTCCCAGGTTTCAGGACATGTCCCACACGGAGGGACCCCAGCAGGACTGCTCAGCCGGGCTGATCCTGGCACAGCAATCGCCTTCTGAGGCACTGTCTGGCATCTCCTCACTTCCTGTATCAGTTGCTAGCACAGGTACATTGCGTCCTCCAGGATGTGCTCCCTTCTGGTAAGACTTTTGGTCCATCTCTGGAGAAAGGAAAAGGGACAGCCAGATCAGGTGGAGCCATTGCCCAGTGGGGAGGTGGCATCTTCAGGAGGTACCACTTGTAAAAGACATGGATAAGGATCAGGGAGAGGCCAAGACTCTTGGGGCTACCACAGGGCTCTCCCTCCTCCAAATATCTGCCCCACCGGATCTGCCCAGAGAATGGGAAATCCCAGGCCCATGGTGCAGTTTGGGCTCTCACTTAGCTGATGCCCAATGCCTTCGTGCAGAGGCTGGGGAGAAGCTGCAGCCAGGCCAGGCTGGCAAACAGCCCTGCAGGGCATGGAAGCAGCAGCGGGGCAGCGAGGCTGCCATGGATCCCTTCCTGCTGTGCCGGGCACGGCGTGTCCAGATGTGCAGCCAAAGCCCCCGGCTGCTGAGCCCCAGGACAAGGCTGAGGGAAATGCACCCACCACGGCGCCTCTCCAGGTCAGTCAGGATTTGGTCCAGTTGTTTGGATTCCTCCAGGGGCACATTCTGTTTTGTAAGTTTTTTCCTCCCTCTCAGAGGACCTTAAGATAAAGTATTTCCATTTAACCAGGAATACATTCCACAGAAGCAGGGCTCAGCCTGTGGGGTCAGCAGGGACACACTACTCACCCCTGCGATGGGAGCTGGGCTTGTGTGCAACATCCACCAAAGGACCTGGGAAGATCCTCCCTGCAGGCACACCTGTAACTCAAGAGCCACAGAAGCTTCTGTCACCTGGTTCCTGCCAGGTTGCCAGTGATTATTCTGTCAGAACATACCTGCAGAAGCTCCCAAGTGCTCCAAACCATCTTCCATCGCAGCTGCTGGCAAAGCAATGGCACCACTCTCATCTGGAAGGGAGCACAGATCAGACCCATTTCCATGGTGTGCTGGCATCCCCCTCTGCCTATGGGAACTGTGCACTGCAAGGGGATCGGGTAAGGCTGTGGGAGCCAGATGTGAATGGACAAGGCCAAAGCTGCACAAGGGCCTGGGGAGCTCTGGGCTGGCTCCTGGTCACTCTGCACCCTCTTTGCAGGGCCTGTCTGACATCCCTGGAGGGCAGGCACTGACGCACAGCCAAGATGGCAGCTCAAGCCTCAGCAGGGCTCAGGCCCAGAGGCCTAGCAATTACCTCCTGTGACTGTGCTGGGCATCACCTCCCTTCCTGCAGCAGAGGCTGCCAATGAGTCCCTGCTTCCTGCAGGAAATGCTGTTTTCGGCACAGCCTTTCGGTTCATGTCTGGAGAAAGAAAAAGAGACAGCTAAATTAGATGGAGATGTTCCCCTTTCTGGGAGGTGGCATCTTCAGGAGGCAATACTGGTCAAACTGATGGATAAGGAGCAAGAAATCATAAAAACTTTTGGGATTGGCCAGGATTTTCCCTTCTCAAAACTGCTGTCATTCCTGATCTCCCCATGGTCCAGGCAATTGCAGGGGATCTCAGGGCATGTATGAACCATGTTGCGGTTTGAGCTCTCTGTCTGCAGATGCCAAATGCCTTCCTGCAGAGGCTGGGGAGAAGCTGCAGCCAGGCCAGGCTGGCAAACAGCCCTGCAGGGCGTGGAAGCAGCAGCGGGGCAGCGAGGCTGCCATGGATCCCTTCCCGCTGTGCCGGGCATGGTGTGTCCAGATGTGCAGCCACAGCCCCCGGCTGCTGAGCCCCAGGACAAGGCTGAGGGAAATGCTCTCACCATGGGGCCTCTCCAGGTCACTGAGCATCTCGTCCAGAAGTTTGGCTGCCTCCAGGGATTTCTTGTCTCCTGTACCTTGGTTCATCCAACTAGGAGGACCTTAATAGAAAGTTGTTCCATTTTTACTTCTTGCTGGAGTGGCAGTGAGGGCACCTGGGTGATTGGTGCCCTCCAAGGCACTCCCTCAGTTCTGCCTTCCACTCAGGAGCAGAGCCAGGGGCACCTCCTGCCTGCAGTTGCCCCACACTGGGATGGAAGGAGCCCCTGCAGGGCAGAAAGGACTCTCTGGAGCTGCTGCAGCTCCAAACCCAGCCCCAGGCAAGGCCAGGGCTTGGCAGTGGCAGCAGGAGCAGCTCAGGCTCCCTGGGGCCGGCAAAGGAGCTGAGAAAGGCTCAGCCCCATGGAACAGCCCTGGGCCCAGCCCCTTCCCTCTCTGCTCTTCTCTGTGGCTGCACAGAGCACACAGAAGGACACACTGGCATTGCACATGGCAGGTGGATGGACAGATAAATGATCCTTTTTCTCTATGACTGAGATCCTGTGGGATCACTGTTGGACACAGGAGCAGAAATTTGGAAGACAGGATTCCCACAATTTAGCAAACTTAAGCGGATCTTGACAGGAATGACACAGGAATATTACTCTGAGCAAGGATTTCACTTGGACAATGATTACTCTGTTAGGGAAGGGGTTTTGCTAGCCTACCTTCACCAAGGTCCAGCATCCTTAAGTATTGCTTTACCAGAATTTCCAATCTACGCAACTCAGGATCCCAGTCTAGAAAGGAGCACAGATGGGAACCGTTCCATGCTGTGCTGGGATCCCCCTCTATAGGGAAGCCAGCACTGGAAGGGGGTCAGGTAATGCTGCGTGCCAGCAATGCCAAGCAGCAGAGAGGGCAGCTCAAGCCTCAGCAGGGCTCAGGCCCAGAGGCACAGCAATTACCTCCTGTGGCTGTGCCTGGCATCTCCTGCCTTCCTGGAGCAGAGGCTGCCAATGCGCCCCTGCTTCCTCCGGGAAACTGCGCCTTCAGCGCATCCTCTCCTTCCATCTCTGCAGAAAGGAAAAGGGACAGCTGGATCAGGGGGGGCTGTTCTCCAATGGGAAGGTGGCATCTGCAGGAGGCACTGCGTGTCCAAGTAATGGATAAGATGCAGAAGAAAGATCAGGTTATTGGGGCTGCTGCAGGGTCCTCCCTCCTCCAAAGAGCTGCAACTCCAGATGTGCTCAGAAACCAGGAAATTGCAGGGGATCACAGGCCCATGGTGCAGTTTTGGCTGCCTTTCAGCAGATGCCAAATGCCTTCCTGCAGAGGCTGGGGAGAAGCTGCAGCCAGGCCAGGCTGGCAAACAGCCCTGCAGGGCGTGAAAGCAGCAGCGAGGCAGCGAGGCTGCCATGGATCCCTTCCCACTGTGCCGGGCACCGTGTGTCCAGATATGCAGCCACGGCCCCCGGCTGCTGAGCCCCAGGACAAGGCTGAGGGAAATGCACCCACCACGGCGTCTCTCCAGGTCACTCAGGGTCCTTTCCATGTACTGCGACGCCTCTAGGGAATTAGTGCCTCCTCCAGGCTTGTTCCTCCCTCTCAGAGGACCTTAAGTGACGTGTTTGCATGTCAGAAGAGTGGATCCCACAGTAGCAGGGTTCAGCCCGTGGGGTCAGCAGGGACACACTACTCACCCCTGCGATGGGAGCTGGGCTTCTGAGCAGCAACCCAGAAAGGAGCTTGATAAGTCCTCTCTGCAGAGACTCCTGTAACACAACAGCCACAGAAGCTTCTGTCACCTGGTTCCTGCCAGGTTGTCAAGGATTATCCGCTTAGGGGAACATTGACAATGTACCTGCAGGAGGCGGAAGAGGCTGGAAATCCTCATGGAGCCAAGCTGCTGGAGAAACCTTCCTAGCAAGCTCATCTAGAGGGAAGCAAACACACAAAACCATTTCCATGGTGTCCTGGGATCCCCCCTCTGCTTTTGGGACCTGGGCACTGCAAGGTGGTCGGGTAAGTCTTTGGGAGCCAGATGTTAATGGAAAAGGGCAGAGCTGCACAGGGGCCTGGGGAGCTTTGGGCTGGTTCTGGTCACTCTCCACCCTCTTTCCATGCCCTGTGACACATCCCTGGAGAGGAAACAGGGGCAGCCCAGGGCCCGTGGGGGCTCTCTCCCTCCCCCAGAGGAAACCCTCCCTAAAGGCCTGGGGAAAACCATCCCCAGCGCTTCCCGGGGAGCAGGGAGCGCTGTCCCGGGAAAGGGGAGCCAGGCTGCCGGCTCACCTGCTCGCCGCGCTTGCAGCGGAGCAGCCTGGGCAGCCCTGGCAGGCAGGGCCACGGCCAGGAGGAGCAGGAGGAAGAGGCGCAGAGCAAGGGCCATGCTGCCTTGCCCTCTGCCAGTCCCGCAGCTCTTGCTGCCACCGCTGTCCTGACACCGCTGTCCCAATGTCAGCACCACTGCTGCCACCGCCGCTGCTGGTGCTGCCGCAACAGTTGTGCTCAAGCACTGACTGCTCGCTCCTTGTGCTGCTGTGCAACCACCGGGTCTGGGACATCTGTGACCTCAGAGCCTGCTGTGACCTCAGCCTGCTGTGACCCCTGAGCCTGCTGTGACCTCATGGCCAGGGTGGAGGTGTGTGGGGAGTGGGATCTGCCTTCTTTGGCCGGGAGCTCGTCCTGCCCAGCTGCTCTGTCCGAGGGCTGTGACACAGTCCCAGCCCAGCTGATCTCACAGGCTGGGCCATGAAGGGATGGAGAGCAGCCCTGCCAAGATGGACTTGGGGGTGCTGCAAGATGAGAGGCGGCACATGAGCCAGCCATGTGCATCCAAAGGAGAGTGTCCTGCAGCTTGAAGGAGGTGATTCCACCCCTCTGCTCTGGTGAGACCCCACCTGGAGTACAGTGGAAGAGGTTTTAAAGTGACCTCTGTGAGCCATTGAGAACTTGGACAAGAGGATCCAGTTTTCCCCCTGAAAGAATTTATTATCAAGGTTTTTTACACTGAAAGCAAGAAAGAAAGTAGGATAAATAAGGAAAACTTGTAACTGCTTATTCTAAGAAGCACTTTGCTTGTCTCTCGTGACCAGTGAGTAAAGTGTAAAATTATGAGCTTTGTAGGAATGTACAACAAGCATGCATGCTAGAATAAAAACAGTGTTTGAAGCCTTCTGGAAACGGAGTGGGTTGCTTTGTACTGTCTCCGTCTCTACCACGACAGAGTACTGCATCCATCTCTGGGCTCCCCACACAGGAAAGCCATGGTCCTGTTGGATCTAGTCCAGAGGAGGGACAAATTGCTCTGTGGTCTGGAGCCCTTCTTCTTTGGAGGCAGGCTGGGAGAGCTGGTGGCGTTCAGCCTTGAAGAGAGCACACTCCAGGGAGACTTGATTGCTGCCTTTCAGTACCTAAGGGGGCTTGTAAAAGAGATGGGACAGCACTTTAAGTAGAGCCTTTTGTGAGCAGACCAAGAGGGAATGGTTTTAGTCCAAAAGACGGTCGATTCAAATTGGACAAAAGAAACCCATTTTTTTCACTGTAGGTTTTGAAAGCCTGGCACAGGTTGCCCAGAGGGGTGGACATCCATCCCTGCAGACATTCAAGCTCATGCTCTCAGCAACCTGACCTACTTAAAGGTGTCCCTGCTCACTGCAGGACATTCGACTAGATGGCCTTTAAATATCCCTTCCAAGCCAAGCCATTCTGTGCTCCTGGGCACTATCAAAGCAGTGCTGGATTAGTGCTGGGATGATTAGGTGGCACTTGTATTTTGGGACTTGTGTCCTTTAGCAATTGGCCCTGAGAGCATTCATGGTCTGGGCAGTGAAGTCTGCAAATAACAGACAGTGTGCTCCAGGAGTGTTGCAGTGTGATTTCATGGTTTACCCCAAAACCCCGGGTTTCTCCCCTGAAGATTCCCTCCCAGGTGTGTCCATCATCCCTCCTTTCCCCAGTCTTACCCCTGCTGAGCACTGTCTGTCAATCCTGCAATTCCAGAAGGGCATTGAGTGATTGGCAGATTCAAAAGATGCCCTCTACCCTGGGGGGCAGGGCGGCCATTGGGCCATCCAGGTGTCATTTGTCCCTGGAGACCCCCTCTCCTGTCCCAGGTTGGTGGGCTCTCTATCCCTTCCCTCCTCCCCTCCCTCGGGTAAAAGGGCGAGCAACCATGCGGTCCAGGAGTTCCATTGGAGCAGTTGCTGGATTCAGTGGCCTTTGGGCCAGAATAAAGCTCTGGATTAAAACCCTCCATCAGAACCGACTCCTTTCCTTCACTACTGCCTTAAAGTTTCTCTGGCAGAGGGAAGCCTGAGGAGCAGACCCTCCAGGGGAGGAAGCTCCATCCCGCTGGCACCGGAGTCCCGGCATGTCTGGACCTGTCCCCATGCGCCCAGCTGCAACATCCAGCTGGCCGAAAGTGTCTCTGGGGTGGAACACCACAGTTGCTGCGATTTGGTTCAGCTGCAGGGGCCAGACAAGCCAGGGCACGTCCTGTCAGCAATATTGGAGTAATGTATGGTAGGGATAATTCATGCTGTTAATGAATGGTATAAAATATTGCAAAATCCAAAATCATATCTTTGACCATCCCGGCTCAGAGCAGCTCTCTATTTAGATTCAACTAGCTCCTGGACACAAGTTAAGATAATGATCAACACGTTAACATAAGAAGAGAAGCTTCCATGGCGATGATCACTGGTTTCTTGAGTCATGGGGAGCCACCTAAGAGTGATTATCACCTTGACAATTGCATCTATCAAGATAGTCAGCGGAGCCAAACTGATGCAGCTGAATACACGGCATCCCTGAACCGATTGACGCCGATGGCACACCTGGACTTGGCCTTTGTCCAGCTCTGCACATGGAAAGAAACAGCAATGCACGGGAAGAGATACAAAGGAAATTTGGTCATCTTTGCCTCGGGCAGAATAAACTGCATAAAACCTTGTTGCAAGAAGCAGCGTGCGTGAACGGGGGAGACTCTGACACTCGGGAGGTCAGATACAGGTTCACCCGGCAGCGATCCCAGGCTCGACGCTGTCTCTTTGGCTGTGGTGGTTTCAAGGACCAAAATTCGGTGTCACAGACAAATTAATAAACCTTTGCTAAATTTTTGACAATTTTGGCTCATGATTTGATAATTTATAACATTGGTAATTCCAATAAAGGAAAAACAGGAGAGGAACACGGCTTCCAGTTCAGATAAGTGCCACCATTTTGCTGCCTATTCCTGGCTAAGAAATAAAGCAATGTCCTGAAGATCCCTTCATGTGGGTGCATTATTGGCTGTATCAGTACTTGTGTTCGGTAAAACAGGGAAGTTGTTACAACTTTATGCCCCATTTATCACTAGATAAAACCCAAATACTGCATTGCTCCTTGTCTACTTGCTTCCAAGTCAAGGCAAATTTTGGTCATGACTGAGTGGGACATATTCACCTGTTCACAAGCAAATTCTTCTTTCCATTCACACAGTGGCAAGGTTGCTTTGTGGATTTGCTCTAATCACACAGGAATTAAGGCCTACCTCTCACTAGAACTAAAGCTGATGCATTGGGAGGCAAAGTCTTGAGTAATTTGTCCTGGTGTCTGGCACTGTAGAGAGTTGTTCCGGAATTAAATGACACTTGAAGACATGTGTAGTCTACCATACTTCTGGCAGACTAGAAGACTTTGGTAACACCTTTTTATCCTTTCTTCCTCCTCCTCATCCTCCCAGGAATTTTAATCTCTGAGGTCTAAGCTCTTCAGCTGCCTCACAAACATTGTTTTAATTCAGACAGGCATCTGTGCATTGAGCCACAAATCAGGCCTGTGGTGTGAAGCCAGAGTGCCATCAAAATTACAAATACAGCTTTCTGAGACCTTTATATTCCTACAGAAAGAGATTCAAAATTGTTCATACATGCAACAGTGATAAGAAGTGAATGACAGATTGTCAAAATAATTGCTTGGGGAACAAAAAGACATAAATAAAAATAAGTTTACATGTAGATAATAAGTAAACCATCATGCTAAGGAAGAAACCAGACCTGCTAAAAGTAAAACCAGTAAGGCTGTTTCATCTGTCTCAGTACAAAAAAATTGCTGAAAAGTATCAGAGATCCTTAAGAGCATTACTATATACAGGAAATTCCAGGTATTGGGAAAAAATGAAGCAAACGGTAGTGTGCAATTCCCAGAGGTAACCTGTAATTTATGGTGGATTTCCTGCAAAATTTCTGAGAGCAGACTGGAAAAGCACAGGGGCTGGTCAGCCCATGGGTGGGCATTTAGAGCAGTGTGAGGGATGTTTCTGGGACCAACTGCAGGGAAGAAGAGCAGCAGACAATTACTGGGACAATCTCTTTGCTGGCTGTGGAGTTTGTGTCAGTCGGTTCCCTGGGGCTGGGGGAGCTGTCACGGGGCAGGGAGGGCCAGGGCTGGCAGTGGCTGCTCAGGGATGGCTTTGGCCCATGTCCCTCCAAGCAGCCACTGCCCAAGCAGCTGCGCTGCCCCCGGGCTCTCCTCCCGGCCTGCTGGGCTTTGTTGGGTGGCACAGCCTGTGCCAAGGGGCGGCAAGGTGCCTGCAGGCCCCAGCTCTGGGGGAAACGCAGAACGTCCTGCCCGCATCCACCGTGCTGCCAGCTCAGCAGTGCAGCACAGCACGGGCTGACGCTCCCCATTGCTCCCACAGGTGCAGCTGGAACCACAGCACATGTTCCTGATTCCCAGAAGAGGTGTGAAAAATGTTAATCACTTGTTTTTAAAATTTTGTTAATAATAAAATGTTTATAAAAATAGCAGTATCATTTGAGTGATAAAAATTTTGGACAATTTGGATTAGGAGAATAGGAGACAATAGAAACAAAGAGTTACGGACATCTGGGTACCTATTTTCTGGGCAATATAAGTCGAAAAATAACACATGTTAACGGAGGATTAACCCTTAAAAAAAAAAACCTGTTGCATATTCATGCATCTCATACATGATGCATAAATTCCATTCAAGCACAGGATTTTGTCTGGTCATCGTCAACCTCTCCCTCTTAGTCCTAACCAGCTTTCTGAGGGCTGAGCGAGGCAGGAAGAATTTAGTTTCTTCTGACAGGAGAGCAATAAATTGCTTTTCTCTGGCAAATTGCAGTGTTCTATGGCTGCTACCTCGCTATGAGCCCTTGCTTTCAAACAAGTATCTTACATAGTGTCGTTTATATTTTAACATTCTGTTATAACCTAAAATTATATTTATAAGACTACTTGATAAAATTAATACATCATTGGTTTCTAAGATAACACATATAAATTTCATTTTAATATTTGCAAAAAGCCAATAATAAAACAAGCATGTTTCACAGGGGTTTGGAAGAGGTTACTGTTGGGGAACACTCTGTTTGCTTGTAATAAGGGCAAGTTTGGCCTTCTATTGATGCCAGGAAAGTATTTGGAAGTGCTCAACAGAGCCCTGACTGAGAGCTTCCCTGTTGCGGTGCATGTTTTTGATTGTAATTCGGTTCCAGTAGTCAGTTTTATGACACCCCTTTATTTGGTATTTTTATACCATATCTTATTGCCAATGGGTCGTTCCTTTACCCTCTGTGTTGTTGGCTTTGCCCTAGTTGTCCATCTCCCCAAAGTCCTGCCCTTTAGTTCCCTGTTCCTCCTCCCATTCAATGCCAATCCCTCCCCAAGCCTAGAAACTTCCCTATCCATTTGGTATTCTTTGAAATCCTATTGGTTTGTTTAAGTTGTCCTCCTCCCCTTTAATCCCCTATTGGTTTAAACATTGTATTCCCCGCCTTGTGTTCCACGTTCATTTTGTCCCAATTGGCTAAAGACTGTATCCTCCCCAGGGACCTCCCCAGTTTGGAAATCGGTGTATGGCAGTAATTCAGTGTCATTCTGTTGCCGAGTCGGCAGGGAACAAACATACAGAAGAGCTCTCCCTGTTCCTTGTCCCTACCCCAGCACAGTCCACCTGTGCTGTAAAGCAGCTGTGCCCTACAGCCAAACCCCAGAGCTGACAGTTTTCTGGGGGCGGCCCACTCTGGGTGGTGGTGTTGGCAGCTAGTCGGGCTGAAGAAATCTGGCACTGCAGCACTTCCCGAATGAGCTCTTCTGTTGCTATGAAGAGATGGAGCTGCCAGCCCAGTGTCCGGGTGGCAGCAGCAGCAGCAAAGCCCACCTGGCAGCAGCACGGGCTGAGCTCCATGGCCAGGAGCAGGCGTGGATGCCCACGGTGTGGGCAGGCAGGAGCCAGGCAGGGGCTGCTGTGACCAGCGGCGGGGCCCCGAGGGCTGGGGGAGCCCATGCTGAGCGTCCCTGGGCTGAGGGCACATTGCCTTCCCTGGCATCAGCTGGGCCTGGGCCTCCTCCAGTGGCATGCCCAGGGAAAGAGGGAAGCCATCGGGAGGTGCTTGCCTTGAGAACAATGGAAAGAGGCTGGACTCTGAAGGAAGTCCTTCATAGCCTGAGGGATGAGCTCAGAGCCCGACAGACACTGGGCCTGTGGCAGCCCCGGATCTCTTATGAGCAGAGTGGGGATTTGCCCCCCAGGCCTCATCTGTTCACCCAGGGACACATGGTGAACACAGACACACACAGAGAAGATGGCTCAGCACTGGTGCTGCTCCCTGAGTGTTATGTTTGGGTGCCTCTAAAGGCATGCAGGGGCTTTGGGTCACCTCTGTGCTGTGCAGGGGACTGGGGACACCAAGAAATTGTGCAGGGAATTTAATGTATGTCCAAAGGTGTGCAGGGGACAGCTGAGGGACAGCTGTAAATTGAGCAGGGCTTGGGGGTCTCTTGTGGAGGCCACAGGGGGATTTTAGGGTGGCTGAGGACACCCATGCGATGTGCACGGTGTTTGGGTGTCCCCTAAAGCGTGCAGGTACCCTGATGTCCCGTGTTGCATAATTTTTGTCAGCTTTGGCATCAAGTTCTTCACTTTTTAAACACGGGCCAAATGGCCGCACAGCACAGAGCAGGGACTCGGTGTTAGCATGGCAGGGCTGCCGCTGCCTGCAATAGTGGGAATCACCAACATGAGTGGGATTTTGGATTTGGAATTGCTGTTGTATATAGAACCATGAAAAGCCTCACTTGTCCAATGTTTTATAACTCACTTCCTGTGGAAAACAAAATGACATTGCAAATAGGTACCAGGAGGGACATCCTCTCCTTGCTGGAAGGGTACCTCTTGTGATCCATTCTAACAAAATCCTGCCCCAGCCATGAGGTCACAGCAGGCTCTGAGGTCACAGAGGTGCCAGAGCCCCGTGGTTGCACAGCAGCACAAGGAGCGAGCAGTCAGTGCTTGAGCACAACTGTTGCGGCAGCAGCAGCGGCGGTGGCAGCAGTGGTGCTGACATTGGGACAGCGGTGTCAGGACAGCGGTGGCAGCAAGAGCTGCGGGACTGGCAGAGGGCAAGGCAGCATGGCCCTTGCTCTGCGCCTCTTCCTCCTGCTCCTCCTGGCCGTGGCCCTGCCTGCCAGGGCTGCCCAGGCTGCTCCGCTGCAAGCGCGGCGAGCAGGTGAGCCGGCAGCCTGGCTCCCCTTTCCCGGGACAGCGCTCCCTGCTCCCCGGGAAGCGCTGGGGATGGTTTTCCCCAGGCCTTCAGGGAGGGTTTCCTCTGGGGGAGGGAGAGAGCCCCCACGGGCCCTGGGCTGGCCCTGTTTCCTCTCCAGGCATGTGTCACAGGGCTGGCAGAGAGGGTGGAGAATCACCAGGAGCCAGCCCAGAGCTCCCCAGGCCCCTGTGCAGCTTTGGCCTTGTCCATTCACATCTGGCTCCCACAGCCTTACCCGACGCCCTTGCAGTGTCCAGTTGCCTACGGCAGAGGGGGATGCCAGCCCACCATGGAAACTGGTCTGTTTGTGCTCCCTTCTAGACTGGGATGGCAACATGCATTATCTGGATGATCTATCGGATGATGGCTTGAAACCTCTTGAAAAATCTGGAGGTACGTTCTCCTGTTCCTGGCAAAATAATCAGTTTCTATGTGAAAAGAGGTCACTTATGACCCCTTTCCCTTAACAGAATCTCTTGGTTGAAATAATCTGATAACCTGTTCCTGTTTCTTTTTGGAGCCTGAGGGATCCCACTGTGGACGCATCCCCTAAGTTACACCCTATGAGCTCCTTCCCCTCTTGCAATGTCCCTGAACCACTGCCTCCCATTTCCTTGATTGGCCCTTTGTAGTGCCCTGAGACCAAGGTCAGACCCCAGGCCCCCAGAGAGAGAATGCTGGACCCACCCTGTGTGTGTGCCTGTGACCTGAATATTTCACCGCGCGGCTCCATTAAACATCTGAGGATATTTTGCAAAGGCCCTTTTTGCTAATAACACAGGATCGCTGTCAGTGGCAGTAAGGATCATTTATCTGTCCATCCTCCTCCCGTGTGCAATGCCAGTGTGTCCTTCTGTGTGGTCTCTGCAGCTACAGAGAGGAGCACAGAGGGAAGGGGCTGGGCCCAGGGCTGTTCCCCGTGGCTGAGCCTTTCTCAGCTCCTTTACTGGCCCCAGGGAGCCTGAGCTGCTCCTGCTGCCACTGCCAAGCCCTGGCCTTGCCTGGGGCTGGGTTTGGAGCTTCTGGCAGCTCCAGGGAGTCCTTTCTGCCCCGACTGCCCCACAGGGGGCTCCTTCCATCCCAGTGTGGGGCCACTGCAGGCACGAGGTGCCCCTGGCTCTGCTCCTGAGGGGAAGGCAGAGCTGAGGGAGTGCCTTGGAGGGCACCAATCACCCAGGTGCCCTCACTGCCACTCAGGCCTAAAGGAGAATTGGAACATTTTTCTGTTAAGATCCTCCTAGTTTGAAGAACCAAGATACAGGAGAGAAGAAATCTCTGGAGGCAGCCAAACTTCTGGACAAGATGCTGAATGACCTGGAGAGGCGCCGTGGTGGGTGCATTTCCCTCAGCCTTGTCCTGGGGCTCAGCAGCCGGGGGCTTTGGCTGCACATCTGGACACGCCGTGCCCAGCACAGCAGGAAGGGATCCATGGCAGCCTCGCTGCCTCGCTGCTGCTTCCACGCCCTGCAGGGCTGTTTGCCAGCCTGGCCTGGCTGCAGCTTCTCCCCAGCCTCTGCACGAAGGCATTTGGCATCTGCTGACAGGCAGCCCAAAATGCACCCCTGCAATTTCCCAGTCTATGTGCAGATCTGGAGGGGCAGCTGTTTGGAGGAGGGAGGGCCAATTGGCAGCCCCAAGAGCCCTTGCCTTTCCCTGATCCTTATCTATTCCTTTAAGTAGGGGTACATCGTGACGCCGTCACCTCCCCATTGGGCAATGGCTTCACCTGATCCGGCTGTCCCTTTTCCTTTCTCCAGAGATGGACCAAAAGTCTTTCCAGAAGGCTGCACATCCGGGAGGACGCAATGTACCCGTGCTAGCCACTGATACAGGAAGTGTGGAGATGCCAGACAGTGCCACAGAAGGTGATTGCTGTGCCAGGCTCAGCCCGGATAAGCAGTCCTGCTGGGGTCCCTTCTTGTGAGACATGTCCTGAAACCAGCAAGCCACTGCATGGGGTGCCCATGGTGGGGAAAGGGCAGAGGGGGAGAGCAAGGCTCCATTGTGTCCTGACAGGGCCTGACTCTGTGCCCTGGGGCTGGGGGAGCTGTCACGGGGCAGGGAGGGCCAGGGCTGGCAGTGGCTGCTCAGGGATGGCTTTGGCCCGTGTCCCTCCAAGCAGCCACTGCCCAAGCAGCTGCGCTGCCCCCGGGCTCTCCTCCCGGCCTGCTGGGCTTTGTTGGGTGGCACAGCCTGTGCCAAGGGGCGGCAAGGTGCCTGCAGGCCCCAGCTCTGGGGCAAAAGGAGAACGTCCTGCCCGCATCCACCGTGCTGCCAGCTCAGCAGTGCAGCACAGCACGGGCTGACGCTCCCCATTGCTCCCTCAGACGTTTTCACTGAAGCAGGAATATACGGCCCGGATCCAGTGCGCCTCGCAAGAATTGTCTGCCCCCAGGATGCGCAGAGGACGTGCATGATAGGCACAGTGGTGATAGTGTGCACTGTGCCACTTGTGCTGATAGGCTGCTATCTTGGCATTCGCAAGCTGGCAATCGAGATGAGATGGTCAGTTGCTGATTTTTCTCAACAGTTTAGTTACAATTGTGCTCCGTAGCATTGGTAGCCTGACTCGTAGTCGTGCTGCTGTGGAGTTGTGGCCAATCCATGATTGTCCAAAGAACTCTGGGGAGGGTTCTGCTGCTGCCCAGTGCTTTCATTTGCCTCCTCATTGCTGGGCCTTGTCCTGGGGGCCCCGCTGGGGCTGCAGCCAGTGCTGGCTCCCACTGAGGCTGCCTGGCCAAGGGCAGCCCCAGGGGCACAGGGCAGAGGGAGGGCAAGTTCTCAGCAGTGTTTGGGCAGCAGAGTTCAGGACAGGACAGTGCTACAGTGCTTATTTAGTAGCTCATGTAAACTTTCATGGCAACAGTGGTGTTGCAGGACAAGCAAATGTGCTCCAGTTCTATGTTAAAATGTGGTTTTCTTTATGAAATTCATTCACTGTTTTAAAACTTAGTTTTAACAGCACTGGCTCAGCTCCGTGCCCAGGAGCAGCCGTGGATGCCCACGGTGTGGGCAGGCAGGAGCCGGGCAGGGGCTGCTGTGACCAGCAGCGGGGCCCCGAGGGCTGGGGGAGACCATGCTGAGCATCCCTGGGCTGAGGGCACATTTCCTTCCCTGGCATCATCTGGGCCTGGACCATCTCCAGGGACACAGCCTGACCAGCAATGTCAGCAGGCAAAACAAAGGTTTTGCTGAGCAGTGGCCCTTTATTGAAGCAAAATATTTACAACCAAGGCAGTCCATTGCTACACTTGAGGGTCCACTCTGGGGGTACAGCTGAGGCCATGAGGTCACAGCAGGCTCAGGGGTCACAGCAGGCTCTGAGGTCACAGAGGTGCCAGAGCCCCGTGGTTGCACAGCAGCACAAGGAGCGAGCAGTCAGTGCTTGAGCACAACTGTTGCTGCGGGACTGGCAGAGGGCAAGGCAGCATGGCCCTTGCTCTGCGCCTCTTCCTCCTGCTCCTCCTGGCCGTGGCCCTGCCTGCCAGGGCTGCCCAGGCTGCTCCGCTGCAAGCGCGGCCAGCAGGTGAGCCGGCAGCCTGGCTCCCCTTTCGCGGGACAGCGCTCCCTGCTCCCCGGGAAGCGCTGGGGATGGTTTTCCCCAGGCCTTCAGGGAGGGTTTCCTCTGGGGGAAGGAGAGAACCCCCACGGGCCCTGGGCTGGCCCTGTTTCCTCTCCAGGCATGTGTCACAGGGTCTGCAAAGAGGGTGGAGAGTGACCAGGAGCCAGCCCAGAGCTCCCCAGGCCCCTGTGCAGTTTGGCCTTGTCCACTGACATCTGGCCCCCACGGACTTTCCTGACCCCCTTGCAGTGCCCAGTTCCCGGAGGCAGAAGGGGATGCCAGTGCATCATGGAAATGGGTCTGGTCTTTGCTCCCTTCTAGATTCGGATCGCGACTTTGATGATTTAGAATTGTTGTTGAATGATATTTCGAATGTCTTGAAGAATGCTGGAGGTAAGTTCTGAATTTTCCTTTCTAGTGACATATTAATCAGTATCCAAGTGGCAAGAGCTCGTTCATCTGCCATTTTCGTTAGAGCTTAAGTCAGGGCAGAATGGTTCTGAAAACCTTGCCCTGCTCCTTTCTGGAGCCCTGAGTGATCCCACAGGATGACTGTCAGTGGGAGGAAGGAGCATTTAGCCGTCCATCCTCCTCCCATGTGCAATGCCACTGTGTCCTTTCGTGCGGGCTGTGCATTCACAGAGAAAAGCAGAGAGGGAAGGGGCCGGGCCCAGGGCTGTGCCCCGGGGCTGAGCCTTTCCTGCAGCCTGAGGATCTCCTACAGTGCCACGGGAGCTGTTCTGTCCTGCCTTTCTTTGCAGCTGAACCTGTTGGTGAAGGTGATCTGGCTTCCCAACCCACGTTCAGAACTGAGCCTCTGGGAGGTGGTGAGGGTAGGTCAAGGCCTTTCCCCTGGGAGAGCTGCCAGCTCAGAGCCCAAAGCTCAGCCAGGGGTGCATCGCTGCAGGTGCCAGGACAGAGCCATGCACGTGTGTGCCCTCACCCTGCACAATCCCCTCAAAACTTCTGCTCAGGCCTTGCAGCTCTTTGGAGGAAGGTGGGCCCTGGCCCAGCCCCAAAAGGCCAGATGGTTTTGAATCTTATCCCCATTTTGATAAGCCTGATGTCCTAAAGATGCCACCAAAAGAAATCAGAAATTGTTCCATCTGATCCAGCTGAACTTTTTCCTTTCTCAAGTGATGGAGCAAAAGGCAGAACAGAAGGGAGTGTTTCCCCAAGCAAGCAGAGGCCGACTGGCAGCCCCTGCTGCAGGAAAGGAGGAGATGCCAGACATGGGCACAGGCACAGGAGGTAATTGCTCTGCCACTGTCAGCCATTTAGCAGGGCTGTGTGGCGGCATCTCTTTCCACCAGGTCCTGCTCTTGCATGGCCCAGTACCAGCCAAAGCTGGAGGAGCCTCTGGAGCCTTGGAGGCCTCTGGAGCTCATTCACACCCCCGGGGAAAGGGGACTCGTGCACCAACGTCCCTCCCGCTGCAGCTGCTCCGGAGCTGGCCCTGAGTGCCCAGAGGCCCAAGGCACAGGAGCAGCCCCGAGCGGGAGCCCTGCCGCGAGCCCAGGGCCAGAGCCAGCCTTGGCTCCTGACTGGGCAGGGGCTGCACTGGGTCCTGACAGGGCCTGACTCTGTGCCCTGGGGCTGGGGGAGCTGTCACGGGGCAGGGAGGGCCAGGGCTGGCAGTGGCTGCTCAGGGATGGCTTTGGCCCATGTCCCTCCAAGCAGCCACTGCCCAAGCAGCTGCGCTGCCCCTGGGCTCTCCTCCCGGCCTGCTGGGCTTTGTTGGGTGGCACAGCCTGTGCCAAGGGGCGGCAAGGTGCCTGCAGGCCCCAGCTCTGGGGCAAACGGAGAACGTCCTGCCCACATCCACCGTGCTGCCAGCTCAGCAGTGCAGCACAGCACGGGCTGACACTCCCCATTGCTCCCACAGGTGCAGCTGGAACCACAGCACATGTTCCTGATTCCCAGAAGGGCCATGGAAGGGGTTGCTGGATAGGATTAATTGCAGGCCTGCTTTTTTTGGAGCTTATTTTCATCTTATGCTGTGTCCAAATTTGGACTTGCTGGAAGAGAAAAGGGTGAGTGTTTTGTTCACCTTTCCCTCAAACAGCTTCTTTTAAAAGTCTAATGTTGTAGACAGGAAACATTCCCAGAGAAGCTGCTGTGGTGTTGTTGCCAGTCTGTGATTGTCCAGAGAAGCTGGGGAGCCTTGCCAGCTCTGGGCCCTGCTGTGCAGGAGGCTCCCTGTGTGCCACTGGCAGCTGGGGCCTCAGCCACCTCCTCTCTCCACAGGGATGCCTCTGCAGCTTCACAAGACCGGCCAAATACCTCAGCCAGGGAGAACTGGTCCTGTCATCTCGCATCTCCGTGCCCGTGTCTGTTGTCCCTGCCACGGCTGCATTACCAGCTCATTGCTAGGGACAGCTTGTTGGTATCACCAGCCAGAGCAGGAGCCTCTGTCCCCAAAGGTGCTGCCCCTGGTGTCCAGCCAGGCCAGGAGGTGCTGCCCTCCTAGCAGGGAAGGGCCTGAGCCTGGCAACATCTTTGGGGTTCAGCTCAGGTGTGTTGGTGCTACCACCAGCACTGCGGAGCTGCTTGTCTGGGCACAGCCGGGGCTGGGCAGGCAGCAGCTGAGCACGGGGCTCCTGAGACAAAGCAACCTCATTTTGTCTTTGTTTTACATTTATACACAGCAGAAGATTTTAGAAATATTTAGAAACATTTTTTGTAGAAAAATATCCCTAAATATTTCTTCCCTTTTCTTATTGTAGTTTTGGATTTTTCAAAGTAGTTTTAGAATTCTGAAAAATTTGGAACACTTTTACGCTTGCCGAATAAAAAATAAAACTGCATTTAATTGGTGATCATTACTCTTAGATGAACTAAGTCATCACAAGACACCCAGTGTACTGGTGAGGCTCTTTTCCCACTGGAGATTTTTACCTAGTGACAACAACAAACTTAAAGCCCTTTCCCTGATAATTTCCGGATTTCTTACAAGCTCATCTCTCAGTCTTCAGAGGCAAACTTTGAGCACAGAGGGAATCTCCTGCTGTGCAGGAGGGTCTCTGTGAGCCAGCTGACACCGGGGCCTCTTTTGCGGAGATAAACACAACTCCACGACTTTGTGAAAGTTGTAAAGTTGGTATGTTTATTACTGTGCTGGATGCATGTGGAGATTCCTCTCTTTAAAAGACATGCGTACCTTTGGGAACTCCAGATCCTTTTTTATCACTCTCTCAAATAGATATGCATCCAATTTTACGATAGGTTCCTACATATTCATTTTTACAAATTTGGTTGGACATTTACCGCTAGTTAATCTTTATCAGAAAGAATTCCCAGGTCAGGTTGGCCTGTTCTCATAGCAGTTCCTCTGTCTCTGTGTCCCCCGCCACCCCCTTATCTCTGTCCTTGACTGAAGCAGTTTCTCTGAGCCTAGGCTTTTTACCAGTCAGACTAAACAGCTATGTTTTCCAACTACAGACTTAACTCAAAGATGTACATTTCACCTAAATCAAAATGGATTTCTACTCTGAAAAATTTCTACTCGGTCTCTTTTCCCCCTTTCCTAGAAAATAAGTAAATTCTTTTATCTAATGCAAATCCCTATGACAATAATTGTCTCCTAATGCTTTACCATGTACTTTTGCTAAGGAGGTTAACACAGCTGTTTGCTGTAGTATTCTCCAATATCACATTAGCAATATAATGGATAACCCTAAAATTAGCTTATTCCAGCTAATATTAACAAAACTACAATGGGATGACACATTTTATTAAGGATTCCATTGTCAGTTGGTGACCACCCAAAGATCACATCCCACCAGTGATGATCTGCAGTTTGCTTTACTCTTTGCAGAATTCTGGTTATTTCTTTGGTATCATGAGAGACAGTAATTAGGGCTTTCTCTGTTTTCTGGAATTTCCTTCGAGATCTGCAGTAGGTCTTGGTGCTTAATTAATTGTTTTATCAATGTAAGGTCCATCCCAACAGGAGTTGGTGATAGTCTGGTTCCATTGTGTAATTGGTTTTAATCAACTGGTGGGATGTCACGGGGGCCATGTACAAAAATCACACCCGATAATCTTAACAACATTGCAATACAAAAATTAAAATTATTTCTTCTAGACAAAATAATATTGTTGTTATCAATTTTTACAGCAGCACAAGCAGTTCTCAGGCACACATAACTTTTGCTAGTATATATGAGCACAGTTTTCTGATCAGTGACTGCATGAATCTCAAAGTGGTAAATACTCTGTTCAGTGTCTAGACACACATTTGGGCATTAATTGTATTGCTTTCACAAATGAATCCCAGTTGTTCTCTAGTAATGCAGGATTCTAACTTTACTGTTTGCCACTTTTCATTCACCTTTCCAGCCCACACCCTATGTTCTGAAGGGTAGAGCACTCTTTTTTCATTATTTAATCCCAGTGCAATGATGGGGCGGATAACATAAACAGTGGCATTATGTTAGGTAAGAACAAAGGCAGTGGCCACATTAGAAGCAGGATCATAGGTGAAATTTACTATAGTCCACCAGGATTGAAACTTCTTTACAAAATCAATCACATTATCCCAGACAACTTCCCAAATTTCAGCTGGAAAATTACCTTCACCCCCTTCCCATATGATCAGAGCTGCTGTTGCCTGCATCTATAACTGTGCTTGTATACAACTGAAAGCTAAAGACACATTATTTCCAACTGTACCAAGTGCTTCTAATATTACCCTGTGGTCTTGGCTCCCAGCCTTTTCCCACTTTGGCAGTACTTTGGAAATCTGCCACTGCCTAGTTCCTAATGCCAATAGAGCTGACTGATAAGGCTGCTTCAATTTTGCTAGGTCACCTGCTGCAGTGGCCAGCTTATTCATCAGTATTTCTGAATCAATTCCATTTAAAACTCTCAATCCATTCCCTAACATCCAAGTTAGATAATTTCTTATTCTGCTCCTGAGCTATATCTGTCTTTGTAACCACGTTGTGCAGCCCTCAAAGGATGTTCTTAGGAAAGAGGAGCAGGCTGGTTGGATTTTTGAGAAGTTAATTTGCACCAGCAACTCAACAGGTTTGAGAGACCATTCTGGATTGAACAACAGTTGTTTTCACTTACATTCTTCCCTACGTAGGGGCCTATTTCTCACACTTCAGGGTCAGGTTTGGTTTGGGTCTGAACTATTTGATTACTAGTGTGGGTTGTATAAGGTCCTGCCATTGTAAAAAGTGTAGTACCTATTTAAATTTAAATGAGAGCTTTATAGCATCTCGAGCTTAAAGGCAGGTCACTTCTACAGGCTGTATCAAGGAGAAATTACACCAACAGTCTGGTTCACTTGGGCTATCACAAACTTCTTGGTGCCTGTATACGGGGAGGTTGAGACACTAATTTCCTCTGGTTTCTCATAAGCCGTCTCATTGACTACCTAGCACTCTATTTTGATTTCTTCTCTCTTGATCTCCTGAAGTGTCCACAGTTCTCGTTCTTGCCACTCTTGCTCCTCATATACCTGATCTTCATGAATTACTACAGTGGACAGGTTTAGCTCTTTTATCTTAGAAAGTTCTCCCATGTATCCAGTATACAGATTGAAAGCTTGGGACCAAGGCCATTCAGCATTGCTTGGGATAGAGGTACTCTCTAATTCTAAGACTCCAGTTATAATTATATACAAATCAATTCTGTAATTGAAATGACAAACTACCCCTGGCTGCAATATACTCATTTTGCCTGAGTAAGTTTTAATCTCAGTTCATTGTTTCTTGATGTCCCTCTCTAAGGGGCTCCTGGGGCTTTCTTCACTCGAGAGTGATGGATCCAGGCATTCTACTCCTTGGTCTGGATTGCAGAGAAGGTGGTGAGAAGCACTTGCAGTGATATCTCTCACTGTGCATCCAAAGTCTTTTCTGCAAGAGGCTTAACATATACATAATCTCTAGACTGTATGTTATGTACTGGTCTGTCTAGCTCTTTGCTCCGAGTTCTAGCCACGTGTTTCTCAATTTCTCTGAGCTGTTTGCTTAAAGCCAGCATGCAGGTGGCCAGGGTTATCTCTCCAATGTGGGTGGACATTCTCTTTCGTATTCCATATGGTCTTCCATAAAGCATTTCAAAAGGACTCAGCTTTTCTTTAGCTCGTGGTTAAGTTTGCATTCGCAATAGTGCCAGTGGAAGAGCTAGGGGCCAGAGTAGATTAACATCCTGTCCCAGTCTTACAATCTGCTGCTTAATCAAATGATTCATTTTCTCCACCTGGCTTGATTGCGGGTGGTATGGAGTGTGATCAATCTATGAATCTATGCCCAGGTGGCTACTAATCGGTGGCACTATTTTGGAAATGAAATTGATCCTCTATCCGAGGATATTGTGGATGGAGCTCTGAAGCATGGTATTATTTCTTGTAATAATACCCTGGTCACCTTTGACAGAGCTTTGACAGTTCTGGTGGGGAATGCTTCTGGTACCCTTAAAATGTATCTGTCAATACTAATAAATACTGATACCCCCCTTTCTCTGGGAGTTCTGAAAAGTTAATTTGCCACAGCTGTCCTGGCCCATGGCCTCTCTTAATTTGACCGAGTTTCGGCCTGGGGGTATTTTTGGGGTTTGTCTGGAGGCAAGGATCTCACTGTTGGTTTACCTGAGTAATAGTGGCAGATTAATTCTTGGCAATGATTCTTTCAATCAGATATGCATTTTAGAAAGCCTGTGGAAACTACTACTTAAAAGTCAACACTTTATTTTGATGCACTCTGTATCACTGGCAGTCTTGGTCATTCTGGGAAAGGAGCCACACTTTATAAAAGCTTTTAAGTAGTTAGGCCCCAGTGTGTTTTCTGGTGCTCTTCTTTCACTAGTGATCACAAAAATGGGAAGGGATTACTGGCTGTCTTTCAACGGCAGCCCACCCCTTGTGGTTGCATGTCTCTTTTGATTAGTACTATTACATTTTGGCTTACTTTTGAGGGAAATCTGTCCATAATTACTCCACTTTTTGCTGCTTTATTTGCCTCTCCATCCACTAGCTCATTTCCTTCTTCCAATTCTGAGCTCACTCTCTGGTGTGCCTTAATATGCCTTTTCAGGCAGCTGAACTGCTTCCAGCAGCTGCATTGTCTCTTCTTTTTGTGAGGTTAGCAGTCCCCTCTCGTTCCAGATGGCTCCATGTGCATGCACAACTCTGAATGCATACCTTGAGTCTGTACATACGTTTATTCTCTTTCCTTTTGCCATTTCCAAGGCACGGGTCAGGGCAATTATCGCTGCCTTCTGCACAGAGGAGTCTGTCTGTAAGGGCCTGGATTCTATTACTTCTCTGCAGGCAGTCACTGTGTATCCAGCATGTCGCTTTCCACTGGCAACGTGGCTACTACTGCCATCAGTGAACCAGGTCTCTGTATCGTCTAGACGAGTGTCTTTAAAATTCTGGGCATCTGGAGTAAGTAGCTTCAATGGTCTCCAGGCAATCGTGGTGTACTGCTTCTCCTTGATTTCCACTGAGAAAAGAAGCTGGGTTGACAATATTAGTCACCACTATCTCCACATCATCTTGCTCTACCATGATGGCCTGGTATTTCAGAAACTTCTGTGGTGAAAGCCAGAGGCCACCTTTTGCTTCCAGTGCTGCGGACACTGTGTGGGACACTAGCACAGCCATTTTTGTCCCAGGGTAAACTTGCATGCCTCTTGAATATTCAGCATGACTGCTGCTACAGCTCTGAGGCAACCTGGCCATCCTTTTGCTGATGCATCTAGCTGCTTGGAGAGGTAAGCAACTGCCCTCTGATATGGACCCAAGTCCTGAGCCAATATTCCCAGGGCAATTCCCTGTCTTTCATGGGAAAACCAGAAAGAATGGTTCACTTACATCTGGAAGTCCCAAAGCTGGAGCTGACATGAGGGCACTCTTTAGCTGGTGAAAGGCCCGTGTGCCTTCCTTTGTCCACTGGAGATCTCTGTTTCCACTGGCAATAAGAGCATAGAGGAGTCTTACGAGCAGTCCATAAGTATAAACCCACAGCCGGCACCACCCTGCCATGCCTAAGAAGGTTTGGAGTTCCTTTATTGTCTGGGGTTTTGGGGTTTGGCTTATGGTTCTTTGCGAGTCTGCCCTAACGTCCGTTGCCCAGCACTCACCTGGTACCCCAGGTAGATTACTTTCTCTTTCACTGCCTGTGCCTTTTCTTTGATACTCTGTGTCCTTGGGGTCCTAGGAAATTCAAAAGGCTTACTGTCCAGGCCAGACATGCTTCCCTCGTCCGAGTGGCTACTAGAAGATCATCCAGGTCCTACAAAAGCCTTCCTTCTTCCTGTGGAGCTTCCCAAAAGTCCAGATCTTTTGCAAGTTGCTCCCCAAACAGAGTAGGGGAAATTTTGAAGCACTGATGAGGCACGGGCTATGTGAGCTGGGTTTTGTGCCCACTTTTAGGGCTTTCCCATTCGAATGCAAAAATTTTCTGTCTGACTTTGTGGATATGGAGGCAAAAGAAGGCATCATTTGATTCTAAATTGGTTAACCAGATTAGCTCAGGGGTTAAATAAGTTCATAAAGTATATGGATTGGCTACCACAGGATACAGATCTTCTGTTACTTTATTGACAGCCCTCAAATCCTGTACTATCCGGTCTGACCCATCAGATTGCAGGTAAAATGGGAGTATTGAAATCAGATTGGCATTCTTTTAATAATGCTAACCGCAGAAAATTTTCGATTATTGGACTGATTCCTTCCCTGTCTTCATTCTTTAGGGGGTACTGCTGCCTAATTGTGACTTGTTGTGTCCCTTCCTTAAGCTTAATTACTATGGAGGAGGCATTTTTCGCCATCCCTGGTACACCAGAGGTCCATACCCTGGGAAATACTTGACTTAGTATCTCTTCATCAATTTCCATCTCAGTTTCAATATCTGTTAAGGTTAAACTTAATACCTCGATGTACTTTTGATCATTCAGCTCCAGAGGACCCTCTCCATTTTTGAATGTAATGGTTGCTTCAAAACTCCTTCAATAAATCACTTCCTAAAAATGCCTATGCTGAATGGGGCATCTACAAAAACTTATGCATACCCCATTGTTTGTTTTCCCAATTCCCCAGCCACCTCCTCTCTTCACAGGGATGATTCTGCAGCTTCACAAGACCTGTCAAATAACTCAGGCGGGGAAAACTAGACCTGTCATCTCTCATTTCTGTGCCAGTGTCCATTGTCCCACGGCTGCGCTACCAGCTTATTGCTGGGGACATGCTGTTGCCACCACCACCCAGAGCAGGACGCCCTGTCCTCAGAGGTGCTGGCCCTGTGTGAGAGTCTGTCCTAATTTTCCCTCATCTGCCTCACGATCATCCTTGGGAGACCACTGAAGAGAAGACCCCCCCCCCTCTATATCTGGCTCTGAAGGAGAAAAGTCACACGCCACGGGCCCTGAGAGCTGAAAGCTCAGTTTTGAGCTGTTGTTTCCACAGGAGTGTTTGCTGTATGCTAAGAAGAGGACACCATGGCCCGTTTGCAACAATAGCAGCTTGGGAAGCTGTCCCACCTCTCGGCCTGGCTGGACTTCTCCTGACTTTCAGGTGGTCTCCCATAGAAGACCCTTGCCTGTTTTACAACCACCGTGACAGACAGACGGAGATGTGAGAAGCTTTTCCATCAAGGACTGAGACATGAAACTCCTAAAAAGGCCCCTCTGCTCCTTCCAAGGACTGGGACTGAAACCCCCAGCTCGGGGGAGGTGTGTGGGGAGGCAAGCTGACCAAAGCGAGATGTTTGCCTGCAGATTGTGACCACTGGAGCAAGAAAACAATGGCTCTCATTTACTGCTGAGAACACCGACTACCTGTTACATCTATCAAGCTCATTTACTGCTGAGAACATGGACTACCTGTTACATCTGTTCCCTATTGTATCTGTTTCCCCCCTCTCGCAATTTTCAGTAATAAAAACCTCTGAGTTAGCCAGAGCATTTGAGATCTCCCCAGCGTAACAGGCGGACCCTCGGCTGGACTGCACCAAAATTGGTGCAGTTGGTACAGTTGGTACAGTTGGTACAGTTCGTCTCTGCGTTGGTAGCTATATCCCCCCCCCCTCTCTCTTTCTCTCTCTTTTTCTCTCCCTTAATCCCTCTATCACATTTTTGCTGTAGTTGTTTCAATAAAACTGCATTTGATTTGATTATCACTGCAAACCCCGTTGTACTGTGTTGGTGTTTTGCACTCTGAGATCGTTCCTACCAACCATCAGGTCATCTGTCCACTAGGACAGACCCTGACACCTTGGCAACCAGAAGCACAGGGAGCACAAACAGAAACAGCCAGGAGGCCCAGCAGCTCTTTCCTGAGGGCCCATTTCATGCAAGAACTGGCCCTCAGAATATTAAACAAAATGAAAATAAAAGGGTTGGGGGAGGAGGCATTGAGGTGGCCTCACAGGTTCAACTCTGCACTCTGCTTTTGTCACCAGCATTATCCAAGTTCCTGTACTTTTTTCCTGGAGAATTTGCAGTCAACAGAGCTTCACTCCCTCTCATCAAATCAGTCTTAAGGCCAGCTTCAGGCTGGGTCATTCATTTAGACTCGAGCACTGACTGGGGTCCAGGCAACAAAAGAACATTAGCTGCAGGCCACCCACACAGCTTTTCATATTAATCAGCACAAAGCCTTTATTTCTGCAAGCTCAGGGATGCTGGGGGGATCTTTGCACCATCAGGCCCAGGTACAAGGCTCTGGATCCTCCAAAGGAACAGAGCCAGCCCCCTTGAGTGGGAGAAGGCGCGGCCTCAGTTGCAGCCCTGGGTGCCTCCTGTGGGCCAGGGCACAGCCCTGGCCGTAAATGTGCTGGGCTGCAGCACAGGGCCAGGGCAGAGCTCAGCAGCCTCATCAGAGCCCAGAGCCATGGCCATTGCCTGCCGAGGCCCGAGCCTGGCCCGGCCCGGCCTGGCCTGAGCAGCCCGGCCTGGCCCCAGGGGATGGGCTCCGCCTGTCTGCTGTGCCCGCAGGCCGGGCCCAAGGCTTTGCAAGAGGCTTTCTCCCAGCTTCGCAAAACCTCAGCCAAGTAACCCTTTGCTGTGCTGAGAAGAGTAAAAAACCCCCTCAAATGTAACCCCACTGCACACCTCATGAGGGATGCCTGCACACTTTAGAAGAGGCCATCAATACTCCTTTGTGATTCATGAGTGACCCCGGCACCCCTCAGCAGGGACCCCAAAATATCCATGCCTGCCTCATGGGGCCAGGGCTCAGATGATGCCAGGGAAGGAAATGTGTCCTCGGCCCAGGGACGCTCAGCATGGGCTCCCCCAGCCCTGGGGACCCCCCACTGGTCACAGCAGCCCCTGCCTGGCTCCTGCCTGCCCACACCGTGGCCATCCACGGCTGCTCCTGGCCATGGAGCTCAGCCTGTGCTGCTGCCAGGTGGCCTTTGTGGCTGTTACGATCTGGACAGAGCTGTGACAACTCCATTTCTTTATTGAAATATAAAATGTGGGCCAAGCCCTACCCTGGCAGACAGGGGCTGCACACATTCACTCCTGGCTGGGAAACAGGACTTGCGGGCTCTGGGGCAGAGGGCCTTGTTTTGGAGGGGAAAACGAATTTGGAATGTGAGAAGGCCTTCTGACGGTGTTGCAGCCACGGCAGGGCAGATAAGGGCATAAGTGGAGACCTGGGATAACAGGCCAAGTTCTCTTTCCCCGAGTTGCTAGGCCTCTCTTCTGAAGATGCACAGGAGCACCTGTGGAGACAAGAGGTGGCTGAGGCCTCAGCTGCCAGTGGCACACAGGGAGCCTCCTGCACAGCAGGGCCCAGAGCTGGCAAGGCTCCCCAGCACGGCTGGAGCTACTGGCACAGTTTGGCCCAGCTGCACAGCTGTCCCTCAAGGTCCCGGCGAGCAGGACGCGGCTCTGGGCAGGCTCCCTGGCCAGGAGCGGGCCCCAGAGCACCTCTGCCTTTCAAGGGCAATCTAATCCCTGCTCTTTCTCCTCCACATTTTGCTTTGCCTCTGCCCTGTTTTTGGCCAGGAAGCCTCAGTGGGAGCCAGCACTGGCTGCAGCCCCAGCAGATCTTAAGCCCATGCTTCAGCTTGGGCTCCCTGCCAGCTGATGCCAAATGCCTTCCTGCAGAGGCTGGGGAGAAGCTGCAGCCAGGCCAGGCCAGAAAACAGCCCTGCAGGGCATGGAAGCAGCAGCAGGGCAGTGAGGTTTCCATGGATGCCCTCCCGCTGTGCCGGGCACCGGGGGTTGGACATTGTGATGCTGTAGAACCACACGGCTCTGTGACCCCAGAGCCTGCTGTGACCTCACAATCCTGCTGTGACCTCATGGCCTGCTTGGGGATGGACCTCATGGCTGGAATTTTCCTTCTCTAGGAGAGAGCTCATGCTTGCCTGGCTGTTGTGTGCAAGGGCTGGCCTTGCCTCCCCAAGCTGAGCTCACTGCTCTGTGTTCTGGGCACTGGCACAGGAAATCACATCCAGGGATTTCTGAGCCCCTCAGGCACTGTCAGCAACATCCCAGCATGCTGAGGAGTAAGTGATCTCTGGCTGGGGACAAGTTCCACATTCCCTCCTGTCAGCAGCTTCCCAGCTGGAAATTTGGCACCTTGGGGGGGCCAGTCCTCTGGCTTCATAGGAAAGGTGAAGCTTTTACTTCACCATTTGCTCTTCATGTGCAATTTAAGGCACTGCTTCCTTTTGTGGTCCTCAAAGGACACAGTGAATAAAACAGGGGGGAAAGTCACCCAACCGCTTCAATGCTTGGATATGCCAAAAAAAACCTTGAGGAGCATAGGGTGGGTGTGTGCGGTCTGACCAAGCCAGAGCCCTTCCATGATGGAGTGGCTGCCTCAGTGATGCGGTGCCAGAGTTCTTCAGCCTGGGCTGCTCCAAGCACTGTCACCAGGAGGAGGCTGCCCCCAAAAAGCCACACAATTTGGGTGCTGCTATAGGTCACATTTGCTCTATGGCACAAGTGGAATGCTTCAAGGGCAGGGACAAGGAACAAGGAGAGGTCTTCTGTATGACTCCCAAAGGTGTTTATGCCCAGGAAGGTCAGGCTCAGAAAGACACAAGTCCAGGCTCTAGAAGGGGTTTTTCAACAAGGGGAGGTTCAAGAGGAGGGTACAAAACTTTAACAAATTGGGAGAAACCTGGGGAGAAGCATAAGGCAGGCAATACAGTGTTTAAACCAATTGGGAATTACAGGGGAGGGGAAGAGTTTAAACAAACCAATGAGACCTCAGGGGATACAAAAATGACAGGGAAGTTTCTGGAGAAAGGGGCAGGCATGAGGAGGGACTGACCATGTTCATACTGTGAGAAGGAAGAGGTAACATTCAGGAACAAAGGGCAGGTTATTGGGAAGATGGAAAACCAGGGCAAAACCAACAAGAGAGGTGCAAAAGAACAAGCAATTAAGGATAAAATATGCTATAACAATACAAGAGATGGGGCCGGGGGGGGTGGGGGTTTAAACTGACCACTGAAACTGAATTGCAGTTGAAAACACAATAGAGACACACCGCAACACCACAGTGTGGCGGTCTGTTATTTTACAGTTTGTTCTTCTGTAGTAAGTTTTAAATACTCCTTGTTATACGTTTGTAATGTTTCATTCCACGTATCCCACTTGGTTTCTCTGGTGGTTCAGTCCTGAGTTGTTTATTCACCAAGTATATGTCAATGCCCCTGTCCATCAAAGACAGCACAGCCTTTTGTTCTGGTGTGTACCCTGTAGTTCATCCCTTCCTCAAAGCAAGATTGGATTTCAAGGTTTGCTCCTTCCCCTTGTTGGTTTCTGTTGGATAGCCCTTGCTCTGCACTCCTTCCCTAATGCCTTCCCCTTGGTAAAAGGTTGTGTCCTCCCCTTCTTCTCTCTCTTCCTTAAAAATCAGTTATTGTCAGTTGTCCCTGACTCCTCTGGGGACATAAACCTTCCTTAGAACTCAAACAAGTGATCTCTCTCTCGGTTCCTTCGCCTCGGTCCCTTGTACTGGGTTGCTGCTGTGTCACCCGTGCCACAGGTGTCGGCTGCAGGGAGCTGCGAGCCCCTGTACGCACCGCCAGCCGGGAAGGTCCTGTAGGGATCCAGGGGCAGCCTCTCTTGTGACTGTCCATGGGACTCAGGCAGTGAGCTGGCCAGAGAACATATTGCCTGTGACCCAGCCGCGAAGTTACACCCCAGTGCCCAAGGGAAGAGCTAGAGATGCCACCACTCTGGACTTCTGCCATGCCCTGGACACATCAGCCCTGCCCTGCATCCTTGTCCCTCCTTTGATGAGCTATGGATGTGATGGAGGCACCATTTGGAGAACGAGCAATTGCCTGGCTGGTCACATCCAGGGGGTTGTGGTCAATGGCTCAGAGGCCCGATGGACGTCAGTGACCAATGGTGTCCCTCAGGGTGACAGCAGAAGCTCCCTGGACACTGGGGACTCAGTGTCCTGGTGGTGCTGCTGGACAAGAGAGCTGGAAGGGACTCCAAAGCAGAACTGTTGTGATTGCCCAAGTCTTTCAGACTTGCTCAGTGAATGAGGAGCTGATTGAAGTGAAAAGATACTGAGAAACCACACAGTCCCTTCCCTGGGAAGAAACATTTCCCCATCCAAACTTCCTCTCCCTGTCTTTATCCCACTCCAAGAGGAACAGACATGTATATACATCTATCTATCTATCTATCTATCTATCTATCTATCTATCTATTTATCTATCTATCTATTTCTGTCTTAGTTATTTAACTATCTAGCGATCTAATACCTACCAATCTTCCTATATCCATCTACCTATCTGACAAAATAATTTCAGCTTTAAATTAAATCTCTTTATTTATCCTTATCCTTTGAAATAGAGTTTAGAAAGTAGTATTTTTATACAATTACATTTATCATAGACATTAATTAACAGATGCTTTTAATCTCTCCATCATGAAACTGCAGCAAATTCCTCCCTGACTGCCAGTGATGAGTGCCTGCTGTCAGGGAGGGATCAGAAGGTCCTGTCCAGAGGGTGGGAGCAGATGTATGCCCTCTTCTCCAGGATCTGCTTTGCAGCTTTTTTAATGCCATCATCCCGGTTTTCATCGGCATCTCTGGAGAAAGAGAGAAAAATCAACTAAGGGAGCATAAAGAGCCGTTGTAAATTTGTTTCAAGAAGTGTTTTTGAGTACGAGTGCAAGAGTGAGTGCCAGGAAGAAACTGAACATTCTCTTCTGAAAAAGATAGATTATTACAGACTGAGCTTTGGAGAGCCAATGCACAGCTGGTCAGTACTTCCCACAGAGTCCAAATCCCTCGTTTCTATCAGTAACTTGACAGGAGTATATACATAAAATATAGATTTTATATTGCTCAACAAAGAACCCTGGCAGTTTGCTTTAGCTATGAAGTGGAGAGACTCTTCTCAACAGGTTCCGGCTCTGCCGCTTGTTTGAATTAAAAGTAGAGAAAAACTCTTCTGTTGGTCACATAAACCAACAAAAGTTTCATGAGTCTGTGAAAGACATAAGACGGTAAACCTCATTCCATTTTATAGTACTTACAGTCTCTTAATTCAGCCATGGGATAATTGGGCCATCATTCACTATACCAAAAAACTGGAATAGGCACTGGAAAACAAGTTAGTTTCAAAACTAAGTTTAGAAAAAGTGAATGAATTTCATAAAGAAAAACATGTAGAAAAAACATAGGAATTTAAACTTCTCAAAGCCCTTTGATAATAGAGCCCTGATTCCCAGTCATGTCCAGTGAAGCCTCAGCTGTCCCTTTGAGGCCAGAACTGCCAACGCTCAGGGCTGGGATGAGCCTTCACCCAGAATTGGCTCCAAGATTGATTGGGAATCAATCCAGAACAGGGCTCACAAAAAGAGCAAAGTTTCACGGCCAAATCCAAACCTTCATCAGGCTGGATTTGTTTTAACACCGAACTGGAGCATATTTGCTTGTGCTGCAACACCGTTGCCATTAAACTTTACATGAGCTACAAAATAGGCATTGCCCTGTCCTGAACTGTGCTGCCCAAACACTGCTGAGAACTTGCTGTGCCTCTGCCCTGTGCCCCTGGGGCTGCTCTTGGCCAGGCAGCCTCAGTGGGAGCCAGCACTGGCTGCAGGCCCAGCGGGCCCCCCAGGACAAGGCCCAGCAATGAGGAGGCCAAGGAAAGCTCAGGGCAGCAGCTGAACCGTCCCCAGAGTTCTTTGGACAACCATGGACTGGCCACAACTCCACAGCAGCAGACTACGAGTCAGGCTACCAATGCTGTGGAGCACAGTTATAAGAAAACTGTGGAGAAAAATCAGCAACTGACCGTCTGATCTCATACAGCTTGCGAATGCCAAGATAGCAGCCTATCAGCACAAGTGGCACAGTGAACACTATCACCACTGTGCCTATCATGCATTTCCTGCGCACATCCTGGGGACAGACAATTCTTGGGAGGCGCATTGGATCCGGGCCATATATTCCTGCTTCAGTGATAACGTCTGTGGGAGCAATGGGGAGCGTGAGCCCGTGCTGTGCTGCACTGCTGAGCTGGCAGCACGGTGGATGTGGGCAGGACGTTTTCCGTTTGCCCCAGAGCTGGGGCCTGCAGGCACCTTGCCGCCCCTTGGCACAGGCTGTGCCACTCAACAAAGCCCAGCAGGCCGGGAGGAGAGCCCGGGGGCAGCGCAGCTGCTTGGGCAGTGGCTGCGTGGAGGGACACGGGCCAAAGCCATCCCTGAGCAGCCACTGCCAGCCCTGGCTGGCCCTGCCCCGTGACAGCTCCCCCAGCCCCAGGGCACAGAGTCAGGCCCTCTAAAAACACAATGGACCTTTGCCCTCCCCCTCTGCCCTTTCCCCACCATGGGCACCCCATGCAGTGGCTCGCTGGTTTCAGGACATGTCCCACAAGGAGGGACCCCAGCAGGACTGCTCATCCGGGCTGAGCCTGGCACAGCAATCACCTTCTGTGGCACTGTCTGGCATCTCCTCACTTCCTGTATCAGTGGCTAGCACGGGTACATTGCGTCCTCCAGGATGTGCTGCCTTCCGGAAAGACTTTTGGTCCATCTCTGGAGAAAGGAAAAGGGACAGCCGGATCAGGTGGAGCCATTGCCCACTGGGGAGCTGGCATCTTCAAGGAGTATCACTTGTGAAAGACATGGATAGGGATCAGGAAAAGGCCAAGGCCCTTGGGGCTGCCTCAGAGCCCTCCCTCCTCAAAATATCTGCCCCTCCAGATCTGCCCAGAGAATGGGAAATCCCAGGCCCATGGTGCAGTTTGGACTCTCACTTAGCTGATGCCAAATGCCTTCCTGCAGAGGCTGGGGAGAAGCTGCAGCCAGGCCAGGCTGGCAAACAGCCCTGCAGGGCATGGAAGCAGCAGCGGGGCAGCGAGGCTGCCATGGATCCCTTCCTGCTGTGCCGGGCACGGCGTGTCCAGATGTGCAGCCACAGCCCCCGGCTGCTGAGCCCCAGGACAAGGCTGAGGGAAATGCTCTCACCATGGGGCCTCTCCAGGTCACTGAGCATCTCGTCCAGAAGTTTGGCTGCCTCCAGGGATTTCTTGTCTCCTGTACCTTGGTTCATCCAACTAGGAGGACCTTAATAGAAAGTTGTTCCATTTTTACTTCTTGCTGGAGTGGCAGTGAGGGCACCTGGGTGATTGGTGCCCTCCCAGGCAGTCCCTCAGCTCTGCCTTCCACTCAGGAGCAGAGCCAGGGGCACCTCCTGCCTGCAGTGGCCCCACACTGGGATGGAAGGAGCCCCTTGTGTGGCAGTCGGGGCAGAAAGGACTCCCTGGAGCTGCTGCAGCTCCAAACCCAGCCCCAGGCAAGGCCAGGGCTTGGCAGTGGCAGCAGGAGCAGCTCAGGCTCCCTGGGGCCGGCAAAGGAGCTGAGAAAGGCTCAGCCCCATGGAATAGACCTGGGCCCAGCCCCTTCCCTCTCTGCTCTTCTCTGTGGCTGCACAGAGCACACAGAAGGACACACTGGCATTGCACATGGCAGGGGGATGGACAGATAAATGATCCTTTTTCTCTATGACGGAGATCCTGTGGGATCACTGTTGGACACAAGAGCAGAAATTTGGAAGACAGGATTCCCACAATTTAGCAAACTTAAGCAGATCTTGACGGGAATGACACAGGAATATTACTCTGAGCAAGGATTTCACTTGGACAATGATTACTCTGTTAGGGAAGGGGTTTTGCTAGCCTACCTTCACCAAGGTCCAGCATCCTTAAGTATTGCTTTACCAGAATTTCCAATCTACGCAACTCAGGATCCCAGTCTAGAAAGGAGCACAGATGGGAACCGTTCCATGCTGTGCTGGGATCCCCCTCTATAGGGAAGCCAGCACTGGAAGGGGGTCAGGTAATGCTGCGTGCCAGCAATGCCAAGCAGCAGAGAGGGCAGCTCAAGCCTCAGCAGGGCTCAGGCCCAGAGGCACAGCAATTACCTCCTGTGGCTGTGCCTGGCATCTCCTGCCTTCCTGGAGCAGAGGCTGCCAATGAGCCCCTGCTTCCTCCGGGAAACTGAGCCTTCAGCGCATCCTCTCCTTCCATCTCTGCAGAAAAGAAAAGGCACAGCTGGATCAGGGGGGGCTGTTCTCCAATGGGAAGGTGGCATCTGCAGGAGGCACTGCGTGTCCAAGTAATGGATAAGATGCTGAAGAAAGATCAGGTTATTGGGGCTGCTGCAGGGTCCTCCCTCCTCCAAAGAGCTGCACCTCCAGATGTGCTCAGAAACCAGGAAATTGCAGGGGATCACAGGCCCATGGTGCAGTTTTGGCTGCCTTTCAGCAGATGCCCAATGCCTCCCTGCAGAGGCTGGGGAGGAGCTGCAGCCAAGCCAGGCTGGCAAACAGCCCTGCAGGGTGTGAAAGCAGCAGCGAGGCAGCCAGGCTGCCATGGATCCCTTCCCACTGTGCTGGGCACGGCGTGTCCTGATGTGCAGCCAAAGCCCCCGGCTGCTGAGCCCCAGGACAAGGCTGAGGGAAATGCACCCACCACGGCGTCTCTCCAGGTCACTCAGGGTCCTTTCCATGTATTGCAACGCCTCTAGGGAATTAGTGCCTCCTCCAGGCTTGTTCCTCCCTCTCAGAGGACCTTAAGTGACGTGTTTGCATGTCAGAAGAGTGGATCCCACAGAAGAAGGGTTCAGCCCGTGGGGTCAGCAGGGACACACTACTCACCCCTGCAATGGTAGCTGGGCTCCTGAGCAGCAACCCAGAAAGGAGCTTGATAAGTCCTCTCTGCAGAGACTCCTGTAACACAACAGCCACAGAAGCTTCTGTCACCTGGTTCCTGCCAGGTTGTCAAGGATTATCCGCTTAGGGGAACATTGACAATGTACCTGCAGGAGGCGGAAGAGGCTGGAAATCCTCATGGAGCCAAGCTGCTGGAGAAACCTTCCTAGCAAGCTCATCTAGAGGGAAGTAAACACACAAAACCATTTCCATGGTGTCCTGGGATCCCCCCTCTGCTTTTGGGACCTGGGCACTGCAAGGTGGTCGGGTAAGTCTTTGGGAGCCAGATGTCAATGGAAAAGGGCAGAGCTGCACAGGGGCCTGGGGAGCTTTGGGCTGGCTCCTGAACACCCTCCCCCCTCTTTGCAGGCCCTGTGACACATCCCTGGAGAGGAAACAGGGGCAGCCCCAGGGCCCGTGGGGGCTCTCTCCCTCCCCCAGAGGAAACCCTCCCTAAAGGCCTGGGGAAAACCATCCCCAGCGCTTCCCGGGGAGCAGGGAGCGCTGTCCCGGGAAAGGGGAGCCAGGCTGCCGCCTCACCTGCTCGCCGCGCTTGCAGCGGAGCAGCCTGGGCAGCCCTGGCAGGCAGGGCCTCGGCCAGGAGGAGCAGGAGGAAGAGGCACAGAGCAAGGGCCATGCTGCCTTGCCCTCTGCCAGTCCCGCAGCTCTTGCTGCCACCGCTGTCCTGACACCGCTGTCCCAATGTCAGCACCACTGCTGCCAGCGCCGCTGCTGCTGCCGCAACAGTTGTGCTCAAGCACTGACTGCTCGCTCCTTGTGCTGCTGTGCAACCACCGGGTCTGGGACATCTGTGACCTCAGAGCCTGCTGTGACCTCATGGCCAGGGTGGAGGTGTGTGGGGAGTGGGATCTGCCTTCTTTGGCCGGGAGCTCGTCCTTCCCAGCTGCTCTGTCCAAGGGCTTTGACACAGTCCCAGCCCAGCTGATCTCACAGGCTGGGCCATGAAGGGATGGAGAGCAGCCCTGCCAAGATGGACTTGGGGGTGCTGCAAGATGAGAGGCGGCACATGAGCCAGCCATGTGCATCCAAAGGAGAGTGTCCTGCAGCTTGAAGGAGGTGATTCCACCCCTCTGCTCTGGTGAGACCCCACCTGGAGTACAGTGGAAGAGGTTTTACAGTGACCTCTGTGAGCCATTGAGAACTTGGACAAGAGGATCCAGGTTTACCCCTGAAAGAATTTATTATCAAGGTTTTTTACACTGAAAGCAAGAAAGAAAGTAGGATAAATAAGGAAAACTTGTAACTGCTTATTCTAAGAAGCACTTTGCTTGTCTCTCGTGACTAGTGAGTAAAGTGTAAACTTATGAGCTTTGTAGGAATGTAGAACAAGCATGCATGCTAGAATAAAAACAGGGTTTGAAGCCTTCTGGAAACGGAGTGGGTTGCTTTGTACTGTCTCCGTCTCTACCACGACAGAGTACTGCATCCATCTCTGGGCTCCCCACACAGGAAAGCCATGGTCCAGTTGGATCTAGTCCAGAGGAGGGACAAATTGCTCTGTGGTCTGGAGCCCTTCTGCTTTGGAGGCAGGCTGGGAGAGCTGGTGGCGTTCAGCCTTGAAGAGAGCAGACTCCAGGGAGACTTGATTGCTGCCTTTCAGTACCTTAAGGGGGCTTGTAAAAGAGATGGGACAGCACTTTAAGTAGAGCCTTTTGTGAGCAGACCAAGAGAGAATGGTTTTAGTCCAAAAGACGGTCGATTCAAATTGGACAAAAGAAACCCATTTTTTTCACTGTAGGTTTTGAAAGCCTGGCACAGGTTGCCCAGAGGGGTGGACATCCATCCCTGCAGACATTCAAGCTCATGCTCTCAGCAACCCGACCTACTTAAAGGTGTCCCTGCTCACTGCAGGACATTCGACTAGATGGCCTTTAAATATCCCTTCCAAGCCAAGCCATTCTGTGCTCCTGGGCACCATCAAAGCAGTGCTGGATTAGTGCTGGGGTGATTAGGTGGCACTTGCATTTTGGGACTTGTGTCCTTTAGCAATTGGCCCTGAGAGCATTCATGGTCTGGGCAGTGAAGTCTGCAAATAACAGACAGTGTGCTCCAGGAGTGTTGCAGTGTGATTTCATGGTTTACCCCAAAACCCCGGGTTTCTCCCCTGAAGATTCCCTCCCAGGTGTGTCCATCATCCCTCCTTTCCCCAGTCTTACCCCTGCTGAGCACTGTCTCTGAATCCTGCAATTCCAGAAGGGCATTGAGTGATTGGCAGATTCAAAAGATGCCCTCTACCCTGGGGGGCAGGGCGGCCATTGGGCCATCCAGGTGTCATTTGTCCCTGGAGACCCCCTCTCCTGTCCCAGGTTGGTGGGCTCTCTATCCCTTCCCTCCTCCCCTCCCTCGGGTAAAAGGGCGAGCAACCATGCGGTCCAGGAGTTCCATTGGAGCAGTTGCTGGATTCAGTGGCCTTTGGGCCAGAATAAAGCTCTGGATTAAAACCCTCCATCAGAACTGACTCCTTTCCTTCACTACTGCCTTAAAGTTTCTCTGGCAGAGGGAAGCCTGAGGAGCAGACCCTCCAGGGGAGGAAGCTCCATCCTGCTGGCACCGGAGTCCCGGCATGTCTGGACTTGTCCCCACGCGCCCAGCTGCAACATCCAGCTGGCCGAAAATGTCTCTGGGGTGGAACACCACAGTTGCTGCGATTTGGTTCAGCTGCAGGGGCCAGACAAGCCAAGGCACGTCCCGTCAGCAATATTGGAGTAATGTATGGTAGGGATAATTCATGCTGTTAATGAATGGTATAAAATATTGCAAAATCCAAAATCATATCTTTGACCATCCCGGCTCAGAGCAGCTCTCTATTTAGATTCAACTAGCTCCTGGACACAAGTTAAGATAATGATCAACACGTTAACATAAGAAGAGAAGCTTCCATGGCGATGATCACTGGTTTCTTGAGTCATGGGGAGCCACCTAAGAGTGATTATCACCTTGACAATTGCATCTATCAAGATAGTCAGCGGAGCCAAACTGATGCAGCTGAATACACGGCATCCCTGAACCGATTGACGCCGATGGCACACCTGGACTTGGCCTTTGTCCAGCTCTGCACATGGAAAGAAACAGCAATGCACGTGAAGAGATACAAAGGAAATTTGGTCATCTTTGCCTCGGGCAGAATAAACTGCATAAAACCTCGTTGCAAGAAGCAGCGTGCGGGAACGGGGGAGACTCTGACACTCGGGAGGTCAGATACAGGTTCACCCAGCAGCGATCCCAGGCTCGACGCTGTCTCTTTGGCTGTGGTGGTTTCAAGGACCAAAATTCGGTGTCACAGACAAATTAATAAACCTTTGCTAAATTTTTGACAATTTTGGCTCATGATTTGATAATTTATAACATTGGTAATTCCAATAAAGGAAAAACAGGAGAGGAACACGGCTTCCAGTTCAGATAAGTGCCACCATTTTGCTGCCTATTCCTGGCTAAGAAATAAAGCAATGTCCTGAAGATCCCTTCATGTGGGCGCATTATTGGCTGTATCAGTACTTGTGTTCGGTAAAACAGGGAAGTTGTTACAACTTTATGCCCCATTTATCACTAGATAAAACCCAAATACTGCATTGCTCCTTGTCTACTTGCTTCCAAGTCAAGGCAAATTTTGGTCATGACTGAGTGGGACATATTCACCTGTTCACAAGCAAATTCTTCTTTCCATTCACACAGTGGCAAGGTTGCTTTGTGGATTTGCTCTAATCGCACAGGAATTAAGGCCTACCTCTCACTAGAACTAAAGCTGATGCATTGGGAGGCAAAGTCTTGAGTAATTTGTCCTGGTGTCTGGCACTGTAGAGAGTTGTTCCGGAATTAAAGGACACTTGAAGACATGTGTAGTCTACCATACTTCTGGCAGACTAGAAGACTTTGGTAACACCTTTTTATCCTTTCTTCCTCCTCCTCATCCTCCCAGGAATTTTAATCTCTGAGGTCTAAGCTCTTCAGCTGCCTCACAAACATTGTTTTAATTCAGACAGGCATCTGTGCATTGAGCCACAAATCAGGCCTGTGCTGTGAAGCCAGAGTGCCATCAAAATTACAAATACAGCTTTCTGAGACCTTTATATTCCTATAGAAAGAGATTCAAAATTGTTCATACATGCAACAGTGACTAAGAAGTGAATGACAGATTGTCAAAATAATTGCTTGGGGAAAAAAAAGACATAAATAAAAATAAGTTTACATGTAGATAATAAGTAAACCATCATGCTAAGGAAGAAACCAGACCTGCCAAAAGTAAAACCAGTAAGGCTGTTTCATCTGTCTCAGTACAAAAAAATTGCTGAAAAGTATCAGAGATCCTTAAGAGCATTACTATATACAGGAAATTCCAGGTATTGGGAAAAAATGAAGCAAACGGTAGTGTGCAATTCCCAGAGGAAACCTGTAATTTCTGGTGGATTTCCTGCAAAATTTTAGAGAGCAGACTGGAAAAGCACAGGGGCTGGTCAGCCCATGTGTGGGCATTTAGAGCAGTGTGAGGGATGTTTCTGGGACCAACTGCAGGGAAGAAGAGCAGCAGACAATTACTGGGACAATCTCTTTGCTGGCTGTGGAGTTTGTGTCAGTCAGTTCCCTGGGGCTGGGGGAGCTGTCACGGGGCAGGGAGGGCCAGGGCTGGCAGTGGCTGCTCAGGGATGGCTTTGGCCCATGTCCCTCCAAGCAGCCACTGCCCAAGCAGCTGCGCTGCCCCCGGGCTCTCCTCCCGGCCTGCTGGGCTTTGTTGGGTGGCACAGACTGTGCCAAGGGGCGGCAAGGTGCCTGCAGGCCCCAGCTCTGGGAGAAACGCAGAACGTCCTGCCCGCATCCACCGTGCTGCCAGCTCAGCAGTGCAGCACAGCACGGGCTGACGCTCCCCATTGCTCCCACAGGTGCAGCTGGAACCACAGCACATGTTCCTGATTCCCAGAAGGGCCCTGGAAGGGGTTTCTGTAAGGGAACAGGCTGCTGGATAGGATTAATTGCAGGCCTTCTCTTTTTGGAGTTTATTTTCATCTTATGCTGAGTCCAAATTTGGACTTGCTGGAAGAGAAAAGGGTGAGTGTTTTGTTCACCTTTCCCTCAAACACGTTCTTTTAAAAGTCTAATATTGTAGACAGGAAACATTTCCAGAGAAGCTGCTGTGGTGTTGTTGCCAGTCTGTGATTGTCGAGAGAAGATGGGGAGCCTTGCCAGCTCTGGGCCCTGCTGTGCAGGAGTCTCCCTGTGTGCCCCTGGCAGCTGGGGCCTCAGCCACCTCCTCTCTCCATAGGGATGCATCTGCAGCTTCACAAGACTGGCCAAATACCTCAGCCAGGGGGAACTGGACCTGTCATCTCGCATCTCCGTGCCCGTGTCTGTTGTCCCTGCCACGGCTGCATTACCAGCTCATTGCTAGGGACAGCTTGTTGGTATCACCACCCAGCGCAGGAGCCTCTGTCCCCAAAGGTGCTGCCCCTGGTGTCCAGCCAGGCCAGGAGGTGCTGCCCTCCTAGCAGGGAAGGGCCTGAGCCTGGCAACATCTTTGGGGTTCCTCTCAGGTGTGTCTCTGCTACCACCAGCACTGGCGGAGCTGCTTGTCTGGGCACAGCCAGGGCTGGGCAGGCAGCAGCTGAGCACGGGGCTCCTCAGACAAAGCAACCTCAAAATATTTACAACCAAGGCAGTCCATTGCTACACTTGAGGGTCCACTCTGGGGGTACAGCTGAGGCCATGAGGTCACAGCAGGCTCAGGGGTCACAGCAGGCTCTGAGGTCACAGAGGTGCCAGAGCCCCGTGGTTGGTCAGCAGCACAAGGAGCGAGCAGTCAGTGCTTGAGCACAACTGTTGCGGCAGCAGCAGCGGCGCTGGCAGCAGTGGTGCTGACATTGGGACAGCGGTGTCAGGACAGCGGTGGCAGCAAGCGCTGCGGGACTGGCAGAGGGCAAGGCAGCATGGCCCTTGCTCTGCGCCTCTTCCTCCTGCTCCTCCTGGCCGTGGCCCTGCCTGCCAGGGCTGCCCAGGCTGCTCCGCTGCAAGCGCGGCGAGCAGGTGAGCCGGCAGCCTGGCTCCCCTTTCGCGGGACAGCGCTCCCTGCTCCCCGGGAAGCGCTGGGGATGGTTTTCCATCACTGCACGGGCTGACGCTCCCCATTGCTCCCACAGACGTTATCACTGAAGCAGGAATATATGGCCCGGATCCTGTGCGCCTCCCAAGAATTGTCTGTCCCCAGGATGTGCGCAGGAAATGCATGATAGGCACAGTGGTGATAGTGTTCACTGTGCCACTTGTGCTGATAGGCTGCTATCTTGGCATTCGCAAGCTGTATGAGATCAGACGGTCAGTTGCTGATTTTTCTCTACGGTTTTCTTATAACTGTGCTCCATAGCATTGCTGGCCTGACTCGTAGTCATGCTGCTGTGGAGGAGTGGCCAGTCCATGGTTGTCCAAAGAACTCTGCTGAGGGTTCTGCTGCTGCTCTGAGCTTTCCTTGGCCTCCTCATTGCTGGGCCTTGTCCTGGTGGGCCCACTGGGGCTGCAGCCAGTGCTGGCTCCCACTGAGGCTGCCTGGCCAAGAGCTGCCCCAGGGCCACAGGGCAGAGGCACAGCAAGTTCTCAGCAGTGTTTGGGCAGCACAGTTCAGGACAGGACAGTGCTTATTTAGTAGCTCATGTAAACTTTCATGGCAACAGTGGTGTTGGAGGACAATCAAATGTGCTCCAGTTCTGTGTTAAAATGTGGTTTTCTTTATGAAATTCATTCACTGTTTTAAAACTTAGTTTAAAATATAACTTCTTTTCCAGTGCTTTATACCCTTATTTGGTATAATGAATGATGGCCTAATTATCCCATGCCTGAATTAGAAGACTGTAAGTACTATAAAATGGAATCATTTTTCTGCTCTTATGTCTTTCACAGACTCGTGAAACTTTTGGTAGTGTTAATTAACCAACAGAAGAGTTTTTCTCTGCTTTTAATTCAAACAAGCAGCAGAGCTGGAACCTGTTGAGCAGAGTCACTTCACTTCATTGCTAAAGCAAACTGCCAGGGTCCTTTATGGAACAATCTAAAATCTATATTATATGTATAGACTCCTGTCAAGAGACTGATAGAAATGAGAGATTTGGACTCTTTGGGATGTACTGACCAGCAGTGCATTGGCTCTGCGAATCTCAGTCTGTAATAATCAATCTTTTCAGAAGAGAATATTAAATTTCTTCCTGGCACTCCCTCTTGCATTTGTACTCAAAACCACTTCTTGAAAGAAATTTACAATGGCTCTTTATGCTCCCTTAGACGACTTTTCTCTGTTTCACCATAGATGCAGATGAAAATCGGGAGGATTCCATTAAAAAAGCTGCAAAGCAGATCCTGAAGAAGAGGGCATACATCTGCTCCCACCCTCTGGACACGCTCTGATCCCTCCCTGACAGGAGGTGCTCATGACTGTCAGTCAGGGAGGAATTTGTTGCAGTTTCCATAATGGACAGCTTAAAAGCATCTGTTATTTAATGCATTTAATAAATGTAATTGTTTAAAATAAAAATTCTTTCTAAACAAGTACTTCAAAGGATAAGGATAAATAAAGAGATTTAATTTAAAGCTGAAATTATTTTGTCAGATAGACAGATGGGTAGATATATAGGAAGATAGATACTTAGATAGCTAGATAGCTAGATAACTAAGATAGACATAGATAGATAGATAGATAGATAGATAGATAGATAGATAGATAGATAGATAGATAGATGTATATATATGTTTGTTCCTCTTGGAGCTGGATAAAGAAAGGGAGGGGAGGTTTGGATGGGGAGATGTTTCTTCCCAGGGAAGGGACTGAGGGACTGTGTGGTTTCTCAGTATCTTTTCACTTCAATCAGCTGCTCATTCACTGAGCAAGTCTGAAAGACTTGGGCAATCAGAACAGTTCTGCTTTGGAGGCCCCTCCAGCTCTCTTGTCCAGCAGCACCACCAGGACACTGAGTCCCCAGTGTCCAGGGAGCTTCTGCTGTCACCCTGAGGGACACCATTGGTCACTGACGTCCATCGGGCCTCTGAGCCATTGACCACAACCCCCTGGATGTGACCAGCCAGGCAATTGCTCGTTCTCCAAACTGTGCCTCCATCAGATCCATAGCTCACCAAAGGAGGGACAAGGATGCTGGGCAGGGCTGATGTGTCCAGGGCATGGCAGAAGTCCAGAGTGGTGGCATCTCTAGCTCTTCCCTTGTGCACTGGGGTGTAACTTCGCGGCTGGGTCACAGGCAATATGTTCTCTGGCCAGCTCACTGCCTGAGTCCCATGGACAGTCACAAGAGAGGCTGCCCCTGGATCCCTACAGGGACCTTCCTGGCTGGCGGTGCGTACAGGGGCTCGCAGCTCCCTGCAGCCGACACCTGTGGCACGGGTGACACAGCAGCAACCCAGTACGAGGGACCGAGGCGAAGGAACCGAGAGAGAGATCACTTGTTTGAGTTCTAAGGAAGGTTTATGTCCCCAGAGGAGTCAGGGACAAGCGACAATAACTGAGGGCAAAACACTGATTTTTAAGGAAGGGAGGGAAGAAGGGGAGTGACACAACCTTTGACCAAGGGGTAGGCATTGGGGAAGGAGTGCAGGGCAAGGGCTATCCAATAGAAACCAACAAGGGGAAGGAGCAAACCTTGAAATCCAATCTTGCTTTGAGGAGGGGATGAACGACGGTGTACACACCAGAACAAAAGGCTGTGCTTTGTTGGACAGGGGCATTGACATATGCTTGGTCAATAAAAAACTCAGGACTGAACCACCAGAGAAACCAAATGGGATATGTGGAATGAAGCATTACAAACATATTACAAGGAATATTTAGAACTTACTATAGAAGAACAAACTAAAATAACAGACTACCACACTGGGGTGTTGCGGTGTGTCTCTACTGTGTTTATAACTGCAATTCAGTTTCAATGGTCAGTTCTAAAACTCGCCCCCCCTCCCAGTCTCTTGTATTGTTATAGCATATTTTATCCTTAATGGATTGTTCCTTTGCACCTCTCTTGTTGGTTTTGTCCTGGTTTTCCATCTTCCCAAAGACCTGCCCTTTGTTCCTCAATGTTCCCTCTTCCTTCTCCTAGGGAAGCAATGTCAATCCCTCCTCATACCTGCCCCTTTCTCCAGAAACTTCCCTGTCATTTTTGTATCCCCTGAGGTCTCATTGGTTTGTTTAAACTCTTCCCCTCCCCTGTAATTCCCAATTGGTTTAAACACTGTATTGCCTGCCTTATGCTTCTCCCCAGGTTTCTCCCACTTGGTTAAAGTTTTGTACTCTCCTCTTGAACCTCCCCTTGCTGAAAAACCCCTTCTAGAGCCTGGACTTGTGTCTTTCTGTGCCTGACCTTCCTGGACATAAACACCTTTGGGAGTCATACAGAAGACCTCTCCTTGTTCCTTGTCCCTGCCCTTGAAGCATTCCCCCTGTGCCATACAGCAGTTGTGCCCTACAGCCGCACCCCAAATTGTGTGGCTTTTTGGGGGCAGCCCCCTCCTGGTGACAGTGCTTGGAGCAGCCCAGGCTGAAGAACTCTGGCACCGCATCACTGAGGCAGCCACTCCATCATGGAAGGGCTCTGGCTTGGTCAGGCAGCACAGACCCACCTTGTGCTCCTCAAGGTTTCCTTTGACATATCCAAGCACTGAAGAGGTTGGGTGGTTTTTCCCCCTGTTTTATTGGCTGTGTCCTTTGAGGATCACAAGAGGAAGCAGTGCCTTAAATTGCACATGAAGAGCAAATGGTGAAGTAAAAGCTTCACCTTTCCTATGAAGCCAGAGGACTGTGTTAGCCATGGCCTCCCCAAGGTGCCAAATTTCCAGCTGGGAAGCTGCTGACAGGAGGGAATGTGGCACTTGTCTCCAGCCAGAGCTGTGCCTGGCAGTGCCTGAGGAGCTCAGAAATCCCTGGATGTGATCTCCTGTGCCAGTGCCCAGAACACAGAGCGCTGAGCTCAGCTTGGGGGTGGGGGCAAGTCCAGCCATTGGACACAACTGCCAGGCAGGATGAGCTCCCTCCCAGAGAAGGAAAATTCCAGCCATGAGCAATCTGGTATTGCTGGAAGAGAAAATCGTGTTTTGTAATTCTCAACCTCAAACAGCTCCCACTAAATGCTTCTCATAGGAAGGAAACATTCCCAGTGAGGCTGCAGTGTAGGAGTGGCCAGTCCATGACTGTCCAAAGAACTCTGCTGAGGGTTCTGCTGCTGCTCTGAGCTTTCATTGGCCTCTTAATTGCTGGGCCTTGTCCTGGGGGGCCCGCTGGGGCTGCAGCCAGTGCTGGCTCCCACTGAGGCTGCCTGGCCACAGCAGCCCCAGGGGCACAGGGCAGAGGCAAAGCAGGTGGGGAGGAGAAAGAGCGGGGACGAGATTGCCCTTGAAAGGCAGAGGCGCTGTGGGGCCCGCTCCTGGCCAGGGAGCCTGCCCAGAGCCGCGTCCTGCTCGCCGGAGCCTTGAGGGACAGCTGTGCAGCTGGGCCAAGCTGTGCCAGCAGCTCCAGCCGTGCTGGGGAGCCTTGCCAGCTCTGGGCCTTGCTGTGCAGGAGGCTCCCTGTGTGCCACTGGCAGCTGGGGCCTCAGCCACCTCCTCTCTTCACAGGCACCACCTCAAAGAAAAGTTGAAAGCTGGTGGCTGGTCACAAGACCTCTACAGCTGGAAGAGCAGTAGCAGCAGCTCTGAATCTGACCAGTTTACATTTGTACCTGAAAGCGCTGTGGTGCTTTGAGGCCACAGGCACAGCCCTCCATCCGGGGCCAAAGGTGAAAGCCCCAGGAAAGTATTTGGAAGTGCTCAACTGACCACGGACTGAGAGCATCCCGAATCAGTTCTTCTATTGCAATAAAGAGATGGAGCTGTCACCCCAGTGTCTGGGTGGCAGCAGCAGCAAAGCCCAGCCGGCAGCAGCACTGGCTCAGCTCCGTGCCCAGGAGCAGCTGTGGATGGCCACGGTGTGGGCAGGCAGGAGCCAGGCAGGGGCTGCTGTGACCAGCGGCGGGGTCCCCAGGGCTGGGGGAGCCCATGCTGAGCGTCCCTGGGCTGAGGGCACATTTCCTTCCCTGGCATCATCTGGGCCTGCACCTCCTCCAGTGGCAAGCCCAGGAAAAGAGGGAAGCCATCAAGAGCATCTCCACAGCCACAGCCTGACCAGCAATTCCAGCAGGCAAAACAAAGCCCCACCCTAATTAACACACACTTGATAGAACCTAATTGATGGCCCATCACCAATGCAGGGTGCTGCACAGGGTCTCTCCTCTGGACGAGGGCCAGAATGGGAGGGAAGGGAAGGGCTGTGTGGCCTTGGGGCCCGATGGGGCTGATGAACAGCCCCAGAGGCACAACAGCCCAGCTGCAGCCACACTCCGTTTCCTGGTCAGAACCCTAGCCGTAGCTGCCCTGGCCTTCCCCGTAAGGCACCTGGGGGCTTTGGGGACCCTCATAAGGCGCACGAGGGGCTGGGGTCCCTTGTGGGACACACAGGGATATTTCAGGCTCCCTCTGAGGCACGGGGGGTGCTGGGGTCCACTTCAAGTCATGCAAAGGATTTGGAATTTTGTGTGAGGCATGCACGGAGTGAGGGATCTCTCCCAAGGTGTGCAGGGTGCTGGGGTCTCTGCTGAGGCACATGACGGGGTTTTGGGGTGTCACTTCACATGCGGAGAGGGCTGTGGGCTCTCATAAGCGTCCCGGGGCTTTGCGCCCCTCCTGCTGCCCGCAGTGGGGCGGGAGTCTTTGCTGAGGCCCGCAGGGCTCGGGGCCCTCCCGCGCTCCCTCCCGAGGCCCTCCGGGCCCGTCCGGCTCGGGGCTGCCGCGGCCCTGGGGCAGCCGCCGTGCCGGGACGGCGCTGGCGACGAGCCGAGCCGGAGCTGCCCCGCCGGCTCGCGCTGCACGGGCACGGCACGGGCGGCGCTGAGCGCCGGGCAGGCGGCGCCACAGCCCCGGCCCTGCCTCCTTCGGGGCCGGGCACACTCAGCCCCGCAGGCAGAGCGGCGGCTCCGGGCTCCGCTCGGCGCCCGAGGGGACGGAACCGATGCCACAGGAGCCTGGGGAGCCCCGCGCAGGGCCCTGGCGCCGCCCGCCCGCCTCTCCTGTGGCCATCCCGGGCGGCAGGGACTCGCTCTGGGCGAGCTGCCGGCTCCTGCCACTGCCCTGACAACGCTGAGGGACCTTCGGGGCCGGGACTGGGCTTGCCAGGGAGACAGTTCATAGGAGACTTGCTCAGGCCTTTTACAAGATTTACTGCGAAACAACTTAAAATCCCAGGCTAAATCGTGTGGTTTAACGCCTGGGGATTTGCAGTCTCGTCCCACGGCCACAGCAGCTGACGGGTGGAGAGCACCAATCCCGCCACTCCCAGGTTCGCTGCCAGGACCCCGACTTATGGCTCCGTCTGCGGCGCAGCGCCGCAGGCGAGAGCAGCACTGCAAAGCACTGAGGCGAAGGAAGGAAGGACTGGACAATAGTAGGGATGCCCAGCCGCTCTACTGACCCAGCCAGGGACAGCACCGATTTCAGAGAAAAATTGTTGGGGGGGCAGTTATAAAGGCGAAGGGCGTGACACGACGGGGACACAAGGGACCAATGAACGAAGCCCAGGGGAGGAGCGAGGGACACAACCCAAGCAATAGCAATGGCACTGGGGAGGGAGAAGGGTCGGGGGACAAATCATGTGTTAAGTAAGGCAAGATTGACAGAGAAATTTCTCGAAATGAAAGGGGGCTGCTTACAATGATGGACAGGTAACTGGCAGGAGGAACAAACCCTTATGAGGGAGAACATGGGGGGAACTGAGGGTCAAACCAAAATCCTAATTTCCAAAATAACCAACTTTACAATAAAACCCGTATAAAACACACAATGCCACAGGGATTCATTGAAGACGCTTTGTAACTCCCCGTAGTGCTGGGCCAGGCCGGGTCCCAGTGTGAGGAATGAAATCCTGGAGATGAGAGCTCTTTTTCAGAGTTGGCATTGGTAGTTGACGTTAATGAAATTGATAAGGTCTTAATTTGAAATATTGGTCTGTTGTTAAACACTGACTGTTAGAGTTCTAGGACTTGCCTGTTACTATTTTACCTGTATTTGTATCTCTTCTTGTCATACTCTGTATTTGTACCCCGTGTTAGTCATTTGTTAAACTTTGAATGTTAGTATTCTAAGACCTGCTTTTAGCTGCCGCTGTTAGATGTTGCTATTTCACACTGTATTTTTATCTTTCCCCATCATTCTCTGTATTTGTTCCCCTTTCCGTCTCACCCAGGATTTGTATCCATTCCCTTCGAGAACCACTTTTCCTACTCCCCTCCTCGCAGGAGGACTTGCACCCAGACTGAATTTAAATGAGAGGCTGTGGGAACTATATGAACCCTCTCCAAACAACAAACCAGCACATAAACTTTGACTTTAGCCCATCAGAACCACACTAAGCCACTGACTCTTGGCCCGAGCTGGATTCCGTCCTGTCCCCATAATTTTGATAGTACCCAGCTTGGAAGATGGCCCTCGGCTGCAAGCCAATATTTGCCTTCCTAAGGACTCTGGTGAGGATGGAAGGCCCAGCTGTGCCGAGAGACAAAGCTGTACTCTTCCTCCTCAGCGTCGTCCAGTGGGAGCAGTGGCTTGGTGCGTGACACCTTGGGTTCCCCACCCAGAGCTGTCTTTAATAAAGGCATTTTAAATTAGCTCCTCTCCTGGCCCTATTTCTAACACCAGCGAGCACCAACACCCAGCAGCTCTCATGTATGCAGCACGGCTGGCACCGGGGACACGAGTCAACATCCCTCCAGCTGCCCGCTCTGCCTGCAGGCTGTCACACAACAGCAATGTTCCAGCCAGAACAGGCATTTTTACATCCTCAGCACCACGTGCTCTTGTGGTCCTGCTAGTGCATCAGAGAGAAAAGCCAAATGTGACAGACCAAACTTGACTGTAGGAGAGGGATGGCTCCACAGAGGCTCTGGGGACCTGTGGTGCCAGGCAGTGCCCGGGCACTGGGACACAGCAGCAGTACCCCAGACTGTCACACTTCACCTGGGAGGGTATCAAAGCCCAGGGGTTCTTTGTTCAGGGTCCCCCAGAGGCACCAGCTCAAGCTGCCACTCTTCCACCACCATAAAATTGTTTTAAGGATCCAGAGGTCCAACACTCTGCTATGGAGGACGTTCCACATTTCCAATCTTTTGGGCATTTAGGACCTTTTGATTTTGCTTTGCACCCAAGAAAAATAAATCTCCAAATGTGCACAAATAACTCTTTCAGCATTTCCTCCTTTTATTTTCAGCTGATTTTTACATTGTTCTCTGCTACCTTATCCTTGTTATGATCAAGAAGCTTGACTAGGCCAATATTCAAGCAGCAATCAATTTATTATTTATTATGGTAAGGTATGAGCAATACAGCGCTGGGTACAGTGGGGGAAGTTTTCCCTCCAACTGCACACTGATAATTGAGGGTTACAGGTATTTATAGGGGTACTCATCACTTTTTTTAAGCAGTTTCTACTTCCAATCTTTTACTCATCAGCAATTTTTATTCCAAATTATTACATCACAATTCATACACTGTTGTGATTTTAATTTCTCAGGATGTATCTCAAAGGAGTATCCCCAGATTGTGACGGTCCAGTTTCCGAAAGAAGAAAGACGACTCCCATCTGGTGGGATCCAGCTCCCCAGATGTGTGTCCACCTTTTAATTGAAGAGACTCTAAATCTCATAACAGTGATGTCCAGCTTCCCTTTGGTCAAAACTATAAACCCTTGAGATGATGTTCATCTTCTTCTCTCAAGCTGTTTTTCTCTGCTTCAATAAGGCGTGAGATAAGCATATTTCCTTTATATATATTCCAAAGCTATAGTTTCAACAATACAAGTTATATTCTAAAATTATACTTCAGAAGGTTATTATAGCAGAGCTTTTTATGCATTAAATGCAAGCAAAAAGACACCTCTTTAACACCTTAATTCCAATGCTCTTAAATCAAGCAGGGTTAATTGCAAACAAAAGATAAGTTCAAAGGCCTTTTTCCATGCTTTATTCCCCTCAGTTATTATTAGAATTCACAGCTCTCCCATTGTCGGTGTCCACACATTTCGCATTCACAACTACACACATCGCCTGTTTGTACCTGACACGAAACACAACTTTGTATTTCACAATCCCCCCTCTGCTTGTATAAATTTTCATTTCTCTTACTCATTCGTGTCTGGGCTTCAACTCTGGCTAAAACTTTGGAAGCTTTCTCTTTTTGGTCTCTTATCTTTAATTTCATTATTTTGGTTATCTTAGCTCTTTTCTCAAATCTACCAGCTTCTCTGGTAGCCAGTTCTGAGTCAGTTACTGCAATCTGCATGCTTTGAATAACCGAGTGGATTGGTTGGATAAAACATGGAATAAGGCAAGGTAGAAACAATAACCTAGCTAATGAGGACAATATCAGGAACCCTTTTTTCTTCTACTAAGTTCCTCCTCTAAGCATCTGGTCTCACCATGAGGCTTGAAGAATGGACTTCCGTTTTTGGACAGGGACATGAGCCACCCTTTTGATCTCTGCTGCTAAACCCCGGATGGTTTCTCCGTAGTCATCAATCTCAACTTTTCTATCTATGGGGCAGTTCTCTGTAAGCTTTTTGTCCACCAATCTAATGTATACCATTTGGGCTTTCAATGGGTCATTTACACCTTCAGGTTTTAAATTTTCTCCAACCCAGTTTTATTTGCCACCTAGAGTGCACATCTTTAATTGGTTATGGTCATAGCACACTTCACTAACATGGGAATGTGCCATGAACATTGATTCTATTTTTCCCCCAATCCAGACAGTATGATTGCATTTGTCACAGACAGCTGGAGCAATAGGCTCTGATCCTGCAGCTCGCTCGTGGATTATGTGGAGTTCAGGAGTGAGGCTATTAAGGCCCATTGCCTGGGATGCAATGATCAATACAGTGAAAATAATCCTCAAGGGGTTGAACTCTCTACCTCTCTCAAGGCCCCTTGGGTTGCATCCAAGGGCCGAGATGTAGATCTTCTCGGTAGCAGAGTTTATACCTTGGGATTTAGTCACTGATATTTTCCATTTCATTTTTGCCTTTTGACTCATGAGCCTTCAGATCTCTATTTATCGTGGTTGTGGTCCGAATCTTTTTAATTCAGGCTAATTGGCCCCTGAGTTCAGGGGATGTGCGACTACAATAGGGTTGGTGTATGTGCCTCCCCCTCTTCCAGCGGTACTTGGCTTCCTGCTTGGCTTCTTTTGCTTTAATTTGATATTCGTCCGGTATCCAATTGCTCTTGTCACACTCTACTTTTTCTAATTTGGCTTTTGGTACTTCCTGCAAATCAATTCCTGCTCTTGTTCCATGTAGCCAGGTTCTCCACCAGTCTTTATCTCCTGTTTTACTATATCCTTTCCTTACTGGAGCCCACAAAGTTTTATCAGTTTCTTTCTCTATTTCTTTCATACAATTACAGCAGAGAGCATTAGGGATCTGTCCCCTTGGTAGGTTTGTATACCAAAATTCTTCACACTCTATACACTTAAAACAACCCCATGGATAACACTTACAGTTTAGAGTAGTACATTCTACCTCTCGTGAGTACAATTGGTTTTGCAGCTTAAGGTAGGAGCGTTTTCGTGACATACATCAGTCTCTTTTTAACTTGATTTTCAGTTCTCAGGGGGTAGATGCAATTCTCCACTGGGATTCAGCAGGCGTCTCTGTCGGTGGTTCCATCTCTGTCGGTGGTTCCACTGGGCCTTTGACCCGCGACGCCTGGGTCCAGCCTTTTTCCGCAGTTCAGATAGCTGTATCAGTGGTCAGCAGAGTTAAATATGGACCTTCCCATCTAGGAGACAAACTCTCTTCCTTCTAGCTTTTAATCAGCACCCAGTCACCTGGTTTTATTTGATGTCTGCTAAATCTGAGAGGGGCTGATTGAGCAATTATGCCTTTCTCCCTTAGTTCTAGGACACGTTGTCCCATCTTCTGGATGTACTTTTGAATAGTCATATCGGCTATGACTGTTGATGTTTGGGGTACTTCCTGGGAATAAGGCAGCCCATAAAGCATCTCACATGCAGAAAGTCCCGTATCTGCATTTGGAAGTGTCCTTCTATTAAGCAATGCTAAAGGTAAACATTTGACCCATGACATTTGGGCCTCAATCATTAATTTTGTTAACTGCTGTGTTATTGTTTGGTTCATTCTTTCTACCCTCCCAGAGCTCTGGGGGTGCCAAGGGGTGTGATATTCCCAGGAAATCCCCATGGCTTTTGTTACTCCTTTTATGATGCTGGAAGTAAAGTGGGAGCCTTGATCAGAATCAATGGCCCTGATAACCCCAAATCGAGGAATGATTTGTTCCAACAATATTTTAACTACAAACTTCACCGTGGCTGGGGCAGCTGGGTAGGCCTCCACGCAATGGGTCAGTTGATTTACTAATATTAACAAGTATTTCCATCTGCCCACCCTTGGTAATTCAGTATAATCCACCTGAACCCTTTCAAATGGTCGGTAGGCTATTTTTCTACCGCCGGTTGAAGCTTGTCTCATTCCCTTTTTGTTAACTTTTTGACATGTCAAACACTCCTGTGTTATTCGTTTTGCTATCTCAAAAATTCCAATACATCTATAATATTTTAAAAAATGATCACATAAGGCTCTTGTTCCCCGACGAGTATGTTGGTGCAACTGGCTTAAAATCCTTCTAGCATAAGCATTAGGTAAAATCTCTCTCTTATCTGAGAGTATCTATTTTCCCAGCTCTTTCTTAGCTTCTAATTTTTTTATAGCTTCCTCCTCTTGAGTACTATAGCTTTTTGGCAGCTTCTCTTGAATTTCCTCTATAGTGTTCAGCTGGATAGTCTTTTTAGTTTACAAGCTGCCTCTTTTTCTTCTTACTACGTAGCTTGACCCTTGTTGATGACCTCTTACATGTACTACCGCTATTCTCTTAGGTCTTTTCAGGGCTTCAAGCACTCTGATTTTTAACTCCTGATGGATCAGTTTCTTCCCTTGAGTGTTTATCAAACTTCTTTCTATCTAGATGTGTGCACAGTTCCAAAAGCATATTTTGAGTCTGTGTAAATTGTCCTCACCTTATCTTTTCTTAATGAAATAATCAGGTCCCTTCCCAAAAGATTGCATTCTGCTTCTGAAACTAGTAATAGATCCCTAATATCCACTTGTCCTTTTGCTTCAATTAGTACTTGTTCAGTAATGGGAACCTTAAAGGCCTCCCCTTTTGCTCTAATTACTTGAGCTGTTTTCCGGCTGATTTTGCATCTTTTTGGTAATCTTGTTGATCTTTCAGCAGCCGTATCTACTAAAAGGCTGATTTCATCACCTTGGGGAACTACTCTTAATTTTCCTCTACAAACAGTTTTTGATCTGCCTCTCACTTCCTGCAAACCCTTTTAACATGTCCTTCCATACCACAGTAAAAGCAGGTAGGTCTTTCAGAACCCTCACCTGTTATTTTTCTCATGCTTTTAGCATTACTTGAAGATGCACTACCATTCTGAGCCTCTTTTACTGCAGCCATGAAAACCTTAGCTTTAGCTTTCACCTTCTCTTCATCTCTCTCTCTGTGCTTCCCTTAACAATTCTTGCAAACCTCTCTCCTGCCAGCCGTCTAACTTTCCAAGTTCCCTTCTAATTTCCTCCCATGATTTCGCCACAAACCGAGTTTTGATTAACGCTTCCCCACAGCTGTATCAGGATCTAATCCCAAATACATTTGTATACTCTACGTAAAATTGACTGAATCTCTGTCTGGGTCTTAGAAACTGATCTAGCCTTTGAGACACCCCCAGAGGATCTTCAAGTAACCTTCCCATTTATTTCTTTAAAAGTCCTTACATCCCCAGTGTTCAGGGGTGCTGGCACATACCCAAGGACTGATGTCCCTTGATTTCCTACTAATGGTACTTTCCTTAATGGGTACAGCTGCCCCCCCTTCCCTTCTTTATTGCTATCCCCACTGCTTTCTGCTCGTGCCCTTTCCTGCCTTCTCATTCTGTGTGCTGGTGGTGAATCAAGTATGGGGAGCGGAGCCACCGGGGCTTGTGGCAGCGGGACGGGAGCCACCGGGGCTTGTGGCAGAAGCAGTGGAGCCACCGGGGCTTGTGGCAGCGGGACGGGAGCCACCGGGGCTTGTGGCAGAAGCAGTGGAGCCACCGGGGCTTGTGGCAGCAGCCGTGGAACCTCTGGGGCTTGCAGTGCAGCGGGTGCTGGAATGGGTGCAAAGGGTGCTGGGTTAGGTGCTGGATGAGGCACCTCTGCCAGTGCAGCTGGCTGTGGTAGATAAGGGGGGGAAGGTTATCTAAAGGGTCCCACTGATCCCTTTTCTTTTTGGTTTTTAATGCATACAGGGGAGTAGGCCAGGACCCATGCCATAAAGCAGCATAATCGCTTTCTTCTTGGTTAATAGGGTCCTTTTCATTTACATAGGCATTCAAGGCTTTACAGATCCACCCTTCAGATGACCCATACATTGGCCAGTATAAATTATCCGGTTGTATCATTTCCTTAGTCCATTCTACCATACAATATTGTATCATTTTCTCTTTATTTTTTTTCCTCTGCTGGATTCACATTTATCTTACAATTTTAACATTACCCCAAGGGGTTTGTCATGGGGTATATCCGGCAAAATGCTCCCTCTTTTTCCAGTACTTTCAGTACCTTTATTTTCCTGCTGGTTTATACCAGCTCCTGGGTTTTTGCTCTGGCATTGACCCATTTTTCCACCAAACGGGTGTTCCCTCACTCGCTTTGACTTCACTTGTTCAGACCTTAGTCCTTTCTTGTCAGGAATTTCCTTAATAAAAAGTCCCTTCTAAATCCTCCCGCCTCTGATTCTCTACCGGGAAAAGAAAACAAATTCCTCTCCGTAACCATTATCTTATCTCACCCCCCCCGACCTTTTACATACAGAGAATCCTTTTCCACACGCTTTGTTCCTTCACCTGCCGCCCCCCTCGCGGGGTAGCGAAACCGAGGTTAGAAGAACTCCTCACTCGTGTCGTGACTAGGTCACGTCTCATACACACACCATTCACACTCTTACACACCTACACCCACCCGTTCTTATCCCCCCAAACCAAGCGATAATTACAGCCTCCTTTTCTCACCTGGGTGAGAGTTTAATAAACTCATGCACGAGTTTATTACAGGTGAATTTTACTGCAGTCTACTCTGGGAGCTCCAAATTCTTTGCTCATAATTTACCTTATGGATTTCCTCTTCCCTGAGAGATTCTCCCGTCACTCAAGGCCACTGGAGGCAGAAGCCTCCAAGGTGGGGCGCCTCCCCAAGATCAGGAGTCTCCCTCAATGGATTTGGAGATTCCCGGCCAATGCACCAAATCTGTTATGAATAAGAAGCTTGACTAGGCAAATAATCAAGCAGCAATCAATTTATTATTTAATATGGTAAAGTATGAGCAATACAGCGCTGGGTACAGTGGGGGAAGTTTTCCCTCCAACTGCACACCGATAATTGTGGGTTACAGGTATTTATAGGGGTACTCATCACCTTTTTTCCGCAGTTTCTATTTCCAATCTTTTACTCATGAGCAATTTTTATTCCAAATGATTACATCACAATTCTATACACTATTGTGATTTTAATTTCTCAGGATGTATCTCAAAGGAGTATCCCCAGATGGTGGTGGTCCAGTTTCCAAAAGAAGAAAGACGACTCCCATCTGGTGGGATCCAGCTCCCCAGATGTGTGTCCACCTTTTAATTGAAGAGACTCTAAATCTCATAACAGTGATGTCCAGCTTCCCTTTGGTCGAAACCATAAATCCTTGAGATGATGTTCATCTTCCTTTCTCAAGCTGTTTTTCTCTGCTTCAATAAGGCGTGAGATAAGCATATTTCCTTTATATATATTCCAGAGCTATAGTTTCAACGATTCAAGTTATATTCTAAAATTATACTTCAGAAGATTTTTATTGTAGAACTCTTTATGAATTAAACGCAGGCAAAAAGCAACATCTTTAACACCTTAATTCCAATGCTCTTAAATCAAGCAGGGTTAATTGCAAACAAAAGATAGGTTCAAAGGCCTTTTTACATGCTTTATTCTCCTCAGTTATTATTAGAATTCACAGATCTCCCATTGTCAGTGTCCACACATTTTGCATTCACAGCTACACACAGCGCCTGTTTGTACCTCACACGAAACACAAGTTTGAATTTCACATGGGGACCTGTGGTGCCAGCCAGTGCCCGGGCACTGGGACACAGAAGTAGTACCCCAGACTGTCACACTTCACCTGGGAGGGTATCAAAGCCCAGGGGTTCTTTGTTCAGAGCCCCCCGAGGCACCAGCTCAAGCTGCCACTGTTCCACCACCATAAAATTGTTTTAAAGGATCCAGAGGTCCAACACTCTGCTATGGAGGACGTTCCACATTTCCAATCTTTTGGGCATTTAGGACCTTTTGATTTTGCTTTGCACCCAAGAAAAATAAATCTCCAAATGTGCACAAATAACTCCTTCAGCATTTCCTCCTTTTATTTTCAGCTGATTTTTACATTGTTCTCTGCTACCTTGTCCTTCCAAAATTCCTGTGCCTATTGAAGCCCTTGCTTGGCGCACACATTTTCTTTAGTTCTGTAGGGATGTACCTCCAGCAACGCTGCCGAGCACACCCATTTCACTGTTGCACAAGCCTAACTCTGTGCTGCAGTATGTGAATCCCATTGTGGTGTGGGAGATGGCAGGGCACCAGAGCAGGCCCTGAAGCACGGACATTCGGGGGTGGAATGTCCTGGGGTGACGTTATGATGCTTGTATCCCCATTCATCTGTTCTGTGCCTTTGAGACTGGCTTTGAAGAGTGGAAGTTTTGTTTGGGTTTCTCTTATCAGGGACACAGAGACGAGCAGTACATAGGGCTGTTTTCACTTCTTGCTTTCAGCTTGCTGCTTTGCTTGCTCTCTTTTCTGCTCTCGCTTCTGCTCTGCTTTGGCCTCTGCTTATTAGCTAGCTCTAGCTAAACAGTCCAAATGCCTTCCTGGACTGTTTCTCCTCTCCTTTTCTTTGACCATCTCAAACCTGCTCCGGACTGGGACCTGGGAACACCGAGGATTTGCACCGTTTTGGCCTGCAGCAGCTGCCCCAGTGCCGGAGGGACTGAGAACAGAGCAACCACCCCCGAAAGAGACTTTCTGATTTTGTCATCTTTCCCAGAGCGGTGTCATGGGGTATTGTTCATTTTGTGTGCTGGGGGGTGCTGTGTCTGGTAAATAGACAGGTTCTTTCCACCTCTGTCTGAGGAATTTTTTCCCGAACCGGTTGGGCGGAAGGGCCGTGTGGGATTTGCTTTCTGGAGGGGCCCTCCTTTGCAGATTCTTTAACAAATTTGCTCTAAACCAGGACAAAATATTGACGCCCAACGTGGGGCTCGAGAGAGAGTGGAAAAACCCTGTTTTGACTGCATTTTGGTTGCTATTACTCTGTGTTCATTTAAGTCAGATAGTAGCCATGCTTTTTGAGTTCATAATGTCTATTGGGGTGAAGGTTTGCATGCATTTCATGTCCCTAGGGTTTTTTGAGATTTTAATACCTCTCTGGTCTCCAGGTTTATTTTCTTATCCAGAAATACCTTTAGTATTGTCCCTAATACATAGTTTTTACATAAGAGTGGCAGTGACCAGAGTAGCTATCCTGCTGGGCTTGGTGGCAATGATGTGCAAGAAGTTTATAAACATGCTAGGGTCTGCTCCAGGTATGAATGGTTCATGGCTATGGTTATGCATCAAGTTTGTTGCAGGAGGAGCAGCAGGGAATGAGGATTTTCAGCCTCTGCTTTCCTTCTTCTCCTATGAATCTGTTGCATCACTAGTGAAGGATGTTCAGTTTCCCCTCAATGTTAAAGAAACCATCTTTCTGGTATTCAGTCTGGTAACCTTCCTCTATACAGCCTGCTGCTTCTCTGGAATGAGGGCTGAGATTTCTAGACGGGCTGATGAGACCCCTGACTCAGGATAACACCCCGGTGTGGAAAATCCTGAGTGGTGTGGGAAATGGGAGGATATGGGCCAAATCCTGAAGGAATTCTCTGACCCTATAGTCTGGGATTTTCCCCATGAACAAATTCAGAACCCAGCTGAGGTGGGCAAATATCTGAAAGAGAAGTACCAGGATGAGCCTAAGGAGAGGAAGGTCATTGCAGTGAGCTGGGCCCTGGCATACGCTTATCGCACGCTGCTAGATACTGTCGGGCAGCAGACAGAGGCAGGGGGCAGGGAGATAAATCAGCAACTATCCCGGTGACTCAGGCTGCAGCTAACACTCCAGGCTCAAAGCCAGCATCTAAACCCATGGCTGTTGCTACCAGCACTAGAAGTGGGAAATGCACGGACAAGACCCATCGAGCAGTGGATGATGATGATGAAGGAGAAGGAACCTCAACGCCTCCTGACATAAAATCAGGAGTCAAAGCAGCAGGTGCAAGATCAGATGCAAATATTGAGTCTTATTCCCTGAAGGACCTTCGTGGCCTACGGAAGGATTACACTCGAAGGTCTGATGAATCCATAATTAGTTGGCTGCTCCGTCTCTGGGACGCTGCAGGCCAGGCTACAATTCTGGATGGCACTGAAGCCAGGCATTTGGGATCCCTGTCACAGGATCCTGCCATAGACCAAGGAATGATGAGGGGGGCTAACTCTCACAGCCTCTGGGAACGGGTCCTAAGAAGTTGTCCTGGTTTAGGACAAATTAGGGGAAATCTCCAAAAGGGAGCCCCCAAAAAAAACAAACCTCCAACCACCCCTCCCCCAATACTGGGTTCGGGAAGGAATTCCTCGGAGGAGCAAAGTGGAAAACAAAACCTATTTATTAACAAGTAACAAAAGAACACTCCCCAACACAAGAAAAGAAAAGAAACCAGGCAGTGTTGTAGAGGGCACTGAGCTTCTCTCTCAGACTCCGGGGGTCCTGGATGTCTCAAGTCAGGTCCGGAGCCTGTCCAATATCTTCAGGGGAGGGTAAGAAAGAGGGAACAAAAGAAAAGAAAAAAAAACAGCGCAGAAAGCAGAAAGCAGCAAAAAAACCTATCAGCTAGGGGCCGAGGCAGGGGCAAGGAAGCAAGCAAGCAAGCGGCAAGCCAAGCCAAGCAGCCAGAAGCCAAAAGCGAAAGTGCCCCGGTCACACTCCCTCCTCCCTCCCCGCCCCGCCGCGGCAAGACGGCCGGGGGGGGGGGAGAGAGAAAAAGCACAGCTGCCAGACACAACACACGATATTGGGATAAAGGCTGTCACCCCACGACACTCCACCCCTTATCCCATATCGTGAACATACAATAAAAAACTTTCATTTCACTTACTCACACCTTTGACACTTACGCATTCCTCTCATCTTACTTGCTCAGACCTTTGATACTTACAGTTTCCTTCTGTCTCACATTCAACAAACAATGACATTCATATATGAGTCTCATCCCACAATCAGGTCTCCCTGAGGTACGCACCGTGTTGTTCCATCTTTCTGCATTATCCACCATGTATAACCTGGTCCTTGAGCAAAGACAATCCCACGGATGGTTTTGTCTGTACTCGAGGCAGGGTTGATCCATACTGTCTTTCCAACAAACCTCTGACATGGGCCACTGGGGCTTTATCCCCATCTACTATATTAGTGAGCTCAGACTGAGCAGGACCCGCTCAGTTGGTGGAACCTCGAGTGTTAACTAACCAGGTAGCCTTTGCCAAATGCTGCTCCCAGTTTTTTAAAGACCCCCCCCCCCACCCAATGCTTTTAAGGTGGTTTTTAACAATCCATTGTACCTTTCCACTTTCCCTGCAGCTGGTGCATGATAGGGGATATGGTATACCCACTCGATGCCATGTTCCCTAGCCCAAGTATTAATGACATTGTTTTTAAAATGAGTTCCATTATCCAACTCAATTCTCTCGGGAGTACCGTGCCTCCAAAGGACCTGCTTTTCAAGGCCCACGATAGTGTTACGGGCTGTAGCATGAGACACAGGGTAGGTTTCCAACCATCCCGTGGTGGCTTCTACCATGGTTAGTACATAGCGCTTGCCTTGGCGGGTTTGAGGCAGTGTGATGTAATCAATCTGCCAGGCCTCCCCGTATCTGTACTTAGATCACTGCCCCCCATACCAGAGGGGCTTCACCCGCTTGGCCTGCTTAATGGCAGCGCACGTCTCACAGTCACGAATAACCTGAGAGATACTGTCCATGGTTAGATCCGCCCCTCGGTCTCGTGCCCACTTATAGATGGCATCTCTGCCCTGCTGGCCTGAGGCATCATGGGCCCATCGTGCTAAGAATAACTCTACCTTATGCTCCCAGTCGAGATCTATCTTCAACTCCCCTATCTTTGCAGTCTTATGTACTTGCTGGTTGTTTTGCTGCTCTTCATTAGCTCTACTTCTGGGGACACGGGCATCTACATGGCGAACCTTCACAGGTAACTTCTCTAACCAAGTAGCGATATCTTTCCACTCTTCCGCAGCCCAAATTGGTTTTCCTCTGCGCTGCCAGTTGGCCTCTTTCCATCTATTCAGCCATCCCCATAGAGCGTTGGCTACCATCCAAGAATCGGCATACAAATAGAGCTTTGGCCACTTCTCTCTCTCTGCAATACCTAGGGCCAGTTGAACAGCTTTGATTTCAGCAAATTGACTGGATTCACCCTCTCCTTCAGTAGCCTCTGCAACCCGTCGAGTGGGACTCCATACAACACCCACGATATTGGGATAAAGGCTGTCACCCCACGACAGAAGTGTAGCAGAAAGATACCTGTGCGCAGACGATCTCTATATGCAGCAAACTCAGTGGAAGACCATAGAGCAAGGGATCCAACACCTGAGAGAAATGGCAGTGGCAGAGATTATCTTCTCAGATGATGTAACAACTAGGGACCCAGACTTAGTACCATGCACGTCTGCGATGTGGCGAAAACTTGTACGACTTGGGCCACATGAATATGCTTCTGCCTTAGCCATCATGAAGAGGGATGAGAGGGGTGAGACTGTGCTTGAAATGGCAAGGAAGCTCCAAGCATATGCAGATGCTGTGCATGGCCCGACACATGCCAGAATCGCAGCGGTAGAAACACGTCTGCAGAACTTAGAGGATAAGATAGAGGAGAATCATAAGAAGCTTAGAGAGGAGATTAAAGAAGACTTTCTCCAAATTTCAGCAGTACAGATCCGAGGTTCTGGTATCCAAGGCAGACGTTTCCCAGATGGTGAGAGAAGGTACACCCCACGAGTTGAGCTGTGGTTTTACCTGCGTGATTGTGAGCAAAACATGAGAAGGTGGGATAGGAAACGTACCGCTGTTATGGCACGATGGGTGCGTGAACTGAAGGAAGCCACCAGAAGGAAAGCAGCTCCAGTTGCCTGTAGCCGAACGGCCAGGTATGATGATGATGACATGTCTGATCCCCTCGAAGGAACATCCAAAACATACGCCCAGGGAAAGAAGGATAACCAGGCTTAGAGGGGCCCTGCCTCTAGCCAGGTAGAGGCCAGAGAAAATCGTGTTTTCTGGTCTGTGTGGATTTGTTGGCCTGGCACACGGGAACTACAGGATTACAAAGCTTTGGTTGATACTGGTGCGTCATGCACATTAATCCCATCAAGACATGTGGGGACAGAGTCTGTTTCTATTGCTGGTGTGCCAGGGGGATCCCAGGATTTCACTTTGGTGGAAGCTGATGTGAGCCTAACGGGAAATGAGTGGAAGAAGCATCCTATTGTGACTTGCCCAGAGGCCCCGTGTATTTTGGGCATAGACTACCTTCTAATGGGTACTTCAAAGACCCAGAGGGACTCAGATGGGCATTTGGAATAGCTGCTGTAGAGACAGAGGGCATCCAGCAATTGAACACCTTGCCTGGGTTGTCTGAGAATCCATCTGCAGTAGGATGCCTGACGGGAGAAGAGCAACGAGTGCCAATTGCCACTTCCATAGTGCATCGACAACAGTATAGGACCACTCGAGATGCTGTGATCCCCATCCACAAAATGATCCCTGAGCTGGAGAGCCAAGGGGTGGTCAGCAAGACCCAGTCACCCTTCAACAGCCCCATTTGGCCTGTGCGAAAATCTGAAGGAGAATGGAGATTGACTGTGGACTACCGTGCATTGAATGAAGTGACTCCACCACTGAGTGCTGCCGTGCCAGACATATTAGAGCTCCAGTATGAGCTGGAGTCCCAGGCAGCAAGGTGGTACGCCACTGTAGACATTGCCAGTGCATTTTTCTCCATTCCTCTGGCAGCAGAATGCAGGCCTCAGTTTGCCTTCACATGGAGGGGAGTGCAGTACACCTGGAAGCGACTGCCCCAGGGGTGTAAGCACAGCCCCACCATCTGCCATGGACTTATCCAGGCTGCACTGGAAAAGGGTGAGGCTCCAGAACACCTGCAATATATTGATGACATCACTGTGTGGGGGAACACAGCTGCGGAAGTGTTTGAGAAAGGGGAGAAAATCATCCAGATCCTCCTGGGAGCTGGTTTCGCCATTAAAAAGAGCAAAGTAAAGGGACCAGCTCATGAGATTCAATTCCTGGGAGTGAAGTGGCAAGATGGACGGCGTCAGATTCCTACAGATGTCGTCAACAAGATCACAGCAATGTCTCCACCCACCAATAAGAAAGAGACACAAGCTTTCCTGGGTGCAATAGCGTTTTGGAGGATGCATATTCCTGAGTACAGTCAGATCGCGAGTCACCCGCAAGAAGAACAATTTCCAGTGGGGCCCTGAGCAGCAACAAGCCTTTGCACAGATCAAGCAGGAGATTGCTCATGCAGTAGCCCTTGGCCCAGTCAGGACAGGACCAGAGGTAAAGAACATGCTCTACTCTGCAGCCGGGAACCATGGCTTGTCCTGGAGCCTTTGGAAGAAGGTGTCTGTGGAGACTCGGGGTCGACCACTGGGATTTTGGAGTCGAAGCTACAGAGAGTCTGAAGCCAACTACACTCCAACAGAGAAGGAAATCTTGGCTGCCTATGAAGGAGTCCAGGCTGCCTTGGAGGTAATATACACTGAAGCACAACTCCTCCTGGCACCCTGACTACCAGTGCTGGGGTGGGTGCTCAAAGGCAAGTTTCCTTCCACTCACCATGTCGCCAGTGCTACATGGAGCAAGTGGATTGCTCTCATCACTCAGTGCGCCCGTATAGGTAAACTGAATCGCCCTGGGATTTTGGAGGTAATTACAAATTGCCCCGAAGGTGAGAATTTTGGTGTCACAGATGAAGAGGAACAAGAACCAGTGACACGTGCTGAAGAGGCTTCTCCCTATAACCAAGTGTCCCCAGAGGAAACACGCTAAGCTCTTTTCACTGACGGTTCCTGTTGCATCGTAGGGATGAACCGGAAGTGGAAAGCAGTCGTATGGAGCCCCACACAACAGGTTGCACAAGCTACCAAAGGAGAAGGTGGATCAAGCCATCTCGCTGAACTCAAAGATGTTCAGCTGGCCCTAGACATTGCTGAGAGAGAGAAGTGGCCAAAGCTCTACCTCTACACTGATTCATGGATGGTAGCCAATGCTCTGTGGGGATGGCTGGAGAGGTGGAAAAAGGCTAACTGATGAAACCCCAAAACAGATAGCCTTCAAGAAATAATGAGTTAAATCATAGAATGTGAGGCATTTGAAGAAAGCATAGCATTAGGAAACACATAAAGCAATAAATCAGCTAAAGCATGAAACACAATGACAGAAAAGAGAGATAGGAGTAGGGAACTGATGGGCTAAGCATGTTCAGAGCCAACAATGTCAAACTGACCCTAAGAACTTTGCCAAGCCATAGAGACCAAGCCAAGTACACCGGGAATTGACCAAATTAGGAAAGAAGTTCAAAAGTTTAAAGAGGAAGACCCATCAGGAGACCCCAGCCCATGATGAAGGCAACCGGAACGACCACCAAGATGATCCTCAAGAGAGGTGTCCCTGCCCACGCTCCGCCTACAACGCGCCCCCTATGAATATTCATGATTATGCATATGATCTGATGTAATCCTATATTCAAAACTGTATAAAAGCCTGCTTTTGTTACGGGAGACTCAGAAATCCATTTTGTGATTTCTCCGACGCGTCGCAATAAAATACCTCCTGCTTATCTGACTTAGGCTGAGTCTCTTAAGCAGTTATTCTTTGCCTTTTGGGGCAAAATTCGGCATCATGTTCTGGCGACCCAGATGGGCCCAGACAGGAGATCCGGGCCTTGAGAGGTCCTCCCGGGCCGAGTCCGGGGTCGGGATTCTCTGGGCGCCCCTGACGAATTTTTTGTCAGAAGAGACTTCCCCCCCGGACCGGCGCTTTCGGTGGACGAAGGGTTCCCTGCATCTCCTGCTCCAATTAAGAGGTATTTGAATTGTTTATTGGTTTTGGGATAAAGCGCTTTGTTGGGAAACGGGGGTCAGACGTGACCGCCCGAAGGGAAAGCTGGGGGACGCCCCAGTAAAGAATCCCAGCTGGGTTAGAGGCATGGTAATAGAAACGCAGGTTAAAGTCCTGCTACTGGGTTAGAGTCCTGGTAATAGAAACGCAGGTTAAAGTCCTGCTACTGGGTGAGAGTCCCGGTAATAGAAACGCAGGTTAAAGTCCTGCTGCTAGAAGGAGTATTTGTTTATCTTGGTATCTTTAGTTTGTTTTTATTGTGTGGGAAACTTTTTAACATTGTGTTTAATGTTATAATACTGTGAATTAAGGGTCAAGAACTAAGATTGCTTTCTGAGAATGGGAGAGAGGTCTGTTAGTTGGTGGTTTTCATGTGTCTGTCTGGTCTATTAGTTGGTGGTCTTCATGTGTCTGTTCTACTAGCCCTGGAAAGGGATAAGAAGGGTCCAAAGCCTAAGGAACGTTGCTGTGATGCATGTAGTAGAAATGAGAAAAAGCAGAAAGCAGATGCCAGAATTTTGGTGGCAGCAGTTCAAGAAATGCAGGCAGCTTTGAATACAGAAAAATTTGCAGGGAAAGACAAACAGTGGAATTCAGGATCTATTTTTAGGAACACAAGACCTGTGCGTTTTTTTCCGCGGCAAGAAAAAAAACACTTTAAAAATTCTTGCCCCACTTTGAAGGGTGCGGGACCTACCTGTTTTTATTGTCATAAGAAGGGGCACCTGCAAAAAAATTGCAGAAAGAAACAGCAAGATGAGAAAACTTCTCAAGAAAATCAGAGAGGGCAAGAGTTTTCTTTAACGAAGAGGACCGAATTGCACCTAGAAGAGCCCTTGATAATAAAGCTAAGAGTAGGTCCTCAGAGTGAAGAATTTGTACTTTTTAGTAAATACAGGAGTTTCTCGGTCAACAGTGACAAAATTACCCCAGGGATGTGAGATAAGTTGTGAGCGAGTTTCAGTAATCGGAATCACAGGAGAAGCTTTCCCTGTTCCTGTAATAAAAGGAGCGAAAATTGAAACAAATGACAAATTTGGAGTAAATGATTTATTGTTGATACCAGAGGCCGAGGAGAATATGTTAGGCAGAGATCTAATACTAGCCCTAAATTTACAGATAAAACCCTGTGAAGGAAAACTTGAAATTCATTCTTTACCTGAAGAAGATAATCTAGAAATTAATGACATGAGTTGGCATTCAGGTGAAGTGGGAAAAAGTTTAGGGTGAAGGAGTCTAGTCCCCTTAGTCCCTCCTGGTCAGCGCAAGCCTGTGAATTTTAAAAAGGCAAAAAGGGACTATTTATACAGACTCCAAAGTAGGTTTTTAGTGTAGTACATACTTTTAGAGAAATTTGGAAGGAGACTTATAAACACTCAAAGGAAGGGGTTAATATATGGGGGTTTGATAATTAAAAAAAAAAAAAAAAAAAAAAAAAGCGATAGTTCATATAAAAAAAAAAAACACCAGAGGGAGAGGGATATTAGAGTCAGAGAAATAATTTGGCTGGTAAAGAAGCAAAAAGAGCGACCTTAAGAAAGGGAGATACTGAAATCATGACTTTATAAAAAAAAAAAAAAAATAGAAATTCAGCAGGAGACTCTTTCCTTTCCGCTAGTAAAATTGGCAGCTATAAGGAAATTAGGAGCAACATTTAAGGAAGAAAAGTGAGTTTTTCCTGATGATAGAATTATGATGCCAAAACCAGTGGCACATTTGATTTTAGATAACTTGTATAGACGGACATACTGGGAAACAAGAGCCTTTTGTGACCACTTTTTAAAATGTCTTTGAGTGTATGAGGATATTTGAAATTAAAAAGCAAATTACCCAGGGGTGTCTCACCTGTTAAAAGGTAAATAAAAAGGTGTTTAAAAGCCCTCCCCCTGGAGGATGCAAAACAGCCTAACGGCTATTTCAAAAGGTCCAAGTTGATTTTGTAGACTTGCTTAAAGTAGGTTGGTGGAAATATTTGTTAATTATAGTAGATCAATTAACTTAGTGGGTTAAAGCACAGTTCAAACAGTACTTTTGATTAATACGGGAGCAACTTTTTCGGTTTTAAATCAGGAATTGGTACCTAAAAGTGATGAATTTGTACAATTTGTGAGAGCAACAGGCCAACCAGAAAAGACTTACTTTTTAAAACCCATTAAATACAATATTGGGAAACAAATGGGAATTCATCAGTTCTTATATTTACCAAATTCACCAAAGCCCTTATTGGGAAGAGACCTATTGGAGAACTTGGGAGCCATAATAAAATTCAACAAAGACAAATTAGAATTTCAAGTAAATGAGGAACGACTGATTACAGCTAGTTCTAAGCCTAACAATCAGCTGTGTAGAACCTTAACCTGAGAATCACAATTTCGAGCAAATCCTGAGCAAGACTCACCCGTTAGTCTGGGCTACTGCTCGAGCGGGAGATAAAACAGCTGTTGATTTAGCAGTAACCTGGAACTCGCTCTTTGAAGCTTTAAAGGAATGGAGAATAGAGAGAGAAACTGAGTAAGATGCGGACGAAGAGTCGGGGCTGATACCAGACCGGGGGGGGGGGGGGGGGGGGGGGGGGGGGGCTGAGGTAGAAGGGGGCTCTGATGGGGAACTTGGTGAAGAAAGTTCAGATGCCAAGGGAGTTACCTGGCATGCTACCAGAGCTTCTGGGAAAGCTGCCAAAACTTCCAGGAAAGCTGCCGAAGCTTCTGGGAAAGCTGCCAAGGCCTTGGAGAAAGCTCCTTATCAGCCTCTTCTTCTTACTTCTCGCTCCTTTAGCTAACAGGCCCGCTGCTAGCCCCTTCCACAATTCCCCCTGAAATCAAAACAAGCAGCACCGATTGGGGCAAGACCAGTGGTAAGAAAACAATACCCTCTGAGGATAGAAGAAAGGAAGGGGATTGAGCCCATAATCAAAAGGTTTTTGGAACTGAGGTCATTGATAGAATGCGAATCGGATTTTAATACACCGATCCTGCCAGTAAAGAAACCTAATGGAGCATATAGACTAGTTCAGGATCTGAGAGCAGTAAACGAAATAACCAAGACATTACATCCGATAGTCGCTAATCCATACACGCTTTTAACTAGACTGAAGGACAACTTGGCCTGGTTCACCGTATTAGATTTGAAAGACGCATTCTTCTGCCTTCCCTTAGCTCCCGAGAGTCAAAAGATTTTTGCCTTAGAACAGTGAGAAAGGCCGCTGGGAGATGGCACTCTTCTGCAGTGTATGTAGACGACCTCCTAATAGCAACAGTGACAGAAGAAGAATGCATTGAATGGACTATTTCCTTGTTAAATTTCCTGGGTTTAAGTGGATATCGAGTCTCTCAACAGAAAGCACAGCTGGTGCAAAAGAAGTGGTGTACCTGGGATACGAAGTCTCCAGAGGACAGCGATCCCTGGGAGCAGCTAGGAAAGAGGCCATCTGCCAGATGTCTAAACCAGAGACGGTGAGAGATCTGCGCGCCTTTCTGGGGATGACAGGTTGGTGTCGGCTATGGATCTACCAGTATGGAATACTCGCTAAACCACTGTATGATTTGTTGAAGGAAACTAAGGACGTTCTAGTTTGGACTCCCGAGGCAGAAGGGGCCTTCAGGAAGTTGAAGCTGGAGCTAATGAGAGCACCGGCCTTAGGTCTCCCAGATGTATCAAAACCATTCTGGCTGTTCTCCCATGAACGACAAGGGATGGCCCTAGGAGTCTTAGCACAGCAGTTGGGACCACACAAGAGGGCTGTGGCCTACTTCTCCAAGCGATTGGATGAAGTAAGTAAAGGATGGCCAGGCTGTCTGAGGACAGTGGCCGCAGTGATAATTAACATAGAGGAGGCCAGGAAGCTCACGTTGGGCCAAAAGGTGACTGTGTTAGTATCTCACACTGTGTCGGCTGTGCTGGAACAGAAAGGCAACCATTGGTTGTCGCCTTCCAGATTCCTAAAATACCAGGCCATCCTGGCTGAATCAGATGATGTAACCATTCAGGTAACTAACATTGTGAACCCAGCTTCATTTCTAGAAGGGAGAGCCCCAGCAGAACCCATCGAACACGACTGCCTGGAAACAATTGAAGCCGTCTACTCCAGTCGCCCAGATCTCAAAGAAGAGCTGCTCGAAGATGCGGACAACTGGTTCTCGGATGGCAGCAGCTTCGTGAAGCGAGGAGTAAGAATGGCTGGCTATGCAGTCACTACTACAGAAAGGGTAATTGAGTCGAACCCCTTGCCTGCAGGGACTTCAGCCCAAAAGGCAGAACTGATAGCTCTGACTCGAGCCCTGGAATTGGCGGAAAACATGCAAATTAATATATGGACAGACTCTAAATATGCTTTTTCCGTTGTACACGCTCATGGGGCCATCTGGAAAGAAAGAGGACTGCTGACTACACAAGGAAAAACAGTCAAACATGCAGAGGAGGTTCTGCGATTGCTAGAGGCGGTGCAACTCCCAGCACAAGTGGCCATAATGCATTGTAAGGGACATCTGAAAGGTGACACTGTTCCAGAAATAGGGAACAGGAAGGCAGATACAGAAGCTAAATTGGCTGCCACAAGAACTAGGGAAGTGGAAATAGTGGCCCTAATAAATAGTTGGGGTCAATTGGAAACAAGACAGTTAGTAGTACCAGGAAATGTGATGTGGCAGTTTGTAAAAGCAGAACATGAGAAGGCCCACTGGGATCTAGATTCGCTTTACCAATATTTGCAAACCAAGATAGCAGGACCAAAATTATTTACTACTGTAAAACACGTTACGTCCCAGTGCGAGTGGTGTCTGAAAAACAACCCGAATACGAGAACCAAGGTACACCAAGGGGCCATAAATCGAGGTAAATTCCCAGGTGAAGTATGGCAAATTGATTTTTCTGAACTCCCAAGAAAAAGGGGGGTTTCGGTATTTGTTGGTATTAACTGATACATTTTCTGGGTGGCCTGAAGCATTCCCTTGTAGGACAAATAAGGAAAGAGAGGTAACTAAAGTACTGTTGAATGAAATTATTCCACGGTTTGGGGTACCGAAGAGCATTTCTTCGGATAGGGGTACACATTTCTGTGCAAAAGTAGTGAGAGCAATAAGTAAAGCATTACAAATCAAATAGCAATTACACACGCCTTACCGTCCACAGGCCAGTGAGCAAGTAGAAAAGATGAATCATCTTATCAAACAGCAAATTGCCAAAATTTTGCTCTGCTGAGGTTGAGAGTCAAACCGAGATCAAGAGAAAGGTTAAGCCCATTTGAAATTTTGTATGGTAGACCTTATGCTATGCAAGTTGTAAATGGGGACGCCATAGACCAAATCGGTAATCAATACATTTACGATTATGTAATTACGGTGGAGAAACAGTTTGATAAAAATGCTACTGTGATGATAGAGCACCAACCCAAACAACCTGATTGCAAATTGCATCAGTTTAATCCCGGTGATTGGGTATGTTAAGAATCTTTTAAGAGAACCCCTACAAGAGAAGTGGGAGGAAGCTTTCCAAGTGCTGCTGACTACCTTCACTGCGGTTCAGATCAAAGAGCAAACCACGTAGATCCACTCCACGAGTCAAGAAAGCTCCAGAGAACAAACAAGAGGAGCAGACATTATAATTCTGACTCCACCTCAAACCTTTACAACTCTGATCATTGAGTTCTCGAGGGACTCTCTAGATACCTGCTAAATAGATAAAGCCTTACGTATCTGAGATGTTGGGTAGTGGAATAGAATAACAGCAAGAGATGAAGGACGACGACTGCTGAGAAAGCTTTTCTTTAATGTACAGCAAGACCTCCAGCGTCTCGCGCAATATAGTGAACCAGCTGCCAGAGCCCTAACAAACCCACCACAAGATTAGATAAACAGGGTTCTTACCACGCAATTTGATGAATCCAAACCACTGAATAGTACAACCTGTTGTGCTTGTAGTAATTTGTTTTGCTGTGCTTGAGTTGCTCTAAAGTGTGCTAGGTGTGGGTATACTTACTGGTATGATCAGGCACTTGTGTGGCAAATTTGGTGTTAGAGGTGTCATGGCCAATGAGCAAGAGAACATAGCTAGATTAGAGCGTTAAGTAAATTTACAAGTTTGCCAGGAAGAGAGGGACTTAATTTGTATGAGAGTGCAGAACAGATAATTACTGCTTTTGTGAGGTGGCGTTTGATTCACGAACTAAAAGGACTAGAAATAAAGAGAAATTCTCACATTGTGGCTGCCCGGTGTAGACAACAAGTCCCACTGACCCAAACATCTGTGGTAGGGCCCTTTGAGGGAGATCCTGACCAAGCATTGGGTCAGTGCATCGAGAACCTTCAGAGACTGAAGGTAGGAAAGTGGGGAACAGCAAAACTCAAAAGAAAGAAGGAAAAAAAAAAGTGAAAGCTACACGAGATGCATTTCATTGCTGCAGTTGTATTATAGCTAGTGAGCTAAACAAATGAGATGTTAGGCCAAAGATGGGCCAAATAAAACGACAGAAGTTTTAGGCTTATTAATTACAGGTGTGCAAAGTGTTAATCATGCCGAATAGAGCAGCTATAGACTTTCGCTTTAGCGCCAGGCCATGATTGTGAAGAGTTTGAAAAATGTGTTGCATGAGAATGTGTTGCATGAGTCTCTCTGATCATTCTGTTTTGATTCACAGCAAGATGGGCTATGGTACGAGCATGTCAACGCCCTATAAGATTAAAATTTGACGAAAGAATTCGTAAGTTATAAGAAAAAGGGGGGAATGAAACCCCAAAACAGATAGCCTTCAAGAAATAATGAGTTAAATCATAGAATGTGAGGCATTTGAAGAAAGCATAGCATTAGGAAACACATAAAGCAATAAATCAGCTAAAGCATGAAACACAATGACAGAAAAGAGAGATAGGAGTAGGGAACTGATGGGCTAAGCATGTTCAGAGCCAACAATGTCAAACTGACCCTAAGAACTTTGCCAAGCCATAGAGACCAAGCCAAGTACACCGGGAATTGACCAAATTAGGAAAGAAGTTCAAAAGTTTAAAGAGGAAGACCCATCAGGAGACCCCAGCCCATGATGAAGGCAACCGGAACGACCACCGAGATGATCCTCAAGAGAGGTGTCCCTGCCCATGCTCCGCCTACAACGCGCCCCCTATGAATATTCACGATTATGCATATGATCTGATGTAATCCTATATTCAAAACTGTATAAAAGCCTGCTTTTGTTACGGGAGACTCAGAAATCCATTTTGTGATTTCTCCGACGCGTCGCAATAAAATACCTCCTGCTTATCTGACTTAGGCTGAGTCTCTTAAGCAGTTATTCTTCGCCTTTTGGGGCAAAATTCGGCATCACTGGCAACGTAGAGGGAAACCAATTTGGGCTGCTGATGAGTGGAAAGACATTGCTACCAGGGTAGGGAGGCTACCTGTGAAAGTCTGCCATGTAGATGCCCACGTACCCAAGAGTAGGGCCAATGAGGAGCACCAAAACAATGAGCAGGCTGCAAAGATAGGGGTGTCCAAAATAGACCTAGATTGGTAGCATAAGGGAGAGTTATTCCTAGCTAGATGGGCCCATGATGCCTCAGGCCACCAGGGCAGAGATGCCACCTATAGGTGGGCACAAGACCGAGGGGTGGATCGAACCATGGACAGTATTTCTCAGGGTATCCATGACTGTGAGACGCGTGCTGCCATCAAGCAGGCCAAGCGAGTGAAGCCCCTGTGGTACGGTGGGCGGTGGTCCAAGTACAAGTATGGGGAGGCCTGGCAGATTGACTCCATCGCACTGCCCCAGACACGCCAGGGAAAACGCTACGTGCTGACCATGGTGGAAGCCACCACTGGATGGTTGGAAACCTACCCCGGGTCTCATGCTACAGCCCGGAACACCATCGTGGGCCTTGAAAAGCAAGTCCTGTGGAGACATGGTACCCCTGAGAGGACTGAGCCAGACAATGGGACTCATTTCAAGAACAGCCTTATCAACACCTGGGCTAGGGAACATGGCATTGAGTGGGTGTACCATATCCCCTACCATGCACCAGCTGCAGGCAAAGTGGAGAGGTACAATGGACTACTAAAAACCCAGTTGAAAGCTTTGGGTGGGGGATCTTTCAAACACTGGGAGCAACACTTAGCAAAGGCCGCCTGGTTAGTTAACACCCGAGGTTCCACCAACTGAGCAGGTCCTGCCCAGTCTAGTGGTACATATCAGAGGTTTGTTAGGGAAGACTGTGTGGATCAATTCTGCCTCGAGTACAGACAAACACATTCATGGGGTTGTCTTTGCTCAGGGACCAGGTTGCACGTGGTGGATAATGCAAAGAGATGGAACAACACGATGTGTACCTCAAGGAGATCTGATTGTGGGGTAAGAATGATGTGCAATATCGCTGTTCATTGAATGTTACTGCCATCGTCTGTACATTAAACCATACAGACATGAGATAGAAGCAAATGTGTAAGTGTTGAAGGTCTGGGCAAGTGGAAGATGGAGAAGGAAATGTGTAAGTGTTGAAGGTCTGAGCAAGTGATAGATGGAGCTTTAAGTGACTAAAGTGAAAAGGGGGAATCCTGCAGCTCTGTAATATAGGGCCTGGATTCAGTGGTCCAGTGTGGGGATGTGATGAAGGCATGATGGGTATTGCTTGTACATTTTGGGGGAACAGATGGAAATTTTGTATGAATAATGCATGATGTGTTGTAGTATGTTGATGATTTGGGGATAAGGGGTGGAATGTCCTGGGGTGACGTTATGATGCTTGTATCCCCATTCATCTGTTCGGTGCCTTTAAGACTGGCTCTGAAGAGTGGAAGTTTTGTTTGGGTTTCTCTTATCACGCACACAGAGAGGGGCAGTTCTTAGGGCTGTTTTCACTTCTTGCTTTCAGCTTGTTGCTTTGCTTGCTCTCTTTTCTGCTCTCGCTTCTGCTCTGCTTTGGCCTCTGCTTATTAGCTAGCTCTAGCTCAACAGTCCAAATGCCTTCCTGGACTGTTTCTCCTCTCCTTTTCTTCGACCATCTCAAACCTGCTCCGGACTGGGACCTGGGAACACCGAGGATTTGCACCGTTTTGGCCTGCAGCAGCTGCCCCAGTGCCGGAGGGACTGAGAACAGAGCAACCACCCCCGAAAGAGACTTTCTGATTTTGTCATCTTTCCCAGAGCGGTGTCATGGGGTATTGTTCATTTTGTGTGCTGGGGGGTGCTGTGCCTGAAATAAACAGGTTCTTTCCACCTCTGTCTGAGGAATTTTTTCCCAAACCGGTTGGGGGGGAGGGGCCGTGTGGGATTTGCTTTCTGGAGGGGCCCTCCTTTGCAGATTCTTTAACAAATTTGCCCTAAACCAGGACAGGGGGGTTAGTGACTAGACAGTTGGAACCCGGGCTAACTCTCAGAACTCCGGCACCACCGCAGGAGTAGGGAACTGCCTCAGGATAGGGATTTCCCAGAGGCAGAACCTTTAGAGCCACTTGCTCTACTGTGCCAGACACCAGCCACGACAGGGAGCAGGCAGAGGAGAAAGGAGGAGGCCCTCTGAGGTTCCACAAGGAAGAGTTTATTCCAGGTGAAAGAAATAGGATAAAAAGCCCCTAGATTTATTGTGCAAGGGGGTTTATACAGATACAAGTCAGGGGGTGCATACAAACAGCTGACCAATAGGGAATCCTCAGGGGAGCAGTGAGGGGATTACTCAAGTGTCTGGGGCCCATTGCGGTAGGAGGGTGGAGAGGATGGCTCACATGGGCCCACGGGGGCTCCGGAATAGGGGAATTCCAGAGGGCTGTTCCAGTCAGAGATTGGCCCGAAGGCACCTTCGGGAAGCAAGGGGTTGGGGTGCCGTGGCAGGCAGGGAAAGAGGTGGAACAAGGGGCGGGGAATGGCATGAGGGACAGCTTTGAGGGAGGGTAAAACCCACGGGTAAACCATGAACCACTTAAACAGGAATCAATAAAATAAATTCAAACTGCAACAATCAAGAGCATTTTCAGAGACACAGCCTGACCGACCAGCAATGGAAGCTGGAAAAACAAAAAGTTTTGCTGAGCAATGGCCCTTTGATGAAGCAAAACATTTACAATCAGGGCAGCCCATTGGTACAGATGGGGGCACAGTCTAGGGGTACAGCTGAGGCCATGAGGTCACAGCAGGCTCAGGGGTCACAGAGGTGCCAGAGCCCCGTGGTTGCACAGCAGCACAAGGAGCGAGCAGTCAGTGCTTGAGCACAACTGTTGCGGCAGCAGCAGCGGCGCTGGCAGCAGTGGTGCTGACATTGGGACAGCGGTGTCAGGACAGCGGTGGCAGCAAGCGCTGCGGGACTGGCAGAGGGCAAGGCAGCATGGCCCTTGCTCTGCGCCTCTTCCTCCTGCTCCTCCTGGCCGTGGCCCTGCCTGCCAGGGCTGCCCAGGCTGCTCCGCTGCAAGCGCGGCCAGCAGGTGAGCCGGCAGCCTGGCTCTCCTTTCCCGGGACAGCGCTCCCTGCTCCCCGGGAAGCGCTGGGGATGGTTTTCCCCAGGCCTTCAGGGAGGGTTTCCTCTGGGGGAGGGAGAGAGCCCCCAGGGCCCTGGGGCTGGCCCTGTTTCCTCTCCAGGCATGTGTCACAGGGCCGGCAAAGAGGGTGCAGAGTGACCAGGAGCCTGCCCAGAGCTCCCCAGGCCCCTGTGCAGCTTTGGCCTTGTCCACTGACATCTGGCCCCCACGGACTTTCCTGACCCCCTTGCAGTGCCCAGTTCCCGGAGGGAGAAGGGGATGCCAGTGCATCATGGAAATGGGTCTGGTCTTTGCTCCCTTCTAGATTTGGATCGCAGCTTTGATTATTTGGAATTGTTGTTGAATGATATTTCGAATGTCTTGAAGAATGCTGTAGGTAAGTTCTGAATTTCCCTTTCTAGTGACATATTAATCAGAATCCAAGTGGCAAGAGCTCGTTCCTCTGCCATTTCCGTTAGAGGTTAAGTCAGGGCAGAAGGGTTCTGAAAACCTTGCCCTGCTCCTTTCTGGAGCCCTGAGGGATCCCACACGATGACTGTCAGTGGGAGGAAGGAGCATGTAGCCGTCCATCCTCCTCCCATGTGCAATGCCACTGTGTTCTTTCGTGCGGGCTGTGCAGTCACAGAGAAAAGCAGAGAGGGAAGGGGCTGGGCCCAGGGCTGTGCCCCGGGGCTGAGCCTTTCCTGCAGCCTGAGGATCTCCTGCAGTGCCACGGGAGCTGTTCTGTCCTGCCTTTCTTTGCAGCTGAACCTGTTGGTGAAGGTGGTGTGGCTTCCCAACCCACGTTCAGGATTGAGCCTCTGGGAGATGGTGAGGGTAGGTCAAGGCCTTTCCCCTGGGAGAGCTGCCAGCTCAGAGCCCAAAGCTCGGCCAGGGGGGCATCGCTGCAGGTGCCAGGACAGAGCCATGCGCATGTGTGCCCTCGCGCTGTGCGATCCCCTCACTGCTCCTGCGGCTCAGTGGTGCCTGTGCAGCTGAGTAGAGGCGGCAGAAGCTTCTGTGGCCTTTGTGTTACAGATGAGTCTGCAGGGAGGACTCTTCCTGATCCTTCCCTCATTCCTACACAGGAGCCTGCCTCCCATCGCAGGGGTGAGTAGTGTGTCCCTGCTGACCCCACAGGCTGAGCCCTGCTTCTGTGGGATCCATTAATGGGAGGAGGAAACATGTTTTTCTAAGGTCCTCTAAAAGGAAAGAAGAAAGCTGCAGAACAGAAGAAAGCCCATGAGTCATATGAACACATGAGGCGAAGGACAAAGGAAATGCAGCAGGCAGGACAAGGTGGGTGCATTTCCCTCAGCCTTGTCCTGGGGCTCAGCAGCCGGGGGCTCTGGCTGCACATCTGGACACGCCGTGCCTGGCACAGCAGGAAGGGATCCATGGCAGCCTCGCTGCCCCGCTGCTGCTTCCACGCCCTGCAGGGCTGTTTGCCAGCCTGGCCAGGCTGCAGCTTCTCCCCAGCCTCTGCAGGATTGATTGTGGCATCAGCTGACAGGCAGACCAAACTGCACAATGCACCGCAGATCCCCTGCAATTTCCCATCTCCAGGCAAATCAGAAGGGGCAGCTGTTTGGAGTACAGAGGGCCCTGGCCTAAACAAAAATTTTATAGGGATTTCCTAACCATTTTTCACCATGTCTTTGACAAGCATTGCCTCTTGAAGATTCCCCATCCTCAAAGGGGAACAGCACTACCTAATCCAGCTGTACCTCATCCTTTCTCCAGAAGCAGATGGAGAGGCTGTGCAGAAGGAAGGCCGTGCATTTCCCAGTGGAAGCAGTGGCTCTCTGACAGCCTCTGCTGCAGGAAGGGAGACGATGCAAGGCACAGCCACAGGAGGTAATTGCTGTGCCTCTGGGCCTGAGCCCTGCTGAGGCTTGAGCTGCCCTCTCTGCTGCTTGGCACTGCGGGCACAGCCCAGAGGAATTGTCCCGAGCAGGCTCAGGGCACTCGGGTACTGAGCTGTCCTGCTGGGCTCCCTCCGTGGGAGACACGTCCCCAAACCTGGGAGCGGCTGCACGGGGTGCCCATGGTGGGGAAAGGGCAGAGGGGGAGAGCAAGGCTCCACTGGGTCCTGACAGGGCCTGGCCATGTGCCCTTGGGATGGGGAAGGGGTCCCAAGGCAAAGAGAGATGGAGAGATAGAAGAAGGTGGGAAAGGCAGGAGAAAGGGCAGGAGAGTCAGAGGGACAGGGGGATAGCTGTGGCACTGCCTGCTACAGCTTTCCCCAGGACTTTAGCAAGAGTTGCAGCTGTGGGAGTGAGAGCCCACAGGGCCCTGGGCTGCTTCAGCTGCCCCACCAAGAGTGTCCCACAGGGCATGGAAAGAGGGTGCAGAGTGACCAGGAGCCTGCCCAGAGCTGCCCAGGCCCCTGTGCAGCTTTGGCCTTGTCCATTGACATCTGGCTCCCACAGCCTTACCCAGCCCCCTTGCAGTGCCCATTTCCCAGAGGCAGACGGGCATCCCAGCATGCCCTGAAAAACGTTCTCATCTCTGCTCTGTTCTACATGAGCTTGCTAGGAAGATCTCTCCATTAGATTGGCTGAAGACGGTTTTGAAGCCTTTGGAGCCTCGTGCAGGTTTGTTCTCATTGTCCCACCACAGAATAATTGTTGACAACCTGGCAGGAACCTGGTTACAGAAGCTTCTGTGGCTGTTGTGTTACAGATGCGTCTGCAGGGAGGACTTTTCCTGTTCCTTTGCTGGTTCCTTCACCGAAGCCAGGCTCTCATCACAGGGGTGAGTAGTGTGTCCCTGCTGTCCCCACAGGTTGAGCCCTTCTTCTGTGGGATCCATTCATAGGAAATGGAACCACTTTCTGTTAAGGTCCTCTGAAAGGGAAGAACAAAGCCACAGGGCACAAGAAAGCCCATGAGCCAAATACCATCCTTAAACAAATCGTGACGGAGCTGCACAAAGGGAATGGCGAGGGCATTTCCCTCAGCCTTGTCCTGGGGCTCAGCAGCCGGGGGCTTTGGCTGCACATCTGGACACGCCTTGCCCGGCACAGAGGGAAGGGATCCATGGCAGCCTGGCTGCCCCGCTGCTGCTTCCACGCCCTGCAGGGCTGTTTGCCAGCCTGGCCTGGCTGCAGCTCCTCCCCAGCCTCTGCAGGAAGGCATTGGGCATCAGCTGACAGGCAGCCCAAACTGCACCATGGATCCCCTGCATTTTCCCGGTGTCTGAGCACATCCTGAGGTGTGGCTGCTTTGCAGAGCGAGGGCCATAGGAAGCCCCAAAGGCTTGTGGGGATCAGGATTTTCCTGATTCTTATCCATGTTGTGGACAAGTATTGCCTCCTGAAGAGGCCACCTGGATGTGCCATGTTTGCATCTGATCCCACCAAGCCTTTTCCTTTCTCAAGGGATGGACACAGAGGCTCTGTGGAAGGCAGCATTTCCTGCAGGAAGGGAGACGATGCAAGGCACAGCCACAGGAGGTAATTGCTGTGCCTCTGGGCCTGAGCCCTGCTGAGGCTTGAGCTGCCCTCTCTGCTGCTTGGCACTGCGGGCACAGCCCAGAGGAATTGTCCCGAGCAGGCTCAGGGCACTCGGGTACTGAGCTGTCCTGCTGGGCTCCCTCCGTGGGAGACACGTCCCGAAACCTGGGAGCGGCTGCATGGGGTGCCCATGGTGGGGAAAGGGCAGAGCGGGAGAGCAAGGCTCCACTGGGTCCTGACAGAGCCTGGCTATGTGCCCTTGGGCTGGGGAAGCTGTTCCTTGGGCAGGTTGGCAAACAGGAGGGCGGGACAGAGGTTGGGGGCAATAGCTGTGGCACTGCAGATTTCCCCGAGCATTTAGTGAGGGTTTCCTGTGTGGCAGCCAGAGAGCCCCAGGGCCTTGGGCTGCTCCAGCTGCCCCTCCAGGGATGTTGCACAGGGACTGCAAAGTGTCTGGAGAGTGATCAGGAGCCACAGGCTCCCACAGCCTTACCCCACAGCCTTGCATTGCCCAATTCCCCAAGTCAGAAAGGGATCCCAGCACATCATGGAAATGGTTCTGAAGCATCTCTACTCCCTTCTAGATTGGGATCATGACTTGGGTTATTTGGAAATGCTGGTAAATGGTGGTTTGAAGATGTTGTCAGATGCTGGAGACAAGTTCTCAATGTACCTTTCCTGACAGAATAATCAATGTCTATGTGGCAACAGCTCACTCATATGGCATTTCCTTTAAGTTCCTCTAAAGGTTGTTCAGTTCTGGAAACTTTGCCCTGCTCCCTTCTGGATCCCTGAGGGATCCCACAGGATGACTGTCAGTCGGAGGAAGGAGCATGTAGCTGTCCATCCTTCTTCCGTGTGCAATATCAATGTGTCCTTCTGTGTGCTCTGTGCAGCCACGGAGAAGAGCAGAGAGGGTTGGGGCCGGGCCCAGGGCTGTGCCCCGGGGCTGAGCCTTTCCTGCAGCCTGAGGATCTCCTACAGTGTCACGGGAGCTGTTCTGTCCTGCCTTTCTTTGCAGCTGAACCTGTTGGTGAAGGTGGTGCGGCTTCCCAAGCCACGTCCACGACTGAGCCTCTGGGAGATGGTGAGGGTAGGTCAAGGCCTTTCCCCTGGGAGAGCTGCCAGCTCAGAGCCCAAAGCTCGGCCAGGGGGGCATCGCTGCAGGTGCCAGGACAGAGCCATGCACGTGTGTGCCCTCGCCCTGCGCAATCCCCTCACACCTTTTGCTCAGGCCTGGCAGCTGTTTGGAGGAAGGTGGGCCCTGGCCCAGCCCCAAAAGGCCAGATGGATTTTGAATCTTATCCCCATTTTTGATAAGCCTGATGTCCTAAAGATGCCACCAAAAGAAGTCAGAAATTGTTCCATCTGATCCAGCTGAACTTTTTCCTTTTTCAAGTGATGGAACAAAAGGCAGGACAGAAGGGAATGTTTCCCCAAGCAAGCAGAGGCCGACTGGCAGCCCCTGCTGCAGGAATGGAGGAGATTCCAGACATGGGCACAGGCACAGGAGGTAATTGCTCTGCCACTGTCAGACATTTAGCAGGGCTGTGTGGCGGCACCTCTTTCCACCAGGTCCTGCCCTTGCATGGCCCAGTACCAGCCAAAGCCGGAGGCACCTCTGGAGCTCATTCACAGCCCCAGGGAAAGGGGACCCATGCACCAATGTCCCTCCTGCTGCAGCTGCTCCGGAGCTGGCCCTGAGTGCCCAGAGGCCCAAGGCACAGGAGCAGCCCCGAGCGGGAGCCCTGCCGCGAGCCCAGGGCCAAAGCCAGCCTTGGCTCCCGACTGGGCAGGGGCTGCACTGGGTCCTGACAGGGCCTGACTCTGTGCCCTGGGGCTGGGGGAGCTGTCACGGGGCAGGGAGGGCCAGGGCTGGCAGTGGCTGCTCAGGGATGGCTTTGGCCCGTGTCCCTCCAAGCAGCCACTGCCCAAGCAGCTGCGCTGTCCCCGGGCTCTCCTCCCGGCCTGCTGGGCTTTGTTGGGTGGCACAGCCTGTGCCAAAGGGCGGCAAGGTGCCTGCAGGCCCCAGCTCTGGGGGAAACGGAGAACGTCCTGCCCGCATCCCCCGTGCTGCCAACTCAGCAGTGCAGCACAGCACGGGCTGACGCTCCCCATTGCTCTCACAGGTGCAGCTGGAACCACAGCACATGTTCCTGATTCCCAGAAGGGCCATGGAAGGGGTTGCTGGATAGGATTAATTGCAGGCCTGCTTTTTTTGGAGCTTGTTTTCATCTTATGCTGTGTCCAAATTTGGACATGCTGGAAGAGAAAAGGGTGAGTGTTTTGTTCACCTTTCCCTCAAACACCTTCTTTTAAAAGTCTAATGTTGTAGACAGGAAACATTCCCAGAGAAGCTGCTGTGGTGTTGTTGCCAGTCTGTGATTGTCCAGAGAAGCTAGAGAGCCTTGCCTGCTCTGGGCCCTGCTGTGCAGGAGGCTCCCTGTGTGCCCCTGGCAGCTGGGGCCTCAGCCACCTCCTCTCTCCACAGGGATGCCTCTGCAGCTTCACAGGACAGGCCAAATAACTCAGCCAGGGAGAAATGGACCTGTCATCTCGCATCTCCGTGCCCGTGTTTGTTGTCCCTTCCACGGCTGCATTACCAGCTCATTGCTAGGGACAGCTTGTTGGTATCACCACCCAGAGCAGGAGCCTCTGTCCCCAAAGGTGCTGCCCCTGGTGTCCAGCCAGGCCAGGAGGTGCTGCGCTCCTAGCAGGGAAGGGCCTGAGCCTGGCAACATCTTTGGGGTTCAGCTCAGGTGTGTCTGTGCTACCACCAGCACTGCGGAGCTGCTTGTCTGGGCACAGCCAGGGCTGGGCAGGCAGCAGCTGAGCACGGGGCTCCTGAGACAAAGCAACCTCATTTTGTCTTTGTTTTACATTTATACACAGCAGAAGATTTTAGAAATATTTAGAAACATTTTTTGTAGAAAAATATCCCTAAATATTTCTTCCCTTTTCCTATTGTAGTTTTGGATTTTTCAAAGTAGTTATAGAATTCTGAAAAATTTGGAACACTTTTACGCTTGCCGAATAAAAAATAAAACTGCATTTAATTGGTGATCATTACTCTTAGATGAACTAAGTCATCACAAGACACCCAGTGTACTGGTGTGGCTCTTTTCCCACTGGAGAATTTTACCTAGTGACAACAACAGACTTAAAGCCCTTTCCCTGATAATTTCCGGGATTTCTTACAAGCTCATCTCTCAGTCTTCAGAGGCAAACTTTGAGCACAGTGGGAATCTCCTGCTGTGCAGGAGGGTCTCTGTGAGCCAGCTGACACCGGGGCCTCTTTTGCGGAGATAAACACAACTCCACGACTTTGTGAAAGTTGTAAAGTTGGTATGTTTATTACTGTGCTGGATGCATGTGGAGATTCCTCTCTTTAAAAGACATGCGTACCTTTGGGAACTCCAGATCCTTTTTTATCACTCTCTCAAATAGATATGCATCCAATTTTACGATAGGTTCCTACATATTCATTTTTACAAATTTGGTTGGACATTTACCGCTAGTTAATCTTTATCAGAAAGAATTCCCAGGTCAGGTTGGCCTGTTCTCATAGCAGTTCCTCTGTCTCTGTGTCCCCCGCCACCCCCTTATCTCTGTCCTTGACTGAAGCAGTTTCTCTGAGCCTAGGCTTTTTACCAGTCAGACTAAACAGCTATGTTCTCCAACTACAGACTTAACTCAAAGATGTACATTTCACCTAAATCAAAATGGATTTCTACTCTGAAAAATTTCTACTCGGTCTCTTTTCCCCCTTTCCTAGAAAATAAGTAAATTCTTTTATCTAATGCAAATCCCTATGACAATAATTGTCTCCTAATGCTTTACCATGTACTTTTGCTAAGGAGGTTAACACAGCTGTTTGCTGTAGTATTCTCCAATATCACATTAGCAATATAATGGATAACCCTAAAATTAGCTTATTCCAGCTAATATTAACAAAACTACAATGGGATGACACATTTTATTAAGGATTCCATTGTCAGTTGGTGACCACCCAAAGATCACATCCCACCAGTGATGATCTGCAGTTTGCTTTACTCTTTGCAGAATTCTGGTTATTTCTTTGGTATCATGAGAGACAGTAATTAGGGCTTTCTCTGTTTTCTGGAATTTCCTTCGAGATCTGCAGTAGGTCTTGGTGCTTAATTAATTGTTTTATCAATGTAAGGTCCATCCCAACAGGAGTTGGTGATAGTCTGGTTCCATTGTGTAATTGGTTTTAATCAACTGGTGGGATGTCACGGGGGCCATGTACAAAAAATCACACCCGATAATCTTAACAACATTGCAATACAAAAATTAAAATTATTTCTTCTAGACAAAATTGTTGTTATCAATTTTTACAGCAGCACAAGCAGTTCTCAGGCACACATAACTTTTACTAGTAAACATGAGCACAGTTTTCTGATCAGTGACTGCATGAATCTCAAAGTGGCAAATACTCTGTTCAGTGTCTAGACACACATTTGGGCATTAATTGTATTGCTTTCACAAATGAATCCCAGTTGTTCTCTAGTAATGCAGGATTCTAACTTGACTGTTGGCCACTTTTCATTCACCTTTCCAGCCCACACCCTATGTTCTGAAGGGTAGAGCACTCTTTTTTCATTATTTAATCCCAGTGCAATGATGGGGCGGATAACATAAACAGTGGCATTATGTTAGGTAAGGACAAAGGCAGTGGCCACATTAGAAGCAGGATCATAGGTGAAATTTACTATAGTCCACCAGGATTGAAACTTCTTTACAAAATCAATCACATTATCCCAGACAACTTCCCAAATTTCAGCTGGAAAATTACCTTCACCCCCTTCCCATATGATCAGAGCTGCTGTTGCCTGCATCTATAACTGTGCTTGTATACAACTGAAAGCTAAAGACACATTATTTCCAACTGTACCAAGTGCTTCTAATATTACCCTGTGGTCTTGGCTCCCAGCCTTTTCCCACTTTGGCAGTACTTTGGAAATCAGCCACTGCCTAGTTCCTAATGCCAATAGAGCTGACTGATAAGGCTGCTTCAATTTTGCTAGGTCACCTGCTGCAGTGGCCAGCTTATTCATCAGTATTTCTGAATCAATTCCATTTAAAACTCTCAATCCATTCCCTAACATCCAAGTTAGATAATTTCTTGTTCTGCTCCTGAGCTATATCTGTCTTTGTAACCACGTTGTGCAGCCCTCAAAGGATGTTCTTAGGAAAGAGGAGCAGGCTGGTTGGATTTTTGAGAAGTTAATTTGCACTAGCAACTCAACACGTTTGAGAGACCATTCTGGATTGAACAACAGTTGTTTTCACTTACATTCTTCCCTACGTAGAGGCCTATTTCTCACACTTCAGGGTCAGGTTTGGTTTGGGTCTGAACTATTTGATTACTAGTGTGGGTTGTATAAGGTCCTGCCATTGTAAAAAGTGTAGTACCTATTTAAATTTAAATGAGAGCTTTATAGCATCTCAAGCTTAAAGGCAGGTCACTTCTACAGGCTGTATCAAGGAGAAATTACACCAACAGTCTGGTTCACTTGGGCTATCACAAACTTCTTGGTGCCTGTATACGGGGAGGTTGAGACACTAATTTCCTCTGGTTTCTCATAAGCCGTCTCATTGACTACCTAGCACTCTATTTTGATTTCTTCTCTCTTGATCTCCTGAAGTGTCCACAGTTCTCGTTCTTGCCACTCTTGCTCCTCATATACCTGATCTTCATGGATTACTACAGTGGACAGGTTTAGCTCTTTTATCTCAGAAAGTTCTCCCATGGATCCCGTATACAGATTGAAAGCTTGGGACCAAGGCCATTCAGCATTGCTTGGGATAGAGGTACTCTCTAATTCTAAGACTCCAGTTATAATTATATACAAATCAATTCTGTAATTGAAATGACAAACTACCCCTGGCTGCAATATACTCATTTTGCCTGAGTAAGTTTTAATCTCAGTTCATTGTTTCTTGATGTCCCTCTCTAAGGGGCTCCTGGGGCTTTCTTCACTCGAGAGTGATGGATCCAGGCATTCTACTCCTTGGTCTGGATTGCAGAGAAGGTGGTGAGAAGCACTTGCAGTGATCTCTCTCACTGTGCATCCAAAGTCTTTTCTGCAAGAGGCTTAACATATACATAATCTCTAGACTGTATGTTATGTACTGGTCTGTCTAGCTCTTTGCTCCGAGTTCTAGCCACGTGTTTCTCAATTTCTCTGAGCTGTTTGCTTAAAGCCAGCATGCAGGTGGCCAGGGTTATCTCTCCAATGTGGGTGGACATTCTCTTTCGTATTCCATATGGTCTTCCATAAAGCATTTCAAAAGGACTCAGCATTTCTTTAGCTCGTGGTTTAGTTTGCATTCGCAATAGTGCCAGTGGAAGAGCTTGGGGCCAGGGTAGATTAACATCCTGCCCCAGTCTTACAATCTGCTGCTTAATCAAATGATTCATTTTCTCCACCTGGCTGCTTGATTGCGGGTGGTATGGAGTGTGAAGTTCTCAATCTATGAATCTATGCCCAGGTGGCTACTAATCGGTGGCACTATTTTGGAAATGAAATGTGATCCTCTATCCGAGGATATTGTGGATGGAGCTCTGAAGCATGGTATTATTTCTTGTAATAATACCCTGGTCACCTTTGACAGAGCTTTGACAGTTCTGGTGGGGAATGCTTCTGGCTACCCTTAAAATGTATCTGTCAATACTAATAAATACAGATACCCCCCTTTCTCTGGGAGTTCTGAAAAGTTAATTTGCCACAGCTGTCCTGGCCTATGGCCTCTCTTAATTTGACCGAGTTTTGGCCTGGGGGTATTTTTGGGGTTTGTCTGGAGGCAAGGATCTCACTGTTGGTTTACCTGAGTAATAGTGGCAGATTAATTCTTGGCAATGATTCTTTCAATCAGATATGCATTTTAGAAAGCCTGTGGAAACTACTACTTAAAAGTCAACACTTTATTTTGATGCACTCTGTATTACTGGCAGCCTTAGTCATTCTGGGAAAGGAGTCACACTTCATAAAAGCTTTTAAGTAGTTAGGCCCCAGTGTGTTTTCTGGTGCTCTTCTTTCACTAGTGATCACAAAAATGGGAAGGGATTACTGGCTGTCTTTCAACGGCAGCCCACCCCTTGTGGTTGCATATCTCTTTTGATTAGTACTATTATATTTTGGCTTACTTTTGAGGGAAATCTGTCCATAATTACTCCACTTTTTGCTGCTTTATTTGCCTCTCCATCCACTAGCTCATTTCCTTCTTCCAATTCTGAGCTCACTCTCTGGTGTGCCTTAATATGCCTTTTCAGGCAGCTGAACTGCTTCCAGCAGCTGCCTTGTCTCTTCTTTTTGTGAGGTTAGCAGTCCCCTCTCGTTCCAGATGGCTCCATGTGCATGCACAACTCTGAATGCATACCTTGAGTCTGTACATACGTTTATTCTCTTTCCTTTTGCCATTTCCAAGGCACGGGTCAGGGCAATTATCGCTGCCTTCTGCGCAGAGGAGTCTGTCTGTAAGGGCCTGGATTCTATTACTTCTCTGCAGGTAGACACTGCGTATCCAGCATGTCGCTTTCCACTGGCAACGTGGCTACTACTGCCATCAGTGAACCAGGTCTCTGTATCGTCTAGACGAGTGTCTTTAAAATTCTGGGCATCTGGAGTAAGTAGCTTCAATGGTCTCCAGGCAATCGTGGTGTACTGCTTCTCCTTGATTTCCACTGAGAAAAGAAGCTGGGTTGACAATATTAGTCACCACTATCTCCACATCATCTTGCTCTACCATGATGGCCTGGTATTTCAGAAACTTCTGTGGTGAAAGCCAGAGGCCACCCTTTGCTTCCAGTGCTGCGGACACTGTGTGGGACACTAGCACAGCCATTTTTGTCCCAGGGTAAACTTGCATGCCTCTTGAATATTCAGCATGACTGCTGCTACAGCTCTGAGGCAACCTGGCCATCCTTTTGCTGATGCATCTAGCTGCTTGGAGAGGTAAGCAACTGCCCTCTGATATGGACCCAAGTCCTGAGCCAATATTCCCAGGGCAATTCCCTGTCTTTCATGGGAAAACCAGAAAGAATGGTTCACTTACATCTGGAAGTCCCAAAGCTGGAGCTGACATGAGGGCACTCTTTAGCTGGTGAAAGGCCCGTGTGCCTTCCTTTGTCCACTGGAGATCTCTGTTTGCACTGGCAATAAGAGCATAGAGGAGTCTTACGAGCAGTCCATAAGTATAAACCCACAGCCGGCACCACCCTGCCATGCCTAAGAAGGTTTGGAGTTCCTTTATTGTCTGGGGTTTTGGGGTTTGGCATATGGCTCCTTGCGAGCCTGCCCTAACGTCCGTTGCCCAGCACTCACCTGGTACCCCCGGTAGATTACTTTCTCTTTCACTGCCTGTGCCTTTTTCTTTGATACTCTGTGTCCTTGGGGTCCTAGGAAATTCAAAAGGCTTACTGTCCAGGCCAGACATGCTTCCCTCGTCCGAGTGGCTACTAGAAGATCATCCACGTACTACAAAAGCCTTCCTTCTTCCTATTGAGCTTCCCAAAACTCCAAATCTTTTGCAAGTTGCTCCTCAAACAGAGTAGGGGAAATTTTGAAGCCTTCAGACACATGGACCATATGAGCTGGGTTTTGTGCCCACTTTTAGGGCTTTCCCATTCGAATGCAAAAATTTTCTGTCTGACTTTGTGGATATGGAGGCAAAAGAAGGCATCATTTGATTCTAAAATGGTTAATCAGATTAGCTCAGGTGTTAAATAAGTTCATAAAGTATATGGATTGGCTACCACAGGATACAGATCTTCTGTTACTTTATTGACAGCCCTCAAATCCTGTACTATCCGGTCTGACCCAACAGATTGCTGGTAAAATGGGAGTATTGAAATCAGATTGGCATTCTTTTAATAATGCTAACTGCAGAAAATTTTCAATTATTGGACTGATTCCTTCCCTGTCTTCATTCTTTATACTGCTGCCTAATTCTGACTTGTTGTGTCCCTTCCTTAAGCTTAATTACTATGGAGGAGGCATTTTTCGCCATCCCTGGTACACCAGAGGTCCATACCCTGGGAAATACTTGACTTAGTATCTCTTCATCAATTTCCATCTCAATTTCAATATCTGTTAAGGGTAAACTTAATACCTCAATGTACTTTTGATCATTCAGCTCCAGAGGACCCTCTCCATTTTTGAATGTAATGGTTGCTTCAAAACTCCTTCAATAAATCACTTCCTAAAAATGCCTATGCTGAATGGGGCATATAGAAAAACTTATGCATACCCCATTGTTTGTTTTCCCAATTCCCCAGCCACCTCCTCTCTTCACAGGGATGATTCTGCAGCTTCACAAGACCCGTCAAATAACTCAGGCGGGGAAAACTAGACCTGTCATCTCTCATTTCTGTGCCAGTGTCCCTTGTCCCATGGCTGCGCTACCAGCTTATTGCTGGGGACATGCTGTTGCCACCACCACCCAGAGCAGGACGCCCTGTCTTCAGAGGTGCTGGCCCTGTGTGAGAGTCTGTCCTAATTTTCCCTCATCTGCCTCACGATCATCCTTGGGAGACCACTGAAGAGAAGACCCCCCCCCCTCTATATCTGGCTCTGAAGGAGAAAAGTCACACGCCACGGGCCCTGAGAGCTGAAAGCTCAGTTTTGAGCTGTTGTTTCCACAGGAGTGTTTGCTGTATGCTAAGAAGAGGACACCATGGCCCGTTTGCAACAATAGCAGCTTGGGAAGCTGTCCCACCTCTCGGCCTGGCTGGACTTCTCCTGACTTTCAGGTGGTCTCCCATAGAAGACCCTTGCCTGTTTTACAACCACCGTGACAGACAGACGGAGATGTGAGAAGCTTTTCCATCAAGGACTGAGACATGAAACTCCTAAAAAGGCCCCTCTGCTCCTTCCAAGGACTGGGACTGAAACCCCCAGCCCGGGGGAGGTGTGTGGGGAGGCAAGCTGACCAAAGCGAGATGTTTGCCTGCAGATTGTGACCACTGGAGCAAGAAAACAATGGCTCTCATTTACTGCTGAGAACACCGACTACCTGTTACATCTATCAAGCTCATTTACTGCTGAGAACATGGACTACCTGTTACATCTGTTCCCTATTGTATCTGTTTCCCCCCCTCGCAATTTTCAGTAATAAAAACCTCTGAGTTAGCCAGAGCATTTGAGATCTCCCCAGCGTAGCAGGCGGACCCTCGGCTAGACTGCACCAAAGGACTTCGTCTCTGAGTTGGTAGCTATATCCCCTCTCTCTCTCTCTCTCTCTCTTTCTCTCTCTTTTTCTCTCCCTTAATCCCTCTATCGCATTTTTGCTGTAGTTATTTCAATAAAACTGCATTTGATTTGATTATCACTGCAAACCCCCTTGTACCGTGTTGGTGTTTTGCACTCTGAGATCATTCCTACGAACCATCAGGTCATCTGTCCACTAGGACAGACCCTGACATTAAATTGGCGTCATGGACAGAATTCCATTAAACAGAGGGATTTGCAGGCAAATCCCATGCTTAATTGAGTGCTCTGTCTCCGGAATTGGCACAAAAGATCTCTCAGTGCAAAACAGGGGAAACTGTTACTGTCACTACTGTTGGTGACTCTGATACCGGCACTGACACCGACACTGATACTTCTCCTGATCCTGATATTGATGCTGTTACTGATATTGATATTGATATTGATACTGTTGTTGTTGTATTTGAGTTGAATCTGAACCTGTTACTGTTGTATTTGAGCTGAATTTGAAACTGTTACTGTTTTTACTGTTGTATTTTTGTGTACCTGGACTGTCTAAAAAGGGAAGGGTCATACTTGAAGTAATTAAGCTGTGCCTTTTAGACAGATATTGTCCCTTCACCTACACAGGGAGCGAGGGGCGGCCTGGCAAAGGCTTAGTGGCTTTTTCCCTGTTCTAGGTTTCTGGTCCCCTCACAAAGAAAACATTTGTGTGTGTGTGTTCATGTGGGTGCGTATCTGTACTGTCTGGGAAGGAAGAGACAAATTTGAAGCAACCTCACAGAGCCTTCCAGACTGATTCTGTCTCTTCAACTTCCCAGAAAGCAAGGGGACAGTGGAAAGTCTGTGTGACTTAAGTTAACTCCCTGGTGTAGCTTTGGTCCCCTCACAAAATGACTAAAAACTTCAGTGCAAAAGGTAAAGCTGAATTTTATGCTCTGCTTGCTAAATACAATGCCACACCTTCTCTGGGGGGAGAAGAATGGGCAAACTGCAATTGGTTTAACTTAGAAAATATTATTGATAGAATATTTTCTTTGCAACATGAAACAAAATTCAAACTGGGCACAAATAAAACCATACTCTGCTCACTCTTGGGCACCTGCCTAACAGCAGCCATAGAAACTCGCTTTAAGCGAAAAAGTGAGGAAAATGCTATCATAGACTCCCTGCAAAACCTAGTTGAAGTTTTGCAAAAACAATTGGATGAAGAAAGAAATGTAAATAACTTGTTACGGGCTGCCCTGAGAGAGGAACATGTTAAAAATTCACAGAACACTGATTTTTCAAAAGAAACAGAAGACAAAAAACATCCTCACATTAATCAAAATTGCCCTCAAAAAGAATTAGCCCTGATGAAAAATTGCGAGAAACACTGCTGTAACAACATAAAACCTTTAATTAAAACAGAATGCAACTATATCAATAATGAAGATCTTAGCCCGCACAGAACCACTAAAGAAATCCCGTACACTGCTACTGAATTAACAAAACTTGCAAAGCAGTATGGGCTTCTCCCTCAAAAATCTGAAACAGAACACATTTGTCAAGTGTCTCTCACTGGGGGAGATCAAATTCTTTTGTCAGAACAAGAAGCCGGTGGGTGCTGGGGACATAGGGTGTTCCTAACAACAGCAGACAGACGCATCCCATGGTCCCTGACTCAGCACACAGCTCATTGGGCAGGGGGGCTTAACCCCTTGGAAAGGAGAGACCCTTTGGTTGGTACCCCCGACCAACTCCTGGAAAACATTCACAAAGCTGGCTGCCTGCAATCGATTAATGAAAATAAATTAATTCCTGGTCTTGAATCTCCAATCCAATCACCTGTAAAGCCTGAAATTATGACCTCTTTAACTCAAGGGCTTCCGGGAACACTTAAACCTACAGCAATTCTCCTTCAGAAAACCATAGTAGCTATGTCTCCTATAGAAAGACCAGATAAACTTCTTAGTAACCAGAATGACCCTTTTGTTTCCCTTTATGACTTGCTGAGAAAAAGAATAAAATGGGATTGTACTTCTTCTCAGAAGGAAACATTGCAGTTGCTGATTCTTGAAGTGACAGCTCATCAGGCACTGGACCCTATCCATCCTATAGACCCCTTTCAGGTGGAGTGGGGATTTGCCTCCTCACAACTTTCAGTAAACATTTGGCAACAAGGTCCCGAGGGTCTGATAAAGCCTGTTGGTTTTTATTCCTGTGGTTTCAAAGATGCTGAGAAAAGGTACACTACCTGGGAAGGGGTGTTTGTGGTTGGCTTGGCTCCCAGGGAAGTAGAGGAGAACTGGGCAATCCAAGAAACTGGCAGCTTGGGTAGCAGCCAAAATAAACCTGCCTCTGTGACTAAAGAAACCCCTCCTCTCTCCCCCGCTTCTGCTAACAGAGAGAAACAGGACAATGCCCAGGTTGGGGAACTGTTAACTGTTTGGAGCATTTTCCAAAGTGAGGGATAGAATTGCTTTCTTGTCTGTATTAACACCAAGTCCTATGCTATGTTTATATTTGCATTGCTCCAGGCTGATGCTTTTAAAAGAACTACAGGAGATAATACTGTTAAAGCAATGCAGGGATGGTTTGGGATTTTCCTAAACCCACAGGAAATTCAATCTGGTAATGTTTCTCACTTTACTGTCAAAAGTGTGCAGGATAGGGCAGAAGGTGAAAAGATTAAATGGACTTCTCATACCTCTTACTATAGATGGGGGGTAAATGAGTGTTCCAAAATCACTGCTTTTTGCCAGACAGCTCCAAGCATAATTCCTTCACTACAGGGACCAGATGATGATTTCAAGAGCCCAGGACCTTACCCTGGACAACCTGTTTTTGGTGGACTCCCTGCTGCTGTAGGGGAAGTACCACTGCTGTTCAAAACCTCTCTGACAATTCCATTGTTCTAACTTTCTGCCTATTCACGGCAGAGTCTGTTGTGTTTACTTTTCAGAAGAACTCCGAGGGACATGAAGACCTGATAAACCATGATAACACTAGTGATGGACAACAGAAATAATGTTTTCCCTTCCCCTTATGGTAACACCGGGTGATGATATTACACATGACATGTAAATTAATTGAACTTGAATAAATTGGCTGTCACAATTAGAGATTTGATCAAATTACAGCAACCACTGCAGTCATTCTTATTGGCTTTTGTGAACACACCAGTGGCTGCTATCAAACATATTACCAAATTGGGAGAAGGCAAATGTAAATGATAATTGATGCACTTTGTGCTACACAAAACAATGTTTCTTTGGCTCTCAGCTGTATCCAGGCACAACTGTGGATGCAGCCAATTTCTGCTTCAATTATAAGAGAAGGTGAAGAAGGCACTTTTCCCACTGAAATCTGGAAAATAATTTGGGACAGTGCCACTGATTTTGAAAGAGAATTCCAGTCCTGGTGGAACCTAGTGAAATTTGACCTGTGACCCCATTTTAAATACAACCACAGTTTTGGTGTTAACCATACACAATGCCCCAGTGCATTTGATTTTCCCTGTTATAGCATTAGAACTGAATTACGACGGAGCCATTCTCTATTTTTTCTGAACATAGAGAATGGGCCCGTCAAATTGGTAAGAAATAGCAAACAGTTAATTTGGAATCTTGTATTACCCGAGAACAACAAGGGCTTATCTGTGAAAGCAATGTAATCATAGCTCAAGAAATTTGTTAAGACATAGAGCAAAATATCTGTCATTTTTAGATTTGTCCTAATGAGGCTTTTGAAACAGTTCTTATATACATAGGCAATAGATGCACATGCTTTAGAACCATTTGTTATTTTGTGCTCATATAAAATGCTATAGGAGGTACTAAAAATCATTCCAATTTCTGTGCTTGTAACTTTACTAAAATTTCAGAATGTGATTTTTTCTTGTGAAGCTCCAGTCACTTCTCACTACCTATTGCAATACAACTACACACTGATTCACAAGCTGATGCCTACTCCTATTGAGATGAATCTTACTTTGGTAAGACAACTGCTGCTCCATCAGAACTTGGTTGAAATCCTGGAGAAGATCAAGGAAAGCGGACAGAAGACCCTGGTGACTGTTCATCACAATGTAAGACAGATACATCGTGTCATGGAAAGAGTGAAGAAAGATGCCAAGCCCAGGTGGTGGGACACACTTTTGGGTGGTCTCCTACTGCCGTGGGTGTCTTGAACAGTGTGTGTCATCCCATTGTTATGCTTTTGATTTTAATTCTGTTTGATGTTATTTTATCAGCAATCCTAGTCGTTATGAACTAGAAGATGGTGAAACAGCTGACAGGATTGACGTGTATAGTTAAAGCACACAATTTGGCTGCTGTCCCCTGCACTGTGGAAATCCCCAAGACATTTGACACAAAGCAATTATGAATTAAGCATATGTGTTTTAGAGTAATCCTGAGTACCCTTTATGATTTTGTGAAATTATATTTTTATTTTCAGTTAATGGTTTTAGAAAATTATTTTGAAGTTAATGCTTATATTATGATTAGTTTATTGCTTTTGCTTTTGATTATTTGTGATTTGTTTTAACCATTTTTTGAAATTGTTATAAAAATAATATTGTTTTAATAAATCAACCATTTGCGAAAATTGTTATGATAATCAATATTAACTATGTTTGTTTATTCTCTCCCTTTTTCCCCTTCTTTTTTCCATCCTTTCTTTTCCTCCTTTTCTCTTTTCTCTCTCTCTGTCATACTGTCTCTACTTTTCTGGGTATGCTACCAATACACAGCAAGACTGATCAGCGACACCCCAGAGCCCTGTTGATGAAGATCCCTTCAACACAATCGTGAGTCACGGGGTCGTGTGAGAGTCTGTCCTAATTTTCCCTCATCTGCCTCACGATCGTCCTTGGGAGACCACTGAAGAGAAGACCCCCCCCCCCCCCCCCCCCTATATCTGGCTCTGAAGGAGAAAAGTCACACGCCACGGGCCCTGAGAGCTGAAAGCTCAGTTTTGAGCTGTTGTTTCCACAGGAGTGTTTGCTGTATGCTAAGAAGAGGACACCATGGCCCGTTTGCAACAATAGCAGCTTGGGAAGCTGTCCCACCTCTCGGCCTGGCTGGACTTCTCCTGACTTTCAGGTGGTCTCCCATAGAAGACCCTTGCCTGTTTTACAACCACTGTGACAGACAGACGGAGATGTGAGAAGCTTTTCCATCAAGGACTGAGACATGAAACTCCTAAAAAGGCCCCTCTGCTCCTTCCAAGGACTGGGACTGAAACCCCCAGCCCGGGGGAGGTGTGTGGGGAGGCAAGCTGACCAAAGCGAGATGTTTGCCTGCAGATTGTGACCACTGGAGCAAGAAAACAATGGCTCTCATTTACTGCTGAGAACACCGACTACCTGTTACATCTATCAAGCTCATTTACTGCTGAGAACATGGACTACCTGTTACATCTGTTCCCTATTGTATCTGTTTCCCCCCCTCGCAATTTTCAGTAATAAAAACCTCTGAGTTAGCCAGAGCCTTTTTGATCTCCCCAGCGTAACAGGCGGACCCTCGGCTGGACTGCACCAAAATTGGTGCAGTTGGTACAGTTGGTACAGTTGGTACAGTTCGTCTCTGCGTTGGTAGCTATATCCCCCCTCCCTCCCTTTCTCTCTCTTTTTCTCTCCCTTAATCCCTCTATCACATTTTTGCTGTAGTTGTTTCAATAAAACTGCATTTGATTTGATTATCACTGCAAACCCCGTTGTACTGTGTTGGTGTTTTGCACTCTGAGATCATTCCTACGAACCATCAGGTCATCTGTCCACTAGGACAGACCCTGACACCCTGGCAACTAGAAGCACAGGGAGCACAAACAGACACAGCCAGGAGGCCCAGCAGCTCTTTCCTGCGGGCCCATTTCATGCAAGAACTGGCCCTCAGAATATTAAACAAAATGAAAATAAAAGGGTTGGGGGAGGAGGCATTGAGGTGGCCTCACAGGTTCAACTCTGCACTCTGCTTTTGTCACCAGCATTATCCAAGTTCCTGTACTTTTTTCCTGGAGAATTTGCAGTCAACAGATCTTCACTCCCTCTCATCAAATCAGTCTTAAGGCCAGCTTCAGGCTGGGTCATTCATTTAGACTCGAGCACTGACTGGGGTCCAGGCAACAAAAGAACATTAGCTGCAGGCCACCCATACAGCTTTTCATATTAATCAGCACAAAGCCTTTATTTCTGCAAGCTCAGGGATGCTGGGGGGATCTTTGCACCATCAGGCCCAGGTACAAGGCTCTGGATCCTCCAAAGGAACAGAGCCAGCCCCCTTGAGTGGGAGAAGGCGCGGCCTCAGTTGCAGCCACGGGTGCCTCCTGTGGGCCAGGGCACGGCCCTGGCCATAAATGTGTTGGGCTGCAGCACAGGACCAGGGCGGAGCTCAGCAGCCTCATCAGAGCCCAGGGCCATGGCCGTTGCCTGCCGGGGCCCGAGCCTGGCCCGGCGCGGCCTGGCCTGAGCAGCCCGGCCTGGCGCCAGGGGATGGGCTCCGCCTGTCTGCTGTGCCTGCAGGCCGGGCCCAAGGCTTTGCAAGAGGCTTTCTCCCAGCTTTGCAAAACCTCGGCCAAGTAACCCTTTGCTGTGCTGAGAAGAGTAAAAAACCCCCTCGAATGTAACCCCACTGCACACCTCATGAGGGATGCCTGCACACTTTAGAAGAGGCCATCAATACTCCTTTGTGATTCATGAGTGACCCCGGCACCCCTCAGCAGGGACCCCAAAATATCCATGCCTGCCTCATGGGGCCAGGGCTCAGATGATGCCAGGGAAGGTAATGTGTCCTCGGCCCAGGGACGCTCAGCATGGGCTCCCCCAGACCTCAGGGCCCCCCCACTGGTCACAGCAGCCCCTGCCTGGCTCCTGCCTGCCCACACCGTGGGCATCCATGGCTGCTCCTGGCCATGGAGCTCAGCCTGTGCTGCTGCCAGGTGGCCTTTGTGGCTGTTACGATCTGGACAGAGCTGTGACAACTCCATTTCTTTATTGAAATATAAAATGTGGGCCAAGCCCTACCCTGGCAGACAGGGGCTGCCCACATTCACTCCTGGCTGGGAAACAGGACTTGCGGGCTCTGGGGCAGAGGGTCTTGTTTTGGAGGGGAAAACGAATTTGGAATGTGAGAAGGCCTTCTGACGGTGTGGCAGCCACGGCAGGGCAGATAAGGGCATAAGTGGAGACCTGGGATAACAGGTCAAGTTCTCTTTGCCCGAGTTGCTAGGCCTCTCTTCTGAAGATGCACAGGAGCACCTGTGGAGACAAGAGGTGGCTGAGGCCCCAGCTGCCAGTGGCACACAGGGAGCCTCCTGCACAGCAGGGCCCAGAGCTGGCAAGGCTCCCCAGCACGGCTGGAGCTGCTGGCACAGCTTGGCCCAGCTGCACAGCTGCCCCTCAAGGCCCCGGCGAGCAGGGCACGGCTCTGGGCAGGCTCCCTGGCCAGGAGCGGGCCCCAGAGCGCCTCTGCCTTTCAAGGGCAATCTAATCCCTGCTCTTTCTCCTCCACATTTTGCTTTGCCTCTGCCCTGTTTTTGGCCAGGAAGCCTCAGTGGGAGCCAGCACTGGCTGCAGCCCCAGCAGATCTTAAGCCCATGCTTCAGCTTGGGCTCCCTGCCAGCTAATGCCAAATGCCTTCCTGCAGAGGCTGGGGAGAAGCTGCAGCCAGGCCAGGCCAGAAAACAGCCCTGCAGGGCATGGAAGCAGCAGCAGGCAGTGAGGTTTCCATGGATGTCCTCCCGCTGTGCCGAGCACCGGGGGTTGGACATTGTGATGCTGTAGAACCACACGGCTCTGTGACCCCAGAGCCTGCTGTGACCTCACAATCCTGCTGTGACCTCATGGCCTGCTTGGGGATGGACCTCATGGCTGGAATTTTCCTTCTCTAGGAGGGAGCTCATGCTTGCCTGGCTGTTGTGTCCAAGGGCTGGCCTTGCTTCCCCAAGCTGAGCTCACTGCTCTGTGTTCTGGGCACTGGCACAGGAGATCACATCCAATGACTTCTGAGCTCCTCAGGCACTGTCAGCCACAGCCCAGAATGCTGAGGAGTAAGTGATCTCTGGCTGGAGACAAGTTCCACATTCCCTCCTGTCAGCAGCTTCCCAGCTGGAAATTTGGCACCTTGGGTGGGCCATGGCTAACACAGTCCTCTGGCTTCATAGGAAAGGTGAAGCTTTTACTTCACCATTTGCTCTTCATGTGCAATTTAAGGCTTCCTTTTGTGGTCCTCAAAGGACACAGTGAATAAAACAGGGGGGAAAGTCACCCAACCTCTTCAATGCTTGGATATGCCAAAAAAAACCTTGAGGAGCATAGGGTGGGTGTGTGCGGTCTGACCAAGCCAGAGCCCTTCCATGATGGAGTGGCTGCCTCAGTGACACAGTGCCAGAGTTCTTCAGCCTGGGCTGCTCCAAGCACTGTCACCAGGAGGAGGCTGCCCCCAAAAAGCCACACAATTTGGGTGCTGCTATAGGTCACATTTGCTCTATGGCACAGGTGGAATGCTTCAAGGGCAGGGACAAGGAACAAGGAGAGGTCTTCTGTATGACTCCCAAAGGTGTTTATGTCCAGGAAGGTCAGGCACAGAAAGAAACAAGTCCAGGCTCTAGAAGGGGTTTTTCAGCAAGGGGAGGTTCAAGAGGAGAGTACAAAACTTAAACCAAGTGGGAGAAACCTGGGGAGAAGCATAAGGCAGGGAATACAGTGTTTAAACCAATTGGGAATTACAGGGGAGGGGAAGAGTTTAAACAAACCAATGAGACCTCAGGGGATACAAAAATGACAGGGAAGTTTCTGGAGAAAGGGGCAGGTATGAGGAGGGACTGACCATGTTCATACTGGGAGAAGGAAGAGGTAACATTCTGGAACAAAGGGCAGGTTTTTGGGAAGATGGAAAACCAGGGCAAAACCAACAAGAGAGGTGCAAAAGAACAAGCAATTAAGGATAAAATATGCTATAACAATACAAGAGATGGGGCGGGGGGTGGGGGTTTGAACTGACCATTGAAACTGAATTGCAGTTGAAAACACAATAGAGACACACCGCAACACCACAGTGTGGCGGTCTGTTATTTTACAGTTTGTTCTTCTGTAGTAAGTTTTAAATACTCCTTGTTATACGTTTGTAATGTTTCATTCCACGTATCCCACTTGGTTTCTCTGGTGGTTCAGTCCTGAGTTGTTTATTCACCAAGTATATGTCAATGCCCCTGTCCATCAAAGACAGCACAGCCTTTTGTTCTGGTGTGTACCCTGTAGTTCATCCCTTCCTCAAAGCAAGATTGGATTTCAAGGTTTGCTCCTTCCCCTTGTTGGTTTCTATTGGATAGCCCTTGCTCTGCACTCCTTCCCTAATGCCTTCCCCTTGGTAAAAGGTTGTGTCCTCCCCTTCTTCTCTCTCTTCCTTAAAAATCAGTTATTGTCAGTTGTCCCTGACTCCTCTGGGGACATAAACCTTCCTTAGAACTCAAACAAGTGATCTCTCTCTCGGTTCCTTCGCCTCGGTCCCTTGTACTGGGTTGCTGCTGTGTCACCCGTGCCACAGGTGTCGGCTGCAGGGAGCTGCGAGCCCCTGTACGCACCGCCAGCCGGGAAGGTCCCTGTAGGGATCCAGGGGCAGCCTCTCTTGTGACTGTCCATGGGACTCAGGCAGTGAGCTGGCCAGAGAACATATTGCCTGTGACCCAGCCGCAAAGTTACACCCCAGTGCACAAGGGAAGAGCTAGAGATGCCACCACTCTGGACTTCTGCCATGCCCTGGACACATCAGCCCTGCCCAGCATCCTTGTCCCTCCTTTGGTGAGCTATGGATCTGATGGAGGCACAATTTGGAGAACGAGCAATTGCCTGGCTGGTCACATCCAGGGGGTTGTGGTCAATGGCTCGCTCAGAGGCCCGATGGACGTCAGTGACCAATGGTGTCCCTCAGGGTGACAGCAGAAGCTCCCTGGACACTGGGGACTCAGTGTCCTGGTGGTGCTGCTGGACAAGAGAGCTGGAGGGGCCTCCAAAGCAGAACTGTTCTGATTGCCCAAGTCTTTCAGACTTGCTCAGTGAATGAGCAGCTGATTGAAGTGAAAAGATACTGAGAAACCACACAATCCTTTATCTGGGAAGAAACATTTCCCCATCCAAACTTCCTCTCCCTGTCTTTATCCCACTCCAAGAGGAACAGACATGTATATACATCTATCTATCTATCTATCTATCTATCTATCTATCTATCTATCTATCTATCTATCTATTTCTGTCTTAGTTATTTAACTATCTAGCAATCTAATACCTACCAATCTTCCTATATCCATCTACCTATCTGACAAAATAATTTCAGCTTTAAATTAAATCTCTTTATTTATCCTTATCCTTTGAAATAGAGTTTAGAAAGTAGTATTTTTATACAATTACATTTATCAAAGACATTAATTAACAGATGCTTTTAATCTCTCCATCATGAAACTGCAGCAAATTCCTCCCTGACTGACAGTGATGAGCGCCTGCTGTCAGGGAGGGATCAGAAGGTCCTGTCCAGAGGGTGGGAGCAGATGTATGCCCTCTTCTCCAGGATCTGCTTTGCAGCTTTTTTAATGCCATCATCCCGGTATTCATCGGCATCTCTGGAGAAAGAGAGAAAAATCAACTAAGGGAGCATAAAGAGCCGTTGTAAATTTCTTTCAAGAAGTGTTTTTGAGTACGAGTGCAAGAGTGAGTGCCAGGAAGAAACTGAACATTCTCTTCTGAAAAAGATAGATTATTACAGACTGAGCTTTGGAGAGCCAATGCACAGCTGGTCAGTACTTCCCACAGAGTCCAAATCCCTCGTTTCTATCAGTAACTTGACAGGAGTATATACATAAAATATAGATTTTATATTGCTCAATAAAGAACCCTGGCAGTTTGCTTTAGCTATGAAGTGAAGAGACTCTTCTCAACAGGTTCCGGCTCTGCCACTTGTTTGAATTAAAAGCAGAGAAAAACTCTTCTGTTGGTCACATAAACCAACAAAAGTTTCATGAGTCTGTGAAAGACATAAGACGGTAAACCTCATTCCATTTTATAGTACTTACAGTCTCTTAATTCAGCCATGGGATAATTGGGCCATCATTCACTATACCAAAAAACTGGAATAGGCACTGGAAAACAAGTTAGTTTCAAAACTAAGTTTAGAAAAAGTGAATGAATTTCATAAAGAAAAACATGTAGAAAAAACATAGGAATTTAAACTTCTCAAAGCCCTTTGATAATAGAGCCCTGATTCCCAGTCATGTCCAGTGAAGCCTCAGCTGTCCCTTTGAGGCGAGAACTGCCAACGCTCAGGGCTGGGATGAGCCTTCACCCAGAATTGGCTCCAAGACTGATTGGGAATCAATCCAGAACAGGGCTCACAAAAAGAGCAAAGTTTCACGGCCAAATCCAAACCTTCATCAGGCTGGATTTGTTTTAACACCGAACTGGAGCATATTTGCTTGTGCTGCAACACCGTTGCCATTAAACTTTACATGAGCTACAAAATAAGCATTGCCCTGTCCTGAACTGTGCTGCCCAAACACTGCTGAGAACTTGCTGTGCCTCTCCCCTGTGCCCCTGGGGCTGCTCTTGGCCAGGCAGCCTCAGTGGGAGCCAGCACTGGCTGCAGCCCCAGCGGGCCCCCCAGGACAAGGCCCAGCAATTAGGAGGCCAATGAAAGCTCAGGGCAGCAGCAGAACCGTCCCCAGAGTTCTTTGGACAGCCATGGACTGGCCACAACTCCACAGCAGCATGACTACGAGTCAGGCTACCAATGCTGTGGAGCAAAGTTATAAGAAAACTGTGGAGAAAAATCAGCAACTGACCGTCTGATCTCATACAGCTTGCGAATGCCAAGATAGCAGCCTAGCAGCACAAGTAGCACAGTGAACACTATCACCACTGTGCCGATCATGCATTTCCTGCGAACATCCTGGGGACAGACAATTCTTGGGAGGCGCATTGGATCCGGGCCATATATTCCTGCTTCAGTGACAACGTCTGTGGGAGCAATGGGGAGCGTCAGCCCGTGCTGTGCTGCACTGCTGAGCTGGCAGCACGGTGGATGCGGGCAGGACGTTCTCCGTTTCCCCCAGAGCTGGGGCCTGCAGGCACCTTGCCGCCCCTTGGCACAGGCTGTGCCACCCAACAAAGCCCAGCAGGCTGGGAGGAGAGCCCGGGGGCAGCGCAGCTGCTTGGGCAGTGGCTACTTGGAGGGACACAGGCCAAAACCATCCCTGAGCAGCCACTGCCACCCTGGCCCTCCCTGCCCCGTGACAGATCCCCCAGCCCCACAGTACAGTGTTAGGCCCTCTAAAAACACAATGGATCTTTGCCCTCCCCCTCTGCCCTTTCCCCACCATGGGCACCCCATGCAGTGGCTCGCTGGTTTCAGGACATGTCCCACAAGGAGGGACCCCAGCAGGACTGCTCAGACTGGCTGAGCCTGGTACAGCAATCACCTTCTGTGGCACTGTCTGGCATCTCCTCACTTCCTGTATCAGTGGCTAGCACGGGGACATTTCGTCCTCCAGGATGTGCTGCCTTCCGGAAAGACTTTTGGTCCATCTCTGGAGAAAGGAAAAGGGACAGCCAGATCAGGTGGAGCCATTGCCCACTGGGGAGGTGACATCTTCAGGAGGTACCACTTGTAAAAGACATGGATAAGGATCAGGGAGAGGCCAAAGCTCTTGGGGCTACCACAGGGCCTTCCCTCCTCCAATGAGCTGCACCTCTGGATCGGCCCAGAGAATGGGAAATCCCAGGCCCATGGTGCAGTTTGGGCTCTCACTTAGCTGATGCCCAATGCCTTCCTGCAGAGGCTGCGGAGAAGCTGCAGCCAGGCCAGGCTGGCAAACAGCCCTGCAGGGCGTGGAAGCAGCAGCGGGGCAGCCAGGCTGCCATGGATCCCTTCCCACTGTGCCGGGCACGGCGTGTCCAGATGTGCAGCCAAAGCCCCCGGCTGCTGAGCCACAGGACAAGGCTGAGGGAAATGCACCCACCACGGTGCCTGTCCAGGTCAATCAGGATTTGGTCCAGTTGTTTGGATGCCTCCAGGGGCACATTCTGTTTTGTAAGTTTTTTCCTCCCTCTCAGAGGACCTTAAGATAAAGCCAGATGTGAATGGACAAGGCCAAAGCTGCACAAGCGCCTGGGGAGCTCTGGGCTGGCTCCTGGTCACTCTGCACCCTCTTTGCAGGGCCTGTCTGACATCCCTGGAGGGCAGGCACTGACGCACAGCCAAGATGGCAGCTCAAGCCTCAGCAGGGCTCAGGCCCAGAGGCACAGCAATTACCTCCTGTGACTGTGCTGGGCATCACCTCCCTTCCTGCAGCACATTCTGTTTTGTAGGTTTTTTCCTCCCTCTCAGAGGACCTTAAGATAAAGTATTTCCATTTAACCAGGAATACATTCCACAGAAGCAGGGCTCAGCCAGTGGGGTCAGCAGGGACACACTACGCACCCCTGCGATGGGAGCTGGGCTTGTGTGCAACATCCACCAAAGGACCTGGGAAGATCCTCCCTGCAGGCACACCTGTAACTCAAGAGCCACAGAAGCTTCTGTCACCTGGATCCTGCCAGGTTGCCAGTGATTATTCTGTCAGAACATACCTGCAGAAGCTCCCAAGTGCTCCAAACCATCTTCCATCCCGGCTGCTGGCAAAGCAATGGCACCACTCTCATCTGGAAGGGAGCACAGATCAGACCCATTTCCATGGTGTGCTGGCATCCCCCTCTGCCTATGGGAACTGTGCACTGCAAGGAGATCAGGTAAGGCTGTGGGAGCCAGATGTGAATGGACAAGGCCAAAGCTGCACAGGGGCCTGGGGAGCTCTGGGCTGGCTCCTGGTCACTCTGCACCCTCTTTGCAGGGCCTGTCTGACATCCCTGGAGGGCAGGCACTGACGCACAGCCAAGATGGCAGCTCAAGCCTCAGCAGGGCTCAGGCCCAGAGGCACAGCAATTACCTCCTGTGACTGTGCTGGGCATCACCTCCCTTCCTGCAGCAGAGGCTGCCAATGAGCCCCTGCTTCCTGCAGGAAATGCTGTTTTCGGCACAGCCTTTTGGTTCATATCTGGAGAAAGAAAAAGAGACAGCTAAATTAGATGGAGATGTTCCCCTTTCTGGGAGGTGGCATCTTCAGGAGGCAATACTGGTCAAACTGATGGATAAGGAGCAAGAAATCATAAAAACTTTTGGGATTGGCCAGGATTTTCCCTTCTCAAAACTGCTGTCATTCCTGATCTCCCCATGGTCCAGGCAATTGCAGGGGATCTCAGGGCATGTATGAACCATGTTGCGGTTTGAGCTCTCTGTCTGCAGATGCCAAATGCCTTCCTGCAGAGGCTGGGGAGAAGCTGCAGCCAGGCCAGGCTGGCAAACAGCCCTGCAGGGCGTGGAAGCAGCAGCGGGGCAGCCAGGCTGCCATGGATCCCTTCCCACTGTGCCGGGCATGGTGTGTCCAGATGTGCAGCCAAAGCCCCCGGCTGCTGAGCCCCAGGACAAGGCTGAGGGAAATGCTCTCACCATGGGGCCTCTCCAGGTCACTGAGCATCTCGTCCAGAAGTTTGGCTGCCTCCAGGGATTTCTTGTCTCCTGTACCTTGGTTCATCCAACTAGGAGGACCTTAATAGAAAGTTGTTCCATTTCTACTTCTTGCCGGAGTGGCAGTGAGGGCACCTGGGTGATTGGTGCCCTCCAAGGCACTCCCTCAGCTCTGCCTTCCACTCAGGAGCAGGGCCAGGGGCACCTCGTGCCTGCAGTGGCCCCACACTGGGATGGAAGGAGCCCCATGCGGGGCAGTTGGGGCAGAAAGGTCTCCCTGGAGCTGCCAGAAGCTCCAAACCCAGCCCCAGGCAGGGCCAGGGCTTGGCAGTGGCAGCAGGAGCAGCTCAGGCTCCCTGGGGCTGGCAAATGAGCTGAGAAAGGCTCAGTCCCATGGAATAGCCCTGGGCCCAGCCCCTTCCCTCTCTGCTCTTCTCCATGGCTGCAGAGAGCACACAGAAGGACACACTGGCATTGCACATAGCAGGGGGATGGACAGATAAATGATCCTTTTTCTCTATGACTGAGATCCTGTGGGATCACTGTTGGACACAAGAGCAGAAATTTGGAAGACAGGATTCCCACAATTTAGCAAACTTAAGCAGATCTTGACGGGAATGACACAGGAATATTACTCTGAGCAAGGATTTCACTTGGACAATGATTACTCTGTTAGGGAAGGGGTTTTGCTAGCCTACCTTCACCAAGGTCCAGCATCCTTAAGTATTGCTTTACCAGAATTTCCAATCTACGCAACTCAGGATCCCAGTCTAGAAAGGAGCACAGATGGGAACCGTTCCATGCTGTGCTGGGATCCCCCTCTATGGGGAAGCCAGCACTGGAAGGGGGTCAGGTAATGCTGCGTGCCAGCAGTGCCAAGCAGCAGAGAGGGCAGCTCAAGCCTCAGCAGGGCTCAGGCCGAGACGCACAGCAATTACCTCCTGTGGCTGTGCCTGGCATCTCCTGCCTTCCTGCAGCAGAGGCTGCCAATGAGCCCCTGCTTCCTCCAGGAAACTGAGCCTTCAGCGCATCCTCTCCTTCCATCTCTGCAGAAAGGAAAAGGGACAGCTGGATCAGGGGGGGCTGTTCCCCAATGGGAAGGTGGCATCTGCAGGAGGCACTGCGTGTCCAAGTAATGGATAAGATGCAGAAGAAAGATCAGGTTATTGGGGCTGCTGCAGGGTCCTCCCTCCTCCAAAGAGCTGCACCTCCAGATGTGCTCAGAAACCAGGAAATTGCAGGGGATCACAGGCCTATGGTGCAGTTTGGGCTGCCTGTCAGCAGATGCCCAATGCCTTCGTGCAGAGGCTGGGGAGAAGCTGCAGCCAGGCCAGGCTGGCAAACAGCCCTGCAGGGCGTGGAAGCAGCAGCGGGGCAGCGAGGCTGCCATGGATCCCTTCCCACGGTGCCAGGCACGGTGTGTCCAGATGTGCAGCCAAAGCCCCCGGCTGCTGAGCCCCAGGACAAGGCTGAGGGAAATGCACCCACCACGGTGCCTCTCCATGTCAATCAGGATTTCGTCCAGTTGTTTGGATTCCTCCAGGGGCACATTCTGCTTTGTAAGTTTTTTCCTCCCTCTCAGAGGACCTTAAGATGAAGTATTTCCATTTAACCAGGAATACATTCCACAGAAGCAGGGCTCAGGCTGTGGGGTCAGCAGGGACACACTACTCACCCCTGCGATGGGAGCTGGGCTTGTGTGCAACATCCACCAAAGGACCTGGGAAGATCCTCCCTGCAGGCACACCTGTAACTCAAGAGCCACAGAAGCTTCTGTCACCTGGTTCCTGCCAGGTTGCCAGTGATTATTCTGTCAGAACATACCTGCAGAAGCTCCCAAGTGCTCCAAACCATCTTCCATCCCGGCTGCTGGCAAAGCAATGGCACCACTCTCATCTGGAAGGGAGCACAGATCAGACCCATTTCCATGGTGTGCTGGCATCCCCCTCTGCCTATGGGAACTGTGCACTGCAAGGAGATCAGGTAAGGCTGTGGGAGCCAGATGTGAATGGACAAGGCCAAAGCTGCACAGGGGCCTGGGGAGCTCTGGGCTGGCTCCTGGTCACTCTGCACCCTCTTTGCAGGCCCTGTCTGACATCCCTGGAGGGCAGGCACTGACGCACAGCCAAGATGGCAGCTCAAGCCTCAGCAGGGCTCAGGCCCAGAGGCACAGCAATTACCTCCTGTGACTGTGCTGGGCATCACCTCCCTTCCTGCAGCAGAGGCTGCCAATGAGCCCCTGCTTCCTGCAGGAAATGCTGTTTTCGGCACAGCCTTTTGGTTCATATCTGGAGAAAGAAAAAGAGACAGCTAAATTAGATGGAGATGTTCCCCTTTCTGGGAGGTGGCATCTTCAGGAGGCAATACTGGTCAAACTGATGGATAAGGAGCAAGAAATCATAAAAACTTTTGGGATTGGCCAGGATTTTCCCTTCTCAAAACTGCTGTCATTCCTGATCTCCCCATGGTCCAGCAATTGCAGAGGATCTCAGGGCATGTATGAACCATGTTGCGGTTTGAGCTCTCTGTCTGCAGATGCCAAATGCCTTCGTGCAGAGGCTGGGGAGAAGCTGCAGCCAGGCCAGGCTGGCAAACAGCCCTGCAGGGCGTGGAAGCAGCAGCGGGGCAGCGAGGCTGCCATGGATCCCTTCCCACTGTGCCGGGCACGGCGTGTCCAGATGTGCAGCCAAAGCCCCCGGCTGCTGAGCCCCAGGACAAGGCTGAGGGAAATGCTCTCACCATGGGGCCTCTCCAGGTCACTGAGCATCTCATCCAGAAGTTTGGCTGCCTCCAGGGATTTCTTGTCTCCTGTACCTTGGTTCATCCAACTAGGAGGACCTTAATAGAAAGTTGTTCCATTTCTACTTCTTGCCGGAGTGGCAGTGAGGGCACCTGGGTGATTGGTGCCCTCCCAGGCAGTCCCTCAGCTCTGCCTTCCACTCAGGAGCAGGGCCAGGGGCACCTTGTACCTGCAGTGGCCCCACACTGGGATGGAAGGAGCCCCATGCGGGGCAGAAAGGACTCCCTGGAGCTGCTGCAGCTCCAAACCCAGCCCCAGGCAGGGCCAGGGCTTGGCAGTGGCAGCAGGAGCAGCTCAGGCTCCCTGGGGCCGGCAAATGAGCTGAGAAAGGCTCAGTCCCATGGAACAGCCCTGGGCCCAGCCCCTTCCCTCTCTGCTCTTCTCTGTGGCTGCACAGAGCACACAGAAGGACACACTGGCATTGCACATGGCAGGTGGATGGACAGATAAATGATCCTTTTTCTCTATGACTGAGATCCTGTGGGATCACTGTTGGACACAGGAGCAGAAATTTGGAAGATAGGATTCCCACAATTTAGCAAACTTAAGCGGATCTTGACAGGAATGACACAGGAATATTACTCTGAGCAAGGATTTCACTTGGACAATGATTACTCTGTTAGGGAAGGGGTTTTGCTAGCCTACCTTCACCAAGGTCCAGCATCCTTAAGTATTGCTTTACCAGAATTTCCAATCTACGCAACTCAGGATCCCAGTCTAGAAAGGAGCACAGATGGGAACCGTTCCATGCTGTGCTGGGATCCCCCTCTATGGGGAAGCCAGCACTGGAAGGGGGTCAGGTAATGCTGCGTGCCAGCAATGCCAAGCAGCAGAGAGGGCAGCTCAAGCCTCAGCAGGGCTCAGGCCCAGAGGCACAGCAATTACCTCCTGTGGCTGTGCCTGGCATCTCCTGCCTTCCTGCAGCAGAGGCTGCCAATGAGCCCCTGCTTCCTCCGGGAAACTGAGCCTTCAGCGCATCCTCTCCTTCCATCTCTGCAGAAAGGAAAAGGGACAGCTGGATCAGGTGGGGCTGTTCCCCAATGGGAAGGTGGCATCTGCAGGAGGCACTGCGTGTCCAAGTAATGGATAAGATGCAGAAGAAAGATCAGGTTATTGGGGCTGCTGCAGGGTCCTCCCTCCTCCAAAGTGCTGCACCTCCAGATGTGCTCAGAAACCAGGAAATTGCAGGGGATCACAGGCCTATGGTGCAGTTTGGGCTGCCTGTCAGCAGATGCCAAATGCCTCCCTGCAGAGGCTGGGGAGAAGCTGCAGCCAGGCCAGGCTGGCAAACAGCCCTGCAGGGCGTGGAAGCAGCAGCGGGGCAGTGAGGCTGCCATGGATCCCTTCCCACTGTGCCGGGCACGGCGTGTCCAGATGTGCAGCCAAAGCCCCTGGCTGCTGAGTCCCAGGACAAGGCTGAGGGAAATGCACCCACCACGGCGTCTCTCCAGGTCATTCAGCATCTGGTCCAGATGTTTGGCTGCCTCCAAGGATTTCGTGTCTCCTATGTCTCGGTTCTTCCATTTAGGAGGACCTTAATGGAAAGTTCCATTTTTCCTTCAGGCCCAAGTGGCAGTGAGGGCACCTGGGTGATTGGTGCCGTCCAAGGCACTCCCTCAGCTCTGCCTTCCACTCAGGAGCAGGGCCAGGGCGACCTCGTGCCTGCAGTGGCCCCACACTGGGATGGAAGGAGCCCCCTGTGGGGCAGTCAAGACTCTCTGGAGCTGCTGAACCTCCACACCCAGCCCCAGGCAGGGCCAGGGCTTGGCAGTGGCAGCAGGAGCAGCTCAGGCTCCCTGGGGCCAGCAAAGGAGCTGAGAAAGTCTCAGCCCCATGGAACAGCCCTGGTCCCAGCCCCTTCCCTCTCTGCTCTTCTCCATGACTGCATAGAGCACACAGAAGGACACACTGGCACTGCACATGGGAGGAGGATGGACAGATAAATGCTCCTTCCTCCCACTGACAGAAATCCTGTGGGATCACAGAAGGGAGCAGGGCAAGATGTCCAGATTCTTTATACCCAGAGATTATGTTAAGGGAGCGGGCTCATGAGTAAGCCTTTCCCACATGGACACTGATTATTTTGTCAATAAATCACACAGAGAAATTGCCTCCACCATGCCCTAGAGTCTTCATATTGTCATTCACCAGCTTTTGCATTTAAGCCATCTTATCATTCCAGTCTAGAAGAGAGCAAAGACCAGAACATTTCCATTGTTTCCTGGGATCCCCCTCTGTCTATAATAAATGGGCACTGCAAGGGGGTCATGTAAGGCTGTGGGAGCCAGATGTGAATGCACAAGGCCAAAGCTGCACAGGGGTCTGGGGAGCTCTGGGCTGGCTCCTGGTCACTCTCCACCCTCTTTGCAGGCCCTGTGACACATCCCTGGAGAGGAATCAGGGGCTGCCCAGGGCCCGTGGGGGCTCTCTCCCTCCCCCAGAGGAAACCCTCCCTGAAGGCCTGGGGAAAACCATCCCCAGCGCTTCCCGGGGAGCAGGGAGTGCTGTCCCGGGAAAGGGGAGCCAGGCTGCCGGCTCACCTGCTCGCCGCGCTTGCAGCGGAGCAGCCTGGGCAGCCCTGGCAGGCAGGGCCACGGCCAGGAGGAGCAGGAGGAAGAGGCGCAGAGCAAGGGCCATGCTGCCTTGCCCTCTGCCAGTCCCGCAGCTCTTGCTGCCACCGCTGTCCTGACACCGCTGTCCCAATGTGTGCAAGAATTGCTAAGGACTGATGGGCTGGACATTGTGATGCTGTGACCCCAGAGTCTGTTTGGACCTCAGCCTGCTGTGACCTCACAATCCTGATTGACCTCATGGCCTGCTTGGGGATGGACCTCATGGCTGGAATTTTCCTTCTCTGGGAGGGAGCTCCTCCTGCCTGCCGGTTGTGTCCAACGGCTGGACATGCCCCAACAAGTTGAGCTCACTGCTCTGTGTTCTGGGCACTGGCACAGGAGATCACATCCAATGATTTCTGAGCTCCTCAGGCACTGTCAGCCACAGCCCAGCATGCTGAGGAATGAGTGATCTCTGGCTGGAGACAAGTGCCACATTCCCTCCTGTCAGCAGCTTCCCAGCTGGAAATTTGGCACCTTGGGGGGGCCATGGCTAACACAGCTTGTGGTATACAAAAATGACAGGGAAGTTTCTGGAGAAAGGGGCAGGTATGAGGAGGGATTGACATTGTTCTTCCTGGGAGCAGGAATACAGAACATTGAGGAACAAAGGGCAGGTTTTTGGGAAGATGGAAACACAGGGCAAAACCAACAAGAGAGGTGCAAAGGAACAATCGATTAAGGATAAAATATGCTATAACAACACAAAAGACTGCAGGGGATTTCAGAACTGACTGGTAAAACTGAATTGCAATTGAATATACAATAGAGAGACACCACAACACCCCAGTGCACAAGGGAAGAGCTAGAGATGCCACCACTCTGGACTTCTGCCATGCCCTGGACACATCAGCCCTGCCCAGCATCCATGTCCCTCCTTTGGTGAGCTGTGGATCTGATGGAGGCACAGTTTGGAGAATGAGCAATTGCCTGGCTGGTCACATCCAGGGGGTTGTGGTCAATGGCTCAGAGGCCCGATGGACGTCAGTGACCAATGGTGTCCCTCAGGGTGACAGCAGAAGCTCCCTGGACACTGGGGACTCAGTGACCTGGTGGTGCTGCTGGACAAGAGAGCTGGAGGTGCCTCCAAAGTAGAACTGTTGTAATTGCCCAAGTCTTTCAGACTTGCTCAGTGAATGAGCAGCTGATTGAAGTGAAAAGATACTGAGAAACCACACAGTCCCTTCCCTGGGAAGAAACATCTCCCCATCCAAACCTCCCCTGTCTTTATCCAGCTCCAAGAGGAACAGACATATATATGTATATCTATTCCACTTTAAATAAAATCTGTTTATTTTTCCTTTTTCTATGAAATAGTGTTTATGAAGAAGTTTTATTTTATGCCATTACATGTATTAAAGACATTAAATAACAGATGCTTTCAAGGTGTCAAATTCTGGAACTGCAGCAAATTCGTCCCTGACTGACAGTGATGAGTGCCTGCTGTCAGGGAGGGATCAGAAGGTCCTGTCCAGAGGGTGGGAGCAGATGTATGCCCTCTTCTTCAGGATCTGCTTTGCAGGTTTTTTAATGGAATCCTCCCGATTTTCATCTGCATCTATGGCGAAACAGAGAAAAGTCAATTATGGGAGCATAAAGAGAGGTTGTAAATTTCTTTCAAGAAGTGGTTTTGAGTACAAATGCAGGAGTGAGTGCCAGGAAGAAACTGAACATTGTCTTCTGAAAAAGATTGATTATTACAGACTGAGATTTGCAGAGCCAATGCACTGCTGATGAGTACTTCCCACAGAGTCCAAATCCCTCGTTTCTATCAGTCACTTGATGGGAGTCTATACATATAATATAGATTTTAGATTGTTCCATAAAGAACCCTGGCAGTTTGCTTTAGCTATGAAGTGGAGAGACTCTGCTCAACAGGTTTCAGCTCTGCTGCTTGTTTGAATTAAAAGCAGAGAAAAACTCTTCTGTTGGTTACATCACACTACGAATATTTTCATGAGTCTGTGAAAGACATAAGAGCAGAAAAATCATTCCATTTTATAGTACTTACAGTCTTCTAATTCAGCCATGGGATAATTAGGACACCATTATACCAAATAACGGTATAAAGCACTGGAAAAGAAGTTATATTTGAAACTAAATTTTAAAACAGTGAAAGAATTTCATAAAGAAAACCACATTTTAACACTGAACTGGAGCACATTTGCTTGTCCTGCAACACCACTGTTGCCATGACAGTTTATATGAGCTACTAAATAACACTGCAGCACTGTCCTGTCCTGAACTGTGCTGCCCAAACACTGCTGAGAACTTGCTGCGCCTCTGCCCTGTGCCTCTGGGGCTGCCCTTGGCCAGGCAGCCTCAGTGGGAGCCGGCACTGGCTGCAGCCCCAGCGGGCCCCCCAGGACAAGGCCCAGCAATTAGGAGGCCAATGTAAGCTCAGGGCAGCAGCTGAACCATCCCCAGAGTTCTTTGGACAACCATGGACTGGCCACAACTCCACAGCAGCATGACTACGAGTCAGGCTACCAATGCTACAGAGCAGAGTTATAAGAAAACCGTAGAGAAAAATCAGCAACTGACCGTCTGATCTCATACAGCTTGCGAATGCCAAGATAGCAGCCTATCAGCACAAGTGGCACAGTGAACACTATCACCACTGTGCCTATCATGCATTTCCTGCGCACATCCTGGGGACAGACAATTCTTGGGAGGCGCATTGGATCCGGGCCATATATTCCTGCTTCAGTGACAACGTCTGTGGGAGCAATGGGGAGCGTCAGCCCGTGCTGTGATGCACTGCTGAGCTGGCAGCACGGTGGATGCGGGCAGGACGTTCTCCGTTTGCCCCAGAGCTGGGGCCTGCAGGCACCTTGCCGCCCCTTGGCACAGGCTGTGCCACCCAACAAAGCCCAGCAGGCCGGGAGGAGAGCCCGGGGGCAGCGCAGCTGCTTGGGCAGTGGCTGCTTGGAGGGACACAGGCCAAACCCATCCCTGAGCAGCCACTGCCAGCCCTGGCCCTCCCTGCCCCAGGGCACAGAGTCAGGCCCTCTAAAAACACAATGGATCTTTGCTCTCCCCCTCTGCCCTTTCCCCACCATGGGCACCCCATGCAGTCTCTCCCAGGTTTCAGGACATGTCCCACACGGAGGGACCCCAGCAGGACTGCTCAGCCGGGCTGAGCCTGGCACAGCAATCACCTTCTGTGGCACTGTCTGGCATCTCCTCACTTCCTGTATCAGTTGCTAGCACAGGTACATTGCGTCCTCCAGGATGTGCTCCCTTCTGGTAAGACTTTTGGTCCATCTCTGGAGAAAGGAAAAGGGACAGCCAGATCAGGTGGAGCCATTGCCCAGTGGGGAGGTGGCATCTTCAGGAGGTACCACTTGTAAAAGACATGGATAAGGACCAGGGAGAGGCCAAGCCTCTTGGGGCTGCCACAGGGCTCTCCCTCCTCCAAATATCTGCCCCACCGGATCTGCCCAGAGAATGGGAAATCCCAGGCCCATGGTGCAGTTTGGGCTCTCACTTAGCTGATGCCCAATGCCTTCCTGCAGAGGCTGGGGAGAAGCTGCAGCCAGGCCAGGCTGGCAAACAGCCCTGCAGGGCGTGGAAGCAGCAGCGGGGCAGCGAGGCTGCCATGGATCCCTTCCCACTGTGCCGGGCACGGAGTGTCCAGATGTGCAGCCAAAGCCCCCGGCTGCTGAGCCCCAGGACAAGGCTGAGGGAAATGCACCCACCATGGGGCCTCTCCAGGTCAATCAGGATTTGGTCCAGTTGTTTGGCTTCCTCCAGTGGTACATTCTGTTTTATAGGTTTTTTCCTCCCTCTCAGAGGACCTTAAGATAAAGTATTTCCATTTAACCAGGAATACATTCCACAGAAGCAGGGCTCAGGCTGTGGGGTCAGCAGGGACACACTACTCACCCCTGCGATGGGAGCTGGGCTTGTGTGCAACATCCACCAAAGGACCTGGGAAGATCCTCCCTGCAGACACACCTGTAACTCAAGAGCCACAGAAGCTTCTGTCACACAGTTCCTGCCAGGTTGTCAATGAATATTCTCTCAGAACTTACCTGCAGAAGCTCCCCTGGGTTCCAAACCATCTTCCATCCCAGCTGCTGGCAAAGCAATGGCACCACTCTCATCTGGAAGGGAGCACAGATCAGACCCATTTCCATGGTGTGCTAGCATCCCCCTCTGCCTATGGGAACTGTGCACTGCAAGGGGATCGGGTAAGGCTGTGGGAGCCAGATGTGAATGGACAAGGCCAAAGCTGCACAGGGGCCTGGGGAGCTCTGGGCTGGCTCCTGGTCACTCTGCACCCTCTTTGCAGGCCCTGTCTGACATCCCTGGAGGGCAGGCACTGACGCACAGCCAAGATGGCAGTTCAAGCCTCAGCAGGGCTCAGGCCCAGAGGCACAGCAATTACCTCCTGTGACGGTGCTGGGCATCACCTCCCTTCCTGCAGCAGAGGCTGCCAATGAGCCCCTGCTTCCTGCAGGAAATGCTGTTTCCGGCACAGCCTTTTGGTTCATCTCTGGAGAAAGAAAAAGAGACAGCTAAATTAGATGGAGATGTTCCCCTTTCTGGGAGGTGGCATCTTCAGGAGGCAATACTGGTCAAACTGATGGATAAGGAACAAGAAATCGTAAAAACTTTTGGGATTGGCCAGGATTTTCCCTTCTCAAAACTGCTGTCATTCCTGATCTCCCCATGGTCCAGGCAATTGCAGGGGATCTCAGGGCATGTATGAACCATGTTGCGGTTTGAGCTCTCTGTCTGCAGATGCCAAATGCCTTCCTGCAGAGGCTGGGGAGAAGCTGCAGCCAGGCCAGGCTGGCAAACAGCCCTGCAGGGCGTGGAAGCAGCAGCGGGGCAGCGAGGCTGCCATGGATCCCTTCCCGCTGTTCCGGGCATGGCGTGTCCAGATGTGCAGCCAAAGCCCCCGGCTGCTGAGCCCCAGGACAAGGCTGAGGGAAATGCACCCACCACGGCGCCTCTCCAGGTCATTCAGCATCTGGTCCAGAAGTTTGGCTGCCTCCAAGGATTTCGTGTCTCCTATGTCTCGGTTCTTCCATTTAGGAGGACCTTAATGGAAAGTCCCATTTCTCCTTCAGGCCCAAGTGGCAGTGAGGGCACCTGGGTGATTGGTGCCCTCCCAGGCACTCCCTCAGCTCTGCCTTCAACTCAGGAGCAGGGCCAGGGGCACCTCGTGCCTGCAGTGGCCCCACACTGGGATGGAAGGAGCCCCTTGCAGGGCAGTCGGGGCAGAAAGGACTCCCTGGAGCTGCTGCAGCTCCAAACCCAGCCCCAGGCAGGGCCAGGGCTTGGCAGTGGCAGCAGGAGCAACTCAGGCTCCCTGGGGCCGGCAAAGGAGCTGAGAAAGGCTCAGCCCCGGGGAACAGCCCTGGGCCCGGCCCCTTCCCTCTGTGCTCTACTCTGTGGCTGCACAGAGCACACAGAAGGACACAGTGGCATTACACATGGGAGGATGTTGGACAGATAAATGATCCTTTTTCTCAATGGCAGCAATCCTGGGGGATTTTGCAGCCTCCATTGCTGCTAGTAAAGTTTAAGGTAAAGAAGCAAAAAGGGCCTTTGCAAAATATCCGCAGATGTTTAATTCAGCCGTGCAGTGAAATATTCAGGTCCCAGAAACAGACACACAGTGGGTCCAGCTTTCTCTCTCTGGGGGCCCAAGGCCTGACGTTGGTCTGAGGGCACTACAAAGGGCCAATCAAGGAAATGGGAGGCAATGGCTCAGGAACATAAGAACAGTGGAGGGAGCCAATGTGGTGTAGCTTAGGGGATGCCCCTCAGGGCCTCCAGAGTGGGATTGCTCAGGGTCCAGAAGGGAGCAGGGAAAGGTTACTAGATTCTTTCAACCCTGAAATGATGTTAACCTAAAGGGTTCATGGGTGACCTCTTCGCACATGGACACGGATAATTTTGTCAGGAAAGGCAAAGAGAGAACTTACCACCAGCATTCTCCAGGGGTTTCAAGCCATCATCTGATAGGGCATCCAGATAATCTATGACGCCATCCCAATCTAGAATGGAGCACAAACGGACCCATTTCCATGGTGTGCTGGGATCCCCCTCTGCCTTAGGGAACTGGGCACTGCAAGGGGGTTGGGAAAGGCCATGGGAGCCAGATGTTAATGGACAAGGCCAGAGCTGCACAGGGGCCTGGGGAGCTCTGGGCAGGCTCCTGGTCACTCTGCACCCTCTTTGCAGGCCCTGTGACACATCCCTGGAGAGGAAATAGGGGCCAGCCCCGGGCCCTGGGGGCTCTCTCCCTCCCCCAGAGGAAACCCTCCCTCAAGGCCTGGGGAAAACCATCCCCAGCACTTCCCGGGGAGCAGGGAGCGCTGTCCCGGGAAAGGGGAGCCAGGCTGCCGGCTCACCTGCTGGCCGCGCTTGCAGCGGAGCAGCCTGGGCAGCCCTGGCAGGCAGGGCCACGGCCAGGAGGAACAGGAGGAAGAGGCGCAGAGCAAGGGCCATGCTGCCTTGCCCTCTGCCAGTCCCGCAGCTCTTGCTGCCACCGCTGTCCTGACACCGCTGTCCCAATGTCAGCACCACTGCTGCCACCGCCGCTGCTGCTGCCGCAACAGTTGTGCTCAAGCACTGACTGCTCGCTCCTTGTGCTGCTGTGCAACCACGGGGCTCTGGCACCTCTGTGACCTCAGAGCCTGCTGTGACCTCATGGCCAGGGTGGAGGTGTGTGGGGAGTGGGATCTGCCTTCTTTGGCCGGGAGCTCGTCCTTCCCAGCTGCTCTGTCCGAGGGCTGTGACACAGTCCCAGCCCAGCTGATCTCACAGGCTGGGCCATGAAGGGATGGAGAGCAGCCCTGCCAAGATGGACTTGGGGGTGCTGCAAGATGAGAGGCGGCACATGAGCATCCAAAGGAGAGTGTCCTGCAGCTTGAAGGAGGTGATTCCACCCCTCTGCTCTGGTGAGACCCCACCTGGAGTAATGTGGAAGAGGTTTTACAGTGACCTCTGTGAGCCATTTAGAACTTGGACAAGAGGATCCAGGTTTACCCCTGAAAGAATTTATTATCAAGGTTTTTTACACTGAAAGCAAGAAAGAAAGTAGGATAAATAAGGAAAACTTGTAACTGCTTATTCTAAGAAGCACTTTGCTTGTCTCTCGTGACCAGTGAGTAAAGTGTAAACTTACGAGCTTTGTAGGAATGTACAACAAGCATGCATGCTAGAATATAAACAGGGTTTGAAGCCTTCTGGAAACGGAGTGGGTTGCTTTGTACTGTCTCCGTCTCTACCACGACAGAGTACTGCATCCATCTCTGTGCTCCCCACACAGGAAGGCCATGGTCCTGTTGGATCTAGTCCAGAGGAGGGACAAATTGCTCTGAGGGCTGGAGCCCTTCTTCTTTGGAGACAGGCTGGGAGAGCTGGTGGCGTTCAGCCTTGAAGAGAGCAGACTCCAGGGAGACTTGATTGCTGCCTTTCAGTACCTTAAGGGGGCTTGTAAAAGAGATGGGACAGCACTTTAAGTAGAGCCTTTTGTGAGCAGACCAAGAGAGAATGGTTTTAGTCCAAAAGACAGTCGATTCAAATTGGACAAAAGAAACCCATTTTTTTCACTGTAGGTTTTGAAAGCCGGGCACAGGTTGCCCAGAGGGATGGACATCCATCCCTGCAGACATTCAAGCTCATGCTCTCAGCAACCTGACCTACTTAAAGGTGTCCCTGCTCACTGCAGGACATTCGACTAGATGGCCTTTAAATGCCCCTTCCAAGCCAAGCCATTCTGTGCTCCTGGGCACCATCAAAGCAGTGCTGGATTAGTGCTGGGATGATTAGGTGGCACTTGTATTTTGGGACTTGTGTCCTTTAGCAATTGGCCCTGAGAGCATTCATGGTCTGGGCAGTGAAGTCTGCAAATAACAGACAGTGTGCTCCAGGAGTGTTGCAGTGTGATTTCATGGTTTACCCCAAAACCCCGGGTTTCTCCCCTGAAGATTCCCTCCCAGGTGTGTCCATCATCCCTCCTTTCCCCAGTCTTACCCCTGCTGAGCACTGTCTCTGAATCCTGCAATTCCAGAAGGGCATTGAGTGATTGGCAGATTCAAAAGATGCCCTCTACCCTGGGGGGCAGGGCGGCCATTGGGCCATCCATGTGTCATTTGTCCCTGGAGACCCCCTCTCCTGTCCCAGGTTGGTGGGCTCTCTATCCCTTCCCTCCTCCCCTCCCTTGGGTAAAAGGGCGAGCAACCATGCGGTCCAGGAGTTCCATTGGAGCAGTTGCTGGATTCAGTGGCCTTTGGGCCAGAATAAAGCTCTGGATTAAAACCCTCCATCAGAACCGACTCCTTTCCTTCACTACTGCCTTAAAGTTTCTCTGGCAGAGGGAAGCCTGAGGAGCAGACCCTCCAGGGGAGGAAGCTCCATCCCGCTGGCACCGGAGTCCCGGCATGTCTGGACTTGTCCCCACGCGCCCAGCTGCAACATCCAGCTGGCCGAAAGTGTCTCTGGGGTGGAACACCACAGTTGCTGCGATTTGGTTCAGCTGCAGGGGCCAGACAAGCCAAGGCACGTCCCGTCAGCAATATTGGAGTAATATACGGTAGGGATAATTCATGCTGTTAATGAATGGTATAAAATATTGCAAAATCCAAAATCATATCTTTGACCATCCTGGCTCAGAGCAGCTCTCTATTTAGATTCAACTAGCTCCTGGACACAAGTTAAGATAATGATCAACACGTTAACATAAGAAGAGAAGCTTCCATGGCGATGATCACTGGTTTCTTGAGTCATGGGGAGCCACCTAAGAGTGATTATCACCTTGACAATTGCATCTATCAAGATAGTCAGGGGAGCCAAACTGATGCAGCTGAATACACGGCATCCCTGAACCGATTGATGCCGATGGCACACCTGGACTTGGCCTTTGTCCAGCTCTGCACATGGAAAGAAACAGCAATGCACGTGAAGAGATACAAAGGAAATTTGGTCATCTTTGCCTCGGGCAGAATAAACTGCATAAAACCTCGTTGCAAGAAGCAGCGTGCGTGAACGGGGGAGACTCTGACACTCGGGAGGTCAGATACAGGTTCACCCGGCGGCGATCCCAGGCTCGACGCTGTCTCTTTGGCTGTGGTGGTTTCAAGGACCAAAATTCGGTGTCACAGACAAATTAATAAACCTTTGCTAAATTTTTGACAATTTTGGCTCATGATTTGATAATTTATAACATTGGTAATTCCAATAAAGGAAAAACAGGAGAGGAACACGGCTTCCAGTTCAGATAAGTGCCACCATTTTGCTGCCTATTCCTGGCTAAGAAATAAAGCAATGTCCTGAAGATCCCTTCATGTGGGCGCATTATTGGCTGTATCAGTACTTGTGTTCGGTAAAACAGGGAAGTTGTTACAACTTCTTGCCCCATTTATCACTAGATAAAACCCAAATACTGCATTGCTCCTTGTCTACTTGCTTCCAAGTCAAGGCAAATTTTGGTCATGACTGAGTGGGACATATTCACCTGTTCACAAGCAAATTCTTCTTTCCATTCACACAGTGGCAAGGTTGCTTTGTGGATTTGCTCTAATCACACAGGAATTAAGGCCTACCTCTCACTAGAACTAAAGCTGATGCATTGGGAGGCAAAGTCTTGAGTAATTTGTCCTGGTGTCTGGCACTGTAGAGAGTTGTTCCGGAATTAAATGACACTTGAAGACATGTGTAGTCTACCATACTTCTGGCAGACTAGAAGACTTTGGTAACACCTTTTTATCCTTTCTTCCTCCTCCTCATCCTCCCAGGAAATTTAATCTCTGAGGTCTAAGCTCTTCAGCTGCCTCACAAACATTGTTTTAATTCAGACAGGCATCTGTGCATTGAGCCACAAATCAGGCCTGTGGTGTGAAGCCAGAGTGCCATCAAAATTACAAATACAGCTTTCTGAGACCTTTATATTCCTATAGAAAGAGATTCAAAATTGTTCATACATGCAACAGTGACTAAGAAGTGAATGACAGATTGTCAAAATAATTGCTTGGGGAACAAAAAGACATAAATAAAAATAAGTTTACATGTAGATAATAAGTAAACCATCATGCTAAGGAAGAAACCAGACCTGCCAAAAGTAAAACCAGTAAGGCTGTTTCATCTGTCTCAGTACAAAAAAATTGCTGAAAAGTATCAGAGATCCTTAAGAGCATTACTATATACAGGAAATTCCAGGTATTGGGAAAAAATGAAGCAAACGGTAGTGTGCAATTCCCAGAGGAAACCTGTAATTTCTGGTGGATTTCCTGCAAAATTTTAGAGAGCAGACTGGAAAAGCACAGGGGCTGGTCAGCCCATGTGTGGGCATTTAGAGCAGTGTGAGGGATGTTTCTGGGACCAACTGCAGGGAAGAAGAGCAGCAGACAATTACTGGGACAATCTCTTTGCTGGCTGTGGAGTTTGTGTCAGTCGGTTCCCTGGGGCTGGGGGAGCTGTCACGGGGCAGGGCCAGCCAGGGCTGGCAGTGGCTGCTCAGGGATGGCTTTGGCCCGTGTCCCTCCAAGCAGCCACTGCCCAAGCAGCTGCGCTGCCCCCGGGCTCTCCTCCCGGCCTGCTGGGCTTTGTTGGGTGGCACAGCCTGTGCCAAGGGGCGGCAAGGTGCCTGCAGGCCCCAGCTCTGGGAGAAACGCAGAACGTCCTGCCCGCATCCACCGTGCTGCCAGCTCAGCAGTGCAGCACAGCACGGGCTGACGCTCCCCATTGCTCCCACAGGTGCAGCTGGAACCACAGCACATGTTCCTGATTCCCAGAAGGGCCCTGGAAGAGGTTTCTGTAAGGGAACAGGCTGCTGGATAGGATTAATTGCAGGCCTTCTTTTTTTGGAGTTTATTTTCATCTTATGCTGAGTCCAAATTTGGACTTGCTAGAAGAGAAACTAGAAGGGAAAAGGGTGAGTGTTTTGTTCACCTTTCCCTCAAACACGTTCTTTTAAAAGTCTAATTTTGTAGACAGGAAACATTCCCAGAGAAGCTGCTGTGGTGTTGTTGCCAGTCTGTGATTGTCCAGAGAAGATGGGGAGCCTTGCCAGCTCTGGGCCCTGCTGTGCAGGAGGCTCCCTGTGTGCCCCTGGCAGCTGGGGCCTCAGCCACCTCCTCTCTCCACAGGGATGCATCTGCAGCTTCACAAGACTGGCCAAATAACTCAGCAAGGGGGAACTGGACCTGTCATCGCGCATCTCCGTGCCCGTGTTTGTTGTCCCTTCCACGGCTGCATTACCAGCTCATTGCTAGGGACAGCTTGTTGGTATCACCACCCAGAGCAGGAGCCTCTGTCCCCAAAGGTGCTGCCCCTGGGTGTCCAGCCAGGCCAGGAGGTGCTGCACTCCTAGCAGGGAAGGGCCTGAGCCTGGCAACATCTTTGGGGTTCCTCTCAGGTGTGTCTGTGATACCACCAGCACTGGCAGAGCTGCTTGTCTGGGCACAGCCAGGGCTGGGCAGGCAGCAGCTGAGCATGGAGCTCCTCAGACAAAGCAACCTCAAAATATTTACAACCAAGGCAGTCCATTGCTACACTTGAGGGTCCACTCTGGGGGTACAGCTGAGGCCATGAGGTCACAGCAGGCTCAGGGGTCACAGCAGGCTTTGAGGTCACAGAGGTGCCAGAGCCCCGTGGATTCTCAGCAGCACAAGGAGCGAGCAGTCAGTGCTTGAGCACAGCTGTTGCGGCAGCAGCAGCGGCGCTGGCAGCAGTGGTGCTGACATTGGGACAGCAGTGTCAGGACAGCGGTGGCAGCAAGAGCTGCGGGACTGGCAGAGGGCAAGGCAGCATGGCCCTTGCTCTGCGCCTCTTCCTCCTGCTCCTCCTGGCCGTGGCCCTGCCTGCCAGGGCTGCCAAGGCTGCTCCGCTGCAAGCGCGGCCAGCAGGTGAGCCGGCAGCCTGGCTCCCCTTTCCCGGGACAGCGCTCCCTGCTCCCCGGGAAGCGCTGGGGATGGTTTTCCATTACTGCACAGGCTGACGCTCCCCATTGCTCCCACAGACGTTGTCACTGAAGCAGGAATATATGGCCCGGATCCAATGCGCCTCCCAAGAATTGTCTGTCCCCAGGATGTGCGCAGGAAATGCATGATAGGCACAGTGGTGATAGTGTTCACTGTGCCACTTGTGCTGATAGGCTGCTATCTTGGCATTCGCAAGCTGTATGAGATCAGACGGTCAGTTGCTGATTTTTCTCTACGGTTTTCTTATAACTGTGCTCCATAGCATTGCTGGCCTGACTCGTAGTCATGCTGCTGTGGAGGAGTGGCCAGTCCATGGTTGTCCAAAGAACTCTGCTGAGGGTTCTGCTGCTGCTCTGAGCTTTCCTTGGCCTCCTCATTGCTGGGCCTTGTCCTGGGGGGCCCACTGGGGCTGCAGCCAGTGCTGGCTCCCACTGAGGCTGCCTGGCCAAGAGCAGCCCCAGGGGCACAGGGCAGAGGCACAGCAAGTTCTCAGCAGTGTTTGGGCAGCACAGTTCAGGACAGGACAGTGCTTTTTTAGTAGCTCATGTAAACTTTCATGGCAACAGTGGTGTTGGAGGACAATCAAATGTGCTCCAGTTCTTTGTTAAAATGTGGTTTTCTTTATGAAATTCATTCACTGTTTTAAAACTTAGTTTAAAATATAACTTCTTTTCCAGTGCTTTATACCCTTCTTTGGTATAATGAATGTTGGCCTAATTATCCCATGCCTGAATTAGAAGACTGTAAGTACTATAAAATGGAATCATTTTTCTGCTCTTATGTCTTTCACAGACTCGTGAAACTTTTGGTAGTGTTAATTAACCAACAGAAGAGTTTTTCTCTGCTTTTAATTCAAACAAGCAGCAGAGCTGGAACCTGTTGAGCAGAGTCACTTCATTGCTAAAGCAAACTGCCAGGGTCCTTTATGGAACAATCTAAAATCTATATTATATGTATAGACTCCTGTCAAGAGACTGATAGAAATGAGAGATTTGGACTCTTTGGGATGTACTGACCAGCAGTGCATTGGCTCTGCGAATCTCAGTCTGTAATAATCAATCTTTTCAGAAGAGAATATTAAATTTCTTCCTGGCACTCCCTCTTGCATTTGTACTCAAAACCACTTCTTGAAAGAAATTTACAATGGCTCTTTATGCTCCCTTAGACGACTTTTCTCTGTTTCACCATAAATGCAGATGAAAATCGGGAGGATTCCATTAAAAAAGCTGCAAAGCAGATCCTGAAGAAGAGGGCATACATCTGCTCCCACCCTCTGGACACGCTCTGATCCCTCCCTGACAGGAGGTGCTCATTACTGTCAGTCAGGGAGGAATTTGTTGCAGTTTCCATAATGGACAGCTTAAAAGCATCTGTTATTTAATGCATTTAATAAACGTAATTGTTTAAAATAAAAATTCTTTCTAAACAAGTACTTCAAAGGATAAGGATAAATAAAGAGATTTAATTTAAAGCTGAAATTATTTTGTCAGATAGACAGATGGGTAGATATATAGGAAGATAGTTAGATACTTAGATAGCTAGATAGCTAGATAACTAAGATAGACTTAGATAGATAGATAGGTAGATAGATAGATAGATAGATAGATAGATAGATAGATAGATAGATAGATGTATATATATGTTTGTTCCTCTTGGAGCTGGATAAAGAAAGGGAGGGGAGGTTTGGATGGGGAGATGTTTCTTCCCAGGGAAGGGACTGAGGGACTGTGTGGTTTCTCAGTATCTTTTCACTTCAATCAGCTGCTCATTCACTGAGCAAGTCTGAAAGACTTGGGCAATCAGAACAGTTCTGCTTTGGAGGCCCCTCCAGCTCTCTTGTCCAGCAGCACCACCAGGACACTGAGTCCCCAGTGTCCAGGGAGCTTCTGCTGTCACCCTGAGGGACACCATTGGTCACTGACGTCCATCGGGCCTCTGAGCCATTGACCACAACCCCCTGGATGTGACCAGCCAGGCAATTGCTCGTTCTCCAAACTGTGCCTCCATCAGATCCATAGCTCACCAAAGGAGGGACAAGGATGCTGGGCAGGGCTGATGTGTCCAGGGCATGGCAGAAGTCCAGAGTGGTGGCATCTCTAGCTCTTCCCTTGTGCACTGGGGTGTAACTTCGCGGCTGGGTCACAGGCAATATGTTCTCTGGCCAGCTCACTGCCTGAGTCCCATGGACAGTCACAAGAGAGGCTGCCCCTGGATCCCTACAGGGACCTTCCTGGCTGGCGGTGCGTACAGGGGCTCGCAGCTCCCTGCAGCCGACACCTGTGGCACGGGTGACACAGCAGCAACCCAGTACGAGGGACCGAGGCGAAGGAACCGAGAGAGAGATCACTTGTTTGAGTTCTAAGGAAGGTTTATGTCCCCAGAGGAGTCAGGGACAAGCGACAATAACTGAGGGCAAAACACTGATTTTTAAGGAAGGGAGGGAAGAAGGGGAGTGACACAACCTTTGACCAAGGGGTAGGCATTGGGGAAGGAGTGCAGGGCAAGGGCTATCCAATAGAAACCAACAAGGGGAAGGAGCAAACCTTGAAATCCAATCTTGCTTTGAGGAGGGGATGAACGACGGTGTACACACCAGAACAAAAGGCTGTGCTTTGTTGGACAGGGGCATTGACATATGCTTGGTCAATAAAAAACTCAGGACTGAACCACCAGAGAAACCAAATGGGATATGTGGAATGAAGCATTACAAACATATTACAAGGAATATTTAGAACTTACTATAGAAGAACAAACTAAAATAACAGACTACCACACTGGGGTGTTGCGGTGTGTCTCTACTGTGTTTATAACTGCAATTCAGTTTCAATGGTCAGTTCTAAAACTCGCCCCCCCTCCCAGTCTCTTGTATTGTTATAGCATATTTTATCCTTAATGGATTGTTCCTTTGCACCTCTCTTGTTGGTTTTGTCCTGGTTTTCCATCTTCCCAAAGACCTGCCCTTTGTTCCTCAATGTTCCCTCTTCCTTCTCCTAGGGAAGCAATGTCAATCCCTCCTCATACCTGCCCCTTTCTCCAGAAACTTCCCTGTCATTTTTGTATCCCCTGAGGTCTCATTGGTTTGTTTAAACTCTTCCCCTCCCCTGTAATTCCCAATTGGTTTAAACACTGTATTGCCTGCCTTATGCTTCTCCCCAGGTTTCTCCCACTTGGTTAAAGTTTTGTACTCTCCTCTTGAACCTCCCCTTGCTGAAAAACCCCTTCTAGAGCCTGGACTTGTGTCTTTCTGTGCCTGACCTTCCTGGACATAAACACCTTTGGGAGTCATACAGAAGACCTCTCCTTGTTCCTTGTCCCTGCCCTTGAAGCATTCCCCCTGTGCCATACAGCAGTTGTGCCCTACAGCCGCACCCCAAATTGTGTGGCTTTTTGGGGGCAGCCCCCTCCTGGTGACAGTGCTTGGAGCAGCCCAGGCTGAAGAACTCTGGCACCGCATCACTGAGGCAGCCACTCCATCATGGAAGGGCTCTGGCTTGGTCAGGCAGCACAGACCCACCTTGTGCTCCTCAAGGTTTCCTTTGACATATCTAAGCATTGAAGAGGTTGGGTGGTTTTTCCCCCTGTTTTATTGGCTGTGTCCTTTGAGGATCACAAGAGGAAGCAGTGCCTTAAATTGCACATGAAGAGCAAATGGTGAAGTAAAAGCTTCACCTTTCCTATGAAGCCAGAGGACTGTGTTAGCCATGGCCTCCCCAAGGTGCCAAATTTCCAGCTGGGAAGCTGCTGACAGGAGGGAATGTGGCACTTGTCTCCAGCCAGAGCTGTGCCTGGCAGTGCCTGAGGAGCTCAGAAATCCCTGGATGTGATCTCCTGTGCCAGTGCCCAGAACACAGAGCGCTGAGCTCAGCTTGGGGGTGGGGGCAAGTCCAGCCATTGGACACAACTGCCAGGCAGGATGAGCTCCCTCCCAGAGAAGGAAAATTCCAGCCATGAGCAATCTGGTATTGCTGGAAGAGAAAATCGTGTTTTGTAATTCTCAACCTCAAACAGCTCCCACTAAATGCTTCTCATAGGAAGGAAACATTCCCAGTGAGGCTGCAGTGTAGGAGTGGCCAGTCCATGACTGTCCAAAGAACTCTGCTGAGGGTTCTGCTGCTGCTCTGAGCTTTCATTGGCCTCTTAATTGCTGGGCCTTGTCCTGGGGGGCCCGCTGGGGCTGCAGCCAGTGCTGGCTCCCACTGAGGCTGCCTGGCCACAGCAGCCCCAGGGGCACAGGGCAGAGGCAAAGCAGGTGGGGAGGAGAAAGAGCGGGGACGAGATTGCCCTTGAAAGGCAGAGGCGCTGTGGGGCCCGCTCCTGGCCAGGGAGCCTGCCCAGAGCCGCGTCCTGCTCGCCGGAGCCTTGAGGGACAGCTGTGCAGCTGGGCCAAGCTGTGCCAGCAGCTCCAGCCGTGCTGGGGAGCCTTGCCAGCTCTGGGCCTTGCTGTGCAGGAGGCTCCCTGTGTGCCACTGGCAGCTGGGGCCTCAGCCACCTCCTCTCTTCACAGGCACCACCTCAAAGAAAAGTTGAAAGCTGGTGGCTGGTCACAAGACCTCTACAGCTGGAAGAGCAGTAGCAGCAGCTCTGAATCTGACCAGTTTACATTTGTACCTGAAAGCGCTGTGGTGCTTTGAGGCCACAGGCACAGCCCTCCATCCGGGGCCAAAGGTGAAAGCCCCAGGAAAGTATTTGGAAGTGCTCAACTGACCACGGACTGAGAGCATCCCGAATCAGTTCTTCTACTGCAATAAAGAGATGGAGCTGTCACCCCAGTGTCTGGGTGGCAGCAGCAGCAAAGCCCAGCCGGCAGCAGCACTGGCTCAGCTCCGTGCCCAGGAGCAGCCGTGGATGGCCACGGTGTGGGCAGGCAGGAGCCAGGCAGGGGCTGCTGTGACCAGCGGCGGGGTCCCCAGGGCTGGGGGAGCCCATGCTGAGCGTCCCTGGGCTGAGGGCACATTTCCTTCCCTGGCATCATCTGGGCCTGCACCTCCTCCAGTGGCAAGCCCAGGAAAAGAGGGAAGCCATCAAGAGCATCTCCACAGCCACAGCCTGACCAGCAATTCCAGCAGGCAAAACAAAGCCCCACCCTAATTAACACACACTTGATAGAACCTAATTGATGGCCCATCACCAATGCAGGGTGCTGCACAGGGTCTCTCCTCTGGACGAGGGCCAGAATGGGAGGGAAGGGAAGGGCTGTGTGGCCTTGGGGCCCGATGGGGCTGATGAACAGCCCCAGAGGCACAACAGCCCAGCTGCAGCCACACTCCGTTTCCTGGTCAGAACCCTAGCCGTAGCTGCCCTGGCCTTCCCCGTAAGGCACCTGGGGGCTTTGGGGACCCTCATAAGGCGCACGAGGGGCTGGGGTCCCTTGTGGGACACACAGGGATATTTCAGGCTCCCTCTGAGGCACGGGGGGTGCTGGGGTCCACTTCAAGTCATGCAAAGGATTTGGAATTTTGTGTGAGGCATGCACGGAGTGAGGGATCTCTCCCAAGGTGTGCAGGGTGCTGGGGTCTCTGCTGAGGCACATGACGGGGTTTTGGGGTCTCACTTCACATGCGGAGAGGGCTGTGGGCTCTCATAAGCGTCCCGGGGCTTTGCGCCCCTCCTGCTGCCCGCAGTGGGGCGGGAGTCTCTGCTGAGGCCCGCAGGGCTCGGGGCCCTCCCGCGCTCCCTCCCGAGGCCCTCCGGGCCCGTCCGGCTCGGGGCTGCCGCGGCCCTGGGGCAGCCGCCGTGCCGGGACGGCGCTGGCGACGAGCCGAGCCGGAGCTGCCCCGCCGGCTCGCGCTGCACGGGCACGGCACGGGCGGCGCTGAGCGCCGGGCAGGCGGCGCCACAGCCCCGGCCCTGCCTCCTTCGGGGCCGGGCACACTCAGCCCCGCAGGCAGAGCGGCGGCTCCGGGCTCCGCTCGGCGCCCGAGGGGACGGAACCGATGCCACAGGAGCCTGGGGAGCCCCGCGCAGGGCCCTGGCGCCGCCCGCCCGCCTCTCCTGTGGCCATCCCGGGCGGCAGGGACTCGCTCTGGGCGAGCTGCCGGCTCCTGCCACTGCCCTGACAACGCTGAGGGGCCTTCGGGGCCGGGACTGGGCTTGCCAGGGAGACAGTTCATAGGAGACTTGCTCAGGCCTTTTACAAGATTTACTGCGAAACAACTTAAAATCCCAGGCTAAATCGTGTGGTTTAACGCCTGGGGATTTGCAGTCTCGTCCCACGGCCACAGCAGCTGACGGGGGGAGAGCACCAATCCCGCCACTCCCAGGTTCGCTGCCAGGACCCCGACTTATGGCTCCGTCTGCGGCGCAGCGCCGCAGGCGAGAGCAGCACTGCGAAGCACTGAGGCGAAGGAAGGAAGGACTGGACAATAGTAGGGATGCCCAGCCGCTCTACTGACCCAGCCAGGGACAGCACCGATTTCAGAGAAAAATTGTTGGGGGGGCAGTTATAAAGGCGAAGGGCGTGACACGACGGGGACACAAGGGACCAATGAACGAAGCCCAGGGGAGGAGCGAGGGACACAACCCAAGCAATAGCAATGGCACTGGGGAGGGAGAAGGGTCGGGGGACAAATCATGTGTTAAGTAAGGCAAGATTGACAGAGAAATTTCTCGAAATGAAAGGGGGCTGCTTACAATGATGGACAGGTAACTGGCAGGAGGAACAAACCCTTATGAGGGAGAACATGGGGGGAACCGAGGGTCAAACCAAAATCCTAATTTCCAAAATAACCAACTTTACAATAAAACCCGTATAAAACACACAATGCCACAGGGATTCCTTGAAGACGCTTTGTAACTCCCCGTGGTGCTGGGCCAGGCCGGGTCCCAGTGTGAGGAATGAAATCCTGGAGATGAGAGCTCTTTTTCAGAGTTGGCATTGGTAGTTGACGTTAATGAAATTGATAAGGTCTTAATTTGAAATATTGGTCTGTTGTTAAACACTGACTGTTAGAGTTCTAGGACTTGCCTTCAGTTGCCGTTGCTGACTGTTACTATTTTACCTGTATTTGTATCTCTTCTTGTCATACTCTGTATTTGTACCCCGTGTTAGTCATTTGTTAAACTTTGAATGTTAGTATTCTAAGACCTGCTTTTAGCTGCCGCTGTTAGATGTTGCTATTTCACACTGTATTTTTATCTTTCCCCATCATTCTCTGTATTTGTTCCCCTTTCCCTCTCACCCAGGATTTGTATCCATTCCCTTCGAGAACCACTTTTCCTACTCCCCTCCTCGCAGGAGGACTTGCACCCAGACTGAATTTAAATGAGAGGCTGTGGGAACTATATGAACCCTCTCAAAACAACAAACCAGCACATAAACTTTGACTTTAGCCCATCAGAACCACACTAAGCCACTGACTCTTGGCCCGAGCTGGATTCCGTCCTGTCCCCATAATTTTGATAGTACCCAGCTTGGAAGATGGCCCTCGGCTGCAAGCCAATATTTGCCTTCCTAAGGACTCTGGTGAGGATGGAAGGCCCAGCTGTGCCGAGAGACAAAGCTGTACTCTTCCTCCTCAGCGTCGTCCAGTGGGAGCAGTGGCTTGGTGCGTGACACCTTGGGTTCCCCACCCAGAGCTGTCTTTAATAAAGGCATTTTAAATTAGCTCCCCTCCTGGCCCTATTTCTAACACCAGCGAGCACCAACACCCAGCAGCTCTCATGTATGCAGCACGGCTGGCACCAGGGACACGAGTCAACATCCCTCCAGCTGCCCGCTCTGCCTGCAGGCTGTCACACAACAGCAATGTTCCAGCCAGAACAGGCATTGTTACATCCTCAGCACCACGTGCTCTTGTGGTCCTGCTAGTGCATCAGAGAGAAAAGCCAAATGTGACAGACCAAACTTGACTGTAGGAGAGGGATGGCTCCACAGAGGCTCTGGGGACCTGTGGTGCCAGGCAGTGCCCGGGCACTGGGACATAGCAGCAGTACCCCAGACTGTCACACTTCACCTGGGAGGGTATCAAAGCCCAGGGGTTCTTTGTTCAGGGTCCCCCAGAGGCACCAGCTCAAGCTGCCACTGTTCCACCACCATAAAATTGTTTTAAGGATCCAGAGGTCCAACACTCTGCTATGGAGGACGTTCCACATTTCCAATCTTTTGGGCATTTAGGACCTTTTGATTTTGCTTTGCACCCAAGAAAAATAAATCTCCAAATGTGCACAAATAACTCCTTCAGCATTTCCTCCTTTTATTTTCAGCTGATTTTTACATTGTTCTCTGCTACCTTGTCCTTGTTATGATCAAGAAGCTTGACTAGGCCAATATTCAAGCAGCAATCAATTTATTATTTATTATGGTAAGGTATGAGCAATACAGCGCTGGGTACAGTGGGGGAAGTTTTCCCTCCAACTGCACACTGATAATTGAGGGTTACAGGTATTTATAGGGGTACTCATCACTTTTTTTAAGCAGTTTCTACTTCCAATCTTTTACTCATCAGCAATTTTTATTCCAAATTATTACATCACAATTCCATACACTGTTGTGATTTTAATTTCTCAGGATGTATCTCAAAGGAGTATCCCCAGATTGTGACGGTCCAGTTTCCAAAAGAAGAAAGACGACTCCCATCTGGTGGGATCCAGCTCCCCAGATGTGTGTCCACCTTTTAATTGAAGAGACTCTAAATCTCATAACAGTGATGTCCAGCTTCCCTTTGGTCAAAACTATAAACCCTTGAGATGATGTTCATCTTCTTCTCTCAAGCTGTTTTTCTCTGCTTCAATAAGGCGTGAGATAAGCATATTTCCTTTATATATATTCCAAAGCTATAGTTTCAACAATACAAGTTATATTCTAAAATTATACTTCAGAAGGTTATTATAGCAGAGCTTTTTATGCATTAAATGCAAGCAAAAAGACACCTCTTTAACACCTTAATTCCAATGCTCTTAAATCAAGCAGGGTTAATTGCAAACAAAAGATAAGTTCAAAGGCCTTTTTCCATGCTTTATTCCCCTCAGTTATTATTAGAATTCACAGCTCTCCCATTGTCGGTGTCCACACATTTCACATTCACAACTACACACATCGCCTGTTTGTACCTGACACGAAACACAACTTTGTATTTCACAATCCCCCCTCTGCTTGTATAAATTTTCATTTCTCTTACTCATTCGTGTCTGGGCTTCAACTCTGGCTAAAACTTTGGAAGCTTTCTCTTTTTGGTCTCTTATCTTTAATTTCATTATTTTGGTTATCTTAGCTCTTTTCTCAAATCTACCAGCTTCTCTGGTAGCCAATTCTGAGTCAGTTACTGCAATCTGCATGCTTTGAATAACCGAGTGGATTGGTTGGATAAAACATGGAATAAGGCAAGGTAGAAACAATAACCTAGCTAATGAGGACAATATCAGGAACCCTTTTTTCTTCTACTAAGTTCCTCCTCTAAGCATCTGGTCTCACCATGAGGCTTGAAGAATGGACTTCCGTTTTTGGACAGGGACATGAGCCACCCTTTTGATCTCTGCTGCTAAACCCCGGATGGTTTCTCCGTAGTCATCAATCTCAACTTTTCTATCTATGGGGCAGTTCTCTGTAAGCTTTTTGTCCACCAATCTAATGTATACCATTTGGGCTTTCAATGGGTCATTTACACCTTCAGGTTTTAAATTTTCTCCAACCCAGTTTTATTTGCCACCTAGAGTGCACATCTTTAATTGGTTATGGTCATAGCACACTTCACTAACATGGGAATGTGCCATGAACATTGATTCTATTTTTCCCCCAATCCAGACAGTATGATTGCATTTGTCACAGACAGCTGGAGCAATAGGCTCTGATCCTGCAGCTCGCTCGTGGATTATGTGGAGTTCAGGAGTGAGGCTATTAAGGCCCATTGCCTGGGATGCAATGATCAATACAGTGAAAATAATCCTCAAGGGGTTGAACTCTCTACCTCTCTCAAGGCCCCTTGGGTTGCATCCAAGGGCCGAGATGTAGATCTTCTCGGTAGCAGGGTTTATACCTTGGGATTTAGTCACTGATATTTTCCATTTCATTTTTGCCTTTTGACTCATGAGCCTTCAGATCTCTATTTATCGTGGTTGTGGTCCGAATCTTTTTAATTCAGGCTAATTGGCCCCTGAGTTCAGGGGATGTGCGACTACAATAGGGTTGGTGTATGTGCCTCCCCCTCTTCCAGCGGTACTTGGCTTCCTGCTTGGCTTCTTTTGCTTTAATTTGATATTCGTCCGGTATCCAATTGCTCTTGTCACACTCTACTTTTTCTAATTTGGCTTTTGGTACTTCCTGCAAATCAATTCCTGCTCTTGTTCCATGTAGCCAGGTTCTCCACCAGTCTTTATCTCCTGTTTTACTATATCCTTTCCTTACTGGAGCCCACAAAGTTTTATCAGTTTCTTTCTCTATTTCTTTCATACAATTACAGCAGAGAGCATTAGGGATCTGTCCCCTTGGTAGGTTTGTATACCAAAATTCTTCACACTCTATACACTTAAAACAACCCCATGGATAACACTTACAGTTTAGAGTAGTACATTCTACCTCTCGTGAGTACAATTGGTTTTGCAGCTTAAGGTAGGAGCGTTTTCGTGACATACATCAGTCTCTTTTTAACTTGATTTTCAGTTCTCAGGGGGTAGATGCAATTCTCCACTGGGATTCAGCAGGCGTCTCTGTCGGTGGTTCCATCTCTGTCGGTGGTTCCACTGGGCCTTTGACCCGCGACGCCTGGGTCCAGCCTTTTTCCGCAGTTCAGATAGCTGTATCAGTGGTCAGCAGAGTTAAATATGGACCTTCCCATCTAGGAGACAAACTCTCTTCCTTCTAGCTTTTAATCAGCACCCAGTCACCTGGTTTTATTTGATGTCTGCTAAATCTGAGAGGGGCTGATTGAGCAATTAAGCCTTTCTCCCTTAGTTCTAGGACACGTTGTCCCATCTTCTGGATGTACTTTTGAATAGTCATATCGGCTATGACTGTTGATGTTTGGGGTACTTCCTGGGAATAAGGCAGCCCATAAAGCATCTCACATGCAGAAAGTCCCGTATCTGCATTTGGAAGTGTCCTTCTATTAAGCAATGCTAAAGGTAAACATTTGACCCATGACATTTGGGCCTCAATCATTAATTTTGTTAACTGCTGTGTTATTGTTTGGTTCATTCTTTCTACCCTCCCAGAGCTCTGGGGGTGCCAAGGGGTGTGATATTCCCAGGAAATCCCCATGGCTTTTGTTACTCCTTTTATGATGCTGGAAGTAAAGTGGGAGCCTTGATCAGAATCAATGGCCCTGATAACCCCAAATCGAGGAATGATTTGTTCCAACAATATTTTAACTACAAACTTCACCGTGGCTGGGGCAGCCGGGTAGGCCTCCACGCAATGGGTCAGTTGATTTACTAATATTAACAAGTATTTCCATCTGCCCACCCTTGGTAATTCAGTATAATCCACCTGAACCCTTTCAAATGGTTGGCAGGCTATTTTTCTACCGCCGGTTGAAGCTTGTCTCATTCCCTTTTTGTTAACTTTTTGACATGTCAAACACTCCTGTGTTATTCGTTTTGCTATCTCAAAAATTCCAATACATCTATAATATTTTAAAAAATGATCACATAAGGCTCTTGTTCCCCGATGAGTATGTTGGTGCAACTGGCTTAAAATCCTTCTAGCATAAGCATTAGGTAAAATCTCTCTCTTATCTGAGAGTATCTATTTTCCCAGCTCTTTCTTAGCTTCTAATGTTTTTATAGCTTCCTCCTCTTGAGTACTATAGCTTTTTGGCAGCTTCTCTTGAATTTCCTCTATAGTGTTCAGCTGGATAGTCTTTTTAGTTTACAAGCTGCCTCTTTTTCTTCTTACTAAGTAGCTTGACCCTTGTTGATGACCTCTTACATGTACTACCGCTATTCTCTTAGGTCTTTTCAGGGCTTCAAGCACTCTGATTTTTAACTCCTGATGGATCAGTTTCTTCCCTTGAGTGTTTATCAAACTTCTTTCTATCTAGATGTGTGCACAGTTCCAAAAGCATATTTTGAGTCTGTGTAAATTGTCCTCACCTTATCTTTTCTTAATGAAATAATCAGGTCCCTTCCCAAAAGATTGCATTCTGCTTCTGAAACTAGTAATAGATCCCTAATATCCACTTGTCCTTTTGCTTCAATTAGTACTTGTTCAGTAATGGGAACCTTAAAGGCCTCCCCTTTTGCTCTAATTACTTGAGCTGTTTTCCGGCTGATTTTGCATCTTTTTGGTAATCTTTGCACTGTTGATCTTTCAGCAGCCGTATCTACTAAAAGGCTGATTTCATCACCTTGGGGAACTACTCTTAATTTTCCTCTACAAACAGTTTTTGATCTGCCTCTCACTTCCTGCAAACCCTTTTAACATGTCCTTCCATACCACAGTAAAAGCAGGTAGGTCTTTCAGAACCCTCACCTGTTATTTTTCTCATGCTTTTAGCATTACTTGAAGATGCACTACCATTCTGAGCCTCTTTTACTGCAGCCATGAAAACCTTAGCTTTAGCTTTCACCTTCTCTTCATCTCTCTCTCTGTGCTTCCCTTAACAATTCTTGCAAACCTCTCTCCTGCCAGCCGTCTAACTTTCCAAGTTCCCTTCTAATTTCCTCCCATGATTTCGCCACAAACCGAGTTTTGATTAACGCTTCCCCACAGCTGTATCAGGATCTAATCCCAAATACATTTGTATACTCTACGTAAAATTGACTGAATCTCCGTCTGGGTCTTAGAAACTGATCTAGCCTTTGAGACACCCCCAGAGGATCTTCAAGTAACCTTCCCATTTATTTCTTTAAAAGTCCTTACATCCCCGGTGTTCAGGGGTGCTGGCACATACCCAAGGACTGATGTCCCTTGATTTCCTACTAATGGTACTTTCCTTAATGGGTACAGCTGCCCCCCCTTCCCTTCTTTATTGCTATCCCCACTGCTTTCTGCTCGTGCCCTTTCCTGCCTTCTCATTCTGTGTGCTGGTGGTGAATCAAGTATGGGGAGCGGAGCCACCGGGGCTTGTGGCAGCGGGACGGGAGTCACCGGGGCTTGTGGCAGAAGCAGTGGAGCCACCGGGGCTTGTGGCAGCAGCCGTGGAACCTCTGGGGCTTGCAGTGAAGCGGGTGCTGGAATGGGTGCAAAGGGTGCTGGGTTAGGTGCTGGATGAGGCACCTCTGCCAGTGCAGCTGGCTGTGGTAGATAAGGGGGGAAGGTTATCTAAAGGGTCCCACTGATCCCTTTTCTTTTTGGTTTTTAATGCATACAGGGGAGTAGGCCAGGACCCATGCCATAAAGCAGCATAATCGCTTTCTTCTTGGTTAATAGGGTCCTTTTCATTTACATAGGCATTCAAGGCTTTACAGATCCACCCTTCAGATGACCCATACATTGGCCAGTACAAATTATCCGGTTGTATCATTTCCTTAGTCCATTCTACCATACAATATTGTATCATTTTCTCTTTATTTTTTTTCCTCTGCTGGATTCACATTTATCTTACAATTTTAACATTACCCCAAGGGGTTTGTCATGGGGTATATCCGGCAAAATGCTCCCTCTTTTTCCAGTACTTTCAGTACCTTTATTTTCCTGCTGGTTTATACCAGCTCCTGGGTTTTTGCTCTGGCATTGACCCATTTTTCCACCAAACGGGTGTTCCCTCACTCACTTTGACTTCACTTGTTCAGACCTTAGTCCTTTCTTGTCAGGAATTTCCTTAATAAAAAGTCCCTTCTAAATCCTCCCGCCTCTGATTCTCTACCGGGAAAAGAAAACAAATTCCTCTCCGTAACCATTATCTTATCTCACCCCCCCCGACCTTTTACATACAGAGAATCCTTTTCCACACGCTTTGTTCCTTCACCTGCCGCCCCCCTCGCGGGGTAGCGAAACCGAGGTTAGAAGAACTCCTCACTCGTGTCGTGACTAGGTCACGTCTCATACACACACCATTCACACTCTTACACACCTACACCCACCCGTTCTTATCCCCCCGAACCAAGCGATAATTACAGCCTCCTTTTCTCACCTGGGTGAGAGTTTAATAAACTCATGCACGAGTTTATTACAGGTGAATTTTACTGCAGTCTACTCCGGGAGCTCCAAATTCTTTGCTCATAATTTACCTTATGGATTTCCTCTTCCCTGAGAGATTCTCCCGTCACTCAAGGCCACTGGAGGCAGAAGCCTCCAAGGTGGGGCGCCTCCCCAAGATCAGGAGTCTCCCTCAATGGATTTGGAGATTCCCGGTCAATGCACCAAATCTGTTATGAATAAGAAGCTTGACTAGGCAAATAATCAAGCAGCAATCAATTTATTATTTAATATGGTAAAGTATGAGCAATACAGCGCTGGGTACAGTGGGGGAAGTTTTCCCTCCAACTGCACACCGATAATTGTGGGTTACAGGTATTTATAGGGGTACTATTTCTATTTCCAATCTTTTACTCGTGAGCAATTTTTATTCCAAATTATTACATCACAATTCCATACACTGTTGTGATTTTAATTTCTCAGGATGTATCTCAAAGGAGTATCCCCAGATGGTGGTGGTCCAGTTTCCAAAAGAAGAAAGACGATTCCCATCTGGTGGGATCCAGCTCCCCAGATGTGTGTCCACCTTTTAATTGAAGAGACTCTAAATCTCATAACAGTGATGTCCAGCTTCCCTTTGGTCGAAACCATAAATCCTTGAGATGATGTTCATCTTCCTTTCTCAAGCTGTTTTTCTCTGCTTCAATAAGGCGTGAGATAAGCATATTTCCTTTATATATATTCCAGAGCTATAGTTTCAACGATTCAAGTTATATTCTAAAATTATACTTCAGAAGATTTTTATTGCAGAACTCTTTATGAATTAAACGCAGGCAAAAAGCAGCATCTTTAATACCTTAATTCCAATGCTCTTAAATCAAGCAGGGTTAATTGCAAACAAAAGATAGGTTCAAAGGCCTTTTTCCATGCTTTGTTCTCCTCAGTTATTATTAGAATTCACAGATCTCCCATTGTCAGTGTCCACACATTTTGCATTCGCAGCTACACACAGCGCCTGTTTGTACCTCACACGAAACACAAGTTTGAATTTCACATGGGGACCTGTGGTGCCAACCAGTGCCCGGGCACTGGGACACAGCAGCAGTACCCCAGACTGTCACACTTCACCTGGGAGGGTATCAAAGCCCAGGGGTTCTTTGTTCAGAGCCCCCAGAGGCACCAGCTCAAGCTGCCACTGTTCCACCACCATAAAATTGTTTTAAAGGATCCAGAGGTCCAACACTCTGCTATGGAGGACGTTCCACATTTCCAATCTTTTGGGCATTTAGGACCTTTTGATTTTGCTTTGCACCCAAGAAAAATAAATCTCCAAATGTGCACAAATAACTCCTTCAGCATTTCCTCCTTTTATTTTCAGCTGATTTTTACATTGTTCTCTGCTACCTTGTCCTTCCAAAATTCCTGTGCCTATTGAAGCCCTTGCTTGGCGCACACATTTTCTTTAGTTCTGTAGGGATGTACCTCCAGCAACGCTGCCGAGCACACCCATTTCACTGTTGCACAAGCCTAACTCTGTGCTGCAGTATGTGAATCCCATTGTGGTGTGGGAGATGGCAGGGCACCAGAGCAGGCCCTGAAGCACGGACATTCGGGGGCGGAATGTCCTGGGGTGATGTTATGATGCTTGTATCCCCATTCATCTGTTCTGTGCCTTTGAGACTGGCTTTGAAGAGTGGAAGTTTTGTTTGGGTTTCTCTTATCAGGGACACAGAGACGAGCAGTACATAGGGCTGTTTTCACTTCTTGCTTTCAGCTTGCTGCTTTGCTTGCTCTCTTTTCTGCTCTCGCTTCTGCTCTGCTTTGGCCTCTGCTTATTAGCTAGCTCTAGCTAAACAGTCCAAATGCCTTCCTGGACTGTTTCTCCTCTCCTTTTCTTCGACCATCTCAAACCTGCTCTGGACTGGGACCTGGGAACACCGAGGATTTGCACCGTTTTGGCCTGCAGCAGCTGCCCCATTGCCGGAGGGACTGAGAACAGAGCAACCACCCCCGAAAGAGACTTTCTGATTTTGTCATCTTTCCCAGAGCGGTGTCATCGGGTATTGTTCATTTTGTGTGCTGGGGGGTGCTGTGTCTGGTAAATAGACAGGTTCTTTCCACCTCTGTCTGAGGAATTTTTTCCCGAACCGGTTGGGCGGAAGGGCCGTGTGCGTTTGCTTTCTGGAGGGGCCCTCCTTTGCAGATTCTTTAACAAATTTGCTCTAAACCAGTCAAAATATTGACGCCCAACGTGGGGCTCGAGAGAGAGTGGAAAAACCCTGTTTTGACTGCATTTTGGTTGCTATTACTCTGTGTTCATTTAAGTCAGATAGTAGTCATGCTTTTTGGGTTCACAATGTCTATTGGGGTGAAGGTTTGCATGCATTTCATGTCCCTAGGGTTTTTTGAGATTTTAATACCTCTCTGGTCTCCAGGTTTATTTTCTCATCCAGAAATACCTTTAGTATTGTCCCTAATACATAGTTTTTACATAAGAGTGGCAGTGACCAGAGTAGCTATCCTGCTGGGCTTGGTGGCAATGATGTGCAAGAAGTTTATAAACATGCTAGGGTCTGCTCCAGGTATGAATGGTTCATGGCTATGGTTATGCATCAAGTTTGTTGCAGGAGGAGCAGCAGGGAATGAGGATTTTCAGCCTCTGCTTTCCTTCTTCTCCTATGAATCTGTTGCATCACTAGTGAAGGATGTTCAGTTTCCCCTCAATGTTAAAGAAACCATCTTTCTGGTATTCAGTCTGGTAACCTTCCTCTATACAGCCTGCTGCTTCTCTGGAATGAGGGCTGAGATTTCTAGACGGGCTGATGAGACCCCTGACTCAGGATAAAACCCCGGTGTGGAAAATCCTGAGTGGTGTGGGAAATGGGAGGATATGGGCCAAATCCTGAAGGAATTCTCTGACCCTATAGTCTGGGATTTTCCCCATGAACAAATTCAGAACCCAGCTGAGGTGGGCAAATATCTGAAAGAGAAGTACCAGGATGAGCCTAAGGAGAGGAAGGTCATTGCAGTGAGCTGGGCCCTGGCATACGCTTATCGCACGCTGCTAGATACTGTCGGGCAGCAGACAGAGGCAGGGGGCAGGGAGATAAATCAGCAACTATCCCGGTGACTCAGGCTGCAGCTAACACTCCAGGCTCAAAGCCAGCATCTAAACCCATGGCTGTTGCTACCAGCACTAGAAGTGGGAAATGCACGGACAAGACCCATCGACCAGTGGATGATGATGATGAAGGAGAAGGAACCTCAACGCCTCCTGACATAAAATCAGGAGTCAAAGCAGCAGGTGCAAGATCAGATGCAAATATTGAGTCTTATTCCCTGAAGGACCTTCGTGGCCTACGGAAGGATTACACTCGAAGGTCTGATGAATCCATAATTAGTTGGCTGCTCCGTCTCTGGGACGCTGCAGGCCAGGCTACAATTCTGGATGGCACTGAAGCCAGGCATTTGGGATCCCTGTCACAGGATCCTGCCATAGACCAAGGAATGATGAGGGGGGCTAACTCTCACAGCCTCTGGGAACGGGTCCTAAGAAGTTGTCCTGGTTTAGGACAAATTAGGGGAAATCTCCAAAAGGGAGCCCCCAAAAAAAACAAACCTCCAACCACCCCTCCCCCAATACTGGGTTCGGGAAGGAATTCCTCGGAGGAGCAAAGTGGAAAACAAAACCTATTTATTAACAAGTAACAAAAGAACACTCCCCAACACAAGAAAAGAAAAGAAACCAGGCAGTGTTGTAGAGGGCACTGAGCTTCTCTCTCAGACTCCGGGGGTCCTGGATGTCTCAAGTCAGGTCCGGAGCCTGTCCAATATCTTCAGGGGAGGGTAAGAAAGAGGGAACAAAAGAAAAGAAAAAAAAAACCAGCGCAGAAAGCAGAAAGCAGCAAAAAAACCTATCAGCTAGGGGCCGAGGCAGGGGCAAGGAAGCAAGCAAGCAAGCGGCAAGCCAAGCCAAGCAGCCAGAAGCCAAAAGCGAAAGTGCCCCGGTCACACTCCCTCCTCCCTCCCCGCCCCGCCGCAGCAAGACGGCCGGGGGGGGGGGAGAGAGAAAAGGCACAGCTGCCAGACACAACACACGATATTGGGATAAAGGCTGTCACCCCACGACACTCCACCCCTTATCCCATATCGTGAACATACAATAAAAAACTTTCATTTCACTTACTCACACCTTTGACACTTACGCATTCCTCTCATCTTACTTGCTCAGACCTTTGATACTTACAGTTTCCTTCTGTCTCACATTCAACAAACAATGACATTCATATATGAGTCTCATCCCACAATCAGGTCTCCCTGAGGTACGCACCGTGTTGTTCCATCTTTCTGCATTATCCACCATGTATAACCTGGTCCTTGAGCAAAGACAATCCCACGGATGGTTTTGTCTGTACTCGAGGCAGGGTTGATCCATACTGTCTTTCCAACAAACCTCTGACATGGGCCACTGGGGCTTTATCCCCATCTACTATATTAGTGAGCTCAGACTGAGCAGGACCCGCTCAGTTGGTGGAACCTCGAGTGTTAACTAACCAGGTAGCCTTTGCCAAATGCTGCTCCCAGTTTTTTAAAGACCCCCCCCCCACCCAATGCTTTTAAGGTGGTTTTTAACAATCCATTGTACCTTTCCACTTTCCCTGCAGCTGGTGCATGATAGGGGATATGGTATACCCACTCGATGCCATGTTCCCTAGCCCAAGTATTAATGACATTGTTTTTAAAATGAGTTCCATTATCCGACTCAATTCTCTCGGGAGTAGCGTGCCTCCAAAGGACCTGCTTTTCAAGGCCCACGATAGTGTTACGGGCTGTAGCATGAGACACAGGGTAGGTTTCCAACCATCCCGTGGTGGCTTCTACCATGGTTAGTACATAGCGCTTGCCTTGGCGGGTTTGAGGCAGTGTGATGTAATCAATCTGCCAGGCCTCCCCGTATTTGTACTTAGATCACTGCCCCCCATACCAGAGGGGCTTCACCCGCTTGGCCTGCTTAATGGCAGCGCACGTCTCACAGTCACGAATAACCTGAGAGATACTGTCCATGGTTAGATCCACCCCTCGGTCTCGTGCCCACTTATAGATGGCATCTCTGCCCTGCTGGCCTGAGGCATCATGGGCCCATCGTGCTAAGAATAACTCTCCCTTATGCTCCCAGTCGAGATCTATCTTCAACTCCCCTATCTTTGCAGTCTTATGTACTTGCTGGTTGTTTTGCTGCTCTTCATTAGCTCTACTTCTGGGGACACGGGCATCTACATGGCGAACCTTCACAGGTAACTTCTCTAACCAAGTAGCGATATCTTTCCACTCTTCCGCAGCCCAAATTGGTTTTCCTCTGCGCTGCCAGTTGGCCTCTTTCCATCTCTTCAGCCATCCCCATAGAGCGTTGGCTACCATCCAAGAATCGGTATACAAATAGAGCCTTGGCCACTTCTCTCTCTCTGCAATACCTAGGGCCAGTTGAACAGCTTTGATTTCAGCAAATTGACTGGATTCACCCTCTCCTTCAGTAGCCTCTGCAACCCGTCGAGTGGGACTCCATACAACACCCACGATATTGGGATAAAGGCTGTCACCCCACGACAGAAGTGTAGCAGAAAGATACCTGTGCGCAGACGATCTCTATATGCAGCAAACTCAGTGGAAGACCATAGAGCAAGGGATCCAACACCTGAGAGAAATGGCAGTGGCAGAGATTATCTTCTCAGATGATGTAACAACTAGGGACCCAGACTTAGTACCATGCACGTCTGCGATGTGGCGAAAACTTGTACGACTTGGGCCACATGAATATGCTTCTGCCTTAGCCATCATGAAGAGGGATGAGAGGGGTGAGACTGTGCTTGAAATGGCAAGGAAGCTCCAAGCATATGCAGATGCTGTGCATGGCCCGACACATGCCAGAATCGCAGCGGTAGAAACACTTCTGCAGAACTTAGAGGATAAGATAGAGGAGAATCATAAGAAGCTTAGAGAGGAGATTAAAGAAGACCTTCTCCAAATTTCAGCAGTACAGATCCGAGGTTCTGGTATCCAAGGCAGACGTTTCCCAGATGGTGAGAGAAGGTACACCCCACGAGTTGAGCTGTGGTTTTACCTGCGTGATTGTGAGCAAAACATGAGAAGGTGGGATAGGAAACGTACCGCTGTTATGGCACGATGGGTGCGTGAACTGAAGGAAGCCACCAGAAGGAAAGCAGCTCCAGTTGCCTGTAGCCGAATGGCCAGGTATGATGATGATGACATGTCTGATCCCCTCGAAGGAACATCCAAAACATACGCCCAGGGAAAGAAGGATAACCAGGCTTAGAGGGGCCCTGCCTCTAGCCAGGTAGAGGCCAGAGAAAATCGTGTTTTCTGGTCTGTGTGGATTTGTTGGCCTGGCACACGGGAACTACAGGATTACAAAGCTTTGGTTGATACTGGTGCGCCATGCACATTAATCCCATCAAGACATGTGGGGACAGAGTCTGTTTCTATGGCTGGTGTGACAGGGGGATCCCAGGATTTCCCTTTGGTGGAAGCTGATGTGAGCCTAACGGGAAATGAGTGGAAGAAGCATCCTATTGTGACTGGCCCAGAGGCCCCGTGTATTTTGGGCATAGACTACCTTCTAATGGGTACTTCAAAGACCCAGAGGGACTCAGATGGGCATTTGGAATAGCTGCTGTAGAGACAGAGGGCATCCAGCAATTGAACACCTTGCCTGGGTTGTCTAAGAATCCATCTGCAGTAGGATGCCTGACGGGAGAAGAGCAACGAGTGCCAATTGCCACTTCCATAGTGCATCGACGACAGTATAGGACCACTCGAGATGCTGTGATCCCCATCCACAAAATGATCCCTGAGCTGGAGAGCCAAGGGGTGGTCAGCAAGACCCAGTCACCCTTCAACAGCCCCATTTGGCGTGTGCAAAAATCTGAAGGAGAATGGAGATTGACTGTGGACTACCGTGCATTGAATGAAGTGACTCCACCACTGAGTGCTGCCGTGCCAGACATATTAGAGCTCCAGTATGAGCTGGAGTCCCAGGCAGCAAAGTGGTACGCCACTATAGACATTGCCAGTGCATTTTTCTCCATTCCTCTGGCAGCAGAATGCAGGCCTCAGTTTGCCTTCACATGGAGGGGAGTGCAGTACACCTGGAAGCGACTGCCCCAGGGTGTAAGCACAGCCCCACCATCTGCCATGGACTGAGCCAGGCTGCACTGGAAAAGGGTGAGGCTCCAGAACACCTGCAATATATTGATGACATCACTGTGTGGGGGAACACAGCTGCGGAAGTGTTTGAGAAAGGGGAGAAAATCATCCAGATCCTCCTGGGAGCTGGTTTCGCCATTAAAAAGAGCAAAGTAAAGGGACCAGCTCATGAGATTCAATTCCTGGGAGTGAAGTGGCAAGATGGACGGCGTCAGATTCCTACAGATGTCATCAACAAAATCACAGCAATGTCTCCACCCACCAATAAGAAAGAGACACAAGCTTTCCTGGGTGCAATAGCGTTTTGGAGGATGCATATTCCTGAGTACAGTCAGATCGCGAGTCACCCGCAAGAAGAACAATTTCCAGTGGGGCCCTGAGCAGCAACAAGCCTTTGCACAGATCAAGCAGGAGATTGCTCATGCAGTAGCCCTTGGCCCAGTCAGGACAGGACCAGAGGTAAAGAACATGCTCTACTCTGCAGCCGGGAACCATGGCTTGTCCTGGAGCCTTTGGAAGAAGGTGTCTGTGGAGACTCGGGGTCGACCACTGGGATTTTGGAGTCGAAGCTACAGAGGGTCTGAAGCCAACTACACTCCAACAGAGAAGGAAATCTTGGCTGCCTATGAAGGAGTCCAGGCTGCCTTGGAGGTAATATACACTGAAGCACAACTCCTCCTGGCACCCTGACTACCAGTGCTGGGGTGGATGCTCAAAGGCAAGTTTCCTTCCACTCACCATGCCACCAGTGCTACATGGAGCAAGTGGATTGCTCTCATCACTCAGTGCGCCCGTATAGGTAAACTGAATCGCCCTGGGATTTTGGAGGTAATTACAAATTGCCCCGAAGGTGAGAATTTTGGTGTCACAGATGAAGAGGAACAAGAACCAGTGACACGTGCTCAAGAGGCTCCTCCCTATAACCAAGTGCCCCCAGAGGAAACACGCTACGCTCTTTTCACTGACGGTTCCTGTCGCATCGTAGGGATGAACCGGAAGTGGAAAGCAGTCGTATGGAGCCCCACACAACAGGTTGCACAAGCTACCAAAGGAGAAGGTGGATCAAGCCATCTCGCTGAACTCAAAGATGTTCAGCTGGCCCTAGACATTGCTGAGAGAGAGAAGTGGCCAAAGCTCTACCTCTACACTGATTCATGGATGGTAGCCAATGCTCTGTGGGGATGGCTGGAGAGGTGGAAAAAGGCTAACTGATGAAACCCCAAAACAGATAGCCTTCAAGAAATAATGAGTTAAATCATAGAATGTGAGGCATTTGAAGAAAGCATAGCATTAGGAAACACATAAAGCAATAAATCAGCTAAAGCATGAAACACAATGACAGAAAAGAGAGATAGGAGTAGGGAACTGATGGGCTAAGCATGTTCAGAGCCAACAATGTCAAACTGACCCTAAGAACTTTGCCAAGCCATAGAGACCAAGCCAAGTACACCGGGAATTGACCAAATTAGGAAAGAAGTTCAAAAGTTTAAAGAGGAAGACCCATCAGGAGACCCCAGCCCATGATGAAGGCAACCGGAACGACCACCGAGATGATCCTCAAGAGAGGTGTCCCTGCCCATGCTCCGCCTACAACGCGCCCCCTATGAATATTCACGATTATGCATATGATCTGATGTAATCCTATATTCAAAACTGTATAAAAGCCTGCTTTTGTTACGGGAGACTCAGAAATCCATTTTGTGATTTCTCCGACGCGTCGCAATAAAATACCTCCTGCTTATCTGACTTAGGCTGAGTCTCTTAAGCAGTTATTCTTCGCCTTTTGGGGCAAAATTCGGCATCACTGGCAACGTAGAGGGAAACCAATTTGGGCTGCTGATGAGTGGAAAGACATTGCTACCAGGGTAGGGAGGCTACCTGTGAAAGTCTGCCATGTAGATGCCCACGTACCCAAGAGTAGGGCCAATGAGGAGCACCAAAACAATGAGCAGGCTGCAAAGATAGGGGTGTCCAAAATAGACCTAGATTGGGAGCATAAGGGAGAGTTATTCCTAGCTAGATGGGCCCATGATGCCTCAGGCCACCAGGGCAGAGATGCCACCTATAGGTGGACACAAGACCGAGGGGTGGATCGAACCATGGACAGTATTTCTCAGGGTATCCATGACTGTGAGACGCGTGCTGCCATCAAGCAGGCCAAGCGAGTGAAGCCCCTCTGGTACGGTGGGTGGTGGTCCAAGTACAAGTATGGGGAGGCCTGGCAGATTGACTCCATCGCACTGCCCCAGACACGCCAGGGAAAACGCTACGTGCTGACCATGGTGGAAGCCACCACTGGATGGTTGGAAACCTACCCCGGGTCTCATGCTACAGCCCGGAACACCATCGTGGGCCTTGAAAAGCAAGTCCTGTGGAGACATGGTACCCCTGAGAGGACTGAGCCAGACAATGGGACTCATTTCAAGAACAGCCTTATCAACACCTGGGCTAGGGAACATGGCATTGAGTGGGTGTACCATATTCCCTACCATGCACCAGCTGCAGGCAAAGTGGAGAGGTACAATGGACTACTAAAAACCCAGTTGAAAGCTTTGGGTGGGGGATCTTTCAAAAACTGGGAGCAACACTTAGCAAAGGCCGCCTGGTTAGTTAACACCCGAGGTTCCACCAACTGAGCAGGTCCTGCCCAGTCTAGTGGTACATATCAGAGGTTTGTTAGGGAAGACTGTGTGGATCAATTCTGCCTCGAGTACAGACAAACACATTCATGGGGTTGTCTTTGCTCAGGGACCAGGTTGCACGTGGTGGATAATGCAAAGAGATGGAACAACACGATGTGTACCTCAAGGAGATCTGATTGTGGGGTAAGAATGATGTGCAATATCGCTGTTCATTGAATGTTACTGCCATCGTCTGTACATTAAACCATACAGACATGAGATAGAAGCAAATGTGTAAGTGTTGAAGGTCTGGGCAAGTGGAAGATGGAGAAGGAAATGTGTAAGTGTTGAAGGTCTGAGCAAGTGATAGATGGAGCTTTAAGTGACTAAAGTGAAAAGGGGGAATCCTGCAGCTCTGTAATATAGGGCCTGGATTCAGTGGTCCAGTGTGGGGATGTGATGAAGGCATGATGGGTATTGCTTGTACATTTTGGGGGAACAGATGGAAATTTTGTATGAATAATGCATGATGTGTTGTAGTATGTTGATGATTTGGGGATAAGGGGTGGAATGTCCTGGGGTGACGTTATGATGCTTGTATCCCCATTCATCTGTTCGGTGCCTTTAAGACTGGCTCTGAAGAGTGGAAGTTTTGTTTGGGTTTCTCTTATCACGGACACAGAGAGGGGCAGTACTTAGGGCTGTTTTCACTTCTTGCTTTCAGCTTGTTGCTTTGCTTGCTCTCTTTTCTGCTCTCACTTCTGCTCTGCTTTGGCCTCTGCTTATTAGCTAGCTCTAGCTAAACAGTCCAAATGCCTTCCTGGACTGTTTCTCCTCTCCTTTTCTTCGACCATCTCAAGCCTGCTCCGGACTGGGACCTGGGAACACCGAGGATTTGCACCGTTTTGGCCTGCAGCAGCTGCCCCAGTGCCGGAGGGACTGAGAACAGAGCAACTACCCCCGAAAGAGACTTTCTGATTTTGTCATCTTTCCCAGAGCGGTGTCATCAGGTATTGTTAATTTTGTGTGCTGGGGGGTGCTGTGCCTGAAATAAACAGGTTCTTTCCACCTCTGTCTGAGGAATTTTTTCCCAAACCGGTTGGGGGGGAGGGGCCGTGTGGGATTTGCTTTCTGGAGGGGCCCTCCTTTGCAGATTCTTTAACAAATTTGCCCTAAACCAGGACAGGGGGGTTAGTGACGAGACAGTTGGAACCCGGGCTAACTCTCAGAACTCCGGCACCGCCGCAGGAGTAGGGAACTGCCTCAGGATAGGGATTTCCCAGAGGCAGAACCTTTAGAGCCACTTGCTCTACTGTGCCAGACACCAGCCACGACAGGGAGCAGGCAGAGGAGAAAGGAGGAGGCCCTCTGAGGTTCCACAAGGAAGAGTTTATTCCAGGTGAAAGAAATAGGATAAAAAGCCCCTAGATTTATTGTGCAAGGGGGTTTATACAGATACAAGTCAGGGGGTGCATACAAACAGCTGACCAATAGGGAATCCTCAGGGGAGCAGTGAGGGGATTACTCAAGTGTCTGGGGCCCATTGCGGTAGGAGGGTGGAGAGGATGGCTCACATGGGCCCACGGGGGCTCCGGAATAGGGGAATTCCAAAGGGCTGTTGCAGTCAGAGATTGGCCCGAAGGCTCCTTCGGGAACCAAGGGGTTGGGGTGCCGTGGCAGGCAGGGAAAGAGCTGGAACAAGGGGCGGGGAATGGCATGAGGGACAGCTTTGAGGGAGGGTAAAACCCACGGGTAAACCATGAACCACTTAAACAGGAATCAATAAAATAAATTCAAACTGCAACAATCAAGAGCATTTTCAGAGACACAGCCTGACCGACCAGCAATGGAAGCTGGAAAAACAAAAAGTTTTGCTGAGCAATGGCCCTTTGATGAAGCAAAACATTTACAATCAGGGCAGCCCATTGGTACAGATGGGGGCACAGTCTAGGGGTACAGCTGAGGCCATGAGGTCACAGCAGGCTCAGGGGTCACAGCAGGCTGAGGTCACAGCAGGCTCTGAGGTCACAGATGTCCCAGACCCGGTGGTTGCACAGCAGCACAAGGAGTGAGCAGTCAGTGCTTGAGCACAACTGTTGCGGCAGCAGCAGCGGCGCTGGCAGCAGTGGTGCTGACATTGGGACAGCGGTGTCAGGACAGCGGTGGCAGCAAGAGCTGCGGGACTGGCAGAGGGCAAGGCAGCATGGCCCTTGCTCTGCGCCTCTTCCTCCTGCTCCTCCTGGCCGTGGCCCTGCCTGCCAGGGCTGCCCAGGCTGCTCCGCTGCAAGCGCGGCCAGCAGGTGAGCCGGCAGCCTGGCTCCCCTTTCCCGGGACAGCGCTCCCTGCTCCCCGGGAAGCGCTGGGGATGGTTTTCCCCAGGCCTTCAGGGAGGGTTTCCTCTGGGGGAGGGAGAGAGCCCCCAGGGCCCTGGGGCTGGCCCTGTTTCCTCTCCAGGCATGTGTCACAGGGCCGGCAAAGAGGGTGCAGAGTGACCAGGAGCCTGCCCAGAGCTCCCCAGGCCCCTGTGCAGCTTTGGCCTTGTCCACTGACATCTGGCCCCCACGGACTTTCCTGACCCCCTTGCAGTGCCCAGTTCCCGGAGGGAGAAGGGGATGCCAGTGCATCATGGAAATGGGTCTGGTCTTTGCTCCCTTCTAGATTTGGATCGCAGCTTTGATTATTTGGAATTGTTGTTGAATGATATTTCGAATGTCTTGAAGAATGCTGTAGGTAAGTTCTGAATTTCCCTTTCTAGTGACATATTAATCAGAATCCAAGTGGCAAGAGCTCGTTCCTCTGCCATTTCCGTTAGAGGTTAAGTCAGGGCAGAAGGGTTCTGAAAACCTTGCCCTGCTCCTTTCTGGAGCCCTGAGTGATCCCACACGATGAGTGTCAGTGGGAGGAAGGAGCATTTAGCCGTCCATCCTCCTCCCATGTGCAATGCCACTGTGTCCTTTCGTGCGGGCTGTGCAGTCACAGAGAAAAGCAGAGAGGGAAGGTGCTGGGCCCAGGGCTGTGCCCCGGGGCTGAGCCTTTCCTGCAGCCTGAGGATCTCCTGCAGTGCCACGGGAGCTGTTCTGTCCTGCCTTTCTTTGCAGCTGAACCTGTTGGTGAAGGTGGTGCGGCTTCCCAAGCCACGTCCACGACTGAGCCTCTGGGAGATGGTGAGGGTAGGTCAAGGCCTTTCCCCTGGGAGAGCTGCCAGCTCAGAGCCCAAAGCTCGGCCAGGGGGGCATCGCTGCAGGTGCCAGGACAGAGCCATGCGCGTGTGTGCCCTCGCCCTGTGCGATCCCCTCACTGCTCCTGCGGCTCAGTGGTGCCCGTGCAGCTGAGTAGAGGCGGCAGAACATTCTGTGGCCTTTGTGTTACAGATGAGTCTGCAGGGAGGACTCTTCCTGATCCTTCCCTCATTCCTACACAGGAGCCTGCCTCCCATCGCAGGGGTGAGTAGTGCGTCCCTGCTGACCCCACAGGCTGAGCCCTGGTTCTGTGGGATCCATTAATGGGAGGAGGAAACATGTTTTTCTAATGTCCTCTAAAAGGAAAGAACAAAGCTGCAGGACAGAAGAAAGCCCATGAGTCATATGAACACATGAGGCAAAGGACAAAGGAAATGCAGCAGGCAGGACAAGGTGGGTGCATTTCCCTCAGCCTTGTCCTGGGGCTCAGCAGCCGGGGGCTCTGGCTGCACATCTGGACACGCCGTGCCCGGCACAGCGGGAAGGGATCCATGGCAGCCTGGCTGCCCCGCTGCTGCTTCCATGCCCTGCAGGGCTGTTTGCCAGCCTGGCCTGGCTGCAGCTTCTCCCCAGCCTCTGCAGGATTGATTGAGGTATCAGCTGGCAGGCAGCCCAAACTGCACAATGCACCGCAGATCCCCTGCAATTTCCCATCTCCAGGCAAATCAGAAGGGGCAGCTGTTTGGAGTACAGAGGGCCCTGGCCTAAACAAAAATTTTATAGGGATTTCCTAACCATTCTTAACCATGTCTTTGACAAGCATTGCCTCTTGAAGATTCCCCATCCTCAAAGGGGAACAGCACTACCTAATCCAGCTGTACCTCATCCTTTCTCCAGAAGCAGATGGAGAGGCTGTGCAGAAGGAAGGCTGTGCATTTCCCGGAGGAAGCAGTGGCTCTCTGACAGCCTCTGCTGCAGGAAGGGAGACGATGCAAGGCACAGCCACAGGAGGTAATTGCTGTGCCTCTGGGCCTGAGCCCTGCTGCGGCTTGAGCTGCCCTCTCTGCTGCTTGGCACTGCGGGCACAGCCCAGAGGAATTGTCCCGAGCAGGCTCAGGGCACTCGGGTACTGAGCTGTCCTGCTGGGCTCCCTCCGTGGGAGACATGTCCCGAAACCTGGGAGCGGCTGCACGGGGTGCCCATGGTGGGGAAAGGGCAGAGGGGGAGAGCAAGGCTCCACTGGGTCCTGACAGAGCCTGGCTATGTGCCCTTGGGCTGGGGAAGCTGTTCCTTGGGCAGGTTGGCAAACAGGAGGGCGAGACAGAGGTTGGGGGCAATAGCTGTGGCACTGCAGATTTCCCGGAGCATTTAGTGAGGGTTTCCTGTGTGGCAACCAGAGAGCCCCAGGGCCTTGGGCTGCTCCAGCTGCCCCTCCAGGGATGTTGCACAGGGACTGCAAAGTGTCTGGAGAGTGATCAGGAGCCACAGGCTCCCACAGCCTTACCCCACAGCCTTGCATTGCCCAATTCCCCAAGTCAGAAAGGGATCCCAGCACATCATGGAAATGGTTCTGAAGCATCTCTACTCCCTTCTAGATTGGGATCATGACTTGGGTTATTTGGAAATGCTGGTAAATGGTGGTTTGAAGATGTTGTCAGATGCTGGAGACAAGTTCTCAACGTACCTTTCCTGACAGAATAATCAATGTCTATGCGGCAACAGCTCACTCATATGGCATTTCCTTTAAGTTCCTCTAAAGGTTGTTCAGTTCTGGAAACTTTGCCCTGCTCCCTTCTGGATCCCTGAGGGATCCCACAGGATGACTGTCAGTCGGAGGAAGGAGCATGTAGCTGTCCATCCTTCTTCCGTGTGCAATATCAATGTGTCCTTCTGTGTGCTCTGTGCAGCCACGGAGAAGAGCAGAGAGGGTTGGGGCCGGGCCCAGGGCTGTGCCCCGGGGCTGAGCCTTTCCTGCAGCCTGAGGATCTCCTACAGTGTCACAGGAGCTGTTCTGTCCTGCCTTTCTTTGCAGCTGAGCCTGTTGGTGAAGGTGGTGCGGCTTCCCAACCCACGTTCAGGATTGAGCCTCTGGGAGATGGTGAGGGTAGGTCAAGGCCTTTCCCCTGGGAGAGCTGCCAGCTCAGAGCCCAAAGCTCGGCCAGGGGGGCATCGCTGCAGGTGCCAGGACAGAGCCATGCACGTGTGTGCCCTTGCCCTGCGCGATCCCCTCACACCTTTTGCTCAGGCCTGGCAGCTATTTGGAGGAAGGTGGGCCCTGGCCCAGCCCCAAAAGGCCAGATGGATTTTGAATCTTATCCCCATTTTTGATAAGCCTGATGTCCTAAAGATGCCACCAAAAGAAGTCAGAAATTGTTCCATCTGATCCAGCTGAACTTTTTCCTTTTTCAAGTGAAGGAGCAAAAGGCAGGACAGAAGGGAATGTTTCCCCAAGCAAGCAGAGGCCGACTGGCAGCCCCTGCTGCAGGAAAGGAGGAGATTCCAGACATGGGCACAGGCACAGGAGGTAATTGCTCTGCCACTGTCAGCCATTTAGCAGGGCTGTGTGGCGGCACCTCTTTCCACCAGGTCCTGCCCTTGCATAGCCCAGCAGCAGCCAAAGCTGGAGGCACCTCTGGAGCTCATTCACAGCTCCAGGGAAAGGGGACCCATGCACCAATGTCCCTCCTGCTGCAGCGGCTCCGGAGCTGGCCCTGAGTGCCCTGAGGCCCAAGGCACAGGAGCAGCCCCGAGCGGGAGCCCTGCCGCGAGCCCAGGGCCAGAGCCAGCCTTGGCTCCTGACTGGGCAGGGGCTGCACTGGGTCCTGACAGGGCCTGACTCTGTGCCCTGGGGCTGGGGGAGCTGTCACGGGGCAGAGAGGGCCAGGGCTGGCAGTCGCTGCTCAGGGATGGCTTTGGCCCGTGTCCCTCCAAGCAGCCACTGCCCAAGCAGCTGCGCTGCCCCTGGGCTCTCCTCCCGGCCTGCTGGGCTTTGTTGGGTGGCACAGCCTGTGCCAACGGGCAGCACGGTGCCTGCAGGCCCCAGCTCTGGGGGAAACGGAGAACGTCCTGCCCGCATCCCCCGTGCTGCCAGCTCAGCAGTGCAGCACAGCACGGGCTGACACTCCCCATTGCTCCCACAGGTGCAGCTGGAACCACAGCACATGTTCCTGATTCCCAGAAGGGCCATGGAAGGGGTTGCTGGATAGGATTAATTGCAGGCCTTCTTTGTTTGGAGCTTATTTTCATCTTATGCTGTGTCCAAATTTGGACTTGCTGGAAGAGAAAAGGGTGAGTGTTTTGTTCACCTTTCCCTCAAACAGCTTCTTTTAAAAGTCTAATGTTGTAGACAGGAAACATTCCCAGAGAAGCTGCTGTGGTGTTGTTGCCAGTCTGTGATTGTCCAGAGAAGCTGGAGAGCCTTGCCAGCTCTGGGCCCTGCTGTGCAGGAGTCTCCCTGTGTGCCACTGGCAGCTGGGGCCTCAGCCACCTCCTCTCTCCACAGGGATGCCTCTGCAGCTTCACAAGACTGGCCAAATACCTCAGCCAGGGAGAACTGGTCCTGTCATCTCGCATCTCCGTGCCCGTGTCTGTTGTCCCTGCCACGGCTGCATTACCAGCTCATTGCTAGGGACAGCTTGTTGGTATCACCAGCCAGAGCAGGAGCCTCTGTCCCCAAAGGTGCTGCCCCTGGTGTCCAGCCAGGCCAGGAGGTGCTGCCCTCCTAGCAGGGAAGGGCCTGAGCCTGGCAACATCTTTGGGGTTCAGCTCAGGTGTGTCTGTACTACCACCAGCACTGCGGAGCTGCTTGTCTGGGCACAGCCGGGGCTGGGCAGGCAGCAGCTGAGCACGGGGCTCCTGAGACAAAGCAACCTCATTTTGTCTTTGTTTTACATTTATACACAGCAGAAGATTTTAGAAATATTTAGAAACATTTTTTGTAGAAAAATATCCCTAAATATTTCTTCCCTTTTCCTATTGTAGTTTTGGATTTTTCAAAGTAGTTATAGAATTCTGAAAAATTTGGAACACTTTTACGCTTGCCGAATAAAAAATAAAACTGCATTTAATTGGTGATCATTACTCTTAGATGAACTAAGTCATCACAAGACACCCAGTGTACTGGTGAGGCTTTTTTCCCACTGGAGAATTTTACCTAGTGACAACAACAGACTTAAAGCCCTTTCCCTGATAATTTCCGGATTTCTTACAAGCTCATCTCTCAGTCTTCAGAGGCGAACTTTGAGCACAGTGGGAATCTCCTGCTGTGCAGGAGGGTCTCTGTGAGCCAGCTGACACCGGGGCCTCTTTTGCGGAGATAAACACAACTCCACGACTTTGTGAAAGTTGTAAAGTTGCTATGTTTATTACTGTGCTGGATGCATGTGGAAATTCCTCTCTTTAAAAGACATGCGTACCTCTGGGAACTCCAGATCCTTTTTTATCACTCTCTCAAATAGATATGCATCCAATTTTACGATAGGTTCATACATATTCATTTTTACAAATTTGGTTGGACATTTACCGCTAGTTAATCTTTATCAGAAAGAATTCCCAGGTCAGGTTGGCCTGTTCTCATAGCAGTTCCTCTGTCTCTGTGTCCCCGCCACCCCCTTATCTCTGTCCTTGACTGAAGCAGTTTCTCTGAGCCTAGGCTTTTTACCAGTCAGACTAAACAGCTATGTTTTCCAACTACAGACTTAACTCAAAGATGTACATTTCACCTAAATCAAAATGGATTTCTACTCTGAAAAATTTCTACTCTGTCTCTTTTTCCCCCTTTCCTAGAAAATAAGTAAATTCTTTTATCTAATGCAAATCCCTATGACAATAATTCTCTCTTAATGCTTTACCATGTACTTTTGCTAAGGAGGTTAACACAGCTGTTTGCTGTAGTATTCTCCAATATCACATTAGCAATATAATGGATAACCCTAAAATTAGCTTATTCCAGCTAATATTAACAAAACTACAATGGGATGACACATTTTATTAAGGATTCCATTGTCAGTTGGTGACCACCCAAAGATCACATCCCACCAGTGATGATCTGCAGTTTGCTTTACTCTTTGCAGAATTCTGGTTATTTCTTTGGTATCATGAGAGACAGTAATTAGGGCTTTCTCTGTTTTCTGGAATTTCCTTCGAGATCTGCAGTAGGTCTTGGTGCTTAATTAATTGTTTTATCAATGTAAGGTCCATCCCAACAGGAGTTGGTGATAGTCTGGTTCCATTGTGTAATTGGTTTTAATCAACTGGTGGGATGTCACGGGGGCCATGTACAAAAAATCACACCCGATAATCTTAACAACATTGCAATACAAAAATTAAAATTATTTCTTCTAGACAAAATTGTTGTTATCAATTTTTACAGCAGCACAAGCAGTTCTCAGGCACACATAACTTTTACTAGTATACATGAGCACAGTTTTCTGATCAGTGACTGCATGAATCTCAAAGTGGTAAATACTCTGTTCAGTGTCTAGACACACATTTGGGCATTAATTGTATTGCTTTCACAAATGAATCCCAGTTGTTCTCTAGTAATGCAGGATTCTAACTTTACTGTTGGCCACTTTTCATTCACCTTTCCAGCCCACACCCTATGTTCTGAAGGGTAGAGCACTCTTTTTTCATTATTTAATCCCAGTGCAATGATGGGGCGGATAACATAAACAGTGGCATTATGTTAGGTAAGGACAAAGGCAGTGGCCACATTAGAAGCAGGATCATAGGTGAAATTTACTATAGTCCACCAGGATTGAAACTTCTTTACAAAATCAATCACATTATCCCAGACAAATTCCCAAATTTCAGCTGGAAAATTACCTTCACCCCCTTCCCATATGATCAGAGCTGCTGTTGCCTGCATCTATAACTGTGCTTGTATACAACTGAAAGCTAAAGACACATTATTTCCAACTGTACCAAGTGCTTCTAATATTACCCTGTGGTCTTGGCTCCCAGCCTTTTCCCACTTTGGCAGTACTTTGGAAATCAGCCACTGCCTAGTTCCTAATGCCAATAGAGCTGACTGATAAGGCTGCTTCAATTTTGCTAGGTCACCTGCTGCAGTGGCCAGCTTATTCATCAGTATTTCTGAATCAATTCCATTTAAAACTCTCAATCCATTCCCTAACATCCCAGTTAGATAATTTCTTGTTCTGCTCCTGAGCTATATTTGTCTTTGTAACCACGTTGTGCAGCCCTCAAAGGATGTTCTTAGGAAAGAGGAGCAGGCTGGTTGGATTTTTGAGAAGTTAATTTGCACTAGCAACTCAACACGTTTGAGAGACCATTCTGGATTGAACAACAGTTGTTTTCACTTACATTCTTCCCTACGTAGAGGCCTATTTCTCACACTTCAGGGTCAGGTTTGGTTTGGGTCTGAACTATTTGATTACTAGTGTGGGTTGTATAAGGTCCTGCCATTGTAAAAAGTGTAGTACCTATTTAAATTTAAATGAGAGCTTTATAGCATCTCAAGCTTAAAGGCAGGTCACTTCTACAGGCTGTATCAAGGAGAAATTACACCAACAGTCTGGTTCACTTGGGCTATCACAAACTTCTTGGTGCCTGTATACGGGGAGGTTGAGACACTAATTTCCTCTGGTTTCTCATAAGCCGTCTCATTGACTACCTAGCACTCTATTTTGATTTCTTCTCTCTTGATCTCCTGAAGTGTCCACAGTTCTCGTTCTTGCCACTCTTGCTCCTCATATACCTGATCTTCATGAATTACTACAGTGGACAGGTTTAGCTCTTTTATCTCAGAAAGTTCTCCCATGGATCCCGTATACAGATTGAAAGCTTGGGACCAAGGCCATTCAGCATTGCTTGGAATAGAGGCACTCTCTAATTCTAAGACTCCACTTATAATTATATACAAATCAATTCTGTAATTGAAATGACAAACTACCCCTGGCTGCAATATACTCATTTTGCCTGAGTAAGTTTTAATCTCAGTTCATTGTTTCTTGATGTCCCTCTCTAAGGGGCTCCTGGGGCTTTCTTCACTCGAGAGTGATGGATCCAGGCATTCTACTCCTTGGTCTGGATTGCAGAGAAGGTGGTGAGAAGCACTTGCAGTGATCTCTCTCACTGTGCATCCAAAGTCTTTTCTGCAAGAGGCTTAACATATACATAATCTCTAGACTGTATGTTATGTACTGGTCTGTCTAGCTCTTTGCTCCGAGTTCTAGCCACGTGTTTCTCAATTTCTCTGAGCTGTTTGCTTAAAGCCAGCATGCAGGTGGCCAGGGTTATCTCTCCAATGTGGGTGGACATTCTCTTTCGTATTCCATATGGTCTTCCATAAAGCATTTCAAAAGGACTCAGCTTTTCTTTAGCTCGTGGTTTAGTCTGAATTCGCAATAGTGCCAGTGGAAGAGCTTGGGGCCAGGGTAGATTAACATCCTGCCCCAGTCTTACAATCTGCTGCTTAATCAAATGATTCATTTTCTCCACCTGGCTGCTTGATTGCGGGTGGTATGGAGTGTGAAGTTCTCAATCTATGAATCTATGCCCAGGTGGCTACTAATCGGTGGCACTATTTTGGAAATGAAATGTGATCCTCTATCCGAGGATATTGTGGATGGAGCTCTGAAGCATGGTATTATTTCTTGTAATAATACCCTGGTCACCTTTGACAGAGCTTTGACAGTTCTGGTGGGGAATGCTTCTGGCTACCCTTAAAATGTATCTGTCAATACTAATAAATACAGATACCCCCCTTTCTCTGGGAGTTCTGAAAAGTTAATTTGCCACAGCTGTCCTGGCCCATGGCCTCTCTTAATTTGACCGAGTTTTGGCCTGGGGGTATTTTTGGGGTTTGTCTGGAGGCAAGGATCTCACTGTTGGTTTACCTGAGTAATAGTGGCAGATTAATTCTTGGCAATGATTCTTTCAATCAGATATGCATTTTAGAAAGCCTGTGGAAACTACTACTTAAAAGTCAACACTTTATTTTGATGCACTCTGTATCACTGGCAGCCTTAGTCATTCTGGGAAAGGAGCCACACTTTATAAAAGCTTTTAAGTAGTTAGGCCCCAGTGTGTTTTCTGGTGCTTTTCTTTCACTAGTGATCACAAAAATGGGAAGGGATTACTGGCTGTCTTTCAACGGCAGCCCACCCCTTGTGGTTGCATGTCTCTTTTGATTAGTACTATTATATTTTGGCTTACTTTTGAGGGAAATCTGTCCATAATTACTCCACTTTTTGCTGCTTTATTTGCCTCTCCATCCACTAGCTCATTTCCTTCTTCCAATTCTGAGCTCACTCTCTGGTGTGCCTTAATATGCCTTTTCAGGCAGCTGAACTGCTTCCAGCAGCTGCATTGTCTCTTCTTTTTGTGAGGTTAGCAGTCCCCTCTCGTTCCAGATGGCTCCATGTGCATGCACAACTCTGAATGCATACCTTGAGTCTGTACATACGTTTTTCCAGATGGCTCCATGTGCATGCACAACTCTGAATGCATACCTTGAGTCTGTACATACGTTTTTCCAGATGGCTCCATGTGCATGCACAACTCTGAATGCATACCTTGAGTCTGTACATACGTTTATTCTCTTTCCTTTTGCCATTTCCAAGGCACGGGTCAGGGCAATTATCGCTGCCTTCTGCGCAGAGGAGTCTGTCTGTAAGGGCCTAGATTCTATTACTTCTCTGCAGGTAGACACTGCGTATCCAGCATGTCGCTTTCCACTGGCAACGTGGCTACTACTGCCATCAGTGAACCAGGTCTCTGTATCGTCTAGACGAGTGTCTTTAAAATTCTGGGCATCTGGAGTAAGTAGCTTCAATGGTCTCCAGGCAATCGTGGTGTACTGCTTCTCCTTGATTTCCACTGAGAAAAGAAGCTGGGTTGACAATATTAGTCACCACTATCTCCACATCATCTTGCTCTACCATGATGGCCTGGTATTTCAGAAACTTCTGTGGTGAAAGCCAGAGGCCACCCTTTGCTTCCAGTGCTGCGGACACTGTGTGGGACACTAGCACAGCCATTTTTGTCCCAGGGTAAACTTGCATGCCTCTTGAATATTCAGCATGACTGCTGCTACAGCTCTGAGGCAACCTGGCCATCCTTTTGCTGATGCATCTAGTTGCTTGGAGAGGTAAGCAACTGCCCTCTGATATGGACCCAAGTCCTGAGCCAATATTCCCAGGGCAATGCCCTGTCTTTCATGGGAAAACCAGAAAGAATGGTTCACTTACATCTGGAAGTCCCAAAGCTGGAGCTGACATGAGGGCACTCTTTAGCTGGTGAAAGGCCCGTGTGCCTTCCTTTGTCCACTGGAGATCTCTGTTTCCACTGGCAATAAGAGCATAGAGGAGTCTTACGAGCAGTCCATAAGTATAAACCCACAGCCGGCACCACCCTGCCATGCCTAAGAAGGTTTGGAGTTCCTTTATTGTCTGGGGTTTTGGGGTTTGGCTTATGGTTCTTTGCGAGTCTGCCCTAACGTCCGTTGCCCAGCACTCACCTGGTACCCCAGGTAGATTACTTTCTCTTTCACTGCCTGTGCCTTTTCTTTGATACTCTGTGTCCTTGGGGTCCTAGGAAATTCAAAAGGCTTACTGTCCAGGCCAGACATGCTTCCCTCATCCGAGTGGCTACTAGAAGATCATCCAGGTACTACAAAAGCCTTCCTTCTTCCTGTGGAGCTTCCCAAAACTCCAGATCTTTTGCAAGTTGCTCCCCAAACAGAGTAGGGGAAATTTTGAAGCACTGAGGAGGCACGGGCCATGTGAGCTGGGTTTTGTGCCCACTTTTAGGGCTTTCCCATTCAAATACAAAAATTTTCTGTCTGACTTTGTGGATATGGAGGCAAAAGAAGGCATCATTTGATTCTAAAATGGTTAACCAGATTAGCTCAGGTGTTAAATAAGTTCATAAAGTATATGGATTGGCTACCACAGGATACAGATCTTCTGTTGCTTTATTGACAGCCCTCAAATCCTGTACTATCCGGTCTGACCCATCAGATTGCAGGTAAAATGGGAGTAGTGAAATCAGATTGGCATTCTTTTAATAATGCTAACCGCAGAAAATTTTCAATTATTGGACTGATTCCTTCCCTGTCTTCATTCGTTAGGGGGTACTGCTGCCTAATTGTGACTTGTTGTGTCCCTTCCTTAAGCTTAATTACTATGGAGGAGGCATTTTTCGCCATCCCTGGTACACCAGAGGTCCATACCCTGGGAAATACTTGACTTAGTATCTCTTCATCAATTTCCATCTCAATTTCAATATCTGTTAAGGTTAAACTTAATACCTCAATGTACTTTTGATCATTCAGCTCCAGAGGACCCTCTCCATTTTTGAATGTAATGGTTGCTTCAAAACTCCTTCAATAAATCACTTCCTAAAAATGCCTATGCTGAATGGGGCATCTACAAAAACTTATGCATACCCCATTGTTTGTTTTCCCAATTCCCCAGCCACCTCCTCTCTTCACAGGGATGATTCTGCAGCTTCACAAGACCTGTCAAATAACTCAGGCAGGGAAAACTAGACCTGTCATCTCTCATTTCTGTGCCAGTGTCCCTTGTCCCATGGCTGCGCTACCAGCTTATTGCTGGGGACATGCTGTTGCCACCACCACCCAGAACAGGACGCCCTGTCCTCAGAGGTGCTGGCCCTGTGTGAGAGTCTGTCCTAATTTTCCCTCATCTGCCTCACGATCATCCTTGGGAGACCACTGAAGAGAAGACCCCCCCCTCCTCTATATCTGGCTCTGAAGGAGAAAAGTCACACGCCACGGGCCCTGAGAGCTGAAAGCTCAGTTTTGAGCTGTTGTTTCCACAGGAGTGTTTGCTGTATGCTAAGAAGAGGACACCATGGCCCGTTTGCAACAATAGCAGCTTGGGAAGCTGTCCCACCTCTCGGCCTGGCTGGACTTCTCCTGACTTTCAAGTGGTCTCCCATAGAAGACCCTTGCCTGTTTTACAACCACCGTGACAGACAGACGGAGATGTGAGAAGCTTTTCCATCAAGGACTGAGACATGAAACTCCTAAAAAGGCCCCTCTGCTCCTTCCAAGGACTGGGACTGAAACCCCCAGCCCGGGGGAGATGTGTGGGGAGGCAAGCTGACCAAAGCGAGATGTTTGCCTGCAGATTGTGACCACTGGAGCAAGAAAACAATGGCTCTCATTTACTGCTGAGAACACCGACTACCTGTTACATCTATCAAGCTCATTTACTGCTGAGAACATGGACTACCTGTTACATCTGTTCCCTATTGTATCTGTTTCCCCCCCTCGCAATTTTCAGTAATAAAAACCTCTGAGTTAGCCAGAGCCTTTGAGATCTCCCAAGCGTAGCAGGCGGACCCTCGGCTAGACTGCACCAAAATTGGTGCAGTTGGTACAGTTGGTACAGTTGGTACAGTTCGTCTCTGAGTTGGTAGCTATATCCCCCCTCTCTCTCTCTCTCTTTCTCTCTCTTTTTCTCTCCCTTAATCCCTCTATCACATTTTTGCTGTAGTTGTTTCAATAAAACTGCATTTGATTTGATTATCACTGCAAACCCCGTTGTACCGTGTGGTGTTTTGCACTCTGAGATCATTCCTACGAACCATCAGGTCATCTGTCCACTAGGACAGACCCTGACACCCTGGCAACCAGAAGCACAGGGAGCACAAACAGACACAGCCAGGAGGCCCAGCAGCTCTTTCCTGAGGGCCCATTTCATGCAAGAACTGGCCCTCAGAATATTAAACAAAATGAAAATAAAAGGGTTGGGGGAGGAGGCATTGAGGTGGCCTCACAGGTTCAACTCTGCACTCTGCTTTTGTCACCAGCATTATCCAAGTTCCTGTACTTTTTTCCTGGAGAATTTGCAGTCAACAGAGCTTCACTCCCTCTCATCAAATCAGTCTTAAGTCCAGCTTCAGGCTGGGTCATTCATTTAGACTCGAGCACTGACTGGGGTCCAGGCAACAAAAGAACATTAGCTGCAGGCCACCCACACAGCTTTTCATATTAATCAGCACAAAGCCTTTATTTCTGCAAGCTCAGGAATGCTGGGGGGATCTTTGCACCATCAGGCCGAGGTACAAGGCTCTGGATCCTCCAAAGGAACAGAACCAGCCCCCTTGAGGGGGAGAAGGCGCGGCCTCAGTTGCAGCCCCGGGTGCCTCCTGTGGGCCAGGGCACGGCCCTGGCTGTAAATGTGTTGGGCTGCAGCACAGGGCCAGGGTGGAGCTCAGCAGCCTCATCAGAGCCCAAGGCCCCGGCCCTTGCCCGCCGGGACCCGAGCCTGCCCCTGGGGCCCGGCCTGGCCTGAGCAGCCCGGCCTGGCCCCAGGGGATGGGCTCCGCTCTCTTGCTGTGCCTGCAGGCCGGGCCCAAGGCTTTGCAAGAGGCTTTCTCCCAGCTTTGCAAAACCTCAGCCAAGTGACCCCGGCTGTGCTGAGAAGAGTAAAAATCCCCCTCAAATGTAACTCCGCTGCGCACCTCATGAGGGATCCCTGCACACTTTAGAAGAGGCCATCAATATTACTCCTTTGTGATTCATGAGTGACCCCGGCACCCCTCAGCAGGGACCCCAAACTATCCATGCCTGCCTCATGGGGCCAGGGCTCAGATGATGCCAGGGAAGGAAATGTGTCCTCGGCCCAGGGACGCTCAGCATGGGCTCCCCCAGCCCTCAGGGCCCTCCCACTGGTCACAGCAGCCCCTGCCTGGCTCCTGCCTGCCCACACCGTGGGCATCCACGCCTGCTCCTGGCCATGGAGCTCAGCCTGTGCTGCTGCGGAGTGGCCTTTGCGGCTGTTACGATCTGGACAGAGCTGTGACAACTCCATTTCTTTATTGAAATATAAAATTTGGGCCAAGCCCTACCCTGGAAGACAGGGGCTGCCCACACTCACTCCTAGCTGGGAAACAGGACTTGCGGGCTCTGGGGCAGAGGGTCTTGTTTTGGAGGGGAAAACGAATTTGGAATGTGAGAAGGCCTTCTGACGGTGTTGCAGCCACGGCAGGGCAGATAAGGGCATAAGTGGAGACCTGGGATAACAGGTCAAGTTCTCTTTGCCCGAGTTGCTAGGCCTCTCTTCTGAAGATGCACAGGAGCACCTGTGGAGACAGGAGGTGGCTGAGGTCTCAGCTGCCAGTGGGACGCAGGGACCCTCCTGCACAGCAGGGCCCAGAGCTGGCAAGGCTCCCCAGCACGGCTGGAGCTGCTGGCACAGCTTGGCCCAGCTGCACAGCTGCCCCTCAAGGCCCCGGCGAGCAGGGCACGGCTCTGGGCAGGCCCCCTGGCCAAGAGCGGGCCCCAGAGCACCTCTGCCTTTCAAGGGCAATCTAATCCCTGCTCTTTCTCCTCCCCATTTTCCTTTGCTTCTGCCCTGTTTTTGTCCAGGAAGCCTCAGCCGGAGCGAGCACTGGTTGCAGCCCCAGCAGATCTTAAGCCCATGCTTCAGCTTGGGCTCCCTGCCAGCTGATGCCAAATGCCTTCCTGCAGAGGCTGGGGAGAAGCTGCAGCCAGGCCAGGCCAGAAAACAGCCCTGCAGGGCATGGAAGCAGCAGCAAGGCAGTGAGGTTTCCATGGATGCCCTCCCGCTGTGCCGGGCACCGGGGGTTGGACATTGTGATGCTGTAGAACCACACGGCTCTGTGACCCCAGAGCCTGCTGTGACCTCACAATCCTGCTGTGACCTCATGGCCTGCTTGGGGATGGACCTCATGGCTGGAATTTTCCTTCTCTAGGAGGGAGCTCATGCTTGCCTGGCTGTTGTGTGCAAGGGCTGGCCTTGCCTCCCCAAGCTGAGCTCAGCGCTCTGTGTTCTGGGCACTGGCACAGGAAATCACATCCAATGATTTCTGAGCTCCTCAGGCACTGTCAGCAACATCCCAGCATGCTGAGGAGTAAGTGATCTCTGGCTGGAGACAAGTTCCACATTCCCTCCTGTCAGCAGCTTCCCAGCTGGAAATTTGGCACCTTGGGTGGGCCATGGCTAACACAGTCCTCTGGCTTCATAGGAAAGGTGAAGCTTTTACTTCACCATTTGCTCTTCATGTGCAATTTAAGGCACTGCTTCCTCTTGTGATCCTCAAAGGACACAGTGAATAAAACAGGGGGGAAAGTCACCCAACCTCTTCAATGCTTGGGTATGCCAAAAAAAGCCTTGAGGAGCATAGGGTGGGTGTGTGCGGTCTGACCAAACCAGAGCCCTTCCATGATGGAGTGGCTGCCTCAGTGACGCGGTGCCAGAGTTCTTCAGCCTGGGCTGCTCCCAGCACTGTCACCAGGAGGGGGCTGCCCCCAAAAAGCCACACAATTTGGGTGCTGCTATAGGTCACATTTGCTCTATGGCACAGGGGGAATGCTTCAAGGGCAGGGACAAGGAACAAGGAGAGGTCTTCTGTATGACTCCCAAAGGTGTTTATGCCCAGGAAGGTCAGGCTCAGAAAGACACAAGTCCAGGCTCTAGAAGGGGTTTTTCAACAAGGGGAGGTTCAAGAGGAGGGTACAAAACTTTAACAAATTGGGAGAAACCTGGGGAGAAGCATAAGGCAGGCAATACAGTGTTTAAACCAATTGGGAATTACAGGGGAGGGGAAGAGTTTAAACAAACCAATGAGACCTCAAGGGATACAAAAATGACAGGGAAGTTTCTGGAGAAAGGGGCAGGCATGAGGAGGGGCTGACCATGTTCATACTGGGAGAAGGAAGAGGTAACATTCAGGAACAAAGGGCAGGTCTTTGGGAAGATGGAAAACCAGGGCAAAACCAACAAGAGAGGTGCAAAAGAACAAGCAATTAAGGATAAAATATGCTATAACAATACAAGAGATGGGGCGGGGGGGGGGGGGTGGGGGTTTGAACTGACCATTGAAACTGAATTGCAGTTGAAAACACAATAGAGACACACCGCAACACCACAGTGTGGCGGTCTGTTATTTTACAGTTTGTTCTTCTGTAGTAAGTTTTAAATACTCCTTGTTATACGTTTGTAATGTTTCATTCCACGTAACCCACTTGGTTTCTCTGGTGGTTCAGTCCTGAGTTGTTTATTCACCAAGTATATGTCAATGCCCCTGTCCATCAAAGACAGCACAGCCTTTTGTTCTGGTGTGTACCCTGTAGTTCATCCCTTCCTCAAAGCAAGATTGGATTTCAAGGTTTGCTCCTTCCCCTTGTTGGTTTCTATTGGATATCCCTTGCTCTGCACTCCTTCCCTAATGCCTTCCCCTTGGTAAAAGGTTGTGTCCTCCTGTTCTTCTCTTTCTTCCTTAAAAATCTGTTATTGTCAGTTGTCCCTGACTCCTCTGGGGACACAAACCTTCCTTGGGACACAAACCTTCCTTAGAACTCAAACAAGGGATCTCTCTCTCGGTTCCTTCGCCTCAGTCCCTCGTACTGGGTTGCTGCTGTGTCACCCGTGCCACAGGTGTCGGCTGCAGGGAGCTGCAAGCCCCTGTACGCACCGCCAGCCGGGAAGGTCCCTGTAGGGATCCAGGGGCAGCCTCTCTTGTGACTGTCCATGGGACTCAGGCAGTGAGCTGGCCAGAGAACATATTGCCTGTGACCCAGCCGCGAAGTTACACCCCAGTGCACAAGGGAAGAGCTAGAGATGCCACCACTCTGGACTTCTGCCATGCCCTGGACACATCAGCCCTGCCCTGCATCCTTGTCCCTCCTTTGATGAGCTATGGATCTGATGGAGGCACAATTTGGAGAATGAGCAATTGCCTGGCTGGTCACATCCAGGGGGTTGTGGTCAATGGCTCAGAGGCCCGATGGACGTCAGTGACCAATGGTGTCCCTCAGGGTGACAGCAGAAGCTCCCTGGACACTGGGGACTCAGTGTCCTGGTGGTGCTGCCAGACAAGAGAGCTGGAAGGGACTCCAAAGCAGAACTGTTGTGATTGCCCAAGTCTTTCAGACTTGCTCAGTGAATGAGCAGCTGATTGAAGTGAAAAGATACTCAGAAACCACACAATCCCTTCCCTGGGAAGAAACATTTCCCCATCCAAACTTCCTCTCCCTGTTTTTATCCCACTCCAAGAGGAACAGACATGTATATACATCTATCTATCTATCTATCTATCTATCTATCTATCTATCTATTTCTGTCTTAGTTATTTAACTATCTAGCGATCTAATACCTACTTATCTTCCTATATATCTATCTATCTACCTATCTGACAAAATAATTTCAGCTTTAAATTAAATCTCTTTATTTATCCTTATCCTTTGAAATAGAGTTTAGAAAGTAGTATTTTTATACAATTACATTTATCAAAGACATTAATTAACAGATGCTTTTAATCTCTCCATCATGAAACTGCAGCAAATTCCTCCCTGACTGACAGTGATGAGTGCCTGCTGTCAGGGAGGGATCAGAAGGTCCTGTCCAGAGGGTGGGAGCAGATGTATGCCCTCTTCTCCAGGATCTGCTTTGCAGCTTTTTTAATGCCATCATCCCGGTATTCATCGGCATCTCTGGAGAAACAGAGAAAAGTCAACTAAGGGACCATAAAGAGCCGTTGTAAATTTGTTTCAAGAAGTGTTTTTGAGTACGAGTGCAAGAGTGAGTGCCAGGAAGAAACTGAACATTCTCTTCTGAAACAGATAGATTATTACAGACTGAGCTTTGGAGAGCCAATGCACAGCTGGTCAGTACTTCCCACAGAGTCCAAATCCCTCGTTTCTATCAGTAACTTGACAGGAGTATATACATAAAATATAGATTTTATATTGCTCAATAAAGAACCCTGGCAGTTTGCTTTAGCTATGAAGTGAAGAGACTCTTCTCAACAGGTTCCTGCTCTGCCGCTTGTTTGAATTAAAAGTAGAGAAAAACTCTTCTGTTGGTCACATAAACCAACAAAAGTTTCATGAGTCTGTGAAAGACATAAGACGGTAAACCTCATTCCATTTTATAGTACTTACAGTCTCTTAATTCAGCCATGGGATAATTGGGCCATCATTCACTATACCAAAAAACTGGAATAGGCACTGGAAAACAAGTCAGTTTCAAAACTAAGTTTAGAAAAAGTGAGTGAATTTCATAAAGAAAAACATGTAGAAAAAACATAGGAATTTAAACTTCTCAAAGCCCTTTGATAATAGAGCCCTGATTCCCAGTCATGTCCAGTGAAGCCTCAGCTGTCCCTTTGAGGCCAGAACTGCCAACGCTCAGGGCTGGGATGAGCCTTCACCCAGAATTGGCTCCAAGACTGATTGGGAATCAATCCAGAACAGGGCTCACAAAAAGAGCAAAGTTTCACGGCCAAATCCAAACTTTCATCAGGCTGGATTTGTTTTAACACTGAACTGGAGCATATTTGCTTGTGCTGCAACACCGTTGCCATTAAACTTTACATGAGCTACAAAATAAGCATTGCCCTGTCCTGAACTGTGCTGCCCAAACACTGCTGAGAACTTGCTGTGCCTCTGCCCTGTGCCCCTGGGGCAGCTCTTGGCCAGGCAGCCTCAGTGGGAGCCAGCACTGGCTGCAGCCCCAGCGGGCCCCCCAGGACAAGGCCCAGCAATTAGGAGGCCAAGGAAAGCTCAGGGCAGCAGCTGAACCGTCCCCAGAGTTCTTTGGACAGCCATGGACTGGCCACAACTCCACAGCAGCAGACTACGAGTCAGGCTACCAATGCTGTGGAGCACAGTTATAAGAAAACTGTGGAGAAAAATCAGCAACTGACCGTCTGATCTCATACAGCTTGCGAATGCCAAGATAGCAGCCTAGCAGCACAAGTGGCACAGTGAACACTATCACCACTGTGCCTATCATGCATTTCCTGCGCACATCCTGGGGACAGACAATTCTTGGGAGGCGCATTGGATCCGGGCCATATATTCCTGCTTCAGTGACAACGTCTGTGGGAGCAATGGGGAGCGTCAGCCCGTGCTGTGCTGCACTGCTGAGCTGGCAGCACGGTGGATGCGGGCAGGACGTTCTCCGTTTGCCCCAGAGCTGGGGCCTGCAGGCACCTTGCCGCCCCTTGGCACAGGCTGTGCCACCCAACAAAGCCCAGCAGGCCGGGAGGAGAGCACGGGGGCAGCGCAGCTGCTTGGGCAGTGGCTGCTTGGAGGGACACGGGCCAAACCCATCCCTGAGCAGCCACTGCCAGCCCTGGCCCCCCTGCCCCAGGGCACAGAGTCAGGCCCTCTAAAAACACAATGGATCTTTGCCCTCCCCCTCTGCCCTTTCCCCACCATGGGCACCCCGTGCAGTCTCTCCCAGGTTTCAGGACATGTCCCACACGGAGGGACCCCAGCAGGACTGCTCAGCCGGGCTGAGCCTGGCACAGCAATCACCTTCTGTGGCACTGTCTGGCATCTCCTCACTTCCTGTATCAGTGGCTAGCACGGGTACATTGCGTCCTCCAGGATGTGCTGCCTTCCGGAAAGACTTTTGGTCCATCTCTGGAGAAAGGAAAAGGGACAGCCAGACCAGGTGGAGCCATTGCCCAGTGGGGAGGTGGCATCTTCAGGAGGTACCACTTGTAAAAGACATGGATAAGGATCAGGGAAAGGCCAAGGCCCTTGGGGCTACCACAGGGCCCTCCCTCCTCCAAATAGCTGCCCCTCCAGATCTGCCCAGAGAATGGGAAATCCCAGGCCGATGGTGCAGTTTGGGCTCTCACTTAGCTGATGCCCAATGCCTTTGCACAGAAGCTGGGGAGAAGCTGCAGCCAGGCCAGGCTGGCAAACAGCCCTGCAGGGCATGGAAGCAGCAGCAGGGCAGCGAGGCTGCCATGGATCCCTTCCTGCTGTGCCGGGCACGGCGTGTCCAGATGTGCAACCAAAGCCCCCGGCTGCTGAGCCCCAGGACAAGGCTGAGGGAAATGCACCCACCATGGTGCCTCTCCAGGTCAATCAGGATTTGGTCCAGTTGTTTGGATGCCTCCAGGGGCACATTCTGTTTTGTAAGTTTTTTCCTCCCTCTCAGAGGACCTTAAGATAAAGTATTTCCATTTAACCAGGAATACATTCCACAGAAGCAGGGCTCAGCCAGTGGGGTCAGCAGGGACACACTACTCACCCCTGCGATGGGAGCTGGGCTTGTGTGCAACATCCACCAAAGGACCTGGGAAGATCCTCCCTGCAGGCACACCTGTAACTCAAGAGCCACAGAAGCTTCTGTCACCTGGTTCCTGCCAGGTTGCCAGTGATTATTCTGTCAGAACATACCTGCAGAAACTCCCAAGTGCTCCAAACCATCTTCCATCCCGGCTGCTGGCAAAGCAATGGCACCACTCTCATCTGGAAGGGAGCACAGACCAGACCCATTTCCATGGTGTGCTGGCATCCCCCTCTGCCTATGGGAACTGTGCACTGCAAGGTGATCGGGTAAGGCTGTGGGAGCCAGATGTGAATGGACAAGGCCAAAGCTGCACAAGGGCCTGGGGAGCTCTGGGCTGGCTCCTGGTCACTCTGCACCCTCTTTGCAGGCCCTGTCTGACATCCCTGGAGGGCAGGCACTGACGCACAGCCAAGATGGCAGCTCAAGCCTCAGCAGGGCTCAGGCCCAGAGGCACAGCAATTACCTCCTGTGACTGTGCTGGGCATCACCTCCCTTCCTGCAGCAGAGGCTGCCAATGAGCCCCTGCTTCCTGCAGGAAATGCTGTTTTCGGCACAGCCTTTCGGTTCATCTCTGGAGAAAGAAAAAGAGACAACTAAATTAGATGGAGATGTTCCCCTTTCTGGGAGGTGGCATCTTCAGGAGGCAATACTGGTCAAACTGATGGATAAGGAGCAAGAAATCATAAAAACTTTTGGGATTGGCCAGGATTTTCCCTTCTCAAAACTGCTGTCGTTCCTGATCTCCCCATGGTCCAGGCAATTGCAGGGGATCTCAGGGCATGTATGAACCATGTTGCGGTTTGAGCTCTCTGTCTGCAGATGCCAAATGCCTTCCTGCAGAGGCTGGGGAGAAGCTGCAGCCAGGCCAGGCTGGCAAACAGCCCTGCAGGGCGTGGAAGCAGCAGCGGGGCAGCGAGGCTGCCATGGATCCCTTCCCGCTGTGCCGGGCACGGCGTGTCCAGATGTGCAGCCAAAGCCCCCGGCTGCTGAGCCCCAGGACAAGGCTGAGGGAAATGCTCTCACCATGGGGCCTCTCCAGGTCACTGAGCATCTCGTCCAGAAGTTTGGCTGCCTCCAGGGATTTCTTGTCTCCTGTACCTTGGTTCATCCAACTAGGAGGACCTTAATAGAAAGTTGTTCCATTTTTACTTCTTGCTGGAGTGGCAGTGAGGGCACCTGGGTGATTGGTGCCCTCCAAGGCACTCCCTCAGCTCTGCCTTCCACTCAGGAGCAGGGCCAGGGGCACCTTGTACCTGCAGTTGCCCCACACTGGGATGGAAGGAGCCCCTTGCGGGGCAGAAAGGACTCCCTGGAGCTGCTGCAGCTCCAAACCCAGCCCCAGGCAAGGCCAGGGCTTGGCAGTGGCAGCAGGAGCAGCTCAGGCTCCCTGGGGCCGGCAAATGAGCTGAGAAAGGCTCAGCCCCATGGAATAGACCTGGGCCCAGCCCCTTCCCTCTCTGCTCTTCTCTGTGGCTGCACAGAGCACACAGAAGGACACACTGGCATTGCACACGGGAGGAGGATGGACAGATAAATGATCCTTTTTCTCTATGACTGAGATCCTGTGGGATCACTGTTGGACACAGGAGCAGAAATTTGGAAGACAGGATTCCCACAATTTAGCAAACTTAAGTGGATCTTGACAGGAATGACACAGGAATATTACTCTGAGCAAGGATTTCACTTTGACAATGATTACTCTGTTAGGGAAGGGGTTTTGCTAGCCTACCTTCACCAAGGTCCAGCATCCTTAAGTATTGCTTTACCAGAATTTCCAATCTACGCAACTCAGGATCCCAGTCTAGAAAGGAGCACAGATGGGAACCGTTCCATGCTGTGCTGGGATCCCCCTCTATGGGGAAGCCAGCACTGGAAGGGGGTCAGGTAATGCTGCGTGCCAGCAGTGCCAAGCAGCAGAGAGGGCAGCTCAAGCCTCAGCAGGGCTCAGGCCCAGAGGCACATGTGGAGAGTATTATTAATAATTGATTAGCTGAGAAAGGTCATTCTGAGATAATGCCGCTGGTTAAGCTGAAGGAGAAAAGTCAGCAGTCAGCAAGCTGAAAGGAAAGAGTCAGCAGTGACCTCGCTGCAACATGAAGGAAGGGAGTTGAGATTAGTCCTGGAATATCCTAAGAATATGTAGAAAGTATCAAAAGTAGAACCATAGGAATGTAAAAGTAGGCGTAGATGCTGATATGTAAGCTAACCAATCCTGAGCTCAACTTTTGCAATATGCATGAAGTTCATTATTAACTGTATTTAACCCGCCGTACTGATCAATAAAACTGAGCCTGTGATGATCAAACTGATGTCCTGGTTCCCTTCCATCGACAAATGGTGGAGAATGCGGGCATAACCGAATCTCTGCCCTTTTTCTCGGATTAAAAGAAAAAGGGATTACGCCACGGTCGAGGAAGTTGGGTCTGGGTCCCCCTGCAGCAGGGACGGTGCCGGAATTTGAAGCACCCTTAAGGTTTACAACGGTGACTTAAGCCAGTACGTGTCGCAGGAGCCTGGAGAGCTGCAACAGCGCGCGCTGATTAAGAGGTATGGATAGGCAAGCAGCATATGATTTATTTACCGCCTATTTAGAGCGGCGTGGGATAAAAGGGATAGATTTAAAAAAGGAGTTACAAGGGTTATTAGCTTATGGCCATGCTAAGGGTATCTTTTCTAATCCTCATACAGTTCATGAGTTATCAGAGTGGAGAAAGTTTGGGGAAATATTGTGGGATACAGTGCTAGGCGATGATAAGTCAGCAAAGAAATTCGGAAAGGTATGGCGGGTCGTGTATAACACGTTACTGCAGCAGGTCTCTGAGAGAAAGGCAGCAGAAAGGGCAACAGAAGCTCATAAGAGGAATATAGGGTATGGTCGTGAAGATGATCCCCTTGCACCTTCTGTAACTAAGGTACTTATGCCTAAGAGTCCCCAGCAAAGTGGTGTGGAGGATTTTTCTATAGGCGCAGTGGAACCGTCTGCACCTTTCCTGTCAGAGGGGGAGGGCGAGTCGGATGGTGGGGGTAAGAGCAAGCCAGCTTTGCCTCCGCCACCAGCTTCAGGCGGGTCGGATGGTGGGGGTGGGAGCAAGCCAGCTTTGCCTCCGCCGCCAGCCTTGCCTCCGCCGCTTCCCCTCAGCGAGCCGGCTCCGGTTACAGCTTCGGCGGGGGGGCCGCTTCCCCCGCCGACTCCGCGTGAATCGGCTCCGGTTTCACTGTCAGCTCCAGCGGGGGGGCCTCTGCTTCCCCCGCGCGAGCCAGCTCCTGCTTCACTGCCCCCCCCGCGCGAAACCTCGGTGTCTGTACCGAAGCGCCAGCAGCATAGCACCCTTAAAGAGCCAGATCCCATCCCGGGGGCACGCCGTGATCCATGGGGGGAGATGGCTAAACAGAGGAGGGAAGCTTGGGCTGCTTTGGCGAGGGAAGTAATGCAAATGGGGGATGGTGAGGCAGTGGAAATAGCTTCTAGTCTTGCATGCCCAGTTACATACACACCACAGTATGATGCACAGGGGAACCTTACGCATAATATAGCAGAATATACTCCCTTAGATTGGAAGCTGTTAACTCAGCTACGTTCTACGGTTAGTCAGTTTGGAGTAAAAAGTGAACCTGTTAAACAAATGTTAGATTATCTTTTTAATACTCAGGTTTTATGTCCTAATGATTTAAGAGGAATAGTTCGGTTGATATTTACTCAGCATCAGCAGTTATTGTTTAACGTCCATTGGCACGCGTTGGTAAATGAATCGGTTGCTGTACAATGAGCCCAGGGAGACCCATTACATGGGGTGACAGTAGAGGAGCTGATGGGCTTAGGGGCATATTTTCGTACAGAGGCACAGATGATATCGGGAGCAGATAAACTTACAGAGGCTATGAGGTTGGTGCGTGCTGCAATAGATATGGTTAAAGAGCCAGGAGGGTTACCGGCTTATATGGGTATTAAGCAAGGAAGGGAAGAATCATTTGGAAATTTTATCGATAGAACAGCTACTGCTATATATCGGGCTGGTGTTGCAGGGCGCTATTGAAGCAGTGTGCCTTGCAAAATAGCAATCCAGCAACCCAAAGAGTGTTAGCTACTTTAGGGGCAAATTGGACTATTGAGGAAGCATTAGAGGGAATGGCATTAATGCCAACAGCTTCATAGGCATTTATAGCAGAAGCCTTAAAGGAATTAGGATTAGGGTTGCAAAAGCATAGTCAAAATCAGCGTTAGCTGCTCTTGCTCCTCTCCCAAACGGCTCACTGGCAGTCACGCAAGGAGGCTCGAAACCATTCATCAAGTGTTACTGATGCGGCACTGAGGGACAGATACAAGTTACCACCGTGACATCGGAGACACCAGCAGCTGCTGTAACATCGCTGCTACCTCCTGTCTGCAACCCGCAACAACCGGGAGCCTCGGCTTGGACTTATCAGCAGCAGTAGACGTCACACTAAGGACGAATCGACCTGAGAGGATACCCACTGGAGTAAAGGGTCCTCTTATATTAAATGGACAAACATGTGGAGCATTATTGCTGGGACGTTCTTCTATAACTATGTTGGGATTATTTGTTTTGCCTGGTGTTATCGATGAGGATTTTACAGGGGAAATACAAATCATGGCTTACACCCTTTATCCTCCGATTAAAATTACAAAGGGACAACGCATTGCACAATTGGTACCATTGTCACAAATGACATCTGGAATACAATCATTTACTGGGCAAACACGGGATGAAAAAGGTTTTGGCTCTACTGGTGTTACACTTTTAACTGTGGATTTACAAAATAGACCAAAGCAAAAGGTTGAAATCACTTATGGTCATCAAAGCATAACCCTTTATGGATTATTGGATACAGGAGCAGATACCAGCATCATTTCTCCAGAAGCGTGGCCACAACATTGGCCTCTATTTCCATCATCAAACATGCTCACAGGAGTGGGAGGATTTACATTGGCAAGTAGATCGCCGTCTTTGTCTGTGTGCATTGAGAATCAACAAATATCTGCTGTGTTTTCAATTGTTCAACTGCCTCCTACAGTTTCCTGCTTAATTGGAAGGGATATTTTAACACAATTGGGAGTGGTGTTAACTAATCAGCACCCTTTGGGGTAATTGCCATTGCTTGGACTTTCCCCATTCCACTCACCTGGAAAACAAATACGCCGGTGATGGTTAAGCAATGGCCATTAAAAGGGGAGAGTCTTATGCATGCCCATGAATTGGTACAGGAACAATATACAAAGGGACACCTACGACTGTCCACAAGCCCTTGGAACACACCTATTTTTGTAATCAAAAAGAAATCAGGGAAATATCGATTGATACACGATTTGAGGGCTGTAAATGACCAAATGGAACCAATGGGGGCCTTACAGCCTGGTCTTCCAAATCCAGCTATGATTCCAGAACACTGGCTGCTTTTAATTATTGACTTAAAGGATTGTTTTTTCACTATTGGCCTACATCCTGATGACATGAAGAGATTTGCTTTTACTTTACCAGCAATAAATCGTGGAGAACCAGATAAAAGATTTGAATGGACATCTCTTCCGCAGGGCATGCGCAACTCCCCCACTTTATGTCAGCTTTATGTTGATGCTGCATTACAGCCACTACGTCGCAAATGGCCAGCAACTATAATATATCATTACATGGACGATATTTTGTTTGCACAGCAACAGCCATTCTCTTCTTTACAGATTGACACTATTAAAAATACTCTAGCTGCATATTCACTTGTTATTGCTGCAGAGAAAATTCAGACTACAAAGCCCTGGAAATATTTGGGATGGACTCTGATGGATCAAATAGTAATACCACAAAAATTGGAATTACAATTGGACATTAAAACTCTACATGATGCACAGAAGTTACTGGGAGACTTACAGTGGCTGAAGCCTATTGTGGGAATACCAAATCATTTATTAGAAACCCTACGGCCTTTGTTAAAAGGCGTGGACCCTACTACTCCTGTACACCTAACAAAGGAGCATCATCTTGCCTTGCAGCAGATTAGTAACTGTGTACAGCAAGGGTATGTGTCTCGTCGACAACTCGACCACCCCATTGACCTTACTATCTGGAATAGCCCTTGCCACTTGTTTGGTGCTCTCTCTCAGTTGCAAAAGAAAACAGGGGAGATACGGGTGTTGGAATGGTTATCACCACCACTACAGCACAAGAAAACAATATCTTCAAAAATTGAACAATTGGCTGCATTAATCAAAAAGGGGCGTCTCAGAATTCTTGAAGTGGATGGTAGAGAACCTGTTACTATTAGACTGCCTATGGAAAAAGAAACCTTGGACTGGTATTTGATTAATTCGAAGAATTTACAAGAATCATTATTGATGTCACCTGCTAAAGTAGAGACTAGTAAATTAGTGCCTAGAGTTTTGCAATGGATGACAGAATGGAACTGGATCACTTGACCTTTGAGAGAAGAAAACCCCATAGAAGGAGCTATTACAGTTTTTACAGATGCAGGAAAGAAATCAAGGCGTGCTGCTGTTACCTGGCAAGAAAAGGGACAATGGAAGCATCAACTCCTCACAGCAGACCCTGCAGATAGCTTACAAACTTTGGAATTGTTAGCAGTAGTATGGGCGGTGTCCAACTTACAGGAGCCTTTAAATGTGGTCACAGACTCTATGTATGTTGCAGGAGTAGTCAAACGAATAGAGGAAGCAGCAATTAAGGAAGTGAATAATAAACGATTGTATGAGTTACTGATACAGTTAAGGAAGGCTTTACGGGAGAGAAATGCAGCATATTCTGTGATTCATATTAGAAGTCATAAGTGGTCTGAAGGTTTAGGTGAAGGGAATGAACGTGCAGATAAATTGGTTACCCTACCCATTGATAATTCTTGTCCTATTGATAAGCACACATTGGCCAGAGAAGCACATAGTAGGTATCATCAAAATGCAAGAGGTTTAGCAAAACACTTTGAGCTGAGTTTGTCAGAAGCCAAGGCCATTGTCAGAGCATGTCCAACATGTAGTTATCATAATGGTGGGATAGGTCTAGGCATCGGGGTTAATCCTCGAGGTTTAAAAATAAATGAGATATGGCAAATGGATGTTACACACATAGCCAGATTTGGTAAAGTCAAGCATGTGCACGTCACCATAGATACATACAGCCATTACATATGGGCTACAGCTCAGGCAGGACAGAAAGCTATACAGGTTATCAGACACCTGTTAAGTTGTTTTGCTGTTATGGGAGTTCCAAAGAGTATCAAAACCGATAATGGTTCAGCTTATGTAAGTGCTAGGGTTCGGAAATTTTTGAATCAGTGGTCTGTTAAACACGTGACAGGTATTCCACACTCTTCTACTGGACAGGCAATAGTGGAAAGAGCAAACGGTACCCTTAAGCAGTATATTGAAAAACATCAAGATTTGGCAGATCCACAAGCATGTTTGTCTAAGGTTTTGTATGTGATTAATCATTTATGCATTTTTGGGGAAGATGATACCCCTCCAGCAATGAAACATCATCCGAGGGCAGGTCAGGAAAATACTAAGGAAACAGAGATCTGGGTTAAGTATAAGAACCCAAGTACAGGATTATGGGAAAAACCTGCAAAAGTATTATATTGGGGTCGGGGGTATCTTTGTGTTTCCTCACCTACAGGGCCTTTGTGGGTGCCTGCTAAGTGGACTAAACCTGTTTTTGATGCAGCCTCTGGTGGATCGCCTTACGGAGGAGGACAGGGAGCAACTGGGGAAGAAACTGCTTCTAGTCCTACAACCACTACTGTTTCAATTGAAGGGGTACTCGGAAGCGGTGGACAGAGCACTGACACGTCACTATTGGACGGCCCAGGAGCTGATTGGTTTTATTGACTCATTATCAACCTTTCACTTAACAAATCCAGCGAAATTACATTGCCTTGACTGTCACAATCCACATTGTGCTGCCTGGATAGCTCTACGTTGTGGGGGTTGTGAAAGAACTTTTTGGATAGAACAATCATTATTGTGGGATTTGTGGTGTCACACTTGTGAACACGAGCACACGTGGGGCAAAAGCTGGCAAGATGAATTAAGGAGACAAACAGGGCAAAACGCATATATAGCTTTAAATCTTTATGAGTCTCCTGAACAGAAAATTCTTGCTTATTATCGATGGGAAGTACAATGTATTGTAAATAGAATTAAGGTTCAAAGTAAGTCACGTATAGTTTCTATAAGGTGTAGGAAATTAGTGCCTTTAACACAGCATTCAGTTGTAGGACCCTTCCAAGGGGATCCTGATAGGGCATTAGATTGCTGCATTGATAAGTTGCAAAAATTAAGTTTGCAAGTGGCAGGACCAGTAAAATCAGGAGCAGCAAGATTGAAGACAGATAAGAAAAGGAAGGCAAAAAGGGAACGGTCTCATTTGAATAAGGATATCAGTGATTGCTAATTAATTTTCTATGATTAGAACACTTTTACAGTTGTGGGACCCTCAGGAGGATATAGTTGTTGAGGAGGATAACGAACAAGAACTATGATTACGAAATAAGATACGCCTTGTGTTAAAGAAAGACCTTGAGCTGTTAGCCTCATATAGTAAAAAAGCTGAAGAGGCTTTGCGATCACCACCATTGAATTGGTTGCTTTGGATTGAAGAACCAGATTTTTATACTGGTCCTTACTTACATTCACTTCCTTGTTATGTTTGCAAAAAGGATAAAGATAAATGCTATGCATGGGTAGCTTTGCATTGTGCAGATTGTAATCAGGTTTATTGGTATCCACAGAAGTCATTGGGATATTTATGGTGTACATCTTGTTTTGGAAAGTGGATTCGAAATCATATCTGGGTTAGAGCTCTTGAACAAGGTACTGGCCTGCCAGGACGGACAGGATTACAGCTCTTTGAGAGTGCAGAACAAGTGGTTATAGCATATCTTAGGTGGAAGTTACAGGAAAACCTTAGAATATTTGAAATTACTAAAGCCTCACGCATCATAGCAGCTCGCTGTAAAGCTGATTTGCCTTCAAACTTACCTCATGCTATATCTGTGAGCAAGGATGCTAATTTAGAATTAGATCAGTATATTCAAAAATTGACTCAGCCTTGCAATAGACAATCTAGCAAACCAGGGAAAAGACAGCGTAGAAAGGAAAGACAACGCAAGCAGAAGGAAGAAAAGGAAAAGCAAAGCAAGCAGAAAGAAAAATGAGATTTGTTTTTGTTATACTGCTCAATGCTGTAGCAAGTGAGGCAGTAGGAGTAACACGCTTTAATCAACCAAGGGAAAATTTATGGGTGACACTTGCTAATCAAACTAACCAATCATCACTTTGTCTCAGTCTTGGAGGAGTCACTAACCCATTTCGAACATGCCTGGTGGGACTTCCGGTGTGGTCTCCTGGAGAATTTTGCAGTTTGATAAACAATCAAACCTTATGTATGTCTAACATGTCAAACATCACAATGCCGGTGCAACAAGGGTATACTGCAGGTCAGAGTGATGGCTATCGTCAATGCTTACTAATCCAATCACTTAACACCTCTTTGCGTTCTCCTCCTGAAGAATTGGATCTTTTTGGAAGTACAAATGCCAGCATATCTAACACTACAGCTGGTGGATGGTTTAGCTTCAAACTTTCGGGTGCTCAGAATTTAAACCAACCTAAAGAAACATGGGCCACCCTAGATTCATCCCTGAATGTGAGTGAATTCTCTCCACAGCATTACAGTCAATGTAACGGCACAAATATCACGGCTCCAATGAAATTACCCACAGGAATATTTTTGATTTGTGGAGACAGGGCATGGAATGGTATACCAGCTAAACCACAGGGTGGACCCTGTTTTTTGGGAAAATTGTCATTGTTTCATCCTAATGTATCCTTGCTAATGCAGCTGAGTCAAAATTCAAACAGGAGAAAACGTAGCATACATGACCTAGACTGCAGCAAGATAGGAGATCCACGATTTTGGGGCACATTTAAACAGGTGGTGGTTTCAACTATCTTGCCAGGAGGATCTGCCAATAAAGCCATGAATTTAGCAAAGCAATTAGGATGCTGGGCAAGGGATGAGCTGAACAAAACATTACAAATTCTAGACATGTTAACTGCAGATGTGCAAAGTGTTAACCATGCTGTTTTGCAGAATAGAGCTGCTGTAGATTTTTTGCTCTTAGCACAAGGGCATGGATGTGAAGAGTTTGAGGGAATGTGTTGCATGAATCTGTCTGATCATTCGGTGTCCATTCACACTAAGATAAAAGAACTGCAACAGGGACTTCACAAACTTAAGGAAGAAGACGGTTTAGGAATTGACGAATGGCTTAAAGGCTTAGGACTTGGACCGTGGCTGAGGAACCTTGTGATCTATGCTATAGGACTTCTGGGTGTAATTTTACTGTTTTTGCTTATTTTGCCTTGTATCTTTAACTGTATTCAAAACATGGTCAGCCGTACAATAGCAAAAACATGGCAAACTAATCTCCTTGCACAAGAAGAAAACGGGGGAAATGTGGAGAGTATTATTAATAATTGGTTAGCTGAGAAAGGTCATTCTGAGATAATGCCGCTGGTTAAGCTGAAGGAGAAAAGTCAGCAGTCAGCAAGCTGAAAGGAAAGAGTCAGCAGTGACCTCACTGCAACATGAAGGAAGGGAGTTGAGATTAGTCCTGGAATATCCTAAGAATATGTAGAAAGTATCAAAAGTAGAACCATAGGAATGTAAAAGTAGGCGTAGATGCTGATATGTAAGCTAACCAATCCTGAGCTCAACTTTTGCAATATGCATGAAGTTCATTATTAACTGTATTTAACCCGCCGTACTGATCAATAAAACTGAGCCTGTGATGATCAAACTGATGTCCTGGTTCCCTTCCATCGACAGGCACAGCAATTACCTCCTGTGGCTGTTCCTGGCATCTCCTGCCTTCCTGCAGCAGAGGCTGCCAATGAGCCCCTGCTTCCACCGGGAAACTGAGCCTTCAGCGCATCCTCTCCTTCCATCTCTGCAGAAAGGAAAAGGGATAGCTGGATCAGGTGGGGCTGTTCCCCAATGGGAAGGTGGCATCTGCAGGAGGCACTGCGTGTCCAAGTAATGGATAAGATGCAGAAGAAAGATCAGGTTATTGGGGCTGCTGCAGGGTCCTCCCTCCTCCAAAGAGCTGCACCTCCAGATGTGCTCAGAAACCAGGAAATTGCAGGGGATCACAGGCCCATGGTGCAGTTTGGGCTGCCTGTCAGCAGATGCCCAATGCCTTCGTGCAGAGGCTGGGGAGAAGCTGCAGCCAGGCCAGGCTGGCAAACAGCCCTGCAGGGCGTGGAAGCAGCAGCGGGGCAGCGAGGCTGCCATGGATCCCTTCCCACTGTGGCGGGCACGGCGTGTCCAGATGTGCAGCCACAGCCCCCGGCTGCTGAGCCCAAGGACAAGGCTGAGGGAAATGCACCCACCACGGTGCCTCTCCAGGTCAATCAGGATTTGGTCCAGTTGTTTGGCTTCCTCCAGGGGTACATTCTGTTTTGTAAGTTTTTTCCTCCCTCTCAGAGGACCTTAAGATAAAGTATTTCCATTTAACCAGGAATACATTCCACAGAAGCAGGGCTCAGCCTGTGGGGTCAGCAGGGACACACTACTCACCCCTGCGATGGGAGCTGGGCTTGTGTGCAACATCCACCAAAGGACCTGGGAAGATCCTCCCTGCAGGCACACCTGTAACTCAAGAGCCACAGAAGCTTCTGTCACCTGGTTCCTGCCAGGTTGCCAGTGATTATTCTGTCAGAACATACCTGCAGAAGCTCCCAAGTGCTCCAAACCATCTTCCATCCCGGCTGCTGGCAAAGCAATGGCACCACTCTCATCTAGAAGGGAGCACAGACCAGACCCATTTCCATGGTGTGCTGGCATCCCCCTCTGCCTATGGGAACTGGGCACTGCAAGGTGATCGGGTAAGGCTGTGGGAGCCAGATGTGAATGGACAAGGCTAAAGCTGCACAGGGGCCTGGGGAGCTCTGGGCTGGCTCCTGGTCACTCTGCACCCTCTTTGCAGGGCCTGTCTGACATCCCTGGAGGGCAGGCACTGACGCACAGCCAAGATGGCAGCTCATGCCTCAGCAGGGCTCAGGCCCAGAGGCCTAGCAATTACCTCCTGTGACTGTGCTGGGCATCACCTCCCTTCCTGCAGCAGAGGCTGCCAATGAGCCCCTGCTTCCTGCAGGAAATGCTGTTTTCGGCACAGCCTTTCGGTTCATCTCTGGAGAAAGAAAAAGAGACAGCTAAATTAGATGGAGATGTTCCCCTTTCTGGGAGGTGGCATCTTCAGGAGGCAATACTGGTCAAACTGATGGATAAGGAGCAAGAAATCATAAAAACTTTTGGGATTGGCCAGGATTTTCCCTTCTCAAAACTGCTGTCATTCCTGATCTCCCCATGGTCCAGGCAATTGCAGGGGATCTCAGGGCATGTATGACCCATGGTGTGGTTTGAGCTCTCTGTCTGCAGATGCCAAATGCCTTCCTGCAGAGGCTGGGGAGAAGCTGCAGCCAGGCCAGGCTGGCAAACAGCCCTGCAGGGCGTGGAAGCAGCAGCGGGGCAGTGAGGCTGCCATGGATCCCTTCCCGCTGTGCCGGGCACGGCGTGTCCAGATGTGCAGCCAAAGCCCCCGGCTGCTGAGCCCCAGGACAAGGCTGAGGGAAATGCACCCACCATGGGGCCTCTCCAGGTCACTGAGCATCTCGTCCAGAAGTTTGGCTGCCTCCAGGGATTTCTTGTCTCCTGTACCTTGGTTCATCCAACTAGGAGGACCTTAATAGAAAGTTGTTCCATTTTTACTTCTTGCTGGAGTGGCAGTGAGGGCACCTGGGTGATTGGTGCCCTCCAAGGCACTCCCTCAGCTCTGCCTTCCACTCAGGAGCAGGGCCAGGGGCACCTTGTACCTGCAGTGGCCCCACACTGGGATGGAAGGAGCCCCCTGTGGGGCCATCGGGGCAGAAAGGACTCCCTGGAGCTGCTGCAGCTCCAAACCCAGCCCCAGGCAAGGCCAGGGCTTGGAAGTGGCAGCAGGAGCAGCTCAGGCTCCCTGGGGCCGGCAAATGAGCTGAGAAAGGCTCAGCCCCATGGAATAGACCTGGGCCCAGCCCCTTCCCTCTCTGCTCTTCTCCATGGCTGCAGAGAGCACACAGAAGGACACACTGGCATTGCACATGGCAGGGGGATGGACAGATAAATGATCCTTTTTCTCTATGACTGAGATCCTGTGGGATCACTGTTGGACACAAAAGCAGAAATTTGGAAGACAGGATTCCCACAATTTAGCAAACTTAAGCGGGTCTTGATGGGAATGACACAGGAATATTACTCTGAGCAAGGATTTCACTTTGACAATGATTACTCTGTTAGGGAAGGGGTTTTGCTAGCCTACCTTCACCAAGGTCCAGCATCCTTAAGTATTGCTTTACCAGAATTTCCAATCTACGCAACTCAGGATCCCAGTCTAGAAAGGAGCACAGATGGGAACCGTTCCATGCTGTGCTGGGATCCCCCTCTATAGGGAAGCCAGCACTGGAAGGGGGTCAGGTAATGCTGCGTGCCAGCAATGCCAAGCAGCAGAGAGGGCAGCTCAAGCCTCAGCAGGGCTCAGGCCCAGAGGCACAGCAATTACCTCCTGTGGCTGTGCCTGGCATCTCCTGCCTTCCTGCAGCAGAGGCTGCCAATGCGCCCCTGCTTCCTCCGGGAAACTGAGCCTTCAGCGCATCCTCTCCTTCCATCTCTGCAGAAAGGAAAAGGGACAGCTGGATCAGGTGGGGCTGTTCCCCAATGGGAAGGTGGCATCTGCAGGAGGCACTGCGTGTCCAAGTAATGGATAAGATGCAGAAGAAAGATCAGGTTATTGGGGCTGCTGCAGGGTCCTCCCTCCTCCAAAGAGCTGCACCTCCAGATGTGCTCAGAAACCAGGAAATTGCAGGGGATCACAGGCCTATGGTGAAGTTTGGGCTCTCTGTCAGCAGATGCCAAATGCCTCCCTGCAGAGGCTGGGGAGAAGCTGCAGCCAGGCCAGGCTGGCAAACAGCCCTGCAGGGCGTGGAAGCAGCAGCGGGGCAGCGAGGCTGCCATGGATCCCTTCCCGCTGTGCTGGGCACGGCGTGTCCAGATGTGCAGCCAAAGCGCCCGGCTGCTGAGACCCAGGACAAGGCTGAGGGAAATGCACCCACCACGGCGTCTCTCCAGGTCACTCAGGGTCCTTTCCATGTATTGCAACGCCTCTAGGGAATTAGTGCCTCCTCCAGGCTTGTTCCTCCCTCTCGGAGGACCTTAGTGACGTGTTTGCATGTCAGAAGAGTGGATCCCACAGAAGCAGGGCTCAGCCCGTGGGGTCAGCAGGGACACAATACTCACCCCTGCAATGGGAGCTGGGCTTCTGAGCAGCAATCCAGAAAGGAGCTTGATAAGTCCTCTCTGCAGAGACTCCTGTAACACAACAGCCACAGAAGCTTCTGTCACCTGGTTCCTGCCAGGTTGTCAAGGATTATCCGCTTAGGGGAACATTGACACTGTACCTGCAGGAGGTGGAAGAGGCTGGAAATCCTCATGGAGCCAAGCTGCTGGAGAAACCTTCCTAGCAAGCTCATCTAGAGGGAAGCCAACACGCAAAACCATTTCCATGGTGTCCTGGGATCCCCCCTCTGCTTTTGGGACCTGGGCACTGCAAGGTGGTCGGGTAAGTCTTTGGGAGCCAGATGTCAATGGAAAAGGGCAGAGCTGCACAGGGGCCTGGGGAGCTTTGGTCTGGCTCCTGGTCACTCTCCACCCTCTTTGCAGGCCCTGTGACACATCCCTGGAGAGGAAACAGGGGCAGCCCAGGGGCCATGGGGGCTCTCTCCCTCCCCCAGAGGAAACCCTCCCTGAAGGCCTGGGGAAAACCATCCCCAGCGCTTCCCGGGGAGCAGGGAGCGCTGTCCCGGGAAAGGGGAGCCAGGCTGCCGGCTCACCTGCTGGCCGCGCTTGCAGCGGAGCAGCCTGGGCAGCCCTTGCAGGCAGGGCCACGGCCAGGAGGAGCAGGAGGAAGAGGCGCAGAGCAAGGGCCATGCTGCCTTGCCCTGTGCCAGTCCCACAGCTCTTGCTGCCACCGCTGTCCTGACACCGCTGTCCCAATGTCAGCACCACTGCTGCCACCGCCGCTGCTGCTGCCGCAACAGTTGTGCTCAAGCACTGACTGCTCGCTCCTTGTGCTGCTGTGCAACCACGGGGCTCTGGCACCTCTGTGACCTCAGAGCCTGCTGTGACCTCATGGCCAGGGTGGAGGTGTATGGGGAGTGGGATCTGCCTTCTTTGGCCGGGAGCTCGTCCTGCCCAGCTGCTCTGTCCGAGGGCTGTGACACAGTCCCAGCCCAGCTGATCTCACAGGCTGGGCCATGAAGGGATGGAGAGCAGCCCTGCCAAGATGGACTTGGGGGTGCTGCAAGATGAGAGGCTGCACATGAGCCAGCCATGTGCATCCAAAGGAGAGTGTCCTGCAGCTTGAAGGAGGTGATTCCACCCCTCTGCTCTGGTGAGACCCCACCTGGAGTACTGTGGAAGAGGTTTTACAGTGACCTCTGTGAGCCATTGAGAACTTGGACAAGAGGATCCAGGTTTCCCCCTGAAAGAATTTATTATCAAGGTTTTTTACACTGAAAGCAAGAAAAAATGTAGGATAAATAAGGAAAACTTGTAACTGCTTATTCTAAGAAGCACTTTGCTTGTCTCTCGTGACCAGTGAGTAAAGTGTAAACTTATGAGCTTTGTAGGAATGTACAACAAGCATGCATGCCAGAATAAAAACAGGGTTTGAAGCCTTCTGGAAACGGAGTGTCTTGCTTTGTACTGTCTCCGTCTCTACCACGACAGAGTACTGCATCCATCTCTGGGCTCCCCACACAGGAAGGCCATGGTCCTGTTGGATCTAGTCCAGAGGAGGGACAAATTGCTCTGAGGGCTGGAGCCCTTCTGCTTTGGAGGCAGGCTGGGAGAGCTGGTGGCGTTCAGTCTTGAAGAGAGCACACTCCAGGGAGACTTGATTGCTGCCTTTCAGTACCTTAAGGGGGCTTGTAATAGAGATGGGACAGCACTTCAAGTAGAGCCTTTTGTGAGCAGACCAAGAGGGAATGGTTTTAGTCCAAAAGACGGTCGATTCAAATTGGACAAAAGAAACCCATTTTTTTCTCTGTAGGTTTTGAAAGCCTGGCACAGGTTGCCCAGAGGGGTGGACATCCATCCCTGCAGACATTCAAGCTCATGCTCTCAGCAACCCGACCTACTTAAAGGTGTCCCTGCTCACTGCAGGACATTCGACTAGATGGCCTTTAAATATCCCTTCCAAGCCAAGCCATTCTGTGCTCCTGGGCACTATCAAAGCAGTGCTGGATTAGTGCTGGGATGATTAGGTGGCACTTGTATTTTGGGACTTGTGTCCTTTAGCAATTGGCCCTGAGAGCATTCATGGTCTGGGCAGTGAAGTCTGCAAATAACAGACAGTGTGCTCCAGGAGTGTTGCAGTGTGATTTCATGGTTTACCCCAAAACCCCGGGTTTCTCCCCTGAAGATTCCCTCCCAGGTGTGTCCATCATCCCTCCTTTCCCCAGTCTTACCCCTGCTGAGCACTGTCTCTGAATCCTGCAATTCCAGAAGGGCATTGAGTGATTGGCAGATTCAAAAGATGCCCTCTACCCTGGGGGGCTGGGCGGCCATTGGGCCATCCAGGTGTCATTTGTCCCTGGAGACCCCCTCTCCTGTCCCAGGTTGGTGGGCTCTCTATCCCTTCCCTCCTCCCCTCCCTCGGGTAAAAGGGCGAGCAACCATGCGGTCCAGGAGTTCCATTGGAGCAGTTGCTGGATTCAGTGGCCTGTGGGCCAGAATAAAGCTCTGGATTAAAACCCTCCATCAGAACCGACTCCTTTCCTTCACTACTGCCTTAAAGTTTCTCTGGCAGAGGGAAGCCTGAGGAGCAGACCCTCCAGGGGAGGAAGCTCCATCCCGCTGGCACCGGAGTCCCGGCATGTCTGGACTTGTCCCCACGCGCCCAGCTGCAACATCCAGCTGGCCGAAAATGTCTCTGGGGTGGAACATCACAGTTGCTGCGATTTGGTTCAGCTGCAGGGGCCAGACAAGCCAAGGCACGTCCCGTCAGCAATACTGGAGTAATGTATGGTAGGGATAATTCATGCTGTTAATGAATGGTATAAAATATTGCAAAATCCAAAATCATATCTTTGACCATCCTGGCTCAGAGCAGCTCTCTATTTAGATTCAACTAGCTCCTGGACACAAGTTAAGATAATGATCAACATGTTAACATAAGAAGAGAAGCTTCCATGGCGATGATCACTGGTTTCTTGAGTCATGGGGAGCCACCTAAGAGTGATTATCACCTTGACAATTGCATCTATCAAGATAGTCAGCGGAGCCAAACTGATGCAGCTGAATACACGGCAGCCCTGAACCGATTGACGCCGATGGCACACCTGGACTTGGCCTTTGTCCAGCTCTGCACATGGAAAGAAACAGCAATGCACGTGAAGAGATACAAAGGAAATTTGGTCATCTTTGCCTCGGGCAGAATAAACTGCATAAAACCTCGTTGCAAGAAGCAGCGTGCGGGAACGGGGGAGACTCTGACACTCGGGAGGTCAGATACAGGTTCACCCGGCAGCGATCCCAGGCTCGACGCTGTCTCTTTGGCTGTCATGGTTTCAAGGACCAAAATTCGGTGTCACAGACAAATTAATAAACCTTTGCTAAATTTTTGACAATTTTGGCTCATGATTTGATAATTTATAACATTGGTAATTCCAATAAAGGAAAAACAGGAGAGGAACACGGCTTCCAGTTCAGATAAGTGCCACCATTTTGCTGCCTATTCCTGGTTAAGAAATAAAGCAATGTCCTGAAGATCCCTTCATGTGGGTGCATTATTGGCTGTATCAGTACTTGTGTTCGGTAAAACAGGGAAGTTGTTACAACTTCTTGCCCCATTTATCACTAGATAAAACCCAAATACTGCATTGCTCCTTGTCTACTTGCTTCCAAGTCAAGGCAAATTTTGGTCATGACTGAGTGGGACATATTCACCTGTTCACAAGCAAATTCTTCTTTCCATTCACACAGTGGCAAGGTTGCTTTGTGGATTTGCTCTAATCACACAGGAATTAAGGCCTACCTCTCACTAGAACTAAAGCTGATGCATTGGGAGGCAAAGTCTTGAGTAATTTGTCCTGGTGTCTGGCACTGTAGAGAGTTGTTCCGGAATTAAATGACACTTGAAGACATGTGTAGTCTACCATACTTCTGGCAGACTAGAAGACTTTGGTAACACCTTTTTATCCTTTCTTCCTCCTCCTCATCCTCCCAGGAATTTTAATCTCTGAGGTCTAAGCTCTTCAGCTGCCTCACAAACATTGTTTTAATTCAGACAGGCATCTGTGCATTGAGCCACAAATCAGGCCTGTGCTGTGAAGCCAGAGTGCCATCAAAATTACAAATACAGCTTTCTGAGACCTTTATATTCCTATAGAAAGAGATTCAAAATTGTTCATACATGCAACAGTGATAAGAAGTGAATGACAGATTGTCAAAATAATTGCTTGGGGAACAAAAAGACATAAATAAAAATAAGTTTACATGTAGATAATAAGTAAACCATCATGCTAAGGAAGAAACCAGACCTGCCAAAAGTAAAACCAGTAAGGCTGTTTCATCTGTCTCAGTACAAAAAAATTGCTGAAAAGTATCAGAGATCCTTAAGAGCATTACTATATACAGGAAATTCCAGGTATTGGGAAAAAATGAAGCAAACGGTAGTGTGCAATTCCCAGAGGTAACCTGTAATTTATGGTGGATTTCCTGCAAAATTTTAGAGAGCAGACTGGAAAAGCACAGGGGCTGGTCAGCCCATGTGTGGGCATTTAGAGCAGTGTGAGGGATGTTTCTGGGACCAACTGCAGGGAAGAAGAGCAGCAGACAATTACTGGGACAATCTCTTTGCTGGCTGTGGAGTTTGTGTCAGTCGGTTCCCTGGGGCTGGGGGAGCTGTCACGGGGCAGGGAGGGCCAGGGCTGGCAGTGGCTGCTCAGGGATGGCTTTGGCCCGTGTCCCTCCAAGCAGCCACTGCCCAAGCAGCTGCGCTGCCCCCGGGCTCTCCTCCCGGCCTGCTGGGCTTTGTTGGGTGGCACAGCCTGTGCCAAGGGGCGGCAAGGTGCCTGCAGGCCCCAGCTCTGGGGCAAACGGAGAACGTCCTGCCCGCATCCACCGTGCTGCCAGCTCAGCAGTGCAGCACAGCATGGGCTGACGCTCCCCATTGCTCCCACAGGTGCAGCAGAAACCACAGCACATGTTCCTGATTCCCAGAAGAGGTGTGAAAAATGTTAATCACTTGTTTTTAAAATTTTGTTAATAGTAAAATGTTTATAAAAATAGCAGTATCATTTGAGTGATAAAAAGTTTTGGACAATTTGGATTAGGAGAATAGGAGACAATAGAAACAAAGAGTTACGGACATCTGGGTACCTATTTTCTGGGCAATATAAGTCGAAAAATAACACATGTTAACAGAGGATTAACCCTTAAAAAAAAAAACCTGTTGCATATTCATGCATCTCATACACGATGCATAAATTCCATTCAAGCACAGGATTTTGTCTGGTCATCGTCAACCTCTCCCTCTTAGTCCTAACCAGCTTTCTGAGGGCTGAGCGAGGCAGGAACAATTTAGTTTCTTCTGACAGGAGAGCAATAAATTCTTTTTCTCTGGCAAATTGCAGTGTTCTATGGCTGCTTCCTCGCTATGAGCCCTTGCTTTCAAACAAGTATCTTACATAGTGTCGTTTATATTTTAACATTCTGTTATAACCTAAAATTATATTTATAAGACTACTTGAGAAAATTAATACATCATTGGTTTCTAAGATAACACATATAAATTTCATTTTAATATTTGCAAAAAGCCAATAATAAAACAAGCATGTTTCACAGGGGTTTGGAAGAGGTTACTGTTGGGGAACACTCTGTTTGCTTGTGATGAGGGCAAGTTTGGCCTTCTATTGATGCCAGGAAAGTATTTGGAAGTGCTCAACAGAGCCCTGACTGAGAGCTTCCCTGTTGCGGTGCATGTTTTTGATTGTAATTCGGTTCCAGTAGTCAGTTTTATGACACCCCTTTATTTGGTATTATTATACCATATCTTATTGCCAATGGGTCGTTCCTTTCCCCTCTGTGTTGTTGGCTTTGCCCTAGTTGTCCATCTCCCCAAAGTCCTGCCCTTTAGTTCCCTGTTCTTGCTCCCATCCAATGTCAATCCCTCCCAACGCCTAGAAACTTCCCTATCCATTTGGTATCCTTTGAAACCCTATTGGTTTGTTTAAGTTGTCCTCCTCCCCTTTAATCCCCTATTGGTTTAAACATTGTATTCCCCGCCTTGTGTTCCACCCTCAGTTTCTCCCAATTGGCTAAAGACTGTATCCTCCCCAGGGACCTCCCCAGTTTGGAAATCGGTGTATGGCAGTAATTCAGTGTCATTCTGTCGCCGAGTCGGCAGGGAACAAACATACAGAAGAGCTCTCCCTGTTCCTTGTCCCTACCCCAGCACAGTCCACCCGTGCTGTAAAGCAGCTGTGCCCTACAGCCAAACCCCAGAGCTGACAGTTTGCTGGGGGCGGCCCACTCTGGGTGGTGGTGTTGGCAGCTAGTCGGGCTGAAGAAATCGGGCACTGCAGCACTTCCCGAATGAGCTCTTCTGTTGCTATGAAGAGATGGAGTTGCCAGCCCAGTGTCCGGGTGGCAGCAGCAGCAGCAAAACCCACCTGGCAGCAGCACAGGCTGAGCTCCATGGCCAGGAGCAGGCGTGGATGCCCACGGTGTGGGCAGGCAGGAGCCAGGCAGGGGCTGCTGTGACCAGCGGCGGGGCCCCGAGGGCTGGGGGAGCCCATGCTGAGCGTCCCTGGGCTGAGGGCACATTTCCTTCCCTGGCATCAGCTGGGCCTGGGCCTCCTCCAGTGGCATGCCCAGGGAAAGAGGGAAGCCATCGGGAGGTGCTTGCCTTGAGAACAATGGAAAGAGGCTGGACTCTGAAGGAAGTCCTTCATAGCCTGAGGGATGAGCTCAGAGCCCGACAGACACTGGGCCTGTGGCAGCCCCGGATCTCTTATGAGCAGAGTGGGGATTTGCCCCCCAGGCCTCATCTGTTCACCCAGGGACACATGGTGAACACAGACACACACACACAGAAGATGGCTCAGCACTGGTGCTGCTCCCTGAGTGTTATGTTTGGGTGCCTCTAAAGGCATGCAGGGGCTTTGGGTCACCTCTGTGCTGTGCAGGGGACTGGGGACACCAAGAAATTGTGCAGGGAATTTAATGTATGTCCAAAGGTGTGCAGGGGACAGCTGAGGGACAGCTGTAAATTGAGCAGGGCTTGGGGGTCTCTTGTGGAGGCCACAGGGGGATTTTAGGGTGGCTGAGGACACCCATGCGATGTGCACGGTGTTTGGGTGTCCCCTAAAGCGTGCAGGTACCCTGATGTCCCGTGTTGCATAATTTTTGTCAGCTTTGGCATCAAGTTCTTCACTTTTTAAACACGGGCCAAATGGCCGCACAGCACAGAGCAGGGACTCGGTGTTAGCATGGCAGGGCTGCCGCTGCCTGCAATAGTGGGAATCACCAACATGAGTGGGATTTTGGATTTGGAATTGCTGTTGTATATAGAACCATGAAAAGCCTCACTTGTCCAATGTTTTATAACTCACTTCCTGTGGAAAACAAAATGACATTGCAAATAGGTACCAGGAGGGACATCCTCTCCTTGCTGGAAGGGTACCTCTTGTGATCCATTCTAACAAAATCCTGCCCCAGCCATGAGGTCACAGCAGGCTCTGAGGTCACAGAGGTGCCAGAGCCCCGTGGTTGCACAGCAGCACAAGGAGCGAGCAGTCAGTGCTTGAGCACAACTGTTGCGGCAGCAGCAGTGGCGGTGGCAGCAGTGGTGCTGACATTGGGACAGCGGTGTCAGGACAGCGGTGGCAGCAAGAGCTGCGGGACTGGCAGAGGGCAAGGCAGCATGGCCCTTGCTCTGCGCCTCTTCCTCCTGCTCCTCCTGGCCGTGGCCCTGCCTGCCAGGGCTGCCCAGGCTGCTCCGCTGCAAGCGCGGCCAGCAGGTGAGCCGGCAGCCTGGCTCCCCTTTCCCGGGACAGCGCTCCCTGCTCCCCGGGAAGCGCTGGGGATGGTTTTCCCCAGGCCTTGAGGGAGGGTTTCCTCTGGGGGAGGGAGAGAGCCCCCACGGGCCCTGGGCTGCCCCAGTTTCCTCTCCAGGGATGTGTCACAGGGCCTGCAAAGAGGGTGCAGAGTGACCAGGAGCCAGCCCAGAGCTCCCCAGGCCCCTGTGCAGCTCTGGCCTTGTCCATTCATGTCTGGCTCCCACGGCGTTACCCTCTGAAAAGCAGAGGGGGGATGCCAGGACACCATGGAAATGGGTTTGGGTTATTGCTTCCCTCTAGATGAGCTTGCTAGGAAGGTTTCTCCAGCAGCTTGGCTCCATGAGGATTTCCAACCTCATAAGCCTCCTGCAGGTGTGTTGTCAATGCTCCCCTCAGAGGATAATCATTGACAACCTGTCTGGAACCAGGTGACAGAAGCTTCTGTGGCTCTTGTGTTACAGCAGTGTCTGCAGGGAGGACTTTTCAGGCTCCTTTCTGGGTTGCTGCTCACAAGCCCAGCTCCCATCGCAGGGGTGAGTAGTGTGTCCCTGCTGACCCCACGGGCTGAGCCCTGCTTCTGTGGGGTCCACTCTTCTGACATGGAAACACGTGACTTAAGGTCATCTGAGAGGGAGGAACAAGCCTGGAGGAGACAGAAAGTCTCTAGAGGTGTCCAGACCCATGGCCAGGATACTGAGTGACCTGGAGAGACGCCGTGGTGGGTGCATTCCCTCAGCCTTGTCCTGGGGTTCAGCAGCCGGGGGCTTTGACTGCACATCTGGACACGCCGTGCCCAGCACAGTGGGAAGGGATCCATAGCAGCCTCGCTGCCCCGCTGCTGCTTCCACGCCCTGCAGGGCTGTTTGCCAGCCTGGCCTGGCTGCAGCTTCTCCCCAGCCTCTGCAGGAAGGCATTTGGCATCTGCTGACAGGCAGCCCAAACTTCACTACAGGCCTGAGATCCCCTGCGATTTCCCAGTCTCTTGGTAGATGCAGCGAGGCAGCAGTTTGCAGGAGGGAGGGCCCTGGTGCAGCTCCAAAACCCTGGGCATTTTTCTTGTCTTTTTCCATGCCTTTGACAAGTATTGCCTGGGGCAGATGGGCACAGCACAGAGGAATTATGGCATGCAGGCGCAGGGGTTCGGGCACTGAGCACTCCTGTGTCAAGGGGCAGCAAGGTGCCTGCAGGCCCCAGCTCAGGGGGAAACAGGGAGTGAGAATGTCCTGGCCGTATCCACCGTGCTGCCAGCTCAGCAGTGCAGCACAGCACGGGCTCACACTCCCCATTGCTCCCACAGATGCAGCCGGCACCTCAACATGTGCTGACAACATCTGGAGAAGAGTTTTCTGCTGGGAAAAACCTTGTTTGGTGAAGTTGATGGCCATTGTGTCTGGTGCAGCACTTTGCCTGTTGATTTGCTGTGCAGCAATCTGGTATTGCTGGAAGAGAAAATCGTGTTTTGTGATTCTCTACCTCAAACAGCTTCCTTTAAAGACTGCTCATAGTCAAGGAACATTCCCAGTGAGGCTACTGTGGAGTTGTGGCCAGTGAATGGTTGTCCAAAGAACTCTGCTAAGGGTTCTGCTGCTGCCCAGAGCTTTCATTGGCCTCCTCATTGCTGGGCCTTGTCCTGGTGGGCCCGCTGGGGCTGCAGCCAGTGCTGGCTCCCACTTAGGCTGCCTGGCCAAGAGCAGACCCAGGGCCACAGGGCAGAGGCACAGCAAGGTGTGGAGGAGAAAGAGCAGGGACGAGATTGCCCTTGAAAGGCAGAGGCGCTGTGGGGCCTGCTCCTGGCCAGGGAGCCTGCCCAGAGCTGTGCCCTGCTCGCCGGGGCCTTGAGGGGCAGCTGTGCAGCTGGGCCAAGCTGTGCCAGCAGCTCCAGCCGTGCTGGGGAGCCTTGCCAGCTCTGGGCCCTGCTGTGCAGGAGGGTCCCTGTGTCCCACTGGCAGCTGGGGCCTCAGCCACCTCCTCTCTCCACAGGTGCTCCTGTTCATTGTCAGAAGAGGAGCCTAACATCTCAGGCAAAGTTCTTCCAACCTCTTATCCCAATTCTCCACGTCTGCCCCTATCTGCTCTTCCACGGCTGCAGCACCGTCATGAACCCTTCCCAAAACCCACCCCTCCCAAACGAGACCCTCTGCCCCTGAGCCCCCTGGTCCTGTTCCCCGCCCAGCACTTAAGTTGGCCAGCCCCTGTCTGCCAGGGCAGGGCTTGGCCCACATTTGATGTTTTAATAAAGAAATGGTGTTGTCACAGCTCTGTCCAGGTGGTAGCATGTGCAAAGCCCACCCAGTGGAAGCACAGGCTGAGCCCTGTGCCCAGGAGCAGCCGTGGATGCCCCCGGTGGGGTCAGGCAGGAGCCAGGCAGGGGCTGCTGTGACCAGCGGCGGGGCCCTGAGGGCTGGGGGAGCCCATGCTGAGCGTTCCTGGGCTGAGGGCACATTGCCTTCTGGGGGATGATCTGGGCTGAACCTCATGAGACGCAATGTGATATTTTGGGGTCTGTGCTCAGAGGTGAAGGGGTCCCTCATGAGGCACAAAGTGATATTTTGGGGTCCCTGTTGATGGGTGCAGGGATCCCTCATGAATCACAAAGGAGTATTGATGGCCTCTTCTAAAGTGTGCAGGGATCCCTCATGAAGCGTGCAGCGGGGTTACATTTGAGGGGGTTTTTTACTCTTCTCAGCACAGCAAAGGGTCACCTGGCCGAGGTTTTGCAAAGCTGGGAGAAAGCCTCTTGCAAAGCCTTGGGCCCGGCCTGCGGGCACAGCAAGAGAGCGGAGCCCATCCCCTGGGGCCAGGCCGGGCTGCTCAGGCTGGGCCGGGCCGGGCCAGGCTCGGGTCCCGGCAGGCAACGGCCATGGCCCTGGGCTCTGATGAGGCTGCTGAGCTCTGCCCTGGCCCTGTGCTGCAGCCCAGCACATTTACAGCCAGGGCCATGCCCTGGCCCACAGTCGACACCATCCCACCATTCCTAGAAAAGATCTCAATTCCTGATGGTTATGAGGCAAAGGAATAGCACATATTGCCTCTATTCGGTTTACTCCCAAACGTCTCTGCCCTTGTGTGATCTCACAACTGAGATAAATAACGCTATTTTTGACCAATTGAGCTTTTTCCTTAGAAACCCGATACCCTGCTTGGCCAAGCATGTTGAGTAATTTAATTGTTAATTCCACACACATTTCCCTTTCCTTAGTAGCCAGAAAAATGTCGTCCATGTACTGCAGGACTACATACAAGGATGGGGATATTGTTACCTGGGTTATCTTCCATTCCTCCAGCTCCTTGGCCAGTTGGTTTCCAAAAATAGTAGGGCTGCTTCTTTCTCCCAAAATCAGGACTCTCCCACTCGAAGGCAAAATATTTCCTACTCTCTACTGCCAGTGGGATGCAGAAGAAGGCATCTTTAAGGTCAATCACTGAGAACCATTTAAACTCCTCTGATACAGATGTTAACAAGGTGTAAGGATTAGCAACAACTGGATGTATGTCTTTCACTATTCATTAATAGCCCTCAAGTCCTGTACCAAACGGTACTTACCATTAGGTTTCTTTACTGGAAAAATTGGAGTATTATACTCTGATTCACGTTCCTGTAATATTCCTTGAACCAAAAATTGTTTAATTAACGGGGCTACTCCCCTCCTTGCCTCAAGCTTCAAGGGGTATTGCTTTACCCTCACTGGTTGGGCCCCTTCCTTTAGTTCCACCTTTACTGGCTACGCAGCTTTAGATTTTCCGGGGACCCCTGACTCCCATACCCAGGGTACTACAGCCTGCTCAATTTCTTCTGGAATAGGAGAGGCATCCACTTCCTTGATCACAAAAATGCCTGCTATTTGTTCCTCAGGTATTTCCAATTTCACCCTTCCCCCTTCAAATATTATTTTCACATTAAGTCGAGACAACAGGTCTCTGCCAAGAAGGGGTGTGGGGCAGTTTGGCATATACAAAAATTGGTGATCTAATTCCTTCCCCCCAAACCTAAGATTTAAAGGTTGTAAAAATGGTTGTTCCTCTAGCTTCCCTGTTGTCCCCACCACCTGTACCGTTGTGTCACTCAAAGGTCCCAATCGTCTATTGAGTACAGAATATGTAGCTCCAGTATCTACCATAACTTCTTGATCCTTTCCACCTATCTCTAAAACTACCCTTAAATCCTTTTCTAGTCAGCTTTGAGTCTGATAGTTTCCCAAAACTAGTGCTTGAGCAACCTCTGCTGGTCCTCCCGTGAATCCTCCCACAGGAGCATTCCCCATTGGACCTGTCCTTAATCCCATGTTTCCCATGCCCATACTTCCTCTAACCGGGCATTCATTTTTCCAGTGTCCCAATTGTCGGCAAAACACACACTGGTTTGGATCCAACCTCCCCATGTTAGGTGCAAACCCAAATCCTCCCCGACCTCTTGCCAACCCCCTCTGTCCGCGATTACCTCCTCCCCCACCTCGACCCCTAATGGGTCTTCCTCCTGCCCCTGTCTGTTGCATTACAGCCAGAATACTAGCTTGTTGTCTTTTTGCAGTTTCTTGTTCCCTGTTGTTGTATACCTTCCACGCTACCTCCAGCATTTTATCCAAACTCCTAGTATCCTCTCCTTCCAGCTTTTGTAACATTTTCCTAATATCCTCTTGCAATTGCCCCATAAACAACAATGCCAATTGAGGTTTTCCTGATTGATCCTCTACATCTAAATTAGTAAACTTCCGAGCCATGTCTTTTAATCGTTCCAAAAAGGCAGACGGAAACTCATTTTTGTCCTGCTTGACCGAATACAACTTAGACCAATTCATAGTCTTAGGTATTCCTGTCCTAATTCCTTCCACCAACAATTCCTGATATCGTTTTACAGCCCTTATTCCTCCCGTAGAGTTTGGGTCCCACTTAGGTTCCTCACTTGGTACCAATTCATCAACTGTCTCATTTAGTTGTCTCAACCAAATCTCCTCACGAGCCTTTTCTCTAGTGGCTCTAATAACCATTTCCTTTTCCGTGGAATCCATTATAGTATCTAATAATACCTGTAAATCATTCCAGTCCAGATCCTGAGTCTTTATTACCATTTTAACCACCCTTGCCACCCTTTCAGGATCCTCCCGATAACTCCCCGCTGATTGCTTCCATATTACCAAATCCCCGGGGAAGAAAGGCACCTTTATAAGTATCCTTTCTCCCTGTGGTCCCACAGCTTCCCTTAACGGCGCAATTAAATGTGGCCCCTTCTGCCCCTTCCTTCCCTGGCGAGTCCGCCCTGGTAACGGAGTTCTTTTTACACTCTCATTCTTTTCACCATCACCACCATCACTATCACTCTCACTAGATCCCATTTTTATAGATATATCTGCAGGGGGAGCAGGGGGCACATTAGGAGCAACCAGAACCCTTGAGGGTGCTATACAATAAGACAAATCTTCCTCGACTGAAGGATACAAATTACGCTCCTTTCTTTCTTTACATCCCACACACTCCCTCTCATCATTCACTTCTAAAACCAAGATACTGCACTCCTTTTCCCATTCCTCTTTCCGGTATAAAATGTAAACAAATCCAAATATGGTATTTCATCCCATTTCTCATTTCTCCTTAAAAATTGCATCAAAGATTCCATTATCCCCAATTCCAGTGTACCATTCACCGGCCATCCCACTTCCCCAATCTCATATTCAGGCCACCAATGATTACAATAATCTATCATTTTACTTTTATCCAATTCTTGATAATACCCCTCACTTTTCCATCGTTCAATATACAACCTAATGGCGTATTTTAAGGTATTTTTCCATTGGCTTGCACTAAGATTTTAAAAGTTTTAAAAGACATCATATTACAGCCTTTAATTCCACCTTTAATCCCAATAAACCAATATACCTTAAACCAATATACCTTCTCGCCGTCCTTCCCTAAAAAAAAAACAGGAGGCGAGTTCCGGTACTGCGTACTTAGACGTCTTATGGCCAGAGCCTAGGCTTTTCTACCAACCACCAAATCCAAATCCAATTATCACCTTTTTCCAATATAAAGCACCTTCGGGCTTACCTTGGAAGTTTGTCCGACAGGCGCGGGGGTCGGAGACGACCGATGACTCCCCGCGAAGTGCTCGGTGCCGGCTTGGAGTGGATCGGGACGCGAACCGCCCCAGCAGCCCTTGGAGTCCTGCCGCGGTCGCCAGAAAACTGTTGCCCGATTGATAGATTACACAAAACTCGGATAAGTTTTGTGGGTGCTTTATTAATGGCCCGGGGAGCTTGGGGGACACACGTCCCAAAATCCGAGCCCCCAATTTCACGTATGGATGCTTCCCTCTTATACATGCGATTCACAACAAAGTCTCCAAGAAACAGTTCCCCGTTCCCCTTGCCTGGTCACAGACCCCTTGTGATACATTCCTTGGTTCACAAACAAGATCATTAATCTTCTGCTTATCTTATTCTAAGAGCATTGTATGCTGCCTCCAGACAGGTTAGCATTCTTACTTTCCTGCACTAGTTGAAATATTTATTAAATCCCTAAGATTACCTACTAGGTTACACACAAAACCCAACACACTTTCAACGGCTACAAACCTGCTTTTAACAAACCAATTCACACACAACTCACTATAATTAAACATTTTGCTAAATTTCATTTCTTTTCCAACACATTCAAACATGTAATACTTAATCATTTTCGTTTACTTTTTCCCCTTCAGGATTCCCATTCCATCCCAAAACTGTATCATCGCCAGTGGGCTGTCCTGAGGAATGCTTCCTTCCTGAGAACCCCCCTCCAAGTCCCCAGATACCCTAAACTCCTGCGAATTTTTCACTCAATCTGCAGCCCCTGGGTCTAAGGACTTACTTTTTCCCTGACCCATCTCTGGCGGCAACAAACTAAGAGATCCCCAGTACCAGGAGAGTCTTGGTTTTCCACACTCACCTTGTGGTTCAACTTCCTCACTTACTACTCTGTCTCACTGCCTTTTCAATCTACTTGTTCCACTCCTATTTCTCACTCTTTCTCAATCCATTAGCCATGTTCTCTCACCATCTAATCTCATACTAAATTGCCAGCTACCAAGCCCTCCAAGGAAATTGAACCTATTCAATCACTTTCCTTCTCATTCTCCCTACTGAGTCAATCCCTCCTGCTCAAGGACCTTCCCACAGGTGCTTGGACCAGAGACACCCTCCTTCCCCCTGGGTCAAACCCTCCTGGGGTCCCCACTCGTTCACTTTTCTTTCACTTCCCTCCTTTACTGGCCAGTCTCCTTGCGGATATCTTGGAAACGCGGTACCGGGAGGCCTCACCTGCTTGAGGGGTGCAGGACTGCCCAGCCTCTGTCTCAGATACTCCACACACACTCACACATGCATACAGCCGCCCCCCAGACCCAAAACCTGGTGATACTCACGGCCTCCTTTTCTCTTTGGGGGTCATTTTTGATGAAGGCCTCTCCTCTTCTTCGATGTCCCTAACTCACCCTTGGGTTACACATGCGCATCAAGCCAGTAGAATGTAAGGCAAAACTAACATATTACCACATTTAAGCATCAAAGCAATAAATCTTTTATAGCTGGCATTTTCCTGGGACCCAACCAGATTTTCCCTTCTTTCTGTTAATTTTTAGTAACTGTTATCTCTTGCTTTTTCGTGTCCTTGAACATCTGCAGGAAAGGGGGGGGGGTGGAAACCCTCCTCTCCCTTTCTTTCTTGGCATGGCACATTTTAACTGCTTTATTATTTCTCAATATTAATTACTGTATCAATATTAATTAGTGTTTAAATTTTGGCAGCAAAATTCATACCTATTTCCCACAAAACCAATCCGGCTGATAGGTGAGGAAAGAGAATTCAAGTTCATTTAAAGCACTGCTCAATTGTTGGCTTTCTTTTGACTGAGCTGATGCTAAGAACTATTTTCTCACATATGGCGGCGTTTCTCTGCAAACAGGCTTTGATGAGAAATTTCTGACCACATTTGCTATTGCTCTTTAAGATAAGTCAAGAACATGAGTAGCTTTGTTGAGGAATGGAGAATTGTTTGTAGCTCAGGAGGAACCTTACATTTTAGCACAGGAGGAAGGTAAGGCACAGGTTGAAATGCTTTCTCCTCCTGGAGTGACACACTTTCGGAGGAGTCTGTGATGAGAAGTCCCCTCAGCCACTGCCAGGGCTGTCTGCCTCCTCTGCAGGCTCAGTATTCCGGGAGTTCCACGAGCCTCACCTGCAACTATATTTTCCTCTGAATATTTCTTGTTGTGCAGTACACAGGAAGAATGTTTGGTGCTAGATTCCCTATTTAGGCTTTGAGGTAAATCTCAGTAATGCTGGTGATTTTTATGTCCAGATGAATTTTTATGGATAGTAAGGAAAAAAGAAGCAGTACCATGGAAAATTAATTGCTCAAAATGTGAGCAGCCCAACCACACTAAAAATGAAATCAAAACTGAAAATTTCTTTTATTTTTTTTCCCTTGACAGATAAGGCAAAACATGCAGTGCTAAAAAAGTCTTTAAGATATGCAACCAGCTCCCAACTGTATAAAAATCAAAGAGGTAAAGGATGAGAAAGGGCATGGGAAGAATCTTCAGCCCTTCCTGTTGAAGGTCCAAGAGTGTGAAAACTGACTCTGGCTGTTGCCCGTAGGTAACACGTGCTCATTGTAGAGGAGGGCAGGTGGCCAAGCTGTTGGTGGCCCAAGCCCTGCGTGGCTGGCCCAGTTGCAGTCCTAGTTGGACCAGGGCGGTGGGCTCGGGAGGGGAGGAGGTGGGGGGATCTCGGGAGGCTTCCGCTACAAGGCCGGGCTGGGGGGCCGTGGGGGAGGCACGGAGGGCTGGTGCTCTGCTTTCTTGGGCAACTGCTGCTGCCGAGGCCTTGTGTGAGAGCTGTCAAAGGCAACGGTCTCTGGGCTCTCTGGGGGCGAGGGAGAGGCACGCCTTCTCGGCCGGGATGCTGGAGCGGCGGCAGCACGACTGTGGAGAGAGGAGGTGGCTGAGGCCCCAGCTGCCAGTGGCACACAGGGAGCCTCCTGCACAGCAAGGCCCAGAGCTGGCAAGGCTCCCCAGCACGGCTGGAGCTGCTGGCACAGCTTGGCCCAGCTGCACAGCTGCCCCTCAAGGCCCCGGCAAGCAGGGCACGGCTCTGGGCAGGCTCCCTGGCCAGGAGCGGGCCCCAGAGTGCCTCTGCCTTTCAAGGGCAATCTCGTCCCTGCTCTTTCTCCTCCACACCTTGCTGTGCCTCTGCCCTGTGGCCCTGGCTCTTGGCCAGGCAGCGTCACTGGGAGCCAGCACTGGCTGCAGCCCCAGCGGGCCCCCCAGGACAAGGCCCAGCAATTAAGAGGCCAATGAAAGCTCTGGGCAGCAGCAGAACCCTTAGCAGAGTTCTTTGCACAACCATGGACTGGCCACACCTACACTGCAGCTTCTCTGATCCCTGAATGTTCCCTGACTGTGTGCAACCTTTAAAGAAGCTGGTCGGTAGAGATGAGCAACAACTTACCGTTTCTTTCCCTTCCACCACCGGAACCCGACATAGCACAGCACCATGGAAATTGGCACAGTGAACAGTGTCACTACCGTGCCAGTCATGCAGGACCTGCGCACGTCCTGGGGGCAGATAATTCTTGGGGTTTTCCATGGATTCTGGGCATCAGTGTCCGACTTGCCAAGCACTTCTGTGGGAGCAATGGGGAGCGTCAGCCCGTGCTGTGCTGCACTGCTGAGCTGGCAGCACGGTGGATGCGGGCAGGACGTTCTGCGTTTCCCCCAGAGCTGGGGCCTGCAGGCACCTTGCCGCCCCTTGGCACAGGCTGTGCCACCCAACAAAGCCCAGCAGGCCGGGAGGAGAGCCCGGGGGCAGCGCAGCTGCTTGGGCAGTGGCTGCTTGGAGGGACACGGGCCAAAGCCATCCCTGAGCAGCCACTGCCAGCCCTGGCCCTCCCTGCCCCGTGACAGCTCCCCCAGCCCCAGGGCACAGAGTCAGGCCCTGTCAGGACCCGGTGCAGCCCCTGCCCAGTTGGGAGCCAAGGCTGGCTCGGGCCCTGGGCTCGTGGCAGGGCTCCCGCTCGGGGCTGCTCCTGTGCCTTGGGCCTCTGGGCACTCAGGGCCAGCTCCGGAGCAGCTGCAGCGGGAGGGACGTTGGTGCACGAGTCCCCTTTCCCTGGGGCTGTGAATGAGCTCCAGAGGCCTCCAAGGCTCCTGAGGCTCCTCCAGCTTTGGCTTGTGCCAGGCTGGGAAAGGGCAGGCCCTGGGGGAAGAGCTGCTGCCACACATCCCCGCCAAGGGCTGAGCCTAGCAGAGCATATTCTCCTGTACCTGTGCCCATGTCTGGCATCTCCTTCTTTCCTGCATCAGTGGCTGGCACAAAGCCATTGCTTCCTACAGGATATGGCCCCATCTGCATGGACTTTTGCTACAACGGTTGAGAAAGGAAAAAGCACAGCTGGATCAAATGGAATCTTTGCAGGAGCTGGCAACTTCAGGAGACAATACTTGTGAAGTCATGGATAAGGATCAGGAAAATAGCCAGGTTATTGGGGCTGGGCCAGGGCCCTCCCTGACCAAAAAAGCCCCTACACCTGATTTGACTGGAGATTAGGAAATTGCAGGGGATCTCAGGGCATGTATGGCCCGTGGTGCAGTTTGGGCTGCCTGTGAACTGATGCCCAATGCCTTCCTGCAGAGGCCAGGCTGGCAAACAGCCCTGCAGGGCGTGGAAGCAGCAGCGGGGCAGCGAGGCTGCCATGGATCCCTTCCCACTGTGCCGGGCACGGCGTGTCCAGATGTGCAGCCAAAGCCCCCGGCTGCTGAGCCCCAGGACAAGGCTGAGGGAAATGCACCCACCACGGCGTCTCTCCAGGTCATTCAGCATCTGGTCCAGATGTTTGGCTGCCTCCAAGGATTTCGTGTCTCCTATGTCTCGGTTCTTCCATTTAGGAGGACCTTAATGGAAAGTTCCATTTTTCCTTCAGGCCCAAGTGGCAGTGAGGGCACCTGGGTGATTGGTGCCCTCCAAGGCACTCCCTCAGCTCTGCCTTCCACTCAGGAGCAGGGCCAGGGCGACCTCGTGCCTGCAGTGGCCCCACACTGGGATGGAAGGAGCCCCCTGTGGGGCAGTCAGGACTCTCTGGAGCTGCTGAACCTCCACACCCAGCCCCAGGCAGGGCCAGGGCTTGGCAGTGGCAGCAGGAGCAGCTCAGGCTCCCTGGGACCGGCAAAGGAGCTGAGAAAGTCTCAGCCCCATGGAACAGCCCTGGGCCCGGCCCCTTCCCTCTCTGCTCTTCTCTGTGGCTGCACAGAGCACACAGAAGGACACACTGGCACTGCACATGGGAGGAGGATGGACAGATAAATGCTCCTTCCTCCCACTGACAGAAATCCTGTGGGATCACAGAAGGGAGCAGGGCAAGATGTCCAGATTCTTTATACCCAGAGATTATGTTAAGGGAGCGGGCTCATGAGTGAGCCTTTCCCACATGGACACTGATTATTTTGTCAATAAAGCACACAGAGAAATTGCCTCCACCATGCCCTAGAGTCTTCATATTGTCATTCACCAGCTTTTGCATTTAAGCCATCTTATCATTCCAGTCTAGAAGAGAGCAAAGACCAGAACATTTCCATTGTTTCCTGGGATCCCCCTCTGTCTATAATAAATGGGCACTGCAAGGGGGTCATGTAAGGCTGTGGGAGCCAGATGTGAATGCACAAGGCCAAAGCTGCACAGGGGTCTGGGGAGCTCTGGGCTGGCTCCTGGTCACTCTGCACCCTCTTTGCAGGCCCTGTAACACATCCCTGGAGAGGAATCAGGGGCTGCCCAGGGCCCGTGGGGGCTCTCTCCCTCCCCCAGAGGAAACCCTCCCTGAAGGCCTGGGGAAAACCATCCCCAGCGCTTCCCGGGGAGCAGGGAGCGCTGTCCCGCGAAAGGGGAGCCAGGCTGCCGGCTCACCTGCTGGCCGCGCTTGCAGCAAAGCAGCCTGGGCAGCCCTGGCAGGCAGGGCCACGGCCAGGAGGAGCAGGAGGAAGAGGCGCAGAGCAAGGGCCATGCTGCCTTGCCCTCTGCCAGTCCCGCAGCTCTTGCTGCCACCCCTGTCCTGACACCGCTGTCCCAATGTGTGCAAGAATTGCTAAGGACTGATGGGCTGGACATTGTGATGCTGTGACCCCAGAGTCTGTTTGGACCTCAGCCTGCTGTGACCTCACAATCCTGATTGACCTCATGGCCTGCTTGGGGATGGACCTCATGGCTGGAATTTTCCTTCTCTGGGAGGGAGCTCCTCCTGCCTGGCGGTTGTGTCCAACGGCTGGACATGCCCCAACAAGTTGAGCTCACTGCTCTGTGTTCTGGGCACTGGCACAGGAGATCACATCCAATGATTTCTGAGCTCCTCAGGCACTGTCAGCCACAGCCCAGCATGCTGAGGAATGAGTGATCTCTGGCTGGGGACAAGTGCCACATTCCCTCCTGTCAGCAGCTTCCCAGCTGGAAATTTGGCACCTTGGGGGGGCCATGGCTAACACAGCTCGTGGTATACAAAAATGACAGGGAAGTTTCTGGAGAAAGGGGCAGGTATGAGGAGGGATTGACATTGTTCTTCCTGGGAGCAGGAATACAGAACATTGAGGAACAAAGGGCAGGTTTTTGGGAAGATGGAAACCCAGGGCAAAACCAACAAGAGAGGTGCAAAGGAACAATCGATTAAGGATAAAATATGCTATAACAACACAAAAGACTGCAGGGGATTTCAGAACTGACTGGTAAAACTGAATTGCAATTGAATATACAATAGAGAGACACCACAACACCCCAGTGCACAAGGGAAGAGCTAGAGATGCCACCACTCTGGACTTCTGCCATGCCCTGGACACATCAGCCCTGCCCAGCATCCATGTCCCTCCTTTGATGAGCTATGGATCTGATGGAGGCACAGTTTGGAGAACGAGCAATTGCCTGGCTGGTCACATCCAGGGGGTTGTGGTCAATGGCTCAGAGGCCCGATGGACGTCAGTGACCAATGGTGTCCCTCAGGGTGACAGCAGAAGCTCCCTGGACACTGGGGACTCAGTGTCCTGGTGGTGCTGCTGGACAAGAGAGCTGGAGGTGCCTCCAAAGTAGAACTGTTGTAATTGCCCAAGTCTTTCAGACTTGCTCAGTGAATGAGCAGCTGATTGAAGTGAAAAGATACTGAGAAACCACACAGTCCCTTCCCTGGGAAGAAACATCTCCCCATCCAAACCTCCCCTGTCTTTATCCAGCTCCAAGAGCAACAGACATATATATGTATATCTATTCCACTTTAAATAAAATCTGTTTATTTTTCCTTTTTCTATGAAATAGTGTTTATGAAGAAGTTTTATTTTATGCCATTACATGTATTAAAGACATTAAATAACAGATGCTTTCAAGGTGTCAAATTCTGGAACTGCAGCAAATTCGTCCCTGACTGACATTCATGAGTGCCTGCTGTCAGGGAGGGATCAGAAGGTCCTGTCCAGAGGGTGGGAGCAGATGTATGCCCTCTTCTTCAGGATCTGCTTTGCAGGTTTTTTAATGGAATCCTCCCGATTTTCATCTGCATCTATGGCGAAACAGAGAAAAGTCAATTATGGGAGCATAAAGAGAGGTTGTAAATTTCTTTCAAGAAGTGGTTTTGAGTACAAATGCAGGAGTGAGTGCCAGGAAGAAACTGAGCATTGTCTTCTGAAAAAGATAGATTATTACAGACTGAGATTTGCAGAGCCAATGCACTGCTGATGAGTACTTCCCACAGAGTCCAAATCCCTCGTTTCTATCAGTCACTTGACGGGAGTCTATACATATAATATAGATTTTAGATTGTTCCATAAAGAACCCTGGCAGTTTGCTTTAGCTATGAAGTGGAGAGACTCTGCTCAACAGGTTTCAGCTCTGCTGCTTGTTTGAATTAAAAGCAGAGAAAAACTCTTCTGTTGGTTACATCACACTACGAATAGTTTCATGAGTCTGTGAAAGACATAAGAGCAGAAAAATCATTCCATTTTATAGTACTTACAGTCTTCTAATTCAGCCATGGGATAATTAGGACACCATTATACCAAATAACGGTATAAAGCACTGGAAAAGAAGTTATATTTGAAACTAAATTTTAAAACAGTGAAAGAATTTCATAAAGAAAACCACATTTTAACACTGAACTGGAGCACATTTGCTTGTCCTGCAACACCACTGTTGCCATGACAGTTTATATGAGCTACTAAATAAGCACTGTAGCACTGTCCTGTCCTGAACTGTGCTGCCCAAACACTGCTGAGAACTTGCTGTGCCTCTGCCCTGTGCCTCTGGGGCTGCCCTTGGCCAGGCAGCCTCAGTGGGAGCCAGCACTGGCTGCAGCCCCAGCGGGCCCCCCAGGACAAGGCCCAGCAATGAGGAGGCCAAGGAAAGCTCAGGGCAGCAGCTGAACCATCCCCAGAGTTCTTTGGACAATCATGGACTGGCCACAACTCCACAGCAGCATGACTACGAGTCAGGCTACCAATGCTACAGAGCAGAGTTATAAGAAAACTTTAGAGAAAAATCAGCAACTGACCGTCTGATCTCATACAGCTTGCAAATGCCAAGATAGCAGCCTATCAGCACAAGTGGCACAGTGAACACTATCACCACTGTGCCTATCATGCATTTCCTGCGCACATCCTGGGGACAGACAATTCTTGGGAGGCGCACTGGATCCGGGCCATATATTCCTGCTTCAGTGACAACGTCTGTGGGAGCAATGGGGAGCGTCAGCCCGTGCTGTGCTGCACTGCTGAGCTGGCAGCATGGTGGATGCGGGCAGGACGTTCTGCGTTTCCCCCAGAGCTGGGGCCTGCAGGCACCTTGCCGCCCCTTGGCACAGGCTGTGCCACCCAACAAAGCCCAGCAGGCCGGGAGGAGAGCCCGGGGGCAGCGCAGCTGCTTGGGCAGTGGCTGCTTGGAGGGACACGGGCCAAAGCCATCCCTGAGCAGCCACTGCCAGCCCTGGCCCTCCCTGCCCCAGGGCACAGAGTCAGGCCCTCTAAAAACACAATGGATCTTTGCTCTCCCCCTCTGCCCTTTTCCCACCATGGGCACCCCATGCAGTCTCTCCCAGGTTTCAGGACATGTCCCACACGGAGGGACCCCAGCAGGACTGCTCAGCCGGGCTGATCCTGGCACAGCAATCACCTTCTGAGGCACTGTCTGGCATCTCCTCACTTCCTGTATCAGTTGCTAGCACAGGTACATTGCGTCCTCCAGGATGTGCTCCCTTCTGGTAGGACTTTTGGTCCATCTCTGGAGAAAGGAAAAGGGACAGCCAGATCAGGTGGAGCCATTGCCCAGTGGGGAGGTGGCATCTTCAGGAGGTACCACTTGTAAAAGACATGGATAAGGATCAGGGAGAGGCCAAGACTCTTGGGGCTACCACAGGGCTCTCCCTCCTCCAAATATCTGCCCCACCGGATCTGCCCAGAGAATGGGAAATCCCAGGCCCATGGTGCAGTTTGGGCTCTCACTTAGCTGATGCCCAATGCCTTCGTGCAGAGGCTGGGGAGAAGCTGCAGCCAGGCCAGGCTGGCAAACAGCCCTGCAGGGCATGGAAGCAGCAGCGGGGCAGCGAGGCTGCCATGGATCCCTTCCTGCTGTGCCGGGCACGGCGTGTCCAGATGTGCAGCCAAAGCCCCCGGCTGCTGAGCCCCAGGACAAGGCTGAGGGAAATGCACCCACCACGGCGCCTCTCCAGGTCAGTCAGGATTTGGTCCAGTTGTTTGGATTCCTCCAGGGGCACATTCTGTTTTGTAAGTTTTTTCCTCCCTCTCAGAGGACCTTAAGATAAAGTATTTCCATTTAACCAGGAATACATTCCACAGAAGCAGGGCTCAGGCTGTGGGGTCAGCAGGGACACACTACTCACCCCTGCGATGGGAGCTGGGCTTGTGTGCAACATCCACCAAAGGACCTGGGAAGATCCTCCCTGCAGGCACACCTGTAACTCAAGAGCCACAGAAGCTTCTGTCACCTGGTTCCTGCCAGGTTGCCAGTGATTATTCTGTCAGAACATACCTGCAGAAGCTCCCAAGTGCTCCAAACCATCTTCCATCGCAGCTGCTGGCAAAGCAATGGCACCACTCTCATCTGGAAGGGAGCACAGATCAGACCCATTTCCATGGTGTGCTGGCATCCCCCTCTGCCTATGGGAACTGTGCACTGCAAGGGGATCGGGTAAGGCTGTGGGAGCCAGATGTGAATGGACAAGGCCAAAGCTGCACAAGGGCCTGGGGAGCTCTGGGCTGGCTCCTGGTCACTCTGCACCCTCTTTGCAGGGCCTGTCTGACATCCCTGGAGGGCAGGCACTGACGCACAGCCAAGATGGCAGCTCAAGCCTCAGCAGGGCTCAGGCCCAGAGGCCTAGCAATTACCTCCTGTGACTGTGCTGGGCATCACCTCCCTTCCTGCAGCAGAGGCTGCCAATGAGTCCCTGCTTCCTGCAGGAAATGCTGTTTTCGGCACAGCCTTTCGGTTCATGTCTGGAGAAAGAAAAAGAGACAGCTAAATTAGATGGAGATGTTCCCCTTTCTGGGAGGTGGCATCTTCAGGAGGCAATACTGGTCAAACTGATGGATAAGGAGCAAGAAATCATAAAAACTTTTGGGATTGGCCAGGATTTTCCCTTCTCAAAACTGCTGTCATTCCTGATCTCCCCATGGTCCAGGCAATTGCAGGGGATCTCAGGGCATGTATGAACCATGTTGCGGTTTGAGCTCTCTGTCTGCAGATGCCAAATGCCTTCCTGCAGAGGCTGGGGAGAAGCTGCAGCCAGGCCAGGCTGGCAAACAGCCCTGCAGGGCGTGGAAGCAGCAGCGGGGCAGCGAGGCTGCCATGGATCCCTTCCCGCTGTGCCGGGCATGGTGTGTCCAGATGTGCAGCCAAAGCCCCCGGCTGCTGAGCCCCAGGACAAGGCTGAGGGAAATGCTCTCACCATGGGGCCTCTCCAGGTCACTGAGCATCTCGTCCAGAAGTTTGGCTGCCTCCAGGGATTTCTTGTCTCCTGTACCTTGGTTCATCCAACTAGGAGGACCTTAATAGAAAGTTGTTCCATTTTTACTTCTTGCTGGAGTGGCAGTGAGGGCACCTGGGTGATTGGTGCCCTCCAAGGCACTCCCTCAGTTCTGCCTTCCACTCAGGAGCAGAGCCAGGGGCACCTCCTGCCTGCAGTTGCCCCACACTGGGATGGAAGGAGCCCCTGCAGGGCAGAAAGGACTCTCTGGAGCTGCTGCAGCTCCAAACCCAGCCCCAGGCAAGGCCAGGGCTTGGCAGTGGCAGCAGGAGCAGCTCAGGCTCCCTGGGGCCGGCAAAGGAGCTGAGAAAGGCTCAGCCCCATGGAACAGCCCTGGGCCCAGCCCCTTCCCTCTCTGCTCTTCTCTGTGGCTGCACAGAGCACACAGAAGGACACACTGGCATTGCACATGGCAGGTGGATGGACAGATAAATGATCCTTTTTCTCTATGACTGAGATCCTGTGGGATCACTGTTGGACACAGGAGCAGAAATTTGGAAGACAGGATTCCCACAATTTAGCAAACTTAAGCGGATCTTGACAGGAATGACACAGGAATATTACTCTGAGCAAGGATTTCACTTGGACAATGATTACTCTGTTAGGGAAGGGGTTTTGCTAGCCTACCTTCACCAAGGTCCAGCATCCTTAAGTATTGCTTTACCAGAATTTCCAATCTACGCAACTCAGGATCCCAGTCTAGAAAGGAGCACAGATGGGAACCGTTCCATGCTGTGCTGGGATCCCCCTCTATAGGGAAGCCAGCACTGGAAGGGGGTCAGGTAATGCTGCGTGCCAGCAATGCCAAGCAGCAGAGAGGGCAGCTCAAGCCTCAGCAGGGCTCAGGCCCAGAGGCACAGCAATTACCTCCTGTGGCTGTGCCTGGCATCTCCTGCCTTCCTGGAGCAGAGGCTGCCAATGCGCCCCTGCTTCCTCCGGGAAACTGCGCCTTCAGCGCATCCTCTCCTTCCATCTCTGCAGAAAGGAAAAGGGACAGCTGGATCAGGGGGGGCTGTTCTCCAATGGGAAGGTGGCATCTGCAGGAGGCACTGCGTGTCCAAGTAATGGATAAGATGCAGAAGAAAGATCAGGTTATTGGGGCTGCTGCAGGGTCCTCCCTCCTCCAAAGAGCTGCAACTCCAGATGTGCTCAGAAACCAGGAAATTGCAGGGGATCACAGGCCCATGGTGCAGTTTTGGCTGCCTTTCAGCAGATGCCAAATGCCTTCCTGCAGAGGCTGGGGAGAAGCTGCAGCCAGGCCAGGCTGGCAAACAGCCCTGCAGGGCGTGAAAGCAGCAGCGAGGCAGCGAGGCTGCCATGGATCCCTTCCCACTGTGCCGGGCACCGTGTGTCCAGATATGCAGCCACGGCCCCCGGCTGCTGAGCCCCAGGACAAGGCTGAGGGAAATGCACCCACCACGGCGTCTCTCCAGGTCACTCAGGGTCCTTTCCATGTACTGCGACGCCTCTAGGGAATTAGTGCCTCCTCCAGGCTTGTTCCTCCCTCTCAGAGGACCTTAAGTGACGTGTTTGCATGTCAGAAGAGTGGATCCCACAGTAGCAGGGTTCAGCCCGTGGGGTCAGCAGGGACACACTACTCACCCCTGCGATGGGAGCTGGGCTTCTGAGCAGCAACCCAGAAAGGAGCTTGATAAGTCCTCTCTGCAGAGACTCCTGTAACACAACAGCCACAGAAGCTTCTGTCACCTGGTTCCTGCCAGGTTGTCAAGGATTATCCGCTTAGGGGAACATTGACAATGTACCTGCAGGAGGCGGAAGAGGCTGGAAATCCTCATGGAGCCAAGCTGCTGGAGAAACCTTCCTAGCAAGCTCATCTAGAGGGAAGCAAACACACAAAACCATTTCCATGGTGTCCTGGGATCCCCCCTCTGCTTTTGGGACCTGGGCACTGCAAGGTGGTCGGGTAAGTCTTTGGGAGCCAGATGTTAATGGAAAAGGGCAGAGCTGCACAGGGGCCTGGGGAGCTTTGGGCTGGTTCTGGTCACTCTCCACCCTCTTTCCATGCCCTGTGACACATCCCTGGAGAGGAAACAGGGGCAGCCCAGGGCCCGTGGGGGCTCTCTCCCTCCCCCAGAGGAAACCCTCCCTAAAGGCCTGGGGAAAACCATCCCCAGCGCTTCCCGGGGAGCAGGGAGCGCTGTCCCGGGAAAGGGGAGCCAGGCTGCCGGCTCACCTGCTCGCCGCGCTTGCAGCGGAGCAGCCTGGGCAGCCCTGGCAGGCAGGGCCACGGCCAGGAGGAGCAGGAGGAAGAGGCGCAGAGCAAGGGCCATGCTGCCTTGCCCTCTGCCAGTCCCGCAGCTCTTGCTGCCACCGCTGTCCTGACACCGCTGTCCCAATGTCAGCACCACTGCTGCCACCGCCGCTGCTGGTGCTGCCGCAACAGTTGTGCTCAAGCACTGACTGCTCGCTCCTTGTGCTGCTGTGCAACCACCGGGTCTGGGACATCTGTGACCTCAGAGCCTGCTGTGACCTCAGCCTGCTGTGACCCCTGAGCCTGCTGTGACCTCATGGCCAGGGTGGAGGTGTGTGGGGAGTGGGATCTGCCTTCTTTGGCCGGGAGCTCGTCCTGCCCAGCTGCTCTGTCCGAGGGCTGTGACACAGTCCCAGCCCAGCTGATCTCACAGGCTGGGCCATGAAGGGATGGAGAGCAGCCCTGCCAAGATGGACTTGGGGGTGCTGCAAGATGAGAGGCGGCACATGAGCCAGCCATGTGCATCCAAAGGAGAGTGTCCTGCAGCTTGAAGGAGGTGATTCCACCCCTCTGCTCTGGTGAGACCCCACCTGGAGTACAGTGGAAGAGGTTTTAAAGTGACCTCTGTGAGCCATTGAGAACTTGGACAAGAGGATCCAGTTTTCCCCCTGAAAGAATTTATTATCAAGGTTTTTTACACTGAAAGCAAGAAAGAAAGTAGGATAAATAAGGAAAACTTGTAACTGCTTATTCTAAGAAGCACTTTGCTTGTCTCTCGTGACCAGTGAGTAAAGTGTAAAATTATGAGCTTTGTAGGAATGTACAACAAGCATGCATGCTAGAATAAAAACAGTGTTTGAAGCCTTCTGGAAACGGAGTGGGTTGCTTTGTACTGTCTCCGTCTCTACCACGACAGAGTACTGCATCCATCTCTGTGCTCCCCACACAGGAAAGCCATGGTCCTGTTGGATCTAGTCCAGAGGAGGGACAAATTGCTCTGTGGTCTGGAGCCCTTCTTCTTTGGAGGCAGGCTGGGAGAGCTGGTGGCGTTCAGTCTTGAAGAGAGCACACTCCAGGGAGACTTGATTGCTGCCTTTCAGTACCTAAGGGGGCTTGTAAAAGAGATGGGACAGCACTTTAAGTAGAGCCTTTTGTGAGCAGACCAAGAGGGAATGGTTTTAGTCCAAAAGACGGTCGATTCAAATTGGACAAAAGAAACCCATTTTTTTCACTGTAGGTTTTGAAAGCCTGGCACAGGTTGCCCAGAGGGGTGGACATCCATCCCTGCAGACATTCAAGCTCATGCTCTCAGCAACCTGACCTACTTAAAGGTGTCCCTGCTCACTGCAGGACATTCGACTAGATGGCCTTTAAATATCCCTTCCAAGCCAAGCCATTCTGTGCTCCTGGGCACTATCAAAGCAGTGCTGGATTAGTGCTGGGATGATTAGGTGGCACTTGTATTTTGGGACTTGTGTCCTTTAGCAATTGGCCCTGAGAGCATTCATGGTCTGGGCAGTGAAGTCTGCAAATAACAGACAGTGTGCTCCAGGAGTGTTGCAGTGTGATTTCATGGTTTACCCCAAAACCCCGGGTTTCTCCCCTGAAGATTCCCTCCCAGGTGTGTCCATCATCCCTCCTTTCCCCAGTCTTACCCCTGCTGAGCACTGTCTGTCAATCCTGCAATTCCAGAAGGGCATTGAGTGATTGGCAGATTCAAAAGATGCCCTCTACCCTGGGGGGCAGGGCGGCCATTGGGCCATCCAGGTGTCATTTGTCCCTGGAGACCCCCTCTCCTGTCCCAGGTTGGTGGGCTCTCTATCCCTTCCCTCCTCCCCTCCCTCGGGTAAAAGGGCGAGCAACCATGCGGTCCAGGAGTTCCATTGGAGCAGTTGCTGGATTCAGTGGCCTTTGGGCCAGAATAAAGCTCTGGATTAAAACCCTCCATCAGAACCGACTCCTTTCCTTCACTACTGCCTTAAAGTTTCTCTGGCAGAGGGAAGCCTGAGGAGCAGACCCTCCAGGGGAGGAAGCTCCATCCCGCTGGCACCGGAGTCCCGGCATGTCTGGACCTGTCCCCATGCGCCCAGCTGCAACATCCAGCTGGCCGAAAGTGTCTCTGGGGTGGAACACCACAGTTGCTGCGATTTGGTTCAGCTGCAGGGGCCAGACAAGCCAGGGCACGTCCTGTCAGCAATATTGGAGTAATGTATGGTAGGGATAATTCATGCTGTTAATGAATGGTATAAAATATTGCAAAATCCAAAATCATATCTTTGACCATCCCGGCTCAGAGCAGCTCTCTATTTAGATTCAACTAGCTCCTGGACACAAGTTAAGATAATGATCAACACGTTAACATAAGAAGAGAAGCTTCCATGGCGATGATCACTGGTTTCTTGAGTCATGGGGAGCCACCTAAGAGTGATTATCACCTTGACAATTGCATCTATCAAGATAGTCAGCGGAGCCAAACTGATGCAGCTGAATACACGGCATCCCTGAACCGATTGACGCCGATGGCACACCTGGACTTGGCCTTTGTCCAGCTCTGCACATGGAAAGAAACAGCAATGCACGGGAAGAGATACAAAGGAAATTTGGTCATCTTTGCCTCGGGCAGAATAAACTGCATAAAACCTTGTTGCAAGAAGCAGCGTGCGTGAACGGGGGAGACTCTGACACTCGGGAGGTCAGATACAGGTTCACCCGGCAGCGATCCCAGGCTCGACGCTGTCTCTTTGGCTGTGGTGGTTTCAAGGACCAAAATTCGGTGTCACAGACAAATTAATAAACCTTTGCTAAATTTTTGACAATTTTGGCTCATGATTTGATAATTTATAACATTGGTAATTCCAATAAAGGAAAAACAGGAGAGGAACACGGCTTCCAGTTCAGATAAGTGCCACCATTTTGCTGCCTATTCCTGGCTAAGAAATAAAGCAATGTCCTGAAGATCCCTTCATGTGGGTGCATTATTGGCTGTATCAGTACTTGTGTTCGGTAAAACAGGGAAGTTGTTACAACTTTATGCCCCATTTATCACTAGATAAAACCCAAATACTGCATTGCTCCTTGTCTACTTGCTTCCAAGTCAAGGCAAATTTTGGTCATGACTGAGTGGGACATATTCACCTGTTCACAAGCAAATTCTTCTTTCCATTCACACAGTGGCAAGGTTGCTTTGTGGATTTGCTCTAATCACACAGGAATTAAGGCCTACCTCTCACTAGAACTAAAGCTGATGCATTGGGAGGCAAAGTCTTGAGTAATTTGTCCTGGTGTCTGGCACTGTAGAGAGTTGTTCCGGAATTAAATGACACTTGAAGACATGTGTAGTCTACCATACTTCTGGCAGACTAGAAGACTTTGGTAACACCTTTTTATCCTTTCTTCCTCCTCCTCATCCTCCCAGGAATTTTAATCTCTGAGGTCTAAGCTCTTCAGCTGCCTCACAAACATTGTTTTAATTCAGACAGGCATCTGTGCATTGAGCCACAAATCAGGCCTGTGGTGTGAAGCCAGAGTGCCATCAAAATTACAAATACAGCTTTCTGAGACCTTTATATTCCTATAGAAAGAGATTCAAAATTGTTCATACATGCAACAGTGATAAGAAGTGAATGACAGATTGTCAAAATAATTGCTTGGGGAACAAAAAGACATAAATAAAAATAAGTTTACATGTAGATAATAAGTAAACCATCATGCTAAGGAAGAAACCAGACCTGCTAAAAGTAAAACCAGTAAGGCTGTTTCATCTGTCTCAGTACAAAAAAATTGCTGAAAAGTATCAGAGATCCTTAAGAGCATTACTATATACAGGAAATTCCAGGTATTGGGAAAAAATGAAGCAAACGGTAGTGTGCAATTCCCAGAGGTAACCTGTAATTTATGGTGGATTTCCTGCAAAATTTCTGAGAGCAGACTGGAAAAGCACAGGGGCTGGTCAGCCCATGGGTGGGCATTTAGAGCAGTGTGAGGGATGTTTCTGGGACCAACTGCAGGGAAGAAGAGCAGCAGACAATTACTGGGACAATCTCTTTGCTGGCTGTGGAGTTTGTGTCAGTCGGTTCCCTGGGGCTGGGGGAGCTGTCACGGGGCAGGGAGGGCCAGGGCTGGCAGTGGCTGCTCAGGGATGGCTTTGGCCCATGTCCCTCCAAGCAGCCACTGCCCAAGCAGCTGCGCTGCCCCCGGGCTCTCCTCCCGGCCTGCTGGGCTTTGTTGGGTGGCACAGCCTGTGCCAAGGGGCGGCAAGGTGCCTGCAGGCCCCAGCTCTGGGGGAAACGCAGAACGTCCTGCCCGCATCCACCGTGCTGCCAGCTCAGCAGTGCAGCACAGCACGGGCTGACGCTCCCCATTGCTCCCACAGGTGCAGCTGGAACCACAGCACATGTTCCTGATTCCCAGAAGAGGTGTGAAAAATGTTAATCACTTGTTTTTAAAATTTTGTTAATAATAAAATGTTTATAAAAATAGCAGTATCATTTGAGTGATAAAAATTTTGGACAATTTGGATTAGGAGAATAGGAGACAATAGAAACAAAGAGTTACGGACATCTGGGTACCTATTTTCTGGGCAATATAAGTCGAAAAATAACACATGTTAACGGAGGATTAACCCTTAAAAAAAAAAACCTGTTGCATATTCATGCATCTCATACATGATGCATAAATTCCATTCAAGCACAGGATTTTGTCTGGTCATCGTCAACCTCTCCCTCTTAGTCCTAACCAGCTTTCTGAGGGCTGAGCGAGGCAGGAAGAATTTAGTTTCTTCTGACAGGAGAGCAATAAATTGCTTTTCTCTGGCAAATTGCAGTGTTCTATGGCTGCTACCTCGCTATGAGCCCTTGCTTTCAAACAAGTATCTTACATAGTGTCGTTTATATTTTAACATTCTGTTATAACCTAAAATTATATTTATAAGACTACTTGAGAAAATTAATACATCATTGGTTTCTAAGATAACACATATAAATTTCATTTTAATATTTGCAAAAAGCCAATAATAAAACAAGCATGTTTCACAGGGGTTTGGAAGAGGTTACTGTTGGGGAACACTCTGTTTGCTTGTAATAAGGGCAAGTTTGGCCTTCTATTGATGCCAGGAAAGTATTTGGAAGTGCTCAACAGAGCCCTGACTGAGAGCTTCCCTGTTGCGGTGCATGTTTTTGATTGTAATTCGGTTCCAGTAGTCAGTTTTATGACACCCCTTTATTTGGTATTTTTATACCATATCTTATTGCCAATGGGTCGTTCCTTTACCCTCTGTGTTGTTGGCTTTGCCCTAGTTGTCCATCTCCCCAAAGTCCTGCCCTTTAGTTCCCTGTTCCTCCTCCCATTCAATGCCAATCCCTCCCCAAGCCTAGAAACTTCCCTATCCATTTGGTATTCTTTGAAATCCTATTGGTTTGTTTAAGTTGTCCTCCTCCCCTTTAATCCCCTATTGGTTTAAACATTGTATTCCCCGCCTTGTGTTCCACCCTCAGTTTCTCCCAATTGGCTAAAGACTGTATCCTCCCCAGGGACCTCCCCAGTTTGGAAATCGGTGTATGGCAGTAATTCAGTGTCATTCTGTTGCCGAGTCGGCAGGGAACAAACATACAGAAGAGCTCTCCCTGTTCCTTGTCCCTACCCCAGCACAGTCCACCTGTGCTGTAAAGCAGCTGTGCCCTACAGCCAAACCCCAGAGCTGACAGTTTTCTGGGGGCGGCCCACTCTGGGTGGTGGTGTTGGCAGCTAGTCGGGCTGAAGAAATCTGGCACTGCAGCACTTCCCGAATGAGCTCTTCTGTTGCTATGAAGAGATGGAGCTGCCAGCCCAGTGTCCGGGTGGCAGCAGCAGCAGCAGGAAAGCCCACCTGGCAGCAGCACGGGCTGAGCTCCATGGCCAGGAGCAGGCGTGGATGCCCACGGTGTGGGCAGGCAGGAGCCAGGCAGGGGCTGCTGTGACCAGCGGCGGGGCCCCGAGGGCTGGGGGAGCCCATGCTGAGCGTCCCTGGGCTGAGGGCACATTTCCTTCCCTGGCATCAGCTGGGCCTGGGCCTCCTCCAGTGGCATGCCCAGGGAAAGAGGGAAGCCATCGGGAGGTGCTTGCCTTGAGAACAATGGAAAGAGGCTGGACTCTGAAGGAAGTCCTTCATAGCCTGAGGGATGAGCTCAGAGCCCGACAGACACTGGGCCTGTGGCAGCCCCGGATCTCTTATGAGCAGAGTGGGGATTTGCCCCCCAGGCCTCATCTGTTCACCCAGGGACACATGGTGAACACAGACACACACAGAGAAGATGGCTCAGCACTGGTGCTGCTCCCTGAGTGTTATGTTTGGGTGCCTCTAAAGGCATGCAGGGGCTTTGGGTCACCTCTGTGCTGTGCAGGGGACTGGGGACACCAAGAAATTGTGCAGGGAATTTAATGTATGTCCAAAGGTGTGCAGGGGACAGCTGAGGGACAGCTGTAAATTGAGCAGGGCTTGGGGGTCTCTTGTGGAGGCCACAGGGGGATTTTAGGGTGGCTGAGGACACCCATGCGATGTGCACGGTGTTTGGGTGTCCCCTAAAGCGTGCAGGTACCCTGATGTCCCGTGTTGCATAATTTTTGTCAGCTTTGGCATCAAGTTCTTCACTTTTTAAACACGGGCCAAATGGCCGCACAGCACAGAGCAGGGACTCGGTGTTAGCATGGCAGGGCTGCCGCTGCCTGCAATAGTGGGAATCACCAACATGAGTGGGATTTTGGATTTGGAATTGCTGTTGTATATAGAACCATGAAAAGCCTCACTTGTCCAATGTTTTATAACTCACTTCCTGTGGAAAACAAAATGACATTGCAAATAGGTACCAGGAGGGACATCCTCTCCTTGCTGGAAGGGTACCTCTTGTGATCCATTCTAACAAAATCCTGCCCCAGCCATGAGGTCACAGCAGGCTCTGAGGTCACAGAGGTGCCAGAGCCCCGTGGTTGCACAGCAGCACAAGGAGCGAGCAGTCAGTGCTTGAGCACAACTGTTGCGGCAGCAGCAGCGGCGGTGGCAGCAGTGGTGCTGACATTGGGACAGCGGTGTCAGGACAGCGGTGGCAGCAAGAGCTGCGGGACTGGCAGAGGGCAAGGCAGCATGGCCCTTGCTCTGCGCCTCTTCCTCCTGCTCCTCCTGGCCGTGGCCCTGCCTGCAAGGGCTGCCCAGGCTGCTCCGCTGCAAGCGCGGCCAGCAGGTGAGCCGGCAGCCTGGCTCCCCTTTCCCGGGACAGCGCTCCCTGCTCCCCGGGAAGCGCTGGGGATGGTTTTCCCCAGGCCTTCAGGGAGGGTTTCCTCTGGGGGAGGGAGAGAGCCCCCACGGGCCCTGGGCTGGCCCTGTTTCCTCTCCAGGCATGTGTCACAGGGCTGGCAGAGAGGGTGGAGAATCACCAGGAGCCAGCCCAGAGCTCCCCAGGCCCCTGTGCAGCTTTGGCCTTGTCCATTCACATCTGGCTCCCACAGCCTTACCCGACGCCCTTGCAGTGTCCAGTTGCCTACGGCAGAGGGGGATGCCAGCCCACCATGGAAACTGGTCTGTTTGTGCTCCCTTCTAGACTGGGATGGCAACATGCATTATCTGGATGATCTATCGGATGATGGCTTGAAACCTCTTGAAAAATCTGGAGGTACGTTCTCCTGTTCCTGGCAAAATAATCAGTTTCTATGTGAAAAGAGGTCACTTATGACCCCTTTCCCTTAACAGAATCTCTTGGTTGAAATAATCTGATAACCTGTTCCTGTTTCTTTTTGGAGCCTGAGGGATCCCACTGTGGACGCATCCCCTAAGTTACACCCTATGAGCTCCTTCCCCTCTTGCAATGTCCCTGAACCACTGCCTCCCATTTCCTTGATTGGCCCTTTGTAGTGCCCTGAGACCAAGGTCAGACCCCAGGCCCCCAGAGAGAGAATGCTGGACCCACCCTGTGTGTGTGCCTGTGACCTGAATATTTCACCGCGCGGCTCCATTAAACATCTGAGGATATTTTGCAAAGGCCCTTTTTGCTAATAACACAGGATCGCTGTCAGTGGCAGTAAGGATCATTTATCTGTCCATCCTCCTCCCGTGTGCAATGCCAGTGTGTCCTTCTGTGTGGTCTCTGCAGCTACAGAGAGGAGCACAGAGGGAAGGGGCTGGGCCCAGGGCTGTTCCCCGTGGCTGAGCCTTTCTCAGCTCCTTTACTGGCCCCAGGGAGCCTGAGCTGCTCCTGCTGCCACTGCCAAGCCCTGGCCTTGCCTGGGGCTGGGTTTGGAGCTTCTGGCAGCTCCAGGGAGTCCTTTCTGCCCCGACTGCCCCACAGGGGGCTCCTTCCATCCCAGTGTGGGGCCACTGCAGGCACGAGGTGCCCCTGGCTCTGCTCCTGAGGGGAAGGCAGAGCTGAGGGAGTGCCTTGGAGGGCACCAATCACCCAGGTGCCCTCACTGCCACTCAGGCCTAAAGGAGAATTGGAACATTTTTCTGTTAAGATCCTCCTAGTTTGAAGAAGCAAGATACAGGAGAGAAGAAATCTCTGGAGGCAGCCAAACTTCTGGACAAGATGCTGAATGACCTGGAGAGGCGCCGTGGTGGGTGCATTTCCCTCAGCCTTGTCCTGGGGCTCAGCAGCCGGGGGCTTTGGCTGCACATCTGGACACGCCGTGCCCAGCACAGCAGGAAGGGATCCATGGCAGCCTCGCTGCCTCGCTGCTGCTTCCACGCCCTGCAGGGCTGTTTGCCAGCCTGGCCTGGCTGCAGCTTCTCCCCAGCCTCTGCACGAAGGCATTTGGCATCTGCTGACAGGCAGCCCAAAATGCACCCCTGCAATTTCCCAGTCTATGTGCAGATCTGGAGGGGCAGCTGTTTGGAGGAGGGAGGGCCAATTGGCAGCCCCAAGAGCCCTTGCCTTTCCCTGATCCTTATCTATTCCTTTAAGTAGGGGTACATCGTGACGCCGTCACCTCCCCATTGGGCAATGGCTTCACCTGATCCGGCTGTCCCTTTTCCTTTCTCCAGAGATGGACCAAAAGTCTTTCCAGAAGGCTGCACATCCGGGAGGACGCAATGTACCCGTGCTAGCCACTGATACAGGAAGTGTGGAGATGCCAGACAGTGCCACAGAAGGTGATTGCTGTGCCAGGCTCAGCCCGGATAAGCAGTCCTGCTGGGGTCCCTTCTTGTGAGACATGTCCTGAAACCAGCAAGCCACTGCATGGGGTGCCCATGGTGGGGAAAGGACAGAGGGGGAGAGCAAGGCTCCATTGTGTCCTGACAGGGCCTGACTCTGTGCCCTGGGGCTGGGGGAGCTGTCACGGGGCAGGGAGGGCCAGGGCTGGCAGTGGCTGCTCAGGGATGGCTTTGGCCCGTGTCCCTCCAAGCAGCCACTGCCCAAGCAGCTGCGCTGCCCCCGGGCTCTCCTCCCGGCCTGCTGGGCTTTGTTGGGTGGCACAGCCTGTGCCAAGGGGCGGCAAGGTGCCTGCAGGCCCCAGCTCTGGGGGAAACGCAGAACGTCCTGCCCGCATCCACCGTGCTGCCAGCTCAGCAGTGCAGCACAGCACGGGCTGACGCTCCCCATTGCTCCCTCAGACGTTTTCACTGAAGCAGGAATATACGGCCCGGATCCAGTGCGCCTCGCAAGAATTGTCTGCCCCCAGGATGCGCAGAGGACGTGCATGATAGGCACAGTGGTGATAGTGTGCACTGTGCCACTTGTGCTGATAGGCTGCTATCTTGGCATTCGCAAGCTGGCAATCGAGATGAGATGGTCAGTTGCTGATTTTTCTCAACAGTTTAGTTACAATTGTGCTCCGTAGCATTGGTAGCCTGACTCGTAGTCGTGCTGCTGTGGAGTTGTGGCCAATCCATGATTGTCCAAAGAACTCTGGGGAGGGTTCTGCTGCTGCCCAGTGCTTTCATTTGCCTCCTCATTGCTGGGCCTTGTCCTGGGGGCCCCGCTGGGGCTGCAGCCAGTGCTGGCTCCCACTGAGGCTGCCTGGCCAAGGGCAGCCCCAGGGGCACAGGGCAGAGGGAGGGCAAGTTCTCAGCAGTGTTTGGGCAGCAGAGTTCAGGACAGGACAGTGCTACAGTGCTTATTTAGTAGCTCATGTAAACTTTCATGGCAACAGTGGTGTTGCAGGACAAGCAAATGTGCTCCAGTTCTATGTTAAAATGTGGTTTTCTTTATGAAATTCATTCACTGTTTTAAAACTTAGTTTTAACAGCACTGGCTCAGCTCCGTGCCCAGGAGCAGCCGTGGATGCCCACGGTGTGGGCAGGCAGGAGCCAGGCAGGGGCTGCTGTGACCAGCAGCGGGGCCCCGAGGGCTGGGGGAGACCATGCTGAGCATCCCTGGGCTGAGGGCACATTTCCTTCCCTGGCATCATCTGGGCCTGGACCATCTCCAGGGACACAGCCTGACCAGCAATGTCAGCAGGCAAAACAAAGGTTTTGCTGAGCAGTGGCCCTTTATTGAAGCAAAATATTTACAACCAAGGCAGTCCATTGCTACACTTGAGGGTCCACTCTGGGGGTACAGCTGAGGCCATGAGGTCACAGCAGGCTCAGGGGTCACAGCAGGCTCTGAGGTCACAGAGGTGCCAGAGCCCCGTGGTTGCACAGCAGCACAAGGAGCGAGCAGTCAGTGCTTGAGCACAACTGTTGCTGCGGGACTGGCAGAGGGCAAGGCAGCATGGCCCTTGCTCTGCGCCTCTTCCTCCTGCTCCTCCTGGCCGTGGCCCTGCCTGCCAGGGCTGCCCAGGCTGCTCCGCTGCAAGCGCGGCCAGCAGGTGAGCCGGCAGCCTGGCTCCCCTTTCGCGGGACAGCGCTCCCTGCTCCCCGGGAAGCGCTGGGGATGGTTTTCCCCAGGCCTTCAGGGAGGGTTTCCTCTGGGGGAAGGAGAGAACCCCCACGGGCCCTGGGCTGGCCCTGTTTCCTCTCCAGGCATGTGTCACAGGGTCTGCAAAGAGGGTGGAGAGTGACCAGGAGCCAGCCCAGAGCTCCCCAGGCCCCTGTGCAGTTTGGCCTTGTCCACTGACATCTGGCCCCCACGGACTTTCCTGACCCCCTTGCAGTGCCCAGTTCCCGGAGGCAGAAGGGGATGCCAGTGCATCATGGAAATGGGTCTGGTCTTTGCTCCCTTCTAGATTCGGATCGCGACTTTGATGATTTAGAATTGTTGTTGAATGATATTTCGAATGTCTTGAAGAATGCTGGAGGTAAGTTCTGAATTTTCCTTTCTAGTGACATATTAATCAGTATCCAAGTGGCAAGAGCTCGTTCATCTGCCATTTTCGTTAGAGCTTAAGTCAGGGCAGAATGGTTCTGAAAACCTTGCCCTGCTCCTTTCTGGAGCCCTGAGTGATCCCACAGGATGACTGTCAGTGGGAGGAAGGAGCATTTAGCCGTCCATCCTCCTCCCATGTGCAATGCCACTGTGTCCTTTCGTGCGGGCTGTGCATTCACAGAGAAAAGCAGAGAGGGAAGGGGCCGGGCCCAGGGCTGTGCCCCGGGGCTGAGCCTTTCCTGCAGCCTGAGGATCTCCTACAGTGCCACGGGAGCTGTTCTGTCCTGCCTTTCTTTGCAGCTGAACCTGTTGGTGAAGGTGATCTGGCTTCCCAACCCACGTTCAGAACTGAGCCTCTGGGAGGTGGTGAGGGTAGGTCAAGGCCTTTCCCCTGGGAGAGCTGCCAGCTCAGAGCCCAAAGCTCAGCCAGGGGTGCATCGCTGCAGGTGCCAGGACAGAGCCATGCACGTGTGTGCCCTCACCCTGCACAATCCCCTCAAAACTTCTGCTCAGGCCTTGCAGCTCTTTGGAGGAAGGTGGGCCCTGGCCCAGCCCCAAAAGGCCAGATGGTTTTGAATCTTATCCCCATTTTGATAAGCCTGATGTCCTAAAGATGCCACCAAAAGAAATCAGAAATTGTTCCATCTGATCCAGCTGAACTTTTTCCTTTCTCAAGTGATGGAGCAAAAGGCAGAACAGAAGGGAGTGTTTCCCCAAGCAAGCAGAGGCCGACTGGCAGCCCCTGCTGCAGGAAAGGAGGAGATGCCAGACATGGGCACAGGCACAGGAGGTAATTGCTCTGCCACTGTCAGCCATTTAGCAGGGCTGTGTGGCGGCATCTCTTTCCACCAGGTCCTGCTCTTGCATGGCCCAGTACCAGCCAAAGCTGGAGGAGCCTCTGGAGCCTTGGAGGCCTCTGGAGCTCATTCACACCCCCGGGGAAAGGGGACTCGTGCACCAACGTCCCTCCCGCTGCAGCTGCTCCGGAGCTGGCCCTGAGTGCCCAGAGGCCCAAGGCACAGGAGCAGCCCCGAGCGGGAGCCCTGCCGCGAGCCCAGGGCCAGAGCCAGCCTTGGCTCCTGACTGGGCAGGGGCTGCACTGGGTCCTGACAGGGCCTGACTCTGTGCCCTGGGGCTGGGGGAGCTGTCACGGGGCAGGGAGGGCCAGGGCTGGCAGTGGCTGCTCAGGGATGGCTTTGGCCCGTGTCCCTCCAAGCAGCCACTGCCCAAGCAGCTGCGCTGCCCCTGGGCTCTCCTCCCGGCCTGCTGGGCTTTGTTGGGTGGCACAGCCTGTGCCAAGGGGCGGCAAGGTGCCTGCAGGCCCCAGCTCTGGGGCAAACGGAGAACGTCCTGCCCACATCCACCGTGCTGCCAGCTCAGCAGTGCAGCACAGCACGGGCTGACACTCCCCATTGCTCCCACAGGTGCAGCTGGAACCACAGCACATGTTCCTGATTCCCAGAAGGGCCATGGAAGGGGTTGCTGGATAGGATTAATTGCAGGCCTGCTTTTTTTGGAGCTTATTTTCATCTTATGCTGTGTCCAAATTTGGACTTGCTGGAAGAGAAAAGGGTGAGTGTTTTGTTCACCTTTCCCTCAAACAGCTTCTTTTAAAAGTCTAATGTTGTAGACAGGAAACATTCCCAGAGAAGCTGCTGTGGTGTTGTTGCCAGTCTGTGATTGTCCAGAGAAGCTGGGGAGCCTTGCCAGCTCTGGGCCCTGCTGTGCAGGAGGCTCCCTGTGTGCCACTGGCAGCTGGGGCCTCAGCCACCTCCTCTCTCCACAGGGATGCCTCTGCAGCTTCACAAGACCGGCCAAATACCTCAGCCAGGGAGAACTGGTCCTGTCATCTCGCATCTCCGTGCCCGTGTCTGTTGTCCCTGCCACGGCTGCATTACCAGCTCATTGCTAGGGACAGCTTGTTGGTATCACCAGCCAGAGCAGGAGCCTCTGTCCCCAAAGGTGCTGCCCCTGGTGTCCAGCCAGGCCAGGAGGTGCTGCCCTCCTAGCAGGGAAGGGCCTGAGCCTGGCAACATCTTTGGGGTTCAGCTCAGGTGTGTTGGTGCTACCACCAGCACTGCGGAGCTGCTTGTCTGGGCACAGCCGGGGCTGGGCAGGCAGCAGCTGAGCACGGGGCTCCTGAGACAAAGCAACCTCATTTTGTCTTTGTTTTACATTTATACACAGCAGAAGATTTTAGAAATATTTAGAAACATTTTTTGTAGAAAAATATCCCTAAATATTTCTTCCCTTTTCTTATTGTAGTTTTGGATTTTTCAAAGTAGTTTTAGAATTCTGAAAAATTTGGAACACTTTTACGCTTGCCGAATAAAAAATAAAACTGCATTTAATTGGTGATCATTACTCTTAGATGAACTAAGTCATCACAAGACACCCAGTGTACTGGTGAGGCTCTTTTCCCACTGGAGATTTTTACCTAGTGACAACAACAAACTTAAAGCCCTTTCCCTGATAATTTCCGGATTTCTTACAAGCTCATCTCTCAGTCTTCAGAGGCAAACTTTGAGCACAGAGGGAATCTCCTGCTGTGCAGGAGGGTCTCTGTGAGCCAGCTGACACCGGGGCCTCTTTTGCGGAGATAAACACAACTCCACGACTTTGTGAAAGTTGTAAAGTTGGTATGTTTATTACTGTGCTGGATGCATGTGGAGATTCCTCTCTTTAAAAGACATGCGTACCTTTGGGAACTCCAGATCCTTTTTTATCACTCTCTCAAATAGATATGCATCCAATTTTACGATAGGTTCCTACATATTCATTTTTACAAATTTGGTTGGACATTTACCGCTAGTTAATCTTTATCAGAAAGAATTCCCAGGTCAGGTTGGCCTGTTCTCATAGCAGTTCCTCTGTCTCTGTGTCCCCCGCCACCCCCTTATCTCTGTCCTTGACTGAAGCAGTTTCTCTGAGCCTAGGCTTTTTACCAGTCAGACTAAACAGCTATGTTTTCCAACTACAGACTTAACTCAAAGATGTACATTTCACCTAAATCAAAATGGATTTCTACTCTGAAAAATTTCTACTCGGTCTCTTTTCCCCCTTTCCTAGAAAATAAGTAAATTCTTTTATCTAATGCAAATCCCTATGACAATAATTGTCTCCTAATGCTTTACCATGTACTTTTGCTAAGGAGGTTAACACAGCTGTTTGCTGTAGTATTCTCCAATATCACATTAGCAATATAATGGATAACCCTAAAATTAGCTTATTCCAGCTAATATTAACAAAACTACAATGGGATGACACATTTTATTAAGGATTCCATTGTCAGTTGGTGACCACCCAAAGATCACATCCCACCAGTGATGATCTGCAGTTTGCTTTACTCTTTGCAGAATTCTGGTTATTTCTTTGGTATCATGAGAGACAGTAATTAGGGCTTTCTCTGTTTTCTGGAATTTCCTTCGAGATCTGCAGTAGGTCTTGGTGCTTAATTAATTGTTTTATCAATGTAAGGTCCATCCCAACAGGAGTTGGTGATAGTCTGGTTCCATTGTGTAATTGGTTTTAATCAACTGGTGGGATGTCACGGGGGCCATGTACAAAAATCACACCCGATAATCTTAACAACATTGCAATACAAAAATTAAAATTATTTCTTCTAGACAAAATAATATTGTTGTTATCAATTTTTACAGCAGCACAAGCAGTTCTCAGGCACACATAACTTTTGCTAGTATATATGAGCACAGTTTTCTGATCAGTGACTGCATGAATCTCAAAGTGGTAAATACTCTGTTCAGTGTCTAGACACACATTTGGGCATTAATTGTATTGCTTTCACAAATGAATCCCAGTTGTTCTCTAGTAATGCAGGATTCTAACTTTACTGTTTGCCACTTTTCATTCACCTTTCCAGCCCACACCCTATGTTCTGAAGGGTAGAGCACTCTTTTTTCATTATTTAATCCCAGTGCAATGATGGGGCGGATAACATAAACAGTGGCATTATGTTAGGTAAGAACAAAGGCAGTGGCCACATTAGAAGCAGGATCATAGGTGAAATTTACTATAGTCCACCAGGATTGAAACTTCTTTACAAAATCAATCACATTATCCCAGACAACTTCCCAAATTTCAGCTGGAAAATTACCTTCACCCCCTTCCCATATGATCAGAGCTGCTGTTGCCTGCATCTATAACTGTGCTTGTATACAACTGAAAGCTAAAGACACATTATTTCCAACTGTACCAAGTGCTTCTAATATTACCCTGTGGTCTTGGCTCCCAGCCTTTTCCCACTTTGGCAGTACTTTGGAAATCTGCCACTGCCTAGTTCCTAATGCCAATAGAGCTGACTGATAAGGCTGCTTCAATTTTGCTAGGTCACCTGCTGCAGTGGCCAGCTTATTCATCAGTATTTCTGAATCAATTCCATTTAAAACTCTCAATCCATTCCCTAACATCCAAGTTAGATAATTTCTTATTCTGCTCCTGAGCTATATCTGTCTTTGTAACCACGTTGTGCAGCCCTCAAAGGATGTTCTTAGGAAAGAGGAGCAGGCTGGTTGGATTTTTGAGAAGTTAATTTGCACCAGCAACTCAACAGGTTTGAGAGACCATTCTGGATTGAACAACAGTTGTTTTCACTTACATTCTTCCCTACGTAGGGGCCTATTTCTCACACTTCAGGGTCAGGTTTGGTTTGGGTCTGAACTATTTGATTACTAGTGTGGGTTGTATAAGGTCCTGCCATTGTAAAAAGTGTAGTACCTATTTAAATTTAAATGAGAGCTTTATAGCATCTCGAGCTTAAAGGCAGGTCACTTCTACAGGCTGTATCAAGGAGAAATTACACCAACAGTCTGGTTCACTTGGGCTATCACAAACTTCTTGGTGCCTGTATACGGGGAGGTTGAGACACTAATTTCCTCTGGTTTCTCATAAGCCGTCTCATTGACTACCTAGCACTCTATTTTGATTTCTTCTCTCTTGATCTCCTGAAGTGTCCACAGTTCTCGTTCTTGCCACTCTTGCTCCTCATATACCTGATCTTCATGAATTACTACAGTGGACAGGTTTAGCTCTTTTATCTTAGAAAGTTCTCCCATGTATCCAGTATACAGATTGAAAGCTTGGGACCAAGGCCATTCAGCATTGCTTGGGATAGAGGTACTCTCTAATTCTAAGACTCCAGTTATAATTATATACAAATCAATTCTGTAATTGAAATGACAAACTACCCCTGGCTGCAATATACTCATTTTGCCTGAGTAAGTTTTAATCTCAGTTCATTGTTTCTTGATGTCCCTCTCTAAGGGGCTCCTGGGGCTTTCTTCACTCGAGAGTGATGGATCCAGGCATTCTACTCCTTGGTCTGGATTGCAGAGAAGGTGGTGAGAAGCACTTGCAGTGATATCTCTCACTGTGCATCCAAAGTCTTTTCTGCAAGAGGCTTAACATATACATAATCTCTCGACTGTATGTTATGTACTGGTCTGTCTAGCTCTTTGCTCCGAGTTCTAGCCACGTGTTTCTCAATTTCTCTGAGCTGTTTGCTTAAAGCCAGCATGCAGGTGGCCAGGGTTATCTCTCCAATGTGGGTGGACATTCTCTTTCGTATTCCATATGGTCTTCCATAAAGCATTTCAAAAGGACTCAGCTTTTCTTTAGCTCGTGGTTAAGTTTGCATTCGCAATAGTGCCAGTGGAAGAGCTAGGGGCCAGAGTAGATTAACATCCTGTCCCAGTCTTACAATCTGCTGCTTAATCAAATGATTCATTTTCTCCACCTGGCTTGATTGCGGGTGGTATGGAGTGTGATCAATCTATGAATCTATGCCCAGGTGGCTACTAATCGGTGGCACTATTTTGGAAATGAAATTGATCCTCTATCCGAGGATATTGTGGATGGAGCTCTGAAGCATGGTATTATTTCTTGTAATAATACCCTGGTCACCTTTGACAGAGCTTTGACAGTTCTGGTGGGGAATGCTTCTGGTACCCTTAAAATGTATCTGTCAATACTAATAAATACTGATACCCCCCTTTCTCTGGGAGTTCTGAAAAGTTAATTTGCCACAGCTGTCCTGGCCCATGGCCTCTCTTAATTTGACCGAGTTTCGGCCTGGGGGTATTTTTGGGGTTTGTCTGGAGGCAAGGATCTCACTGTTGGTTTACCTGAGTAATAGTGGCAGATTAATTCTTGGCAATGATTCTTTCAATCAGATATGCATTTTAGAAAGCCTGTGGAAACTACTACTTAAAAGTCAACACTTTATTTTGATGCACTCTGTATCACTGGCAGTCTTGGTCATTCTGGGAAAGGAGCCACACTTTATAAAAGCTTTTAAGTAGTTAGGCCCCAGTGTGTTTTCTGGTGCTCTTCTTTCACTAGTGATCACAAAAATGGGAAGGGATTACTGGCTGTCTTTCAACGGCAGCCCACCCCTTGTGGTTGCATGTCTCTTTTGATTAGTACTATTACATTTTGGCTTACTTTTGAGGGAAATCTGTCCATAATTACTCCACTTTTTGCTGCTTTATTTGCCTCTCCATCCACTAGCTCATTTCCTTCTTCCAATTCTGAGCTCACTCTCTGGTGTGCCTTAATATGCCTTTTCAGGCAGCTGAACTGCTTCCAGCAGCTGCATTGTCTCTTCTTTTTGTGAGGTTAGCAGTCCCCTCTCGTTCCAGATGGCTCCATGTGCATGCACAACTCTGAATGCATACCTTGAGTCTGTACATACGTTTATTCTCTTTCCTTTTGCCATTTCCAAGGCACGGGTCAGGGCAATTATCGCTGCCTTCTGCACAGAGGAGTCTGTCTGTAAGGGCCTGGATTCTATTACTTCTCTGCAGGCAGTCACTGTGTATCCAGCATGTCGCTTTCCACTGGCAACGTGGCTACTACTGCCATCAGTGAACCAGGTCTCTGTATCGTCTAGACAAGTGTCTTTAAAATTCTGGGCATCTGGAGTAAGTAGCTTCAATGGTCTCCAGGCAATCGTGGTGTACTGCTTCTCCTTGATTTCCACTGAGAAAAGAAGCTGGGTTGACAATATTAGTCACCACTATCTCCACATCATCTTGCTCTACCATGATGGCCTGGTATTTCAGAAACTTCTGTGGTGAAAGCCAGAGGCCACCTTTTGCTTCCAGTGCTGCGGACACTGTGTGGGACACTAGCACAGCCATTTTTGTCCCAGGGTAAACTTGCATGCCTCTTGAATATTCAGCATGACTGCTGCTACAGCTCTGAGGCAACCTGGCCATCCTTTTGCTGATGCATCTAGTTGCTTGGAGAGGTAAGCAACTGCCCTCTGATATGGACCCAAGTCCTGAGCCAATATTCCCAGGGCAATTCCCTGTCTTTCATGGGAAAACCAGAAAGAATGGTTCACTTACATCTGGAAGTCCCAAAGCTGGAGCTGACATGAGGGCACTCTTTAGCTGGTGAAAGGCCCGTGTGCCTTCCTTTGTCCACTGGAGATCTCTGTTTCCACTGGCAATAAGAGCATAGAGGAGTCTTACGAGCAGTCCATAAGTATAAACCCACAGCCGGCACCACCCTGCCATGCCTAAGAAGGTTTGGAGTTCCTTTATTGTCTGGGGTTTTGGGGTTTGGCTTATGGTTCTTTGCGAGTCTGCCCTAACGTCCGTTGCCCAGCACTCACCTGGTACCCCAGGTAGATTACTTTCTCTTTCACTGCCTGTGCCTTTTCTTTGATACTCTGTGTCCTTGGGGTCCTAGGAAATTCAAAAGGCTTACTGTCCAGGCCAGACATGCTTCCCTCGTCCGAGTGGCTACTAGAAGATCATCCAGGTCCTACAAAAGCCTTCCTTCTTCCTGTGGAGCTTCCCAAAAGTCCAGATCTTTTGCAAGTTGCTCCCCAAACAGAGTAGGGGAAATTTTGAAGCACTGATGAGGCACGGGCTATGTGAGCTGGGTTTTGTGCCCACTTTTAGGGCTTTCCCATTCGAATGCAAAAATTTTCTGTCTGACTTTGTGGATATGGAGGCAAAAGAAGGCATCATTTGATTCTAAATTGGTTAACCAGATTAGCTCAGGGGTTAAATAAGTTCATAAAGTATATGGATTGGCTACCACAGGATACAGATCTTCTGTTACTTTATTGACAGCCCTCAAATCCTGTACTATCCAGTCTGACCCATCAGATTGCAGGTAAAATGGGAGTATTGAAATCAGATTGGCATTCTTTTAATAATGCTAACCGCAGAAAATTTTCGATTATTGGACTGATTCCTTCCCTGTCTTCATTCTTTAGGGGGTACTGCTGCCTAATTGTGACTTGTTGTGTCCCTTCCTTAAGCTTAATTACTATGGAGGAGGCATTTTTCGCCATCCCTGGTACACCAGAGGTCCATACCCTGGGAAATACTTGACTTAGTATCTCTTCATCAATTTCCATCTCAGTTTCAATATCTGTTAAGGTTAAACTTAATACCTCGATGTACTTTTGATCATTCAGCTCCAGAGGACCCTCTCCATTTTTGAATGTAATGGTTGCTTCAAAACTCCTTCAATAAATCACTTCCTAAAAATGCCTATGCTGAATGGGGCATCTACAAAAACTTATGCATACCCCATTGTTTGTTTTCCCAATTCCCCAGCCACCTCCTCTCTTCACAGGGATGATTCTGCAGCTTCACAAGACCTGTCAAATAACTCAGGCGGGGAAAACTAGACCTGTCATCTCTCATTTCTGTGCCAGTGTCCATTGTCCCACGGCTGCGCTACCAGCTTATTGCTGGGGACATGCTGTTGCCACCACCACCCAGAGCAGGACGCCCTGTCCTCAGAGGTGCTGGCCCTGTGTGAGAGTCTGTCCTAATTTTCCCTCATCTGCCTCACGATCATCCTTGGGAGACCACTGAAGAGAAGACCCCCCCCCCTCTATATCTGGCTCTGAAGGAGAAAAGTCACACGCCACGGGCCCTGAGAGCTGAAAGCTCAGTTTTGAGCTGTTGTTTCCACAGGAGTGTTTGCTGTATGCTAAGAAGAGGACACCATGGCCCGTTTGCAACAATAGCAGCTTGGGAAGCTGTCCCACCTCTCGGCCTGGCTGGACTTCTCCTGACTTTCAGGTGGTCTCCCATAGAAGACCCTTGCCTGTTTTACAACCACCGTGACAGACAGACGGAGATGTGAGAAGCTTTTCCATCAAGGACTGAGACATGAAACTCCTAAAAAGGCCCCTCTGCTCCTTCCAAGGACTGGGACTGAAACCCCCAGCTCGGGGGAGGTGTGTGGGGAGGCAAGCTGACCAAAGCGAGATGTTTGCCTGCAGATTGTGACCACTGGAGCAAGAAAACAATGGCTCTCATTTACTGCTGAGAACACCGACTACCTGTTACATCTATCAAGCTCATTTACTGCTGAGAACATGGACTACCTGTTACATCTGTTCCCTATTGTATCTGTTTCCCCCCTCTCGCAATTTTCAGTAATAAAAACCTCTGAGTTAGCCAGAGCATTTGAGATCTCCCCAGCGTAACAGGCGGACCCTCGGCTGGACTGCACCAAAATTGGTGCAGTTGGTACAGTTGGTACAGTTGGTACAGTTCGTCTCTGCGTTGGTAGCTATATCCCCCCCCCCTCTCTCTTTCTCTCTCTTTTTCTCTCCCTTAATCCCTCTATCACATTTTTGCTGTAGTTGTTTCAATAAAACTGCATTTGATTTGATTATCACTGCAAACCCCGTTGTACTGTGTTGGTGTTTTGCACTCTGAGATCGTTCCTACCAACCATCAGGTCATCTGTCCACTAGGACAGACCCTGACACCTTGGCAACCAGAAGCACAGGGAGCACAAACAGAAACAGCCAGGAGGCCCAGCAGCTCTTTCCTGAGGGCCCATTTCATGCAAGAACTGGCCCTCAGAATATTAAACAAAATGAAAATAAAAGGGTTGGGGGAGGAGGCATTGAGGTGGCCTCACAGGTTCAACTCTGCACTCTGCTTTTGTCACCAGCATTATCCAAGTTCCTGTACTTTTTTCCTGGAGAATTTGCAGTCAACAGAGCTTCACTCCCTCTCATCAAATCAGTCTTAAGGCCAGCTTCAGGCTGGGTCATTCATTTAGACTCGAGCACTGACTGGGGTCCAGGCAACAAAAGAACATTAGCTGCAGGCCACCCACACAGCTTTTCATATTAATCAGCACAAAGCCTTTATTTCTGCAAGCTCAGGGATGCTGGGGGGATCTTTGCACCATCAGGCCCAGGTACAAGGCTCTGGATCCTCCAAAGGAACAGAGCCAGCCCCCTTGAGTGGGAGAAGGCGCGGCCTCAGTTGCAGCCCTGGGTGCCTCCTGTGGGCCAGGGCACAGCCCTGGCCGTAAATGTGCTGGGCTGCAGCACAGGGCCAGGGCAGAGCTCAGCAGCCTCATCAGAGCCCAGAGCCATGGCCATTGCCTGCCGAGGCCCGAGCCTGGCCCGGCCCGGCCTGGCCTGAGCAGCCCGGCCTGGCCCCAGGGGATGGGCTCCGCCTGTCTGCTGTGCCCGCAGGCCGGGCCCAAGGCTTTGCAAGAGGCTTTCTCCCAGCTTCGCAAAACCTCAGCCAAGTAACCCTTTGCTGTGCTGAGAAGAGTAAAAAACCCCCTCAAATGTAACCCCACTGCACACCTCATGAGGGATGCCTGCACACTTTAGAAGAGGCCATCAATACTCCTTTGTGATTCATGAGTGACCCCGGCACCCCTCAGCAGGGACCCCAAAATATCCATGCCTGCCTCATGGGGCCAGGGCTCAGATGATGCCAGGGAAGGAAATGTGTCCTCGGCCCAGGGACGCTCAGCATGGGCTCCCCCAGCCCTGGGGACCCCCCACTGGTCACAGCAGCCCCTGCCTGGCTCCTGCCTGCCCACACCGTGGGCATCCACGGCTGCTCCTGGCCATGGAGCTCAGCCTGTGCTGCTGCCAGGTGGCCTTTGTGGCTGTTACGATCTGGACAGAGCTGTGACAACTCCATTTCTTTATTGAAATATAAAATGTGGGCCAAGCCCTACCCTGGCAGACAGGGGCTGCACACATTCACTCCTGGCTGGGAAACAGGACTTGCGGGCTCTGGGGCAGAGGGCCTTGTTTTGGAGGGGAAAACGAATTTGGAATGTGAGAAGGCCTTCTGACGGTGTTGCAGCCACGGCAGGGCAGATAAGGGCATAAGTGGAGACCTGGGATAACAGGCCAAGTTCTCTTTCCCCGAGTTGCTAGGCCTCTCTTCTGAAGATGCACAGGAGCACCTGTGGAGACAAGAGGTGGCTGAGGCCTCAGCTGCCAGTGGCACACAGGGAGCCTCCTGCACAGCAGGGCCCAGAGCTGGCAAGGCTCCCCAGCACGGCTGGAGCTACTGGCACAGTTTGGCCCAGCTGCACAGCTGTCCCTCAAGGTCCCGGCGAGCAGGACGCGGCTCTGGGCAGGCTCCCTGGCCAGGAGCGGGCCCCAGAGCACCTCTGCCTTTCAAGGGCAATCTAATCCCTGCTCTTTCTCCTCCACATTTTGCTTTGCCTCTGCCCTGTTTTTGGCCAGGAAGCCTCAGTGGGAGCCAGCACTGGCTGCAGCCCCAGCAGATCTTAAGCCCATGCTTCAGCTTGGGCTCCCTGCCAGCTGATGCCAAATGCCTTCCTGCAGAGGCTGGGGAGAAGCTGCAGCCAGGCCAGGCCAGAAAACAGCCCTGCAGGGCATGGAAGCAGCAGCGGGGCAGTGAGGTTTCCATGGATGCCCTCCCGCTGTGCCGGGCACCGGGGGTTGGACATTGTGATGCTGTAGAACCACACGGCTCTGTGACCCCAGAGCCTGCTGTGACCTCACAATCCTGCTGTGACCTCATGGCCTGCTTGGGGATGGACCTCATGGCTGGAATTTTCCTTCTCTAGGAGAGAGCTCATGCTTGCCTGGCTGTTGTGTGCAAGGGCTGGCCTTGCCTCCCCAAGCTGAGCTCACTGCTCTGTGTTCTGGGCACTGGCACAGGAAATCACATCCAGGGATTTCTGAGCTCCTCAGGCACTGTCAGCAACATCCCAGCATGCTGAGGAGTAAGTGATCTCTGGCTGGGGACAAGTTCCACATTCCCTCCTGTCAGCAGCTTCCCAGCTGGAAATTTGGCACCTTGGGGGGGCCAGTCCTCTGGCTTCATAGGAAAGGTGAAGCTTTTACTTCACCATTTGCTCTTCATGTGCAATTTAAGGCACTGCTTCCTTTTGTGGTCCTCAAAGGACACAGTGAATAAAACAGGGGGGAAAGTCACCCAACCGCTTCAATGCTTGGATATGCCAAAAAAAACCTTGAGGAGCATAGGGTGGGTGTGTGCGGTCTGACCAAGCCAGAGCCCTTCCATGATGGAGTGGCTGCCTCAGTGATGCGGTGCCAGAGTTCTTCAGCCTGGGCTGCTCCAAGCACTGTCACCAGGAGGAGGCTGCCCCCAAAAAGCCACACAATTTGGGTGCTGCTATAGGTCACATTTGCTCTATGGCACAAGTGGAATGCTTCAAGGGCAGGGACAAGGAACAAGGAGAGGTCTTCTGTATGACTCCCAAAGGTGTTTATGCCCAGGAAGGTCAGGCTCAGAAAGACACAAGTCCAGGCTCTAGAAGGGGTTTTTCAACAAGGGGAGGTTCAAGAGGAGGGTACAAAACTTTAACAAATTGGGAGAAACCTGGGGAGAAGCATAAGGCAGGCAATACAGTGTTTAAACCAATTGGGAATTACAGGGGAGGGGAAGAGTTTAAACAAACCAATGAGACCTCAGGGGATACAAAAATGACAGGGAAGTTTCTGGAGAAAGGGGCAGGCATGAGGAGGGACTGACCATGTTCATACTGTGAGAAGGAAGAGGTAACATTCAGGAACAAAGGGCAGGTTATTGGGAAGATGGAAAACCAGGGCAAAACCAACAAGAGAGGTGCAAAAGAACAAGCAATTAAGGATAAAATATGCTATAACAATACAAGAGATGGGGCCGGGGGGGGTGGGGGTTTAAACTGACCATTGAAACTGAATTGCAGTTGAAAACACAATAGAGACACACCGCAACACCACAGTGTGGCGGTCTGTTATTTTACAGTTTGTTCTTCTGTAGTAAGTTTTAAATACTCCTTGTTATACGTTTGTAATGTTTCATTCCACGTATCCCACTTGGTTTCTCTGGTGGTTCAGTCCTGAGTTGTTTATTCACCAAGTATATGTCAATGCCCCTGTCCATCAAAGACAGCACAGCCTTTTGTTCTGGTGTGTACCCTGTAGTTCATCCCTTCCTCAAAGCAAGATTGGATTTCAAGGTTTGCTCCTTCCCCTTGTTGGTTTCTGTTGGATAGCCCTTGCTCTGCACTCCTTCCCTAATGCCTTCCCCTTGGTAAAAGGTTGTGTCCTCCCCTTCTTCTCTCTCTTCCTTAAAAATCAGTTATTGTCAGTTGTCCCTGACTCCTCTGGGGACATAAACCTTCCTTAGAACTCAAACAAGTGATCTCTCTCTCGGTTCCTTCGCCTCGGTCCCTTGTACTGGGTTGCTGCTGTGTCACCCGTGCCACAGGTGTCGGCTGCAGGGAGCTGCGAGCCCCTGTACGCACCGCCAGCCGGGAAGGTCCTGTAGGGATCCAGGGGCAGCCTCTCTTGTGACTGTCCATGGGACTCAGGCAGTGAGCTGGCCAGAGAACATATTGCCTGTGACCCAGCCGCGAAGTTACACCCCAGTGCCCAAGGGAAGAGCTAGAGATGCCACCACTCTGGACTTCTGCCATGCCCTGGACACATCAGCCCTGCCCTGCATCCTTGTCCCTCCTTTGATGAGCTATGGATGTGATGGAGGCACCATTTGGAGAACGAGCAATTGCCTGGCTGGTCACATCCAGGGGGTTGTGGTCAATGGCTCAGAGGCCCGATGGACGTCAGTGACCAATGGTGTCCCTCAGGGTGACAGCAGAAGCTCCCTGGACACTGGGGACTCAGTGTCCTGGTGGTGCTGCTGGACAAGAGAGCTGGAAGGGACTCCAAAGCAGAACTGTTGTGATTGCCCAAGTCTTTCAGACTTGCTCAGTGAATGAGGAGCTGATTGAAGTGAAAAGATACTGAGAAACCACACAGTCCCTTCCCTGGGAAGAAACATTTCCCCATCCAAACTTCCTCTCCCTGTCTTTATCCCACTCCAAGAGGAACAGACATGTATATACATCTATCTATCTATCTATCTATCTATCTATCTATCTATCTATTTATCTATCTATCTATTTCTGTCTTAGTTATTTAACTATCTAGCGATCTAATACCTACCAATCTTCCTATATCCATCTACCTATCTGACAAAATAATTTCAGCTTTAAATTAAATCTCTTTATTTATCCTTATCCTTTGAAATAGAGTTTAGAAAGTAGTATTTTTATACAATTACATTTATCATAGACATTAATTAACAGATGCTTTTAATCTCTCCATCATGAAACTGCAGCAAATTCCTCCCTGACTGCCAGTGATGAGTGCCTGCTGTCAGGGAGGGATCAGAAGGTCCTGTCCAGAGGGTGGGAGCAGATGTATGCCCTCTTCTCCAGGATCTGCTTTGCAGCTTTTTTAATGCCATCATCCCGGTTTTCATCGGCATCTCTGGAGAAAGAGAGAAAAATCAACTAAGGGAGCATAAAGAGCCGTTGTAAATTTGTTTCAAGAAGTGTTTTTGAGTACGAGTGCAAGAGTGAGTGCCAGGAAGAAACTGAACATTCTCTTCTGAAAAAGATAGATTATTACAGACTGAGCTTTGGAGAGCCAATGCACAGCTGGTCAGTACTTCCCACAGAGTCCAAATCCCTCGTTTCTATCAGTAACTTGACAGGAGTATATACATAAAATATAGATTTTATATTGCTCAACAAAGAACCCTGGCAGTTTGCTTTAGCTATGAAGTGGAGAGACTCTTCTCAACAGGTTCCGGCTCTGCCGCTTGTTTGAATTAAAAGTAGAGAAAAACTCTTCTGTTGGTCACATAAACCAACAAAAGTTTCATGAGTCTGTGAAAGACATAAGACGGTAAACCTCATTCCATTTTATAGTACTTACAGTCTCTTAATTCAGCCATGGGATAATTGGGCCATCATTCACTATACCAAAAAACTGGAATAGGCACTGGAAAACAAGTTAGTTTCAAAACTAAGTTTAGAAAAAGTGAATGAATTTCATAAAGAAAAACATGTAGAAAAAACATAGGAATTTAAACTTCTCAAAGCCCTTTGATAATAGAGCCCTGATTCCCAGTCATGTCCAGTGAAGCCTCAGCTGTCCCTTTGAGGCCAGAACTGCCAACGCTCAGGGCTGGGATGAGCCTTCACCCAGAATTGGCTCCAAGATTGATTGGGAATCAATCCAGAACAGGGCTCACAAAAAGAGCAAAGTTTCACGGCCAAATCCAAACCTTCATCAGGCTGGATTTGTTTTAACACCGAACTGGAGCATATTTGCTTGTGCTGCAACACCGTTGCCATTAAACTTTACATGAGCTACAAAATAGGCATTGCCCTGTCCTGAACTGTGCTGCCCAAACACTGCTGAGAACTTGCTGTGCCTCTGCCCTGTGCCCCTGGGGCTGCTCTTGGCCAGGCAGCCTCAGTGGGAGCCAGCACTGGCTGCAGGCCCAGCGGGCCCCCCAGGACAAGGCCCAGCAATGAGGAGGCCAAGGAAAGCTCAGGGCAGCAGCTGAACCGTCCCCAGAGTTCTTTGGACAACCATGGACTGGCCACAACTCCACAGCAGCAGACTACGAGTCAGGCTACCAATGCTGTGGAGCACAGTTATAAGAAAACTGTGGAGAAAAATCAGCAACTGACCGTCTGATCTCATACAGCTTGCGAATGCCAAGATAGCAGCCTATCAGCACAAGTGGCACAGTGAACACTATCACCACTGTGCCTATCATGCATTTCCTGCGCACATCCTGGGGACAGACAATTCTTGGGAGGCGCATTGGATCCGGGCCATATATTCCTGCTTCAGTGATAACGTCTGTGGGAGCAATGGGGAGCGTGAGCCCGTGCTGTGCTGCACTGCTGAGCTGGCAGCACGGTGGATGTGGGCAGGACGTTTTCCGTTTGCCCCAGAGCTGGGGCCTGCAGGCACCTTGCCGCCCCTTGGCACAGGCTGTGCCACTCAACAAAGCCCAGCAGGCCGGGAGGAGAGCCCGGGGGCAGCGCAGCTGCTTGGGCAGTGGCTGCGTGGAGGGACACGGGCCAAAGCCATCCCTGAGCAGCCACTGCCAGCCCTGGCTGGCCCTGCCCCGTGACAGCTCCCCCAGCCCCAGGGCACAGAGTCAGGCCCTCTAAAAACACAATGGACCTTTGCCCTCCCCCTCTGCCCTTTCCCCACCATGGGCACCCCATGCAGTGGCTCGCTGGTTTCAGGACATGTCCCACAAGGAGGGACCCCAGCAGGACTGCTCATCCGGGCTGAGCCTGGCACAGCAATCACCTTCTGTGGCACTGTCTGGCATCTCCTCACTTCCTGTATCAGTGGCTAGCACGGGTACATTGCGTCCTCCAGGATGTGCTGCCTTCCGGAAAGACTTTTGGTCCATCTCTGGAGAAAGGAAAAGGGACAGCCGGATCAGGTGGAGCCATTGCCCACTGGGGAGCTGGCATCTTCAAGGAGTATCACTTGTGAAAGACATGGATAGGGATCAGGAAAAGGCCAAGGCCCTTGGGGCTGCCTCAGAGCCCTCCCTCCTCAAAATATCTGCCCCTCCAGATCTGCCCAGAGAATGGGAAATCCCAGGCCCATGGTGCAGTTTGGACTCTCACTTAGCTGATGCCAAATGCCTTCCTGCAGAGGCTGGGGAGAAGCTGCAGCCAGGCCAGGCTGGCAAACAGCCCTGCAGGGCATGGAAGCAGCAGCGGGGCAGCGAGGCTGCCATGGATCCCTTCCTGCTGTGCCGGGCACGGCGTGTCCAGATGTGCAGCCACAGCCCCCGGCTGCTGAGCCCCAGGACAAGGCTGAGGGAAATGCTCTCACCATGGGGCCTCTCCAGGTCACTGAGCATCTCGTCCAGAAGTTTGGCTGCCTCCAGGGATTTCTTGTCTCCTGTACCTTGGTTCATCCAACTAGGAGGACCTTAATAGAAAGTTGTTCCATTTTTACTTCTTGCTGGAGTGGCAGTGAGGGCACCTGGGTGATTGGTGCCCTCCCAGGCAGTCCCTCAGCTCTGCCTTCCACTCAGGAGCAGAGCCAGGGGCACCTCCTGCCTGCAGTGGCCCCACACTGGGATGGAAGGAGCCCCTTGTGTGGCAGTCGGGGCAGAAAGGACTCCCTGGAGCTGCTGCAGCTCCAAACCCAGCCCCAGGCAAGGCCAGGGCTTGGCAGTGGCAGCAGGAGCAGCTCAGGCTCCCTGGGGCCGGCAAAGGAGCTGAGAAAGGCTCAGCCCCATGGAACAGCCCTGGTCCCAGCCCCTTCCCTCTCTGCTCTTCTCTGTGGCTGCACAGAGCACACAGAAGGACACACTGGCATTGCACATGGCAGGGGGATGGACAGATAAATGATCCTTTTTCTCTATGACGGAGATCCTGTGGGATCACTGTTGGACACAAGAGCAGAAATTTGGAAGACAGGATTCCCACAATTTAGCAAACTTAAGCAGATCTTGACGGGAATGACACAGGAATATTACTCTGAGCAAGGATTTCACTTGGACAATGATTACTCTGTTAGGGAAGGGGTTTTGCTAGCCTACCTTCACCAAGGTCCAGCATCCTTAAGTATTGCTTTACCAGAATTTCCAATCTACGCAACTCAGGATCCCAGTCTAGAAAGGAGCACAGATGGGAACCGTTCCATGCTGTGCTGGGATCCCCCTCTATAGGGAAGCCAGCACTGGAAGGGGGTCAGGTAATGCTGCGTGCCAGCAATGCCAAGCAGCAGAGAGGGCAGCTCAAGCCTCAGCAGGGCTCAGGCCCAGAGGCACAGCAATTACCTCCTGTGGCTGTGCCTGGCATCTCCTGCCTTCCTGGAGCAGAGGCTGCCAATGAGCCCCTGCTTCCTCCGGGAAACTGAGCCTTCAGCGCATCCTCTCCTTCCATCTCTGCAGAAAAGAAAAGGCACAGCTGGATCAGGGGGGGCTGTTCTCCAATGGGAAGGTGGCATCTGCAGGAGGCACTGCGTGTCCAAGTAATGGATAAGATGCTGAAGAAAGATCAGGTTATTGGGGCTGCTGCAGGGTCCTCCCTCCTCCAAAGAGCTGCACCTCCAGATGTGCTCAGAAACCAGGAAATTGCAGGGGATCACAGGCCCATGGTGCAGTTTTGGCTGCCTTTCAGCAGATGCCCAATGCCTCCCTGCAGAGGCTGGGGAGGAGCTGCAGCCAAGCCAGGCTGGCAAACAGCCCTGCAGGGTGTGAAAGCAGCAGCGAGGCAGCCAGGCTGCCATGGATCCCTTCCCACTGTGCTGGGCACGGCGTGTCCTGATGTGCAGCCAAAGCCCCCGGCTGCTGAGCCCCAGGACAAGGCTGAGGGAAATGCACCCACCACGGCGTCTCTCCAGGTCACTCAGGGTCCTTTCCATGTATTGCAACGCCTCTAGGGAATTAGTGCCTCCTCCAGGCTTGTTCCTCCCTCTCAGAGGACCTTAAGTGACGTGTTTGCATGTCAGAAGAGTGGATCCCACAGAAGAAGGGTTCAGCCCGTGGGGTCAGCAGGGACACACTACTCACCCCTGCAATGGTAGCTGGGCTCCTGAGCAGCAACCCAGAAAGGAGCTTGATAAGTCCTCTCTGCAGAGACTCCTGTAACACAACAGCCACAGAAGCTTCTGTCACCTGGTTCCTGCCAGGTTGTCAAGGATTATCCGCTTAGGGGAACATTGACAATGTACCTGCAGGAGGCGGAAGAGGCTGGAAATCCTCATGGAGCCAAGCTGCTGGAGAAACCTTCCTAGCAAGCTCATCTAGAGGGAAGTAAACACACAAAACCATTTCCATGGTGTCCTGGGATCCCCCCTCTGCTTTTGGGACCTGGGCACTGCAAGGTGGTCGGGTAAGTCTTTGGGAGCCAGATGTCAATGGAAAAGGGCAGAGCTGCACAGGGGCCTGGGGAGCTTTGGGCTGGCTCCTGAACACCCTCCCCCCTCTTTGCAGGCCCTGTGACACATCCCTGGAGAGGAAACAGGGGCAGCCCCAGGGCCCGTGGGGGCTCTCTCCCTCCCCCAGAGGAAACCCTCCCTAAAGGCCTGGGGAAAACCATCCCCAGCGCTTCCCGGGGAGCAGGGAGCGCTGTCCCGGGAAAGGGGAGCCAGGCTGCCGCCTCACCTGCTCGCCGCGCTTGCAGCGGAGCAGCCTGGGCAGCCCTGGCAGGCAGGGCCTCGGCCAGGAGGAGCAGGAGGAAGAGGCACAGAGCAAGGGCCATGCTGCCTTGCCCTCTGCCAGTCCCGCAGCTCTTGCTGCCACCGCTGTCCTGACACCGCTGTCCCAATGTCAGCACCACTGCTGCCAGCGCCGCTGCTGCTGCCGCAACAGTTGTGCTCAAGCACTGACTGCTCGCTCCTTGTGCTGCTGTGCAACCACCGGGTCTGGGACATCTGTGACCTCAGAGCCTGCTGTGACCTCATGGCCAGGGTGGAGGTGTGTGGGGAGTGGGATCTGCCTTCTTTGGCCGGGAGCTCGTCCTTCCCAGCTGCTCTGTCCAAGGGCTTTGACACAGTCCCAGCCCAGCTGATCTCACAGGCTGGGCCATGAAGGGATGGAGAGCAGCCCTGCCAAGATGGACTTGGGGGTGCTGCAAGATGAGAGGCGGCACATGAGCCAGCCATGTGCATCCAAAGGAGAGTGTCCTGCAGCTTGAAGGAGGTGATTCCACCCCTCTGCTCTGGTGAGACCCCACCTGGAGTACAGTGGAAGAGGTTTTACAGTGACCTCTGTGAGCCATTGAGAACTTGGACAAGAGGATCCAGGTTTACCCCTGAAAGAATTTATTATCAAGGTTTTTTACACTGAAAGCAAGAAAGAAAGTAGGATAAATAAGGAAAACTTGTAACTGCTTATTCTAAGAAGCACTTTGCTTGTCTCTCGTGACTAGTGAGTAAAGTGTAAACTTATGAGCTTTGTAGGAATGTAGAAATAGCATGCATGCTAGAATAAAAACAGGGTTTGAAGCCTTCTGGAAACGGAGTGGGTTGCTTTGTACTGTCTCCGTCTCTACCACGACAGAGTACTGCATCCATCTCTGGGCTCCCCACACAGGAAAGCCATGGTCCAGTTGGATCTAGTCCAGAGGAGGGACAAATTGCTCTGTGGTCTGGAGCCCTTCTGCTTTGGAGGCAGGCTGGGAGAGCTGGTGGCGTTCAGTCTTGAAGAGAGCAGACTCCAGGGAGACTTGATTGCTGCCTTTCAGTACCTTAAGGGGGCTTGTAAAAGAGATGGGACAGCACTTTAAGTAGAGCCTTTTGTGAGCAGACCAAGAGAGAATGGTTTTAGTCCAAAAGACGGTCGATTCAAATTGGACAAAAGAAACCCATTTTTTTCACTGTAGGTTTTGAAAGCCTGGCACAGGTTGCCCAGAGGGGTGGACATCCATCCCTGCAGACATTCAAGCTCATGCTCTCAGCAACCCGACCTACTTAAAGGTGTCCCTGCTCACTGCAGGACATTCGACTAGATGGCCTTTAAATATCCCTTCCAAGCCAAGCCATTCTGTGCTCCTGGGCACCATCAAAGCAGTGCTGGATTAGTGCTGGGGTGATTAGGTGGCACTTGCATTTTGGGACTTGTGTCCTTTAGCAATTGGCCCTGAGAGCATTCATGGTCTGGGCAGTGAAGTCTGCAAATAACAGACAGTGTGCTCCAGGAGTGTTGCAGTGTGATTTCATGGTTTACCCCAAAACCCCGGGTTTCTCCCCTGAAGATTCCCTCCCAGGTGTGTCCATCATCCCTCCTTTCCCCAGTCTTACCCCTGCTGAGCACTGTCTCTGAATCCTGCAATTCCAGAAGGGCATTGAGTGATTGGCAGATTCAAAAGATGCCCTCTACCCTGGGGGGCAGGGCGGCCATTGGGCCATCCAGGTGTCATTTGTCCCTGGAGACCCCCTCTCCTGTCCCAGGTTGGTGGGCTCTCTATCCCTTCCCTCCTCCCCTCCCTCGGGTAAAAGGGCGAGCAACCATGCGGTCCAGGAGTTCCATTGGAGCAGTTGCTGGATTCAGTGGCCTTTGGGCCAGAATAAAGCTCTGGATTAAAACCCTCCATCAGAACTGACTCCTTTCCTTCACTACTGCCTTAAAGTTTCTCTGGCAGAGGGCAGCCTGAGGAGCAGACCCTCCAGGGGAGGAAGCTCCATCCTGCTGGCACCGGAGTCCCGGCATGTCTGGACTTGTCCCCACGCGCCCAGCTGCAACATCCAGCTGGCCGAAAATGTCTCTGGGGTGGAACACCACAGTTGCTGCGATTTGGTTCAGCTGCAGGGGCCAGACAAGCCAAGGCACGTCCCGTCAGCAATATTGGAGTAATGTATGGTAGGGATAATTCATGCTGTTAATGAATGGTATAAAATATTGCAAAATCCAAAATCATATCTTTGACCATCCCGGCTCAGAGCAGCTCTCTATTTAGATTCAACTAGCTCCTGGACACAAGTTAAGATAATGATCAACACGTTAACATAAGAAGAGAAGCTTCCATGGCGATGATCACTGGTTTCTTGAGTCATGGGGAGCCACCTAAGAGTGATTATCACCTTGACAATTGCATCTATCAAGATAGTCAGCGGAGCCAAACTGATGCAGCTGAATACACGGCATCCCTGAACCGATTGACGCCGATGGCACACCTGGACTTGGCCTTTGTCCAGCTCTGCACATGGAAAGAAACAGCAATGCACGGGAAGAGATACAAAGGAAATTTGGTCATCTTTGCCTCGGGCAGAATAAACTGCATAAAACCTCGTTGCAAGAAGCAGCGTGCGGGAACGGGGGAGACTCTGACACTCGGGAGGTCAGATACAGGTTCACCCAGCAGCGATCCCAGGCTCGACGCTGTCTCTTTGGCTGTGGTGGTTTCAAGGACCAAAATTCGGTGTCACAGACAAATTAATAAACCTTTGCTAAATTTTTGACAATTTTGGCTCATGATTTGATAATTTATAACATTGGTAATTCCAATAAAGGAAAAACAGGAGAGGAACACGGCTTCCAGTTCAGATAAGTGCCACCATTTTGCTGCCTATTCCTGGCTAAGAAATAAAGCAATGTCCTGAAGATCCCTTCATGTGGGCGCATTATTGGCTGTATCAGTACTTGTGTTCGGTAAAACAGGGAAGTTGTTACAACTTTATGCCCCATTTATCACTAGATAAAACCCAAATACTGCATTGCTCCTTGTCTACTTGCTTCCAAGTCAAGGCAAATTTTGGTCATGACTGAGTGGGACATATTCACCTGTTCACAAGCAAATTCTTCTTTCCATTCACACAGTGGCAAGGTTGCTTTGTGGATTTGCTCTAATCGCACAGGAATTAAGGCCTACCTCTCACTAGAACTAAAGCTGATGCATTGGGAGGCAAAGTCTTGAGTAATTTGTCCTGGTGTCTGGCACTGTAGAGAGTTGTTCCGGAATTAAAGGACACTTGAAGACATGTGTAGTCTACCATACTTCTGGCAGACTAGAAGACTTTGGTAACACCTTTTTATCCTTTCTTCCTCCTCCTCATCCTCCCAGGAATTTTAATCTCTGAGGTCTAAGCTCTTCAGCTGCCTCACAAACATTGTTTTAATTCAGACAGGCATCTGTGCATTGAGCCACAAATCAGGCCTGTGGTGTGAAGCCAGAGTGCCATCAAAATTACAAATACAGCTTTCTGAGACCTTTATATTCCTATAGAAAGAGATTCAAAATTGTTCATACATGCAACAGTGACTAAGAAGTGAATGACAGATTGTCAAAATAATTGCTTGGGGAAAAAAAAGACATAAATAAAAATAAGTTTACATGTAGATAATAAGTAAACCATCATGCTAAGGAAGAAACCAGACCTGCCAAAAGTAAAACCAGTAAGGCTGTTTCATCTGTCTCAGTACAAAAAAATTGCTGAAAAGTATCAGAGATCCTTAAGAGCATTACTATATACAGGAAATTCCAGGTATTGGGAAAAAATGAAGCAAACGGTAGTGTGCAATTCCCAGAGGAAACCTGTAATTTCTGGTGGATTTCCTGCAAAATTTTAGAGAGCAGACTGGAAAAGCACAGGGGCTGGTCAGCCCATGTGTGGGCATTTAGAGCAGTGTGAGGGATGTTTCTGGGACCAACTGCAGGGAAGAAGAGCAGCAGACAATTACTGGGACAATCTCTTTGCTGGCTGTGGAGTTTGTGTCAGTCAGTTCCCTGGGGCTGGGGGAGCTGTCACGGGGCAGGGAGGGCCAGGGCTGGCAGTGGCTGCTCAGGGATGGCTTTGGCCCATGTCCCTCCAAGCAGCCACTGCCCAAGCAGCTGCGCTGCCCCCGGGCTCTCCTCCCGGCCTGCTGGGCTTTGTTGGGTGGCACAGACTGTGCCAAGGGGCGGCAAGGTGCCTGCAGGCCCCAGCTCTGGGAGAAACGCAGAACGTCCTGCCCGCATCCACCGTGCTGCCAGCTCAGCAGTGCAGCACAGCACGGGCTGACGCTCCCCATTGCTCCCACAGGTGCAGCTGGAACCACAGCACATGTTCCTGATTCCCAGAAGGGCCCTGGAAGGGGTTTCTGTAAGGGAACAGGCTGCTGGATAGGATTAATTGCAGGCCTTCTCTTTTTGGAGTTTATTTTCATCTTATGCTGAGTCCAAATTTGGACTTGCTGGAAGAGAAAAGGGTGAGTGTTTTGTTCACCTTTCCCTCAAACACGTTCTTTTAAAAGTCTAATATTGTAGACAGGAAACATTTCCAGAGAAGCTGCTGTGGTGTTGTTGCCAGTCTGTGATTGTCGAGAGAAGATGGGGAGCCTTGCCAGCTCTGGGCCCTGCTGTGCAGGAGTCTCCCTGTGTGCCCCTGGCAGCTGGGGCCTCAGCCACCTCCTCTCTCCATAGGGATGCATCTGCAGCTTCACAAGACTGGCCAAATACCTCAGCCAGGGGGAACTGGACCTGTCATCTCGCATCTCCGTGCCCGTGTCTGTTGTCCCTGCCACGGCTGCATTACCAGCTCATTGCTAGGGACAGCTTGTTGGTATCACCACCCAGCGCAGGAGCCTCTGTCCCCAAAGGTGCTGCCCCTGGTGTCCAGCCAGGCCAGGAGGTGCTGCCCTCCTAGCAGGGAAGGGCCTGAGCCTGGCAACATCTTTGGGGTTCCTCTCAGGTGTGTCTCTGCTACCACCAGCACTGGCGGAGCTGCTTGTCTGGGCACAGCCAGGGCTGGGCAGGCAGCAGCTGAGCACGGGGCTCCTCAGACAAAGCAACCTCAAAATATTTACAACCAAGGCAGTCCATTGCTACACTTGAGGGTCCACTCTGGGGGTACAGCTGAGGCCATGAGGTCACAGCAGGCTCAGGGGTCACAGCAGGCTCTGAGGTCACAGAGGTGCCAGAGCCCCGTGGTTGGTCAGCAGCACAAGGAGCGAGCAGTCAGTGCTTGAGCACAACTGTTGCGGCAGCAGCAGCGGCGCTGGCAGCAGTGGTGCTGACATTGGGACAGCGGTGTCAGGACAGCGGTGGCAGCAAGCGCTGCGGGACTGGCAGAGGGCAAGGCAGCATGGCCCTTGCTCTGCGCCTCTTCCTCCTGCTCCTCCTGGCCGTGGCCCTGCCTGCCAGGGCTGCCCAGGCTGCTCCGCTGCAAGCGCGGCGAGCAGGTGAGCCGGCAGCCTGGCTCCCCTTTCGCGGGACAGCGCTCCCTGCTCCCCGGGAAGCGCTGGGGATGGTTTTCCATCACTGCACGGGCTGACGCTCCCCATTGCTCCCACAGACGTTATCACTGAAGCAGGAATATATGGCCCGGATCCTGTGCGCCTCCCAAGAATTGTCTGTCCCCAGGATGTGCGCAGGAAATGCATGATAGGCACAGTGGTGATAGTGTTCACTGTGCCACTTGTGCTGATAGGCTGCTATCTTGGCATTCGCAAGCTGTATGAGATCAGACGGTCAGTTGCTGATTTTTCTCTACGGTTTTCTTATAACTGTGCTCCATAGCATTGCTGGCCTGACTCGTAGTCATGCTGCTGTGGAGGAGTGGCCAGTCCATGGTTGTCCAAAGAACTCTGCTGAGGGTTCTGCTGCTGCTCTGAGCTTTCCTTGGCCTCCTCATTGCTGGGCCTTGTCCTGGTGGGCCCACTGGGGCTGCAGCCAGTGCTGGCTCCCACTGAGGCTGCCTGGCCAAGAGCTGCCCCAGGGGCACAGGGCAGAGGCACAGCAAGTTCTCAGCAGTGTTTGGGCAGCACAGTTCAGGACAGGACAGTGCTTATTTAGTAGCTCATGTAAACTTTCATGGCAACAGTGGTGTTGGAGGACAATCAAATGTGCTCCAGTTCTGTGTTAAAATGTGGTTTTCTTTATGAAATTCATTCACTGTTTTAAAACTTAGTTTAAAATATAACTTCTTTTCCAGTGCTTTATACCCTTATTTGGTATAATGAATGATGGCCTAATTATCCCATGCCTGAATTAGAAGACTGTAAGTACTATAAAATGGAATCATTTTTCTGCTCTTATGTCTTTCACAGACTCGTGAAACTTTTGGTAGTGTTAATTAACCAACAGAAGAGTTTTTCTCTGCTTTTAATTCAAACAAGCAGCAGAGCTGGAACCTGTTGAGCAGAGTCACTTCACTTCATTGCTAAAGCAAACTGCCAGGGTCCTTTATGGAACAATCTAAAATCTATATTATATGTATAGACTCCTGTCAAGAGACTGATAGAAATGAGAGATTTGGACTCTTTGGGATGTACTGACCAGCAGTGCATTGGCTCTGCGAATCTCAGTCTGTAATAATCAATCTTTTCAGAAGAGAATATTAAATTTCTTCCTGGCACTCCCTCTTGCATTTGTACTCAAAACCACTTCTTGAAAGAAATTTACAATGGCTCTTTATGCTCCCTTAGACGACTTTTCTCTGTTTCACCATAGATGCAGATGAAAATCGGGAGGATTCCATTAAAAAAGCTGCAAAGCAGATCCTGAAGAAGAGGGCATACATCTGCTCCCACCCTCTGGACACGCTCTGATCCCTCCCTGACAGGAGGTGCTCATGACTGTCAGTCAGGGAGGAATTTGTTGCAGTTTCCATAATGGACAGCTTAAAAGCATCTGTTATTTAATGCATTTAATAAATGTAATTGTTTAAAATAAAAATTCTTTCTAAACAAGTACTTCAAAGGATAAGGATAAATAAAGAGATTTAATTTAAAGCTGAAATTATTTTGTCAGATAGACAGATGGGTAGATATATAGGAAGATAGATACTTAGATAGCTAGATAGCTAGATAACTAAGATAGACATAGATAGATAGATAGATAGATAGATAGATAGATAGATAGATAGATGTATATATATGTTTGTTCCTCTTGGAGCTGGATAAAGAAAGGGAGGGGAGGTTTGGATGGGGAGATGTTTCTTCCCAGGGAAGGGACTGAGGGACTGTGTGGTTTCTCAGTATCTTTTCACTTCAATCAGCTGCTCATTCACTGAGCAAGTCTGAAAGACTTGGGCAATCAGAACAGTTCTGCTTTGGAGGCCCCTCCAGCTCTCTTGTCCAGCAGCACCACCAGGACACTGAGTCCCCAGTGTCCAGGGAGCTTCTGCTGTCACCCTGAGGGACACCATTGGTCACTGACGTCCATCGGGCCTCTGAGCCATTGACCACAACCCCCTGGATGTGACCAGCCAGGCAATTGCTCGTTCTCCAAACTGTGCCTCCATCAGATCCATAGCTCACCAAAGGAGGGACAAGGATGCTGGGCAGGGCTGATGTGTCCAGGGCATGGCAGAAGTCCAGAGTGGTGGCATCTCTAGCTCTTCCCTTGTGCACTGGGGTGTAACTTCGCGGCTGGGTCACAGGCAATATGTTCTCTGGCCAGCTCACTGCCTGAGTCCCATGGACAGTCACAAGAGAGGCTGCCCCTGGATCCCTACAGGGACCTTCCTGGCTGGCGGTGCGTACAGGGGCTCGCAGCTCCCTGCAGCCGACACCTGTGGCACGGGTGACACAGCAGCAACCCAGTACAAGGGACCGAGGCGAAGGAACCGAGAGAGAGATCACTTGTTTGAGTTCTAAGGAAGGTTTATGTCCCCAGAGGAGTCAGGGACAAGCGACAATAACTGAGGGCAAAACACTGATTTTTAAGGAAGGGAGGGAAGAAGGGGAGTGACACAACCTTTGACCAAGGGGTAGGCATTGGGGAAGGAGTGCAGGGCAAGGGCTATCCAATAGAAACCAACAAGGGGAAGGAGCAAACCTTGAAATCCAATCTTGCTTTGAGGAGGGGATGAACGACGGTGTACACACCAGAACAAAAGGCTGTGCTTTGTTGGACAGGGGCATTGACATATGCTTGGTCAATAAAAAACTCAGGACTGAACCACCAGAGAAACCAAATGGGATATGTGGAATGAAGCATTACAAACATATTACAAGGAATATTTAGAACTTACTATAGAAGAACAAACTAAAATAACAGACTACCACACTGGGGTGTTGCGGTGTGTCTCTACTGTGTTTATAACTGCAATTCAGTTTCAATGGTCAGTTCTAAAACTCGCCCCCCCTCCCAGTCTCTTGTATTGTTATAGCATATTTTATCCTTAATGGATTGTTCCTTTGCACCTCTCTTGTTGGTTTTGTCCTGGTTTTCCATCTTCCCAAAGACCTGCCCTTTGTTCCTCAATGTTCCCTCTTCCTTCTCCTAGGGAAGCAATGTCAATCCCTCCTCATACCTGCCCCTTTCTCCAGAAACTTCCCTGTCATTTTTGTATCCCCTGAGGTCTCATTGGTTTGTTTAAACTCTTCCCCTCCCCTGTAATTCCCAATTGGTTTAAACACTGTATTGCCTGCCTTATGCTTCTCCCCAGGTTTCTCCCACTTGGTTAAAGTTTTGTACTCTCCTCTTGAACCTCCCCTTGCTGAAAAACCCCTTCTAGAGCCTGGACTTGTGTCTTTCTGTGCCTGACCTTCCTGGGCATAAACACCTTTGGGAGTCATACAGAAGACCTCTCCTTGTTCCTTGTCCCTGCCCTTGAAGCATTCCCCCTGTGCCATACAGCAGTTGTGCCCTACAGCCGCACCCCAAATTGTGTGGCTTTTTGGGGGCAGCCCCCTCCTGGTGACAGTGCTTGGAGCAGCCCAGGCTGAAGAACTCTGGCACCGCATCACTGAGGCAGCCACTCCATCATGGAAGGGCTCTGGCTTGGTCAGGCAGCACAGACCCACCTTGTGCTCCTCAAGGTTTCCTTTGACATATCCAAGCACTGAAGAGGTTGGGTGGTTTTTCCCCCTGTTTTATTGGCTGTGTCCTTTGAGGATCACAAGAGGAAGCAGTGCCTTAAATTGCACATGAAGAGCAAATGGTGAAGTAAAAGCTTCACCTTTCCTATGAAGCCAGAGGACTGTGTTAGCCATGGCCTCCCCAAGGTGCCAAATTTCCAGCTGGGAAGCTGCTGACAGGAGGGAATGTGGCACTTGTCTCCAGCCAGAGCTGTGCCTGGCAGTGCCTGAGGAGCTCAGAAATCCCTGGATGTGATCTCCTGTGCCAGTGCCCAGAACACAGAGCGCTGAGCTCAGCTTGGGGGTGGGGGCAAGTCCAGCCATTGGACACAACTGCCAGGCAGGATGAGCTCCCTCCCAGAGAAGGAAAATTCCAGCCATGAGCAATCTGGTATTGCTGGAAGAGAAAATCGTGTTTTGTAATTCTCAACCTCAAACAGCTCCCACTAAATGCTTCTCATAGGAAGGAAACATTCCCAGTGAGGCTGCAGTGTAGGAGTGGCCAGTCCATGACTGTCCAAAGAACTCTGCTGAGGGTTCTGCTGCTGCTCTGAGCTTTCATTGGCCTCTTAATTGCTGGGCCTTGTCCTGGGGGGCCCGCTGGGGCTGCAGCCAGTGCTGGCTCCCACTGAGGCTGCCTGGCCACAGCAGCCCCAGGGGCACAGGGCAGAGGCAAAGCAGGTGGGGGGGAGAAAGAGCGGGGACGAGATTGCCCTTGAAAGGCAGAGGCGCTGTGGGGCCCGCTCCTGGCCAGGGAGCCTGCCCAGAGCCGCGTCCTGCTCGCCGGAGCCTTGAGGGACAGCTGTGCAGCTGGGCCAAGCTGTGCCAGCAGCTCCAGCCGTGCTGGGGAGCCTTGCCAGCTCTGGGCCTTGCTGTGCAGGAGGCTCCCTGTGTGCCACTGGCAGCTGGGGCCTCAGCCACCTCCTCTCTTCACAGGCACCACCTCAAAGAAAAGTTGAAAGCTGGTGGCTGGTCACAAGACCTCTACAGCTGGAAGAGCAGTAGCAGCAGCTCTGAATCTGACCAGTTTACATTTGTACCTGAAAGCGCTGTGGTGCTTTGAGGCCACAGGCACAGCCCTCCATCCGGGGCCAAAGGTGAAAGCCCCAGGAAAGTATTTGGAAGTGCTCAACTGACCACGGACTGAGAGCATCCCGAATCAGTTCTTCTATTGCAATAAAGAGATGGAGCTGTCACCCCAGTGTCTGGGTGGCAGCAGCAGCAAAGCCCAGCCGGCAGCAGCACTGGCTCAGCTCCGTGCCCAGGAGCAGCTGTGGATGGCCACGGTGTGGGCAGGCAGGAGCCAGGCAGGGGCTGCTGTGACCAGCAGCGGGGTCCCCAGGGCTGGGGGAGCCCATGCTGAGCGTCCCTGGGCTGAGGGCACATTTCCTTCCCTGGCATCATCTGGGCCTGCACCTCCTCCAGTGGCAAGCCCAGGAAAAGAGGGAAGCCATCAAGAGCATCTCCACAGCCACAGCCTGACCAGCAATTCCAGCAGGCAAAACAAAGCCCCACCCTAATTAACACACACTTGATAGAACCTAATTGATGGCCCATCACCAATGCAGGGTGCTGCACAGGGTCTCTCCTCTGGACGAGGGCCAGAATGGGAGGGAAGGGAAGGGCTGTGTGGCCTTGGGGCCCGATGGGGCTGATGAACAGCCCCAGAGGCACAACAGCCCAGCTGCAGCCACACTCCGTTTCCTGGTCAGAACCCTAGCCGTAGCTGCCCTGGCCTTCCCCGTAAGGCACCTGGGGGCTTTGGGGACCCTCATAAGGCGCACGAGGGGCTGGGGTCCCTTGTGGGACACACAGGGATATTTCAGGCTCCCTCTGAGGCACGGGGGGTGCTGGGGTCCACTTCAAGTCATGCAAAGGATTTGGAATTTTGTGTGAGGCATGCACGGAGTGAGGGATCTCTCCCAAGGTGTGCAGGGTGCTGGGGTCTCTGCTGAGGCACATGACGGGGTTTTGGGGTGTCACTTCACATGCGGAGAGGGCTGTGGGCTCTCATAAGCGTCCCGGGGCTTTGCGCCCCTCCTGCTGCCCGCAGTGGGGCGGGAGTCTTTGCTGAGGCCCGCAGGGCTCGGGGCCCTCCCGCGCTCCCTCCCGAGGCCCTCCGGGCCCGTCCGGCTCGGGGCTGCCGCGGCCCTGGGGCAGCCGCCGTGCCGGGACGGCGCTGGCGACGAGCCGAGCCGGAGCTGCCCCGCCGGCTCGCGCTGCACGGGCACGGCACGGGCGGCGCTGAGCGCCGGGCAGGCGGCGCCACAGCCCCGGCCCTGCCTCCTTCGGGGCCGGGCACACTCAGCCCCGCAGGCAGAGCGGCGGCTCCGGGCTCCGCTCGGCGCCCGAGGGGACGGAACCGATGCCACAGGAGCCTGGGGAGCCCCGCGCAGGGCCCTGGCGCCGCCCGCCCGCCTCTCCTGTGGCCATCCCGGGCGGCAGGGACTCGCTCTGGGCGAGCTGCCGGCTCCTGCCACTGCCCTGACAACGCTGAGGGACCTTCGGGGCCGGGACTGGGCTTGCCAGGGAGACAGTTCATAGGAGACTTGCTCAGGCCTTTTACAAGATTTACTGCGAAACAACTTAAAATCCCAGGCTAAATCGTGTGGTTTAACGCCTGGGGATTTGCAGTCTCGTCCCACGGCCACAGCAGCTGACGGGTGGAGAGCACCAATCCCGCCACTCCCAGGTTCGCTGCCAGGACCCCGACTTATGGCTCCGTCTGCGGCGCAGCGCCGCAGGCGAGAGCAGCACTGCAAAGCACTGAGGCGAAGGAAGGAAGGACTGGACAATAGTAGGGATGCCCAGCCGCTCTACTGACCCAGCCAGGGACAGCACCGATTTCAGAGAAAAATTGTTGGGGGGGCAGTTATAAAGGCGAAGGGCGTGACACGACGGGGACACAAGGGACCAATGAACGAAGCCCAGGGGAGGAGCGAGGGACACAACCCAAGCAATAGCAATGGCACTGGGGAGGGAGAAGGGTCGGGGGACAAATCATGTGTTAAGTAAGGCAAGATTGACAGAGAAATTTCTCGAAATGAAAGGGGGCTGCTTACAATGATGGACAGGTAACTGGCAGGAGGAACAAACCCTTATGAGGGAGAACATGGGGGGAACTGAGGGTCAAACCAAAATCCTAATTTCCAAAATAACCAACTTTACAATAAAACCCGTATAAAACACACAATGCCACAGGGATTCATTGAAGACGCTTTGTAACTCCCCGTAGTGCTGGGCCAGGCCGGGTCCCAGTGTGAGGAATGAAATCCTGGAGATGAGAGCTCTTTTTCAGAGTTGGCATTGGTAGTTGACGTTAATGAAATTGATAAGGTCTTAATTTGAAATATTGGTCTGTTGTTAAACACTGACTGTTAGAGTTCTAGGACTTGCCTGTTACTATTTTACCTGTATTTGTATCTCTTCTTGTCATACTCTGTATTTGTACCCCGTGTTAGTCATTTGTTAAACTTTGAATGTTAGTATTCTAAGACCTGCTTTTAGCTGCCGCTGTTAGATGTTGCTATTTCACACTGTATTTTTATCTTTCCCCATCATTCTCTGTATTTGTTCCCCTTTCCCTCTCACCCAGGATTTGTATCCATTCCCTTCGAGAACCACTTTTCCTACTCCCCTCCTCGCAGGAGGACTTGCACCCAGACTGAATTTAAATGAGAGGCTGTGGGAACTATATGAACCCTCTCCAAACAACAAACCAGCACATAAACTTTGACTTTAGCCCATCAGAACCACACTAAGCCACTGACTCTTGGCCCGAGCTGGATTCCGTCCTGTCCCCATAATTTTGATAGTACCCAGCTTGGAAGATGGCCCTCGGCTGCAAGCCAATATTTGCCTTCCTAAGGACTCTGGTGAGGATGGAAGGCCCAGCTGTGCCGAGAGACAAAGCTGTACTCTTCCTCCTCAGCGTCGTCCAGTGGGAGCAGTGGCTTGGTGCGTGACACCTTGGGTTCCCCACCCAGAGCTGTCTTTAATAAAGGCATTTTAAATTAGCTCCTCTCCTGGCCCTATTTCTAACACCAGCGAGCACCAACACCCAGCAGCTCTCATGTATGCAGCACGGCTGGCACCGGGGACACGAGTCAACATCCCTCCAGCTGCCCGCTCTGCCTGCAGGCTGTCACACAACAGCAATGTTCCAGCCAGAACAGGCATTTTTACATCCTCAGCACCACGTGCTCTTGTGGTCCTGCTAGTGCATCAGAGAGAAAAGCCAAATGTGACAGACCAAACTTGACTGTAGGAGAGGGATGGCTCCACAGAGGCTCTGGGGACCTGTGGTGCCAGGCAGTGCCCGGGCACTGGGACACAGCAGCAGTACCCCAGACTGTCACACTTCACCTGGGAGGGTATCAAAGCCCAGGGGTTCTTTGTTCAGGGTCCCCCAGAGGCACCAGCTCAAGCTGCCACTGTTCCACCACCATAAAATTGTTTTAAGGATCCAGAGGTCCAACACTCTGCTATGGAGGACGTTCCACATTTCCAATCTTTTGGGCATTTAGGACCTTTTGATTTTGCTTTGCACCCAAGAAAAATAAATCTCCAAATGTGCACAAATAACTCTTTCAGCATTTCCTCCTTTTATTTTCAGCTGATTTTTACATTGTTCTCTGCTACCTTATCCTTGTTATGATCAAGAAGCTTGACTAGGCCAATATTCAAGCAGCAATCAATTTATTATTTATTATGGTAAGGTATGAGCAATACAGCGCTGGGTACAGTGGGGGAAGTTTTCCCTCCAACTGCACACTGATAATTGAGGGTTACAGGTATTTATAGGGGTACTCATCACTTTTTTTAAGCAGTTTCTACTTCCAATCTTTTACTCATCAGCAATTTTTATTCCAAATTATTACATCACAATTCATACACTGTTGTGATTTTAATTTCTCAGGATGTATCTCAAAGGAGTATCCCCAGATTGTGACGGTCCAGTTTCCGAAAGAAGAAAGACGACTCCCATCTGGTGGGATCCAGCTCCCCAGATGTGTGTCCACCTTTTAATTGAAGAGACTCTAAATCTCATAACAGTGATGTCCAGCTTCCCTTTGGTCAAAACTATAAACCCTTGAGATGATGTTCATCTTCTTCTCTCAAGCTGTTTTTCTCTGCTTCAATAAGGCGTGAGATAAGCATATTTCCTTTATATATATTCCAAAGCTATAGTTTCAACAATACAAGTTATATTCTAAAATTATACTTCAGAAGGTTATTATAGCAGAGCTTTTTATGCATTAAATGCAAGCAAAAAGACACCTCTTTAACACCTTAATTCCAATGCTCTTAAATCAAGCAGGGTTAATTGCAAACAAAAGATAAGTTCAAAGGCCTTTTTCCATGCTTTATTCCCCTCAGTTATTATTAGAATTCACAGCTCTCCCATTGTCGGTGTCCACACATTTCGCATTCACAACTACACACATCGCCTGTTTGTACCTGACACGAAACACAACTTTGTATTTCACAATCCCCCCTCTGCTTGTATAAATTTTCATTTCTCTTACTCATTCGTGTCTGGGCTTCAACTCTGGCTAAAACTTTGGAAGCTTTCTCTTTTTGGTCTCTTATCTTTAATTTCATTATTTTGGTTATCTTAGCTCTTTTCTCAAATCTACCAGCTTCTCTGGTAGCCAGTTCTGAGTCAGTTACTGCAATCTGCATGCTTTGAATAACCGAGTGGATTGGTTGGATAAAACATGGAATAAGGCAAGGTAGAAACAATAACCTAGCTAATGAGGACAATATCAGGAACCCTTTTTTCTTCTACTAAGTTCCTCCTCTAAGCATCTGGTCTCACCATGAGGCTTGAAGAATGGACTTCCGTTTTTGGACAGGGACATGAGCCACCCTTTTGATCTCTGCTGCTAAACCCCGGATGGTTTCTCCGTAGTCATCAATCTCAACTTTTCTATCTATGGGGCAGTTCTCTGTAAGCTTTTTGTCCACCAATCTAATGTATACCATTTGGGCTTTCAATGGGTCATTTACACCTTCAGGTTTTAAATTTTCTCCAACCCAGTTTTATTTGCCACCTAGAGTGCACATCTTTAATTGGTTATGGTCATAGCACACTTCACTAACATGGGAATGTGCCATGAACATTGATTCTATTTTTCCCCCAATCCAGACAGTATGATTGCATTTGTCACAGACAGCTGGAGCAATAGGCTCTGATCCTGCAGCTCGCTCGTGGATTATGTGGAGTTCAGGAGTGAGGCTATTAAGGCCCATTGCCTGGGATGCAATGATCAATACAGTGAAAATAATCCTCAAGGGGTTGAACTCTCTACCTCTCTCAAGGCCCCTTGGGTTGCATCCAAGGGCCGAGATGTAGATCTTCTCGGTAGCAGAGTTTATACCTTGGGATTTAGTCACTGATATTTTCCATTTCATTTTTGCCTTTTGACTCATGAGCCTTCAGATCTCTATTTATCTTGGTTGTGGTCCGAATCTTTTTAATTCAGGCTAATTGGCCCCTGAGTTCAGGGGATGTGCGACTACAATAGGGTTGGTGTATGTGCCTCCCCCTCTTCCAGCGGTACTTGGCTTCCTGCTTGGCTTCTTTTGCTTTAATTTGATATTCGTCCGGTATCCAATTGCTCTTGTCACACTCTACTTTTTCTAATTTGGCTTTTGGTACTTCCTGCAAATCAATTCCTGCTCTTGTTCCATGTAGCCAGGTTCTCCACCAGTCTTTATCTCCTGTTTTACTATATCCTTTCCTTACTGGAGCCCACAAAGTTTTATCAGTTTCTTTCTCTATTTCTTTCATACAATTACAGCAGAGAGCATTAGGGATCTGTCCCCTTGGTAGGTTTGTATACCAAAATTCTTCACACTCTATACACTTAAAACAACCCCATGGATAACACTTACAGTTTAGAGTAGTACATTCTACCTCTCGTGAGTACAATTGGTTTTGCAGCTTAAGGTAGGAGCGTTTTCGTGACATACATCAGTCTCTTTTTAACTTGATTTTCAGTTCTCAGGGGGTAGATGCAATTCTCCACTGGGATTCAGCAGGCGTCTCTGTCGGTGGTTCCATCTCTGTCGGTGGTTCCACTGGGCCTTTGACCCGCGACGCCTGGGTCCAGCCTTTTTCCGCAGTTCAGATAGCTGTATCAGTGGTCAGCAGAGTTAAATATGGACCTTCCCATCTAGGAGACAAACTCTCTTCCTTCTAGCTTTTAATCAGCACCCAGTCACCTGGTTTTATTTGATGTCTGCTAAATCTGAGAGGGGCTGATTGAGCAATTATGCCTTTCTCCCTTAGTTCTAGGACACGTTGTCCCATCTTCTGGATGTACTTTTGAATAGTCATATCGGCTATGACTGTTGATGTTTGGGGTACTTCCTGGGAATAAGGCAGCCCATAAAGCATCTCACATGCAGAAAGTCCCGTATCTGCATTTGGAAGTGTCCTTCTATTAAGCAATGCTAAAGGTAAACATTTGACCCATGACATTTGGGCCTCAATCATTAATTTTGTTAACTGCTGTGTTATTGTTTGGTTCATTCTTTCTACCCTCCCAGAGCTCTGGGGGTGCCAAGGGGTGTGATATTCCCAGGAAATCCCCATGGCTTTTGTTACTCCTTTTATGATGCTGGAAGTAAAGTGGGAGCCTTGATCAGAATCAATGGCCCTGATAACCCCAAATCGAGGAATGATTTGTTCCAACAATATTTTAACTACAAACTTCACCGTGGCTGGGGCAGCCGGGTAGGCCTCCACGCAATGGGTCAGTTGATTTACTAATATTAACAAGTATTTCCATCTGCCCACCCTTGGTAATTCAGTATAATCCACCTGAACCCTTTCAAATGGTCGGTAGGCTATTTTTCTACCGCCGGTTGAAGCTTGTCTCATTCCCTTTTTGTTAACTTTTTGACATGTCAAACACTCCTGTGTTATTCGTTTTGCTATCTCAAAAATTCCAATACATCTATAATATTTTAAAAAATGATCACATAAGGCTCTTGTTCCCCGACGAGTATGTTGGTGCAACTGGCTTAAAATCCTTCTAGCATAAGCATTAGGTAAAATCTCTCTCTTATCTGAGAGTATCTATTTTCCCAGCTCTTTCTTAGCTTCTAATTTTTTTATAGCTTCCTCCTCTTGAGTACTATAGCTTTTTGGCAGCTTCTCTTGAATTTCCTCTATAGTGTTCAGCTGGATAGTCTTTTTAGTTTACAAGCTGCCTCTTTTTCTTCTTACTACGTAGCTTGACCCTTGTTGATGACCTCTTACATGTACTACCGCTATTCTCTTAGGTCTTTTCAGGGCTTCAAGCACTCTGATTTTTAACTCCTGATGGATCAGTTTCTTCCCTTGAGTGTTTATCAAACTTCTTTCTATCTAGATGTGTGCACAGTTCCAAAAGCATATTTTGAGTCTGTGTAAATTGTCCTCACCTTATCTTTTCTTAATGAAATAATCAGGTCCCTTCCCAAAAGATTGCATTCTGCTTCTGAAACTAGTAATAGATCCCTAATATCCACTTGTCCTTTTGCTTCAATTAGTACTTGTTCAGTAATGGGAACCTTAAAGGCCTCCCCTTTTGCTCTAATTACTTGAGCTGTTTTCCGGCTGATTTTGCATCTTTTTGGTAATCTTGTTGATCTTTCAGCAGCCGTATCTACTAAAAGGCTGATTTCATCACCTTGGGGAACTACTCTTAATTTTCCTCTACAAACAGTTTTTGATCTGCCTCTCACTTCCTGCAAACCCTTTTAACATGTCCTTCCATACCACAGTAAAAGCAGGTAGGTCTTTCAGAACCCTCACCTGTTATTTTTCTCATGCTTTTAGCATTACTTGAAGATGCACTACCATTCTGAGCCTCTTTTACTGCAGCCATGAAAACCTTAGCTTTAGCTTTCACCTTCTCTTCATCTCTCTCTCTGTGCTTCCCTTAACAATTCTTGCAAACCTCTCTCCTGCCAGCCGTCTAACTTTCCAAGTTCCCTTCTAATTTCCTCCCATGATTTCGCCACAAACCGAGTTTTGATTAACGCTTCCCCACAGCTGTATCAGGATCTAATCCCAAATACATTTGTATACTCTACGTAAAATTGACTGAATCTCTGTCTGGGTCTTAGAAACTGATCTAGCCTTTGAGACACCCCCAGAGGATCTTCAAGTAACCTTCCCATTTATTTCTTTAAAAGTCCTTACATCCCCAGTGTTCAGGGGTGCTGGCACATACCCAAGGACTGATGTCCCTTGATTTCCTACTAATGGTACTTTCCTTAATGGGTACAGCTGCCCCCCCTTCCCTTCTTTATTGCTATCCCCACTGCTTTCTGCTCGTGCCCTTTCCTGCCTTCTCATTCTGTGTGCTGGTGGTGAATCAAGTATGGGGAGCGGAGCCACCGGGGCTTGTGGCAGCGGGACGGGAGCCACCGGGGCTTGTGGCAGAAGCAGTGGAGCCACCGGGGCTTGTGGCAGCGGGACGGGAGCCACCGGGGCTTGTGGCAGAAGCAGTGGAGCCACCGGGGCTTGTGGCAGCAGCCGTGGAACCTCTGGGGCTTGCAGTGCAGCGGGTGCTGGAATGGGTGCAAAGGGTGCTGGGTTAGGTGCTGGATGAGGCACCTCTGCCAGTGCAGCTGGCTGTGGTAGATAAGGGGGGGAAGGTTATCTAAAGGGTCCCACTGATCCCTTTTCTTTTTGGTTTTTAATGCATACAGGGGAGTAGGCCAGGACCCATGCCATAAAGCAGCATAATCGCTTTCTTCTTGGTTAATAGGGTCCTTTTCATTTACATAGGCATTCAAGGCTTTACAGATCCACCCTTCAGATGACCCATACATTGGCCAGTATAAATTATCCGGTTGTATCATTTCCTTAGTCCATTCTACCATACAATATTGTATCATTTTCTCTTTATTTTTTTTCCTCTGCTGGATTCACATTTATCTTACAATTTTAACATTACCCCAAGGGGTTTGTCATGGGGTATATCCGGCAAAATGCTCCCTCTTTTTCCAGTACTTTCAGTACCTTTATTTTCCTGCTGGTTTATACCAGCTCCTGGGTTTTTGCTCTGGCATTGACCCATTTTTCCACCAAACGGGTGTTCCCTCACTCGCTTTGACTTCACTTGTTCAGACCTTAGTCCTTTCTTGTCAGGAATTTCCTTAATAAAAAGTCCCTTCTAAATCCTCCCGCCTCTGATTCTCTACCGGGAAAAGAAAACAAATTCCTCTCCGTAACCATTATCTTATCTCACCCCCCCCGACCTTTTACATACAGAGAATCCTTTTCCACACGCTTTGTTCCTTCACCTGCCGCCCCCCTCGCGGGGTAGCGAAACCGAGGTTAGAAGAACTCCTCACTCGTGTCGTGACTAGGTCACGTCTCATACACACACCATTCACACTCTTACACACCTACACCCACCCGTTCTTATCCCCCCAAACCAAGCGATAATTACAGCCTCCTTTTCTCACCTGGGTGAGAGTTTAATAAACTCATGCACGAGTTTATTACAGGTGAATTTTACTGCAGTCTACTCTGGGAGCTCCAAATTCTTTGCTCATAATTTACCTTATGGATTTCCTCTTCCCTGAGAGATTCTCCCGTCACTCAAGGCCACTGGAGGCAGAAGCCTCCAAGGTGGGGCGCCTCCCCAAGATCAGGAGTCTCCCTCAATGGATTTGGAGATTCCCGGCCAATGCACCAAATCTGTTATGAATAAGAAGCTTGACTAGGCAAATAATCAAGCAGCAATCAATTTATTATTTATTATGGTAAAGTATGAGCAATACAGCGCTGGGTACAGTGGGGGAAGTTTTCCCTCCAACTGCACACCGATAATTGTGGGTTACAGGTATTTATAGGGGTACTCATCACCTTTTTTCCGCAGTTTCTATTTCCAATCTTTTACTCATGAGCAATTTTTATTCCAAATGATTACATCACAATTCTATACACTATTGTGATTTTAATTTCTCAGGATGTATCTCAAAGGAGTATCCCCAGATGGTGGTGGTCCAGTTTCCAAAAGAAGAAAGACGACTCCCATCTGGTGGGATCCAGCTCCCCAGATGTGTGTCCACCTTTTAATTGAAGAGACTCTAAATCTCATAACAGTGATGTCCAGCTTCCCTTTGGTCGAAACCATAAATCCTTGAGATGATGTTCATCTTCCTTTCTCAAGCTGTTTTTCTCTGCTTCAATAAGGCGTGAGATAAGCATATTTCCTTTATATATATTCCAGAGCTATAGTTTCAACGATTCAAGTTATATTCTAAAATTATACTTCAGAAGATTTTTATTGTAGAACTCTTTATGAATTAAACGCAGGCAAAAAGCAACATCTTTAACACCTTAATTCCAATGCTCTTAAATCAAGCAGGGTTAATTGCAAACAAAAGATAGGTTCAAAGGCCTTTTTACATGCTTTATTCTCCTCAGTTATTATTAGAATTCACAGATCTCCCATTGTCAGTGTCCACACATTTTGCATTCACAGCTACACACAGCGCCTGTTTGTACCTCACACGAAACACAAGTTTGAATTTCACATGGGGACCTGTGGTGCCAGCCAGTGCCCGGGCACTGGGACACAGAAGTAGTACCCCAGACTGTCACACTTCACCTGGGAGGGTATCAAAGCCCAGGGGTTCTTTGTTCAGAGCCCCCCGAGGCACCAGCTCAAGCTGCCACTGTTCCACCACCATAAAATTGTTTTAAAGGATCCAGAGGTCCAACACTCTGCTATGGAGGACGTTCCACATTTCCAATCTTTTGGGCATTTAGGACCTTTTGATTTTGCTTTGCACCCAAGAAAAATAAATCTCCAAATGTGCACAAATAACTCCTTCAGCATTTCCTCCTTTTATTTTCAGCTGATTTTTACATTGTTCTCTGCTACCTTGTCCTTCCAAAATTCCTGTGCCTATTGAAGCCCTTGCTTGGCGCACACATTTTCTTTAGTTCTGTAGGGATGTACCTCCAGCAACGCTGCCGAGCACACCCATTTCACTGTTGCACAAGCCTAACTCTGTGCTGCAGTATGTGAATCCCATTGTGGTGTGGGAGATGGCAGGGCACCAGAGCAGGCCCTGAAGCACGGACATTCGGGGGTGGAATGTCCTGGGGTGACGTTATGATGCTTGTATCCCCATTCATCTGTTCTGTGCCTTTGAGACTGGCTTTGAAGAGTGGAAGTTTTGTTTGGGTTTCTCTTATCAGGGACACAGAGACGAGCAGTACATAGGGCTGTTTTCACTTCTTGCTTTCAGCTTGCTGCTTTGCTTGCTCTCTTTTCTGCTCTCGCTTCTGCTCTGCTTTGGCCTCTGCTTATTAGCTAGCTCTAGCTAAACAGTCCAAATGCCTTCCTGGACTGTTTCTCCTCTCCTTTTCTTTGACCATCTCAAACCTGCTCCGGACTGGGACCTGGGAACACCGAGGATTTGCACCGTTTTGGCCTGCAGCAGCTGCCCCAGTGCCGGAGGGACTGAGAACAGAGCAACCACCCCCGAAAGAGACTTTCTGATTTTGTCATCTTTCCCAGAGCGGTGTCATGGGGTATTGTTCATTTTGTGTGCTGGGGGGTGCTGTGTCTGGTAAATAGACAGGTTCTTTCCACCTCTGTCTGAGGAATTTTTTCCCGAACCGGTTGGGCGGAAGGGCCGTGTGGGATTTGCTTTCTGGAGGGGCCCTCCTTTGCAGATTCTTTAACAAATTTGCTCTAAACCAGGACAAAATATTGACGCCCAACGTGGGGCTCGAGAGAGAGTGGAAAAACCCTGTTTTGACTGCATTTTGGTTGCTATTACTCTGTGTTCATTTAAGTCAGATAGTAGCCATGCTTTTTGAGTTCATAATGTCTATTGGGGTGAAGGTTTGCATGCATTTCATGTCCCTAGGGTTTTTTGAGATTTTAATACCTCTCTGGTCTCCAGGTTTATTTTCTTATCCAGAAATACCTTTAGTATTGTCCCTAATACATAGTTTTTACATAAGAGTGGCAGTGACCAGAGTAGCTATCCTGCTGGGCTTGGTGGCAATGATGTGCAAGAAGTTTATAAACATGCTAGGGTCTGCTCCAGGTATGAATGGTTCATGGCTATGGTTATGCATCAAGTTTGTTGCAGGAGGAGCAGCAGGGAATGAGGATTTTCAGCCTCTGCTTTCCTTCTTCTCCTATGAATCTGTTGCATCACTAGTGAAGGATGTTCAGTTTCCCCTCAATGTTAAAGAAACCATCTTTCTGGTATTCAGTCTGGTAACCTTCCTCTATACAGCCTGCTGCTTCTCTGGAATGAGGGCTGAGATTTCTAGACGGGCTGATGAGACCCCTGACTCAGGATAACACCCCGGTGTGGAAAATCCTGAGTGGTGTGGGAAATGGGAGGATATGGGCCAAATCCTGAAGGAATTCTCTGACCCTATAGTCTGGGATTTTCCCCATGAACAAATTCAGAACCCAGCTGAGGTGGGCAAATATCTGAAAGAGAAGTACCAGGATGAGCCTAAGGAGAGGAAGGTCATTGCAGTGAGCTGGGCCCTGGCATACGCTTATCGCACGCTGCTAGATACTGTCGGGCAGCAGACAGAGGCAGGGGGCAGGGAGATAAATCAGCAACTATCCCGGTGACTCAGGCTGCAGCTAACACTCCAGGCTCAAAGCCAGCATCTAAACCCATGGCTGTTGCTACCAGCACTAGAAGTGGGAAATGCACGGACAAGACCCATCGAGCAGTGGATGATGATGATGAAGGAGAAGGAACCTCAACGCCTCCTGACATAAAATCAGGAGTCAAAGCAGCAGGTGCAAGATCAGATGCAAATATTGAGTCTTATTCCCTGAAGGACCTTCGTGGCCTACGGAAGGATTACACTCGAAGGTCTGATGAATCCATAATTAGTTGGCTGCTCCGTCTCTGGGACGCTGCAGGCCAGGCTACAATTCTGGATGGCACTGAAGCCAGGCATTTGGGATCCCTGTCACAGGATCCTGCCATAGACCAAGGAATGATGAGGGGGGCTAACTCTCACAGCCTCTGGGAACGGGTCCTAAGAAGTTGTCCTGGTTTAGGACAAATTAGGGGAAATCTCCAAAAGGGAGCCCCCAAAAAAAACAAACCTCCAACCACCCCTCCCCCAATACTGGGTTCGGGAAGGAATTCCTCGGAGGAGCAAAGTGGAAAACAAAACCTATTTATTAACAAGTAACAAAAGAACACTCCCCAACACAAGAAAAGAAAAGAAACCAGGCAGTGTTGTAGAGGGCACTGAGCTTCTCTCTCAGACTCCGGGGGTCCTGGATGTCTCAAGTCAGGTCCGGAGCCTGTCCAATATCTTCAGGGGAGGGTAAGAAAGAGGGAACAAAAGAAAAGAAAAAAAAAACAGCGCAGAAAGCAGAAAGCAGCAAAAAAACCTATCAGCTAGGGGCCGAGGCAGGGGCAAGGAAGCAAGCAAGCAAGCGGCAAGCCAAGCCAAGCAGCCAGAAGCCAAAAGCGAAAGTGCCCCGGTCACACTCCCTCCTCCCTCCCCGCCCCGCCGCGGCAAGACGGCCGGGGGGGGGGGAGAGAGAAAAAGCACAGCTGCCAGACACAACACACGATATTGGGATAAAGGCTGTCACCCCACGACACTCCACCCCTTATCCCATATCGTGAACATACAATAAAAAACTTTCATTTCACTTACTCACACCTTTGACACTTACGCATTCCTCTCATCTTACTTGCTCAGACCTTTGATACTTACAGTTTCCTTCTGTCTCACATTCAACAAACAATGACATTCATATATGAGTCTCATCCCACAATCAGGTCTCCCTGAGGTACGCACCGTGTTGTTCCATCTTTCTGCATTATCCACCATGTATAACCTGGTCCTTGAGCAAAGACAATCCCACGGATGGTTTTGTCTGTACTCGAGGCAGGGTTGATCCATACTGTCTTTCCAACAAACCTCTGACATGGGCCACTGGGGCTTTATCCCCATCTACTATATTAGTGAGCTCAGACTGAGCAGGACCCGCTCAGTTGGTGGAACCTCGAGTGTTAACTAACCAGGTAGCCTTTGCCAAATGCTGCTCCCAGTTTTTTAAAGACCCCCCCCCCACCCAATGCTTTTAAGGTGGTTTTTAACAATCCATTGTACCTTTCCACTTTCCCTGCAGCTGGTGCATGATAGGGGATATGGTATACCCACTCGATGCCATGTTCCCTAGCCCAAGTATTAATGACATTGTTTTTAAAATGAGTTCCATTATCCAACTCAATTCTCTCGGGAGTACCGTGCCTCCAAAGGACCTGCTTTTCAAGGCCCACGATAGTGTTACGGGCTGTAGCATGAGACACAGGGTAGGTTTCCAACCATCCCGTGGTGGCTTCTACCATGGTTAGTACATAGCGCTTGCCTTGGCGGGTTTGAGGCAGTGTGATGTAATCAATCTGCCAGGCCTCCCCGTATTTGTACTTAGATCACTGCCCCCCATACCAGAGGGGCTTCACCCGCTTGGCCTGCTTAATGGCAGCGCACGTCTCACAGTCACGAATAACCTGAGAGATACTGTCCATGGTTAGATCCGCCCCTCGGTCTCGTGCCCACTTATAGATGGCATCTCTGCCCTGCTGGCCTGAGGCATCATGGGCCCATCGTGCTAAGAATAACTCTACCTTATGCTCCCAGTCGAGATCTATCTTCAACTCCCCTATCTTTGCAGTCTTATGTACTTGCTGGTTGTTTTGCTGCTCTTCATTAGCTCTACTTCTGGGGACACGGGCATCTACATGGCGAACCTTCACAGGTAACTTCTCTAACCAAGTAGCGATATCTTTCCACTCTTGCGCAGCCCAAATTGGTTTTCCTCTGCGCTGCCAGTTGGCCTCTTTCCATCTCTTCAGCCATCCCCATAGAGCGTTGGCTACCATCCAAGAATCGGCATACAAATAGAGCTTTGGCCACTTCTCTCTCTCTGCAATACCTAGGGCCAGTTGAACAGCTTTGATTTCAGCAAATTGACTGGATTCACCCTCTCCTTCAGTAGCCTCTGCAACCCGTCGAGTGGGACTCCATACAACACCCACGATATTGGGATAAAGGCTGTCACCCCACGACAGAAGTGTAGCAGAAAGATACCTGTGCGCAGACGATCTCTATATGCAGCAAACTCAGTGGAAGACCATAGAGCAAGGGATCCAACACCTGAGAGAAATGGCAGTGGCAGAGATTATCTTCTCAGATGATGTAACAACTAGGGACCCAGACTTAGTACCATGCACGTCTGCGATGTGGCGAAAACTTGTACGACTTGGGCCACATGAATATGCTTCTGCCTTAGCCATCATGAAGAGGGATGAGAGGGGTGAGACTGTGCTTGAAATGGCAAGGAAGCTCCAAGCATATGCAGATGCTGTGCATGGCCCGACACATGCCAGAATCGCAGCGGTAGAAACACGTCTGCAGAACTTAGAGGATAAGATAGAGGAGAATCATAAGAAGCTTAGAGAGGAGATTAAAGAAGACTTTCTCCAAATTTCAGCAGTACAGATCCGAGGTTCTGGTATCCAAGGCAGACGTTTCCCAGATGGTGAGAGAAGGTACACCCCACGAGTTGAGCTGTGGTTTTACCTGCGTGATTGTGAGCAAAACATGAGAAGGTGGGATAGGAAACGTACCGCTGTTATGGCACGATGGGTGCGTGAACTGAAGGAAGCCACCAGAAGGAAAGCAGCTCCAGTTGCCTGTAGCCGAACGGCCAGGTATGATGATGATGACATGTCTGATCCCCTCGAAGGAACATCCAAAACATACGCCCAGGGAAAGAAGGATAACCAGGCTTAGAGGGGCCCTGCCTCTAGCCAGGTAGAGGCCAGAGAAAATCGTGTTTTCTGGTCTGTGTGGATTTGTTGGCCTGGCACACGGGAACTACAGGATTACAAAGCTTTGGTTGATACTGGTGCGTCATGCACATTAATCCCATCAAGACATGTGGGGACAGAGTCTGTTTCTATTGCTGGTGTGCCAGGGGGATCCCAGGATTTCACTTTGGTGGAAGCTGATGTGAGCCTAACGGGAAATGAGTGGAAGAAGCATCCTATTGTGACTTGCCCAGAGGCCCCGTGTATTTTGGGCATAGACTACCTTCTAATGGGTACTTCAAAGACCCAGAGGGACTCAGATGGGCATTTGGAATAGCTGCTGTAGAGACAGAGGGCATCCAGCAATTGAACACCTTGCCTGGGTTGTCTGAGAATCCATCTGCAGTAGGATGCCTGACGGGAGAAGAGCAACGAGTGCCAATTGCCACTTCCATAGTGCATCGACAACAGTATAGGACCACTCGAGATGCTGTGATCCCCATCCACAAAATGATCCCTGAGCTGGAGAGCCAAGGGGTGGTCAGCAAGACCCAGTCACCCTTCAACAGCCCCATTTGGCCTGTGCGAAAATCTGAAGGAGAATGGAGATTGACTGTGGACTACCGTGCATTGAATGAAGTGACTCCACCACTGAGTGCTGCCGTGCCAGACATATTAGAGCTCCAGTATGAGCTGGAGTCCCAGGCAGCAAGGTGGTACGCCACTGTAGACATTGCCAGTGCATTTTTCTCCATTCCTCTGGCAGCAGAATGCAGGCCTCAGTTTGCCTTCACATGGAGGGGAGTGCAGTACACCTGGAAGCGACTGCCCCAGGGGTGTAAGCACAGCCCCACCATCTGCCATGGACTTATCCAGGCTGCACTGGAAAAGGGTGAGGCTCCAGAACACCTGCAATATATTGATGACATCACTGTGTGGGGGAACACAGCTGCGGAAGTGTTTGAGAAAGGGGAGAAAATCATCCAGATCCTCCTGGGAGCTGGTTTCGCCATTAAAAAGAGCAAAGTAAAGGGACCAGCTCATGAGATTCAATTCCTGGGAGTGAAGTGGCAAGATGGACGGCGTCAGATTCCTACAGATGTCGTCAACAAGATCACAGCAATGTCTCCACCCACCAATAAGAAAGAGACACAAGCTTTCCTGGGTGCAATAGCGTTTTGGAGGATGCATATTCCTGAGTACAGTCAGATCGCGAGTCACCCGCAAGAAGAACAATTTCCAGTGGGGCCCTGAGCAGCAACAAGCCTTTGCACAGATCAAGCAGGAGATTGCTCATGCAGTAGCCCTTGGCCCAGTCAGGACAGGACCAGAGGTAAAGAACATGCTCTACTCTGCAGCCGGGAACCATGGCTTGTCCTGGAGCCTTTGGAAGAAGGTGTCTGTGGAGACTCGGGGTCGACCACTGGGATTTTGGAGTCGAAGCTACAGAGAGTCTGAAGCCAACTACACTCCAACAGAGAAGGAAATCTTGGCTGCCTATGAAGGAGTCCAGGCTGCCTCGGAGGTAATAGGCACTGAAGCACAACTCCTCCTGGCACCCTGACTACCAGTGCTGGGGTGGGTGCTCAAAGGCAAGTTTCCGTCCACTCACCATGTCGCCAGTGCTACATGGAGCAAGTGGATTGCTCTCATCACTCAGTGCGCCCGTATAGGTAAACTGAATCGCCCTGGGATTTTGGAGGTAATTACAAATTGCCCCGAAGGTGAGAATTTTGGTGTCACAGATGAAGAGGAGCAAGAACCAGTGACACGTGCTGAAGAGGCTTCTCCCTATAACCAAGTGTCCCCAGAGGAAACACGCTAAGCTCTTTTCACTGACGGTTCCTGTTGCATCGTAGGGATGAACCGGAAGTGGAAAGCAGTCGTATGGAGCCCCACACAACAGGTTGCACAAGCTACCAAAGGAGAAGGTGGATCAAGCCATCTCGCTGAACTCAAAGATGTTCAGCTGGCCCTAGACATTGCTGAGAGAGAGAAGTGGCCAAAGCTCTACCTCTACACTGATTCATGGATGGTAGCCAATGCTCTGTGGGGATGGCTGGAGAGGTGGAAAAAGGCTAACTGATGAAACCCCAAAACAGATAGCCTTCAAGAAATAATGAGTTAAATCATAGAATGTGAGGCATTTGAAGAAAGCATAGCATTAGGAAACACATAAAGCAATAAATCAGCTAAAGCATGAAACACAATGACAGAAAAGAGAGATAGGAGTAGGGAACTGATGGGCTAAGCATGTTCAGAGCCAACAATGTCAAACTGACCCTAAGAACTTTGCCAAGCCATAGAGACCAAGCCAAGTACACCGGGAATTGACCAAATTAGGAAAGAAGTTCAAAAGTTTAAAGAGGAAGACCCATCAGGAGACCCCAGCCCATGATGAAGGCAACCGGAACGACCACCGAGATGATCCTCAAGAGAGGTGTCCCCGCCCACGCTCCGCCTACAACACGCCCCCTATGAATATTCACGATTATGCATATGATCTGATGTAATCCTATATTCAAAACTGTATAAAAGCCTGCTTTTGTTACGGGAGACTCAGAAATCCATTTTGTGATTTCTCCGACGCGTCGCAATAAAATACCTCCTGCTTATCTGACTTAGGCTGAGTCTCTTAAGCAGTTATTCTTCGCCTTTTGGGGCAAAATTCAGCATCATGTTCTGGCGACCCAGATGGGCCCAGACAGGAGATCCGGGCCTTGAGAGGTCCTCCCGGGCCGAGTCCGGGGTCGGGATTCTCTGGGCGCCCCTGACGAATTTTTTGTCAGAAGAGACTTCCCCCCCGGACCGGCGCTTTCGGTGGACGAAGGGTTCCCTGCATCTCCTGCTCCAATTAAGAGGTATTTGAATTGTTTATTGGTTTTGGGATAAAGCGCTTTGTTGGGAAACGGGGGTCAGACGTGACCGCCCGAAGGGAAAGCTGGGGGACGCCCCAGTAAAGAATCCCAGCTGGGTTAGAGGCATGGTAATAGAAACGCAGGTTAAAGTCCTGCTACTGGGTTAGAGTCCTGGTAATAGAAACGCAGGTTAAAGTCCTGCTACTGGGTGAGAGTCCCGGTAATAGAAACGCAGGTTAAAGTCCTGCTGCTAGAAGGAGTATTTGTTTATCTTGGTATCTTTAGTTTGTTTTTATTGTGTGGGAAACTTTTTAACATTGTGTTTAATGTTATAATACTGTGAATTAAGGGTCAAGAACTAAGATTGCTTTCTGAGAATGGGAGAGAGGTCTGTTAGTTGGTGGTTTTCATGTGTCTGTCTGGTCTATTAGTTGGTGGTCTTCATGTGTCTGTTCTACTAGCCCTGGAAAGGGATAAGAAGGGTCCAAAGCCTAAGGAACGTTGCTGTGATGCATGTAGTAGAAATGAGAAAAAGCAGAAAGCAGATGCCAGAATTTTGGTGGCAGCAGTTCAAGAAATGCAGGCAGCTTTGAATACAGAAAAATTTGCAGGGAAAGACAAACAGTGGAATTCAGGATCTATTTTTAGGAACACAAGACCTGTGCGTTTTTTTCCGCGGCAAGAAAAAAAACACTTTAAAAATTCTTGCCCCACTTTGAAGGGTGCGGGACCTACCTGTTTTTATTGTCATAAGAAGGGGCACCTGCAAAAAAATGGCAGAAAGAAACAGCAAGATGAGAAAACTTCTCAAGAAAATCAGAGAGGGCAAGAGTTTTCTTTAACGAAGAGGACCGAATTACACCTAGAAGAGCCCTTGATAATAAAGCTAAGAGTAGGTCCTCAGAGTGAAGAATTTGTACTTTTTAGTAAATACAGGAGTTTCTCGGTCAACAGTGACAAAATTACCCCAGAGATGTGAGATAAGTTGTGAGCGAGTTTCAGTAATCGGAATCACAGGAGAAGCTTTCCCTGTTCCTGTAATAAAAGGAGCGAAAATTGAAACAAATGACAAATTTGGAGTAAATGATTTATTGTTGATACCAGAGGCCGAGGAGAATATGTTAGGCAGAGATCTAATACTAGCCCTAAATTTACAGATAAAACCCTGTGAAGGAAAACTTGAAATTCATTCTTTACCTGAAGAAGATAATCTAGAAATTAATGACATGAGTTGGCATTCAGGTGAAGTGGGAAAAAGTTTAGGGTGAAGGAGTCTAGTCCCCTTAGTCCCTCCTGGTCAGCGCAAGCCTGTGAATTTTAAAAAGGCAAAAAGGGACTATTTATACAGACTCCAAGCAAGCCTGTGAATTTTAAAAAGGCAAAAAGGGACTATTTATACAGACTCCAAAGTAGGTTTTTAGTGTAGTACATACTTTTAGAGAAATTTGGAAGGAGACTTATAAACACTCAAAGGAAGGGGTTAATATATGGGGGTTTGATAATTAAAAAAAAAAAAAAAAAAAAAGCGATAGTTCATATAAAAAAAAAAACACCAGAGGGAGAGGGATATTAGAGTCAGAGAAATAATTTGGCTGGTAAAGAAGCAAAAAGAGCGACCTTAAGAAAGGGAGATACTGAAATCATGACCTTACAAAAAAAAAAAAAAAATAGAAATTCAGCAGGAGACTCTTTCCCTTCCGCTAGTAAAATTGGCAGCTATAAGGAAATTAGGAGCAACATTTAAGGAAGAAAAGTGAATTTTTCCTGATGATAGAATTATGATGCCAAAACCAGTGGCACATTTGATTTTAGATAACTTGTATAGACGGACATACTGGGAAACAAGAGCCTTTTGTGACCACTTTTTAAAATGTCTTTGAGTGTATGAGGATATTTGAAATTAAAAAGCAAATTACCCAGGGGTGTCTCACCTGTTAAATGGTAAATAAAAAGGTGTTTAAAAGCCCTCCCCCTGGAGGATGCAAAACAGCCTAACGGCTATTTCAAAAGGTCCAAGTTGATTTTGTAGACTTGCTTAAAGTAGGTTGGTGGAAATATTTGTTAATTATAGTAGATCAATTAACTTAGTGGGTTAAAGCACAGTTCAAACAGTACTTTTGATTAATACGGGAGCAACTTTTTCGGTTTTAAATCAGGAATTGGTACCTAAAAGTGATGAATTTGTACAATTTGTGAGAGCAACAGGCCAACCAGAAAAGCCTTACTTTTTAAAACCCATTAAATACAATATTGGGAAACAAATGGGAATTCATCAGTTCTTATATTTACCAAATTCACCAAAGTCCTTATTGGGAAGAGACCTATTGGAGAACTTGGGAGCCATAATAAAATTCAACAAAGACAAATTAGAATTTCAAGTAAATGAGGAACGACTGATTACAGCTAGTTCTAAGCCTAACAATCAGCTGTGTAGAACCTTAACCTGAGAATCACAATTTCGAGCAAATCCTGAGCAAGACTCACCCGTTAGTCTGGGCTACTGCTCGAGCGGGAGATAAAACAGCTGTTGATTTAGCAGTAACCTGGAACTCGCTCTTTGAAGCTTTAAAGGAATGGAGAATAGAGAGAGAAACTGAGTAAGATGCGGACGAAGAGTCGGGGCTGATACCAGACGGGGGGGGGGGGGGCTGAGGTAGAAGGGGGCTCTGATGGGGAACTTGGTGAAGAAAGTTCAGATGCCAAGGGAGTTACCTGGCATGCTACCAGAGCTTCTGGGAAAGCTGCCAAAACTTCCAGGAAAGCTGCCAAAGCTTCTGGGAAAGCTGCCAAGGCCTTGGAGAAAGCTCCTTATCAGCCTCTTCTTCTTACTTCTTCTTCCTTTAGCTAACAGGCCCGCTGCTAGCCCCTTCCACAATTCCCCCTGAAATCAAAACAAGCAGCACCGATTGGGGCAAGACCAGTGGTAAGAAAACAATACCCTCTGAGGATAGAAGAAAGGAAGGGGATTGAGCCCATAATCAAAAGGTTTTTGGAACTGAGGTCATTGATAGAATGCGAATCGGATTTTAATACACCGATCCTGCCAGTAAAGAAACCTAATGGAGCTTATAGACTAGTTCAGGATCTGAGAGCAGTAAAGGAAATAACCAAGACATTACATCCGATAGTCGCTAATCCATACACGCTTTTAACTAGACTGAAGGACAACTTGGCCTGGTTCACCGTATTAAATTTGAAAGACGCATTCTTCTGCCTTCCCTTAGCTCCCGAGAGTCAAAAGATTTTTGCCTTAGAACAGTGAGAAAGGCCGCTGGGAGATGGCACTCTTCTGCAGTGTATGTAGACGACCTCCTAATAGCAACAGTGACAGAAGAAGAATGCATTGAATGGACTATTTCCTTGTTAAATTTCCTGGGTTTAAGTGGATATCGAGTCTCTCAACAGAAAGCACAGCTGGTGCAAAAGAAGTGGTGTACCTGGGATACGAAGTCTCCAGAGGACAGCGATCCCTGGGAGCAGCTAGGAAAGAGGCCATCTGCCAGATGTCTAAACCAGAGACGGTGAGAGATCTGCGCGCCTTTCTGGGGATGACAGGTTGGTGTCGGCTATGGATCTACCAGTATGGAATACTCGCTAAACCACTGTATGATTTGTTGAAGGAAACTAAGGATGTTCTAGTTTGCACTCCCGAGGCAGAAGGGGCCTTCAGGAAGTTGAAGCTGGAGCTAATGAGAGCACCGGCCTTAGGTCTCCCAGATGTATTAAAACCATTCTGGCTGTTCTCCCATGAACGACAAGGGATGGCCCTAGGAGTCTTAGCACAGCAGTTGGGACCACACAAGAGGGCTGTGGCCTACTTCTCCAAGCGATTGGATGAAGTAAGTAAAGGATGGCCAGGCTGTCTGAGGACAGTGGCCGCAGTGATAATTAACATAGAGGAGGCCAGGAAGCTCACGTTGGGCCAAAAGGTGACTGTGTTAGTATCTCACACTGTGTCGGCTGTGCTGGAACAGAAAGGCAACCATTGGTTGTCGCCTTCCAGATTCCTAAAATACCAGGCCATCCTGGCTGAATCAGATGATGTAACCATTCAGGTAACTAACATTGTGAACCCAGCTTCATTTCTAGAAGGGAGAGCCCCAGCAGAACCCATCGAACACGACTGCCTGGAAACAATTGAAGCCGTCTACTCCAGTCGCCCAGATCTCAAAGAAGAGCTGCTCGAAGATGCGGACAACTGGTTCTCGGATGGCAGCAGCTTCGTGAAGCGAGGAGTAAGAATGGCTGGCTATGCAGTCACTACTACAGAAAGGGTAATTGAGTCGAACCCCTTGCCTGCAGGGACTTCAGCCCAAAAGGCAGAACTGATAGCTCTGACTCGAGCCCTGGAATTGGCGGAAAACATGCAAATTAATATATGGACAGACTCTAAATATGCTTTTTCCGTTGTACATGCTCATGGGGCCATCTGGAAAGAAAGAGGACTGTTGACTACACAAGGAAAAACAGTCAAACATGCAGAGGAGGTTCTGCGATTGCTAGAGGCGGTGCAACTCCCAGCACAAGTGGCCATAATGCATTGTAAGGGACATCTGAAAGGTGACACTGTTCCAGAAATAGGGAACAGGAAGGCAGATACAGAAGCTAAATTGGCTGCCACAAGAACTAGGGAAGTTGAAATAGTGGCCCTAATAAATAGTTGGGGTCAATTGGAAACAAGACAGTTAGTAGTACCAGGAAATGTGATGTGGCAGTTTGTAAAAGCAGAACATGAGAAGGCCCACTGGAATCTAGATCCGCTTTACCAATATTTGCAAACCAAGATAGCAGGACCAAAATTATTTACTACTGTAAAACACGTTACGTCCCAGTGCGAGTGGTGTCTGAAAAACAACCCAAATACGAGAACCAAGGTACACCAAGGGGCCATAAATCGAGGTAAATTCCCAGGTGAAGTATGGCAAATTGATTTTTCTGAACTCCCAAGAAAAAGGGGGGTTTCGGTATTTGTTGGTATTAACTGATACATTTTCTGGGTGGCCTGAAGCATTCCCTTGTAGGACAAATAAGGAAAGAGAGGTAACTAAAGTACTGTTGAATGAAATTATTCCACGGTTTGGGGTACCGAAGAGCATTTCTTCGGATAGGGGTACACATTTCTGTGCAAAAGTAGTGAGAGCAATAAGTAAAGCATTACAAATCAAATAGCAATTACACACGCCTTACCGTCCACAGGCCAGTGAGCAAGTAGAAAAGATGAATCATCTTATCAAACAGCAAATTGCCAAAATTTTGCTCTGCTGAGGTTGAGAGTCAAACCGAGATCAAGAGAAAGGTTAAGCCCATTTGAAATTTTGTATGGTAGACCTTATGCTATGCAAGTTGTAAATGGGGACGCCATAGACCAAATCGGTAATCAATACATTTACGATTATGTAATTACGGTGGAGAAACAGTTTGATAAAAATGCTACTGTGATGATAGAGCACCAACCCAAACAACCTGATTGCAAATTGCATCAGTTTAATCCCGGTGATTGGGTATGTTAAGAATCTTTTAAGAGAACCCCTACAAGAGAAGTGGGAGGAAGCTTTCCAAGTGCTGCTGACTACCTTCACTGCGGTTCAGATCAAAGAGCAAACCACGTAGATCCACTCCACGAGTCAAGAAAGCTCCAGAGAACAAACAAGAGGAGCAGACATTATAATTCTGACTCCACCTCAAACCTTTACAACTCTGATCATTGAGTTCTCGAGGGACTCTCTAGATACCTGCTAAATAGGTAAAGCCTTACGTATCTGAGATGTCGGGTAGTGGAATAGAATAACAGCAAGAGATGAAGGACGACGACTGCTGAGAAAGCTTTTCTTTAATGTACAGCAAGACCTCCAGCTTCTCGCGCAATATAGTGAACCAGCTGCCAGAGCCCTAACAAACCCACCACAAGATTAGATAAACTGGGTTCTTACCACGCAATTTGATGAATCCAAACCACTGAATAGTACAACCTGTTGTGCTTGTAGTAATTTGTTTTGCTGTGCTTGAGTTGCTCTAAAGTGTGCTAGGTGTGGGTATACTTACTGGTATGATCAGGCACTTGTGTGGCAAATTTGGTGTTAGAGGTGTCATGGCCAATGAGCAAGAGAACATAGCTAGATTAGAGCGTTAAGTAAATTTACAAGTTTGCCAGGAAGAGAGGGACTTAATTTGTATGAGAGTGCAGAACAGATAATTACTGCTTTTGTGAGGTGGCGTTTGATTCACGAACTAAAAGGACTAGAAATAAAGAGAAATTCTCACATTGTGGCTGCCCGGTGTAGACAACAAGTCCCACTGACCCAAACATCTGTGGTAGGGCCCTTTGAGGGAGATCCTGACCAAGCATTGGGTCAGTGCATCGAGAACCTTCAGAGACTGAAGGTAGGAAAGTGGGGAACAGCAAAACTCAAAAGAAAGAAGGAAAAAAAAAAAGTGAAAGCTACACGAGATGCATTTCATTGCTGCAGTTGTATTATAGCTAGTGAGCTAAACAAATGAAATGTTAGGCCAAAGATGGGCCAAATAAAACGACAGAAGTTTTAGGCTTATTAATTACAGGTGTGCAAAGTGTTAATCATGCCGAATAGAGCAGCTATAGACTTTCGCTTTAGCGCCAGGCCATGATTGTGAAGAGTTTGAAAAATGTGTTGCATGAGAATGTGTTGCATGAGTCTCTCTGATCATTCTGTTTTGATTCACAGCAAGATGGGCTATGGTACGAGCATGTCAACGCCCTATAAGATTAAAATTTGACGAAAGAATTCGTAAGTTATAAGAAAAAGGGGGGAATGAAACCCCAAAACAGATAGCCTTCAAGAAATAATGAGTTAAATCATAGAATGTGAGGCATTTGAAGAAAGCATAGCATTAGGAAACACATAAAGCAATAAATCAGCTAAAGCATGAAACACAATGACAGAAAAGAGAGATAGGAGTAGGGAACTGATGGGCTAAGCATGTTCAGAGCCAACAATGTCAAACTGACCCTAAGAACTTTGCCAAGCCATAGAGACCAAGCCAAGTACACCGGGAATTGACCAAATTAGGAAAGAAGTTCAAAAGTTTAAAGAGGAAGACCCATCAGGAGACCCCAGCCCATGATGAAGGCAACCGGAACGACAACCAAGATGATCCTCAAGAGAGGTGTCCCCGCCCATGCTCCGCCTACAACACGCCCCTATGAATATTCACGATTATGCATATGATCTGATGTAATCCTATATTCAAAACTGTATAAAAGCCTGCTTTTGTTACGGGAGACTCAGAAATCCATTTTGTGATTTCTCCGACGCGTCGCAATAAAATACCTCCTGCTTATCTGACTTAGGCTGAGTCTCTTAACCAGTTATTCTTCGCCTTTTGGGGCAAAATTCGGCATCACTGGCAACGTAGAGGGAAACCAATTTGGGCTGCTGATGAGTGGAAAGACATTGCTACCAGGGTAGGGAGGCTACCTGTGAAAGTCTGCCATGTAGATGCCCACGTACCCAAGAGTAGGGCCAATGAGGAGCACCAAAACAATGAGCAGGCTGCAAAGATAGGGGTGTCCAAAATAGACCTAGATTGGGAGCATAAGGGAGAGTTATTCCTAGCTAGATGGGCCCATGATGCCTCAGGCCACCAGGGCAGAGATGCCACCTATAGGTGGGCACAAGACCGAGGGGTGGATCGAACCATGGACAGTATTTCTCAGGGTATCCATGACTGTGAGACGCGTGCTGCCATCAAGCAGGCCAAGCGAGTGAAGCCCCTGTGGTACGGTGGGTGGTGGTCCAAGTACAAGTATGGGGAGGCCTGGCAGATTGACTCCATCGCACTGCCCCAGACACGCCAGGGCAAACGCTACGTGCTGACCATGGTGGAAGCCACCACTGGATGGTTGGAAACCTACCCCGGGTCTCATGCTACAGCCCGGAACACCATCGTGGGCCTTGAAAAGCAAGTCCTGTGGAGACATGGTACCCCTGAGAGGACTGAGCCAGACAATGGGACTCATTTCAAGAACAGCCTTATCAACACCTGGGCTAGGGAACATGGCATTGAGTGGGTGTACCATATTCCCTACCATGCACCAGCTGCAGGCAAAGTGGAGAGGTACAATGGACTACTAAAAACCCAGTTGAAAGCTTTGGGTGGGGGATCTTTCAAACACTGGGAGCAACACTTAGCAAAGGCCGCCTGGTTAGTTAACACCCGAGGTTCCACCAACTGAGCAGGTCCTGCCCAGTCTAGTGGTACATATCAGAGGTTTGTTAGGGAAGACTGTGTGGATCAACTCTGCCTCGAGTACAGACAAACACATTCGTGGGGTTGTCTTTGCTCAGGGACCAGGTTGCACGTGGTGGATAATGCAAAGAGATGGAACAACACGATGTGTACCTCAAGGAGATCTGATTGTGGGGTAAGAATGATGTGCAATATCGCTGTTCATTGAATGTTACTGCCATCGTCTGTACATTAAACCATACAGACATGAGATAGAAGCAAATGTGTAAGTGTTGAAGGTCTGGGCAAGTGGAAGATGGAGAAGGAAATGTGTAAGTGTTGAAGGTCTGAGCAAGTGATAGATGGAGCTTTAAGTGACTAAAGTGAAAAGGGGGAATCCTGCAGCTCTGTAATATAGGGCCTGGATTCAGTGGTCCAGTGTGGGGATGTGATGAAGGCATGATGGGTATTGCTTGTACATTTTGGGGGAACAGATGGAAATTTTGTATGAATAATGCATGATGTGTTGTAGTACGTTGATGATTTGGGGATAAGGGGTGGAATGTCCTGGGGTGACGTTATGATGCTTGTATCCCCATTCATCTGTTCGGTGCCTTTAAGACTGGCTCTGAAGAGTGGAAGTTTTGTTTGGGTTTCTCTTATCACGGACACAGAGAGGGGCAGTACTTAGGGCTGTTTTCACTTCTTGCTTTCAGCTTGTTGCTTTGCTTGCTCTCTTTTCTGCTCTCACTTCTGCTCTGCTTTGGCCTCTGCTTATTAGCTAGCTCTAGCTAAACAGTCCAAATGCCTTCCTGGACTGTTTCTCCTCTCCTTTTCTTCGACCATCTCAAACCTGCTCCGGACTGGGACCTGGGAACACCGAGGATTTGCACCGTTTTTGCCTGCAGCAGCTGCCCCAGTGCCGGAGGGACTGAGAACAGAGCAACCACCCCTGAAAGAGACTTTCTGATTTTGTCATCTTTCCCAGAGCGGTGTCATCGGGTATTGTTCATTTTGTGTGCTGGGGGGTGCTGTGCCTGAAATAAACAGGTTCTTTCCACCTCTGTCTGAGGAATTTTTTCCCAAACCGGTTGGGGGGGAGGGGCCGTGTGGGATTTGCTTTCTGGAGGGGCCCTCCTTTGCAGATTCTTTAACAAATTTGCCCTAAACCAGGACAGGGGGGTTAGTGACTAGACAGTTGGAACCCGGGCTAACTCTCAGAACTCCGGCACCACCGCAGGAGTAGGGAACTGCCTCAGGATAGGGATTTCCCAGAGGCAGAACCTTTAGAGCCACTTGCTCTACTGTGCCAGACACCAGCCACGACAGGGAGCAGGCAGAGGAGAAAGGAGGAGGCCCTCTGAGGTTCCGCAAGGAAGAGTTTATTCCAGGTGAAAGAAATAGGATAAAAAGCCCCTAGATTTATTGTGCAAGGGGGTTTATACAGATACAAGTCAGGGGGTGCATACAAACAGCTGACCGATAGGGAATCCTCAGGGGAGCAGTGAGGGGATTAGTCAAGTGTCTGGGGCCCATTGCGGTAGGAGGGTGGAGAGGATGGCTCACATGGGCCCACGGGGGCTCCAGAATAGGGGAATTCCAAAGGGCTGTTGCAGTCAGAGATTGGCCCAAAGGCACCTTCGGGAAGCAAGGGGTTGGGGTGCCGTGGCAGGCAGGGAAAGAGCTGGAACAAGGGGCGGGGAATGGCATGAGGGACAGCTTTGAGGGAGGGTAAAACCCACGGGTAAACCATGAACCACTTAAACAGGAATCAATAAAATAAATTCAAACTGCAACAATCAAGAGCATTTTCAGAGACACAGCCTGACCGACCAGCAATGGAAGCTGGAAAAACAAAAAGTTTTGCTGAGCAATGGCCCTTTGATGAAGCAAAACATTTACAATCAGGGCAGCCCATTGGTACAGATGGGGGCACAGTCTAGGGGTACAGCTGAGGCCATGAGGTCACAGCAGGCTCAGGGGTCACAGCAGGCTGTGGTCACAGCAGGCTCTGAGGTCACAGATGTCCCAGACCCGGTGGTTGCACAGCAGCACAAGGAGAGAGCAGTCAGTGCTTGAGCACAACTGTTGTGGCAGCAGCAGCGGCGCTGGCAGCAGTGGTGCTGACATTGGGACAGCGGTGTCAGGACAGCGGTGGCAGCAAGAGCTGCGGGACTGGCAGAGGGCAAGGCAGCATGGCCCTTGCTCTGCACCTCTTCCTCCTGCTCCTCCTGGCCGTGGCCCTGCCTGCCAGGGCTGCCCAGGCTGCTCCGCTGCAAGCGCGGCGAGCAGGTGAGCCGGCAGCCTGGCTCCCCTTTCCCGGGACAGCGCTCCCTGCTCCCCGGGAAGCGCTGGGGATGGTTTTCCCCAGGCCTTCAGGGAGGGTTTCCTCTGGGGGAGGGAGAGAGCCCCCAGGGCCCTGGGGCTGGCCCTGTTTCCTCTCCAGGCATGTGTCACAGTGCCGGCAAAGAGGGTGCAGAGTGACCAGGAGCCTGCCCAGAGCTCCCCAGGTCCCTGTGCAGCTTTGGCCTTGTCCACTGACATCTGGCCCCCACGGACTTTCCTGACCCCCTTGCAGTGCCCAGTTCCCGGAGGGAGAAGGGGATGCCAGTGCATCATGGAAATGGGTCTGGTCTTTGCTCCCTTCTAGATTTGGATCGCAGCTTTGATTATTTGGAATTGTTGTTGAATGATATTTCGAATGTCTTGAAGAATGCAGGAGGTAAGTTCTGAATTTCCCTTTCTAGTGACATATTAATCAGAATCCAAGTGGCAAGAGCTCGTTCCTCTGCCATTTCCGTTAGAGGTTAAGTCAGGGCAGAAGGGTTCTGAAAACCTTGCCCTGCTCCTTTCTGGAGCCCTGAGTGATCCCACACGATGAGTGTCAGTGGGAGGAAGGAGCATGTAGCCGTCCATCCTCCTCCCATGTGCAATGCCACTGTGTCCTTTCGTGCGGGCTGTGCAGTCACAGAGAAAAGCAGAGAGGGAAGGTGCTGGGCCCAGGGCTGTGCCCCGGGGCTGAGCCTTTCCTGCAGCCTGAGGATCTCCTGCAGTGCCACGGGAGCTGTTCTGTCCTGCCTTTCTTTGCAGCTGAACCTGTTGGTGAAGGTGGTGCGGCTTCCCAAGCCACGTCCACGACTGAGCCTCTGGGAGATGGTGAGGGTAGGTCAAGGCCTTTCCCCTGGGAGAGCTGCCAGCTCAGAGCCCAAAGCTCGGCCAGGGGGGCATCGCTGCAGGTGCCAGGACAGAGCCATGCGCGTGTGTGCCCTCGCCCTGCGCGATCCCCTCACTGCTCCTGCGGCTCAGTGGTGCCCGTGCAGCTGAGCAGAGATGGCAGAACATTCTGTGGCCTTTGTGTTACAGATGAGTCTGCAGGGAGGACTCTTCCTGATCCTTCCCTCATTCCTACACAGGAGCCTGCCTCCCATCGCAGGGGTGAGTAGTGTGTCCCTGCTGACCCCACAGGCTGAGCCCTGCTTCTGTGGGATCCATTAATGGGAGGAGGAAACATGTTTTTCTAATGTCCTCTAAAAGGAAAGAACAAAGCTGCAGGACAGAAGAAAGCCCATGAGTCATATGAACACATGAGGCAAAGGACAAAGGAAATGCAGCAGGCAGGACAAGGTGGGTGCATTTCCCTCAGCCTTGTCCTGGGGCTCAGCAGCCGGGGGCTCTGGCTGCACATCTGGACACGCCGTGCCCGGCACAGCGGGAAGGGATCCATGGCAGCCTCGCTGCCCCGCTGCTGCTTCCACGCCCTGCAGGGCTGTTTGCCAGCCTGGCCTGGCTGCAGCTTCTCCCCGGCCACTGCAGGATTGATTGAGGCATCAGCTGGCAGGCAGCCCAAACTGCACAATGCACCGCAGATCCCCTGCAATTTCCCATCTCCAGGCAAATCAGAAGGGGCAGCTGTTTGGAGTACAGAGGGCCCTGGCCTAAACAAAAATTTTATAGGGATTTCCTAACCATTTTTCACCATGTCTTTGACAAGCATTGCCTCTTGAAGATTCCCCATCCTCAAAGGGGAACAGCACTACCTAATCCAGCTGTACCTCATCCTTTCTCCAGAAGCAGATGGAGAGGCTGTGCAGAAGGAAGGCTGTGCATTTCCCGGAGGAAGCAGTGGCTCTCTGACAGCCTCTGCTGCAGGAAGGCAGGCCATGCCAGGCACAGCCACAGGAGGTAATTGCTGTGCCTCTGGGCCTGAGCCCTGCTGCGGCTTGAGCTGCCCTCTCTGCTGCTTGGCACTGTGGGCACAGCCCAGACAAGACGGGCACAGCCCAGAGGAATTGTCCCGAGCAGGCTCAGGGCACTCGGGTACTGAGCTGTCCTGCTGGGCTCCCTCCGTGGGAGACACGTCCCGAAACCTGGGAGCAGCTGCACGGGGTGCCCATGGTGGGGAAAGGGCAGAGGGGGAGAGCAAGGCTCCACTGGGTCCTGACAGGGCCTGGCCATGTGCCCTTGGGATGGGGAAGGGGTCCCAAGGCAAAGAGAGATGGAGAGATAGAAGAAGGTGGGAAAGGCAGGAGAAAGGGCAGGAGAGTCAGAGGGACAGGGGGATAGCTGTGGCACTGCCTGCTACAGCTTTCCCCAGGACTTTAGCAAGAGTTGCAGCTGTGGGAGTGAGAGCCCACAGGGCCCTGGGCTGCTTCAGCTGCCCCACCAAGAGTGTCCCACAGGGCATGGAAAGAGGGTGCAGAGTGACCAGGAGCCTGCCCAGAGCTGCCCAGGCCCCTGTGCAGCTTTGGCCTTGTCCATTGACATCTGGCTCCCACAGCCTTACCCAACCCCCTTGCAGTGCCCATTTCCCAGAGGCAGACGGGCATCCCAGCATGCCCTGAAAAACGTTCTCATCTCTGCTCTGTTCTACATGAGCTTGCTAGGAAGATTTCTCCATTAGATTGGCTGAAGACGGTTTTGAAGCCTTTGGAGCCTCCTGCGGGTTTGTTCTCATTGTCCCACCACGGAATAATTGTTGACAACCTGGCAGGAACCTGGTTACAGAAGCTTCTGTGGCTGTTGTATTACAGATGCGTCTGCAGGGAGGACTTTTCCTGTTCCTTTGCTGGTTCCTTCACCGAAGCCAGGCTCTCATCACAGGGGTGAGTAGTGTGTCCCTGCTGTCCCCACAGGTTGAGCCCTTCTTCTGTGGGATCCATTCATAGGAAATGGAACCACTTTCTGTTAAGGTCCTCTGAAAGGGAAGAACAAAGCCACAGGGCACAAGAAAGCCCATGAGCCAAATACCATCCTTAAACAAATCGTGACGGAGCTGCACAAAGGGAATGGCGAGGGCATTTCCCTCAGCCTTGTCCTGGGACTCAGCAGCCGGGGGCTTTGGCTGCACATCTGGACACGCCGTGCCCGGCACAGCGGGAAGGGATCCATGGCAGCCTGGCTGCCCCGCTGCTGCTTCCAGGCCCTGCAGGGCTGTTTGCCAGCCTGGCCTGGCTGCAGCTCCTCCCCAGCCTCTGCAGGAAGGCATTGGGCATCAGCTGACAGGCAGCCCAAACTGCACCATGGATCCCCTGCATTTTCCCGGTGTCTGAGCACATCCTGAGGTGTGGCTGCTTTGCAGAGCGAGGGCCATAGGAAGCCCCAAAGGCTTGTGGGGATCAGGATTTTCCTGATTCTTATCCATGTTGTGGACAAGTATTGCCTCCTGAAGAGGCCACCTGGATGTGCCATGTTTGCATCTGATCCCACCAAGCCTTTTCCTTTCTCAAGGGATGGACAGAGAGGCTCTGTGGAAGGCAGCATTTCCTGCAGGAAGGGAGACGATGCAAGGCACAGCCACAGGAGGTAATTGCTGTGCCTCTGGGCCTGAGCCCTGCTGAGGCTTGAGCTGCCCTCTCTGCTGCTTGGCACTGCGGGCACAGCCCAGAGGAATTGTCCCGAGCAGGCTCAGGGCACTCGGGTACTGAGCTGTCCTGCTGGGCTCCCTCCGTGGGAGACACGTCCCGAAACCTGGGAGCGGCTGCACGGGGTGCCCATGGTGGGGAAAGGGCAGAGGGGGAGAGCAAGGCTCCACTGGGTCCTGACAGAGCCTGGCTATGTGCCCTTGGGCTGGGGAAGCTGTTCCTTGGGCAGGTTGGCAAACAGGAGGGCGAGACAGAGGTTGGGGGCAATAGCTGTGGCACTGCAGATTTCCCCGAGCATTTAGTGAGGGTTTCCTGTGTGACAGCCAGAGAGCCCCAGGGCCTTGGGCTGCTCCAGCTGCCCCTCCAGGGATGTTGCACAGGGACTGCAAAGTGTCTGGAGAGTGATCAGGAGCCACAGGCTCCCACAGCCTTACCCCACAGCCTTGCATTGCCCAATTCCCCAAGTCAGAAAGGGATCCCAGCACATCATGGAAATGGTTCTGAAGCATCTCTACTCCCTTCTAGATTGGGATCATGACTTGGGTTATTTGGAAATGCTGGTAAATGGTGGTTTGAAGATGTTGTCAGATGCTGGAGACAAGTTCTCAACGTACCTTTCCTGACAGAATAATCAATGTCTATGTGGCAACAGCTCACTCATATGGCATTTCCTTTAAGTTCCTCTAAAGGTTGTTCAGTTCTGGAAACTTTGCCCTGCTCCCTTCTGGAGCCCTGAGGAATCCCACAGGATGACTGTCAGTCGGAGGAAGGAGCATGTAGATGTCCATCCTTCTTCCGTGTGCAATATCAATGTGTCCTTCTGTGTGCTCTGTGCAGCCACGGAGAAGAGCAGAGAGGGAAGGGGCCGGGCCCAGGGCTGTGCCCCGGGGCTGAGCCTTTCCTGCAGCCTGAGGATCTCCTACAGTGTCACAGGAGCTGTTCTGTCCTTCCTTTCTTTGCAGCTGAACCTGTTGGTGAAGGTGGTGCGGCTTCCCAACCCACGTTCAGGATTGAGCCTCTGGGAGATGGTGAGGGTAGGTCAAGGCCTTTCCCCTGGGAGAGCTGCCAGCTCAGAGCCCAAAGCTCGGCCAGGGGGGCATCGCTGCAGGTGCCAGGACAGAGCCATGCACGTGTGTGCCCTCGCCCTGTGCGATCCCCTCACACCTTTTGCTCAGGCCTGGCAGCTATTTGGAGGAAGGTGGGCCCTGGCCCAGCCCCAAAAGGCCAGATGGATTTTGAATCTTATCCCCATTTTTGATAAGCCTGATGTCCTAAAGATGCCACCAAAAGAAGTCAGAAATTGTTCCATCTGATCCAGCTGAACTTTTTCCTTTTTCAAGTGAAGGAGCAAAAGGCAGGACAGAAGGGAATGTTTCCCCAAGCAAGCAGAGGCCGACTGGCAGCCCCTGCTGCAGGAATGGAGGAGATTCCAGACATGGGCACAGGCACAGGAGGTAATTGCTCTGCCACGGTCAGCCATTTAGCAGGGCTGTGTGGCGGCACCTCTTTCCACCAGGTCCTGGCCTTGCATAGCCCAGCAGCAGCCAAAGCTGGAGGCACCTCTGGAGCTCATTCAAAGCTCCAGGGAAAGGGGACCCATGCACCAATGTCCCTCCTGCTGCAGCTGCTCCGGAGCTGGCCCTGAGTGCCCTGAGGCCCAAGGCACAGGAGCAGCCCTGAGCGGGAGCCCTGCTGCGAGCCCAGGGCCAGAGCCAGCCTTGGCTCCTGACTGGGCAGTGGCTGCACTGGGTCCTGACAGGGCCTGACTCTGTGCCCTGGGGCTGGGGGAGCTGTCACGGGGCAGGGAGGGCCAGGGCTGGCAGTGGCTGCTCAGGGATGGCTTTGGCCCGTGTCCCTCCAAGCAGCCACTGCCCAAGCAGCTGCGCTGCCCCCGGGCTCTCCTCCCGGCCTGCTGGGCTTTGTTGGGTGGCAAAGCCTGTGCCAAGGGGCAGCACGGTGCCTGCAGGCCCCAGCTCGGGGGGAAACGGAGAACGTCCTGCCCGCATCCCCCGTGCTGCCAGCTCAGCAGTGCAGCACAGCACGGGCTGACGCTCCCCATTGCTCCCACAGGTGCAGCTGGAACCACAGCACATCTTCTTGATTCCCAGAAGGGCCATGGAAGTGGTTGCTGGATAGGATTAATTGCAGGCCTTCTTTTTTTGGAGCTTATTTTCATCTTATGCTGTGTCCAAATTTGGACATGCTGGAAGAGAAAAGGGTGAGTGTTTTGTTCACCTTTCCCTCAAACAGCTTCTTTTAAAAGTCTAATGTTGTAGACAGGAAACATTCCCAGAGAAGCTGCTGTGGTGTTGTTGCCAGTCTGTGATTGTCCAGAGAAGCTGGGGAGCCTTGCCAGCTCTGGGCCCTGCTGTGCAGGAGGCTCCCTGTGTGCCACTGGCAGCTGGGGCCTCAGCCACCTCCTCTCTCCACAGGGATGCCTCTGCAGCTTCACAAGACTGGCCAAATACCTAAGCCAGGGAGAACTGGACCTGTCATCTCGCATCTCCGTGCGCGTGTCCGTTGTCCCTTCCATGGCTGCATTACCAGCTCATTGCTAGGGACAGCTTGTTGGTATCACCACCCAGAGCAGGAGCCTCTGTCCCCAAAGGTGCTGCCCCTGGTGTCCAGCCAGGCCAGGAGGTGCTGCCCTCCTAGCAGGGAAGGGCCTGAGCCTGGCAACATCTTTGGGGTTCAGCTCAGGTGTGTCTGTGCTACCACCAGCTCTGGCGGAGCTGCTTGTCTGGGCACAGCCAGGGCTGGGCAGGCAGCAGATGAGCACGGGGCTCCTGAGACAAAGCAACCTCATTTTGTCTTTGTTTTACATTTATACACAGCAGAAGATTTTAGAAATATTTAGAAACATTTTTTGTAGAAAAATATCCCTAAATATTTCTTCCCTTTTCCTATTGTAGTTTTGGATTTTTCAAAGTAGTTATAGAATTCTGAAAAATTTGGAACACTTTTACGCTTGCCGAATAAAAAATAAAACTGCATTTAATTGGTGATCATTACTCTTAGATGAACTAAGTCATCACAAGACACCCAGTGTACTGGTGAGGCTCTTTTCCCACTGGAGAATTTTACCTAGTGACAACAACGGACTTAAAGCCCTTTCCCTGATAATTTCCGGGATTTCTTACAAGCTCATCTCTCAGTCTTCAGAGGCAAACTTTGAGCACAGTGGGAATCTCCTGCTGTGCAGGAGGGTCTCTGTGAGCCAGCTGACACCGGGGCCTCTTTTGCGGAGATAAACACAACTCCACGACTTTGTGAAAGTTGTAAAGTTGGTATGTTTATTACTGTGCTGGATGCATGTGGAGATTCCTCTCTTTAAAAGACATGCGTACCTCTGGGAACTCCAGATCCTTTTTTATCACTCTCTCAAATAGATATGCATCCAATTTTACGATAGGTTCATACATATTCATTTTTACAAATTTGGTTGGACATTTACCGCTAGTTAATCTTTATCAGAAAGAATTCCCAGGTCAGGTTGGCCTGTTCTCATAGCAGTTCCTCTCTCTCTGTGTCCCCCGCCACCCCCTTATCTCTGTCCTTGACTGAAGCAGTTTCTCTGAGCCTAGGCTTTTTACCAGTCAGACTAAACAGCTATGTTCTCCAACTACAGACTTAACTCAAAGATGTACATTTCACCTAAATCAAAATGGATTTCTACTCTGAAAAATTTCTACTCTGTCTCTTTTTCCCCCTTTCCTAGAAAATAAGTAAATTCTTTTATCTAATGCAAATCCCTATGACAATAATTGTCTCTTAATGCTTTACCATGTACTTTTGCTAAGGAGGTTAACACAGCTGTTTGCTGTAGTATTCTCCAATATCACATTAGCAATATAATGGATAACCCTAAAATTAGCTTATTCCAGCTAATATTAACAAAACTATAATGGGATGACACATTTTATTAAGGATTCCATTGTCAGTTGGTGACCACCCAAAGATCACATCCCACCAGTGATGATCTGCAGTTTGCTTTACTCTTTGCAGAATTCTGGTTATTTCTTTGGTATCATGAGAGACAGTAATTAGGGCTTTCTCTGTTTTCTGGAATTTCCTTCGAGATCTGCAGTAGGTCTTGGTGCTTAATTAATTGTTTTATCAATGTAAGGTCCATCCCAACAGGAGTTGGTGATAGTCTGGTTCCATTGTGTAATTGGTTTTAATCAACTGGTGGGATGTCACGGGGGCCATGTACAAAAAATCACACCCGATAATCTTAACAACATTGCAATACAAAAATTAAAATTATTTCTTCTAGACAAAATAATATTGTTGTTATCAATTTTTACAGCAGCACAAGCAGTTCTCAGGCACACATAACTTTTACTAGTATACATGAGCACAGTTTTCTGATCAGTGACTGCATGAATCTCAAAGTGGCAAATACTCTGTTCAGTGTCTAGACACACATTTGGGCATTAATTGTATTGCTTTCACAAATGAATCCCAGTTGTTCTCTAGTAATGCAGGATTCTAACTTTACTGTTTGCCACTTTTCATTCACCTTTCCAGCCCACACCCTATGTTCTGAAGGGTAGAGCACTCTTTTTTCATTATTTAATCCCAGTGCAATGATGGGGCGGATAACATAAACAGTGGCATTATGTTAGGTAAGGACAAAGGCAGTGGCCACATTAGAAGCAGGATCATAGGTGAAATTTACTATAGTCCACCAGGATTGAAACTTCTTTACAAAATCAATCACATTATCCCAGACAACTTCCCAAATTTCAGCTGGAAAATTACCTTCACCCCCTTCCCATATGATCAGAGCTGCTGTTGCCTGCATCTATAACTGTGCTTGTATACAACTGAAAGCTAAAGACACATTATTTCCAACTGTACCAAATGCTTCTAATATTACCCTGTGGTCTTGGCTCCCAGCCTTTTCCCACTTTGGCAGTACTTTGGAAATCAGCCACTGCCTAGTTCCTAATGCCAATAGAGCTGACTGATAAGGCTGCTTCAATTTTGCTAGGTCACCTGCTGCAGTGGCCAGCTTATTCATCAGTATTTCTGAATCAATTCCATTTAAAACTCTCAATCCATTCCCTAACATCCCAGTTAGATAATTTCTTATTCTGCTCCTGAGGTATATCTGTCTTTGTAACCACGTTGTGCAGCCCTCAAAGGATGTTCTTAGGAAAGAGGAGCAGGCTGGTTGGATTTTTGAGAAGTTAATTTGCACTAGCAACTCAACACGTTTGAGAGACCATTCTGGATTGAACAACAGTTGTTTTCACTTACATTCTTCCCTGCGTAGGGGCCTATTTCTCACACTTCAGGGTCAGGTTTGGTTTGGGTCTGAACTATTTGATTACTAGTGTGGGTTGTATAAGGTCCTGCCATTGTAAAAAGTGCAGTGTTGATTTAAAATTTAAATGAGAGCTTTATAGCATCTCGAGCTTAAAGGCAGGTCACTTCTACAGGCTGTATCAAGGAGAAATTACACCAACAGTCTGGTTCACTTGGGCTATCACAAACTTCTTGGTGCCTGTATACGGGGAGGTTGAGACACTAATTTCCTCTGGTTTCTCATAAGCCGTCTCATTGACTACCTAGCACTCTATTTTGATTTCTTCTCTCTTGATCTCCTGAAGTGTCCACAGTTCTCGTTCTTGCCACTCTTGCTCCTCATATACCTGATCTTCATGAATTACTACAGTGGACAGGTTTAGCTCTTTTATCTCAGAAAGTTCTCCCATGGATCCCGTATACAGATTGAAAGCTTGGGACCAAGGCCATTCAGCATTGCTTGGGATAGAGGTACTCTCTAATTCTAAGACTCCACTTATAATTATATACAAATCAATTCTGTAATTGAAATGACAAACTACCCCTGGCTGCAATATACTCATTTTGCCTGAGTAAGTTTTAATCTCAGTTCATTGTTTCTTGATGTCCCTCTCTAAGGGGCTCCTGGGGCTTTCTTCACTCGAGAGTGATGGATCCAGGCATTCTACTCCTTGGTCTGGATTGCAGAGAAGGTGGTGAGAAGCACTTGCAGTGATCTCTCTCACTGTGCATCCAAAGTCTTTTCTGCAAGAGGCTTAACATATACATAATCTCTCGACTGTATGTTATGTACTGGTCTGTCTAGCTCTTTGCTCCGAGTTCTAGCCACGTGTTTCTCAATTTCTCTGAGCTGTTTGCTTAAAGCCAGCATGCAGGTGGCCAGGGTTATCTCTCCAATGTGGGTGGACATTCTCTTTTGTATTCCATATGGTCTTCCATAAAGCATTTCAAAAGGACTCAGCATTTCTTTAGCTCGTGGTTTAGTTTGCATTCGCAATAGTGCCAGTGGAAGAGCTTGGGGCCAGGGTAGATTAACATCCTGCCCCAGTCTTACAATCTGCTGCTTAATCAAATGATTCATTTTCTCCACCTGGCTGCTTGATTGTGGGTGGTATGGAGTGTGAAGTTCTCAATCTATGAATCTATGCCCAGGTGGCTACTAATCGGTGGCACTATTTTGGAAATGAAATGTGATCCTCTATCCGAGGATATTGTGGATGGAGCTCTGAAGCATGGTATTATTTCTTGTAATAATACTCTGGTCACCTCTAGAGCTTTGACAGTTCTGGTGGGGAATGCTTCTGGCTACCCTTAAAATGTATCTGTCAATACTAATAAATACAGATACCCCCCTTTCTCTGGGAGTTCTGAAAAGTTAATTTGCTACAGCTGTCCTGGCCCATAGCCTCTCTTAATTTGACCGAGTTTTGGCCGGGGGTATTTTTGGGGTTTGTCTGGAGGCAAGGATCTCACTGTTGGTTTACCTGAGTAATAGTGGCAGATTAATTCTTGGCAATGACTCTTTCAATCAGATATGCATTTTAGAAAGCCTGTGGAAACTACTACTTAAAAGTCAACACTTTATTTTGATGCACTCTGTATCACTGGCAGCCTTAGTCATTCTGGGAAAGGAGCCACACTTTATAAAAGCTTTTAAGTAGTTAGGCCCCAGTGTGTTTTCTGGTGCTCTTCTTTCACTAGTGATCACAAAAATGGGAAGGGATTACTGGCTGTCTTTCAACGGCAGCCCACCCCTTGTGGTTGCATGTCTCTTTTGATTAGTACTATTATATTTTGGCTTACTTTTGAGGGAAATCTGTCCATAATTACTCCACTTTTTGCTGCTTTATTTGCCTCTCCATCCACTAGCTCATTTCCTTCTTCCAATTCTGAGCTCACTCTCTGGCGTGCCTTAATATGCCTTTTCAGGCAGCTGAACTGCTTCCAGCAGCTGCCTTGTCTCTTCTTTTTGTGAGGTTAGCAGTCCCCTCTCGTTCCAGATGGCTCCATGTGCATGCACAACTCTGAATGCATACCTTGAGTCTGTACATACGTTTATTCTCTTTCCTTTTGCCATTTCCAAGGCACGGGTCAGGGCAATTATCGCTGCCTTCTGTGCAGAGGTGCCTGTCTGTAAGGGCCTGGATTCTATTACTTCTCTGCAGGTAGACACTGCATATCCAGCATGTCGCTTTCCACTGGCAACGTGGCTACTACTGCCATCAGTGAACCAGGTCTCTGTATCGTCTAGACGAGTGTCTTTAAAATTCTGGGCATCTGGAGTAAGTAGCTTCAATGGTCTCCAGGCAATCGTGGTGTACTGCTTCTCCTTGATTTCCACTGAGAAAAGAAGCTGGGTTGACAATATTAGTCACCACTATCTCCACATCATCTTGCTCTACCATGATGGCCTGGTATTTCAGAAACTTCTGTGGTGAAAGCCAGAGGCCACCCTTTGCTTCCAGTGCTGCGGACACTGTGTGGGACACTAGCACAGCCATTTTTGTCCCAGGGTAAACTTGCATGCCTCTTGAATATTCAGCATGACTGCTGCTACAGCTCTGAGGCAACCTGGCCATCCTTTTGCTGATGCATCTAGTTGCTTGGAGAGGTAAGCAACTGCCCTCTGATATGGACCCAAGTCCTGAGCCAATATTCCCAGGGCAATTCCCTGTCTTTCATGGGAAAACCAGAAAGAATGGTTCACTTACATCTGGAAGTCCCAAAGCTGGAGCTGACATGAGGGCACTCTTTAGCTGGTGAAAGGCCCGTGTGCCTTCCTTTGTCCACTGGAGATCTCTGTTTCCACTGGCAATAAGAGCATAGAGGAGTCTTACGAGCAGTCCATAAGTATAAACCCACAGCCGGCACCACCCTGCCATGCCTAAGAAGGTTTGGAGTTCCTTTATTGTCTGGGGTTTTGGGGTTTGGCATATGGCTCCTTGCGAGCCTGCCCTGACATCCGTTGCCCAGCACTCACCTGGTACCCCAGGTAGATTACTTTCTCTTTCACTGCCTGTGCCTTTTCTTTGATACTCTGTGTCCTTGGGGTCCTAGGAAATTCAAAAGGCTTACTGTCCAGGCCAGACATGCTTCCCTCGTCCGAGTGGCTACTAGAAGATCATCCAGGTACTACAAAAGCCTTCCTTCTTCCTGTGGAGCTTCCCAAAACTCCAGATCTTTTGCAAGTTGCTCCCCAAACAGAGTAGGGGAAATTTTGAAGCGCTGAGGAAGCACGGGCCATGTGAGCTGGGTTTTGTGCCAACTTTCCCATTCGAATGCAAAAATTTTCTGTCTGACTTTGTGGATATGGAGGCAAAAGAAGGCATCATTTGATTCTGAAATGGTTAACCAGATTAGCTCAGGTGTTAAATAAGTTCATAAAGTATATGGATTGGCTACCACAGGATACAGATCTTCTGTTACTTTATTGACAGCCCTCAAATCCTGTACTATCCAGTCTGACCCATCAGATTGCAGGTAAAATGGGAGTATTGAAATCCGATTGGCATTCTTTTAATAATGCTAACCGCAGAAAATTTTCAATTATTGGACTGATTCCTTCCCTGTCTTCATTCTTTAGGGGGTACTGCTGCCTAATTGTGACTTGTTGTGTCCCTTCCTTAAGCTTAATTACTATGGAGGAGGCATTTTTCGCCATCCCTGGTACACCAGAGGTCCATACCCTGGGAAATACTTGACTTAGTATCTCTTCATCAATTTCCATCTCAATTTCAATATCTGTTAAGGTTAAACTTAATACCTCGATGTACTTTTGATCATTCAGCTCCAGAGGACCCTCTCCATTTTGAATGTAATGGTTGCTTCAAAACTCCTTCAATAAATCACTTCCTAAAAATGCCTATGCTGAATGGGGCATCTACAAAAACTTATGCATACCCCATTGTTTGTTTTCCCAATTCCCCAGCCACCTCCTCTCTTCACAGGGATGATTCTGCAGCTTCACAAGACCTGTCAAATAACTCAGGCGGGGAAAACTAGACCTGTCATCTCTCATTTCTGTGCCAGTGTCCATTGTCCCATGGCTGCGCTACCGGCTTATTGCTGGGGACATGCTGTTGCCACCACCACCCAGAGCAGGACGCCCTGTCCTCAGAGGTGCTGGCCCTGTGTGAGAGTCTGTCCTAATTTTCCCTCATCTGCCTCACGATCGTCCTTGGGAGACCACTGAAGAGAAGACCCCCCCCCCTCTATATCTGGCTCTGAAGGAGAAAAGTCACACGCCACGGGCCCTGAGAGCTGAAAGCTCAGTTTTGAGCTGTTGTTTCCACAGGAGTGTTTGCTGTATGCTAAGAAGAGGACACCATGGCCCGTTTGCAACAATAGCAGCTTGGGAAGCTGTCCCACCTCTCGGCCTGGCTGGACTTCTCCTGACTTTCAGGTGGTCTCCCATAGAAGACCCTTGCCTGTTTTACAACCACCGTGACAGACAGACGGAGATGTGAGAAGCTTTTCCATCAAGGACTGAGACATGAAACTCCTAAAAAGGCCCCTCTGCTCCTTCCAAGGACTGGGACTGAAACCCCCAGCCCGGGGGAGGTGTGTGGGGAGGCAAGCTGACCAAAGCGAGATGTTTGCCTGCAGATTGTGACCACTGGAGCAAGAAAACAATGGCTCTCATTTACTGCTGAGAACACCAACTACCTGTTACATCTATCAAGCTCATTTACTGCTGAGAACATGGACTACCTGTTACGTCTGTTCCCTATTGTATCTGTTTCCCCCCCCTCGCAATTTTCAGTAATAAAAACCTCTGAGTTAGCCAGAGCCTTTTTGATCTCCCCAGCGTAACAGGCGGACCCTCGGCTGGACTGCACCAAAATTGGTGCAGTTGGTACAGTTGGTACAGTTGGTACAGTTCGTCTCTGCGTTGGTAGCTATATCCCCCCTCCCCCCCCCTCTTTCTCTCTCTTTTTCTCCCTTAATCCCTCTATCACATTTTTGCTGTAGTTGTTTCAATAAAACTGCATTTGATTTGATTATCACTGCAAACCCCGTTGTACTGTGTTGGTGTTTTGCACTCTGAGATCATTCCTACGAACCATCAGGTCATCTGTCCACTAGGACAGACCCTGACACCTTGGCAACCAGAAGCACAGGGAGCACAAACAGACACAGCCAGGAGGCCCAGCAGCTCTTTCCTGAGGGCCCATTTCATGCAAGAACTGGCCCTCAGAATATTAAACAAAATGAAAATAAAAGGGTTGGGGGAGGAGGCATTGAGGTGGCCTCACAGGTTCAACTCTGCACTCTGCTTTTGTCACCAGCATTATCCAAGTTCCTGTACTTTTTTCCTGGAGAATTTGCAGTCAACAGATCTTCACTCCCTCTCATCAAATCAGTCTTAAGGCCAGCTTCAGGCTGGGTCATTCATTTAGACTCGAGCACTGACTGGGGTCCAGGCAACAAAAGAACATTAGCTGCAGGCCACCCATACAGCTTTTCATATTAATCAGCACAAAGCCTTTATTTCTGCAAGCTCAGGGATGCTGGGGGGATCTTTGCACCATCAGGCCCAGGTACAAGGCTCTGGATCCTCCAAAGGAACAGAGCCAGCCCCCTTGAGTGGGAGAAGGCGCGGCCTCAGTTGCAGCCCCGGGTGCCTCCTGTGGGCCAGGGCACGGCCCTGGCCGTAAATGTGTTGGGCTGCAGCACAGGGCCAGGGCAGAGCTCAGCAGCCTCATCAGAGCCCAGGGCCATGGCCGTTGCCTGCCGGGGCCCGAGCCTGGCCCGGCCCGGCCTGGCCTGAGCAGCCCGGCCTGGCCCCAGGGGATGGGCTCCGCCTGTCTGCTGTGCCCGCAGGCCGGGCCCAAGGCTTTGCAAGAGGCTTTCTCCCAGCTTTGCAAAACCTCAGCCAAGTGACCCTTTGCTGTGCTGAGAAGAGTAAAAAAAACCCTCAAATGTAACCCCACTGCACACCTCATGAGGGATGCCTGCACACTTTAGAAGAGGCCATCAATACTCCTTTGTGATTCATGAGTGACCCCGGCACCCCTCAGCAGGGACCCCAAAATATCCATGCCTGCCTCATGGGGCCAGGGCTCAGATGATGCCAGGGAAGGAAATGTGTCCTCGGCCCAGGGACGCTCAGCATGGGCTCCCCCAGCCCTGGGGACCCCCCACTGGTCACAGCAGCCCCTGCCTGGCTCCTGCCTGCCCACACCGTGGCCATCCACGGCTGCTCCTGGCCATGGAGCTCAGCCTGTGCTGCTGCCAGGTGGCCTTTGTGGCTGTTACGATCTGGACAGAGCTGTGACAACTCCATTTCTTTATTGAAATATAAAATGTGGGCCAAGCCCTACCCTGGCAGACAGGGGCTGCCCACATTCACTCCTGGCTGGGAAACAGGACTTGCGGACTCTGGGGCAGAGGGTCTTGTTTTGGAGGGGAAAACGAATTTGGAATGTGAGAAGGCCTTCTGACGGTGTTGCAGCCACGGCAGGGCAGATAAGGGCATAAGTGGAGACCTGGGATAACAGGCCAAGTTCTCTTTGCCCGAGTTGCTAGGCCTCTCTTCTGAAGATGCACAGGAGCACCTGTGGAGAGAGGAGGTGGCTGAGGCCCCAGCTGCCAGTGGCACACAGGGACCCTCCTGCACAGCAGGGCCCAGAGCTGGCAAGGCTCCCCAGCACGGCTGGAGCTACTGGCACAGCTTGGCCCAGCTGCACAGCTGTCCCTCAAGGCCCCGGCGAGCAGGGCACGGCTCTGGGCAGGCTCCCTGGCCAAGAGCGGGCCCCAGAGCGCCTCTGCCTTTCAAGGGCAATCTAATCCCTGCTCTTTCTCCTCCACATTTTCCTTTGCCTCTGCCCTGTTTTTGGCCAGGAAGCCTCAGCGGGAGCGAGCCCTGGTTGCAGCCCCAGCAGATCTTAAGCCCATGCTTCAGCTTGGGCTCCCTGCCAGCTGATGCCAAATGCCTTCCTGCAGAGGCTGGGGAGAAGCTGCAGCCAGGCCAGGCCAGAAAACAGCCCTGCAGGGCATGGAAGCAGCAGCAAGGCAGTGAGGTTTCCATGGATGCCCTCCCGCTGTGCCGGGCACCGGGGGTTTGGACATTGTGATGCTGTAGAACCACAAGGCTCTGTGACCCCAGAGCCTGCTGTGACCTCACAATCCTGCTGTGACCTCATGGCCTGCTTGGGGATGGACCTCATGGCTGGAATTTTCCTTCTCTAGGAGGGAGCTCATGCTTGCCTGGCTGTTGTGTCCAAGGGCTGGCCTTGCCTCCCCAAGCTGAGCTCACTGCTCTGTGTTCTGGGCACTGGCACAGGAGATCACATCCAGGGATTTCTGAGCTCCTCAGGCACTGTCAGCCACAGCCCAGCATGCTGCGGAATGAGTGATCTCTGGCTGGAGACAAGTTCCACATTCCCTCCTGTCAGCAGCTTCCCAGCTGGAAATTTGGCACCTTTGGTGGGCCATGGCTAACACAGTCCTCTGGCTTCATAGGAAAGGTGAAGCTTTTACTTCACCATTTGCTCTTCATGTGCAATTTAAGGCACTGCTTCCTTTTGTGGTCCTCAAAGGACACAGTGAATAAAACAGGGGGGAAAGTCACCCAACCTCTTCAATGCTTGGATATGCCAAAAAAAACCTTGAGGAGCATAGGGTGGGTGTGTGCGGTCTGACCAAGCCAGAGCCCTTCCATGATGGATTGGCTGCCTCAGTGACGCAGTGCCAGAGTTCTTCAGCCTGGGCTGCTCCCAGCACTGTCACCAGGAGGAGGCTGCCCCCAAAAAGCCACACAATTTGGGTGCTGCTATAGGTCACATTTGCTCTATGGCACAGGGGGAATGCTTCAAGGGCAGGGACAAGGAACAAGGAGAGGTCTTCTGTATGACTCCCAAAGGTGTTTATGCCCAGGAAGGTCAGGCTCAGAAAGACACAAGTCCAGGCTCTAGAAGGGGTTTTTCAACAAGGGGAGGTTCAAGAGGAGGGTACAAAACTTTAACAAATTGGGAGAAACCTGGGGAGAAGCATAAGGCAGGCAATACAGTGTTTAAACCAATTGGGAATTACAGGGGAGGGGAAGAGTTTAAACAAACCAATGAGACCTCAGGGGATACAAAAATGACAGGGAAGTTTCTGGAGAAAGGGGCAGGTATGAGGAGGGACTGACCATGTTCATACTGGGAGAAGGAAGAGGTAACATTCTGGAACAAAGGGCAGGTTTTTGGGAAGATGGAAAACCAGGGCAAAACCAACAAGAGAGGTGCAAAAGAACAAGCAATTAAGGATAAAATATGCTATAACAATACAAGAGATGGGGCCGGGGGGGTGGGGGTTTGAACTGACCATTGAAACTGAATTGCAGTTGAAAACACAATAGAGACACACCGCAACACCACAGTGTGGCGGTCTGTTATTTTACAGTTTGTTCTTCTGTAGTAAGTTTTAAATACTCCTTGTTATACGTTTGTAATGTTTCATTCCACGTATCCCATTTGGTTTCTCTGGTGGTTCAGTCCTGAGTTGTTTATTCACCAAGTATATGTCAATGCCCCTGTCCATCAAAGACAGCACAGCCTTTTGTTCTGGTGTGTACCATGTAGTTCATCCCTTCCTCAAAGCAAGATTGGATTTCAAGGTTTGCTCCTTCCCCTTGTTGGTTTCTGTTGGATAGCCCTTGCTCTGCACTCCTTCCCTAATGCCTTCCCCTTGGTAAAAGGTTGTGTCCTCCCCTTCTTCTCTCTCTTCCTTAAAAATCAGTTATTGTCAGTTGTCCCTGACTCCTCTGGGGACATAAACCTTCCTTAGAACTCAAACAAGTGATCTCTCTCTCAGTTCCTTTGCCTCAGTCCCTCGTACTGGGTTGCTGCTGTGTCACCCGTGCCACAGGTGTCGGCTGCAGGGAGCTGCGAGCCCCTGTACGCACCGCCAGCCGGGAAGGTCCCTGTAGGGATCCAGGGGCAGCCTCTCTTGTGACTGTCCATGGGACTCAGGCAGTGAGCTGGCCAGAGAACATATTGCCTGTGACCCAGCCGCGAAGTTACACCCCAGTGCACAAGGGAAGAGCTAGAGATGCCACCACTCTGGACTTCTGCCATGCCCTGGACACATCAGCCCTGCCCTGCATTCATGTCCCTCCTTTGGTGAGCTGTGGATCTGATGGAGGCACAGTTTGGAGAACGAGCAATTGCCTGGCTGGTCATATCCAGGGGGTTGTGGTCAATGGCTCAGAGGCCCGATGGACGTCAGTGACCAATGGTGTCCCTCAGGGTGACAGCAGAAGCTCCCTGGACACTGGGGACTCAGTGTCCTGGTGGTGCTGCTGGACAAGAGAGCTGGAGGGGCCTCCAAAGCAGAACTGTTCTGATTGCCCAAGTCTTTCAGACTTGCTCAGGGAATGAGGAGCTGATTGAAGTGAAAAGATACTGAGAAATCACACAGTCCCTCAGTCCCTTCCCTGGGAAGAAACATTTCCCCATCCAAACTTCCTCTCCCTGTCTTTATCAAACTCCAAGAGGAACAGACATGCATATACATCTATCTATCTATCTATCTATCTATCTATCTATCTATCTATCTATCTATCTATTTCTGTCTTAGTTATTTAACTATCTAGCAATCTAATACCTACCAATCTTCCTATATCCATCTACCTATCTGACAAAATAATTTCAGCTTTAAATTAAATCTCTTTATTTATCCTTATCCTTTGAAATAGAGTTTAGAAAGTAGTATTTTTATACAATTACATTTATCAAAGACATTAATTAACAGATGCTTTTAATCTCTCCATCATGAAACTGCAGCAAATTCCTCCCTGACTGCCAGTGATGAGTGCCTGCTGTCAGGGAGGGATCAGAAGGTCCTGTCCAGAGGGTGGGAGCAGATGTATGCCCTCTTCTCCAGGATCTGCTTTGCAGCTTTATTAATGCCATCATCCCGGTATTCATCGGCATCTCTGGAGAAAGAGAGAAAAGTCAACTAAGGGACCATAAAGAGCCGTTGTAAATTTGTTTCAAGAAGTGTTTTTGAGTACGAGTGCAAGAGTGAGTGCCAGGAAGAAACTGAACATTCTCTTCTGAAAAAGATAGATTATTACAGACTGAGCTTTGGAGAGCCAATGCACAGCTGGTCAGTACTTCCCACAGAGTCCAAATCCCTCGTTTCTATCAGTAACTTGACAGGAGTATATACATAAAATATAGATTTTATATTGCTCAACAAAGAACCCTGGCAGTTTACTTTAGCTATGAAGTGGAGAGACTCTTCTCAACAGGTTCCGGCTCTGCCGCTTGTTTGAATTAAAAGTAGAGAAAAACTCTTCTGTTGGTCACATAAACCAACAAAAGTTTCATGAGTCTGTGAAAGACATAAGACGGTAAACCTCATTCCATTTTATAGTACTTACAGTCTCTTAATTCAGCCATGGGATAATTGGGCCATCATTCACTATACCAAAAAACTGGAATAGGCACTGGAAAACAAGTTAGTTTCAAAACTAAGTTTAGAAAAAGTGAATGAATTTCATAAAGAAAAACATGTAGAAAAAACATAGGAATTTAAACTTCTCAAAGCCCTTTGATAATAGAGCCCTGATTCCCAGTCATGTCCAGTGAAGCCTCAGCTGTCCCTTTGAGGCCAGAACTGCCAACGCTCAGGGCTGGGATGAGCCTTCACCCAGAATTGGCTCCAAGACTGATTGGGAATCAATCCAGAACAGGGCTCACAAAAAGAGCAAAGTTTCACGGCCAAATCCAAACCTTCATCAGGCTGGATTTGTTTTAACACCGAACTGGAGCATATTTGCTTGTGCTGCAACACCGTTGCCATTAAACTTTACATGAGCTACAAGATAAGCATTGCCCTGTCCTGAACTGTGCTGCCCAAACACTGCTGAGAACTTGCTGTGCCTCTGCCCTGTGCCCCTGGGGCTGCTCTTGGCCAGGCAGCCTCAGTGGGAGCCGGCACTGGCTGCAGCCCCAGCGGGCCCCCCAGGACAAGGCCCAGCAATGAGGAGGCCAAGGAAAGCTCAGGGCAGCAGCTGAACCGTCCCCAGAGTTCTTTGGACAACCATGGACTGGCCACAACTCTACAGCAGCACGACTACGAGTCAGGCTACCAATGCTGTGGAGCAAAGTTATAAGAAAACTGTGGAGAAAAATCAGCAACAGACCGTCTGATCTCATACAGCTTGCGAATGCCAAGATAGCAGCCTATCAGCACAAGTGGCACAGTGAACACTATCACCACTGTGCCTATCATGCATTTCCTGCGCACATCCTGGGGACAGACAATTCTTGGGAGGCGCATTGGATCCGGGCCATATATTCCTGCTTCAGTGACAACGTCTGTGGGAGCAATGGGGAGCGTCAGCCCGTGCTGTGCTGCACTGCTGAGCTGGCAGCACGGTGGATGTGGGCAGGACGTTCTCCGTTTGCCCCAGAGCTGGGGCCTGCAGGCACCTTGCCGCCCCTTGGCACAGGCTGTGCCACCCAACAAAGCCCAGCAGGCCGGGAGGAGAGCCCGGGGGCAGTGCAGCTGCTTGGGCAGTGGCTGCTTGGAGGGACACGGGCCAAAGCCATCCCTGAGCAGCCACTGCCAGCCCTGGCCCTCCCTGCCCTGTGACAGCTCCCCCAGCCCCAGGCCACAGAGTCAGGCCCTCTAAAAACACAATGGATCTTTGCCCTCCCCCTCTGCCCTTTCCCCACAATGGGCACCCCCTGCAGTCTCTCCCAGGTTTCAGGACATGTCCCACAAGGAGGGACCCCAGCAGGACTGCTTATCCGGGCTGAGCCTGGCACAGCAATCACCTTCTGTGGCACTGTCTGGCATCTCCTCACTTCCTGTATCAGTGGCTAGCACGGGTACATTGCGTCCTCCAGGATGTGCTGCCTTCCGGAAAGACTTTTGGTCCATCTCTGGAGAAAGGAAAAGGGACAGCCAGACCAGGTGGAGCCATTGCCCACTGGGGAGCTGGCATCTTCAAGGAGTATCACTTGTGAAAGACATGGATAAGGATCAGGGAAAGGCCAAGGCCCTTGGGGCTGCCTCAGGGCCCTCCCTCCTCAAAATATCTGCCCCTCCAGATCTCCCAGAGAATGGGAAATCCCAGGCCCATGGTGCAGTTTGGGCTCTCACTTAGTTGATGCCCAATGCCTTCCTGCAGAGGCTGGGGAGAAGCTGCAGCCAGGCCAGGCTGGCAAACAGCCCTGCAGGGCGTGGAAGCAGCAGCGGGGCAGTGAGGCTGCCATGGATCCCTTCCTGCTGTGCCGGGCACGGCGTGTCCAGATGTGCAGCCAAAGCCCCCGGCTGCTGAGCCCCAGGACAAGGCTGAGGGAAATGCACCCACCACGGCGTCTCTCCAGGTCACTCAGGGTCCTTTCCATGTATTGCAACGCCTCTAGGGAATTAGTGCCTCCTCCAGGCTTGTTCCTCCCTCTCAGAGGACCTTAAGTGACGTGTTTGCATGTCAGAAGAGTGGATCCCACAGAAGAAGGGTTCAGCCCGTGGGGTCAGCAGGGACACACTACTCACCCCTGCGATGGGAGCTGGGCTTCTGAGCAGCAACCCAGAAAGGAGCTTGATAAGTCCTCTCTGCAGAGACTCCTGTAACACAACAGCCACAGAAGCTTCTGTCACCTGGTTCCTGCCAGGTTGTCAAGGATTATCCGCTTAGGGGAACATTGACAATGTACCTGCAGGAGGCGGAAGAGGCTGGAAATCCTCATGGAGCCAAGCTGCTGGAGAAACCTTCCTAGCAAGCTCATCTAGAGGGAAGCAAACACACAAAACCATTTCCATGGTGTCCTGGGATCCCCCCTCTGCTTTTGGGACCTGGGCACTGCAAGGTGGTCGGGTAAGTCTTTGGGAGCCAGATGTCAATGGAAAAGGGCAGAGCTGCACAGGGGCCTGGGGAGCTCTGGGCTGGTCCTGGTCACTCTCCACCCTCTTTGCAGGCCCTGTGACACATCCCTGGAGAGGAAACTGGGGCTGCCCAGGGCCCTGGGGCTTGTCTCCCTCCCCCAGAGGAAACCCTCCCTGAAGGCCTGGGGAAAACCATCCCCAGCGCTTCCCGGGGAGCAGGGAGCGCTGTCCCGGGAAAGGGGAGCCAGGCTGCCGGCTCACCTGCTCGCCGCGCTTGCAGCGGAGCAGCCTGGGCAGCCCTGGCAGGCAGGGCCACGGCCAGGAGGAGCAGGAGGAAGAGGCGCAGAGCAAGGGCCATGCTGCCTTGCCCTCTGCCAGTCCCGCAGCTCTTGCTGCCACCGCTGTCCTGACACCGCTGTCCCAATGTCAGCACCACTGCTGCCAGCGCCGCTGCTGCTGCCGCAACAGTTGTGCTCAAGCACTGACTGCTCACTCCTTGTGCTGCTGTGCAACCACCGGGTCTGGGACATCTGTGACCTCAGAGCCTGCTGTGACCTCATGCCTTGGGCAGGATTTAGCTGGAATTGATCTCCAGTGGTGCTCTTCCAGCAAGGAGAGGATGTCCCGCCCAGGACCTATTTGCAAGCTGGGATTTTTTCACAACTGAGTTACACGATATTGCAAAAGTGAGACTTTTTTTGGTTCTACATATAAGAGCAATGTCAACTCCAAAATTCCACTCATGTTGTGATTCCCACTTTCGCAGGCAGCAGCAGCCCTGCCGTGCTGACACCAACTCCCTACTGTGCACTTTGCTGCCCTTTGGCCCGTATTTAAAAATTAAGAACTTGATGCCAAAGCTGACAAAAATAATGCAACACAGGCCTTCAGGGTATCTGCACGCTTTAGGGGATACCCAAACCCCGTGCACATCTTATGGGTGTCCTCAGCCACCCTAAATCCCCGTATGCCCTCAAAGAAAGACATACGACCTCTGCTCAATTTTACAGATGCCCCTGCACAACTTGCGACATACATTAAACTCCCTGCACAACTTCTTGGTGTCCCCAGTCCCCTGCATAGCACAGAGGTGACCCAAAGCCCCTGCATGCCTTTAGAGAAACCCAAACATAACACTCAGGGAGCAGCACCAGTGCTGAGCCATCTTCTGTGTGTCTGTGTTCACCATGTGTCCCTGGGTGAATAGATGAGGCCTGGGGGGCAAATCCCCTCTCTGCTCATAAGAGATCTGGGGCTGCCACAGGCGCAGTGTCTGTCGGGCTCTGAGCTCATCCCTCAGGCTATGAAGGACTTCCTTCAGAGTCCAGCCTCTTTCCATTGTTCTCAAGGCAAGCAGCTCCCGATGGCTTCCCTCTTTCCCTGGGCATGCCACTGGAGGAGGCCCAGGCCCAGCTGATGCTAGGGAAGGAAATGTGCCCTCAGCCCAGGGACGCTCAGCATGGGCTCCCCCAGCCCTCGGGGCCCCACCGCTGGTCACAGCAGCCCCTGCCTGGCTCCTGCCTCCCCACACCGTGGCCATCCACGGCTGCTCCTGGCCATGGAACTCAGCTTGTGCTGGTGCCGCGTGGGCTTTCCTGCTACTATCACCTGGACAGAGCTGTGAAAACTCCATCTCTTTATTGAAATATAAAATGTGGACCAAGCTCGGCCCTGGCAGACAGGAGCTGCCCACCTTCAATCCTGGCTGGGGAACAGGACAAGGGGGCCCTGAGGTTTAGGGTCTCGTTTTGGGGGAGAGTAATTTGGGAAGGCCACGCTGATGGTGCTGCAGCCGCAGCAGGCCAGATAAGGGCATAAGTGGAGACCTGGGATAACAGGTCAAGTTCTCTTTGCCCGAGTTGCTAGGCCTCTCTTCTGAAGATGCACAGGAGCACCTGTGGAGACAAGAGGTGGCTGAGGCCCCAGCTGCCAGTGGGAAGCTGCTGACAGGAGGGAATGTGGCACTTGTCTCCAGGCAGACTGGAGGGACTGGCAGAGGGCAAGGCAGCATGGCCCTTGCTCTGCGCCTCTTCCTCCTGCTCCTCCTGGCCGTGGCCCTGCCTGCCAGGGCTGCCCAGGCTGCTCCACTGCAAGCGCGGCGAGCAGGTGAGCCGGCAGCCTGGCTCCCCTTTCCCGGGAGAGCGCTCCCTGCTCCCCGGGAAGCGCTGGGGATGGTTTTCCCCAGGCCTTCAGGGAGGGTTTCCTCTGGGGGAGGGAGAGAGCCCCCAGGGCCCTGGGGCTGCCCCTGTTTCCTCTCCAGGGATGTGTCACAGGGCCTGCAAAGAGGGTGGAGAGGGACCAGGAGCCTGTGCAGCTCTGGCCTTGTCCATTCATATCTGGCTCCCACAGCCTTACCTGACCACCTTGCAGTGCCCAGGTCCCAAAACCAGAGGGGGGATCCCAGGACACCATGGAAATGGGTTTGGGTTATTGCTTCCCTCTAGATGAGCTTGCTAGGAAAGTTTCTGCAGCAGCTTGGCTCCATGAGGATTTCCAACTTCATAAGCCTCCTGTAGGTATGTTGTCAATGTTCCCCCCTCAGGGGATAATCATTGATAACCTGGCTGGAACCAGGTGACAGAAGCTTCTGTGGCTGTTGGGTTACAGGAGTGTCTGCAGGGAGGACTTTTCAGGCTCCTTTCCGGGTTGCTGCTCACAAGCCCAGCTCCCATCACAGGGGTGAGTAGTGTGTCCCTGCTGACCCCACGGGTTGAGCCCTGCTTCTGTGGGGTCCACTCTTCTGACATGCAAACACTTCTCTTAAGGTCCCCCAAGAGGGAGGAACAAGCCTGGAGGAGACAAAAAGTCTCTAGAGGTGTCCAGACCCATGGCCGGGATCCTGAGTGACCTGGAGAGACGCCATGGTGGGTGCATTCCCTCAGCCTTGTCCTGGGGCTCAGCAGCCGGGGGCTTTGGCTGCACATCTGGACATGCCGTGCCCGGCACAGCGGGAAGGGATCCATGGCAGCCTGGCTGCCCCGCTGCTGCTTCCACGCCCTGCAGGGCTGTTTGCCAGCCTGGCCTGGCTGCAGCTTCTCCCCAGCCTCTGCAGGAAGGCATTGGGCATCTGATGACAGAGAGCACCAACTGCAACATGGGCTTGAGATCCCTTGCAATTTTCCGGTCTCTGAGCACACCTGGAGGGGCAGTTCTTTGGAAAAGGGAGGGCTCTTGAGCCGCCCCAGTAACCTGATCTTTCTTCTGCATCTTATCCATTACTTGGGCAAGCATTGCTTCCTGAAGGTGCCACCTTCCCATTGGGGAACAGCCCCACCTGATCCAGCTTTCTCTTTTCCTTTCTGCAGAGATGGAAGGAGAGGATGCACTGAAGGCGCAGTTTCCCGGAGGAAGCAGGGGCTCATTGGCTGCCTCTGCTGCAGGAAGGGAGGCCATGCCAGGCACAGCCACAGGAGGTAATTGCTGTGCCTCTGGGCCTGAGCCCTGCTGAGGCTTGAGCTGCCCTCTCTGCTGCTTGGCATTGCTGACACGCAGCATTACCTGACCCCCTTCCAGTGCTGGGTTCCCTACAGAAGGGGATCCCAGCACAGCATGGAACGGTTCCCATCTGTGCTCCTTTCTAGACTGGGATCCTGACTTGCATCATTTGGGAATGGTGGTAAAGCACGGCATAAGGATGTTAGAGCTTGGTGAAGGTAGGCTATCAGCAATCCTTTCCTAACAGAGTAAACATTGCCCAAGTAATGTTAGAGCATCATTTCCCTTAAGATCCTCTGATGTTTGATGGATTCTGGGAATCCTGGCCTCCAAATTTCACCTCTTGTACCCAACACTGGTCCCACAGTATCGCTGTCAGTGGGAGGAAGGAGTATTTATCTGTCCATCCTCCTCCCATGTGCAATGCCACTGTGTCCTTCTGTGTGCTCTGTGCAGCCACAGAGAAGAGCAGAGAGGGAAGGGGCCGGGCCCAGGGCTGTGCCCCTGGCTGAGCCTTTCTCAGCTCCTTTGCCAGCCCCAGGGAGCCTGAGCTGCTCCTGCTGCCACTGCCAAGCCCTGGCCCTGCCTGGGGCTATGTTTGGAGCTGCAGTAGCTCCAGGGAGTCCTTTCTGCCCCAACTGCCCCACAGGGGGCTCCTTCCATCCCAGTGTGGGGCCACTGCAGGCACGAGGTGCCCCTGGCCCTGCTCCTGAGTGGAAGGCAGAGCTGAGGGAGTGCCTTGGAGGGCACCAATCACCCAGGTGCCCTCACTGCCACTCGGGCCTGAAGGAGAATATTCAGCAGTGTCACAGGAGCTGTTCTGTCCTGCCTTTCTTTGCAGATGAACGTGATGATGAAGATGATCCTGATGATGACAATGATCCTGTTGATGACGTTGATCTGGATTCCAAGCCCATACCTATTACAGCGACCTGAGTGGGTCGCTGCTGGTGAGAGAGAGACGGTGAATCTTGTATCTTGATCAGAAGGCTTGATTTATTAATATATGATATAATACATTATAGTTATACTAAAAAGAATATAAAGAGAGGTTTGCAGAGCAGCTAGCTAAGCTAAGAAGAGATAGAAAAGAACCCACAACAAAGTTGTGGCCAAGGACTCAGTCCCCTGGCTTGAACTGATGATTGGCCCTTAATTATCAACATAGAAAATGAGCCAATCAAGGTGAATCCTATTGCATTCCACAGCAGCTGATAATAATTGTTTACCTTATCTTCGGGGGCCTCTGGCTCCCGAAGACACAGAAATGTGAAATAAAGGATTTCTGTGGAGAAATTTCTGCGACACATACCCATTACTGGGCCACAGAGAGATGGTGACGGTCGTCAAGGCCTTTCCCTTGGGAGAGCTGCCAGCTCAGAGCCCAAAACTCGGCCTGCAGGTGACAGGACAGAGACAGGTGTCCCTGCTGACACCATGGGCTGAGCCCTGCTTTTGTGGCATCCATTCCCGGGAAATGGAAATATTTCTCTTAAGGTCCCCTGAGAAGGAAGAGCAAACCTGGAGGAGCGAGTGAGTCCCTGAAGGAATCCCAACATCCAGAAAAAAAACGGAGTGATGTGGACAGCCAGTGTGGTGGGTGCATTCCCTCAGCCTTGTCCTGGGGCTTAGCAGCCGGGGGCTTTGGCTGCACATCTGGACACGCCGTGCTCGGCACAGCAGGAAGGGATCCATGGCAGCCTCACTGCCCCACTGCTGCTTGCATGCCTTGCAGGGCTGTTTGCCAGCCTGGCCTGGCTGCAGCTTTTCCCCAGCCTCTGCAGGAAGGCATTGGGCATCAGCTGACAGGGAGCCCAAGCTGCACCACAGACCTGAGATCCCCTGCGATTTCCCAGTCTCTGGGTAGATGCAGAGAGGCAGCTGTTTGCAGGAGGGAGGGCCCTGGTGCAGCTCCAAACCCTGGGCATTTTTCTTGTCTTTTTCCATGCCTTTGACAAGTATTGCTTGGGGCAGAAGGGCACAGCACAGAGGAATTATGGCATGCAGGCTCAGGGGTTCGGGTACTGAGCAGTCGTGTGCCAAGGGGCAGCAAGGTGCCTGCAGGCCCCAGCTCAGGGGGAAACAGGGAGTGAGAACGTCCTAGCTGTATCCACCGTGCTGCTAGCTCAGCAGTGCAGCACATCATGGGCTCACACTCCCCACTGCTCTCACAGATGCAGCCGGCACCTCAACATGTGCTGACAACATCTGGAGAAGAGTTTTCTGCTGGGAAAAACCTTGTTTGGTGAAGTTGATGGCCATTGTGTCTGGTGCAGCACTTTGCCTGTTGATTTGCTGTGCACCAATCTGGTTTTGCTGGAAGAGAAAATTGTGAGTGTTTTGTGATTCTCTACCTCAAACAGCTTCCTTTAAAGACTGCTCATAGTCAGGGAACATTCCCAGTGAGGCTAGTGTGGAGTTGTGGCCAGTCCATGGTTGTCCAAAGAACTCTGCTAAGGGTTCTGCTGCTGCCCAGAGCTTTCATTGGCCTCCTAATTGCTGGGCCTTGTCCTGGGGGGCCCACTGGGGCCGCAGGCAGTGCTGGCTCCCACTGAGGCTTCCTGGCCAAGAGCAGCCCCAGGGCCACAGGGCAGAGGCAAAGCATGGTGGGGAGGAGAAAGAGCAGGGACAAGATTGCCCTTGAAAGGCAGAGGCGCTCTGGGGCCCGCTCCTGGCCAGGGAGCCTGCCCAGAGCCGTGCCCTGCTCGCCGGGGCCTTGAGGGGCAGCTGTGCAGCTGGGCCAAGCTGTGCCAGCAGCTCCAGCCGTGCTGGGGAGCCTTGCCAGCTCTGGGCCCTGCTGTGCAGGAGGGTCCCTGTGTCCCACTGGCAGCTGGGGCCTCAGCCACCTCCTCTCTCCACAGGTGCTCCTGTTCATTGTCAGAAGAGGAGCCTAACATCTCAGGCAAAGTTCTTCCGACCTCTTATCCCAATTCTCCATGTCTGCCCCTCTCTGCTCTTCTGTGGCTGCAGCACCGTCATGAACCCTTCCCAAAACCCACCCCTCCCAGACGAGACCCTCTTCCCCTGAGCCCCATCGTCCTGTTCCCTGGCCAGCACTGAAGTTGGCCAGCCCCTGTCTGCCAGGGCAGGACTTGGCCCACATTTGATGTTTTAATAAAGAAATTGAGTTTTCACAGCTCTGTCCGGGTGGTAGCATGTGCAAAGCCCAGCCGGCAGCAGCACTGGCTCAGCTCTGTGCCCAGGAGCAGCCACGGATGCCCACAGTGGGGGCAGGCAGGAGCCAGGCAGGGGCTGCTGTGACCAGCGGCGGGGCCCGGAGGGCTGGGGGAGCCCATGCTGAGCGTTTCTTGGCTGAGGGTACATTGCCTTCTGGGGGATGATCTGGGCCTGAACCTCATGAGACACAATGTGATATTTTGGGGTCTGTGCTCAGAGGTGAAGGGGTCCCTCATGAGGTACACAGTGATATTTTGGGGTCCCTGCTGAGGGGTGAAGGGATCCCTCATGAGACACACAGTGATATTTTCGGGTCCCTACCGAGGGATGCCGGGGTCACCCATGAATCACAAAGGAGTATTGATGGCCACTCCTAAGGTGTGCAGGCATCCCTCTTGAGGTGTGCAGCGAGGTTACATTTGAGGAGGTTTTTTACTCTTCTCAGCACAGCAAAGGGTCACTTGGCCGAGGTTTTGCAAAGCTGGGAGAAAGCCTCTTGCAAAGCCTTGGGCCCGGCCTGCGGGCACAGCGGGCGGACAGAGCCCATCCTCTGGGGCCAGGCCGGGCTGCTCAGGCCAGGCTGGGCCGGGCCAGGCTCGGGCCCCGGCAGGCAACGGCCGCGGCCCTGGGCTCTGATGAGGCTGCTGAGCTCCGCCCTGGCCCTGTGCTGCAGCCCAACACATTTACAGCCAGGGCCGTGCCCTGGCCCACAGGAGGCACCCGGGGCTGCAACTGAGGCCGCACCTTCTCCCACTCAAGGGGGCTGGCTCTGTTCCTTTAGAGGATCCAGAGACTTGTACCTGGGCCTGATGGTGCAAAGATCCCCCCAGCATCCCTGAGCTTGCAGAAATAAAGGCTTTGTGCTCATTGTTATGTTTGCCCAATTACCCCATCATCAGAAAAACCCAACAATATTAGAGGTATTAGCAAATCTAATTGAATAGTTTAGAAAATATATAAAATTGGATACACTTGAAATATTGACAGTATAATTTGATTAAAAATAAGGGATCATTTGGTTCCAATAATAGTGCATAAGCAAAAGATAACTGTGGGGTACGGGTTGCAAGGTTCTTGGACCCTTGCCACCTCACGAACAAGCTTGCCAATTGAAGATTCTCCTCTTCTATGCCATATGCCAATGGCATCTCCTCCCATTTTCGATTCATCACACTTCTACCTCCGCCCTCATCACCACCTTTACCACGCATGCTCCACCATTCTTTTGGTGGTCGCACCCCTTTTTGGGGGTCATCTTTGGATGAAGGCTGTCCTCTTCTTCGATGTCTTTTGATTCACTTTTGGGTTACACATGTGCACTAAGCTAGCATAATGCAAGCCAAAACGAACATAATATTATATTTAAGCTTCAAAGCAATAAATCTCTTATAGCTGGCATTTTCCTGGGTCCCAACCAGATTTTCCTTTCTTTCTCTTAATTTTTAGTACCTGATATCTCTTGCTTTTTCCTGCTTTGAACATCTGCAGGAAAGAGGGGGGTCGAACCCCTCCTCTCCCTTTCTTTCTGGGCATGACACGTTTTAACTGTGTTATTATTTCCAAATATTAATTACTGTATGAATATTGATTACTGTTTTAATTTTGTCAGCACGAACCATACTTATTTACCACAAATCCCTCATTTCTCTTCCTCATCACTGATTTGTGCTTTATCAAAAAACTGTGCCCCGATATCCTTTATATTCTTCAGATTTTGGATTTTCTTGTTGTCTCATTTCAACTTCAAACTTTCCTAGCATTTCTCTCGCTGCCTTTAGTTTTTCACACTCTTTTTCAAATTTGGTTAGCATTTCCTGTGTTATTTCAATCTCTCCGGGTCCTGCCCACAGTTAATTGGTTCCTTGTTCTTTAACACAGGTCGATTTAGCTCTTACTACCATTATAGATCTTGGTTTTCCTTTCACTGCTGATTCTGGATCTAGAGGCATTGTTGTAATCTGCATCCCTTGAATCACGAGTGAATTAGCCTACTGAAACATGGAATCATACAAGGCAGAAACAAAAGTCCCAAAACTGAACATAACAACGTGAATCCTAACTTTTTCCACCAAACACCTCCAAAGAGGTTATCTCACCAATCTGCTTTCAAGATTGAATTCTACTTTTGTACTGGCACATGAGCCACCCTTTTAATTTCCTCCGCATGTTCGGTGATAGCTTCTCCATAATCATCAATTTCTATGCAGCACTCAGATTAATTAAATCTCCCAGAAACTCCTCCTCCTTCTGCTAACAGATAGTCTAGGGCAATCCTGTTTTGGTACACAAACGCCCGCATTTGTGAATATTGCCTGGCCAGCAATTTTAGGGCACCGGAGGTGTTATTTGACACCACTTCCACTACTGCTTGGAGCCTTATCAATCAATTCAACAGGTAAATTGGGGTCCTATATCCCCATGGCCCGTCCTGAGCCCATGTTGCTGGGTCATAATATGCTATAATTCTTTCTGCAGGCCATTTGTCCTCTCCCCATTTTTGGTTCCCCCCCGCTGTTGGAAAATTGAAATTCAAATATCTTTTCTTCCGCTGCAGGGTTTCATACAATGGAGTTCCTAACGTATTGCTCCTAGACCTCAGTAGAACAAAGAAGGAGGGTTGTATTACTCCTAAGGTAGAGGTTCCTCCCCATTTTTGAGGTAACTCACTGTATGCTCGTTGCCCACAAATCTGATATATCCCCTATGGGGCTTTCCATTTCTTATCAGTTTTCTCTGGCTGTTCCCAATAAGACCTCAGGCTGCTGATGGATTGGTAGGGGTTAGCTCCAGGACTTCTGTACCAGCATAAATCAATTTGATCATCCCACTCACAGTTTGTTTCTTTTATTGGTCCCCCATATCCATCAGGAATTTCAGGTCGCCAAACTTTTGAACCATTGTCCGTATTGACTACTAATGTGGACTTAACAGGAGTATGCTGCACTATTTTATTACATTTCTTTCCTTCTCGGGTTATACAAATGGTTCCAATTACTTGATGGCTTAAAATCTATCCTTCAGGTCTCTTCAATGTTCCAGAAATTTGGGTGTGGTTCATTTTAAAAATTGCTCTGGAGCTAAGCTCTCACCTTTCCACAGCCATGTTTCAGCCATTTTTAGACCCCCATAAATCCAACATTTGGATAATCCCAATTCTGCGGCAATCTCTTGCATCAATCCCACAAACGGATTCTTTTTGAGGCTGGCAGGTCCCAATCTTTGTAGTGCTGTTTTAGTTGTTTATACAATTTGGCCAGTTCTTTTGACTCTTTTTTTCTCCTGTTCTTTCCTCTATTCCCCTTTGGTTCCTTTTCTTCTTTCCTGTTCTCTTTTAATTTTTCTCTTATTTCCCAGCCTCCTATGCCTATACTTGGATCATCTCCATTATCATCGCTTTCAAAACAAAAGAATCTTTCGAATTGAGGGCAAATCTGATCGCCATGGGGATAAGGAGCTCATTCATTGTATTCCAAATTTTTCCTTACCCAATACATCTTTCCCTTTTTAACACAAACATCTATAAAGCTGCTGCAATTGTAGCAGACAGAACTAACACAGATTCTATTTTGTCCCTAATCCAAACAGGGTGATTGCAATAGTCACAAATGTTGAAATTGCTGGGACTTGGTTTTTCTCTGTTTGCTTTTTCATTGCCGATCCTTTCATTTCTTGAACTCTGTCCAGTGTGGCTTTCTGGCTTTGGCCAACTGTCCAGGGTACTATAATAAACACAGTGAAAATAATCCTCAGGAAATCTACCTTTCTACCATTCTCAAGGCCCCTTGGGTTGCAACCAAGGGCCGAGATGCCAGTCTTCTCAGTAGCAAAGGTAATATCCCGGGATCTAGTCACTGGTGGTTTTAGTTTCCTTGGTACCCATAGCCTCTCAGAGCTTGCTTTTCCCCTTTTAAATGCCATTTCCCAGTTCAGACTGGTTAAGAAAAGATAATTAAAATTAAAAGAACAGGGAAAAGGTTAGGCTGAAACACCATAAACCTGTATTTTCCAAAATCTCAGGGATGTGCCAACCACAATAGGATTTTACCAATTATTTTCTGCTTCAAGGGCGGGGAGTTCATTAAGTCGCCACCAATAGGCAAACTCGTAGCACTAATATGCCCCTGGAATGTGCCTACGATGTGGTATATAGACTTCTTCTCCACAACAACTATTGATTATAAGACACTGGTCTATAAAGCCATTAATTGCTCGTTCTCTTATTTGTGCTACAGCAAATATAGCAAGAACCAATTGATCTAAGTTCTCTGTTAATCCAATTGTTGCTGGAAGGGTCCCAGTCTCAAAGGTATTTCAAAAAATCACTAGCAATGCGTTCTATAGTTAGCCAGCTAAATACATAACCATAGCAAAACCAACAAATCAATCGTCTCTCCTTCTCTTCCCTCTTAGTTACTCTCAACCATAAGTTAAAGCAAAGTGCGCAAACAATACACATCCAGAGATGACACTTTAAACCATGTTCACCGCACTCCCAATGTTTTACTTGTCTCTGAGGTCTTTTAACAACAGGTGTTATCAATCTCAGTTTCTAAAATTGCAGTGAAATGCGTACCCTGGTCTGAATCAATGACCCTCACTAATCCAAATCTTGGAATTACATGTTCTAACAATATTTTAGCCACCGTTTGAGCTGTAGCCCAAGCTGCTGGAAATGCTTCTCCCACAGAGTTAATTGATCTATTATAACTAACAAATACTTCCACTGACCCACTTTAGACAATTCTGTGAAGTCAGCCTGGATTTTTTCAAATGGCCTGTAGGCTGTTTTGTGTCCTCCAGAGAGAGGGCTCCTCAACACATACTTAGACACCCCTGCGTAATTTGTTTTCCACTTTCAAATATCTCTATACACCCATAAAATTTTAAAAAGTGATCACAAAGGGCTCTTGTTCCCCAGTGTGTCTGTCTGTGCAAGTTATCTAAGATCTGACGTGCCACTGGCTTTGGCATCATAATCCTGCCATCAGGAAGAACCCACTTTCCCTCCTTAAATGTTGCTCCTAATTTCCTTATAGCTGCCAGTTCTGCTAGTGAAAGGGAAAGTGTCTCCTGCTGAATGTCTGTTTCTTTTAATGTCAGGATTTCGGTATCTCTTTTCCTTAAGGCTGCTCTTCTTGCTTCTTCATTGGCCGGATTATTTCCTCTGACTCTAATATCCCTCCCTCTCTGGTGCCCCTTTACATGAACCACTGCTATTCTCTTTGGGCCCTTTAAAGCTTCAAGTATCTGAATTATCAATCTCTCGTGTACTAACCCTTTTCCTTGAGTGCTTATAAGTCTCCTTTCCTTCCAAATTTTTCCAAAAGTATGTACTACACTGAAAGCATATCTGGAGTCCATATAAATAGTCCCTTCTCTCCCTTTTAGTATTAATGATGCACGGACTAATGCATTAAGTTCACAAGCTTGTGCTGACCAGGATGGACTAAGGGGACCAGACTCCTTTACCTCAAGCTGTCCCCCACTGATTATAGCATAACCTGATTTTCTTTTCCCACTCACTACCCGAGATGACGCATCTGTAACTAACTTTTCTCCCCTTTGTAATTCTTGGTCTCCCAAATCTGGACGTATTTTTGTTTGTAATTCTGTAACCTCTATGCAATCATGTACCAGCTGTTCCCCTGGATCCCCATAAAGAAATTGAGCAGGGCTCTGTACTTGTGTCACCTTCAAGTCTAATTCAGGGGAGGTAATCAAGACAGCCTCGTACTTCAGTATTCGTCTATCTCTTAACCATTTTTCAGCTTTTTGTGCTAAAATTCCCCTAATATTGTGAGGAGTGTATACTTCCAAAGGTGCACCAAAGGTTACTTTTTGGGCCTCTTCCACTAGCAACGCAGGCACTACCAAAGCCTTAAACATGATGGCCAGCCTTTACTAACTGGATTTAATAGTTTTGAACAATAGCCCACTGGTTTCAAGCTTCCTGCCCAGTCTTGAGTCAGTACCCCATAGGCTGTCTGATGAGTTGTACTTACAAATAACTGAAAGGGTTTTCCCAAATCAGGAAGACTTAGTACAGGAGCCTGCAACAAAACTTCTTTAACCTCTTCAAATTTTTTCTAATCCTCCGTAGTCCACTTAAAATGGTTTGTAGGCAATTTTTCATACAAAAATTTCACTTCTCCACTAAATCCTTCAATCCACTGTCTGCAATAACCCAAAAGACCTAAAAACTGTCTTATTTTTTATTTCAGGGGTCCCATGTTTCATATTCTTCAAACTCTCTCAGGGTCCAGCTTTTTCTTTGCCTTACTGATCCAATGACCTAAGTACATGACTTCTGACTCCACAAACTGTAATTTGGATCTGAATATTTTCAGACCATTTTCACCTAAAAAATTCAGCAAATGAATAGTGCTCCTCCTAGTTTTCTCCTCCGTTTCCTCTGCTAATAACAAATCATCCACATACTGTAACAACTTGATTCCTTCAGGCAACTCAAAAGTTTTTAAGAGATTTTCTAATGCTCTCCCAAAAAGATTAGGTGACTCAGTGAAACCCTGCGGTAGTACCGTCCACCTGAGCTGTTCTCTTCTACCTGTCTCCCAATCTTCCCACTCAAAAGCAAAATAATCTCTACTGCCTTCATCCAAAGGGCAAGTCCAAAAGGCATCTTTTAAATCCACCACACTATACCACATGTAATTAGGAGGCAATTGACTCAACAAAGTATATGGGTTAGCCACTATTGGAAAATGTGTAATAGTCCTTTGTTTTATTGCCCTTAAATCTTGAACCAGCCTGTAACTCCCGTCAGGTTTCTTTACCCGTAAGATGTGAGTATTAGGGGGTGACGTGCAAGGTTCTAATATTCCTTGCTGTATTAAATTTTCAATCACTGGTTTTAATCCCTTCCGCCCCTCTAGTGATATTGAATATTGCTTCACTCAGATTGATACTTCTCGATTCTGTATTTCAATTTTAATAGGCGGAATGTTGAGGTTCCCCCCTTCACCCGAATGCCAAACTGTATCATTAATTTCCAGATTATCCTCTCCAGTTAAAGAATAACTTTTAAGTTTTTCTTCACAGGGTTTTATCTGTAAATCCAAGGCTATTATTAGATCTCTGCCTAATGAATTATTCTCGGCCTCCAGTATCAACAATAAATCATTTACTCCAAATTTGTCATCTGTTTCAATTTGCACCCCTTTAATTACAGGAACGGGAAAAGCCTCTCCCTTAACTCCAATTACTGGAACTCGCTCATGACTTATCTTACATCCCTGGGGTAATTTTCTAAGTGTTGCCCGAGAAGCTCCAGTATCCACTAAAAATACAACTTCTTTACTATGGGGACCTATCTTGAACTTTATCAAGGGCTCTTCTGGTGGTGTTTTGGTCCCCTTCATTAAATAGAGCCCCTGACCTCCCTAATCCTCCTGAAAATTTTTCTCCTCTTGCTGTTTCTTCCTAAATCTTTTTTGTAGGTGCCCCTTTTTATGACAGTAAAAACAGGTGGGTCCTGCACCCCTCAAGGTAGGGCAAGAATTTTTAAATGCCCCTTCTTGTGGCAAGAAAAACACATGGGTCCTGTGTTCCTAAAAATAGATCCTGACATCTGCTCTGTTCTTTCCTGCAGGTTTTTCTGTAATCAAAGCTGCCTGCATTTCTTTAACTGCCGCCACCAAAATTCATGCATCTGCCTTCTGCTTTTCCTCATCTCTCCTTACATACACCTTTTGTGCTTCTCTCAGTAATTCCTGAAGTCCCCTGTCCTGCCAATCTTCTAATTTTTCCAGCTTCTTCATGATGTCTCCCCAAGATTTTGCTACAAACTGAGTTTTTAAAGAACCTGCCCCGCTGCAGTATCAGTATCTATGCCTGAATATAATTGCAAGTCTTTCTTTAATATCTCTAACCATTCTGCCGGGGACTCATTCTTTCTCTGCTGCTCACTCAAAGCTTTTCCTATATTATGCCCCCTAGGCACTGACCCACAAATTCCTTGAACAATTATCCACCGGAGATCACTCATATTCTACCTATGCTCTGCATTCTGATTATTCCAATTTGGATCCTGGATAGGGCATTTCTGATCACTCCGCCCTTGTCCCTCAGTTCTCTGTCCCAAATCCACATTCCTGCCTGTCTGATCATCTCTCTATCTTCTCTTGTAAACAAAATTCCTAGCATAGACTGCATCTGCACCCAGGTATATGTGTTTGGTCCCAAAAACTGATCTAACTTTTCTGCCTCCGACGGGGTCCTCTATCAGTGTACCCATCTCCTTCTTAAACTCCCTGACATCCCCGGTCTTTAGGGGAACACTCACATAACCAATAGGTGGCCTCTGTCCTGGATTTGCCATAGTGATAGTGGAACCCTGGAAAAAGTTAAAGATAGAATCTAAAATGTTAGGCTTTGTGATTTCCCAGATCAACTGCACCTGCATAAGCAGTATGATAAATTATATAATTGTTAGATGTGATGATTGTTTAGTAATTAAATGTAATTCTTCTATAACCATAAGAAGAATAGTGAGAAACTATGTTGGAAATTCAGAGAGGGGCTAAATTTATGTATACAATAGAACAATATAAGTTTAATAATTAACATGAAAGTTATGTAACGATAGAGTATAAAACACGATCATTTCGGATGTATGGTCGGAGTCAGATTTGGGTTGAATATACCCCGATTCCCAGAGGTCTTAATAAAAAGCACCGCATATAATCGCTCTGTGATTATGTGTTTTTGAATGCTAACATTTTGGCAACCCCAGAAGGGACCCTTGTGAGTGCTGCTGAGCGAGTTTGCGACTCAATCATGCTCTAGCCAGCACCGAGGGATTCTTGGGGAGCCCATCGGCCGCGACCGCTTCCACTGCTCACAAACGTCCCCGGGAGAAAGGTAAGGTGCTTTTTACTTTGGTTTGGATGCCTGCCAATAAGACGCAGCGAAAGCTACGCTTGGTTGGGCTAAAGGAATTCCTGTTGGTGTAAGCCTAGGCGCTGTTCTGTAAGACAATCGCGAAAGCGTTGCGGGTTCGGCATTTGTGGTATTTTTGAAATGGAGAAACTTAAAAGGATTTTGGGCAGTAACACCCCTATCCCGCAAAATTCTCCTTTGGGGTCCTTATTAGCGCTTTGGAAACAAGGTAACTTTGGGGAAGGATTACGTAAAACTAAGTTGATTGATTATTGTAATTCATGGTGGCCAGAATATGCCTTGGAGAACGGTGAAAAATGGCCAAAATACGGTACTCTGCAATATAACACTATTTCGCAGTTAATGTCATTTTGTAAATAAGAAGGAAAATAGGATGAAGTCCCATATGTTGATCTGTTTTTCTACTTACGGGGAAAGCCAGAATGGCAGGATCAATGTGGATTAATAGTGGTTAAAACATCTGCAAAGTGTGGGGTTTGTGAGGATAGTTCTTTAGAACACTTGGCATTAAGAGAAAGCTTGAGTAGGGAAAATTATACAGATATTGATTTACAAGTAGCTCCAATAGGAACAAGAGAACCTAACCCTATCCCACTACCTGCTCCTCACCCACATACCCCTGAACCTGTCTCATCTAGTACACCTTTCCCTCTTTATCCTCCTCTCCCATCATCACCTGATCCCTCTTCCTCGGAAGATGAGTAAAACCTAACTGTGATAGAAAGGGGAAAGAGGTATGCGAGTGAAAAAGATAGCGATGGTAATGAATCAGTGACCCCAATAGCCCATAGAACCTGGGGTCGAGCAAAGCTTGCTCCAGCTGTGCATAGAGATGGCATAAGGAAACAAAAACGGACTGTGATTGCCCCCTTGCGACAAGGTGTCAGAGTGGAAGGGCCAGTATTTGTAAAAGTGCCTTTTTCCCTGGCAGACTTAGTTATTTGGAAACAGTCAGCCGGAACTTATAGAGAAAATCCTGATAAAGTGGCACGCGTAGTAAAATGGTTATGAAAACTCAAAATCCTGACTGGGATGACGTACAAGTAATATTAGATACTCTGATGGATTCTAGTGAAAAAGAAATGGTACTTAAGGCAGCCAAAGAGAGGGCAAGAGAAGATATTAGAAATGGGCTGGTAACAGGGAATTTAGATGTGAATTTCCCAATTGAGGATCTAAATTGGGACCCTAATTTATTATGCGATATGAGGAGATTATGGAAATACCAAGAGTGGATCCAAATAGGAGTTCAGAATGCTGTCCCCAAAACTATAAATTGGTTCAAACTATATGAGGTTCGACAGGAAAAGAAGGAATCTCCCACTGCGTTTTTGGAGAGGCTTAAGGAGGTAGCAAGGAAATATACAGACCTTCAAATGGATACAGAGCAAGCAAAGGTTCAGCTTGCTCTCATATTCTTGGGCCAATCACAGGATGACATTCGTAGAAAATTGCAAAAATTAGAAGGGGAAGAATTAAGGAATTTGGATAAGTTACTCGAGGTCGTCTGGAAGGTATATAACAATCGGGAAAAAGAAGCTAGTAAAAGGCAGCAGCAGAATCTTTTGGCAGTAATACAGGGCAGAGGGAACCCAGATTTCAGGGGGCGTAACAGGAATGGTCGGGGTAGGAGACCAGTTACCCAAGGGGTAAGCCTGAATCAGTGTGCATATTGTAAGCAGGAGGGGCATTGGAAGCAAAATTGCCCAAGTTTGAATAACCAGTTTGACCAGGGCAATCAGTTCCAGCAGGCTACCAAGGAGATGGTCCTGGGAGAGTATACCAGCTGACTAGACATAGAACCAGTAGAACAAGTTAAGGAACCTGTTGTAAATATACAGTTAGGGCATAAAGAGGTCAGATTTCTAATAGATACTGGAGCTACTTTTCCTGTATTGAATGATTTGCAAGGACAAATTGGGAACAAGGAAACGACAATAGTCGGCGCTACAGGGAAAGAGGAAAAACGGCCTTTCCTGCAACCCCTAGATTTGTGTTTTGGAAACAAGATTATAACTCACGAATTTTTATATGTACCTGAGTGTCCAATTCCGCTTTTAGGGAGAGATTTGCCAGCAAAACATGATGCAGTAATAACCTTTGAAAATGGAGAGCTTATAATGAAAATACCTGAATCAAAGACGGGACAGATATTAATGATCAAAGAAAAACCTGTCCCCTCTATCCCTAGGGAGGTAGAAGATGCAGTGATTCCCTCTGTATGGGAGACAGATATACCAGGGAAATCTAAATTGGCACAACCAGTGCATGTAGAGTTAAAAGAAGGGGCAAGGGCTGTACAAGTCAAACAATATCCCATAAAACCAGAAGCATGGCAAGGAATAGTAAAGATTATTGAGAAATTCTTGAAATACCGAATTTTAGAAGAATGTGAATCAGAATTTAATACACCAATATTTCCAGTAAAGAAGCCAAATGGTGAATATAGATTAGTGCAGGATTTGAGAGCAATAAATAAAATAACAAAGGACATTTATCCAGTGGTAACAAATCCTTATACATTGCTAACATCCGTAAAGGAGATATATAAATGGTTTACCGTAATTGATTTAAAAGATGCCTTTTTCTGCATCCCCCTTGACAAAGAAAGTAGGAAACTGTTTGCCTTTGAGTGGGAAAACCCAGGGAACAGAAGAAAGATCCAGCTCACCTGGACATGACTCCCACAAGGCTACAAGAACAGTCCTACCCTATTCGGAAACCAACTGGCAAAGGAACTGGAGATTTGGACTGAAAATGGGCAAGTACCAAGAGACCAATACTTATTGTGGCAGTATGTTGATGATATACTAATAGCTGCAGAAGAAAGAGCAACCTGTATAAAGGTAACCGTTGAGATTTTAAATTCACTGGGAATGGGAAGCTATAAAGTATCCAGAGGAAAGGCACAAATCACACAACAGACTGTGATTAACCTGGGATGTGAAATTTCACAAGGGGAACGAAAACTAGGTACTAATCGTATCCAAGCTATTTGTGCTATTCCAGAGCCCCAGAATTTACATGAGCTGTGAGTCTTCCTTGGGATGGCAGGATGGTGTCGCTTGTGGATCATGGACTATGGACTGATTGCAAAACCCCTGTATGAAGCTCAGAAGACACAGCCATTCACCTGGGGCAAACCACAGAAAGAAGCCTTCCTAAAATTAAAGGAAGCACTGATAACCGCTCCAGCATTAGGGTTACCTGATCTGTCTAAAGATTTTCAGCTGTTTGTACATGAAAGGCTGCGCCTAGCACTAGGAGTCCTGACCCAACCTCTGGGAAGCTGGAAAAGGCCGGTGGGCTACTTTTCCAAACAACTCGACAACACAAGTGCCGGGTGGCCCCCATGTCTGCGGGCAGTCGCAGCTACTATGATCCTGATACAAGAAGCCAGGAAACTTACTATGGGAAGGCACATAGATGTCTATGTACCACACATGGTAACCACTGTCTTAGAACAAAAGGGGGGCCATTGGCTATCTCCCAGCTGGATGATGAAATTCCAGGTAGTCCTGACTGAACAGGATGATGTCACATTAAAAACAACTAACCTTTTGAATCCAGCTTTGTTCCTAGGTACCACACCTGAAGAAGGCCCATTAGAACACGACTGTGTAGAAGTAATAGAGTACACCTATTCAGCAAGAGAAGACCTGAAAGACGTCCCACTAGAGCAGCTGGAGTGGGAGCTCTTTACAGATGGGAGCAGCTTCGTGGAAAACGGAACCAGATACCCTAGATATGCGGTAACAACAGTCAATACAGTAGTGGAGGCAAAGGCATTACCACCAAATACATCTGCCCAGAAGGCAGAACTGGTTGCTTTAACCAGGACACTAGAATTAAGTGAAGGGAAAAAGGTAAATATCTGGACTGACTCAAAATATGCTTTTGGAGTGGTGCATGTACACGGAGCACTGTGGAAAGAAAGAGGACTGTTATCTTCTCGGGGTACGCACATCAAACATCAGGATGCAGTCCTGCAATTGATAAAGGCAGTACAAAAACCTGAACAAGTGGCAATCATACACTGCAAAGCACACCAATCAGGAAACTCCAAAATCTGTGAGGGAAATCAAAAGGCAGACTGGGCTGCCCGACAGTTTGCTCGAGAGGTACAAACAACAATGGCATTGATACCTTTGAAGCTTAATGTATCCCAATTCAATTTGCCTCCAAAATCAAAATATTCAGTAGAAGATGAGAGACTGGCACGTTTGCTAAATGCACAAAAGAATTCAGAGGGATGGTATGTAACTACACAAAGACAAATAGTGGTACCCCCCTTGATAATGAGAGAAGTTCTACAAATTAAACATAATGAATGTCACCGGGGAGCAGAGGCATTGGTAAAATTGCTAAAGCAGAGTTTAATTTCAGTACGGATGTTAACAATGGCAAAATCAGTAATGTCAAAATGTGATATCTGCTTGAAAAACAACCCGGTGGCCAGGCGACAGGCACAGCTAGGAAGAATTCAGATAGGAATAGAGCCAGGAGACTATTGGCAGGTAGATTTTGTAGAACTACCAAGGACTCGAGGATACAAATACCTGTTAGTGGGAGTTGACACATTCTCTGGGTGGCCAGAAGCCCTTCCCTGTCGCACAAACCAAGCAAAGGAAACAGTTAAGTGGTTACTACGGGATATTATTCCCAGGTTTGGGGTACCCCTAGGGGTATCATCAGATAGGGGACCCCATTCCATAGCTACAGTAGTAAGGGAGGTAAGTAGATTGTTGGGGATAAATTGGGACCTCCACACACCGTGGAGACCCCAGTCAAGTGGACAGGTAGAGAGGATGAATCAGACACTAAAAAGGCAAATCAGTAAAATATGCCAAGAAGTCAAATTGCAGTGGCCCCAGGCTTTGCCAATAGCACTGTTGAGGATTCAGATAAAGCCTAGGAGTGGGATGTCAGTCAGTCCTTATGAGATATTGTATGGGAAACCATATGAATCTCCTGAGCCTAACCCTAATGTACATGTCACAGGAAAGCAGGATGTGTATAATTATGTTCTGTCTCTTGGGAAAACTTTAGCTCGACTCCAGAGTATCCTTGTGTGGAATAGACCACTGACTCTCGAGAACCAAGTCCATAACATACATCCAGGAGACGAGGTGTACATCAAGAACTGGAACTAGGAACCGCTGAAAGAAAAGTGGAGTGGACCCCATCAAGTACTACTAATCACCTTTACAGCAGTCAAAGTAGCCGGCGTGGACCCCTGGATTCACTATACCCGAGTGAAGAAAGTCCATCCTGGATCACAGACTGTATAAACTCTGGAATGAACAAAGGCTGCAGATAAGACGTGTTTAATTGCTTTCAGAATGCTATCAGTAATTGTGCTAACGTTATGGTTATTAATATCTTTGGGATGTGGAATGCAAAATGGTCAACCAACCACTCTTCATTCTAGAATGAAGAGAAAAGTACAAACGGAAACACAGGTGATAAAGGTTTCTAATGCAGTTCAGGCTGAGAATGTAATGATTGGATTAGTCAAAGATTTTGCCAAAATGCAAAACACCAGCCGAATAACTGCCTGTCTGCCAATACCAAAGGCAGCAGGAGACCCAGTAAATTAGGGAATCATAACATCAAAACTACCTGAAATACAAAAGAACAAAACAATTACATGTAAACTGGTACCCGAATCAAGGCAAGTTACAGAAACAACTCTGGTATGGGAATGTGAGGCCAAGGATAAGAAAGATCAGATAGAACCTTGGGACAGTGCGTGGTCTGTGAGTATTCTTCAAAGATTCCAATATATGGCAAACACCCCTTGGTGTATTAAGTGGGAAGGCCCTGAGAATGAAACAGATCCAGCAATAATGAACACTGACACTAGTAGCAGAACGAGGGCAGACAAAGTAAGTTGGTGGGCATGTAATAAAACTTACGACTGCACTTCAGATGATGAAGAGATAAAACAGATGCCACCCCTGGCAATAGCCCTACAAATTGGTTGTGCTTGCAGAGGGATCAAACATAACCAAGGCAGAGTGAATTATAAAGTAATTATAGGGTGTACCAGGATTACAATCCGAGGTCCAAGACAATTTGTATGGGCAGCAAGTGATGGTACCTGGACAACACATCTGCCTGTAGACGGGAAAGTAAAGGAGATTACTTTAGGCCTCCCAACCTTATGTCCAATTTGGAAAAAGTCCCCATTTAATGGAAAACATGAACTTCTGCAGATAAGTGCAAGACGAGAAGTTCTAGACAATGAAAATCCAGATGACACTTGGCAAGAACCCTCTAGTGGAGTGAAATTTGGATGGGCCCTAGAGTCATTGCTTGGTCCTATAGCAAACTATCAGAGTAGAGAGATGCTGTACAAACTTACAGGTCAGGTAGGTAGACTGGCAAGAGTCACCCGAGAAGGATTTAAAGAATTAAATATACAGTTACAAGCCACCACAAAAATGACTTTACAAAATCAATTGGCCTAGATATGTTACTCCTGAAAGAGCATGGAGTATGTGGATTTTTAAAGGGACAAGTTGATCATTGCTGTGTTCATATCCCAAATGTAACTGCAGATGTAGAATATGACATCAATCAGTTGAAACAAATAGATCATGAAGCACAAGAAAAGCAAAAGGATTTGGCTACAAGCTGGTTAGTAAAAAATCTTTAAAGGATTAGGGTGGAATGTGAGTTTATGGATTAAATCTATCATTGAGAGTGTGATAATCTTACTAATTGTATTCTTAGGTATTCTTAGCAATTTGGTTAGTTTACAGCATCTTAAAGGGAGAGATACAAAAGAAAACATCCTGGAACCAGAGGATAATAAAGGCACTAACACGAGATCCACGCCCACCATCTTCTGGTTCTCCAGTTTGTAACAGCATCCATTACAACGTTTATATCAACCCTGTATTTGAAGAACCAAGTACGAACTGAGGAATAAAGGACTGTATCAAGTGAAAACATTTACACCTATAGTGAAGTGAAAATGCTTTCAAAGGGGGGAGAATGATAGTGGAACCCTGGAAAAAGTTAAAGATAGAATCTAAAATGTTAGGCTTTGTGCTTTCCCAGATCAACTGCACCTGCATAAGCAGTATGATAAATTATATAATTGTGAGATGTGATGATCGTTTAGTAATGAAATGTAATTCTTATATAGCCATAAGAAGAATAGTGAGAAACTATGTTGGAAATTCAGAGAGGGGCTAAATTTATGTATACAATAGAACAATATAAGTTTAATAATTAACATGAAAGTTATGTAACGATAGAGTATAAAACACGATCATTACGGATGTATGGTCGGAGTCAGATTTGGGTTGAATATACCCCGATTCCCAGAGGTCTTAATAAAAAGCACCGCATATAATCGCTCTGTGATTATATGTTTTGAACACTAACATTTTGGCGAACCTCTCTAAGTGAGTACAATTGATTCTCCCTTTCTTCCCCCTCATCTCCATCATTTTCCTCCCCTTGTCTCCCTCTGCCTCTGGTTCTGTGTGCCACCAGCTCCTCTTGAATAGGAGGTGCATTTGGATTTATGGGGGGACTCTCAGGGGCCTGTGGCTGAGCTAGCTGGTTGGGTTGTCCATAAGGGGGTGGGAGTTGATTTAGTGGGTCCCACGGCTCCTGCCTGTTCCTTTTAACCACCTGCCCTTTGGTTAATAAAGGATACATCGGGAAGCCCCAGCTTCCTGCCTCTGAACAACAAATCTACTTCTCCCCTCAGGACTCCATAAGGCAGCATACTCACTCGCCTGCTGATTAACAGGGTTTTTCGAATTCATATATATATTTAGAGCCTGGCAAATCCAATCCTCAAATGATCCAAACTTAGGCCAATATATCTTTCAGGATCATTTCCTTTGTCCATTCAAACATGCAATACTTAATCATTTTCATTTACTTTTTCCCCTTCAGGATTCCCATTCCATCCCAAAACCGTATCATCATCGCCAGTGGGCTGTCCTGACGAATGCTCCCTTCCTGAGAACCCCCCTCAAAGTTCCCAGATACCCTAAGCTCCTGCGAATTTTTCACACAATCCACAGCCCCTGGGTCTAAGGACTTTCTTTTCCCTGACCCATCTCTGGCAGCAACAAACTAAGAGATCCCCGGTACCAGGAGAGTCTTGGTTTTCCACACTCACCTCATGATTCAACTTCCTCACTTACTACTCTGTCACACCGCCTTTTCAATCTACTTGTTCCACTCCTATTTCTCACTCTTTCTCAATCTATTAGCCACGTCCTCTCACCATCTAATCTCATACTAAATTGCCAGCTACCAACCCCTCCAAGGAAATTGAACCTATTCAATCACTCTCCTTCTCATTCTCCCTACTGAGTCAATCCCTCCTGCTCAAGGACCTTCCCACAGGTGCTTGGACCAGGGACGCCCTCCTTCCCCCTGGGCCAAACCCTCCTGGGGTCCCCACTCGTTCACTTTTCTTTCACTTCCCTCCTTTACTGGCCAGTCTCCTTGCGGATATCTTGGAAACGCGGTACCGGGAGGCCTCACCCGCTTGAGGGGTGCAGGACTGCCCAGCCTCTGTCTCAGATACTCCACACACACTCACACATGCATACAGCCGCCCCCAGACCCAAAACCTGGTGATACTCACGGCCTCCTTTTCTCTTTGGGGGTCATTTTTGATGAAGGCCTCTCCTCTTCTTTGATGTCCTTAACTCACACTAGGGTTACACATGTGCACCAAGCCAGTAGAATGTAAGGCAAAACTAACATATTACCACATTTAAGCATCAAAGCAATAAATCTTTTATAGCTGGCATTTTCCTGGGACCCAACCAGATTTTCCCGTCTTTCTATTAATTTTTAGTAACTGTTATCTCTTGCTTTTTCGTGTCCTTGAACATGTGCAGGAAAGGGGGGGGGGGGGGGGTGGAAACCCTCCTCTCCCTTTCTTTCTTGGCATGACACATTTTAACTGCTTTATTATTTCCCAATATTAATTACTGTATCAATATTACTTAGTGTTTAAATTTTGGCAGCAAAATTCATACCTATTTCCCACAAAACCAATCCGGCTGATAGGTGAGGAAAGAGAATTCAAGTTCATTTAAAGCACTGCTCAGTTGTTGGCTTTCTTTTGACTGAGCTGATGCTAAGAACTATTTTCTCACATATGGCGGCGTTTCTCTGCAAAGAGGCTTTGATGAGAAATTTCTGACCACATTTGCTATTGCTCTTTAAGATAAGTCAAGAACATGAGTAGCTTTGTTGAGGAATGGAGAATTGTTTGTAGCTCAGGAGGAACCTTACATTTTAGCACAGGAGGAAGGTAAGGCACAGGTTTAAATGCTTTCTCCTCCTGGAGTGACACACTTTCAGAGGAGTCTGTGACGAGAAGTCCCCTCAGCCACTGCCAGAGCTGTCTGCCTCCTCTGCAGGCTCAGTATTCTGGGAGTTCCACGAGCCTCAGCTGCCAGTGAATATTCTTCTGAATATTTCTTGTTGTGCAGTACACGGGGAGAATATTTGGTGCTAGATTCCCTATCGGGGCTTTGAGGTAAATCTCAGTAATGCTGGTGATTTTTATGTCCAGATGAACTTTTTATGGATAGTACAGAAAAAGGAAGCAGTACCATGGAAAATTAATTGCTGAAAATGTGAGCAGCCCAACCACAATAAAAATTAAATCAAAACTGAAGAATTTTTTAAATTTTTTTCCCTTGACTGGTAAAGTAAAGATGAAGTGCTAATAAAGCTTTAAGAGATGCAACAAGCTCCCAGCTGTATGAAAAGCAAAGAGATAAAGGATGAGAAAGGGCATGGGAAGAATCTTCAGCCCTTCCTGTTGAAGGTCCAAGAGTATGAAAACAGACTCTGGCTGTTGCCTGTAGGTAACACATGCTCATTTTAGAGGAGGGCAGGTGGCCAAGCTGTTGGTGGCCCAAGCCCTGCGTGGCTGGCCCAGATGCAGTCCTAGTTGGACCAGGGCGGTGGGCTCGGGAGGGGAGGAGGTGGGGGGATCTCGGGAGGCTTCCGCTTCAAGGCCGGGCTGGGGGGCCGTGGGGGAGGCACGGAGGGCTGGTGCTCTGCTTTCTTGGGCAACTGCTGCTGCCAAGGCCTCGTGTGAGAGCTGTCAAAGGCAACGGTCTCTGGGCTCTCTGGGGGCGAGGGAGAGGCACGCCTTCTCGGCCGGGATGCTGGAGCGGCGGCAGCGCGACTGTGGAGAGAGGAGGTGGCTGAGGCCTCAGCTGCCAGTGGCACACAGGGAGCCTCCTGCACAGCAGGGCCCAGAGCTGGCAAGGCTCCCCAGCACGGCTGGAGCTGCTGGCACAGCTTGGCCCAGCTGCACAGCTGTCCCTCAAGGCCCCGGCGAGCAGGGCACGGCTCTGGGCAGGCTCCCTGGCCAGGAGCAGGCCCCAGAGCGCCTCTGCCTTTCAAGGGCAATCTCGTCCTTGCTCTTTCTCCTCCCCACCTTGCTGTGCCTCTGCCCTGTGCCCCTGGGGCTGCTCTTGTCCAGGCAGCCTCAGTGGGAGCCAGCACTGGCTGCAGCCCAAGCGGGACCCCCAGGACAAGGCTCAAAAATTAAGAGGCCAATGAAAGCTCTGGGCAGCAGCAGAACCCTCAGCAGAGTTCTTTGGACAGCCATGGACTGGCCACACCTACACTGCAGCCTCTCTGTTCCCTGAATGTTCCCTGACTGTGTGCAGGCTTTAAAGAAGCTGGTGGGTAGAGATGAGCAACAACTTACCGTTTCTTTCCCTTCCACCACCGGAACCCAACACAACACAGCACCATGGAAATTGGCACAGTGAACAGTGTCACTACCGTGCCAATCATGCAGGACCTGCGCATGTCCTGGGGGCAGATAATTCTTGGGGTTTTTCGTGGATTCTGGGCGTTTGTGTCTGACTTGCCAAGCACTTCTGTAAGGGAGCAATGGGGACCGTCAGCCCATGCTGTGCTGCACTGCTGAGCTGGCAGCACGGTGGATGTGGGCAGGACGTTCTCCGTTCCCCCCAGAGCTGGGGCCTGCAGGCACCTTGCTGGCCCTTGGCACAGACTGTGCCACCCAACAAAGCCCAGCAGGCCGGGAGGAGAGCCCGGGGGCAGCGCAGCTGCTTGGGCAGTCTCTGCTTGGATGGACACGGGCCAAAGCCATCCCTGAGCAGCCACTGCCAGCCCTGGCCCTCCCTGCCCCGTGACAGCTCCCCCAGCCCCAGGGCACAGAGTCAGGCCCTGTCAGGACCCAGTGCAGCCCCTGCCCAGTCGGGAGCCAAGGCTGGCTCTGGCCCTGGGCACGCGGCAGGGCTCCCGCTCGGGGCTGCTCCTGTGCCTTGGGCCTCTGGGCACTCAGGGCCAGCTCCAGAGCAGCTGCAGCGGGAGGGTGCATGAGTACCCTTTCCCTGGGGCTGTGAATGAGCTCCAGAGGCTTAAGGCTCCAGAGGCTCCTCCAGCTTTGGCTGCTGCCAGGCTGGGCAAGGGCAGGCCCTGGGGAAGAGCTGCTGCCACACAGCCCCGCCAAGGGCTGAGCCTGGCGGAGCAATTACCTCCTGTACCTGTGCCCATGTCTGGCATCTCCTCCTTTCCTGCATCAGTGGCTGGCACAAAGCCATTGCTTCCTACAGGATATGGCTCCATCTGCATGGACTTTTGCTCCATGGCTTGGGAAAGGAAAAAGCACAGCTGGATCCAATGGAATCATTGCAGGAGGTGGCAACTTCAGGAGACAATACTTGTAAAGTCATAGATAAGGATAAGGAAAATAGCCAATTTATTTGGGCTGGGCCAGGGCCCTCCCAGACCGAAAAAGCCCCTACACCTGATCTGACTGGAGACTAGGAAATAGCAGGGGATCTCAGGGCATGTATGGCCCGTGGTGCAGTTTGGGCTGCCTGTGAACTGATGCCCAGTGCCTTCCTGCAGAGGCTGGGGAGAAGCTGCAGCCAGGCCAGGCAGGGAAACAGCCCTGCAGGGCGTGGAAGCAGCAGCGGGGCAGCGAGGTTGCCATGGATCCCTTCCCACTGTGCCGGGCACGGCGTGTCCAGATGTGCAGCCAAAGCCCCCGGCTGCTGAGCCCCAGGACAAGGCTGAGGGAAATGCACCCACCACGGCGTCTCTCCAGGTCATTCAGCATCTGGTCCAGATGTTTGGCTGCCTCCAAGGATTTCATATCTCCTATGTCTTGGTTCTTCCATTTAGGAGGACCTTAATGGAAAGTTCCATTTCTTCTTCAGGCCCAAGTGGCAGTGAGGGCACCTGGGTGATTGGTGCCCTCCAAGGCACTCCCTCAGCTCTGCCTTCCACTCAGGAGCAGGGCCAGGGGCACCTCGTGCCTGCAGTGGCCCCACACTGGGATGGAAGGAGCCCCCTGTGGGGCAGTCGGGGCAGAAAGGACTCCCTGGAGCTGCTGCAGCTCCAAACACAGCCCCAGGCAGGGCCAGGGCTTGGCAGTGGCAGCAGGAGCAGTTCAGGCTCCCTGGGGCCGGCAAAGGAGCTGAGAAAGGCTCAGCCAGGGGCACAGCCCTGGTCCCAGCCCCTTCCCTCTCTGCTCTTCTCTGTGGCTGCACAGAGCACACGGAAGGACACAGTGGCATTGGACATGGGAGGAGGATGGACAGATAAATACTCCTTCCTCCCACTGACAGCGATCCTGTGGGATCACAGAAGGGAGCAGGGCAAGATGTCCAGATTCTTTATACCTAGAGATTATGTTAAGGGAGCGGGCTCATGAGTGAGCCATTGCCACATGGACACTGATTATTTTTCAGGAAAGGCACACAGAGAACTTGCCTCCACCATGCCCTAGAGTCTTCATATGGTCATTCACCAGCTTTTCCATATAAGTCATCTTATCATTCCAGTCTAGAAGAGAGCATAGACCAGAACATTTCCATCGTTTCCTGGGATCCCCCTCTGTCTATAGTAAATGGGCACTGCAAGGGGGTCATGTAAGGCTGTGGGAACCAGATGTGAAGGCCAAAGCTGCACAGGGGCCTGGGGAGCTCTAGGCTGGCTCCTGGTCACTCTCCACCCTCTTTGCAGGCCCTGTGACACATCCCTGGAGAGGAATCAGGGGCTGCCCAGGGCCCTGGGGTCTCTCTCCCTCCCCCAGAGGAAGCCCTCCCTGAAGGCCTGGGGAAAACCATCCCCAGCGCTTCCCGGGGAGCAGGGAGCGCTGTCCCGGGAAAGGGGAGCCAGGCTGCCGGCTCACCTGCTCGCCGCGATTGCAGCGGAGCAGCCTGGGCAGCCCTGGCAGGCAGGGCCACGGCCAGGAGGAGCAGGAGGAAGAGGCGCAGAGCAAGGGCCATGCTGCCTTGCCCTCTGCCAGTCCCGCAGCTCTTGCTGCCACCGCTGTCCTGACACCCGTGTGCAAGAATTGCTAAGGACTGAGGGGCTGGACATTGTGATGCTGGGACCCCAGAGTCTGTTTGGACGTCAGCCTGTCGTGACCTCACAATCCTACTGTGACCTCATGGCCTGCTTGGGGATGGACCTCATGGCTGTAATTTTCCTTCTCTGGGAGGGAGCTCCTCCTGCCTGGCAATTGTGTCCAACGGCTGGACATGCCCCACCAAGTTGAGTTCACTGCTCTGTGTTCTGGGCACTGGCACAGGAGATCACATCCAAGGATTTCTGAGCTCCTCAGGCACTGTCAGCCACAGCCCAGCATGCTGAGGAGTGAGTGATCTCTGGCTGGAGACAAGTGCCACATTCCCTCCTGTCAGCAGCTTCCCAGCTGGAAATTTGGCACCTTGGGGAGGTCATGGCTAACACAGCCCTTTGGTTTCATAGGAAAGGTTAAGCCTTTACTTCACCATTTGCTCTTCATGTGCAATTTAAGGCAATGCTTCGTCTTAAGGCACTGTGTCCTCAAAGGACACAGCCAATAAAACAGGGGGAAAACCCACCCAAACTATTCAATGCATGGATATGCCAAAGGAAACCTTGAGGAGCACAAGGTGGGTCTGTGCTGCCTGACCAAGCCAGAGCCCTTCCATGATGGAGTGGCTGCCTCAGTGATGCGGTGCCAGAGTTCTTCAGCCTGGGCTGCTCCAAGCACTGTCACCAGGAGGGGGCTGCCCCCAAAAAGCCACACAAATTGGGGTGCGGCTGTAGCGCACAACTGCTCTATGGCACAAGTGGAATGCTTCAAGGGCAGGGACAAGGAACAAGGAGAGGTCTTCTGTATGACTCCCAAAGGTGTTTATGCCCAGGAAGGTCAGGCACAGAAAGATACACGTCCAGGCTCTAGAAGGGGTTTTTCAGCAAGGGGAGGTTCAAGAGGAGAGTACAAAACTTTAACCAAGTGGGAGAAACCTGGGGAGAAGCATAAGGCAGGGAATACAGTGTTTAAACCAATTGGGAATTACAGGGGAGGGGAAGAGGGTAAACAAACCAATGGGACCTCGTGGTATACAAAAATGACAGGGAAGTTTCTGGAGAAAGGGGCAGGTATGAGGAGGGATTGACATTGTTCTTCCTGGGAGCAGGACTACGGAACATTCATGAACAAAGGGCAGGTTTTTGGGAAGATGGAAACCCAGGGCAAAACCAACAAGAGAGTTGCAAAGAAACAATCCATTAAGGACAAAATATGCATAACAATACAAAAGACTGCAGGGGATTATAGAACCGACTGTTAAAACTGAATTGCAATTGAATATACAATAGAGAGACACCACAACACCCCAGTGCACAAGGGAAGAGCTAGAGATGCCACCACTCTGGACTTCTGCCATGCCCTGGACACATCAGCCCTGCCCAGCATCCTTGTCCCTCCTTTGGTGAGCTATGGATCTGATGGAGGCACAGTTTGGAGAACGAGCAATTGCCTGGCTGGTCACATCCAGGGGGTTGTGGTCAATGGCTCAGAGGCCCGATGGACGTCAGTGACCAATGGTGTCCCTCAGGGTGACAGCAGAAGCTCCCTGGACACTGGGGACTCAGTGTCCTGGTGGTGCTGCTGGACAAGAGAGCTGGAGGGGCCTCCAAAGCAGAACTGTTCTGATTGCCCAAGTCTTTCAGACTTGCTCAGGGAATGAGGAGCTGATTGAAGTGAAAAGATACTGAGAAACCACACAATCCCTTCCCTGGGAAGAAACATCTTCCCATCCAAACCTCCCCTGTCTTTATCCAGCTCCAAGAGGAACAGACATATATATGTATATCTATTCCACTTTAAATAAAATCTGTTTATTTTTCCTTTTTCTATGAAGTAGTGTTTACGAAGAAGTTTTATTTTATGCCCTTACATGTATTGAAGACATTAAATAACAGATGCTTTCAAGGTGTCAAATTCTGGAACTGCAGCAAATTCCTCCCTGACTGACATTCATGAGTGCCTGCTGTCAGAGAGGGATCAGAAGGTCCTGTCCAGAGGGTGGGAGCAGATGTATGCCCTCTTCTCCAGGATCTGCTTTGCAGCTTTTTTAATGGAATCATCCTGATTGTCATTGGTATCTCTGGAGAAACAGAGGAAAGTCAACTAAAGGAGCATAAAAAGCTGTTGTAAATTTCTTTCAAGAAGTGGTTCTGATTACAAATGCAAGAGTGAGTGCCAGGAAGAAACTGAACATTGTCTTCTGAAAAACATTGATTATTACAGACTGAGCTTCGGAAAGACAATGCACCGCTGGTCAGTACATCCCAAAGAGTCCAAATCCCTCATTTCTATCAGTGACTTGTCAGGAGTATTGTCCCAGATTGTATCTTCAATTAAGTGGGCAGTTTTCCTTATCTCTTTCACAACCACTCCTCATTTGGGGGCTGGGGTGGTGGGGGAAGGGTGGGTGGGCAGAGGGGGATTGGTTGGGGGGGATTGGGGGCGGGACTGGGACATTCAGGAACAGGACACAAACATCTGCTGATAACCGGCTATTGAATGAATGATAAGAACTACAGCATCCCCGGTTGAGATGCTCTGCCCAGAGGCAATTCCTGCCAGAGATATAATGTAGAGATTCTGGAACACCAAGACAGCTTCTCCACTGGCTCTCCCAGAGGAACAGCAGCTGCCTCTTCTTCCCCTGGATCTTCAGAGGAAGACTACACCCTTTTCTACAGGATTCCTGCTCCAGCAGAACAACACTTGACACTCCAGGAGGACTGCAGCCATAATTCCACTTGGACTGCTACCAACACCCTGACCCACAGGGTGTCAGGTTGTGTTCTTAGTTTACTGCATTGTTTATTTTATACTTTTATTTTCTTCCCTATTTAAGAACTGTTATTTCCTGCTGCCATATTTTTGTTCCTAAGAGGCCCTTAATTTCAAATTTATAACTATTTGGAGGTTGGGGGGGGGGGGGGGGGGCACTTACATTCTCCCTTTCAGGGGACGCTACTGCCTTCCTTAGCAGACTCCTGTCTATTCCAAACCACAACCAATTTTGGTGCCCAACCAAAAGGCTTGAGGGCACAGAAACAAAAAGGGAATAACAGTTCTTGAGTAATCAATTTTTCTGTGTACGACTATAGAAACTTTGTTAAGCGACCCCATGTGGTCCAGCTTGCCCTGGTTTGGGTCGCACGTGGTACTGGCTGTATTCCTCCCATGTGCAAGCCCTTATCTAAACATGGGTCCTGTAACCAAAGCTACTGTGTCTGTTATCTGGTTTGTTTTATGGGTGAATAAGGTGAGGAATTAATGGATTTTTAACTTGCTCTGGAAAGCAGGTACATGGATTCACAGCTATCACACCCTAACTGTATGTTTTTGGGGTTACTTTATTAATGGCAGCTGGTGTAAGGAAATGACACGGGAGGAAATTTTCTCCCAACCCTTTAATCATCTCTTTGGGTCTGTCCCACGAGTTTTTGAAGAGTTCAGATCCACTCTCAATACTAACAATATCATGCAGTGGCTGGTGTTGCTGATAGGTCTGTTCTATTTAGCATTTAGAGAGAAGGGAAGATTAACCTGGATAACTACCCTGACACCTACCCCAGAACCTGACATGGCACCAGAGCCTTGGGATGCTGCTGCCCCAGAGCCTGACCCTGCCCCACAGCCCATCCCAGGTGTGAACTACCCAGATTGGGTGGGGGATCTGGTGAAGGAGATGCGTGATATGGGCCAGATGCTGAAGGAATACACTTCCCCACCTGGTGAGAAGCCCTCCCCCTGCCTTGAAGAGGGAGAGTCTAATAGTGCAGCAGCAGAACCCACAGATGTTACAACTGTCCAGGTTCCAGGTGAACTGCAAAGGCAGACACAGCCAGCAGCAGTCACCCCTGTGGAAACAAGGATATCTAAGATGAAAGCAGAGCACCCAGATAGGAGAGGGCCCTCACAACCCACAGGGGAGCCAGAGGTTGCGATCATCACCGAGTCCCTGATGTACGAAAGTCTCCGTAATCTGCACAAAGACATTGTATGACAGGGATGTGAGGCTTATACAACCTGGCTACTCCGGGTCTGGGACCTTATGGGTACAGGTGTCCAGCTGGATGGTGGTGAGGCAAGGAATCTGGGAGCCTTGACCCAGGACTCCGGTATGAATCAGATTTTTATAAGGGAGCCAGGGTCCCTTTCCCTCTGGGAGTGGCTTTTCGTAAGTGTCAGAGAGAGGTTTGTGTGGGGGTCCCAGTCATTGGTTTTTCTGGGTCTGGATTGAAGGCACTTGAGACGGTAATTTCTGTTCAGACTCAAGTGTTTATTATTTCTTATCAGTAAAACAGTCTCATTACGGTGAGTTCAGCAGCTTTTCATTAGAAGGCACAAAATGGCCAACAAGCTTTTGTTCCAAGGTCTTTTAAGACTAAACTATCCAATTAGGAACTGACACCTAGATTATTTTACCTTTTAACCCAATACCTGCTCCCAAAGAGCTGCAATGTTGACTTTTCTGCCCAATTACAAAATGCCACCCAAACCCATGAAGAAGGAGGAAGAAGAAGCATGGAGAAGAAACCCAGGATGACACCCTGTGCCCTCCATCTTGCTTTCATCCACAACATACTAAAAATCCCAAAACAAAATTTCTCACCAAGTGATATAACTACACTACTCTCTATAAACTATTTCACACTTTTGTGGATTCTAGTTTATCTTGAAGTGTAGGAAACTTTCTCCATGAATGAGTGAGACAGAGTAAAGATCCATTCTGAATTAGGTGAAGTGTCTAAGAAAAGTGAAAAGTCTGTGAGACCAAAGCTGAAAGAAAAACTCGCATGCCGAGACAGCAAGGAGACAGAGAGAGAAAAACAGAAAAGACCACAAGGTCGATTTGCCCCCGACTTAGAAATTCCTTTGATAAAGAAGAACTGGTGCTAAATGTCACGCGGAATGAATATGTATGAACTTATTGTGAAACTGTATGCATATGCATTTGGAAGGGGGATAAAAGAAGACCCGAGGTCTTCAGAGGTACGCATGCCTTGTTGGGGGACTTGTGTCCGGCGCGTGTCGTAATAAAAGCATATCGGGCTTTACAACTTTTACAAAGTTGTGAGATTTCTTCTATTCTCTGCAAAACATTATGGCGAGCCAGGCAGGAGTTCTCTGTCCCCGCAGGGGCAGGGGGGATAGACGGACCTCCAAGGCGCGCCCTAAGATTTTTTTTCCTGGTGGGGCTCCACTCATCTCAACTTGCCACCTGCGAGGACAGACAAGGACCTGCTGGCCTGCAGAGGAGGCCAGCTGTATGCTGTATAACTGTATGCTGTTATTTTGATTGTGTCCAAGAAAAATTGATGCGAGTAAATGCCGAATTATGGTATGGTCTGTTGTGTTGAGAAAAGTGAGCACTTTGAGAGATGTGCCCTTTCCTAGTGATTTTGTGTGGTGATTTTCTTCCGCTGCATTGTGGTAATTTGATTCTCAGATTGTATAGTAGTGTTTGTAGAGATTTTAAGATTTTGTTGCAACAAAAGTGGCATTTTACATAAGAGAACTATAGTACAGTGATTTATGCTTAACTACGATAAAGCGAGTTAAAGGAATTCCAAGAATTCTCCCCCTCACAGCAATTCAAGCCTTGGCTCTAGTGAATTTGAGATAAAGGGGGGGTGTGGGTGCATGTGTTGGTGTCTGTGAGCATGTCAGAGTTTTGTCTGTGACTATCAACAGCCTTTTTGCAAAGCAGTAAAAGAAGTGTAAGTAGGCACAGTGCTTAATTAGATTGTGCAAGAAGAGAACTAGAAAAGACTGATATTTTGTTTGATCAGAACATAGTGTCTATGTCACGTTTTTGATTAGCATGCTGTGTGAGGTGACAGTGGCTGTCCCCTGGGCACAGGGACAGCTCTGGCTGCCCCGTCTCCCCAGGGAACACGGGAATGGCCTGTGGGCAAAAGCTGGATGTGCAGGTATTATTGCAGTGCGGTGTTTATGAGAAACACTAGTATTGCTGTTTTGCTGTCAGGGCACATGCCCCGAGTATAAATTAGAAGTTTCTGGTCAAGCAGATTCAGAACCTAAAGTCTTAGAGCTTGTGTGTGAGAACCACATCTGATACCTGCCACCTAGAGCTGTGTGTATAAGAAGAAAGTTGAGAAACTACTGTGAAGGTCTGTAAAAAAGTTTGAGTGGAAGCAAGATAAGGCAAGGAGAAATAAATAATGCGAATTGACCAGAGCAAAGAGGTTCCTAAATTAGCCCCTTTTGGGAGGGGCTCACTAAGAGAAAGCTGCCAGTAAGAGCAGCTCAGAAAATAAAAAGATTTATAATACTTCATTGCTGTTAGTACTGTTTTATAATAAGAAGATAAATGAGATAGAGTTTTTGTATGCTGAAATGTCTTTTTGTTTTAAGAAATCACCCAGAATGGCAACGAGACTGTAAGATCAGACCTCCCTCTAGTCTTGGCCCTTGAAAAAGGAAAACAAGGCAAAGAGAAAGCAAATCAAACATGTTGTTCAGCATGCAGCATAAGATAGCAACGTATGAAATCAGGTAAAGATTATCATGCTGAAATGCAAAGCAATCACAGTTCACAAAATAAGTACATATGATTTGCTAAAAGCTCCTCCCAAGGTAAGGGAGGAAGACTAAAGATGACCTCCCCAAAAGGGAAGAACTTTTGTCGACACAAGGGTCATATATTCAGTTTTAATAAAGCTTTAGTACCTGTGGAGAATGTTTATGTTGTAGTGTGGGGAATGAACAACTGGTCAGTCTGAGAAAGCACACTTGTGCAAACCTTTAAAGTAAATGTGTACTATGTGTACCTAAAAGCTTTTGTACAATTCACTCAATTTACTAAACATTCTCAAATGAGAAAGGTTACTCTAGAAGCAAATGATATAAAGATGTGAGGCTTAACATTAACAGACACTGAAATTAAGAAAGACATTAGTAAAGAGATATTAGAATAAGTAAATAAATGTTTTCAAGGGTATAAGCCTCTGCTGTACCAGAGAGACTGAAAGATGCTCCCCCATGAGCATCACGCTTAAAGAAAGAACACAAGTAGTGAGAACTGAGTAGTACCCTCAAAAAGAAGATAAGGAAAGAATCAGCCAAATAGCTGATAGTACTAGATTAAGGACTGTTAATAAGATAACACAGAATTTATACCCTGTGGTAGCAAATCCATATACCTTACTTACTTGTTTAACACCTGAGCAAACCTAGTTCCCTGTTTTAGGCCTAAGAGATGCCTTCTTTTCCTCCCTATCCACGAAGCCAGCCAGAAAACATAGTCCATGTGCCTGAAGGCTTCAAGATTTCCACTCCAATTAGAGAACAGCTTGCAAAGACCCAGAGTCCCAGGAAGCTTCACAAGAAGAAAAGAGGCTGTTGCAGTACGTAGACGATCTTCTAGTAGCCACTCGGACAAGGGAAGCAGGAGAAGCCTGGACAGTAAGCCTTTCGAATTTCCTAGGACTCCAAGGACACAGAGTCTCAAAAAAAAAGGCACAGGTAGTGAAACAGAAGGTAATCTACCTAGAGTAAGAAGTGAGTGCTGAGCAGCAGACTTTAAGGCAAAGAAGCCGTATGCCAAACCCCAAAACCCCAGACAATGAAAGAACTCCGAACCTTCTTAGGCATGGTAGGGTAGTGCCAGCTGTGGGTTTATAATTATAGACTGTTCGTCAGACCTCTCTATGCTCTTATTGCCAATGGAAACTGAAATCTCCAGTAGACAAAAGACACCACCCGAGCCTTTCGCCAGCTAGAGAGAGTGCCCTCAAAGTCAGAGCTTCCCTGGGGGTCAGGGTGCTCCAGAGCAGACAGAGAAATATTCCTGGTGCCCTGGGATTCCACAGGTTTGTCCACAAGGAGACAGTGCAGGAGCACCACCATAGAATGTGCTGGAAGACCCTTGAGGGGGGGATCCAACAGCTGAGAGAAGTGGCAGTATTGGAGGTACTCTTTGGGAGGGATGGACAGCATGAAAATGACCCCGACAAGGTCTGGTGCGCAGGTCAAATGTTGTGGAGTCTGGCAAATCTGGGGCCATCTCAATACACCACCTTCATTGCAACAATTAATGCCAACACCAACCAAGAGACAGTGGGTTCTGTGGCCCCCAAGCTTAGAAATTGTGTGAGTATGATCAATGGCCCAATGCAGGCTCATGTCTCTGCCGTTGTCCAAGAACTCAGAGAGGAGATGAGGGAGAAGGTGAGGAGGAACAGTTCCCACATGGCACCAGTGCGAGTCACAGGCCCCAGAGTCAGAGCCCAACATTCCCCAGCTAGATAGAGAGGGTACACCCCACGGGCTGACCTGTGGTTCCTTCTGTGTAACCATGGGAGAGATATGGGAAGGTGGGATGGGAAACCCACTTCTGTCCTGGCAGTACGGGTGATTCAACTCAAGGAGGGAAACACTAACTGAGGGAATTCCAGTAAAGGTAGCCTCAACCTCCCATGACCGAGCTGCTGAGTATGATCTGTCAGATCCTCTTGAAGGTACCTCTACCATTTATACCCAGGGTTAGAGGGGCCCTGCCTCTAGCCAGGGAAAAGCATGGGAAAACAGGATCTTCTGGATGTTGTGGATCCACTGGCCTGGCACATCAGAGCCACAAAAATACGATGCCTTAGTTGATACTGGTGCACAGTGTGCCCTGATACCATCAGGACATGTGGGGGGCAGAACCTGTTTCCATTGCCGGGGTGACAGGGGGATCACAGCAATTGATCCTGTTGGGACCCAAGATGAGCCTGACTGGGAAAAAGTGGAAAAAACATCGTATTGTGACTGGCCCAGAGGTCCCCTGTGTTCTGGGCATAGACTTTCTCCAGAATGGCTATTACAAAGACCCAGAGGGACTCAGATGGGCATTTGGAATAGCTGCTGTAGAGGCAGAGAACATTAAGCAGTTGAACACCTTGCCCTGACTATCAGAAAGCCCATCTGCAGTAGGACTCCTGAAGGTAGAAGAGCAACGAGTGCCAATTGCCACCTCGACAGTGCACCGCCGGCTGTATCGGACGAATCGAGATGCTGTGATCCCCATCCACAAAATGATCCGTGAGCTGGAGAGCCAGGGGGTGGTCAGCAAAACACACTCGCCCTTCAACAGTCTCATCTGGCCTGTGTGCAAGTCTGACAGAGAATGGAGATTGACTGTGGAATATTGTGCCTTGAATGAAGGGACTCCACGGCTGAGCGCTGCTGGGCTGGACATGCTGGAGTTCCAGTACGAGCTGGAGTCCAAGGCAGCGAAGTGGTACGCCACTATAGACATTGCTAACGCGTTTCTCTCCATTCCTCTGGCAGCAGAATGCAGGCCTCAGTTGGCTTTCACCTGGAGGGGAGTGCAGTACACCTGGAACTGACTGCCCCAGGGATGGAAGCACAGCCCCACTATCTGCCATGGACTGATCCAGGCTGCACTGGAAAAGGGTGAGGCTCCAGAACATCTGCAGTACATCGATGACATCATTTTGTGGGGGAACACAACAATGGAAGTATTTGAGAAAGGAGAGAGGATCCTCTAGATTCCCCTGGAAGCCAGCTTCACCATCAAGAAGAGTAAAGTCAAGGGACGTGCCCGAGAGATCCAGTTCCTGGGAGTAAAGTTGCAAGATGGACAGCGTCAGATTCCCACTGAGGTCATCAGTAAGATCACAGCAATGTCTCCACCAACCAGCAAGAAAGAAACACAAGCTTTCTAGGCGCCATAGGTTTTTGGAGAATGCCAATTCCTGAGTACAGTTCAGATCGTGAGCCCTCTTTACCATGTCACCTGCAAGAGAATGATTTCCACTGCGGCCCTGAACAGCAACAAGCTTTTGCCCAGATTAAGCAGGAAATCGCTCATGCAGTAGCCTTTGGCCCAGTCAGGACAGGACCAGAGGTGAAGAATGTGCTCTACTCTGCAGCCAGGAACCATGGCTTGTCCTGGAGCCTTTGGCAGAAAGTGCCTGGGGAGACTTGGGGTCAACCACTGGGATTTTGGAGTCAAAGTTACAGAGGGTCTGAAGCTCACTACACTCCAACAGAAGAAATCTTGGCTGCCTATGAAGGAGTCCAGGCTGCCTCAGAGGTGATTGGCACGGAAGCACAACTCCTCCTGGCACCCTGACTACCGGTGCTGGGGTGGATGTTCAAAGCAAAGGTTCCCACTACCCACCATGCCACTGACACCACATGGAGCAAATGGATTGCTGTTATCACACAGCACGCCCATATTGGAAACCTGAATTGCTGTGGGATTTTGGAGATAATTACAAACTGGCCGGAAGGTGAAAACTTTGGTCTCACTGGTGAACAAGAGCAAGTGAGACATGCTGAAGAAGCTCCACCATACAACCATCTACCAGCACAGGAAACACGCTACACTCTTTTCACTGACGGTTCCTATTGCATGGTAGGGATGAACTGGAAGTGGAAAGCAGCCGTATGGAGCCCCCCACAACAGGTTGCACAAACTACTAAAGGAGAAGGTGGTTCAATGAACTTACTGAACTCAAAGCTGTTCAGCTGGCCCTGGCCATTGCTGAGCGAGAGAAGTGGCCAAAGCTCTGCCTTAATACTGATTTGTGGATGGTAGCCAATGCTCTGTGGAGCTGGCTGGAAAGGTGGAAGAAGGTCAACTGGCAGCGTAGGGGAAAACCAGTCTGGGCTGCTGATGAATTGCTGCTCGATTGGAGAAGCTACCTGTGAAAGTCCATCATGTAGATGCCCATGTACCCAAGAGTAGGGCTAATGAGGAACACCGAAACAATGAACAGGTAGATCAGGCAGCAAAAAGAGAGGTGTTGAAGACAGACTTAGATTGGCAGCATAAGGGGGAGTTGTTCCTAGCTTGATGGGGCCATGATGCCTAAGGCCATCAGGGCAGAGATGCCACCTCTAAGTGGGCACAAGACCAAGGGGTGGATCTAACCATGGACAGTATTTCTAGGGTTATCCATGACTGTAAGATGTGTGCTGCCATCAAGCAGGCCAAGCGAGTGAAGCCCCTCTGGTACGGTGGGCGGTGGTCCAAGTATGGGAAGGCCTGTCAGATTGACTCCATCACACTGCCCCAGACACGCCAGGGCAAACGCTACGTGCTGACCATGGTGGAAGCCACCACTGGATGGTTGGAGACCTACCCTGTGCAACTGCCTGGAACACCATCTTGGGCCTTGAAAAGCAAGTTCTGTGGAGACACAGCACCCCTTAAAGGATTGAGTTGGACAACAGGACCCATTTCAAGAACGGCCTTATCAACACCTGGGCCAGGGAACATGGCATTGAATGGATATCCTCTATGATGCACCAGCTGCTAGGAAAGGTGAATGGTGCAATGGACTTCTTAAGACTACCCTGAAGGCACCTGGGGAGGAGACTTTTAGAAACAGGGAAATGAACTTAGCAAAAGTCACCTGGATGATCAACACCCGAGGGTCCATCAATTGAGCTGGTCCTGCCCAGTCTGAACCCCTGCACACAGTGGATGGAAATAATGTCCTTGTTGTACATATGAAAGGTATTTTGGGAAAGACTGTTTGGATTAATCCCACCTCAGGCAAAGACAAACCCATCCATGGAATTGTTTTTGCTCAAGAACATGGTTACACTTGGTGCGTAATGCAGGATGATGAAGATCCTTGTGTACCACAGAAAAACCTGGTATTAAGTGAGAGTTGTGATGCAGATGGCAATAGAATAAGGGGTGCATAGTGTCCCAGACTGCAAAGCAATATGTTTTCTATTACCATCTGTATGGCAGCTGTGTTCTGTTAAGTGGCCAGTTTGCCTTATCTCTTCCACACCCACTCCTGCCTTGGGGGAGGGGGCGGGGACCCAAACATCTGCTGATAACAGGCTATTGAACGTCACTGCATGACTGATAAGAACTACAGCATCCCAGTCAGAGATGCTCTGCCCCAGAGGAAATTCCTGCCAGAGATATAATGTGGAGATTCTGGAACACCAAGACAGCTTCTCCACTGGCTTTCCCAGAGAAACAGCAGCTGCCTCTTCTTCCCCTGGATCTTCAGAGGAAGACTACACCCTTTTCTACAGGATTCCTCCTCCAGCAGAACAACACCTGACACTCCAGGAGGACTGCAGCCATAATTCCACTTGGACTGCTACCAACACCCTGACCCACTGGGTGTCGGGTTGTGTTCTGACTCTGTCAGTGTTGTTTTAGTTTACTGCATTGTTTATTTTATACTTTTATTTTCTTCCCTGTTAAAGAACTGTTATTTCCTGCTCCCACATTTTTTTGCCTAAGAGACCCTTAATTTAAAATTTATAACAATTCAAAGGGGGTGCATTCTCCATTTCAGGGGACGCTACTGCCTTCCTTAGCAGGCAACTGTCTTTCCAAACCAAGACAAATATATTCATAAAATAAAGATGTATATTCCTCAACAAAGAACCCTGGCAGGCTGCTGTAGCTGTGAAGAGATTCCTCTCAACAGGTTCCAGCCCTGCTGCTTGTTTGAATTAAAAGCAGAGCAGAACTCTTCTGTTGGTCACATCAAAGCAACAAAAGTTTCATGAGCCTGTGAAAGACATAAAAGTGTAAAAATTATTCCATTTTATGATACCTACAGTCTTCTAATTCAGCCATGGGATAATCATGGCACCATTCACAATATCAAATAATGGTAAAAAGCACTGGGAATTTTTTTTTTTTTAACTAAAATTAGAAAAAGTGAACAAATTTCATAGGAAAAAAAAATGTAGAAAAATTACAGTAATTTAAACTTCTCAAGCCCTTGGATAATGGAGCCTGATGCCCAGTCATATGCACTGCAGCCTCAGCTGTCCCTTTGAGGCCTGAAAAGCCAAGGCTCAGGGCTGGGATGAGCCTTCCCCCAAAAGTGGCTCCAAGAATGATTGGGAATCAATCCAAAACAGGGCTCACACAAAGAGCAAAGTCTCACGGCCAAAGCCAAACCTTCATCAGGTTGGATTTGTTTTAACACTGAACTGGAGCAAATCAGATGAAACTATACATGAGCTACTAAATAAACATTGTCCTGTCCTGAACTGTGCTGCCCAAACACTGCTGAGAACTTGCTGTGCCTCTGCCCTGTGCCCCTCAGGCTGCTCTTGGCCAGGCAGCCTCAGTGAGAGCCAGCACTGGCTGCAGCCCCAGCGGGCCCCCAGGAAAAGGCCCAGCAATTAGGAGGCAAATGAAAGCACCAGAACCCTCAGCAGAGTTCTTTGGAATATCAGACTGGCCACAACTCCACAGCAGCACGACAACGAGTCAGGCTACCAATGCTATGGAGCAGAGTTATAAGAAAACCGAGGAGAAAAATCAGCAACTGACCGTCTTTTCTCCTGCACCATGCGAATGCCAAGATAGCAGCATAGCAGCACAAGTGGCACAGTGCACACTATCACCACTGTGCCTATCATGCATTTCCTGCGCACATCCTGGGGACAGACAATTTCTGGGAGGTGCACTGGATCCGGGACATATATTCCGGCTTCAGTGACAACGTCTGTGGGAGCAATGGGGAGCGTGAGCCTGTGCTGTGCTGCACTGCTGAGCTGGCAGCACGGTGGATGTGGGCAGGACGTTCTCCGTTTCCCCCAGAGCTGGGGCCTGCAGGCACCTTGCCGCCCCTTGGCACAGGCTGTGCCACCTAACAAAGCCCAGCAGGCCGGGAGGAGAGCCCGGGGGCAGCGCAGCTGCTTGGGCAGTGGCTGCTCGGAGGGACACGGGCCAAAGCCATCCCTGAGCAGCCACTGCCAGCCCTGGCCCTCCCTGCCCCGTGACAGCTCCCCCAGCCCCAGGGCACAGAGTCAGGCCCTCTAAAAACACACTGGAGCCTTGCTCTCCCCCTCTGCCCTTTCCCCACCATGGGCACCCCATGCAGTCTCTCCCAGGTTTCAGGACATGTCCCACACAGAGGGACCCCAGCAGGACTGCTCAGACTGGCTGAGCCTGGCACAGCAATCACCTTCTGTGGCACTGTCTGGCATCTCCTCACTTCCTGTATCAGTGGCTAGCACGGGTACATTGCGTCCTCCAGGATGTGCTGCCTTCCGCAAAGACTTTTGGTCCATCTCTGGAGAAAGGAAAAGGGAGAGCTGGATCAGGTGGAGCCATTGCCCAATGGGAAGGTGGCATCTTCAGTAAGTACATCTTGTGAAAGACATGGATAAGGATCAGGGAAAGGCCAAGGCTCTTGGGGCTGCCACAGGGCCCTCCCTCCTCCAAACATCTGCCCCTCTGGATCTGCCCAGAGACTGGGAAATCCCAGGGAATTTCAGGCCCATGGTGTAGTTTATTCTGCCCATCAGCACATGCCCAATGCCTTCCTGCAGAGGCTGGGGAGAAGCTGCAGCCAGGCCAGGCTGGCAAACAGCCCTGCAGGGCGTGGAAGCAGCAGCGGGGCAGCGAGGCTGCCATGGATCCCTTCCCGCTGTGCCGGGCACGGCGTGTCCAGATGTGCAGCCAAAGCCCCCGGCTGCTGAGCCCCAGGACAAGGCTGAGGGAAATGCACCCACCACGGTGCCTCTCCAGGTCAATCAGGGTTTGGTCAAGTTGTTTGGATTCCTCCAGGGGCACATTCTGTTTTGTAGGTTTTTTCCTCCCTCTCAGACGACCTTAAGAGAAAGTATTTTCATTTCACCAGGAACAGATCCCATAGATGCAGGGCTCCGCCTGTGGGGTCAGCAGGGACACACTACTCACCCCTACGATGGGAGCTGGGCTTGTGTGCAACATCCACCAAAGGACCTGGGAAGATCCTCCCTGCAGACACACCTGTAACTCAAGAGCCACAGAAGCTTCTGTCACCTGGTTCCTGCCAGGTTGTCAATGTTTATTCTCTCAAAACATACCTGCAGAAGCTCCCAAGTGCTCCAAACCATCTTCCATCCCAGCTGCTGGCAAAGCAATGGCACCACTCTCATCTAGAAGGGAGCACAGACCAGACCCATTTCCATGGTGTCCTGGCATCCCCCTCTGCCTTTGGGAACTGGGCACTGCAAGGTGATCGGGTAAGGCTGTGGAAGCCGGATGTGAATGGACAAGGCCAAAGCTGCACAAGGGCCTGGGGAGCTCTGGGCTGGCTCCTGGTCACTCTGCACCTTCTTTGCAGGGCCTGTCTGACATCCCTGGAGGGCAGGCACTGACGCACAGCCAAGATGGCAGCTCAAGCCTCAGCAGGGCTCAGGCCCAGAGGCCTAGCAATTACCTCCTGTGACTGTGCTGGGCATCACCTCCCTTCCTGCAGCAGAGGCTGCCAATGAGCCCCTGCTTCCTGCAGGAAATGCTGTTTTCGACATAGCCTTTCGGTTCATCTCTGGAGAAAGAAAAAGAGACAGCTAAATTAGGTGCGTATGTTCCTCTTTCTGGGAGGTGGCATCTTCAGGAGGCAATACTGGTCAAACTGATGGATAAGGAGCAGGGCATCATAAAAACTTTTGGGATTGGCCAGGATTTGCCCTTCTCAAAACTGCTGTCATTCCTGATCTCCCCATGGTCCAGGCAATTGCAGGGGATCTCAGGGCATGTATGACCCATGGTGTAGTTTGGGCTCCCTGTCAGCTGATGCCCAATGCCTTCGTGCAGAGGCTGGGGAGAAGCTGCAGCCAGGCCAGGCTGGCAAACAGCCCTGCAGGGCGTGGAAGCAGCAGCGGGGCAGCGAGGCTGCCAAGGATCCCTTCCTGCTTTGCCGGGCACGGCGTGTCCAGATGTGCAGCCAAAGCCCCCGGCTGCTGAGCCCCAGGACAAGGCTGAGGGAAATGCACCCACCATGGGGCCTCTCCAGGTCACTCATCACCTGGTCCAGAAGTTTGTCTGCCTCCAGCGATTTCTTGCCTCCTGTACCTTGATTCATCCAACTAGGAGGATCTTAAAAGAAAATTGTTCCATTTCTAACTCTTGCCGGAGTGGCAGTGAGGGCACCTGGGTGATTGGTGCCCTCCAAGGCACTCCCTCAGCTCTGCCTTCCACTCAGGAGCAGGGCCAGGGAGACCTCGTGCCTGCAGTGGCCCCACACAGGGATGGAAGGAGCCCCCTGTGGGGCAGTCGGGGCAGAAAGGACCCCCTGGAGCTGCTGCAGCTCCAAACACAGCCCCAGGCAGGGCCAGGGCTTGGCAGTGGCAGCAGGAGCAGCTCAGGCTCCCTGGGGCCGGCAAAGGAGCTGAGAAAGGCTCAGCCAGGGGCACAGCCCTGGTCCCAGCCCCTTCCCTCTCTGCTCTCCTCTGTGGCTGCACAGAGCACATGGAAGGACACACTGGCATTGCACACGGGAGGAAGATGGACAGATAAATGATCCTTCCTCTCACTGACAGTGATCCTGTGGGATCCTGTAGGATGCCTGTTGGATAAAGGAGCAGAAATTTGGAGGCCAGGATTCCCAGAATTTATCAAAATTTAGAGGACCTTAAGGGGAATGACACAGAAATATTACTCTGAACGAGGATTTCCCTTGGACAACCATTACTCTGTTAGGGAAGGGTTGCTGGTAGCCTACCTTCACCAAGCTCCAGCATCCTTAAGTATTGCTTTACCAGCATTTCGAAATTACTCAAGTCAGGATCCCAGTCTAGAAAGGAGCACAGATGGGAACCGTTCCATGCTGTGCTGGGATCCCCCTCTATAGGGAACCCAGCACTGGAAGGGAGTCAGGTAATGCTGCGTGCCAGCAATGCCAAGCAGCAGAGAGGGCAGCTCAAGCCTCAGCAGGGCTCAGGCCCAGAGGCACAGCAATTACCTCCTGTGGCTGTTCCTGGCATCTCCTCCCTTCCTGCAGCAGAGGCAGCCAATGAGCCCCTGCTTCCTCCAGGAAAGTGAGCCTTCACCACAGCCCCTCCTTCCATCCCTGCAGAATGGAAAACGGACAGCTGGATCAGATGGGGCTGTTCCCCAATGGGAAGGTGGCATCTTCAGGAGGCACTGTGTGTCCAAGTAATGGATAAAATGCAGAAGAAAGATCAGGTTGATGGGGCTGCTGCAGGGTCCTCCCTCCTCCAAAGAGCTGCCCCTCCAGATGTGCTCAGACACCCGGAAATTGCAGGGGATCTCAGGCCCATGTTGCTGTTTGGGCTGCCTGTCAGCAGATGCCCAATGCCTTCCTGCAGAGGCTGGGGAGAAGCTGCAGCCAGGCCAGGCTGGCAAACAGCCCTGCAGGGCGTGGAAGGAGCAGCGGGGCAGCGAGGCTGCCATGGATCCCTTCCCGCTGTGCTGGGCACGGCGTGTCCAGATGTGCAGCCAAAGCCCCTGGCTGCTGAACCCCAGGACAAGGCTGAAGGAAATGCCCCCACCAGGGGGCCTCTCCAGGTCACTCAGGGTCCTCCAGTCCATGGGTTTGGATGCCTCTAGGGACTTACTTTCTCCTCCATGCTTGTTCCTCCCTCTCAGAGGACCTTAAGAGAAGTGTTTGCATGTCAGATGAAATGATTCCACATAAACAGGGCTCCGCCTGTGGGGTCAGCAGGGATACACTACTCACCCCTGCGATGGGAGCTGGGCTTGTGAGCAGCAACCAGGAGAGGATCTTGATAAGTCCTCCCTGTAGACACTCCTGTAACCCAACAGCCACAACAATGTCTGTAACCAGGTTCCTGCCAGGTTGCCAAGGATTATCCCCTGAGGGGAACATTGACAACATACCTGCAGGAGGCTTTAAAGGCTTCAAATCTTCATGGAGCCAAGCTGCTGGAGAAACCTTCCTAGCAAGCTCATCTAGAGGGAAGCAAACACCCAAACCCATTTCCATGGTTTCCTGAGATTCCCCCTCTGCCTTTGGGACCTGGGCACTGCAAGGGAGTCGGGTAAGGCTGTGGGGACCTGATGTGAATGGACAAGGCCAGAGCTGCACAGGGGCCTGGGGAGCTCTGGGCTGGCTCCTGGTCACGCTCCACCCTCTTTGCCGGCCCTGTGACACATCCCTGGTGATGAAACTGGGGCTGCCCAGGGCCCTGGGGTCTCTCCCTCCCCCAGAGGAAACCCTCTCTCAAGGCCTGGGGAAAACCATCCCCAGCGCTTCCCGGGGAGCAGGGAGCGCTGTCCCGGGAAAGGGGAGCCAGGCTGCCGGCTCACCTGCTCGCCGCGCTTGCAGCGGAGCAGCCTGGGCAGCCCTGGCAGGCAGGGCCACGGCCAGGAGGAGCAGGAGGAAGAGGCTCAGAGCAAGGGCCATGCTGCCTTGCCCTCTGCCAGTCCCGCAGCTCTTGCTGCCACCGCTGTCCTGACACCGCTGTCCCAATGTCAGCACCCCTGCTGCCACCGCCGCTGCTGCTGCCGCAACAGTTGTGTTCAAGCACTGACTGCTCGCTCCTTGTGCTGCTGTGCAACCATGGGGCTCTGGCACCTCTGTGACCTCAGAGCCTGCTGTGACCTCATGGCCAGGGTGGAGTTGTGTGGGGAGTGGGATCTGCCTTCTTTGGCAGGGAGCTCATCCTGCCCAGCTGCCCTGTCCAAGGGCTGTGACACAGTCCCAGCCCAGCTGATCTCACAGGCTGGGCCATGAAGGGATGGAGAGCAGCCCTGCCAAGATGGACTTGGGGGTGCTGCAAGATGAGAGGCGGCACATGAGCCAGCCATGTGCATCCAAAGGAGAGTGCCCAGCAGCTTGAAGGAGGTGATTCCACCCCTCTGCTCTGGTGAGACCCAACCTGGAGTACTGTGAAAGAGGTTTTACAGTGACCTCTGTGAGCCATTGAGAACTTTGGCAAGAGGATCCAGGTTTACCCCTGAAATAATTTATTATCAAGGTTTTTACACTGAAAGCAAGAAAGAAAGTAGGATAAATAAGGAAAACTTGTAACTGCTTATTTCAAGAAGCACTTTGCTTGTCTCTCGTGACCAGTGAGTAAAGTGTAAACTTATGAGCTTTGTAAGAATGTAGAACAAGCATGCATGCTAGAATAAAAACAGTGTTTGAAGCCTTCTGGAAACGGAGTGTCTTGCTTTGTACTGTCTCTATCTGTACCACGACAGAGTACTGCATCCAGCTCTGGACTCCACACACAGGAAGGCCATGGTCCTGTTGGATCTAGTCCAGAGGAGGGACAAATTGCTCTGAGGGCTGGAGCCCTTCTGCTTTGGAGACAGGCTGGGAGAGCTGGTGGCGTTCAGCCTTGCAAGGGAGCAGACTCCAGGGAGACCTGATTGCTGCCTTTCAGTACCTTAAGGGGGCTTGTAAAAGAGATGGGACAGCACTTTAGGTAGAGCCTTTTGTGAGCAGACCGAGAGGGAATGCTTTTAGTGCAAAATATGGTCGATTCAAATTGGACAAAAGAAACCCATTTTTTTCACTGTAGGTTTTGAAAGCCGGGCACAGGTTGCCCAGAGAGGTGGACATCCATCCCTGCAGACATTCAAGCTCATGCTCTCAGCAACCTGACCTACTTAAAGGTGTCCCTGCTCACTGCAGGGCATTGGACTAGATGGCCTTTAATTGTCCCTTCCAAGCCAAGCCATTCTGTGCTCCTGGGCACCATCAAAGCAGTGCTGGATTACTGCTGGAGTGATTATGTGGCAGCTCTATTTTGGTAGTTTTGTCCTTTAGCAATTGGCCCTGAGAGGATTCATGGGCTGGGCAGTGATGTCTGCAAATAACAGACTGTGTGCTCCAGGAGTGTTGCAGTGTGATTTCATGGTTTACCCCAAAACCCCGGGTTTCTCCCCTGAAGATTCCCTCCCAGGTGTGTCCATCATCCCTCCTTTCCCCAGTCTTACCCCTGCTGAGCACTGTCTGTCAATCCTGCAATTCCAGAATGTCATTGAGTGATTGGCAGATTCAAAAGATGCCCTCTACCTTGGGGGGCAGGGCAGGCATTGGGCCATCCATGTGTCATTTGTCCCTTGAGATCTCCTCTCCTGTCCCAGGTTGGTGGGTTCCCTATCCCTTCCCTCCCACCCTCCCTCGGGTAAAAGGGCGAGTAACCATGTGGTCCAGGAGTTCCATTGGAGCAGTTGCTGTATTCAGTGGCCTGTGGGCCAGAATAAAGCTCTGGATTAAAACCCTCCATCAGAACCGACTCCTTTCCTTCACTACCGCCTTAAAGCTTCTCTGGCAGAGGGAAGCCTGAGGAGCAGACCCTCCACAGGAGGAAGCTCCATCCCGCTGGCACCGGAGTCCCGGCATGTCTGGACCTGTCCCCACGCGCCCAGCAGCAACATCCAGCTGGCCGAAAATGTCTCTGGGGTGGAACACCACAGTTGCTGCGATTTGGTTCAGCTGCAGGGGCCAGACAAACCAAGGCACGTCCCGTCAGCAATATTGGAGTAATATATGGTAGGGATAATAATGCTGTTAATGAATGGTATAAAATACTGTGAAATCCAAAATCATATCTTGGACCTCCTGGCTGGGAGCAGCTCTCTATTTAGATTCAACTAGCTCCTGGACACAAGTTAAGATAACAATCAACACCTTAACATAAGAATAGAAGCTTCCATGGTGATGATCACTGGTTTCTTGAGTCATGGGGAGCCACCTAAGAGTGATTATCACCTTGACAATTGCATCTATCAAGATAGTCAGCGGTGCCAAATTGGTGCAGCTGAATACACGGCATCCCTGAACCGATTGACACCGATGCCACACCTGGACTCGGCCTTTGTCCAGCTCTGCCCATGGAAAGAAACAGCAATGCACGGGAAGAGATACAAAGGAAATTTGGTCATCTTTGCCTTGGGCAGAATAAACTGCATAAAACCTCGTTGCAAGAAGCAGCGTGCGTGAACGGGGGAGACTCTGACACTCGGGAGGTCAGATACAGGTTCACCCGGCGGCGATCCCAGGCTCGACGCTGTCTCTTTGGCTGTGGTGGTTTCAAGGACCAAAATTCGGTGTCACAGACAAATTAATAAACCTTTGCTAAATTTTTGACAATTTGGCTCATGATTTGATAATTTATAACATTGGTAATTCCAATAAAGGAAAAACAGGAGAGGAACACGGCTTCCAGTTCAGATAAGTGCCACCATTTTGCTGCCTATTCCTGGTTAAGAAATAAAGGAATGTCCTGAAGATCCCTTCATGTGGGTGCATTATTGGCTGTATCAGTACTTGTGTTCTGTAAAACAGGGAAGTTGTTAAAACTTCTTGCCCCATTTATCACTAGATAAAACCTAAATACTGCATTGCTCCTTGTCTACTTGCTTCCAAGTCAAGGCAAATTTTGGTCATGACTGAGTGGGACATATTCACCTGTTCACAAGCAAATTCTTCTTGCCATTCACAAGGTGGCAAGGTTGCTTTGTGGATTTGCTCTAATCGGACAGGAATTAAGGCCTACCTCTCACTAGAACTAAAGCTGATGCATTGGGAGGCAAAGTCGTGAGTAATTTCTCCTGGTGTCTGGCACTGTAGTGAGTTGATCTAGAATTAAATGACACTTGAAGACACGTGTAGTCTACCATACTTCTGGCAGACTAGAAGACTTTGGTAACACCTTTTTATCCTTTCTTCCTTCTCCTCCTCCCAGGAATTTTAATCTCTGAGGTCTAAGCTCTTCAGCTGCCTCACAAACATTGTTTTAATTCAGACAGGCATCCAGGCATTGAGCCACAAATCAGGCCTGTGCTGTGAAGCCAGAGTGCCATCAAAATTACAAATACAGCTTTCTGAGATCTTTCTATTCCTATAGAAAGAGATTCAAAATTGTTCATACATGCAACAGTGACTAAGAAGTGAATGACAGATTGTCATAATAATTGCTTGGGGAACAAAAAGACATAAATAAAAATAAGTTTACATGTAGATAATAAGTAAACCATCACGCTAAGAAAAAAAACCAGACCTGCCAAAAGTAAAACCAATAAGGCTGTTTCATCTGTCTCAGTACAAAAAAATTGCTGTAAAGTATCAGAGATCCTTAAGAGAATTACTATATACAGGACATTCCAGGTATTGGGAAAAAATGAAGCAAACTGTAGTGTGCAATTCCTAGAGGTAACCTGTAATTTATGGTGGATTTGTTGCAAAATTTTAGAGAGCAGACTGGAAAAGCATAGGGGCTGGTCAGCCCATGTGTGTGCATTTAGAGCAGTGTGAGGGATGTTTCTGGGACCAACTGCAGGGAAGAAGAGCAGCAGACAATTACTGGGACAATCTCTTTGCTGGCTGTGGAGTTTGTGTCAGTCGGTTCCCTGGGGCTGGGGGAGCTGTCACGGGGCAGGGCCAGCCAGGGCTGGCAGTGGCTGCTCAGGGATGGCTTTGGCCCGTGTCCCTCCAAGCAGCCACTGCCCAAGCAGCTGCGCTGCCCCCGGGCTCTCCTCCCGGCCTGCTGGGCTTTGTTGGGTGGCACAGCCTGTGCCAAGGGGCGGCAAGGTGCCTGCAGGCCCCAGCTCTGGGGGAAACGGAGAACGTCCTGCCCGCATCCACCGTGCTGCCAGCTCAGCAGTGCAGCACAGCACGGGCTGACGCTCCCCATTGCTCCCACAGGTGCAGCTGGAACCACAGCACATGTTCCTGATTCCCAGAAGAGGTGTGAAAAATGTTAATCACTTGTTTTTAAAATTTTAAAATTTTATTAATAATAAAATGTTTATAAAAATAGCGATATCATTAGAGTGATAAAAATTTTGGACAATTTGGATTAGGAGAATAGGAGACAATAGAAACAAAGAGTTACAGACATCTGGGTACCTATTTTCTGGGCAATATAAGTCGAAAAATAACACATGTTAACAGAGGATTAACCCTTAAAAAAATAACCTGTTGCATATTTATGCATCTCATACATGATGCATAAATTCCATTCAAGCACAGGATTTTGTCTGGTCATCGTCAACCTCTCCCTCTTAGTCCTAACCAGCTTTCTGAGGGCTGAGCGAGGCAGGAAGAATTTAGTTTCTTCTGATAGGAGAGCAATAAATTCTTTTTCTCTGACAAATTGCAGTGTTCTATGGCTGCTACCTCGCTATGAGCCCTTGCTTTCAAACAAGTATCTTACATAGTGTCGTTTATATTTTAACATTCTTTTATAACCTAAAATTATATTTATAAGACTACTTGAGAAAATTAATACAGCATTAGTTTCTAAGATAACACATATAAATTTCATTTTAATATTTGCAAAAAGCCAATGATAAAACAAGCATGTTTCACAGGGGTTTGGAAGAGGTTACTGTTGGGGAACACTCTGTTTGCTTGTGATGAGGGCAAGTTTGGCCTTCTATTGATGCCTGGAAAGTATTTGGAAGTGCTCAACAGAGCCCTGACTGAGAGCTTCCCTGTTGCGGTGCATGCTTTTGATTGTATTTCGGTTCTAGTAGTCAGTTTTATCACACCCCCTTGTTTGGTATTGTTATACCATATTTTATTGCCAATGAGTTGTTCCTTTCCCCTCTGTGTTGTTGGCTTTGCCCTAGTTTTCCATCTCCCCAAAGTCCTGCCCTTTTATTCCCTGTTCTTGCTCCCATCCAATGTCAATCCCTTCCCAAGCCTAGAAACTTCCCTATCCATTTGGTATCCTTTGAAACCCTATTGGTTTGTTTAAGTTGTCCTCCTCCCCTGTAATCCCCTATTGGTTTAAACAATGTATTCCCTGGCTTTTGTTCCACCCTCAGTTTCTCCCAATTGGCTAAAGACTGTATCCTCCCCAGGGACCTTTCCAGTTGGGAAATCAGTGTATGGCTTTAATTCAGTGTCGTTCTGTTGCCGAGTCGGCAGGGAACAAACATACAGAAGAGCTCTCCCTGTTCCTTGTCCCTACCCCAGCACAGTCCACCTGTGCTGTAAAGCAGCTGTGCCCTAGAGCCAAACCCCAGAGCTGACAGTTTGCTGGGGGCGGCCCACTCTGGGTGGTGGTGTTGGCAGCTAGTCGGGCTGAAGAAATCGGGCACTGCAGCACTTCCCAAATGAGCTCTTCTGTTGCAATAAAGAGATGGAGCTGCCAGTCCAGTGTCCGGGTGGCAGCAGCAGCAGCAAAGCCCACCTGGCAGCAGCACGGGCTCAGCTCCGTGCCCAGGAGCAGGCGTGGATGCCCACGGTGGGGTCAGGCAGGAGCCAGGCAGGGGCTGCTGTGACCAGCGGCGGGGCCCCGAGGGCTGGGGGAGCCCATGCTGAGCGTCCCTGGGCTGAGGGCACATTTCCTTCCCTGGCATCAGCTGGGCCTGGAGCTCCTCCAGTGGCATGCCCAGGGAAAGAGGGAAGCTATCGGGAGGTGCTTGCCTTGAGAACAATGGAAAGAGGCTGGACTCTGAAGGAAGTCCTTCATAGCCTGAGGGATGAGCTCAGAGCCTGACAGACACTGGGCCTGTGGCAGCCCTGCATCTCTTATGAGCAGAGTGGGGATTTGCCCCCCAGGCCTCATCTGTTCACCCAGGGACACATGGTGAACACACACACACACACACACACACACACACACACACACACACAGAGAAGATGGCTCAGCACTGGTGCTGCTCCCTGAGTGTTATGTTTGGGTCCCTCTAAAGGCATGCAGGGGCTTTGGGTCACCTCTGTGCTGGGCAGGGGACTGGGGACACCAAGAATTTGTGCAGGGAATTTAATGTATGTCCAAAGGTGTGCAGGGGCTGAGGGACAGCTGTAAATTGATCATGGCTTTTGGGTCTCTTGTGGAGGCCATAGGAGGATTTTAGGGTGGCTGAGGACACCCATAAGATGTGCATGGGGCATGGGTGACCCCTAAAGCGTGCAGGTACCCTGATGTCCCGTGTTGCATAATTTTTGTCAGCTTTGGCATCAAGTTCTTCACTTTTTAATTACGGGCCAAATGGCCGCACAGCGCAGAGCAGGGACTCGGTGTTAGCATGGCAGGGCTGCTGCTGCCTGCAATAGTGGGAATCACCAACATGAGTGGAATTTTGGCTCCCTTCTGGAGCCCTGAGTGATCCCACAGGATGACTGTCAGTGGGAGGAAGGAGCATTTAGCTGTCCATCCTCCTCCCATGTGCAATGCCACTGTGTCCTTCCGTGCGGTCTGTGCAGTCATGGAGAAAAGCAGAGAAGGGAGGTGCTGGGCCCAGAGCAGTGCCCCGGGGCTGAGCCTTTCCTGCAGCCTGAGGATCTCCTACAGTGCCACGAGAGCTGTTCTGTCCTGCCTTTCTTTGCAGCTGAACCTGTTGGTGAAGGTGATCTGGCTTCCCAACCCACGTCCACGACTGAGCCTCTGGGAGATGGTGAGGGTAGGCCAAGGCCTTTCCCCTGGAGAGCTGCCAGCTCAGAGCCCAAAGCTCGACCAGGGGGGCATCGCTGCAGGTGCCAGGACAGAGCCATGCACGTGTGTGCCCTCGCCCTGCGCAATCCCCTCACCGCTCCTGCGGCTCAGTGGTGTCCGTGGAGCTGAGTAGAGACAGCAGAAGCTTCTGTGGCTTCTGTTGTGTTACAGATGTGTCTGCAGGGAGGACTCTTCCTGATCCTTCCCTCATTCCTACACAGAAGCCTGCCTCCCATCGCAGGGGTGAGTAGTGTGTCCCTGCTGACCCCACAGGCTGGGCCCTGCTTCTGTGGGATCCATTAATGGGAAGAGGAAACATGTTTTTCTAAGGTCCTCTAAAAGGAAAGAAGAAAGCTGCAGAACAGAAGAAAGCCCATGAGTCATCTCAACATATGAGGCAAAGGACAAAGGAAATGCAGCAGGCAGGACAAGGTGGGTGCATTTCCCTCAGCCTTGTCCTGGGGCTCAGCAGCCGGGGGCTTTGGCTGCACATCTGAACACGCCATGCCCAGCACAGTGGGAAGGGATCCATGGCAGCCTCGCTGCCCCGCTGCTGCTTCCACGCCCTGCAGGGCTGTTTGCCAGCCTGGCCTGGCCTGGCTTCTCCTCAGCCTCTGCAGGAAGGCATTGGGCATCAACTGACAGGGACCCCAAACTGCATCATGGATCTCCTGCATTTTCCCGGTGTCTGAGCACATCCTGAGGTGTGGCTGCTTGGCAGAGGGAGGGCCATAGGAAGCCCCAAAGGCCTGTGGGGATCAGGATTTTCCTGATTCTTATCCATGTTGTGGACAAGTATTGCCTCCTGAAGAGGCCACCACCTGAATGTGCAATGATTGCATCTGATCCCACCAATCCTTTTCCTTTCTCAAGGGATGGACAGAGAGGCTCTGTGGAAGGCGGCATTTCCTGCAGGAAGGGAGACGATGCCAGGCACAGCCACAGGAGGTAATTGCTGTGCCTCTGGGCCTGAGCCCTGCTGAGGTTTGAGCTGCCCTCTCTGCTGCTTGGCACTGTGGGCACAGCCCGGACAAGATGGGCACAGCCCAGAGGAATTGTCCCAAGCAGGCTCAGGGCACTCGGGTACTGAGCTGTCCTGCTGGGCTCCCTCCGTGGGAGACACGTCCCGAAACCTGGGAGCGGCTGCACGGGGTGCCCATGGTGGGGAAAGGGCAGAGGGGGAGAGCAAGGCTCCACTGGGTCCTGACAGAGCCTGGCCATGTGCCCTTGGGCTGGGGAAGCTGTTCCTTGGGCAGGTTGGCAAACAGGAGGGCGGGACAGAGGTTGGGAGCAATAGCTGTGGCACTGCAGATTTCCCTGAGCATTTAGTGAGGGTTTCCTGTGTGGCAGCGAGAGAGCCCCAGGGCCCTGGGCTGCTCCAGCTGCCCCTCCAGGGATGTTGCACAGGGACTGCAAAGTGTCTGGAGAGTGATCAGGAGCCACAGGCTCCCACAGCCTTACCCCACAGCCTTGCAGTGCCCAATTCTCCAAGTCAGAAGGGGATCCCAGCACATCATGGAAATGTTTCTGTAGCATCTCTGCTCCCTTCTAGATTGGGATCATGACTTGGGTTATTTGGAAATGCTGGTAAATGGTGGTTGGAAGATGTTGTCAGATGCTGGAGACAAGTTCTCAACGTACCTTTCCTGACAGAATAATCAATGTCTATGTGGCAACAGCTCACTCATATGGCATTTCCTTTAAGTTCCTCTAACGGTTGTTCAGTTCTGGAAACTTTGCCCTGCTCCCTTCTGGAGCCCTGAGGGATCCCACAGGATGACTGTCAGTGGGAGGAAGGAGCATTTAGCTGTCCATCCTTCTTCCATGTGCAATGTCAGTGTGTACTTCTGTGTGCTCTGTGCAGCCACAGAGAAGAGCAGAGAGGGTTGGGGCCTAGGGCTGTGCCCCGGGGCTGAGCCTTTCCTGGAGCCTGAGGATCTCTTACAGTGCCACGGGAGCTGTTCTGTCCTTCCTTTCTTTGCAGCTGAACCTGTTGGTGAAGGTGATCTGGCTTCCCAACCCACGTCCAGGACTGAGCCTCTGGGACATGGCGAGGGTAGGTAGAGGCCTTTCCCCTGGGAGAGCTGCCAGCTCAGAGCCCAAACCTCGGCCAGGGGGGCATTGCTGCAGGTGCCAGGACAGAGCCATGCATGTGTGTGCCCTTGTCCTGCACGACCCCCTCACACCTTCTACTCAGGCCTGGCAGCTGTTTGGAGGAAGGTGGGCCCTGGCCCAGCCACAAAAGGCCAGATGGATTTGAATCTTATCCTCATTTTTGATAAGCCTGATGTCCTAAAGATGCCACCCAAAGAAATCAGAAATTGTTCCATCTGATCCAGCTGAACTTTTTCCTTTTTCAAGTGATGGAGCAAAAGGCAGGACAGAAGGGAGTGTTTCCCCAAGCAAACAGAGGCCGACTGGCAGCCCCTGCTGCAGGAAAGGAGGAGATGCCAGACATAGGCACAGGCACAGGAGGTAATTGCTCTGCCACGGTCAGCCATTTAGCAGGGCTGTGTGGCGGCACCTCTTTCCACCAGGTCCTGCCATTGCATGGCCCAGCACCATCCAAAGGTGGAGGCACCTCTGGAGTTTTGGAGGCCTCTGGAGCACATTCACAGCCCCAGAGAAAGGGGACCCGTGCACCAACGTCCCTCCCACTGCAGCTGCTCCAGGGCTGGCCCTGAGTGAGCAGAGGCCCAAGGCAGAGGAGCAGCCCCGAGCGGGAGCCCTGCCGCGAGCCCAGGGCCAGAGCCAGCCTCGGCTCCTGACTGGGCAGGGGCTGCACTGGGTCCTGACAGGGCCTGACTCTGTGCCCTGGGGCTGGGGGAGCTGTCATGGGGCAGGGAGGGCCAGGGCTGGCAGTGGCTGCTCAGGGATGGCTTTGGCCCGTGTCCCTCCAAGCAGCCACTGCCCAAGCAGCTGCGCTGTCCCCGGGCTCTCCTCCCAGCCTGCTGGGCTTTGTTGGGTGGCACAGCCTGTGCCAAGGGGCGGCAAGGTGCCTGCAGGCCCCAGCTCTGGGGGAAACGGAGAACGTCCTGCCCGCATCCACCTTTCTGCCAGCTCAGCAGTGCAGCACAGCACGGGCTCACGCTCACCATTGCTCCCACAGGTGCAGCTGGCCCCACCACACTTGTTTTGAATTCCCAGAAAGGCCCTGGAAGGGGTTTCTGTAAGGGAACAGGCTGCTGGATAGGATTAATTGCAGGCCTGCTTTTTTTGGAGCTTATTTTCATCTTATGTTGTGTCCAAATTTGGACTTGCTGGAAGAGAAAAGGTTGAGTGTTTTGTTCATCTTTCCCTCAAACAGCTTCTTTTAAAAGTCTAATACTGTAGACAGGAAACATTTCCAGAGAAGCTGCTGTGGTGTTGTTGCCAGTCTGTGATTGTCCAGAGAAGCTGGGGAGCCTTGCCAGCTCTGGGCCCTGCTGTGCAGGAGGCTCCCTGTGTGCCACTGGCAGCTGGGGCCTCAGCCACCTCCTCTCTCCACAGGGATGCCTCTGCAGCTTCACAAGACTGGCCAAATACCTCAGCCAGGGAGAACTGGACCTGTCATCTCGCATCTCCGTGCCCGTGTTTGTTGTCCCTTCCACGGCTGCATTACCAGCTCATTGCTAGGGACAGCTTGTTGGTATCACCACCCAGAGCAGGACCCTCTGTCCCCAAAGGCGCTGCCCCTGGTGTCCAGCCAGGCCAGGAGGTGCTGCCCTCCTAGCAGGGAAGGGCCTGAGCCTGGCAACATCTTTGGGGTTCAGCTCAGGTGTGTCTGTGCTACCGCCAGCACTGGCGGAGCTGCTTGTCTGGGCACAGCCAGGGCTGGGCAGGCAGCAGCTGAGCACGGGGCTCCTCAGACAAAGCAACCTCATTTTGTCTTCGTTTTACATTTATACACAGCAGAAGATTTTAGAAATATTTAGAAACATTTTTTGTAGAAAAATATACCCAAATATTTCTTCCCTTTTCCCATTGTAGTTTAGGATTTTTCAAAGTAGTTTTAGAATTCTGAAAAATTTGGAACACTTTTACACTTGCCGAATAAAAAATAAAACTGCAATAATTGGTGATCACTACTCTTAGATGAACTAAGTCATCACAAGACACCCAGTGTACTGGAGAGGCTCTTTTCCCACTGGAGATTTTTACCTAGTGACAACAACAGAGTTAAAGCCCTTTCCCTGAGAATTTCCGGGATTTCTTACAAGCTCATCTCTCAGTCTTCAGAGGCAAACTTTGAGCACAGTGGGAATCTCCTGCTGTGCAGGAGGGTCTCTGTGAGCCAGCTGACACTGGGGCCTGTTTTGCGGAGATAAACGCAACTCCAAAACTTTGTGAGAGTTGTAAACTTGGTATGTTTAATACAGCGCTGGATGCATGTGGAGATTCCTCTCCTTAAAAGACATGTGTACCTCTGGGAACTCCAGATCCTTTTTTATCACCCTCTCAAATAGATATGCATCCAATTTTATGATAGGTTCATATATATTCATTTTTACAAATTTGGTGTGACATTTACTGCTAGTTAATCTTTATCAGAAAGAATTCCCAGGTCAGGTTGGCCTGTTCTCATAGTAGTTCCTCTGTCTCTGTGTCCCCTGCCACCCCCTAATCTCTTTCCTTCACTGAAGCAGTTTCTCTGAGTTTAGGCTTTTTACCAGTCAGACTAAACAGCTATATTTTCCAACTACAGACTTAACTCAAAGATGTACATTTCACCTAAATCAAAATGGATTTCTACTCTGGAAAATTTCTACACTGTCTCTTTTCCCCCCTTTCCTAGAAATAAGTAAATTCTTTTATCTAATGCAAATGCCTACGAGAATAAGTGTCTCTTAATGCTTTAACATGTAGGTTTGATAAGGCGGTTAACACAGCTGTTCGCTGTAGTATTCTCCAATTTCAAATTAGCAATATAATGGATAACCCTAAACTTAGTCCAAGTAATATTAACAAAACTACAATGGGATGACACCATTTATTAAGGATTATTGCATTTGGTGACCACCCAAAGATCACATCCCACCAATGATGATCTGCATTTTGTTTTATTCTTTGCCAAATTCTGGTTATTTCTTTGTTATCATGTTGGACAGTAATTAGGGCTTTCTCTGCTTTCTTGGATTTCTTTCAAGATTTCCAGTAGGTCTTGGTGCTTAATTAATTGTTTTGCCAATGTAAGGTCCATCCCAATAGGAGTAGGTGATAGTCTGTGTCACATTGTGTAATTGGTTTTAATCAACTGGTGGGATGTCACTGGGGCCACGTACAAAAAATCATACCTGATAATCCTAACAGAATTACTAATCTAAAAATTAAAATGATTTCTTCTAGACAAAAACACATCGTTGCTATCAATTTTTACAGCAGCACATGCAGCTCTCAGCCACACATAATTTTTACTAGTATATACGAGCACAGTTTTCTGATCAGTGACTGGGTGAATCTCAAAGTGGCAAATACTCTGTTCAGTGTCTAGACACACATCTTGGGCATTAATTGTATTGCTTTCACAAATGAATCCTAGTTGTTCTCTAGTAATGCAGGATTCTAACTTTACTGTTTGCCACTTTTCATTCACCTTTCCTGCCCACACCCTATGTTCTGAAGGGTAGAGCACTCTTTTTTCATTATTTAATCCCAGTGCAATGATAGGGCGGATAACATAAACAGTGGCATTACGTATGGGAAGCACAAAGGCAGTGGCCACATAAGAAGCAGGATCATAGGTGAAATTTACTATAGTCCACCAGGATTGAAACTTCTTTTCAAAATCAATGTCTGCAGTACTGGAAGCAAAGGGTGGCCTCTGGCTTTCACTACAGAGGTTTCTGAAATACCAGGCCATCATGGTAGAGCAAGATGATGTGGAGATAGTGGTGACTAATATTGTCAACCCAGCTTCTTTTCTCAGCAGAAATCAAGGAGAAGCAGTACACCATGATTGCCTGGAGACCATTGAAGCTACTTACTCCAGATGCCCAGACCTAAAGGACACTCCTCTGGACGATGCAGAGACCTGGTTCACTGACGGGGGCAGCTACGTTGCCAATGGTAAGCGACATGCTGGGTATGCAGTGACCACCTACAGAGAGGTAATCAAGTCTGGACCCTTACCAACAGGTACCTCTGCGCAGAAGGCTGAGATAATTGCCCTGACCCGTGCCCTGGAAAGGGCAAAAGGGAGGAGAACAACCATCTACACAGACTCAAGGTATGCATTTGGAGTCATACATGCACATGGAGCCATCTGGAAGGAGAGGGGACTGCTGACCTCACAGGGAAAGAAGAGACAATGCAACTGCTGGAAGCAGTTCAGCTACATGAAAAAGCATATTAAGGCACACCAGAGAGTGAGCTTAAAATTGGAGGAAAGAAATGAGCTGGCGGATGGAGAGGCAAAGAAAGCAGCAAAGGGTGAGGTACAGATTTTCCTCGAAGGTAAGCCATAATACAATAATACTAATCAAAAGAGATGTACAACTGCAAGGGGTGGGCTACCATTGAAAGAGAGCTAGTAATCCCTTCCCATTTTCGTGGTTACGAGTGAAGGAAGTGCACTAGAAAACACACTAGGGCCTAACTACTTAAAAGCCTTTTATAGAGTGTGGCTCCTTTTTCGAAATGACCAAGGCTGCCAGTGATACAGAGTGCATTGAAATGAAGTGTTGACTTTGAAGCAGTAATTTCCACAGGCTTTCTAGAACACACATCTGATTAAAACAATCGTTGTATCGTTGTCAGGAATTTATATGCCACTGTCACTCAGGTAAGCCAACAATGTGATCCTTGCCTCCAGACTAACCCCAAAATACCCCCCCGGCCAAAACTCGGTCAGACTGGGAGAGGCCATGGGCCTGTACAGCAGTGGCAAATTAACTTTTCAGAACTCCCAATGAAAGGGGGGTATCAGTATTTACTGGTATTAATAGATAGATTTTCAGGGTTGCCAGAAACATTCCCCACCAGAACTGTCAAAGCTCAAGAGGTGACCAGATTATTTTTACAAGAAATAATACCACACTTCAGAGTTCCAGCCACGATATCCTCAGATAAAGAATCACATTTCATTTCCAAAATAGTGCAACAGATTAGTAGCCATCTGGGCATAGATTAGGAACTTCACACCCCATACCACCCCCAATCAAGTGGCCAGGTGGAGAGAATGAATCATTTGATTAAGCAGCAAATCATAAGACTGGGGCAAGAAGTTAATCTACCCTAGCCCAAGCTCTTCACTAGCACTATTGCAAATTCAAACTAAACCCTGAGCTAAAGGAATGCTGAATCCTTTTGGAATGCCTTATAGAAGACCATATAGAATACAAGGGGAATGTCCAGAATGTCCATCTACATGGTGGCATTAAGCAAACAGCTCAGAGTAACTGAGAAACATGTGGCTGGAACTCAGAGCAGGGAGTTAGATAGCCTGGGGATGATGTATATGTTAAGTCTCTTACAGAGAAGACTTCGGAACCACAGTGGGAGAGACCACTGCGAGTACTTCTCACCACCTTCACTGCAATCAAAATCAAGGAGCAGAATGCCTGGATCCATCACTCTCGGGTGAAGAAGGTCCAGAAGCCCCTTCAGGAGTGACACCAGGAGACAATGAACTGAGACTAAAACTTAGTTGGGCAAAATGAGTATATTGCGGTCGGGAGTAGTTCATACTTTAGTTTACAGAATTGCTTTGTATGTAATTATAACTGAAGTTTTAGAACTAGAGAGTACCTCTATCCAAAGCAATGCTGAATGGCCTTGGTCCCAGGCATTTAATCAGTATACTGGATCCATGGGAAAACCTTCTGAGATAAAAAATTTAAACATATCTACTGTAGTAATCCACGAGAATCAGGTATGTGAGGAGCAAGAATGGCAGCAACAGGAACTGTGGACACTTCGAGGAATCTGAGGAGAAGAAATCAAAGTAAAGTGCTGAGTCATCAATAGGAGGGCTTATGAGAGACCAGATGTACTTAGTGTCTGAACCTCCCTTGGTGTATATGAACACCAGGAAGTCTGTGATAGCCTAAGTGAATCAGACTGTTGGTGTAATTTCACCTTGATACAGCCTGTAGAAGTGACCTGCCTTTGAGCTCGAATTCAAAGTGGACACTGCACTTTTTACCACAGCAGGGCCTTATACACCCCATACTAGTTCAGACTCTACCCAAACTCCAAACTTGAACCTAACGTAGTAAAGAATGTGGCTGAACAACAGCTATTATTCAATCCAGAATGGTCTCTCAAACGTGTAGAGCTGATAATGCAAATTAACATCTCAAAAATCCAACCAGCCTGCCCATCCTTCCTAAAAACTTCCTTTGAGGGCTGGACAACATGGTTACAAAAACAGGCATATCTCAGGAGCAGAACAAGAAAGGAAGGAGCCAGCTCTCCTGGTGCTTAAAACCAGGAACACCAAGAAATCAGTTTCCTTAAGTCATTTTCTAAGCTGGTTGGCTGAACACCCAGGCAATGGCTGGTAAAGGGTGCTGAACTGCAGCATTATTAACCCAAGCAAGGAAGGTGATTTTCTTTATTTATAGCTATCCCTTTTCCTACTGAGATTTGGATCAGTGATTGTCCCAGTCTGAGGCGGTTGGATTCTGCTTAAAAGAGGTAGAGAGAAACACCCCCTCAGAGCTCAGCAGCAGGCTGTAGGATTTTGAGCATCACTTATGTGCTGAGTGTTTCAAGTAGCAGAAACCTGATCCCAGTTTCTTCTGAGGCACTGCAATGAATTTAGGCTCTTCTCTCAAATTTCCCCTTCATTATTTACTTGAGGCTTGGACCTGCCCTGAACACCGTCCACAGCTTGATCTTAGCTAGGGGCAAGGTGGGTGAAGTTTTGTAGACCAGGAGAGACATTACTGCTTGCCACACATCTGGGAAATCAGGTGCTTTGGAGGGGGAAGGAGATTCCCTGAGGTCTCTACATTTCAGAACAAACATCTGCCTCAAATATGACCTAAACCTCTGTCAGATACACGTGTGAAGTGTGTCTGAATTTGCAGTGTGAGCCCCTCTGGCAGGGAGGGATGGTCATGGACAGAAAGCAGTTCCTGTTCCCCATACAAACATCTAACTGGCATATTAGGGACAAGATTAGGAGTTTTAAATGGAATTGATTCAGAAATACTGGTGAATAAACTGGCCACTGCAGCAGGTAGCCTAACAAAATTGAAGCAGCCTTTATAGTAATCTCTATTGGCATTAGGAACTAGCCAGTGACAGATTTCAAAAGTACTGCCAAAGTAAGGAAGTATGAAAAGGCCGGGGACCAAGACCACAAGTTGATAGTAGAAGCACTTAGTATAGTTCAAGATAATGTGTATTTAGCTTTCAGTTTTATACAAGCACAGTTATGGATACAAGCAACAGCAGCTCTGATCATATGGGAAAGGGGTGAAGGTAATTTTCCAGCTGAAATTCAAGAAATTCTGTGGGATAATGCAATTGATATTGAAAGGAAGTTTCAATCCTGGCAGACTATGGTGAATTTCATCTATGATCCTGTTTCTAATGTGGCAACTGCCTTTGTGCTTACCATACATAATGCCACTGTTTATGTTATCCATCCCATCGTTGCCCTAGAATTAAACCATGAAAAAACAATACTCTATCCTTCAGAACATAGAGTGTGGGCGCGAAAGATGAATGGAAAGTGGCAGACAGTAAACTTGGAATCCTGCATTACTAGAGAACAGATGGGATTCATTTGTGAAAGCAATACTATTAATGTGCAGGATGTGTGTTTGGACACTGAACAGAGTATTTGTCACTTTGAGATTCATCCAGTCACTGACCAGAAAACTGTGCTCGTATATACTGGAAAAGGGCTTATGCTTGAGAACTGTTTGTGCTGCTGTACAAATTGATAGCAATGATGTTATTCTGTCTAGTAGAAACCATTCTAATCTCTGTTTTTGTAATTTTGTTTAGATTATTGGGTGTGATTTTTCGTATTTGGTACCAGTAACATCCCACCAGCTGATTTAAGCCAATTACACAATGTATCACAGACTACCACCTACCCCTAGTGGGATGAACCTTACATTGGTAAAACAATTAATTAAGCACCAAGACCTATTGGAAGGCTTGAAAGGAATCCAAGGAAGCGGAAAGAAAACCTTAATTACTGTCCAACACGATACAAAGGAGATAAGCAGAGTTCTACAAAGAATAAAACAAAATATGGATCATAACTGGTGGGATGTGATCTTTGGGTGGTCACCAACTGTGAATAGAATCTTTAATAAGTTGTGCCACCCCACTGTAGTTTTACTAATATTAGTTGGGATAAGATTAGGATTATCTATTACATTGTTAATTTGGAACTGTTGAATGCTACAACAAATAGCTGTACTAACCTCTTTGTCAAACGTACATGGTGAAGCGTTAAAAGACACTTATTGTCGTGGAGGTTTTCCTTAAGTAAAAGAATTTACTAATTTCCTAGGAAAGGGGGGAATGAGACAGAGTAAAGATCCATTCTGAATTAGGTGAAGTGTCTAAGAAAGGTGAAAAGTCTGTGAGACCAAAGCTGAAGGAAAAACTCGCATGCCAAGACAGCAAGGAGACAGAGAGAGAAAAACAGAAAAGACCACAAGGTCGATTTGCCCCCGACTTAGAAATTCCTTTGATAAAGAAGAACTGGTGCTAAATGTCACGCGGAATGAATATGTATGAACTTATTGTGAAACTGTATGCATATACATTTGGAAGGGGGATAAAAGAAGACCCGAGGTCTTCAGAAGTATGCATGCCTTCTTGGGGGCTTGTGTCTGGCGCGCATCTTAATAAAAGCATACCTGGCTTTACAAATTTATAAAGTTGTGAGGTTTCTTCTTTTCTCCGCAAAACAACATCACACTGCCAAAAGTTTCATAAGTCTGTGAAAGACATAAGAGCAGAAAAATGATTCCATTTTATAGTACTTACAGTCTTCTAATTCAGGCGTGGGATAATTAGGCCATAATTCATTATACCAAATAACGGTATAAAGCACTGGAAAAGAAGTTATATTTAAAACTAAGTTTTAAAACAGTGAATTAATTTCATAAAGAAAACCACGTTTTAACATTGAACTGGAGAAAATTTGCTTGTGCTGAAACACCACTCTTCCCATGAAACTTTTCATGAGGCAGTAAATACGCACTGTCCTGTCCTGAACTCTGCTGCCCAAACACTGCTGAGAACTTGCTGTGCCTCTGCCCTGTGCCCCTGGGGCTGCTCTTGGCCAGGCAGCCTCAGTGGGAGCCAGCACTGGCTGCAGCCCCAGCGGGCCCCCCAGGACAAGGCCCAGCAATGAGGAGGCCAAGGAAAGCTCTGGGAAGCAGCAGAACCATCCCCAGAGTTCTTTGGACAACCATGGACTGGCCACAACTCCACAGTAGCATGACTACGAGTCAGGCTACCAATGCTATAGAGCAGAGTTATAAGAAAACTGTGGAGAAAAATCAGCAACTGACCGTCTGATCTCATACAGCTTGCGAATGCCCAGATAGCAGCCTATCAGCACAAGTGGCACAGTGAACACTATCACCACTGTGCCTATCATGCATTTCCTGCGCACATCCTGGGGGCAGACAATTCTTGGGAGGTGCACTGGATCCGGGCCATATATTCCAGCTTCAGTGACAACGTCTGTGGGAGCAATTCTAAAACTACTTTGAAAAATCCTAAACTACAATGGGAAAAGGGAAGAAATATTTGGGTATATTTTTCTACAAAAAATGTTTCTAAATATTTCTAAAATCTTCTGCTGTGTATAAATGTAAAACGAAGACAAAATGAGGTTGCTTCGTCTGAGGAGCCCCGTGCTCAGCTGCTGCCTGCCCAGCCCTGGCTGTGCCCAGACAAGCAGCTCCGCCAGAGCTGGTGGTAGCACAGACACACCTGAGCTGAACCCCAAAGATGTTGCCAGGCTCAGGCCCTTCCCTGCTAGGAGGGCAGCACCTCCTGGCCTGGCTGGACACCAGGGGCAGCACCTTTGGGGACAGAGGGTCCTGCTCTGGGTGGTGATACCAACAAGCTGTCCCTAGCAATGAGCTGGTAATGCAGCCGTGGAAGGGACAACGGACACGGGCACGGAGATGAGAGATGACAGGTCCAGTTCTCCCTGGCTGAGTTATTTGGCCTGTCCTGTGAAGCTGCAGAGGCATCCCTGTGGAGAGAGGAGGTGGCTGAGGCCCCAGCTGCCAGTGGCACACAGGGAGCCTCCTGCACAGCAGGGCCCAGAGCTGGCAAGGCTCCCCAGCTTCTCAGGAAAATGACAGACTGGCAACAACACCACAGCAGCTTCTCTGGGAATGTTTCCTGTCTACAACATCAGACTTTTAAAAGAAGCTGTTTGAGGGAAAGATGAACAAAACACTCAACCTTTTCTCTTCCAGCAAGTCCAAATTTGGACACAACATAAGATGAAAATAAGCTCCAAAAAAAGCAGGCCTGCAATTAATCCTATCCAGCAGCCTGTTCCCTTACAGAAACCCCTTCCAGGGCCTTTCTGGGAATTCAAAACAAGTGTGATGGGGCCAGCTGCACCTGTGGGAGCAATGGTGAGCGTGAGCCCGTGTGGTGCTGCGCTGCTGAGCTGGCACCACGGTGGATGCGGGCAGGACGTTCTCCGTTTCCCCCAGAGCTGGGGCCTGCAGCCGCCTTGGCACAGGCTGTGCCACCCAACAAAGCCCAGCAGGCCGGGATGAGAGCCCAGGGGCAGGGCAGCTGCTTGGGCAGTGGCTGCTTGGAGGGACACAGGCCAAAGCCATCCCTGAGCAGCCACTGCCAGCCCTGGCCCTCCCTGCCCCGTGACAGCTCCCCCAGCCCCAGGGCACAGAGTCAGGCCCTCTAAAAACACAATGGAGCATTGCTCTCCCCCTCTGCCCTTTCCCCACCATGGGCACCCCATGCAGTCTCTCCCAGGTTTCAGGACATGTCCCGCATGGAGGGACCCCAGCAGGACTGCTCAGACTGGCTGAGCCTGGCACAGCAATCACCTGTGGCGCTGTCTGGCATCTCCTCACTTCCTGTATCAGTGGCTAGCACGGGTACATTGCGTCCTCCAGGCTGTGCTGCCTTCAGGAAAGACTTTTGGTCCATCTCTGGAGAAAGGAAAAGGGACAGCTGGATCAGGTGGAGCCATTCCCCATGGGGGAGGTGACATCCTCAGGAGATACCACTTGTGAAAGACATGGATAAGGATCAGGGAAAGGCCAAGGTTCTTGGGGCTGCCACAGGGCCCTCCCTCCTCCAAATATCTGCCACTCCGGATCTGCCCAGAGAATGGGAAAACCCAGGCTCATGGTGCAGTTTGGGCTCTCTGTCACTTGATGCCCAATGCCTTCGTGCAGAGGCTGGGGAGAAGCTGCAGCCAGGCCAGGCTGGCAAACAGCCCTGCAGGGCGTGGAAGCAGCAGCGGGGCAGCGAGGCTGCCATGGATCCCTTCCTGCTGTGCCGGGCATGGTGTGTCCAGATGTGCAGCCAAAGCCCCCGGCTGCTGAGCCCCAGGACAAGGCTGAGGGAAATGCTCTCACCATGGGGCCTCTCCATGTCACTGAGCATCTCGTCCAGAAGTTTGTCTGCCTCCAGGGATTTCTTGTCTCCTGTCCCTTGGTTCATCGAACTAGGAGGACCTTAATAGAAAGTTGTTCCATTTCTACTTCTTGCTGGAGTGGCAGTGAGGGCACCTGGGTGATTGGTGCCCTCCCAGGCACTCCCTCAGCTCTGCCTTCCACTCAGGAGCAGGGCCAGGGGCACCTCGTGCCTGCAGTGGCCCCACACTGGGATGGAAGGAGCCCCCTGTGGGGCAGTCGGGGCAGAAAGGACTCCCTGGAGTTGCTGCAGCTCCAAACACAGCCCCAGGCAGGGCCAGGGCTTGGCAGTGGCAGCAGGAGCAGTTCAGGCTCCCTGGGGCTGACAAAGGAGCTGAGAAAGGCTCAGCCCCGGGGTGCAGCCCTGGGCCCGGCCCCTTCCCTCTCTGCTCTTCTCTGTGGCTGCACAGAGCACATGGAAGGACACACTGGCATTGCACACGGGAGGAGGTTGCATAGATAAATGATCCTTTTTCTCAATGACAGCGATCATGGGGGATTTTGCAGCCTGCATTGCTGCTAGTAAAGTGCAAGGTAAAGAAGCAAAAATGGCCATTGCAGAATATCCGCAGATGTTTAAATCAGCCATGCAGTGAAATATTCAGGTCCCAGAAACAAACACGCAGTGGGTCCAGCTTTCTCTCTCTCAGGGCCCGAGGCCTGACGTTGGTCTCAGGGCACTACAAAGGGCCAGTCAAGGAAATGGGAGGCAATGGCTCAGGAACATAAGAACAGTGGAGGGAGCCAATGTGGTGTAACTTAGGAGATGCCCCCCAGGGCCTCCAGATTGGGATTGCTCAGGGTCCAGAAGGGAGCAGGGAAAGGTTACTAGATTCCTTCAGCCCTGAAATGATATTAACCTAAAGGGTTCATGAGTGACCTCTTCGCGCATGGACATGCATAATTTTGTCAGGAAAGGCAAAGAGAGAATTTACCTCCAGCATTCTCCAGGAGTTTCAAGCTATCATCTGATAGGGCATCCAGATGATCTATGACGCCATCCCAATCTAGAATGGAGCACAAACAGACCCGTTTCCATGGTGTGCTGGGATCCCCCTCTGCCTTAGGGAACTGGGCACTGCAAGGGGGTCGGGAAAGGCCATGCGAGCCAGATGTCAATGGACAAGGCCAGAGCTGCACAGGGGCCTGGGGTGCTCTGGGCTTGCTCCTGGTCACTCTCCACCCTCTTTGCAGGCCCTGTGACACATCCCTGGAGAGGAAACAGGGGCTGCCCAGGGCCCATGGGGATTCTCTCCTTCCCCCAGAGGAAACCCTCCCTAAAGGCCTGGGGAAAACCATCCCCAGCGCTTCCCGGGGAGCAGGGAGCGCTGTCCCGGGAAAGGGGAGCCAGGCTGCCGGCTCACCTGCTGGCCGCGCTTGCAGCGGAGCAGCCTGGTGTTTTGTGGAGAAAAGAAGAAACTTCACAACTTTATAAAAGTTGTAAAGCTTGGTATGTTTATGACGCGCGCTGGACGCAAGTCTCTTAACAAGGCATGCCTGCTTCTGAAGACCTCGGGTCTTCTTTTATCTTTCTTTTAAATGCATATGCATACAGTTTCACAATAAGTTCATACATATTCATTTTGTGTGACATTTAGCACTAGTTCTTCTTTATCAAAGGAATTTCTAAGTCGGGGGCAAATCGACTTGTTGGTCTTTTCTGGTTTTTTTTCTTTGTCTCTTTGCTGCCTCGGCATGCGAGTTTTTCTTTCAGCTTTGGCTTCACAGACTTTTTACTTTTTTTAGACACTTTACTTAATTCAGAATGGATCTTTATTCTGTCTCATTGGGCAGCCCTGGCAGGCAGGGCCCCAGCTAGGAGGAGCAGGAGGAAGAGGCGCAGAGCAAGGGCCATGCTGCCTTGCCCTCTGCCAGTCCCGCAGCTCTTGCTGCCACCGCTGTCCTGACACCGCTGTCCCAATGTCAGCACCACTGCTGCCAGCGCCGCTGCTGCTGCCGCAACAGTTGTGCTCAAGCACTGACTGCTCGCTCCTTGTGCTGCTGTGCAACCACCGGGTCTGGGACATCTGTGACCTCAGAGCCAAATGTGACCTCAGCCTGCTGTGACCCCTGAGCCTGCTGTGACCTCATGGTCTCAGGTTTACCCCCAGAGTTTGCCCCATCTGTAGAAATGGACTGCCCTGGTTGTAAGTGTTTTGCTTCAATGAAGGGCCACTACTCAGCAAAACCTTTGTTTTGCCTGCTGGCATTGCTGGTTAGGCTGTGGAGATCCTGTCCCTGGAGATCGTCTTGATGACTTCCCTCTTTCCCTGGGCTTGCCAATGGAGGAGATCCAGGCCCAGATGATGCCGGGGAAGGAAATGTGCCCTCAGCCCAGGGACGCTCAGCATGGGCTCCCCCAGTCCTCGGGGCCCCGCCACTGGTCACAGCAGCCCCTGCCTGGCTCCTGCCTGCCCACACTGTGGCCATCCACGGCTGCTCCTGGCCATGGAGCTCAGCCAGTGCTTCTGCGGGATGGCCTTTGCTGCTGCTGTCACGCAGACACTGAGGTTACAGCTCCATTTCTTTATTGCAACAGAAGTGCTGATTAAGGAAGCTTTCAGTCAATGTTGAGTTGAGCACTTCCAAATCCTTTCCTGGCAGAAACAGAAGGCCAAACTTGCCCTTATCAGAAGCATGCAGTGTTTACAAAGTGCAAGCCCCTTCTGAACCCTTTCTGGGAATCAGGAACACATGTGGTGGGGCCGGCTGCACCTGTGGGAGCAATGGGGAGCGTCAGCCCGTGCTGTGCTGCACTGCTGAGCTGGCAGCACGGTGGATGCGGGCAGGACATTTTCCATTTCCCCCAGACTGGGGCCTGCAGGCACCTTGCCGCCCCTTGGCACAGGCTGTGCCACCCAACAAAGCCCAGCAGGCCGGGAGGAGAGCCCGGGGGCAGCGCAGCTGCTTGGGCAGTGGCTGCTTGGAGGGACACGGGCCAAAGCCATCCCTGAGCAGCCACTGCCAGCCCTGGCCCTCCCTGCCCCGTGACAGCTCCCCCAGCCCCAGGGAACTGACTGACATAAACTCCACAGCCAGCAAAGAGATTGTCCCAGTAATTGTCTGCTGCTCTTCTTCCCTGCAGTTGGTCCCAGAAACATCCCTCACACTGCTCTAAATGCACACACATGGGCTGACCAGCCCCTATGCCTTTCCAGTCTGCTCTCAGAAATTTTGCAACAAACCCACCAATAAATTACAGGTTAACTCTGTGAATTGCACACTATAATTGTCTTCATTTTTCCCAATATCCGGAATTTCCTGTATATAGTAATGCTCTTGAGGATCTCTGATATTTTCAGCAATTTTTTTGTATTGAGACAGATGAAACAGCCTTATTGGTTTTACTTTTGGCAGGTCTGGTTTTTTTTCTTAGTGTGATGGTTTACTTATTATCTATATGTAAACTTATTTTTATTTATGTTTTTTTTCTTTCCCAAGCAATTATTTTGACAATCTGTCATTCACTTCATAGTCAATGTTGAATGTATGAACAATTTTGAATCTCTTTTTATAGGAATATAAAGATCTCAGAAAGCTGTATTTGTAATTTTGATGACACTTTTTCTCCCCATTCCCAGCTTTTACAATGATTCTTTTTGAAACATTCCTGAGGATAGGTAGAGTTACTTGGGAAATGCTTGGCTTAACCTGGGAATGGATTATTACTTTTAGTGCTATAAACCTACATTGCCTCAAGCTTCACAGCCACAGTCATGATTTGTGGCTCAAGGCATGGATGCCTGTCTGAATTAAAACAATGTTTGTGAGGCAGCTGAAGAGCTTAGACCTCAGACATTGAAATTCCTGAGACGAGGAGAAGGAAGAAAGGATAAAATTGTGTTTCAAAGGCTGTTTTTTCACTTCTAGTATGCGAGAAGTATGGTAGACTACACGTGTCTTCAAATGTCATTTAAATCCAGAACAACTCTCTACAGTTGCAGACACCAGGACAAATTACACAAAACTTTGCATCCTAATGCATCAGCTTTAATTCTAGTGAGAGATACGCCTTATTTACAGTGCGATTAGAGCAAATCCACAAAGCAACCTTGCCACTGTGTGAATGGCAAGAAGAATTTGCTTCTGAACAGATGAATATGTCCCACTCAAACATGACCAAAATTTGCCTTGACTTGGAAGCAAGTAGACAAGAAGCAATGCAGTATTTGGGTTTCATCCAGTGATAAATGGGGCAAGAAGCATTAACAACTTACCTGTTATACAGAACACAAGCACTGATACAGCCAATAATGCACCCACATGAAGGGATCTTCAGGACATTCCTTTATTTCTTAACCAGGAATGGGCAGCAGAATGCTGGCATTTATCTGAACTGGAAGCTGCATTCCTCTCCTGTTTCTCCTTTATTGGAATTACCAAAATGGCTGTTATAAATGATTAATCAAAAGCCAAGTTATAAAAAAAAAATGTGAAAAGATTTATTTATCTTTTTCCGCAACCAAAATATGGTCTTCAAAACCACCATAGCCAAAGAGACAGCATCGAGCCTGGGTTCGGTGCTGGGTGAGCCTGGATCAAACCTCTATCACATCAGAGTCCTCCTTGTTCACAAGAGCCACTTCTAGTGGGGATGTTTTATACAGTTTATTGTGCCCGAGGAGAAGGAGTCCAAGTTTCTTTTGGAATTCTTCACATTCTTAGTTGGTTCTTTCACTGTGCAGAGCTGGACAATTGCCGTTTCCCTGGTAATAGCCAGCGTTGATCGAATCCTGGGAAGTCGCTTATTCACATGTACATTCCTGGTGACTTTGGCTATCTTGATTGATGTTATCAACAGGGCGATGATCACTCTTAGGCATCTTCCGATGGCTCAGGACGGCGGTGATCATCACGCTGGGTGCGTTTATTCATAAGCTAAATGCTGAGCGTTATCCTGCCTCCTTCCGGAATTTCGGAGTTTGAATAGACGTCTGCTTCTTGGGCTGCTTGTAGTCAGAGACCTGTTTGGATTTCACAATCTTTATAAAATACTTTCTTTTATAGCATGAATTATTTCCCAACATATATTACAATCCCTCCCCTCTAATGTCAACACATTAATTTATGCTCCCTCTACATCCCAAATTACCATTATCTATTTACTTCCTACATCTACCCTCCACTTTTAAGGGTCCCCTACAAAGAGCAGACTTTATTAAATTCTCATGTCATGCACTCATTGCGGGATTCCCTAATAACCATTAAATTGTTCCCATTTGTTTTAACCTGGTTCTCAAATTTTGCCAAGACCTCAGCAGCATTGCTTGTACACTTCCCGTCTCCCAGGTTCATGATCATGGACACGTTGTTTCTGGAAGCCAACTCCAGGTCCACAGCCACTATAGCTATCTGCATACCCTGTACCACGGAGTGTATCAGTCTATTAAAACAAGGTATTAGACAAGGGAGGAATATGACTCCTGCTAGTGAACACAGCACAAAAAATATTATTTTGTTCCACCAGGCCCCCTCAAATAATCTGTCCCACCAAGATGACTGCAAGATCGAATTCCATTTCTGGACTGGGACATGGGCTACTTTCTTAATTTTGGCTGCCAATCCTCTTATGGTTTCCCCATAATCATCAATTTCAATACAATATTATGATTCATTGAATTTTCCACAGACCCCCTCTTCTTCAGTCAGCAAAGAGTCTAAAACTATTTGATTCTGGTACACAAAAGCCTGTACCTGAGTGTGCTGCTGACTCAACAATCCAGGGCCTCTGAGGTGTGATTTGACACAATTTCCTCCACTGGTTCAGTAGATAGATTGCAGTCCTATATCCATAGCTTCTGTCCTGAACTCATGTGGCCGGCCCATAATAATCAATTATCCTTGCCACCAGCCACTCCTCCTCCCCCCAAGTTGGCCTGCCACTTAGGACAGGTATCATTTTCTTCAAGCTTCTTCTCTCCCTCCTCAGGGTCTCATACAGAGGAGCCCCGAGTAAGTTGCTTTTGGTTTGAGGAAGAGTGAAGAAAACTGGCTGGATCATGCCCAAAGTGCACGATCCCTTCCACCTTGGAGGTAACTCACTGTAGGCTTTCTTTCCACAAATCCAATAAATTCCGTCTGGGGCTTTCCATCTGATATTAGTTTTTCCTGGGTCTCCCCAATATTCTCTCAGTCCTGCCAAGGATTGGTAAGGATTAGCTCCGGGACTCTTGACCCAACAAAGTGCCATCTGACCATTCCAATCACAATTTGTTTCATTCTTCTGACTCCAGTACACCATAGGAGGTTCTGGTTGCCAAACTTTGCTCTTGCTGTCTGAATTCACTGAAAAAGTGGTTATACACAGTGTGTATCCCACCATTTCAGTATATTCTTTCCCTTCTCGACTGATGCAGATAGTCCAAATCACTCGCTGATCCAACACCCATCCCTTAGGTCTTAGTGCCAATTTTGAGACCCTTGGGTTGTCCCATTTCAAAAGCTGTTCTGGAGCCAAACCTTCACCCTTCCAAGGCCACTTCTCTGCCAATTTCAGCCCCCTACAAATCCAATAATTTGACAGTCCCAATTCCGTGGCAATTTCCTGAACTAAATCAATGAGTAAGTTTCGATCTGGGAAGGTAGTTCCCCATCAGCGTATTGTCTCATGAACTGTTCGTACTGCTCACTCAAAGTTTTCAATCTTTCCTGTTCCACCCTTTTCTTTCTCAGTTCTGACTCCCTCCTTTTCAGCTCCTGAGTGAGTAATCGCTCTCATTTTTCCCTCAGGATCTATTCCATCTTTGTTCCTTGCAAAACAGACAGCCCTAAACATATTGCAGGCAGACTCCAGCATCATTTGCCTGTGCTAAGTCCAACATGATCGGCCCTCTGTTCAGGGTGAATTTGCTATCAAATTTCGTATTTCTTCCCACACAGTACATTTTCCTGTTCATCACGCACATTCCCAGATTCAAATTGTCGTAACACAATGGATTCACCTGGTGATACACTACAAAAATTGATTCTGTCTTTCCCCCAACCCACATTGTTTGGTTACATTGACTGCAAACGGGGATCGACATTGGTTCTACATTTCTTTTCAGCACTCAGTGTTCGTGCTTGTCTGACTGCCCGTTCAGTATCCCAGCCTTCAGATCTAAACACAGGATCTCTTTGCCCAATCTGCACCATTTGACCCGAGTGCCGTTTATCAAACAGTACCTTCCAGATTCCCTTGATGCATTTCTCCAGGGCTTGGCATGCTAAGATCCCCTTGTCCCTTCCCTCAGTCGGGACCATCTGAGTGCACTTACTGCACTCATCCACGGAGCCCTGATTTCCCACATGGTTCGGGGTCTCAATGTGCAGACTCTGTGTCCCACACATGGCTAGGCTCAGGCCAATCAGGATTCCCACCAGGCGTACTCCTCTGCCTTTGCCTCCACCCCCTGGGGTGCCACCAGCGGCAAGGAAGACCATCTTTGCGGCAGCAGGAGTATTCTTCAGGGAACACATTCTCTGACCTAGCCACATTCCTCCTCTTAAAGGAGATCTTGACAGCATCTGAGCTGCATGGTACTTTGATTGACTTCCGACATTCCACATCCAATATTTCTGCCTTAGATTTGAGTTTTCCATGCACGCTGTTCTGGAAAATGTGGAACCACTCTTGTGAATCTAATTCGATAATTCCTAAATTTGCGTCTAGGGTTAGATTGCGGTCAGTCAGCTCAAGCTCCTCTTCCAGACAGTGGGGGCACAATCCATTTGGTGTCTGCCCCCTCCTACAGTATACAAGAAAAACCCCTTAACAATATTCACACTTGAAGTGTACAAACAGATAGCATACACAGTCAGACAGTATACAACCTATCCGTTCACCATCGGTCATTTATGAGGATGTTGGAGTTTGATCTTTAGGTCGCCTGGAGAAGAGGTGATCCTCTACTCGGGAGCCTCCTCCTGATGCTCGACTTTCTTCACCCTGGACATGTCTGTCCAGCCTTTTTCTGCCATCCAAATGGCTATGTCTTTTGTCAGGACAAGAAAGGGGCCTTCCCAGTGAGAGGAGAGGGGTAAATCTTTCCATACTTTCACAAGTACTCTGTCACCTGGCTGAATTTTGTGGATAGCAAATCCCAGAGGGGCGCCCTGAGATACTATCCCCTGTTCTCTCAATTCCTCTAAGTTTCTGTTTATCGCTACTAAATACGGTTGAATTTGGCTGTCCTCCAATCTGGGATGTCCCACTGGTGTCCTGTGCTTATATGGCATTCCATATAGAATTTCAAAGGGTGAGAGCCCCGTTTCTGAATGAGGCATCGTCCTGATACTAAGCAAGGCCAGAGGGAGGCATTTCAGCCAGGATATCCAAGTTTCTAAAATTAATTTAGAGAACTGCTCCTTCAAAGTCTGAGTCATCCTTTCAACTTGTCCCAAGCTCTGGGGATGCCACGGAGTAGTATTCCCACCAAATGCCCAGTGCCTCTGCCATCTGCTTAATAATTTTCGAAGTAAAATCAGTCCCTTGATCCGAGTCAATGTAACTCACCACCCCATATCGGGGCACAATTTCTTCCAGCAATTTCCTGGACACTGCCTGAGCTGTTGCCCTTGGAATGGGGGAAGTTTCCACCAAATGGGTCAATTTGTCAACTTTTACAAGCACAAATTTGAACCTTCTCAGCTGGGGCAATTCAGTAAAATCAACCTGAATTCTCTCCAAAGGTCAGTACCCAATGTGGCGACTCCCCAGGATTGCCTGTCTTGCCTTGATTTTGTTAACTTTCTGACAGATGAGGCATCCTTGTACCTCTTTGTTTGGCCAATTCATAAATTCCTCTGCACCAGAAAAATTTCCAAAATTGTTCAGCCAAGGCGTGAACCCCCCAGTGTGTTCACTGGTGTAGTCTCCTCAAAATTCTCCTGGTAAAACCTTCAGAGTCTAGTTCTCTCCCATCCAGTAGTTTCCACTTAGCTTCCTCCCATTTTCCTCCAATCTTCTCATAACTTTTAATCTCCTTTGGGGAGCATGGAGGAGGGTCATTTGGGACCTCGATCCCTTTGATCTCCGGGGTACTTACCATCATCAATGCCGCGGTTTTTGCCTCCTGGTCTGCCAAGTGGTTTCCCCAGGTCTGGCATCCCTGCCTGATGTCCCTTCACATGGACAACCGATATTTCCTCTGGCTCCGTTATCGCTTCCAGAATTTGCCAGATCAATTCCCTGTGCATCAGTCCCTGTCCCTGGGTGTTGATCGTCCCCCTTCTCAAATTTTCCCAAAGGTGTGAACCTTCCCAAAGGCATACCTAGAGTCTGTAAAAATTGTTCCTTTCTTTCCCTTCAGTTCTTTCAAGGCTCTCGGAACTGCATGCAATTCACAAGCCTGTGCTGACCAACCCACATTCAGGAGGCCTGCTTCTATCACTTTTCCTGTTTGCCTGTTGACGACTGCATATCGTGACTTCCTTTTCCCTTCAATCACTCTGCTTGAGCCATCTACAAGCCCTTTTCCTCCTTCATCTAATTCCTCTTCTTCCAAATCTGCTCTTTGTCTGCAATTCGACTGCTTCCACACAATCATGGACGAGTTTTTCCGAAGCTTCCCCAAACAAAACCTGAGCCAGGTTTTGTGCGGTTGATGTCTGCAATTCCAAGTCCAGTGAGTGAATCAAAGTGGCTTCATACTTCAGCAATCTAGCATCCATGAGCCATTTATCTGCCTTTTGTTGTAGTATGCCTCGCACATTGTGCAGTGCAAATACTACCAAAGGTGCTCCAAAAGTTACTTTCTTGGCTTCCTCCAGCAACAATGCTACAGCTACCGTCACTTGCAAGCACGCAGGCCAGCCCCTGCTTACAGGGTCCAAAAGCCTAGACAAGTAAGCACCCGGTTTCCTGCCCCCTGCCCAGTCCTGTGTCAGCACACCATGTGCTGTGTGATTGCTCACATCCATAAACAACTGGAATGGCCGTATCACATTGGGGAGCCTCAGCACTGGTACTGCTGTGAGCACTTCCTTGACTCCCCTAAATTCTTCCTCATCCTTTTCTGTCCATTTGATTCTGTCCGTGGTGAGATTTTCATACAAAAACTTCACCTTCTCACTCTATCCTTCGATCCACTGCCGACAATATCCCAACAACCCCAGAAATTGCCTAACTTCTCTTTTTGTCCATGGGGGTGGTAGGGCAATAATCCCTGCCACCCTTTCAGGATCCAACTTCTTTTTCCCTTTTGCTAACCAATGTCACAAATATCTGACCTCTGGCTCTGTGAACTGCAACTTTGACTTAGACACCTTCAATCCTTTTCCCCCTAAAAAGTTCAAAAGTTCAATGGTACTTGTCCTAACATCCTCCTCCCTCAGACCTGCAATCAACAAATCATCTACGTATTGTAGCAATTGTGTTCCCTCTATTGGTACAAAATGACTCAGCACTTGCTCGAGTGCTTGCCCAAAAACTTTGGAGAATCAACGAAGCCCTGAGGCAACGATGTCCATCTGAGCTGCTGCTTTCTGTTTGTTTCTGGGTCTTCCCACTGAAACGCAAAGCAATCTCTGCTGTCCTCTGCTAAAGGACAGGTCCAGAAAGCATCTTTCAAATCGATCACGCTGTATCATGTGTCCTCGGGAGAGATGTTATTCAGCAGGGTGTAAGGATTCGAGACTGTGGGGAACAGTGTCTTAGTCCTTTGATTCACAGCCCTTAAATCCTGCACTAGCCTGTGGCTACCATCCGCTTTTCACACTGCCAAAGTCGGGGTGTTGTGTTGGGGCATTCATGGCTCCAACGTTCCCTTTTTTATCAATTCATCAATCACCGGTTTCAGCCTCCTCCTCCCTTCCGTGGGGATGGGGTACTGTTTGACCCGAATGGGGTCTTCTGGCCTTTCAATTTCAACATGGATTGGCTCTATGTCCAACTTCCCGGCCTCCCCCTGGACATACCAAACCTGTGGATTAATCATCTCCTCATCCTGGGTGGTGAGTTTATACAATCTCACTTTGAGCTGGGAATCTTGCACTGCTAAACCCATTTCCAATGCCATCATCAAATACCACCCCACCAAATTCAAGTCTGCATCTTTTATCAATAACATTTTTCCTTTACACTTTTTACTTTCTGTCTCTATTTCTGTCTCTCTTTATGATCGGAACCTTAAAAGGTTCCCCTTTGCTCCAATTACCATCATTGCATCATCGCTTAGAGAGCACCCTCGCAGTAACTGCTGCACCGTGGTCTGTTCAGCCCCAGAATCTACTGAAAACCAAATTTCATGCCTGTGAGGTCCCACTCACAATTTTATCAAGGCCTCCCGTGGTGTTCCAGACCCCAAACTGAGAAGCCCCTGACACCCCTAATCTTCCTGAAACATAGTTTGATCCTTGACCTTGTTGGGACAATTCCTCTGAATGTGTCCCCTTGGCTTGCAGTAGTAGCACTTGAAGTCCTTTTTCTGGCTGTTTGAACCTTTTCCTTGGGAAGGATTTTGTTTCTTCATGGGTGCTGTTTTTGCCAAGTCTCTGACCTGTTCCTGTTCTTGTGCCTCCCTCACTGCAGCCACTAGCACTTTCGCCTGAATCTTTTGCTTTTCTTTGTCTCTTCTAATGTAGATTTTTCTGGGCTTCTCAGAGCAATTCCTGCAGTTCCCTGTCCTGCCATCCATCTATCTTTTCCAATTTCTTCCTTATGTCTTCCCATGATTTCAACACAAATTGGGTCTTCAGCAAGACCGCCCCAATTGGAGATTCGGGGTCCCTCCTGGAATACATTCTCAAGCTCTTTCGGAGCCTTTCCAGCCATTCCATGGGGGTTTCATCTTTTCCCTGGCATTCCCTGAGTACTTTGCTCATGTTTTGTCCCTTAGGCACTGCCTCCCTGATACCTTCTATTATCATATTTCTCAAGTTTATCCTTTTCTGCCTCCCTTCCTCCATTTGGGCATTCCAAGATGGCCACATCTAATGTCCTTGCTCCCCGTGGGGATTCCTGTTCTCCCAATCCCTGATCACGGCTTGTCTGATCATTTCTCTTTCCTCATTGTTGAACAGTGACCTCAGGATCGCACTGAGATCCTTGTACGTGTAGGTGCTGGTTCCTAGAAATTCATCTAGTCGTTCTGCCACCCCCAAAGGATCATCCATCAACTTCCCCATCTCTTTCTTGAAAGCCCTCACATCCCCGGTGTCGATCGGCGTATGTACGGAGCCAATAACCCCTGGAGCCGTCGGTACTTCCCGTAAAGGGAAGAGTCCAGGCTTTTCCTCGTCGTCATCACTATCTCCAGTGGTTGCCCTCCTCGTCCTCCACCTTGTTCAATGGGCCGGAAGAGAGTTTGCTTTCTTTAGGGAAATTATCTGTTTTTCCTTGATTTTGGGAAGGGTCGGTGGCTGGGACTGCTCGCATGGGAGTGGAGGCGCCAATACCTGCTCACATGGGAGAGAAGGTGCCGCGGCCAGCTCCAGTGGGAGCAGTGGTGCCGAAGCCTGTCCCTGTGGGATCGATGCCTCGGGAGGCAACGTGGGCACCTGAGGTACCTGGGCTGGCACGGGTTGGGGCGAAGGGACAAGGTAGGGCGGTGGAAGGTTTTCCAGCAGTTCCCACTCCTTGCCCTGGTTTGCCAAGCATCTGAGAGCTCTGATCGGGTATAGTCCCGAACAAGCGTATTTCCACATCTCAACATACTCAATTTCCTCAAAATCCTTGAAAGTGCCGAACACCGGCCAAACCACATATTTTGCAATCTCCTTTCCCCCCCACTTTTCCATACAAAAATGTATCATCTTTTCCTTGGACTTTCCCACCTTCCTGGGGCTGTGATCCCAGTGTTCTAATATCCATCCCAATGGGCGTCCCCTCAAGATTTCAGGCATAACCTTCCCGGGATCTTGGGGAGGTTTTTCCTGGGGCTTTTTCTGGCACTTACACTTTTTCAATCCCATTTTCCCAAAAACCCTGTTCGCTAATTTTCTCACCTTGTGTCCTTCAGCTGGGATTCTCGACGTGAGTCCCAAGTCTTTGTCCAATGTCGATTTCCTAAGTCTGTGAAACACTACCAGTCTGCTCAGCCATGTGGAGAACCCTTCTGCAGGTCTTTTGACTGGTATCAAGCTCTCTTACATGATTCTCTAGATCAGAAGGCAGACCAGCTCCCAAAATATTTCGGGAACGTTCTTTCCCCTCCTGACCCCAACCATGACTGATCCCCTGAACTCACAATAAGTCCCAGGTCCCACGTGTGACAAGAAAAAGCACTTGCTTCCCCTTTCACCAACCACTTTACTTGCGGGAGAGGGGAACTGCAATTGTGGTATCCACACTTGCTTCATGATAAAATCACATCTCACACACGCTCAATCACACCCCACTCAACCACATGGTACTCACGGTTCCTTTTCCCAGGTGGATTCCTTCTGCACGTCAATTTTCTGAGTGAAGAAAAAGCACCACAGCCTCGGCGATCCCTCTTTGGATCGTTCCCAATTTCCAAGAGCTCTGGGCTCATTTTATCCATCTTTGGCTGTGGTTCTGGCTTCGGTTTGGTAATTGATTGGGATCGCCGGCCAGGGGCTGTGTACAAATCACAAATGGGACAGGACTGCTGTGGAACATGCCTTGAGCCGTTTCATTTTTCAGCATCAGTCTCATTACATGGTTATGACAATAGGAAGATGCCACCAGCTCACATCCCAGGCAGCAGACAAAGAACTTAATAATACAACTTACTGTATATGTTTTTTGACCAATCACACAAAGCAAAAACATATTGACAGTAGTTCTATCCAACCACTCTAAGCACACGTACCTTTGGTTAAAACAATGCTTGCTTATTTCGAATACAATACCTACTTGTAAGCCTGAAAACACAATGCACAGAGCTCCATTATTAAACTTAAACTTCCTAATATCTTGTTAGATAAACTTTTCTGTAGCTTAGAGAGTTATTCTAGACAAGCGTTAATACACAGACCATTGTTCTATTTGTCCTTGCCTTTCTACTTTTCAAATAATTTTTCTGCTGACCTATCTAGTGACTGCTGCTTAGGTCTAATCACAGTTCTACTGTCTCTGAGGCCTGCCTTTTGCAGCTTTCCCAAAAGCCTTTAATTTTTGTGGATTCCCACAGATTGGTTTTGTGAACTCCCGATCCCGTCACCCCGCTGATATCAGTGGGGAGCCTCCTGACAGGAAAGGGGTGCCTGAACCCAAAATTTAAATCACATCAGGGTGGCCCTAATTGTTATAAATGATCAATTGAAAGTCAAATTATCAAAAAATGCAAAAAGATTTATTTACCTTTTCCGCAACCAAAATACGGTCCTCAAAACCACCACAGCCAAAGACACAGGTTGAGCCTGGGTTCAGTGCTGGGTGAACCTGGATCAAATCTCTATCACATCAGATTCCCCCTCGTTCACAAGAGCCGCCTCTAGCAAGGATGTTTTATACAGTTTATTGTGCCAGAGGTGAAGGAGTTCAAGTTTCTTTTCTAACTCTGCATATTCATAGTTGGCTGTTTCACTGTGCAGAGCCGGACAAAGGCTGTCTCCTGGCTGATAGCCAGTGTTGATTGAGTTCAGGGAAGCCATGTATTCACATGAATCTTCATGGGGTCCCTGGCTATCTTGATGGATGTTATCAACAGGACAATGATCAATCTTAGGCGGTTTCCATGGCTCAGGATGGCGGTGATCATCGCCCTGGATGCGTCTATTCTCAGGCTAAAATGCCAATCGTTATCCTGCCTCCTTCAGGAATTTCAGAGTTTAAATAGATGTGTACTTCTTGGGCTGCCTGTGGTCAGAGACTGGTTTGGATTTCACAATGTTTATAAAATACAATCTTTTCTAACATGAATTATTTCTAACATATATTACATTGCTGATGGGATGTGCCTTGGCTTGTCTGGCCCCTGCAGCTGAACCAAATAGCAGCAACTGTGGTGTTCCACCCCAGAGACAACTTCCTCCCCTGGAGGGTCTGCTCCTCAGGATTCCCTCTGCCAGAGAAGCTTTAAGGCGGTAGTGAAGGAAAGGAGTCGGTTCTGATGGAGGGTTTTAATTCAGAGCTTTATTCTGGCCCAAAGGCCACTGAATCCAGCAACTGCTCCAATGGAACTCCTGGACCGCATGGTTACTCACCCTTTTACCCAAGGGAGGGGAGGAGGGAAGAGATAGGGAACCCACCAACCTGGGACAGGAGAGGAGATCTCAAGGGACAAATGACACATGGATGGCCTAATGCCCCCCCCCCCCCCCCCCCCCCCCCCCCAAGGTAGAGGGCATCTTTTGAATCTGCCAATCACTCAATGCCCTTCTGGAATTGCAGGATAGACAGACAGTGCTCAGCAGGGGTAAGACTGGGGAAAGGAGGGGTGATGGACACACCCGTGAGGGAATCTTCAGGGGAGAAACCCGGGGTTTTGGGGTAAACCATGAAATCACACTGCAACACTCCTGGAGCACACAGTCTGTTATTTGCAGACATCACTGCCCAGCCCATGAATCCTCTCAGGGCCAATTGCTAAAGGACACAAGTCCCAAAATACAAGTGCCACCTAATCATCCCAGCACTAATCCAGCACTGCTTTGATGGTGCCCAGGAGCACAGAATGGCTTGGCTTGGAAGGGACAATTAAAGGCCATCTAGTCCAATGCCCTGCAGTGAGCAGGGACACCTTTAAGTAGGTCGGGTTGCGGAGAGCATGAGCTTGAATGTCTGCAGGGATGGATGTCCACCTCTCTGGGCAACCTGTGCCAGGCCTTCCAGACCTAGTGTAAAAAATGGGTTTCCTTTGTCCAGTCTGAATCGACCATCTTCTAGATTAAAACCATTCCCTCTCGGTCTGCTCACAAAAGGCTCTACTAAAAGTGCTGTCCCATCTCTTTTACAAGCCCCCTTAAGGTACTGAAACGCACCAATCAAGTCTCCCTGGAGTCTGCTCCCTTGCAGGCTGAACGCCACCAGCTCTCCCAGCCTGTCTCCAAAGCAGAAGGGCTCCAGCCCTCAGAGCAATTTGTCCCTCCTCTGGACTAGATCCAACAGGACCATGGCCTTCCTGTGTGGGGAGCACAGAGATGGATGCAGTACTCTGTCGTGGTACAGATAGAGACAGTACAAAGCAACACACTCCGTTTCCAGAAGGCTTCAAACACTGTTTTTATTCTAGCATGCATGCTTGTTCTACATTCTTACAAAGCTCATAAGTTTACACTTTACTCACTGGTCATGAGAGAAAAGCAAAGTGCTTCTTGAAATAAGCAGTTACAAGTTTCATTTATTTATCCTTCTTTCTTTTTTGGTTTCTATGTCAACGACCTTGGTACAAAATTCTTTCAGGGGTAAACATGGATTTTCATGTCAAACTTCTCAATGACTCACAGAGGTCACTGTAAAACCTCTTCCACTGTACTCCACGAGGGGTCTCACCAGAGCAGAGGGGTGGAATCACCTCCTTCAAGCTGCTGGGCACTCTCCTTTGGATGCACATGGCTGGCTCATGTGCAGCCTCTCATCTAGCAGCACCCCCAAGTCCATCTTGGCAGGGCTGCTCTCCATCCCTTCATGGCCCAGCCTGTGAGATCAGCTGGGCTGGGACTGTGTCACAGCCCTTGGACAGAGCAGCTGGGCAGGATAAGCTCCCTGCCAAAGAAGGCAAATCCCACTCCCCACACACCTCCACCCTGGCCGTGAGGTCACAGCAGGCTCTGAGGTCACAGAGGTGCCAGACCCGGTGGTTGCACAGCAGCACAAGGAGCGAGCAGTCAGTGCTTGAGCACAACTGTTGCGGCAGCAGCAACGGCGGTGGCAGCAGTGGTGCTGACATTGGGACAGCGGTGTCAGGACAGCGGTGGCAGCAAGAGCTGCGGGACTGGCAGAGGGCAAGGCAGCATGGCCCTTGCTCTGCACCTCTTCCTCCTGCTCCTCCTGGCCGTGGCCCTGCCTGCCAGGGCTGCCCAGGCTGCTCCGCTGCAAGCGCGGCGAGCAGGTGAGCCGGCAGCCTGGCTCCCCTTTCCCGGGACAGCGCTCCCTGCTCCCCGGGAAGCGCTGGGGATGGTTTTCCCCAGGCCTTGAGAGAGGGTTTCCTCTAGAGGAGGGAGAGAGCCCCCAAGGTCCTGGGCTGCCCCAGTTTCCTCTTCAGGGATGTGTCTCAGGGCCGGCAAAGAGGGTGGAGAGGGATCAGGAGCCTGCCCAGAGCTCCCCAGGCCCCTGTGCAGTTTGGCCTTGTCCATTCACATGTGGCTCCCATGGCCTTACCAACCCCATTGCTGTGCCCAGTTCCAAAATGCAATGGGACATTCCGTAACACCATAGAAATGGGTCTGATGTGTGCTCCCTTCTAGATGAGCATGCTAGGAAGGTTTCTCAGGCACCTTGGCTCCATGAAGATTTCCAGCCTCTAAAGCCTCCTGCAGGTTTGTTGTCAATGTTCCCCTTAGAGGATAATCATTGACAACCTGGCAGGAACCAGGTGACAGAAGCTTCTGTGGCTGTTGTGTTACAGCAGTGTCTGCAGGGAGGACTTATCAAGCTCCTTTCCGGGTTGATGCACACAAGCCCAGCTCCCATCCCAGAGGTGAGTCCCAGTGTCCCAGCCAGTGTCCCTGCTGACCCCATGGGCTGAGCCCTGGTGTTGAGGGATCCATTCCAGGGAAATGCAAATACTTCTCTTAATGTCCTCTGAGAGGGAGGAACAAACCTGGAGGAGACAGTAAGTCCCTAGAGGCAGCCAAACACATGGACAGGATCCTGATTGACCTGGAGAGGCACCGTGGTGGGTGCATTTCCCTCAGCCTTGTCCTGGGGCTCAGCAGCTGGGGGCTTTGGCTGCACATCTGGACACGCCGTGCCCGGCACAGCGGGAAGGGATCCATGGCAGCCTCGCTGCCCCGCTGCTGCTTCCACGCCCTGCAGGGCTGTTTCCCAGCCTGGCCTGGCTGCAGCTTCTCCCCAGACTCTGCCGGAAGGCATTGGGCATCTGCTCACCGGCAGCCCAAACTACACCACAGGCCCCGCACATCCTGAGATCTCCTCCAAATTTTCTGGTCTCCAGACAGATCAGGAGGGGTGGTGGTTTGGAGAAGGGAAAGCCCTGGCCCATCTCCAAAGTTTCATTGACTTCCAGAAACTTATGAATGTCTTTGACAAACATTCCTGCAGAAGAGGCCACCTACCCATTGGGGAACAGGCCCACCGGATCCAGTTGTCCATTTTCTTTTCTGCAGAGATGGAAGGAGAGGCTGCGCAGAAGGCGGCATTTCCCGGAGGAAGCAGGGGCTCATTGGCAGCCTCTGCTGCAGGAAGGGAGGCGATGCCAGGCACAGCCACAGGAGGTAATTGCTGTGCCTCTGGGCCTGAGCCCTGCTGAGGCTTGAGCTGCCCTCTCTGCTGCTTGGCACTGCGGGCACAGCCTGGACAAGACGGGCACAGCTCAGAGGAATTGTCCCAAGCAGGCTCAGGGCACTCGGGTACTGAGCTGTCCTGCTGGGCTCCCTCCGTGGGAGACACGTCCCGAAACCTGGGAGCGGCTGCACGGGGTGCCCATGGTGGGGAAAGGGCAGAGAGGGAGAGCAAGGCTCCACTGGGTCCTGACAGGGCCTGGCCATGTGCCAGTGGGCTGTGGGAAGCTTTCCTAGTAGTAGGAGGGACAGAGGTAGTAGAGGGAGGAATAGTTGTGGCACTGCCTGCTGCAGTTTTCCCCAAGGATTTAGTGAGGGTTTCCGGTGTGGCACTGGGAGAGCCCTCACGGGCCCTGGGCTGCTCCAGCTGCCTCACTAGGGATATGGCACAGGAACTGCAAAAGTGTGGAGAGTGACCAAGAGCTGACCGGAAGTGACCAGAGCTCCCCCGGCCCCTGTGCAGCTTTGGCTCCTTGTCCCATCTGGCTCCCACAGCCTTACCCCACACTTCCAGTTCCCTAAGGCAGAAGGGGATCCCAGCAAACTATGGAAATGGGTGTGATCTGATCTGTGCTCCCTTCTAGATGAGCATGCTAGGAAGGTTTCTCCAGCAGCTTGGCTCCATGAAGATTTCCAGCCTCTAAAGCCTCCTGCAGGTTTGTTGTCAATGTTCCCCTTAGAGGATAATCATTGACAACCTGGCAGGAACCAGGTGACAGAAGCTTCTGTGGCTGTTGTGTTACAGCGGTGCCTGCAGGGAGGACTTATCAAGCTCCTTTCCGGGTTGCTGCTCACGAGCCCAGCTCCCATCCCAGGGGTGAGTAGTGTGTCCCTGCTGACCCCACGGGCTGAGCCCTGTTTATGTGGAATCATTTCATCTGACATGCAAACACTTCTCTTAAGGTCCCCCAAGAGGGAGGAACAAGCCTGGAGGAGACAAAACGTCCCTGGAGGCATCCAAAGACCTGGCCAGGATCCTGAGTGACCTGGAGAGGCACCGTGGTGGGTGCATTCCCTCAGCCTTGTCCTGGGGCTCAGCAGCCGGGGGCTTTGGCTGCACATCTGGACACGCTGTGCCCGGCACAGCGGGAAGGGATCCATGGCAGCCTGGCTGCCCCGCTGCTGCTTCCACGCCCTGCAGGGCTGTTTGCCAGCCTGGCCTGGCTGCAGCTTCTGCCCAGCCTCTGCAGGGAGGCATTTGGCATCCATTCACAGGCAGCCCAAACTGCACCACAGACCTGAGATCCCCTGCAATTTCCTGGTCTTTGAGCACATCTGGAGGTGCAGCTCTTTGGAGGAGGGAGGACCCTGCAGCAGCCCCAATAACCTGATCTTTCTCCTGAATATTATCTATTACTTGGACACACAGTGCCTCCTGCAGATGCCACCTTCCCATTGGGGAACAGCCCCCCCTGATCCAGCTGTCCCTTTTCATTTCTGCAGAGATGGAAGGAGAGGATTTGCCGAAGGCTCAGTTTCCCGGAGGAAGCAGGAGGTCATTGGCAGCCTCTGCTGCAGGAAGGGAGGTGATGCCAGGCACAGTCACGGGAGGTAATTGCTGTGCATCTGGGCCTGAGCCCTGCTGAGGCTTGAGCTGCTCTCTCTGCTGCTTGGCACTGCTGGCACACAGCATTACCTGACCCCCTTCCAGTGCTGGGTTCCCTATAGAAGGGGATCCCAGCACAGCATGGAACGGTTCCCATCTGTGCTCCTTTCTAGACTGGGATCCTGAGTTGCATCATTTGGGAATGGTGGTAAAGCACGGCATAGGGATGCTGGAGCTTGGTGAAGTTAGGCTACCAGAATCCCTTCCCTAACAGCGTAATCATTGCCCAAGTGAAATCCTCGTTCAGAGTAATATTCCTGTGTCATTCCCCTTAAGACCCTGAAGTTTGATGGATTTTGCGAATCCTGGCTTCCAAATTTCACCTCTTGTGCCCAACAGTGATCCCACAGGATCGCTGTCAGTGGGAGGAAGGAGCATTTATCTGTCCATCCTCCTCCCGTGTGCAATGCCAGTGTGTCCTTCCGTGTGCTCTGTGCAGCCACAGAGAAGAGCAGAGAGGGAAGGGGCTGGGACCAGGGCTGCGCCCCGGGGCTGAGCCTTTCTCAGCTCCTTTGCCGGCCCCAGGGAGCCTGAGCTGCTCCTGCTGCCACTGCCAAGCCCTGGCCCTGCCTGGGGCTGTGTTTGGAGCTTCAGCAGCTCCAGGGAGTCCTTTCTGCCCCGACTGCCCCACAGGGGGCTCCTTCCATCCCAGTGTGGGGCCACTGCAGGTACAAGGTGCCCCTGGCCCTGTTCCTGAGTGGAAGGCAGAGCTGAGGGAGTGCCTTGGAGGGCACCAAACACCCAGGTGCCCTCACTGCCACTCGGGCTTGAAGGAGAATCTTCAGCAGTGTCACAGGAGTTGTTCCGTCATGCCTTTGCAGATGAATCTGATGATGAAGATTATGCTGAGGATGAAGATTATCCTGATGATGACGATGATCTGGATTCCCAACCCATACCCATTACTAAGCCTCTGGGAGATGGTGAGGGTAGGTCAGGGCCTTTCCCCTGGGAGAGCTGCCAGCTCAGAGCCCAAAGCTCAGCCAGGGTGGCATCGCTGCAGGTGCCCGGACAGAGCCATGCACGTGTGTGCCCTCGCCCTGCGCGATCCCCTCACCGCTCCTGCGGCTCAGTGGTGCCCGTGCAGCTGAGCAGAGATGGCAGAAGCTCCTGTGGCTGTTGAGTTACAAGGGTGTCTGCAAGGGAGGACTTTCCCAGGTCCTTTGGTGGATGTTGCACACAAGCCCAGCTCCCATTGCAGGAGCGAGAAGTGTGTCCCTGCTGACCCCACAGGCTGAGCCCTGCTTTTGTGGGATCCATTCCTGGGAAATGGAAACATTTCTCTTAAGACCCCTGAGAATGAAGAACAAACCTATAGGAGGTAGTAAGTCCTTTGAGGAATCCAAACATTGGAACAAAAACAGAGTGATGTGGACAGCCAGCATAGTGGGTGCATTTCCGGCAGCCTTGTCCTGGGGCTCAGCAGCCGGGGGCTTTGGCTGCACATCTGGACACGCCGCACCCAGCACAGCGGGAAGGGATCCATGGCAGCCTCGCTGCCCTGCTACTGCTTCCATGCCCTGCAGGGCTGTTTGCCAGCCTGGCCTGGCTGCAGCTTCTCCCCAGCCTCTGCAGGAAGGCATTGGGCATCAGCTGACAGGCAGCCCAAAATGCAACATGGGCCTGAGATCCCTTGTATTTCTTGGTGTCTGTGTAGATGCAGAGAGGCAGCAGTTTGCAGGGTGTAGGGCCCTGGAGCAGCTCCAAAACCCTGGGCATTTTCCTTGTCCCTTGTCCATGCCTTTGACAAGTATTGTCTGGAGCTGAAGGGCACAGCACAGAGGAATTATGTCATGCAGGCTCAGGGGTTTGGGTACTGAGCACTCCTGTGCCAAGGGCCAGCAAGGTGCCTGCAGGCCCCAGCTCAGAGGGAAACAGTGAGCGAGAACGTCCTGCCCGCAACCACCGTGCTGCCAGCTCAGCAGTGCAGCACAGCATGGGCTCACGTTCCCCATTGCTCCCACAGATGCAGCTGGCACCTCAACACATGCTGACAACACCTGGAGAAGAGTTTTCTGCTGGGGAGCACCTTGTCTGATCAAGTGGATGGCCATTGTGGCTGGTGCAGCACTTTTCCTGTTGATTTGCTGTGCTGCAATCTGGTATTGCTCAAAGAGAAAATCGTGAGTGTTTTGTGATTCTCTACCTCAAACAGCTTCCTTTAAAGACTGCTCATAGGCAGGAAACAATCCCAGTCAGGCTGCAGTGGAGTTGTGGCCAGTCCATGATTGTCCAAAGAACTCTGCTGAGGGTTCTGCTGCTGCCCAGAGTGTTCATTGGCCTCTTAATTGCTGGGTCTTGTCCTGGGGGGCCCGCTGGGGCTGCAGCCAGTGCTGGCTCCCACTGAGGCTGCCTGGCCAAGGGAAACCCCAGGGGCACAGGGCAGAGGCAAAGCACGGTGGGGAGGATAAAGAGCAGGGACGAGATTGCCCTTGAAAGGCAGAGGCGCTCTGGGGCCTGCTCCTGGCCAGGGAGCCTGCCCAGAGCCGTGCCCTGCTCGCCGGGGCCTTGAGGGACAGCTGTGCAGCTGGGCCAAGCTGTGCCAGCAGCTCCAGCCGTGCTGGGGAGCCTTGCCAGCTCTGGGCCCTGCTGTGCAGGAGGCTCCCTGTGTGCCACTGGCAGCTGGGGCCTCAGCCACCTCCTCTCTCCACAGGTGCTCCTGTGCATCTACAGAAGAGGAGCCTAAAACCTCAGCCAAAGTGCTCCCCACCTGTTATCCCACCTGTCCACGTCTGCCCCCATCTCCCCTGCCGTGGCTTCAACCTCATCACAAGGCCTGCCCAAAACCCACCCCTCCTAAACGAGCCCCTCTGCCCCAGAGCCCCCTGGTCCTGGTCTCCAGCCAGAACTGAAGCTGGGCAGGCCCTATCAGCCAGGGGAGGGATTGTCCCCAGTTTTTTGTTCAAATAAAGTAATGGAGATGTCACAGCTCTATCCAGGTGGTAGAATCAGTAAAGCCCACCCAGCAGCAGCACTGGCTCAGCTCCGTGCCCAGGAGCAGCCGTGGATGCCCACGGTGTGGGCAGGCAGGAGCCAGGCAGGGGCTGCTGTGACCAGCGGCGGGGCCCCGAGGGCTGGGGGAGCCCATGCTGAGCGTCCCTGGGCTGAGGGCACATTTCCTTCCCTGGCATCATCTGGGCCTGGGCCCCGTGAGGCACATAGGGATATTTTGGGGTCCCTGGTGAGGGGTGCAGGGGTCCCTCATGAAGAACAAAGGAGTTGGCCTCTCCTAAGGTGTGCAGGGATCCCTCATGAGGAATGTAGCAGAGGTACACTTGAGGGGTGTGATAAATGCGTATTTCATGATTGGCTTTTTGCAAATATTAAAATGAATATTTTATGTGTTGTGTTAGAATTTAATGCTGTATTAATTATCTTAAGTAGTGTGGTAAATATAGTTTTAGGTTAAAACAAAATGTTAGAATAGAAACTGCACTATGTAGGATACTTTTTTTCCTAAAGAAAGGACTCGCACTGAGATAGCAGCCACAGGACACCTAAATCTTTCAGAGAAAGAGAATTTATTGGTGCCTCACATAACCAAGGCAACACCATTAGGTTAAGAGGAAGAAGTTGATGATGACCAGACAGAATCCTGTGTTTGAATGGAATTTATGCATCACGTACGAGATGTATGAATATGCAACAGGTTATTGGTTTTAAGGGTAAATTTTCTGTTAATGTGGGTCCTTTTTCGGGCTTATGCTGCCCAGAAAATGGGTACCCAGACATCCGTAACTCTTTGTTTCTATTGGCTCCTATTGCCCTAATCCAAATTGTCCAATTTATTACTACTCTAATTGTATTACTATTTTTATAACCATTTTATTATTATTACACTTTTAAATTTTTAAAAACAAGTGCTGGGGCCCAGGCAGGGAAGGGCCGCGGCCCTGGGCTCTGATGAGGCTGCTGAGCTCCGCCCTGGCCCTGTGCTGCAGCCCAACACATTTACAGCCAGGGCCGTGCCCTGGCCCACAGGAGGCACCCGGGGCTGCAACTGAGGCCGCACCTTCTCCCACTCAAGGGGGCTGGCTCTGTTCCTTTGGAGGGCACAGCTTGGATCCCCGTTACCTTTGGGAACCTGCCAGGAAATGTTGAGGGGCAGAGAGTTCCAACCCTTCTCACTGGGAAGTGTGCCTGACGGTGTGGGGATTTTTAATTTTTTGCCCTCTGAATTTGTGTCCTGGTAGAGGGTTAAGTCTGCTTGCTCTCAGTAGGGCCCTTTTCTTCTTGGTGGTCAGTGGGGCTGCAATGCAGCCAGGGCTGAAGGAGGATCTCTGGCCGCTTGGGCCATGGTTGTGGGACACCTTGGCTTCATCCTTCCTTGGGCTGTGGTTTGCAGTGGTGCTTGTGCAGGCATTTTAGAGTAACTGGCTTCAATTTGTTCCTCTTGTCACCAAAAATTGAGAATAAACGTCTTTAACACCACTGTAGTATTAAGAGGCAGGCCTTACTTTCTTGAATTGCTGGATGCATAGGCCATTGGGATCACAGGGCCTTCTTGGTGGGGTCTTCAGGTACCCTGGTGGTCACTGAAGAAGGAAGCTGATTCTTCTGGAAAAAAGATTGTTTCTCATGTGTGGAAGAGAATAACCTCTCACTTCCCCATCCCTTTCCATACAAAGTTATGCAGGCAAGTGCATTCATATGTCTCTATCTGACTTGTCTGTCTATCTATCTATCTATCTATCTATCTATCTATCTATCTATCGCTATCTAACTATCTATCTTAATAATTATGAAATATTTCTATGCATGATATTTTGTTTATTTGTAAATTATGACACATCTATTGAGAGCTGGAAAACAATACCATCCATCTTTGATACAGCAAAGTTGGGTTTAGGAGCAGACATGAACTGTGATTTCCTTCTTGCTAGATATATGCTGGCTTGTTTAGATTGACTTTGAACTGAAACCCTGCAAAGCTGGGAAATGACTGGTGGCCATCGCTCTGATATCCTTAAAAGCCCTTTTTTCGTTTTAATTTTTTTCATCTTTGCTGGTTGGTAAATACCTATTTTCCTTAAGCTATGTACTGGCAATATTGGAGGTAGAAAATAACATAATAGTGCATATTTTAGATACTTGATAGTTTTCTTGTGAAATTTTATGATACTATCTCCTGCCTAAAACTGCCTCAAAACTAAACCAGCAGGTCAGCTACTGAGCACAACTTACTGCATAGATGCAGCTCATGTTGGTACAGTGGAAGTGGCTTTTTGTTCTTCTGCATGTGTATGAAACACTACAAATTGAAAGGCTGCTTACAGAGGAAAGAGCTTTGTTTAGTGTAGCCTGGACTTTGGGAAGGTGGTAGCTGTTAGATCAATACCCAGGAAACTGCCTACATTATTTTTTGTGACTACTCTCTCATTATTTTTGCCTGGCTTCTTTAGGAGGTTCATTTTTCATTTAGAAATGGCACAAAAAGACTCAGTGTGCTTGTGGAGCCAGTGCTGTCACAGGACAGATGGAGCTGGGACAAATGGCCCATTGATTTTGATCTCAACCAAAAGCCACCTGAGCTCCTCATGACAGCAACCCCGTGGACTGGTAATGGATCCATTAAAATTAACTTATCAAAGAGCTTTTAACTTGATGCTCTGACATATGGAGCTTGTTCAGTTCTGCCATGGAGGAAGGGAGTTTGAAGACAAAGAGGTTTGGCAAGGAGATCCATGCACAGCAAAACTGTTTGTATTTTAGCAAATTAAGTATCTTAGGATGTAAAACCTCAACCATACTCCAGTTTTATTTCTCCATTTACCCAAATTCTTGGTCTTAATTCCTTTGTCAGTAGGAAAATATGACAGGGAAGTGTAGACCTCCTTTTTTTCTTGAGCTGGGCAGCTTGTGACCTTGCCTTCTCCCACAACCAGGAACAGACAAACTGGAATTTTGTCATGAAACCATATTTTGGAAAGTTTGCCCTGTGTTTGTTTTCGCCCAGAAGTAACTGAGATTCGCTGGAGTATTTGCAAGCCATAAATGATGGATTTATTGTGGTTGCAAGAATCTTTCATATTTTACAACTTCTCTGCTGCACAGGAGCCTGGCACTTGCAGAACTCTTGCCCCATGCACTTCTCCAGTGCTTCTTGCAGAGAAGCTTTGGGAAGCACTCAGGATAAGTGCCATGTTCATGCATAGTTTATGGAGCCCACAGGACAGGGAAATGTATTTGCAATGTGCACTGGCTTTTATTCCAAAGAATTGTCATTGCTGTGGGCACTGGCTGTTATTCCAACACCCGTGTCATTTATTCTACTGGAATCCTTGTGAGAAATGTTGTTCTTTGCCACCGAGATTTTTAGCTGGTATTTTTTTATCTCAAACAGCCAGAAGTTTTCCATCTCACTGGTTTCTGATGCTGGTGTTTCCTTTCCAGTCTGTTGTTGGCCCACAAAGATGCTGCTTAGATTCTGCAGACCCCATGCATGGGTACCAAGCTGAAAGTTTTCTGCTGCTCCACAGCAGCCCAGTTATCCACACGTGGGCCAAGAGCAGCTCCAGAAGCTCCAAGGGATTCTAACAGATGAATTTGAACTGAAACTCTGCAAAGCTGGAAAATGACTGGTGATCCTCACTCTGATGTCCTTAAAAGCCCTTTTTTCATGTTCATTTTTTTCATCTGTGCTGGTTGGTAAATACCTATTTCCTTAAGTTATGTGCTGGCAATATTGAAAATAGAAAATACCATAATACTGCATATTTTAGATACTTGATAGTTTTCTTGTGAAATTTTATGAAGGCAGGGCTGGTTCTGAAGTAGAGGGTCTGACCCTGCACCCATCTTTGCATGGCAGCAGCTTGTCCCACACTTTGTGGAAGGCACATAACATGTGACACTCTTAATTCAGCACTGGCACAGTCGGTCTTACAAAGCTCTTTAAAAAAATCAGCCTGAGCAAAAAATTACTTGTATTTTAGTTGGTTGGTTTTTTGTTTTGTTTTTGTTGTTTTTTTCCTTGGTTCTTTGCTTTGATGCTCAGAGATAATGGAGGAAGGGGCAGATTTTCTGTTCCACTTGTCTGTCAGTGAGCAGGGGGTGAGAAAAGAAGATCAGTTTTTCACCAGCTGGTTTAGGAGCTCTAAAAGCAATTGTGATGTCCCTAATCAGGGGCTGGGGGCATTGCTAACAGCCCGAATTGTCCCCACCTGTATTCCCCTCTTTACCACAATGCTGTGTTGATCCCGAGCCTTGTACCTCAGCCTGATGGTGCAAAGATCCCCCCAGCATCCCTGAGCTTGCAGAAATAAAGGCTTTGTGCTCATTAATATGAAAAGCTGTATGGGTGGCCTGCAGCTAATGTTCTTTTGTTGCCTGGACCCCAGTCGGTGCTCGAGTCTAAATGAATGACCCAGCCTGAAGCTGGCCTTAAGACTGATTTGATGAAAGGGTCTGAAGCTCTGTTGACTGCAAATTCTCCAGGAAAACAGGTAGAGGAACTGGTGACAAACAGGTAGAGAATGCTGGTGACAAAAGCAGAGTGCAGAGTTGAACCTGTGAGGCCACCTCAATGCCGCCTCCCCCAACCCTTTTATTTTTATTTTGTTTAATATTCTGAGGGCCAGTTCTTGCATGAAATGGGCCCTCAGCAAGGAGCTGCTGGGCCTCCTGGTTGTGTCCATTTGTGCTCCCTGTGCCTCTGGTCTGGTTGGGCTGGGAAACTTCTCCATCATGCCTCTGTGTCTATTTCCTGTCATTCCAATGCACAGCCCTTTCCCACTGCTTGTCATTTAAATACTGTGATTATTTTATTGGATAACTTATATATTGCACTTCATGACATTAAATTGTGTTAATCAGACTTTGTCCCATCATGAGTTTCTGGAACACATTTCCAAGCCTTCCAGCTGTAGCCCAAGGGAAGCTGTTTCTGTCTTGCATCACCAAATTGGCAGGGTTTTTGCAAAGGCAGCCCTTTAGAAATGTCTTGTTGTGTGCATTAACATCTAAGGGGCTGCTTTCAAAGACAGACCCAAATCCCATGAACAAATAGCAAACCTACCAAAAAATGTATTTTTAAAAAGTACTTTATTTGTAGCTCTTGTCTTTAATGTTTTCCAAGCTTTTCCACTGCAGTGTTTTTCTTTGGACAGAAAAGCCCCTTTGCTAGATGATGTGACTTAACAAGGAAAACAGAACTCACACACAATGGATTTATTAGAGCTAAACATGGAGGTTCCCATTATCACAATCATAATCAATGATTTTCAGTTTATTTTTATGACACATTATTTCAGAAGGGTGAGAACAGTATCTCAGATTCCCTGAGGCGTTGGTGCCATAGTCACTTATTATCTGTCCTTTCTGTAGTCCTGTAGTTCCTCTGCCCATTTGTTGCTCTTGGATCTCTGCCTCCTTCACCTGATTTTTAACTTTTTCTGGATTTGTGGTTGTGTTGGTGCTGGTTTAGTTTTTTTCATTCACTTAACAACAGAAATCAGCTTGTGATTTGTATTGTGAAGTTTTGATACACAGGTGTTTCACATGAAGGTTGTTTTTGAAGTCATCTCAGACCCACAAGGCCCTGTGACTTTGAGAACTGAGTGCTCTCAGACAGCAAATTGTGCATGAATAGGAAACTTGTAGTTCCTGTCTCCATTACACATGACAAAATGTAAAGTGGTTGGAATGATACCAATTCCAGCCTTTATTTTGCCTTCCTTTGCTGCCATGCATAAAACTGTGTCAGATTCATCAATGAACTGGGTTCTTCCAGGATGGGGCGTGCAAGGATGATCCCTCAGCTCGAGTGTGGACCTGGCGTGCACCAGGCCAGAGATGTGACTGTCATCCATAGGCAGCCCCTGTCTGCAAAGAGAACAGGGAGCTGCAGCTCTGCGGAACTCAGGGCTTAGGGAGCAAACAGCCCAAATCCCTAGTTTATAGCAGTTACTTGTCTGGAGTGTTTACTGCTGAGAGATTTTGATCTTCCTGCCCAGAGCTGGAGAACAAGAACCCTGGCTGTTTGCTTTAGCTGTGAAGAGACTCTTTTCAACAGGTTCCAGCTCTGCTGCTTGTTTGAATTAAAAGCAAAGCAAAGCAAAACTCTTCTGTTGGTCGCATCAAACCAATATAAGTTTCATGAGTCTGTGAAAGACATGAGTGTAAAAATTATTCCATTTTACAATACTTACAGTCTTCTAATTCTACCATGGAATAACTAGGCTATCATTTACTATATCAAATAAATGGGAAAAGCACTGGAAAATAATTGTTTTTAAAACCAAATCAGAAAAAGTGAATGAATTTCATAAAAAAGAAAACATGTAGGAATAACACAGTAATTTAAGCTTCTCAAAGCCCTTTGATAATGAAGCCCTAATGCCCAGTCATGTGCAGTGCAGCCTGAGCTGTCCCTTTGAGGCCAGAACTGCGCCAGGCCCTCTTTCCCTCCCCCAGAGGAAACCCTCCCTGAAGGCCTGGGGAAAACCATCCCCAGCGCTTCCCGGGGAGCAGGGAGCGCTGTCCCGGGAAAGGGGAGCCAGGCTGCCGGCTCACCTGCTGGCCGCGCTTGCAGCGGAGCAGCCTGGGCAGCCCTGGCAGGCAGGGCCACGGCCAGGAGGAGCAGGAGGAAGAGGCGCAGAGCAAGGGCCATGCTGCCTTGCCCTCTGCCAGTCCCTCCAGTCTGCCTGGAGACAAGTGCCACATTCCCTCCTGTCAGCAGCTTCCCAGCTGGAAATTTGGCACCTTGGGGAGGCCATGGCTAACACAGTCCTCTGGCTTCATAGGAAAGGTGAAGCTTTTACTTCACCATTTGCTCTTCATGTGCAATTTAAGGCACTGCTTCCTCTTGAGGTCCTCACAGGACACAGTGAATAAAACAGGAGGGAAAACCACCCAACCTCTTCAATGCTTGCATATGCCAAAGGAAACCATGAAGAGCACAGGGTGGGTGTGTGTTGCCTGACCAAGCCAGAGCCCTTCCATGATGGAGTGGCTGCCTCAGTGCCCAAGGGAAGAGCTAGAGATGCCACCACTCTGGACTTCTGCCATGCCCTGGACACATCAGCCCTGCCCAGCATCCTTGTCCCTCCTTTGGTGAGCTGTGGATCTGATGGAGGCACAGTTTGGAGAACGAGCAATTGCCTGGCTGGTCACATCCAGGGGGTTGTGGTCAATGGCTCAGAGGCCCGATGGACGTCAGTGACCAATGGTGTCCCTCAGGGTGACAGCAGAAGCTCCCTGGACACTGGGGACTCAGTGTCCTGGTGGTGCTGCTGGACAAGAGAGCTGGAGGGGCCTCCAAAGCAGAACTGTTCTGATTGCCCAAGTCTTTCAGACTTGCTCAGTGAATGAGCAGCTGATTGAAGTGAAAAGATACTGAGAAACCACACAGTCCCTTCCCTGGGAAGAAACATCTCCCCATCCAAACCTCCCCTCCCTGTCTTTATCCAGCTCCAAGAGGGACTGACATATATATATATATCCATCTATCTATCTATCTATCTATCTATCTATCTATCTATCTATCTATCTATCCATCCATCCATCTATCCATCTAACAAAATCAATTCAGCTTTAAATTAAATCTCTTTGTTTATCCTGTTCCTATGAAGTAGTGGCTAGAAAGAAGTTTTATTTTATACAAGTTACAATTAGTAAAGACATTGAAAACATGGTTTTAATGTGTCAAATTCTGCAACTGCAGCAAATTCCTCCCTGACTGCCAGTGATGAGTGCCTGCTGTCAGGGAGGGATCAGAAGGTCCTGTCCAGAGGGTGGGAGCAGATGTATGCCCTCTTCTCCAGGATCTGCTTTGCAGCTTTTTTAATGGAATCATCCAGATTTTCATCTGCATCTATGGAGAAAGAGAGAAAAGTCATCTAAGGGAGCATAAAGAGCCGTTGTAAATTTCTTTCAAGAAGTAGTTTTGAGTACAAATGCAAGAGTGAGTGCCAGGAAGAAACTGAACATTGTCTTCTGAAAAAGATTGATTATTACAGACTGAGCTTTGGAGAGCCAATGCACAGCTGGTCAGTACTTCCCAAAGAGTCCAAATCTCTCATTTCTATCAGTGACTTGTCAGGAGTATATACATAAAATATAGATTTTATATTGCTCAATAAAGAACCCTGGCAGTTTGCTTTAGCTATGAAGTGAAGCAACTCTTCTCAACAGGTTCCGGCTCTGTCGCTTGTTTGAATTAAAAGCAGAGCAAAACTCTTCTGTTTGTCACATCAAACCCAACTTCTTTTGATCACAGTCTGAAAGACAGAAGAGTGTAAGAATTATTTTATAGTACTTACATTTTTCTAATTGAGCCATGGCATAATTATTCTTGAAATACGCTTCTGTGCAGAAGATATTTGTAAGAAGCACCTGGAAAAGGAGAAAATATGATTTAAAAAATAGTGAATGAATTTCATAAAGAAAACCATGTAGAAAAAACACAGTAATTTAAACTTCTCAAAGCCCTTTGATAATAGAGCCCTGATGCCCAGTCATATGCACTGCAGCCTCAGCTGTCCCTTTGAGGCCAGAATTGCCAACGCTCAGGGCTGGGATGAGCCTTCACCCAGAATTGGCTCCAAGACTGATTGGGAATCAATCCAGAACAGGGCTCACACAAAGAGCAAAGTTTCACGGCCAAATCCAAACCTTCATTAGGTTGGATTTGTTGTAACACTGAACTGGAGCATATTTGCTTGTCCTGCAACACCGTTGCCATTAAACTTTTCATGAGCTACAAAATAAGCATTGCCCTGTCCTGAACTGTGCTGCCCAAACACTGTTGTGCTTATATGTTATTATTAATGATTATATGGAAAGAGCTTGGGAAGAACTGCATGGTGTTAACAGATTTGAGAGAATGTGCAGAGTTGTGGTGAGGTTCTAAATGTCTGTGTATGTGTTAAAGAAGTATTTTAAACATGTTGAGAGTGTGCAGCTCAACAGGCAGAGCCCCTGAGAGGCTTCTGCACTCTGGCAGGTTTAGCCAAATTCTGCTGCACTATTATGGGAGAGTTTGCTCTAATTCCCCAGAGATGCAGCCTGCCTGCTCCCAGGAGCACAGCCTGAGGGGGAATGGCTGCTGCTGAGGGACACTCACCTCGTGGTCATGGTTCCTGAGCCCGATGCTGATGGAGCGGCTGGCCCGGGAGATGGCTGCAGTCATTGCATACAAATTAATCACCACATCTGCCACTCTCTTCAGCACCAGCTGCTCCTCCACTATTGTCTGGGAGAGGGAAAATCATTATTAGCTTGTGGTTTGTCAGTTCAAAACTTCAACCAAATATCACTGTCCATACTTCGTGTTTAGGTCCAGCTTTACTTTGCATAAACAGGTTCTAGACTAGGTCAGAAATTATCAGTTAGTTTTGGGCTTACTAAGCTGCACCTTTTAACAGTCTGCTTGTAAAACTGTAATTCTGATGTGTGCCTTAAACCACTCTGCTAAATGCCTGCAACAGCAGGATTTGTGCTTATATGAGGAGAAGAAAACAAGCAATTCCCTGAGGGTGCTGGTGCTTTGGTTTTGGCTCTAACAACGTAACTTCTCCATTACACTGAGGTACAGAATGTCAGTGTGTTTTCTCACACCCAGTGAGAAGGTGTTGTGTGAAGGAAGTGCTGGTCCTGCCACACTCAGTCCCCTACAGGTTCCAGTAGGGCCCCAAGGATAAACTATTCAGTAACAAAGACAACAGTTTATAAATAGTTACCTTGCCAAACCTACTTAGCAGGCCCCTGACTGTAGTTCCAAAATAATGAACGTTTTCTTCAAGTTTCTTGGCATTCTCCTGTAAAACAGAACACAAAATAGAACAATTTGAGTAGTCTTGTAACAGGAAAGGAACATACCCCCATCCCATTTAAAGAGGACACTGGATTTTCTCATTTTAACATTCATCCACGTTGCTGCTGAAAGCCAGACAGGCACTATTTTTTCTCTCAAACATCCATTAAAATTTTCTGGAGTTTACTCTTGGTAACTTTTCAATATAGGCTCACGCTGACAAAAGTAACTAACAGAACAGCCCATGAAAAATATACCTTATATTTTTGCTATTAACAGAGCATTCATTTTTGGTCATAAAAACCTTTTCCTAAGTGATTAAGCAAGTATGTGTAGGTGTAATTCACAGAAATTCTTACCTGGAACTCTGTTCCAATTAAACAGGAAAAACTCCTGTTTTGTAACTAGCCTTACAACAAAGGGCAGCTATTACAGACACTTTAATATGGTGAAGCCTCAATTTATACAAATTATCTAAATTTGTTTGGATCTAAACCTGGATTTGGTATAAGCACAGGCTTAGAGCAGCCTTCATCTTCTCTTGATACCTACACAATAACCTGTAACATCCTACCCTGTCATGGTGCCAACATCTGCTTACCCTGGGAAATCCCATTGCCCCTAAGCACACATTTTGGTTTGCAGAACAGGAGATGAAATGTGGCAAGCAGCAAAGGGAACAAACATGAGAGCTCAGCAGAGAGGCCCTTACCTGGAGGCTGGGATGCACCACCCCATGGTGACCTACAAGCCCCAGATCCACTTTCCTGCCCAGGCTGTCCTGTAACCTGGTCATGAACTCCCCCAGCGCCACTCCCACATTTCCTTTCTTGATTGCTCTGAAATGATGGGGAAAGAATGGCTGTTAAAAATTCCAGGAGATTCAGACACAACCAGTTGGAATTCCAAATGCTTTAGCAAAATGCCTGCAGCTTGTCCATGAATTACCACGTCCTGATCCATTACTGCATTACTGTGAAGTCTGGAGAACAACTGTGGAGCCTCAAGAGTCATCAGCTGCTCTCAAAGACACCCACAAGGAGCTCCAGAGACCAGTACTCAATATGCACAACGCAGCTGTTGTGCCAATACAACTTCATTCAGACACAAAATATTCATTACTGGTCTTGAAAGAAATAATTACTGCTTGTGTAAAAGTCCAAGATAAAATGCATTAAATGCTTCAACTCCTAAATCTATGAACCATCCTATTAAAAAGACAAAGAGCCCCTGTAACACTGAACTTTTACAGACAATAAATATAAAATACTGCAGGTTTTCCCTGCAGTTTCTTCTCTCATCTATAAAGTTATCTGATTCTGTTTAGTTTATTTAAATCTATTAACAATAAATAATAACATACTTAATTTTGTCCGTTAAGATCTTCCCTGCATGCTGCATGCCTGTCAGTGCAATGTACATTCTCAGGATTTCATTGGTTCCCTGGAAAAAGCAGAAGAGAAAGTGAGACAGGTGAGTAACCAGAGTTTACAAGAGTGAGTGTTTTCCAAGCAGGTCTGTTGTGCCCCTGTGCCCTTCCCACTGCTGCAGTATCACATGTTGACTCTCCTCACCCATAAACTGCTGCCTTTTGCTTTATCTCAGTTTTAATTCTGATTTCATGGGGCATTGCAGAAGTCAAGCTCCTCATCATTAAACACACAAATATACCCCAATGAAAAAGAAACCAGACTAAATGCATTTTGATTAAAAATGTTGTGCACCGTTCCAGTGAAGGAACATTTGAACAGTTGTAGAACTACTCAAAATGAGCTGAGTTAAAATCAAGTCTGGCAATGACTCTGATGTGCACATGATGGGCCACTGACAATCCAGCTTGGAAAGAGAACAAGCTTCAGAACCAACCCTTCTTTTAATTTAAATGTCCCTCAATAAGTTAATTAAATGTCTAAGTTATCTTTTATGAGTTTCCCTGCTTCACTTGTGAGAAGCACACAAGAGGAAAGGTCACTGCTGTGACTCACACTGTGGTCAGTCTGTAAAAGCCATCATAGCTTATTTTACTACAGGGAACTATTACTGATATTCCAAAGAAAACAAGGTTAGTCCTGCAGTCTTACTGTACAGACTTTGCAGCTGAAGGAACAAAGTCCTGATCAATCAAACCTGAGGTTTCTGCTCACCTTTACAGGAGGTGTGAGCTGCAGTTTGCAGTGAAAAGGGGATGCTGGTACTTGCCTCAAAGATGAGCAGGATCCTGGTGTCCCTGAGGTAGCGCTCATAGGGATAATCCTTCATGTAGCCAAGGCCCCCAAGGATCTGCAGAGCCTCACTCACACAGGCCCAGGCACCCTCAGAGCTGAACACCTGCCATGGAACAGGGTTTGACCAGCAGTGAGTCCATAACAAATCAGCAATAAACACAGGATGCCCTGCTCTGGGGTTGTACCCACAGGACACTGCTGCAGTGTTTTCTGTGTGTTACACCAGTCCTGGAGCTGTGTCCCTGCAGCTCAGGGGTTTGTTGCTGCCAAATTCAGCGATGCAACCACAGGGCACTCTCCAAAAGGGCACATTCCAGGGACAGGGGCACCCCACACGGGCAGAGCAGCTGCTTGGCTGGAGCCCAGAGCAGGAGTTTTCTGCAGTGACCATGAGGGACACCCTGGCAGCCACAGCCTCGATATTCCAAGGGTTTGTTGTGCCACCAGCTCCCTGAGAAAGCTGGCACAGCAGCAGCCTGGCCAGTGTAACTGAGTGTCCCTGTGCTCGTGTGAGGCCCCCTCAGACCCCAGCTCAGGGGCTGTGACATTCCCAACCTGTTCCCTGCAGGTTTTGTTTGGCACAAGTGTGAGCCTGTGGGATACAGACAGAACAGCACCTGTCATTTCCCCTGGCTGCAGTGCTTCTGTCATCTGTCCAAATGCAGCCCTGAGCCCTCAGCCCTCTGCAGCCTGAACACTGAGCCCTCTGCCAGCCCTGGGTACCTTGACCATGGCAGCTTCCACGGAGCAGTCAGGGAAGCCTGGCCTGTCCATCATGCCTGCAGTCAGGTAAGCCATGCTCTCCATCACGTAGGCTTTCACAGCCATCAAACAAAACTTCTCCTGCCACACAGCAATGGGAGGAATCATACAGAAATTCAGATGCAAAAGTCCACAATCAACCCTCAAACTTTAAAAAACCTGCAGTTTTTATGTGTTTTACATCATCAAATTAATCAATCAGTAAAAAGTACCACTTCAAAACAACAATAAATAGAAAATACTTTTATACATTTATCATTCTGGACATTTCAAAGACTGGTGTACAGAAGTCAACACCAGGTTCACACAAATTTCTAGCAAATCCTTTAAACGAATACAGCCAAAATACCCCCAATGCAATCTATGTCCTGGCACCTAGCATAGAGATTTAGGTGTTTCATTTTTGTTACCTGAATTAATCCAAACTGGCTGAGTTTCTTATTGAATTGTTTCCTGGTGCAAGCATACTCTGATGTCAGCTCTTTAAAGAAAGAAAAACAAATCAAATCTCAGAGGGGCTGTGACAGACCCTTCCAGCTGCTGGTGTCCTTCCCTGGATGGAGTCACTCCAGTCCATGCCCAGGAGCCCCCTGGCTGCTCCAAAGCAGCACTTTGTGAAAATCACCCTCACACTGATGGTGTTGATCAAGTCTGGGACCAGCCTGTCAAAGGCTTTTGAACCAGAAGTGTGAACTTGTACTCTTAGGGAAGTAATCAATTTTGGTGCTAATTGATTAGACAGACTTCTGTTACTGTTTTGGTTAATTATTGGCAGAAAGCAGCTTTAGTCCTAATTACTGTGTGAAGCTGTGAGCCAGTTATTCAGGTGGGAGGTTCTAGGGGAGATTACACCTTCTAAAAACAAATAGTACAGAGGTTTTTTTCTTGGGAAGAGCATTTCACCTCAGGGAAGTCTGACAGAGGCAATAACCTCCCACTCTATGAACTGAACCTACACTGTACAAAAGGAGAAAAACTTTTATTTCAAAACCTCTACCAGCAAGCTTTTAGTAACTATTTTTCAAAACCATATTTGAGTGTTTTAAGGATTTCAAAGTGTGTTATGACAAGGTCAGGACTCCTGTTCCCACTCTGAATGTCCTGCATGATCTGCCTCAGGCAGAGCAGTTTCTGCTGGCACCCAGCCATGCAGAGCACCCAATTCACCCACCTATCAACTTCTTAATCATTCCAGCAGATGCGCTGCCCATGCTAAATCTTCCACTGTTGAGGATATTCATGGCAACCTGGGAAGAAACAGATGGGGTTCAGGCCACACTGTCCCTAGGCCACGCTGGTCACTGCTTCCTGCTTCGGTGTTCCCTGGATTTCACTCCTCACTGGGACACACTGCCAGTCCTGGGAAGTGCCCTCACATCAGCCACCACAGCTCTCAGCATCCCAAGGAAAATGCTTCAAAACTGGGCTTTTCCTGCCACTCATTACATCCAATTTTATATCTGAACTTGGAAATAAACTCTATTCTAATTACATGAAGGTAAAATGTAGATAAAAATGCATTTATCTGCAGCTGGTAAATAACATTCCAGCTGGACAGCACTGTTCCAGTTCATCAGATGAAGAAGAAAACCACAATATTTCCCCCTGCAGCTGACCTGTGATGGCTGCTCTCTGCCTCAGATGCCTTTCAGCAACACATCACAGAAGGGACAAGAATGGAGGTGTAGAAATGAAATACAGACCAATAATGTACAAAAATAGATTCTGGAGTCTGGTGTCTGTAGTGTTGTTTCTCAACATGGGTGACTCAGGTCAAAGCCTGTTAGGAAAGAAGTCACTGTCCTACATTTTAACTTGTCAGAAGACACCATAACAATCTTCTTTTAATCTCTACTACATTAAGAGAAATTATTTCATTTGGCATTTAGGCCTGGACTTGCCTGCTACAGCAGGAGTAGGAAATGAGCAGGAGTAAGAGCAGTTTTGCAAATGCCCAGGTCACACTCTCAGAGAAAGGTTACACAGCAAGGCCATGTGTGGTTTTCTCTGCTGGGGTGCTGCCAGCATTTCCTTGTGCCACAGTGCAGCCCCGGGGCAGCAGCTGCCAGCCAGGGCACCTTGGAGCTGGGCACACCTCCAGCATTCCCTGGGCACTCTCTGCTCTGTCTCCCTTCCCTCAAGCTGCTGTGGAACCAGCAGAGGACCTGTCCTCCATTGAGGGCAGAAGGGCAGCTGCAGTCACTCCCTTTTCTGAGGGGACACAACCAAAAACAACCAAAAGCCCAATAAGAAGAAGAAAACCACATAAATCTGAGGTGATGGCACACTGTGCACTGTGCAGTGACACCAATTTACAGATCAGTGGGGGACTCTGTCCTCCTGTACCCTGCAGTGTGGCAGTGCCCACACCACCCACGAGGAAACTTCAGCACAGGGGCAAACAGCCTCCCTCAGGCTTCTACAAATCACCAGTAGCTATTCTCCACTGCTTACCTTAAATCCCCCTCCAACTTCTCCAATTACATTCTCTATAGGCACTTTGGTGTTTTCAAAATGCACTTCACAGGCTGAAACAGAGAATTGACACTTGATCAAATATGACGCAGAAAAAGACATTCAGGAACTTAAGTTACTATTTGTAGCAAGAAATGAAGTCTTCCTAATGGATTGCTTATGACAGAATTATACATGCTTTGCCAAAGAAGTGAGAACGTGGGAAAAGGCTGTAGTTGACATCAATTACTGATGTAAAATGTTTAAAATGTTATGAATAGACACTGTGTAAACAGAGAACTACAGTTTGGTCTTTATTTTTAGTTCTAAGGAACTGACTGAACAGTCACCAAGATGGTGAAAGGATGTAATCATTACAAAGCTTAGAAGAGCTGAAGAAATTGGACTTCTAGATAAAATCTAATGGTCACTGAATCTTCTGAATGATTTCTTTCACTGCACAGTGAATTAACTCCACAAAATGGATTTCTTATTTCAGACCCTGTGTCAGGAAGGACTTCTAGGAAAAGCCAGCTAAAGAAACATGAAACTTAACTGTAACATTGAATAGGTATTGATTTGCCTCTGAATTCAGATGATCCAACCAAAATAAAACTATTAAAACAATTTCTGCTAAAAACTTCAGGTGGCTCTTACTGTTGGAGCCTCGAATGCCCAGTTTATCCTCGGGCTTGCCGTGGCTGACGCCGCCGAAGTCCCGCTCCACGATGAAAGCCGTGATTTTATCCTTCACCTGCCCGTCCTTGTCCACAACCTCTGTCCTGGCAAACACTGTGAAAATACTGGCCAGGCCACCATTGGAGATCCAGACCTGTTTTGAGAGAGGGAAGATGTGTAAGAAGTGTAACTGTGCTGATTTTGTGAGCACAGCTCTCCGGGGTTTTGTAACAGGCTGAGCAAAGAACAGAGTGCTGAAAAAATTGCTGCTCCTTCCCTTCACTTCTAATGAGGGTGAGCACATTTCTGAGAAGAGCTGACCACACATGCTAAGTTTAGAGCAACTTTAAAACCAGAATGTAGTATCAAAATGCATTAAATTAAAATCCACAGTGCATTTCCACAAACACTGGTGCCTCCTGCTGCTGATGGCACATGAAAGATACAGGGGCAATGCAGACTGGACAAAGCCTGTGCCCAAAAATTAACTCTGATGAGAAATTCTCTGATCAGCCTCTCCCCCAGGGTGGGTCTCTTCACATCACAAATGGATCAACAACTACAGATCCAGTCTGCAATGCATCCGATACTGCTGCACCCAGGACATCTCTGATTTCTTCAAAACTGGCTTTTGTCACTGTTTCCTTTAACAGAAAGGTTCCAATTAGACCTATTTCTAATTAAATATCAAGTTTTCTTTTCAAATCTAGCCTGAAGAATGAAGAGATGCCAAATACAGGTTTAGGCTCCCTTTTACCTAAGCTGTCATGGAAGGGGCTGATTTGCCAACTAACCAACCCTCCCTGAAGCTGAACACACAAGTGGGCAATAGAGAAGGAACCTGGGGTAGTTTTCTATTTTTCTTACCAGGAGTTTAATGCAGTAATTCTCTAACAATAATTTTCTGTTCCTTTTGTGCCTAAACCAACAAGGGTTATCTTTCTGACAGGGTTGTTCTCCTCTAGCTCGGAAACCTCCCAATTCCAGACTGATGCAAAAGTCAAGGATAGTTCCTACGCTTGGAACAATGCCCTTCCCTGTTCCCAGTCTGTGAGTGGGTACCTTGGAGCCATTTAACAGGAAGTGTTTCCCATCTTCACTCAGGGTTGCTCTTGTCTGGATGGATGCAGCATCACTCCCACTAGAAAACAAACAAGTTATTAATGTTTAAAGATATAAACATGCTTTAAAAAAACAAAACTGCATATTCCCCCTCTTCCCATTCTGTGAAAAGGAGCCAGTCTTAAATAGCAGCATATCAATTTTGGCTTTTAACTAACTAGATTGAACAGCTCTTAAAGTTACCTGCGGGGACAATTCTTCTCATTACCATATTATCAGGGTTATGACCTGACCAGAATGTGCAGAATGGCACAACAGCAACATTTTGGAACTACACTTTGAGATATGTGAATACACAATGAGCCTCTCACTTAAGTGACGCCAAAAATTCTTCCTTTTGGTTTTGGTAGCTCCTTCAAAACAGGCTTTTATATTTTGAATAAGAACTGAAAGCATCCTCGAACAGTCACAGCACATTATTCCTGACATAGCACAAAGCATCCTTTCAATTCATGGAAAAAATTAAGCAAATGAATTCCTGGGATGGGAACAACAAGAGTCAGGGATTTCATGGACACTGCCAAAAGCAGCACGTTGGGGAAAGAGTAATTGGAGTGTTTCTTTAAAAACGAAAACTAAACCACAGATGTATATACTGAAACCATGGGCCCCAAATAATGAAGATCAAGGTGTGAAGCAATGCAGGTAAGGCAGTGAGGGGAGCAGCACCTGCCAGGCTCGGTGAGGCAGAAGGCAGCAATGTGCTCCCCCGAGGCCAGGCGGGGCAGGTACTTGGCCTTCTGCTCCTCGGTGCCAGCTATGAGGATCCCCTGCAGAAACAAGCACAGGAAACTTTGCAGCATCACCCTGGGGAAAAGAGAGGGAGCTGAGAAGCTCCAGCATGTTCAGAAAGCTTCATCTGCAAGTATTATGGCACAGCAAGACACAGATTAATAAACATCAGACTGTATTATTTTTCAGTTGTTTTTCATTTCAGTATTTTTTCATTTGCACTCTGTGCTCAATTCCACGAGGAATTTTCTCTTGCTATAACAAACCGAGTGTGGTTTCAAGCTTCTTTCTGCCATCCATCCACCACTTAAAGGTAAAAACCTATGGCTGTATTCAAGTTCAAAATTGACACACTTGCTCTCAGATGAATTATCTCCTCTAGGCCCCCCAACACGCAGCCCCAGCCAGCCAAAGTTGCTCTCTTCTGAATTCTTTCCTTCCTCATCACCTGAGCCTCCCTGATGTTCTATCTCAATTCTATTTATTCTAGCTACTTTAAACAAATTTGGTCAATCGAACAAAAAAAAAAAAATCACCACTTGGACTCATTTAAAGTAGTTTTCCTAAGAATAATTATCCTAATAGTAACTTTCTTGTCTGCTTCCTATCCAGCCTTTCTGTCTCACACTGAACCAGTGGCAGAGGCTGCTGGGGACACCTACAACCTGATTTATGCTTCCCCAGTAACTCTGATTTGCTCCCTCCAAGCCCCACATTTTTCACTTCACCTTTTCTGTGCAATCTGAGCAGAATCCTGGCCCCAGAGCAGCAGCATTACCTTCAGCCCAATGGCCTGATGAGCTGCCAGGGTCACTGCAATGGAGCCATCCAGGGAGGTGATTTCTCCCAGCCGTGCATACATGGTGTTTGACAGGCCCAGCCCACCTGGAACAGGCACCAGGTTTTATTTTAGTGCATTTTTTGTGCCCCTCTCCCCCCCAAAAAAACCCATTTCAAATACAGAAATACAGGAATGCAGCAGCTTTAACTGGAGAGCTACAAAAGTGGCACAAAATGCACCCCTAAATGCTCTGGGTGCTCTTTTGTGGCATTTACTCACCATATTCCTCTGGAATCTGCATGCCAAACAGACCCAGGTCCTTCAGTCCTTGTAAGGTTTCAGGTGGGATTTTTGCATCTTGATCAATTTTCTTCGAGTCCACTGCAAATACAGAATTTTTCTCATTTAACACTGTGATTCCCAGTGCCCAGGGCACCTGGGAGGCTGCAGGATTCCCCCAGCAGGGCCAAGGTCACTCATGAGACTCTTCATCCCCACCTTCACAAGAATTTCTTCTTTCTAGCTTCAGTCTGACTCTCCTGTTTGTCCTTAGAACATTCAGGAAAAAGACTTGGAAGTGGGAGAAATCCAGCATTTATTTCATTTTCTCAAACATTTCTACTGGTTCTGCATGCCAGCAGATTCCAAGACTGTAATAAGCAAAGCATTTCCAGGATTTTCTATCTGAACCAACTCTAGGTAGTTGAATACAAGGAAAAAAAAAAAAAACCAACATAAATGAGGTAGTTAGAAAACCTTGCTCTTAGGAGTTTTTAGATTCTTGGGGGATTAAGAGAGCTGTTCTGTACCAGGGCAGTGAAAACAAACAGGAATCCTATTTTATCCAGACTCTGTAATTTGACCCTTTTATTCCTTCCCTAAACTTCAGGCTGTTTACTCCATAAATCACGTTCCCTCACAGAGGTAAAGAATTAAAAAATGTAATTTGAATAAATTCTTTATTTACTGTCAGTGAGAAACACTACAATTTTACAGTTAAAATCATCTGGACCTCACAAATTGTGACGTGTGACAATCACTGGCTTCTCCAAACTCCTGCAGTGTTTGGAAAAACCTCTGTCAATGGGAAGTCTGAGACAATGCTGTTTAACTGCCCCAGAAATTGCTGTCTGTGCCAACCAATATTCTGCAATTGCTCTGGAATTGGCTTATCCATGGCAGCACTAATGGAAGGAATACCCTGCAATGCTCCATGGAATGCAGATGGGTAATAAGGCCTTTCCCAAACAGAATTATTACTCTAATGCTGAAAAATCAGAACTGCTTTTGATTTTTCCTAACTCCTCAATGAGCCAGCAATTTTGAGTATCTCTGCTGCCTCCTGCCACAGTCAGTTTTAGCAGAGTAGGACAGTTTAAAAGTTCTAGGAATCAGAACTAGGAATAAAAAATCACAATATATTAAGTGGTTAGAAACACAATTCAGCTGAGCTAAAACCAATTTCAAATCCTATCTTTATCCCAGAATTCTTTTACATCCTTGGCTTTTTTCCTGTTTTGGAGATTTAATTCTTCTGATCAGCACCGAAATACTTCCCAAAAAAGCCATAAATGGACGTGCCACAGAATCAGCATCACTATGTGAGCAGCAATAAATGCATAAACTAAATTAAATGTTTTAAGTGTAATAATCTTATTCAACTGCTATAGCTAAATAATTTTGTAATTTCTAAATCACTTGCATGGATAAAAACACAATAATATACCTTCCTCATTGAAGAACTTTTCAACAGGCCCCACAAACTGGTTGATTTCTGCCAGTTCTTCATTGCTAATTTCTGGGTAAGGAAAAACTTCTTCCTGAAATAGGAGAATTATTTAATAACTTTTAATACACGAGCCATGCAGCTGAAATAAAAGTCATGGGAGATATGCCTTGCAAAGACTCTAAAATACCGTGCAAATTAAGAATTGTGGAAAATGTTCTGAAACAGAAACAGAGCTCCTCAGGACCCAACTTTATTACCCACCAAAACCAGACCAGAGGGTGTTACCTGAACAACAGAAATATGAGGGAGAAATTGAGAGATCTTTTAAAAACTACAAAGACCCAAAAATGCTTCATTGCCCACGAGCTTTAACGCTATTTAGGGATTGATAAAAAATGAGTTTAATGTTTACAAAGCTCAGCCTGTGAACAGTGTCCCTTGCAAACACCCAGCACATTTCACCTGTAATGTCTCGAGGACAAAGGTGAGTGAGTCCCACCACTCCTTATCATCCCAGGGTGTTCTGGCCACGAACTGGGAGCACCACAGCCTGACACGTTTGAATTGGTAAAAAAATCCAGGCACGGAACACAAGGAGTGGGAGGCTACACTTCTGATTTTTACTGCCTTTCCCCTTTCAAACAGAAGAATTTATCTCTGTTCATAGAAATCTGTTCATGATAATCTGAGTAATAATATTAGCATCAAAAATTGAGGACCTGGGAAATGCTACAGGTTTTCAGAAAGCTGTTGTATTGAAACTTGAGAGAAAAAACACCCCAGACATATCTGAAGAGGGGTTTAACACAGTGGAGCCTGAGTGCTGCCTGTTGTAACACCTTACCTGACAAGCCCTGCTGCAGGAGACTTTCCTGCTCAACTCATTTCAGTGTATTTGAGTTATTCCTTCTTTTCCTTTATTCACCCTGCAATCTCTGATAAATGCACATTCTAAGCCTTACAGTAACAAGCTCTGCTTTATACAGCGTTCTGTCTCAGACTTTAACTTCTTTGTCCAGTTAAAGGCACCACAAGAACTTCAATCTTTCCTATCAAACCTGTAGGCTAAGACTTACATGAAGCTCTACATGAAGCCTCGATCCTTAAATACAACCAGAGGATGAAGCGATCCAGGTTTAGCGGTGTGCCCAGAGTGTGCCCAGAGTGTGCCCAGTGCCACGCGTGTGTGCGGTGACCTGCAGGGCCGGCAGGCACAGGGGGCTGCGGCTGAGCCCCGCTCTTGGCCTGATGGTTGTTGGGGTCACTCTGAGCTCCATCGTGGGTTTTGTGTGCAAAGGGTCCCTTCAGTTAACCCGGCTCCAGCTGAGGGCACCGGGACACACAGAGACGCCTCCCGTCCCTCCGGAGCTCTGCAGAGACCCATGGGCTGCGGGACAGCCAGGCCGGGGCCGGGCCCTGCCGTGGGCTCACACCAGGGCCCGCAGCCCCGGGCTGGGATGAGCAGCTGGAAAAGGCCCTGGCGGCGCTGCGGAGGTGCCCAGGCGGGCGATGCCCCCGGTCTGTGCCAGGGCAGCGACCCCCGGGCACGGCCGGCCCCGGGCCGCCCCCATGGCCACCCGCACGCCCGCGGACCCACCTTGCGCAGGGTGCCGAGGAACAGCTCCTTGGCGAAGGCGCGGCGGGGCGCGGCCGTGCGCAGGCCGCGGGCGGAGGGGCCGGCCCGGGGCTGGGGCTGGGGCCGGGGTCGGGGCCGGGGTCGGGGCCGGGCGGCGCGCAGGGCCCGCAGCAGCAGCAGCACCGCGCTCATGGCCGCGCTCGGCGCTCCGTGACGGCACCGCCGAGCGCCCGGCCCGCCCCGGGGCGGGACACGGCCCCACCGCCCCACAGCCCCACCGGGCGGCGCTTGGCTCGCAGCGACCGCGGGGACAGGGACACACCCCATCAGGGCTGGTCTCACCCGGGCCCGCAGCCCCGGGGCCCCGCGGGGCGGCGCTCGGCAGTAACGCCGCTCACGGCTTCTCCCGCCCGGCCCCGGCCCCGGTTCGGGCCGCGGTGCCCTCCCCTCCCCTCGCCGGCCCGCAGCTCCTGCGTGAGCCGCACGGTGCCCCCAGGAAACAGCTCCTGGTGCATCCAGGGTGCCTGTGAGTCGCCTTCCTGAAGCGAGAGCTGCGGCGCAGGCCAGGCAGGGAGCAGCACCACAGGCAGGGAGCGCTGCATGCCCGCCTCCAGTTGCGGGACACGCTGAGCTGCAAACCCAGCGCGTGGAAATCGCCCCAAAAATCTCCTAAATCCGAGCCTAACTCCCCTGTTCCGTGTGTCAGGAGCCGGAGCAGGATGGTGTGGGCAGCTCCAGCTCTCCCCGCACTCCTGCAGGCTTTTCCACACGTAAATAAGTGTCTAAGTCCTATCTGCTCACTGTGCCCTGCGGTGAGCACTGCCCTGCACCGAGCATTCCCCCCTCCTCTTTCGCTTTTCCTGCCATCCCTCTGGCAACAGGTTTTGTCTTTTTTAAAAACCTAGGTGCCAAAGTCGTGTGAATTTACTGATATTCAGTGAAATCTGGCTGAGAAGCACTCGCTGCTCCCCTCCCGTACGAGCGGTCACGGTCAGGTCTGTGACACCGTCACCCCACAGCCGCTGCCTCACCTGCAGGTGCCTGGGACTCTTCACCGGCACAGAAGGGCTTTCTGCGTGCTAAGCTTCGTTTACTCAAGGGTAGAATTAATTTATTTGAACTATTTCTTTCAGATAAAACAAGCCCTCTAAAAGCTGCTGCTGCTCTCTCATTTTAGGCATCTCCATGTCCACCTGCCTTCCCTTTGCTTTGGTCTGTGTGGAGCTGCAGGATGTGACAAAATGGCATTTGCAAAAAGAACAAGTAAACACAGGCTTAATGAACTCACTCGTTTTGCTTGCTTTGCTTATGACTCGTAAAATGAAAAACCTTTAATATTGTGACCCAGATAAATTGCCACGTTGGTTGCCTCTCGACTGTACTGCAAGTAGGAAACAAGAAGGGCTGAGAGTGAGGGATCAGGAAAAGGTAAGGATGTGCTCAGCTCTGGTTAAGTGACATTGTCCTGCTTCTTTTCATTTTGAAGGGTAGAAATGCAAGAGGTGATGTGTGATCCTACCAGGCAGGGAAAAATGGGTGGGGAAGGCTGAGCTGGGTGCAGCGCTTGGCAATCTTTGGGGTGCAGTGCTGAGGTGCCAGTGCCTCCAGAGGGTATCCACAGGTGGTTGATGGTATGGATAGAAGGGAAAAAGCCTCAGCCTCGTGACACGTGGGGTTAATGGGGCAGAGCCACACCATGTCCCTCTGAGGGTGGCACTGCCACACCAGTGCCACATCCCAGCTCTGGGCAGGAGAGGTAAAAAATGATAAAAAATGAGTTTTTTTTATCTTCCTGGAGGTCAGGAGAGGTGTAGGTCCCACAACACCTCCCAAATTGAATATCAGGGATGAAAGGGCTGAACTGAGGCCACCCTCTCCTGAGACAAGTCAGGCAGGTTCTGGTGATGTAGGGGTGATGTGGCAGCTTGAAAGAAAGGATAAACAGAGCTTGAAGAAAATGATCCAAAGAGTGAAAACAAGGCTGGGCAGTTGGGAAGCACAGGGAAAAGATGCCTCATCAGGAAGTTCACAAGAAGTGAGGCAGCAGCCAGCACACCCCACCCTGTGTGCTCACTCAGCAGGCATGAGGATGGCATTGGGAGTGTATCCTAAATAAATAAACACCTGGGGTTTCCAGTCACAGGGGGTGATATCACACCCACAGCATGAAACTGCAGGTGGGCCATCACTGGCACAGAGAATACTCTGTCCCTGCCCTGGCATCAGGGGTGCCACACCACAGATCTTGTCCCATCCAGTGCTGTGTGTAACCACAGCTGAAATCACACTCTTGGCAGCTGCAGTTCTCTGCAGAATCCTTCCACCCTGACCTGGCATATCTTCAGATTGCCTTGCACAGAACTGCAGCATCTACTGAAAAAAAGAAAAATAAAAATCAGTATTTTTGTCTTTTGCTTCAGCAACATGCCCAACCTCTTCCTTTCCCTGCTTTTATTTATGATTCCTCTCTGCTGTCTCCGCCACTGAGGTATTCATCCACGTGTTCCATCATATCAGATTGCCTTCCTGGACCAGCTAATCCCTCAGCTGTTACAGCTCCTCATAGCTCACATTTTGTGAACCACCACAACTCCCACAGTGATGTCCATTGCAGCCCATTCCACACAGAAGTGGAAGAATTCCTTCTGGAGAAGGAGTGAATTAATGCAAGAGAAGTAGAGATCAGTAAAGGACTACAATAAAATTACCCTTCAGTTTTCCTTTTTATTCTTCCATATTTTTCCAACAGCTGCTTAAAAACCGGTATTCAATAATAAAATGACCTGATAACATTTAGCTCTTTGAGACATAGATATTTTATTTACTGAAAAAGTGTCACTAAATTACTTTACAAAAACATTCGCCAGGCTTTGCAACACTTCCAGGAAAATATATAAAATAAAATATATAAAATTTCGCCTCTCTTTATGCAATCATTGTTTGCTCCTGACAGATGGTATGAAAGTTTTGCTCTTGACATCCATAATTATCTTTCCCACAGGCGTCTGCTCATTGATGATGTGCTCATTGCATCACCTCCTGGCTTGGAATATTTTTTTAAAAAGCTGATTCACAAATGAAATCCTGGGAGAGGTGAGGGCAGGAACTGGTATTTCCACTTTTGCTCCTGTTACGTGCTGTGCAAGTGATGTGATGTGTTTGAAACCCAGATGTTAACATGGTCACTGTGTAAATACGTCAATAAATTTGTCCAAGCTCTTGTCCATCCACGCTGACTGGACTGTGGCCATCTAAAAAACCATCTGAAAAATAAAGATACATTCTGTTAGTGAAAGGGATTCCTCACAATGTCAGGTGGCACTTGCAGGGAAACTGCCCATCAGCTCTGCCATGTTAGATTAAAAGGAAGCACTAAATTGCCTCATGTTTTGAAATATTGATATTTTATTTCACAGCCAAGTAAGATTTAATTTTTCAAGCAAGGGAAAATGGGCCAAACAATGTATTGGAATCAAGTTTCTAGCTCAGTGAGGGGAGATAATCTGAGCCCAGTGCAGGAGAGAAGCTTTGCTGTGGGATTGCACCCAAGGACTGCAGGCCAGCCTGGAGAGCGCTGCCTGCGTGTCACACACAGGGGACACTGATGAGTGGCAGCTATAAAAAGACCTTGCAGTAACTGGATAAAGCACATCTTGGCACTATTAATGAAGACAGAGGGGAGATGGGTCACGGACCTCTCTGCCAAAAATGAACTTTCATTGCGTTGTAATGTTGGAGAGAAGGAAGGAGCTCCATGAGCTCAAGAACATTTCAGTAATAATTATTACTATAATGTTAATTATATTTATTATTTGTACTATTTATATTACATAATTTAAGTATTTATAGTATTTACATTAAATAATTTAATTACTTATATATTTATATTACTAACTTAATTAATTATTTAATTATTAGTCCAATGAGGCATCTGCTTCTCCCTTTTCACATCTTGGAAGAGAAAGAGATGACCCAAAATGCCAGTGCTTTTTCACCAGCTTTTTTTCAAAGTCATTTCAAATTCCTGCAGTCAGAGGAATTGCTCAGGACATGTCCCCTGTGGTTCACTACTAAGATATAGACAGGTATATAGATATGTATGTATATATATATATTTTTTTTTTTTAATGAAGCTATGCTGGCAGTCTAGAAATTTGTGAGCAGGGTCATGGAATATTGCAACAGCCCAGAAAGCTGCATGTTGCACTAGTAGAAAAAATATAGGAAGAGCAAAACCAAAGTTTCCTCTTCCTTTAGGCATAAAATACACAAACAAATTATTTTGAAAATGTACAGACTGGCATAGCAGAGGAGTTACATCATCAAGGCCATTTTTAAAACCTGCTGAAATGCCATGAAAATTCAGGGCTATAAACACTTGGGATGCTCCAAGTCTGAACTGGAATATTCAGTACATTTCTCACTGGGCTGGAAAATGTTGTTGCTCTTCCAAACTCAGGGGTTGAAGGACAACAGAAGCATCTCAAACTCTGGTGAGTGCAGGGGTCTGTTTGGTTGGTTGGTTTTTTGGGGTTTGGTTGGGTTTTTTTGGATGTTATTTTTAATTACAGCAGAGTCATTTTTTGGAGCCTGGTGTAAGGGCTGAGGCAGAAGCAGAGACTCGAGACTACCAGCAAGATGGCAAGGAAAATATAAAGGATGAATCATTAAATAAAAATGTTCTTTCTTGTTGGAGATGGACATAAAGAAATGTCAGCCAGCAAAGTGAAGGAATAATCAGCCAGGAGCACAGGGGGAGCTGGTGGAGGGGGGGATGCTCAGGGGGTGGCACCTCGCTGCAGGGCCCACACTCAGCTGAGCTCTGCTCCTATTAAAACCACTACAAAATCAGAGTGGCAATGAGTGAATGGATTCATTTCCAGCCCTGGATCACTCTGATCCCACTGCTGAGTCACAGAACTCCTGCACAGTCCCTGCTTTTCCCACCTCCCTGGACATACACCCAGGGCCCATCTCCTCATCAGAAACCAGACACTGTGCTGTGCCAGAGCTGAGAAACTGCAGAGAACAGAAATTTCCATCATGCACTCCTAATACTTCATTTGCCTTGGAATGAATTTTTCCTGCTCATCTTGTTAAAGACAGATTATTTTTGCTTTGCTCATTAGACAGACCCGTCTAAAGCACTGTGTCCAAGTATGAAAAATAAAGGAAAGCTCCAGTGGTGCCATTTCCCAGCAGAGCTGATGGATTGCACTCTCCTGTGGCTGCTTTCAGCTGCTGTGTCTCCTGGACCATGCTGCTAATTTCACAAGTCAGTTACTGCAAAATGCTAAATAAAGGTTTTGGTTTTTTTTATTTTATCCCTAAAGATGCATTTATTCACATGGCAAAAATGATAAATCTAAAGATTTGGAAAAAGTGATGGCTTCAAGTCAGCATCACCCACACAACGTTCATTTAAGTCTTGCTTAGCTGAGGAAGTACTTCCAGCAGAAATATTAATTTAAGATTTTCCTAACTTTCATGACCAGCCTCATCCTGTAGTTGATTTACTTTTGCTGAGTAATACAGGATTTGGCTTTAATTCTTGAAATAATAGGAAACAGAAAGAAGGCCTACTAAAAAAATACACCTAAAATGAAATTTTTGTGGGGTTTAGATATTTCTATTAGATTGGTTGTGCTATGTTCCCTTCCAGAAATTTTATGTCAAAAAAATACAGCAGCAAAAATCACTAAGTAGGGTAAAAATCCAGAAAGATTCCTTTGGAAAAGGTGTATTTAATGCAGCTGTAACACAGGGTGGAGATTAATAAAACACTACACAACTATTAAAATAAAATAAATAGATGCTAAAATACCATACCTGTTTTTATGAAACTCTGAATGAAAATCAATCATTAAAGCCAACTGGAAAAAACAAAGTTAAATAGAATTCATTGATTGTTAAGTCAACAAAAATCTGAAGAAAAATACAGATAAAACATTTAAAGTTCTTTATTTTGGTTTTTTTTTCTGTCCTTTTAATCTTGCATTTCTTGATTTCAACCAAAAAATGCAAAAAATATCTGGGAAAGAACCTGTTGTTAAAAAGTTGCTGTCTAGAAGAGCTTGAGAAGTTGTTTATTGCATGACAGCTCATTCCTGCAATCTGTGTGTGCACTGCCACGAGCAGACCTCTTCTCAAAATCTACTTAAATTTTACAAATCCTAATTTCTAAACCAGGAATAGAAGCATCGGTGAAGAACAGCTCTGCAAATTCTTCTACTTGCACTAGAGGATGTTTCTATAGCAGAGGCACTGGGCACCTTCAGAGGGGTCCCACAGCTCAGAGGGTGGCACAGAGGATGATGGTAAGTGGGTACTTACCTGTCAAAAAATAAATCATTGATGAAGATGCACATCCTGAAATTACAGCCCTCCAGAAAGAGGTCATAGTTGACTATTCCCACAAAATAATTCAAGAACCTCCTAAAATTCATAGGAAACAGAAGCAAACACAGTGTTTAGTTTAATTGACAGCTGAGCATTAGCTTGGCCAGGCTTTCCAGAGCACACTGGAAATCCCCTGGAAAGGCTGGAAATGCACCAAGGTCGGGGCACAATGGGATATCCCACAGTGACTGTCAAACTGGAACTGCAGTTCAGATGCTGGGAAGGCCACGTGTGGCAAAGGATCCTTCAGGGCTGCAAACTGAGACACACAACAAACAGAGGACAAGGAGTGACTGGGCAGTACTTACTCAGTGCTGGGCTGAGGGCTCCAGAGGCACTGCCAGCTCCTGGGGGTTCCCCAGAGCAGCAGGACCTGGCCCTGGCAAGGACAAAGCTCCAGCCCTGGACAGGAGCTCCTGAGGCTGCCTGGGGTCAGCTGCACACACAGCCCTGGGCCAGAAGGTCTCAAAGATGGGTTTGGGAATTGTCCACCAGGGCCTCTGCAGTGCCTGTCTGCACCTCTGGGTGCTGGATGGAGTCACTGTCCCCCTGTCCATCTGCACATCTGGGTGCTGGAGTCACTGTCTCCCTGTCCATCTGCACCTCTGGGTGCTGGATGGAGTCACTGTCTCCCTGTCCATCTGCACATCTGGGTGCTGGATGGAGTCACTGTCTCCCTGTCTGTCTGCACACCTGGCTGTTGGATTCATTGCTCTTTAGTGACTCTAGAACTCAGTTTATTTCAGCACCACCACACCAATCCAAGCTGAGTGAGGATTCCGCTCGCCACCTCCTCCACCTGATCCTCGGTTCCTGGCCCCTCTGAAGTGAGCAGCACAAATCCCCCTGCCTCAGCAGGACCAGGATACCATTGGAAGGAATTTCCTTCATTTCAAATATGAAGAGCTGAAGCTCTTGGATTGCATGAAATGAGAAACAAAGAGTTTTAAATGATTTATTTGATTTCTCCACATGATCACAGTTATAGTTTTACATCAATAGGGTCTGTTACTACTTACAAACAGAATGCATATTAAAATGAAAGCACTCCTTTCTTCCCCAGAGTTACAAAAGGGGTCTCAAGCCTCCCCAGAACAGAAGCTTCTTGTAAGCATAATGATTTTTGAAGTCTTTAACAGTCTGCATTCAAGACCTAATTCTAACAGTTTAATACAACTCAAAGCTGATTTAAGTTCCTAGCAGGAGATAGGCAACCTCAAAGTGACTGCAGACTTATAGTAATGCTAATTTACACACTATGTACAATTTAGAGAATTATCTATTCCCCCTACTGGTCCCATTTTCACCACCCCCTTTTCTCTTTTCTCTTTTCCAAATTGAATCTTGTTATTGGTTCCACTTTTCTTTGAAATATATACATGAGAATCCATTTTGCAGGCAAGAAGCGCGATGGTATTTTACAAGGGAACAGCAAAATGCATGCTTAACTGCAGAAAACACACAGCTTCATATGGAACAGCAAGTCAACATCTAGAGATTCAGTGTTTAAATATCTGCTGACTGTCTTTCAGCTCATTTTATCAAGAAACAAGAGGCTTCTGCTGCATGCAGTACATGATGGGAAAATCATTCTACACTGTATGTTAGACTCTTTTTTTTTTAGCAATACAAGACGCACATTATATTAGGATGAACTTTGATTTTTTGTTTTTTACATCGTTTTACATTTCATTCTTAACTTAAAAAAATAAAAACCCCAAATATATATTTCATTGTTGTCCCAGAAAAGATTTTTTTGTTGTTGCCACACCTTCATTCTTTACATTTCCCTTTCATTTGTTCAAATCAGCAATTACTGCTTTGCCACATCGTTTATGGGAAGAGAGAACCACGGCCACTCTGTGCATTTCTGTACCAGTCAGTAATTGGCAATGGCATGTAAGAAAAAACCCTCTCCATTCTACTGCTGTCTGCAGGCTGAAGAATTAATTTTAATTCATTTTCTTAACCCCACCCAGTGTTAAGTGCTGGAATTCTCCTATTCTAAGCATGACCCACACTGCTCTAAGCAACTGTTGATCAAGGATGGAGTCAGAGAGGTTTTACTATGACCCTAAACAAGCAGCAAAGGTCTGGAGACTTGTGCTGACACCAAGACACATTTGTTTGGCTGGAGTACATAGAAACACACAGTCTAAGAAACAAAACAGAACAAAACTAGGGGGGAAAAAAAGAGTCAAGTCCACTGTTTCTCCTCCTTGGCTTGAAAGAACAGAGTTTCCAAATGCTGTGCCCTCAGGTGACCAGTTTTGGTTTCTGTGATCTGTGATTTCACTCCCTGCACGCCCATGGGACCACGTGGAAATGTTTCTGTGCATGCACGTTTGTGACATCTCCTCAACACTCTGGTTCACAAATACATTGATTGCACATGGAAAATCAGTGGGCAGGCAATAAACTGTGGCTCACTGTTCAAGCACAGAATATTTATATGTAACTCTAATTTAAATGAATGAAAGGACTTTTTAAACATAAAGCAAATGCAGATCTGGGAGATTTAACATCTTCAGTGTTAACACAGTGAGTCAGATTTTCCTCTCCACTACTACTGCATATTCTGCCTTTATTCCATATACAGAATTTTACTTCCATTATGCCTCTGCATCTGAAACAAGTATACAGACTCTGTCACCCAGTGAAGAGGAGCTTTCTTACCTCTGTTTTAGTTAAAAGATGCAGTTTCTCAGAGATGTTTGCACTTAAATGGTTCTTCATCTTTTCTGGAACAACCTATAAATTACAGTTAGACTCTACTATTGGTACAGATGTATGAAGAAAAGTCTACATATTGAAATATGTTATCACTTTACTTCAACTAATATCAACAGGAACACTGATATATTTTGCAATTATACAATATGTAGAGTGTAGCCTCACACTAATAACATTAGATGACATGCAGACAGTTCTACTTTCCCTTATAAGAACAGTATATATTTTTTAAACTGCAAGGAACAGAGCCTCAGGGGACCCAGGTGAGCTCTCTTAAGGTAAGCCGCAGAATTTAGAATAGAATGAGTGACACAGAAAAATAAAAATCATTTGTTTTCTTTTCATGGAGATCATTCTGAGGAGAAGGAGCAGAAGGGGAAAACATATTGCACATGTGTGAAGCAAACGTGGACTGCTGGAAACAAAAGGCTAAACTCTAGATTGCTGTATTTGCTCTCTGTGGAGGTGAACAAAGTGCTCAGTTTGCAGTTTTGCTGGTATTATGGTATCCATGGTATGAAAGGGGAAAAAATGACTGAACCTCTCCCATCCTCCCCACGCTAGAGATGCCATGAGCAAGCCAACAGGACAAGTCACTCTGCTGCTCCCATGTCCTCCTGGTTTGGGACACTTTTATTACTGTTTGTTTTCTGTTACACACAAACCCGACAGGTTGGAGCTGTCATTACTTTTACCCATCTCTGATTGGAACATTTGCTCATCCTCTTCAAGGTTTGCTTTTAGGCTGGTACAGTTTTGCAGTTGTGATTCCTTTGTCTCTACTGTTTAGGTGTTAAGTCCTTGCAGTGGCTCAAAGTGCTGAAACTACAAAGTAGGTGCCATGGATAACTTTGTACACGATTTTGGGATACAAATTGTAGAGAAATTTGCAAATTGTTTGGTTACAACACATAAGCAACAACAGCACAGCCTATTTTTATGTGATGTCTTGCAACTAACTGGACTATGGAAGTGAGGGTTTGAGCATAAACTCAGCCTGCTGAGTGCTGGGTGCTTCAAACTAACAAATGTGATGAGTAAAAATGGTAAAGCCACCTCGTTGCTAGCACATGGCTACATGGAATTACAGATTTTAAAATTTTTTTTAATATATATATATATATATATAAAAACCCTATACTAAATTCTAAAACAAACCTTCAAGTTTTAGAGCACTTCCACTGGAAACACTCTGGACTAGAATTCAGCTTCGCTGGGGGTAAAAATGAGCAATTATGGTGAAGAGGAACCAAAGCAGCTGAGAAGGATGGAGGTTTGCCATTTTCATGTTTGAGATGAATGTTTTTGCAGTGTTTACATGCACCTGGCAGAACTCTTCCCGTGTGCTCGTTCAATCCATATGCTTACAAAAGAAATGTGGATCATGTAAATTCACAGTTATCACAGCCTTTAAAGTGTCTAAGAACTCGTGTGACCAATGCTTGGAGGTGCCCCCTGGTACGTGGGCACCCTCCATTGCTACGGAATAATTACTGCATCTTAACGAGTTTGCTTACCTGAAATAGCAGAGCAGCTCTAATACTGATTACGTATGATATCATCGTGTTAATAAAATAAGGATTTATACAAAGCAGTATTGGACTACAACATTTAAATGCTATGTTACTTGGCACATTTAGTAATGATTGCTTAGAAATCTTACCAAGTCCAGGGGACTTTTGATGAAAATATTGAAATGTTTGAAATTGGTTTCTAACGTTTAATGTTTTTGGTCTACTCTTTCATAGGCTATTCATCTATTATACTGTCCTATCAAGTAAGTGGAATTCCTTGTAAAGTCTATATTGCTAGTTTTGTGGACTGAAAAAATTTCTTTCCAAGCACAAATGTTAACTATACAGTATATATATATATTTATATGTATATATTTATATTATATAAAGTTTACTTACGTACTTTCATCAACCATATCAGGTCTACTTATTTTTTTTGCCCATTGAGAATAAAAGAGCAAGAATGCAACACTTGGTTCTGTCTGACTTTTTTTCCCTGTTTTTTTTCCATAGGCTAGCTTTTCATTACATGTGTAAAATTGTCCAGGGGTTTGGTGTAAAAGGTAGCTTTCCTCAGATTCAGCAAGCAGCACGTTTTCAAGGCAAGTTTGGAAATAAGAACTAACCGGGTGGTGGTGAACATCTATCCAGTAGATAAGTAAAACCAGTATGGCCTGGGCTAACCGGAATTATTTTATTTAGTAACAGCAAGCCTTTAAGCTCATTAAACGGCCTAGGTAAAAACTGCCGGTGTGATTTTGTGGCTTCCTGTGAGTGCCTTTGCAGCTGGGTTTAGAGCTAGAGTCTCGAGGAGGGTCTCTGGCCTAGACTATGGTGCTGATGCCGCTGTGTTTGGGCTTGCTGCCGGAGGCGGCGGGCGGCGGGGGCGGCCCGTGGTGGTGCGGGGCGTGGTGCGGGGCGTGGTGCGGGGCGTGCGGCAGGAAGGGGCCGTGCCCGTGGCCGTGGCCGTGCTGGTGGAACTGGTGCGGGTGCGGGTGCGGGGGCGGGTGGTAGTGGTGGTGGTGGTGGTAGGGCGGCGGGTTCTGGTGGCAGAACTGCGCGTGGTGCGGGTGCGGCGCCGCCGCCGCCTCCGCGTGGTGCGGGGGCTGCGCGGCCGCGTGGCTCTGCGAGGGCGGCTTGCCCCGCTTGCTACCGAACAGGGACCCTAGGAGTGAGGAGGAGTTGGGCATAGTCTGGTGAGGGCGAGATGGACACTCTCGGGTTGATGTAGCTCTTCGGCGCATGTGAGGACTGCTAATGATGGACCCCTAAAAAGAAATTAATAGAAAATAAAAATTAAAAAAAAAAACTCGAAATGTTCGAAAAGGAAATTAAATTTAAAAGAAAAAAAAAAAAAAAAAAAAGGAAAAGTTCACACTGACCCCAGAAACTCCTCCTTTAGGGTTCGCATGGGTGGATTATGTTAGAGAGTTCTAGGGGAAATTTTATCTCCACCTTCCCTAAGTGGCCAATGGGGCCCTCGTGCCCTTCTTAGGGGGTGTTAAGCATTGAGCGGTTTTCTCTCATTATTTTGACATCAAGAGATATGACTTCAAATAAAAAAAAATGTCAGGGAGAGTAACATGATATAAGACCTACAAGTGTGTTTTTAAAGCAAAAACACATTTTAAATACTGCAAAAAATACCATACTTGCTTTTTCACCACAAAAAAAAAGAAAAGCGCTACATTAAATGCAACCTAAATAGTTAAACATACAGCAGCAAATATTACAGTTACAGCTCAGGTTTTAAAATGGTATTTAAATCTTTCTTTATAGCAGTTTTCCACTACTATATGTGACAGTGCTGCTTCTCAAGCCTACCTCTGCATTTTGTATTAAATGGAACCATACCATTTTTGCCACTAAGATTTCTATGTGCTTGTATTATCCTGACCTGTGGTCCAACATTCTCTATTATTTAGCCTGGAATTTAGTTGCTGAAATTCGGGGTTTGTATTTTTAAAGAGTTATGGGACACAACAGTACTTAGGCAAAGTGTGCTAGATTTAAACTGTAATCTACCTAAAAGCAAACACAAAAAAAAAAAAAAAAAAACAAACCAAAAAAAGAAAAAAAAAAGAAAAAAATCTGCAAGCTGAATTCAGAGACATGAACAGTATATATAAATGGTTTGAAGATGAATGAAATCTCATGAAATCCACATTGAATTCACCTATCTGAATAATTTTTTTATCCTCCCATGCCCTATCTGTGCAATTCCATGGTGTCATGACTGCATACATATAGCAATTGAACTTGAAAATAAGCAATGGGGATGGTTGAGCATGACAGTCAATAGTTGTAGCTAAATATCAAACAGCAAGAACAGTGTACTTGGTAACAAAGAGCAAGTGGGCTTTTAAGCTGGGACCAGACTGAAATGGTGGCAAAAGGACACATCATATCCATTTAACCATGCTTGCAGGAACAAAGGGAACAAGGTTAGCTCAAACCAAAAATGGCATTGCTCTAAAACAAGCTGTAAGTGCTTTGTAAGCTGGAAGAATACAGAGTGAATAGCCTAGGCATGCATTTTATTCGTGGCAGGCAGGTTATATATATAAATATATATATATGTTAGAAGAAAAAAGAGCAAAAAAATATGTATGTATATAAAAGAAAGGTTTGAAATGCACATCATCACATCCAGCTAGACATCAGGAACTTCCTACTTACTTCCATATTGCTGTCTAGCGATCCTGCACTGCTGCGTCGCCCACGCTTGCCTGCCCAGGACATGCAACAGCAGAGATTAGAGACTGCGACACGACCGGCGCCAGGAGTGCGGCCCCACAGCGTCAGGGCCAGCAGGGACAGCAGCTCCCTGCACTGCCTGCGGCTTGGGGGCACTGGGAATTTGGAGAGGTGGGGCTGGTGCTGGGAATCACACGAGCGGGGTGTGATGTTGTTGGCAATTTGCACGATTCTTAGGTATTTGGGCAGCTGGGTTTAGTGCTGCGCTCGTGATGCGGAGCAGCAAGGATTTAAAGGGTTTGGTTTCCTGGAATCTGATCGGCCAGGAAGGTTTGTTTTACTTTAAACATTGAGATACAGTTGTGGAGTGGAATTAACTTAAATGCAAAATTTAACGTTGAAATAATCTGAACTTCAGTGTGGGGCACTGTGAGGGGCATCGGTTTTATCACTTAATCAGTTTTATCACTTCATCGGTTTTATCACTTTATCGGTTTTATCACTTCATCGAATTTATAATTTCAATTTCAGCTTCGAACCTCAGTGGATTTCATACAATCTTCTTTCATGAGGTTTAAAAAAAAAACTAAACTTAATTTTTGATCAGTAAATCTGGAATCTGTCTTGACATTATGGCTAGATTTTGTTTGTTTAGCTGTGCAGTGCTTTATCTTTAAGCATGTTGGATTTGTACTCCAACCGTCTCAAACTGCAAAACCTTTTGCCTAAACCCACAGGTGAAACTCCAGACTGTTTGCCTAAAGAGCCAGAAAACCTTAGTGGCTGTATAGGACACAGGATCCCAGATTTTCTTTCTCACTTCACAGCAGAGAAAATAGCATCTGGCTGCAGTGGAAATAGAGATTTTTAGAAAACAGCTTTTGGAGCTTTGCTTTGCAAAGTTTCAGAATACTTTCCTGGCAGGGTGTAGAAACAAAGCTGAGCTTTGAGGAACCCTCCTGGTGCTCAGAGCTTCCCTAAAATCTGCAGGGCTTTAGAAACCAAAGCTTTCTCAGCACTCTCTCCTTGTTTTCCTGCAAGGCCAAATATCAATCTCCACCCTGCATTGGCACATTGCTGCCTTCAGAATCTTCTACTCTGAGAGGTAGTTTTGGGGGAGAATGTGAGGATTGCAGCATCGCTGAACCAATTAATGACGTACCCTAATCACAGACACCCCAAAAGCACCTGGGATCAGAACTAGGGAGCAGTGGAACTGCTCATAGAGCAATTCAGACTACCCAAAGGATCAGGATGATCAAAGACTATCACCTGCTGGATTTCTAAGCATAACGTTGACCTGGCTGGTCACAGGACACTGCCCTGAAACAAGTTTCTCTTAAGAGCTACAGTTCCAGGCTACTGGAATGTTTTCACTCCTTAAAAAGAGTTGCTACCCAGTAGAACCCCCTCTGCAGTGACATTAAATAGAGGGGAAGGTGTTTGTGGTGAAGGTGGTGTGTTTGATTGTGAAATTCATTGGGATTCGGAACAATTCCCCTGGATGGGCTCTTTGTCAAAAGCTCACTGCTTCATCTCCTGCTGCAGTTTTAGCCTCAGCCAAAGCAGAGCTGGATTATCTTATGAGCCCCCCAAGAAAAACTGGGTTTGTTCATCCCTTATTTTGACTCCTAGTCAGGTATGATATTTTTCTGCTCTGATAACAGGATTAGTAGTGATTAACACTCCAACCACTCTTGCTGATGCAAACACACTGCGGCAGCCACCTCGGAACTTAGCAGTCAGGGTTGCAAATAAGACTGAGAGCTGACACGGGGCATTAAACGTGGCCAAAAATGAAGGAGAACACAACAAAAAAATCCAATGCCTTTTGCATATGGCAGGAGTCACAGTCTGATCAGATAACCATGGACACAGTAAATACGGACAGAGAGCGACAGATGGAATTTTGCTCAGAGTAACTCCAGGGCAAAGTAGTACTTGCAAAGCCAAGAACAAACAGAAAAATCCTCCTTAAAATGCCTGTAATTTCCCTCAGATAGGCACTATTGCTGTACAGAGGCTTGGTTCGTTTTCCTAAAAACAAACTGAACCCAATTCTGTGCTGACATGCAGTGTGATGGGTTTACTCAGTAAAGCCCCTGGAGCATTCCCCCTGCCAATGTGTGTTTATTCCAGACTGTTCCCTGGTCTCTGGGATGGCATCCCATCCCAGAAATGCCTCCCTGGAGCTCCGGCCTTCACATGCATCTCAGGGAAATTCTCAACTAGAATTGCATCTAAGCATGCACTGGCAGGAAAATTAGTAGCTGTGGTACAAAGCAAGGTGGTATTTATCAAATCTGAAGATTAGTTTTGCTTAATATATTATGTTTACTTTAATTTTTTAAAGCTGTTAGAGTGGACTTTAATTTATAAAATTAAATTTCAATTAATTTAACCTTATCTATTAGATATCAATAGTCCTTGTAAGAAGTATCTTTAACTTACACAAGTCCACATATGAACATATGTCCCACACATGAACATGCATTATATGGGGCCAAGAATATTTCAAATTTATAGTAGAAATATGAAGTGATTACAAGATTTTTACAAACTTAACCATGCCAAAAGAACATTGAGCTTTATTAATAAAAGCCATTGCAGCTTGCAGGATGGATGTGTGCAGGACACATCACAGGATGTGTGGTGATCTCACAGCTCAGGCTGCAGATCAGCTCAGTACATGGAGATATTTCTCACTGCAGCTCTATAGCTCTTGAAACTGTTCTGGGCCAGTGAGATAATTGATGGCTAAACACTATCAATGATTTGATATTATGATTTGGCTTTGAGTGACTTGGGGGAAAAAGCCTGGAAAAAAGTTTTAAATTAAACTGCTCACTCCAATCATTAGAGAGACCACTTTTGAGGGGGAAAGTACTCTTTGTCACATTTTCATCTTGTTTCTGTGTGGAACAGGTAGAATCTTAAGATCTCACACTGAAACAGAATTATTTAATCCTAGAAATACTTTTTGTTTGGTTTGGTTTTGCAGTAATCTTTTTTGGTCTGTGGCTGTTTCAGACAAGCCCAGCTCCCAGAAATAGGAACCACTGTGCCCTCCTCACCTGGGCAGCACTACCTGGCTGTGCCAGCTGTGGAGCACTGGGGCAAACAACAAAATTGCACTTTTTAAACCAGTTCAGGGTGTAAATATTATTCCCACCTTACAGGTTAGGGATGTGGGAATAAAGTTTTAATTGCACTGTAAACTCAACGTAAAAGCACTGGGTCCCCCAGCAACTCAAAGTGGTTGGAATTCAAATTAAAGAACCTAAAATCAGTCCAAGGGGACTGTTTCTGGGAGAAACAGAATGGGAAACACAACCAGTCCAACCCTTCCTGCTCTGCTTTAGTGACCAAATCATTCTTCCTGTGGAACAGGGGCCATGGGGGAACATCACACTTTTCCCATCTTTCTGTAAACTCATAAAACTCAGCTTTAGATGAATTAAATTTTTTTGTCTGGCTTCTAATATTTTTATATAAATTAAGAATTTCAAAGTCTGGAACAAATAAATTCAGTTCTTCCTTGACTAGAGCTCAAGAATGTTCAATAAAAATGATACATTTCTCTTTAGAGAAAAATAAAGCCCTAAATATTTTTAACATATTTGCATCTTGAAACACTTGGATGCCACATTGTATTTTATATTCCATGGAAAGAACTAGAAAGGCATGGAACCATTCTCAGGAAAGGATTCCTGATGGACAAATCCTGCTTTCTGTGCATTCCCAGCTTAGGAGCAGAATCAGTCAGAGTATCAGCATTTGTTAGATCTCAGAAGCTTCTGAACTGACACTCAGAGAAATTTAATCACTTTCCAGAGCCTCCATTTACTGGCACGTCTGGGGGACAGCAATAGATTGCTTTCCTAAATAGTTCTGTCAAGTACCTGTGCAGCCAAATGCTGTCCAGTCACATTTCCCTTCACTGAATAAACAGTTAAAATTTTGAGTTTGCAGTGTTCACTGGACATTTACCTGCCTTCCTGCATAAATATGCAACCAGGCCATTTTCTCATGTTTGTTAGATTTATTTCTGATTCAATGTAGAAAGGGTCTCTCTAAAAATCCACTTTCCTACAGGCCCACACACTCCTGCTCCTCCTCATTGTTCATCCTGTGCTTCATCCACAAAAGGATTTGAGGCAACCTAACTCAGGCCTGTTTTACAGAAGCAATTTAATATGGGATAATCACTGGGTGCAGTATCTTCCTAACTGAGATTTCTTTGCTTTTCTATGGATCACCTCTCCCACATTAAAATTAGCCTCACATGCAAGCTATTCCCTGAGAGAAGGCAGGGGAGTTATGGATCATCTCCCTGAAGTCACTCCACCAAATAACAAAGCAAATAACAGGCTGGCTGTTTCTCAAGTCAGTTGCACTGCACAAGACCAAACAGAAGCTCTCCATAATTTTCAGCTATTTCAAGTTAAAATTAAGTTTAGTTGGGTTTAACAAACTCATTGATAAACCCTGCAGTCTGTGAGTGATTTCTACATTTTGTCATGGAAAAAGGTTATTTTCAGTAATAAGCATGCCAGTGGTAGGCATGCCCTGTGAAATGTGTTTGTGATTACAGATGCTGGTTTGTTGAATTAAACCCATAATATGAATTCAAATACATGGCAGTGTTTGAAAGAGAGGGATGAGTAATTCTGATGGAATGAAAAAATTAATCAGAAATCACATTTAGGGGTACAGACACCCACTGAACTCACATATTAACAATATGGTAGTTCTCATTCTAATGAAATAAAACCAAAACAACATAAAAGGATGATGAAGAATCCTCAAATCTGAGAGATAAGAGTGGTGAAGACTAGGGCTTGATCTAAAATCCACTGGAGCCAAGCAAGCACCAATATTCAACTTCAGCCTGATTTTGGATCAAGGGCCCAAGTCTTTTTAATGAAGCACATGGAGATGTGAGTATGAAAGCCTAAACAGAGAAGAAAAGAATTGAAAGAGCTCACTCTCTACATATTTGTATGCACATACATATACCCACAAAACACAGGCTATCATTTCAGTTTACAACAGTTTTATTTATTGCAGCATACCTAAAATCTCTTCTTTAGTTTTAAAAAAAAAAAAGGAAATAGGTAAGTAGTGTCTACTACCAAAGACATACAGAATACTGAAATTATGACTACACTGTACATCATCACTGCAACTGAAAGAACAAAGCAGAGTATGCAACACAGCCTATGAACTAAAAAACAAATAATAAAAAAAACAGAGTTGCTACTACCTCTGGAAGTAGAGATTCACTTTCTGAATAGTGGACATAGTGTTCAGATCAGAGTTCTTGTCAGTGACAGGACTCTTTAACACTGAAAGATTACATGGCTATGCCAGGTGTGAGGCAAACCATCAAATAAAAACATGTCCAACTTCCCCTGGCTTGCTCTGGCTAAAAAAAAATATCACATCACCACTGCTTTCCAGTCTTTAATCAGTTAATAAAACTTCAAACACACCAGTGGCTTTGTGGGTTATCAGCATCCTTGTCCACTAGGACTTCCTTGGTTCTATTGCCAAGAGTACTTCACAACAACCTCTTTTTGCAAGAATTAGGAACTGTGTCTGAGTTACAGAACAAGAAAGGAGCATCGGGGCACACTGGTGCTACACAGCTCTAGAGAAAATTTAGTAGGGCTTCACTCAATTTCATTCATCCAGGTGGTGACACAGGTACACTTGAGCACAGAATACACAGAAAGCGCTCGTTACACAGAGACCAGGAGCTTTCCTTCCCTTTCTAGGCCTACTCTATGAGGGGCAAAAAGCAAAGGAGATTAAAAAAAAAGAAAGGAAAACTAAGTGAATTACTCCTAGCACGAGTCAGTCACTTCTGTTTTATTAAAAACTTACAATTTTTCCTCTGTCTTCACTGTCCTTTAAAAGTTCCTATAGCAACCTACAACGGCTTAAATGCTTTCAAACAGTGGCCGCTTAACAGAACAAAGGTAAAAAAAAAAAAAACAACAAACAAACAGAAATTACCCACGAGCCGGGGGGGGAGTAAGGAGCTATCTGGAAGTGTGAGATCCCACCAGTGCTACGTGTGGAGGCCCAGAGCGAGCTGGGCTCTGCGGAGGCAGCTGTGCATGCAGAGAGGCGGGAGCGGCAGGGGCAGCGCTTACCTGCTTCGGACAGGTCCCTGAGGGAGGAGCTGAGCGCGCTCCGCTTCAGCCCCTCGCCGCCCGCGTAGCTGTCATCCAGGCACGGCCGCGGCAGGCTCCCGTTCCCCGACTCCTTCTTCAGGCTGGAGCACTGCGACATGCTGGGACGCACCACGCCCTTCTGCTTCTCCAGCTCCGCTGCAACACACAACACACACGGGGGTTTCACATTGCTGGTTGCGGGCGTGAAATGCTATGAGTAGATAAGCTGCACATTTTTTTAAGAGGTTGCAGAGTTCACAGGTAGGGCCAGTTGCTGCCAGGGTGGAGTTCTAACTGTTTGTTGTTGTAATCACCTGTCATTTTTGTAAACTACCTTGATGGTTAAGAATTCCCCTTTTGTCGAGTGACACCCTGCTGCTTCCTGGAGGATGGCACCCTACGGCCAAAGCCCCCACCTGCCCGTTTGTGGGTCACACACTCCTCTTTCCACTGCTCCCCCACTTATCACGCACCCGGGAAGTTGAGGCTGACTTTGTGTGTGACTCACTCTCACACACACAACAAGACAACAAAAGGTACCTTTTATTTTCACATCACTTACTACAAGTTTAGTGTTACTGGCCAGTCCGGTGCTATTGGATATCCTCCCACCTAGCTGTTTTGTCTAACCCCAGATGCTCTTGGGCATACCTTTTACCACACCTTCTGGTACTTTGTTGAGACAGGACTTATCTGCTCCTGTATCCACCAAAAATTCAAATTCTTCATTTAGGGGTCCCACCTCAAAGTTTACCACGGGCTCCTCTAGATGTTGCATCAGGTCCCCTAAAGCGTAAAGCCCTTGACACTCCTAATTGTCACCTCTAAGAACCTTCTCTAAGGCTTCCTGTTCCCTGGCTATTGCCTTATCGATACTGAGCTTTTTACAAACCCTCCTAACGTGTCTGGTCTCTCCACAATAATAGCAGCACCTTTTGCTCAAAGAGACTTGAGGTCTCTCCATCCCTCTTGTACCTGGCAGTACTGACCTATCCTTGCCTGCTCCTGGTGGTGGACCTGCCCACTCTCTTGTTAACCTCAGAGGGTGGAGAGGAGGAGACCTCAGAGTTGGCATGCAAATGACCTGAGAACCAGCATGCAACAGGAGGGACCCCTCACCAAACCTAGCCAAAAACCCCTAAAAACAATGAGCCAACACAAAATGGATGAATCAAAGCAATGTCTACACGTGAGGAACAGAATTCAGTATCTGCTAAGAACCTTTTTACTCCTCACCCTAACCTAAAGGAAGTTGGTTAGACAGAGGAGCTCAAATGTTAAAGCAGAAAATAGGGGATCTCCTGATGCTCTTGTGAGGATGGAATCCCCAGCTCAACCTGTAGGCACAGCTGCACTCTTTCTCCGCCTCTGTGCCACTCCTGGGAGCAGCAGCAGTGTGAGCAAGACCTGTTAGTTCTCCCCACCTGAGCTGATTTTTAATAAAGGCATTTAAAAGGAGAAAGGTCTCCTGCCCTGTTTATTTCATGAAACAACCCAGAACAGCCCTTGAGACTTAAACTCTAAAGAATTTAGAGACTTTAGAGGAGCTAAGATTTTAGTTAGATAAGCTTTACTGGAGTCAATTAAAATAAAGGGGTAGGCCTTGATGAAGTTAAGAGTTAGTAGTTAACTAATATTTGATTACTTGTCAGCGCAATGTTTGGTTAGCTGGGTTTGTAATGAAGAATATAGAAAGGTTTCAGGAACATAAGACAATTGTGGCCTCCTCTGTTCTGAAACCAATTGAAGACGGGGAATGGGAGCTCTACCAAGGGTTCATTTGTCATATTTGCATTGAAAAGGTAGAAAGGTCAGAACGAGGAAGACTTCATTTACTTCCTCATTTTGGGACCCCTCCCCATGAAAGGGACCACCTACCCATTTCAAGGAACAGACTATGAATGCTTAATAGCTTTTGAACTAATTACTATAGTTAATGGCTTTTGAACCATGGGAAGTGGGAATGGCACGTACCAAAGTTACGAATATGCATTTGTATTTTGTGAATTCAATGCTTGTATAGATAAAAGGACTCTGTAATCACTGGTAAATTGCAGTGTGTATTTGGGAGCTATCCCACAATAAACATTCACTTTCTAACTTTAAACTGTTAGAGAGTTTTGTCTGTCACAGTTGGATATTGGTACTAGATCAATATCCATATTTTTAATAAATCACCCTGTGCCCAAAGGCAGCTTCACCCCTCTGCCCACAGCTGGATGTGGAGCAGGGCCTCTTTTGGGAAAATGGGATAAAATTTAATCTTCAGACACTCTCGGGACTACAAGCAAAATCTATCAGTTTGGAGCACGACTTCCTTATTGACTTCAGGAATTACAACACGGAAATGAAGAAAAATTCAATGAAGCTTATTGGAAGGGCCATAATTGGGAATTTCAGTGTGAGGCAAATTGCACCTAAAACTCCTGCTGTAATTTGTGATATAAATCACAGATCTCTCTCTCTGTCCACATTATCCCTAAAAGTCTTACTGGAATTTATAGTACAAATCACAGATCCATCTTTTGTCCGTCCAAATTTTTCCTAAAATTCTTGCTGTAATTTATGCTACAAATCACAGATCCAGCTTTCCTCTGTCCATTGTTATTTGCAGCTTGTCCAAGATAAATTCCACTGCAGCTACACTGCAGTAAATATGAGTCAATGAACTCAGCTGGGGCTTAAGCCATTATTGGCTTTTCCTCCTTCTTGAGACAAAGTCACAGAAAAACCCACATTATTTTGAACTTTTAAGGAGTTCCAATGTGTTATACAATTATACTTTTTATTAATGGTAATTTTTAATTTAAAATTTAAATTTTCCAAGGGCAGTATTAGTTTTTATTATTTTGATTAGCTGGAAAATACTCCATTATATGTACCTTTGTACTTACACTCTATTCTGTGCTTTTCCATTTCTTGAACTTCTGCAATTGATTCCCTCAAATCATCTGTAAACTTCTTCCTGTCCTGAGGATTTGGTGCATTGAAATTTATGAGTACTTTGATATCTGCTCCTGGAACAGCTGATGTGAGCCGAATGCCATTGGGATAATCTGAAAGAAAAAGGCAAAGAAAACTAAGCTCTGATTACTACAATTACTTTTCTTTTAACAAAAATACCCACCAAAACTGAAAGCTTTTAGTAATATTACCACAGAGGATACAAAGTCAGAGAAATAGAAGTCTGACAGCACAAAATTAGAATAAAACTCCCTAAGGTGCATTGGAACAGCTTAACTGTCAAATACGGAACAAATATTGAGAGATATCTTTATGTAGCTGCTACCCTTAAGGTAGCAGCAATATGCAATATATATCAAAAACAGTAGGAAAAAAAGCAAAAAGGGGATAATTTTTCTTTCCCATGACCTACCTTACCCACTTGTGACCAAAGTTTTGCTGAGTGTAAAGGCTACTTGAAGACATTTCAAATGCTACAAATTGTCTTTTTACTCACCATTTGCAGGAGGACAAACACACAAACAGGTACACATTTAGTATCTCCTATTGGATTGTGCTCCCTGTACATCCTACTTTCCTTTTTTCTTTTAAATAAAATAAAAAGTACCTGTGAAATCATACACTGAAGAAATAAAAGGACTGATTTGGTTTTTCCACCCCTCTTTTGATCCATATTATGGACTTCTAATAATAAAAGGCAGATATTTCAGGAAACTGTCTTTGCCTCTTTTCTAGGTGTACTTCTGAAATTTTAACAGCTGGTCAAAAATATCTCCTGGTTGAGACAGAAGGTTCATTTACAGCAAGATACTCAGAATGAAAATATGTTCTGCTGTAGAAAACAAATCAGTCTTTGCTTGAAGCACACACCTGGAGCAATGGGGTGTCAGCAAACCTCAACCTGTGCATTTTAACACAAAGTTTTCTTTTACTCAGCTGCCTTGCCCTCTGGGTTTGCTAAAGCTCTCAAATATTTACTTCAGTATTTGAGCCCAAGCTCAAGGGCTTCCATGTACTAAAACCTCTCTCAAGAGCCAGCAGATGAAGTGAGGCACTCCCCTCCCTCAAAGCCCTGAGGTTTCAACAAGACTTCAACTATTGAGAAACCAGTGCACGTGCTTGGCTTTTTTAGGATGCATTAACTCTGGATTTTTTAGGGGACCTTCACTTTGGCTTTTTTAGGGGACCTTCACTTTGGCTTTTTTAGGGGACCTTCACTTCCAGATCAAAGCTGCAACTAAAAGTGAAGCAAGTCCATTTACAATCCTCAGGGAAAACAGAGCAACTGCCCTGAGGCTCAAATGGTCCTGAGGAGATGAAGGGAGGAAGGATTTGGGAGTTTTGCTGAGGGAGGAAGTATTTGGGAGTTTTGCTGGGGTTTGCTGAGGGAGGAAGAATTTGGGAGTTTTGCTGGGGTTTGCTGTCAACACCTCACACAGAAGAACAGCCAAAAGGTCCCAGTGCTGGGCAGGCTCAGGTGGGATGTTGGGAACATTGGCACAGGAATGCAGCAAGCAGCTCTGCACCACTCCAGGGGAAAGAATAAAAATGTTTACAAAACCAACAAGGAAAGCTGGCAAGCCCAAAGTCACCAGGGCTGCCCCCACACAACGAGCCAAGAAAGGATTTCCATGTAACAAACACATGGATTTTATTACCAGAGGGACTTCTCTGCACTGTGTTCATCAAGTATCAGGAAACCCTCACATCAGTATTTCTTGGTTGCAGTCACACTCTCTCCTCAGTGATCTGCTCCCCCTCTATATTTTGTTACTGATTTTGCCTGAAAATGAAAAATATACTTCCCATATGGCCTATTTATTTACTAGAGATATGTGGCATTGTTTTCCCTTTTGCAGCTCATCCATCCCTCAACATAATTGACTTCTATCATTAAAAGTCAATTTTTCTATCACCAGTGCCAGTCATTTGTTCAACCTCACCAGCAGCCAAACCAATATTTTTGTTGCTTCTGTTTTAGCAACACTGACTTTTATTCCCTTGAAACCAGGGAACAGCTGCTCCACACAGAGTTACTGATGGCTCTGGACAAAACAGCCCAAAGCTTGCTGGGGACAGGGGAAACCAAGAATATTGAATTTTACAAATCAAAGGGGACAAATACTTCTCTTTCTCAACTGGAAAATTGTGCATCCCACCTGAGAGGCACCAATATTAGAGTGCAGTCTGTTCACTGATTCACTGCAGTGAATTCAGAAGCCCTCCTGAAGTGCCTCAGTTAAAATGCCTCCAGTTCCCTGGCAGGAATCCAATCCTTTACTTCTTGTTTCACTATAGATATTTTAAAATTTATTTGATTAGTGTTTCTACTTATCATGCTTTATTTTTAAAATGCATTTTATATAACATGGCATCAGAGAATTATAAATCCTTCTATTTTTAGTAGCATCCAGGATAGATGTATTTGGCCTTCCCCTCCAAAACTGAATTTTATATCATATAATGTGCTCACAAGAGAGAAAGAATGCATGTGTAAGCACAGAAAGGATCTGTGAGCTACAGTGAGCTGCTGTGAGCTCTTCAAAACCTTCCCTTTGCACTCTCCAGAGGCTTGCAGTAACAGCAATGGATTTTTAGGAAGCACATTCTCAAGGACAAATTAAAACTAAGAACCTTCCATGACAGAACAGCACAGGAATAGCTCACACTGGGCTGTACCCAATTTATCAGGGGTGAAGGATGGTCACAAACCATGAATTCAGTCAGGCTGTGTCCCTATGTACCATACCAACAACTCTGCTATGCTGTCACTACTGACACTGTATTTGGGCTTAGAAACAGGATTTTAGCAAATTATTTATGTTTTTGTCTGCTAAGAAGCACTAAACTTAAAAAAAATATTGGACTGATGCAGATTGTAAGAGACATAAACAAAAGGTTTCAGAAAATGAAAGCTTATGTTTTATATTTAAATTTGAAGTAGCATATATTATCTAGGCAAAGTTAAGCCATAAATCAGGAAAATAAATTAAATAGTGTTTTGAATTACAGATACCATTTAAAGAGTCATTATTTATTATCACTCAGTTCCAGCTAATAGTACCACTGACTCAGCAACAGATGGTTTTTTTTTCTTGGCAATCCTTTTATTCTTTACAAGTAATCACAAACACATTTAGGGAGATTTGGCTCCTGACTACAACCAAAAAACTCTGGTTTATATACTGACAACATCTTGTTTTAAATGTCAGAACAAAGTCAAATCCAGAGCAATTTTATTCCTAAACTCAGATCAAGTCCTGTCCATCCCTTTCACTTACACCATTTTTGTTTTATTTATGAACAAAGTGGTCTTCTAAAAAGAGAGGAAATACTTACACTGGTTCTCAAAGAGAAGAACTTGCATTCCATAGAGGGAAAAGGACTGTCGAAAACTGTACGTAACAGAGTTCTTCTTCTTCTGAAAAATCTTGGTCACCTGAAAGGGATCAGATAAACAAAGTGAAATACTCATTCTACCAAATGTGCCTGTGGAAAATTATTGCTCTGAAGAATTAGTATAAGGGAAAACATTTTATTTAAAAGAAAGTTATAAATCTGTCAGAAAAAAATGCAGTTGTCATTTCCCCCTTTTTTTAAATGCAACTGATGTATTTAAACTCCTGCTACTGAAAAAACCAAAGCTCTTCAGCATCATCTCTCTAAAGCAGAAGGGTTGATATTTTTTCCAGACACAAAGCCTTTGTGTTCTCTCTCCTCCAGAACTCTACTTTTTCAAATTCCAAAACCTTTGGAATACTTTGGATGCATCCTTTCTGTGCTAGCAAGAAATGAAAATACATTTAAGTTATCCTTAAACCCCCCAAATTTAGGTGCTACCACACTCACATATTTGGTCCATATTATTCCCCAGTTTGATGGAACTACTGATATGTGAGTAGGTAATAAAAAATAGCAGAAAACAATGTTCCATCAGTTTCCACTCAAGCTCCCATTGACAACTCCTAGGTTATACTCAGAAGCAAAAGGATTAATGTTTTTTATTTAATTCCTGGTTTTAAAGTCTGCAGGTAGGCAAAAAAAAAAAAAAAACAAACACACACAGCAAAACTGTGTAGATGAGATGTGCCTTTTCCCTGACAAAATATGAAATATTTGCTGTAGTTGTCAGTTTTCAGGTAACAGCCAAGTGCATTCCAAATGGAGTGCAACAAATTTTCCCATTTTTAAGAGTAACTCAACCAAATAATTCCAAGCTGTCCTGAGTTCTGTGTGTCTGCTTTTCAAAAGACTGGGTCAAGTTAAAGTCTGTGAAGGTAAATGCACACTAAAAAGTAAAGTCAACTGTAAAATCTATTTCAACAGAGCCTATTCCTGTTTCAATGCACAAACAGGCCTGGTTCACAGAACATCTGGGGAACACAAAGTAGGATGTAATTTTGGTTTTCCACAAGTACCTTGAACTCATTATTCATGGAATAAATAATGTCTCTGTTTATCCTTTAGGACAATGGGTGAACTGGAGGTGAGGTTTTTTTCTCTGTAGTAAAAGCTACTGCATCAAATACCTTCTTGCAGAGTGTAGCCATTAATGAAAGACTTCAGTTTAAAAGCAAATTATACAGAATTTTTAAAATTAAGATACAAATCTCAATCATCCCAGGATTGTTGGAATAGAGGATAACAGATATTTATTTTTAGGAATGCTCATGTACTTAATTGCCAGTGATTTCATGGAGATAGGATTTCTGAATACCTCATTCTCTCTGCCTGCAAATACATACCACGAGAAGATCATTAAATAAAAATATTTCTCGTTGATGCAATCCAAGCTTCTGAGGTTTATTTGGATCTGGAACTTCAAACAGCCTACAGTAGCAAACAAGCCTCCGGTGGGGGAGAGAGAGCACCTGCAATAATACAAAAATTCATGGTTCATATACTTCTAGCCAAGAAAGAGCATTTTTATACACAGAATCTTTTCTCCTTAACACTTCAAATATTTTTACCTCTAAGCCCATTAGACCTTTTCATCAAAGGACCAACAATAGGAACATAAAGAATTTATGCCACAAACTTGCAGGACATTCAAACTTCATCAAAGTTCCTTCCACAAGCATTTTTATTATCATTAGAAGATAGGACGCAAAGCAAGTTTAGCTTTTGTGAGATGCTGTGAGTTACTTTTTGTCAGCCAACAAATTAATTCAATTTGCTCATTCCCTAATACCAAGAAAATGGTGACATCAGGACAAAGCAAATGCATTTTCTATCTGTCTTATTTTCTCAAGCCAGCAAGAAAATCAAGACTGAGTTTCCATTTTCTTATTGGAAATGTCTGCTGAAGGTGTCTCTGAAGCTGACAAGTGAGACTTAATTTCTTTCAAATGCAATGATGAGATCTTGTTAACAACACCTAAAAAAATCCATAAACTGGTGCATTATAAGAACAGTTTATCTTTATTACTGACCATGCCTATAACTTAAATCTGGAATCAATATTTTCAATGTTCATCTACCATTCAGAAGTGAACTTTAACTGGCAGTATTTTTCCAGAGTATCATTCAATTCTCAAATGGACCAGAAAGAATAAACACACAGCTCAGGTGGGAAGGTGAGGTGCAAACTGTGATTTTACTTATTTGTTTATTCCTTACTGGCTAATTTCTTCAGTGATGATAATATTTCAAATAAATAAAAAGTGTAATAAAAGAAGACCCTTGGCAATAAATTAAGCAGCCTCTGGGAAATAATTTTTTTAGAAAATCTTTATACTTTGGAGAGTTTTTACTATAACACAACAAAAATTTTCCCTGAAAGAACATCAGTAACTTAAAATTTTGTTTTTAAAATGTAACAAAATGCCTTGTTTCCAGTTTAGGAAAATGCTGCCAGTTACAATTTAAATTTTGAAGGAGTAGGAGAGAAATACCTACACAACCAAGTCCATGGTGCAGAGATCCAATCTACAGTAGAAAGACACATACAAGTTGATTAAACTTCAGAGAAACACAGAACTGTATCATAGCAAGTAAATACGGCACGCTCTGACTATGACTAAATGCCTATAAAGTAAAAACAAATAGAGCTATCAATAAAGACTCTTGCCTGTACCCCTAAATTCCTTGCACACAGTTAAAAAGTCTCCCACCAGAAGAATCCTTCAAGCTAGGACTTCACCAAGGGCATTGTTTTCTTAATCCCATTTAATTTACAAGGTCAGGATTAGTTTTAGGATTTGAATTGCCACATGTCTGAATAAAAAAAGAAACATGGAAAGAAAACATCTCCCACAGAAGCCTATATATAAACTTAAATCCCCAATTACAGAAACAAAGTTTCATATTAAGTGCATGAATACTGCCTTCAGAATATTTATTTCCCCTTCCTCTCAAAAACAGATACAAGCTTTTATAAAAATTTTGCTTTCTTTCCTCTGCTTCTTCAAAGAGATCTCCTCAGCACATTCTTTACTGGAAACAGACCAAAATTAGATTTTTGGTGGGGTCCCTCATTCCCTTCCCCTGACTAAGGCCTGTCTGAGAAGAGATTACAGTTCAAAGCCCTTTAACTGTAATAGGGAGAATCTTGAAATCCAGGAGGCAAAATGCTGTGGCCTTTTTTTTCTCTCTCCTTTTCCAAGAGATGCTTTTATAGAGCAAGATTCATTTATATAGCAAAATATTTCAGGACTTTTCCCAAAACAATCCTATCTTTGGATGCTCAAACCCAGCACCAGAATCCCTGGGACCTGATTTCAGATATGTCCTGAGATAAAATGACCCCATCCATGTCCCCTTACAAATGCCAGGTCATGGAGGAAGCTGAGCAGGTGACAAAGATGCTGATGTGAACAGAACTTCTCTGTTACTCTTGTAAATTACGGAGCTGTAACTGACAGTGCGCATTTTGAAATACAGTTCTCTACAATAGCACATTACCAAAGCACTTTGATTCTTTAGAAATAAACAAGAGAACTGCCTAAAATGCAGATATTTCAGAATTGTAAAGCTTCACAATAACAGTAAAGGGTTTTAAGACTCCTAACATCATCATGTCACCCACGACTGCAAAACCAAAATTCATGCGCATGGACACTCCAGAATTTAAGTCAGCCTTACAGGGAATGATTGTGACAGTTCCTGCCCTTTGCCATTTGTGGGGAGCAGCCCAGCTCTGGTGCCCTGCCCTGCCCTCCCCGTGGCACAGCAGAGGGCACTCACCGGTTTCTTGCCCACGATGAGCTTCTCCACCTTCTGCACCTGGGACACGTGGTCCTCGTTGGTCTTCAGCTCGCGCTTGCGGATGCGCTCGTAGATCCCGATCAGCATCTCCCGCGGGATGTCCTCCCCATCATCCACCCCTGCAGGGTAAGCTGCTGTTAGCAGGGAGGAGAAAATCCTGCCCCTCTCTGCTTTCCTGCCCTCCCAGTGCTGCCTGCCTGCCTGCCTGCCTGGATGTTTGTGCTGGCTTCTGCCAGCCAGCTCCTCCTGTGCATCCTTGTGCTGCCTCAGCCACGCAGAAGAAGTGGTGTGAACGTGATTTAAACACTGATTTTGGTCCAGAAGCTCACTGCCCACACACCAAGACATTGATGGAGATAACCCAGGTTTGGGGATTTTTTTGTTTTAAAACTCCATCTAGAACTAAGATATAAAAAGGCTGATTTCCTAAAGTGTTGGGGAAGATGAAACAGGAAAGCCTTATAAATACGATTGTCTGTCAAAAGATTTTGAGAATATAGAATCTATAAGCGAGACTGAAATGAAAGCAAGCTTTGAGATACTTTAGGTATTGAACAACTGAAAAACAATGGTGTGGCCAGCTGAAGGTAATCCCCTTTTGATGAAACAACACCCTCTGCCTGCAGACAGGTCCAAGGGTCAGAGCAGACCCTACTAGCTTAACAGAAGGGGCCCAAAGAGGAGTTTTTAGGGTTTAAAATGTAACACAGTATGGTAATGAAAAGATTCTAATAGGCTGTATGTAAATGCTATATAATTTGCATATTGTACTGGATTGGTTAGTGAGAATCAGAATATTCAACACAGAAGAAGATTTATTGTACTGTAACGGGAACCTCGCTCTCTTACGCTTTTGCTCTCTTACCCTTTTATGCTCTTATCCTTTTTACTCTCTTACCTTTTTTACTCCCTTACTCTCTTCCCCTTTTACTCTCTCACCCTCTCACCCTCTCTCCCCCTCTCTTCTCTCAGCCTGCTCGGAGCTGTGGCTGCAGCTCCCAGCAGGGCCCTGCACCCAGGCCCTTGGCAATAAACCCCAAGTTCCAGACCTGGCTGCAGAGATCTCTCGTCTCAGTCTGTCCCAACCATTTTACCCCCTGATGCTCTCACACTAAAGGATTTTCTTTTTCTTTCACACCTCTGTTTGGTAATAAAGCTGCAATGAGTTAAATTCCTTTTCAGACACTAAAATCTCCATATGACATTCTCCTAGGAATAAACCCCTGGGAGGAAGCAGAAGAATAATTTCATTTTGCCTCTGTCTCTTACTCAAGATTCATGAAATAATTTCCTACGTGAGAAACGTATGAATGCATTATAATTGTTTAGTTAATATTTCATTTAATATTTCAAAAAGAACTAGTTTAATCTGGACAAAATAGCCCAGATCCAATATTATTGTTTAGCACTGTGTGATTATCATTGGTGTGGCATTCTAACAAATGCCACACCAATGGCATGAATGCTTGATCCTGAATTTTTAATAGCAACAGAAGGAGTCCAATTTCATTAAGTGACTTAAAGTTGGGTTTTCTAGGGACAGAGAGATGCATGTCTCTTTTTTAAACAGGTTTTAAAGCAATAAACTCTTATCTCCCCTTCAGAAACAAAGATAGAATAATTTGTCACCCCAGTGCTACAACGGCTTCCATAAAAAATACAGTGAAATACAATTTTTTTGCAGATAGAAGCAAGCAAAACCCCCTCTGTTCTATGCCACATGGCCAAGCCTTCCACAGGCCACCCTTTGTGATGCAGTGATTTACTGCAGCAAGGCAGCCTGATACAGAAATGCCTGCAGTAACAAGAACTGCTGGCATGCATGCTGCAGTTCAGAGAGAATGTGCTGTGGCTAACTCCACAAATGTAACTGCAGCATTATGCCAAGAGATGCATATCAGGCCTTTGGAGTATTTGTGGATTTTACAATAAAATCTCAGCACTAACTTAAACTTTAAACTAAGATGGAACATCTGCTAAGCACAGGTTGTTCACTGCTGCCTTATATAAATCTCAGGGAATAAAATCACCAACCAGGACTTAGACTTTCAAGATCTGAAATTCCAGAACACCAAAAGTATTTTGGTTTTACTGGTCCTAAAATGAAAGGTCCTGACAATACATCCATCCACTCAAGAAAGACAAAAATGACAAAATATGACACAATTAATTCTATTTTGCCATTACAGAAATGACTGAAATCTGTCCAAATGGCAGCCAGGTGACAGCAGTGTGAGGTTGTTCCCAAAAAACACAGAGTGTCCCTGCAGGGACAGTGACAGGGAGAAGCTTTGAGGAGCTTTGCCCTGAGGGTCTCTTACCCCTGAGGTTCTTGATGAAGTCCTCCAGCTTCATCTTGCGCTCGGGTTTGACGTTGGGGCTGTACATGTCGGTGTTGAGCAGGATGATGGCGAAGGCCAGGATGAAGATGGTGTCCGGGTTGCGGAACTGCCGCACCACGCCCGGGTTGCAGATGCAGTAACGCTGGCTGGGAACACCAGGGAGGCTGTCAGGGCTGGGAGGCACTGCCCAAATGCACAAATAACCCACCTGCTGCACTCCAGAGCCTCAGCAAGCTGCTGCTCCCTGCCCAGACACAGCTTTAGCTTTCCATCCACAAGTTTTCCTAAGGCAGTCCTTGAACGTGCAAGGAGTTTGGTTCTCCTTAATTGTAACTTCACTTACTACAGTAACTTCTGTATCCTGCTTTTTTCAGTGATTAATACCCCAATAGCAGCTAAGAACACAGCATTGATTTTGGCTTACTGCCACGTGGTGATTTCCAACTTATCCTGCCCTGGATACACCTCTGTCAGTACTGATAAGTGACTCCTCTTTCTCCCACTGCTGTTGAAGTATTTAATGAAGAGTCAGGAGTATACACACTCTAGAAAGTACACAGGCTTTTAATTCTACTCATATAAAATACTAAATCCAAATATATTCTTAGAGATTTTCAAAAATCCTCGAGTATCTTTTCAACTGATGCCAGAAAGAACTTCTGAGAAAGTTCTATTAATACAAATGCCACACGTGAACAACACCAGCAAATGAAACTTCCTATTCCATACTTAGCAACCTCCCCTCCCAAACAAGACATATTTGAAAGTGTTTGTACCTCATGATGACACTGAAAATAATCAGGAAAGTGACTTGGATAAGCCCAGGTTCCCCAGTTCTGCAGTCTGACTGCAAAGCAGCAGATTTCTGGGGACTGAGTGACTTATTTCACATCCTACCTAAAAGCTTCAATGAGCCGCTCCACCTTCTGGGCTTCTCCTTGGACACGGATGTGGGCCTGAAATTTCCTGAGTGCTTCATCCAGCTCCATTGTGGAGAAGTCCATCTCATCCACCACACAGCTAGGACAAAAACAGACGCACATCATGTCTCTTCATTTCTAACAACACAGTACCAAAGGGAAGATTTTGAAACAGAAAAAGCTTTTCAACTTTCTATCTGACGGAGATTCTTGGAATTGTTTTTTAAACTTTCAGCAGCAATTGCAATAATTGCAGGTAAGCTGTGAAGGGAGGTTGAAAATAACAGATCAATGAGAATGTGCACATGTGAACAGACCCTTGTGTTTTTTAACTGAAGAGCCACAGGAATGACAAATGTCTGATCATTGTAAGTGGTGTACCACTGCCACAAATAATTATTAGTTCTGTGCTTCCAGGCCAATCAACTATCACAATGCCTCCAACAATAATAAATAGTTTATACTGCTCAAAATATCATATCTCAGACAGCCTGCAGCAAGCACAATAATCTGTAACAAATGGCTCTGTGTCTAGGAACATTCTTAATTGCAGAGAGAAAAAATAACCTTGTTTGGATACTCTCCTATTATTACTGTAATTCTCATCTCCCCATCATTTGCCATGACTTTCAGTTAACATTTATGGAGAAATAATTATTTTCTTGCTCTGAAAATACAGTGCTGACAAAAAATAAAAGGGAACCATTTAAATATAAACAACAACATGAACTATGTCATTCTAATACTTTGTTTAAAGACTGCTTTAAAATCAGAGGCTTATAAATTTCCTTTAAGCTTAGCTTTTAGTTTTGAAATGACCAGACATGAATCACTGCAAGCAACAGCACTGTAATGCAGAAACCACAGAAAGCACCATCCACTTTTAAAAGCTTTTTCTTAAATGTATAGATATACAATGACAAATTGCAGAAGCTCATATTTTTCTTCCAGTAACACTGTAGCTAATGTAGATTAACAGCAAGCTATTTATTCCCCTTGCTGTTGTATTGCACTAAATAGTTATTTGGTTTGTTGTTTGACAAGGGATTCTTACACCTTGCTTTTACTATTTTCCTTTTATGCTAAAGCACAATGAAACAACGAGCCTGGCATTTCTCACACCCTTTCCAATCCTCACCTAAACTTTATTACCAGTTCTGCAATAACGCTCACAGGCTTCCCATTATTGCAAGTTCTGTTAGAATGTCAAAAGCCCTTTTCCCCTTCCTGGTGTAAATGGTGTTTTCCCATTCCAAGGTGTAAAGCGCATGTGCAGCCTCCAAATGAAGCAATTAGCACAATTAAGGAGGGGAATGAAACAGCATTTCTGTGGCCTGCAGCCAGCAGGTGCAGCAGGGAGGGCAGGGCTCACCCTTGCCCAGCCAATACTCACTCCAGCACGTCCCTGTTGAACTGCTTCTGCCGATTGCCCAGGAACTCTCCGATCATCTGCCGGCTGAGCCCCTTCCTCTGCAGCAGGAAATGCGCGACCCCCACGGGCGTGTCGGGCACGAAGCCGCGCTCGATCAGGTACTGCACTCCCTTCTCGGGTTTTCTGGGGACAAATGACAGTGCAAGAGTCTGACTTCCCTTCCATTCCTCCTGAGCACATCTGGTTCAAATTCCACACCAGTTCTGTCAATGGTGGTGAATATATTCAGTCACTTCTAACCAACGTCCCAGCAGGATGGAGCTTCAGGAGTGTCCAGCTGAATGCATTGCTCACTGCTAAGAGCTGACAGCTTTGAGACACATCTTTGCCTGTTTTCACACATTCCCTGCTCCAGAACCCTCCCAAGGAGAACCTTTGGATGCAAACAGCCTCCCTGGCCAGTGAAACAAAGCCCAACACCAGTACTAAAAGCTCCTGTTGCTGAGAGAGAGGCACAAGCTGAACTGAAAAGCTGCTGCTGAAAAACAAGAAACAAGGAGCTCTCCTGACCTCCCCCTGCCTGCTGGCAAAAGTTAAACTTAATGAATAAAAACATCTGAAGTGGTGTCACTTGCAAGCTGAGAGAACAAAAAATAAGGGGGAAAACTATGGCCAGTCAAGCAAAAAAACTCAATTAAAAATGGTGCAACTCTCATCTAATTGAGACTTTTGGTTCCTTCCTTTAACACACCCACTGCCCCAGATTTCCCTCCCTCAGACAAGCACCTTTCCAGTTTCTGCAGTGTTTTACATCACTTTACACAGCTCCAGATTCAGCTGTAACCACTTTCACATCCCAAAACAAAGCAAACCAAAGTAATTTATTTTAACTTATTAAGAAGTGTGTGCTGAGGAGGAGGGTTGGGACAGAGCTGGCAATAAAAGATATTGCTTATAAAGCCAAATGCTGCTTTATTCTCAAGTGCTGCAAAATCCCCTTTAGAGCACAAACTGTGCACTGCATCATCCAGCAGTGCAATGCAGCAGACCATCAATAGCAAACCATCATTGCTATTAAAAATATTCAAGGAGAATCTTTACAGAACCAGTAATTCCATCACCAGGTTTATTTTTTTATGGAATTATGCTATAATGTCCACCTGTAAGAGTGGGTGGTTTGCAGCTTGCTGGATGACCTAAAAGACATTTCCTTTAAGGCAAGCAAAATCAATCAGAGAGGACAAGGTGACCGTGCTATTTTTATGCAAGTTTGATCACACAACCATAACCCTTCCCTTGTTTTAATTGCAAATAACATTGCTAAATACATCATCATTCAGTTCTCCTACTCTTTTACATTCCATTATTATACACTTAATACCCTATTAAGAATTAGACAGATCAGAGAAATATATATAATTTAATCAAAAGGGAGTTCTCAAATCTCAATTTCTTGCATCAGGCTTTGTGGCTCTTTTCATCTGAAATAAGATTACACACACAGTCATCTTCTAAAACTAATCTCCTTCATCCCAAAAAGTCCCTTTTCTGTAAGTAATGTAATTGCTATGTTCATATGCTTTTAAACTGTATTTCAGAATCCTTAATCTTTCTAAATTTAAATTCACAGCACCCAACAAAAACAGGAACAGTTCTCCCCATCCCCCTTGTTAGTGAGCTGCACTTGTCCAGTAAATTCAGAGAGATGCAAACCCAGGAGAGCTCCTCTCCAGTGACTGTCAAAGTAGAAAACAGCACTCAAACCCCACAGCTTAATCCAAAGATCACCTTTCCCTGACAGATAGAAAATGCTGGATCATTACTTACTGTACTAAAAACCAAGTTGAATTCCTAACACCTGCATAAGCCTGAACATTTAAAATCATCACAAAGATAAAATAATTACTTTTTTATCAGCCCCTCTCTGGTTGTATAATTTTACATAAGTCAGGGTTTGCTTTTTCACCTAAGAAGCTTTGCCCTGGTTTGGTAATATGAAGTCACTTGATTCCAATACCCTTCAAACCAGGCTAGATGAGTGTCCAAAACAGAGTTAAAAATCCTTTTACAAAACACTGGAAGCCAAGAGCTCTTTTCCCAACAATGCTGGAGTGAAATATCAGGGAGTTTTGCAGTCTGGGATTATTTGAAAGCAGTCTAGGATTATTTAAAATACTCCAGTTTGTTACAAAAGCTGTAACCTGGCAGCAATAATATGAAAATAACACCTGAAGCCCCAGGCTGCAGGAATGAAGGCTGCTCCTGCCCTGTTTGATCAATCACTGGTAAGGCAGGCAGGCTCAGGGTTTACTGTTGCTTAAGCTCCTTCCTACCTCCCACCAGGGGGGACATTATCCTATTCACCAGGAAAAGTACTTACCAGAAAATGATGACTCTTCCAGAGTGTTCTGAAGTGCTGTATTTCCAAGGAAAATTTACTTCAAAAGTGAAGTTAACAATAGGTTCAGAGAAAAATGCACTCAAGGGGGCCTTCCCTTCTGCTTTTAACATAAGCAGCATTTTGTCTCCTTTCAAAGTCAGAGAAACTGAAGAACTAAATAGGATAATGGAAATTTAAATCACCTCCAACACCAGAAATTTCAAACACCACCAAGTCTGAAGGAGTTGCTCCCTAAATGCACAGGAGGATGTGAAGGTTGTGGTGCTGATCTCCAGCAAAGCACCAGAAACTCGTTTGCTCCTTCCCAAGGTGTTTTTCCCCACCAGGGACCTGCCAGGCTGTGGGGAGGCCAGGTGTGAACACCAGCAGCAGCCAGGGATTCTCTGCTGGCAAACCCAGCTGTTCCAAACTGAACAAACCTTCCTGTCCACCAAAGCCTGACTCTGCCAAGTGTCTGACTGGATGCAGAAGGGAGGGACACAAGGGTCGGGATGGAACAGGACAGGACACCTGGATAGGTTATCCTCCTTTCTGTCTGCTCAGAGTTGGGCAGAGGCTGTTTTGTACTTACAACTAAGAGTCTTTTGTGATTAGGAAAATTCCCACTGACGGCTTGTTAATTACACAGACCAATAACAGACAAGATAAGAAATCTATAAATAGCAATGGAGGAAGCAGCAGAAGCAGAGCAGTTATTTTCAGATTTGAATACATTAACTAATATCAAAATAAACCCTCTAACATGAGCACCTTGCATAGCTGATGATGTAGTTATTTAGAGAACTTTTGATATTTACAAGGTTGCTTCCAAAATAAGTTTAAGGTCTTCTGTCTCAAAAAAACCCAACAAAACAACCTAAATGAAACAACCAACCAAAAAAAAAAAAAAAAATCACAAGGATCTACTGAAAGAAGAAGAAAAAATCAACACCAGAAGATGTGCAAAATTTTTTCATAAAATTCTCAGAGGTTGATCAAAGGACTAAGGATCTTGCCAGAAACTGATTAATAACAAGACATATAGGCTAGTTTAAAGTGATTTCTAAGGGAAATAAAATGATGGGAGCATTAATGCAAACTTCAAAATAACAGATCAAGGCAGTATATTTTAAAAAGCTCATTTCTTAGAGAGTACTGGCCAGATCTAGAAGGGCTCAAGACCTGCCAGAGTCTGAGAAGGGAGGCAGAGACAGCTCCTCCTTGGAAGAAGGGTAAAACCTGATTGACTTCCTATACATATCCAAACTGTTCTCCTTAAATTTTCAAGAAATATTGCTTTTACAAAAACACTGCAATGATTCTGACAAATGAATGTGGTGGAGGAAAAGCTTTTATTTGGATTCTGGATGGGAAGAGGGACCAGCACAGGATGCCCTGGTGCAGCCAGTCCTGGGGCAGGACAATGCCAGTAAGCCCCAGTGCTGAGCTGGTGAGCACTGCAGTGGCACTGCCTGCAGGCTCCTCTCACATTCCTGTTGCTGGTTTGGGGCTTCTGACAAACTGAAAGAGGCCAAAAAGGTGTTTTGGGTTTGGGTTTCTTTTTTGTTTCTTTTCTTTTTGTTGTTGCCTTTTCTTTTTTTTTTTTTTTTCAGCATGGTTTGGTGGTTTGGTTTGGCTTGGTTTTTATTATTATTTTTTTAATCCAGTCAAGCACTCCCCACAGCTGCACCATCACTGTAGTATCCAAGCCACAGTGTGGATCAAGTGCCTGGTGTCCACAGCAGCCAAGAGAAGGAGAGGAGGAGTAACAAGCACTGCCTGGAACAGAAACCTGCCACAAAACCACAGCACAAAGGTGGATAAAGCCTTGCCCATTCCTGACAAGCTGAATATGTAAAGCTTACAAACACCCTAAACCACATGAAATCTTTGTATTTCCTTTTACAGCTCAGCAAGTAAGAGAGCTGTAAAATGAGAGATTAATTAACAAACGAGCATGGGCCATTTCCAATAGCCAGCAATGCCAGAAGTACCACCTGAATTAAAGCAGGGATTTATGAACGGTGTAAACAACCACAAGCACACTGCTCTGACAGCTGACTGAGGGAAGGGGGCAAAGCCAGCCTGGCTGAGAGTGAAAGCTTGCTGAAACTTCTGTAACTCCAGGATTTCTGAAGGCACACCTGTGTTTGTTGGTTCCTTGTCTCTGCTACAGGGAAACTGAGACGATTCGAAAAGGAGCAAACCAGAAGTACAGAAACATTTCCTAGAGGCTGTTAGAAACTCACTGCAAACAGGAACACTTCACAAACATACAGCTGCCAAAAAAATCTTTTCATGTCAGAGGTAGAGTGTTTAATGCAGCTATGATGCCAGCCCTCTGTAAAAAAAGAATAATAATAATAATAATCTCGCTTGCCTTTGATACCAGCGATCTCATTTTGAAAATATTTACAGTTGTCACAAAAATAAGCATTATTTCAACACTAAAAAACAGGGATGGCTTTTTTAATGCAAGAACCTAAGACTTTTCTTAGAATCATTGAAGAAGTTAAATATTTTTAAATAACCAGGCTGGCAATAACAAGCTAGTTGAACATTCTCCTTAGTCTGGCACACAGCTCAGTTTTGTTTCTATGGTTGTACTTTTTGTTTTGCTTTTGCTGAAGAGCCCACTGCTGCTGCAGTGAAGCCAAGAGAATCCCTAGGTCTATTTTAAACCTTCTGGCTAAGAAGGAAAAAACCAATATCCTTAAAATACTGCCCAAATTAGTGCCAAAACAACTTGTCAGACTTCACTCCACAGTGAGGCAAAAGGGGATTGAGAGGAGGAAAATGAGAGAAACTGAGTGGGAACCCTGAGCTGTACTTTTCTCAATTGCACAACTATTCAATGAAGAGAAAGAAAAACTGGCTGTAAATTGCATCTTCTGGTAATTACAAAAAATAAATCCCTGGGTGAGGAAAATAAGCCAGAAAAGAACACATTTCTCCCTTCTGCATCTCATGGAAACAGGAAGATTGCTATTCCCATAACTTGGGCAGGAGCACCACAGTTTGCCCCCAGTGGGGATGATTTCTCCCACATTAGGATATTAATTCTCTGAAATTCATTGAAGACCTCCAACCACAGATGGAAAGGTCAGGGCACACTTGCAATCGCACCAAATTACCTGGAGTAACCTCTGTTCACAAAAAGTTAATTTCCACTCATGCCACTAAGGAAAGAATTCACCAGGAAGTGATCTCAGTGCCTGGTTCTGTTTGGTGGGGGAGCAAAATAAAGAGAGGAAACTCCATTGATGTATATTTTCATGAAATTGGGCAACTGTATTACATGATTCTACCATGACTTTCTGCCTGGCCAACCAGTTTCTTTATGGCATAATTTCCTAACAAGGTGCCAGGAAATTATACATTGAACATTATTACTGCTACTGAATGTTTAGGTTGGTCAGAAAAGTTATTGCCTGAATCAGAGCTGATTATAAAAGGGTAAAAAGTGTATCAAAGGGCAAAAAGTGTATCAAAGGCACCTAAATGCTCCTGAGCAGAAAGTCTGGCTCATTCTAATAAAGGAGGGGAAATGGAATTTAAAGGTGTTTCAGAAAAAGGATTTTCCTGTGTAAGAAGCATCATTGCTGAGGAACAGAGCAGGCAGCACAGTGGAGAGGCACAGAGGCACACCCCAAGCACTCCAGTGCAGTAGCTGGACATGTCCTTGCTAGTGAAAACAGCCCTGAGTCATCCTGCCAGAGCATTTTCTACCTCCTCATGATTCCCTCCCTTGGCAGTGGGCAGCCTGCTGCTTTGTCCCCCCACTCCTTCCTTCCTCACAAGAAAGAAGGCAAGAAGAAGGAAATATTTTAGTTAAATTGCCCAACCAAAACACTCTGTGAGGTTGTTCTCACCTCCTCTGACCCCGCTGCATTTCTCACAGAGCAGGGGCAGGAGTTTGTAGCTGCCAGCAGAGCAAAGCACATTCTACTTTGGGACAAGACATATGGAAAACTGGCTGCCTCTCTCAGAGCTGTGTGCCAGGGCTGAGTGTTGCCCTCATGTTTATGCAAGTGTTGTCAGGAACGACACTTCAGGATGACTGTGTCCTTTAAATTAAGGAACAATCCCTGTGTTTATGTCTTCTCGTGTCCCTGCCCTATATACTCCTTCCACACCTCACCACACTTACACCAAACAGAAGCACTTCAGCTTCAAGTCCTGCAACTCTGCTGAGTAAAAATGGGAAACTTTGTCAGTCACATTCCCTTTGAAAGGGACACCTTTTGTGCAATGCAGTTTAAACATCTTCTGATTTGCCAATTACAACCTACAAATCCCCAATCCAGTTGGTAGATATGAACTGTTACACAAGAAAGCGTTCATTGGACCTTCCCTTTTCCTCAACTCTTTTTCCTACACAGCCTTCCCATGTCTCTATGCCAGCTGTCCCCTGCATTCCTGCAAAGGCAGCTGGTCACATCTGTCACCCTCAGCATTTGACCACTGGAGATGTTTGGACAGAAGGAATTCCAATTCAGGCACCTGGAGCCCCATCAGCCGCTGTCTGGAGCTGCTCAGCCAGCGAAATTCCTCCATTCATGGGCTCATTTTCCAACAGCAGGCACGCAGGCATTGTCAGAGCTCAGCTCCCATTCCTGGCACGTAGCAGGGAGGCAGGAGTGTGCCTGGAATGTTTAAGGGCAGCAGGAGCTGGAGGCAGGGATGAGGTAATGGCTCTTGCAGGGATCCAGGGCCACTCACACTCAGCTATTGCTGCTTCCAGCAAAGCCACATTTGCTTCCAACATTTGGGACAGTTTATATTGCCTTTTAATGTCAATAAAAGGAATCCCCATGCCCATATTTGAACCCAGTGCTTCAATTTACTATTGGTTCTACATTTCAGCTGGTTTGGATGGGATATAATTTATGCTAATCCAAGCACTTATTTTGGAAAAGAAAGGAGGAAAAATGGCTCCTCCGGGAGAAAAGATAAAACATGCACAGAACAAAGCAAAACACACAAAGCTTTTTTTTCTTTGGGTGTTCTCACTTAAGGCTAAATGTTTTTAGAAATAATGAGAGTCATACTAAGAACATTCTTCTCCTCTTACTAACTCCTCGGCATGTTAGAGGACAAGTTACACGGAGCGCTTTGATTTTAATTTTTGTTGGAAGCGACTGTGCCTGAATAATCTGCAGTCCAGATGTTGCAACAACAGTAAAGTCCCTCTTAGCACACACACGAGGACAGCAAATGGCTCTGTTGTGAAATCCTGGCCAAGCCTCTTCTCTCCCCCTTCCTCTTTCTATCAAATCATTCAAAAAAATCATTGAAGATATTAGGGATCAGCTGGCAAAATAAAAGAATTGGTTCAAAGGTGAGGAGAATGAACTCAGTTTGATTTACACATTCTCCCTCCTACTCAATCTGTATTTACAAAGTTCAGAATCATTAGAAATGTTTCCAATAAGCTTCCAAATTCACAATGAAAGGAGGACGGTCCAAAAGCACATGTTTAGAGACCAGATACTAGAATGGATGAGACTGACTCTAAGCAATACAGAAGTATGTTCAGCATCTTAACTGAAATTCATTATGAGCATGATGGGTGTAAATTGAGAACACCAGATTAGTGTACTTATTAAGGAGTTAAATTAATTACTACTTGCAAAACTGTTTTTTACAAACCAAGTAAGCAACATTTGGAAACTTTTAAGGATTTCAAATAGAAACCAAGCTTGCAGCACTTTCTGAGTGTGACAGTATGCAAGAATCCAAATTACCTTCAGTCTCTACCTGGAGACGGAAAATGATGGAAACCTTATACCTCTGTCGAACAGTTAAAGCTGCTTTCATGGAAAGTGAAAAATGTGCCTTCTCTCAATATTATTATTGCGTGCCTCAGATTTCCAACAAGAATTTATCTAGAAACTGTAATTTGTAATATTGTCTGTGGTATAATCCCACCAGCACTCAGCAAATTCCACTCATATCTGCTTAGTAAAATAAAAAAAAAAAACCCTTCTTAAATTAATATTCTGGGGAATCCAGAAATGTTGGGAAAAGTCTGCTCCTGGAATTAGTATCCAATTCATATCAACAGTGGGTTTTAAATTGGAATAAAATCCTCCCCATTGAGCAATAAAGGAAGCCAGTAGGGCTTTCAGGGCTAACGATGAAACATCATTGCATATTGCAAACAGATACTGAAGCCTTTTTGTCTCTGTCAATAAATCCTTCAGGAGAACTTAGGAATAGCAGGAACCTTGATAATGGCCTTTTATAAAAGAAACTACAGCAAACCCTTCAGCACAGAGCATTGTAATGCACTGAGGACACGTGGGGAACAGTTCTCCATCTGCCACTGCCCTTTCCAGAGAGGAAAAGAGGACAAAAGAAGGGAGGTGGAGGGTGCAAGGAATCTGGGAAAATTTATTGTAAAATTATTGCTGGCCCAGGCTCTGTTCTAGCACTGTAAAGTGGTGTCACGTTCATGTATCCCCAAGAAGTACATGTAGGATTAGGCTGAAAAGCCTTAACTATGCCCTGGCATCAAGCTCAGAGCAGTGAAACAGCCCCTGGGCTGCACTTTGCTGCCTCTCCTCACCAGCAATGTCAGCAATCAGCACCAGCAAGACTGGCTCCCATGGCAAGGAACACAATGCCACAGGAGCCCTGCCAGATGGGAGGACCATTTACAGTGCCTGCCAACAGCTGATATCCCAAAGGAGACACTAAACATGACTCCAGGCTCTGCTAGATTAAAAACTGAGTCTGAGCTACGCCAACCCTTATCTCCCATCTTCTGCAACACCAGGCATGGCTGCAACAAGTTTTCAAACCACTCAGATGTTGTCCCCATTTTGCTGACACAGAAGGTGTTTGTGTCCTGTGCCCAGGAGTGCTGAGCAGGCACTGCCCTGTCCCTGTCCCTGTCCCTGCCATGGCCCTGCCCGGTGTGTCAGGGGACACAGTGACCCTGGGCAGTGTTAGCAACAAACACACCCGGCAGCCACAAACCCCTGTCACCCCCCTGGTGGCACCAGGCTCTGTGGCAATCCCCGTGCACAGAATGCCAGCCCTGCACTGCTGGCCCATGGGCAGGACACATCTCACACTGCTGAGGTTAAACACTTGTCATTAATCTCTCAGAACCATCAGTGCATCAGTAGCAGGATGGAACCTGAAAATCCTACCAGAATGGGGTGCAATAACTGGTAAACCTGGTATTTCCAGCCTGCAGTGAAAACAAACAGGAGAATGAAATCACAGCTCTTCTTTCTTTTTTTTTTCTCCTTGTTTTTGTTTTTAAAGCAGCAGTCAAAAGGCCTCTTGAAGCCTTGTTTATAAGCAAACCAGTCTCGAAGGCTGGATTTGCATTGGCAGGATTTGCAGCCTGCAAAATAAACCTTTCTAGGTAGTGTTTTCCTTCTGCCTGTGAGGGAGGAATGGTTTCTAGTGCATTTCTCGCAGTCCACATCTCTTTCCAGCTCCACTGAAGAAAATGCCCAATTCAACACAGCTGGCCTGCCCAAGGCTCCCTGGGAGCTGCTGCACTCTGGGCATGCACCTGCAGCCCTTCCTTTGGGGAGGAATGAATGGAACACACACTGCCAGGGGGAATCACTGCTGCCATTCACAGCCACAGCAGGGCACAGAAGCTGTTACTCACTTGCCATTCCTTTGGCAGAAATCATTCCATTTTGGGAGACACTTTACTTTCTAGCTTAGGGGCTGCTACAAAATGCCTTTGAAAAGTGCAAGTGCACTTCTTTAATCAACACTCAGGTTCCAAATTGAAGGCCAAGTTGCACTTTGAAAAAAATTCTGTGATCAAGTGATGATCACGGAGCCACAGAATGGTTTGGGCTGGGAGGAATCCTAAAGATTGTTTCTTCCAAACCCTCTGCCATGGGTAGGGACACCTTCCTATAGAACTCCCAGAAAAGTGATTTTCAATTGCCTATAATTTTTTCCCAATGTTCTGTGTTGTCCATTCTCCTGGGAGCTTTGTGCTCTGATGTTTTGCATCTATCAGTGATTAAGTGAACTGACCACCAGCTGTGCTCAACTTTTACCCCACCCATAACTGCCTATCCTAACAAAGGGCCTCTGATAAGAAAACTGTCCTTTGGCTTCTGAAAATTGTTATTAAAATAGGAAAGCCAGAAAAGCTAAAAATTGAAATTTCAATTAAGATGATAGTGACTTTCCATGCTTTTAAATCCTAATCCTTTTTACCACTTCTGCTCAACAAAGCAGAAGTATTTGCTACAATTTATGCACTTCTTTAAGGTTCTTAATTCTTTGCATTTCAGCCAAGCTTCATGTACCACAAAGAAAGGACATTTGTTAATTAAGGCTTGGGATCTTAATTTGCAAGAAAGATTTCAAAGACACGATGAAATTAACCTGAACTCCTTGTAAAAGACATGCCTAAAATTTCCTCTGGTAGATGCAGACATTTGGAAAAAAAAGTTGCCTTCTTGTAGTAGCTAAGTTCAAAGCCACTTCTTTCAGTGCTTCCTCCTGGGTGGAGCACACATCCTCCCAGCAGCTGCTGCCAATGCTGTCCCTGCTCCATCATTTTAGGATCATAAATCTGTTGTGAAGATAATGTGGTGAACAGACAGTGAAGTGACTCTGCTGCACTGACCTGGCCACTGCACTCACCACTCACCTCCAGATGCAATTTGCAATCCCACCTGATGCACTCCCTAGAGACTCCTGAGCTTTCACAAGAATAAAGCTTTGAAGGTGCTCCAGCTCCGCAAAAGAATTTACAGATTTATGCACCATCACACTTTATGACAGTTCAATACCTGACACTGCACATTATGGAAAATGTCACAATCCTCAGACTTGAAGGGCCACAATCAAAGCCCAAGACATGTGGGATATGTGGGGTATTTGGGGACTGTCTGAGGAATCAACAGAATCACACTGACTTAGCAGAAAGTAATGACAATCTTCACTTTGCTTTCAATGCTGGAGATAAAATGCAGTGGAGAAAAGGAAATCACACAGAGCAAAAGATGCACTCAGAGGTGCTGCCTGGAGTTCTGCAGAGTCCTGTCCTGCAGCACTCACTGCTGAGGAGCTGCTCATCACCTCAGAACAATACAGAAAACAGGTTTATCTTAGTGCAAATCTGTGCAGCAAGGTCACTTTGATCTGTTTCAAACAACTGCCTCTATTCTTGTCTGTTCCTGATGTTTACTTTTCACTTTCAGCCTCCCACTGACGTGTCACTAGCAGCACCTGACAGCTTCAATGCTCTCATTCACCCCTGCAAGCTGCCTGGGCACTTTTTCCATTCACTTTTTCCCTACACCCTCCTGCAGCTGACTCAAAAGACTCTTACCAAGCCTGAGGCTCACTGAGCATTGACTGCTCGATGCTCAATTGCTGTGCAAAACTCAGGCAAACACCAAGTGTTAAATGTCAGCCAACAGCACCAACACCTTCCTCCCCACCTGCCCTGCCAAGGATGTTATTTTCCAATTTTCTAAAAAAGAGCCAATTGCAGTATTTTCCTACCCATTCAACCTCACAAGCAGCAATCCTATGACTTGCATAATTCCAATTGGCTGGAAGCTCCCATAAAGGCATTTTCACACAGATTAAAAACTAAACCTGGAAGTGTTTACAGCCAAACTTGGGGCTGTAATGCACAGCTCATGTGATGGCAGCAAAAAGCTTTAACTTACTACAATGTTAGAACAAATACACGAGGAACCACCAACCTATCAATCCAAACACATCAAAGCACTGCTATCTGAAAAGGAGGCCTGAAATCACTCAAGCCACAGAGAAAACATAGGAAAACTATTAGTCATAGGCAGAAATACAAATTTTGTGATAGTTCTGTGATAAATGATAAATATTCATTTAGTATAAAAAAATATTCAGTGCATTGGCTTTTAGCATCACAGTTTTAATGAAATCTACTGAACAAATTCCAGGCCCTGGCAGTGTTAAACAGGAAACTCCTCATATGCTGCATGTTGTTTCTAGTTCCTATCCAATGAGTTTTACACCACCTACATGTTTAGGGCAGGAAAAATCTGAATTTTTTATAACATAACACAAAAAAATGGATCAGGATCAAGCCACCATATTTTTCCCCAAGAAGGGAGTTGGATTAATCTTCAATAATTTACTACCATTCCTACACTCATAATTACATTTTTTCTTTTTCTCCTGAAGCTGTTAAAGTATGAAGACATCAACTTAAACTTGAACATGAACAGTCACCACAAGCACCTTTTTATTTACTGAAAGGTCAGTACCAGACACCAGCCTTACCTTACCTGTTACAAGAAGAATATTCCTGGCTCATTCTCAGTGACACTGAGAGGAAGGCAGGAGCTGCTGTACTTACTTGTTAAAAAGATTCAGCCCAATCCTATAATGGCGTTTCCTGATAACATCGTTACTGAAGGCAGGGGAATCCCAGCTGTTGCGAGTCTCTTTGTGGTAGGTTTGTTTGCTCAAGGTTTGCTCCCTTAGGCTGTCCCTAGAAGAGGATTCTGAGCTGCAATTTATTGTATCATTGGAGTTGGAAGTGCTGTTGATGCTGTCGTTGTCTCCATCAGAGTAATCAGACTCTGATTTGCTTTGCCTGTTTGCTGTGCCATTGATGGCCAAGTGACTGTCTATGGGCCTAGCCCTGTGCCTGGCCTCCTGCTCCTCCCGGGTGATGATCTTGGCAGGAATGCTGTGAGGGATATGTTTGGGGCTGCCTTGCTGGCTGGGGATGCCTCGGTCATACGCATTCTGTCTCTTTAACGAGCCCCTCTCCGAGCGGTCGCTCAAGTCCACGGAACTGTCACTGGGCGGCTCGATGGTGAGCAGGGGGAGGTGATCCATCCTCATCCTCTGCTCCTGGCATTCCAGTGATGGGGTACTCCTGCAGCTCGTATCAGTGTCTAACTTATCGTCTTTGTGGGTCATGGACCAGTACTCCTGGGAAGAGTTCACGGAGCGGAGCCTCAAGTCCGACTCCGTGCTGGACGGCCTGTCCACAGACTGGGAGAGCGGCAGGGGCGGGGACAGCTCCTCCTCGTCGATGTACAACGTGACATCGCTGTAGGACGCCGTCATCTCGTCCAGCTTCCTGTGATCCACGTTGTGCATCGCTGCTTTGCTCGGGGCACAGCTCTCCCTCTCCATCTCCCGGCTCCTGACCTGCTCCGCGCTCTGGATTTCATCCGCATGCAGGCTGCGGCAGTTCAGCGCGTCGTCGATGGATTCCGCCAGGGATTTCACCTGCCTGGAAAAAGCATCCTCCAGTTCTGTTATAGCATCAGAGAAATCAGTGGACGCCGCCGGGGACTTCATGGTCGCCGTCTCCCCGAGCTCGTTGCACTCCGACGGTACCAGGGAGCCCAGCTTTGACCCATCATTTGTAACAGAAACTTGCTTCCCCTCGAAGTAGGAGCTGTGGACTTTCTCAGGTCCTTCAAAGGAAAACTGCATTCTCATATTGGACAGGACGATGCGCCTTGACATGCGGTTCTCGGACATAGAACTGCGCAGGCGCTCGAAGTTCTTGTTCATCTGATACTGGCGGAAGGCGGTCTGGATGGTGCGGGCAGCATGTCTGGTGATCAGACGGCCCCCATACTTCCGTTCCAGCATCTCCACCTGCCAGGGAACACACGCACCCCTCGTCACTTCGTGCAGCTCGGGACAAGGGGAACGCCTCACAAAAACATTTCACTCTCGTAACCTCTTTAATAGACTTTATATGTATTGGTTTTGAAAGTAAAAACTCAAAATTCCAATGATGAACAGAATAGTTATCTGCAATTTCCACCATAAAATACAAAAGTGTATTAATTCACCTCACAGATGTAAGAGAGTATCAGTTGCAATAAGTTCTTCCTTCCTTTCTGTGACAACAAAAACACCTGGGTTTCAAAATGACTCATTTTCTTAGAAAAACATTTTGCACGATTACATTCTAATACACTCCTGGAGCATACAATCTCAGTTCCAAGAACTCTTTTTACTTTTAACAGTATTAACTGTTAAAACTACTAAATCTTAATTAAACTGTTAATATCTTTTACACTTTTCTCTAGGAGGTGGGGAAGGCGTATGGGACAAAGAATAACAGAGTTAAAAGTCCCAAGTGAAGTGATGCTAGAAAAGACTTCTCCCAATTCACAGACACACACACGGTAGCAGAGCACAAATACCTGCTTATCCTGTAGGTCTGAGGAGAGTTCATAGCTCTCGGAAAGCGACCGGGACCGTTTGATGGCCTCCTCCTCAGCCTGTTTGCGCAGGATGGAGGTGGAGTGCTGCAGCTTGGGCCGGCGGGCTCGCTGCTGGCCCGGCGCGATGGAGTAGAGCCCGTAGGGGTGCTCGTAGTGCTCGGGGCTCAGGGCGGAGCTGTGCGTTATAGGGCCCTGCGGGTATCCCGACGGGCTATCCAGGGACGTGCCGGTCTCGCTGCTGGGAGCCTCCCCCTCAACGCTGCACAACGAGAGAGAGACAGCAAAAGCCTCGGGTGAGCCCAGCACACCGAAATTCTCCCCAGCAAACAGCACGGTTCTGCTTTAGTTTCATTTTGTGTAGGCATCCAGCAAGTTTTGCTGCTTGCATGCAGGTGTTTCAAGTAATGTGGCTTTCGTGACAAACGCCTCAGTTTTTGCTGCAGTTTGTGCTGCAGTTTTTGCAAGTCTCAATCTGTCATGCCCATGACATCTTTAGAGCATAAGTCAAACAGGAGAATGGAGGTTTCAAGCATTATTTAACTTTATACACTAATTTCTAATAATATCCTGAGTAAGTCACTCTGTAAAATGAATGCAAACTTCTAATTTCTTAAAAGACTGCTTATTTCCAAGCTTCTCCATTCAAAATGACAGATGCTTATTTATGCCTCTCTTTGCTTTGACCAATTAAAGCAATATTCTCTTACCTTTATATTGCAATTTGACATAAAAGGATTACTCTCATGGAGATAGGGATTTAATGGATCTTGAGAGCTATGATGTTTCTAAAAACTGAAGTTGGGAAAAGAATTTGCAAGAGAAATCTCATTTATTTCCCTGCAAGTGAAAGATTGCTCCCATGGGATACTTTTGGTAGGTTTTGGAGTAAAAGCATCCCAAGGGATGGTGTTTCTAGCTAATGAAAGCAACTTGGTTTCATATGAAGAAAGCTCAATAGCACCCATCTAGCAAAGAGACTACGTTGTTTTCACACAAATGCTGTTATTGCTAAGGAATAAAAGAAAGGAAAAAGACCTTTTCTATTAAAAGGGATGCACACAATAAGAAACATTGTAAAACAGAGCCCTAGGTGTATTCTGAAGTACTGATGACTAACGGCAATTTGTATTTGGGTTGTATTTGCAGGAGGGCACGCTCACATTGCCATACATGCACTTTTACTCTTCCATCTTTTCATGTTTCACACCAATATTTACTGTCTGTCTCATCCTGTGTACACAGAACATTGACAGAAAAACGATTTATTTTTTTTCAATTCCTGAAAAGACTCAGCAAACACTTCACACATGCACCAACACAAGCAGCACTTCCCCTACCTTTTGTTTTAGGAACGGCACATCCAAACTCCAAAGAAATAAAACTCCACATTCCCAACACACCCTGTATTTTTTTCCTTCATTCATCTGTACTTAAAAGCCAAAGCCCTCCTGTTGTCTCTCAGCTGTCCCTTCAAAAAGTACAGAGCAATTTCTGAAAGAATGTTCTCCACCGACTGAAGAGCTGAGGGTTAACCCCGGCCAAACTCTCTCAGCTTGAACAGTTTGTACTTTTTAAAGGGAAGGAGAAAAAAAAAGCCCCTTAGATTTCTTAAAATGCTTCTATAAACATGTAAAACTGAAAGCAAGTCCTCTCTCTTTGCCCATCAAAATATGACTCCAACCAAAAGGTATTTTCAAACATACTTAACCCAGGCTGGAAATATTTGCAGTGTGCACACATTGCTTTTTCCAAAAAGGAAGCTGACAGGAAACTAATCCCTTTCCCTCCGTGATACAGCTGGCTTTCAACTTAAAAATGATAAACTATGCAGAGTTCTGCAGTGACATTGAAACTGTGTAAGCACCCGCTAAAAACAAACAGGTCATTCTCTCTGAAGCATCCATTAAAGACACGGTATGATACTGAGCTGCTTCACATTCTCTTTTAAACACTGAAATTCCTTCCTCTGCTCTGCCAGCTGTGAGCTGTGTTATTTTGGACAGCACATCCTAGCTGCAAGTTTATTTGTGAGTACTTTTCATACAAGCATGGCAAATTTGTTTTTAACAGGAAGGCTGGAATTATCTTCTTCGGTTCTGTTGACATTTTCTGCCTTCCTCATCCTTGCATTGTGAACTATTTAATATCCCTTCCATGCTGATTATAACCTCCTGTTGACATTTTAATAACACTACCTTCCATGGATCCCTTAACCTTTTCCTCAACAAAAAGGGCACTGCCCTAATCACAAGAAGTTGGAAGGATATCTGCCCAGAGTTCTGACTAAAGTTAAGGGTTCCTTCTTAATTTTTAGTTTGCCTTTTGTACTTTTTCCAGGTATAAATATGATGCTTGACTGACTGTAATGCTCGCTCTCATTTTGCTCATGGGCCTATTCCCTGCCACCTGACCTTTGAAGCATGGAAATAATTACATTTACAACAGGCACAACAAGAGCTCTTCCAAGCAAACACACGTGCACAGGCTTTAAGGCTTTCCCCCATTCAGCTCTTCCCGGCCTCCCAGGAGCAGCTGAACCTCCATATGAATTATTTCATTAAAGTGAAACTTCACTGGCCAAGAAAAGCAGCTTGCTTTCTACTTCTTCTACTTTACATATGTTTGGAGAAGAAAAACATGTCAACAAATATGACTTGTGTCAAGCTGCAAGGATGGCAAGTTGGCTTGCTGCACGGAGGGAGCAGCACAGAGCTGGCAGCAGGGCTCACGGAGCCAGCTCCCAGCAGGCCTGGGCCACCGCAGGTTATCAAACATGCAACACCCCTCTGCAAGAAGGCTGGAAGGGCACTTTGGGGATCTCCAGATGTGCCAGCCTGACCTCAGCGCTGGGCAGGTCACAGGGCAGGTCACCCTGAGTGTCAGCACAACCTGGGGAGCAGGGCTGGCCAGCGTGGGGCTGGGAAAGGCAGGTCCTGCCTGACCGACCTGCTCTCCTCCTGGGACAGGGTGAGCTGCTTCAGGGTGAGGACAGGCTGTGGATGTCACCTGCTGGGCCCTCAGCAAAGCTCTGGCACTGTTCCTGCCAGCCTTCTCCTGCAGAAACTGGCTGCTCTGCACAGGTGCTCTGCTCCCTGGGGGGGACAGTTTAAAATCTGTGTGGATGTGGCACCTGGGGACACGGGGCAGGGGTGGCCTTGGCACTGCTGGGGGATGGTTGGACTCAGTGGCCTGGGAGGGCTTCTCCAACCCAATTCTGTAACCCAGACTCAGAACAAGAGCAGTCACTGCAGGGTTACAGGGGTGGATTTTATCTGTGCACTCACTAAAACTGCCAGCACACAAAAATGTCAAGGGCTCTGCTCCTGGCTTGCAGTGAGAATCAGGAGAAGTCTCCCTGGACTGAGGGGGAAGCTGAGACACCTCTGCAGCCCTGCTCCCCCTCCACACCCGGCACACACTGCCTCTCTCTGATGCTGACACATTAAGGACATTAAGCACACTACAAAAATGGACACTGCAATACTGTTAATTACTATTACTTAGGCTTTTACTATATATACACATACATATATATTATATTAAAGAAATGTTAATTAAAAATCCCAACTGGAATTAGGAACTGCTTCTTACTAACGGTCTCCAATTTGAGGCATCTGCTACCTACCTGACATGTCCAGTACAATTACTGATAATTTCATTGTTTAAAAAAAAATTCTGGTGGATTAATTTGGTTTATCTCCCTGTAATGTGCAACACATTACTAGTGAGCCCAACAATCTATTGAATATTCTAATTGTGTGTTATTAGGAGAATGCAAAACAGCTGAAATTAACCTAGAAGTCCAACTGTTTTATTGCACTCCTGTTTCAGCAGAAAATAGACGTTCATTATCTGCCAAGCCAGAAAAAGTGAAAGGTTGCTTGCAAGAATTTTACAAAGAAGCAGAGAATGGAACAGCTGAAGAATGAAAATGAAATATTTAAAAATAATTAGTATTACTAATATGACTTTGCATGAACAAAAATTTAAAATAGAGCCATTGAAAAACTTTATACAACTAAATAACTTTTTGAAACAGTTGCCAGCACTGACTGAATTAGCATTTTGTCAGAAACTGAAAATTTCTTCCTGCATAAACCTCAGCTTATAATACTGTTAAAAAAATCCATACTGACAAAAAGGGGAGGAGCTGCTGTTGCTAGGAAAAGGTCCTGATTTTACAGTCATTTCCCACAATTCAGGATGAGTTCCTTGCAAGAACTACCTCATAAGAAGAAGCTCAGTCTCCTCTCTCCCTCTCCAGTTGTGTGGTTAGCCATGACCAAAGCAAAACATTTCCTCTGCAGGCATTTCAGCAGCACAAGCCTGGCAGGTCTTTTCTTCCCTGGGTCTCACTTTGCACTTTCAGTTATTACTTCTAATCACAAAGGCTGTAATTAGCACCAGTACCTTAAATCCACTACCATATTTTAAAATTTTAAAACAGTAACATATTATTCATGATGTTTGACTATCTACTGTCATTCTTCATTTTTCATTTTTATATTCACACCTTCCTGTTCCTTCAAATCTTGCCAAACTATTAGCAAAGAAAAAACAAACAAAAAAAACCCCACAAACAAACCAGCAAACAAAAAACACAACAAAGACAATATTTTGAAAATAAGAGAACTTCAACATTTGAGCTTAAAATGGAAATCTTAAAAAAGACCTGAATTCCAGAAAGGAGCAAACCCCAAGCTTTTCCATGAGTATGGATTTATCTGTTCCACTGACTAATGTCAAAATGACCAGAGGAGCTGGTTTGGATGCAGAGGCACAAGAATTTATCTGCCAGAGAATTTATACTATGAAAGACAGACATTTGATAACCAGAAAAGCAGAAAGTCCCTTTCCTCCTGAGGCCCAGAACCTTATCTTTAACACTTTGTGCATATAAAAAGGAAGTGTATAACAATGCCATCACATGCAAGCAATGATTCAGTGCTGCCTCTCACCCCAGAAACCCCCCCAGTTTCAAGCAGTCAAGTGTCCCTGTGCATTTTTAGAACTAAAATATGAAGATAATGGGAACATATGCTTACAGAAATCACCCAAATGTTCAAACTGGTTTGCTGCAGATTTAGTTTGGAACAAAGAAATGAAACATGTTTCTAAATAATGCAAATGCCAAACCCAAACTGCATGCAACACTCTAAAATAGAAGAAGATCCTCCCAGCAGAACAGAGCAATTGCTTGAGAAGCTGTTTTACAATAAGCATTCTCTGAAATCAGAATTATTTTCATCACTCTTTCAGAATGGACTTTCAACAGTGTACTATAAAGACATAAAATTGAAAACAGGCCCTAACAACTGGATAGTACACACATGAGAACCAATCAGCATTATATTAATCCTGTTAAAAATTTGTTTTGGACACAAAGAGAAGTATGACAATATAATAAGTTTGTGCTGTTACATCTTTAAAGATTTTTCCATAGCATGAACACATGGGTACACTGAATAAATTTCTTTTCTTCTACATTGTGGAAAGGCAGCATGAGTATTACAAATACAGCAATAAAAACATGCCCAGCTTAAAATTCTAGTCAGCACAGGGTGATAAAGGCACTCAGCTTGGCCATGACAATGCAAGGGCTCTGTTCTTTGGGAAGCAGTGAGGTTTTAAAGCACGGCTGTGGTAGAGCAGCCCTAAAACTCCAGGTAGTCAGCACAGCCTGAATTAAAATTGAGATTAATGAAGAATCGATACTTTATTTTATTTGTTGCAACTGTGAAGCATTTGCATGAGTGGTTCTTCATGAAATTCCTCAGCCAAATCATCCTTCTCTCACTTGCCTGCTTTTCTATGGATCCATATAATTTATTTCCCTCTTCAAGAAAAATGCAATGTAAAGCTGGTTCCCTTGAAGTCACACCTACTCACAGAACAATTCAGCAAACTCATCTTCTTCCTTTGTTCCAGAAACTTTTCTGCCCATAAACACCAACATATCCACAGCTGAAGTATCCAGATACCTTCTTGGGACTCTGCCTTAGGATTTATGAGATGGATTTAAATGCAAACCAGAGAGTGACGCTTTTTGCATTAAAATCTCATTTCATAAACATCATTTCCAGTAAAACTTCTGCCTCACTCAAAAATAAATATTCTGTATAAACAGGTCCAAATGCCCAGGGAGGAAGAATTGCTACGCATCTGTTTTACACCAACCATCTCTTCAAATGTGGAGGTTAAAACCAGTCAAACTGTGATCTTAGCTCCTAATTATAGATTTCCACTTGAAATAGACCCAAATTCTGTACCTAGCCCAGGGAATGCAGACCAGAAGTCGCCCCTGGAACCAAGTGGGTAACAGAGAGAAGCAGGATAGCAGCTGCAGCAGCAGCTGGTGTGGCCAGGCACTTCCAGCACGACGGCTGAAACAAACCACTCAAATAGCAAAAATGTTTAGGCCAAATGTGGCCATTCCACATAGGAACAAACCTCTCCAAAAGTCAATGTCTTGCACATAACTTTGCCTTTACAAGTGCAATGAAGCCCTGGTCTGAATGTGTAATTTTAAATGACAATTGCCAGCAGAACTCTGCTCTCCAGAGCTGTGCTCCCCACACCACCTCAGCTCACAGAGCACTCCTTTGGCACAGGGTACAGCCCTTTGCTTCAAAGCTGCCTTGTGCTTCAGTACCTGTGCTGCTCTCTGCCACAAACCAGGAGTGCATTTAATTAAAGTTATGATGTGTGTGCACTGTATTGTCTCCAATTACCCAGCAAACATTCTCCATTAATTCTCAAAATGCACAACTGGCCATATGTACTTCACACAAGCTATGGTTTAGCATTTTCTCCACCCCCCAATACAATAATCCCCACTGGAGTGAGAACATTTGGGCAGAAGTTTATTATTAATGCAGTTTGAACTAGAACCTAGTCCTTATTGCCATGTCTGGTTTGTGCTGTCTAGTAAACAGAAGTCAATTATATTAAGAACTTACACAAATCCCTGAATTCAATAAGCACAATAGCATTAACAAACCAATCTGCCTTCAAATACACCCTGCCAAGAGTTCAAAGCCATTATGATGGACAACAGCATTCACAGGCAGTGACAAAAGCTTTGATCCAGCAGAGAAATATTGACCAATGTGTTTTAGTTCCAATGCACTCTCAATTCAGCTGTTTCTGCTCTAAACAAATGAAACCTTTGAATGCACATCAAAGTAATGTCCCAGGTAATTCATCTGACTGAAGTCAAATATCATTGCAAGAAAAATCCAGACACCATTTGCATGTGTCTCAGAAGCAAACCCTCACAAAGCAGTCACTTATTCTGTAATACTCTGTGGTGAGAGTGCCAATAAGAGCAGCCTGGGTCAAACAGTCTGAGAGGCACTGAGGGAGGGCAGAGCTCCACAGGCAGGTACCCCTGAGTGCCTGCAAACCTGCAGCTGCTCCCTGCTCCTGATTCCCAAAGCACACAACAACCCCAGCACCCCTCCCCTGGCCGCTGGCAAGCTGTAATTCTCACTGAGCAACCCCATAAAAGGCATTAACAAAAACACTTGGTGAAAAAGGGCATTTTGACCCACACTCTTATATGCCATCAGCAGCAGCAGAGAGCAGAGTGAAAGATGAGAGGTTATTCTCTCCCCACTGAAGCAGAATGCAGGAATGAATGCACTGCATCTTCTGACACGGAGATGGACAGCAGTGAGATGGAAATAGAGCCAGACCACCCACCCATTTTTGGCAGTAACACAACAGGGTTAAGAACTAAGAATATCCCTTTGGGAAAAGCTTATTGAGACCATCTTCAGCTTCCAAGAGCACAAGGAAGGTTAACCAGCTCTCAGATCACCTCTGTCAAACAGTGGCAGCATACTGGCCATCAGACACAAGAACGTACAGAAGGATCCACCCAGCCAACCCTCCCCAGTGCCATTCAATGCCTGTGAACCTCCCTGCTGAAGGCAAAGCTGTATTTTATTGTCATTATTTAGCAAGAGTAACAAGGGGACTGGCAGCACCAACACAACCTGGGTACAGCTTACAAATGTTCACTTCTATCTCAGGTGAAGTCAGCCAGCATCACTCGCTGTCAATCTGTGTTAATCATCACCCAGTGTATGTTTTTTCAGCAACAACTCTAAAAAATTGATATTATCAAAAGATGACTATGGGGTGATAATTTGAGGCTTGTGGTTCAAACCAGCCCAAGTTTTAGAATTTTTTTTACGGCCAGTTCTTCTTCTTGATGTGTCAGCATAAAAATTAACATCTGAAAATGTCCTATGTGCTTCAAAAGGATTCTTTGTTTCTTATATGGACTAAAGCTACCTATTTTAATGTAACTGTGCTGTCTGTGGGATGGATCCCTTAACAAAATCTGTGAAGGTTTGCCTTCCACTGCAGACTTTGTCCTGTCCCTGCTAGGCAAACTTTTACACAACATGATAAGCTTGAAAAATTTGTGGAGTTTCTCAATGCAGCTGTAGTAGAATTTGACCTCAACTATTTGCAATTTATTTAGATACACCATTCAGCAGCAGAAATCCTCCCAATTTAGCAAACCCACACTATATATGACAGGGACTGAAGATAGCAATATATTAGCACACATTCCACTGTCTATATGACACACCCTTCAGACACTGCTAAGTTTAAAAAGGAAGATTTAGTGTGTGCAGCTGAAAAACCCTGATTTGCACACACAGCTGAAGCAGCATTTGATACAATGCAAGAATCCTTGGTGTCCTGTGCCAGCCATCCTCCTCTTTCACCTCTTCAGCTGTTGTGTCGAGCCTGTCCCAGGAAGGGCTGAGAGAACAGCTCTGCTGCTGGGCAGTCAGGCTCTGTCAGAGAGCAGCACTGATTTCCTCTTCCCACTCAGGTCTTGGGGGATAAAATTCTTCTTTCCCCTCTGCTGTTCCATGTGTGATAGAAACATGAACTGCTTTGAAGATGCTTAACAAAATCCTGTTTAATGACCCAATGTTTCAGGCCCAGAAATGTCATACCTAGAACATTCTAGTTAAATAGATAGTTAAAACTATCTCATCTCAGATCAAATCTAAATCAAACTAATATAAATCAAATCAGTAAAACAAAAATTAAATATCAATCAAATTAGATCACATATAGATCAAATAAAGCCTAACACTTGACTAATTTTAAAGGTTTGCTCCTGTACTATTTGAATTGCTTACAAGTACAACACAGTACAGAGCACTGGGAACAACTCTGGAGCAGACCAGGCCTTCCCAGTCTGTGAAGGAAATTAAGAAGCAGCATAAACAAAGAGCATGAGAGGGTCCATGCAGCAGAAATGACAATAAACCATCTTTCTGTACTGGACACTGCCTTGAGTAAATATTGAGTAATAACAACTGTTTTCATTTAGAGCATATTTTAACTTCTGTAGCAAATGAATGTTGTACAAAAGGATCTATTTAGAACAACCAAAGGATTTCCTTACAATGACTTATTATATATTGTTATTATCTAATAAGTTGTGCTTTCAAACAATGGCACTGATGAACATGAGATACTTTGCTGTCTCTCTAGGATTTAAGAAATTGTTGGTCAAAATTATCTTCTTTAATATCAGAAAGGGATTGTTCAACTTTCTAGTGGTTGATTGACTTCCCTCTGTAGTTACAAATAAAACTCAAAAAATTACAGAGTAACATACTTTAAAAGGCCAATCCAAAAGGAGGATGGGCTGTTACAAGTCTGATCAGAGAAACCTCACACTGATCTAAATGAATCTAAAAGTATCTATAATATAAAAGTGAATCTGAAAGTATCTATAATATAAAAGTCTCACTCCATTTTAATCACTGCACAAACCCTCCACTTTGCCAACTTTGCTGTGCCAAGTCTCAAAAAATAAAAACCAACCCAAAAAGAGAATGAAACCCTGCCAGTTTTCTCTAAGGGAAAACAATCTAATTTTGAAATGCTGAAGTGCAAATGGGCATGGGAAACTGTCAGGTAGGAGAGGACAGGACGAGCACACAGCACTTGTTGCTGCTGCCAGGGAAGCTCAGGGTGTTGTTACCCAGGCAGTGAGAGCAGGACTGGCCTGGAGCTCTCTGCCCACACCAAGAGAGAGGTGTTGTAACTCACTGCAACAGGAGCACTGCTCACCTCTCTGTAATCACAGGCATCCTCATAAAAGGGAGATTTTATCCTCTGCTGCACACCCAAGGTTTATATCAGAGTGTACAGAACATGGTGTCTAAGGAAACCAAATAATGGATTTTTTTGTTGGGAGTATGGGGCTTGGTGGAAAAAACAGTGTTGTAGATGATCCTTAGGTTCAAGGCAATGTGTTCAAACAGAAGGTTTTGCAGACACACTCAAAGATACCACACATAAATCTTTACTCTTGTAGAATTGAGACCTCAGAAGATTGCTCATAACCTCTAAATCAGCCAAAGAGCTGACAGATGCTTTTTCTCATTCACAAACTTCCTTCCTTTTACATTTCCCCTCCATTGTGCTGAGTCTATGCATTTTACAGCTCTTTCTCTGTCAGAGAGGAATTAGGATAGGCTTTCAATAGAACTTCTGACTCACCTCACTGATGACAGAGTGACACAGGTAGCAACTCCTGCCTTGGAAATCTTTTACTGCACACACAGAGAAGAGGAGCAGCTTCTGGGCTGTGCAAGGCCATGTTGGAGCTGCCCAGCACTGCTGGCCCCCACAACCACCAACCCCCTGCACTGCCTTCAGCTTGGAGTTGGATTGAGGATCCCTGTGGGCCCTCCCAGCTCAGGAATATTCTGGGACAGTGTCTGTGATGGGGCTGCAGCTTGGCTTAGCTGGGGCTGCACGTGAGGCTGCTCAACCACAACAGGAGTTGTCTAAAATACACAACTTGGATAACTCCTGGTCATCTGTAGGCTCTTCATCACAGCAAAGTTCACAGATCTTTCCACAATGGAAAAGTGTCTTTCAGGACAGGGGTAGAAGCCCAGTTCCTGAAAACAAGGGTCACCACTTTCTGAAATGAAAATGTGATATCGTGCAAAGACAGATTTTGAAAATTGCAACCAAAGACAGTGAGAAATGGTCTTGTGTAACACACTGCACTGTGGTAGGAAAACCTGGAATACTTTTCTTCTAGGCTAACCTAATCAAAAACATCTTAATGACTTCTTAATAACACATAAAGAATCCAAGTTTGCATCACATTGTCATCATTTGGGACAAGTTCCTTTAAGTGCAGGTAATCCTGTTCTCTCTCACTTCACAAGGCATTAATGACTAGTATTAACAGGAATCTATCAGCTGTAAAGTCCCATTCTCTCAAATCCAAGAGAATTAAAATCAGCTCCTTCTTCAGTTTCTACTGATGCTCGACATCACTGGTATCTTCTAAATAAGACTCAGGGAGTAAAATACAAGAAAAGAAAATATAAAAAATAATAATGAACTTCCTTTCATGAACCCAAGAACAGCTGACATTATCTAACATTTAACACCTTGTGAAAAGGTCACCTTGAAGCACAAGAATCCCCCCAGACACCTCTAGAATGGAAATTCAACAGCCAGTTCACAGCACATTACTACAATGAAGAACCACACAGAAAGAAAAATAGTTTTATTCCTGATTGAGAACACAGAGTGATGTTAGACTGAGAGAAAACCTATTCTTAGGCTGCAACATGACCAGAGGGTCAGGGATTTGAGCAGGCCTGCTCTCTGCACTCAGATCCCTGGAGCTGCAGCTGGGTCAAGAACACTGCTGTCCCTCTGGTTTGAAGGATGACTTCCTGACACAGCCCCCAAACCAGGAGGGACACCCAGTCTGTGGTTCTGTCTTTAAAGGCAGGACAGCTCCCCACTAAATCATCCATCCCTTTCCCATGGGTGTACCCCAGGAATTCACTGCCACGGCCTGTCCCAGCCTGACCATGACAATGGAATAATCTCTCCTGTGACCACTCCCACTCCAGGCTCCCAAAAAGCATCACTGCACCCAGCTAAACCCAGAGCAGCTCCTGCTGCCCTTTCCAGCTCTCTGTGTGACCTGAGATGGAGCTGGGCCCGTTCTGCTGTAAAGCTGGGAGTGAAAATTCAATTAAAAACAAACTGTGAGTGCTCCTGTAGTGCAGAGTCAGGGCTGGCTGCAAACATTCCCCGTGACAGAAAAGCCTTCAGCTTTGCCTCGTGTGAGGATGACTGGAAAGGTCATGGATATATTAACAAACACAAGGAAGTTGGTTTTCTTTTTCTGTGTTCATGACACATCCATCCTTCTAAATCTGGTGAGTTTTAAGGGCCACTTTTTGCAATTTTTTGGACTAAATAATACAAGCATCCCTCAAAACAAGCTCAGGATTCTTTTTCTCTGGCCATGCCCTGTATGTAGCCACTGCTGTAAATGCAAGTCAGGTCATAACCGTGGCATTTTGTTTGTGCTTGCACAGCAGAAGGCAACTGGGAATTGTGTCCTTTGTTCATAAGCACAAGTTTAACTGGGATGACACTGAACTACTGAGAGAATCTCATTAACAGATATAATACATCAATTTCCTGTACTAAAGGCTATCAAAGCCATCATTCTAATTTTCTGCTTCTCTCACAGAGACTAAACAGTTTGATTTTTTTATCATACCAAAGCTTGTCTTTTTAACATTATTTTTATTAAAGACATCTCTACAGTTATTTTATGAGAACGATTCTAGTCCTTTGTCTATTGTAAGCAAGCAAAAGGATTTATTTAGTTAAATTTGCATTCCCCTTTAACGTAATACTGGGGCTTTGTGCTACAGTGGATTAAAGCAGCATCTGTTCTTCTCTGGAAACCTGGAGTCAAATCACAGCACTGCAGTGAAGTTGCCATCTCTGTCTGTACCCTAAATGGAACCTAAATAAAATTCAAATGGATTCCCAGAAGACACGAGAAGGGCTGTGTAAGTAAAATATTTTTGATTAATAAGTCTTGCTAAAAAAGTCCATGATCAGTAACTGGTTTTGCATAACAAAGATTCATGAATTAAACAAAACCTGTATTTACATAATTTTTTACATTAAAGGCAATATACAAGATACTGAAAGTGAACTTTTAGCCCCAAACACAGGGCTGATTCTGCTCTTGTAACTACACAGCCTTCTGAGGCAACAAAAATAAAGCAGCAAGCTCAGGAATATAAATTTGGCTTGTGGCCTGTACCCTATTTAAATACAAATGACATCTAAACAAAGCATGGTTCACAAAAGCAATGCACCAACACACTTTCCCCCCTAACTCATGAGCCACCTCCTCATAATTCCAGTTGCTCTGTGGGTCAGGCAGTGCCTGGGTTAGGGGCACATCCTCACAAATCTAATTTGTAACAGAGCAATCAGGGCTCCACCTTGGTTACAGTTTCTGAGTTCTCCTGCAGTTCTGTTATTAAATAAACATAAAAAGAAATAATTGATTGACAGCTGCTGTGATTCAAATAGGCCTGACTCTGAAATTAATGACAAAATTACCATTGGGTCTAACAGAGGAATAACCATGTAAACGCTGAAGGAGCAAAAAAAATTGCATCCTGAAAGACCTTTATGAATTATGGTAAATCCTTGCAATGAAAAGGCACAACAACCCAGGCTTGGGCTGCAGTGCTTCACAATTTTTTTTTTTAAATCCAGTATTCAAAAATGCCTTAAACCCTCCTTTGCACCTCTCAGAGTCCTGCAGGAGCTGGGAGCTCATGGCTCACTCAGAAAGCAGCTCCTCACTTCCAGCACTTGTGCCCCAAGGTTTTTTTGCTGCACTTTGAACGCCAGTGGTGTTAAGCCCCAAGGAACAAACTGAGGTGTGTGAGCAGCTGCTTAACACCTCCAGGTAATGGCACCCACCACCAGAGCACTGCCTGCCTCTGGAGCAGCTCTCACCATCCATCTCCTCCTGGCTGTGCTCAGGGCAGGCACAGCCTGCAGGCATCCTTGGAGCAATCGGCCAAGAGTGCTGATCAGCTCCACCATTGAGGGATCTGCCCCTCTGCAGAGCCGGAGCCCTGAACTGACATCCGTAGAACCCAGGGAAAACATCATCGGTGTGAAGGCAAAGTGTTGTTTCAAAGGAGCTGTTCCACCCAAAGTCCTTGCACTGCTCCTGAGGCCCTCAGAGGCACCCAACAGCCCCAGCCTCCAAGCTATGGAGAAGTTTTCTCCTCATGGAGACCCAGTTTTGGGAGAAACACTTTCTACAGCCATATGAACAGATCCTCTTGAAAGATTTTTCATTTTGCAAACATGAAATGGTCACAGGGTGAGAAAACCTATGTAAGGCCATGAAATCCTAAGAAATCACTTCCCATTTCTCCAGAGGAACACCCAGCAAACCACTGCTGAAGGCACCAGCAGAGAATGTCTCCTTGCTCTCCCTGGATCCAGTCCCTGCAACCTTGCAATACAAGACTCTTACAGGAACAACAAATCAGAGTTACTGTTCAACTTGGTATTTGCACTTTTCAGTGCAAAAACCGAATCCTTGGGCTTCCTTGCCTGAAAGCTGCCAATAATTCCATGAAACTGAACTGCAGGTTGTTTATTAACTGCACCAGGATTCCCAGAGGGCTTCTAAAGGGGCAAAGAAGCTCAATGCTGTTGATTCTGAATGCTGTTGATGCTCTTTTCACTGGTCAGCTCCAGATCTTGGATTTCAGTATCTTGGATGATAATGAATTATTTCAGATTGGTAGAAACAAACAACAACAACAAAAAAAAAGTATGATAGATGACTTCTCATGGGAAACCCGAACATTTGAGCTTCTATTTAACCAGGAGAAAAAAAGCCCAGCTGACTACTTTGTAACAGTACTCTCAATATCTTTCAGGAACTAGAACAGGACATCTCAACAGCAAAACCAAACCTGGTACAAAAGTAGAACTAAAATGGAAAATTGGTAATTTTATTCAGCATGGCTGTAGTTCTCCCAAAGCACCCGATAGATGTAATGAATTCTGTGTTTATATGAAGGATATCTGCCACAAGAATAGACACAGTTAAATACAACCATCCAAACTAAGTGCTCATCAATTCCTCTTTTAGCACATCAGGCAGAATAATCAAGTTTAACTGAAAGGAAGTGCATAGCAATGTACAAATGGAGGAAAAAAGTCTGAAACAATGATGAATAACAGAACGCTACTGTGTAATAGGCAAATCTGTCACTAAAGTAACTGTTATGAATTATGTTTTTAGCAAGGCATGCAAAGGTAACATCATTTATGCAAACATTGCCAACTCCACACAGGAAACTTACATTATTCTTTTCCTTAAGGATAAAAAATGGGCTGAAGGATCATTAAATGTATGACTAAACTGTACTATGAAACACTTCTCTTTATCAAAAAATATTTTGCCTTTTTTTTCTAGAAAAGCAACTGTTGCATTCATACATAGTTACACTGAATCCAGTCATTTCCTCCTTTTATATTTTTCCACACATGCCCACACCCAATTTAAGATGTTTTCTATCTTTAGCTAAGTTGAATGCTCTTTTACAGTCCAACAGCTCGACATTTGGCTGAATCACTTCGTGGAATGAACTTCCACAATGCACGGGAGATAAATTCATTCTGCAAGCGCACTGCAAGTGCAGGATAACTTTTTTAGTTTATCATAAACCCACACACAGCATCACACCAGAAGAAAACTCGTTTGTGCCTGGAGTTTTCAGGCAGCCCATGAACAAAGCTTTGTGTTGCTGTACCTTTGACACATATTATTTTGGTAGTTAAGAACATCCTTACAACAGGGACTGTATGTGTTAACATGACAAACCCCACTCTCTGTTCCTCCTGTGGCAGTTATTCAAGTATCTGTTCTTTAAAGGCCTTAGAACGAAACTATTTTTTTCTTGTATCTTATTTTCTGGCTGCGGGCAGAGTGGCAAATGTTGATTTACCCCTGTGAGTGTGACACACCTTCCCATGTAGCCAGGACAAGGCCAGGTCTCCGGCCAGCCCCAGACACCGGGAACAGCCTGTACCAGAGCTCTGCAGTCAAACTCGCACTGCTTTGACACAAATCATGTGATTCCCGGCTCTCTCCCGAAAAGCAGTGTTTACACATCGGTGTCTGGAGCGGCACACGCCAGGTCAGCTCACAGCCCGCTGCCACAGCTGCCGATTTATGGCTCTGCCTGTCACCCACAGCCAGCGCAGCGCAGCGGGGCCGCCCGGGACGCCGCGTTAAACCACGGAGATGATTTAAGATGATTTAACCCTGGGCTCCTGCAGGGCAGCCAGAGCCTCCGCCTGTCCCCGCTGCCGAGCCAGGACACCCGGAACGAGCTCCCGATCGCCGCGACCCAGAGACATCCCGGGGACAGCGGGGGCGACCCAGGGACAATCCCGGGGACAACTTGGAGGACCCCAGGGACAATCCCCAGGGACAAAAGGGGTGCTCCCAGCCCAGCAGGACCCCCCAGTCCCATCCTCCCGCACCGCCCCACAGCGAGCCCGGGCAGCGGCGGCGTTGGCGGCGCGGAGCCCTTTGTGCGGCAGCGGCGGCGCGGGGCTCACCCCCGCAGCCCTCGGCAGCGCTCACCAGCTGTCCAGCTCCAGCTCCAGCAGCGACTGGGTCCGCTCCGAGCTGCAGTGCAGGCACCACATGGCCGGGCCGGAGTGTCGGGCGGGGAGCTCCGCGCCACCATAGCCGCCCCTCGGCCGCCCCGCCCCGCGCCCGCTCCCCTCAGCCGCCGGCGGCGGGGCAGGGAAGCGGGCAGAGCGCACGCGTGGGGGCGGGATTCCCGGGTAAAGCGCGGCTGGCAGGGTCCCGTCACTCCAGCAGCCCGCACACCCCTCACCCTGCCCCGTGCGGCTCCAGCGGGCACGGTTTTCCAAGGGCTGCTCTCACTCCAGCAGCCCTCAGACTCCGCACCGTGCCCCGGGGCCCCTCGGGCCGGCTCCGGCGGGCACTGTTCTCCAAGGGCTGCCCTCACACCCCTCACCATGCCCGGGGGATTTTCGGTGCGGCTCCAGCAGGCACGGTTCTCCAAAACCCCTCACACCAGCCGCCCTCACACCCCTCACCGTGGCGGGGGGCCCCTCGGGCCCCCTGACAACAAAATCGCGACCACCCTTCCCACAGCTTCATATCCTATAATAACACAACAAAGCTCCGCTGGCCAAGCTCTGTAGTTTAGGGAAACTTTAGTCAGGAACTGAAAGCGTCGCTCTTGCGCACCGGGTGCGAGGAGGAGCACGGCGCAAAGATGCGCGCACGACGTATCTCGTATTGCTACATCCCATGAGGACTGATCACGTCTTTCAAGGTGGTGAAAAGAATCGAGGCAATTTTAGTTAAACCCCCTAAAACATTTGGATGGAGTGTGCATTTTGCATAGTTTCCTAAGGAAGCGTTAGGCCTAGATTCCAATAAGGCTGGGTTTAACTAGCTTTCAGTGAAACTCAAACACGTTAAGGAAGGACACACACCGGCTGTTTTCATAGGAATGTCACTGCAAGACTCTGACCAGAGACTATTTACGCTGCAGTGCCTGCTTTCAACATCTAATGATTATCCAGACAGCCTCTTCCCTGAATGTCTGGGATCCACAACAACCCCACGTTTTTCTGGTCCTGACTCAATGCCTCCTGCATCAAGCTTCGTCTCTACTTGTAAACAGACACAAATCCAAAGCAGACACAGGCAGTTCCCAAAAGTCAACTTCTACGGAAACCAGTTTCCATTTAGGAACCAAGTGCAGACAGTTTTAGCGTGGGCTGTGAAGGGAGGAGACACTGGAAAGTGTGGCTGGAAAGCTCTGACCTCCAAAGCAGTCACAGAATTTTCTGAAGAATGTGCTTTTCTGAAGCCACTTCAAACACAATCTTCCTTCCACAGATACGATCATGCTAGATCAGCAAATAACCAAGCAATACAAACACATCCCTTTCCAAACACTGCATGGATAGTTGTTACAGATGGCTTTCCCCCCCATCAATGTCAAGCATCCAGAATTCTCAATTTAGTTTTGACCATTCAGGTACAAAGTTTTTGTTAAGTCATTTTTTGCTTGAATATGTTGTTAAAATTTAACGTAGAGATTTTAAATGCCCAAATCATCTACACATTTAAGATCTCGTATGTATTCCAACGAGGGGAATTAAACACAGAAAAACAAATTCTTGCTGCACTACGCAGACAACATTGTGGTTTCTGAGTCAAGGCAGCCTGTTGCAGTTATTTTTGGAGGGAATTTTTTGTGAATGTTTCAGCATTCCAGAAGCATTTTAATTCAACCCTAATCAATAGTGTACATTCAATTTTCCCTCAGGTAACAGTAACTGTAATCCACACCACACAATCCACCCTGTCTCAGGTGGTGATTTAGCAGAGATCTCTATGACTTCTTAGGACAATTTCTGGTGGCACTTGCTAAGTTTCTTTGCCATCCTGATGGCAGAGATGCTGAACACACAGAGCTGATGTTTCAGGCTCCAGAAAACAGGTGTAGGAGAGGCTTTTCTATCAACACAGAGCCAAATGTGGGCTTCTCCAGCACTTCATTGATCTGCACTCTGCATAGGAAGCTTTGGCAGAACCAGTAGGATGTATGTTCTCTGTTGTCCTCCTGCTGCTGTTTTGGCACCGAACTAGTGTTAGAGCTGCCACTAAGATATTGTGGAAATTTGTAGTGCAGTGTAAAGAGATCAAAGAGTGACTTTTTATGTCCTACTATCCTTATTCCTGGCAATTTGTTGGAGCACAACTAACAGCCCAACACAAAGTGATCTTTGCTCCGTTAGATCGACTTGACTTAAGCACAAATGAAGGAACTGGGAAATCTCTCTGAAGAGGAAGTAAACAAAGATTTTAAAGTGTGATTTTACACTTTCCAGACCAGCCCAGAAGTTTAAGGGAAATAATTGTGAAGCAAGTGGGCTGGCTGACCTTGGGAAGAGCTTACTGTGACCAGCAGCTCACTCATTGCAGCTGCTGCTTCGTTCACTTTGGACCACTGCAGTTTCCAGCCTGTTGCCCAACAAACAGCACTCTCAAACTACAATATCTCAGCAGTGAATGACTCCCTCAGACCATTCAACCCTCCCTGCTAAAGCTAAACCTATTTCATTTCTAATACAGAAATAGAATTAAACCTTAGATTAAACGCAGCACTGAGATTTTGGTTTATCCAGTAATTTACATAAATCACTGCTATTTAATGTGTTAATGGCTAAAACAAAGTTTGTAAACCCCCAGAGTGCAACAAACTCAATTTGTAATTATGAGCACACAGCAATTTGTACAATATGCCATCTAAATCTACAGTAATTATGACCCTGCTTAAAGGGTAATTCCCACTTTAATCACATTTAATACACCATTATTTCCAAGATCTGAGAAGGCTGAAAAATAGGCATTTGTTTTGCATTTTGCTTGAATACAAGCAAAGGGTTACACAGGCAAAAAACCCCAGAAGAAACTGCTAGGGCGTAGTTTTCTTCCTGCAGAGTATAAATACAGCCATGCAGCATTGTACAATAAACTGCATATACAGGTCAAAATACCTGTTATTCCTCTCACAGTGGGATTTGAGGGGATATTAATGAAAAAAATATGCTAACCCATGTGGATCCTCAACATCCTGCCTCCCATGGTGAATTCTCTGTTCCTCATGCTCTCCCTCCACCCATGCTTTATCTGTACACCTAATGTAAACCTAAATAAAATAAGTATTCAGTAAAAAAGTTTGGGATAGATCAGTTTCAAGGATGTACAGCACAATCCTCTTTCACATTGTTCTCTTCTGGTGCACAGTGAGAATTATCAGTGAACCGTAATCAATGCTCTAACCATATAAAACATTACAATGTTCCCACATGACCTGGAATGACATGGGAATTCTCAAGTATGCCAGGGAATTCTTCAAAAGCTAACATGCTCCTGTACTCATCCCAGTTTTGTGTCCCCCCTAAGTGGATTTATCTTTTCTCATACACATTTCTGCATTTTCCATGGCTCTGTACTAGATTATTTCATTTTTAATGCCAACACACAAAAATCAGCATAAAAACAATAACTATAACTTCAGTTCATTTCTTCAACTGAACTTATAAAGCCTTTAAACAAACACATCTGGGAAAAGGCTTTATGCTGTCAGTTGCTACGGAGAAGGCAAAACAATGAATCTTTGTAGTCTTTTTTGCTCTCCAAAGAACAAATCCTAAGTCTATTTAAGGCAAAGGAAATCTTCACTCGTTTCCAGGGCTTGGACACCCCAAAGTGGTGCTTTTTTTCCATGTATCTCAAAGCCCCTCACCTTTTCAAAACCTAAACAAGTTTATTGCTGTATGAATGATGGGAATACTGAAGCATAGTGATTATAAACCATAGCAGAGGAAAATTAGAATAACTTCTGTCAGTTGCCTTGCAGATCAGTGGGAGAACTAAAAGTGAAACAGATCTATCTACATGCTCTGCTTCTTTATCCCCTCCCACAAAACAAGATGCTGCACTCTACAGTGGGAGGAAATATCAGTCTGTGTTGTCGGCCCTCAAAAGAAACCTTGCCAGAGAAAGGCTGTGCTCTCCAGCAAAGTCTCTGCATACCCTGGCTAGAGGATTTGGTTAAGAGCAGCAATTTTGGAACAAAGAAGGAAATTCCACATGATAACAAGGCTTCAAAATGCTAAATACACTGATTTACCAAGGCTGGCGCATGCAAACCAGGCAACCCTGCAAACTACAGCAAGTTATGAAACACATATACAAAATCACAGTGCTGAGAGAAACAATGCCTAAAGAGGCTTAGACTGCAGTCAAACCATTAGACCAAAGCCAGGATTCCTGACTGAAAATTCCCTGCTGTCACCACTCTGACCTGGTTTTGTCTCAGGTCAGTAGTTGATCCTACAAACCCTCATTTGTGCTAGAAGCTATTGTAAACTGTATTAGTGTTGCACTATAACACTGCCTGACTATTTACATCCGCAGCAACAACACTGGGGAAAGTAACATCAGGCAGAGCTTTTTTGAACATGATTTAGGTTTGTCTCTCAGACAGCTCTGAATGCTGCTCACGCTGCTTCTGAGCTGATGTGTTCATCCTCTGGCCCTGCCTCTGCTCCCCATAGTGCAGCTTACAGCAAGACACAGTTTTGGTTTTCCACAAAATCAATCCATTACTAGATAACTGCATTTCATTATAACACTATCAAGAGATTTAAAATTTCTCTTAACAGATCCACAGGCACATGAAACTTCTTTTTTTTTTTCTGTACAAAAACCAAATACCTCCCTTTGAAAAGAATTTGGCAGAGGCCTTTCTGCAGCTGTCACTGTTGCTGCCACTCACCCCAGCAGTGAAACGATACCTGAGGAGCAGAAGCTGCCAGAAAGGTCAGTCAGCACTGAGGGGCAGTTCTTCAAGAGGAAACATTTCTTTTTCATAAATCCATGCACAGAAGGAGAGTGGATGCTTGGAAATCCCCCAAAGGCAGTACAGAGGCTGATAAGGAGCTAGAGAGCCCCCTTAGAAAGAAGTTCATCTGGAAGCCAAGAAAGCCACTCTGTTCACCAGAAATCGTAGATGGAATAAAAGGGAAAGGGAAATCTCTGTTCTGAATTTGTGGGGCAATAAAGGCAGGACTCTGTACCAGGAATTCAAAGTGACTGCAATTATAGTTCTGCTGATACCATTATGTGTATAAAACTCCTTTGTTCCTTCCAATAAAATATGTACATGGGTGGCTCCCTCATTCTCCTCACGTGGAGTGGCACTTTCTCTGTGGAATCCAGAGTTGCCACAGCCCAGGACACACCCAGACATTTGCAGCACCAGGTCACAGGGTTCCTGTGGCTGCATGTTTGGTGCCACTGCTGAGCAAGGGTGGTGGGCACCCATGGGGAAACTCAGGGAGTAAGGAACATATCCTGCTGCTCTAAACCAGCAGGCCCCACAGAGGGAAAGCTGAAACCATGGATTCCCCCTTCCAGAATGTTAGTCTTAATAAAAGCCTGAAAAAGTAATTGTTACTGAATAAAATACCTTGCAGTGAATTTGGACAGAAAACACACATTGAGATGACACAAATAATGCAGGTGGCTAATACACTTTGGGTTAAACCTCTTGAGTTGTGTAAACCAATTGAACCCAAATAATCCTTTAAAAATATTCCATACCAGAGGTTCCTCAGAGCTTCCTCTTTTTTTCTGCTTTCATTCAGGGCAGTAATAATATATTTTCTGCAAGAAGTATTTCTTTGGGATTAATTAATGGCAGCCAAGATTAAACATTGCCTAGTTATGCTTCATGTCATCAACATCTCAAAAGCTCTCCATCCCCAAGAAAAGCATGATTATGTTTACTTGATATTTAATGTTTTGGGGTTTTTTCCAGTTTGAACAATTCATACATTTACTGAGATGTGTGAGCTTCAGTGCACACACTAAAATCAAGCAGAAAGACACATGACTGATTTTAACATTTTTTACTAATATTTTCTACTTCTACAAAATACAGAATTGTGTTTCTTTGAACACATACGTGAAAATAATTACAAACCCCACAGACAGTGGCTGAAAGCTTGGGAACATAATTACTATTTAGCCTTAAAGTAAATACTGGAATGTTGCTACTTCAGATCCTGGACAGAACTGTCTCTCCAGCAGCATTTGTGACATCTGGCTCAGGATAATGTGCTGCTCTCAGAGATCACGCGTGCCGTGTGTGCCATGCAGAAGGACATATTTTCCATGAGTGCCTTTCTGCAAGCACCATTCAAAACCAAGGAATTTTTCTACTTGAAGCTCAGACTGTGTTACACTTGTTTATTTTAATAGCAACTACCAAGTTTAAACTGTCAGTAAAATGACAGGCATCACTGCAATTCCCATATATAAATAATAATTTTTTAAAAAATTAGCAAAATCGATTTTTAAGGTAATCACTTTTTCACTAACTGCATATTTAAACCTGTGGGTAAGAAGAAGATTATAAGGAAGATCTTACTATTTACCTAATGAAGTTAGATTTAAAGGCATTTCATGGAAATATTTTCATGGTTTCTGTATTAGTGCATGGCTGTGCAGTGCAACTACTTTTAAATCCAGAAAAATATTTATCTACACTCCCATTTTGTCAAATCCATCAGCATTGAGATGCACTGTAGTACTCAGATAGAAAACTTGATTAAAACTTGATTAATTTTAATTTTTAAATATTAAAATTAATATTTATGGACACTTCTTTTTGGCATTGCACATCCCTGAGCCAATCCTGCAGGCGGCTGTGCCACCACAGGGTCCCCTGTGCACACAATGCAGCAGAGGCCTCTGCTGAAGCTTTCTGCAGAGTGCAAAGGGTGGTGACCATGGCAAAGCAAACCAACAGAGCCACATTCCCCAGCAGTGCTCATGCAGCAAAATGAGTCCTGGGCTAAGGTTACCTCTGCAGACACAGGTCAGGGAACAGCTGTGTGTGTGTGACACCACTGTGCCAACAGAGCTCAGCCCCCACTCACCGACGTCAGGCCATGGACCACACTCAAGAACTATCAAAACTCAATCCTAGCTAAAAGTAACAACAAATATTGAGCTTTTCCGTGGTAATCTTTATAGGGAATAGAAACTCTAGTGTTGTAAACAAAAACAGGAATAGAAACAAGGACAACACACCTTGGAGAAACACCCACACCAACACGGAATGAAGAGCATAAATAAAAGGAATAATTTTGTTCCTGCTTCCTGGCTGGAGTCTGGAGGGTAGCACAGCAAGTTCCAGTGCCCTCTCTATAGAACATGCTGAACTCTCAGAAAAAAGGCTGGGCAGCTCAAGCTGCTTCCACAGGGAGACAGGGCACCTCTGCTCATCCTGCCCAAGCTCTGGATAAAATCTGGAATAAAAAAACAATCTGGATAAAAAAGCAAAGGGTCCCTCTTGCCTTAAGGGGAGAACAGAATGGTTTCACTGAATGGCACACAGAGAGGGCAGCCTGACCCCCTCTCCTTTTATCTCCTCTGAAAGGGTATTTCTACACACCACCAACACCACCTGCCCCACAAGGTATGGGGTAAGGTACCTTTACATAAACCAAAGCATATTTTAAATCACTGCCTTCAAAAGGCAAAAATGGCAAAAGAAATCCCATTTTTCACACCCAAAACAGCAGGGCTGAGACAGGGCACCTCTCTGTGCCCACTGGGCTGAGACAGAGCATCAGAGTGTGCCCACTGTTCCACTGCTGCTCCAGCCAGCTCCCCATCCCAACCATAACCTGAAAATACACCTACTGTCCATCCCTGTAAACTTGGGAAAAGAGGTGAGGTGTAAAAGGGTAGGACAACATTGCCTTATCTTTCCTTCCACTGTTAAACCAGAAGGAAGAAGCAATCAGAAAATACCAACTCTAAATGGCACAGCTGCATTTTACACGCCATGCATCAGGGACTGAGAGGCAGGGCATTTACAGAGGGATCAATCCAAGCTAAGGAGACAGGTACTTGTGTTTGGCACCAGTCCTGCTGAGTGTGCAGGTCCAGAGCACGGAGATGCACACGTGACACCTTCACATTGTCTTCTCTATCACACTGACCTACACAGCGTGTAAGGGAAAAAAGGACCAGAAAAACCCCTCTTTCCAAGTCTTTGGTGATTACATTTTGATTACAATTGATTACATAACTGATTACATTTGCCAATATGTTAAATGGAAGAAGAAATGGGTGTCGCCAGTGTTAGATCTGTGGGGGAAACACCCAGATTTGCCTTAAATCTCTCCTAGGCACCATTAGCAAAATACCAACAGAGAGAACAATTTGCACATGAGTATGCACAGTAGATCTTCGTTCACAGATGAGCAAGATCTATATTTTATTCCTTTTGGCAATGCATAACTCCTGAATTTTACAACAATGGTTGTACTTTGGCACAACTGTATACTGACACTGAAGACATCAGGGTGCTGAATTTTCATCTTTTAAAATTGTTACTTATTGCAGTCCTTGTTTTCAATCTGGATAAAAGAGCAAAGGATCCCTCTTGCCTTAAGGGAAGAACAGATTGGTTTCACTGAATCGCACACAGACAGGGCAACCTGACCCCCTCTCCTTTTACCTCCTCTGAAAGGGTATTTCCACACACCACCAACACCACCTGCCCCACAAGGTGGGGCATAAACCAAAGCATATTTTAAATCACTGCCTTCAAAAGGCAAAAGTGGCAAAAGAAATCCCATTTCTCACACCCAAAACAGAAAGGTTATTTTGCAATAAACTATAGCACTGAAGTGAAAATTCACTGAAGTGAAAATTCACTTTTAACTTTCAATTGACCTTTTGTCCTGTCACAGAAAACATTTAATGAATTAAGTCTCATCTAAATCTTAGACAAAAAGAAAATGAAAATCCATTATGTTAATTAATTACACCGTACAATTAAGGGTGGGTATCCTTTCAAATCCAAACAGTTAATTTACAACTAGAACCACCCCAGGAGCCCTAGGAAAAGCTGCCAACCAATCTAGAGATTAGGAAAAGGAAGTAATTTGAAATGTGAATTCACTGGCTTTACCATCCCATGTTCTTTCCTCCCCACACCCCCCAGTCTAGGTGGCCATGCTATGAACTTCCAGTTTGTATCTTGGCAAATAAAACTACTCTGAGGCAATAAAAGAGACAAAGAATGCACTGTAAATGGATGATCTTTGGCATCCACCAAAGATTACTCAGTGAATCAGTTTATATTAATGTTACTTATCTTCACCAATGTGCAGGAAATATACTCTGGACTCAAAGGGACTCCAATCTCTGCTACTACTCCTCCTCCTACTCTTCAGCACACACAGGACTGCAAGAGCACTGGCAATTTAATCAATTTGTATTTTGTGTTATCTGACCAGAGAGATTTCCTCCTCCTCTAGGGTAGGATTTATCCTGGTGCGCTCAAAGCTCTGTTTGCCGAGAAGCCAGAAAACTGAATTACAAGAAACACTTTATTTTGTTGATGGGATTGCAGACAGGTGACTGGGGCAGAGCACAGCCAGTTCCTGGTACCAGCCACCACAGGCAGAGGATGATGGAGAGGAGGGATGCAGTTCCAGTCAGGGCTGTTCTGTGGAAACCACAGTGGAAAGCTTTCCATCCTCATGAGCCTGGCAGGGGCTGACAGCAGAGCTGGACAGGGAGCAGGCTGTTTCAGAGAGGGGAGCCATCTAGAATCCTCCGGGGGCTTCTAGTACAAACAACATTTCATGGCCTGTGGATCTGAGCTCCTATCCCAAACCAAAGTTAAGCTAAGCTTAAGGTGCAAACTTGGCTGTGGATAAGAGACCCCGGCAGGGGAAACCAAAGAGGTGACACAACCTAACACCAAAGAGGTGACACAATCTAACACCTAAGGGTCACCAAATCCCTTATCAGAAGCAGCAGGTGTTCAGTTCCTGAACAACCATAAGGATAAATTTTAGTCTTCTAATTCTCCCCTATGAATTCCCCAGAAGTGCCAGAGAACATCACCCAAATGTGATGTACAGGCCCCTGTAACCATGCACAAGCCCAGAGGGACATAAAAAATATTTATAGTATCAAACCTCCCATCACATTCACCATGAGCATTGCTTTGGGCCTGAAGCCTGTAACATAAAACCAGCATATTGAGGATTGCAACCCCATTGCAATGAAGGAAACAGTGGAGGACCAGCACTTTCATGTTTAGTTGTCAACTAAAAACCCCAATGTTTAATTCTAGGAAGAGAATTCTGACTTGCTAGAGACAGAAGAAAAATGGAGATAACTGCAGCTCAACAAGAAGTGTTGGAAACCTGTTCCATTTCCTTGATTGGATCACCAGCTTGGATATTATGCCATCTTTCGTTTAAATTATGAATTACAAAGTAATTGAAATGTGAAGTATTGCTCAATCAGTTTAAAAATTAATCTCAAGAAATTCAGGCATACTTGATTTACAATTATTTTTCTTCCTACCAAAAATACCAGCAAAATCTGAAAAATTAAGAGCTTTTAATCTTACAACTTTGTATCTGATATCTCAAGTGACAACACAAAATCCTCCTGTTTTTACAGGGAGATGAGCACAAAATTTAATTGCCCAGGCAGTGGAGGGTGTCCAAACTGTATCAGGTGCTTGCTCTACAGCCATTCCAGGAGCTTCTCTCCCACATCACTCCACAGGCTTTTGTTACCCACCACAATGAGTTTCAACAGGTAACTTAAAACTGGTAGCAAAGATGCACCTTTATTTACAGGGTTCTCTTTCCACGCAGTGTAGACAAAGCACCTGCCAGTGCTCAGCAGAAATGAGATCATCCATTTTGCTTTCAGGTTGCCAGCAGACCCTGTCCTGAAGTTCTTTAGTGACGTTTTCTTACACTTATTTTATATTAAATATCTACTTACAGCATATTCTAGCTATTGAGGATGAGAGTATTGATAGCAGGAAGGTATTGGTTGTGGTTTGTAGTTATTTAGTCATCAAATTAGCTTTCACCAGTGGAGAAATACAAAGTATCCCTTTTTCTGCTGTCCCAAAACCTCCTCCATAACCCAGAAGGAATGAAACAGCCAAACAGTCCAAGCTGGAGTTATTTCCAATGGATTCTTTTTGAAATTCCCAGCAAAATGCACATTCTGAACAATGTAGAAAGATCACCTGATAGACAATCCAAAATCCTGAATTTTTTTTCCTGGAATGGATACTGCCAGTGGCACCAATGGAGCTGTTCCCAAGAGAGGAGGAGTTTAAAGTTCCTGCCCTCAGCATTCAATGACACAGAGCTGAGAGCTGGGATCTGGGCTTTGGTTAGGTCTGAAGAAGGCACTCACACTGCCACGCACCAGAGCAGCAGCTCAGTTCTCTGTGTCAGGGCTGTTGAGAGCAAGCTCCAGTTGAGGATTGCTGAAAGGAAGAGGCACCATTAACACAGAGGAAAGGTGACCCTTCCATGCTGTGACAGAATATTCAAGGCTGGCCTTCATCTACATCTCCTCTGAAACACAACCTTGAGAGCTCTGACAAAAACCTGCCGGACCACAGACCTGCATTTACCCTCCCTACAATGCAAACAAATACAAGCAGAGCAAAAAAGAACCCCAAACATTCAAAATGAAGCACGCTGAATTCAAGCCTCTCAAGCACCCACAGCAACAATATTTCATGCAGAATCAAAGACAGACTTTAGAGCGGAAATCTTCTGAAAATCCCTGCATATGCTGTCCAAAGCATAATGCTACAGTGATGATGGCACATATACCCTTCAATTATTTCACTTCTAAAAATGAAGGATTAATTATTTTAAACCTGATGAAGCCCAGATACTTCTGCAAAGTTTTCAAATAAAAATAACTTCTTGTCTGTGATGAATTTTATCACACTAAGAAAATTACCATAGAAAAATCTCAGGAATTCATTATTTACTCAGACTAATTCCAACTGCCTGCCACATTTTCTCCATCCAGAATAGTTTTCCAAAGAAAACTCAGCTCTGTACTTAGAGGGCTCCACATGCCCATGTCCTCACACAAACTCCACAGAAAGCATTACATGAGCTCATCGACAACTGTGAGATAAGAACCGCAAAAGGGAGGCAATAAATGCTCCAAAAAATTCAGGGGGTTTTATTTTGGATAAGATTTCCCTGCATTTATGCTCCCAGAACATGCTGACTCACATGTACAGCTGGAGCTGGCAGAACAGCATCTCCCTCGGAGGTGACAATTCCCTCTGTGCTTGTGAAGGAAGCAGAGAAGATGTGACTGCATGAGAGGAAAAGCAGCAGAGTTTGGAGCTAACAGCAGCTAACCAGGCTGTCTGGATGTGTGGTCACCACAGGCAGAGCCTGAACAGCTCTGCTGGAGGAGAGGAGTTTGGCAAAATCCCAGATGGGGAACAAACGCCTGGAGCAAGTCAGGCTCTGCGAGGGAAGCACCTGGAAACACACGGAATGTTCTGAGTCTGCACCACTCAAAACACAATTTAATCCATTTACCAAAGCCATTAGAACGTTTCCCTCTGGGTAAAAGACAAAGGCACAAAAAGCATCTCCTCTTGGCTCGTTTCTATGAAGTGTGGTCAGACATATTTGCATCAAGAGGCCAAAAAGAATGAGCATGAGGCTGAAATTAAGTCTTCCTGGCTGCTCTGGTAAAATAATTTAGGATGTAATTTTTATTTTAATATACGCTGTTAGTTGGTGCATTAGCCATGTTTTGAAAGTTTTTCTTCTGCACCATTCTCTCTTTTTGGACCCCAGTAGGTTTATTAGAACCAAGCCACCCAGACTCTCTCTGCCATGCTGTCAACACAGCAGTTACATAAACCTGATCCATTTAATTTGTTGTGCTCAAAGCCCAGCTACTGCAGCCAGTTTGGAAACAATGCTAATATTCCATGGGCTCAGACGACAGGCACCTTCAGCTCCAAGGGAGCAGCCTGCCCAGCAGCTGCCACAGCTCCCACTGCCTGCCGTGGGAAGGGGGGAGGATGCTGATCCTAACCATTCTTGTTCTATTTATGGCTAAAGCACAACATACCTCAGGTACAAACCTCAAATCTGTGTGCAGCTCTTGGGAACTGTTCCTGAAAAGCTGTAAATCTAAAGCTCTGTAAGTAGAAAGCAATCTCAAAAATGAGTGGAAGTTTGCTGGGAGAAACAACCTCTTCATCTGATTCTTTTAAAATGGTACAAAATAATATGGGTTTTCCAATTAGTTATATTAAAATAGATAAAGATTATAATTGGTGATAAAAGGCTCAACATGGATGTACAATTTTGGTTTGCAGCATGGAAAGGCTGCAGTATAAATAATCCAAGTGACCTTTCAGGTTGAACCAAGCAACATGGTGTCATAATTCCTCATGCAGGATAAAACCACCACAGAGCTGACAGTGAGCAGAATAACCTGAGAGGTTTGAGACAGCTGCTGAAACAAAGACTCTACTGAAATAGCTCTGTATTTATACCCAGCTCCTAGAAGAACATAAGAGATAAAATTCAACCACCTTTGCTCGATGAAAGAGGAAACAATTTAATTTTGAGAGGCACGTCTATCTCTGCTGCTTTCTGTTCATGTAAACCTGGCACTTTGCATTAAAATCCTGCAGCTGAGCAGACTGGTTATTATTTCACCTGACACTGCTAACGAGCATTTAGGTCAGTCTGCACAAAGAGCCAGACCTTTCCTGATGCCAGTTTTCAGCACTGTTGGATGCTGAAGGGTTTTGTGATGAAGCTGTCATGTTCCCACCGGGCAGAATTGAAGATCAGGTGACACACCATGCGTTTTGCTGACGTTGTGCTGGTTTAGGAAATGAAGAGTCTATCAATATTTGCTTTGGGAAACGTTTCTCCCCAAATCTCTCAAATGCAGCTTGCTAGAACTTCCTCCTGCTGGCAAGAGAGCACGGTACATTCACTGCCACAATGGTGAAATGAGGTCCCTTCGTGCTCACAGACAAATGTGCATTGAAATCATCCTGCTGCAGTGGGGGGAAACATGCAGCAGCTTTCACAAAGCCTCCCCTGAACAAAAGGTTTAAACATCTTTAGGGACTTTGCCTTACCCTGAGATGGAGAGGGTATTCTGGTTGTATGAATATATATATGGATAAACAGGATTTTTAGGGCATGAGACCCCCAGAAGGTCATTATCAACAGTATTATTCAGCTGTTTTTTCCAATATGGTTTGTTTCAGAGTTGCCCTTGATAAACAGATGAATAATGAAAGAGGTGTGATCCTGCTGAAGCAAAAGTAAATGAAATGAAGGCAGAAACACTGGAAAATGAGACAAAAAACCACAGTAAATGCATTCAGCAATGTCCAACACTTTTAAAAACCTTGATAGTTCCACTGAAACCGCAGTGGCTGTTATCAGCCACCAGCTGGGAATCCCAACTGATGAGAGTCACAACCACTGTGCTATTTTGTTCATATTTTCCAAACAACAGACGGAAAAGAGTGAATTTCAGAAGATTAATAAACACGTCACGTTTTAATTATTTTGTTCCTTCTGCATGTAGTAAAAGCTAATGTTTTTTTTTACTGCATGTTCTAACTCAGATTTTGTATTTGCTATATTAAGGCACTCTGTAAGGAAATATAAAACCTACATTCATGCCTTATGTGCAAGCCTATTTTGTTGAAGGATTTATAAATATTAACAAGATAAAATTTACAAATGCAAAAGACACCATTTGCAGCTGTAAATGTTTAATTCTGAGGGAACAGGAACAACATTTTCATCTTCATGCAAGTCATGAGCTATATTAGAAGAATTCTGATGTACAAGTGTTAAAATAACAGGACAAGCCAGAAGTGATCAGAGGTGATTCAAAGTCTTTTCTGCTACCCCTTCTAGTCTCAGTTCAATATATATATTCAAAAGATCTGCTTGGTATTGGCAGCAGTCTGGAAAGTGGAAGCCCAAATGATAATATTAGTTTTATTAATTCAATATCCCCTTCCTCAAGGTCAGTGGTCACTCAAAGTCAACATTTTAGATGTTGACTTGGCTAAATGGGAAGTTACACCATAAACTACTAAAATCTAAACTCCTTATGAATAATACTTCCAGCATGGCAAAGGAATAATGGAAGACCTTTGTAATCACTGCAAAGAGGACTATTTATTTTATTTATTTTATTTATTTCTTCACTTTCACTGGTGTGAGGTGTGGGGAGGGTTTTATTCCCTTGCAGCTGTCACTTAACACGGAAGTAAAGAAATGACAGCACAGAAAGAAGAATGCAGCATAGGAGAAGAGTCCCCACACGCTGTGACACAGAGCAAGCACCACAAAAAGCAAAGCCTTCAATGTGAAATGGGAAGGAAAAAGAAAATTCTTCCCTGTAATCAACCTGCCATTCTGCCTAGGCCAACTCCTGCACCATCAGCAGTAAATACCTGCTGATTTGACACATCACCCAACTGTCATATCATCTCTGAAGAGAATTTGTTGATGAAGGTATTTTCCAGACCGGTAAATAAACAACAACATCACAACCTATTTCTCAGGTATAAACAGCCAGGCAAAGGGAAGATGAGCTGCATATTGTGCTATTAAACTCTTTAAGTATAATTTACAGCTAATTGCCTTTCACAGTGGGGGAAACCCATCCCTCCCCAGCCAGCTCCATGCTTGATTTTTTATCCAGCTTCCCCAGGCTTTAATTGCCTGCTCAGACTGGGAGGGGAGGCTCCAGCAGCACCATCAGCAGGGGCAGCTCAGCAGAAATGTGCGGTTTTAGTGCTTTGCTGCAGGCCAAGAGTTCCAGGGAGGGAAAGCCTCGTGTCTTCTCCCCCTCACTGAATACTGGTGCACCGTGGTAATTACAAAATACCACCAGAGAGGCCTTGCAGTCTTTTTCCAGGTCCAAAAGGCAGCTTTGACTTTTTAGTTCACAAACAGAAAAATTGAATTATGGTGTTCTAACAAACATTGCAACTATTAGGACTGCATTTATGAGGTGATGGATGCCCAGAATCCAGTTGGCTCTTTGGCTCCAGTCATTTCACCACAACACAAAATGCTGTAGTGGGGTCTGGAAACTGCTGGAATTACAGAATCCTCTTGGCCCTGAATTACCCATGGTATTATTCTTAAATCTTTCAAGAGTAAATAACCCTTTATTGATTAAATTGCTTTTAAACCCCTGCTTTAGTCCCTTGATTTTAGGTGTGTACATGTAATTTTGCAGACAGACACAATATGCTTGGGTTTTTTTATCTCTACAGAATGTACTTGCTCTCAAACCCCAAGGGTGAGGGCACCGAGACAGCAGTGCAGGCCAGGATGCAACAGCAGCTTTAAATTATGCTGCAACTGACTTGAGAGCAGCATGTGAAGCAGTGTCCTTTCAACAGCTGAAAGGTCTTTAATGAATTCCAAAGCAAAAACATTCACTTCTGAATTTTCACTTTAGCAGGTGCCCAAAATGATGCAGTGCACACTGTAAACAGTTCTGTCCTGTGAATGATAACAAAGAGAAATCATTTACGAGACAACCACACTCCACAATATGTGCTGTACATCACACACTGCAGGGACTGCTTGGCTATTTCAGGAAATGTTCTTATGCTCACATATTCTCCTTTGGCCCATGTGGACAGACACAAACATCTCCCAGCTCTCAGCAGCTCTTCACCTGCACCAATTCCCCACAGCCCCTGTGCCTGTCCTTACCTCCAGGTTGTGTTTATCTTCAGGTCAAGCCTATGATAATAAGCAGCATTTTCTGCTGCAGGTTTATATTGTTCATCTACTTCTATTATCTTCAAAACAAGCTGTAAAAGTGCATTTAAAAGCCCTCACCTCAAATTTATTTACACAGCATGGATATACACTGGAGTAGAAACTGAGCAAGGTCTCATCTGGCTTTCTGGAAGGAACAATAAAACTGTCCAGTCCCCAGAGTGAGATTAGGTTTTCTTTATGATCCTCTGTCTAGGAGCTACTCCTGTTTTTACAACCCAGCACAGTGAGGATGAGATGATTTTGGATATGGGCATTGCCACATGTCAACCCATTCACAGAAGAGCCAATTTCAGTAAAACTGAAATATCTCCTATTCTTTGCCCTGACCCTCCCTCCCACCTGCATGAAATAAATTCTGTGGGAGCCAATTCATGATTCAGGGGAAGAAAAGGTCACATCTCTGTTTTGAAAGCCTTTCCTGGACCTCCTCTCCTCTCTACGTGTGTTGGTATTTTACTCTGCCTCGGAGGGGCAAGGGGAGAGCTCAGCTGGCCAGAGCAGGGTGCTGGGGGTTCAACCCCTGGGTGGGCCATTCTCTGATGGGCCATTCTCTTAAGGACTTGGTGGTCCCTGTGGGTCCCTTCCAGCTCAGAATATTCTGTGATTCTGTGTGAATCCGTGAATCTGAGCCAGGTTTCTGTGAGGGACAGTGGCCACTTCCTCACCAATGCTGCAGCAGCTCAGCAGGACAATGCCCAGGCAGGGGGAACAGCTCCAGGTGCTCCAGGCTCCTCCTCAGGGAAAGCACAACTTTTTCCCCATCCAGCAGAGCCTGCAGTAATTTCAGGAATCAGGAGCAACAATTTGATCCCTTTCTGCCTTGCTGCCATGACCCAAAGATGCTCACAGCCTGGAAGATGCTCTGGGTGTCCAGAGCAAACCTCAGCCACGCTGAGCCCTCTGTGGGTCACTCCAGGGCACACATGGGTGCCTGGGGCTCCTGAGTTTGCCCTGTCACACAGGCTGGGAGCAGCTTCCAGGGTGCTGATGGTGCCCTGTGCAGGCTGACCCAGAACAGAGGCTGGACAGAGCTAAAGAACAAAGCAGGGACTTATTAAAAGGCCTCCATGGATGCACCTTGGGCAGCACAAGAGCCCAGCCAGGGCTGCACCCAAGATGAACCAAAATGGTCACAGATGGGCACAGGGTCTCTCACTGTGATCAGTTCTGCTCCATTTGCATGTTGGGGTTCATTGTCCAATTACATCTTTAGGTTATGAAGTCCTATCCTGCTTGTTTTTCTCTCTTCAGTCCACATTGTTTGTGCTTTTGGGGCTGAGATTTGGATCATTTGTCCTTGGTGCCCAGCTGGAGCAGGAATTGTTTTGTCTCCCTGCTCTGTGCACAGAGCTCATCATCCCCTGATACAAAGCCCAGACCCACACACTAAAGCAGCACAGAATGTGTAAAATATAAAAGCTAAACCTGAGACATCATTTTCCCCCTGGAAAGGACTCCTCCAGCCAGGCAGTCTCCCTGAACTTGTTATGCAACAGGCCTACAAGCAGTTCATTCAGCTCAGCCTGAGGATTAGTCTGGTTCAGCTGGACACTTGCAGCTTAATCCTGGCCAAGCCACAGAGTGTGGCAAAGCATTCCTGGGATGTGCTGACGGGAAGAATCTGTGGCCAGAAGCCAACCAAGTATGAAAACTTTCAGAAAGCAGCATTTCCTCAGACACTCAGTGTCCATTCTCCACTCCCCTCCCAGCAATCACATCAGGAACTGTCAGAGCCCAGCTCGCTCCAGGAAAAGCATGGAAGGTGGCATTGCAGCACTATTGCAGATGACAGCTCAGGGTCAGCAGCAGGCCACAGCTGGAGGGAGCTGAGAGAGGAGAATCTCACAGTGCCGGCACTAAAAGGGCTCTGCCTCAGATTTTACTCTCAGTTTGCTCTGAAGCAAAGCAACAGTTCTGCTCTCAGCGAGTAAGGACGGTGTTGTCTTGGCTGCCTGTCCATGTAGGCACATTTAATTATCACAGATCCACAAAAGAACCAATTATGTTCCAAATTAAACTCCCTCTCTTGTTCCTGCCCTTTAATGTGCTGACAAATAAAAGCATGAAATGATTTGTATTCATCATCAGGATGGCTGGGAGAGGTTCAGAGCTTGCAGATGTAACCAGGCCAGGAGAAAAATGTTTGTGCTCAGGAGGGAATTTTAATTGCAGGTGTTTTGCACAAGGTAACGAGGGACCTGTGTGCTGAGGCTGCAAGGAAAAAATACTCTGAGGATTCTTTTCCAATTGAAACTAAGTTTATAGAATTTTTAATTATAAACATTAAATTAGGATTACATCACCACAAAGCCAATACCTCATCCCTCTTGGTGATGGTGATCTCAACCACAAAACTCACTACTCCACCCTGTTTTGGCAAATAAAAGGAAGCAGTTGTTTGGAGCATTTTATGAATATTGAAAATGTATTTCCTCATACTCTGGCTAAAAGTTCCTTTTTATTTTTTGATAAAAATGAAGAGAGAGAGAGGTTCAGGTATTACAAAAATGCATTTCAAGTCCTCTAAGGACGTTTCTGGAACCTTACTGAGAGGGATCAAACCTGCGTTTGTAAAGTCCTGCTTCAGATCTCTATATTGAGAAATAAGCATATGTTATTCTAAGCAAAAATTCCTCCCTCTAAATTTAGAGTTCCATAAATGTGCAGTGCTTTGGCAGCCAAACAAAACAGGTATTTTCACACAAAGAAACCCTTCTTGATTGTGTTACAGAGAGAGCCTTGGCAGGAATCTGTAGCAGAGCTAAAACTAGTCCTGCACTGAAGGGAAGCTGCCTGGTGGCTGCTCCATGCTGACAAGGCAGCTGTGCCATGGGGTGGGAGGTAAAGGCTGCTTTAAAATTAATTGTTTGGCGTGGGAGCCAGGCCTGCAGATGAAGGGAGCTGATGTGCCCTGGTGTAGAACATCCCCTGGAGGTTCTGCTGACCAGGGGCAGCCCAGGCTGCTCCACAGGGGCTGCTGGGCTTTGCAGGAGCATCATGGAGCTGTTTCAGCTGGGAACACAAAAATGTTTGTCCAGTTAAATAAAGCTCCTGTCCAAGAGCAGCTTTTGTGGTTTCTTCACACACCTGGGGCCACACGGGATAAAACCCTGCCCTTATTTCAGAGCTGCAGTGCTGAGCTGAGCTGCCCCAGCTCAGGAACCCCCCAGCAGTGACAGGGACAGGAATCTGCTGTTTCTGCACCAAAAGGCTCTGCCACAGATCCTTTACATCAGAGTGTCTCAGCTGGCCAGGCCTGAGCTCAGCCAGGCCCAGCAAGGCTCTCAGAATTTGGCAGATGAAGGTCAGAGTTAGAGGAGGGAGCTGGATCCTGCACAGGCATAATTTAGTGTCACAGAAATGCCTTCCAGAGCTGTCCTACCATTCTTCAGCTAATAGGGTGGATATTTAAAGAAAGAAGGCTCTTTGCAGTGCTCCAATCATTTGGAACACGACTGCTGTGTGACCAGCTTTGGTCACACATTTTTCTATTCTTATTTAGGGAACCGAGACCATCTAGTTATTTCTGCTCAACTGAAGGCATCAGTTAAAATATTCATTCCCATTAGCTCTGATTCTCTGGAACACTTGCAGACAGAGTACCTGCCAGAACCAGACCACAGCCAGCAAAATGCTCAGGAAGGGCTGAATAGTTTGGTATGAAGTCTCAAGTATTTTCATTTCACTTCATGCCCACAAGCCTTTCTTTCTTTTACATGACAATACGAGGCAGTCTCAGCTCTATGCTGTCAGGACAGTCACAAATTAGTGTCTCTATGGCTGGTGAAACAGTGCAGTGACAAGTACAATCAGGCAAGGCAAGCTCTCTCATTAAATGTTCAGATGCATGAAAACAGCCAGGCACTTTTCCCTCTAGGATCTGCAGGAGTTGAAACACACCAGTCTGAAGCTGTGAAAGATCACAAATGCACATTTAAGAGCTCCAGAGAAGTGTGGGAGATGCCCACCATATCTCCTCAGAATGTCACTGGTTTTGTCAATACTCAGGCTGCTCATAAAATAAATTGGGAGGTACAAACACAAAGCATCACACAGCCAGTGCAAATTCCCCTTCTCCAGGAATGGCTGCATTTCCTGGCAGACCGTGTCTGATGGCTTAAGGACTCAGATGAGCTCATTATTTGGCCATTATTACCCACTGCTCCAGATCAAACCCCCCAAAAGTCCCTGTTCCTCTCCCCAGCTTTTCCCAGTGAGGTACCAGAGGTGTGTCCCAGCTGGCGAGGGTCTCTGCTGCCCAAAGGTTTCTGTCTGCACACAAACCAAAGGTTTCTGCAGACAGAAACCTTTGGGGGCTGCACCTTTCAGCACCCACCAGCCTGAAGTTTGCCCTCTGCTGCTCTTGGTACAAAGCCACAAATCAGGGTTGTACCTTCCTATGCTTGAAAAGTGTGAAGGTTTCTCCCCTCAGATACACATCCTTGTCTCCTGTTCTGCTTTCAGCTGCCTAAAACTGCACCTCCCACCCCCCAAATTCAGCACTGTTGGGTGAGGAGCAGGTGTGCCCTGGGAGAATGTTCCAAACAGAGCTCAGCAGGAGCACTGAGCCACCCAGGGGTGCTGCAGGGCAGCATCCCCCACTCGTGTCCCTCTGGGGCTGCTTGGGACCAGTCTTGGTGCCAAAACCAGCCAAGAAACTTCCCCAGGGAAGGACCGGCCACGTTGAACTCAATCCTGAAAGTCTAAAGTCAGACAAGTTATGAAGGAGGGGAGTAACAGCACAAACCTGGGGAGGAGAAAACATCTTCCAAGCCAGGAATTGACAGAAATCAGTCTGAGAGCATCTCACTGGGATCTCCATGGAGGCAACTGCAGAGAGAGCTGGTCCTGCAGAGGAGCTGCATATCAAAATATGGATTTTCTCTGGTGTGCCTCAGTAACCCCATCACTGCCCCCTGCAAAGGAGTTGCTTTGGCCTGCATTTCCTGGTATGATCCCAATGAATCTTCCTCAGGTGCAACACTGGAGAGAGCAGACCAACCTGCGCAACCTCCTGGGCAGCTGGAGAACTGAGATCAGCTGAGATCATGAAAATGGCACGTGTGCAGGAGTGCCACACCACCACATCTACTATATTTGTACATTTTTAGAAAAAAAATTGTTACACGGCATATATCTTTTCACCCTATAAACTATGTATTTACAGCAAAAAAAACCCTTTTCAAAATTCTAAACCAGAGAAAAAGCATAAAGCCAAACCTATGCCTATAATGCACATACTTTTAAAAAAGTGTATAGAAAGCATTAATATTTGATTTTCCACATGTGACCTACTATTTCACATTTTACAATTTGTTACTCCAAGTAACCCAGCTCTATTAGATACAAACCTAAATTTAATCCAGAGCACCCAGACAATCACTACACAGCCTGTGAATCTGAGAGACAGAATTTACTCAATTCCATTTTAATTTCTATTGTGTGTGAAAGTGTTTAGAGTGTGAGCCTTGCTAAGAGATGACAGAATGTCATTATACAGTAATTCAAATGCTTTCAAGACTGCTAAGAAACCTCCACTACAATGACAGGCCTTGTGAAGTGCTTTAGAAATGCTGTTTCATCCTTTCCAGACGGGTTTAGGATAAGAAAATTCATATAATAAGATGATATATTTACAGCACACAGGTTAACCTTTAAACTTGCTGTAATCATATTATCCAGAATGGGATCAGACCTGCAGCACTGGCATCACATGGTCCTTCTGAGCTGAGGGTTTGTTCTGTTTGCTGTGAGAAGCAGAGAATCTGGGAGGGCTCTCTCACGAGATGTCCCCGTTCCCCTTGTCCAGGTCCTCCTCTCGGGGGCTCTGGAATTCCTCAGCCAGGCTTAACATCAGCTTCCTTCAAAAGCACTGAGCTCAGGAAAGGGGAAACAGCTTGACTTAGCATTCATGTGCCAAGATAAATAAGAATGTCAGAGGAAGTGAGTGTTTTAGAAGATTGGGTAAACACACCCTGCAAGGGTGGCTCACTTTTCCTAGAATGTTCAAACACCCACACGTTCTTCATACCAAAATATCAACTGGGAATGAAATCTCTTCATGGCACAATTCCATTGTGATTGCAAGCAAACAAAGGAATGCAGTCTGGGCCCAGGATCACATTTGGCTCCCAGTAGACACAGTTTCTTTTCCCCAGAGCGAGATTTCTGGCCCCACCATGATCTGTGTGGCACCCAGAGGCTGCTCTGTGCTCTCCAAAACATCAGCCAGCCGAAAGTTGGATTTAGCACAGAGCCAATCTTCTCTGGTTCAGCCAAGAAATAAGTCAATCCAGGCAGTAACCATTATATACAGCTTTATCTACTGAATTCTGAGCAACAGATAAGGGAGACAGAGCAGCACCATGATGATAAATCAAGGTACACAGTTCCCCAGTTTTCTTTCAGAGAATAAATGAATGAATAATCTCATCAGAGACTGCCCTACTCCAATACCAAACTGGAGACCTGAAGAATCCTACCAAAGGATATCCTTCAGAAATATATATATATATATATATATATATATATATATATATATATATAAAGATTGTGTTAACCCTGGGTTTGAATGCTGCTTTCCCATTTACAGACAAATAGTTTCCAAACTGAAACAAATTAATAAAACTCAACTTCCTACATATCTCTGCTGCCACAGTTGCACTGTGAGCTGCAGTTCATGCTCTGAGCAATGAGAGGCTCCCTGCCCAAGCTTCCAGGGCAGCTCACAATGACAGGGTCAGGAACTGAGTGTGCCAAGGCAGCTGGAGAAGGGGACAGACCTGGCTGTTCACAATCCAATTAAAATCTAATCGTGAAGAAAACAATTCTCATTTGCTGCTTTGGTGCACAAGCTGGATTCCTTGGAAGAAGCCCTGTTTAGCTCCATAAGGAGCCAGCTCATCAGGCAGAAGCAGCTGGGATCTGCTTGGCTGGTGCTGGGATCCTTTTTCAGCAGGCACAGCGATCAGATGAGGTGCTGTGAGCAGAGGATGATGTAACCCTACCCAGAGTGCTGTGGGGAGGCTGGAGCCTCACACGAATATCTGGAGCTCACCGGAGAGAAAAGCTGGCACAGCACACACAGCACCAAGTGCAGGCTCAGGGCTCTCAGCCCTGCTGCTGCTCCCGACCTCCAGCACCAGGTCTGCTCCGTTCTGCCTCAAAGCAACCAGCAAACCCTGCTGCTATTGACATGCAAATATGCACACCAGGCATTTGCTTTATTTCAGCTCTCCCAGACCTGACACTGCCTAACAAACAGCTTGTACTGGGTGCAGAAAGCTCAGCAATGTGAATTGCTCCAGTTTTGCCCCTTTTGCATACAAACACTCTGTATTCTCCTAGAACTGACAGCTCCCTCATCCACTTCCACTCATGGCTGAGCTTGGAGCCAAACAGAAGTTGCACATAAATCTCCTCTCTGTTTTTCCTTATCTTTTCACAAAAACAGTGGCTGTGAAGGCTGAACGGGAAAGCTGGGGCTGGGCTTTTGCTCAGTGCCCTACAGGAATGGGGACAGGAGCAAAATCAAAGCTCCTGCAGATCTGTGCAGGCTGGGGCAGAGGGATGCAGCATCCAGCCAGGGACTGCTGCTGCTCAGAACTGCACTGGGACTCAGGGGGATACAGAATTCCAGCCCTCTTCGGGCTGTGGAGCACCTGAGCCAGCACCTGGGAGGGAACAAAGTCCTCTGGTGTTCTGTGCCCTGCCCAGCACTGCAGCCACGTCTGGAACAGGAGCTGTGTGAGCTCTGTGGGCTCTGTGCTGACAGGGTTGGACATGGCCAGCTCAGTTCTGCACAGCCACCCCTGGGAGCTCCTCAGAGCGGATTCCTCTGGAATCCAGGCTGGGCACCTGCAGCACCACCTGCTCCCAAGGCTCCCTGTCCTCCCTGGCAAGCTGGGCCACCCCACTGTTGGGGAAGGTGAAACAGGAAAGCCTTATAAATATGTGCTTGGCAAAGGATTTTGAGAATATAGAAACAATAAGCGAGATTGAAATGAAAGCAAGCTCTGAGATACCTTAGTTAGTGAACAACTGGAAAACAATGGTGTGGCCAGCTGAAGGTAATCCCCTTTTGATGAAACAAGACCCTCTTCTTGCAGGCAGGTCTAAGAGTCTGAGCAGACCCTGCCAGCTTGGCAGAAGGGGTCTAAAGAGGAGTTTTAGGGTTTAAAATGTAACACAGTATGGTAATGTAATGATTCTTATATGCTGTATGTAAATGCTGTAGGATTTGTATGTTGTACTAGACTAGTTAGTGAAAATCAGAATATTCAACACAGAAGATGATTTATTGTATTGTAACGAGAACTTTGCTCACTTACTTTTATTCTCTTACTCTTGCCTCTTAGCTCTTGCCTTTTACTCTCTTATGCTTTTACTCTCTCACCCTCTCACCCTCTCTCCCCCTCTCTTCTCTCAGCCTGCTCTGAGCTGTGGCTGCAGCTCCCAGCAGGGCCCTGCACCCAGGCCCTTTGCAATAAACCCCAAATCCCAGCAGGGCCCTGCACCCAGGCCCTGTGCAATAAACCCCAAATCCCAGCAGGGCCCTGCACCCAGGCCCTGTGCAATAAACCCCAAATCCCAGCAGGGCCCTGCACCCAGGCCCTTTGCAATAAACCCCAAATCCCAGCAGGGCCCTGCACCCAGGCCCTGTGCAATAAACCACAAATCCCAGTAGGCCCCTGCACCCAGGCCCTGTGCAATAAACCCCAAGTTCCTGACCTGGCTGCAGAGATCTCTGCTCTCCATCCATCCCCACCATCCTACCCCCATCAATCCTACACCCCACACTCCTGGCACACTCCTGGCCCTCAGGGGCTGTGCAGGGTGAGCAGAAGCTCTGGATGGTGCTGAGCCAACACAGCCATGGAGGGAGGAGGTGAAGGGAGCACCAGGCAGGAGCTCTGGGGAGAGGCAAAGTCCAGGTGGGTGAAGAGACAAACAAATGGCACTAAAGAGGAGTCCATGACAACAGGGACACAGCAACCACAAACAGGAAGGGAAGGAGGGAGAGCAGGGTGAAATTTAATCCCACAATGATTTTCTTTGGCTCATTTCCTTTCCAGCCAGCCTTCCACACTTGGCTCAGCAGGTTAATGTTACCATCACTGATCCCCCAGCAATGCTTTAGAAATTCACATGTGCCACTGATTTAGGAGCATAAGGGCCCATGATAAGTTCCTCTCTGGGATACAAATGCCTTATGCCCTGACACCTAAACCAGGGTGCTGTTCTGCCCTTCCCATTCCCCACCTCATCACTTCTGTTACTGATAACAGAATGGTGTTTTATGTTTCCATTGGGCTATTCATCACGTTAATCAAGAGATACAAAGCATCATGGTTACTTTAACATGTCCCACAAATAGTATCCAACTAGTAAAGTCTGGTTACCAGGAAATATTTTCCTGTGGCCCTTTGCTGGAAAGAAACACATCTGAGGCCACCCCTCTTTGGCAGCAGCTATCAAACAAGGAAAAAGAGAGCGTGTCTAAAAGGAAATACAATTTTTTTCCCCTTTTGGAACTGAATCCAAGAATATTCTCTGGGTGAAGCCCCTGGAAGGGATACACAGCTGAACCAACAGCCTTCACTGCACACTCTGAGTAACACAATAAACACACACCAGGCCATTTCGCCAGCCACACTCTTTGATCCCTGCCTTCTCCTCTGCTGATTACTGCCTTGAAGAATCTCAATTGATCCAAATCTTGGCCAAAATCTTAGGAAAATACTGTTGGAGTGGACAACATGGGTATGAAAGGCTCTGCCTGGAGCCCAAGGAGTTGTTCACAGCCCACCCCCTGAAATATCCAGGGTTTTGTCCTTCAGGGTGATCCCACCACAGCTGTGCTGCTGATGCCTTCTGCCTCTGCACTGTGACTTCAGCACTGCACTAATGCCTGAGAAAACTGGGAGGACTGGGAAAGATCCTTTTCCTGAGTGTCCTTTCCCTGTGTGCAGCAGATATTGGTTGTTTCCAGTGCTTTTGGTGCTATTTTGACTGCTGTGCTCACTATGGGAGTGCAGGGCAGTGCAGCTGAGCTCCCCTGGGTTTTAAGCACACCAGAAGGAGCAGGGTGCAGTCAGTGCTGTCACGTGGAACCCGTGATTACAGCCACCCCAGTTATCCTGTCAGCTCTGCAAGCACTGAGGGGAACTCACCTCGAGAGCTGCTCGTGCCCAAAAGAGCCCAAAGTGTTTGCCAGGGGCTGTGCTGGGCACATCTCACGTGCATACACACAAACCACACCTGTACAAATGGACCAAGCCCATGAAACTGATCCTGCCCAGTGCTCCCAGGCTGCTGGCAGAGCACAGAACTGAAATGAAGGTTTCTAAAACCCAACTCTGCCTCTAATATCAACTTTCCCGTGCAGCTGAACAAATCATTCTCTCCTTTCCTCTCCCTCAGTCTTTCCATCTGGAAAATGAAGACATTTGCATCTGTGCTATGGGTGCCTGTGCTGTGCATTTCAATCAGCAAATGTTTATAAAAATCATTTCAGGAGGAAAATCTACGTAGTTCTGATTTAATACCTTTATTTATGTTTTTGTGGAGCAAAACAAAACCCAGCAAAGCCCACAAACCCAGGATTGTTCACCAGGGATCTGATTCATTGTCCATGGAATTTATTTTCCCTAAGGTTGTGGCACAGGCACCTCAGGGCTGATATTAAATATGAAGGAGTTCTTATTGCAGCTCCAGATCTGCCAGCTATCACAACAGACAAAATGGTACCAGGCAGCAGATTTACCTCTCCTCCCCCTCCTCCAAAGCACAGCCCAGTCCTGGCCCTGTGGATGCCTCCACACTGAGCAGGGACTGCAGCTCCCACACCAGCAATTCCTGCTGGAAAAGGTATTTCCCCCCTGACAGCATCTCCTTGGTCCATGTTCCCACTGCTCACATCAGAAAACTTCTGAGTGCCCAAAACTCTTCCTAAACTCCAGGCTGCTCAGTCCTCACATGTACACAGTCTGTGAATTTTTTTTCAGAGACCTAAAGGAATGAGGAGTCTGGATTAAACTGAATTTCAGCAGGATTTTTCACTTTGGTGAATGCAGCTGTTGGAGGAAGCAGCCAGCTAAGCTGTTTCTTGCAGGAGGCATGGACATACAGTTTTCCCTTGCTGAAAAGCAATTTTTTTTCTTCCACGTTGTTTCTTTTCCTGTCATCTCCCTTTTCATGCTTCAGGAGGCGAATTTGTTTTTCACCTTCAGGAGGTGAATTTTGCAATGGGCACAGCACAGCAGCCTGGCAACCTTCTGTGCTTTGCCAAATCTCAATTCCTGCTTCTGAAGGAGTCCCCTCTAACCAATGCAGAGACTGCTCCTGGGAGAAGTCTCAAAGCAAAATCCAACTTTCCTGCTGGGCTGTCCCTCAGCACCAGGGCTGTTCCCTTTCCCCAGAGCTCCTGCAGGGTTTGGCTTGGCTGGGAGTGGGACCTGCCTCGAGCCCCTGCCCTCCAGGAATTCAGCATTTCAGCAAGAAGGACCTCAGGGCCCCCAGTTTCCCCCTCAATTTGTGTATGGAATACCAAACTTTCACACCCAACATGCACAGCCTTTACTGTCCAGGTTACAGAAAAGACAAAAACATGCTCTGGATCTTCAAATACCTGATCAGGTATAACTACAACCACTTGTATATCATATCTATCTATCTATCTATCTATCTATCTATCTGTCTGTCTTTGTATATATATATATACAAATATATATATTATATACAAGTATATATAATATATATTTTAATATATAATTTAAAAAGGCATGACTGCAATGCATTTTTAAATTATATATTTATGCATTATATATAAATATGAATTTATAAATTCAAGACCTCGATTTTTCCTTAGGCTGCAGACCAATATCTTTTGGTACCATTTAACTGACAAAGCCCCTGTTTTAACTTATTTATTTTAAAAAATATTAGAAAAAAACCCCCTAGATTATTGCTTTCAAATGGTACTGTGTTTGAAACCAAATGATAGCTTAGTGGGGAGGAAAGGTAATTTTCAGTGGTATTAAGCAGTATTTTTCTCTTCTTCAAGCACTTTAAAAAGCACAAAGCAGAGTTTCTCTCTTGCTGGTGGAGCCCTGGATGCTGCACACAGATGAGGTGAGTCACCCATCCCTCAGGAACCCAGCACAGACCCTGGCAGGCGCTTGTCAAAGTCCTGCCCTGGCTGAGGAGAAGAGCAGTGCCCACATTGCTGGGCTGCCCAAGGAAAACACAGGAGCAGGGGAGAGCTCAGAGCTGGTGTCCCTGTGACCTTCTCCCCGTGCCAATGCCTCAGCCCAAGCAGCCCTTAAGCCACCTGGCACCTCCCAATCTGCCTAAAGACCCCCAGATTTCCATGGCACTGCCAACCCACCCCAGACCTCTGCCCATGAACCCTCACTGTGCTCAGAACTCAGCTCCAAATCCCCAGGGCTCGTACCCAGCCCTGCTCCACAGCACAGAAACTCTGCTCCATTCATGTCAGTGAGCCTATGACAGGCCAGGGCATGTCCCATTCTGCCCCTGAAGATCCCATAAAACAGCACTCTGTGAATTTTAACTCAGCTTATGCCTTCAGGGGGTTTTTCATCCCTTTACTTCCAGCTGCGTGTGGCAATTAAAAGCTCCATAAGATCACCATGTCCCAGTCAAACTGCTGTGCAAAGCCTGACAGCATCAGCTGTGATCCCGTGACTTTCTGATGAGCAGCTCCTCCAGACCTTGGGTTTTTAATGGGAATTTGTAACTTCTGCCCGGAGCTGAGCTCGGATTCCTGCTGCCCTGTTCCAGCCATTCTGCATTTCAGGGAACACGGGCAGCCCAAAGTAGTCCCACCTAACTGGTACCTCATTAAAATAAAGATATATTAATCTACTATCACTAATCTAATATCTCTTAAACCCAATGACTCTGACAGGAATTAGAAAAATTGTTGTAAAAATGTATTAAGCCCAAGAAATATATTACATGCACTAAGAGCTATAAAAAACAAATGAAGCCCCCTAAATCCCAGCCCTTACATAAGGAGAGAGCACCTATGGGCAGTGCCAGGGCTGTGCTCGGGGAACTCTGCTGAGAATCCATTCCCATGTCTGTTCCATGGATCTGCACCTTCCCATGGACAGCACGGCCAGAGATCGATTTAATCCACCTGAACCACACTCATGGTTTGCATAAACCCCTCCTTCCCCGACTGCATGGATTGCAGCGATGGAACCGAAACACTCTGCTCCCTCTGCCGTAGGATTGTTTATTGTCCTGCTGATTTATTTAGGGGCACATACACAAAGAAGAATAAATACATCCAGCAACAAAATCAACAGAAATTCACCCGAAGGGATTCAGGGTGGGCACGGGCTCGATTGACTAAATGCAAACAAGAAACCCGAACCTCCAGCCTGGAATCAATGCCAGCAATCTACATAACACAGCACATCAGCTGCGACGATTAACACCCTTATTTTTCTGCTGAGAACTTGATATGCATTTATAGGGATGAAACACGACATTCCCTTAATTCCAGCGAGTTAAATGAGTAGCTCTGCCTTGAAAAGCCTGGCTCTCTGTCATTACCGGGGAAGCAAAACCTTCGTACATGACTACTTCAGGCATTACAGAAAGCTGTATAATTAGAAAATGTCATCTGCTGCACCCGGAACGCCGGGGCTCGCCTCCCCCAGCCCGATACACGCAGAAACAGAATTTATTCCCATTTCCCCCCGCAGCCAGCCCGACACATTGAATCACGCCCGTAGCGAAGCTCCCGCTGCAGCAACTTCTGCAGTGCATCACCATTCACCATTCACCCACCTCTGCCTCCATCGCTCCGCGGGCTGCGGTGCCCGGGCAGGTGCGGCCGCCTGGGTTCCCTGCGCGGGGGATGCGCCCCGGGAGCCGCCCGGGGCTGGCCGGGCTCGGCTCGGCTCGGCTCGGCTCCCGTGCCGAGCATGGTGCGCGGGGCCGGCCCAGCCCAGCCCAGCAGCTGTGCGGGCACAGCCGCACTCGCTGCAAGGTCAGCGCCCCGCCAGCCCTGCAGCGCTGCCGAGCGGCTGCCAGAGCCCGAGCTGAGCCAGCGCCGAGCCCGGCGCCAGGTACCGCCGGCCCCCCGCGCTGCCGGCCCAAAATGGAGCGCTGGTATCCTTATTTTTGTTATTTTTGATATTATTATTATTATTATTAGCAACTCGCGGCTCGCGGTCTGCAACGATACCGGCGATGCAGAAGCGGCAGAATGCCGTGGCGCAACTTTCACGCCCAAGCAGAAAGTGTTTTGTCTCCTGACTGTAATTCTATTAATGATTATTTTTCCTGTGGATTGTTCTCTTAAACCCCGCTGGAGCAGGCAGGAATGTATCAGCCCCTCCGAGCTCCCTGAACGTGCCCCTGCCTTGGGCAGCTCAGTGCAGGGCACACTGGAGGAAGGCTCCCACCCTCCTCCCTGTCAGACCCCCAGCCTGGTCTGTTTTACACTCCCTCTCAAAAATGTGTGGGTCAGGCTTCTCCTCCCCCCAGGGAAAGCAATTTTACCCCACCTCTCCTCTCCTGCAAAGTCATCTCCTGTACCACTGAAATTCCTGTGCTTGTGCTGCTGGGGCAGTTCAGTGCAGCTTGAACCCATCCCCAGATGAACACCAACACCCAGGTGTTTCTGGGTGCAGGGCAGCCCTGAGAAATTTAGGGTTTAAAGTCATGGATTACTTAAAAACTAACTCTGTTTTTGCTGTTTCTGGTCAAACTTGGGTGAAGTTTTCACATGTGCTCTTTAGCACAGTCTCAGCACAGACTCTTCCAGTGATGCTCACCAGTTGTCATGGTTCAAACAGCAGCAAACTACACACATGTAATAAAACAGTAAACCAAGGTCTGTCCAACCACCTGCCAGATCTTTTCCACTTTCACAGAGAAATCCCTTGAAAAGGAAATTTTTTGAACAAGAATTTCTCCACTACTTCTCTGGAGTTTTGCAAAAGAGGTGGCAGGTCAGGAGCTTGACTTTAGGAGTAAAATCCAACAGAAACAGCATCTGAAGGACTTCATGCAGCCTCTCCTACCTGTCAGACATCTGTGCAGCATCTGTGTGATGATGCAGCATCCTACTGACTGCCTCTAGCCAGGGGTAGGGAAGTGCCCTGTCCCTGTCTGGGACACAAATACCACAGGTTCAGCTGGGCTGCACTCAGAGCTCGAGGCTTTTACAGCCCTTTTCTCAAATCTGATAAAGGGTTTCTGTGAACTGCCTCAGTTCTTACTTCTCTGCTGATAAAATCACTGCATTTCATTCAGCTCTGTTCGTTTTTAGGGCTGGCATCACTAATGGTGACTTTCAGAGTCACTGCAGGGTACTGGAAGCTCTTCCAAGGGCTGGGGAGCTCAGCAGAAAGGTGACTCAGGACTGACAGAGGAGGTGTTCCCCTCGTGACAAACCCTCCTCTGGTGACCAGGGGCTGCACCCAGTCCCAAACCCAGTCCCAAACCCAGTCTCAAACCCCTCTGGCTCGTCTGCTGGCTGTTCCCTCTCCTTCCCTCATTGTCGTCCTGGTCCCTCCTGAGGGACAGGACATCTCTCCAGTTTGCTGTCCCAGGGATGCTCCTTCCCACACCCCCATCTCCCCGAGCTTTCAGCTTTCCTCTGCATGGAGTGGGTGCTTCAGGAGATATAGAGGATGTTTCATCCCTTTAAGGAGAAATGTCATTCCATTGTAGGAGAAATGTGGTGTTCCAGGGGCCTGGAGCTGAGGTGTGCATGGGACAAAGCCTTGGCCACCAGATGGGCTCCCTGCAGGGCCATGGGAATGGGAATGTGGCCCCGCAGAGCCAGGAGGGTGGGAATTCAGCTGGGAAGGGAGGTCCAGAAACACAGAGGGTACAGGAGCAGCTCTGTGTGCTGGGCTCCTGTCTCCTCACCCTCCTCAGGTGCTGCTCTGGCAGAGCCCAAGCCCCCAGAGCAGGCAGGACCCATCTCCTGTGTGAGTCCTGCTGGATGGGAGCCCCTGCTGCAGAGAGGGGATCTGGGATCCCCTTCCTCATCCTGGCCATGCAGTCTGTCCCTGAGAGCACACAGCTCTCCCTGCAGGGTTCAAGGTCAAACACAGCAGCCCAAAATCTCAGACATCTTCCCAGTGACTGAGGCACCTCCTGCATCCTCCTGGAAAGATTCCCAGTAAAGAGGGGGGGAAAGAACAGCAAAAAAACCCTAAAAAATCTGAATGTGCTGCCTCTCCAAAATCAGAGAACTATCAATCCACACCAGAGGTCCTTACCAGCCTGCTTCAGCTTCCCCTGAGGAAAAACTGAAGATGATTTCCACTGCCGTCTGTTCAGCACTTCTGAGATTTTCAATGCAAAGATGCTGAATAAGTGCAAAATGTTACTGAAATCCATGTTGGTAAGAACAAGTTCCATCACTGCTGCAATAATTAGAATAAAACCCAAGAGTACCAAGGCTGCAGCTGGAGCTGGAGTGAGCACTGAGCTGGCTGGGCTGGCTGGAGGAAGGCGTCCATCCTCCTCCTCCCTCAGAGCTGCAAACCTGATCCCTCTCCACTCTGGGAACAGCTTGGTTCTTGCTGTTATTTTTGCTGCACTGCTGAGGCTGTTTGGGAGCTGGAGGAGGTCATTGTTTCGTAAGAGCTGATTCACTTCTCCTCATGTTTGCACCCTGGAACCTCACAGGACTCCGTGGGCTCAGCCCGATTGGAAGCACATCAGCTGTGATGTCACCACGAGGATTTTGACCTTCAGAGGCAGAAAAGCTCCCAGAGTGGAGCTCAGACACCTGGGATGAGGCACAAGCCACGGGAAAGCCAGGCAGAGCTGAGGAGCCAAAAGGGCTCTGGGCCCAGGAAGGGCAGAGTTTGCAGAAATCCTGATAAAAGTTGCGCAGTGACACTGGAGTGGCTGCTTTGCTTTTAAACAGCATCATTTGCACGTTTACATCAGCTAAAAGTCCAGCACCTTCTCAGGGGAGTTCTCCCTCAAAGGCAAAGCAGACAAAGCTCAACACCACGCAATTCTGACATCACTTTCCTTCACTCCTGGAAAGCCATGGAAATCCTAACCAGCATTTATCAGAATTACCCTTGTCCTAAAGCAGCCCACAGACAAGATAAAAGTGTCAGGAAGCTTTGCCTTGACTGGCTGCAGATTGCAAATTGCAGCTGAAAGGGCCTGAATCAGTCTGAACTGTGCTTCCTCCCTGCCCCTGAGCTCCCACAGCTCCGGCTCAGAGCTGCCATCCTGTGTGCCTACCTTCCAGGGTGTGGGACATGGCAGGTTTGGGATGGGCCAGGATTGGGACATGACAGGTTTGGGATGGGCCAGGTTTGGGATATGGCAGGTTTGGGATGGGCCACTGAAAAAAATCCCCATCCCAGCCCTCCAGCCCCCGGGCACAGACAGTGTATTTCACACAGCCTGTGTATTTCACATTTATCACAGCCTAAGGACACAATTCCCAGCTTCTCCCCAGCCAGAGCAGGTTCTGCGCCAGCCCTGCTGAGGGCCAGGGCACCTCCTGGGCCACCATGGCTGAGTGAGCCATTCCAGCAATTCCTCTTTCCTTTGTTTCCTTGGGAAAGCTCAGCCCAGCACATGGCACCATGGTCAGACACTGCCTCGGTTCTGCAGCCCAGAGGAAAACAAAACCCTCCAGCCTGGCCTGTCCAGCTCAGCACTGCAGGGCTAGGATGGATTTAATACCCTGTAAGTGTCCTGAGCTGTCCTGGCCAGGATGGTTCTCCAGCCCATAAATACAACTGCAAAAGGTCTTGGAACCTTCATGAATTCAGAAACCTTCCCTCCACCAGCATATTAATAAAAGCAGATTAACTCAAGCAAATGTTACCTGCTGGGTGCAACAACTGTGGCCTCTGAGAGTTATAGGGGTCAAAATGAAATCACTCCTGAGCAGCTCATTTGCACTGTGATTTTTTCACCATCATCTCTCATGATTTAATTTTTTAAGTCTTTTTTTTTTTTTTTTTTCCTTTCGTTCTGGACTAGTGACTGCCAAAGCAGAGCTGAAGGTAGCACCTATGTGCTGACACCCACAGTGCCATTTCCATCACCTTTAGAATAATGCCCAGGCAAGAGGTAAGAAATCACAGCACAGAGGGCTGGGAATTAGAGGACAGAGAGCAGCTTCAGCTACATTGCTGGCAATAATTTAGCACAGCAATGGAGATATGCAAGAACATCAAGGCAGATGATTTCATTGCTGCTGCCTGTGGAAGCAGAGATGAATCCATAGCTGAACCTTCCAGCTCATCTGCAAAGAGGGGAAACTGCTGGGGACTGAAACAAAGCTCAGCTGGGCCCTGTGAAAACCTGGGAAATAGAGAAATATGTTCCCTGTATATATTTTAATTTTGATCCTGGCTGTTTTGGAGGCAGAACAGCAGTGAGTGAGTGGCTGTGGGCAGCTCCATGCTGGACTGGAGCTGTGCTGCTGGAGGTCCCTGTGCTGCTGGAGGTGCCTTTGCCCCTTGCTGTCCCCTCCTGAGGTCTGAGGCTCTGCAGAGAGGGGCTCTAGTGCAGCCCCTGAGATGGGATCAGACATTCCCCACTGCAGGAAGGAGCTGCCAACCCTCAGAGCACTGCTGAGAGGGGCGCAGCCCTCGGCCCTGGCTCAGCTTCACAGATGGGGAAGCACAGGAAAAAAAAAGCAAAAAAAACAGTCAGAGGCAAGAATTTTGGTTAAAAATGAAGAATCACTGCACACCCCATACATTCATTAAAAATAAACCCCAGACAAGTGGTATCTCAAATGCTGAGCAGCCTTAGCAGTGACAGTGAACAATCCTGGAGTTTGTTCCTGCTCTCCTGCTGCAGTTTGGTAACTGCACTCACAGACCCTGCAGCACGTGTGGGGCATCTCCAGGGATGGGAACAATCCCTGCCCCCTTTGTTGGGAATGCTGCTCCCTTCCCAGAGGAGAGATCCCTTTGTTTGTGTGTGGGTGAAGGCATCAGCTCCCCTCAGAATGAGCCTGCTACCACAGGCCCCCGTGACATCCCTTCCCTGGCCTTGCAGGGACTCTCTCTGTCACTCTGCTGCAGTTTATTTGATAGATGTTCATTCCTTTAGCGAGGCAGCCTCAGCCATGTTCTCCTTATTTCCCAGCTGAAGTTTGATTGCTGGCAGGGCACACATTGAGGGGGGCATGGGGACCATGGGGATGAGCCTGACTGCAGTCACTGCACTCCAAAATCAGAGATCACAACCAAACCAATCCACCCAGGAGCAGCACACACTGCACAGCTGGGAAATCACAGCATGGGGAAGCTGAAACAGATTCAAATGTTGACACAAATATATTGGAGGAAATGCATCAAAGAGTTGGCTGATGACACTCTCAGGGCAATATAAACTGGGATGTAATAGAAGAAAGAAGTTTTTTTTACAATGAGGGTGATAAAACATGGGAACAGGGTGCCCAGAGCAGCTGTGGCTGCCCCTGGATCCCTGGCGGTGCCCAAGGCCAGGCTGGATGGGGCTTGGAGCAGCCTGGGACAGTGGGAGGTGTCCCTGCCATGGCAGGGGTGGCACTGGAGGGGCTTTGAGGTCCCTTCCTACCCAAACCAGTCTGGGATTCTGTGAATTAATACTTGCATCATGTTTAGTGCAAGCAGAAATTGTTCCTAAATATCCAAGCTTTGCAAGGATTTGACCTCTGCTATTTGTTTGATTCCACTTTGATCTTCCATATTGGGACTGATCACCCTCAGCCAACGCTCCCTCCTTCCTCCCCTATCCATGCACCACATCCCCCAAAGATGGGCAGGTCCAGGAATTTGGGCAGGTCCAGGAACCCTTCCCACCGTGCCAGTTTTGAGTCTCCCAGCCCTGCCCCGATGCTCCCCAGCTCTCCCCAACTCCAGAGCTCATTTCCACCAAACCCTGGTGGGTTCTGCTCTGTCCCTTCCCAGGGAGCCTCTCCAGGACCCTTCCCTATCACTGAATTTGCTCCTGGCTCCTCATCTCCCCTCCCCAGGGCCTTGGGAAGGTTCTCAGCAACCTCCTCTCACCTATTGCACCTCAGGTGCTTCCCAGTTCCTCCTGCTGTTCCTGAAATCTTCTGCACTCCTGCCACAACCTTGGCAGCTGCATTTGGAATATCCTGACCATGGTTATGTTCAATTGCTTACTGAAGCAGGGGCTGTGATTTGGCTGCACCTTGAGGGGCTCCCAGCACCAGGTGAGTCAGGCAAACCCTCTCATGTCTTGCTCAGATAAAGAGCCCACTTGCACATGACCATTCCTCAGGAAAACAAGATGAATTTGGTCCCTTTTTCCCAGTCTCCAGTTGTTTCATGTTTGCCTTTTTTCTCTTCTACACTTATGGCCACAAAAGAGCAAAATCTCCATTTAATTTTTAAGACTTCTCCATATTTAACTACAGTTTGTTAAGCCTTCCCAGCACAGGCTGCTCATTTGTATCTCCTCAGAACTGGTCCAAAATGCAAGTCACAGAAAATCATCCCCAGGACCTGTAGCCCATGAATATACAGTCGTGACTGATATAAAATTTTAATACTTGACTGTGACTAAATGAGATAAGCATATTACAAAGAGAGAGGTTCATAATAAAATTCATTTTCCAAGGTCCATTTTGCAAAAAGCAGCTCATCTCTTTCTCACAGGGAACAGCACTTGGACTTGAAAAAAGGGTTTTGAATCTGAATCACTGGGATTTGCTTTCTTTGTTATTGAGATTTTCAGGCTTTTTTTTTTTTTTTTTTTTTTGTTTTTAACTAATTTTTCAGAAAAAATGAGACTCAGATGTAGAACAGCCCAAAGGAAAAAATGCAGAAGGAAAATATTGGCCTAGAATAAAAAGGAAATTGGATTTAACAGAAATTTTTCTATGTTCTTACAAGGAGCAACAGCTGGAACAGAGGTGCTGGGGGGCTGTGCTCAGGTGAGAGCCTCTCACTCAGGTGTGCTCAGTGCTTTTAACTCCACCCAGGGATCAGTGGAAAGTGCAGACCTTATGTAGACTCAGGATTAAAATCTTGTGGGCAGCTTTTGCTTTGCTGGACAATTCTGTGGATTTTTTGACTGGACCAGAGTCTTGTATAGTTCAAGGAAACGACATTAAAAGATAAATATTATGAAGAAAATAATTTCAAATCTTTTCTTCCCCTTTTCTGCAGATAAGACACACAAGATGGGGCAAGGTTGAGATTTTGACACTGCTCTCAGCTGCTGCACAGTGACAAGGACAGGAAGATTTCTGGCTGGAAAAACCCAATACTCCCATCCATCCCCAAACCCTCCTGGCTTTTAGGGAAGTTTTTTAGGTTTTTGGTTGGGTTATTTTGGGAGGGGGGTGTTCAGTTCCCCACTGGTCCCTGGCCTTGCCCTCACATGGGTCCTGCCCCTCATCCAGGACCAGGATCTCCCCTTTCAGAGCCCTTTGGAATGTGAGCCATGAGGTGCCCCCATGCCAAGGAGCCATCAGGAGCCAGCCAGAGCTGGAAATGGAGCCCTTGACTTTCAATCTGGGTGTAATAATTTTTATTCACTTTAAAACACCTTTTTCTCCTCCTCCTCAGTAAAGAAGAGAGGGTCTGTTTCCATCATTCCAGAAAGGAAGAGAGAGGGAAATAGGGCTAAAGGAATCTGTAGGAAAATATTGGAAAAATATTTATAATACTGGAAAAATATTGGAAATATGGGAAAAATATTTATAGTTCTATTTCCTGTCTGCTAGGCTTGCCCAAACCTTCTCACTGAGCTGCTTTCCCCGCTCCCAGCACAGACCCTCACAGGCCCAATAAATGCACAAGTTATGAGCTGTAACTCATTTTTAGAAACTTGTGACTTTCAGTGCCTTACAATCACAAACTATCAGACAAATCACCCAAAAAAGAACATTTCCATCAATGTCAACATTGCCTAAAGGAGAGATTTAACAGGCAAAATGCTCCTTCCTTCACCTGCCCCTCTGAGCTTTCTGTCTGATGGGCTTTTACCTGCAGGCTCCTCCTCCCACTCTCTCCCAGAAGATGAAGACAAGAACTTGATTCATTTTTCAGATAATGTGTTAAAGGACTTGATCTATAAAATCAGAGATCTTGTAGCAGGTGCAACACAAATGTGGATCTTCTGTGCTACTGCTCTGCCCCATCTCCATAGATGAAATGAGGTATTTTGGAGCAAGAGATGAAATTTCTTTCCAAAGCCTTTCTCTTCTCTTCTCCCTTTCCTTGAAATTTCCTTTCCCATTTTCTCTTTCCTTTTCCTAGGACTTTACTCCTCAAATTAAAGAGCAGAAACAGAGGAAACACCTGTGGGAGTTGGTGTGGATGTACAGGTACCCCTGCACAGCTCCTCCAGTTCCTGAGGGGTTTTTTGGAGCTCCCTGGCAGTTTTCCCACAGCAATTAAAACCCCAGAGAAACAGATAAGGCAGGATGATGCTGCTGTGGGGGTTTTCAAGTGTGTCACAAACCAGAAGTTGTAAAAATCACGTGAGGTCGGGGAAGGTTTTGTTTCTTTTTTTCAGTTGAACTGTCAATCCAAGATCAGGGACATGAGGAAAAGCCTGGGAGTGAGGCACTAAAAAACCTGAATTCATTGACATTGGAGTGCCAAGCAGAGGTTCCTTGCTCTGGAGTCACACCCATCTCACCTGCTGTGGAGCCCTGGAAAATGAGAATTTCAGATTTCTGTGCTGCACAGAAATCTCTGCTATTCTGACCCCCAGGAGAACACTGCACTGACCTGAGGCGATGGAGAAGCTTCCAGAATGGAATGGCAGAACTGGGATTGTGGGTGTGGAGTTTGGATAGAAGTGTGTGATATCACGGGGTGGGAAACTCAGAGTTAAGGGTTTAGAAGACAGTAATAGATATAAAGCAAGATGGAGGTTTTAGAGTGGAGCCTAGTACTTCTTCATCTTCTCCTTCACCTCCTTCTCCATGGGTTTGGGTGGTTTTGTCTAATTGGATAAAAAGTCCAGGTGTTTGGTTATTGGGTTGAAAGTAAAAATGATTTAGGCGTCATTTCTTAATTGGACAGTTTATCCTTAAAAGGCCTTTTAGAGAGGGAGATGGGGCTCCATTTTCAGTTTGTTGGAGTGAAGTGCTGCAGAACTCAGGGTTTGTGAGACTGTGACATAAGTAAGAACTAACAAACATCTGAGCCCCAACAAGAAATTCCGTCTGGTGCATTTAATCCTGACCCTGGCAGAAAAAGAAGATAAAACCCCAGGACCTGCCAGCTGCCCAAGGATCTCAGCAAGGCCCCTGCACCAGGAATTCCCTCTGGGAATGCTGCCTGCTCCTGATTTAACTTCACCCCACGTCTGCCCTGCTGAGGGACAGGGCTGGGGCACCTGTCCAACCCAAACGTGAAGAAAAGCAAATCCCACCCGAGGAAATGCAAATCCCACCCGAGGAAATGCAAATCCCACCTGGCTGCCTGAAGAATGGGAGCCTCTCCATGAGCAGCCCAGGATCCCTCCCTGAGCCCCACAGAGCAGAGGAGGGTCAGAGTGGCCTCTCCAGTGCAGCCTGGGGTGAGAATATGGGCTGGAAATCCAAAATCAGCATGGCCACAAGAGTGCATGAGCTGGAAGCGAATTAAGACAGAAATGAAAAGATTTCTAGCTCTCTGAGCAGCAAAATGTCAAAATGACTGAATTATGAGGAAAAAAAACATACAACATCCTTGCTTGAAGTGGAAGGGATTAGTGCTGAAAGGCCAGAAATTCCCACTCCAACCTCAGCTCCCTGGAATTGCTGCTTGTCCCATGTTTACCCCTCACCCAGAGCCCCTGCCCCTCTCACCAGCGTCTCATTCTCCCCCTGTCAGTGTGTGCAGGGCTCAGGGATTTCCCACTCCTGATGAGCCCTTGGGCCATCAAAGCTGTCACCCCTGCCCCAGGAACCACCCAGCACCAGCTCTGACAGAGGGCACAGACAGAGCTGCACTAAAAACATGTAAAAATCAATGTATTGTGAAAAGAAAGCATAGGCACAGCTGACTTTCAAGCTGCTGCAATTTTCCCAAAGAGTAGCTGCTCTTTGGAAATAAATGCCAGCGTGACAAGTGGGACAGGAAAAATAACATTTTTCCATTTCCCTCTCGATGAGTGTGCTTCACAGTTCATCAATCCAGCATATGCACAGCTCTTCCCAGGTGTAATTCTGATTCAAAAGATCAATTCCTTAAATTGATCTGTTAGAAAAACTGTTTTATTGTTTTACCAGCCCTTTCTCCCCAAAATGAAAGAAACCTGGGGCTACACACAAACTCAGGAGAGCTGGAAATAGAACTCTTCACTTTCAATCGTGGATATGATAATCAGTTTTTATTCACTTTAAATAACCATTTTTCTCTCCTAAGTAAAGAAGAGCTGGTCTCTTTCTACGTTTACAAACAGAAAAAGCTAGGAGGCAAAGCTAAAGAAATCCATAGGAAATATCAATACTTGGAATAACTTTCCTTTGCCTGTACTAGTGGGTCTGTATTTGGCTGTATGACTGCTCAGAGCTTTGGTGAGTCAAGCAAAGAGTTGGATCATGAAAAATGCTTGAGATACCCAGCAAACAGGAATTTATCCTTTAGCTGGAACCAGGTCAGCTTTAAAAACCCCTCCTGCTAAAATGCCAAGTGCTCAGCTGAAGGATGGAAACACAGAAAGAATGGTGCTAACTCACAGCTCCTAAAAATAGCTGTATTTTAGAAAGGGTATTTATGTGGAGATAAAGGCAGGGCTGGGCTGCTGTCCTCTCATTCTGTCACTCCCTGCACTCTGCCCCAGCCATCACCCAGACCTGGAGGGATCCTGCAGCCCCAGCCCTGAAGGACAGAGGCAAAGCTCCTCCGAAGGCCAGGGCTGCAGAACACGAGGGCAGCTTTTCTGTTTCCGTTTCCAAATGCTCTTTCCGTGCCTGTGGCGAGAGCTGAGCTCCCAATTAACCCCCCATGACCTGCACCTCCATTTCTGACAGAAAGCAGAGCCAGAGCAGCACTGCAGAGGTGGGCAAAGGGAGATAGCTGCATTCAGAGATGTCCCTGGGCAGGGCTCTGTGCTGAGCTGGCACTGGCTGCAGCCTGAAGCCATCCCAGCAAACGAGCAGCATCCACCTCCCCTCCCTGCTCTCCAGACAGCTTTTCCTTGGGGCATGAACTGGCACAAACAGCACCCTGGGAATGTTCTCCCAAGAAGGAACTGTGTTGTCTTATTTATCAAAGGTTCTATTATCACTATGGTGTAAGGATTCTGTACCACCAGAGTTTCATACCTCCTCAATGTATTCTGTAAGCAGCTCCTCTAAGCACTGACTGTTCCTGGTCCTTGCAGTAACCATCTGACTCCCGTTCCCACCAATCCACTCTTTTATAACACTCTTCTTATTGGCTACAGGTGTGGCCTGTTAGCATCAGGCCTGCTCCTGATCTTTAGTAATTGGTTCAGCTGCAACTCTTTAGGGGATAAGATTGCATTCTGTACCACCTTCATTCACCCACACTGTATCCCCGTACAAAACTGCTCTGCTGGATACACTGAGAGGGGGAATCAGCTTGAACTCGCTGTGGGAGGAGCAAGCTGGAGCCAGGAGCAAGGACACAGCCCACCTTGGGCAGTATGGGGCTCTGGTGCCACCAGCAGGGCTCAGTGCTCCCAGTGGCACCAAACTGCCCAGGGAGAGGGGCTGTGCCTCTCTTTGTAAAGAGTTCCTGATGTGAGCAGTAACAGCCAGCAGAGCTTAAGCCCAATGTTGAAGTAAAACAATTATTTTTTACAGTTAAGATATTCAGAATGAATCACGAGGTATGACAAACACCTGCCCATGTTCAGTGATGGAGCCCTGTGGCACCAAAAGCTGAGGTAATGCTGGAGGAAATCCCCTGGGCAGCAGGGCAATGGAATGGGAGGCTCTGAACCAGCACTCTGCCCACAAACTGGGCTTGTTTTAGCCCAAAATGGGATTCCTTTGTACTTCTGCAAAGCAGGTGCACACTCTGCCCAAATCCCAGCTGTCTAAGTGATGCCATGGTGGGGCAGAACATCAATTTACACAAATACCCAGAACATGCAGGGGTCAGGTCCTTGCAGGGTGTGCCCAGCACCTCATCCTTCCAAGCCAAGTGTGATGTGCAGGTCTGTGCCCTACAGAAATCCAGGAATGCACAAACTGCACATTTGTAATTTACATTTATTCTAAATGTGCAAACTTGTAATTTACATTTACTCTAAATGTGCAAACTCCCACTGCCCAGGGGTGGCAGGAGGTCCTTCCCCAAGAACTCTGAAGGCATTTACACAGATTTCATTACAGCTAGAAATGCTTTATTTATTTAAATAGATTTTTAAATTTTTTATTTATTTCAATAGATTTATTGCAGTCTGACAGCTGGTAAAGCCTGGCCTCAGGCAATAGTAAGGGAGAGTTTGGTTTGCCGTGGGAGGTTAGAAATGATTAGAACACAGAAAAACCATCCTCAAATGTCCAGCCAGGGCTGATTGCTGCTGGAGGTGTCAGTCCCAAGCCCTGAGTGCTCTGTCTGCAGCAGCAGCTGGTGATGGGGCTCCCATCCCTGCACCCAGCCTGTCCCAGCTGCAGATCCTCTGTCATATCCCAGCCTGGGGCTGGAGTCACCAATGAGGCTGACAGGACAGAAAACTGGGATCTCAGCAGCAATTTGTCCTGATAGCTGAAAACACATCCCACACATGGAGTTTCCACAGGGAGAAGCCACCAAAATCCTTCCAAGCCTTCCCAAATTCTGGAGGGACTCAGAGCAGGTCTGAGATAATCTTATCATATCCACCAAAGCTCCATCTGCCTCTCACAGCTTGCTGAGCTTTACAGAACCAGTTCCTTGGGACAGGACTCCCACTCAGTGTGGGCTCCAGCCCCAGTTACAGATTCTCTGCTTTACATTCACCTATTCCCTATTAAAATTAAGATTACCTGTCAAAATCACCTATTAGCTCATCACCTATTAAAATTTGCACATTGTTTGCTGGGACTGTCCTGCCCAAAGTGCCCCAGAGCTGTGACCTCTGGCCCTGTGTGTCCCCACAGACTGAACAATGATTGTGGAACAGAATATTGACATTTCTGTGGTGCAGATCCTTGTGACTCCACTTGAATTCAGCTGCTCTGCAGGAATTCTCACTTGCAGCCACGTTTGGGGAGCTCTCAGAATTCCACCCAAGGGTTTGGAGAGCACTGCCTTGGACACCTGGCCCCCTGCACAAACCCACAGCAAGCTCTGAGACACAAGTCCAGTCTGTTTCCATTCAAGTCCATAAATGCCCCATCAATTACAGAGCCAGCCCAGCAGAATTAAGTTGCATTTTGGCTGTTCCACAGCTCTGTCAAAAATCAGTAGCAGGTTCCCACACATTAGCAATTGTCTAAATCATTCCTCTCTCCTCCAAGATCAAAATTATATTAACTTGCACTGCTCAGGCTTCTGTTTTCCCCATCCCCATAAAACAATTAATTACATGTTGGAGAGAGTTCCTTGGCCCACTCTCCTGAAAGCTTTTGGATTCAGTTTATCCAGATGTGCTGCTTGGACAGGTGCTCTTTGTCTTGTGGAAAGCACAACAGAAAATATTACTCTGTAAGAAGTGACAACATTTCCTCACCTGCCTTCCAAAGCACAAGAAATGAGCTGAATTCCCCTTTTCTGCCTTTGGTGACAAATTTACCAGCTGCAATTAATGCCATTCAAATTCTTTCTGCATTATTAACTCAAATATTGCCCTGTGATTGCTGTGGCATGGATTTGCAATGCTCTGCTTATCACGGGGAGCAGCTCCTGGATGATGCATGCCCAGAGTCACCTGCCTCTCCTCCACGTGCTGCACTTGGGTTTTTATAGGTGCTCACATCACCCTGAGCCACTTAGATAACACAGCAGCTTTTATTTGATCACAGCAGAGCCACTGCTGCTCAGAAATTAATAATTACCATTCCCCAGCCCAGGTTAATCCCTAACCAGAGCACTGCAGGTCACAAACCACCTGATCCATGTGGGTTCCTGGGATTCTGTCTCAGAAATCTGAACTTGAGACCATTCAGATGCACCAAGGCTTCAGGGCTGGCTTGTGGCAGAGGAAATGAAACCCTCCTTGCACTGATAAATCAGGATTTGTTTCATTATTATTTAGATCAGATGACAAAATGAATGGTGGGTTGAATTTTAAGGGAATTGAAGCAGTAACTGGGTCTGTTCTGGTTCAAGGGCACCAGAGGCTCCATCCCTGGCTGAGGACAGAGCAGCTCCCTGGAGCTGGGGAGGATTCCTGTGATGGCAGCACCTCCATCCCATTCCTGGGGCTGAGCCACCTCTGCTCCCACACACATCCCTCCTGAAATCTTCATTCTTGCGTCCCTTTTGTTCCACTGGAACACCAACTCCCTTTTCCACAAGAAAAAAAGGAGCACTGCTTGTACAGGACACACACTGTACTGTTCAAATTATCATCTCATTTTTTGCATCTATGTTCCAAAAAGTTGCCTTTCCCTGCACAGAACCTCCTGAATGCCTGATAAAGCAGTGCATTTTTAGCTTTTCTAATTTTCCATGTGCATCAACACTAAATGGAACCTTCTGCAAGAATTAAGCCTGTTTTGTAGAACTAAATTTTCAAGTTCTCAAGGTCTCCTGAGTGGGAGTGAGTGCAGAACAGAGGATTTTCCACGAGACCAGCAGAGCACTTTAATGGGACTTTAAAAGGCTGAATAATTCCCCCAGCCAGGGACACTGGGGGCTCTGAGCAGGGCTGGCTGTCTCCTTCAATTATCTGTTCAGCTGTGGCATTTCACACTTCATATTCCTGCTAAATAAAAATTTCCCTTCAGATGCCACAGCATCTTCCTTTAATGGCACAGCTGATGCACTCACTGCATTTTTAACTAAAACAGCCCTGAACCAACACTCAGCCCTGTTCAAACCTATCAAAGTTCACACCTGAGCCTCAATTTTTGCCTTGAAATTTTTTAAAGATTTTTCTCCATCTCAGGAGTTTCAGGCTAATTCATTTATGAGGATAAACATGAAATATCCAGCCCTGAGAGCAGGCAGGACAGACAGGCTTTGCTGAGGACTCCAGCACTGAACTGAATGAATTTGATCCCACTCTGAAACAGTAAAACTTCTTTTGAAGTCTTGTATTTGCTGTTTTATCTGTAAATACCCATTGATACATACATATAATGCAGTTCTCCCTTACCTGGGCAGGCAAAGTTTTGTACTACAGGTTGGATAAAATATTTAAAGTGTAAATATCTTTCAGATCTTCATACTTTTTTTTTTTTTGTATTTCCAGGAACAATTTCACTAGCCAGATGTGTGATTGCCTGAGTGTAACTATAATTGTTACCTCTGTAAAGCAGAGTAATTGCCTGTGGCTCCTGTTGCAGCTCTTTGCCATCTGAGCACACACTCCTGAACTCCAAGCCACCCAAATATCCAAATTATTCCTCCCTGCAGTGAGGCCCAGAGGAAGGATGACCTTCTGCAAAGCAGTTGGTGGCAAAGGAGGGCAGCTTGGCTCAATGATAAAGACTCAGGGCTTAAATGATTCCCTTCAATCCCTCAGGAGATTTGAGCTCTCCCCAAACCTCTCTCTCCTCCCTGCTCCAGCTCCGGATTTCTTCCAGAGCCTTGTTCCAAGCTGACATTGCCTCTTCCACTCCTTGGTGCTCTTTTCCTCTCCACCTTTTCCATTCTCTGTTAACCCCCAGTGGAGGAATAACCTGAACCCTGTGGGTGAAAACATTGACCACCCAAATTCCAGTCAGCCCTGGGTCTGATTTTGTTCCCCCTGAAAATGCAGAGGGAAGCCTTGCAGATAACATTTTAGAGAAGGGCTGAGAGGGAAAGGAGAGGTGTGGAGTAAAGAACAAAGTGAATTTCCCTGTGCTGCCCAACACGTGCCAGATGCAGTTCCCTCAGGAACAGGCCTGGATATGGGGCAGGCTTGGGCAGAATCCCAAATTACACAGAGGTTTTATGGCCTCTGGCATCACACAGTGAGCCCTGAATTAAAGCTCCCAGGCACAGACAGCACGTGCAGCTCTCCCTGCAGTCTGGAGAAACCCAGGGCTGAATTCCCAGAACTGCCCTGCCCTGCCCCACCAGGCAGTCCACTGCTCTATCAAATACACTTCTGGCTTCATTTCAGCCCCAAAGCTGCTAAAAGTCACCCCAAACCCAACAGAGAGCAGTAGCTGATGAGGCAGAAGCAGAATCCCAAATCTTCATTGCTGCCAAAACATCTGCAGCTTCCTCACATGAAGGTTTTGCAAGCTTGCTCACCATAACATAAAGAATTTAATAGCCTAGAAATCACATAAGATAGAAAATCACTGCTTTATTGTTATAGCATAAACAATCTCTGCAATCCTACCATCTCTGGCTGCATTTGGATGATTGTTTTCACATCACATCTGGAGCTGTGGCACTAAGGAACTGAAAGCCCACGTGGTTACAGGAGCTGACATTTCAATACTGCCTTGATAGAATTTCCAAACTGCTCTTTGGACTCTCCAGCTGTGCTTGGGAATACTGGAGGAGGAAGGAGGGACACTTTGAAGAGGGGAACAGATATAAAACCTATGCAAGGGCTGGGAAAAGCAATTATCTCAATGTCTCAGCTGCAAAGTACCAGAATCATTTTTTCAGGGGGAAAACCTATTCAGGCACTGCGTGGGTTAAAAGGAGGATTATTAAATAGCAGGGAAATTACAGCAAAGGCAAGAAAGAAATGTCTCTTGCAGGGTTATCTCCCAGCCCTGGGAGCCTCAGGGAGAGCTGAAATCCTGCACAGCACCAGAGATTAAAGGGGAAGGTTTAGCACCTTTTGTTGCTCAATATTGATCTGGCTGAGCACTGAACAGGGGTAATTTTCAGCAAATGACTGTCCTGAGCTGCAGAACACAAAATGAGGGGATGCACACACCTCCTCCTGCCTGCCCACTGCCTTTGTTCCCCACAGCCCCCGGACTGATGCATTACACAGCTAAGCAGATGCTAAAACTGGTTTTAATTTTGCCTGGAAGACAGATTGCTGTGTGCGGAGTGCTGAGGGGAGCAGGGTTGAGTTTATATTGAAATGATGGAGTGAAATTCAGCAGCTGCCCAGACAGCCTGTCATCCCCTGTGCTACTGCAAGCAGCCAGGAAGTCAAACACATGCACTGCTTTCCTTTCCACAGCCAAATTAAAGAAAAACAATCAACAAACCAAGCCCAGAGCAGGAGGCATCACGTGCAGAGCAGCCAGGACCCCTTTTGGAAAGGGAATTATCAATTCACATCACTCTGTCCACCTGCTAACAGGGCTGAGCACTAGAAATGTAAAATAAGTGGAGCTGCTTGGTGTTTGAAAGGGGAAACAGAGATGGGGGACAGAGAGAAACTGAGGGGGGAAATAAAAAGCAATGAGATTTCCAAAACTCACCCATTATTCCCTGCAGGTCAGCAGAAAGCAAAGTGCTCCTAGGAGAGCTCTCATTTCCATTCCCTTCCTCTATCAAGTTTTTAATAGATTCAAACTTCAATTTATTTCTTTTTTTTTTTTTTTTAATTTTTAATTCTTCCTTCAAAGGCAATTTTGGGTAAATAATTTAAAAGCCTGTGAGCTGTGTGGCTGCAGCCAGGCTGGGGAGGCAGAGCTGGAAAGCTCTTTGGAACCTCCTGTCAGCTTTAAACATCACGTCTGAAATTAAGCACGTTTACTATAATTAAACCAGATTATCAGCCACCTGTGCTGAGGGCTTCAGCAAGGTGCTTGGCCAGGGCACCACACTCCATCAGAGCAGCAGAGGAGTGAGCACATCCACAGGAGGCTGCGGATGCAGAGGGGAGAGAGGGAACTCAGCTGGCAGCTCCTGGAATTGCACAAGGTGCTGATTTCATCGAGGTCTGAGTGTACCTGGGAGGGAGAACAGCCACACACAGAGCTCATCAGCCTCAGGCCCGCTGCTGGGCAGCCCTTCACAGGCAAAAACTCCTTAAACATGCCGAAAACCATCCATTTTTGTGGCCTACATCATATAAGTGTGTATATATATATCTATATGTATATGTGTGTGTGTGTGTATATATATACATACATACACACACACATATATGTATATTTATGCATTACATACAATATAAAATACATATATTACATATTTATATGTATTTTCTGTAAGTATATATATTCTTTTTAGCCCAACTTTGGAGTTGTTATGTCCTTGAACACCCTGTTTTTGTGACAAGGCAAGGTGAGTTATTTGGAGTTATATCCTTGAACACCCTGTTATTATGTCCTTGAACACCCTGTTTTTGTGACAAGCCAAGGTGTTTCCTCAGAGCCACCTCTCCCCTCCCAGCCAGGTTTTTGGTGGTTTCAGGGACTGAGGATCTGCTCCTAAACCTGCTTAGAGGAGCTAAGCACCACGGCACAAAATAAGGTTTTCTCTCCATTAGAGCACCCAGCTGGGAGGTTTGCTGAGGCATTCAGCACATCCCAAATCCAATTGCTTAAGCAGCTTTGCTGGGATCTTGTCTGCTGCACTCCCTGTGCTCCTGCCCTGAGCCACACAGGCACAATCAGAGGGTGCAGAGGAAAAGCTGGAAAAGCTTTCCCTTGGAGCAGGGAATGTTCCTCTGGGACAGCACCCTGAATTGAATCCACACCTGGAATGCCTGAAAGCTAAAAGAGAAAAAATCAGCAGAAGAGAGACAGCACAAAATTGGCCAAGTGTGTAGAAATTGTTACCTGCAGACAAGAAAGAGGATTTTCTACTCATCCTGTTAAAGCAGTTCCTCCAGCTTTGGGCAGCCCAATTTGTTTCTGCTGGTGTCTGCCCAGCTCTGCACAGACAGAACAGACCAGACCACAAACTACCTCATGTGAGAAATATCTCATTGCTACTGGAGCAAGAGCTGCAATGTTTGCTTTATTTTGAAAATAAAGATAACTGAAAACTGTAGCAGAATGATTCCAAAAGCCATCAGTTTGAGGGCACACTGTATCATTTTCCAGGTTCACTGGTTGTCTCCTGAGAGCAAATGTGAAATCCTGGTTGAGTTAGTGGGAGTTTCCCCTCTGACTCTCAAGGGCATCAAAGCAATCCCTTAAATTGCATTTTCATTCACTTGAACCACATGTAAATAACAGGTTTGTTCAGAGATGGACCTGACAGAAGAGTGATCACAGCAGCTGTCAGGAGCAAAATTCCTCCCTGCTCCTCATTCCCTGCGCAGACACAAATAGCATGGACAGACTTCACAGGGCACCACAAATGTCCTGGCAGAACCCTCCAGCCTTGGCATAAATGTGCAAGCCAAGGAAATTCACACAGATTTGTGCAAGTTTCAACTTTAAAAGTGGGGATTGGTTGATTTTTGTTGGGGTTTTCCCCCCTTTTTTGTGTTTGGCTTTTTTTCTCAGTGTCAAAGCAGAATACTGCACCTTTCCAACACAAACCCATGAAACAACCAAACCAGCACTTCCTCAAAACATTTAACTCAGTTTCTAATTTAGCCTAGAGCTTGATCTGAAGTTTTGAAGGTATTTTGAATACTCTGCACTGTTTGGAAATGGCATCAGTTTGACCTCTGCACTCCATGCAATGTAAAATAGATCACAGGAGAGCACTGATGCAATCCCCAGCTTCTGTCCAGACCTCCTGGCCAGACTTCCCAGAGCTCAGAATCTCTTTCTGTCTTGCTTTCTGCTTATATGCAAACACTGAACCACAGTGTTTGGGGAATTTGAAGCAAAAGAAACTCCCACCATGCTGTCTTCCAGAACTCAGAGAGGCTCTAAACATCAGGAATTAGAAATCTAAGTCCTGAAGATTTTAAAAATAGACAATTAAATCAACACATCACCACATCCATTACCACAGGCACAGGATACCAGACTGGTTTGGGATAAAGGGATCTTAAAATCATCTTGCTCCCCCCTGCCATGGCAGGGACACCTTCCACTACCCCAGGTTTCTCCAAGCCCTGTCCAACCTGGCCTGGAATATTCACAAGCTGTTTAACTGTAGAATATAATAAAAAATAACCCCAAAGACAGAAGCTGCATTGCTGTATTTTTGTTTAGCTACCAATGATGATAAACTTTACAGCCAGGATGTGCTTCAGCAGTGCTGAACATCAAAATGGTTTGAAATTTGTATTGATCATTCTATGAAATCACACAGGCTTTAACTGCCCACAGAAAAAATAAAAGTAAACATTAACATTATCCTCACTGGGTGCCCTTTATTCCTGCCCTTTTTAGGGCACCTTAGAAACTCCAGCTGTAGGAATGGATGGGAAGGGGGTGCTGAACAAAGCAGCAGAACCTGTGCTCTGGGAAAGCTCCCTCCCAGCCCAGCAATCCTCAGGAAAAGTCAATGGACAAACCACATAAATATTTGATAGCAACATAACAAACTGCCTCAATACTGCAAGGGTGAGGGGAAAGAATTAAAAAATCCAGGGCACATGTGAAGCTCTCTGGTAGATAAGTCATGTCCTGATATCAGCCATCTGGGATCTGAACCCTGGAGCTGCCCCTCAGCTGGACAGCATTTGTTGCCTGAGCTGGTTAATTAGAAGGATCTCCAGCTTGAAGAGGAGAAAACACTTGAAAAATATTTGCCAAAGAACCACAAGCCTCAGTTTGAGACTTTTCCAGAGCCTGTCTTCCATTCAAGAACTAACAGAGTTATGTTTATTTGCATGTGAATTGATTATATTAAGGCTTTTGCAGCCTCTGCAAGGAATTACTTTGTGACACATTGGTTGGAGGGGGAAAAAAAAGCTTCAGCAGCAGCAAATTCCCCAGACAAACCACAGATTCATTCAACAGAAGTAATTACTTTAGCAAATGTTGGTGGATTTTAATGCCAAGAGGAGGATTCCAGGTACTTTTAAAGCTTGTCAGCCCAGCTGATACCCAGAAACATCTTTAGTCAGTGTGATGTAACATTGACACAGCACTTAATCAGGAAAATAGGCTGTTTCTCCAACAAAGGGATTTTAACAAATGCCACATTTCATTTTTATTAATATATTCCAAGCTGATGTCATGTGGTCTCTAGATTTCCCCTGGAGATACAGATTTGAAAAGTCCAGAGGGAAATGATAATTCTGTACACTGCTTTGTTGACATATGAGCTCTGAAATTACCATTGGAAAAAAATCCCAAGGTCTGCAAAGATAATTTCACAACCCAGAGTGCTCCAAGCCCTGTGCTGAAGAGTTCTAAAAGCTTTTTGAAAGGAAAGTTATAAAGAATGTATGACTAGCACAGATTTGGGCCACTTTTTAAGGCCATTTTTTAAAGCACTGAGCAAAGTTCATCTCCCTTTTTAATGAACTCCGACTGTTTGGACAAAATGTTTCCCTCCCTTCCCTCCCAGCAGAGTCAGACACAGTGAAATTCATCTTCTGTGCTTTGATAGACATGAAAAATTAGAGACAGAGATGGAAAAGGCCGAGACTTCCTCAGGTCTCTTGTTTTCTTAGCAGTCCATCTGTTCCAGACACATCTGGACATCAGCACCCCAAGGACATGGATGGCTCCTTTCTCTGCCTTCCCTGAGAAATCAGGGACACAGCTCCTTTATTAATGGCATCATTAGGCAGGGCAGGGAGCAGGCACAGAGCAGGACTGAGCCCCCAGTCAGTGGAAGCACAGGAGCCCTGGGAGCTGATGCTCGGAGCACAGGGCAGGTCAGCACTCACCCAGCTGGGAGGGACAGGGGAGCAGTGCTTTGTCATTCCCTCAAAGTGGAACAAAGTCAGGGAAGGTTGTCCTCTCCTCTGCTCAACTTATTTGTTTGCACTTTGGAAAGCTCATCTTTACCCTGCCCCAGAATTTCTGTGGAGAATCAGAGAGCCCAGGAACTCCTTCAGAGCCCAAATTCAGGTCACTGACAGCCACCCAGCACCAGATGAAAATGGCTATAAAATTATTGTATTAATGTCCATGTCTTAAAGGCCTTCTGAGTGCTCATCTCCAGGGCTTCCTAATTCATTATCTGAACTACTCAATGAACACACCCCAGCACCAAACCATCGACCCCTCAGTGTACTTAAAATACAAACCAGGGGATTTCTCCTCCTCAAAACAGCTTCACACCATTGAGCACTCAAGTAGGTACCCTCGGGTGCTCTGAGCTTTCCCTAAGGCTCCTAAATGCCTGAAATACACTTTTCTTCAAAGTCAGAGGAAACGATCAAATATTGATACAAAACTGTAAGCCTGCAAAGCGCATTGAACAATTGAACAATGCTATGAAACACAGTATCAGATACAGAAATAGCTTGCAAAAGGGTTTTTTGGGTGTGGTTTTTCTTCCCTTGGGGTTTTTTGGGGTTTTTTACTTGGTTTAAGGAAGCAGCTGAACAGCCACATGCCTGCTATGTGATGTTTGATGTCCGAGTCCTCCCTGAACAGCACTGGGACTTGTATTAACATGGAACCACAGAATCCCAGATAGGTTTGGCTGGGCAGGGACCTTAAAGCCCATCTCATTCCACTCCCCTGCCATGGGCAGGGACAGCTTCCACTGGACCAGGCTGCTCCCAGCCCTGTCCAGCCTGGCCTGGAACACTGCAAATGTGCAATTTTAATTCTGGATATCTCTGCATGAACACCCAGCCCCATCTTTGCTTGAAAGGGCACACACAGCACAGGCATTCAGTGGAGTCCACTCCCAATTTCCATGAAAACTCCAGTGTTTCCATGGATGGGAGGAAATGGCCCTGCCAAACTATTTTTATGTGGATTCTTTTCCTTATCTCTGACCATGGATTGTTACAGTCACAAACCAGTGTGTGGGGACAGAGAACACAGGACAGCACAGGCACAAAAACATTTACAAAGTGTCATTTACACCCTTTCCAGCATAATTTTTCACTCTCCATCCCATTGTTATCCTGAGGAATACCAACAAGACAGGCATTAATGGGATTAGTCTCCCTTTAGACCTGGATTTCAGCTACTGTGCAAAACTCAAATCATCTGAGCAACAAATCTGCTCAAGCACTTAGACTGTGCAGGTGGAATAACCTGCAAAATGCACTGGTTCCAGAGCCTGGAAAGAGGAGAAACAACTTGGGACAAGTCTTTGAAGAGGCTGCCTTTATGGTTTGTGTTCTTCTGCATGTGTTTGTTTTTAAGAAATTAACACTGGAAATTTTAAAGAATTAACCTTTGGAAAGCAGTCAAGTATTTATCTGCATTTGATGGCCCCTTTCCTCCACGAGTGTTTGCTACATTAACTTGAAAATACAGTCAGTGAAATTCTACCATCAGGTCTTTGTGTCCATGGCCAGAAAAGCCTCACAGCTGAGCACTCCAAGGCCTCTTGTGGAAAAGTGCTTAAATTCAGGGCTGTGTGCCCACTACAGCAGCAGGGCTAGGCTCTCCTAAAGAGTCAGATTAAGCAGTGTGCCTGGCTTTCACTAATTTTAAAACAACAAGAGATAATTTCAAATGGGTAACAATGTACCAAATAGATTGATCTGCCCCAATCTCATTGATTTGGTGAATTCACTCTTGCTTAAACATGGAAGAGGATTAAGCCATACAAAAACCTGCTGATACAAACACACCTACCTGTGCAAAATCCCTGTGCAGCGGTTGCAGGTCCTTTGTGGACACCCAGCAGTTCCAAGGAAATTGGAATTGAGCTTTAACCCTAAGCTGAACACACAAGACTAAAAATATGCAATTTAACACATAATGTCTCCTAATTTTATTGTGAAACTTCTGTTAAACCAGCTTCTATTTCTTAGGAACACAATAAACCCCACAACAGCAGCCTGGGGGCTGTCTTGATGGGTTTTATAAAGGCTTTTTTATGACTGGATCTGCCAATAGCTATTTCTTCTGTGCCCTTCTTCCCAAAGGCAAGCAGGGCTTGCTCTTAGATAAGAGGATCCAAAGCAAAGTACAAATGTGCCTTTTATCTTCCCAGAGGCATCAGAAGCTCAGCATCTCCTTCCCACAGCTTCCTCTGAAGCTGCCTGGATGCCTCGGCCACGGGAGCGCTTCCCAGCTGGACCCTGAGATAATCATGGAATCATTTCCCAGCATCACAGAGCCCCAGAATGGCTTGGGTTGGAACGGACCTTAAATCTCACCTTGTTCCATCCCCTGCCAGAGGCAGGGGCACCTTGAGCTGGGCCAGACTGGTGCCTCTGGGCTGGCAGGGCTGGCCCTGGGCACTCACTGCCCCAGCAGTTCTGAGGGGAGAAAGAGCCAGGAACCATTGCAGGGTCAGAGCTGGGACAAACCTTCGGAACACCTGAGACAAAGAGATCCTCACCAGAGCTGTGGGCAGCAGAGGAGCCTGCAGCCACACTGTCCTTTGAACAGGGACATGTGTTGTCCACAAGGCTTGGAACACATTCCAAAGGCTCCTGAGCAGCACAAAGGTCACACTTCCCCCGGCACTGGGCTCCCTGTGGGCTGAGCCTGCCCAAAGTTTTGGAAATGCCTCTTGCTCTGGCCCAAGGAGGCATCCAGGCTGCAGGCAGAAGAGCAGGATCAGCCTGTGCCCTGTCATGGGGGCACAGCGTGCTGGCACTGCCGAGCTCTGAGCCCAAGCTGTCCCCAGCCCTGCCCCGCTGCCGGCACTCTGCGTGTCACAGGTGCTGCAGGAGCACACACCACCTCAGTTCAGCCTCAGTGCTCCAATTTCCTAAATCCTAATTTCTTAAACCTTAAATCCTAGGGAGTCCTGATTTCCAAGATCTCCTTGGAAAGATGGCTTTACTTGCCATCCAAACACAGTGAAGTGGCTCTCAGGAAGGTGAATGGTGACACAAGTGTGGCTGCAATTCAGCCCTCAGTGTCCAAGAGGACTCCCGTGTTAGAAAACCAATTTATGTGAAAATAAATGGCTTTCAGGAGAGCTGAACCAGAATGCTCTGTGTCAGGATGTAATTCCCCTGTGTAATTCCCAGCCACAGAGCTCTCCCTGTGCAGAGCAGCCCCATCAGAGCATGAAAGTGGCCCCCTGATGCCATGCAGGAATATCATTCCTTGCTCTGGTACCACAGCTAATGAGAATTCATTGAATGCAAAATGCCCTGCACACTGCTGAGACTTTTCCAGAAGGCCAAGGCAGGTGTGACTAACTCAGGAGCATATTTAATTGTTAATTGATCGGCTTGCAGCTCCACACCCCATGCAGCACCCTCAGCATGGAAATGCAGCAGCTCAGGCTGCCCTGCCTTGCCCACCTCCAGCTCTGCTCAAGTGTCATTAACCAGCCAGCAAATAGGAACGTGAGGAGCTTTGATTTTATTTTAATTTATTTGTCTGTTCCTGCAGTTGTCACGAGAGCCTCATTAAGCAGCTCTGCCAGCCCCCCCCCCAGCAGTGGTGAGCACAGGAAACCCCCCAGCAACCCAAGCCCTCTTCAAACACCTCACACCCTCGATACCTGTCAGGCAGTTAATTATACCCATGAATTATTGTCTCTGCTAAAGATGACTGAACGTGTGACACTTTGCTTACTGCATGAATTCCTGCTGGTTTTATGATTACTGTCAAAGAAAATGATTAATAGGTAGACATTGCATCAAGGACAGCAACAGCACAGCAAGAATTAGAATCTATACTTGTATAGCAAAATTAATTCCTGTAAGGAAAGGAATAAAACTTTTACCAGGCATTTAGGCAGAAGACAGTTTCCTTAAAATAATTTCCCACCCCCCGTTTTCATACTATGATCAATCCCCAGCACAGATGTTACTGACATGATTCATAAGCTTTACATTGATCAGTACTTACCAATTCCTAAAACGTCATCTGACTCCTTCTGGAAAATGCATGATCTTGTTAAAAGCAGATAAGCTCAGAGCTTTATGTTCTCCCTACCTAATTTGCTTTGCTGTCCACAGTAAAGATAATTCTGTTCAAGCCGAAGAGCAGGGAACGCTCCCATTTAATTTATTTCTTTGTACATTCAGAACAAAAAGACCCAAGCTCATGGGCTACTTCAGGAGTTAAAAAATATCAAAACTACAAACAACTGAGTAATTGAAGGACAGCAGCAGCAGCACCCTTTCAGAGCAAAGCCTGAATGCCAATTTCTAACTCAGTCTGAGGAGACAAGGAGCAGCAGGAGCAGCAGTGGAAGCAGCAAAAATCTCAAACTAATTCTGCCCAAAAAGCTGCCATGTATATTTTTATCACATGCCTCACCTCCAGCAAGCACCGAAGTACAAAAAGCTGCCTTGAACAGAATGAAACTCCTCTACCACTAGATAAACAATTCTACCAGCTCAGTAACCCATGGTTCTGCTCCAACAGGCTCTTTGGAAAGGTCTGTGTAAATAAATAATAAAACAGGCTGTTAACTTCTCTGGACTGCCCTGGATTAGGTTTCTGACGTCTAGGGTTTCAGTGCATGTCATTAGACCCGGCACCCTGCAAGAACAGAGCCTTGGCAGAGTCCAGCCCAGGGCTGCTGAAAGTTTGAGCAAAACTTTGATGCAGTAATTTTAATGCAAAGACATTAAAACTCAAAAGAGCGCTGGAAGTTGATTTAATTTTGAGCTACTTAGCTAAGCTGGCTTCTGGTCCTTTCACCTTTCCTTTCAATGGAACAGCAGAACCTTGGATATGCAGCTGGTGTGGGCAGGGAGTGAGGGCAGCTCCAGCCCTCACCAATCACTTCCACATTCCAGAGTCAGGGATTGGGGGGGACCCCTGGGGGTCATCCAGTCCAACCTCCCTGCCCCAGAACATCTCCTGCAATTATCTGAGCTGCCCTAAAATCCCCACATGGGAGTTCCAGTGCTGCACTGACAGCGCCTGTACAGGGCAGCCACCCTCACCTCGAGGGTTCTGTACAAAGAAACACTTAAATACCTGCAAATATTGCAAACTCTGGTGCTTTACGCCAACCCTCAAGCAAGGATTAATCTGCAATCACCTGCTGCCTCTGCCAAGCCCCTGCCTGTGCATTTTGAGCTTTTATTAATAATAATATAGACTGCAAGACAAGAAGAACACACAGAAGTAAAAGTGGGAGCATTTTAATGAGTGCTCATAACAAAAAAAAGGCAGGAGGAGCTGATGAAGTTCTGGCCCTCTGCTCTAAGAGGGCTGTAACCCATAACCAGCTGAAGCTCACTGAACCTAAACCAGAAAGCTCTCATTTACATGAACAATCAGATTGAAATAACCCAGCCGTGTAAGCACCCACCCACCCTGCCTGAACACAAGCAACATTTAAATGACTTTTAAAAAAAACAATTCCAAGCAGAACCCAGCAGTGTAATTCTGCACTTGAACGAGCTGCTCCAGGTAGAGGAATTGATGCCACGGTGATTCCCTGCAGCTGCCTGTGCACAGACCAGGCACAGCAGGGCAGACACTCACCCAAATAATTTTCATTTTAGGATGCAAAATGCACAGGACACGCTCACACACCCCCAACACAGCGTTCTGAGGACACCAAGGTGGTGCCACCCTGGCCATGATTTGTTCCACTGGCACTGGGAGTGCATCAGGCATTCCCCAGCAGCGTGGGGCTGCCAGGCTGAGCACATCTCCCAGCAGAACAAGGCTCTAGGGGACAGCAGAACAAAAACAAGGGGACAGCCACAGCCCCACCACACCCAAACAGGCACTAAAGCTCCAGAAAACCATCCCTGCCTGAGGACTAAAGCTCTGAGATCAGTAACAATGACTTGCATTTGGCTTTGTCTTGTAGCTTTTCAAGTGCAGCCTTTTGCAGTTGACAAAGAAACCCACGTAGAAGCTGAATACAAAAATAGACAGGTTGTGGAGATAAATGTGGATATAGCTGGGTTTGCAGTGCTGGCTTTTCTTTTTAATCTTATAAATGAATTTTTAGTAATTCTCATCAGTGTTTAAGCCATAAAATAGCTACAGAAAATCACACTGGTAACATCTGATCTTAATGAAAGGTGCCAACTCCAGTGCTCCCCACTGTAACAATACATAACAGATATTCTCCTTATCCAGGTGAGCGTCACAAACATTAACCCTGGAGGTGCCAGGAGGAACAGCTGAGGTGGGTGCTGGAGTTGCCATCACAGAGGAAAACTGACAGGCACAAATGAAATATCTGATTATCTACCCCATTATCTCTGCTCACATGTCAGCTGCTGATGTTTGCCCATGAACTCCAGAGCAAACTGTGCCCAGCCCTGGCTCCCAGCCCACACTTTTGCACTGATCCCAGTGTAATTTAGAGCAGTCTGGGTGTTCAGAACATTTATGAACAACCCCCTGCCCAAGTTACACTAAATTTTATGTGCTCCAAGCTTCCAAATTTTATGAGCTCCATCCCGAGCACCCCAGCTCCAGTAGCTGCCCCAAAGGCCAACAAAGCCCAAAGGGGACCCTTTCACTGCTCAGGGTGTTGGTTTTCTTTGATGAAATCACTGCATTGTTCCATCAGTCTTCAGGAAAAAAAAAAAGTCCAAGCAGACAACTAAAAATAAAGTATGACCAAACCAAAATGGAAAATGTTTGTAGCAGAAGGAAAATGAGGAAAGAAACTCCCAGACAGCTCAGACTGAGGACTAATTCTTACTTTTTTCCAGATGTGTGGAGCACTAAGAAGTAACTATTGACTGTTTTCCTCCATTACTTGCACTAGAAGTTGAAGATGCAAGCTGAAAACTATGTGTTACCCTGCTATAAACCCTGTAATTTATTCTCTGTGGGCTGGGATGTGCTGATTCAGATGGCTCCAGTCTCCAACCACTAACCCCATGCTCAGAGCTGGCTGGCACAGGGACCTCAGCAGGGATGAGCCATTCCCCACTCAGGGTCTGCTCCAACACTTGTTCCTCTGCCTCAAAATTGCCAGGACCGTACAAACAACAGGGCCAACCTGAACATATGGACAAACAATTCCCTGATTGCGCCTTTGCCTGTCCCCCAGCCACGGGGTCACTGAAGTGCAGCTGTAACAGAAATAAAAGGTGAAGGAGCTTTCCCAGTCCTGCTCCCAGGCTTTGCCAGCTCCCTGATTTTGGGGAAGTTTTCCCCCTGTACGTATCACAAGTGGGGACTCCCAGAGGAGGAGAGCATGGCTTCTTAGTGCCACAGGCCCTCACTTCAGAGGCTTCAGAGGAGTGGAAGGGCAGGGTCACCCTCGACACAAACACTGGGACAGTGACAGGGCAGCATGGAGGGTGAGGAACTCTGCAGGGCTGTGGTGACAGGACAGCCACTGCCACTCCTGCACCTCCTCAGGGCTGGCACTCACCCCTCATCCCATCCCAGAAACGTGGGAGACAGAGCTCTGGGCAGGAACACTGAGCAGCCTGGTGCAGGCAGGGACTGCAGCCACCAAGGAGAGCCCAAACCCCAGTGTGGCACGAGCCACACTGCTGGGCAAGGGAAGGGACAATCACCCTGCATCCCACCAGTGCCAGGACAGGAATGACAGCTCTCCCCTGGGGCACTGTCCTGGGACTCAGGGATTACCCTGTTCTCTGCTGTAGGGCTGCCAAATCCTGCCCCTCTTGCCCAGAGCAGCTGTGGCTGCCCCTGGATCCCTGGCAGTGTCCCAGGCCAGGCTGGACAGGGCTTGGAGCACCCTGGGATGGTGGAAGGTGTCTCTGTCCATGGCATGGCTGGCATGGATGAATTTTAAGGTCCCTTTCAACCCAGACCATGGTGGATTCTCCCCTGCCGTGCCTTGGGAAATAACCTGGCAGTAGTGAGGCTTCCCTGGCTCAGAGCAATGAGCTCTGCAAGGACACAAGTTCCACGTTAAGTGCAACAAGATCAGCTTTGGCACAACAGCAGAGAAACGCCTTCATCTTTTTAACTTTTGCAACTGTGCTCTAGGAGCTGGCCAACAGCCCCCAGCAGCAAAAACGCACCATTATTTTTAGGCAGTGCAGTGTATTTCCACACTGCTCTCTCCTAAGCTGATTCCAGCAACCCCAGGACTCCCTCAGGCCTGAACCCTTTTCTGTGTTTGCTCTGTAGGCAGCCATGGCCCCACAGGGCTGGGCACAGACAGACCCCACAGACAGCCATGGCCCCACAGACCCCACAGCCATGGCCCCACAGGGCTGGGCACAGACAGGCCCCACAGCCATGGCCCTACAGGGCTGGGCATGGACAAGCCCCACAGGGCTGGGCACAGCCATGGCACCACAGCCATGGCCCCACAGGGCTGGACACAGCCATGGCCCCACAGGGCTGGGCTCAGATGTGGCCCCACAGCCATGGCCCCACAGGGCTGGGCACAGCCATGGCCCCACAGGGCTGGGCACAGCCATGGCCCCACAGCCATGGCCCCACAGGGCTGGGCACAGCCATGGCCCCACAGGACTGGGCTCGGACGTGGTCAAGGCCCGCAGGCCTCACAGCCCAGAACAGGCAACAAAGGCTCAGTCAAATATGTTTTCCTAAAGCTGCTGCAGTCCAATGCAAATAAGATCAACCCTAAAGCCTCATTTTCCTTTTGGAGTGGGGCTGTTTTCTCAGGCAGGCACAAATGCCCTCATTCATCAGGGCTGCAGGACAAGTGGCCCAGTGTGTGCAGGCAGGGACGGTGCCCAGGGTGGGCAGGGAGGATCCCAGCAGGGCACAGCAGCACCCAACTCCCTCTGCTGCTCCACAGCACTGCCAGGCTCACTGGAACCTCCAGCCAGGGCTGCACAGGCTCCAGAGCTTCCCAGAAAAGAGAGGAGACAGAGAGGGAAGGACTGGGATGGATGAGAACCTGAGCCCCAGGTTGGAGTCCCCCAAAACACATGAATAGTTCCAAGGTCTCTGAATTGTGTCACAAAAGCAGCTTAGGGTGGTAGAGAACTTTTTCCACAAAGGAAAACTCGTTTTTTTTTATTCTCTTTACCTTCTTGGTGTAGTTGCCAAAGAAAGATAGGATATGTCAAAACAACCAAAAACATTCATTGAAAATGCTCTTGTTACTCTGCATCTCACTGCCTGTGAGAGCCACCAACAGCAACTTAGGGTGGTAGAGAACTTTTTCCACAAAGGAAAACTAGGTTTTTTTATTCTCTTTAACTTCTTGGTGTAGTTGCCAAAGAAAGATAGGATCTGTCAAAACAACCAAAAACATTCATTGAAAAGCTCTTGTTACTCTGCATCTCACTGCCTGTGAGAGCCACCAACAGCTCTATAAATAAGCCCTGCCGTGAATAACTCAGCTAATATTCAACCCACCCTACACTGCACTAAGGTCACTGATGAAATAAAGAACTGGCTGTTTACAGGACATCACAGTTTGCATGTCAAACTTCAGGAAAATCACCACACCCAGGCCTCTGAGGAACTTTTAAAGTTTAGTTTTCCTCAGGGCTAAGGGGTTTGCACAGGACTTGTCTCAGGCAGCTCCAGCAGCACCGAGGCTGGGATTAACATCTGGGCTGCAAAGACTGCACTCATGTGCTTCTTTCAGGCTTTCCCTCTACTTCTGGTTCTAAACCCAGATCATAAATAAAATTATTTTTATCTTAATCGAATCCTCTCTTGGGGATTATTGCCAGTTTCTATTATATTGACTCTGCTGGGAACTAAGGGATTTCTTAGCTTTATTCTGGTACCCTGATGATAAAAAGCCTTCCACAGTCTCATTCTGAGTTGTAATGAGAGTCCATGCAGGAATTCAGGCTCTGTAAACTATTTCCTCAGCCCGGAATAATTATGCAGTGTGAAATGCAGTAATTACTTGGATTACACGACCTCTCCAGGGGACCTGGCATGGCCAAAGGTACCACTTAGCCCACACAGCTGTGTCCCCCCAAGAAACCAAGGCCTGGGACTGGGAAACTGTTTAGAAATATACAAAAAATCGCCGTGAGGATGCACAATCATCAAGTGTCTCTCATTCCTGCCATGAGCTCTGCTGGAATCCTGGGCAGCTGCTCCTGGCAGGGAGCAGCGTCCAACACCCCGGGCTGTGCCCAGCCAGGCTCAGCACCCACAGCCCAGCCCCTCCTGCAGCCCCTGGCATTGCCCAGGTGGGCTCACAGACCACTCCAGCCTGGAGGCAACAGCCACTGAACCCAGGGGTTTATCCTGCCCTAAAAGCCACCTCCTTTACACCCCCCCTTCCCTGCAAGTGATGCTTACAGAGTGCCAAGAACAGCTGCTCAACCTCTGGACTTGGGAGACAGGACAAACACAAAATTATGACAGGCAAGCATTCAGGAGAGAAGCAGAATTTTTGAATTTTCACTTGCTAAAATAAAGTTTCTTTCATATTCCTATTTTCTCCTGCTTGCAAATGAGACAGAAAACTACATTTTCCTGGAAGATTTCTTTGTAATAACCATATAATTTTCTTTCTGCACGTTCAGTATAAGTCTGAGGAAGAAGAATTTACCTTAGCAGCCCTCACAAGCTGCTGAGAGTTAACTCTGCAGGGAGCAGAGCCCAGCAGCAGCACGGGCGAGCCCCAACACACACACCTCTCAGCCTCCCAAAGCAAAGTTTTACAAATGCCCCCGTACCTGATGGTCCTGACAGAAATGCAGTATTTCCACATCAGGTTCCACATGGCACTGCCATCCCCCTTCATGGCCTTGCCCGTGGTGTTTGCAGAGAGAGGATCCCAGAGCCCAGCACGGGCTCGGCAGCGCAGCAGAGCCAGCCCAGCTCAGGCAGCAGCCCAGCTCTGATTCACCAGCTCCAAGTGATTCCTCCGACCTCCACTCAAGTGAACTCCCAGGGAAGGCAGCTTTCCCATCTGAAGGCTCGGGTTACTCCTTTCTCCGTGATTTATAAGATTCGGTGTTTACATTATTCGCAAGCCAGCAGAGATTATTAGAGGCTGTTCAGAAAGCTCCGTGTTACACTCGCTGCTCTGAGCTGCCAAGTCAGAAAACTCTACCTAGGCAGCACCTGCAGAAAATTATTCCCATTTATTCCACTTCAAAAAACCCCCTAGCCCAGTAACACTGCCCTAGAAAATCCCTTACGAGAGCTATAAGTGCTAACCCAAGACATGCTCTATCAAATGCCTCGGGCTGGAGGAACCCTCAGCTGTTTGCAGAATTTTCTGTGTACTGTAATAAACTTTTTGGTGCCAAAAAAAAAGTAGTGAGTCATTTTCCAAAGCTGGATTTGAAGGCATACGAAGAAGTCCTGGCTTTCAGTGGTGAGTATCAGCTGTGACACTCAGCCTGGAAATGACAGCAACAGTAAAATGGCAAGATCTGATTAAGAAGAAACTCCACCAACAAAAAAAATCCCTGAGAAAACCCAAGAAACTCCCAAATCAACCAAAAAAAACACCCCAAAATAGATTATGTATGTGGAATCCTTTTGCTGTGCTGAATAAGTTCAAACACACAGCATTTATTGCCAAAAGTTTCAATGAATTGAAGCCCCAGCACACACTCACATGGCAAAAACTTTCAAAAACAGTATTGTTACTGTTGTTGTAGAGACCAGCCCTTTAAATCCTGCCCTGGCATCTCCAAGACCACCCTGCAAGTCAGAGCTGCTGCTCTGACAGATTAAAAGTTCCCTGAGCCTTTGCTCAGCCCACACTCCCTTCTCTGCCCAGGTCAACAGCACCATTATCAGGGGCCCTTCTGGACATCAGATACATGTTTATCTTATAAAACTTAATTAAGCAAGAAACCAAGTTCATGCTGTTTCTTCACAGAGCAGAATCAGTCCGTGATTAACTGTCTGTTTGCTGTTGCATAACTCCATTTTCTCTAAGGCCATTTTGCCCAGGGTCTCGTGACTGTTCCCACTCTTTGAAATACATTCTGCTTTGGGAGCTCCTGATAATTGCTCCTGGAGCAAGCTATTGATGGCTGGTCAGGAAAAGTCACACCAAGTTCCACAGCACACTGTACATTTAAATCAGCTGCCTTAATGAAGGAAAATTACATTAGAAAACTTTTATACATCTGTTCCTAACATAATCACAGAAATACATTTCAATGCTGGAAAAAGCTACGTAAGTTCAGGCAGCCCAGCTGAACCCTGTCCCTTCCCTAACTTCAGAGATGAAGTGCCTACAGGAGAGATTTTCTGGATTTTGTACCCTGTACACTTGCAAGATTTCATGTGGCATAAATAAACCCATTATATAAAAAGAATTAAAGCAGTAGTTTCTTTCCTGTGCAGCACAGAGGTATCAAAGAGCACCCTCAACTGTGGCAGCTCCCTCCCTTCCTTTGAGCTCAATCCTGAGCCCTTGGTGTAATTGATGTATTTAGATTACACCCTCCTTGATTCCCCTGCAGTCCCAATATTTTGACAGCACCAACATCTGCAGGAATAGTGTTTTTATCTGTCTCTAAAGATAGATTCAGTGGAAGAGATCTACAAGAGAGCAGCGTTTTCATCACCTCCTTCAGCCACGTTTCTAAATTTTATGCACAACCAGCGACCAAAGGAATTAAAACAACATGGGAACATCATGGGGCAGAGGTGAGATGCTGCAGGGGACTGGTTTTTGATTTGGTTTGGTTTTTAAATCATTGCTGCAGCACTTCCCATGAAAACCAGACCATTAAATAGTGTAGAGAGTATTTTAGCTCCTGGGCTGAGCTTGTCCAATGATTTCCCAGAAGACCTGGACAAATCCAAGTAGCTACTCCTCTAAGCAAGCAGGGAATATTTTTTATTATTATTATTATTATTATTATTATTATTATTATTATTATTATGCAAGAAATAAATATAATTTAACACACACCCAGAAAATGCTGCACACTGGGCAAAACACCATGAGCTAATATAAGTCATAGCTCAGTTCTGTGATTAGATCTCTGCTGTGAGAAAGTGCTATTTTTTTCTGCTGCAAATATGAAGAAAGGATTGGTGTGAGATGCTCCTTGGGATGATATTTGAGGGGAATATTCAAGCCCACAGCATCCTGCAGAGCCCAGGGAGGGCAGGGCCTGGCTGGATGTGCCAGCAGCACCAGGGAATAGCTGCTGATTGCCGTGAGGAACTGGAGATTAATAGAACGTGTTTGTGTCTCTCATTTTCTCTAAAAGCAGCTCCTCTGGGGTATCATCACCAAGGAGGTCCCAGAAGGGATGGCCAGGAGGAACTGGGCACATGAGCTGTTTGTCAGTAGCCAGAACAATTCCACGAGGAACAGAGGAGCTTTTCCAGGAGCAGTGGCACACTGAGGCCCTTTTGTCTGGGCTGTTTACTTCCCTCTCTTTTGTTCCATCACCGTGCCCCAAACAAGGCACACATTTGCATGCCAAGTGATTTCACTGTTTGGAAGCCTTGTTTGCCTTCCCTTCAGGACAACCAGGATGAGCCCCAGCACTGCAGCGGCCGTGTCTGCCCTGGACATGGATTTTCCATTTTGTGCACCCATCACCACCTCTTGTCACCACTGCAGTGACACTGCCCCCCACACTCACACAGGTTGGGCTGTTTGGAGCTGCCTGCCTGGGCTGCTCCTCCCCTCTGGGTGTGGATGAGAACTTCATCACTTATCTCTTCCCCTTGCAATAAAACAGATTCCATTCGCAGCACATCACTGCACCCACCCGAGCTCAACTCCCCGCACAGATTTACTCATTTTCTGATTTTCTTTCTCCCTGAAAACCTTTTTGCTTTGCCCTGCTTGCAAGAACCCACAGCAGCTCTCCCTGCCTGCAGCCCTGTGTGTCTGGACCCATGACAGTGCCCCATGGAACACAAACTCTTGGGTCCTCCCAACCCACAACAGGAAGGTGCAAGGAGAAGTTCTGCCTCCTTCCAAAATTTCTTCCCATTTCAGGACTGTTTCTGCCAAACCCAGCATCACTAGTGGCCACAATAGATGCCTTGAACCTGGTTGTTGCTGCCTGTAAATCAGGGAAAACACTTTGCATCTCTTCTAGGATGAAATCTTTAATTCCAACAGCCACGACCACTGACTCAGAGATGATGCTGTGGCTTTTGGGAGCTGGAGGCAGCTGAAGGTGGGTCCCCCTGAGCTGCAGGGTCAGCAGAAAGGCTCTGCTCAGCTGCTGGGGCTGCAGGGGAGCTGCTGATGCAGGAAGGTTTGCAGCAAGAAAGCCTGGAACACCAAGACAGACACACAGCTTTGGTTCTGCTGACTGCACACAGGAGCAGGGAGCTGCTGCAGGGCAGGAAAACAGTTGGAAGAATCAATATCACAGAAACACTGGGAAAAATTCACCAAGTTTGTCAAAGCCCTCAACTTGGCCACTTTCAAGCACATGCCACCCATTTTAGGGACAATAATAGGATTCTCCTAATGGTTTTGATTCTTGAGGGAACCCAGAGCAATGGAGAGCAGTTAGAAATCCCCAAAAACCCCAGTGCTGGGGGGTGGGGAGGGAAGGAAAGGCAGAATAGAATCACAGAATCATTTGGGTTGGAAAAGCCCTCAAAAATCATCGAGCCCAACCATTCCTCAGCCCTGCCAAGGCCACCACTGATCCATGTCCCCAAGTGCCACATCCACAGATCTAAATCCCTCCACAGATGGGGGCTCCACCACTGCCCTGGCAGCCTGTTCCAACCCCTTCAGTGAAGAAATTTTTCCTGATATCCAACCTAAAACCTCCCTGGCACAGCTTGAGGCCCTTTCTGAGGAACGGGAGGTTTTTAATCTATTTTCTAATTTTCACACTGGAAACAAAGCTGCTGCAGGCAAAGACACCACAAGGGACATAAATCACTCCAAGTATTTAAAAATGCTGGAGCTGAGGTTCCTTTACAAGTTGGAGGTGGTGTGTTACTTTTAAATGCTATTAATAGAAAGGCAGGGCTCAATTTGGAGTCTCACACTCCATCACTCTCCCCCCTCTGGAGATCCACTCCTGCTTGGCAGCAGGGCCTGGCAGGAGGATAAGCAGAGCTTGGTGGCTACAAGCAGGGAGAGGAGCCCAGAGCAAAGCAGCAGCCAGGACAATGGATCTGGTTTGGATCTGGATAAAGCTGAGTGTCCTGGATGGCAGCATCCCCTCAGCCACGGTGTGTGAGGTGATCAGTGCTGCCCCTGTGCCCAGGCCCAGCCCAAGTGAGCTCAGCACAACATCCCTGCCACAGGGAGCCTGCCCTGCTGCAGCCCTCAAGGGGGAGGAACACGATTTGCCTGGATTTTTGAAGCTTTACCATGATGAAATGGTCCCAAAGCAGGATTTGACAGCATTTCTGTCCTGATGTATGTTACAATTGTAGGTCATTTGACAAAAGGAAAATGTGACTGCTGGAGCTAGCCTGGTTTGGGTTGTCAGTGCAGTCCCAGACCTATTTTTAACTTAGGTAGCACTCCCCTTATACAACAGCTATTACCAATTAAGGATTGCAAGGAGTCGTACAAATAGATGGAATTTAATTTTTTCTCTGAAAAAGCATTCTGGCTTTTTGGACTACTTGGGGCATCTTTAACTCTTCAACCTGCAACAAGCCAACATTTTGACTTAGGAGGTTTTAATAAAATATCTTCACCATTATTTTCTTCCTATTCCTTGCTGCATTCTCTTCCATTGCCTTTGAAACCTCCTTTGCTGATTTTTCACAAACATTCCTAAGGAAATGCAAACCCTGGTGTTTCCTGGGAGCTGACAGCAGAGACATGCACATGCCAGTCCTGCTGGGGAACTAAGCCAGCCTGGACTTGGCATTTTGGTAAAGGGCATCTCCCCTCATCCCCAAAGGCTAGAGGGTTTGGGATCCTTGGTAGAGGCCCCAGCACCCTCCAGGCTGCAGCTTCTGAGAGACTCCTGGGATGTCTCCAAGCCACCACCGGGCTCCCTGTGCTGTGACTCAGACTTGGACAACGATCAAAGGGAACTCAGAAAGCTTCCAATTCCCCTCTGCAGGGCACCAAGCCAGAGGCACAATTAAAATGTGACTGCTCCAGGGGCTGCCCATCAGCTGCATCCAAATACAGGAGAGACTGGAGAGGGAAAGAAAAGCCTGGCAAACTCTGAGTGCTCCAGGGACCCAGCTAAAGAGCAGGAACCCCCAGCACAGGCACCCCAGTTCCAAAAAATCCCCACCAAGCTGTCTGTGGAAGGTTAAAATCTGTGCAAGAGTGAGAAAGGGAGAAGCTGAGGGCTCGCAGATGGTTCCTGGGTGAGAGGGAAGGGGGTGGAGAAATGGAAAGTTTTAGGAAGCGTGGAGAATTGATGTCATGAGGACTGCAGAGAGGCAGGGGAAAGGTGGGAAAAGGTGGAGGAAAGGCAGGGGGAAAAGGCAGGAAGGGAAAAGGGAGGGAAAAGGGAGGAAGGGAAAAGGGAGGGAAAGGCAGGAAGGGGAAAGGTGGGAAAAAGCAGGGGAAAAGGCAGGCACACACACAAGGAACTGCCAGGTCTGAAACCCAGTTTAACCCAGTTCCAGCACTGGTCCAGGGAGGCATCACAGCCCCACAGATTGGTGCAGGGTTTGGCTCAGCCGTGCCCAAATCCCACAGCTCACCTCAGGGAAAGCAGAGGGGTACCAGGCACACCAGGAGTGTGGATTTCAGGCATGAGAGCAATGAACACCTGCACAAAGACTCCTTCAGACACAGAGAACAATTAATGACATGGCAAGGAAGGCTCCCACCAGTTTAGCAGGTATTTGGTGTATTTTCATTGAAATTTCTCAACTTTGAATCATTTCTCGAGCACAGAGAAATCCTCTGATGGCTTTTAAGGCCTCTTTGCTACTTTGTGTGTTTATTTGAAGGTTTGCTCTGATCATTTTTCTGCTGACTGTGGGAATACTGCAGTGTGTGCTGTTTGCAGCCTGTGCTTGCAGAGGGGGTGGATTTGGGAGGTGGGGGAAGCTCTCAGCTGCTCTGCAGCTGCAGCAGCCTGGCCAAAGGATCCTCTGGAGAGGGAGCTGCTCCAGGGGCACATGACTCAGCCCTGCTCTGGATGAAGTCACTGTCGAGTGAAAGCAAACTCTATTTGTTTCTACCAACATATATGGTGAACTCCAAATGCAAGTTCAAGGCAGAGCTCCAGTAATTCTCCCCACCCACTTTGCTTTTGTTTGGGATGCTGCAAAGGAGCTCGGTTTAAGTGACAGCAAGGAAATGAACAGACCCACTGACATCACTGCCCAGCACTGTGCAAAAGCACTTCCCTGCCCTCATGAACCAGAACTTCAAGGATTTTTTCCCCTTACTCCTGTTCCTGAGGTCTGTAATTAGTATGCAGCCATCACCTCCAGGAATGTGGCATTATAGGATTGTATACAAGTTCTTCCCCCTTCATTAAATCTGTTTTTAAATAATGAATTTAATTATGTAGTGACCCATGGCCAGGGAGTTTTTTACACCTTTTTTTATGCTGCCTTCCCCTTAGAGAGAGCAGCAGCATGCTCTGTGCCAGTCACCCAACACATCTGAAACCACCTCCCACAACCCCAGAGCAGAGTCCACGCTGGCAGCACCAGGAATGAGGAACAAAGCCTCTCAAAGCACATTCTTTGTAACAAAGAGTTAACCCAAAGGACAGCCCTGACACAGATCACTTCAAGCCCGTGTGCTGCCTCTGGAACAGCATCTAAATTAAGGCTGGCAATTCCTTTCACGGCTTCAAATGCTACACATTTTTCTAGGATAAGAGAGTGGGAGAGAGGATGAGCACAGAGCTGCAGGTGCCCTGCAGAGTGCAATATCAGAGTGGCTTCAAGCAGCTTCTGACACTCAGATACTCTGATATTCCAGGGTGGCAGCAATCAGCTGCTCCTAACAAGCCAGTTGATGAAAGCATTTTCATTTTTAATCAACACTGAAACATCCTCATGGGAATGAATCATACACCAAAATACAGACCTATTTTGCCCAGAGATGGGCTCAAGCACATGAATCACCCTATCCTGAAGCAGGGTGCTGGAACTGTGAGTCCCAGCTGAAGGGTGGCAGAAACAATTCCAGCTAATCCCTGGCTTCAAAGAGGCAGCCAGCTCTCCCTTTGCTTATTCCACTGGGGTGGCTCATTACAAATGGCCCTAATTGCTCTGGAAGGGACTCGTGCCTCCTTTAGAGAGACCAAACCCATGAAAGAAAAATTGAAAATGACAGGAAATAATTTAAAAACAGTTTTGTTTGCCAAACAAGGCATTCCAATAAAACAGCCTCTACAAACTTGGCACTTGCTTTCTGTTTTTTGAAATCCTCCTGTTTTAGCCAGAAGAGAGAAGATATTCTGGGAGGGAAAATCTGCAGATTACAGCTGCCCTCGGTGCCAGTCACACATTTCCTCACCTTCTGCTTGATCTTTAATGCAATGCTAATGGTAACAATTTCTAGCCTGGGCTATTACCCACCAGCTGGCAGCAGCACAGCACGGAGCTTTCCCCCCTGGCTAAGGAAAATCTTCACTTTCACTGCTAAACCTGGACTCACAAGGCTTTATAATAATCCTGGAAGTAAAGCATGAGACGTTCATCCTGCCAAGCCCGCAGGAACCTGACAGTGATTTGCTCATCTTACACTTTAATCTGCCACAGAAACACATCTCAGCACCTCAGTGCTTGTATTCAGAGGGCACCAAAAGCAGCCCTCAAGTGAGGGGCTCTGACCAAAGTGCACTCGGTGTTACTGGCAACTGAAGAGCACTGAAATCTCATTTTCATGAATCACTGAATTACCAAACATTTCCTGGAGCAGGTTTCTCCTCCAGTCTCCCGAGTTTGCTTTGTGCAATTTGCTGACACTTGGATAAATCAGTTTAGCTGCTGGTTTACAAACACATTACTGGAGGCACAAAGCACTGTTACCTTGCAGTAACTTTGCTTTGTGAACATAAATGGGATGGGCAAAGTCCTGGTTGCTGCAGGTGCTGCCAAATTCAAGGAACAGGCTGCAAGTGTGGTTGGTGAATTTCTCCCAATTTCCCCCTCCCCTGGCTGTGCTGAGAGAACCAACTCCAGAGAGGCTCTCTGTGTACACGTGGTGTCTGCCCTTACCTGGCATTTCTTTAGGAGTGCCACATGCCCAGCTTGCTATTTTGGAGCTGGATTTTTTACCCTGTATACATAAATAAACTTGAAAACCTGTCCTAGTTCTCCTTTCTCCCATCACCCAGGCTCAGTGTTTGCTTGCAGTGCCCCAGCTGGCACTGCAGCCACAGCCAGGGAGGGGGAAGGGATCATTTTCCTTGTCCTCCATCTCTCCCAGCCCACAAACCCCCGTGGGGCCACCACAAACCCCAACACACCCCGCACAGAATTCTCTTCAAGCCCATGGATTTAATTTCCATGGAAATGCACCCCAGAGCACGATAAGATTTTACCAAAAATCACAATTGTCCAGGCCAGGCAGCAGACCCAGAATCACTGAATTCTGGCTGGAAAAGCCCTCAAAGATTGTGGAGTCCAACCATTCCCTCAGCACTGCCAAGGCCACCCTGTGACCCATGTCCCCAAGTGCCACATCCATGTGTTTTCTGAACATTTCCAGCAATGGGGACTCCAGCACTGCCCTGTTCCAGTGCCTGACCACCTTTTCCATGAAGGAATTTTCCCAATATCCACCCCGAGGGTCCTCTGGCCCAGCCTGAGGCCGTTCCCTCTGCTCCTGTCCCTGTTCCCCAGCTGTCCCCTCCTGTCAGGAGCTGTGCAGATCCACAAGGGCCCCCCTGAGCCTCCTTTGCTCCAGGCTCAGCCCCTTCCCAGCTCCCTCAGCCACTCCTGGTGCCTCAAAACCCTTCCACAGCTCCATTCCCTTCTCTGGACATGAACCCACAAGAATTCCCTGAATAATAAAAGCTGGAAAACACGGCTGGACATCCCACCATGGAGCAGCAAGTCACAGCTTCCAAAGCAACCAGGAACATTTTCCACAGCTCTGAGCATTGACTGCAACTGAAAATCAGAGTCAGGCAGTGCACAGAAGGAAAGAGCATGGTCACTCCATGGAAATGTTACCCAAGTCCTGCTTTGGTTATCTGTTACTTCATTTTATACACAAAAATAGGAAATATACACACAGGGCACACGCAAATCCTCTCCATTGCCCCTGGGCTCTTTTCCAAGAGCATTTAAAACAATTTACAATCGCTAATAAAAAGTAATTGAAAGTTTTTTCTTTTTTTTTCAGATGAACTTCCTTGCATTTAAAGTTTGTTATTCTGCAGCACCTGCTCTTCACACTTGTTTGTGCTTTAACCAACAAATTATTTTGTTTCAAATGTGGGGAAGTCACAACTTTCCTTCAATTTTCTTTTCTTCTCAAAAAGATGAGAACAAAGTGCCTCTATGTGATGCTGAAGTGCTTAAGCCCTGGTTTTAGTGCTGCCCATGCAGACAGAAGATTCAAGCCCATCCAGGCTGTGATGGCAAGTAAATTAATTCTCTGGAAGGAAATAAATGGGCAGCCCTATTGCAAGGGTTTCCATTAGGAGATGTAGAATAAGTCCCCAGTAAATTCATTTGCCACAAAGCTGGGATTTCGCCAGGAACCCAAGACAGAAAGCTCGAGTTCAGTATTTATTTGTGTCAAAACAGTCTGGCTCCATTTCTATTATTTTATATGGTTTCTCAGCAAGGAAAACATCACAATGGGCTGGGACTAGGTTGGGAATTCTTTGGCTTGGCAGTGGAATCTGTGAAAAACTCCAAGGAGAGGAGAATAAAGCTATCTTTTGAAACTTCACAAGCCAATGGTCACAGATGTGGGTCCCATGTTGCTCAATGCAGAAAGTGCGGGGCACCCCCCAAACCTTGAAAAAGATTGGAACAGTTCCCTTTTCCAGCCTTCAGTCGCTGCATGAAAAATTCAACTGCAATTAGCATTTAGTACAAAGCACTTTCTGTAGGCTGACAATAGGTAGCCAGGGCAGAAAGTGTACGTAAGGAGAACGGAATCCTGGTTTAGAGAATCGCACGGGTTTTGTTCACAGCCAAGGGATCCCCACTTTCCGCCCAGAAAATTCAAACCCATCCAATTCCCTCTGCTCAGCACCATAAATCAGAAGCAAGGAAAGCGAAGTGTAGATTAAAAAGCATCAGGGTAAGTTCAGGGACATGTTAAATGGAATTGCTTATTTTGCTGTTCCATTAAATAGGCAAGCTCAATGCATCTGACACCCAGACCTATTCTTTAGGATCACCATTCACCATCAATCATTTAAGCTGGGTGTCAGACCTGTCTAAGTGAAGTGCCCACTGCTCTGAATGACTCTGATGTGCACTTTGTGCTGGGAGGGAGAGGAAAGATGAACTGTTATATTGCTAAATATCTCAGGGAAATAAAGGGTCTTCTCTGCGTTCCATAAATTCCCGTGACATTTCAATTAATCTGCCAGTGTCGTGTACAGTGTGGACACTCCAGCACGAGCCACTGTGCCTAAGGATAAAACAGCAGGGAGGAAAAAGTCCTGAGTCTTAGGTGATGTGACCTAAAATAGAGGTTAAAACCAAACAGCACCCTCACCTTCACATCTGCATGCAAAGAGACAACAGCAGCTGATAATTAAAGCAATTAAAAAAAAAAAAAAAAAAAAGAAAGAAGCAGCTTTACAATCTTTGTCACAAGTTCTCATTAATTGCCTACCACTCCCTTCTCCCAGGGAGCACAACGGCGAGGAAAAACCCTGGTGGCATCATGTGCTGAAGAGCATTGCAGAGTTAACGTTTTCTTACCTTTTATAGAAACCATGGAGAGGCTGGAGACATAAAAACTGCCAGTAATCCAAGCAGAAGGCCTTTAACTTCAGCATTTTCCAGCACTCCCGCCGCCGCCGCCGCGGTCTGCAGCGGGCTTTTAGCGACACAAGACTTTTTTGTCGGGGTTTGAATGAGTCAGGCGCGGTGTCCGTGCCCCATGGCGGGGCTGCGGCATCGCCCGAGCCGGGGCAGCGCCGGCGCCGCTCAGCACCTGCAGCCCCCGTGCCCCGCTCGTACGAAGCGCCGCCCGCACAAAGGGCACCAGTGCATGGGCGCCCTGGGATCCCGCTGGCCGCTGTCTCACCCACAGCCCCCGGTCCTACCGGGATCACTGGTGTTACACAGAAATCCCACTGCTGCTTGCGGCTGCTTTAGGCCGTTCTGAGGGCCCCCCCCCCGGCCTAACAGCGTGGAGAAATCCCAGCTGCGGGCTTTGATGGAGCCTTGGAAAGCATCCTTAGAGCTCCCAGAACTTCGGAAAATGCAGGCAATTATCTCGATGGGCTGTGACACCAGTGCCCGGTACCCAGAGCAGAGCTGTGATCTCAGCACACGGGGCTGCAGGCGTTTGCCCTTTTCCCTGGGTTTCCCCTTTCCCCCCCCGTTAATCAGCTCCTCCTGTACCAGCACATCAGCTCCATTGTCTGCGGCACCTCGGGAGCTGGGGGCTTCTCGTGAGGGGAGGGGAAAGGAGCGGAAAAAAAAGGAAAAAAGCAGAAGAAGAGGGAAAAAAAAAAAAAAAAAAAAAAAAAAAGAAAAGAGAGAGAAAAAAAGAAGAAGGCAGGCAGGAGCTCAGACCCTCCCGCTCGCACACCAGATTGTGCTTATCTGCTTCCCAACGCGCTTTGCCAGGGAGCGCAGGGGGAGGACGAACCAACCCCGAAGCGCGGGGCGGCAGCGGGACAGCCCCCGGGGCGCGGGCACGGACGGGCGGACGGACAGAAGGACAGACGGATAGAGAGGCAGGCGGACAGACAGCAGGCAGCCTGCCGGCGGGCACGGACAGCCCCTCCGGGAATCCCGGCCGAGCATCCCGGGGGATCCCGGCAGCCGCAGCCGCTCCGGAGCCGCCCCCGAGGCGCGGGCTGGGACTGCCCGGGCTGGGATGGCAGAGCAGCCGCGTTTGCTACCGAAACCCCTGCCGGGCACGAGAAACGCGGGCTGCTTTTGTCCTGAGAAAACAGGAGCACAAATCTTTAACAATTTCTACATTTTACCATGGCCCAATTCTACCAACTCCCTCCCCTCCCCCTCCTCCTTCTTTCCTCTCTATCCCAACGTGAACTGCCACGGGTGAGAATCCTGGAATGGAATCACACAGGGCAGAGTTAGATTAGAGATTAGGTGGGAATTCCTACTGTGAGGGTGGGCAGGCCCTGGCACAGGATTCCCAGAGCAGCTGTGGCTGCCCCTGGATCCCTGGAAGTGTCCAAGGCCAGGCTGGACAGGGCTGGGAGCAGCCTGGGACAGTGGGAGGTGACTTTAGGGGCTGGGCTTCAAGGTCCCTCCCAACTCACATCAGCCTGGGATTCTGTAAATCTCCTGGGATGGAAGAGACCCACCAGGATCATTGATCCAGCTCCAGACAGACACCCCAGCAATCCCGCCCTGGGCACCCCTGGCAGTGTTCCTGGAGCTCTGAGGGCTGTGCCCATTCCCTGGGCAGCCTGGGCAGTGCCAGCACCCTCTGGGGCAGAACCTTTCCCTGATCTCCACCCTAACCCTCCCCTGACGAGCTCCAGCCCTTCCCTGGGTGCTGTCCCTGGTCAGAAATCAGATCTGTGCCCATCCCTCCCCTTCTCCAGGCTCACGGGATACTCTGAGTTAACAACAGCGCAGAACTGCTCCGTTGCAACACACAGGACTGGCACACAACAACTTCAACAGCAATTTATCTTAAAAAAAAAAAAAAAAATTAAATTGTTGCTGTTGTTAAATAAGAAGTGTCCTGAGGGAGACCAATGCTGGTGTGCAGTTTGCTCTAAGTTTACTCTTGCAGCAGCTACCATTTGGCTGTTTCTGGTTCCGTTTCATTTCTGAAAATCCCTCACAGGAAACATTTAAGCTACAGCTTGGACTGCTGTCAAACAGGTACAGAGGGACTTGAGAGTTCAACAGTCACAACAACAAAACCAAGGGCAGAATCTGACAAAATGCTTCAAAACCACTCTGGCACTTGGACAAGTGTTTAAAACAAAACCAACAAACAACCAACCAAACAAAAAACCCAAACAAACCATAAAACACCCCCACAATCCCATCCCTAAAATGCCACAAGAATTTTAACAATGTTTCAAAAATATGCAGAGAAAACCAAAGCCCTAAGCCTCAACCTGAGGCTCTTTCCCATGTGGACCTATCTAGTTCCCCAAGTGCCTGGATAATAAGCTATATTTAGGGATCTATATAAGCTATATTTAGGGGTTCTGGTTTTCCTCATTGTCACTGTGCAGTTACAGAAGTGCCTTGAATCTTCTTAGAAAATTGCCCTGTGTAAGTTTAATTAAATGAAATTATAAATATATGTGAGTAAGAACTGGCAGTTTCTTTAGTGCAGCAAAGAAATCAGTGGCTTATGCTTAAACAGGGTCACACTTTGTGTGGTATTTCCCTAAAAACACCTTATACGGGACAGGGAAGGTGGTAGGAATGACCAGAACACGAGAAAAGCAACTTGGAGTGAAAAAATATGTTTGACTGGGGCCTTTCAAAAATATATTTTCTTGTGAAGATTCTCTTTCAAGTACCTCTGTCTGTCCTTTCCTTGTGCTGCCTGCACTTATTTGCTGGGATTTCTTTCAGAGCTGCACCAGAGCTGGTGAATCCTGAGCAAACACAACTGGTTATCTGTGAGAAGCAACATCCCCCCAACAACACAAAACACTGCCCAAATCCAAGCCCATTTATCATCCTGGACTCATATTCCCCTGGGCTTCATTAGCTTGGCAATTTTCAAGTCACTGATGCCATCATGGTGAGGATATTTAGATTTTCTTATCAAAACTCTTTCATCCCAGCTTTTCATCCCCTGTTCTCCAGGGTGGTTTTATCTAAAGAGGAACTGAGGGAAGGCCCTGGAGACCCAGTGGCTGCTGGTGAGCCCCAAGCTCCTGGCACTGCCTCCTGCCCTGGGTTTGGTACTGCCAAGATGGCAACAGGAAATCCTTTTTCCTTTGTTTCCACAAAAAAAAAAAAAAAAAAAAAATCAGCACAAGAAAAAAAAAAAAAAAAAGAAAAAAATTAAAGAAGAAGAGAAAATGAGTTTTCCCTGTTGTAACATTTTTGTGTCTGGAGATTTTTACATTCCAATGAAAAAAGAGGAAAAAAGAAAGAATGAAAAAAAAGGCTACATCACATAATCAAGGGCAGCTATTCCCAGGATCAAGGGAAAAGGGGAAAGCCAGCCCAAGACAAGTAAGCTCAGGAGATGCCAGCCAAAGGCTCAACCCTGAAATGAGACTTTTCAGGAAACTTCCCCTTTGTCTGTTCACATTGCAAAGCAATTTTTTTCTCAGCATCATATCCTTTCCAGAAAAAAAAAAAATCCTATTTATCACCCTAATTATCTATTTCTAAGCAGTGGGCTGGAGCATAGGAGCCATGTACCCCTGGATTTCCTGACAGCATCCAGCCCGATTATCCCACCCTACAGAGAAAATGCTAATGAGGACTTTTGCAAATGAAAAGCCCCACACTCTCAACACGTTCTTCATTTTCACTTGTCTTCCAGAGGAAAACAACAAAGGAAATTAAGCTTCACCTCACGCTCAGCCGGGATGTAGAACTGGTTCTTTCAGAAAGGCATTTACCAAAACCTTTGACTTGGAATTCCCAGGCCTAAGACAAGAAGGGATTTTTGGATGTGCTGCAGCTCCAGCACTGGAGCTGTAAGCAGTTTGCTGAGAATTTCTGCAGTCACTCAGAGTTCAGCCTCTGACAAGGCTTTCAAAAACAGCCCCTAAAAAAAGGGCCAAGTGGAAATCGAACGTTGCGCCACCTCCTTTTTCAGGGGTGGTTTTCTTGCCAACCCCTGGAGCTCTGAGGCTGAAGGAAAACAATCCACTGAGGGATAAAATAACCCCAGCATGAAACCAGTGCCTGCTGGAGTTCCTGGGGTACTGCTTTCAAAAGTTGGGCAGACCAGGAAAATTGACTTGTCTGGTGACAACCTTTCACAAAGTACTAATATTGAACTGCTGTTATTTACTTAGTTCAACTTTTAGAGTGATATGCCAGGAACAATCCTGAAAAATATTTCACTTCCCCAGATAAACAGTGTATCCCCCTATTTAGGTGGAGCATAGAAATTGCAGTAGTTCAATTGTTTTCCACAAGTCTTTCAAGGGTGAAATGCTCAACTGGCCACACACAAAAATTCATGGTAGCCACTTGTGTGTTGTGGAGTTCAGGGATCTCACGGGACCCAGCCAGTGTGGATCCCATATTCATCCATGATACCCTGCACACACCACAATAAAAATGGGGGGAGTACACAGCAGGGCTACAAACCCAGGGTTTGGGCTAGCAAAGAGATGCTGAAGTTCCTCCTGGAAGGTTGGAAGGCCTCGCTGCTCACAGGACACCACAGCACACAAAACAAAGTGCATTAAGTGGCCTCCACGCCAAAGCTGGGGGGAAATTCCTGGGCTGCACAAAGAATGAGGCAAATGTTGGTGTTCAGGGCTCTGGCAAAGCAGATGTCCCTCCCTGCCCCTTGCAGGCATTCCTGGTACCACCCCCGGAGCATCCCTGCCCCACCAGGACAGGTGGGAGAGCTCACACAGAGCCCTCGGGCTTGGGGACACCCTGTGACACCCCGAGGTGTTGGTGACAAGCTCTGCAGGGATGCCCAGAGAGTCAGGACATAAATCCAGGTCTCTTCCTTCCATATTGACTTGAAGGGCAGCTCTGCTGCCTAGAAACCTTCCAGAAACTCAAAACAAAGTTCTCTGGCTGCAGACAGCTGTCAGAGTTCTGCACTCCCCTGCAGATGAATTCTCATCACCATTTATAAAATAACCTTTATTTTTGGTTATTAAGCCATTCAGCTGCCAAAGTATCCATGCAGAAGGGTAGGAAGAACTTTGCTGTTCTCTTAATTCTCTTTATCCTGACTGTCCCTTCTGCACATCTGTTCCCTGGGCTCACACAACCACTGGCCGATCAATATGCTACAGAAGATGACAAATCCGCCCCAAATATCTGCAGAGCTAATTTAATAAATTTCCGGCTAATTTGGAACAGGCCTGGCAATTCACCCCTCCAGAAGGGCCACGTTACCATTTAGATACTAGGAAACAAAATATTTTTAGATGCCAGCTGAAAGCTGACAGAGGCCAACTCAAAATATCCAGAATAAATCCTGTCAGGCTGTGAAAGAATTTGTGCCAACCAACATATACACAGATATAATATGCCAATTTTTACATATTTTCCTCTTTATAATGGACAGAAGCAAGATATTTACATTAACCTTTACTCTTTCCAGCACTTAGTGGTTCACTGAGGGGAAATGTCCCTTGTGATGGGAACAGGAAATTTGCGAGCAGGTAAAATGCAAAAAGAGTGCCCTGACTAGGAAATACCTGACAGGACATGGGGCTGTGTTAATTGGTACATCCCATTTTCTGGGCTGTTCAAAGGCCAATTTGCTCAACAGGCTCATGAGAACACATCCAGGAACAAGAAGCCTCCATTATCTTTCATTGTACTTAATAAATAATGGCCTTAATTCTGTGTAATTACAGCTCCAGAGCAGGCTTATTTGACCTGCTGAAGTGGACTGGGTATCACGTGCTCTTCCCTCTATAACTATTTAACACTAAGAAACATTCTCAGTTTTATCTGATAAAATCTCAACAGTTTTCTTCAGTTCCTCCTCTGTGATTGTTTCGCTCCAAATTTTTAAAAGTCCACAAAATTATTCAATTTGTAGTTAAAGAGTGGCATTTTTACATCCTTGTCTGGGATTATTTCAGCCCAGTCCTCAACATTCAGAAGGATTTACTGCATGCATCTAATTCTTCCATATTTCTCACTGATACCCTCCTCCCATGGAAAAAAATACTCCATGGAAGAAAAAAATTGTAATAAAATCTATTTCCAGCCTGCAATAAAGGTGGCAGCAATACCTGGCTCTGGTAAATCCCACCCCAGCATCACGGTGCTGTTGTTAGAACAGATTTGCAGAGGAGCAGAGCAGGGGGAAGTTGGGATTTTTTCCTGCATTGTCCTGCCAGACAAAGGCCCAGTGTTCCCATCACACTGGCAATGGGACAGAAGTACAGTGGGCACTGAACGTGGTGCAGTGCTGCTGTGGGAGGACAAAGGGAATATCACAGCACAGGGGGAGGCTGCTAGGAAATGGCAACAAGGCAAATGCTTCACTTGCAGAACACTTTACACTGGGTAAGAATGGAAGATTAATTACAGAGGGGCCTTAATTTGAATAAGGTTAAACAGAGCAGCTCCCACCGTTGTGTTCAGGCAAGGTTCAAATGACATCATGTGGGAAAAAGTCACATCCTCAACCCAGAGCATCTCCAAAGGAAGACTTGTACCAAACCAGCTGCTGATTTGAGAGGGAGGGACCCTGCCCCAGCTTTATCAAAGGAATTCTGTGCCTTTGATGCACTTTTCAGTGTGTAGGGATGAGAATAAAATATACAAGGTACCCATTTGATATGCAGTGTTAACAGGGGCAAACATTTCTTTCTAAATGGAGTGATCAAAGTGAAACCCCAGTTCTGGCAGTGCCTCCTGTGACAGAGCTCCCTGAAGGGTGGGTGCTTTTATCAGAATGCTGAGCGACAGAAACACCAGTGACCTCCCCACACAACTGTCCCCAAGGCAGCACAGAGCAGCCAGGACAGGACAGGTCAGATATTGGCAGCAGGAAGGTTGTAAAAATCTGAGAGAGAGGTGGTTTGTGCACAGACACACCTTCTGTCCCTCCCCTTGGTGCTCCTCCCAGAACAAACCCAGGCCTGCAAGCTAGAGCTGAATTTCAAGTGGAAATCCTGGAAAGGAGCAAATTATCCACTCTTAGGAATATCCAGCCATCAGGTCAGTGCCTTTGCTGGCTGGGCTGGGCAAGGTGAAGCTGTGAGATGAGCAGCTGGTGCAGAACAGGGCATTTCTGTCAGCTCAAACCTACAGCTGGCAGCTATGATTGCTACAGTACCTGAGTGGGTCAGTTGAGACGCTGCTTCCTGTCTCCAGGGAAGTCCTGAGGTGACAGCAAAAGAATAAAATTATGACGCATTAAATTAGAAACCAAATTAAAGCATGAACTGTTCAAAAATTCTATGTCCTTAAATATCAATGACTTTACATTCTCTTCTTTCTTAGTGGCATTTCAGAGTGCTTAGCATGCCATTAAACATGAGAGTAAATAAAAATACGCAACCAAAAAACCCATCACCCTTTCCTAGATTAGAGAAGAGGGAATATTAGAGAAACATTTGTCTGAATAAGCCACAATCTGATAAATTTTCAATATTCTAAAAGCACTCCATCCTTCTGTATCTGAGTGACTTTTACACTTTGGGGCTTTCTGCTCTCTGCCCAAAAAGGCACCTGTGGAGTTGTCCTACAGAACTATTGCAGCACAGAGTTCAGGTAATTGTAGGAACTGAAGAAGTTCTCTGATTATGCTGACTTTTGAGCAGCAATATTTAACATGCAGTGTGGTGTAATTACCCTTGCTCTTTCTGAGCATGACTCCAGGTTTATTATAACAACATTATATATATATATATATATATATATTTAACATGGGGTTGTATTTTGAGGGTGTAGCCAGTTTTTTTCACAGGCTGTAATAAAACATCAGCCAAAGCCCCATCATTTTTAAATGGTTACTTACACTCATCCATTTCTATCCCTTACACAAATGGCCTTTGCTCACAGAGCCATAAACATGTACAGTCCATGGAGGTTCATAAAAGTCACATTAGAATTGCATTAATTATATTTACAGCGGCCATTCATAGATCAATGGCAAATCTTTACTTTGAATCCAAAGATTCCTAATTTGCTTACAGAAATAAACAGGGTGGTGTGAAGGGAGGAACCCACAAAAGCAGCAAGAATTAGCTGTACAGAAATGGAAACAAACCATATTGTCCAAATAGCTTTTAATTAAAGCACTAAAGCTTGAAAATAGATCTGGGGAGCTTCTGCCACCCTGTAATTTGTTTGCTTCCCCAGCTCAGGGTCTGTGAATGAATTTTGAGGGGGTGGCTCACATATGCCAACCTTGTGGCTGGGTGTTGGTTTAACCATGGAAAAGGGTGAACTTCATTTACTTATAATTCAGTTTCCTGCTTCCCTGTGTGTGCTGTGAGGTGCCAGCCTGCTCACTCTGTGGGGCTTTGCCTTGCTTGTAACCCAGACTCGCAGAAAAAATCTGCTGGGAGCAGTTTTGGCCCTCGGTGCTATGAATAAATGTTTCTCAGACAGTGTCTTTGTGCAGCAGGGCTGTGCTGTGCATACTGAGGAGATGCTAATTAGCAGTGATTAGCCCCAGCCGCAGCACAGCCCTGGTGACACTGAGCACTCCTGACCTGGGCACTCCTTGCACAACCCCCAGGAGCAGGATCACAGCTTCATTAGGAATCCTGGCTCTCCTTCCTGAAGTCAGGCATCCCAAGTACTCCCCAGCACCCAAACCCTCAGTCAGGACAGGCACATGTATTTCTAGCTATAAATATACCTATTTTAATATATAAAAATAATATATTAATATATAAATAATGTATTTTAATATATAATAAATAATGTGTTATATATATTATTATACATTAAGGAATACTATATAATATATTAATATATAGGAATATTATATATATTTAAATTTATATAAATACACCTGAGAGCACAGCTCTCAGCAAAAATGCCTCTCTTAGGGTAACAAGCCACAGGCTCATCAAGGCTGGGAAAGCCCTCCAGGATGACTCTGTTCCCCTGGCACTGCCAGGTCCATCCCACCACATCCCCTCAGCACATCCAGATGTTTTCTGAGCACTTCCAGGGGTGCTGATGCCAGCACTGCCCTGGGCAGCCTGGGCCACTACTTGTCAAACCTTTTAGGGATGAAATATTTCCTAACATCCAACCTAAACCTCCCCTGCTGCAACTTCTATATGTTTTTTTTGGGTGAAGATCAGATATAGGAACAGTGGCAAAGACAGGAGAAGCTTCTGGAGCTGATGTGGAGAAATTCCCTGGATGAGACAGATCTCCACACTATGGGGAGGAAGATGGAAAACAAGCCCTACACAGGAGGGCTACACCCCCAGAATTGTTACAGCCCAGCCTTTGTACCTGGCCACCCAACCCAGACTCAGCCTGGCACTGTGGAAAACCTCAGGAGCAGTCTGACAACATGAAAACCAACATTTTAGTGGCTACAAACCCTCCCAGTAGAAACAGGAGAAATCAAATTTAAATTCTACCAAAAGATCTGGATTTAAGGTACAGAAAGTTAGTTAATTCTTATTGAATTTACAGAATAGTATAATCACATCATCACTCCCCTTCTTTCTTCCCAGCTAAAATCCCATTTAAGTCTTTTGGTTTCTTTCCAAACTGCTCAAAGATGGAAAATTAATTAAAAACATAAAAATAACCCAGATTCTGAACACAATGTCATTAAAGCTGCAGCAAACCAAACATCTCATTGCACATGGGGTCACTTCAGGGATGACAAAAATATATCTCATTTAGGTTACTTCAAAATAAGGTTTGTTAGTTTTGTTCTGCTTTTTAACAAATTGACTGGATGGGAAAATAAAATACTGCTGTGAACAAAGTGAGCTGGAAACTCCTGTTTTCTCCTAATGAGCACTGGCTCAGGACATTTGTAGCCCAGAAGGAAGCACAGACAATATCTAATAATGAAGCCATTAAAAAGATACTGTTAAATATAACAGGCTTGTCTATATATGTATAATTTCCATTGGTATTAATAAAGATAATTATAAAAATTCCCAATGTACTTTAAGTGCAGAACTGTGCCCAAGGCTTTGAGTGAAAATTGAGCTGAGACAGAGCACAGACTGCAGAACTGCCTGGAATTCTCAGGGAATGCTCCAAACCACCCTGGGGGCTGTTTTGTATCTCCAGTTGGTTTCCATGGAGTTTGCAAGGTCCTTCCAGGTGTGCAGTGAAGGAATCTGCCCCAGTTCCACCATGACTCAGCTGAACCGTGCACATTCCTGGCATTTCAGGGAAAGGCAGAGGGATGGTGGCATCAACTGGAACTAAACTGGGCACACACAGGGATTATTCACTGCTAACGTGGTCAGCCTGGAACCTGAAGAATGTGTGCAATTGTTGGTAGTAACAACTGCTGTCAAGGCTAAAAGGATTATCCAAAGTATGGATATCCTCAGCTCCTGGGTGAGGAGCTTGCCCAGAGCTCCCAGCTGTGTCCATCAGCACAGGAATCCTGACCAGCCCACTTCTGCAGTGTGTCATGCAAGAGAAAATACAAATATTTCCAAGAAACCATTGGTCTAAAATCCAGACAGTAGGCTTTGGGTATCCACAGACAAAAACTATAAACACAATTCTAGTCAAGAGTTCTGTCCTGGAGCACAAAACAAGGCCACAGGCTCCAGCTCTTGTTATTGGCACTGTGTGGTGAACAGAGAGCATTCCCAGCAACTGGGTGTCTAAAAGACCTTATTCCACAATGGTTCAGCAGATTGAAGGGAAACACACAATTAGCTCTTGGCATCTTGAGCCATGATCCAAAGCTCTGGTTTATTTTGCTTCTTTTGTGATGAACGAAACTGGTTTTTGTAAATACAAAAATCAGTATGACTGCAGATTATTTTGGAAACAGTCCAAGATGGAGCTCCTTATATTGTGTGACATAGAGAGGGTAGGGGATGAACAGTGCAGAAGTGAAAACCTCCAGAGGTGTTTAGCTCAGCAGTGACAGCAGACAAGGAGTGTTACTGATGTGGGACTGCTACAGAGCCCCCCAGCCTCTCCATGTGCAGCAGGGACAGTGGGAATCACTGAGGGTTTGGAAGATGTCCCTGTGACTGCAGCAAGCCGCAGAGTGACAGAGCCACCCAGAACTGTGCCCTGGCTGAGGTGGATGAACAGGGACAGTCACTGCACTGCCCAGCCCTGTGCCCACGCTGCAGCCTTGGGTTCACCTCTCCTGAGGGAGGGCAAAGTTCTGAGGAGGCTCTTGCTGGGCTGAGGGGATAATCCTGGGGGAGTCCCCACTCTGATGGCTCAGCCCAGCTGCCCGCCCTCCTCAGGGTCCCCTGGGCAGCCCCACCCTCCGGGCTCAATTTGCCTGGATAATGCTGAGCTGGGGCAGCAAAGTCCCTTCCCATCAGTGCAGATGGCTGCAACTGCTTCATTAGCTGCTCACCAGAGGACAGAGGAGACCCCAGCACTACTCCCTTACTGCTGGCAGAGCCTACAAATAACCACACAGCACAAGCACACATCGTGCAAGCAGCCAGAAAAATATCCAATTTGAGAAAAGCCAAGATATTCTTCTGGCATGGAAACGCACAGTGGTGACAGATGAAATAATTGCAGTTGAAGCAAACCCCCAGCTTGATCCCAAATAAAGACTGCTTAAATATATCATCTTTTGGCTAAGAAGGGAGATTCACTTGGAGCATCAGAGTACAAAGATATGCTGTCTGCAGACAGCAGCTCAGAGGGGTGTGAGGGGAAAAGGCAGCTCTGAGCTCTGTCGGAGCCTCAGTGCTCGCAGCACTATGTCCCTCTCACACCAAGGGAAGGAATGCAGAATAACACATTAAATATTTAAGACCCTGTCTGGGGTGTTGCTCAGCGAATAATTGCTGCTGCTTGGCACAGTTTCTTCCCAGGAGCTGGCAGCTCACGGAAGAAAGGGAAACCTGCTCGCTGCAGGCTGGTGCTGTGATGCTCCGCATGCTCACATTCAAAGGAGGACTAAACTATTTCTTTGTATTCCAAAGTGCAGCTTCACTAAATGGAAATCTTCAGCCTTGCTTGAGGATGGTCTGGCAAAGCATAGATCCCAGTGTCACTGCTCCATTTGGAAGGAAAGCCCAAAGCATCCAATCCCAACAGGCAGAAAGGAGAGGACAGAGGGATCATCCTCAGCCAGGACACCCCATCCCCCAGAAAAAACCCTGAAATTATAATCCACCCATTCAAAGAAAATCATCCCTTCATGTCCCTTGGCAGAGATCTGGGAGGGCTCATTCCCAAAACCCCACAGGCCCTGAGCTCAAGGGACCCAGGGGAAGACAGTGCAGCTCCTGTCACACTCCTTCACCTGACCTCCCCAATAAAGGCTCAGAAGGAGCAACCTGAGGGCAATTCTCACTGGGGATCAGGAGCAGAAGCTGCTGAAGGGCTTGGTCTCCTCCCAGAGCTCAGAGGGATCTGAGGGAGCCCCACAGCGACATCGCTCTGGCTGGAGCGGCCTTCACCAGGCCTGCAGCCATGGCCTGCAGTAATTAACCCACATTAACAATGGGAGTCAGCCCAGGCACTGCCAGGCTCCCAGGGCACTCCTACCTTCCTCTTGGCCTCGGCCTCGGCACTGCCAGGCTCCCAGGGCACTGCTGCCTTCCTCTTGGCCTGGCCTTGGCACTGCCAGGCTCCCAGGGCACTGCTGCCTTCCTCCTGGCCTGGCCTTGGCACTGCCAGGCTCCCAGGGCACTGCTGCCTTCCTCCTGGCCTGGCCTCGGCACTGCCAGGCTCCCAGGGCACTGCTGCCTTCCTCTTGGCCTGGCCTTGGCACTGCCAGGCTCCCAGGGCACTGCTGCCTTCCTCTTGGCCTGGCCTTGGCACTGCCAGGGTCCCAGGGCACTGCTGCCTTCCTCCTGGCTTGGCCTTGGCACTGCCAGGGGCCACTGCCAGCCGTGGGTGCTGTGGTGCTCACTCACCCTCCCTGCTGGGCCAGCGTCCCTGGGCCACCCTGGGCCACCCTTTGCAGGGACAGAGCAGGGCTGGGGCACAGGCAGGAGCTCCCAGAGAAACTGCAGTGGCTCTGGCAGCTGCACCAGCACATGCAGTGCAGCAAAGCTGCCTCGGTGCAGATGTAACAGTGGAACAGCCCTGCTCCAGAGGATCCTGCAGGATTGTCCTGCCCCTCTCCTGCAGGTGAGTGGGGCAGAGGGAATCAGCACTCCATTGGGAGCAGTCATTGGACACAACCTGAAAATACACCTCCAATTCAGCCTTTCTGCTGGTCAGACAATTTAAAAGCTGTGCTTAAAGAGCTGGCACTGCTCACCTATGGAAAGGCAGCTTTCAGAGACCAGGGCCTTAAAGGATACCATGGAAATTCCTGCCTCTCATTTTCTCTTCTCATACATTTTGTCCCAAATATTTTAATGAACCATTTAGACAACGGAGTATTTAAACACGTGTTTAATGCTGCTCTTAGAAATAAAAAAGCTTTCCTTGCTTGGGGCTGAAGTGAATTGCATTCCCAAAGCTGGGAATATGCTGGACCCCTGGCTGGCTCTGAAGTGCTCCCAGCACTGGAAATGGGAAGCAGCTCCTGCCTGTCCTCAGAGTACAGCTGGTTTGCCCAGGTCACTCACACACAAGTGTGCCAAAACACTCATTTTTACAGCATGCTTTCCAAATCAAAATACAATCACAGCATATCAAAGAGATTTTAGATCTGTAAGAAAAACAATGTCCAGGAAACAAAGCCCAACATCACCCTGAAAGCCAGGAGGAAATAGCTGGACTAGCAAGGCTCAGCTGGCTTCCTTAATTTCAGAACACTCTGCAAAAGCGAAATTGAATTTCTGTGCATGGGCAAGAGAATTACATTAACTAAAAGCCATTTGTGCTTGCAAACTTGGGACCTGCATTCCTAGAGCAGTCTGCAGGAGTAACAATGCAGAAGCAGAAATGCTGTAATTTCTGTTTTGTAGTAACATGCACCCTGTACAGTGAAAATGTTCCTTGAAAAATTAAATTCCAAAAACTGCCATGAACTAAATTAACTCCAACAACAACACCTAGAGGTTAATGGCCCTGATGTTTAGGATTTCACTGCTGTGACTGCCTGGTGTTCATGCAGCCCAGCCTTCTGCTGGGTTTTCCAAAGGAGCTGCAAGCCCCCAAGCCCTGAACTCTGAGAAGAAAAATAACTTTATCAGGGGCCCACTCCAGTGACAAGAAGCAGTTTAGAATTTATTATCTGCTGAACATCTACCCAGCATTGTTTTTCAAGGTGCTATCTTGCCAGAGGAACTGATTTCATATTAAAATATTGCAGTGATGTGGTTTTGGCTTTGTTAGAAGTGAAGCCCATCATTTAAATTGCATTTATTCCCAGAGTTACACAAAGATCAGATGTTTATTAACAAGCTTCACTACTATTTGCAGCTCAAATTTAGAACCCTGAAAACAAAACCAAGCCGTAAATGTGGCATGGGAATTGGGGTTTTCCAAAGAAGGAAGAGAAGGAGCATTGTGATAGCAGCAGCCAATTGTATATAACTCAGTTTGAAGATATTAAAGCTTCCAGATCTATGTTTAATCCCCTGTGAGGCCAAGGTCCAGCTTGCTAATGTAATCTGAGAGCTGAACTGTTTGAAAATATCTTGTTCAACAACATGGTTGGACAAACTTGCTCTCCACCAGGAGGCTTCACTGGTGTCCCTGGCCAGCAGCAGCTTTCCCTTTTTGTTTGAGCATCTTCTGCACAGAAAGTGATGCTTGTGAGAGCCACAAACCCCAAAGCACTTTCACATTATGTGTAAGGCTCCCTGATGGCTGTAAAGGGAGCACTGGGAGTACCTGAGTTTGGCTAACTGCTCTTCTCTGGGTGAGCAAATCCCAGCCAACAGCCCAGAGAGACACCCTGCACAATTCCCCACCCAGGGACCACAAACATCCCAGGCCCCCAGGTATCTTCCCATGGCATTGGAGACCACCCTGCTGAAAAACAACAGAAAACAAAGGCTGGGGAGTAACCCTGACATGGAGGTGTAATCTGTGTTTGAATCCCATGTGTCCTTTCAGCAGCTCTATCACTGCCCTCCAAAAGCAGCTCCTACAGCTCTGTGCAAGTGATGCAGGGAGGATAAACCCTCCCCAAGGTGAGCATAACATAAACACACCCCAGCCTGGCCCCATCCCATCCCATCCCATCCCATCCCATCCCATCCCATCCCATCCCATCCCATCCCATCCCATCCCATCCCATCCCATCCCATGGCAGACTCACACAGCATCACCTGAACTCAGCCTGTCGCTGTTGCTGCAGGTGCTGCAGGTGTGTTGAGGCTGCACACTGTGACAGCTCCTGCTGGCACTCAGGGCTGCCTCAGGGACACATTCATTTCCACTTTTCCCCTGGTTTTTCGGCCCAAGGTTTGTTTCTCGCCTTCCCATCAGCAGCCCCTACGTGCCCAGCTCAGAGTGGGATCTGGGGCACGTCTGCAGCTGGAGCAGCTCCCTGCACTCTGCATCCCACAGGGACAGAACAGGGCTGGGCAGGAGATCCACAGGCAGCAGAGCTCAGCCTGCACTGCCAGGGTTCACCCATCACCTGCCATGACAAAGCCACTCGTTCCTGCAGCTCTCCAGAACCATCACATTGCCAGTTCAGCATTCACATGACTCCCAACCTGTTTCCATCCATCCCCTCCCAATCAATGAATATTCCCCTGCACGCCAGTGCTGCTCCTCTGTGCTCACCAGCATTTCACAGGAGCAGCACATTACAAGACTCTGTGGATCAATGAGCATCCCTCTTTTGTTTCCCAGGAAATACACAGAATTACACATGCTGCTAAGTGCATTCAAAGACCTACAATCCATATGCTGCTTCCCTATTATTCAGCAAAGCTGCATTTATAATCTTAATCCCATCATTTCTCAAAAGGAAAATTGACAGAGATATTTCAGATAAGTAGATTCAATGGCTTAAATTCCAGTGCACTCTCTCAGTCTGTCAGAGGTTATGATGCTTCTTTTTAAAGACAGAAAACAACTTCTGCATCACTCCACATGCACAGTCAATGTTTCAGTGATCCCACTCCTCTGCAGGCTCAAACCTACAGGCTGAAAGCACGGTTAGATTTTTTTAAAAAGCATCATTGCTTTCTGGAAGCAAAGGCTTACAAACCTAAGTTAAATAACATGCAATTAGCAAGCTAGCACAGAATCCAAACCCAAACCCAAGTGGAGCTATGTCAGCAGGTCTGTGGCCAAACAACAAAACGTGGGGTTAGTGGTGTGTGTGCTGGGAAAGGGATGGGCAGCTACAGAGCAGCTCCTCAACTGAAACAGGATTTTCCAGCAAGTAAATTGGCAGTTTACTTTTATCAATTTACAGTAATAATAATTCTCACCGCCCTGTATTTTGATATTAAAACAAACCAGTTGAAACCACAATAAAATGACCATGGGATTTACACAATTCAAGAGCTCCCCAGTGCTTCCCAAACTCATCCTAAATTCCAGTACTTACAGTAGAACAGCTCAGGGTGCCTTTGCACCCATGAGAACTCCTGCAGCTTCAGTGCAAACCCAGAAATCAGGATGTGCAGCCCTAGATGCACCCAAAGGTTCTGGCTGTGCTTGGATGCAGCTGGATGTGTTTGGAGGCCAACCCTACCTGGAAAATGCTCTGTGTTCATACACACACACACAGAGTGCTGAAATTCTATGGAAAAACCCTCAAAACACAAAGAATATGGAAGGAAAATGTCAAAGTAAACTTTAAATGAGTCTTCTCCATTTCTCAGTTTTACTCAAAGACCATTTCCATCATTTACCTTTTCCACAGCAGAGAATCAGATGGAAGAAACACCTGGCAGAAATCTGCCCATCTGCCTGGAGGAGGCACCACTTCACCTCCAGTTTTGACCTCCACAGCCCCAGGTTTTCCACTCCAGGTTAAGATAAAGCATCTGACATGGACACTACCAAAATCTGCCTCCCAAATGCTCCTGCTCCTGACCAAGGTAACTTTGGGCTTTCTGCAGAGGGCTCAGTGCTGTGGCCAAGACAGGTCCTGTAGTAATTACAAATCCTCTGAACAGAGAGAGACATAGCTCTCCCAGGATTTTAGAAGCTGTGGGAAACTTAGAGGAAAGAATTCAAACAATTATTATGTCTCTTTCTGTAACCATTGTTTACAGATATGGCTCTCCAGAGTGTGCTGTTCATAGTTCACCAATAGTGTGACAGAAGATTCCTAAAGGCCAATATGGTCTTAGTCCACCATTGTTTCTATAAGAACTGCAGATTTCTAATAATCAGGTGTCTTTTCATGCCTTCTGATGATGGAGTCTCTGTATTACCTTTGGCTGTCCCCAAACCCCTTCGGTGATAAGGTCCCTAAAAGGAACTTGAAAGCCAAGCTCAGCATCCATTTGGCCTCATGTGGAATGAAGTCACAGACTTCCTGCTGCTCCACTACACACCTGAACCTTTGCCTCCCTTCAGGGCTCTTTGATCATCCTTCAGTCTTTGATGAAAAGCATCAGATGAGTTGATAATGCCTATTTGTTGCTTTCAGCTTTACTTCTAAAAGCAGAGGCTGTTTCCTGCCTTAGCCTTGGCTGTTTCCTTCCCTCCACCAAGGGAGGAGCTGTTCCAACCCAAGGACAGCTCCTGTCCACGTCTCCCTTGGAATCCAGCATAAAAATAAACACAAAACTTCCAGTGAGCTCCCTCAAATCAAAAAGAAGAACAATTTTAAAAGATGACTCAACACTAAAGTTACAAAGTGTGGAAGAGGTTTTACAGCCAACTTCTGTGAGCCATTGAGAAGTTTGATAAGAGGATCCATGTTTACCCCTGAAAGAATTCCTACCAAGATTGTTGACATAGAAACCAAGAAAGAAAGAAGGATAAATAAGTGAAACTTGTAACTGCTTATTCCAATAAACTCTTTGCTTGTCTCTCGTGACCAATGAGCAAAGTGTAAAGTTATGAGCTTTGTAAGAATGTAGAACAAGCATGCATGCTAGAATAAAAACAGGGTTTGAAGCCTTCTGGAAACAGAGTGTGTTGCTTTGTATTGTCTCTGTCTCAACTACAACAATAAAGAATGTCCTGGTGAGAAAAGTCCTGAAGAGCTCCAGGCACGAGGAGAGCACCTCAACCCCAAGCTGGATGCTGAAGGCACCTCCAGGACTCCAGAGGGTGGTGGGCACAGCTGAGAGTGACCCTAACAAAGGACTGAGGTGACTTTAATGAGAGCAGCCTGAGCCCAGCACACAGCCTGGTCTGTCAGGGCCATCAGCCTGGGCAGGGACGGTGCTGGCAGAGCCCCCGAGCCGGGGACAGCTCCTGATTAATGACAGCCCTGGTTGGGTGACAGGGCAAAATGATTGGAGCACCATTGCCTGATCAAGATTAATTATCTCCCCACCCCAGCCCCTGGCAAACGCGTGTCGTAAAGCAGCAATTACAACTAATTGAATACTCCGTAAAAATGAATTTAATCAGAGGGAGCAAGATGGATTTCAACGCTATCTCATTTTCAGGTGTGCAATGCTCCAGTGATTGGCTTGGAAAAAAAAATTCAGAGGTGAATGAGATGTGACATACTTTCTTTAGGATAAAATGCTTACATTAACGGGTCATAAAATGGGTTGATTTTATGCATTTGTTCTAGGAATGCATATGCCAAAGATCATTACAGGCCGAAGAGCACACAAATAACATAAAAATAGCTAAACACTTGAATGGCTGCAGAACAGGGAGGACTTGCTTGAAGCACTAGAAATTAGAAAGGGACATATTTTCATTATATTGTTTTGTGCATTTTCTCTTGAATATGGGAAATAAACATAACTCAAAGGAAACAGCTTTTGGTTATTTGAAATTCCAACTTCCCAGCTTGTTTAGCAAATAAAGACAATTATTTAAAATTTTCTCAAATCTCAGGTCTAAAGGGAAAACAGCAATACCTGTTTTTTACAGAAACGACTGAGATAAAACATGAATGGCACATAAAGGTGTTAGCTGGGCACAAACAAGGTGGCCTTGCTCATCAGAATTCACAGAATTCACAGAATGACCAGGTTGAAAGAGACCTTCAAGGTCATCAAGTCCAACCCATTCCCAACACCTCAACTCACCCCTGGCACCCAGTGCCACATCCAGGCTTTGTTAAACACACCCAGGGATGGGGACTCCACCACCTCCCTGGGCAGCCATTCCAGAACTTTATCACTCTTTCCATGGAAAACTTTTTCCCGATATCCAACCTGTATTTCCCTTGGTGAAGCTTGAGGCTGTGTGCTCTGGTTCTGTCAGTGCTGCTGCAGAAAGAGCCCAGCCCCAGCTGAGCACAGGCACCTTCCAGGAGCTGCAGAGAGTGATAAGTTCACCCCTGAGCCTCCTTTTCTCCAGGCTGAGCACCCCCAGCTCCCTCAGTATCAGGGGCTGTGGAACCCTCCCATACCAGCACATTTATTTCACAGAAACTTTAACACCAAATGTTTGCCTTGCATTCACTATGGAACCAAAATATTTTGGGTGGGGCCTGAGCAACCTGCTCTGGGGAAGGTGTCCCTGCCCATGGCACAGGATGATTGTTCAGGTCCCTTCCAGCCCAGCCCATGCTGTGATTCTGTTTCATTCCACATCAGCTGCACAGTTACTCTCTCCTTCTGACCTTGCAGCATCCCAAAACCAAATCTGGCTGGCTCTGAGGAGTCCCTCCCATCCCCAGGAAGGTCCCCAGGGTCTCTTTGGAGGGTCAGTGCCTGGACAGCTCCAGGTCATGGCCAGGGATCCGGGTGGTGGCGGGGCTGAGGAAGGTCAGCTCAGCTCATGGCTGGGAGCAGGAGGCTGGAGAGGATCCAGACACAGCCAGAAAAACTCTCCCTGAAGTCATTAATGGCATTTCTCCTCGTGGATGGACTCGGTGCAGTTCTGCCTCTCCTCATCCATCCATCTGTGGCAGCTCAGCACAGGAGGGATCCCTGATTCCAGTGAGGAACTGGAGTCCCGAGCTCCCTGCCCCGACCCTGGGCTCTTCCTGAGCCCCAGAGCCCCTTCCCTCTGCCAGAAGGGTGAGCAGGGGGAGAGAGGGGGATAAACACCCAGGCAATAGGATAAAACATGCAGGGAATGGAATAAAACACCCAGGGAATGGGATAAACACTGAGGGAATGGGATAAAACACCCAGGGAATGGGATAAAACCCCAAGGGAATGAGATAAAACACCCAGGGAATGGGAAAAACCCTGAGGGAATGGGGTAAAGCACCCGGAGAAAGGGATAAACAACCAGAGAGTGTAATAACACCCGGGGAGTGGGATAAACACCCAGAGAATGGGATAAAATACCCAGGGAATGGGATAAAGCACCAAGGGAATGGGATAAAACACCCAGGGAATGGGATAAAACACTGAGGGAATGGGATAAAATACCCAGGGAATGGGATAAACAGCCAGGGAATGGGATAAAACACCCAGGGAATGGGATAAAACCCCAATGGAATGGGTATGAACACCCAGGGAATTGGATAAAACACTGAGGGAATGGAATAAACACTGAGGGAATGGAATAAAACACCCAGGGGATGGGATAAAACACCCAGGGAATGGGATAAACACTGAGGGAATGGAATAAAACACTGAAGGAATGGAATAAAACACTGAGGGAATGGGATAAAATACCCAGGGAATGGGATAAAATACTGAGGGAATGGAATAAAACACTCAGGGAATGGGATAACCCCCCAGTGCTGTTCAGTCCAGCCCCTCCTGGACAGGAGCCTCCCATCCTTGAGCAGCTGCTGCAGTTAAAAGAAAATGAGAAACCCACCTGAACCACAGAATCATTGAGGTTGGAAAAGGCCTCTTAAGATTCTAAGTCCAAATTTCCGCTGAACACCCCCATGACACTAAACCATGTCCCTAAAAATGAGGGGAAAGGCTCAGAATGCCAAACACCTTGTAAATTTAACTATTATAAATTACTTCAGTAGATATAGCACAATAAACCTGGATTTTCTGCTGATTTTCAGCAGATATGTTCATCTAGCAGTAATAAAATCTATAGAATCATATTGTTTCATACCTTTTAATAATAAATTTCTTTATTTGAAAACCTACTGGCCTAGGAGAGGTGTTGCTGTGTGTCTCTCCTGTTCTCAGAGCCCTTCCCAGCCAGCCACCAGTGCCAGTGGGATGTTGTTGGAGAATTTTGCTCAGACATGGCTTAAAGAAAGAGGCCATGAAAATATACAGTTGATGGAAAAGTAAAAGGCAGCTGTAAAGCAGCAGTCCTCAAGCCCGTTTCTGTGGATGGCTAGGTTCTCGGGCACATTTTATAAACAGCAGGATTCTCAGACAGTCTTCTCATAACAGGCAAACATTCTGTCCTCGGGAACAGACATGGAGGTTGAGAACCCTTCATATCAGGGTGAGAACAAAAATCTTGGTTTCAATAAACAAACCACAGGTATTGAAAACAAAGGGATGGGTTAATGTTTGCTTGGTAGCCTCGTTACAAAAAAACTCGTGAGCTCGAGTTTTGCAATATGTATGATCTTAATTAACACGGTTATAAAAACATGCCTTTGGATCAATAAATTTGGAGTCGATGCTGATCAACAAGGATGAGTCGTCTCCCTTCGCTTTCAACAGGATGTGAAACAGCTCCTGTGGCTTCTCCTCTGCTTTAAACACAAACCTTCCCTGGAACGCATCCTGCATTGCACTCCAGACAGGTGGGGACACAACCAAACAGCCTGTTTAGCGTAATAATTATAAAATTTATAGACATTTATGGTAACAGTTATAAAACATATAAATGACATTGACTGTAGGGCATCCTGGCATATGTATCCATATATATCCATAGATATCCATAGATATCCCATCTCCAGTGTTCATAGGGTGCAGAAGGACATCGAGCTGGCCTCCTCCCTCCTTTGCAGCTCCTCGGACCAAGCCAGGCAGGAGAGATTTACCGGGAAAGCTTCGGGAAGGCTGCATTGGAGCTCCCTCTAGCCCCCACGCCAGGAAATTGTCAATTATTGAAAATAAAAAATAAAAAAAAAAATAATTCCAGCAGCACCCGCACGCAATCCTGGCACAACACAAAGGCAGCGACGGCTCCCACAGATGTCGGGATTTGTGGGTTTTGGGGTCGGATTTTCTGAGGACTCCCCACTCCATTCCAGGTGAAAAAGGAATTGGTGCTGCACGTCAAATGGGACATCTGGGAACTGAATATTCCAGAATGCAAATGTTCCTTTTCTTCTTGCAAAACTGTGGTTCAGGGGGTCCCAGAGGGGCTCAGCCTTTCCAAGCAGGGAATTCCAAGTGCCCACCCCTCACCAGTGACCTCAGGTGCTGTCCCAGAGCTGCTTCATTCCATCCCTGACCATCCCACTCCACTCACTGCCATCCCTGGGCACTGCTCAAGGAAGGAGCTGCCTTGGCCATAAATTCCTTTATAATTCCAGCTCCCCACGATTCCTGAGCTGCTGGGATGGTGGCAATCTCTGCTCCATGGCACAGCTGCTGGCTTGACTAAGGGAGCATCTGAAACCTTGACTGCAGCCGTGCTGAGATCAACACCCTGCTGCATTTTCCAGGGGATAATTCCTTCTCCTACATTACACAGCATTTCCCTTCAGCTAGTTAAAATCTACTTTGAGAGATGAATATCTTAATTCATCTCAGTTGAACTGGTTTGGTTTGGGTTGTTTTTTTTTTTTGCTCCATCTAGTGGTGCACAAAAATCCATCCTGCTCCAGCCCAGAGTGTCCACACACTGCTCTGAGCTGTGTCAGGGACTTCCCACAGCTGTTAAAGGAGAGAAAATAATACAAGCACAGAGAATAACACAGAGAATAACAGCAAGGCAGTGGTTGCTGTGCAAAGCTGGAGTTTCACCCACCTATTTCAGGCAAAATCTATGTAAGAGCTGAATATGTTTGCACAGGAGAACTCCACACTGCAGAAGGAAACCAAACCAGCCTCATCCTAAACAGTGCCAGTGCCTCAAGGTGACAAAGGAGAAATTCCCCATCTGAACTCCCTCAAAGCAGCAGCTTTCTTGAAGCCCTCTGAGTTTATAGAAGGAGAAAATAAGAAAAAAATAAGAAAAATGCCATTTCTACTTTGTTTCCCATCCCAAAATGTACAGTAAGACAGTCCTCATTCTTCACAAAAACAGTGCAAATTCACCACGGAAGGAAAATTTTTCTGCTGGTACCTTTCCCTGTTTTATAATAGCATGCAGCATTTTAGGTCATCTACTTCTAACTCTGGTTAGCTGAGAGAGCCCTTACCAGCCTCTGCTGCTAAACCCATGGATGCTCAGCATGTTTTATTCAGCCAGCCATGATTTATTCAAGCAGGGAAATGTTTACTCCTGCATTTCTGGCTTCCACTGCAGCAGGGAAGGGCAGCTCTCTGTGTGCTCCTGAAGAGATGCCACAATTCAGGGGCACTACAGCTCCAAACTCAAACTGTTCCAAATCCCAGCAACCCCTAATGAGCCTATTTCCCCTTAATTGGAAAACTACTGGATAGAAACACCCCATGCCAGTGTCCTGTGACAGCCAATAATGCTGGGCAGGCTTTGCCTTCATTTTCTCCTGAGCCTCATCATTAACTGCAGCCACTTCCAGGGTAATCAACGCTGGCCCTGCAGGCTGGGGGTTGAATTTGCAGGGTTAAATCAGCCTTGCTTCTTTGCTTTCCTTTGCACAAATAGATAAAAGGTACTCATTGAAAGATTGGACAAACCCTCCCCTCTGCAAGGGAATAATTACAGTGATCCAGAGTTCAGCTCACTGAGGAGAGAGTGGTAATCACTGTTTACATCTGGGAGGGAGATAAGCAAGTCAAAATATCAGAAATTCCTACTGTTTCTATCTTTGTGAAGCAACTCTGAGAAACTCTTAATTACAGAGTCAAAGACCCAAATGCTGAGCTGTGTTCAAACATTTCAGTGTTTTGCCCTGCCCAGTAAACATCAGAAGAATATATTCCAGGGAATATAATTCCAGATATATATTCCAGGGATATAATGAACTGCAGTCAGCCACTACACTATTTTTTGCATACATTATTTTGACATTTTACAGTGGAAATGAGTATTCTTCCTCTATATTGTAACAAAAAGCAATTAAGAAATGTGAAACTGAGAACATTCAATACCAAAGAACAGCAGCAGCCAGAGAGTGTGAGCAGTGAGCAGAAATGATGCAGAAAATCTTGCAAAATCATGAAGGCAGATTATTCCTGTGCCAGTAAATCCCTGCCCATGCCTGGACCCTGCACAGTCACAAGGGAAGCACAAGGGAACATTTCACAGCAAGGACAGACACACTGGATACAACCTCACAGAAGAGCAAATAACCTGGATTCTGGTTTTTTGGAGATTCCTTTAGGGAGAAAAAGCACATTGTAAAGATGAGAGAGAGCCTCAAGCTGCCTTCATAGTTCTTCCCTCCTTGATCCTGGTGATTCTCCTTTTATCCCATCCTCAAAGCCACACACCAGCACAAATAAATTCCTGCTTTTCCCCCTGCACCAAGCCACCTCTACCTTTACACCAGCCCCAGACTGTGGGGAGCAATATTTTACCTCATGACAGCAACAACAGATTGAAGAACTTTTTCCCCCTCTCCCAGTCCTTCTTTCCCACTATTTTCAGGGTAGTAAATGCCACTGCAGAGAAATTCTGTTCCCTGCTGCATCTGCTTGCACTGGTTAAGTTGGAAAACCCAACCAGCAGAAGTTCTCTGGTTATTTCAGAGCCACAGGATGTGTCTGGAAAGGCGCAATCAACCAAGAGCCTTGTGAGCAGTGGGGACTTGGACACCCATGGGCACAATCTCATTTCTCCAGCTGCAGCCATGGGGCTGTGCAGCTGCAAGTTCATTCCTTCAGTGACAACTGAACCACAGCTTGGAGAGAAACATTTTCATTGATGAGGCAACAGAAGCACGTGAGCAGTGACCTCTGGTTGATCCAAGCCTTGCACAGAGGCCAGGGAAAGGAGAAGACAGAGCTCAAAGCAGCTTAGGGTGGAAGCTGGCATGGAGAGAGATGTGGTGCCACCACAGAAATGTGCTGGCTGCTCAGAACCAGCAGCAAGGAAAGGAAGAAGGGCTCCTCTCCAGCAGCAACATCCATAAAACATCCCATGCTGGTGTTTGCCCCACCTTGAAACAAACTTAAACCTGTCACAGACAACTTTTATGAAAAATCCTTTCCTTAGGATTTTTCCTCCTGAGGAGCTGAGAGGCCTCAGGAACAAAATGTAAACATTGGTTGTCTGCTGCTGTGGAATGCAACAGGTGCATCTGTGATTGGTCTCATGTGGTTGTTTCTGATTAATGGCCAATCACACTCAGCTGGCTCGGACAGAGAACCGAGCCACAAACCTTTGTTATCATTCTTTGCTATTCTATTCTTAGCCAGCCTTCTGATGAAACGTTTTCTTCTATTCTTTAGTATAGTTTTAATGTAATATATATAATAAAATAATAAATCAGCCTTCTGAAACATGGAGTCAGATCCTCATCTCTTCCCCAATCCAAGAACTCCTGTGAACACCATCACATAAACCAGCCCAACAGAGACCTCGCAACAGCTGCCCTCCCACCCCACATCTGGCAGAGAAAAAATCCCCTTGGGCTGTGCCCTCCACACCACACAGGAACAAAACTCACACTACACCTCAGGGCTTATGGTACCGTTTATTTGAGCTCAAAATCAAGTGTGCACTGGAGGGATCTGTCCACAGCTGGCGTGTGTCCTCAGCTCTGGGCAGGAGGAGAGAGCTGTGGGGAGCTGGAGAGGAGGCAATGTCAGACTGGCAGCACGGGGTCCCAGGGCAGTGCCAGTCCATGCCCACAGAGAGGGAGGAGAGGAGCTGGGCACAGGAGCAGGGGCTGCAGCAGAGCCCAGCTGCGCTGTCATCTCGAGGAGGGGCTGCTAGAGCCCGAGGGTGGGCAGCAGAACTGGTGCAGGACACTATCTTCCCTGCCAAGGAGGGGGCAAGAAAGAAAAGAGACAGAGGAAGAGAATCACAGGGAGCAGCATTAGGAAAATTCAGCTTGAAATCGGTTTGATTTTGTTTTCACATCCACAAACACTGTGAGCTGTTTGTAAGCACCACCCAGTTAACCCATTTCCATCTCAGAGACAGGACTCTCCACAGAGGGAAGAACAACCCAAGGAGCCAAGGCCAACGCTGATGACTTAAACTCTGAGAAAAACACTGCCTTGGAAAGGCCACTTCTGTTTTTCCCATTAGAAAAATGACATTAGGCTGTCACTTACATACCCAGCCCAATGTGGCCACAACCCCTTTATTTTTAACACGCTCAGAACACCCCACAGGCATTTCCACTGCCCACATTCTGCTGGAAATGCAGAACAGATGCATCCGCCCAGTGAGGGAGGCTCACACAGAAACCCTGGTGATGACCAGGTCTGCTCTCCACCCTTCCCTCCCTCCCAGGGGCAGGAAGAGCTCTGTCTCCAGGAGGAGTTGCCAGCATCATGAATGGTGCCACCACGAGGCAGGAGCACTTTGGAATACCCACATCTGTAATGCTGGAAGTGCTTTATGGCAGGGAAGGAGATGCTGGCCTAGCAGGAGGCTCCAGCCACGTCTGAACCAGTGACACAACCACGAGGGGCCACTGCATTTCAAGTAAAGAACAGGCTAAAGGAAGAGGATGGAAAGGAACACAATGAAGGGAGAAAAACAAGAAAATCCCAAACCAAATTTCAGGCTGTTCTGCCAGTTCTCCCAACTGTGCTCAGGAGCACAATCCACCATTTGCACTCCCTGCATCACGTAGGCATCAAGTGGAAAATTACAAGTATTACTCTAATTATGCCAGCTTTCCCTTGCCATAGGGTGTGAGCACAGATGCCTTATGTAATCAGCTGAACCTCACACTGACTTGGGGCAGGATTTGGCCACACTTTGGATCTGGTTTGCTCTGTCCATCTGCATCCTGCCTCTCTGGGCCACGTGCTGCTGGTCTGGGCTGTGCTGCTCTCACTGCTTTGCTCAGTTTGAAAATTAAAATACCACCAAGCTTTTATATCTCTGCATATTCTAGAGAGAGCTTAAACATGCTGAGGTATACAGCTAGAAATTAGATCCCTATTCAACATTTTTTTGGTAGAAAATGTTAATGCATATTATATATGCAATTATGTATGAGATGCCATATCAGTGCTAGAAAGAATTCTGAAGTGCAGCTCTTTCAGAGATGTCCTTACCTGGGACTAAGCACTGACTGGCAGCTGCCACAGGGCCAGGGGCTCTGCTGCATGCTGGGGGATGTCTCTGGAAGTGTTTGCAGGGAGGACACAAGAAATATTTGCTTTGTGTCCCAGGGAAGACAACAGTGCCCAGCAGTGGGAAAAAATAAACTGAGAGTTGCAAAGTACATTTATCTAATAAAGAGATGTTTTTTGTTGTAGGGGTGGAAGCTATTTCTCACTTTTCCCTGGCTGTGCTAGAGTGCAAAAATTCCCACTGAGCTCTTGGGAAGAGCTAAGGAAAACCAAACCACTCCAATCCATGATGGAAGCATCTGAAAGCTCAGCACTGTTGCAGGGGAGCCTCTGTGTTAACCAGTTATGGTGGCAAAACAGCTCCAAAGCCTCCCAGGGGCTCAGACAGAAAGAAATAGCACAACCAATCCTTCTATCATCGTCCACACTGTGGTTTGTTGCATGTAAGCCAACATTACCTGGTGAAACAAAGATTCCACATTAAAATTTCACACAAGTACAGTATTTTCAGAATGATGGTTTTACCTCCCAGAGGTGCTGATTAAACATTAAGCAGGCAGAGACTGCAAGAAAATGATGGGATTTCTTTGGTACTATAACATCCTTTGCATTATCATTTTGTTTTCACAGGTCTCACTGGGGAAAAAAAAAGAAAAGAAAAGAAAAATCTCTAGCTTCACGATTTAAAAAATGGTCTTTGGACATGATAAGGGCATCTAATTTGAGATTAGAAGGATGGAAGGTAGGGTGGATGGAGACAGGAATGAGTGACAGCCAACATTTGATGCAAATCAGAGCGAGGAAGTTACAGTTATGAAAAAACACATCAGATGGAAAGATGGAAAGATGCTCAGACATCAGTGGTAAGCAAATGTGTCCACAGTTGCAGTTTGCACATCAGCCTATTCCATACCCACACATGGAAGCAGACAGGAACAGGGCTGGATATCCCCAGCAGGGGCACTTCTGTACATGGAATTTTCTGTGTGTGAGGCTCCTGCACAGACGGGCTGAGGGTCTGACTGAAGTGTGTCTAAAGATGTGTCACAAAATCCCAGACTGGTTTGGGTGGGAAGGGACCTCAAAGCCCCTCCAGTGCCACCCCTGCCATGGCAGGGACACCTCCCACTGTCCCAGGCTGCTCCAAGCCCCAGTGTCCAGCCTGGCCTTGGGCACCGCCAGGGATCCAGGGGCAGCCACAGCTGCTCTGGGCACCCTGTGCCAGGGCCTGCCCACCCTCACAGGGAGGAATTTCCTGCCCATATCTGTTCTAAACCTACTCTCTGTCAGTTCAAAGCCATAGAAAGCCTGTTTAGAAAATGCTGGGAACCAACTTCCTCAGGCAGGACACAGAGCTGATGAAATCCCCCTCCTGCAGATCCATTTTAGCTCTGGGCTTTGCCAGCTCCAGCTGTGAGGCCTCTCAGATGCTGATGCACCTGCATCAAACCAGAGCCTCAGCAGCTGAAGTACAGGACTACCTGGATTTCTATTTTCTGGGTGTTCCACACTCCCTTTACTTTGCTCTTCACACCAGATATAAAATCTGCATGTCGCAGACATCTTTTATGGAAAATCCTTTCCTTAGGATTTTTCCTCCTGAGAAGCTGGGAGGCCTCAGGAACAAAATGTAAACAATGGTTATCTGCTGCTGTGGAATGCAACAGGTGCATCTGAGTTTGGCCCATGTTGGATGTTTGTAATTAATGGCCAATCACAGTCAGCTGGCTCGGACCGAGAGCCGAGCCACAAATCTTTGTTATCATTCTTTTTCTATTCTTAGCCAGCCCTCTGATGAAATCCTTGCTTCTATTCCTTTAGTATAGTTTTAATATCATATATATAATAAAATAATAAATCAGCCTTCTGAAACATGGAGTCAGATCCTTGTCTCTTCCCTCATCCTCAGACCCCTGTGAGCACGGTCACATCTGCATTCCAATGACCTCTGACAGACCCAGGGCAGCTCCTGGAACCTGCAGCTTCCAACCAGAGGCTGCTGCTTTCAAAGCTCTACTCGGGAGGCAGGAAGGGGAAGGGAGTCAGAGAAGCCAAGCTACAGACATTGCTGGTCTATTTTTTAATTCCCAAACATAAATAACCCAAAAAGAGCAAGCAGAGGAGGCATATGGGCTAACTGGAACCCAGACAAGCATCTAGCTGGAAGGACACAACAAGCTCAGGCTTCCCAAGACTTCCCCTGCAATAGGAGAATGCAAGATAACTTGTGTTATCTCTGTCTCTTTTGAGCATTGTAAAATGAGTGAGGGATTACTGCAATAGCTGCAGTTATTAAAAATGCATTATTTCCCTATTAACCATTCAAAACAGATGCCAAAGATCGTCTCGACCAGAAATAAAACTGCTGGAGTGAATAAAACATCCAGCAATTAGCTAACAGCAAATCAGAGATGCTCCAGATTTCACTGTAGTGCATTCATTAATTGCTTCTTTCAGAACAAATTTAATTTTTAATTCTGGGCTACAAAATTAATCCCTCAGTGTATTTTCTAAATAAAGACTCAAAACTGCAGCCAGACCAAAGCATCCACGTCTGTTAGTTTTGTTTCTAAAGATTTCTATTTATAAACTGATAAATGGGAAGACTAAAAGCTAAATTTAATGCCATCATGTGTATGAAGAAATGCAAAGCCCAATCCTGTTAGAGCTCTAGCAGCTCATTTTCATTCACAGCAAAGGGATCCCCATGGACAGGTCCTGCACAAAACCAGGTGCATCATTTGCACTTGACTCAGAGATCACAGTTGTGCTGATGGCACTTTGGATGTAACAACTTCAGAAATTGAAATTATGGGCAAACCAAACCAATTCCGGCCACGAGGATGATGGTAACAGCCTGGCTCCAGCACAGCAGCACATCTGTCAGCAGGGACAGCATAAACATTGCAGTGTCATTTGGAATTAAATCGTATAGACTAAAATATTGTGGTTTGCAGCTCTTTTAATGCTTCCCAAGAACAGAGTGCTGTGGGGTGAAGGATGATTTGGTGGAGGTGTGCACAGTGCAGTCCCTGCTCAGAGCAGGTGCAGCCAGGGCTGTCCCACTGACCTGAGCATGGCTGGGGACAGAGACCCCTCACCCTCTGCTGGCCTCTGCTCCAGCGTTTGGCCAAGATCATGGTGAGATTCCCTCTCTCCCTACCTTGTGTCTAATTGAATTTTCCTTGCTGCAGTTTGGTTTGGTTGCCTCCTGTCCCTGGGAGAGGCTGGCTGCAGCTTTTCCATATTCCCCCTGTTCACAGAGCCCCAGGCTGGTCTGGGTTGGAAAGACTGAAAGCCATGGCAGGGACACCTTCCACTGTCCCTCCCAGCCCTGTCCACCTGGCCTTGCACACTGCCAGGCACCCACAGCTGCTCAGGGCTCCTGTGCCAGGGCTGGAAATCTCTGAGTGAAGAATTTGCCCTGATTTCCACCCAGAGCCTGCCCTGGCCCAGCCTGGGGCTGTTCCGTCTCCTCCCATCCCTGTTCCCTGGAGCAGAGCCCCATTTCCCCTGGATGTCCCCTCCTGGCAGGAGCTCTGCAGAGCCACAAGGTCCCCCCTGAGCCCAAATTTCCTTGATATTTCCTTGAAACAGGGCCAGGGATGAGCTCCTTCCACACCCCCAGCCCTGAGCCATCAGCTGGAGGTCCCACAGCACTCTGAAACTGCTCAGGCTCTGCACCCCCAGAGCAGGGAACTCCTGTCCTCACTGCACAAAAAAACCCTGAAGAAATTCAGAATTTTCAAGCACAAAGTTAAGCTGCTCTAGGCTTTAATTCCACAAGAAATATCACTGATAAAAATAACACCCTGTGTGGAGCAAGACACTGAGACATTCAAGAACAGCTGGTTTTCCCATCAACATCCCAACAGGAAGATCCTTAAAATTAAAGCACTATCAACTAAGGACACAGGAAAACTAAAAGCCTCACTAAAAAGCAAGCAGGGAATCTAAGAGTTTTCAGGCCCTGCTCCTCACCAAAGGAATTTGAGCTGTCTTACAACTCAACTATGGACTCACTACCACCAAATAAATGAAGGGCTCTGATGGGAGAAAAAAAACCAAGCACACAAACAGATGCTGCAACACAAACCAACAGGGTGAATCCAAGCATGCATGGATAGAGGTAACTAGGGGATGAAATATTCAAACCAGAAATATGTTTATGCATTTACAGATTTAGGATTCATTGTTTGCTTTTGTCTTTCCTTATTACCCGTGCAAAGTGATTTTGATTTTTCAGCACCAGGCTTCCAATATTTTGATATAAATATTATTCATGAGCTGGCAATTATCACTAAGTCGATTGCTAATAGCAGAAGTAAAAATTCCAGACAATATTTTCCATGGCATGCACAGTTTTTTAACAGTTTTCACATTTCCAATGGCTGAGATTAGCTGCCCTCTGATGCTTCTCTAAGATGTTACAATAAACACTGGCATTGACAATAAACTGTACTATGGGATGTAATTGCTGCTCTCTGCATTGGATCAAAGAGAACACATAGATAGTAAAGGCATCTATGTTAAAAGAAGCAATATGAGCTGGAAAATGTGTCTTTTTGATGTATTCAGGGCCTGGATGTGTTTTAAACCCCTTTATTTCACTCAAATCCAAGGCAGTGCTGAGCCCTGGGCAGGTCCATGCCTTTAACCTTCAGAGGGTTAAGCACATGGATGAATTCCTCACCTACTGGCAGGGGTGAAAAAAAAGAGTTGCTAAGGAAAACATCAATATCCTCCATAAATTATGTAAATATTTCAGTGTATTTCACATGGGAGCTCAGCCTGCACCTCCCTTCTCCCTACCTTTGCAAGGTAAAGGGGGATGTGCCCTTAAAGCACATGGCACTCACTTTACAGAGTAATTCCAGAGTGCCTGAGAGAAGGACTCACTGCAGTGATGGGTCTATCCACAGCTACCCTACAAGACCTCAAAAATATTGGATATTTGTTCCAATTTTCTTTTTCCTTTTAAAACTTAAGCAACTATTGCTTGTCTCATGCCAAGTGGCAGCACCAGATGTCCCTCAAAGAGCAGCAGAGGGTGGAGCATGTCTACTCTTACCTGTACTCTGAGTGTGTGGCAGGGACAGCTAGCTGGGAATGGTACAATGGAGCTGGACAGCAAAACTGGTGCAGAGTATTTAAAGACCTACGACACAAGGAGAAACACAAAGTCAAACCAGCAGTGTTGAGAAAGGGGCTCTTGAGGGGAAGGCAGGTGCTGACAGGAGAACTGGAAACTCAGGAGAGCGGGGGCTGCAATTTGAGGCACAGCTGTGAGATCTGGATGCCAGGGGACACGGGGAACGGTGCCAGGGTTAAATGCACACACCACAGTGATGGGGAGGAGCTGCTGCAGTGAGGAGTCAATCACAGGTTTGCTGCAGGATTAAGATCAAATGCCAATTGAAGGCCTGGGGTTTGCCTTGCCAGGTGGGAGGGAGGCAAAGCTGAAACTCTGAGGGTTGAAATCCCTGTGGAAATGAAGCTTTAGGCTGCACCTTACTCTGCACCAGTCAGGCTGTTCTCTGGCCATGGAATTAATGATGCACAGTGCTCTGCATGAGGAGGGACAGTGCAATGGACATGGACACAAAGCTTTCTTCAAGCCCAGCAATGAAAAACATACGGCAAAACAATGTGAAAGAACCCAAGTTTCACCTGTGTTTTAAGCAATATTCAGACCTGTGCAATAGCAGTTTAATTGTTCAAATTTGTTCATAAAGCACAGAAAGAAAACAAAAAATCCTTCACAGCACAAAGATATTCTGCAGCCCAGATCATTAGATTGGTGTTGTTTCACTAAAACAAAACCAGACAAGAGGTTTCCCCCTCTGAAGGAAAGCTTGGGAAATCTTTAAGCAGCACACAGCACACGTCCCTGGTTCCTGGTGTTTGTGCCAGGAAACATTAAACAAGGCTCAGCACAGCAAGTCTTCCACAATAAATCCACCTAATCAAATTTCTCAGGACACAGCATTCTTCTAGGAAATCATAAAAAAATAATCAATATCTCCTAGCTCTTTGAGTGGACGAGGGAGCTGTTAAATTGAAAATCCTCCTTTAACTTGTGAGCATGCAGCCTGACAGTTAACAGAGGGGGTGTGTGTGTGCTTGTGTACACAAATGCACTTTTTAACCCCCATCTTTCTCTTGTGTTTTGATAGAAGTCTCAGAAGATTGATTTTGATTCTTCTGCATCCCTGAGGCTTAAAGTGAATCCTGTGAGGTCACTTTCTTACGAGATCAAAGAGAGCAGTTAAGCAAAAAGAAGTCAGGCTTTGTTCAGGAAGGAGTAAGTTACTAATCCTTAGGAAAAAAGGCAAGGTCAGCCCGTTGTGATTCCTGCTGCCAACACTGTGTCAGCAACTGCATGGCCAGGATCAGCTGGATTTCTGTCCAAAGGTGGTAACTCCTGTGAAGTGCTTGAGCTTTTGGAGATGTGGCTCAGCCCACACACACCCCAGTGTGGAATCTGACACCTCACAGGGCTCAGGTACCCATGAGGGCACCTTCAAACCCCTTGGGATCACAAAAAAACCTCAAACCAAAGATGGAGAACAACACTGAAAGCGTTGATGGGCTCCATCAAAGCAGCCAAAGCTGATTTTCTGTCAGGAAAAGCACACAGTGCTCCACACGAGCTGCTCCCCTCAGTCCTGGGGCAGAAGGGCAAAAGTCTCACCCTGGGCAGGGAACTGTTCTCATGAGGAACCTGCTCCTCCTGGCCATACCTGGTTCTTCCAGCAAAAGCAAAAGAAGGAAATGCAGAAAATCAGTAGGAGAGTGCTCCAGATTCCATTCCCACCACTGTTCTTTTCCTACACAGAAGTCTCTTTCTTCAGAGAATTAACCAGTGAAATATGAAAGAATATGAAAGAATCTCTCTGGATTCAGCTCTGCTCAATAAAGCTTTTTGAACAGAGCTTGCTCCTGGCTCTTCCAAAATCATTCTGCCCTCAAGGCTCCCTGAATATGTCTTGCTCCAATATTCCTGGGTTCCAAAAGAACGTGGACAATCAAGAAGGTGGTGGAATCTTGTCACCATCACATTTTCTGAAAAATCCTCCTTGCCCAGGATTCTTCTCCTGGGAAGCTGAGAAGCCTCAGAGAAAAAGGAAACAATATTATCTCATTTGCTTCTCCTGTGTTTGCTGCTTTGGAATGTGGTCTGGAGATTGTTTATCCAACAGGTGCTTGTTTGATTGGTTTAATGTGAATTGTTTTTACTTAATGGCCAATCACCATCAGCTGTGTTGGGACTCTGGAAGGAGTCACAAGTTTTCATTATTATTTTGTTAAGCCTTCTGTCTGTATCCTTTCTCTATTCTTTAGTATAGTTAAGTATAGCATAATATAATATAATATAATATAATATAATATAATATAATATAATATGATATGATATGATATGATATGATATGATATGATATGATATAATATAATATAATATAATATAATATAATATAATATAATATAATAATATCATATCATATCATATCAGCCTTCTAAGAACACAGAGTCATATTCATCTTTCCTCCTATCTCCGGGGACCCCAAAAATACCACAGAATCTGAAATGTAAGGAACTCATACAATTTTGGGTCTGTGAACTAAAGTTTAGAATTAAACACAGGATTTGATTTGAGAGCTTGGAAAAGGTTTTTAAACTTAGGTGCTAGAAGTGAGAATGTGGATTTATAGTTTGAAGTAGAGATATGTCAAGTAAAGGAAAGTTTAGAGCTTTAGAGTTTAGGATATAGAAAAAACAAAGTTGTTACAGAGGTAAATAAGGAGCTTAGAATGCAGTACTGTAGGGTTGTCTGTCATAACATGATTGGTTAAGAAAGTTTATATTGTAGTATGGGTCTGTAAGGTGAAATATTTAAGGACTGGGTTAAAAAACATAAATATCTTTGTTAGTGGTGTTTTATTAGTCAATAATTCCTTAAAAGGTCTTGTCACTAAGGGTTTTGTGACCTTCTGAACTGTGCTGTAACAATGTGAGCTGAACTCAGCCCTCCTGCCTACACAGAAGATAAGAAAAATAAACCACATCATCAAATACAATTCAGAGGACTCATCTCAAATTCCTTCCAAATTTCCCCACGAGTGAATTGTCACAAAGAGAAGCTCTCCCCATGCTCTGGCTGTGGTTTGTGCTCACTGTGGCACAGCCCTGGGCTCAGGAGCTTCCCAGGAGCAGCAGGAATGCAGCATTCCCGTCCTGGGAGCAGCTGGAGCTGCCCAAGGATGTCCCTACACCGCCACAGGTGAGGAGGTGACACAGGGGACAGGGCTCAGCTGAGGCTGGCACTGAGGGCCACCAGGTCCCTGCTGTCCCACACAGCAGGATGGATCCTCAGACAGCATCCTGGGCCCACCATAGGCAGAGGAAACACAAGGTCTGGGCTCTGCTCTGAAGTTTGAAATTCAGAATAGCTCAACTCTGTCTGGGCTCCTCCAGATCTCAGTGACTCATGGCAGCCTGACAGTGATGAGGCTCAGGCTTTACAGCCCCTGACTAATGCTCATTCTACCCAAAGCAATGGGGTAAATCTGCCACTGCAATTTAAGACTGATATGTGGCATTTTGTGCCTTCAGTCACCTGCAAAACAGCACTTGCAGTCATCTACCCCTCTGTAATATACCACAGAATGTTTACAGTTCCAATCCCTTTGTTTGTTTGTTTGGTTTGGCTGGAGGTTTAATTATTTTTTAAACTTCACAGCTATATGTTGCAATCAGCCTTCAACACAAGTTTGCATTCAAGCTAGAATTCATTTGCTAATTTTTAACACCTAAAGACATCAGAAGAAATCCATTTCAATCATTTGGAGGAGAATTAATCACTGCTCCTGTTCACAGTCTCGCAGATACTCAGCCCTGTGAAGATTAGTTTCCACATCTGTGGCTGCTGTTCTTCAAAGGATGATTTAGGATTACAAAGAGAGCACGGGTACTTCAGCACCAGGACAAGACAAATGACAGCTGACAAAGGCTGCTGCTGGTAATTCCAGTTTCTGGCCCATTGCTGCATGTGGAAGTTTGGCCATTTCCCATTCCCAGGCCAAGCTCCTTCCAGCTCTCCCCTTGTGACATCAACCCCTGTGAATCCCTGCACGAGGATCTTGGCAGAGCAGAGGAGTCTGCCAGCAAAACCAGAGCCAAACCGGACCCAAACCTTGGACATCTCATTCCCCCACAGAGCAGGAGGAACCCAGCTCCTAACAGAGCCCACAGCCCCCAGGCTGTGCCTCCCACCCTCTGTAAACCCCATCATGTTTGCCATCAGAACCCACTCACTTTAACAGCACTCTCCTGTCCAGCAGCAAACAGAAATGACAATTCTTTTTAATCTTCTGGTTTTAGAGCCTTGCTCAGATGTACAAATAAAAAGAAATCAACTACTGGTCATCACATAAAGCCAGAACTATTTTTATTTTTTCTTTCATTTTCTCTTGCAATCCCCCACAAGCCTCCCAAACTCAGCAGACAATTTTCTCAGTATTGGTTTTTAAACAACCTGGCAGAGCAGAGCACGAGGCCATTAACCTGGAATTGCTTTTTCTCTAACAGGTTATCCTGTGCTCTCACAATGTTCTCAGGGGCAGCAGATGCTCCTGGCAGGTTTGGGAGCCTGGGGGCAGCTTGTCCCTGCCCAGGACACCGTGGTGGCACAGGACATCCATCCACCCCTGCTCATTCTGCTGCTGTGGAATTCTCAGCAGAATTATTAAACCATCACTGTCTGAGAGCCTCTTCTTGCAAGAGGTTCCAAACCCTGAGACTGAGGAGAATGGGAGCAGGAGCACAGCTGGAGGAGCCTGTCTGCAGTTAATGATGTGGCTGATGAGAGGAGCTGCTCAGCACCTCCTGCCCTTTGCTGCTGCCCTGACTCCATTCTCCATTCCTCCTCTGGTCTGGAACAACAAGCTGTTCCCCTCCATCTGCCAGGATTCTTCCCTTTCTTCTGGCACATTTTCCCATAAAGTTCACATTGCAATGAGAATTTGGAAGAAACAACCCCAACAGAGGCTGCTGTCCTGGATGGCTGTGTGCACCTATCCTTCTGAAATCAGCTTGGGAACAGCAGGAGGGACAGACAAATCCATCCCCTGCTTCAGCCCATTCCCTCCATGTCAGCTGAGGGAGCCAAGAACGGTTTGTTTGATTGGATCTATTAAAAAGAATATTTGCATTTCCCAGTGTTTTATCCTGTTGAAGAGTAACATTATTTTACAAGTTGAAATTTTCTTTCTCAAGTTGATCCAGAGTTATGGCAACAGCTGAGATTAGAAAATACTGTAGATAGAAACTAATAAAGTCTGTCCTGGTTTTGTTTAATAAATCCAACCATTACCTTCATGAGGAGCAACATTTGAAATATAATCAAAGGATACCCAAAGAGGTGATGAACAGTAAAAGTCATAATAATACAGACCCACATCAACTCCAGCTAAATGCTTGCTATTAACAAGTTTATTAACCTGTCAGAAGGGCTTCCAGAATGAAAATCCTGTCCCAGGCCACAGGACAGCTTTTGGAAAGCAGAGAAAGCAGCAGGAAGCTTTCCAGGGCAGCTCCCACTGTCCCAGCCCAGGTTTGACTGCAGCTGTGGCTGTGGCCACTTCAAGGTGATTAAGGACACGACACATTCCCATTTCCAAGGACAAATTCCTACTGTTCCTTGCCCAAAATACGCAGGGCAGTATGATTTTGGTTTTGGAAGCAGCACTGTGAAACCTTCTCTTCTTTGCTATTCATTTCACCCCACTGCATGTCCAGCACTCTGCAGCCAAGCACATCACAGAGAAGCTGTGGTGGCACACAGACATTATTATGGTTTTTTCCCAGTGTTGTTATTATTAATTAATTTCCTGGCATGCACTCTTTTGGATGGCAGCCCCACAACATTAAATACTGCCATTGCTTTTATGGTTGCATCCACAAAACCCTTCCAGATCACAGCAGAGACCAGCACACACTGCAGGAGGAGCTCAACTCCTACCTCCATTGCCTGGGCACAGTGGGAACGTGCCCAGGGATTGCTCCTGGAGCAAATCTTTGCTTTGCTCTCAAGGAGCCCAGGGTGTCTCTTTGGGCACAGCTCCTTGGACACCAAACCCCAGGGAGGCAGCAGGACAGCTGCTGGCAGGTAAACACCAGTGTCATTACTCTGCAGGAGTTTGGGAGTCAAAAACCTCACCCACACATCACAAGCAGCACAGCCATATGCTGCAAAGCTGCTCTGCTGGCATCTCCCTCCTCCCATTGCTGCCTCCCCTCCATGCAATAGTCAGAACCTGGCTAACAGCATTCCAGAATTCATTTCCTCTTCACAGGAATGAAAGATGTTTTCACCAGCTACAAGGATGCTCAACAAAAGCTGCAGTTCCAAACGAGCAGCACACACAGTCCAGAGTACAGACCACTAAATTTTGTTCCAGAATTCATCAAATCTGGTTGTCACCGGAATGATTTAATAGCAGGATTTGTACCCGGCACAGCAGAACTGCAGACTGGGAGTTCTTGTTGGGAATAATGCTTCCCTTTGTGCATTCCCAGCTCAAGTGCCCACAGCTGGATTTTTCAATGGAATCATCAGGCACACTCTCACTGACCTCTCCTCCATCAAAGGGCCTGTAAATAATTATCATCTCCTGGGAGAATGGAAGCACCACAGGCCCAGCATACTAAACAAGGAACAGCCATTATTTTGTCCCATCCTAGAACACAACACTTATTAGCATTACAGAGAATTAGAAATAATTATTATAAACTTTTTTAGGTTTCATGAAAATGCAGTACCAGCCTACACAAACAGGCAGGAGGGATCCTTCTGCATCCCTGCACAGTTTGCTCCAATCCTGGGTTAGCTGGAACTAGGGTGAATTTAATTAAGACTATTAATATGTAGATGCTTGTAATTAGAAAAAAATCCTTTTAAGTCTTAACTAGAACCCCATCTATGGCACAGGGTAATGTAGAATAATTCACAGGACTCATAAGATGCACTTGTGTCAGTTGTTCCTAGAGCTGTCAAAATTTGTAGGAAAAACCCCACACAGTCCAAACCCAGAAATTAAGAGCAAAGAGACATGAGAGAAGGAAAATATCTTTTAGATTAAATGAGAGTGTGGATATATTCACCACTTCTTTTCTGTATGTCCCACATCATTAAATCAGGCCCCAGAAATCCTCAAGAAACTACAACTCCCATCATAGAACACAGGCACATCTATAATTTCACAGAGCAATAACACAGCAAACCCAAAGCTGAGCAGTTCCAGTTATACATATTGGATTTGCAGCTGATGAAAGAGGCAAAATAACAAAGTACAAAGAATGAAATTACCCAGATACAGCAGGAGAGATTTACAGCAAGGCAAATCCTGTTACTTAAAACAATGCTCCAGTGACATATGTTCTATTCAGTGCAGCAGCTGAAAAAACTGCTTTCACTAATCCAAGTAGTGTGACACTCTTGTTCAGCTTTTCTTAGAACAGCAACAACCAGGCTTTCAACACTTAAAGATGAAAAAGATATTTTTATCTTTAAAAAGATACTTTCAATGGCAAAGATCTTTGGCATGTATATATATACATATCACAAGAACACTGACAGAGTTGTTATATGTAAGGTTGCATCTGAAAACTTACTCAGCATTGAAGGACTGGTGTATAACAGTTTAACAAACATTTTCAGTATTGAGAACCCATAATTTTTAAAGAACATGAAGATTTTCTGTATGCATGTGTTCTTAAGAGTAAGTTCTTTAAAAAATTCCCAGCTTACATTTTCCCCTTTCCAACCATCAGCATCAGCTCTCTTACACAGGAGTTAAAACACAGAATTATAGTAGGAGGCAGAACCCACATCTTGTTTTGTACAGCAACGTGCTGAGGTGGGTACAAGATACCAAAGGTGTAAGCAGCAAAACAGGAAAATCCTGCACAAGATGGGTCTGTAAATAAGACTGCAAACTCATTGTTAAATACAGCAACACACAGGGATTGAATATCCCTTACCCCCCTTACATGATGAGCACTCTGTGAAATCCATTCCCTGCTGAGAGTTACAGAATCCCCAAATCCCAGGACCCAAATTAAAATGGAGTCCAACACAACCAGAGCTGTTCTCCCATGGACAAACACACAGCAGGATGTTTCAGGCTGATCCATGCATACCTGCAAGGCTGCAGCCTGTTCTCCAAGTTTACTTATTTCAACTTCCTACAAAATGCTCCGCATTTATTTTGATTTTAAAACATTTCAACTTTACCATTCACCCCTTCAGCACAACACAAAAAGCTGAAGGAAACTCTAAGACATATACTAATATTCTTTTGTTATTCTATTGGAGGAGTCTGGTTTTGAATGGTTTTATTTACTCCGCCTGTGTGTGGATGGTGCTGCTGAACATGGAGCAGATTTACTCAAATCAGGCTGCTCAGAGGCACTGCTAAAATAACTGGAAAAGGCTGAGGATGACAATTACATGTGTTTCATGCAGGACCCTCTGGAACCCCCAAATTTAACCCTAAAGGGATGGATGGTTAACCAGGGCTAAGAACTGCAAACAGAGGTACAGCATCTCCAAGGCCCTGGACTGGGAGTGAGGACAAATCCAAGGGCCCATTCCTGCCTGTTTGTGCCCATTTTGGAGCAAACCCTGTGTGTTCCATCAATTCCTCTTTGTGCCCATTTTGGAGCAAACCCTGTGTGTCCCATCAATTCCCGCCTGGTTTGGTCCCTTTTTGGAGCAAACCACCTGTGTGCCCCATCCATCCCAGCACCAGCTCCATGCTCCAGACTGGCTGAGTCCTGAGCCCCAAGCCTCAGGCTCAGCTCCCACAGGGGCTCCTCAGCCCACAGCAGAATCAGCTCCTGTGTCTGCCCTCAACCCTCCAGAAACTGCTCCAGGGAATGATAATCAATGAATGTTTCATCTTTATGTTTTTATCAGCATAAAGGTAACAGCAAAACCACAGGGAACTCTGCCTCCTCGGTCTGACACTGCTCAGGGCTGCACTGCACATTCTGCTGTTTGCATTTTATTTCTGCTCTGAAAAGACAGATTGCACTTTAATATGACAAAGCATTCCAACAAAATGGAAGAGAGATCCTTGACTCATCACAGACAGAATTTCTAGCACCCTGCATTGCTGCTTGGATGCAAAGTGAAGAGTTTCCTCATTTTTTCCCCCTGCTAAACACAGACTACTCACTTTATGACACTGTATTTTTAAATACCCACATGCACAATCATCATCATCATCATCTAAACACATTTAATATACAGAGCATTTATCTACCAGAAAAGGTAACACCCTAAAAATGGTTCGTGGAAAGAAACCTACCCAACAATAAACTGATCACTACTCCCACTTCTGGAATCCTCAACACAGAAATCAGAGGGGTGACAACAGATGAAGAAGGAAAAGGTACTCACAAATAACACCTTCTGCAAGCCATCCTGGAAGGGGGGTGGCCTTGGAATTTATATTTTCTTTCACGCAATCTGAGGTAGAAAAGCTCTTTCTCAAGGAACAAGAATAAAGTAAAAAAAAAAAAAAAAATCACATTCACAGCTTTTGCACGCTCATTGAGGCTTAGCCACGGTGGAACATCACGGATAAGTAAGCTGGTGATGTAACCAGCATCAAACACTGCATCAGATAAACCCAAAGGCTCTACAGGGTTATATTTTGCAAAGCCAAAAGGTTTTACCCAGAGAGGAGGTTTAGCAAGCACAAACCAGCCACGCTGTCCTCACATTCCTGGTGGGCTCGCTTTCTGCTTGCAGGAAAAGTCCCAAAGCTGTATTTATTATTCAACTTCATCACCAAGGAGGAACAATATGCTTTCTCATTTGCTATTTAGACGGAAATATCAAAGCACCAAATGTTGCATTTTCGAATGCACCATCTCTGCCTGCTCACTGTAGTACAGTCCAAACCAAGAAAAGGCCATTGGTCCTTTTATCTCCATGGAAACAGCAGCATCTGTGAAGACGAACGTATTCCCTCCTCACTGCAAAGTCAATTTATAGTCACATACTATGACATAAACTGATAAGACAGCAAAGCTAATCAGCAACCAGGAGAAACAGCAACCTAAACATGAGATTAAGCTCTTGCTCAAGAGGATATTCCTCTGTATACAGCATTTCTCCTGTGAAAATTGCAGAATTAAGAAGCAAATCAAGCTGTTCCTGAGAGCTGCTGCAGGTTGGGGATTTGTGAACTTCCCAGTTTGGCTAATGAGGAGAGCAGCTGAATATTTTATACTATTAGCTTCTGGCTTGAAAATCTAGTTAAATCCTACTAAATGGGAAGAGATTTAAACAAAGTTGCTCTTTGCAAAAAAAAAAAAAAAATTACTGAAGAATTATTACTCCAGTGTTACCTTTTCCCTGCAGAAGAGCTGTCATCTTTAATAGCAACAGCAGAGTGAGAAGTTTCATAACTCTACAGGCGACAGCCTCCCCATCTCCCCCTTTTTAGCACCACCAGAGGTGCAAACACTTCAGCACCATCCTGCTTGTGCTCTACAAACCTCCCCTCCAGGGAAATGATCATTTCTGCAGGCCTGATGAGTCACCTCTGCTTGATTTTATTCGGTGGTACTTGTAAAAGAGAAAACCAAACTAAAACCCAAAGCAAGAGACCCCAGAGAGTACAAAAGTGAGCTTTGTTCAGCTTTGCTCCTGCCCTCCTCCTGCCCAGCCCCGATGCTCAGCGCTCAGCCCTGACGTTCCCAAGCCAAGCTCCCTCCCTTCCCTCATGAATCAGTGCAATGACCATCTGCTCACATTATTAACTTAAATATGCACCAGAACACACTGATGAGGGCAGCTCATTTGCCATGGTCAAGTGATCAGCTCCATGGCCACTTGTCCCATTTCCAGAAGGACGGGGGGCGGCCAAATCCTCCTGATGCACCCACACAGCTCCCAGGGCTCCAGGGGAGCAGGAACTGCCAAAGATGCTGCAAAACTTTAAAAACAAAAATAAAAAATCGGGGAGGCAGGAGATCTTTGGTCCAAACCAATCTGCAAATGAATTAGGGTGACCTAACTGCAGCCTCACTGTACCTGAAGGAGCCAGCAAGGAAGATGAACTGTTTTAAAGGGCCTGGAGCAATAGGACACGGGGGAATGGCTTCGAACTGACAGACAGAAAGGATAGATGGCATATTGGGAAACAGGAATTGTTCCCTGTGAGGGTGGGCAGGCCCTGGCACAGGGTGCCCAGAGCAGCTGTGGCTGCCCCTGGATCCCTGGCGGTGCCCAAGGCCAGGCTGGACACTGGGGCTTGGAACAGCCTGGGACAGTGGGAGGTGTCCCTGCCATGGCAGGGGTGGAACATGGTGATTTTTGAGGTCCCTTCCAACCCAAACCACTCCCTGATTCCATGGTTCTGCCTAGCAGAGGTGCACTTTGGTTTACAAAAGTAAATTTGATGATAATTTATAGAATTCTCAGAGCAGCCTCAAGTCACATCAGCATGTGCTGGTGCCATGGAATGCACTAAGAAACCAGAGGGGAAGCAAAGGCCCCAAAATTCCTCATTCTCCCACATAAGTGGCATGTAGGGCTTGGATCCAGCACCAACAGGTGCTCCAGCAGGATTTCTCCTAAGAAAACTCCATAAATACCCACTTGATGTGGTGCTGCCCCACCCAGCAGAGTGAGCTCCAGGGAATCCTATCACCACATTTCTCTTCACAGAGAAAAGCAAGGCACAATTCTTCCCAAGGATTTCTGAAATTCACATTCTCTGAACCTCAGAGAAAGGGAAAACACAATTCTTATCACTTGCTGTGCCTGTGTTTGTGCCACAGTAGAATGCAATATGGAGACTGTTTACCCACAGTGATGGTGTTTTGTTTCCTTGGCCTGTCAGGGCCAGGTGTGTGTGTGGGACTGTGGGCTGGTGACAGCCACGAGATTCTGGGCAGTGTGAGCAGAGTAGAGTGCTGGGCAGATTCAGTTTAGATGAAATGTATATAATATAGTATAATAAATTATTCTGATTTCCATGGAGTCCTCCTCATCATTCTCTCCCTTCATTCGGAGTCACCTTTGATTTACAATAGAATCCAGCCTGGTGTGCCCATCCCCAAATATCTCTGTTGGTGCAGTTCCCAAATCCTTCCCTGGGAGTTTGATCCTGTAACTCCAGCCCCACGGGCTCATGGAACAGGTCAGGCTCCAGAGCACAGTGTCCCCACGCCACACTGGAGGCCTGGATTGCAGCAGCCATACCTTGAACATAGATATGAGACCCTGGGAGGCACTGACATGATCACAGGTACCTGTCAGCTTTCAAAGTTGAATTATCTTTTGCACAAATTAAGGGAATTCAGAGAAATACAGATTTAGATGAGTGGCTTTTTTCTGCTGCACAGCCTAAAGGCGTCTTGCCTTCCAAGGAAGCTTTATAATGATTCAAATACTGCTTCATTTTTAGCAGATACCAAACACAGAGCGCTGGAAAAGTACAATTTTAAAAGGTGCTTCTGTGTCCTGAACTTGGACATCACAGCCACCAGTACATCACATAAATGATGAATGCCTGCTAAGGAAACAACACCATTCCATAAAGAATCCCATAAAACAGCTTTCCAAGCACTGCAAGGTCAAGTACCTCAATCACCAGCAGCATATGAGGAAGAGAATAAACAGGCCTGGCAGCTTGGTGCATTCTTCTGCTGTTAATTCCAGTTTCTGCAGACGTCTGACAGCGCACTGGTCAAATGAAAAGTGAGGAATGACTTACCCAGGTATACAGAAAGGGGCTCCCTGGGTGATAATCAATCCAGTTCAAGGAGGACAGGGTAACAGGAAGCTTTTCAGTGCATGGCATTGTTGCTTGTGTTTGGGACAAGCTTTCAGTTCAGTTCTTGGCTTTGGTTTGATGTGTCTGGATAAAATAACTGAAGAAAAAACTATCTGGCTCTAAACTCACCTAAACTCCACAGTTCTATTCAAGATAACAGAGTCATTTGCATGATTTCTGTTAAACACTGGTTTAGCCAAGCTCAGTCTCCCTCAGCTCTCCCCTGGAACAATGGGAGCTGGGCTGATGAGTAAGTGTGGGATAAAGCCTGCCCACGGCTGTGTCTTAGCAGAATGAACTCAAATGTTCCACAATTGATTGAATACTACAAAGTGAGGAGTTAGTAACTGCACAGGCTGTTTAGCCTTAGCTTTTAACTTTAAAAAAGGCTTTTCTTTATCAAAAAATGCAGTAAGTAGGGCAGAACTGGGGACACTGGGGCCATGTCCTCCCCAGCACTACAAAGCCAGCTCAGCAAGACTCTGGTACAGTCACTTGATGTCACTGTGTGAAAGGAACTGGACATAAAATGCCCACGTCATTATCCCAACCACTGTACAAGCCACAAGCACTAAAGACAAGGGCTCTGATCCCACTGCAGAGCCTGGGAAGAGCTCCACAGGGCCCAGCACAGCCAGGCTGTCCCAATAAATGCCCAGTGGTTCTGAGTGCTCTGAACACTGATCCCTGCCAGCATCAGTGACCTGCACAGCCACAGAACTGGCTGTCCCCAAAACCCAGTTTTCTCTGCTGAGATTCCTCTTCTGTCCATGGCTGTGAGGAATAAACAATCACCTGAGCAAAGTCAAACATTGTGTGTTTCAAATGAGGGCCTGAATTTATGTTCAAGGTTTTGAGACAGACTCAAAAGCAAAGCCATTTGTAACCAGTTTTTGCGTTTTCCTGTTTATTATGAACATGCTGGATTGGGAGGCTTGGCTATCGATTTATTCTAGAAAACCAAAGGCAGTTTGTGGTTGGAATTCTGGGTGAGGCCACAGGGGATAAAGACACAGCCCTGTCCCTGCTCAGGAGATCTCAGACCTTCTACTCAAACACAGGATGGATGCTCAGCTCCTCCCCACTAAACCCCAAATAAAACCTCACCCTGCCTGCTCCTGACACAGCCCCAGAGGTTGTTATTTTGTTCAGAAGCAGAAGTGGCTCCATGAACGTTCCCCTCACATGTCACACACACAGAAAGCTCAGCACCATGGGATTCACAGAGAAACCTGGGAGCTGAGACCATTTTTACAGAAAAACTTCCATTACAACCTAAAAACTCCCCCTCATTCACTCTCCACCTGAGGCTGAGCTGTGTGTTGGAGCAAGCTGGGCTGCTGAAAGGTGTCCCTGCCTGGCAAGGGGTGGGACTGGATGGGATTTAATGTCCCCTCCAGTGTGATGGTGTTCACAGGGGTTCTTGGATGAGGGAAGAGATGAGGATCTGACTCCATGTTTCAGAAGGTTTGGTTTATTATTTTATGATATATATTACATTAAAACTATACTAAAAGAATAGAAGAAAGGATTTCATCAGAAGGCTAGCTAAGAGTAGAATAGGAAGGAATGATAACAAAGGTTTGTGGCTCAGCTCTCTGTCCGAGCCAGCTGACTGTGATTGGCCATTAATTAGAAACAACCACATGAGCCAATCCCAGATGCACCTGTTGCATTCCACAGCAGCAGATAATCAATGTTTACATTTTGTTCCTGAGGCCTCTCTCAGCTTCTCAGGAGGAAAAATTCTAAGGAAAGGATTTTTCATGAACGATGTCTGCGACACTCCAGCCCAAACCATTCCATGGCTCCAGGCCTGAAATCCTGGGCCTGTGGAGCTCCATGCAGCTCCTGAGCAACAAGGCTGCCACAGGATCCAAAGCACTCCTCACCACGGCTGGTTCCAGCCCCCTGAGCCCCAGTTATGTAATTACACACTGCTCATTCCTCTGGGCACTTGTACTCTAATGCACAAAATGTGTCTCAGAGTAAGGGAGAGAAGCCCAAGGGCTGCAGCAGAGCTGCTGATGTCAGGAATGTGATGGGAAGGACCCAGCCCTGTGCTCCCTTCCCTGCAGCCATGTGTGCCCCCATGGAACATTCCCTGGCCATTGCTGCACTGGTAAAATATTGAAGCTCAAAGCAAAATAAACAGCTGTAGAACTGCCAGGAACGTCTCAGGCCAGAGCACAGTATTTTCATTTTCAGTTCTTTCATTTTCAATCACATTTTGAAATGTTTCTCATGAGCGTTTGTAGTTCTGTCTGAAGCCTCTGAATTATTTTTTCCCTACTGTTTATTTTAGCAAGATGCCCCAAAGCTTTCACTGGAAGCTGCTTTTAATTTTCAGCTTGGTTGTTACTGATGAGTTGATTCACATTTGCTTGTGTTGAATTTCCTCTGCAATAATTTTGTCCCTGTATGTTCTGAGCTTTATATAGATGCTAAATGCATTTCTCTATTGTATCTTATATCTTACATGCTTTCCATTTACCCTTAGTATAGTTAGAAGTGGTTATTAAACCTACTCCTTGACCAAAATGAGGTCTCAGCTAAGCATCATTTCAGTGGCTGCTGAATGAATTTTACTGTCTCTCATCACACACACAAAAAAATCCCTTGCAAGTATTAAACAATGCTGGCAGCAGTCAGAGTTGTGGAAAAATCTCTGTGTTATCACTGACAATAAATCCTTTTTCAACTTGTACTCTGACATTACTTTTAAACACCATTTGTTTCCTGCTAAACAACCTGAGCCCCAAGTAACAACTTCCTTTTAAGAACTCTGCTAAAACAAGGCTTTAAACAAGTATTTATACTTCCTCCCACCATGCAGAACAACTGCTTTTAAAAGGAAGCCTTTGAAAAGTAAAAGTCTTTCCCACCCAAATTCAAATAATTTTGCAGCCTTCAGTCAGTCCTAAAACAAACTTCCACTGAAAATGATAAAATGCTTTGTATTAAATTGATCACCTTAAAAATTTCTCTGTTAACATTTTATGTGACAGCCCTCAATTCCCCTTTTGGCACCTCTGGTTTGTGTAGTTTTGCCCTGTTCTGGTCATCCAAGCTCCTCAAACATGTCACTCTGGAGAAAGGATCACCTCTTTAAGGAAACCTGAACTCTCCATTAAGAAATTGGTACATTTTAAGGTAAAATGTTAAACCTTCACATTCTGCAGGCCCTGAGTACACCCCTGACCCTTCACTGGGTAATACCTTAACTGTCCTAGACTTAAAGGCATCCCACAGATTTGTTTTCTCCGGATATTTGGTTCCCTGGCAGTGGCAGGAAATGGAACAAGATGGGCTTTAAGGTCCTTTCCAAACCAAACCAGTCTGGGATTCCATGAAAATGCCACAAACAGAGAACAAATAAAGAAGTCTATAAACTTACAGCTTGTGCATGACTGAACAACAAAATACTGAGGAAAAGCCCAGGCCTGGACTATTTCAGACACAGGCAGTGCCAGCAGCAGCAGGAATCCCTGGAACAGGCTGGGAACAGCAGGGACAAGGAGCCAGGAGGGGTTTGGGCTGCTGAAAAACCAGCAATAAATAATCTGCATGGAGTCCCCACTGCAATGGGGAACTGGGAAACAAACCTGATGCTGCAAGCCTGGGAAAGGTTTTTAATTATATATAACTTATAACTGTATTATATAACTTGTGTTGCAGACAACTTTTATAAAAAATCTTTTCCTTAGGATTTTTTCCTCCTGAGAAGCTGGGAGGCCTCAGGAACAAAATGTAAACACTGATTATCTGCTGCTGTGGAATGCAACAGGTGCATCTGTGATTGGTCCCATGTTGGATGTTTCTAATTAATGGCCAATCACAGTCAGCTGGCTTGGACAGAGAGTCCGAGACAGCTGCCTTTGTTATCATTCCTTCTTTTCTATTCTTAGCCAGCCTTCTGATGAAATCCTTTCTTCTATTCTTTTAGTATAGTTTTAATGTAATATATATCATAAAATAATAAATCAAGCCTTCTGAAACATGGAGTCAGATCCTTGTCTCTTCCCCAATCCAAGAACCCCTGTGAACACCGTCACAAACTTGGGTTAATTTGATCTATATTTCTTCCCCTATTCATCACAGAAGTACAAAATATTTGTTGAGATGCATTTGTTGAGATGCATTCCTTCATCCTCAGGACAATGGAGCTGCAAAATCCAGGATGGATGCTCCTGCATGGACCTTTCAACTGGGAGGTGATGCAGATACAGCCCCAAAGAAGGGCCAGCACAGAGCAAACCTTAATGAGCAGGATGCAATTAACGCCTGCTCCTGGTCTGGTCTCTGAGTGGAGCCATCTCTGCCACCAGCAGAGGCTTCCCAAGCATTAGGGAATTAATGGGCAGTGTGATCATTAATCACTGCAGAGAGGTGAGGGAAGCAGCCTCCAGCCCAGCATCCCACGTGTCACTGACCCTGCAGGTGGCTTTGTCCTTTAATGTGTTTTTCTGACCTAACCCAGAGTGACAAAGTCATTTACCCAACAATTAGCTAAGCCAGAAAAGCAGCCAACTGGGCTGCAAATAAAAGACAAAAGAAGTTCAGAAGTGTTTCCTCCATCCTTGGTGCACATTAATCATGTATTTTATTCCTAGCTTTAAACTCTGACTGCAGCTGCTGTTCAATGGGTCTTACATAACGCGCTGACATTAAATTTATTTGTTTCATCTTTTCTACATAAAAATAAGCTGGGATTTTATGATTATTCCTTTGCATTTATTTTCTGTGAAGGCATTTTAACTATTTTGTCCTTAATTGTTGCAATAAAATCCAGCTTAAGCATTTTAGATGAAGCAAAAACCACAAATTAAGGATCATTAAATTATTTTGGCAACCAGACTCATGGCAGATTCCACAATAAGAGGCTGAATTTCCATTTTAGTAACAAGACTAGCTGGAATATTTGTGCCAGAATTATTAGCTCGATGTTCAGCAGATCAATTTTATTAATTAAACAGGCAAGACTGAAGACAACTGATGTCAATAAATCTGTCAATATGTTAATACAGACACCAGTGTCACCTCTCTCCACAGGGTAAATACAAACCTAACCCCAGATGGGTATTACATGGATTCAGTGCTGAAATGTAAATTCACTACAGGCTTAAAGGAGAACATGAGGATGAAATAGAGAAACCGCAGCTGAGGTCTGGAGTAACCTGGTTCCCCAAGGGGCTCCTCTAAGTCAGGCATTTGCTGTATTTGTTTGTAAAATGTCTTTTAACCTTACAGGAAGGTCAGCAAAAGGATTTTCTGAACTGGTCACATGGAGTGACACCAGTTTGGTGCTGTTTGCTGATGCTGGGTCACTGAGCCAGTAATTTCAAATAAGAATTTTTCAGTGGAATAATCCCAGAATCACAGGATGGTTTGGGTTGGGAGGGACCCTAAAGCCCACCCACTGTCCTCGTGGGCAGTGGCACTTCCCAGTGTCCCAGGTGGCTCCAATGTGGCCCTGGACACCTGCAGGGAGCCAGGGGCAGCCACAGCTGCTCTGGGCAATGGGGAATGAATTCAGAACTGCAGGAATGCAGGAGGAGAACACCTCAGTGCAAGGCTGCACCTGAAGCTGTTACTCACAGAAGGAGAGCAATGGGATATCCAAAGGGGATTTCCTGGGAGAAAAAGCCCTGTCAATAATACATAGAGAACACACAGAGAGAACCTGTGTGATGGGCTGGAAAACCTCTGGAGCAGCTGCATGTGGAAAAGCATCTGGAATATTCTCCTCATCTGTTACCTGCAGATAAATCAGGGGACTGACACTGCACAGCTGAATCTGCAGAATTATGGCAGATTTTAGACAGGAAATTTTGGACAGTTCTAAGACAACAGAAATTTTAAAACCCCACTTGTATTGCCTAAAACACCCAAAAGCACCAATATTCAATGTGTGCTCTCAGTCCCTGCATTCTCCTGCAGCCAGAGTGGTTTGAGATGAGTCAGCTGAACACGAGAATCCAAACAAACATGTGCCTGAGCACGTGCTGCCAGAGCTGCAACAACAAACCCACAGCAAACCCTCTGCTCTGAGCCATCCACCCAAACAGCTCCCCCTGAGCCCACCCCACATGCCAGCCCACATCCCACCCCACAAACACCCCAGTATCTCCTGTCCCTGCCCCTGGGTCCCACACACTGAACTCAGCCTGGGCTCCAGGGACTGGGGAGGCAGCAGCAGCCCTGTCACAGACATCTTTTGTGAAAAATCCTTTTCTTTAGGATTTTTCCTCCTGAGAATCTGGGAGGCCTCAGGAACAAAATGTAAACAATGATTATCTGCTGCTGTGGCATGGAACAGGCAGATCTTTGATTGGCCCATGCTAGATGTTTGTAATTAATGGCCAATCACACTCAGCTGGCTTGGACAGAGAGCCGAGCCACAAATCTTTGTTATCATTCTTTCCTATTCTATTCTGAGCTAGCCTTCTGATGAAATCCTTTCTTCTATTCTTTTAGTATAGTTTTAATGTAATATATATCATAAAATAATAAATCAAGCCTTCTGAAACATGGAGTCAGATCCTCATCTCTTCCCTCATCCAAGAACCCCTGTGAACACGGTCACACAGCCCATGCTGAGTACAGCTCTAATCTAAAGGCATTTCACTCTCAAAGTTTCTTTCCACCAGTATTTCCCTGCTACACACTAATACATTTAAAAAAAAAATATTTAAATTCACTAACACCCTTCAAAAAATATTTAAATTCATTGACACCCTTTAAAAATTATTTAAATTCACTAACACCCTTTTGGCTCAAAATTATGCAGAACTGTGGATAGTGGTAACTCTTGGAATATTTTTGGGTTTCCCACTCTGGTAGAGGATTCCCTTTGCCAATCCTCTTGCTCTTCCCCAACTTTTGTTCATTTTTACAATGCAATTTATGATTGGGATAAAGTTTTCATGCAAACCACAACTCCCAGCACTACCTGACATAGGATTATTTTTTTCCACCAGAACTCTTCAGTTTAATAATAATTTTAATACAACTTTAATAGTAAGTTTTGTTCTAAACCAAGCATGTAGATGTCAGTGCTGGTTCTCTGGAGCTTCCAATACAGAATTAGGAGGGCAGGAAGAGACCTCCAAGACCAAAACCCCCATGCCTATTTAGCCAGGGCAACGTCTGCTCCTCTCTTGAGCTCCTCCAAGGATGAGGATTCCACCACTGCCCTGTGCCAATGTTTAACTCCTCTCTCAGTGAAGAAATGTTTCCTGACATCCAGCCTGAACTCCCACTGGCACACCCTGAGGCTGTTCCCTCTCCTCCTGTCCCTGTTCCCTGGGAGCACAGCCCGATCCCCCCCGGCTGTCCCCTCCTGTCAGGAGCTGTGCAGAGCCACAGGGTCTCCCCTGAGCCTCCTTTGCTCCAGGCTGAGCAACCCCAAATGTCTCCAGGCAGATTATTTTGGTGAATGAAGAGCAAATGAAAAACCAACCCTCCATCCTCTCTGGGTGTCCAGAGTTGCCAGGACCCCGTTGGGGGCTCAGAGACCCTGGCACACAGCCCAGAGCACCTGGGGATTTGATTATGACCCCTGGAGCAAACTGCCAGCTTTGTATGAGGATCTGAAAGTCACAAAGGTTTGAATAGTGGAATAATACAATTAACACAGGGTGAAAAGGTAGATTTTAGGATTTTTGGTATGGGAGTTTTGGGGACAAGATGGAGGAACTTGGGTGTGTCCAGCCTTTCTTCTTCTTCTTCTTGGTCTCCATTTTCAGCAGTGATGTTGGCACTTTGGGATTGGTTTAGAGTAGAAGTGCACTGTCTAACATAGGTGATGGGTATTGGGAATTAAGAGTAAATATCTTATAGGTAGTTTGTAGTATAAAAGGAAAACACTGACCTGAGGGTGGTCAGAGTGCCTGTGGCTGCCCTGCTGAACAGACCTCGGCTGGGCAGAAATAAAATTTTATAGATAAGAATTAGTAAACAACCTCAAGACCAAAAACTGATGAGCTCTGACTCGTTCTTTGGACACGCGGGCCGAAACAGAGACATCCTGCACATCTCAGGGCTGCAATTAACAACCAAACTCTGAGACCTCTCCAGGCCCTGCTGCACTTTCCTCCACAAACCAACCCTTGTGCAGCAGAGCTGGGGGTGCCAGCAGCAGCTCCAGCCTGTACACAGTAGGCTCTGTGCTCCCAGAGCAGCACAAAACAACACAACACAGCACAACACAACACACTCTTACAGACACAAACCCCCTCGAGTGGCCTTTGCCAGCTCTGCTTGCTGCCAGCAGCTGCTGCTCATCCCAGAGCCTGCTGGGTGCCAGCCACGCTGGGAACTGCTGACCTTGGGAATGCAGGGAGGTGCCAGAATAATCCCAAAAACCTCTGCACACCAGCTTTCTTCAATGCATCAGTTATTGCAGCTCTTTTCTATTCATAGCTGCACAGCTCTCTTTGGTTATGCATATTAAAAGCATACTTAAGGAACTTAAATGACCTTCCAGACCAACAAAAGCAATTAGGACAGCTCCTAGCAAGCCTCTGCTGTTAAACCCCCAGAAATGGGGAAGCTGCAGTGAAATGTTCCCATTTCAAACTGAAATTTGAGATACTGAGCAGTTCAACCAAGGGCAGCATCTTGAAAAGTTTGCAGGTACAGGGTTGAACCATGGAAATTTCTGTTATTATTCTTTTATGTGCAGAAATGGTTTGAAACAATGCCAGAAATCCTGATACTATGCCAGAATAATTAATACAGGAGCAGTCCTGTGTGTTTATCCCATTTCAATTCTCCTCTGCAGAAAGCAGCTACCAACAGTATATACTACAAGAAATGATTTTGGGAATTAAATATAAAGTGCATACCAAATTTTGACTCTAGTCTACATATCAGAACTTTTTTAGGGCATAATTAATAACACAATTAGAATATATTACTGTGATGTTTATTCTACTTGTCATAAAATTCAAAATAAAAACACTTTCAAAGCAATTCTTATATAAAGTGCACAATTCTATAGGAGTAGAAATCATTGAAATATTATAATAAATTCTAACCATAAGCTTCTTTAGACAAACAGCAGTTTGTCTAAAGCAATAAGTCCCTTTCCCATGCAAATATCTGGAAATAGAACAGCAGGTTATGAAACAATTTGTTGTCTATTTGTGTTGTGGATCACCAGAGAACACCCTGAGCAGGGACCACACTGTAGGATTGATGGGGGTGGGACGGTGGGGATGGATGAAGAGCAGAGGTCTCTGCAGCCAGATCAGGAACTTGGGGTTTATTGCAAAGGGCCTGGGTGCAGGGCCCTGCTGGGATTTGGGGTTTATTGCACAGGGCCTGGGTGCAGGGCCCTGCTGGGATTTGGGGTTTATTGCACAGGGCCTGGGTGCAGGGCCCTGCTGGGATTTGGGGTTTATTGCACAGGGCCTGGGTGCAGGGCCCTGCTGGGATTTGGGGTTTATTGCAAAGGGCCTGGGTGCAGGGCCCTGCTGGGATTTGGGGTTTATTGCCAAGGGCCTGGGTGCAGGGCCCTGCTGGGATTTGGGGTTTATTGCACAGGGCCTGGGTGCAGGGCCCTGCTGGGATTTGGGGTTTATTGCAAAGGGCCTGGGTGCAGGGCCCTGCTGGGATTTGGGGTTTATTGCAAAGGGCCTGGGTGCAGGGCCCTGCTGGGATTTGGGGTTTATTGCCAAGGGCCTGGGTGCAGGGCCCTGCTGGGATTTGGGGTTTATTGCAAAGGGCCTGGGTGCAGGGCCCTGCTGGGAGCTGCAGCCACAGCTCAGAGCAGGCCCCAGAGAAGAGAGGGGGAGAGAGGGTGAGAGGGTGAGAGAGTAAAAGGGTAAGAGAGTAAAAGGGCAAGAGAGTAAAAGGGGCAAGAGCTAAGAGCTAAGACATAAAAGCAAGAGTAAGAGTGCGAAGTTCTTGTTACAATGTAATAAATCTTCTTCTGTGTTGAATATTCTGATTCTCACTAACCAATCCAGTACGATATACAAATTATATAGCATTTACATACAGCCTATAAGAATCATTACATTACCATACTGTGTTACATTTTAAACCCTAAAAACTCCTCTTTGGGCCCCTTCTGCCAAGCTGGCAGGGCCTGCTCTGACCCTTGGACCTGTCTGCAGGCAGAGGGTGTTGTTCCATCAAAAGGGGATTACCTTCAGCTGGCCATGCCATTGTTTTCCAGTTGTTCAGTAACTAAAGGATCTCAAAGTTTGCTTTCATTTCAATCTCACTTATAGATTCTATATTCTCAAAATCTTTTGCCAGACAATCATATTTATAAGGCTTTCCTGTTTCATCTTCCCCAACACCACACCACACACTTCAGCTTGGTGATTTGAAAATCCATGCACAAAATATCAGAGCAGTACTCAACTTCACCATCTATTATTATTGAAACAGCAAACCAGGAAAAAAACCCCAAAAAACCAACCAAACAATAACAAAAACAAACAAACAAACAAACAAACAAACAAAACCACACACATACTCAAAAATCACCAAAGATCCCGACAAGAACTTTAAATTTTTTTTAAAAGTAACAAAAATTCAAAGTTCTTGACCTTTGTTTCTGACATGGGCTCTCAGAATAAACGTCTTGCTAAAGCAGCAGCTCCTAAGGATATCTCAGCTTGGCAAGGTCAGCATTGTCCAGCAGACCCCACCTCTCACAGACCGCCCAGGGAATGGGACAGGAGGGAAAGAAACTGGGGCTGTTTGGCCTGGAGGCAGCAGCAGCTTTGGGGCACCTGGGAGGAGGTGCTGAGGATGGGGATGGGACAGGAGCCAGGCTGGGACAGAGAATTCCTGACTGAAAATTCCTTTTTTCCTTTGAGGATGACACAGCACTGGAAGAGAGCCCCGGGGCAGCTGTGAGACCTTCAGCTCTGAGGGTTTCAGGATCTCCCTGGACAGCCCTGAGCAAATTGCTCCAGCCCCAGGCTGATCTGACTGTGAGCACTGAGATGCTGCCCAAGGTCACTTAGACTGCACACTCTGCAGTTTAATCACATTCTGATACTCCCCTGTGCCCAAGAACTTCCAGCTCAGTGAGTCCCCAGCCATGGGAGCAGCTCAGAAGTTAATAAGCCTGGGTACATTTTTCATCCATGACTGTCTTTGAAATCTGAATGGACTCAGTATCAAGCACCTTCTGGGGCAGAGCATTGCACTGCTTTACGAGGAAAAAACATTTCTATTTTCTTAAGGAGCCTCACTTTGAGCTCAGTAGCTGTGGTTCCAGGAGAGGGTGAATGACTGCTTCTCATTCTCTCTCTAAAAGCCTTGTTTGACAGCTTTGCCCACACAGCTGCCCTTTGCAAAGGAAAAGACCCAACAAAATTGTATTTCATGGCAGTGTCAGTGTTTTCCTTCCTCACAGGAGGAGGAAGATTGAAGGCCCCTGGATCAAAAAGCTGAAAGGAACTTCACCAAGCAGATTATTGGGATGTAACCTGCAGACAGGAACACCTCTGGGCTCCTCAGTGCTCCCCTGGGCAGGGGGACAGGGCAATGTGCCACTGCCACCAGGCAAGAGGGACACAGATGGCACTGGAGGCAGCTCAGAGCTGCAGCAGGTAAATCTGTTCTGTCTGCAGAGCTGAACTCCAGAAAATCATCCCTGTTAATCCCAGCTCATCCAGCCACAGTGGGACAGGGTTTTTCTTTTTAAAAATGTATTTAAAGAGGTTTCAATGAATGGTTTTGTTGCTGGAAGAAAAGTTAATTGGCTTCCAATTTAATAAATAATAAACTAGAACTTTCTTGCAATGTTTGCTCCAGAAAAATAAAAATTTTAGCCTAACTTAAAATGCAACCAAAATTAAAATCTAGAATTAGCTGCAAATATATGAGACCAACCAGCAGTAGTTTTCTGACAATGCTGATACAATTATGATGGACTATCCAGCTGGTTCCTGGCCCTCAGCCTCATCAAAAAGCTATTTCTTAGTGGTAGTTTTTTCTTTATGCCTAAAAATAATCGAGAAAACAACAACAACAACAAAAAAAAGAAACAAATTCTTCATATTTAGCTGTGTATTTCAGATAAGAAAGTGGAGCTGTGGCCTTGTAGGCTGCAGGCTTTGTGAGAGCAGCACTTTCCTGTGCCTTTGGATGGGCCCAAACTGAGAGCTGACACACTTAGGGCTGGATGTTCAACTCAAAGGACTTTTAATGTCTGAAGACACTCTAAATCTTTCAATGCTGAGGAAGATTACAAAGATACATGTGGATTGCTTATATAGGACAAAATCAGCATTTCCTAAGGCTGCTGGGAGAGATCCATGGGCAGAACAAAGGCAGCAGCTCCCGAGGCAGCTCAGCAAGCTGAGAAATCCCACAAAAAGCTTGTCCAGAGCCACAGGGAGGGGAGAGGGCTGAAGGTCGTGCCTTGAGAGGGGTGGCAGAGCAGGAGGAGTGGGGTTTTCCTTTTAAATCAGCCCTGCATGCCCTTCTTCTGAGGGGCTGCATGAACTGGGACACAAAACCCCAAGTAAACACAGAGAGAAAGTTTCATCAGCCAAGGCTAATGGGGTCAGCTTAGGCACAAGAAATGCTCTACATCTGGAAAGCTTCCCAGCCCAGTTTGGATTTAATGGACATGGGTAACACAGGCAATTTTTAATTTTTTAGCAAACAGCTGAATATCTAAACCTACAGACTCAAACCCAGGCTCCTGCAGGCAAGAGAAGCTTTCTGGAGTGTTTGGTGCAGAGTCCAAAGCCTCACTGCTCCAACCCTGGCTTGGTGTAAGTATTTTGGATTAATGGTTGGACTTGATTCTAGAGGTTTTTTCTAACCTTAATGATGCTGTGATTTCCTTAGTGATCTGTCATGAGATCTTTTGGGAAAAATCTTGCTGGGGTTGGGACTAAATTTCCAATCCATCCATCCATCCATCCATCCATCCATCCATCCATCCATCCATCCATCCATCCATCCATCCTCCCTAAGCCACAGCAGGTTTGCCTCTGTGAGACCAAAAGGGGAGCTGAGAGCTGTCTGAAGCACAGCCATCCACCCTGGGAGAAGGTACCAGCTGGTCAGCTTGGGGAAGAAAGGCAAAAGGAGGAATGAAGGCAAAAGCAGAAATGAAGGCAAAAGGAGAAATGAAGGCAAAAGCAGAAATGAAGGCAAAAGGAGAAATGAAGGCAAAAGCAGAAATGAAGCCTGTGCCATCAAACCTGACATGGCCACTGAACGTTCTGCCTGCTTGAGTTTGGGCAAGGCTGGTTTTGGCAAATGAGGAAATTGAAATGCCAGGAGTGAGTCATCCCTTGTAAGCAGAGCACAAGAGACTTGCCAGCAGCTCTGAGCTGATCTCTGCTTTCTCAATGTCTGGTGAACACTTCATTACCAGTCTGGGGAGCTTCTCCAGAAGGTATAATTAGAGGCACAGATATAAGGGAGGCTTTAAAAATAAAAATAGAATGGAAGCAAGTTATTAATGTAGGTGGTTCAGATTTTAGTCTTTAATTGAAACTGAAGGTTAGTGTATGTGAAATAATAAGTCTTGGAACTCCCTATAGTGCTATTGTTATTCCATGACAGTAAAGTGGGAAAAACAGAGGGCTGCACTTTAATCCAGGGCAATGTGTGTTCCAGGAATAGTCATGGTGCAGTAATGTACAATTTTGTTGAGGGAGCAGGTCTGCACAAAATGCAAAATGATTCAAAGTGCAGAGGCTCTGCTTTGCCACAATCCAAGAGGAATCACGGGAATTGCCAAGGTGGGAAAACCCAGCTGCAGGCCTGGGGCAGCTCTGGGGCACCACAGGCACTGCCAAGGGCCAGGGAAGCCCCAGTTCCTCCTCTCAGGAGGAGAGATTCCAACCCTAATGCTTCCTGCGGCAGTGAAGGGATGAGTTCAGCACCTCGGGAAGGGCCAGATGGTCACGGAACTACTCAGGGCAAGGACAGAAATGGGCTCAGAAATGGTGTCTGCTGCAGGCAAACCCCAGCATCCTCAAACTACAGCATTCCCTGCTCCTGAAAAACCCCAGCATCCTCAAACTACAGCATTCCCTGCTCCTGAAAAACCCCAGCATCCCCTGCTCCCAAAAAACCACAGCATCCCCTGCTCCTGACAAACTCCAGCATCCTCAAAACCACAGCATCTCCTGCTCCCGAAAAACCAGAGCATCCCCGGCTCCTGACAAATGCCGACATCCTCAAAACCACAGCACCCCTGCTCCCAGAAAAACAGAGCATTTCCTGCTCCTGAAAAACCACAGCATCCTCAAAACCACAGCATCCCCTGCTCCCAAAAAAAAACCAGGGCAACCCTGCTGCTCCCAAAAAGCCACAGCATCCCCTGCTCTCAAAAAAACCCACAGCATCCTCAAAGCCACAGCATCTCCTGCTCCCAGAAAAACAGAGCATTCCCTGCTCCTGACAAACCCCAGCATCCTCAAAACTACAGCATCCCCTGCTCCCAAAAAATCCACAGCATCCCTGCTGCTCCGAAAAAGCCACAGCATCTCCTGCTCCTAAAAAACCAGAGCATCCCTGCCTCCTGACAAATGCCAGCATCCTCAAAACCACAACATCCTCTGCTCCTGAAAAACCCCAGCATTCCTTGATCCCAAAAAACCAGAGCATCTCCTGCTCAAGACAGACCACAGCATCCCCTGCTCCCTAATAAACAGAGCATTCCTTGCTCCTGACAAATGCCAGCATTCTCAAAACCACAGCATCCCCTGCTCCCAAATAAACAGAGCATCCCCTGCTCCTGAAAAACCCCAGCATTCCCTGGCCCCAAAAAAACCACAGCATCCCTCCTGCTCCCAGAAAAACACAGTATCCCCTGCTCCTGACAAATGCCACAACATTCCTTGTTCCCAACAAACCACAGCATCCCCTGCACTCCAAAAAACCCCAGCATCCCCTGCTCTCAAAAAAACTGATCATTCCCTGCTCCTGACAAGCCCCAGCATCCTCAAAACCCCAGTATCCCCTGCTCCCAAAAAAACCCCAGCATCCTCAAAAACACAACATCCTCTGCTCCTGAAAAACCCCAGCATCCTCAAAACTACAGCATCCCCTGCTCCCAAATAAACAGAACGTCCCCTGCTCCTGGTAAACCCCAGCATCCCCAAAAGCATCCCTGCTCCTGCCCAAGCCCTGCTCCCTGTTCCCTGTGCAGCAGATGGATGCTGAGCAGGGCCGGCTCTGTGTGAGTCACCCATGAGTCAGTTCAGTTCTCACCCGCTGCCTGCAGACACTGATACAATATGGCACAAGTCTGCCTGGGCTGGGGTATTTATAGCAGCCTGACTCACTGCCTAATGAGAGCTGCCTCGCTGAAATTAAACATTTGTGGTGTGTGCACAGGACCCAGCTCGGCGCTGGAGCATCGGAGCCTCCACGGCCACACCTGAGCCCGGACGGATCCAGAACCTCAGCCCTGCCCTTAATGAGCTGAGCCTTGTTGTAGACATCTTTTATGGAAAATCCTTTCCTTAGGATTTTTCCTCCTGAGAAGCTGGGAGGCCTCAGGAACAAAATGTAAACAATGGTTATCTGCTGCTGTGGAATGCAACAGGTGCATCTGGGATTGGTCTCATGTGGTTGTTTCTAATTAATGGCCAATCACACTCAGCTGGCTTGGACAGAGAGCCGAGCCACAAACCTTTGTTATCACTCCTTCCTATTCTTCGCCAGCCTTCTGATGAAATCCTTTGTTCTATTATTTTAGTATAGTTTTAATGTAATACATATTATAAAATAATAAATCAAGCCTTCCAAAACATGGAGTCAGATCCTCATCCCTTCCCTCATCTGAAAACCCCTGTGAACACCATCACAGTCCCTTGCCTTCCTCGTGGCCACAGCTTCTCATGTGTGTTTGCATCACTTCAGATAAAACTTCAGAGCTTTTGCTGTTTCATTACTCTTCAAGCAGCTATTACCCAGAAGCTTTATTTTGGGAACACAATCCATTAACAACACCAGAGCTGGTTTAGGATCAACCTCTGTCCAAACTTCTTGGGGGCAGGAAAGGTGCAAAGCCAAAATTAACAAAATGGGAATTTTTAACAAACATAAAAGGATGAAAAGGACCAAGCTTTAGGCAGGAGCTCATCCTTTTTTCAGTGCTTTCTACCCCAAAATATCACAGCCCAGACTTGTGACCATGTTCACAGAGGTCTTAGGATGAGGGAAGAGATGAGGATCTGACTCCATGTTTCAGAAGGCTGGATTTATTATTTTATTATATATATTATATTAAAACTATAGTAAAAGAATAGAAGAAAGGATTTCATCAGAAGGCTGGCTAAGAATAGAAAAAGAAGGAATGATAACAAAAGCTTCTGTCTCGGACAGAGTCCAAGCCAGCTGACTGTGATTGGCCATTAATTACAAACATCCAACATGAGCCAATCCCAGATGCACCTGTTGCATTCCACAGCAGCAGATAATCAATGTTTATATTTTGTTCTTGAGGCCTCTCAGCTCCTCAGGAGAAAAAATCCTAAGGAAAGGATTTTTCATAAAAGATGTCTGTGACACAGACTGATTAAAAAAGCTGATGGTAACAGTATTTCCCTGCACGGGGTTACACAGCATTCTGATAAACAAACAAGCAAAAAGTGGAACCTGTCATAACTTGCATGGGATCACTTTCTAGATGAAAATACCACCTGTAAATGGCAAAAATGCAGCTTAAAAATTTGCTTGTAAATAAAAAGTATTTGCATAGTGTGTATCTGTCTAAATCTTAAGGGTTCAGTGAACATATTAGATAACTTAAATGTAGAATTTAGGGCAAGGTTTGAAAGTTTCCAGTGGCAATAACTCAGCTCATATAATGCAGGACCGTTCCGTCATGATGATCCTTGCTATAAGAGGTTAATAAAAATCTGTGACTCCATTTTAGAAAGAATTGCTGTACATAAAACTATGAAACCTCAGAGATTAAGAGGTGAATGAGTTGTCTAGAGACAGAGCAATTCAGCATGATGGTAATGCAACTGGCTGGCCAAAAATCCTGCCTTTAGGTGGTGCAGTCCCTGCAGATGGATGGTGTAAGGAGAAAGGCTTGCAGCAAATAGAATACACATAAAATCTGTCTGGATGCAAAGGTAGAAAGTTTTGGAGTTCATATTTGGGGTTTTTTTGTTTGTTTTGCTGGGTTTTTTTCTGTTTTGCTTTGTTTAATAGCTTAGAGATGTCCAGCACAAAGCCTATCTCCCCATGTCCTCAATGTGGTTATTTTTGGTGTTCTCAAAATTAGAAACGTGGTTATGAAGGGGTTTGCTGCTTCCACTCTACTCCCACCCTCCCTTCTGCTGCTGCTTGGAGCAGGATCAGATGTGGAAGCATTTTGTTCTAACAGAAGCAATTCCCATACCAAAGTGCCTGTGGAGGTTTTTACAAGTACTCACTTTGCTCTACTTAAGAGTATGAAAATGTCAGATATTTTCAAACCAGAATGAAGCAAACCAGTGAGATCCCACTGCATCAGAATAAACTTCTATCCCTGCTACCAGAGATTCTGAACAAAACAGACACAGCTTCTCAGGAGGCTCAGGGAACTGCTGAAATGCTATTTCCCCCCTTTTCAGTACAAAAAGCTGCTGTTAAAGCAGTTATTTTGTTCAGCTGCTGATTGAAGGCTATTCACCAAGCCCATGTTCTTCAGAAGTTAAACAACCTGGCAGGTTTCAATAATAGATGCTTCAGAGGAATATTGTCATCATCTTCTAAACATTTCTCTTACCTATAGCAGAGTTTTTTCTTCCCCCACAGAAAGAGATCTTAACACAGTCTATAGAAAATATTTCAGTCCACTAGTTAAAGTTCATTCTAAAAAAGAATGCTAGATATTCAGCAAAACATCCAAATGTGAACCTTCAAAGCCCAGCCTGTTTAACTGAAGGGTATTTATGGTGTGCATATGCTCCACGATCCCAAGGATCCTATTAAACTTTTTATAAGTTGAGTATTCTCTTACACAAAGCATCTGCTGAAGGGAGGCAGATGAGCAGATTGTTTTCTCCTAAAAACAATGCTGCTTGAAGCACCACTCCATCAGAAATAACCCTGCTGGTGAGTCAGCAGATGAGTCCCTTGTTTGAGGAGTTTTGCTAAGACAATGCTTTGAATTAAATCATTTTGTCCCCACAAACGCCGTTCTCTCACCAGACACCTTCTATTAAATCCCTGTGTTTCCTCAAGGCTGGAAGGGGATGAAGGCAGGGCAGAGAGATGATGGATTTGGAGAGGCTGGGATGGCATTTCCCACATTTTCCACGGTTCGTGCAGGATCCAGGAGAGGGCAATGTCTGCCTTCGTTAGAGATCCCTGCTCTGCCAGGGGAGCCGGGAGCCGGAGGGGATGAGAGCAGCACCGGCAGGGAAATCACAGAAACATCACAGAAACCCTGGGAAAGGAGCTGGGGCGAGAGGGACCCACTCAGCTCCTGCTGCTCCATCCCAGCCCCGGCACCGAGGACAAACCCACCCAGCAGGGCAGCACCATCCCTGCTCCTAGCAGGGCACCAGACACCACCTACCCACAGCTTCCAAACCCAGATTTTAGCTAACTTCACACAAAAATCTTGTAGAAGTTATGCCCATGTCCTAGCAGTGCAGGGTTTCTCCTGGACATGGCCAGAAACCATTGGATACAGAGTGACCCCAACATCTGGGAATCACTGGCAGCTGACTCCATTGACGCAGAATGCTGAAAAAATGCTTTATTAAAGCTACAGTATATTACATTAATACTGCATTATAATTATACTAAAGAGATACTGCATTATACTATACATAGATAGATACTAAAGGAACACCTGAGACTGTCAGAGACAGCCAGGACACAGCTTTGACCCAACAGGCCAACTGATATAAACAGCCATCACCAGACTCCAGTTAAGAACTCCCTTCAGGTAAACAATCTTCCTAACACATTCCACATGTGCAAAACAACAGGCGCAGAGGATAGAGATAAGAATTGTTTTCTCTTCTCTGAGGCTTCTTGCTGTGATTCCCAGGAAATCTCCTTGAAAAGTTGTGCCTGCCTCCTCTCTAAGAAGAAAGCTGCAGCTACACAGAGAAAATCTACCAACAGCTTCCAAACCCAAATTTTGGTTAGCTTGACACAAAAACCTTCTGGAAGTTACCCCAGTTCGCTACCCCAGCACTCCTTTGAGCCCTTGTGGCAATTTGAGGCTCTCACCAATGCCCAGAGAAACACCAGGAAATTTTTCTTCCTGTTCATCAGAAACCAGCAGGGAATGAGCAACAGCATCTACTTTAAAATTCCAATATTTTCTGGCACCTACAAGCTCCTCGTGGTGAGGTAGGACAGACCCAGAAAGCCGACGCAGGTGTTGAGCTCATTCATTCACCTCCCACCATTTTCCAGGACCAGTTTGGGCCTTCTCAGACACTCTGAAAAGTTTTTAGCATAGCAAAAGTGAGTATATCAAAACTTTGCTTCAGAAACAGTAGGGTCTGAGTGATGATTTTATGAATTACAGTTGGGAAACTTTTAAGTCCATTCAGCAGAAAATTCTGCTGGAATGTGCTGTGAGAAAAAAAAAAAAAAAACTGAGGAAATTAGGGAAAAGTACTCAAGTATTTATGAAAACACCTAGAAATTCAAGGGATTTTAGAGGTTTAAAGATCTAAATGTTTTCAAAATTCATACAACTACAGGACTCCATCAGTAAACCTAAGATCAGAACCAGCTGTGGGAGATGCAAAGGAAAAACTGTTCAAACTCTTATTAAAATAAAGAAGAGCAGCAGATCGAGTTTTTGACCTGATGGATGCCAAGAGCTGCAGTGTTGGTCCAATTCCTGATTAAGCTCTGCAAACCAACCTTTATGCTACCTTTTCCTTACAGAAGAATAGTCCATACATCAGTACCAGCAAATTTTGTCAGCCAGGGTGGTTTGTTTGGAGTTTGGTTTGGAGGAGATTTTTTTCATTTTGTAGGGTTTTTTTGAGTTGGGTTATTTTGTTTTGTTTTTTACAGCCTCTGAAACCCAAACTCTCCAATGTGTGACTGCAAGAGAGTGCTGAGAGCTGCCTTGAGACACCCCAATTGCTGTAACTGCATTATAAAAATCGATCCCTTTTCACAGCACAATAAACCATTACCATGGTGCCCTTGATGCATTTCAGAGGCTGAAAAAAGTGTTGTAAAGAGTGATGAACTTCAACTCCTTGAGGTAATAAGTTGTTGAATGCAGCTACAATGTCCTGAAATTCAGCAAAACTTCATATATCAAATGTGTCAACCACACATACATCAAGTGTCCATCTTCATCTTCACTCACTTATTTGTAATGGCACAAAATATTTCAGTGTTATTTTTTAAAATTTGCTTCCCAGGACAGAGAAAAGACTACTGCAGTGGAAAAGCATCATTTCATTAGCAGAAATAGGTATGAATTGGCAAAGGTAAGCAGGGACTGGATGGAAATGAGGCAGTTTGAAATTCTAAGACAGCCTTGGCACAGGGAAGAATCCTTGTGAGCTCCAACCAGGAGCAGGGAAATGGGGAACTTCACACTCAGTCCTGAGCTGGAGTTAATGGATATGAAACAATGAGAGTGAGCCATGCCTTGTTTCTTCTCTTTGGAAAAGGAGCCTCAATCCATTGCCAGCCTGCCCTCAGACACTCTGCAGCTGTGGTGAGCAGCAGCAAACACTCATTCCCTGAAATGTGCAATGAGCATTCACTGGTGCTCTGGCAGCAGCACCTCCCAGGCTTCTGCCACGGGAATATGTGTGCTGGATCATCCAAAGCTGGCAGCTCCCTTTCACAGTAATGTTTTCCATAAAACACCATGCCTTGACCAATAAATGGCTTTAGTTAATGCCATTGACCCAAACTCCAGTTCTATAAAATTTCAGTAAAGCTTCTGTGCAGCTGAACATAATTTAGAATTCATCAGTCACTTCAAGTATTTAAATCAAGTGTGTGAAAGTAATGAAGCTGAAGTGTTTATTTTAATGCCAAGTTAGACAATATGAATATTCCTCAGAGGGTTTTCTGAGCAGGGAGATAAAAGATGGAGAGCAAACTGAACAAGAACTGACCTGTGGTGTACATAACTTAAACTTGTGGCTTTGACATGCCTCAAGTATGTAGAGCTCCCCAGAATGACACTGAGAGGAGCAATAAGCAAAGCAAAAGAACAAGGAATTTAATTGGATAGAAATCTCCATCACTCCACTGGGTACAGTTGTGGGAATTTTGGGCTTCTGACCCAGCTCAACATCCATCATAATGAGACAGCAAAAGATAAAATAACATCAAAAGGAAATTACTTTGTGCCATCTTTTCCCAAAAGCATCACAGAGCCTCCCAGCCCTCTCAGGGGTTTGCTGGTTTTACTCATCTCCAGGAACTCAGAATTTTTGCTGGTTTTACTCATCTCTAGGAACTCAGAATTTCATCTCCCTAGCTGATGCACATGGGAAAAAAGAGATACCAGTGTGTGAGCCAGATAGGATCACTGCTCCCACAGAACCTTTCACAGGCAGGGTGAGCCCTGCAGTTAGATGTGCTTCTGCCCAGAAAGAGAGAAGTTTTACACAAGAGAATACAAATTGCTTGGAAAATATCTGAGAGGTGTGGGATCACTGACCTTCATGTCCATCCATCACACACTAGAAAGTGCTGGCAGAAGCATGGCTGATACCACAAGGTTTTTCTCCAATTTTAAATTTTTCCCCAAACCATGCTGGTTATGGCTCACTGGGGAAAAAATCACCTAAAAATAGGAAAAAGTTCTTTTATGCTGCTGTTTTCCAGCCAATTCCTTTGGAGTGTGGCCATCTCCCTGTACTAAGAAACAAAAGAGCTCAGCTCAGTGCATCCTCAGCTCTCCAAATGTGCTGCTGGGACAGGTGATTGACTTGAAATACTAATGCTGCCTCTGGCAAAGATTTCCATGGGTAAGAGAAATAGAGATCTGAGCTTTTAATTACTCACTTCTTGTATTATCAGTTTTTTATACCAATTTATATAACAGTGAACTACACAGAAATATTACCAGATGAAATATAATAGCTATACAAATTCCTGAATTCCTATTTAGCATTAGAAATCAAAAGCTTTTTTAGAGGTTATGACAAGCTCAGCCTAACTAGGCATGAAATAACAAAGCATCAGGGGTGTTTAATTTTATGCTTTAATTATTTAAATTATGTTGGAGTTTTTTACATTTTTGCTGATTTTTTCTGCCTTCTCAAGTGCTTTCAGTGGTTCTCCAACTTAGAGCACAGGACAGAAATGCCCAGAGCCTGCAGATGGCTAAGGCAGCACCACTTTGTGGCTCCCAATCCATACAGACCAAACTCCAGCTGCCTTCCCTGGGTCACTCATCTGACAGCTTGGAAGTATTAAGCTCTTAATGCTTCTTTTCTTAAGCCAAGTGCTCCTGCATTGTTTGGATTTTCAATGACTGTAATCAGCTCATGTAGTGCTACAAATTACACTTTTCTACAGGAATATTCCTCATAAATAGGGGTTTTACTGCCTTCTCTCTGGAGCTGGCTGGCCACCAGCCAGGTGGATAATAGCTCTCACAATGCTGGACAGCATGGGGGCCTCCTGCTTCCCTTTGAGCCCACTTTCCATCATCCAAGTGCTCTGGGAACCCAGCAGTCCTCTGGAGGTGTGTGAGACATGACCCCCATCAGGTTTTTGCCACACCATTGATAAGCTGATATTTAAGCATCAAGGTGACAAACTTCTTAAAAATCAACATGAGAGAAACATTTTTCCAGATTCTTTCTTTGGACATCACTGGCACAATCAAGTCTAGAACTGGAAGATGTTGCCTCACACTCCACCTGCAGCTGGTGGGACAAGGTGCCAACAAAAATGTTCAAATAATCACCTTCACATCAACACCTTTATTTGTTTCTCTCTCCAGATAAGCCCCAAACCCTTTTAAGACTGGTCCAGGGGAGGGCTGCAGCCACTGCCCTGTGCCAGGAACAGGAACCTGAGGGGTTTTCTCTGCTGGAAGTGAAACCCCTCCCTGTTAATGCCATTAATTAGGTGACTGCTTCAAGTGAAACATAGATCTGGCTCACCCAGACAAAAATCTGCTCTGAGCAAATTATCTGCAGGCAGATTTGTTACAGACCAGTGCTGGACTGCTGCACCCCAGCTCATTAGCAGATGCTGATCCCACTAAGTAATTAGCAGTTTCTTTAGCTCTTAATCCTGCCCTGACACATAGCAGAGGGAAACATCCATGGGAAAGACAGGCAGTGGTGGGTGCAGGGAGGAAATTCAGTGTAAATCTGAGCCTCATGGCTGAGCCTGGGGTCAGGCTGGGCCCTTGGGAGCTCTGCAGAGCAGGGTCTGGGAGAGAGGGACATTCCTGTCAGGGCTTGGTGTGGAGGGACATTCCTGTCAGGGCCCAGTGTGGAGGGACATTCCTGTTAGGGCCAGGTGTGGAGGGACATTCCTGCCAGGCCTCAGTGTGGGGAGCTCTACAAACCCAGCAGGTCAAAAACACCTCTGTACCAAGGACCCAGGGCCTGCAAGGGGATGGTTGGGTTAATTAGGGATGAATTAATTAATTGTGGCCTTCCAGTGCCTGAAGGAGCCAATGAGAAAGATGGGCAGAGATTGGGACAAGGGCCTGGTGTGATAGGAAAGCAGAATGGCTTCAAATTGACAGGGAGTAGGTTTAGATGGGATATTGGGAATTAGGAATTCCTCCCTGTGAGGGTGGGCAGGCCCTGGCACAGGGTGCCCAGAGCAGCTGTGGCTGCCCCTGGATCCCTGGCGGTGCCCAAGGCCAGGCTGGACAGGGCTGGGAGCAGCCTGGGATAGTGGAGGTGTCCCTGCCATGGCACTGGATGGGCTTTAAGGTCGTTCCAACGCAAACCATTCCAGCGTTCTGCAATCAACACAGAAAAAAGTTGCTTTGCAACTGCTCCAAAAATGGTGAGATTTTCCGAAATTCACAAAATTTTATCAGCTCTGTCTGGGAATGTGACTGTGTTCACAGAGGTCTCAGGATGAGGGAAGAGATGAGGATTTGACTCCGTGTTTCAGAAAGCTGGTTTATTGTTTTATGATATATATTACATTAAAACTATACTAAAAGAATAGAACAAAGGATTTCATCAGAAGGCTAGCTAAGTTAAGAACAGAAAAAGAATGATAACAAAGGCTTGTGGCTCAGACAGAGTCTGAGCCAGCTGACTGTGACTGGCCATTAATTAGAAACAAACCAACATGAGCCAATCACAGATGCACCTGTTGCATTCCACAGCAGCAGATAATTATTTACATTTTGTTCCTGAGGCCTCCCAGCTTCTCAGGAGGAAAAAATCCTAAGGAAAGGATTTTTCATAAAAGATGTCTGTGACAGGGAAAACTCAGAAAATTCACTAGACCAAAGCCGAGGCAAAACTGCTGGGCAAACATCCTAGGTGCTCTACAAAATGAAACATCCTGCTTTAAAAGAAAAAAAGAAAAACATTTAAAAAGAAAAAAAAAAATTTTAAAACCCCAAAGCAGCCACAGTGTGGAAGGGAGTTTTCCCCTGTTATCTGAGGGAAAGCCGCCAGGCTCTCAGCAGTGATGGAGACTCACAAGTTTAACAAGGCCTGCAGGACACAGCTCCCCAGGAATCCAGCAGGAGGAATTCCTCTGGGCTGGGACAGGAACCATCCCTGGCCACTGGCCTGAAATGCTTACAGCCCTTGGGAATTTCCCACACCATGACACAAACCTGACACTCCTGAATCAGCCCCTTAAGCCCTGTACACGCAGAGAACTTCTGGCTAAACACATCTGCAATTAACTAATTACAGCTAAATTTAGCATGTAGGTTAAAATTCCTGCTATAAATGCAAAATCAACTGAAAACCAAGCAACCCCACTCATTGGTTGTGACTTGTTAGATATTGATCAAGAGTTCCCTGTTATTATTCACTCTAAATGGTCCTATGTCCAGTAATTTGTGATAAAATCAGATTCTTGAACTGTTCAGTGCCAAGAACAAGCTTTTATTAATTTAAAGAACAATATTGCCCAGCCCTATTGCAGGCACCCCAAAAGAGAAGGCAGGTGGGAACTGTTCCCATCTGCCATAAACCAGCTTAACTCACTTGCACAGATAACTAAATTTTTTCCTCATCAAATGATACTAGTGAGATGATTTTTTTAATTTTAAAAGAAGTCAACCAGTGGTACGTGAAGCCAGTTTCATTCAGACAAAACAAGTTCCTATAAATATTAATGCTGTTGATTTTATACTCCATGTAAAACAAAGGTGCTACCTGCACTTTCAAAAGCAGTTCATCCAATCAAGTATGCTGTAATTGAATAATTCAGCTTTAATAAACTCTCCCTGAAGTGTACCAAGTAACATAAATCTCAATGCCCATCCTCTCTGTGCGAAGAGACTGTGAGTCTTTCCTACCTCCCTCTCTGCTTTCCATTTCAGTGTTATCAGCTCTCTATTAAAGGGATCTATAGCTTCCTCCAGTCAATTTTTTCCCTATCAACTTCTCTTTCAAAAGCCTTAGAAATTCCTAGAAGCAGTACAATAATTCCTTCCATTTTCACAGGCACAGCTGAAACAACCACAGGAGTGTTTATCTTGGAGTTACACTGAAAATTAACTGAGGAGTGCGCAGCAGGAAGGCTTGAGATGGAGATAATCAATGCAAAGGCACTGGAAGTTTAATCATTTAAATAATAATTTGTTGTTATCTGTGTCCTGTCAATACCGGTGGATGAAGGCAGGTGAAGAGGACCAAGGTGTGTTTTCCAAAACAATCTGAAAATCATTGAGAAATTAATGATAAAAACACCCAGGCATCCCTCACCCCCAGCTGCCACCCATCTCCAGTAATTTTAAATGTTAATTGATTTTCAGAAGATGGCAATCTTGCAATCATTGACAAGTTTTAGATACCTGTCACTGCACTCTTTTCATTGATTTGATGCACAGTTGACCCCAATTATTTATTAACTCGAGTTCTACTAACCACAGGGCTCAAAAAGCTGCATTCTTGAGGGAAGCAGGAAAAGAATCTGAGTGCCAGTGATCTGACATTATTTATTCATAGGTCTGCACTCACACGCTCTGTGAGGCACCACTGATCTCCAGAGTCAGGTTTAAGTGGAGTCATCTTCACCTAACCTTGTGCAGAGTCAGGGAAACAGCAAGAGCCAGCCAGGGTGCAAAAGGGCAGGAGAAGAGCAGAGTGATGAGCAAAGCTTCATCTTACAGCACCTCCAGAAGGGACAGCACTGCAGCCTGCAGGGAAAAGGGAAAGGCAGGTCCTGCCCAGGGAAAGCCATGGTGAGAAGAACCCAGGCACAGCAAACCCCTGCACACAAATTAGTGGCAGGAAAACAGAACTGTGTGTTTGCCATGCAAAGGAGGAGAACTCAGAGCTGCTTGTTACAATAGCAAACAAGGAATTGGAAACACATCATCTTGGACTATGAGACAGCAAAAGGGAAAAGCAGGAGTTTGAGTCCCTGGAAAGCTTCAGAGGCTAACAGACACCTTCAGAAATCTGGAAATGTTCAAGAGAATTTTAAAGAGATGGTACAGGTCAAACTGCAGTGAGTTTTCCCCATCCTTTTATGAAGTTAAAAACCATGATGTTTTCAAATAACACCATTTTTATATACACCAAATGGATTTTAAAGTACTCCAGGAAAATGAAGTTCACTCTTATGTTCAAATGTATTTTTCCAGGCCTCCAAGAAGCAAAACCATATCAGTTCTTATAAAATAAGTTTTTCCTCTCCTTGATGTTTTCCACCTTCCCCATGCGTACATGAAGCCCAGTGTCACCCCTGGCTGTCCATTCCCAGCTGCTCCCCCTGGATCTTTAGCAGGAGGGAGTGGTGCAGCCCTGCCCCTGCCCTGGAAAGCAGCACAGCTCTGTGCAAGGCAGGGAAAGGGAAAGCAGGGATTTGGGACAGTGACACAGGGGACAGCTGCCACCAGGGCTGTGTCACACTGAGTTACAGATGTCCCCAGATGCAGTGACACCCCCATGGTGCCAGGCAGGGATTACCCAACTGTTGAGTTTGTGAGGTTTTCAGGATGAGGTGAGAGATGAGAATCTGACTCCATGTTCTCAGAAGGCTGATTTATTATTTTATGATGCTACAGTATATTAAAGAATGCTGTACTAAAATTATACCAAAGAAAGAAAAGGATACATCAGAAGGCTTAACAAGAATGATAATGGAAAACTCGTGACTGACTCCTCAGAGTCCAACACAGCTGATGGTGATTGGTCATTAAGTAAGAACAATTCACATTAAACCAATCAAACGTTGACCAGTTGGTAAACCATCTCCAGACCACATCCCAAAGCAGCAAATACGGGAGAAGCAATCAGATAATTATTGGTTTTATTCTTTTCTGAGGCTTCTCAGCTTCCCAGGAGAAGAAATCCTGGCAAAGGGATTTTTCAGAAAATATGACAGTGACACCCAGCTGCTCTGGGAGCTCTGGTTCACCCATTTTGCCAGAGCCAGGCTGGATCTCCGAGGTCACCTGGACACTGCTGCCCTAGGGTGGTGGCACTGCTCAGGGGCAGACAGGGTGTCCCCACTGACTGAAACCAAGCTGCCCACTTGGACTGCCTGCCAGCCTGGGATCAGCTTTTTGTGTTGCTCCTCCAGAACCCCTGTGAAAAATGCATGTTTTATGATTGGCTTTTTGCAAATATTAAAATGAATATTGTATGTGTTGTGTTAGAAACTTATGCTGTATTAATTTTCTTAAGTAGTTTGTTAAATATAGTTTTGGGTTATAACAGAATGTTAAGATAGAAGCTATGCTATGTAAGATACTTGTTTTAAAGAAAGGACTTGCTCTTAAATATAGAGTCCTTTCTTTAAAGGTAGATAGCAGTCACAGGACACCAAAATTTTTCAGAGAAAAAGAATTTATTGCTCTCCTATCAGAAGAAACGAACTTCTTCCTGCCTCACTCAGCCCTGAAGACACCGGTTAGGATTAAGAGGGAGAAGTTGACGATGACCAGACGGAATCCTGTGTTTGAATGGAATTTATGCATCATGTATGAGATGTATGAACATGCAACAGGTTATTGTTTTTAAGGGTTAATTCTCTGTTACCGTGTGTCCTTTTTCGGGCTTATGCTGCCCAGAAAATAGGTACCCAGATGTCTGTAACTCTATCTTTCTATTGTCTCTTATTGTCCTAATCCAAATTGTCCATAATTTTTATCACTCTAATTATATTGCTATTTTTATAACCATTTTATTATTATTAAACTTTTAAAATTTAAAAAAATGAGTCATGCTCACCCTACCATCCTTACAAATCCTCTACATGATAGAAGAAATCAACAAACCTGATCTAACCCTAAAAGCCATTGGTCACCAATGATACTGACCTCAAAGATTTAACATTTGACTCCTACATAATCCCAACAGCAGACTTGCCCTTAGGACATTTTTCCCTACTAGAAGTCAACCACCATGTTGTCATCCCTATTTTAAAAAATTTTTTAAAAGGGGATTGGTGTTTTTCTCAGTCCCAAACAGCCCTCTGCCTTTGGCAGCTGCATCTCCACCATGGCATCCACAGGAAGGCAAAACCCCTGCATGTTTTAATTGCTACATTGGTAACACTAAAGCAAAATTCAGAGTTTACCAGGCCCTTTTCATATCTAAAACTTGTACTTGTCATATTATACACAGTAGGAGAGGCTTCCAGCCTTTCCATATTCTAATGTGATGAATCACAGTGTGTTACTGAGCTACTCTCAGAAGTAACCTAAGCTTTAGAATAAAATCACTGACTACAGCAGCCTCAAGAAGAAGAGAAAAAAGATCAATAAAGGAGATTCACTGGAAAATAAGCTTCTGTGAATGAGGGCGAAGCAATTTCATGTCAAAAGGAGCAGATCTTTCATGTGTTGTGTGTCTTTGTAACAGGTTACTTGGAACTGAGCCTTTCTAGGAAGGCATCAGTAGCAGAATTGAGGAACTTCAGTGACCCCATGACAGGCTGGCTGGGTCCCCACTTGTAGGCAGCTTCTCCAGCATGGAGGAATCCAGCCTGACCACACTGGAGTGCTGGAACAGGCAGGATTGGACCTGGGACATGAGCAGCAGGGTTGTTTAGACTCGGGGTCAGGGCTCACTGCATCCCTGCATCCATCCCACGTTCCCCTGGCATCACTGCACATGGACAAGACTCCCCTGAGCCTGTAAACACACCCAGGCTGCCACCATGTGAAAATCGGACTTGACAGGAACAATTCTTTGGTAGAAGCTGAAAATCAAAGGGGAGAAAAAGCCCAAACCAGCTTTGATCACCTGATTTTGTGGAGCTGAGGTCTGATGTGCCCTGTGGGATCAGCCCTGGTTGTCAGGGAGCAGTGCAGGTGCCACCTGGGAGGTGACAAACAGGAGGAGGCAGAGACAAAGCAATGATGCTCCTTTCAGGTGAAACACCCAATTCCCAAAGGAGAGACTGTTATGATCCATCAGAAACAAACAGAATTCAATGCAATGGCTCATGCTCCAGCCCTCTGAAGCAGGAATGGAGTGAGAACAACCCATCAAACCCACAGCAGGAGGGGCCCAGCCTCGGGGCTGGGGTCTGAGGAGTGGCTCAGCCCCAAAACCTGCCAGGTCTGGGTTTGCCAGAGTCCTGCTGGAACCCCAGGCCCTCTGCCACTGCTCCATCCCCACAGCTCCTGTCCCACTGCCACTGCTCCATCCCACAGCTCCTGTCCCACTGCCACTGCTCCATCCCCACAGCTCCTGTCCCACTGCCACTGCTCCATCCCACAGCTCCTGTCCCACTGCCACTGCTCCATCCCACAGCTCCTGTCCCACTGCCACTGCTCCATCCCCACAGCTCCTGTCCCAATCCTGCATCCCAGACCTCCTGTCCCTCTGCCACTGCTCCATCCCCACAGCTCCTGTCCCACTCCTGCATCCCAGAGATCCTGTCCCTCTGCCACTGCTCCATCCAGAGCTCCTGTCCCACTGTCACTGCTCCATCCCCACAGCTCCTGTCCCTCTGCCACTGCTGCATCCCAGAGCTCCTGTCCCACAACTCCATCCCAGAGTTCCTGCCCCACTGCACTCCTGCATCCCAGAGCTCCTGTCCCACTGCCACTCTGGAATCCCAGAGCTCCTGCCCCACTGCCACTGCTGCATCCCAGAGCTCCTGTGCCTCTGCCACTCCTGCATCCCAGAGCTCCTGTCCCTGGGTTTCACTTGGATGCAGTGAAAGTGCACAGCCACCTCCTCACTTCCAAGGGATCCATGAGCAGCTGTCCCTTGGACAGCCCAGAGCAGGCTGGGGCTCTGTCTGAGCAGGATTTTATCCTGGGCACATGAGATGCTTCACATTTCTGCCTCCTGCTCTCCAAGTCCACCCCAGCACTGCCAGGTTACAGATTCCCAAACCACATTTGTGTCAGGCAGGGCTAAAGCTCAGTGATGGAATTCAAATTCCAGAGGAGCCCATTATTCTGAGTGGGTTGAGGCACAGGCCAACCAGAAAGTGAAAATTAGTCTAATGGCAGGGAAAGTGTTTTCATTAGAGAAATGCTTCTAGGAAAGGAGATGGGCTGAAATGAGCTGGATGATTTGAAAGCCTGTTTCAAACTTATTCAAGTTTCTTGGATGGCTTATTTTTCTCAGCTCTATCACATCACTAGAACAGTAGGGTTTAATTTTCTTTCTTTTTTTTTTTTTTTTTTTTTTTTTTTTTAACATGTTATTTCCTTACTTATTTCCCTGAGTTTTATGAAATTGGTTCTGTAACAGAGTATGGCAGGTCATTTCTTCCCTTGGCAACCAGCACAGGAGTGGAGTCTGCCCCTGTTTTGGAGCTGAGGAGGTGCCAGTGCCCAGTTCTCATCCCAGTTCTCATCCCAGTTCTCATCCCAGACCTTCTCTCCCAGTAACTCCTCCAGCTCTGACGCCAAAGCTTCACTATTGAACTGCATCCATGCTAATTAATTCTAATTTTAGTGCCACCTCTTTCTGACCACCAATAAATCCATGTTGCTTTGTAACCCAGAGCTGGGATACGTTCCAGCATGACAGAATTTGGCATTTTAAAAACCATTTCTGTACCTCCATCCCAGCTGTCAGTACCCTCAATGTTTGGCAGATGAAAAAAAAAAAAAATCCACCTGTGTGCTTTAGGGTCAGGTAAAGCCTGTGGGGTGGCAATTCCACTGCAATTCCCTTCTGGACCGGCAGGCACTGCAGCCCAGCCATGGCCTTTGGGGAGGGAATGGCAGAAGGAACAGAGCCGGAACAATGAGCTGGAATTCCTCGAGGGCTCAGCCACTGGAAATGCCAATTCTGCTTCAAAAAAACCACACTCACTGAAAAATCCTTCCCTTGCTCCTTGTGTGGCTTTTATACCAAGACAGAATTTTAATTCTAATAGCTGAACACACTTTCTTTTCTTCTTTGGAGCCTTTTGGAGATCAGTAATGCAGAGAGATTGTTTTATTTGACTGCAGGCTGTTGTCCAACTATTCATCAGACATTTTCTAATCTAATTGTATTTCAAAGAGCTGCCAAAAAATGTGTTTTATTTAATTCAAGCAACAGATCTATGGATGCTAAACGATGCCTTGCTCTGAATCCTTCTGTGATGACAGCTATCACCTGCTGCTTTCATGGGAGGCAGCACCCACCTGGAATTTGGGGTTATTCCTGAGGAAATTGTTACAGCTGGTGTCAGACCAGGCTGACATGGCTTCAGCTTCCATACCCTCAGGCACCTTCCAATTAGAGTCAGGCAGAGAAGACCTGCACTAATTTGAAATACAAACAAATAAATAACTGGGGCTGAGTGGGGGAGCTCAGCCTGCTCACAGCAGCCCCACTTGTGATGCTCAACTCACCCAAAGGCTCCAGAGCCCCCTGTCCCTGCCCTGGGGTTCCCAGCCTCTCCTGCTGCCCTGGTCCAGCTGGGATTCTCCAGGGCAGAGGAAGGATGCTGTCTGGATAATACAGGAACCTGGATAATACATTAATAACACAAAGCACAGTAAAAGTATAATTGTATTAAACACTTAAGACAGACTTAGAGCATGATACTTGTCCCACTTACACACATTTCCAACCTAAGTCACTACTCTGTAAACAGAATTTTGATTAATCCCACTGAGAATTCTCTCCCTCTGATGTATATTCTGCAGCTCTCTATGACATTCCAAACAAACAATCACAGCTGTTATATTTATATGAGGAGAGCTCAATTATTTATCCTGCTCAGCCCCTACCTCACCTACTTTGGTAGATGAAAACCCAGAATACCTGACACTGCAAACCCCTCCTTTTCCAGCTGCACATCCCAGAGCAGCTGCTGAACACCCACAATGATGAACATGCAAATCTCTCCGTGTTTTGTCTTTTTCATTCAAAACAGCAGCATGAGACAAGGACAGGAGTGGGAAATGCTGCTGCTCACTGGTGCAGGATTTGCTAGGGGGGTTTAGTTCAGTTTGTCCCTGAGGAGGTGACATGAACGGGGTGCTCAGTGTGCACACACCCCCGAGCCTGGCTCCAGCTCTCAGCATCTTCCTGGGGAGCTGAAGGAATCCTACTCCTCACAGCTCTGGGAATCCCAGGGAGGAGACCCCACAGGCTCTCTGGGCATTGCCCAGGGCAGAACTTTGGGATCAGTTCAGGAATTGCTGGGCTCAGTCCCTGCCCATCCCATTCCCACACACTGCATTCCCCTGGCAGCAAAAGGAGAATGTTGCCTCCACTGTAAAGAAGGAAAAAAGAAAGAAAAGTCTTGTTGTACAAAAATCTTATTGTAAAGAATAGTCTTTGTTTGCTAAGTACAATCAAAACTGAAACATTTGCAGATTAATAAAGGCTCTAATTAATATGCTTTTAAATCACTGCATGCTGAGCTATTGTAAGCTTTGCATTTATGGGAGGTTACCCAGGCAGGTCTCATTACAGAGGAAATCAAACTTTAATCTCCAGCCTGCCACCACAGCATCACCCTCTCTCTGATTTAGCTATTTATGGGATAAAACCCTTCCTCTTGAACAGCAGACAAGACATTTTCTTTGAACCTCTTTGCCGCTCCTTGTAAACTGAAGAACATTCAGTCCCTCCTGAGTGTTTTCTGAGAAATAACAGCACTTCATGCTATAAGAGAGATGGAGGTGACCAGGGTTAACAAACACTCTGGTGAGAGAATAAAATGAATCAGGGACAGGCTTTTGTCTCTATCAAAAGAGTTCTGATCCTTCTGCAAAAGGACAACAGCTTTTTTATTTATTTCAGACAAAAATTATCCAGATATGCTCAAAGTCTCCTCCTTCCCAAACTCGTTTTTGGGAAGGCAAAAAGGGATGAGGATGATGCTGGGCCACAGTTTTAGAAGTCGAAATTGAGGTAAGTATTTCAATTTATGCTGCTTTTAGGCAAAACTGCCATTTTCGGTGTAAGCTGTGCTCCTGATCTTTACCTGGAGGAAATGTTCTGGCATAAGTCTTGAGGGAAAAATGCAGATTGTTGTGACTTTGAGATTAAATCTGGGTTTGGCAAAGAAGACTAGAGAGGAAGACTCGTGGGGCTTCCAGAACCACTTCTTCTAGGAAAGAAAGCACTTCTTTCCTAGGTTGGAACTTGGGCATCCTGAACTGGCACCAATCTCTGCTTCCCTGTGTCCATAAAGGATCCCAGAATCTTTCCCCTGGATTTCTCCTCCCAGGTAAGATGGGGAAAACCTGCTCCAATTTTATAAAGCTAAGTAGAGCAGTGTTTATAAATCCAGGTACAGCATGCAGAGAGATCCACAGTGCCGGTGGCAAAGCACTCACAGGATTAATTCAAGGTATTATCTTTTTAAAATATTCACTGTCCCCTGGATGGAAACTCCCAGACGGTTTCAGCCCAGTGGATCTGGGTCTAAAGCTTCTCCAAGGCCTGGTTTATGCAGTGGGCCATGCAGACAGGGCATGGCTCATTCCCCTGCACTAAATCCCTCCTGGCTTTGAAATGAGCCACAGAATTTGGGGCTGCAGCACCAAGTCAGGATGAGGGTCCCAGCTCACCAAGGGATTTGAACACACACAAGAATTATGTGTTTGCATGAAATCTTCATGCACCTACTTTTGCAGAAAATATCTGTATATTTGCCAGCATGGCTAAAAAGTAAATAAATACTGTGACCAGGCTGTAATACCAGAGGCTTTAGATACTCCATGGCACAGCTGTGAGCTGACCCATTTTCAGGCCTCTAAAGCTAAAACTGCTTGGCAAAGAGGCAGAAATGTGTGCAGACATATCCTGCAGCAAAGAAACAGAATGACCCTGGTAAAAAATATCTGCAGCCCAGGAGGAGAGGCTGAGATGCAACCCTGGTGGCAGGGGAGGAGAGGGTGCAGCAGCACAGCACAGTGACACAGGCTGCAAAGGCTCAGCATCCTCACTGTGACCATGTTTACAGGGGTCTCAGGATGAGGGAAGAGATCAGGATCTGACTCCATGGTTCAGAAGGCTGATTTATTATTTTATGATTTATATTACATTAAAACTATACTAAAACAATAGAAGAAAGGATTTCATCAGAAGGCTGGCTAAGAATAGAATAGGAAGGAATGACAACAAAGGTTTGTGGCTCGGCTCTCTGTCCAAGCCAGCTGAGTGTGATTGGCCATTAATTAGAAACAACCACATGAGACCAATCCCAGATGCACCTGTTGCATTCCACAGCAGCAGATAATCAATGTTTACATTTTGTTCCTGAGGCCTCCCAGCTTCTCAGGAGGAAAAAATCCTAAGGAAAGGATTTTTCATAAAAGACATCTGTGACATATCACCTGGCTGGAACTGCCCAGGGCAGGGGGAATCCCTGTCCCTGCAGGTGTCCAAAGCCATGGATGGAGATGTGGCACCTGGGGACAAGGGGCAGTGGTGGCCTTGGTAGTGCTGGGGGAATGGTTGGGCTCTATCCTAGAACCATTAAAGCTGGCAAAGCCCCCTGTGATTCTCCTGTTCCTGCAGCTTGGGGTTTCATTGTGAGCTCTGACAAAGACCTCTGCTGCAGGGTCACATAATCCAAGATAATCCACGCCAGGATACTGCACCAGAACACCTCCCTTCAGTGCCAGAAACTGAAACCCCAGCAACCCCAAAGCAATCCTTCATGCTGGATCCCATCAGGGCCCTTGGCCTTGCAGAAACACAGAGCTGCTGGGCCAAGGAGCTTCACTGCAATGTGACAAACACAGCTGTGAACAGAATTCCCTTGTGGAGCTGTCCCTCTGGTTTGAAGCCAAGATAAAATTATAAAATTTCTATTGGTTTGAGCTGGACTTGATCATCCTTGTGGATCCCTTCCACTTCAGGAATTCTAATATATATATATATATATATATATATATATATAAAATACATTTATATGTATATATATTATATACGTATATATGTATTTATATGTGTATATATATGTGTGTGTTTGCATGTATTTATATATATTTATATATAAATAAATATATATCTTGTCCAGTGAAGAACCATCAGTGGTGATGAGTCTGAGCCAGCCTGAATGAAGCACCTGGAGACCAGGATGCCCCAGGACTGGGCCCATTGGAAGCAGGGTCCCTCCCCAGGCTGGGCAGCTCCAAGTGCTGCAGCCCAGCCCAGGACAGCTCTGCTGATCCCGGGTCCCCCAGGGCAGCTCTCAGCCCTGCTGGATTCAGCTCCCTGAGCTCTTCCTGCCACGCACTCTTAATCCCCTAAGCCTCCCCTGAATGCTGCTCAGATCCTAATGACTCTTCCTGATCTGCTCTCCCTCATTGCTAAAGATGGAAATTACTGAGCAGAACCTCTGCCACGGGAGCTCATCCCAGCTCAGGAACCAGGAGCAGCTCCTGGGAAGCAGCCACAGGAGTGGTGGGACCTCCTCAGAGCCTGCCCTGTGCACAGTGACCAGCCCAGACTGATGGGATGGCTCCCAAACCCCACTGAGCATCGCTGAGCCACAGCCCAGGAACACTAAATTCCCTCCTGTTCCCTCACAGGAAGACCAAATACTCCTGATGGTTTGCACTGAGGAAGCAGCTGCCCTTCTGTAGCCCCACATTTCTCCTCACAGAGAAAACCAAGGCACAATTCTTCCCGAGAATATTCCTGGGTTTCACATTATCTGAACATCAGAGAAAGAAAACACAATTCATATCATTTGCTGTGCCTGTGTTTGTGCAAAAGCAGAATGCAACGTGGAGATTGTTTACCAAAAGTGAGGGTGTTTTGTTTCCTTGGCCTGTCAGGGCCAGGTGTGTGTGTGTGTCAGGGGACAGTCATGAGATTCAGAGCAGTTGTGTGCAGGGTTGAGTGCTTGGTAGGCTCAGTTATAGATGTATAGAATAATCTAGTAGAAGGAAGTCATTAATTAGCCTTCTGATACCCATGGAGTCAGATGCACCATGGGGCCCTCCCAGCACTGCCACCCCTCCTCCCCAGAAGCTGCTCCCATTTGGAGAGGGCTGCCAGCAAAACCAGCCTGGCAGGAGACACCTCCTTTAAGGAGCCTCATCCCAGAGCAGCACTGAGGGGCCCTTGGCAAAAGGACTTTCCAGAGGAATTGGGAGGATACAGGTGGCAAAGGTATCCATCACACAGCTCTCTCCAACAAAGAGAAGGCCACTCTAACCTCAGCCCATTCCCAGAGCCAAGGGTTTGGTCACCAGTGGGAAATGTTCATGAGAATGCTCACAGAAGGCAGCCTGGGAAAGGGGATATGGCTTTTGGGGTTAATCCAGGAAAAACACCAGAATTGCATCTTCCTCTTCGAGCAAAATGGAGAAGGGAGAGTTTAAAGCCTCTCTGAGGTGAAGCAGCAGCTTTTAAGGCTGAAGCATCACAGTGACAGCCCCTGTGCCCACATCCAGCCTCAAATCCTCCTGGCACAGGGGAACAGAAGCCCTGGAATGCACCAGAGATGCAGCAGCTCCTGCCCTGTCCTGGAGAGACTCAGCCTGACCCAGCACTGCTGAGGGAATCCCTTCACCCTGCAGGAACCCCAGCTCCTCCTCCCCATGTCCCAGGGTGACGTTATGATGCTTGTATCCCCATTCATCTGTTCTGTTCATGCTGGATATTATGTTCTGTGCCTTCAAGACTGGCTCTGAAGAGTGGAAGTTTTGTTTTGGTTTCTTATCAGCCTGGCGGGACACAGAGACAGGGCAGTACATGGTGCTGCTTTTGCTTTTTTGCTTTCGCTTTTTGCTTTGCTCTCTTGCTTCTGCTCTGCTTCTGCTTGCTCTTGCTTCTGCTCATTAGCTAGTTCAGCTAAACAGTCCACATTTCTTCCTGGACTGTTTCTTCTTTCCTTTTTTGAACCAACTTGAACCTGCTCGGGACTGGGACCTGGGAACACCGAGAGTTTGCACCTTGTGGCCTAGCGGGGCCTACTCTGGGCAGCAGCTGCCCCAGCACAGGAGGGACTGAGAACAGAGCAACCACCCCCGAGAGAGACTTTCTGATTTTGTCATCTTTTTCAGAGCGGTGTCATCTGGTATTGTTCATTTTGTGTGCTGGGGGGTGCTGTGCCTGAAATAAACAGGTTCTTTCCATTTGTCTCTGAGGAATTCTTCCCGAACCAGTTGGAGGGAGGGACCGTGTGGGTTTGCTTTCTAGAGGGGCCCCCTTTTGAGATTCTCTCCCAAATTTGCCCTAAACGAGGACACTCCAGTTTCCCAGGAGCTCTCCCAGCAGGAGCAGATGCCAGGTGTGCTCTTCCACACATCCCTCAGCAGGAGGAGCCTTCCTTGGAAATCACATTGCTGCTGTTTGCTCGGCTCAGTTGTGTCCCAAAGAGACACAAATATATTGTTCCAGCCTCAAGGTTGCTCTCAGCAGCCTTTCACAGACATTCAGAGCCCAGCAGGGCAGGCTGCTCCTGCCACAAAAACCCTGATCCCAGCCAGCTGCTCCAAGGATCACTGATTTTCCTCATAGATCACACCAGGAGTGCAGGATCTCCCTGCAATCACAGCCCCACTTCTGCCTTACACACAGGCAAGCTCTGGCACCGTTCCTCAAACTTTCTACATAGAAATATGAATTTTGCAGCTGAAAAGCAGAAGGTCCTTGGAGGTCTGGGGCTTCACCTGGACCACAAGCAGTGATGCTGTTAACACTGCTCAGAGGAGCCCAAAACACATCCAGGTGATCCCTGTGGCACCCAACAGTTTCAGAACACCTGAATGAGTCCCACTCCCCTTAACAACAATCTCAAAGTCACACCCAGGCAGGTCAGCATCAAGGGCCACATCCTGGTCCCAGTGGCTCAGGAATTGCCCCCATGAAAGCAGAACTAATTCAGCAAAGCCATTCAAGCCCCACACAATTATTTTAACAGATTTTGCAATGTCCACGCAAGTCCACAGAGCTGATCCTGCCTATCAGTGGCAAAAATTGCAAATTCCATCCTCTAATTTAATACAGACACTCCAGGGCACAGGGGCTCAATCAAACAATCCTCACTTCTTAAGGAAAATACCCTGGCTGCTTTCTCCATCAAAGGATTGCACTTCCCAGCACTACAGACTGCTGCATCCACAGGGAGGAATGTTTTTCTTGTTTCATTGATAGACTATCTACAAACCCACGTTCACAGTGCTCAGGTGGCTCTGAGAAAACACAGGAAGATGTGACAGAGGCAGGAGAAACAGATTTTCCCCAACAGCACCCAGAGTATTTCCCACGAGCAAAACCTGAACATTCTCTCACATTTTAAATGTCTGTGAATATGAGAGAAAAAGCATTCTTGGGAAAATTTCATTGATTTTTTTTAATATCATTTTTCTTATGTTCAACAGCAAGAAAGAAAATTTAAATATTTAATTCTTTTCTTTGTTTTCCTTTGTTGAAGGATGGGAGAGAGGGACACTTCTCCCAGTAACATTCCAGGTTATTGCAACACTAATCCCAGTTATAAGCAGCAGGTAGATGAGGCTGCTGGACAAGAGCTGCAGGAAAAGTCCTCAGAAATTTTGTTATATTTGCTATCAGCAAAAAACAGAGCAAAAAACACTTCTCCTACCTTGCATGAGTTTGATATCTCAATGTTTTTCTTCATCCTAAAATTACCCTACTGATTTTTTTGCATTTAGATTGCTGGGGTTTTGTCTACCCATTTTCAGCCTCAAAATTAACATTTCCATATATTTCTTTGGGCAGTGGTGCACAGGACTAAAGAAAAGCAGTAAAACTGAAGGACTCTGGAGCTCCAAGCCCCTGTAATCTTAAAATGACTCATTCCCAGAGCTTCTCAAAATCCTTCAGATCCTCTGAGCTCAGATGCTCCTCCTCTGGATGGATGGAAGATTCATGGCAGTGGGATTTACAGCACTTGGCTCCTGGAAATCAGCCCATTTATTCACCATAAGAGAAATTTAGGAACTGCTCAACACCTGATAGTAGCAGCACAATTTAAGAGAATTAAAGACAATTTCTGTATTTAATTAAGAACCATCCAGGCAGCTGAGAATTGCACAATCCCAGAAGATCAATGGTGAATTTTGTATCTCATCCTCTGCAAAGATCAATGAGGCCTTTGCAAAGACCAGGAATAGTTAAATTTAACATAGAAGAGAAAAATATGGGGGATTTTTGTAATTTCTGCATTCAGTCCCAAGTGTTACTCATTTTACATAGTTATAGGAACGTTACTTTTGTGCATTAAGATTGAGATACCCAGAAATAAAACCTATTTTGCATAGGAAAGTCAAGAAATGTTCTGCTGTACCCTACACAGGGTTTTGCCCTGCCTACATCTAAATATCATCTCCATAAAACCTTCACCTTTTCTGCTTTTACAACCAACTTCTCTCAGCCACATCCTTTACATTCTCAGCTGTGCACAGCAGCTCCCAGGGCTGCTGGGTCATTCTGCACAACCTTCCCCCTGGCTGATGTGAGACAGGGAAATCATTTGGTTGCCAAGTCTCTCTCTTGCTGAAGCCCATTAAAGCCGTGTCTCAGGGAGGGAGAACACGTTCTCTGCACAGTCCCTTGGAACTCAGAGCAGTTTCAGTGTTGTACCATTAAAATCTGTATTATAATAAAGGTCAACGCTCATTTTAATGCCATGAGCAGGTGGTGATGTCCACGTTGTGCTGCACACACAGCAGGTCACTCATTAACAACCCACACTCCCCAGCCCTGTGCTAACAAGCCCAGCCTGGAGCATTAACCATGTCTGGAACAGCTTCTCAAGCACCACAAACAGCACATGAAATATCAGTTTGTGCCACCATTCAACATCACTGAGTTCATTTGCTGTGTTTTTTTTAGCTGCAGGGACCATTTCTCCTACTAACGTGCCTAAATGTGAGAAAAAAATGCTGCAGCAGCTGAAACCCTAACGCATAAATACAGCCTGTTTTCCTTAAATATGTACTTAGGTTGTTTTCTAGACAATTAAACTTCTCAGAGGAAAGTATCAGCTGAAGAGAGCAAATATTTGAATGATATCCAGTGCAAAAAATGATGACTAATGGAACAGAATGGTGTAATTTCAAGAGCTGTACTTTATAATCATCATTTTGAGCAGAGCAGGGAACAGTGCTACAAACCACAGGGTACAAACCCAGCACTGCTGCAATCAGCTCCTGCTTCTTCAGAGATTCTGTAGCCTTGTGGAGCTGACAAGTTTTTAATTCATTCTTCCCATCTGAAAAAAGAACAACCCCAAAGCACAGTTTATCACTGGCACTATTGGAGGATTTGTAGTCATAAATGCTCCACTCCAAGGTGGGCAGGCCCTGGCACAGGGTGCCCAGAGCAGCTGTGGCTGCCCCTGGATCCCTGGCGGTGCCCAAGGTCAGGCTGGACACTGGGGCTTGGAGCACCTGGGACAGTGGGAGGTGTCCCTGCCATGGCAGGGGTGGCACTGGAGGGGCTTTGAGGTCCCTTCCCACCCAAACCCTTCCATGGAACTGCCTCCAGCTCTTCCTGCATCTGTGTCCTGCTCTTTAGCTGGGTTTGGCTCATTCCCCATGGGACATGGACCACTCCAATGGTCCCCTGTCCTCCTGGACCTCAGCCCTGTGTCAGAACAGACTCCCAAAGCTCTGGAGTGCAGAGCAGCCCCAGCACCCCATGGCTTTCCTCAGGGGAACGCTGCCACACCACCCATCTTCAGAGGGCAAACGCCAGGGGAGGGCAGAACGTGCCATGAGGCCTGTCCTGAGAGATCTGGCATCTTCACAAAGTGCCGAGACAACCTGAGGAGGATGGAGAACATCCCTGAGAGGAGACTTGCTGCAAGGAACAGAGCAGCACGTGAGGAGAGCTCCTGAGCTGCCCCTGTCCCAGACTGCAAGGCAATGTGTATTCTATTTGCCATCTGTCAGAGGTGGGGCAGGTATCTTCTGTTCATTGGGCAGTTTTCTTTATCTCCTCCACAAACCCATCCTCCTTCCAGGAGATATTTTCTGTTAATGGGCCAGTGAGTGTCCCTGCAGGGCTGATAAAATTCCATCATCCCATGGGGAGAAGCTCCACCCAGGGGAGGAGCCAAGCATTCCTACCTGGATGCAATATGAGATTTTGGAACATCTTTCCATGGGAATCCCAGAGGAGCAGATGCCTCTTCCCCTGGATCTTCAGAAGAAAACTCCCCCCTTGTGCAGGATCCCTGCTCCAGCAGAGCCACAGCTGGCACTGCAGGAGGGCTGAGCCCCCATGGGATGGGGCTGGGACACCTCCCTGACCCACAGAGGGTCAGGGCATGCTCTGACTCTGGCAGTGTTGTTTTGTTTTACTGCATTGTTGATTTTATTTTTATTTTCTTCCCTAATAAAGAACTGTTATTCCTGCTCCCATATCTTTGCACGAGAGCCCCCTCTTAATTTCAATTAATAGTAATTTGGAGAGAGGAGGTTTACATTTTCCATTTCAGGGGAGGCTCCTGCCTTCCTTAGCACAGACCTGTCTTTCCAAACAAAGACACCCCTCAATCCTGGGAAAGGCTGGCTCCCATCCTGTGGGATGTCTGTGCTCAGACACAAACCCTGCAAGGCTGCTGGAGTTTTTCAGGGCTGCTTCCCTGGGCTCAGCCCCTTCCCAGAGGCACCCGTGGGTGGAACAGCTGGAGTCTGGCTGCTGGACACTGGGAGACGGCACCCAGCAACCACACAGCTGAAGGGTCATTTCCCCTTCTCAGGGTGTGGAAATCAGCAAAACAAAACCTGCCACAGACATGGAAGGGTTTGATTTGCAGCCTTGGAAGAAGCTTGGATTGATGTACAAATACAGTGCACAGATATTAAGCAGAAAATTGTAAACTTATATTTCTATAGTTGTAAGAAAGCGTATGCCTTAAGTGTGATGGTGTTCACAGGAGTCTCAGGTTGAGGGAAGAGATGAGGATCTGACTCCATGTTTCAGAAGGCTCGATTTATTATTTTATGATATATATTATATTAAGACTATACTAAAAGAATAGAAGAAAGGATTTCATCAGAAGGTTGGCTAAGAATAGAATAAGAAAGAATGATAACAAAGGCTTGTGACTGACTGAGACAGTTCGAGCCAGCTGACTGTGATTGGCCATTAATTAGAAACAACCACCTGAGACCAATCACAGATGCACCAGTTGCATTCCACAGCAACAGATAATCAATGTTTACATTTTGTTCCTGAGGCCTCCCAGCTTCTGAGGAGAAAAGATCTTAAGGAAAAGATTTTTCATAAAATATGTCTGTGACACCTTAAGTAAGTGAGAAATTGTACTGATAAGATGGTGAAGGGTTTGTAGTGCAGCAATGTAACAGTATAGAGTAATAATTTTAAGTTATAATAAGAATTATTTAAGAATTTAAAAGTTATAATAAAAGCATATGTGTAGATGTGAGACAGAAGCTCATTAGATGAAAGTACCTGCAGTGCAGCAAAATTAAATAAAGGTGATAAGTTAGAAAAGCAAAATAAACCTTGTAGCATCAATTAATTGGATTAGAAAGTTCTGTATTGCCTTGTAACAAAGAACTTGTGACTGCTCTTGAGCTATGGCCCAGTGCCTGCTCCTCTAAAATCTCACAGCCCCTGAGACTGATGTTTGTCTGAGCAATAAATCATTTCTAGTCTGATGGTGGTCCCACCCCTTCACTAAAAGCAGTGATAACAATATCAGGGCTCTGCACTGGGGTCCCATCCCAGAGCATCCCCCCCATGACCACGGGATCTGACAGCCCCAGGTGTGCCTGAATCACTTTGGTCACACCAAACTGCAGTGCCCATCAGGAACAGGATAGATTTGTGGTGCTGGGCTGCAAACTGGAATAAGAGCCTTTAAAACATCCCTTCCATCCCCACCAATGAAGAATCCTTCACTCAGGCCGGCAGCAGACTGCTCATGCATAATTAAACAGCCTCCTCCAGTTTCCAGCAGGTCAATGAGAAATCTCCTACAACCCTCAATGTCAGGTGAATGGTGCCACAGGGGCAAGAGGAGCTGAGCTACACAACTAAAGCAAAAGCAGCAAAAACTAAAAATTAAACCAAATCATTCTATAGAGAAAACAGAAAAATTACTTCCAATGATTATAGTTTTGTGTTTCAAGTGAGTGAAGGGTTTCTTATGACACTGCAGGACTTCTGGAGGGGAGCAATGGCACAGCTGGGTGGGAATGCTCAGTGCAGGGATGCTGCTGGCACAGGACTCAGAATTTCCAGGGAATCTGGCAGAAAGGCAAAGATGCTGGTGCCACCCAGACCACACCAAACTCAACCTCAGCCATCAGGGTTTTGCTGCTTTTTCTAATTAAAAAAATAGAACCAAAAAGCCCACACAAAACCAACCCATCAACAAAGAAAAAACAGAAACAGCAAATAGAAAACCTAAGTTAGAAGCTTCTTCTCCCAGTTTCAGTATTAATTTGAAGGAGGAGAATGAGGAGGAAGGGGAACAGAACAATTTCCTGGCACATAAAGTGGCTGATTTCTGCCAAGCAGAACTCTGCCTTCCCACTGCACTGCCCAGCCCTCAGTGCTGCCCTGAGCTCTCAGATCCTGCCTTGAGCTCCAGCACTTGCCAGGGCTCAGCCAGTTTGACACACCAGGCTTCCTGCAGAGCACACAGCTTTGATAACACATTTTAAAGGCTCAAAAAGGAGAAAATGCCACTTATGGCACTTTCTCTTCTCCTTGCTGGGGACTCCAGCCCTGTTTCCCTGGCAGGGACTCTCAGGTTCTGGTTTTTAAGCACCGCTGCCAGGTTGGAACTTCAATCATCTCAGACACATCTGTGGAGTAATCTCAGTGTAAGTCCACACCAGCCCTCAGATCCCTCAGATATTTCAATCCCTTCTTGGATCTGGGATTCCCAGAAGCCCAAGGAAATCAAATCCTTCAGGAGCATGGCAGCTCTGCCCTCCTCCAGTGTTTGCCTCCTGAAGCAGGAGATGCTTGGCCTAATTTCACTTTTATCCCATTCCATCCATCATCTCATTGGCACAAGCTCAAGGCAGTGCTTGAACAACTCCATCACAGATAAAGAAATGCAGTGTTTCACTTTTTTTTTTTACATTTGTGTGTAAAAATGGAAGACAAAACTCTTCTTGCCTCATGGCTTGATGAGAGCCAGTGAAGTTTGTGCCACACTAACAATTAACAACTCATTTCCAAAAGGAGCAGCAAGTCCTCCCCAGCATCCCCAATGCATTTCCACCTCACAAACCCAAGCACAGGCACAGCTACCTCATCCAGCTCACTTTTGTGATGACACAGGGTTTTTAAAGATCAATGCATTTCAAGTAACCAGGGCTGCATTAAATTATCCATCAGCCCTCCCAAGGATCCCTCAGTGAGCAGCTCCCTCCTTGCAGGAGAGCTCAGCCCAGCCAGGACTGGAGGGTGCAATCAGACCTGGAGCAGTTCAGTCAGCACTTCCAGACCCCATCAGCCCCTCCAAACCCAACCAAACCCACCCCAGTGATCTCTGACCCTGGCCCTCACCACATATGGGGTGAGCCCATATGTGACCGTGCTCACAGGGGTTCTGGGATTGGGGAAGAGACGAGGGTCTGACTCCATGTTCAGAAGGCCGAATTTATTCTTTTATTATATATATTACATTAAAACTATACTAAAGAATAGAAGAAAAGGTTTCATCAGAAGGCTGGCTGAGAATAGAATAGCAAAGAATGATAACAAAGGCTTGTGGCTCAGACTCTCTGTCCAAGCCAGCTGAGTGTGATTGGCCATTAATTAGAAACAACCACATGAGACCAATCACAGATGCACCTGTTGCATTCCACAGCAGCAGGCAACCATTGTTTACATTTTGTTCCTGAGGCCTCCCAGCTTCTCAGGAGGAAAAATCCTAAAGAAAGGATTTTTCATAAAAGTTGTCTGCGACACTGCACAGTTTGTGTGCAGGATGTCTGTCACTGACAAATTTTCTGGAAAATCCTTTTGCTAGGATCTTTTCTCCTGAGAGAAGCTTCTCCATGTTTTGCTGCTTTGGAATGTGATTTGGAGAATTGTTTACCCAGCATATGAATTGTTTTTACTTGATGACCAATGACAGCCACCTGTGTCAAGGCTGTAAGCAGTCACAAGATTTTATTATTGATTCCATTCCTTTCTTTGCTTGCTTTCTGATGTCTCTCCTCTCTTTCTTTAGTATAGTTTTAGTATATAATTTTCTTTTAATATAATATGTATCAAAAAATAATAAATCAGCCTTCTGAAACATGGAGTCAAGACTCTCATCTCTTCCCCTGTCCTGGGGACCATGGAACACCACCACAGATGGCTCCATGGACACTCAGCACTGAATGCTTTGCTGTAAATTCAAGTTTTGCACATGTCTGAACAGCTCTGTGAAAAGCAGGAGGCAGAGCAGCCCCACCTGGGCAGGTAAAAACCAGCAAATAAGGGAGATTTCACCAAGGGCAACACTGATTCTCTTGTATTCCCAGAAAGAAAAGGGAATTTCAGCAGACAGCAGCCCATGAATGGACCTGGAAATTGCATCTCCATCAGAAAGAAAATTACTTTTAAGCTTATTCCTTAGCTATAGTGCAGATTTTGGTGTTGGCCACATTTTTTACTGTTATATGTTATGGAAAGAGTCCTGCAAACCACATTAGAAGTGTTTACCCAGGTTTTATTGCTTAAAAATATGATTTAAACAAAGGCAACAGAGAAAATTGAAAGGTTATTGAAGACATCTGAGCCTTGAGTATTAGTTTGCTTACACAATTTCTGGCATACTTTCATTTTCTTAATCTTATTGAAAGTACAGTAAACACATTTCAGGTAACAGCTTTTCCTACAGAATTACAGCTGTTCCTTCACTTCAAAACACAGGACCTTTAGATATAATTTAAAGCATTATTACTAGCATTCTTGTATTCATAATGAAAGTGGTTAACATTAAGACTTAAAATTTTCATTCTACTGTTTGCTAGCTGCTCCACATGACTAATAACTTCTATTTCCTACACAAAGTACAGCAACTTTGGGGCTCTTCATGCACCATGCTCAGCTTCAGTATCATGACCATAATTTCTTGAAAAGAAAAATACAATAAATGGTGCTAAAAAAACCCCAAAACAGTCCATTGATAGTTCCACCACATGAATATTAAAGGAAAAATATTTTTTGAGACTAATTAGGAATCTTAATAAGTGAAAATAAAAATATGTTATTCATCCAGTTCTGTAAGGAAGTGCCTAAAGCATCAAAACCATTCTCTAACACCACAACATCCCACTCATATCATTCCCAAATCTCAGCCCACCCCCCATGGCTACAACAGCAATTCCTTTCACTTTGCAGAAAATGGGACAAAGCAGAGGAAAAGGGCTGGCACAGCCCTTGTACAAAATGACACCAAAAAGCCATTTCACATATTCCAGTATCAGTTCCCCCCCATGCACTCAGCATTTCAAAGTGGGAGCTGCACTGTTGTGACGTTTCCAGACTTTTCAAAGCAGCAGATCTGTGTTGCTACAAGCAGGAGCTTGCACTGAACCAGGTCCTTCACCAAGGAATGAACACATTTTCCCCTCCCAAATCCAGTTATGTAACAGGGCACCAACCAGCAGCATCATCATTATCGACTGAGCAGAGATCTCTGGGATTCTGAGATGGGAATTAATTATTCACAAACAAGTCCTCGTTAACTAAAGCCATTATTACCCACTTACACTGGAGAGCTGGGGTTTAATAAGCAGTGTAAGCAATGCAAATGGAAAATTACTCAGACAGCTCAACTCTGCCTCCAGAACCAGCCCAGCTCCTGGCAGGACTCACACTGGGGGAGCTTTTCCCAAACCCACCCCAGGGAGGGCAGCAAAGGCACTTCCACAACGAGGATCTCTCACTAAAGGGAAAATCAGGAGCTCTCTGCACTAAAATAATCTACAAAAACCTCAAATGTACCACTGTGCCCTGAGCAGCCTGGTCCAGGGCAGGTGTCCTGCCCATGGCAGAGGGGTTGCAAGGTGAGATTTGATCCCAAACCAGTCTGGGATGATGACTCAGGAAACAATTCTGAGAATTGCTTCCTGAAAAGCAACAAGAAATGCTTATTTAATGATTTCTGAATGTAAGTGGTCAATATTCATTCCAGATCTCCAAAATCTCACAACTGCCAGCTTCAAAACATGTTGTTATTAATTAGCAGCTATCACACAAGAGCCAGGGAAATGGGGGCAGATTGCAGTGCTAGATAACCCCCTTTCCATGGCATTGTTTCATTATTCATCAGAAGGTGAGGAGCATGAGGCTTGTTACTTGATCAAGCAGCAAGCTTCCAAAAATATTTTCAGTTCTATTTATTGGGAACTTGCTTCTATTTTTTCCCTTAGTATAAACCACTTGGATGGAAAAGTGCAACACAAGCCTGCAGCCAGTGTCACAAACATGCCAAGGAGGAAGGAAAAGCTCAGAGTGATCATTTGTGTGGCAGAAATCCCACAACCTTCAACAGGGAATGGAACTCTTTATCCAAACACAATCCCTAGGAAAAGAAGAAAGTGAGATTCCCTGCCCTGCCCCATCTGTGCCCACCACAACCCTCCCTGGTGTTCTCCCTTCCCACAGCTCATCCCTAGCAAAAGGAGGGAATTATGGAATGTAAAACCACGGGATATCCTGGAAAGGGCCCACAAGGATCCCTGAGTGCAGCTCCTGGCCCTGCAGAGCCCTGCACTAATCAGGACATTGCTCCAACACCAGGATAAACTTCAGCCACGGCTTCTCTGGGCTGAGCCTGTGTGCAGGCAGCACCCTGAAAATGGGCCCTGCCAAGCTGAAAAGGACTGCAGCCATCTCTGGAGGTGTTTTAGTTAATGAGGAGCCTGAGGAGTCACCCATGTCTGTTTGGGGACAGACACTTAGGGATGGCACACAGGAGAAACTGATTCACAGCAAAGTCAGTGCTGGGGGGAGGAAAAGTGAAACAGAAAAGCTGCACCTCCAGCCTTAAGTGAGACCAGAAGGAAATCAGTGATGGGGATAGAACTGTGACCTGCCACAGCTCTTACAGACCCTTGGGACAGGTTTCTGAAATCCTCAGAGCAGTACTGACACAGTAACTTGAGCCACGTCAGGGAAGAAGGGCTTGCATCGTACTCCAGCTCATTGCTCAAAACAAGCAGAAAGCCCAGTACAATACTGGTGAGAAATCATTCTGCTGTACCTCCAAAGCACCTAGAAATCACTCTGCTGTACCTCCAGAAATCACTCTGCTGTCCCTCCAAAGCACTCCTGCTTTCCCAAACCCACCACAGCCCCCCAAGGAGAACTCAGTGAGCAGCCAGGAGCTTTAAGCACAGGAGTCCCACAAGGCAGATGTGACAAAACCTGATTAACCAGAACAAGCTGGGCTCCTGCCCCAGCACAGCTGCTGGGTATTTCTAATAACAAACCATCAGAAAAATCAGAGACCATTTCAAGCACAGAGAGGAGCAGTCAGGGCAGGTTTTCAGCCTGCACATCCAGCTGATCCCTCATAACTAATCACAGGAACAGGGACTGAAAAGGGACAACAAGCTTCCAGCCAAGGTACAGCAAGGGGGAAGAGACATTTTAATAAAATGCTATTAATTCAGCAATAAACAGACATTGTTTCATTATCTAATAACACATATAACATATTTTATATATCTATGTTCAGCATATCTAACCCAGCTAAAGCTGTACACTCCTAGGTATTCATATGATGACCCCAGGGATTTGTTTTTGAAGAGATTTTCTTAGGCACTTACAAATCCCTTCATTTTTAGGCTGCAGATACCCAGAGCTGCTTGCTGCTTGCCAGTGGCCATCTGAGCCTCCAGAGCCACTTGGAAGATGCAAAATTTTTACTTAATGTTAACATCTAATGAGAAATAGGGAGAAAGAACAAGACACTTCAAATAAATAAATTCTGGCTTGGTTTTTAGCCAGTTCCTGAAGTTGTTTCTAAGCCAGCTTAAAGCACACAAATTGAATGAATTTTTGCTGCACAGTGCCTTTTTAAGAGTGAGGAACATCCTTTATCAAACTATAAAAAGCAGCAATAGCAAACTCTACTGTGCTTATCTTATCACTTGACATATCAAAATACCCACTTAGCATCAGCACAACAGACAAAAGTGTCCGCAAAAGCAGAATTCTGCTCTGTGCTAGGAATACTTGCCCTTATTTCAATGGCAAGTCTCACTAACAGCAAACACTCTTAACTGTGTGCCCTTTTTGAGTGTTTGTGACACTGCAGCCCTTCCTTCCTGCAGTGAGAAGAAAGGTGAGATGTGAATGGGATTTAAGTGCAGTTCAGTAAATATTTGGCAAAGGCTGCTATTCCTCATGCATTCAGCATCATCACTTCACACCACAGCTCCTCGGGGAGTGTTTGGTCAGGACTGCCCAGGGACACACTTTGGAAGGGAATTCCTAATGAGCAACTGCATTCCAGCACTCACATCCATCTGCTTTCATTAACCTTACAAAGGAGATGATTTATTCATCATAAAGATATTAAAATGCACTAAGCCTTCTCTTATCTCGAGGTATTTGCCATTGTTTTGGACAGAAAATGGCACTTAGGAGGCCATTTGAAGTCACAGTCGCTTCTTTTTAATTACAGTTTACAGTTAATGGGCTCCTAGGGGAGACACTCCGAGGGACTGAGGCTGAACCAGGGCCCTGAGAGGGCACAGGCCTCACCCCAACAAGTGGCAGTGAAATCCCCCTTTCCCCATCCCCTCCCTTGTGCCTGGTGACCTCCAGCCCCTCCTGCCCTGAGCAGAGCCCTGGGCTGGGTCACAGCCCCCAGTGCTGCTCAGGAACCCCAGGACAAAATCCCCACTTAACATCAGGCAAGCTTAGTTAAAACCAGCTCACCCAAACTTTGAATCACAGAGTGCTTTGAGTTGGGAGGGACCTTAAAGCTCATTTTGTTCCATGGCAGGGACACCTCCCACTGTCCCAGGCTGTTCCCAGTCTCAATGTCCAACCCTTGGGCACTGCCAGGGATCCAGGGGCAGCCACAGCGGCTCTGGGCACCCTGTGCCAGGGCCTCAACACCCTCACAGGGAGGAATTCCTGCCCAATATCCCATTTAAGCCTCTCCTCTTTCAGCTTAAATCCATCCCCCCTTGTCCTCACCACATTCTGTGGTCCTCAGTGGGACTAAGCTGATGTGGAAGTTACCTGAGGTCATCAAGTTATCAATGGCCATCAATGCCAAGTTTATAATTTCCTGCCAATTTGCTTTTTCCTGAACATTTTTCCATCTTCCCACCATGGACACCCTGCACTATTTCATGCTTCACTTGTCCCTGTAAGTGCAGGCATCTTTCATTATCATAGATATTGAGGTAATAGAATGCTGATATTCTGGGCTATCTTCTTCCCAAATACCAGTCCAGTAAAATGCCTCTTCTGGAGACAGAGTTTAAAAATCCTATTCATTTAATGTGCACACACACACAAAAAATCAGTGTTCACCTTTCTTCCTAATTTAAGGTATCTTCTGTTTTGTCCAATCAGTTTTTTCTACTTACTACAGCCTCAGTTTAATCACTTGGTTAAATTATTGATCAATCAGCTGAATCACAGATATTTTACAGCACAGGACCCTCCAACAAGCTATTCCCAGCCCTCCAGGGCAGAGCAAATCTTCAAGTGATTCCTTAATAGCTTTTTGGATTCAGCTGTGAGTTCAGGGACACAGAAAAAATAAATTGGAAAGAATATTGGAATTCCTGCCCTGTTGCTGCTCTGGTGGAGCTGTGGAACAGCTCATCCCTCTGTGCCCTTCACACTGCTCTGCCACCTCCTTTTTGTCCCCAGTTTGCAACCTCACCCTTCTCTAACCTACCAATGCCCAGAGGAGAGGGAAAAATGTTTTGTGATTCCTGGGAACTGTGTGGCTTTGAAGCGATTACACTTGGGAAGAGGAGAGAAGAAGGGCTACAAACACCTGGTTTGAAATCACTGTCCTAAAAATCAGCCCCACTCTCCTCTCACAGCCAGCTCATCCCAATGCCCAAAGCAATAAGGAGCTTCAAGATACTTTGGTTCTGATGGCAAGAGACTATCCCAACTATGGTGCTACAGCTGTTTTCCTAATTAAAAAAAAAAAAAAAAAAAAAAAAAAACAACAAAAAACCCAGACACCAACTGTGACAGTGTTCACAGGGGTCTCAGGATGAGGGCAAAGACAAGGATCTGACTCCATGTTTCAGAAGGCTGATTTATTATTTTATGATCTATATTACATTAAAACTGTACTAAAAGAATAGAAGAAAGGATTTCATCAGAAGGCCAGCTAAGAATAGAAAAAGAAGGAATGATAACAAAGGTTTGTGTCTCAGACAGAGAGTCCAAGCCAGCTGATTGTGATTGGCCATTAATTACAAACATCCAACATGGGCCAATCCCAGATGCACCTGTTGCATCCCACAGCAGCAGATAACCATTGTTTACATTTTGTTCCTGAGGCCTCCCAGCTTCTCAGGAGGAAAAATCCTAAGGAAAGGATTTTTCATAAAAGATGTCTGCAACAGCCAACCACAAATGAACCCAGACACAAGAAGCACAAGTCTGTCCCAGCAGATCTCCAGGAGAATCTTCCCCTGACACTGTGCTCCCACCTCCAGGGAGCTGCAGGAACAAATCCCCAAATAATTGGGATTTCCAGCTATTATAGACTCCCTGAGTTAGCAGTGCTGCTTTTCTACCCTCCAAGGTGGTACAGGCCATTTTTAATCCAGACCTGTCTACACAAATCACCCATCAACCCCAAGCAGGTCATTCCAACTCCATTACTGGCACCCCAAGCTCTTCCTTAAGCTTTTCATAATAATAAAGACACAGAAAACCAATTTCTTGGGCTGTTTTTTTTTTTTTTCCCCTCTCTTTCCATTTCTACAACTTTTAGAATCAATACTTTCTCTCAAGGAGAACAGCTGTTAAAATTGAGTGTTGAGCTCACCATCTGTGAGGTGGTTCTCTTGAACAGAGAATTTCTGAGTGTTTGGCTGATGGTTCCTGCCAGTGCTGCTCACATTTGCAAGTGCTTGCATGCAAGACAAAATGAACAAAGCCCAACAGAAAACCCATTCTGTTTTCAATAGAAATTACTGACTAAGGTGGTGCAACAAGACTTCAAGGAAATATTCTAAATCTGGAAACCTAAAAATAAGCTCTCCACTCTAAAAAGGCTCAACCATTCAAACCCTTCTGCTTTCACTTCCTAGTGTTCCAAAAAGCAAATTCACATCACAGCATCTCTCAACACCCCTATTTTCATCTGGATTTTTACCAGCAGTTCATCTGAGCATCACTTAAGTGCACATGAAATGTTAATGTGAAAGGTGCTGTGTGTGCACTGCAACTGAAGGGTAAGAACTCTACAACTCCATTTTTTAAACTTGTTCCTCCCCAAAAATAAGCACAAATGACAAGCTTCTGTTTCCTAATGAGAATTATTTACAGCTGCATGTGGTCCATGTGGCATGGGCAGATGTTTGACCTTCATCAGACAGGCAGGAGTTCATTTGCTCTCCTAATGCTACAGGAGAACAAAGATGCTCCAGCCAGAGATCCCACAGCACTTGGGGAATTTATGGAAGGAAGGATGAGTTCAATTGGAAATAGCCCAGGGGGGTCAGTGCTGGCTGTCCACTGCTCAGTTCTTCCATTTCAGAGGAAATTTCCTGCCCATCACACTCTGCACTACTGTTAGGAGAAAAGAGGACAAAGCAAGAGCTCAGGGTTTCTATGGCAGGAGCCAGAAATGAAAACTCCTCTTTTGCAGACCTGGTTAAGGACACTTATTTCCTGCTTGCATAATTTTATTCCCTAATATTGCCCACTTGTAGCTGGCACTGAGAACAGACAAGTTTCCGGAATCACGTTGTCCTTTCTGAATAACGAACCAGTAATTAATTTACAGTCCTATTGTACCTTTCTACCCTCCTCCTATTGTTAATTATCCACTGCCTAATAGCCTCCTACATCCTTTCAAGGAGTAGGTATCAATTTTGCCACTGGCTAAGTGCAAAAAAAAAAAAAATTAAGAAATAATCAGCTTTTATGATTCCTATCTAATCCTACACCTTTAGGATTGACCTGTTCTGGCTGAGAAACAGCACCAGGATATTTGGCCTCCAAGTGATAATTAAAAACCTCATTACTGAACCCCATTAAAGACCTCCATAAAAGCCTGGAAGTGGCTGAGGGGAGGGAGGGCAGAGCTGGGGAGGACTCAGAGCCCCAACAGCCCCTGGATTTGTGTGGCAATCACAAAACTCCCCGTTTGATTGTGTACACAAGGAAGCTGATCCCACCCAACCCTGCAGGATGGGCTGTGGGATTTGGGGGTTATTTCAGGTTGCAGTTTTAATGGTTTGGAACCGGGGTCACTCTTGGAGGGCACAAGGTAAAGGAGGACTCACTGAGGCTGAGAAGTGTTCAGGACTCAGCAGCACTAAAACTGAAACACATCTGGGAAATCTCTGCCCTCAAACACTGCCATCCAGGAGGCTGAAGGTGAGGAGGACAATCCTGCTCCTCCTACATCAGGTCTGTCGGTCTGTCTGTCAACAACCTCTCCAAAATATAGACACAGTGAGGTGAAGTGGAGAGTAACCCTTGGGCTTTTCCTCCAGCCTTGCTCAGCACACGTTGACACTGCTTCTACAAAATGAATTCAAATAAAAAGGAAAGAAAAATATATTAAAGCTTCCACTCTTTTTGCCTCCACAGTTCCACTAACAAACACATACATATATCTGCATCTGCTGTGGAGCTGAGACAGGAAATTAGAAGAATATTCTTTTTGGTGTGATTAAGGTACATGGAGTAATATGTATTTAAATGCCTTAAGAATTCTCAAGAACTTCTTTAAATACTTAAGTCATTACCTATATTTAACACTAACATAAACCAGGACTGCTTCTCACTAGGACTTAAGTCAGCTATTTCTTATGAATCTGGATTTGGAAGAGTGACTTCTTTGACTTTCAAATGAAGGTGAATCTCCAGAAGAGATTGGTTTAGGCTGTGAAGGGAACTCTGTTTGTGTTATAAGTGCTCTTTGCCTGGCTCCTCCTCAGCACCCCAAAGCAATCCACACAGAATTTCTCTCCCCAGCAGCGTGCACACCCCTCAGTGGTGACAGCTTTTCCCAGATCTCTTCTGTGCTTCTCCAAGCTGTGTCAGCAGGCAGTGAAATGGTTCTGGTGCCTAAATCCAGCAGTGCCAACTAACTCACAGTTAAATTATCTTTGGAAGTGCAGCCCATTTTATAGCCATGGGATTGGCAATTCCATTGCAGGGCACAGCCACAGCTCTTGAAGGACCAAGGATTATTTATAGCAGATGAGGAGCACAACCAAAGCAAGGCTCCAACACCCTCCTGCCGTGTCCTGGCTGCTCCTCACTCCTCCGGGGCTGTCCCCTGGCAGGGGCAGGAGGGGATTTACCAGCAGCTCCTTTCAAAGCCAACAGCAGCAGAAAGAGATAATGACAAAAAATCAAGAGCTGCAACAGCCCAGAAAAGCCAGGCTTAGCACACTCTGAGCACATAACAAATGACAATGGGTGAGCTGCAATGCTCATCTTCATTGCAGAGTGGAAACTTCCCTCATTTTATGCATCAAAGCAGAAGGGTTATGAGAGGGCCAGCAGCTGAAATGAATTCTTGCTGGATTTCTGATATTTGTTTGAAAACAAAGGGATGGTTTTTACCCAAAACAGAATAATGGTAAGTCATCCTGATTCATGCACATGATGGGTTTGCAGGATCCAGAAAGGAAGGATGTGATGGACTGGAGTTCAAAGTTCATTTTAATGAGAAATACACTGCAATCTTTACCACTTCTAAATTCTGAAACATCAAATTTCCTTTGTATAATAAACAAAAATAACTGAAGAAACGGAAAGCCTGAGGATACCCAGAGAACATTTGCTAACTGTGCTCTTGGAACACTTCCAAACTTGGCTCTTGAGTATGGATTCATCAGAGAGAATCATACACAAGGCAGGGGAAAGAAAACTTGACCAGGAGCAAGAGTCACTTCCTGCTTATCCTCTACAGACTTGTTGTATGGTAAATGTACATAAATGTACAGTATTTCATCCAGCTCTATTAATTTTAGCTCAAATCTCTATTTTTCTGTACAGATACTGCTTCTTAAATTAAAATTCAGAGGAGGAAATCTTATTCCCCTGGCACAATTAATTATTATAAATAAATTACAGGGGTATCCCAAGTAATGTGTTTGATTTAATCAACGAAAAGTTAATGAGGCCAAATTGATGCAGAAGTTAGGCAAGACTAAGCTGACAGGGATTTAAAGATCTGTTCAGCTCCTGAGACTGCAGGATCGATATGGGATTTGAGCAGTGAGGGAATCCATTAGGAGACAAGGGAAAGGCTTCACTTTCTGCTCCTTCCTCCAGAGGAAACAGCTCAGGATGGGGCAGAGCAGGGAGGCACTAAAGGCTGCAGCTCCCACTCTGGGGGTTTTACTAAAGAGCTCCCAGCTTACAGCCCTCACTGAACTTTAATAACCAGGAATCTCCAGCAAAGCCTCTCTTTTACTGCCTTTTGTTCATCTCTGAGAAGGGACAAAATCTACAGCTCCACTTGAAAACCCAGCTACAACAACATCAGCATAATCTGAAATCAATACAATATTTGGCTGCTACAGTCACAAATGCAAATGAAGCTTTAGCCTTGACTCCAAGAATTTATAATGCATTTCGTGGAAACCTGAAATTTTCTTTCTGTCTTTGTGTTTTTAGTAATTGTTCTCAGCTTCCCCAGCACACATTTTGCTCACTTCATCTTCCATTTATTGACAATTGCACTTACTGGAACACTCACAAAAGCATCATTAAAACATCTCAGACAAGGAACTAGATACCTGAATCATGGTTAATTCCTATTCCAAGGACCATTCTTGAACTATATGGAGGCATAAAACTACCTAAGATACAGATTAGGAAAGCAAAAAATAAACAAGGGCTTGAAAGTTATCAGACTATTTTCACAGGTCTATTTTTTTGCTGCATATTTTCCTGTTGGATGGAATTGATCTAACCATGACCACCTACATAGAGCAATGAGAGCAGGAAGAAAAACTGGGCAAGTTCTGCCTTTTATTTAAATTGTTGGTGCGCAGAGCACTACAGGAAAATTGCTTTAGCTTCAAGTCCTATCTAGAATGTCTCATACATGAATTCTTTTCAAAGAAACAAATTATGTGCAAGGAAGCAGAGACTTTTTTTCCACCAGTGCATAGAGGCAGCTCCTCAACAGAAGTGCCTGTCTCCTACTCATGATCCCAGCAGTTTGCACATGGATTTCCAATAGCTGCTGCAGACTATTTTCAATGTTCTGCAGAGAAAATTAATTCTGTTCCTGAAGTCAGGTTTTACTCCTGTCCTCACAGGGCTCTGTGAATTACACTACATCTCCATTACAAATAAATGCATAAATAGAATAACTACTTTAAACCCATAAGAGAGCTTCAGACCATGCCCTGTCCCCCTCTGGAACTTTGCTATGGTGGGGATGGAGTTGGACTTTGAGATCCTTGTGGGTCCCTTCCAACTCAGGATATTCTGTGATCCCAAGGGATTCTGTTGGATTTGCTGTGTGCCACTTCTGTTTTGCAGGACTGAGACCCCTCAGGCAGCTGCAGGTGGCTGAAGCAAGGAGAAATGCACGGATCAGGGGAAAACCCTCCAAGAACATTACAGAGCACACAGAAAGTACAAAACACCCCACATTTCCCCTTTCTTTATACTCCCATTCCAACCTCAAGATTCACCCAGCTTTTCCTGTGAATTTTAATAGAAAAGAACAAAAGCAGCCCAAAGAGAATGGCAAAATAATGAAGGAAACTCAAAGTGCTTTATAAATTCCAAAGAGCACTGCAGGCCCTGGGCTCTCTGAATTGAGCTGTGCACACATGTTGCTCATTAAACAGCCTTATCTCAGAGATAACCAGAGCAGCCCCTCCAAGAAGTGGGGATAGAAATGAGCTGCACTGAATTAATGTGAAGCCACTCACAAAGCTTTGTCCTTATGAGATTGCGAATTCAACAACCGCCGGCCCGTCGGGAGCTCTGTGGAGCACAATCAGCACAGGATCCATAAATTACAGCTGTCTGTTCCAGGGGAAATAACTGTGGGCAAAAAGTTTGCATGTGCTGCTTTACCCACCTGGGTGGCATCCAACATTAAGCCAGACTTGATCCTACTTTTCAGTAGAAAAAGCAGAATTGCAGCAATTCAAAAGTCAAACTATTAATAAAATGTATGGCCTGATGCAAAAACTTCATCTGTTTGCAAACAGACACCTACCTGTGTTTACACAACACCTGCCAAAAAACCACAAGATTCCTTTTTCCTCTAATTCATCCATTCAAAATGCTCTTGGACTTCCTTGAGGATTGAGTCTGAGGGATTGGTATCAAGGGGGTGTCTCAGGTTTAGCTGGGTGTGAATTCAATTATCATCTGTCAGAGGTGGGGCAGGTATCTTCTGTTCATTGAGCAGTTTTCTTTATCCCTCCCACAAACCCATCCTCCTTCCAGGAGATATTTTCTGTTAATGGGCCAGTGAGTGTCCCTGCAGGGCTGATAAAATTCCATCATCCCATGGGGAGAAGCTCCGCCCAGGGGAGGAGCCAAGCATTCCTACCTGGATACAATCTGAGGTTTGGGACACCACGGCAGCCTTTGCCCACTGCATTCCCAAAGACCAGGCCCATCTAAATCACCACTGGAATTTCAGAAGAAAACTCCCCCCTTGTGCAGGATCCCTGCTCCAGCAGAACCACAGCTGGCACTGCAGGAGGGCTGAGCCCCCATGGGATGGGGCTGGGACACCCCCCTGACACACAGGGGGTCAGGGCATGCTCTGACTCTGGCAGTGGGTTTTGGTTTTTTTTAATGTACTATTACATTTGAATTTTTAGTTTTCCTAGTAAAGAATTGTTATTCCTATTCCCATATTTTTACCTGAAAGCCTTTTAATTTCAGAATTCTAATAATTCAAAGGGAGGGCTCAACATTTTCCCTTTCAGGGGAGGCTCCTGCTTCCCTTAGCCAGCACCTGTCTTTCCAACCAGGAGAGGGGGAAAACAGTTTGAGTTCATGCAGGACATTTTTGTACAAAACACTGGTGGTGTTGTGGCTGTGACAGAATCATTTGCAGCACCCAAAGGCAAAGTGATGAAACATCATGAAGGGCCTGAAGATTCTCAGTAAGAAATCCAGAAAAGCAAAAATCCACATAAAGCACAGAATTATGGGCACCTTTTGAACACCATCAAACCACAAACACATACCCCCTGCTCTGCAGCATGTGCAGCTTAAATTCCACAGGCAAGACACGGGGACTGAAATAAAGAAATCTGGTTGGCTCTATGTTTCATACAGTTTTGGGGGGAGAAAAAAGGATTTTTTTAACATGACAAATGTATCATCACTGTTCAAGATGTCATAGAAGCAGTTCTGACAATTTGATGAATGCATCACTGTCCTTTCATTCTGAAATTCAGATTAAATCTTAATTTGAAAGCCACTGGAAGCTCCACAGCCATCTCAACTACCAGAAGCTGTTTCCATATGTTTTATTTCTGTTAACAGCAATAAAACTAATTTAAACTAACATCAGGAGACTCATCAGGTTCCACTCCACTGGAGAGGGTCAGCCTGACATTTATGTAAAAAATGTATTGGAAGAAAATTTGGGAGGTTTTAAAATCACTAACAAGTGATGCACATTTTAAGGACTGGTGATAAAACTGTAGCAGAGTCATTACGGAATGATTAAAACCATCCAGAAAAGGCCATTTTTACATATAGACACTGAGTCATTTAGAAGGCACAGCAATACATTCCAACTTGAAAATTAGCTTTACAAGTCCCTCTGTGTTTAATTGTACTTTGCAGGTTCTCAGGGAGGAGGCTGTCACGCAGTTCAAGCAGATTTTCCTGGAGTAAAACAAAACAAAGAATTCCTAAAACTTTGCATCCTGCTGGACTCTCTGTGCTGCTGCCTCCTGCAGCTGGTCAGGGTCTGTTTCCCACCAATCCTCCCCCTCCACCAGCACAGAATGAGGCTGACCCTCCACAATTCCCTCCTGCTCTAAAGTAAATTAGACAATTACTGTTCCACTTCATCTGATGTGCACCTTTACCAGGAATCAGCCTTTCTGTGAGATCCTCAACTCCACACATTTCCTCCATCTATTACAGACTGGGGGGAAAAAAATCACAATTTTCTTTTAGTTCAGCTAAACAACTCAGCTGATGTTTTCCCCATAATTAGTATTTCACCTGCCCCCTTTTTATTATTTCCTTAATTTTAAATTAGCCTTCATATTTTTACTCTTCCTGGGCCTATTTCATAGCTCCTCCAAGCACACCACAACTTTTTGGCAACAGCCTTGGCACGTCTCAGCTCAGGAGCCATGAAAGCCTCTCCTTTTATGCAGTTTTGTTCCAGCTTCCTTCATCCTTGTTTCTCCTTTAAAAGCTCACAACTAGGAAGGAGCAAGTGGGAAGAAACAAAACTCCTAAAGGTGTTGTTTCTGAGCAGGTTTCAGAGGTTTGCTCAGCAGAGCTGCTCCCTGAACTCCTCTGCTCCTCACTCTGCTCAAATCCTCCACTCTGGTGATTTTCAAACACACAGGGAAAAGGAACATCTGCTACTAAAGCTTGAGACAATCCCTGCAAACTTTGACAGGATATCCTGCACAGACATCTCCATTGTGGCTGTCACCTCACACCACTAAATATCAAAATGCCTTGTAAAACAAATTGCATTTTCTCCTGGAAACATGTGAACAAAGACAGCTAATTAAAGCAGCTCCTCACAGTGACAGCTCCACATTGTGTGTGTGCACTGCACCTCAGAATGCAAAGTGTTCAAAGCCATCTCCCCATTTTCACAGATTTAACAAATACCTCAGCCTGGCATTCCCCAAAGGGAAAGCAATGTGAGTTTATTACTGTAGAACTGTATTATAAGCAGAAAGAATTTTAAGGGCTTGTACAACAGGATAATTTATGATTTTTTTGTCACAATGAGAAAGCCAAATGAAAGCAATAAAGTCAAGGTGATTGTTGGTTGTTTTAATGTATTATTTGGAATCATATTGCTTTGCTGTGTCAGCCTTGTCTGTGCACAGATTCTGTGTTTTCTGCATTTCACAGCACAATAAAACATCTTGTGGATGCAATTTCCTCGTTACAAGCAGCTATAAAGCCACTGAAAATAAATCCACCAGGGCAATATCCTTTGCAACTGAGCAATAGTGTAAAATTCCAGGGCATCACTTGTATTGGATATTCCATTCCAGCATGACAAACAGCAGCTATTCCAGACCAGTCTCTGGGCCAAGAGCCCGACTGCACTCACCCAGCTGGGAGAGACCAACATCTCTGGCTGCATTTCAGGTTATTTGGAGTGATCCTTCCACATCTTCAGTGTCAATGACTGAGACTCAACCAATCCTAACCAACACTTTCATTTACTGCCCACAAACACAAACCCTTCTGACTTCACTCTGTCTGTGCAGTCAACACTGGGACAGGACATTCCATCCCTGCCTTCCACCTGCTCCTGGCTCCTTGCACCCCTTGATTCCATGGAACCACTTGGCTGGCCAGCATTTGCATTTGCTGCTATTTTGCTGATGCCTCTGTGAGCAGGAACAAAGACCTCTCCAGAGATTAAGCACTATTCCCCTGACTGATCATTTCATTTGACATAATTACATTTCATCTTCATTTGCCAGAAAGAAAGGAAAACAGTGGGAAGCAAATTAACCACAACATAAAGATTCTGCCCAAACATCAACAGAGCTTGGGGAGCTTTTGCCCAAGACAAGACCACAGTGACCAGGATGTTGTGCAGGCAGAAACACAAAAGCATAGCCTCAGTGACATTTCACCTCAGAGAAAATGCAGTTTAAGAGGGGGGATAGAGAATTTACACTGATTGCTTGCTACTGCATCAGTCTGGTTAAAATCAGGCTGCCAGAGAAGTCTGGAGCTGTCTTGGAGCAGCTTGAGCTCACACTGGGTAACACAATTAATTCCCTGAACAGCCTCAGAGCAAGGTGGGAGCAGCACCCAGGCCCAGCCTGGCTGCCCCAGGGCTCTGTAGGACACAGGGGGCTGGGTCCCTGTAGGATTGATGGGGGTAGGACGGTGGGGATGGATGGAGACGAGAGATCTCTGCAGCCAGGTCAGGAATTTGGGGTTTATTGCAAAGGGCCTGGGTGCAGGGGCCTACTGGGAGCTGCAGCCACAGTCCAGAGCAGGCCTGAGAGAAGAGAGGGGGAGACAGGATGAGAGGGTAAGAATGTAAAAGGATAAAGAGTGAAAGGCAAGAGGGCAAAGTTCCCATTCCAATACAATAAATCTTCTTCTGTGTTGAATATTCTGATTCTCACTAACCAATCCAGTACAATATACAAATCCTACAGCATTTACATACAGCCTATAAGAATTACTACATCACCATACTGTGTTACGTTTTAAACCCTAAAAACTCCTCTTTGGGCCCCTTCTGCCAAGCTGTAGGGTCTGCTCTGACCCTTGGACCTGTCTGCAGGCAGAGGGTGTTGTTTCATCAAAAGGGGATTACCTTCAGCTGGCAACACCATTGTTTTCCAGTTGTTCAGTAACTAAAGTATCTCAAAGCTTGCTTTCATTTCAGTCTCGCTTATAGTTTCCATATTCTCAAAATCTTTTGCCAGACAATCATATTTATAAGGCTTTCCTGTTTCACCTTCCCCAACAGCTCCCACCAGCACAGCCCAGCCAGTTGGAATGGGCCCCATGGGGCACTGCCAGGTCCCAAAGGGGCACAGGCCTGGGCAGACCCTTCCTGCCAGGTGGGAGAGGCTCTGGCAAACCCTTCCAGCAGTGCCCTGATGGAACACCCAGTGCAGGACAGAGCCTGGCAGGAGCCAGGGCTGGAGTTTGGGTTCCAGGCAGCACCAAAGCAGAGCTGAAGGCAGAGGCTTTCAGCTGTGCCTGGGCACTGCCTGAACCCCCCAAACACACTCCGCAAGAGAGGAGCTCCACACACACATCCTTGGAGCAGCCAAATCCCTCAGGAGGCTCAGGGCCACACTAGAGGGATCACTGAGGCTGAAACACAACCACACTGCTGGAAATCCTCATGCCAGGGGCTTTGCTTCAGTTTTCAGCAGCTGACCAGCATTGGTCCTTCCACAGCCTGCCAGCTCATGGCAGCTCTGCTGGGAGCTAAAACCCCAGGGAGAGAATGCAGTGATGCCCACAGGCATCCCAGTGCAGCCTGGAGATCAGATCCAGCTCAGTGGCTGTGCACTGGACAGATTCCACCTCACCCTGCACAGCCTCCAGCCCAGGTCCACACCACACTGATCCTGAACTCTGCTGAAGTCAAAAGCACCTCAGAGGATCTTTAATCCCTTCCTACAGACTTCTGACTGTTCTTCAGCTCACCTGCTCCTGGGGATAGTCTGCACACCTGGGGGTAAGAACTGGATTTTAATTCTGCAAGGGAAGGTCCTGCCTTGCCTTTGGGGTTTTACAATAAATAAACACAGTGCCTTAAGATGCAATGTCCTGACAGTCCCAAAACACACTGCAGGAATGATGGTGAAGCCACAGTCAATATCATGGACCTCATTATCACTGATCAATAGTCACACTGCTGGAGAAGGCTGCTGCTCAATGGCAATGCTCTCATGAATGTGGAACACTTTCAGATTCCAGGATGGAGTTTTCACTTCTCAGTCCTGTTCAGAGCCCTTTTGCAAGCTCTGGAAGCTTGGCTCAGCCACGTGTGCAGAAAGGTAGGAACAAAAATCACCCCGAGTGTAAAACAGCAAGGGAGTAAGATGGAAGTAAAGTATCTGATGATTACATGAAATTCTGCACATTATCTGATCCTTCCAAGTGCAGAATGAGCACTGCAATAATGAGCCAATGAAGCTCTCCCTGTCAGGCGAAGAAGAGGAGACTGCTAAGAAAGCCAGAACCAGCCCATGGGTGTCCCCTCAGCACAGATGCTGCCCCAAACGCAGCAGCTGGTACACGGCTCCCAGGAACTTGGATTGGGAGCACCAGGAACTAACCATCAATCTTTTGTAATGATCCAAACTAATCCCTCACTCCCAAATCACACTGGAGACAGAAGCATTCAGTAACTTCTCAAGGGAGAAGAACCTTTACTCAAAACACCAATGGCATGCTAAGCACAAACAATAAAATGCCCACATTAAAAAACAAATCTATTTCTATTTAATGCTTTTAAATAAACTATTTTCTTAGAACAAAGACATCAAGATGATGCACACATACCTAAGGCTTCTTGAGCTGTCACCTTCAGACCTGTAAAGTAAAACACAAATACTTAGGACACAGTTATTTCCAGCATTTATCATTCAAAAGCCATGTACCTTCTCAAGCATGCTCTCCCTCTGTACTTCAGTGAGTGTCTCTAGGGCTTGTTGTACTTTTTCTGCTAATAAGACATTTAGAAAAAAAAAACAAATCCACTCAGGCTTCGAGGAAATCTATTAGAAGTCAAAACCCAGTTAACAGCTGAAGTCAATAACTGCAATATTCAAACAGGTGACACCCTCTGAATCCTCAATAAAGATCTTCCTCAAACATGCACAGAGATTTATTTTCCATCCTTGTTCAAGTGGGAAGCAACACTCTGACACTATTCTAGAGGCAAATTATTTTGTACATTTTAACTTTTGTCTTCATCTCTTCTTCACACTTCAGCTGAAAAGGTCACAGGCAAATAGTCCTGGAATCAAACATTCAGCTTATCAGACACTCAGAAAGGGCCAAGGTTGACAAATAAAGGTAATTTAAAATCATTAAAACCTCATGCTTCTGTGAATTTCAGAAATGTGCAAAAAGGAGGGATAAGATGTCTTAAGCTACAGAGAGGCAGGTTAAAGGTGAGATAATTTCATCCATCAAACATGGAACCAAGCCTCTCCTCTTTCCCCAATATTTTTAAGCAAAGAAACTTAATTCAGGATTATTCACACTGAACAGGATTTCTTCTCCAAGGAGGAATGGGAACATAATATTCAAATTTCAGGACCAAACAAAAATCCAGAAGAAAACATAGAACCATTTGCCCAATTCCTTTCCTCCCTCACTCCCAAAGCTGCCTCCCCAAAGACAAGGGGAGAACAGGTAAGAACCAGTTGTGTTTAATAGACACAACAACTTCAAAGCAGTTTTCCCAATGCAGAAGTCCCACGAGGCTGAGCTCAGCCCTGCACTCCCAGGAGTAATGAAAAAATTAATGAATGTTTAGGTGCCACCTCCCCACACTCAGCTCTCAGCAAATTCCATCTGGCAGAGCACACACCTTATTGGGAAAGATGTTCCTGTAATTGCTTCTGCTTTCAAGTTCCCAAATACAGGAGACAGCAATTAATGGCTTCATTCCCTGCCTCTCCCCTGGGCTGGAATAACAAACTCATCCAGCAGGGAGAACGTGTCCCAGTGCTCAGAGCCTGCAGTGTCACTGGGTGTCACCAGGCACCCAAACCCCCAAAGTCCTGCAGCCCATTCTGCTCTCCCTGGAGCCCCAGGATGTTTCCAGTGGGGTGAGGGGGATCTCAAGCTGATCACCTCCCAGCACAGCCCAGAAAACAGGCAATGGGGTGTAGGGGGACACAAGATAAGAAAATAAATGTAGTATAGAAAGTAACCTTACCCCATTAAGGAATTGCAGCTGAGCCAATTATTAGAGATTGGGAACAGGCCTGATTTTAACAGGTCACACCTGTAGCCAATAAGAGTGTTATAAAAGAGTGGAGTGGTGAGAACTGGGGTTAGTTGGCTGCTGTGAGGATGAGTTAATGCCTGGACAAATTGCCTATGAGAAACATCAAGGAGGTACAAAACTCTAGCAATATAGAACCCTTGCAATGTAATGACAACAAAGGGGGCCTACAACCCCCACCACCCCTTCTTTACTTTCAGGTTTCCCAGAAAAGCTGGGAAATTTCTCAGCTGCTAAATTTGCATTTTCAAGGGTAAGACTTACTCGGGTAAATTCTGAAGAGTTGTTTAGAGCTGGTCAATTTTGCTCAGGGAATGAGTAATTGATGAGCAGAGCTGAATGAACACAGAGCTAAAAGAAACCACTGCTTGTAGTCTGAGACAAAGCATTCGATTTTCTTTGAGCATTCTTTGAGAGGCAGGACTGGGGATCGATATTTAATGTTTCTGCTCACACAGGAAGCATGTGCTGGGCTCTGGGTTGGCTTTTTTCCTTTTGACCCACACAAAAGAAATGATGCTGGCACAGCTGAGACAAGGAGAAAAGTGAAAAGGCTTCTGGCAGTATCTTGGATTATTTATTTCAAGGTAGACCTTAAAAAAAAATTTAAAAGCCCACAATATAGAGAATATCTTCTGTGCTGTAGTACTTGGAACAGCATAGATTCCATTTAGAGATCTGAGTTGTATCACTGATGAGATAAATGTCATACAACGGTCTGCAAGATTTCTCCCCTCAGCCCTGGATGGTTTCCAAGATTTCATTTTGAGTAGAACTAAATATTACAATATTACACTCCTATTGAAGTACAAGTTTGCCTTCTTCCTGACCCCATGAATTTCATTCTCAGTAGGAAATACAGTGAAATACGTCCTTTTTGAGATTGTTATAGCCAAGAGAAGCAGAAATTACTTTCCTACCAGTAGTAATTACTGTAATTTCATTGCAGACAGATGCCAGGAGGAACAGGCACCACCATAACAAACCTTGAACCAAAAATAAAATGTAAAGAAAAACAAAACCCCCAGCACCTGAGGTTTACAGAGGGCTGTCAACCCTCTGTAAGTGACCATTAAAATCCTGAATGATTTTTGAGTTTAATTAAGTACTGCCATCACCATCTGTCAGTCCATATCCAAAACATGTATATTTCAGAAACCAGCTCCACTCCCACCACCATAAGGATTTCTCTTTGTCACCACTACCCTCCTATAAAAACCCCATGCAGGAGAACAACAAACCAACTATCTTGGCTTCCAGTTGCTGACTTGGTTGGCAATTTTCCAACAAACCATCCATGGTGGGAAGTGTCAGCTCCTAAAAACTGGAAGCCATTTACAGGAATAACACAATTTCAAAGAAAACGCTGGGAAAAGCACAGGATGGAAAAGCCCTTCAGACTGGGAATGTGTGAGGTTCCAGGTTCCTCTTCACTGAGGGGACAGGAGGACCTCAGAACCCCAGCAGCAGCCGCAGAGCTCCTTCAGTGGCTTTACCTCATCCCAAAGATTTCTGTTCACACCAGCAGGAAATGTTCAATTCTCATTATTCCTCCAAGAGCCATGATAAACAAGCTGAAAGCCCTGTGGCATCTGATTTGTTGTTTACACCTAAAGCTGCACTTAGAGGGGAACAGCCCAAGGTAAATCTGCTTCCAAAGGCAGCTCCAGGACCAGCTTTCCTCTTGCTCTCTAATGAGCAAGAGGAAAATGATTACTCTAATGAGAGTAATAATTTTCCACATTAAACACTGCTCAGAACCAAGGTGTGTGATATGGACTGGGATACACAACCACCCCTGCAACAACTCCTAGCTGAGCAGATACCTTATCCGGGCAGTGAGTTGTGGCAATGTCCTGTAAAAGAATACAGCAAGTAATTTTAACAGTTTTGAGACTCTGTTTGTCTAGGATTCGTGTTTGGGGGTGCACAATGTGGTACAAAACCAGCCAAAAGCAGAAGTGAAACCTTTCTGTAAGAACCCACGAGTGGACAAGGCTTTAAATAGTTGACAGAGCCACCCCTGTGGTAGGAATCCCACTCAAGATCTCACCTCCTTGGAGCTGTCACCTTCATCAGAATAAAAAGAACTGGGGAAAAGCCAAGGCTTCTAACAGCATTTCAAACATGCACTGAATAATCAGACTCCACCTGAAATGCATCTTCTCACAAGCCACAGGAACTGATGCTACTGTGGGAGACTTGGAGTACATAGTGATCACATATTACAGAGCATTCTAATTCCATTTTTCACAAAAGGAAAAGATTGAACTGAACCTTTACACAGCACTACAAGGATCAATGCATTTGATTAAGCCTTGCTTTGAGCACAGAATGTGCCTCAAAACCAAAACTGCGCCCAGCACAGGTTGTTCTTCTGTAGTGTTTGAAATCTTCCAGCATCTGTAATGCAGAGGAACTGATTACCTTCAAGGGAGAGAGCTCCAGAGAGAATTCATTGATGGCCACAGAAATTTTACTCCTGGTATGAGGAGCAGGGAGCAGTGTGGGGTTCCTGCAGGTGAATGTTCTGAGCAGCGTTTCAAACCCAGGCAGATGTTGCCAGGAAACCTCCAACCCTGTCTAAAGGCTATTAGAGCTTTCCAGGATTGTTATTTGAGCCTGCTGGGTGTGAATGCTGCTCTGTGCCCCTGTGGATCCCAGCAGATATGCAAAGCTCTGCCAAGGAAAGCAGCACTCTCCTCCCAGGAGTCTGGGAAGAGCAGGCTCAGGAATGGAGTCAGGCTGGAATAAAACCTCCCAGCTCAGCCACTGTCCTGCCCTCACACTGTGGCTGCATTTCTGTGCACAGAGAAAAGCAAGGCTCAACTTCCCAAGGATATTTCCTGGGAATTGCAGCGAGGAATCTCAGAGAATAAAAAAACAATTCTTATCTCATTTGCTACTCCTGTTGTTCTGAACATGTGGCATGTGCTGGAAGATTATTTACCGGAAGGGATGGCTTGGTTGGATTCTGGGGATGGTGTTTTGATTCATTGACCAGCTGGATCCACGTGTGTGTGTTGGGACTGTTGGCTGACAGCCACGAGTTTTCAGCAGTTAGTTAGAAGTATGATATAGTACAGTATATTATCTCTCTAATATAGTTGTAATGTAATATAGTATAGTTTTAATAAAGAGAGTATTCAGCATTCCAAAGCCTTGGAGTCAGATGCCAATCATTCCCAGAGTTGGGCTCACCTGATTTTACAATATTACACCCCTGCTTAAAGAGTCTGGATGAGCACCAGAGCACTGCCAGCAATGTATAAACTGGGAGTTGATTTGGAAGGGCCTTTAAAGCCCATCTGCTGTGGGCAGGGACAGCTCCCAGCAGAGCAGGCTGCTCCAGGGCTGTCCCAGCCAGCCCACACCCCACAGACACAGGCAGGGGAGATTCTCTGTAGGAGCATCAAGGGGTCAGGACGGATGGACAGAGATCTCTGGTGCCAGGTTGTGGAATTTGGGGTTTATTGCACAGGGCCTGGGTGCAGGGCCCTGCTGGGATTTGGGGTTTATTGCAAAGGGCCTGGGTGCAGGGCCCTGCTGGGATTTGGGGTTTATTGCACAGGGCCTGGGTGCAGGGCCCTGCTGGGATTTGGGGTTTATTGCAAAGGGCCTGGGTGCAGGGCCCTGCTGGGATTTGGGGTTTATTGCAAAGGGCCTGGGTGCAGGGCCCTGCTGGGATTTGGGGTTTATTGCAAAGGGCCTGGGTGCAGGGCCCTGCTGGGATTTGGGGTTTATTGCACAGGGCCTGGGTGCAGGGCCCTGCTGGGAGCTGCAGCCACAGCTCAGAGCAGGCTGAGAGAAGAAAGGGGGAGAGAGTGTGAGAGGGTGAGAGAGTAAAAGGGCAAGAGAGCAAAGTTCCCGTTCCAATACAATAAATCTTCTTCTGTGTTGAATATTCTGATTCTCACTAACCAATCCAGTACAATATACAAATCCTATAACATTTACATGCAGCCTATACGAATCATTACATTACCACACTGTGTTACATTTTAAACCCTAAAAACTCCTCTTTGGGCCCCTTCTGCCAAGCTGTAGGGTCTGCTCTGACCCTTAGACCTGTCTGCAAGCAGAGGGGATTGATTGTTCTATCAAAAGGGGATCACCTTCAGCTGGCCATGCCATTGTTTTCCAATTGTTCAGTAACTGAGGGATCTCAAAGTTTGCTTTCATTTCAATCTTGCTTATAGTTTCCATGTTCTCAAAATCTTTTGCCAGACAATCATATTTATAAGGCTTTCCTGTTTCATCTTCCCCAAAAATTTTCCTTCCCAAGAACTGTGGCCAGCAAGGCCCTGTGTGTTGGGTGAAGTCAAAACATTCTACTGGGCTGAAGACTTGAAAGAAGTGTGGTAAAAAACCTAGGAAGAACTGCCCAGTCAGTAACATTTTAACAAGGTGACTGTCAGGATGAGAAAAACGATGAATTTCACCACTAATTAGGTCCCTTCAGCAAGATTCAGTCATTATGCACAACAGGGTGAACACCTCTTCATCAACACAATTAAACAAACTCACCACAGCCTCCCACAAAATTCCAACTAAGCTATGATAATACCAACCTCATACTAAGGTCCCAGCACTTTTGGTAACTTCAAGATACAAAAAACCTGTATCTCTGGTCTTATTCCGTGTTTTTAAACACTGGCTGGATGTCATGATGAATGCATCAAAAGCCTTCTGGTTCATTTGTCTCACTGTTCCACACACTTCAGCTCACTGGGCACCAGTCCACTGCTCCCACCCTCAAAAACCCCATAAATACATTCTGAGTGCAGAGAGCAGTTTAGATGTCATTTCCCACCACCAAGCTGAAAAAGAAATTTCCATCAAGCCCCAAACAGATTTAAAAGTCCCATCACCAGTATATCCAAGCTAAATTTGGGCTGCTGCTTGGCCCATGATCTTGTGGCAGCTCGAGCATGAAAGGACAGCACCTCCCACATGGATGGCATCATGCAGAGAGTTAATGTGAGCTAAACCTGTGAATCACCCACTGCAGAATCCAAGGGCACTTATGTAAGGAGCATTTCCAGGCACCATTTTGAACAAGAGGTCCCCTGGCAGAAGGGATGTGCCCAGTCCCTGCTGTGTGCTATGGATAACCACAGGTACTGCTGGAAGGGCTCCCCCAAAACCCAACAATTCCCAGGAGCTCTGCTGGGCTGGGGTGGAGGGTGCTCTGAGCTCTGGGTTACAGCACAACACAAGACTGACTGCTTAAAATGAACCTGTTTGCTAAATTGACTGGATTTTAGACCTACAACCACCAATTAACCATGTTCAATGAGACAGCACAGTATTTCACCCAGAACATCGTTAATCACACTCTTTTTGTCCTTATTTTCTCCAACTCCCATTAAAGAAATGAACTTTTTAGCCATCTTAAGTGACAGTTAATATTGCATGTGCCCTTTTTTTAACACAGATGTGCTGTGTGCAGATTGTGTGCACTCCTATTTCTGCAGAGCACCTCCAGCCCAGCAGAATCCCCATCCCAGCTCTGGGAATGCACTAATCATGTGGCAGTGACCACAAAAAGTGACCACAAAAGCTCTTCAGTCCTTACAAAGCTGTTACACAGGTGAGAAAATAGCCTTTTTTTTTTTTTTTTTTTTTTTTTTTTTTTTTTTTTTTTTTTTTTTTTTTTTTTTTTTACCTTTTAAAGTGAATTCTAACTGTAATCCTGACCAGGAACACTGAAAAGAGCCACAGATCCCATTTCTGTCGTGTTTGGGCCCAGCAGATACATCACAGCCCACGAGAGGCAGCAGCCCCTTATCTCCCACAGATAACTCACTGCATTCTCCACTCCAGCCTGGCCATCTGGGCACAATCCTGGGCTCCAGGGAGCTTGGCCTGGATGACCTCCAGGGGTCCCTTCCAACTCGAGCCATCCTGTGATGCTGTGATAAATAGCATGGAAATGCAGCTCCTGGCATATGGGCTCCATAACAAGCTTGTTATATCCATTCCTGGACTGCTTTCAGCCACTGCTGTCCAAGAAATGTCCCTTCCAAACTCTCAGAGATCTCTGAGGAGGCATTTGCAGGAGCCCAGCCTGATGTCCCTGCCCAGTCCCTGCCATATGCTCCGAGTGGAGCAGAGCCCTGCCAACCTCACCTGCAGCCAGCAGGGGTTTGCAGTAACCTGGGCTCTCCTGGTGCCTGGAAATGGTTTGGAGGAAGAGCCAAGCAGGCAGTGCTGGTGCTGCCAACCTGGTGCTCCCCACTGGGACCATCTGTGAGCTCAGCAGGGCAGAGCAGCTCCCCAGCAGGACAGGGGCAGCCTGGAGCTGCCTCCCAGAGCAGAGCAGCCCCACAAACTGCTGAGCACATGGGAAATTTGGGATTCTGTGCCTGAGCACAGAGTGCTGCTGGCCCTGTGAGCAGGGCAGGGATGTGCCATTGCACACCCAAAGCTGCTGTGCTCTGAACACAGACAGGCTGGGACGCATTTGGGTTCTGCCCAGAGTGTTGGGTGTCTGTCATTATAGTACACAAAAAACACAAGCGCACACCACTGTTCTCAAGGTGAAGGAAAAAGGGGAGTTTATTTTCTGATTCCAACATTTATAGTTTTCCAAAAGTGGCAGTGGATTGGAGGGTGACAGTGCCACCTCTCCAATGACACTGGTCAAACCAACAGTCCATCAACTTTCTCCTCCTCCATAAAGAAATGCAAAACAATGAGTTATTCACAGAAAGTGTGTGAGAAAGTTCACTACAAGAATGTCAACATCAGAAGGCTTAGAAAATCTTAAAAAACCAGGGTGACAGGAGTCCCCTCTGGAAGGTGGAGCAGAGCCAGCAGCTGCTCTGCCCCGAGGGGCCTGGCACGTGTCACAACATTGTCACCAATTCTGCCCTGCTCTGCCCTCAGCACAGCCCCTCCAGGTGCACAGAAAATGGGATTGTGATCACTGGGATTCCATTCCACTGGGATGGAAACACAGCCAAGCAGAACACACAGGAGGAAGCTTTGCTGCCCTCCTGCAGCAGATGGGGACTTTGGGGTGTGGAGGGTCTGGGGGATGAAGGGCTCCAGTCTCGGGTTGCTGTTGTTAATTGCTGCCCCGAGATGTGCAGGGTGTCTCTGTTTCAGCCTGCGCATCCGAAGAACGAGTCAGAGCTCTTCACTTTTTGGTCTTGAGGTTGTTTATTAATTCTTATCTATAAAATTTTATTTCTGTCCAGCCAAGATCTGCTCAGCAGGGCAGCCACAGGCACTCTGTGTTGTCCTTTTATACTACAAACTACATATAACATATTTACACCTAATTCCCAATACCCATAACCTATATTAGACAGTGCACTTCTATTCTAAACCAATCCTAAAGTTCAACATCACTGCAGAAAATGAAGAACAAGAAGAAGGAGAAGAAAAAGAAGAAGAAGAAGGACTAGACTCGCCTTGATTCCTCCATCTTGTCCCCAAAACCCTCATACCAAAAATCCTAAAATCTACATTTTCACCCAGTGATCATTTTGTTATTAGACTATTCAAACCAGTGTGACTTTCACGTCCTCATACAAAGCTGGTAACTTGCTCCAGGGGTCAAAATCAAATCCCCAGGTGTTCTGGGCTCTGTGCCAGGGTCTCTGAGCCCCCCGACGAGGTTCTCAGCAACTCTGGACATCCAAGGGGACGTGCTGAGTTCTGACACTCCAGGACAGCCCATCCCTGCAGCCTGTGCCTCTCTCAGCTCCTCTCATCCATCCCTGCAGCCTGTGCCTCTCTCAGCTCCTGTCTCACCCATCCCTGTGCCTCTCTCAGCCCCTGTCTCACGAGATGAAGCCATTAGGCTGCACAGAGCAGCCAATTGATGATCTCAGTAAGAGCACTGCCAAAAGGCCATATGGAAGGGAAGAAAATATTTCGCTTCGACAAGCGAGGGGTGATCTTAAAGTCAGCACCAGAATGAGGACCTGAATCTCAAGTGGTAAAATATGAAAAAAAAATATCCTTGGTTTATGAGCTCTGAAAAGCATTTTACCTCTTTTCCTTGCTCCATCTCTCCTTCAATTGTTTATAATTTGGAACAGCTTTTAAGAAAAAAAATTCAGAAAACTGAATTTTTGAACTGAAAGGCTGCCTCCACTCTGTTTGAGAAATACCTCATTCTTACTCCATTTATCATTTTACAAGTGAGTCAATTCCTTATTTTCCCCTGCAGCTGAAAGTTTCCAATCCAGTTATTTCTGCAGCTTTGACCTGCAGCCTTGTCTGTCCCTACCCCAGCTCAGGGAAGAGCAACTTCCCAACCCAAATTCCTTTAAATGAACCTTTCCAGCTCAGTTCATTCACTGAGGTGTGGAGTGGCTTTCTAACAGCTGAGGGAGAGAGCTGCAGTTTAGCCCCACAGGTACTGAGGAGCTGCACAGGAAATTTTTCATATCTTGCTGCACATCAGAAATCTCTCCCCACATTCCTTCACCACTTATTTTCTGCAGAAGGACAAGGCAGGATTAAGCAGCATTAGCCTGTGGCAATCACCTGTACTGAATGTGGAATATCGAATACAGAAGGCATTATTTCAGCTTCAATTAAGGGGGAGCAGAAGTGGAAAGCCACAGCACAGGATTATTTCAGATCTCTTTCCATTTCCAGGTAAGGCTTTACAAAGAAAGAAAAATCTCTCTTAAAATGGGGTTTAAACAAGCAGCTCATCCTTTTATCTGACATTCAGAAAAAGTCAGGCTTTTCAACAATCCTGGCTCCAATTATGGTCCCTTTTAGAGATCCTTCCAACAGCAGCTAAATGGTTCTCAGACTATGAAGATACTCACAGCAGAACACTTTGTCATCAATTCAGCCTCTCAACACGCAATCATCAGCCATAAACATTTAGAAAATTATCGAATCAAGTTTCATCTTTCATTTGTATCGAGTGCTTCTATGTTCCTTAATAAAATCCTCTGCCTGCAGAGGGTTTTTGTCAAAATGTGCTTTGGATACAGGCAGGATCAGAGAGCGAAAGGCCAGAGCCTCCAACAAGAACGAGACATTTTCTGTACATGAAATTTATGTCCTTAATCCTCAGGCTTGGAGACCATTCAAGCTCTCCCCTGATCTTTCATACAAGACAAGATCTATGTTTATTCCATGAGGAGAAGAAACAAACAGTGACACTGATGGGGACAGCTGCCATCAACCCTGCATCCCAGGAATTCATTCACTGACCCAACAGTAATTACAAAACCCAGCCCTGGAAACCTCCCTATGCAATTTCAGCTGAGGCACTGTATGGATGAAATTTTCAGGGTAAACTACACCCAGGTCCTGTTTCCAGGGGCACCAGCTCCTTAAATTCCACACACATATTTTTGAGAAGTCTGAGTGATTTGCCATTAAAACAGCAAAGATATTTTCTAGAAAAAATTGATGGTGCTTCTAGAGAGCAACCTAAATGGAACACAGAGATGTACGAAAAGGGCTAAAGCCTCAACAAAGTCACCCTCTGGATTGACCTCACTGCCTGCACTGGCAGGGCTCAGGATGGTGCCTGTGATGGTGTTCACAGGGGTTCTTGGATGAGGGAAGAGATGAGGATCTGACTCCATGTTTCAGAGGGCTGATTTATTATTTTATGGTATATATTACATTAAAACTATACTAAAGAATAAAAGAAAAAGTTTCATCAGAAGGCTGGCTAGGAATGGAATCAGAAAGAATGATAACAAAGGTTTGTGGCTCGGCTCTCTGTCCAAGCCAGCTGAGTGTGATTGGCCATTAATTACAAACATCCAACATGGGACCAATCCCAGATGCACCTGTTGCATTCCACAGCAGCAGATAACCATTGTTTACATTTTGTTCCTGAGGCCTCCCAGCTTCTCAGGAGGAAAAAATCCTAAGGAAAGGATTTTACATAAAAGATGTCTGTGACAGGTGCCAAACATGAAGAGAACCAGAAACACTTGGAGTCATAAGCCTGTCCTTGGACTGGCTGTGCCCTGCCTTGGGAAGGGCCCTGTCACCACTCAGGACAGGAGCTGCAGGGCCCCACAGATATTCCCAGTACATCACACAACCCCAGAATGGTTTGGGTGAGACTGGATTTTAAATCCCCTCCAGTGCCACCCCTGCCATGGCAGGGACACCTCCCACTGTCCCAGGCTGCTCCAAGCCCCAGTGTCCAGCCTGGCCTTGGGCACCGCCAGGGATCCAGGGGCAGCCACAGCTGCTCTGGGCACCCTGTGCCAGGGCCTGCCCACCCTCACAGGGAACAATCCCTTCCTAAAGGATGTTTAAGTCCAATCCCTTTGATGACTGTGTTCCTCTGCCCCTGCAGCCAACCTGAGCCCCTTGGGAACTCCAAATGCCACAGGAGCTCTGCTGCCTTTCATGTAATTCTTGCCTCCAATTAAGACTAAATTAGAAAACCTGAAAAGATTAAGACAAAACCGTGTGTGTGTTCTACTGCTATAACTCACCAGACTGCATAAAGAATGGGATTTAAGTCTTCAACTTGTTTTATTTCAACTCTCAGTTAAATCTGTAGAAACACTGTAATTTGTAACTATTAAGTCTGCATGCAGAAGCTACAAAAACACCCAGACAATGCCATAGTCAGGATTCTTGGCTTCTCTCTGGATGCCTGGAGGCTTCAGTTTCAATTATAATGGCTGTACTTACAGCTAATGGTTTTCTTGCTATTAGTCAGCTTCCATCTGTCCCACAACCTGCAGTGGTAACTGGCACAGCCACCCCCATATAAAATGTCCTTCCTCTGAGAATCTGGAGGTTACAGGTTTTTGAAATTATCTTGGCACTGAATGGAGCAACACAGCCCAGTTCTTCACTTCTGAAAATGCCTTAGAAGGGTTTTGGAGGGGTTTGTTTTTTTTTGCTTTGATTTTTGGGATTTGTTTCAGTCAGGTTTTTTGATTACTTTTTAAGGGGCTGAGTGGGGAGAGGCACTGTTTAACATGGTTTGTGAGGTGGCTTTGCTGCTTTCTTAAAATCAGTCCTCAAACACAACCTTCAGCACCATCCCAACTTTCAGGGAGAGTTTTAACCACTAATCCATTCAGCTTTTAGAAGTTTTGCTTCAAATACCTTTTTTATCCCCCATAAGTGTTACTCAAACATTACCTGAGAGATCCCTGCACAATCAGCTCTACCTGGTTTTCCCTCAGTTCACAGTTTGGTGTTTTCAATTGCCTCTTGACATTGCCACATCTTATTTTTGTCCTTTAGGTCAAAGCACTCTCCAGCAGCTCACACTGACCTGGACACAACTAATGAGTCTTCAGAGGTTTTGCTGTTGAATGAGAGTTTTTGGTGGTTTATTGTTTGTTTGGGTTTTTTTTGTGTCACTGTTCACAGTAACATATTTCACTCTCGCTTTTTGGTGGCATAACCACCTTGAGTGAAAGCAGATCCTGTCCATCTCCACTGGCCCCTGGCAAGAAAACATTCACAGTTCTGGACCTCTGAGCTGAGTTCTCTCTGCTCAAAACCACCTCATAACCTTTTACATTGCTCCTATTAAAGAAAAAAAAACCAAAAAACAAAAAAAAACCAAAAAACAAACAACAAAGCAGTACACCAGGTTGCCCAGGATGTCTGCCCTGGATTTGTCTTTACAAACAAACTCTAGGTTGGCTGATAAATGAAACTGGACATTGAAAGATGAACAATGGGGGAAAAGCCTAAATTCCATAAGAATTAACAACTAAAAGGGAGAGTTATACATTAGAGGGAAATCTCTGGTATCAGGTGTTTTGGGAAATCTGTACCTCTCAAGTACCTCAGCCAATGGGGAAAGAGAGAAGGGAAATGGGAAATTAGGATAAAAAAAGAGGCTGTGTAGTCCAAAAAATTGAGAGATCCCAGGGAAATGCCCCATGGCCTCTCCCTTTATTCAAATAAAGTCAAAGGACTCCTCTGTCTCCTTATGGGACATAAATCTCTGGTTTTTGTGGATTAATTTTCATGACACATCCCTCATAGAGAGAGGTACAGATGCCCAGTTCCTACAGCAAGTCAGGCTATTCCCACTGCAACCTTCTCAGAATTATTTTTACTGCCAAGACATTTTGTCTCAGCATTTCCCCTTCTCACAAGAAGCATTTGTTCACTGCAGAGCTCTGCAGCTCCAGGACATCCCAACCCCAGTATCTCACAACTGGAGATACCACAGCTGATGCCATTTGTCCTCCTCCTTATCTTCCTTCACCTCCCCCTGTCCTTGAGCTGGAATAATGTGAAGTTTCTCTCTGCTCCCCTGCCAGGTGACCTCTGGAGCACTGCTGGGTTTGTCTGAGTTCCCTCTGATTTATAGACAAGGGCTCAGGGTCCCTCAAGTGCTCAAGATCCCTCTCTGCCCTGCCCCAAGCATTGACAATTCCCCTGCTGCCACTTTTAGTCTCTCTGTGCTCTGCCCCATCACACAAAGCAGGGGTTGCTCTCACACTGCAAACTCACACCTGCCCTTCAGCAGGAGCACACAGCCCTGGAAAAGCTTTCCATGGAAATAAAACAGGGGTGGGAGGGGAAAAGCAGCTGAAGAACCAACCCCAGGCACCCACCAGGCACCCTCCAAGGGAGCACTCAGCTGGCTCTGTGCCTCCTGCTCAAAACAACACAGTGTGGGTTTGTTTGGCTGTTGTCAAAGAAGTCTATAAACAAATGAATTTATTTTTAGCTGTGCTTGAGCTGCCAGTGAAATTTAAACAACACCCAATGAGTGGTACTGGCACAAGGCAATGAAATGATGATAACATTTATCTGGCACTCAATCATTAATTGCTTAAACAGCTTTGCCTTCTCAGGGGTCAGCTCTTAGCATGTGTAAGAAATTTAATGCCTTCCACTCTGTAAACCAACACAACACTGAAGTTGATATTCAGTAGGTGCAGAGCTGGGGGAAGAGCATCCTTTTGGATGCTCATCCATCAAGAGCCAATTTTACAGCACTCTGCCATTACAAAAGCAATACCATTCCACTCATGGAAACAGCTGAGCTCAGAGATCAAACGTGGATGATACTCCAGAGGCTTCTTTACATAGATATTGAAATTTAAGATTCCTTTCCTTTTACAATAAATCAACAGTCCCCACCTGAGCAGTCACTTCAGTTTGTGAAGTGATTTTGATGGATCACTGCTACCTGGAGCAATGAGTTCCCAAACAAACCTGTCCCCATGGAAGGCAGCTCTGTAGGCAGTGACTCCAGAGCCCCTGCAGATGCTGGCACTGGGTCCCTGCTGACCAGAGACCAGGAGAGCAGAGCTGACAGGACAGGCACATCTCAGTGCTTGGAAACTCCTCTGTGCTTGGAAACCTCAGTGCCTGCAGGCTGTACAAAGTTTGTGCTGCCCAAGCTGCCCACAGACACCTCTGCAGCTCCAGTGCAGTCCCTCAGGACAACTCCTTCCTTAGCAGGCACCGGGCAGCCCCCATGCAGTGGCAGAGACTCCTGTGCAGAGGCAGGGACTGGGGACAGGACATTTCTCTGTGCTGGAGCCTGTCCTGCTCACTGTAAGGATGTAGAAGTTGGGCCACCATCAGGAGCTGCAATTCCTACACAAACCCAGCAATTCTCACTCAAACCTCACTGGTGCTCCTGCTCATGCCAGCAGCAAGGACAGGGTGATCCCATGGCAACATCAGCACAGACTGTGCCAGTTCTGCTGAGAGCACTTGGCCTTTCCTGGGGCGCTGAAGCTTTTCCTGCTGCATCCTCATGGTTACAATTATCTGAGCTGCTCTGAGGAGTTGGGAACCTGCCCATTACTGGTGTGGCACAGACACATTTTATGAAAAATCCTTTTGTTAGGATCTTTTCTCCTGAAAAGCTGAGAGGCCTCAGAAATGAAATGTAAACAATGGTTATCTGTGGCTGTGGAATGCAACAGGTGCATCTGTGATTGGTCTCATGTTGTTGTTTTTAATTAATGGCCAATCACAGCCCAGCTGTCTTGGACTCTGGTCAGTCACAAGATTTTCCTTCCCTTTCCCTTTCCTTTCCTTCCCTTCTCTCCCATCCCCCCCCCCTCCCCCCCCCCCTTCCCTTCCCCCTTTCCCTGAAATTTCCTTTCCTTTCATTTTTCCTGCCTTCTGATGAAATCCTTTCTTCTATTCTTGTAGTACAGTTTTAATATATAATTTTCTTTTAATACAATATATATCATAAAATAATAAACCAGCCTTCTGAACCATGGAGTCAGGATTCTCATCTCTTCCCTCATCCTGGGACCCCTGTGAACATCCCCACAACTGGTGACCCCCAGTGAGGAACATTCCCACAGTGGTGGCTTGGAGTTTTTTAACCTGAAACAGACTGATGTGTTTGGGATATTGTCCATGGAAATTTCCATGTTGGAAGCACTGAACCTGCCCATCTCCTTTCTTGGCAATCAGTGGAAGGTTAAAAGGCAGCTCCTGATGAAATTAGTCCCTGTTTTAGGTGCTAAGAGAATAAAGATTGGCTGTAAATTGGATAAACTGACACCATTACAGATACATTCCATTTCTCAGGCCATGCCCAGTTTTAGATAATTCAGACTAAGACAAAGAGAAGACTCCACTAAAAATTTTATGAAGTAACATGGTATGAAATGTTCACAGAGTGGGAAGATTTATCTCCACTTTTTCACTCACAGCTAAACATTCTAACACAGGTTGATTTTATCATCTCACTGAATGTAACTCTAAGCTGGGAAAATTACACTGACATCACTGCTAACTACTGGAGGAAACTACAGAAATGCTGAAGAACTGTCGTAGTTTTATCCCAATTTCTCAAGCAATAACAGCAACTTGAAAAGCCAAGAAAAACAGTATAAAGCTTCACCTGAACAAACATCAAGGCAAGGTCTCACCACGGGAAAATCTGCCCCATTCTCCAGGTCGGGTTTAGCAGCAGGTACCCCAAGTTCAGTCTCTGGGAGAAGAGACCAGCAAGTATTCACTAAAACTGAGACTTTTAAATGCACTGATGGAGCCTTGAGAAAGTGGTGCCTGATTCTGGTTATGTTCAGTGACTCCAAATTGGTCCAGAGATGAGAACA